>NC_136068.1:510327483-512827483 GCF_964261635.1 Lissotriton helveticus | reverse complement strand
AATTTACAGTTAGGCCCTAGGGGCGCGTAAAACCATATACTAAGTAAGTGGTATAAGAACCACGACTTGGGAAAGGAGAAGGCCTAGGGCCTAGGAAATCACTGGGGCTACAATATCTGACCCTTAGGTTAGGAGTAGGAGGACCACAGGCGGTGCATGCAGTGTCAGTACACTCACGCGAGAGTCAATAGAAAGTCAATGGGAACTTTAAAGGTAAGTAATCGAAGATTTAGGGCACTTCCGGTCTAACTAAGAATGTACAACTAACAAAACTAGACACTAGGATAGTCAATCCCTACAGGAGCATTGAAGTACTCGCGTTACCTCACCCACGGGCTGCGGGTGCATAGGTGTCAAAGTGTGTTGGGTTTTCTCGTTGATTCCTATAGAGCCTTGGATGAAGATGCTGCAGGTGACCAGGAGTAAGATGTCCGGGTGGATCCAAGGGTTGATCTAGGATGAAGAGGACCTGAAAGCAGAGGGGACAGAGTCTAGGTCACTAGCCAGTGACCGGGTGGAACCAGGGAGGAACCAGACGTCGTCAAGGAGCAATCAGGTGCAGATGTGAAGCTTGTCGTTGCAGCCACGCGGACCAGGAGGCGTCGAGGATGACCAGGTGCTGGAGAGGAGCTGTCCCATGAAGGTTCTCGCAGATGGAGGGGTCGACTTCAAGATAGGAGCGAACAAGCCTAAGCAAAGGCAACCCAGGCAGGATACACAAAGAGCTTCTGGTGCAGACCAGGAGGGTCTGAGGTACTTTACCTTTTCAGGGAAGCAAGTGCCAGTCTGGAGCAACAAGACCAGCATTGGATTTTCAAAGGAATCGTCATCAAAGGGCTACTAGCCAACTGGCCAGCAACCGGGACAACGCATCGAGCAGAACACAAGCAGAAGGGCCCCACGCAGACCTCGTGGAGTGTGGAGGGCTGGTCTTCGGTGCAGGTGGAGCTCGGTGTTGGGGTGTCTCAGTCCCCAGTGCACAGCTTCAAGGATGCCTCAGGAGCTGCGCTGTTAGCAAGTTGCAGGCTTTTCAAGAGACGGAGTAGAGGGCACGAGGAGAGGTGGAGAAGAACAAGTTACTTACCTTCGGTAACGCTTTTTCTGGTAGATACAATATCTGCCTGTGGATTCCTCACCTTGTGAATATCCCCCTGGCGTCAGCAACGTTCGGAATTTTTCTTCGTAGCACGCCGGCGTGGACAACGTCACAGGAGCACGGCATCGCGCGCGACTCCGACTGACGTCACCGACTCCTTATTAGACCCACGTCGGCGTGATGACGTCAGTTCCGACCTTTTTTCCGTGCCTTCGAGGCACCCGGACGGACCAACGACAGCAAATATGCAAATATACCATATACACAGTACATACAAATCAAATCGCACATAAAGTGCGCAGTAAAATTAGCAAAATAGTAGAAAATATACACACATAACAACCAGGTATAGCAGAGCGGACAATGGGGAGGCGGGTGGGCATGTGAGGAATCCACAGGCAGATATTGTATCTACCAGAAAAAGCGTTACTGAAGGTAAGTAACTTGTTCTTCTGATAGATACATCTGCCGTGTGGATTCCTCACCTTGTGAATAGAGTCCCACAGCAGTCCCCACTCCCGGAGGAGGGTGTCCACTCTTCTATACCAGGAAATCTTGGAGAACAGAGCGCGCGAAGTGGCCATCCCTCCTCACCTCGGTATCCAAGCAGTAGTGCTTCGCAAAAGTGTGGAGGGAGGCCCAAGTCGCGGCTCTGCAAATGTCCTCAACAGGTACACCCCTAGACAAAGCAGATGTTGTAGACTTTGCTCTAGTTGAATGTGCTCTAATACCCTCAGGAGGGTCCTTACCCGCCAAGGAGTAGCAAATCTTGATGCACAGGATTATCCACCTGGAAAGTGTGCGCTTGTGCACCGCTCTGCCCTTCTTACAGCCAGCAAAACCAACAAACAGCTGGTCATCTATCCGGAAGTCTTTAGTTCTGTCCAGATAAAAAGACACCGCCCTCTTAGGGTCCTGACGGTGCAGTCTCTCTTCCTCCTTAGATGGGTGAGGGGGAGTATAGAAGGTAGGAAGGGTAATGGATTGTCCTAGATGGAAGGGAGTTACCACCTTAGGCAGAAAAGCAGCCCTGGTCCTAAGAACCAGTCTTTCAGCATGAATGGTCAGGAATGGGGGCTTGGAACTAAGAGCCTGAAGCTCACTCGCCCTCCTTGCCGAGGTGATTGCAACCAAGAAGACCGTTTTAAAAGACAGAAGCCTCATGGGACACTTGTGCAAGGGTTCGAAGGGAGAACCCATCAAAAAAGTCAGCACAAGATTCAAATCCCAATGAGGAACAACAAAAGGAGTAGGAGGGAATCTATTAGTGAGTCCCTTCAAAAATATTAAAACCACAGGAGACTTAAAGAGAGAAGGGTGATCCGGCAAACAGAGAAATGCAGACAAAGCCGAAAGATACCCCTTAACTGTAGCCACAGCAAATCCTTGCCGCGGATACTGGAGACTGCAGAATGACAGGCACTGAGCATTCTCGCGAGTGGCGAACAGGTCCACCCGAGGAGTCCCCCACATCTGAAAGATGTCATGAACAACCTCCGGGTGAAGCCTCCACTCGTGGTCGGCAGAGAACTGCCGACTGAGACTGTCTGCACGAACGTTCTGAACTCCGGCCAGATGATTTGCTATCAGACAAATCCGATGGTCCTGAACCCAGGACCAGAGACGCAGAGCCTCCCTGCAGAGACACTGCGACCCCACCCCTCCCTGCTTGTTGATGTACCACATCGCGGTCGTGTTGTCCGTCAGGACTTGAACCGACTGACCGCGAAAGGAAGGGAGGAAGGCCTTGAGCGCCAGACGTATCGCCCGCAACTCTAGAAGGTTGATGTGAAGCAACCTTTCCTCTGGAGACCAAAGCCCTTTGACCTCCAGATCCCCCAGATGAGCACCCCACCCGAGAGTGGATGCATCCGTTATCACCGTGGCCACTGATGGAGGAAGTTGAAAAGGCTTTCCTTGTGACAGATTGCCTTCCACACTCCACCAAGACAGATCCGCTGCAGTTTCTCTGGAGATCCTCACTGACTCCCTGAGATCTCCGTTGTGCTGATACCACTGCCTGCGGAGGCACCACTGGAGTGCCCTCATGTGCCAGCATGCATGATTGACCAACAGAATGCAAGAAGCCATCAGACCGAGCAGACGAAGGACCTTCAGGACTGGAATGGCCGCTCCATTGAAGAATAAAGGAATCATTTCCTGTATGTCGTGAATCCTTTGAGGTGGAGGGAATGCACGACATACAGTAGTGTCCAGTACCGCACCTATGAACAGGTTGCGCTGAGAGGGCACCAGGTGAGACTTGGGTACATTTATCGAAAAACCCAACCTGTGCAACAACAGAGTTGTCTCTTGCAGATGATGAAGCACATTCTCCGGCGACTCCGCCTTGATCAGCCAGTCGTCTAGATAGGGGAACACAGGAATCCCCGATCTTCTGAGATGCGCAGCCACCACTGCCATCACCTTGGTGAAAACTCGAGGCGCAGTAGTAAGCCCAAAAGGAAGGACCGCAAACTGGTAGTGCTGCGATCCCACCGTAAAACGGAGATACTTTCTGTGCGACTTCAGAATGGAGATGGGAAAATACGCATCCTGTAAGTCGATCGACACCATCCAGTCTTCTTTCATCAGCGCTTGAAGAACCTGTGCAAGTGTGAGCATTTTGAACTTCTCCTGTTTGAGATAGAGGTTCAAAATCCTGAGGTCCAGGATTGGCCGAAGCCTGCCATCCTTCTTGGGTATCAGGAAATACCGGGAGTAACACCCCTGACCCCTTTCCTGCTCTGGAACCACCTCTATCACATCTTTTCGGAACAGTGCCAGGACTTCTTCCTGCAGGAGAAGATGGTGGTCCTCCGAACAATAACCTTGGCAAGGAGGGTAATTGGGAGGGAACTCCTGAAAAGGAAGTGCATACCTATTCTCTACGAGATTGAGAACCCAAAGATCTGATGTAACCGATTCCCAATCTCGTAGAAAATGAGTAAGCCGACCCCCTACCGGACCCACATGATCCAGAATGGTGGATCTAGGGCTGCTTTGCTGATGTAGGTGGGGGTTGGGTATTATTGGAGGAAGTAGAGGAAGAGGAGATTTGACGTCCACATCCACGACCCTTCTGTCTACCTCTATAAGATTTGTACAGAGGGTTTTGTTGCTGCTGCTGTTGTTGCTGGCCTTGCCTGAAGGGACGAAAGGAGGATCTACCAAAACCTCTAAACTTCTTAGTGGTAGAACCTCTTGCCTGGAGACCCAATTATCTTGCAGTAGCCCGGCTATCTTTGAATCTTTCCAAAGCCACATCTGCCTTCTTCCCAAAGAGGCCTGTCCCATCAAAAGGCAAGTCCATCAAAGTGGCTTGAACATCTGTCAAAAAATCAGAAGATTTTAACCACGCAGCTCTTCTGGTGGCAACAGTAGAACCCATAATTCTGGCAACAGAGTCCGCCGTATCCATGCCACTCTGAATGACTAAGCGGGCAGCAGCTTGAGTATCGGAGACTACCTCATTAAAGTTCTTTCTATCATCCTCAGGAAGCTTAGATGACAGTTGCTTCACAGAGTCCATCAAAGCATGTACATACCTCCCTAACAGACAAGTAGCATTAGTAGATTTCAAAGCCATGCTACTTGATGAGAAAATCTTTTTAGCAGATTGGTCCAATTTTTTGGAGTCTTTGTCTGCTGGCACCTGAGGAAACAAACCTGCCGACCTGTTGGAACAAGCGGCCTGTACCACCAAGCTCTCAGGACAAGGATGTGAAGATAGGAATTCGGGGTCACCAGGAGCCACTCTGTAACGTCTCGCTACAGATCTAGAAACTGCAGGAGCAGTTAAAGGTCTTTTCCAAACTTCCATTATTGGTTCAGTCAAAGCCTCAGTAAATGGAAGTGTAGGCTCAATAATGGATGAGGGAGAATGCAAAACCTCTGTAAGGATATTAGGTTTGTATTCCACAGTAGGTAAGGTTAGATTAAGTAGATCTGCAGCTTTCCTGATTACAGTGTGATAAGGTGCAACGTCCTTTGATGGAGCATCAGAAACTGATGGTAAACCCCACTCAGGAGAAAGTTCTAGGCCACTGGCACTATGAAGTCCTTCAAAACAATCTCCCTGATCCAGAAGCTCACCTTCCTCCACTTCAGGATCATCGTATTCCTTTTCTTCTAAAAGACGTTGAGCTCTACGTCTCGACCATTCTATACGAATCGAAGTCGATGGATCCGGTAACGACTCCGACGGAGTCGGATCCGGCGTCGAGCGAGGAGCCGGGGCAGCAGGAGGATGAGATTCACGAACCGGCGTGGTACTTCGATTAGATTCACGAGGTCGATCCGGAGTCGGTGAAGCCGTATGGGGAGTCGACGACCTCGGTGGAGCCGTACCGAGCCAAAGTGTATAAGGCACCGGCATGAACGGCATAAATGGAGCTGGGGCATAAGATTGAGGAATGCCCAAATTAAAAGACAATGGACCCACGGGACCAACTGGTGCGCCGGTAGGGTACATAGCTCTATTATAGAACCCAAACATCGCATTAAGAAAATGTGAGGGGTCTTGTCCCGGACCAGGAAAAGGAGGATAAGAACCAATCGGCTGTTCCGGAGGAGGTCGTTCCGGCATCGGTTCATCCTGTCCTTCAAGATTTTCAGGGACTTCCACGGGAGTCTGAGCTCGAGGAACCTCTACTTCAACCTCATGATCCGAAGAGTGATGTGATTCCGGATCCGGTTCTTGTTCCGGAGTCGAGGAATTTCGAAGAGATTGTAAAGGAGAAGGAGAAACAAAATCCTTATGATGTCTTCGAGATTTTTTCTTTGAATCCGAAGAATCTTTACCAGAATGATGTCTAGAGCTATGTTTCCTCCTCTTGTGCTTCTTCCTCGAGGAACCCGAAGCATGACCTGAAGTCGACTTGGATCCGGACCTCGATCTTCCTCTAGACCTCGATCTTGCTCTGGATCTCGACCTCGAAGCCGACTTAGATCTCGACTTCGAACGCGACTTCGGTCTCGATTTCGAGCGTCTCGACGTCGACCTCGATGATCTTTCAGCTTCTCTTCCCTTTACTTTCGCTAGAAGAAGTTTAGCTTCACATTCACGTAAAGCCTTAGGATTCATTTTGAATCAGGATCGACAGTTTGTTTTGTCATGGTCTGATCCTAAACACCATAAACAATCACCATGTGGATCGGTGATCGACATCATGCGAGCGCATGACCCACACCGTTTGAATCCTGTCTTCCTCGACGACATTCTCGACGAAGAAGGAATAATCAAAGATGAAATATTAACACTAGTAATAGTAGAAGATACTAAGTATCGCAGAAGATCCCAGAAACCGTTAGCGTCGACGACGCGGAAAAAAGGTAACTGACGTCATCACGCCGACGTGGGTCTAATAAGGAGTCGGTGACGTCAGTCGGAGTCGCGCGCGATGCCGTGCTCCTGTGACGTCGTCCACGCCGGCGTGCTACGAAGAAAAATTCCGAACGTTGCTGACGCAAGGGGGATATTCACAAGGTGAGGAATCCACACGGCAGATGTATCTATCAGAAGATCTGTGTACCACACCCTTCTTGGCCAATCCAGGGCGACCAATATGACTTGGGCCGGGCCTTGGCGAATCTTCCTCAGAACCTGAGGAATCAAGGGTATGGGAGGAAACGTGTAAAGGAGTTGCGAGCCCCTACTCAACTGAAACGCATCCCCCAAAGCTCCCTGCAACGGATACTGGAGGCTGCAGAAAGAGAGGCAGTGAGCGTAATCGCCAGTGGCGAACAGGTCCACCTGAGGAGTTCTCCACGTCGGTAAGACGTGACGAACCACCTCTGGGTGAAGCCTCCACTCGTGGTCGGCTGAGAACTGCCGACTGAGACCGTCTGCGCGAACGTTCAGAACTCCGGCCAGATGATTTGCCTTCAGACAAATCTGGTGGTCCTGGACCCAGGACCAGAGACGCAGAGTCTCTCTGCAGAGACACTGTGACCCCACTCCTCCCTGCTTGTTGACATACCACATCGCATTCGTGTTTTCCGTCAGGACCTGAACCGATCGATCGCGAAGGGAAGGGAGAAAGGCCTTGAGTGCCAAACGAATCATCCTCAATTCCAGAAGGTTGATGTGAAGCAACCTTTCCTCTGGAGACCAAAGACCCTGGATCTCCAGATACCCCAGATGAGCACCCCACCCTAGAGTGGAGGCATCCGTGATCACTATGGCAACCGATGGGAGGCAGATGAAAGGGCTTTCCTTGAGACAGATTGCCCTCCACGCTCCACCAAGACAGATCCGCTGCAGTTTCTCTGGAGATCCTCACAGACTCCCTGAGATCCCCGTTGTGCTGATACCACTGCCTGCGGAGGCACCACTGGAGCGCCCTCATGTGCCAGCGTGCATGGTTGACCAGCAGAATGCAGGAAGCAAATAGACCGAGCAGGCGAAGGACCTTCAGGACTGGAACGACCGCTCCATTGTAAAACAAAGGAATCATTTCCTGTATGTCGAGAATCCTTTGAGGAGGAGGGAATGCCCGACAAACAGTGGTGTCCAGTACTGCCCCTATAAACAGGTTGCGCTGTGAGGGCACCAGGTGAGACTTGGGTACATTTATCGAAAAACCCAACTTGTACAACTGAGTTGTCTCCTGCAGATGATGGAGCACCTTCTCTGGAGACTCCGCTTTGATCAGCCAGTCGTCCAGATAGGGGAATACAGGAATCCCCGACCTCCTGAGATGGGCTGCCACCACTGCCATCACCTTGGTGAAGACTCGAGGCGCAGTAGTAAGACCAAACGGAAGGACCGCAAACTGGTAGTGTTGCGACCCCACCATAAAACGGAGATACTGCCTGTGCGACTTCAGGATTGGGATGTGAAAATACGCGTCCTGCAAGTCGAGCGACACCATCCAGTCTTCTTCCAGCAGCGCCTAAAGAACCTGCGCAAGAGTAAGCATCTTGAACTTCTCTTGTTTCAGATAAAGATTAAAGATCCTGAGATCCAGGATTGGACGAAGCCTGCCATCCTTCTTGGGAATCAGGAAATACCGGGAGTAGCATCCCTGACCCCTTTCCTGCTCTGGAACCACTTCTATCGCGCCTTTCTGTAACAAAGTCAGAACCTCCTTGTGAGAAGTTGGCCTGATATATGATGTTCACTAGTTCTAGTGATCACCTTGTATCAGTCCAAACAACCCTTATGGTGATTGGTTGTAAGTCAACCTTATAGACCAGCTATCCTAATGGTAGCATGGACAAAGCAGTCTTAGGCTAAACTCTTTTGGCATGTGAAGCCAGCTGTTTTACCGCAATATAACCCCTTGAATACCAGATGAAAGGACACCACACAGGTTGTTATGAAAATAAACAGTATATTTATTAATAGCAACACCTCTGAACTCTTTATGAGGTCAGAGGGCTAAGCACATGACAATCTCTTAAGAAAAATACGACAAGTTGCACAAAATTACAATGGTGCCCTAGCGGCACGACAAACCATATACTAAGTAAGTGGAATGTGAAAGTCGATAGAAGGAATGGAGCTGTCCAGAGTCTGTAGGATCGATGGGACCACGCTACACTAACTCTAGGTAAGTAATAGGAGGCCCACGGAACGCGTGTGCAGAGTGTGAACTCACACGCGAGATGCATAACAACGTCTATGGACAGTACAGTTCAAGTTAAAGGTGAGTACGGACAATCCTGACTAGTTAGGACTAAAACGACTGTGGAACTGGACACTAGGACAGTTAAACTACCCTTGAGCACCGAAATGCTCTTGTTACCTCACCCACGGGCTGCGGGTGCATAGGTGCCAAAGTGCGTCGGGTTCTCGCGTTGAAGTCAATGGAGTCTGAAAAAAAAGATGCTGCAGGCGACCAGGAGGAAGATGTCCGGTGCGATCCAAGGGTGGATCGGTGAAGAAGAGGACCTGAAAGCAGAGGGGACAGTGTTCAAAGTCACTAGCCAGTGACTGGAGTGGAACCAGGAAGGAACCAGATGTCGTCGTCGCGATCAGGTGAAGAGTGGACGCTTGACTCTGCAGCCACGTGGACCAGGAGGAGTCTTCGACGACCAGAATGGAGGCACGAGCTGTCCCACACAGGCTCTCGCTGTCGGCGGTATTGGATCCGGAATCGGCATCAACAGGCCTTGGCAAAGGCAACCCACGCGGTGAGTGGAGAAAGCGTCTGGTGCGGACTAGGAGAGTCCGGGGTGCCCCTCTCTTGGAAGGGAGCAAGGGCCAGTCTGGAGCAACCAGACCAGCAGCAAAGATTCAAAGGTTCATTGTCTAGGAGGCCACTAGCCAGCCGGCAAGTGACCAGACAATGCATCGAGCAGCAAACAAGCAGAAGGGCCCCACGCAGATCTCGTGGATGCTGGAGGGCTGATCTTCGGTGCAGGGGCTGCTCGGGGCTGGGGCTTCTCAGTCCCCAAAGCACTTGGTCGAGTTTACCTCGGGAGTCATGCTGGAAGCGAAGTGCAGGTTCGTTCAAGATGGCCGGTCCCACGTGTCTCGTCGCACCCACGGGTCTCAGCTTTGCTGCAAATTTGAGTTGAGGTCAGAGAGGTCTGGAAATCCGGGTGTCGTCGGGCTCTGAAGTCTGGATCCTCGAGCGAAGACGACAAAGTGAAGCCGCTGGACTCTTGATGGTGCCTGCAGTTGCAGGGTGGACACTCCTTGCCCACAAGGGAGATTTCTTCTGTCTTCTGTGGAGCAGAACGTCGAAGTCCAGAGTTTCTTCTTGTAGAGTAGTTCAGGATTAATCTAATTTGGAATGGGACCAGCTCCTACCTTTATCCTGCTAAAGGGGGCTGAACTACTGACTAGGTCCCTCCCCTGGGTGGGACCAGGAAGGGGGGTGGCTACACCCCCTATCCTTTGTCCGGTTTCCCACCAGAGCTGGGGCTGGAGTGCCCCAGCAACTGGTTTGAACCGGTGTATGCACAGGGCATCTTGTGTGCCCCAGGCATGTCTCATTCCTTTCAGGCCTATCCTACCCAATACACAAAATCCTGTCTGGGGTGGTGCTAGCACCTCCCAAGGCAGGAAACCCTTTGTCCAAGCCTCCCTCGCTGGAAGGACTCCCAGCAGCAGGAGGTCAGACTTGTGTCTGTGGTGGCAGCATCCATTTTGTGATGCCAAGGCTCGAGTTAGCTTTAACCGGGGTTTACAGTTACATACATGTCGTGCCCCTCTAGAAGGGTGGAATGCTACCCCCGTCACCAGAATTGGCGAGGGGGTAGTATTCCAATTCGTATGACACCTTACTCGACATGTTTTGATAATGTTATACCAGAGTTAGCATTTAACCGCGAGGTTGATAATGCACTTAAGAGTATATGGTATAGCGTTATCATGGAACAGCTATTAGGACTTGGTTCCGCAAGCTGCAAATGGGCTCAGCTCATGCCAGAGCACCATTTTTTTATTTTTTTTGAAAATGTTTTTATTGCAGAATTACCAACAATCTCCAAGGTCAGGTGACCAGTCTCCCTCTCACAATACAAGGCACTATGCAGTTGTAAATTAGTACACAGCCGTTCAGCCCACATCCCGGAGGTTGGGCGGCGCACCAACAGACCCCATCAGGAGTCCTCACGTAGCGATCGGAGGGACACCAGGTCAACAGCACAGTTTTGTATCTGCTTTTATTACCTATCAAACTCCCCCCTCCCCCTCCCCACCGCCAGTACTTCCCCATCGTTACATTATGCCGTGTCCGGACCCCCAGTGTCCGCATTGTTTGGTCAATGCTTATGCTCTTCTAGAACAGTTGGCCGTGAGCGACTCACGTCTTCTATTCCTCGTCAACACCGGTGTGCCGCCCTACTCACCATCCGCTGGGGGTCCTGAAGAGTTTCCCTATCGTAAGTGTCCCCTTTGGTGTGTCTGCGGTATCCCAATAACTTCGCCCCCAAACCCCTCCCTCCCCCGCTGCCTCTGATGTGGGTGGTATCTATAAGGTCTAAAAGGATGACACAATGCCCATCGGGGTTAGACATTCGGCTTCCCAGGCCTCATGGAACTTCCTCTTCCAATAACCCCACCCCTTCATCCTTGAGCAACAGGTCATTCAGATCCTGCACAATCATTTCCCATGCCCTTGCAAGCTCTAAGCTCTTCTCGTTACCAGTCCTCGTGGCCTGCCGCATTCTGATCGCACTCTCACATTTGGACCATTTCCGCAACTCATTCGACCATCTCCGAACAGAAGGGCCCTCTCTGGATTTCCAGCGCCAGGTAATTTCCCTTTGCGCCAGCATGAGTCCCAGGTCGGTAAACTTACTCGTGATTTTGGTCTTCGCCGTGTGCGGGAACCACAGCAATATGCACGCGGCCATATCAAATTCCACGTCCCTCTCCGTGACTGCATTCAGGAGTTCCCCCACTTCCGCCCAGTATGTCCCCAATTGCGGGCAGCTCCACAGCATATGTTCTAGCTCAACCCCAGGTACCAAGCATCTCGGACATGCCGCATCCTGTACCCGAAAGTGCCTTCTAAGTTTTCCCGGTGTCAGGTATGCCCTATGCAATATAAAGAAGTGTATCTGCTGAAAGCGGGCGTTCCTACTACCCTTCCATGTTCTCTCCCAAATATGGCCCCAAACCGGGTCTGGTATGGGCTTACCTATACTTTCTTCCCATTTTCCTTTTAGCGCAGCTAACGGAGCAATACCCTCGTTCAACATTCTTGAATGAATACAGGTCACCGCCTTTACTGTACCCGCAGCCATCACCACGTATTGGCAGGCCATGGTCGTGTCAGGCTCTGCCAGTCCCCCCTCCAGTGCTTTTGTATCGCCGTTGTTACCGCGGCATGCAAGAGGTAGCTCCCATCAGAGAGCCCGAACTGGTCCTGTAATACCCGAAAGGGAACCAGCACCCCGTCGGCATAGAGATCTCCCACCATCTGCAGTCCCAGGTCTTCCCATTCCGCCAACAGAGACCAATCTCCTCCGTGAGGCAGTGCCGTCAACATTCCTATAGGGATCTCAGGGGCGTATGAGCGGGCAGTCCCCGTCCTCTTTAGGCTCCTAAGCCAGCACATCCGGAGGGTTTTCTCCTCCATCGTGAGATCCCCCACTCCCAGCTTCTGCTGCATGACAATGTAAGACAGGATGTGCCGCTGAATACCTTTCCCCCGTCCATGGTCGGGGACCCTAAACTCTCTCGCGATGTTCTGCGTTAGTATCTGAAGCTGAGCTGCTAGGTAGTACAGTTCAAAATCGGGGACCGCCATCCCCCCCTCAAGTTTGGGTCTATGCAACGTATCCAACGCCACTCTGCGCCTGCCCTGGCCCCAAAGGAAAGTAATGACCAGCGATCGCAAATCCTTAAAAACCCGCTGAGGGATCCAGATCGGCACGGTGCGGAAATAGTAGAGCAACCGCGGCAGAGCCACCATTTTCAACAACGCTATCCGACCTAGCACTGACAAAGGGAGTGAGGCCCAAAATGTCATGCTGCCCCTCAACGCCCGTACGCATCGGCCTATGTTGCCCTCCAGTAGGTCAGCAACTTCATGATAAATCCTGACCCCCAGGTAGGTAAAGCATGCGCCCTCCCAGACCACATTGAGCGCTAGAGGGGGGTACAGTACATTCCCCTTCAGCGGGAAAATGCAGGTCTTAGTCCAGTTCACCTTGAGGCCCGACAGGCTGCCAAACCGGGAGAGCATTTCCGTCGCCCCCCGTAGGGCATCTTCCGTGTCCTCCAAATAGAGCAGCAAATCATCCGCATACAATGAGATATGATGGTTTTCCCCACTGCATCGGAGTCCCGGGTACGGTACTCCCGTTCGCGCCTGTGCCGCCAGGGGTTCCATCGCCAAAGCGAACAGGAGAGGGGACAGCGAGCAGCCCTGCCTCGTTCCTCTGTGCACTGGATACGCGGGCGATATTGCCGGTCCCAGTCGTACCCTGGCCGTTGCCTCAGCATACAGGACCTTCGTCCAGCGGCCAAAACCACCTCCCAGGCCGAGCTTCTCTAGGACCCTAGCAAGATAATGCCATTCCAGGCTATCAAATGCCTTCTCGATGTCCACTGAAAGCACTGCGGATCTATGCTCCAGGGCCTGAGCGCCGGCCATCACACGGAGCAAGCGGCGGATATTAAGGGAAGTATTCCTGGTGGAGATGAACCCTGCTTGGTCCTCATGGATCAACGTGGTCATGTGCGGCAGTAATCTAGTGGCCAGTATACGGCTCAAGATCTTGTAATCCACCGTCAGCATAGACAGTGGCCTATAGGATGTCACTTCTGAGGCTTCTTTACCTGGTTTCAGCAGCGGTATCACTAAGGCTTCCCTCATCGATTGGGGGAGGCGTCCCAAGGTCTGGGCCCCGGAATATACTACTAAGAGTCGCGGTGCTAAAACATCTACGAATTTCGCATAGAATTCGATCGGCAGACCATCCACCCCCGGCGTCTTATTTCGAGCCATCTGTTTAATGGCCACCCGAATCTCCGCCAAAGTTATCGGGCCGCCCAATACTTTCGCAGTCTCGTCATCCAGTGCTGGGAGCTGAACCGCGTCTAGGTAGTCGTCTATCGCAGCGCCGTCTGCCTTCAGTTGGCTCTCATATAGAGTCGTATAGTAGGACTGGAAGCGAGTCAAAACCGCAGTCTGGGAATAGACCACCTCCCCTGACCCCGTTTTAATGCTCATGACCGGGCAACCCCTAGGTTCTGGGTTAGCGAGTTTTGCAAGAAGAGTGCCCACCTTATCTCTCTCCCCGTGTACCTTGGTGAGGTATAGCTTGTAATCATAGCATCTTAGCCTTTCTGTTTCAGTCGCCATTGTCTCTTTCGCTTCCAATAGCCTGCCCTGTAGTTCCGGTCGCTCAGGCCTGCGCCTCTCTAGATCTCTCAGCGCACCTTCTGCCTTCTCCAGATCAGCCACCACCGTCGTTCTGACATTCGAGAATCTACCCATGCACACACCTCTCACCACCACCTTCATCGCATCCCATTCCACCGCCCTCATTGCAGTCGTGCTCTCATTCTCGTCAAAATACTGTTCAATGCCCCGTTGGACCGTGGCGCTAAACACTGGGTCTTCTAATGTATCAGGGCGCAGCCTCCAAGTTGGTACCGCAGACCTCACCCGCTGCCATTGCACCGTCATTAGCATGGGATTGTGGTCAGATATGGTCCTAGCCAGATACTCCGTGTGCATTATCATGGCTGCCAGGGGGCCATAGTATATACATAGTATAGAGTCTATTCTAACATGTAAGGCATGCAGCGCTGAAAAGAAAGAGTAGTCCCTAACTTCTGGATGTTGCTCCCTCCACACGTCCACAAGGCCCCACCTCTCCTGCCAGTCTCTCCTATGTGCGGCCAACCTCCGAACCGGAGAGTCAGTCAGCGGCGGGTGCGATCTATCTCGCGTCACATCAGGGATTGAATTAAAATCTCCCCCCACTATAATAGGGCCCGCTAGGAAGTGTGCCAACAACCCGGAAAGTTTATCAAAGAAACGGGCCTGGTCGATGTTAGGGGCATATATACTGCTCAGCACTACTTCCCTCCCATACAGCCTGCCCTCCACTACCACAAATCGGCCCTCGGGGTCCACTAGCTGATTCGTAACCTGGAATGGGACTCCCGCTCTCACCCATATTAGTACCCCTCTGGCAAACGCTGAATATGTTGTTCCAAACACTTGGCCACGCCACCTCTTTTGCAATGCAGTACATTCCTCCCTGGTCAGGTGGGTCTCCTGCAATAATGCAATCTGGATGCCACGTCTCACCAAGTAAGCGTGCACCTTGCTTCTCCTAGACATCGTGCGGAGTCCACGGACGTTCCATGTAAGGCTTTTTAAATCAGGTAACGTTCCCATTGCCACTGTTCCCCCTCCCTTCCGGCAGCATCATTTGGACCCCCACATCGCGGCAGCGGTCCCCCCAACTTGAAACATCGCAAAAAACTTTCCCAACCCCTCTCCCCAGAACAGGTCCCAATAAGAAAGCATCAGTCCCCATCCAAACATAGAACATCTCACACAATCCACTACTCTGTGGTCGTCACCACAGAGAGCCTTAAGGGCAATGAGGAGAGGCTCGGGCCGACCCGGGACAAGCCGGGTCTCAGCTCCAAGCCCAAGATCCCTTATAACAAGTGCAACAGAGTACCTGCGAGTCCGTCAGACATCCCATACAGTCCGCTCCAGCAGGAGCCACACGGGAGGCCCGCACTGCAATAATCACTCGTTGAACAACCCATCTGAAGTTTGCGGGATGACCTTCGGCCCCACGGAGCTATCCGCCTCTGACAGTTCTTCCCCAGATTTTCTGCTCTCCACTTCCGAGTCTGAGTCCTCCAGTTCCTTCTCCTGTTGCGAGCCCGTGATGATCGCCGTAGCCGCCAGTGCCCCCTTTCTGTCCTCCGCCATCCCAGCAGTTTGCTGTGCCAGTTTGAGTTTGTTTTTCTTGCGGAGGCGTTGCGATTTTCGAACCCGCACGGGCTTCTGTCGTTCCCGGTCTCCCCTATGTGGGCGGTCTGTGCCCGCGCGGTACAACTCCAGCCAGGTCCACGCCTGTAGGAAGGTTGATCCCTGACTATGGTTGCCCCCAACTTTTTGCCTGGTGTTTTGCTGGTTTTCTGACTTAGTTGACCTGGGACCCTGCTATTCAGGGCCCCAGGCCTACTGCTCTCTCTGTAAAATGGATTCCATGTACCTTAGGTACATATCTAATTGGATACTGAGTCACCTTATCAGTCCCTGTACAGTGTACCTTAGGTACCCAGGGCATAGGTGTACCCAGGGCCTACCAGGGGCTGCAGCATGTATTATGCCACCCCTGGCTGGCCATCCAAATCTGACACAACTGGCTGCTTGACAGCTGGGGCAAGGTGGTGTAATCACCCTTTGCTTTAGATATAGTATACCTATATCTAACCCTAAAAATGGACACACAGATCTCCTATCAGTCACTCCTATGGCAGGCCTTAACAATCCTGAAGGCAGAGTGCTTGGAATCGTGTGAGATAGTGCTCTGGCATGAGCTGAGCCTGTCTGCGGCTTTCGGGATCCATCCCTTAGCCGTTTCCATGATATCGCATACCATATACTCTTAAGTGCATTATAATCCTCGCGGTTATATGCCAACTCTGGTATCGCTTTATCAAAACATGTCGAGTAAGGTGTCATACGAATTGGAATACTAACCCCTCGCCAATTCTGGCGACGGGGTTAGCATTCCACCCTTCTAGAGGGATACGACATGTATGTAACCTGTAACCCCGGTTAAAGTCAGACAGAGCCTTAGCATCCACAAAATGGATGCTGCCACCGAGACACAAGTCTGCCCTCCTGCTGCTGGGAGTCCTCCCAGAGCAGGAGGCAAGGACAAAGGGTTTCCTGCCAGGGGCGGTGCCAGCACCGTCCCAGACAGGGTTTTGTGTATTCCAGGTAGGCAGGGCTACAGAGGAAGGTGACTGCAAGTGGCACCCCGGTGCTCACTGTGCATAGGCCAGCTGAAACCAGTTCCAGGGGCACTCCAGCCCCTGGCCTGGGGAAAGCCCGCCAAAGGAGAGGGGTGTAACCACCCCCCTCCTGGTCCCACCCATAGGGCAGGACTTAGTCGCGTGCCAGCCCCCTTTTCCCAGATAAAGGTAGGAACTGGCCCCCTTCCAAATTAGATCATCTTTGGAATCAAGACACGACTTTCTACGAAAGGACATCAAGATTTCTTCTTCAAGATTCTCCCTTGTGACTAAGGAGTAGTCACCCTGCATCCGCAGGCACCATCTTAAGAACACTGCGGTCTGCTGCAAGTCCTTCCTCCGGAATCCGACTGCCCAGCTCCACAAGACCCGGCTTCCCTGGCACCTCCGACCTCTACTCACCTCTACAGCCAAGCTGAGAACCGTGAGTGCGACGAGACCTCGAGGGACCGACTATTGCCAAGACTGCACGACTTCTTCACAGCAAGCCCGCCGAGTAATCTCCTGGCGAGTGCTTTGGGGTCCGAGAAGCCCCAACCCTGAGCAGCTCCAGCACCGAAGAGCAGCCCCCCAGCATCTCCACGATCGGCGTGGGGCCCTTCTGCTTTTTGCTGCTCACCGCGTTGTTTGGCTACTAGCCCGCTGGCTTGTGGCCTTCTGAACGACGCCCGACGACATCACTGCTGCTGGTCTGGTTGCTCCAGACTGGCTCTTGCTCCCTTCCAGAAGAGGAGCACCCGGACCCTCCTGGTCCACTCAAGACGCCATTTTGAGTCCACCGCGTGGGCTTGAATTAGCCATGGCTTTGTTGCCCAATCCTGGGTCCTTCGACGCCGACAGCTTCATCCATCGTGGGACAGCTCGCCCCTCCATCCTGGTCGCCGACAACGCCTCCTGATCCGTGAGATCTGCAGAGCACAGCGTCGCCCACTCACCTAGTCGAGGTGACTACCATCCGGTGCCCTCCTGGTGCCCCCTGACTACTGGCTAGTAGTCACGAACTTGGTCCCCTCTGCTTTCAGGTGTCATCCATCTTCAAGATCCAGGCTTGGATCACTTCGAACCCTCTTCACTGGTCGCCTGCCAGCATCTTTCTTCCAGGCTCCTGGTTCGTCTACGAGGATTCCCGACGTATTTTGAGACATATGCAGCTGCAGCCCCTGGGCTAGGTAACTTCGGCATTTCAGTGCCCCAGCATAGCCTCACTATCCAAGGGTCAGGATCCACTGTCGTTTTCTTCCTACCAGGTCGGGTTCGCCCGTGAACACTAACTTTAACTTTACTAGCTATCATAGACTTTGTCCCGCATCCCGCGTGAGAGTGCACACTCTGCACCCGAGTCCCCTGGGCCTCCTAGAAGTAATCTAACGATTCTATAGTCAAGTCCTAGCGATTCCAAAGCCTATTAGTACTGTACTTACCTGCTAGTAGTTTCGCATTCCACTTTTTGAGTATATGGTTTTTCGTGCCCCTCGGGCATTTGTGTATACTGTGCTAACTTAAGTATTTTTATAAGAGTTTTGTTGTGTGCTTAGCTCCCTGTCTCATAAAGAGCCAGGGTAGTCTTGTTATAAATAAATACACTGTTTATTTTCATAACAACTTGTGTGGTGTCCTTTCACTGGGTGTTCAAGGGGTAATGTGATGGTAAAACAGCTGGCTTAACACGCCCTCTAGAGTCTTAGCCTTAGACTGCTCGTATCCACGCTACTAGGATAGCTGGTCTATAAGGTTGACTTACAACCAATCATCAATAAGGGTTGTTTGGACTGATATATAGTGATCACTAGAATAGTGAACACTGCACATCAGGCCAACTTCTCACATTGGTGAGCAGCGGTTGGGATTTGAGCTTGCTGTTGTTTTACCACACATATCCTAAGAATATCTTGTGAAAGATCACATAAGTACTAAAGGTACATATAACTTAGCTTAGAATACTCTGAGTTCTACTGAACCAGCTGTTGTAGCTCCTAGGGCCTAGCACACCCTAAACTACAACTCTAGCAAGGGATCAGTAGGTAAACATATAGTGTAGGTAAGTGCACCACTTACACCTCACTAGAAAAGCATGTCTAACCATGGAGAGTCTTCAGAGACTCCCCTTGTGGTTATTGACCCTCCACAGGTCAACTCAAGATATGCAGCTCTCAATTTCCAGGAGCTGAGACACTTGTGTACCTCCAGGAAATTGAAACAGGGGTCTAACCCCACCACTCCCTTCCTGTTGGATCTCTTAGAGACCTATGATGCTAGTAAAGCATCTCAGGGAGAGGGGAATATGCCAGCCTTAGAGGGGCACCTTGGTGATCCAGACCTCCACAACACTGTAAATGCAGTTGAGGAGGAGGACCCTGAGGAGCTCTCTGGGGATGAGGTAGACAAAGGTCTTGAGGTAGTCAGAAAGCTAACTAGGGCCCACATAGACTTGCTTGGGCTAGGATCTGTGGGACCCCCAGTACTGACCCTAAGTAGGCCTAACCTTGGAGTTAGGAGAGATAGATCTCTTTCTAGGGACTCCAATAGATCTCTGCACTCTAATGCCTCTTCCCAGAGGAGAAGGAACTCTCCCCAGAGGAGATTGACTTCCCCTAAGAGAAGGGAGCATGAAGCTAGGATGAGGCAGGCTACTCTGAGGATTGAAAGGGAAGAACTTGCCCTGGCCAAAGAAAAGCTTGCCTTTGCAAGAGAGCAGAAGATGAGTGGGTTAGCTCCCACTGGTGGCAGCAATCTCCCAAGAGATAGAGAGAAGGGTTTAGACACTAAACACCTGACTAAGATAGTGCCCCCCTTTAAGCAAGGGGATGACATCCAGAAATGGATGGCTGCTTTGGAGAGGGCCTGCACTGTACAGTGCATCCCCCAAAGTCAGTGGGCAGCTATACTGTGGCTCTCCTTTGATGATAAAGGTAGAGACAAGCTCCTCACTACAAGAGTGGAGGAAGCTAATGATTACCAGGTCCTGAAAAATGCACTGGTTGATGGGTTTGGCTTAACCACTGAGCAGTACAGGTTGCTGTTCAGAGACACCCAGAAAACTCAGTCTCAGGACTGGTCTGACTTTGTTGATTGTGCCACTAAGGCTTTGGAAGGCTGGCTACTGGGTAGCAAGGTTACTGACTTCACAGGATTGTATAATCTTATTATGAGAGAGCAAGTCTTAAATAATTGTCAGAACCAGTTATTACACCAGCACCTGGTAGACTCTGATCTGACCTCTCCACAAGAATTGGGTAAGAGGGCAGACAAATGGGTCAGAACCAGGATTAGGCCCAAAAACCAAGGTGGTGACCAGAAAAAGGAATCAACCAAGCCTCAAGAGAAGGGTGGGAATAAATCTCCAGATCAAACCACATCAGGGCTACAAAAATCCTCTGAGGGGGGTGGGTCCCAGAATCCTTCTAATAACCAAAAGAAACCTTATTGTTATCCCTGTAAACAGGTGGGTCATTTGAAAACTGACAGCAGTTGCCCAAAGAATAGCAATAAGGAGAACATACCCCCAAGTAACATTCCCAAACCTCCTGTTACTACTAGTAGTAATCCCCCAGGTGGTGGGAGTGCCCCCAAGCATTTGGGTGCATTTACTTTTGGAGTTCCTGGGGACTCTGGCCTAACCAGGTCCCCAAACTTAGATACTCTTGTCTGTGAGACTGGCATGGGGTTTGCCAACTTCACAACTTGTCCCAACACTTTGGGCAAGTACAGACAGGAGCCCCTCATCAATGGTATAAAAGTTGAGGCCTATAGAGATACAGGGGCTAGCATCACTATGGTGACTGAGAGTCTAGTCCCCTCAAGGCAACTTTTACCTGGTGCCACATACCAGGTGACCAATATTGATGGAGTACAGAGAGATCATCCCATGGCAGTGGTCAATCTCAGCTGGGGAGGTGTCACTGGCCACAAGAGAGTGGCAGTGTCCCCAAACTTGCCTGTAGATTGCCTACTGGGGAATGATTTAGAGCTCTCAGCCTGGGCTGAAGTAGAGCAAGAAACCCATTCTAAAATGGTAAACATCCATGGTAAGGTTAGTGGGGCAGTGATAGCCACAGCACCAGTCCAAGATATCCTCCCTGAACAGGTCAGGAGGGCTGTGCCAGTCACAGCCCAATCTCAGACAACTTCCTTCCCAGAACAGGTTGTAAAGGCTGTGATGGTCACAGCCCACACCCAAACTGAGCCCCCTCCTGAAAAGGTTGGGAGAGTTGTGATGGCCACAGCTCAAACTCAGACAGATGATAGTGTTGTGAAGCCTGAAACTATGGATCACTCCACTCAGACAGAGAGCATTGAGGAGGAAGAGAAATCTCCCTCCCACCAGACTTTAGGAAAGGGTCAGCCTCCTCAGGGAACTGATCTGACCCCTTGTGAAGGAACTGCCCCAGAGGTAGTCAGGCCTAGCCTGGCAGAGCCCCTGATGTCAGTGGACCCTTCCAAGGTGGGACCCAGTCTGGAGCAGGTAACCTGCCCCTCTCTACCCTGCCTCAGTCAGCCCAGGGCTGTAGAGGTCAGGGAGGCCAGTGGTGGACCCCAAAGGGCCCCCTGTCCAAAAGAACTTCCCAACCAACAGATTAAGGGCACTGAAGCTAGTAATCCTAGCCAAGTGAAAATAAAACAGACTCCTGAGGGATCCCCCTTAAAGTTAGTTAGGGACCTCCCACAGATGGACACTGTTGGGCACAGCCAAACCTGGGACCTGAGGGCCCCAAACATGACCTGTCCCTCCAGTAAGCCAAACAGAGGGACCCAGCCTCCAGCTGTAGGTAGCCAGAGGTTGACCCTGAGAGCCCAAAACAACTCAGTCTTTGAAAGAAAGGCCTCTATGGTGGAAAATGATTGGAGGAAGCTGACCCCAAAATTAGTGGAGCCTCACTTCAGTACTCCATTTCAGCACCAGCCTTTTACTTCGCCAAAGCACACCACAGGTAGGGATTCCCTATGGTGGAGACCCTCAGATACCCTTAGGGTGAGGGATTGCTTAGTGGACCATGAGATAGGGGGTAACCATGCCAGTGCTGGTACTTTCTTATATGGCCACTCAGGCAATATAGGCTTACCTGGCAAGGATAGCCTTATCTCCTTTCGTTTGGGGGGGGGTTATGTAGGAAGGTAGATCCCTGACTATGGTTGCCCCCAACTTTTTGCCTGGTGTTTTGCTGGTTTTCTGACTTAGTTGACCTGGGACCCTGCTATTCAGGGCCCCAGGCCTACTGCTCTCTCTGTAAAATGGATTCCATGTACCTTAGGTACATATCTAATTGGATACTGAGTCACCTTATCAGTCCCTGTACAGTGTACCTTAGGTACCCAGGGCATAGGTGTACCCAGGGCCTACCAGGGGCTGCAGCATGTATTATGCCACCCCTGGCTGGCCATCCAAATCTAACACAACTGGCTGCTTGACAGCTGGGGCAAGGTGGTGTAATCACCCTTTGCTTTAGATATAGTATACCTATATCTAACCCTAAAAATGGACACACAGATCTCCTATCAGTCACTCCTATGGCAGGCCTTAACAATCCTGAAGGCAGAGTGCTTGGAATCGTGTGAGATAGTGCTCTGGCATGAGCTGAGCCTGTCTGCGGCTTTCGGGATCCATCCCTTAGCCGTTTCCATGATATCGCATACCATATACTCTTAAGTGCATTATAATCCTCGCGGTTATATGCCAACTCTGGTATCGCTTTATCAAAACATGTCGAGTAAGGTGTCATACGAATTGGAATACTAACCCCTCGCCAATTCTGGCGACGGGGTTAGCATTCCACCCTTCTAGAGGGACACGACATGTATGTAACCTGTAACCCCGGTTAAAGTCAGACAGAGCCTTAGCATCCACAAAATGGATGCTGCCACCGAGACACAAGTCTGCCCTCCTGCTGCTGGGAGTCCTCCCAGAGCAGGAGGCAAGGACAAAGGGTTTCCTGCCAGGGGCGGTGCCAGCACCGTCCCAGACAGGGTTTTGTGTATTCCAGGTAGGCAGGGCTACAGAGGAAGGTGACTGCAAGTGGCACCCCGGTGCTCACTGTGCATAGGCCGGCTGAAACCAGTTCCAGGGGCACTCCAGCCCCTGGCCTGGGGAAAGCCCGCCAAAGGAGAGGGGTGTAACCACCCCCCTCCTGGTCCCACCCATAGGGCAGGACTTAGTCGCGTGCCAGCCCCCTTTTCCCAGATAAAGGTAGGAACTGGCCCCCTTCCAAATTAGATCATCTTTGGAATCAAGACACGACTTTCTACGAAAGGACATCAAGATTTCTTCTTCAAGATTCTCCCTTGTGACTAAGGAGTAGTCACCCTGCATCCGCAGGCACCATCTTAAGAACACTGCGGTCTGCTGCAAGTCCTTTCTCCGGAATCCGACTGCCCAGCTCGACAAGACCCGGCTTCCCTGGCACCTCCGACCTCTACAGCCAAGCTGAGAACCGTGAGTGCGACGAGACCTCGAGGGACCGACTATTGCCAAGACTGCACGACTTCTTCACAGCAAGCCCGCCGAGTAATCTCCTGGCGAGTGCTTTGGGGTCCGAGAAGCCCCAACTCTGAGCAGCTCCAGCACCGAAGAGCAGCCCCCCAGCATCTCCACGATCGGCGTGGGGCCCTTCTGCTTTTTGCTGCTCACCACGTTGTTTGGCTACTAGCCCGCTGGCTTGTGGCCTTCTGAACGACGCCCGACGACATCACTGCTGCTGGTCTGGTTGCTCCAGACTGGCTCTTGCTCCCTTCCAGAAGAGGAGCACCCCGGACCCTCCTGGTCCACTCAAGACGCCATTTTGAGTCCACCGCGTGGGCTTGAATTAGCCAAGGCTTTGTTGCCCAATCCTGGGTCCTTCGACGCCGACAGCTTCATCCATCGTGGGACAGCTCGCCCCTCCATCCTGGTCGCCGACAACGCCTCCTGGTCCGTGAGATCTGCAGAGCACAGCGTCGCCCACTCACCTAGTCGAGGTGACTACCATCCGGTGCCCTCCTGGTGCCCCCTGACTACTGGCTAGTAGTCACGAACTTGGTCCCCTCTGCTTTCAGGTGTCATCCATCTTCAAGATCCAGGCTTGGATCACTTCGAACCCTCTTCACTGGTCGCCTGCCAGCATCTTTCTTCCAGGCTCCTGGTTCGTCTACGAGGATTCCCGACGTCTTTTGAGACATATGCAGCTGCAGCCCCTGGGCTAGGTAACTTCGGCATTTCGGTGCCCCAGCATAGCCTCACTATCCAAGGGTCAGGATCCACTGTCGTTTTCTTCCTACCAGGTCGGGTTCGCCCGTGAACACTAACTTTAACTTTACTAGCTATCATAGACTTTGTCCCGCATCCCGCGTGAGAGTGCACACTCTGCACCCGAGTCCCCTGGGCCTCCTAGAAGTAATCTAACGATTCTATAGTCAAGTCCTAGCGATTCCAAAGACTATCAGTACTGTACTTACCTGCTAGTAGTTTCGCATTCCACTTTTTGAGTATATGGTTTTTCGTGCCCCTCGGGCATTTGTGTATACTGTGCTAACTTAAGTATTTTTATAAGAGTTTTGTTGTGTGCTTAGCTCCCTGTCTCATAAAGAGCCAGGGTAGTCTTGTTATAAATAAATACACTGTTTATTTTCATAACAACTTGTGTGGTGTCCTTTCACTGGGTGTTCAAGGGGTAATGTGATGGTAAAACAGCTGGCTTAACACGCCCTCTAGAGTCTTAGCCTTAGACTGCTCGTATCCACGCTACTAGGATAGCTGGTCTATAAGGTTGACTTACAACCAATCATCAATAAGGGTTGTTTGGACTGATATATAGTGATCACTAGAATAGTGAACACTGCACATCAGGCCAACTTCTCACAACGCCTCATCAGGGGTCTGGAAGAATTGGGTCTTCCCGTCCAGGATTACTCGCAATTTGGCCGGGAAGAGCAGGGAATACTGAATACCCTCGTCTCTCAGCTCTTTCTTCACGGCCAAAAACGACGCCCTGTTCCTCTGGACCTCCTGCGTTTAGTCTGGGAAGATCGTGACCGAGCTGTTGTCTATTTTAAAGGGGCCCACCGAGCGTGCTCTTTCCATTAGGAAGTCACGGTCCTTGAAGTGCAAGAGTCTGATCACCAGCGGCCGCGGAGGGCGTCCCTGCATGGGCGGGTGAGACGGGACCCTGTGTGCACGTTCCAGGGAGAAGAACGGAGATAAGCCCTCCGGAGCCACGACTGTTGTCAACCAGTTCTCCATGTAGGCCACGGCATCGTCCCCCTCAATTTTTTCTGGCATACCCACCACCCGGATGTTGTTCCTCCGGTTACGGCTTTCGGAATCCTCCGCCTGTTTCTCCAGCGTCGCCAGCCTTTCCAGGATATCAGACAATTTGCGTTCTGCAGTGACCACCACTGGTTTCAGTTCCGAGAGCAGTTGTGCATTATCCTTAACCTTGTCGGATAGTTTCGCATGATCCGCCCTCAGCAGACCTAGTCCCGTGGCCACCTGAGCAATGTCCTGATGAAGGGAGTCCTTGGTTGCCGCAATCGCATCCAATATGCCGTCCAGCCGCGCGTTCAGTCGTAGTTCCTGCACTGATGCATCCTGCGCTGGTGGTGAGCCCCCGACCGCGTTCGGCATGGCCAGCTGGCCGCTACCCCTTTCCCCGCACACGTTACCGCCATTGGCAGCCATCTGGGCAACCGCGGGTATAGCCGCTGGGCAGCTCTCGATTGACCGGCCAGGTCAAAGTCCCCTCCACCGGGTGGTTGCCCCCTGAGTCTTTCCTCCGCTCCGCAATCTCAGGTGTCCGTCCAAGGGATGTCCGCCGCTCCAAGTGAACGGGCCGCACTCCGCTCGAGGGGCCGCTCTCACAATCCGAAGGGGCCTCCCCCCGGCTCCCCAAGCGGAACCACCCCGACGGAGCCCAGGGCAGGGCGTCGACCACAACCCTCAGGCACTCAGATCAGGGCAGCCCCACTTAGGCACGGGCGCTTCAGTCCTGCAGTGCAGCAAGGCGATCCCCTTCGCCACCTGGGTCCCGACCTCTGTGGCGGCCCTGCCTCAGCTGCGCGAGCTCGTGCTCACATGTGCCGTTCCCCTCTCAGGGAGCAGTCGCGTCTGCCAGGCCGTGTGGTCCCCCTCCAGGCTCTCGCTCACCACTGGCGGGTCGGGGTCTCCTTTGCGCCACCGCCGTCGCCGTCAGGCAGAGTCTCCTCCGCGGGCAGAGTCCGCCGTGCTGCTCCGTTTCCCGCTCCTCAGCTCCGGCCCGAATTCCGGAGCTCCGACCCCGCTCCGGGTCTCCACCGCTGTATGGGGATCAGGTGTCACCGCAGAGGACCGCTCCCCGGTGAAATGGCCGCCGGCACCAGCAGCGGGGGGTGGGCTCTCCGCTAGTAACTCAGGGTTCGCGGGCCCCCGTTCTGTGCTCCCTCCGCAGCTCCTCTTCCCCGCGCCACAAGGGCAGCACCCGCTAGGGATCTCCGAGCGCCTCCCACGCTGTACCACAGCCGCGGTCCTCCGCAGTCCTCTGCTCAGCTACCGCTGCTCGGAGCGGCCGCCATCTTGGGCTCTTTGTTTGCTTTCCCGCAGGCCGCCGGTAGCCGATCGTCTCTCTGTCTCTGGCGATCTGCTGGCCAACGAATGTCACCCTCTGATCGTCCGGTGACTAAAGCTCGGTTTCTGAGCCGTCTACCCGCCTAGAAGCGCGGGAATCCAGGATAATTGTGGGATCAGGCACGGAGCATTAGGCTCACGCCGCCATCCTGATCGGCGACCAAGCCACGCCCCCATGCCAGAGCACCATCTCACATAATTCCAAGCACTCTGCCTTCAGGATTGTTATGGCCTGCCATAGGAGTGACTGATAGGAGGATATGTGTCCATTTTAGGGTTAGATATAGGTATACTATATCTACAGCAAAGGGTGATTACACCACCTTGCCCCAGCTGTCGTGCAGCCAGTTGTGTCCATTTTAGATGGCCAACCAGGGGTGGCATAATACATGCTTCAGCCCCTGGTAGGCCCTGGGTACACCTATGCCCTGGATACCTAAGGTATGCTGTACAGGGACTGATAAGGTGGCCCAGTACCAATTGGTAAATGCACCTAAGGTACATGGTTGCCAATTTAGAGAGAGAACAGCTAGGCTGTGGGTCTGATTAGCAGGCCCACTGCCAGGGAAAGTCGTAAACCAGTGAAGCAAAAAGCAAAAATCTGGGGTGACCATAGGATTGCAGACCCCCCTCTCCTACACTCCTCCTGAAGGAGACGGAGATGTTCCTCTGAACAAGCCCCTTGACAAGGTGGGTAAGTCGGAGGGAATTCCCTGAAGGGAAGAGCATGCCCATTTAATAATAATAATAATAATTTTTCTTTATTCGGTTTATCACAAAGAAAACCATAAAAGACACAGTCAGAAGCGAAATCCATACAGCTTATAAGAAAAAACATTTCATAAAAGGCTTTAAACGATGAATAAAAACAAACATATTATAAGAAAAGTATTACATTTAGAGAATCATTGTTTTTTCGTGAATACATTACTAAAGATTTCTTCTGTGGTTCATGATGCATTTCAAAATATTTAGGACTAAGTAGCACACTTCTTCAGACTCTAGGGATTGCAGTCGGTAAAAGGCCGGTCTGCACTGTCTAAGGCCCCACCGCCTACATATCGGAAGAATCCAACGTTTTCTGTGGGGATGGTAAAATTTACAAAACATAATCACATGCATATTAGATTGTGTTGATTTGCCGTCACAGGGACATGGGAGCATGCTTGATTCCCAGGCCTTGTTCGTTGGGAAAACGACCAGTCTGAAAAAAAGGTCCAGTCTAAGCCTAGTCAACAGCATCCTCTCATATGTTTTAGTCTGCAAGGTAAGATATGGTTGAATACCAAATGTTAGCTGGACTATATTCGCTTGAATAACTGAGGGTTTTGCAGCATCAGTTGACAATCTTAATGTTTCCAGGTGTCGTAGGGCTAGTTCCTTGAGCTCCTTTTTTGGCAGGCCGACTATCATCTCAGGTTGGAGATAGTATTTCTCAAGACCAAGATCGGTGAGAAGATTTTTAATATAGCGGAGCCACTTCAGTCTAAAGGAGTGGTCAAGTGACATTGTATCAGCCACTATCGACTGCGTTAGTGTGTTCTTGTCAGATGTCCAGATACGCCTCCACAACATCAATGGCTGGATTTTAAGAAGATCCTGTAGGTAGGGAATTCCCAGTTCCATGTGGGAGGCGTAAGTTGATGAACCTTTTGGTGTAGCAAGAAGGAATCTTATAAATGTATTTTCAATTATCTGTAGGGCTCCAACGTCTGTGTAACCCCACACTCCTGCTCCGTAGAGAGCGATGGCCTGGCACTTGGCATTGTAGATTTTCAGCAGCTCTACTGGAGGCCTCCTCCCCAGTTTCCGTGAGAAAGTCTGCAAGGCCGCTATCGATCGCTTAAATAGATGGCATCTCGTTTCCACTGCTGGTTTCCATGTTAGCCTATCGTCTACCATGATCCCGAGGTATGGATATTGTGTGGTGATCTCAAGTGCTTGTTTATCGAGAAAGATGTTTTTTGTGCCTTTCTTCGCCTCCCCGTGGTCATGACAAACGTTTTTTTTACATTAACCTTTAGATCCAAGGCGTTCATGAAAGTCGTGTATCTATTTAGCGAGTACTGGAGTTCGCGCGGAGTTCGGGCCAGGATGACAGCGTCATCCGCATAAAGCAGTGCTGGAATCGGTCGCTGATTTACTTTTGGGAGGTCCTGGGCCCCCCTCAACATCTCCCCCTCCAGGCCGTTGGTATAGAGTGAGAAGAGAAAGGGGGCCAGGACGCAACCCTGCCTGACTCCCCGCTCCACTCCGAATGACGCCGTCATCTCGCCATTCTTTCCGAAGCGGACTTTCGCCGAAGCCCCTGAATACAACTCTCTCAGAAGGTCTAACAGGGAGGGGTCCACGTCCATTTTTCTTAGGACAGTCCAGAGTTTGGAGTGTGAGACACAGTCAAATGCGGCAGACAGGTCCACATAGACCATGTATACCGTGCTTTTCTTTGCATGCATATATTTGGCCATTATTAGACTAAGGTTGAGTGCCTGCTCTACTGTCCCAAAGCCTTCTCGGAACCCAAATTGTAGGTCCGAGATGATGGCTCTTTCCTCGCTCCACTGTTGAAGTCTCTCCAAAATGACCCTCCCCACCACTTTGCCGAGCGAGTCCAGAAGTGAGATGGGGCGGTAACATTTCACATCCTGGCGGTCCCCTTTCTTGAAAATGGGGACCATAATTGATCTAGTCCAGGAATCTAAAATACCCTCACTGGCTGCAGCTGCACATACTCTTGTGAGAATAGGTGCCCAGAGATCCTGGTTAAATTTGAAAAGGTCAACAGGGACGCCATCTGGACCGGGGGCTTTTCCTGTCTTGCTTTTTTCCAAAGCCACCAAGATTTCAGAGATGTCAAAAGACAGTGGAATTGGGTATTGTACCTCCTTGTGAGTGTTCAATGGATGGTCTACAGTCCCTTGATCTTTAAAGATGTTTTCGAAGTGGGCTACCCAAGTATCCTCATCTATGGCCACCTCTATCCTGGGGGAATTGTTATCTGTGAGAAATGGGGATCTGACCATTCTCCAAAGGTCCTTACTGTTTTTCGAAAGAGAGCTCTTCTCTAGATCTTCCCAGAGTTTCTTTTTCATTTGTTGTACTCTTATCTTACGTTCCTTTATGTATTTTCGTCGCAGCAGTTGAATAAGGCCCGCATCTCTTGGCTTGTTATGAAGGGCAGATTTTAGGTCAGTTAGGGCTCTCGTGCAATTGTGGTCGAACCAACCTTTCCGCACTGGATGTTTGTTTGTTGTTTTTCCGGTAAGCAGTCCCTTAGCTACTTCCAAGATTTCTGCAAAGTTCATCAGTACCTCTGCGTGATTTAGCGCTGGATCCAGGCAATTAATTATGTTTGGGTATGTCTGGCTCACTAGTTTTTTTGTGAGCTTTTGCGGGTCAATCTTTTCCCATTTTATAGAGAAACCATTGTGTTTTCCTATTTCTAGTCTATCTTGGCTGAGGGCATTTACTATATCAGTGACCTTAGATTTAGTTTCTGGCATATGAAGTTCCATCTTTAGTGCACAATGATCACTTAGTGTGTTAACCATAACTTGATAATCTTTGGCCATCGTAGGAAGTCCTGGAGACAGCAGAATGTAGTCCACTGTTGTTTGGTGGCCTCTGCCCACGTAGGTTGGGTTAAACAGATTTTTCTCCGCCTTTGGGGAATTAGCAATTACTAAGTCAAAATCTGATAGTATGTTGTTCATTGCTTTTCCCGATTTGTTGTGGACGAAATGGGCTAGTGGAACCTCGTGTTCGTCCACAAACCCACATTGTTGAGAATCTATCATAGGGCATGGGTGAAGATTGAAGTCGCCTCCCCATAGGAGATGAGTCATTCTGGAATTGTCCTCCCGCTGCAGTAAGCTTCTCAATCTCTCCTGCAAGTTACCAACGAAGATCAAAAAATCGTTTTCCACTAGATTGTTGTATGAGTTAACTAGGATAATAATGTCTTTATTTGCAAAGGAGAGAGATAATATCTGGCAGTTAGGATCAGTAAATAGATTAGACACTTTTAGGAGGGATAGGGTATTAGCAATATAAATTGTTAGCCCTCCTTTGGGTCTACCTATTGCGCTACAAGTAGCTGGGGATGAATAGGTTTTATACCCCAAAAGATGAAGCTCTGATATTGCCCAGGTCTCTTGAAGGCATATTATTTCGCCTTGTTCTAAAAAGTTCACTGCCACAGGGTCTTCGATCTTTGTTCGTAGACCCGCCACGTTCCAGAATAGAAGAGGTACAACCTGAGTGTTAGGTTTTGGAACTAATGTTAGTGAAGCCTTCGTCATATTATCACTTAGGGGGGGGGATGTAGCGAGTTAGAGTTAGGATGTTCTATATCCGTTGGTGGTCAATCGACCATTTCTAAGGCACTATATCTATTTGCTAGTGGGATGTTATACCAGGGGTCCCATCGGGGGGGGTTCTCTATGAACCATCCTCTGCTGTTGATGCCCCCATTCCCCCCAATTCGCTCCCTGATGGCGTGGTTTTACTATATGCCATGGGTTCTCCTGCTCTCGGAGATGAGGGGCTCCGTATTGTCTGTTATCATAAAATGTAGCCTGGCGAAAGGGTGGTTCAGCCCAGGAAAGAACAGGGTCCTCAAAGAAGTTGTTATTATTAGTTTGAATAATGGGATAGAAGAAGGAAAGTGGTTTGATTCTGATTCCTCCGTTGACATTAGATTGATCCCAGGAGCTGATGTAGTCTGCCACCCAGGAATCCTCAAAGGTGATGACAATACAGTCCCCTGAATACTGTTTGCTACCTTTTCCCACCCAGGGGGTCCTACGTAATGAGGAAATCCTTCCGTGGCAATTTGGTGGCATGGGGCGATTTGTCTGCAACCAATGGTGTACTTTATTTTTTAAGGACCATGGGGGTTCCACCGTGTTGGGAGCTAGCTCAGGTACGCCAATCATAACCGCTACATATGGGGCAGCCTCGGGGGGTAGCTCAAAATGAGCTCTAACATCTCCAAGCCCTCTTGATGTGTTTCTTTGGGTTGGTTGGAAAAAGGAATTATGTGCCGAGGTCTTAGGGGGTGCAATTTTTCTTGGTGCTGGTAGTGACGAGGTAGTTGTTGATGCCACAATATTACCTTGTTTTGATGTGGTTGGTGCAGTGGTGATAGGATTTACTGTGTTTAAGATAGACGTGACTGGGGTGTTGGGATAGGGGACGATACTATTGACACTCCTGTCTTTGGGGTGATTATTTGGGGAGTTGTGGATTTTGCAGTGGCACCCGAAGGATTCGGGAGAGAGATATGGAGTGGATTTTTAGCCCCTTTTTTCTGAGGGGCAAGCCCCTGGTTGTGTTGTGACATAGTAATGAGTTTCAAAATCTCAGTCTCCAACTTAGCAAGTTTTTGTTCTACAGGTTGTAGAAATTGTTTAAAAAGTTCGGCTAGGTTATGTAGCGTAATAGGATTGTCTTGGTCTATCTGGCCCTTATCTGTAGATATTTGGATAGGTGAGTCCAGTAGTATGGGGGTAGCGCCTTCCTGGTGAACATGATGTACCAATGCAGTGGCGACTTGTTGATCTAGTCTTGGCAGTGGGATGTGTGGAGCGTTAGGAGGGGGAACAATTTTAGGTATATTAGGGTTTATTTGGGTAATCTTGTTTTTGCTAATTGCTCCTTCCCTCCTTCCTCTAGCTCGGATATCCTCCGTGGGTATTGTTTGGGTGGGAGATTGAGGGGGTAGCTCAGGGGTTTTTTCTAGTTCTGAGCCTAAGAGAGAATCTGCGAGCTCGGATACAGACAAATCTACATTATTTGGGAGGCTACATCTACCCTCGCCCACAGGTCTTAGTGCTTCTTTGTTGGTATTCCGGACAGGTGTTCTTGCTTCAGCGAGATTTCCCAGAGATGATCTTTTAGCGAAGTCTAAGTCCAGTGAGACCCTGTTCTCCATTAAAGAAATACTTTGGTCAATGAACGAGTTTGCTTTTGTGATAAAGTCGTCCATGGGGCCCAATAGGTTTCCAACGCTCCCAGGAGCCAGTGTCTTTTTTCCTCTTGTGACTACCATGGTACGAAGTTGGAGATTGAAAAAGTGTAAATGGTACTAGGACTACAACAATGTTATAAAGGCAGGTGTATGGGGAGATGAAATGAATACTTACAAAGGGAGTGGCCCAGTCCAGTCTCTCAGGTCCTCGAACGGCCTCAAACGGCCCGCTCTTTGCCCGGTCTTCTCCCCGTGCTCCGACCCGCACGCGTCCCGCGGTGCGCGTTGCGGGGTTTGATTTAATAGTGTGACTGGTTGTAGGGGCGTGGCACTGGGAGGGGGCGCGGCTCACGCGGGAAGAGGACCAGCTGAAGGTGTAGTATGCTGGTCCTCGCAGTCCCGGGGCCAGCGCCTCTCCCTCCTCTGCGGCCACGAGGTGTTTGGTAGACTTCCTACCCGGTCCAGCAGCACAAAGAGAGAATAATGAGCTACTCCTGTAGCGAGGGCGATGCGAGCAGGGCAACAGCAGCGTCTCTCACACGAGCGGCTCCCGCGAAGCGGGGGCCGCGAGAAGTTATTGGGCTTGGCTGGGGGCGTGGCACTGGGAGGGGGCGTGGCTCACGCGGGAAGAGGACCAGCTGAAGGTGTAGTATGCTGGTCCTCGCAGTCCCGGGGCCAGCGCCTCTCCCTCCTCTGCGGCCACGAGGTGTTTGGTAGACTGCCTACCCGGTCCAGCAGCACAAAGAGAAAATAATGATACTCCTGTAGCGAGGGCGATGCGAGCAGGGCAACAGCAGCGTCTCTCACACGAGCGGCACCCGCGAAGCGGGGGACGCGAGAAGTTATTGGGCTTGGCTGGGGGCGTGGCACTGGGAGGGGGCGTGGCTCACGCGGGAAGAGGACCAGCTGAAGGTGTAGTATGCTGGTCCTCGCAGTCCCGGGGTCAACACCTCTCCCTCCTCTGCGGCCACGAGGTGTTTGGTAGACTTCCTACCCGGTCCAGCAGCACAAAGAGAGAATAATGAGCTACTCCTGTAGCGAGGGCGATGCGAGCAGGGCAACAGCAGCGTCTCTCACACGAGCGGCTCCCGCGAAGCGGGGGCCACGAGAAGTTATTGGGCTTGGCTGGGGGCGTGGCACTGGGAGGGGGCGCGGCTCACGCGGGAAGAGGACCAGCTGAAGGTGTAGTATGCTGGTCCTCGCAGTCCCGGGGCCAGCGCCTCTCCCTCCTCTGCGGCCACGAGGTGTTTGGTAGACTTCCTACCCGGTCCAGCAGCACAAAGAGAGAATAATGAGCTACTCCTGTAGCGAGGGCGATGCGAGCAGGGCAACAGCAGCGTCTCTCACACGAGCGGCTCCTGCGAAGCGGGGGCCGCGAGAAGTTATTGGGCTTGGCTGGGGGCGTGGCACTGGGAGGGGGCGTGGCTCACGCGGGAAGAGGACCAGCTGAAGGTGTAGTATGCTGGTCCTCGCAGTCCCGGGGCCAGCGCCTCTCCCTCCTCTGCGGCCACGAGGTGTTTGGTAGACTTCCTACCCGGTCCAGCAGCACAAAGAGAATAATGAGCTACTCCTGTAGCGAGGGCGATGCGAGCAGGGCAACAGCAGCGTCTCTCACACGAGCTAGGCTGTGGGTCTGATTAGCAGGCCCACTGCCAGGGAAAGTCGTAAACCAGTGAAGCAAAAAGCAAAAATCTGGGGTGACCATAGGATTGCAGACCCCACTTTCCTACACTCCTCCTGAAGGAGACGGAGATGTTCCTCTGAACAAGCCCCTTGACAAGGTGGGTAAGTCGGAGGGAATTCCCTGAAGGGAAGAGCATGCCCATTTGCCACAAGATTAAGAACCCATTGATCTGTAGTGACCGATTCCCAATCCCGCAGAAAATGGGTAAGCCGACCCCCAACAGGACCAACATGACTGGAAATGGGGAATCTAGGGCTGCTTTGCTGCGGTGATAGGAGGAGAGGTAGAGGAAGAGGAGGAGGAGGGTTGGCGACCTCGTGGACGACATCTGTTTCTTCCTCTATAAGACTTATACAGCGTATTGTGTTGCTGCTGCTGTTGCTGCTGACGAGGCTGCCCTTGCGAACGAAAGGATGACTTCCTGATTCTTCTGTATTTAGGATAGGATCCTCTAGACTGGGACTGCAAGCCAAGTGATCTTGCCGTGGCCTTACTATCTTTGAATCTCTCAAGTGCGGCATCAGCCTTCTTACCAAACAGACCCGTACTGTCAAATGGTAAGTCCAACAAGGTAGCCTGCACATCTTGTGAAAAGTCTGAAGACTTCAGCCAAGCCGCACTTCTCGTAGCCACTGCAGAGCCCATAATCCTAGCCACCGAGTTGGCTGTATCCAGGTCACTTTGAATGACCTGGAGCACAGCAGCTTGGGTATCATCCAAAACCTCCTGAAAGTTCTTCCTGTCATCATCAGAAAGTTTCGGAAACAACTGTTTAGAGGAATCCATCAAGGCATGGATATACCTTCCCATCAGACAAGTTGCATTTGATGACTTCAGTGCCATGCTCGTTGATGAGAACACCTTCTTTAGCAGATTGGTCAATCCTTTTTGACTCCTTGTCAGCTGGAACCTGCGGAAAAGCTCCAGAAAACTTTTTAGAACAAGCCGCCTGAACCACAAGACTCTCAGGTGAAGGGTGATCTGACAAAAATTCTGGATCCTCCAGTGCCACTCTATATCTCCATGCCACAGTCCCAGAGACAGCAGGAGCAGATAAAGGTTTTTCCAAACCTCCAACACCGGCTCCAGAATTGCCTCATTAAATGGTAACAAAGGCTAAGTCACAGAGGAAGGAGAATGCAACACTTCAGTAAATAGATTGGACTTAAATTCAGTGGGTGGAAGAGTAATGTCTAATAACTCTGCAGCTTTTCTCATGACTGAGTGATATGGGACAACCTCCTTTGAAGGAGCATCTGATCCAGGAGAAAAATCCCACTCAGGGGAGACATCAAGACCACTTGAATCTTTCAATTCGGCAAAATAGTCCTCAGCATCAGTAAGTTCACCTTCCTTCAAGTCTTTCTGATAGCGTGCCTCTTCCACAGCTCTTTGGGCCTCCCTCCTGGAGCGGATCCTCGGGACCGGAGTCGATGGATCCACAACCGACTCCATCGGATTCGAAACTGGCGTCGAACGCGGATCCGACGGCTCCGCTAGCGTCGAACGCGGGCGAACAGACGGCGCCGGAGATTCTCGATACGGCGTCGGAGATTCTCGGTACGGTGCCGGGGCCCTCGGCCCTGGAAAATTCCAGGACGGCGTCGCTGGAAGAAAGGGCATAAATGGAGCCTGGGCATATGCCTGAGGAACACCCAAATTAAAGGCAAAAGGACCCATGGGGCTCGCAGGCGCACCAGAGGGGTACATAGCCCTTGCAAAGACACCATACATTGCGTTCAGATAGTGTGATGGGTCTTGGCCTGGAGCCGGAAAGGGGGGATAATTTCCCGGCGTCTGCTCCGAAGCCGGTGTACCTGGAGTCGGACCCGTCGGCGCCGACAATGGAACCTCTTCAGGCTGCTACTGATCTTCTTGCTCTGGCTCAGCTTCACCCGGATCCGAAGAATAGACCGAATCCGAAGGTGCCGGCGTCGGAGAACGAGAGACCTCGACTTCAGGAGACACTTCCTTCTCTGGCGAACCTGGTTTTGAATGAGAAGGATCGACATCACTACTGCGTCGTCGAGGAGAAGACGACTTCGGCGCCGGTTCCTTATCAGAGTGACGTCATGAAGAGTTCTTCTTTCTCTTATGCCTCTTCGACTTCGAGTGTCCCGACGCCGACTTCGAGCCCGACCGGGAGTCGGAACGAGATCTCAATCTCGACCTCAATCTTCTTTTACTCGCCTTCTTACTCTTCTTCATTTTAGCAATGAACAACTTCGCTTCCCTTTCCTCTAAATCCTTAGAGGTCATCTTCCTGCAACACGCACATCCATTGACGTCGTGATCGGAAGACAAGCACCAAACGCAGTCCTCGTGCGGATCAGTGATGGACATCTGCTTCCCACACTCCCTGCAGGGCTTGAAACCAGATTTCCTCCCAGACATCTTCGAAGGAAACGAGAAGAACAGACAAGAACAACTATAACAACAATGTAACTACGGAGAGTCCCAAGAAACCGTTGGCGTTGACGGTGCGGATAAAAGGGAACTGACGTCATCACGCCGACGAGGCCCTATTGTGGATCCAGTGATGTCAGCGGGGTCGCGAGCGGAGTCGTACCCTCTGTGACGTCGTCCATGACTTCGCCGGCGTGGAGAGCTACAAATGTTTCCGATTGGCTGCTGTGCAGGGGATATTCACAAGGTGAGGAATCCACTGCCAGATGTATCTATCAGAAAAGGAATTCAGGTTTCCACGTTCAATCTCCAGACATGAAGGTGTAAAGTCTGGAGGTGGGGTTGTAGAACCTGCCCCTCCATCTGAGAGAGGAGATCTGCCCTGAGAGGGAGACGGAACGGCGGGCACGAGGAGAGGTGGAGAAGATCTGTGTACTACACCCTTCTTGGCCAATCCGGGGCGACCAATATACCTTGGGCCCGGTCTTGGTGAATCTTCCTCAGAACCAGGAAATCAAGGGTATGGGAGGAAATGCGTAAAGGAGTTGTGAGCCCCAACTCAACTGAAACGCGCCCCCCAAAACTCACTGCAACGGATACTGGAGACTGCAGAATGAGGGGCAGTGAGCATTCTCAAGAGTGGCGAATAGGTCCACCCGAGGAGTTTCCCACGTCCGGAAGACGTGACGAACCACCTCTGGGTGAAGCCTCCACTCGTGGTCGGCAGAGAACTGCCGACTGAGACTGTCTGCGCGAACGTTCAGAACTCCGGCCAGATTATTTGCCATCAAACAAATCTGGTGGTCCTGAACCCAGGACCAGAGACGTAGAGCTTCTCTGCAGAGAAGATTCGACCCCACTCCTCCCTGCTTGTTGACATACCACATCGCGGTTGTGTTGTCCGTCAGGACCTGAACCAACTGACCGCGAAGGGAAGGGAGGAAGGCCTTGAGTGTCAAATGAATCGCCCTCAATTCCAGAAGGCTGATGTGAAGCAACCTTTCCTCTGGAGACCAAAGACCCTTTGTGAGAAGTTGGCCTGATATGCAGTGCTCACTATTCTAGTGATCACTATGTATCAGTCCAAACAACCCTTATTGATGATTGGTTGTAAGTCAACCTTATAGACCAGCTATCCTAGTAGCATGGATACGAGCAGTCTAAGGCTAAGACTCTAGAGGGCGTGTTAAGCCAGCTGTTTTACCATCACATTACCCCTTGAACACCAAGTGAAAGGACACCACACAAGTTGTTATGAAAATAAACAGATATTTATTTATAACAAGTCTACCCTGAACTCTTTATGAGTCAGGGAGCTAAGCACACAACAAAACTCTTACGAAAATACTTTAAGTCACACAATTTACACAAATGCCCGAGGGGCACGAAAAACCATATACACAAGAAGTGGAATGCGGGTTGCTAGCAGGTAAGTAACTATTCTCATAGACTTTAGAAACGCTAGGCCTACAATACTAAACACTTGGATTAGAAGCAGGAGGCCTGTGGACGTCGTGTGCAGAGTGGGAACTCTCACGCGTAAGGCGGGGAAAAGTCTATGGAAGCTAGCAAAGTTAAAGTTACTGTTCTCGGGCGAACCCGACTAGGTGGGTCGAAAACGGGAGTGGATCCGAACACTTAGGGTGTTGGACTATGCTGGAGCACCGGAGTACTCAGGTTACCTAGCCATGGGGCTGCGGCTGCATAGGGTTGAAGTTGCGTCGGAAACCCTCGTTGAAGATCCAGGAGCCTGAAGAAAGAAGTTGCTGGCAGGCGACCAGTGAAGGAGTTTGTGGTGATCCAAGCCTGGATCAGGGAAGAAGATACCTGTAAGCAGAGGGGACCAAGTTCTGAATCACTAGCCAGTGATTTGAGTGGGCACCAGGATGGCACCGGACGAAGTCACCTCAGCCAGGTGAGTGGGCGCTGCTGGGCTCTGAAGTCTCTCGGACCAGGAGGCGTTGTCGGCGACCAGGATGGAGGTGCGAGCTGTCCCATGAAGGTACTTGCTGTCGACGTCGCTGGACCCAGGATTGGGCAACAAGTCTTGGCAAATGCAAGGCCCACGCGGTGGACCTAAAATGGCGTCTTGGGTGGACCAGGAGGGTCCAGGGTGCTCCTCTTTTGGAGGGGAGCAAGGGCTAGTCTGGAGCAACCAGACCAGCAGCGGTTGTCGTCGTGGAGCGTCGTGAGAGGGCCACTAGCCAACGGGCAAGCGACCTGGACAACGCGGTTAGCAGCAAAGAGCAGAAGGGCCCCACGCAGATCTCGTGGAGGCAGGGGGGCTGAACTTCGGTGCTGGAGCTGCTCAGGGTCGGGGCTTCTCTTACCCCAAAGCACTCAGTCGAGGGTCACTCAGCGGTCGTGCTGGACAAGCGTCGTGCAGTTCTGAAGATGGCCGGTCCCTCGAGGTCTCGTCACACCCAATGGATCACAGCTGGGCTGATGATGTAGGTTGAGGTCAGAGGTGCCAGGGAAGCCGGTTCTCGTCGTGCTGGAGCAGTCTTGATCCGAAGGAGAGACTGGCAACAAACCGCGATGCTTGGTTGGTGCCTGCTGCTGCAGGGTGACTACTCCTTAGTCACAAGGGAGAAATCTTGAGAAGAAGTCGAGAGTTCCTTTCGTGGAAAGTAGTTTCAGGATTCAAAGATGATCTGATTTGGAAGGGGGCCAGTTCCTACCTTTATCCTGCCAAAAGGGGCTGGCACGCGACTAAGTCCTGCCCTATGGGTGGGACTAGGAGGGGGGTGGTTACACCCCTCTCCTTTGGCGGGCTTTCCCCAGGTCAGGGGCTGGAGTGCCCCTGGAACTGGTTCCAGTCGGCCTATGCACAGTGAGCACCGGGGTGCCACTTGCAGTCACCTTCCTCTAAAGCCCTGCCTACCTAGGATACACAAAATCCTGTCTGGGACGGTGCTGGCACCGCCCCTGGCAGGAAACCCTTTGTCCTTGCCTCCTGGGCTGGGAGGACTCCCAGCAGCAGGAGGGCAGACTTGTGTCTCGGTGGCAGCATCCATTTTGTGGAGCTAAGGCTCTGTCTGACTTTAACCGGGGTTACAGGTTACATACATGTCGTGTCCCTCTAGAAGGGTGGAATGCTAACCCCGTCGCCAGAATTGGCGAGGGGTTAGTATTCCAATTCGTATGACACCTTACTCGACATGTTTTGATAAAGCGATACCAGAGTTGGCATATAACCGCGTGGATTATAATGCACTTAAGAGTATATGGTATGCGATATCATGGAAACAGCTAAGGGATGGATCCTGAAAGCCGCAGACAGGCTCAGCTCATGCCAGAGCACTATCTCACACGATTCCAAGCACTCTGCCTTCAGGATTGTCAAGGCCTGCCATAGGAGTGACTGATAGGAGATCTGTGTGTCCATATAGGTTTAGATATAGGAATACTATATCTACAGCAGAGGGTGAGTACACCACTCTGCCCCAGCTGTCAAGCAGCCAGTTGTGTCTGATTTAGTTAGTCAGCCCAGGGGTGGCATAATACATGCTGCAGCCCCTGGGAGACTTCTGGGTGCACCTCAGCCCTGGGTACAGGGACTTGAGAGGGCCCAGTGCCAATTCAGTACCTGGGTACAATTTGGAGTAGAGAGAACAGCTAGGCTGTGGGTCTGATTAGCAGGCCCACAGCCAGGGAAAGTCGTAAACCAGTGAAGCAAAAAGCAAAAATCTGGGTGATCATAGGATTGCAGACCCTACTCTCCTACACCCTTGATATCCAGATCCCCCAGATGAGCACCCCACCCTAGAGTGGAGGCATCCGTGATCACTGTGGCAACCGATGGAGGCAGATAAAAGGGCTTTCCTTGAGTCAGATTGCCCTCCACGCTCCACCAAGACAGATCCACTGCAGTTTCTCTGGAGATCCTCACAGACTCCCTGAGATCTCCGTTGTGCTGATACCACTGCCTGCGGAGGCACCACTGGTGCGCCCTCATGTGCCAGCGTGCATGGTTGACCAACAGAATGCAAGACGCCATCACACCGAGCAGACGAAGGACCTTCAGGACTGGAACAACCGCTCCATTGTAGAATAAAGGAATCATTTCTTGTATGTCGCGAATCCTTTGAGGTGGACGGAATACACGACAAACAGTAGTGTCCAGTACCGCACCTATGAACAGGTTGTGCTGGGAGGGCACCAGGTGAGACTTGGGTACATTTATCGAAAAACCCAACCTGTGCAACAACTGAGTCGTCTCTTGCAGATGAAGGAGCACCTTCTCTGGCGACTCCGCTTTGATCAGCCAGTCGTCCAGATACGGGAATACAGGAATCCCCGACCTCCTGAGATGTGCTGCCACCACTGCCATCACCTTGGTGAAAACTCAAGGCGCAGTAGTAAGTCCAAACGGAAGGACCGCAAACTGGTAGTGTTGCGACCCCACCGTAAAACAGAGATACTTCCTGTGCGAATTCAGGATGGGGATGTGGAAATAAGCATCCTGCAAGTCGATTGACACCATCAAGTCTTCTTCCAACAGCGCTTAAAGAACCTGCGCAAGAGTGAGCATCATGAACTTTTCCTGTTTCAGATACAAGTTCAAGATCCTGAGATCCAGGATTGGTCGAAGTCTGCCATCCTTTTCGGGGATCAGGAAATACCGGGAGTAGCACCCCTGACCCCTCTCCTGCTCCGGAACCACCTCTATCGCACCCTTTCTGAACAGTGCCAGGACTTCTTCCTGCAAGAGAAGCAGATGGTCCTCCGTACAATAACCCTGGCAAGGAGGGTAATTTGGGGGAAACTCCTGAAAAGGAAGAGCATACTCATTCTCTACAAGATTGAGAGACCAAAGATCCGATGTAATCAATTCCCAATCTTGTAGAAAATGGGTAAGCCGGCCCCCCACTGGGACCACATGATCCGGAATGGCGGATCTAGGGCTGCTTTGCTGCATTGGCAGGGGGCTGGGAAGGGGAAGAAGAGGAGGAGGAGGAGGAAGCTTGACAGCCTCTAGGACGGGCTCTTTGCCTGCCCCTGTACGATTTGTACAGCGTATATTGCTGTTGCTGTGGCTGCTGCTGAGATGGTCTGTAGGAACGAAAGGAAGATCTGCCAAATCCTCTGAAACGCCTTCCAGTAGTACCCCTGGACTGAAGGCCCAAAGATTTTGCAGTGGCCCTACTGCCTTTAAAACGTTCTAAGGCAGCATCAGCCTTTTTGCCAAACAATCCTGAACCATCAAAAGGCAAGTCCATCAAAACAGACTGAACATCTGCAGAGAACTCCGATGTTTTAAGCCATGCAGCCCTCCTAGTGGCCACGGAAGAGCCCATGACCCTCGCTACCGAATCAGCGGTGTCCAGTCCACTCTGAATCACCTGCCTCGCAGCCGCCTGAGTGTCCGATATCACCTCCTGAAAATCCTTTCTATCCTCCTCAGGGATTTTCGGAACCAACTGTTTGACAGAATCCATTAAGGCATGGACATACCGTCCCATCAGACAAGTTGCGTTGGTTGACTTTAACGCCATACTGGCTGAGGAGAAGACCTTCTTGGCAGCTTGATCCTGCTTTCTGGACTCTTTATCCCCAGGAACCTGCGGAAAAGCACCAGCAGACCTCTTCGAGCAGGCAGCCTGCACAACTAAACTCTCAGGCAAGGGGTGTGTTGACAAAAATTCAGGGTCACCAGGTACAACCCTGTACCTCCTCGCCACTGTCCTAGAAACAGCAGGAGCAGACAAAGGCTTCTTCCAAACCTCATAGATGGGTTCAGCCAATGCATCATTAAAGGGCAACATTGGCTCAATGATAGAGGAGGGCGAATGAAGAACTTCAGTCAGAAGATTTGGCTTATAATCAGCAGTGGGCAGAGTAATTGTGAGAAGTTGGCCTGATGTGCAGTGTTCACTATTCTAGTGATCACTATATATCAGTCCAAACAACCCTTATTGATGATTGGTTGTAAGTCAACCTTATACACCAGCTATCCTAGTAGCATGGATACGAGCAGTCTAAGGCTAAGACTCTAGAGGGCGTGTTTAGCCAGCTGTTTTACCATCACATTACCCCTTGAACACCCAGTGAAAGGACACCACACAAGTGTTATGAAAATAAACAGTGTATTTATTAGAATCACAACAGCCCTGTACTCTTTATGAGGACAGGGTGCTAGGCACACAACAAAACTCTTACGAAAATACTTAAGTTAGCACAGTATACACAAATGCCCGAGGGGCACGAAAAACCATATACTCTGAAAGTGGAATGCGAAATTACTAGCAGGTAAGTACAGTACTAATAGGCTTTGGAATCGCTAGGACTTGACTAGGGAATCGTTAGATTACTTCTAGGAGGCCCAGGGGACTCGGGTGCAGAGTGTGCACTCTCACGCGGGATGCGGGACAAAGTCTATGGAAGCTAGTAAAGTTAAAGTTAGTGTTTACGGGCGAACCCGACCTGGTAGGAAGAAAACGACAGTGGATCCTGACCCTTGGATAGTGAGGCTATGCTGGGGCACCGAAATGCCGAAGTTACCTAGCCCAGGGGCTGCAGCTGCATATGTCTCAAAAGACGTCGGGAATCCTCGTCGACGAACCAGGAGCCTGGAAGAAAGATGCTGGCAGGCGACCAGTGAAGAGAGTTCGAGTTGATCCAAGCCTGGATCTTGAAGAGGGATGACACCTGAAAGCAGAGGGGACCAAGTTCGTGACTACTAGCCAGTAGTCAGGTGGCACCAGGAGGGCACCGGATGGTAGTCACCTCGGCTAGGTGAGTGGGCGATGCTGTGCTCTGCAGATCTCACGGACCAGGAGGCGTTGTCGGCGACCAGGATGGAGAGGCGAGCTGTCCCACGATGGATGAAGCTGTCGGCGTCGAAGAACCCAGGATTGGGCAACAAAGCCTTGGCTAATTCAAGCCCACGCGGTGGACTCAAAATGGCGTCTTGAGTGGACCAGGAGGGTCCGTGGTGCTCCTCTTCTGAAAGGGAGCAAGGGCCAGTCTCGAGCAACCAGACCAGCAGCAGTGATGTCGTCGGGCGTCGTTCAGAAGGCCACAAGCCAGCGGGCTAGTAGCCAAACAACGCGGTGAGCAGCAAAAAGCAGAAGGGCCCCACGCCGATCGTGGAGATGCTGGGGGGCTGCTCTTCGGTGCTGGAGCTGCTCAGGGTTGGGGCTTCTCGGACCCCAAAGCACTCGCCAGGAGATTACTCGGCGGGCTTGCTGTGCAGAAGTCGTGCAGTCTTGGCAATAGTCGGTCCCTTGAGGTCTCGTCGCACTCACGGTTCTCAGCTTGGCTGTAGAGGTGAGTAGAGGTCGGAGGTGCCAGGGAAGCCAGGTCTTGTCGAGCTGGGCAGTCGGATTCCGGAGGAAGGACTTACAGCAGACCGCAGTGTTCTTGCGTTGGTGCCTGCGGATGCAGGGTGACTACTCCTTAGTCACAAGGGAGAATCTTGAAGAAGGAAATCTTGAAGTCCTTTCGCAGAAAGTCGTGTCTTGATTCCAAAGATGATCTAATTTGGAAGGGGGCCTGCTCCTACCTTTATCTGGGAAAAGGGGGCTGGCACGCGACTAAGTCCTGCCCTATGGGTGGGACCAGGAGGGGGGTGGTTACACCCCTCTCCTTTGGCGGGCTTTCCCCAGGCCAGGGGCTGGAGTGCCCCTGGAACTGGTTTCAGCCGGCCTATGCACAGTGAGCACTGGGGTGCCACTTGCAGTCACCTTCCTCTGAAGCCCTGCCTACCTAGGATACACAAAATCCTGTCTGGGACGGTGCTGGCACCGCCCCTGGCAGGAAACCCTTTGTCCTTATCTCCTGCTCTGGGAGGACTCCCAGCAGCAGGAGGGCAGACTTGTGTCTCGGTGGCAGCATCCATTTTGTGGAGCTGAGGCTCTGTTTGACTTTAACCGGGGTTAGAGGTTACATACATGTCGTGTCCCTCTAGAAGGGTGGAATGCTAACCCCGTCGCCAGAATTGGCGAGGGGTTAGTATTCCAATTCGTATGACACCTTACTCGACATGTTTTGATAAAGCGATACCAGAGTTGGCATATAACCGCGAGGATTATAATGCACTTAAGAGTATATGGTATGCGATATCATGGAAACGGCTAAGGGATGGATCCCGAAAGCCGCAGACAGGCTCAGCTCATGCCAGAGCACCATCTCACACGATTCCAAGCACTCTGCCTTCAGGATTGTTAAGGCCTGCCATAGGAGTGACTGATAGGAGATCTGTGTGTCCATTTTAGGGTTAGATATAGGTATACTATATCTAAAGCAAAGGGTGAGTACACCACCTTGCCCCAGCTGTCGTGCAGCCAGTTGTGTCAGTTTAGTTAGTCAGCCCAGGGGTGGCATAATACATGCTTCAGCCCCTGGGAGACTTCTGGGTACACCTCAGCCCTGGGTACGGGACTTGGAGAGGGCCCAGTGCCAATTCAGTACCTGAGTACAATTTGGATAGAGAGAACAGCTAGGCTGTGGGTCTGATTAGCAGGCCCACAGCCAGGGAAAGTCGTAAACCAGTGCAGCAAAAAGCAAAAATCTGGGTGATCATAGGATTGCAGACCCTACTCTCCTACATGACCCCCCCAAACTTTGGGACAATAAACTAACCTTGACCAGGTGAGTCTTCTTGCTCTAAGTGGAAATACCTGGAGAGCCCATCAGCATTGCTGTGATCAGTACCAGGTCTATGCTCCACTGTAAAATCCATCCCCTGTAGGGAAATGGACCACCTAAGCAGTTTGGGGTTTTCACCCTTCATCTGATTTAGCCACAAGAGGGGCTTATGGTCGGTCTGAATGGTGAAGTGAGTGCCAAACAAGTAGGCCCTCAGCTTCTTCAGGGCCCAAACCACAGCAAAGGCCTCCCTCTCAATAGCTGACCAATTTTTCTCTCTGGGGGTCAGCCTCCTACTAATGAAAGCAATAGGCTGATCATTACCATCAAAATTCAGTTGAGACAGAACAGCTCCCACACCCAACTCAGAAGCATCTGTTTGGACAATGAATGGCTTGGAGTAATCTGGACTCTTAAGGATAGGTGCTGTGCACATGGCCTGCTTGAGGTCATTGAATGCTTTCTGACAGCTTGCTGTCCACTGAACTTTCTTTGGCATCTTTTTGCTTGTCAGGTCATTAAGAGGGGTCACTATGGACCCATAATTTCTGACAAACTTCCTATAGTAACCAGTCAGGCCCAAGAAAGCTCGAACCTGAGTCTGGGTGATTGGAGGAGCCCAGTCCTGGATGGCCTGTATTTTACTCTCCAATGGCTGAACCTGGCCTCCACCTACAAGGTGGCCCAGGTATACAACCTGTGTCTGCCCTATCTGGCACTTAGTGGCCTTGATAGTGAGGCCTGCCTTTTGCAGAACCTCTAACACTTTCCTCAGGTGGACCAGGTGATCCTCCCAGGTGGAGCTAAAGACAGCAATATCGTCCAGATATGCTGCACAGAAGTCATCCAGCCCAGTGAGGACTTGATTCACCAACCTTTGGAAGGTGGCAGGTGCATTTTTCAAACCAAAGGGCATTACCACAAACTGATAATGCCCACCAGGGGTACAAAATGCTGTCTTGGGTTTGGCCTCCTCAGCTAACCTGATTTGCCAATACCCAGCTGTCAAATCAAATGTACTTAAGAATTTGGCAGAAGCCAATTTATCTATAAGTTCATCTGCTCTTGGTATTGGGTGGGCATCAGTCTTAGTGACTGCATTGAGGCCTCTGTAGTCTACGCAAAACCTCATCTCTTTCTTACCACCCTGGGTGTGAGGCTTTGGCACTAGAACTACTGGGCTAGCCCAAGGGCTATCTGAGGGCTCAATGACTCCCAGCTGCAACATTTTCTGCACTTCTGTCTTGATGCAGTCTCTAACATGATCAGGCTGTCTGTAGATTTTACTCTTGACAGGCAGACTGTCTCCAGTGTCAACATCATGGGTACACCAATCAGTTTGGCTGGGTGTCAGAGAGAACATATGTCTGAAGGATTGCAGAACTTGCCTGCAATCCTGTTGCTGATGTTCAGTGAGGCTGCCACAAAAGACAACACCATCTACTGATCCATCATCAGGATTCTGAGTGAGCAGGTCTGGGAGAGGGTCACTCTCTTCCTCCTGTCCCTCATCTGTGGCCATGAGCAAGCTCATGTCCTTCCTGTCAACATATGCCGTGAGCCTGTTCACATGGAGCACTCTGAGAGGGCTCCTGGGAGTTCCAAGGTCCACCAAGTAGGTGACCTCTCCCTTTTGCTCAATGATGGTGTGGGGCCCAGACCATTTGTCTTTCAGAGCTGCTGGGGCCACTGGCTCCAGCACCCACACCTTCTGTCCTGGCTGGTACACAGTCAGAACAGCCTTTTGGTCATGCCAAGCTTTTTGAAGTTCTTGGCTGGCCTCCAGGTTTTTAGATGCCTTTTCCATGTACTCAGCCATCCTGGAGCGGAGACCAATTACATAGTCCACTATGTTGGTTGCAGGCTTTTTGAGAGGTCTCTCCCATCCTTCCGTCACCAAACACAGGGGTCCTCTTACAGGATGCCCATACAGAAGCTCAAAAGGGCTGTAGCCAACCCCCTTCTGTGGGACCTCTCTGTAAGCAAACAAGAGGCAGGGGATCAGGACATCCCATCTTCTCCTAAGAGGTTCACGTAGCCCATGAATCATCCCTTTGAGGGTCCTGTTGAATCTCTCAACAAGCCCATTGCATTGTGGGTGGTAGGGTGTGGTGAACTTGTAGTTCACACCACACTCCTTCCACATTGCAGTCAGATATCCTGACATGAAGTTTGTACCTCTGTCAGAAACAACCTCCTTAGGGAAGCCCACTCTGGAGAACACTCCAACTAGGGCCCTTGCCACTACAGGTGCTGTAGTGGTCCTAAGTGGAATAGCTTCAGGATACCTGGTGGCATGATCCACTACCACCAGTATAAACTTGTGCCCTGATGCTGTCTGGGGTTCCATTGGACCAACAATGTCAATCCCCATTCTTTCAAAGGGAACCCCCACCACAGGTAGTGGTATGAGGGGGGCCTTTGTTGTGCCACCTGACTTACCACTGGCTTGGCAAGTGACACAGGAGCGACAAAACTCCTTAGTATTCTCATTCATGTGGGGCCAGTGAAAGTGTGAGACAAGCCTGTCCCACGTCTTTGTCTGACCTAAATGACCTGCAAGGGGAATCTCATGGGCCAAGGTGAGAAGGAAACCTCTCAGAGACAAGGGGATGACCAGCCTCCTGGTTGCACCAGGCTTGGGGTCTCTTGACTCAGAGTACAGGAGTCCATCTTCCCAGTATACCCTGTGGGCACCTGTGGCATTCCCTGCAGCCTCAGCAGCAGCCTGCTGTCTGAGGGGTTCAAGGGAAGGGCAGTCTAACTGTGCCTTCCCCAGGTCTGCTCTGGAGGGTCCCCCTGAGCCCAGAAACTCAACTTGATCAAGTTCAAGCTCTTTAGGCTCAGTTTCCCTCAGCTCTCTCAGATCAGCCTCCTCAGAGACCTGATCCTCAACCTGGGGCAAGGGGGAAGGCAAAGCCTTACCCTTACTGCTCTTCTTCTTGGAAGGTGTCTGGTCCATAATTTCAGGATCCAGCACCTGTTCAGTGGGGCATCTTCTGGCCTGTGACCTAGTCACAGCAAGCACATGTGCTGGCAAGCCTAACATTTCCATGTGAGTCCTCTGCTCCACTTCTGACCATAGTGATGACTCCAAATCATTGCCCAACAAACAATCAACTGGGAGGTCTGAACTGACTACAACTTTCTTTTGTCCCTTCACTCCACCCCAGGAGAAAGCCACAATCGCCATACTATGACTGGTAGAGACGTTGCTGGCATTGGTCACCAGGAAATCTGTACCTGGCATGATCTGTCCAGGGTCCACAAAGTTAGGTGTCACCATGGTGACACTGGCACAAGTGTCCCTATAGGCCTGAGCCATCTTGCCATTAATCAAAGGTGTCTGCCTGTATTTGCCCAAAGTATTGGGACTTACATCAGGGGACATATCCATATCCCCTGTACAGACAAGGACAGCCTGAGTGTGTGTTAACTAAGTTGTCAGACCCCTCAGTTCCCAAGGTTAACCCAACTAATGCCTTGGGAGGTACACTACCACTACTGACTGTACTAGGGGGTGCAGTTGCCTTAGGGGCTGTAGTGGCAGGAGTTTGTCCTCCTCTTTTGGTGCACTCACTAAACCAGTGAGACTTACTCTTACAGTACTGGCACCACCTCTTTGACTGGCCTTCTTGATTCTTCTTCTTCTGGGAAGCCTGACCCCCACCCTCTTTGGTTTGTTGGGGACCTGGTGAAGACTTCTGGTCATTTTGTTCACTCTTAACATTACCCTTCTGGTCTGCTTTCTTCTGACCACCCTGGTTCTGGTTCTGGTTCTGCTTGATCCTTGTCCTGACTCATTTGTCTGCCTTCTTTCCCAATTCTTGGGGAGAGGTCAGATCTGAATCAACAAGGTGCTGGTGCAACAACTGGTTCTGACAATTGTTTAAAATTTGTTCTCTCATCATAAGATTATACAATCCTGTGTAATCTGTAACCTTGCTACCCAGCAACCAGCCCTCCAAAGCCTTAGTGGCACAATCCACAAAGTCAGACCAGTCCTGAGACTGAGTTTTCTGGGTGTCTTTGAACAGCAACCTGTACTGCTCAGTGGTTAAACCAAACCCATCAATCAGTGCATTTTTCAGGACCTGGTAATCATTAGCATCCTCCACTCTTGTAGTGAGGAGCTTATCTCTACCTTTACCATCAAAGGAGAGCCACAGTATAGCTGCCCACTGACTCCGGGGAATGCACTGCACAGTGCAGGCCCTCTCCAGAGCAGCCATCCATTTCTGGATGTCATCCCCTTGCTTAAAGGGGGGCACTATTTTAGTCAGGTGTTTAGTATCTAAACCCTTCTCTCTATCTCTTGGGAGATTGCTGCCACCAGTGGGAGCTAACCCACTCATCTGCTGCTCTCTAGCCAAGGCAAGCTTCTCTTTGGCCAGGGCAATTTCTTCCCTTTCAATCCTCAGAGTAGCCTGTCTCATCCTAGCTTCATGCTCCATTCTCTGAGGGGAAGTCAATCTCCTCTGGGGAGAGTTCCTTCTCCTCTGAGAAGAGGCATTAGAGTGCAGAGATCTATTGGAGTCCCTAGAAAGAGATCTATCTCTCCTAACTCCAATGTTAGGCCTACTTAGGGTCAGTACTGGGGGTCCCCCAGATCCTATCCCAAGCAAGTCTAAGTTGGCCCTAGTTAGCCTTCTGACTACCTCAAGACCTTTGTCTACCTCGTCCCCAGAGAGTTCCTCTTGATCCTCCTCCTCAACTGCATTGGCAATGTTGGGGAGGTCTGGATCCCCAGAGGTACCCTCTAAGGCTGGCATATTCCCCTCTAGTTGAGAAAGCTTTCTCGCATCATAAGTCTCTAAGAGACCTATCAGAAAGGGAATGGTGGGGTTAGACCCCTGTTTCAGTTTCCTGGAGGTACACACTTGTCTCATCTCCTGAAAACTGAGAGCTGCATATCTTGATTTGACCTGTGGAGGGTCAACATCCACAAGGGGAGTCTCAGTAGATTCTCCTTGGGTAGACATGCTCTTTCTAGTGAGGTGTAAGTGGTGCACTTACCTACACTATATGTTTGCCTACTGATCCCTTGCTAGAGTTGTAGTTTAGGGTGTGCTAGGCCCTAGGAGCTACAACAGCTGGTTCAGTAGAACTCAGAGTATTCTAAGCTAAGTTATATGTACCTTTAGTACTTATGTGATCTTTCACAAGATATTCTTAGGATATGTGTGGTAAAACAACAGCAAGCTCAAATCCCAACCGCTGCTCACCAATGTGAGAAGTTGGCCTGATGTGCAGTGTTCACTATTCTAGTGATCACTATATATCAGTCCAAACAACCCTTATTGATGATTGGTTGTAAGTCAACCTTATAGACCAGCTATCCTAGTAGCATGGATACGAGCAGTCTAAGGCTAAGACTCTAGAGGGCGTGTTAAGCCAGCTGTTTTACCATCACATTACCCCTTGAACACCCAGTGAAAGGACACCACACAAGTGTTATGAAAATAAACAGTGTATTTATTAGAATCACAACAGCCCTGTACTCTTTATGAGGACAGGGTGCTAGGCACACAACAAAACTCTTAGGAAAATACTTAAGTTAGCACAGTATACACAAATGCCCGAGGGGCACGAAAAACCATATACTCTGAAAGTGGAATGCGAAATTACTAGCAGGTAAGTACAGTACTAATAGGCTTTGGAATCGCTAGGACTTGACTTGGGAATCGTTAGATTACTTCTAGGAGGCCCAGGGGACTCGGGTGCAGAGTGTGCACTCTCACGCGGGATGCGGGACAAAGTCTATGGAAGCTAGTAAAGTTAAAGTTAGTGTTTACGGGCGAACCCGACCTGGTAGGAAGAAAACGACAGTGGATCCTGACCCTTGGATAGTGAGGCTATGCTGGGGCACCGAAATGCCGAAGTTACCTAGCCCAGGGGCTGCAGCTGCATATGTCTCAAAAGACGTCGGGAATCCTCGTCGACGAACCAGGAGCCTGGAAGAAAGATGCTGGCAGGCGACCAGTGAAGAGAGTTCGAGTTGATCCAAGCCTGGATCTTGAAGAGGGATGACACCTGAAAGCAGAGGGGACCAAGTTCGTGACTACTAGCCAGTAGTCAGGTGGCACCAGGAGGGCACCGGATGGTAGTCACCTCGGCTAGGTGAGTGGGCGACGCTGTGCTCTGCAGATCTCACGGACCAGGAGGCGTTGTCGGCGACCAGGATGGAGAGGCGAGCTGTCCCACGATGGATGAAGCTGTCGGCGTCGAAGAACCCAGGATTGGGCAACAAAGCCTTGGCTAATTCAAGCCCACGCGGTGGACTCAAAATGGCGTCTTGAGTGGACCAGGAGGGTCCGGGGTGCTCCTCTTCTGAAAGGGAGCAAGGGCCAGTCTGGAGCAACCAGACCAGCAGCAGTGATGTCGTCGGGCGTCGTTCAGAAGGCCACAAGCCAGCGGGCTAGTAGCCAAACAACGCGGTGAGCAGCAAAAAGCAGAAGGGCCCCACGCCGATCGTGGAGATGCTGGGGGGCTGCTCTTCGGTGCTGGAGCTGCTCAGGGTTGGGGCTTCTCGGACCCCAAAGCACTCGCCAGGAGATTACTCGGCGGGCTTGCTGTGCAGAAGTCGTGCAGTCTTGGCAATAGTCGGTCCCTTGAGGTCTCGTCGCACTCACGGTTCTCAGCTTGGCTGTAGAGGTGAGTAGAGGTCGGAGGTGCCAGGGAAGCCGGGTCTTGTCGAGCTGGGCAGTCGGATTCCGGAGGAAGGACTTACAGCAGACCGCAGTGTTCTTGCGTTGGTGCCTGCGGATTGAAGAAGGAAATCTTGAAGTCCTTTCGCAGAAAGTCGTGTCTTGATTCCAAAGATGATCTAATTTGGAAGGGGGCCTGCTCCTACCTTTATCTGGGAAAAGGGGGCTGGCACGCGACTAAGTCCTGCCCTATGGGTGGGACCAGGAGGGGGGTGGTTACACCCCTCTCCTTTGGCGGGCTTTCCCCAGGCCAGGGGCTGGAGTGCCCCTGGAACTGGTTTCAGCCGGCCTTTGCACAGTGAGCACCGGGGTGCCACTTGCAGTCACCTTCCTCTGAAGCCCTGCCTACCTAGGATACACAAAATCCTGTCTGGGACGGTGCTGGCACCGCCCCTGGCAGGAAACCCTTTGTCCTTATCTCCTGCTCTGGGAGGACTCCCAGCAGCAGGAGGGCAGACTTGTGTCTCGGTGGCAGCATCCATTTTGTGGAGCTGAGGCTCTGTTTGACTTTAACCGGGGTAAGAGGTTACATACATGTCGTGTCCCTCTAGAAGGGTGGAATGCTAACCCCGTCGCCAGAATTGGCGAGGGGTTATTATTCCAATTCGTATGACACCTTACTCGACATGTTTTGATAAAGCGATACCAGAGTTGGCATATAACCGCGAGGATTATAATGCACTTAAGAGTATATGGTATGCGATATCATGGAAACGGCTAAGGGATGGATCCCGAAAGCCGCAGACAGGCTCAGCTCATGCCAGAGCACCATCTCACACGATTCCAAGCACTCTGCCTTCAGGATTGTTAAGGCCTGCCATAGGAGTGACTGATAGGAGATCTGTGTGTCCATTTTAGGGTTAGATATAGGTATACTATATCTAAAGCAAAGGGTGAGTACACCACCTTGCCCCAGCTGTCGTGCAGCCAGTTGTGTCAGTTTAGTTAGTCAGCCCAGGGGTGGCATAATACATGCTTCAGCCCCTGGGAGACTTCTGGGTACACCTCAGCCCTGGGTACAGGGACTTGGAGAGGGCCCAGTGCCAATTCAGTACCTGAGTACAATTTGGATAGAGAGAACAGCTAGGCTGTGGGTCTGATTAGCAGGCCCACAGCCAGGGAAAGTCGTAAACCAGTGCAGCAAAAAGCAAAAATCTGGGTGATCATAGGATTGCAGACCCTACTCTCCTACAGTAATGTTCAACAAACTTGACGCTTTTTTGATTACAGTGTGATAAGGAACCACATCCTTTGAAGGCACATTCGACACTGAAGCCAAATCCCATTCAGGGGACAGTTCAAGCCCACTGGCCTCATTCAGGTCCTCAAAAGGATCTTCAGAATCCTGTAACTCTCCTTCCTCCCTATCTGCATATCGATATTGTTCTTCCTCTAGAAGTCTCTGGGCTTCTCTCCGTGACCTTTCCTTCACGATAGAAGTCGAAGGATCCGGAATCGACTCCGACGGGGCCGGCGTCGAACCCGAAGTCGGATGAGGTCGTTTCACACGAGGTCGAACAGAATCCTGCTTCGGAGTCGTAGGCACCGGCGTCGACGGAACCGGCGTCGACGGAGTCGGCGTCGTACGCTTCGGAGTCGACGACACAGGCGGTGTCGGAAAATGCCAATGCGGTGGTAGAGCCGGCATAAAAGGCATGAAGGGCGCAGGAGCATAAGCTTGGGGAACACCCAAGTTAAAAGACATAGGACCCGTGGGACCAACAGGTGTACCAGACGGGTACATCGCCCTAGAATAAACACCAAACATGGCGTTCAGGAAATGGGATGGATCCTGACCTGGAGCCAGAAAATCAGGATACGGTCCTCTGGGCTTTTCCTGAGGAGGCGGAGTCGATACGACGTTGACCTCTTCATCGAGTCCTGGAACCGGGGTCGACGTACCCGCAGGCACCCGAACCTCGACCTCACCAGCCCCCTGCACCTCACCTTCATCCTCCTGACCAGAAGGATTGGATGGATCTGGAGACTGGACCTGCTTCGGTGACTCGGGCGAATTCGGATGTGAAGCTTCACCAACAGTCCTGATCCTCCGACGCCGAAACCTAATTTCCTTATTAAGAAGTTTGACCTGCGACTTCGACCTCGAACCAGAGTCCTCTCCTGAGTGATGACGTGATGCATGACTCCTCTTCTTATGTTTTTTCCTTGAGGATCTCGAAACATGAGCTGAAGGCGACTTCGAGCGCGACTTCGATCGAGACCTCGACCTCGAACGTCGAGATTGAGACTTCGAAGTCTTTTTAAATTTCTTACTTTTCAGTTTTGCCACGAGGAGTTTCGTTTCTCTTTCTCGTAGGGCCTTTTGGGTCATCTTCTTGCAACAAGGGCAATCCTCGACGTCATGGTCGGAACTCAGGCACCAGACGCAGCATTCATGCGGGTCAGTAATAGACACTGTCTTGCCACATTCTCCGCAAGCCTTAAAGCCAGTCTTCTTCGACGACATCTCGAAGAAAATAGAAACAGTAATAATAGCACAAGAGTAACTAAGTTACTAGAAAGCTACAGTACGATCCCAGAAAAACGTTAGCGTCGATGACGCTGAAAAAAGGGAACTGAGGTCATCACGCCGGCGTGGGCCTATTATAGGCGTCGGTGACGTCAGCGGAGTCGCGAGCGATACCGTGCCTCTGTGACGTCCGGATCCACGTCAACGCGAAGCTACAAAAAGAATTTCCGAATGTTGCTGACGCAAGGGGATATTCACAAGGTGAGGAATCCACACGGCAGATGTATCTATCAGAAATGGCATTTAAGAAATGCGAAGGGTCCTGACCACGACCAGGAAAGGGAGGGTACGAACCCAATGGCTGCTCCGAAGGAGGCTGCTCTGGATTCGGCTCCTCTTGACCCTTTTGACCTTCCAGGTCATCCTCCGGAGCCGGTGTCTGAGGAATTCCCACGTCCTCTTCATGCTCCGAAGACTGACCCGAAACCGGATTCGGTTCTAGCTCCGGATCCGGGGAATGCTCTCGAGACCGTACCGGCGAGGCTCCACCTTCAGGCTCACCAGCAGGAGAAGGAGACACAAAGTCCTTATGATGTCTTCGAGAAGACTTCCTCTTCGAGTCCGACGACCCCGAATGATGCTGAGAACTATGCTTCTTCCTCTTGTGCTTTCTCCTTGAGGATCCCGAAGCATGACCAGAAGCCGACTTTGACGCCGACTCCGACCTGGCCCTCGACCTCGATCTCGCCCTCGATTGCGACCTCGATCTCGACTTCGATCTTGACGTCAGCTTCGATCTCGAGCGTCTACATCTTGACCTCGAAGATCTCTTGGCTACTTTACCTTTAACTTTGGCCAGCAGAGGTTTTGCCTCCCGTTCCCGCAGAGCCTTAGGATTCATCTTAGAGCAGGATCGACAGCCCTTGACATCATGATCCGAACCCAGACACCACAAGCAATCTTCGTGTGGATCGGTAATCGACATCATCCGGGCACACGAGCTGCACTGCTTGAATACCGTCTTCTTTGACGACATCTTCGACAAAGAACAGAAACAGTAACACACAAATAGTTACACAGTCACTATCTGAATCACAGAAGATCCCAGAAACCGTTAGCATCGACGCGGAAAAAAGGGAACTGATGTCATCACGCCGACGTAGGCCTAATAAGGAGTCAGTGATGTCAGACGGAGTCGCGCGCGATGCCGCGCTCCTATGACGTCGTCCACGCCGGCGTGCTACAAAGAATTTTCTGAACGTTGCTGACGCAAGGGGGATATTCACAAGGTGAGGAATCCACTGGCAGATGTATCTATCAGAAAGGGGAATACAGGAATCCCCGACCTCCTGAGATGGGCTGCCCCCACTGCCATCACCTTGGTGAAGACTCGAGGTGCAGTAGTAAGACCAAAAGGGAGGACCGCAAACTGGTAGTGTTGCGACCCCACCGTAAAACGGAGATACTTTCTGTGCAACTCCAGGATCGGGATATGAAAATACGCGTCCTGTAAGTTGAGCAACACCATCCAGTCTTCTTCCAGCAGCGCTTGAAGAACCTGCGCCAGGGTTAGCATCTTGAACTTCTCTTGATTCAGGTAAAGATTCAAGATCCTGAGATCCAGGATAGGGTGAAGCCTGCCATCCTTCTTGGGAATCAGGAAATACCGGGAGTAGCATCTCTGACCCTTTTCCTGCTCTGGAACCACCTCTATCGCGCCTTTATTTAACAAGGTCAGAACCTCCTCCTGAAGGAGACGGAGATGTTCCTCTGAGCAAGCCCCTTGACAAGGAGGGTAAGTTGGAGTGAATTCCCTGAAGGGAAGAGCATACTCATTTGCCACAAGATTGAGAACCCATTGGTCTGTAGTGACCGATTCCCAATCCCGCAGGAAATGGATAAGCCGACCCCCAATGGGACCAACATGACTGGGAATGAGGAATCTAGGGCTGCTTTGCTGCGGCGATAGGAGGAGAGGTAGAGGAAGAGGAGGAAGAGGGTTGGCGACCTCGTGGACGACCTCTGCTTCTTCCTCTATAAGACTTATACAGCGTATTTTGTTGCTGCTGCTGTTGCTGCTGACGAGGCTGCCCTTGCGAACGAAAGGATGACTTCCCAAATCCTATGTATTTACGAAAGGATCCTCTGGACTGGGTCTGCAAGCCAAGTGATCTCGCCGTGGCCTTACCATCCTTGAATCTTTCAAGTGCGGCATCAGCCTTCTTACCAAACAGACCCATACCGTCAAATGGTAAGTCCAACAAAGTAGCCTGCACATCTTGAGAAAAGTCTGAAGACTTCAACCAAGCTCCCCTTCTCGTTGCCACTGCAGAGCCCATAATTCTAGCCACTGAGTCCGCAGTATCCAGGCTACTTTGAATGACCTGGCGCGCAGCACCTTGGGTATCATCCAAAGCCTCCTGAAAGTTCTTCCTGTCATCATCAGACAGTTTTTGCAGCAACTGTTTTGAGGAATCCATCAGGGCATGGATATACCTTCCCATCAAGCCAGTTGCATTTGATGACTTCAGTGCCATGCTCGCTGATGAGAACACCTTCTTAGCGGACTGGTCAATCCTTTTTGACTCCTTGTCAGCTGGAACCTGTGGAAAAGCTCCTGAAAACTTCTTTGAGCAAGCCGCCGGAACCACAAGGCTCTCAGGTGAAGGGTGAGCTGACAAAAAATCTGGATCCTCCGGTGCCACTCTATATCTCCGTGCCACAGTCCTAGAGACTGCAGGTGCAGACAAAGGTTTTTTCCAAACCTCCAACACCGGCTCCAGAATTGCCTCATTAAATGGTAACAAAGGTTCAGTCACAGAGGAAGGAGAATGCAACACTTCACTCAACAGATTGGACTTAAACTCAGTGGTTGGAAGATTAATGTCCAATAACTCTGCAGCTTTTCACCTTAGAAGGAGCATCTGGACCAGGAGAAAAATCCCACTCAGGGGAGACATCAAGACCACTTGCATCTTTTAATTCCACAAAATAGTCCTCAGAATCAGGAAGTTCACCTTCCTCCATGTCCTTCTGATAGCGTGCCTCCTCCACAACTCTTTGGGCCTCCCTCCTGGAGTGGATCCTCGGGACCGGAGTCGATGGATCCACAACCGACTCCATCGGATTCGGAACCGGCGGCGAGCACGGATCCAACAGCGCCGCTAGCACCAAACGAGGATGAACAGGCGGCGCCAGAGATTCTCGATACGGCGTCGGAGATTCTCAATACGGCGCCGGAGCCCTCGGCACCGGAAAATTCCAGGACGGCGTCGCTGGAAGAAAGGGCATAAATAGAGCCTGGGCATATGCCTGAGGGACACCCAAATTAAAGGCAAAAGGACCCATGGGGCCCGCAGGCGCACCAGAGGGGTACATAGCCCTTGCAAACACACCATACTTTGCGTTTAGATAGTGTGATGGGTCTTGGCCTGGAGTCGGGAAAGGGGGATAATTTCCCGGCGTCGGCTCCGAAGCTGGTGTACCTGGAGTCGGGCCCGTGGGTGCCGACAAAGGAAGCTCTTCAGGCTGCTCCTGATCTTCTTGCTCTGGCTCGGCTTCACCCGGATCCGAAGAATGGACCGAATCCGATGGAGCCGGTGTCGGTGATCGAGAGACTTCGACTTCAGGAGACACTTCCTTCTCTGGTGAGACCGGTCTTGAATGAGAAGGATCGACATCACTGCTGCGACGTCACTGCCATCACCTTGGTGAAAACTCGAGGCGCAGTAGTAAGTCCAAACGGAAGGACCGCAAACTGGTAGTGTTGCGACCCCACCGTAAAACAGAGATACTTCCTGTGCGACTTCAGGATGGGGATGTGGAAATAAGCATCCTGCAAGTCGATTGACACCATCAAGTCTTCTTCCAACAGCGCTTGAAGAACCTGCGCAAGAGTGAGCATCATGAACTTTTCCTGTTTCAGATACAAGTTCAAGATCCTGAGATCCAGGATTGGTCGAAGTCTGCCATCCTTTTCGGGGATCAGGAAATACCAGGAGTAGCACCCCTGACCCCTCTCCTGCTCCGGAACCACCTCTATCGCACCCTTTCTGAACAGTGCCAGGACTTCTTCCTGCAAGAGAAGCAGATGGTCCTCCGAACAATAACCCTGGCAAGGAGGGTAATTTGGGGGAAACTCCTGAAAAGGAAGAGCATACTCATTCTCTACAAGATTGAGAGACCAAAGATCCGATGTAATCAATTCCCAATCTTGTAGAAAATGGGTAAGCCGACCCCCCACTGGGACCACATGATCCGGAATGGCGGATCTAGGGCTGCTTTGCTGCATTGGCAGGGGGCTGGGAAGGGGAAGAAGAGGAGGAGGAGGAGGAAGCTTGACCGCCTCTAGGACGGGCTCTTTGCCTGCCCCTGTACGATTTGTACAGCGTATATTGCTGTTGCTGTGGCTGCTGCTGAGATGGTCTGTAGGAACGAAAGGAAGATCTGCCAAATCCTCTGAAACGCCTTCCAGTAGTACCCCTGGACTGAAGGCCCAAAGATTTTGCAGTGGCCCTACTGCCTTTAAAACGTTCTAAGGCAGCATCAGCCTTTTTGCCAAACAATCCTGAACCATCAAAAGGCAAGTCCATCAAAACAGATTGAACACCTGCAGAGAACTCCGATGTTTTAAGCCATGCAGCCCTCCTAGTGGCCACGGAAGAGCCCATGACCCTCGCTACCGAATCAGCGGTGTCCAGTCCACTCTGAATCACCTGCCTCGCAGCCGCCTGAGTGTCCGATATCAAGTCCTGAAAATCCTTTCTATCCTCCTCAGGGATTTTCGGAACCAACTGTTTGACAGAATCCATTAAGGCATGGACATACCGTCCCATCAGACAAGTTGCGTTGGTTGATTTTAACGCCATACTGGCTGAGGAGAAGACCTTCTTGGCAGCTTGATCCTGCTTTCTGGACTCTTTATCCCCAGGAACCTGCGGAAAAGCACCAGCAGACCTCTTCGAGCAGGCAGCCTGCACAACTAAACTCTCAGGCAAGGGGTGTGTTGACAAAAATTCAGGGTCACCAGGTACAACCCTGTACCTCCTCGCCACTGTCCTAGAAACAGCAGGAGCAGACAAAGGCTTCTTCCAAACCTCATAGATGGGTTCAGCCAATGCATCATTAAAGGGCAACATTGGCTCAATGATAGAGGAGGGCGAATGAAGAACTTCAGTCAGAAGATTTGGCTTATAATCAGCAGTGGGCAGAGTAATGTTCAACAAACTTGACGCTTTTTTGATTACAGTGTGATAAGGTACCACATCCTTTGAAGGCACATTCGACACTGAAGCCAAATCCCATTCAGGGGACAGTTCAAGCCCACTGGCCTCATTCAGGTCCTCAAAAGGATCTTCAGAATCCTGTAACTCTCCTTCCTCCCTATCTGCATATCGATATTGTTCTTCCTCTAGAAGTCTCTGGGCTTCTCTCCGTGACCTTTCCTTCACGATAGAAGTCGAAGGATCCGGAATCGACTCCGACGGGGCCGGCGTCGAACCCGAAGTCGGATGAGGTCGTTTCACACGAGGTCGAACAGAATCCTGCTTCGGAATCGTAGGCACCGGCGTCGACGGAACCGGCGTGTACGGAGTCGGCGTCGTACGCTTCGGAGTCGACGACACAGGCGGTGTCGGAAAATGCCAATGCGGTGGTAGAGCCGGCATAAAAGGCATGAAGGGCGCAGGAGCATAAGCTTGGGGAACACCCAAGTTAAAAGACATAGGACCCGTGGTACCAACAGGTGTACCAGACGGGTACATCGCCCTAGAATAAACACCAAACATGGCGTTCAGGAAATGGGATGGATCCTGACCTGGAGCCGGAAAATCAGGATACGGTCCTCTGGGCTGTTCCTGAGGAGGCGGAGTCGATACGACGTTGACCTCTTCATCGAGTCCTGGAACCGGGGTCGACGTACCCGCAGGCACCCGAACCTCGACCTCACCAGCCCCCTGCACCTCACCTTCATCCTCCTGACCAGAAGGATTGGATGGATCTGGAGACTGGACCTGCTTCGGTGACTCGGGCGAATTCGGATGTGAAGCTTCACCAACAGTCCTGATCCTCCGACGCCGAAACCTAATTTCCTTATTAAGAAGTTTGACCTGCGACTTCGACCTCGAACCAGAGTCCTTTCCTGAGTGATGACGTGATTCATGACTCCTCTTCTTATGTTTTTTCCTTGAGGATCTCGAAACATGAACTGAAGGCGACTCCGAGCGCGACTTCGATCGAGACCTCGACCTCGAACGTCGAGATTGAGACTTCGAAGTCTTTTTAACTTTCTTACTTTTCAGTTTTGCCACGAGGAGTTTCGTTTCTCTTTCTCGTAGGGCCTTTGGGGTCATCTTCTTGCAACAAGGGCAATCCTCGACGTCATGGTCGGAACTCAGGCACCAGATGCAGCATTCATGCGGGTCAGTAATAGACGCTGTCTTGCCACATTCTCCGCAAGCCTTAAAGCCAGTCTTCTTCGACGACATCGCGAAGAAAATAGAAACAGTAATAATAGCACAAGAGTAACTAAGTTACTAGAAAGCTACAGTACGATCCCAGAAAAACGTTAGCGTCGATGACGCTGAAAAAAGGGAACTGAGGTCATCACGCCGGCGTGGGCCTATTATAGGCGTCGGTGACGTCAGCGGAGTCGCGAGCAATACCGTGCCTCTGTGACGTCCGGATCCACGTCGACGCGAAGCTACAAAAAGAATTTCCGAATGTTGCTGACGCAAGGGGATATTCACAAGGTGAGGAATCCACACGGCAGATGTATCTATCAGAAATGGCATTTAAGAAATGCGAAGGGTCCTGACCACGACCAGGAAAGGGAGGGTACGAACCCAATGGCTGCTCCGAAGGAGGCTGCTCTGGATTCGGCTCCTCTTGACCCTTTTGACCTTCCAGGTCATCCTCCGGAGCCGGTGTCTGAGGAATTCCCACGTCCTCTTCATGCTCCGAAGACTGACCCGAAACCGGATTCGGTTCTAGCTCCGGATCCGGGGAATGCTCTCGAGACCGTACCGGCGAGGCTCCACCTTCAGGCTCACCAGCAGGAGAAGGAGACACAAAGTCCTTATGATGTCTTCGAGAAGACTTCCTCTTCGAGTCCGACGACCCCGAATGATGCTGAGAACTATGCTTCTTCCTCTTGTGCTTTCTCCTTGAGGATCCCGAAGCATGACCAGAAGCCGACTTTGACGCCGACTCCGACCTGGCCCTCGACCTCGATCTCGCCCTCGATTGCGACCTCGATCTCGACTTCGATCTTGACGTCGGCTTCGATCTCGAGCGTCTAGATCTTGACCTCGAAGATCTCTTGGCTACTTTACCTTTAACTTTGGCCAGCAGAGGTTTTGCCTCCCGTTCCCGCAGAGCCTTAGGATTCATCTTAGAGCAGGATCGACAGCCCTTGACATCATGATCCGAACCCAGACACCACAAGCAATCTTCGTGTGGATCGGTAATCGACATCATCCGGGCACACGAGCTGCACTGCTTGAATACCGTCTTCTTTGACGACATCTTCGACGAAGAACAGAAACAGTAACACACAAATAGTTACACAGTCACTATCTGAATCACAGAAGATCCCAGAAACCGTTAGCATCGACGCGCAAAAAAGGGTACTGATGTCATCACGCCGACGTAGGCCTAATAAGGAGTCAGTGATGTCAGACGGAGTCGCGCGCGATGCCGCGCTCCTATGACGTCGTCCACGCCGGCGTGCTACAAAGAATTTTCTGAACGTTGCTGACGCAAGGGGGATATTCACAAGGTGAGGAATCCACTGGCAGATGTATCTATCAGAAAGGGGAATACAGGAATCCCCGACCTCCTGAGATGGGCTGCCCCCACTGCCATCACCTTGGTGAAGACTCGAGGTGCAGTAGTAAGACCAAAAGGGAGGACCGCAAACTGGTAGTGTTGCGACCACACCGTAAAACGGAGATACTTTCTGTGCAACTCCAGGATCGGGATATGAAAATACGCGTCCTGTAAGTTGAGCAACACCATCCAGTCTTCTTCCAGCAGCGCTTGAAGAACCTGCGCCAGGGTTAGCATCTTGAACTTCTCTTGATTCAGGTAAAGATTCAAGATCCTGAGATCCAGGATAGGGTGAAGCCTGCCATCCTTCTTGGGAATCAGGAAATACCGGGAGTAGCATCCCTGACCCTTTTCCTGCTCTGGAACCACCTCTATCGCGCCTTTATTTAACAAGGTCAGAACCTCCTCCTGAAGGAGACGGAGATGTTCCTCTGAGCAAGCCCCTTGACAAGGAGGGTAAGTTGGAGTGAATTCCCTGAAGGGAAGAGCATACTCATTTGCCACAAGATTGAGAACCCATTGGTCTGTAGTGACCGATTCCCAATCCCGCAGAAAATGGATAAGCCGACCCCCAACAGGACCAACATGACTGGGAATGAGGAATCTAGGGCTGCTTTGCTGCGGCGATAGGAGGAGAGGTAGAGGAAGAGGAGGAAGAGGGTTGGCGACCTCGTGGACGACCTCTGCTTCTTCCTCTATAAGACTCATACAGCGTATTTTGTTGCTGCTGCTGTTGCTGCTGACGAGGCTGCCCTTGCGAACGAAAGGATGACTTCCCAAATCCTATGTATTTACGAAAGGATCCTCTGGACTGGGTCTGCAAGCCAAGTGATCTCGCCGTGGCCTTACCATCCTTGAATCTTTCAAGTGCGGCATCAGCCTTCTTACCAAACAGACCCATACCGTCAAATGGTAAGTCCAACAAAGTAGCCTGCACATCTTGAGAAAAGTCTGAAGACTTCAACCAAGCTCCCCTTCTCGTTGCCACTGCAGAGCCCATAATTCTAGCCACTGAGTCCGCAGTATCCAGGCTACTTTGAATGACCTGGCGCGCAGCACCTTGGGTATCATCCAAAACCTCCTGAAAGTTCTTCCTGTCATCATCAGACAGTTTTTGCAGCAACTGTTTTGAGGAATCCATCAGGGCATGGATATACCTTCCCATCAAGCCAGTTGCATTTGATGACTTCAGTGCCATGCTCGCTGATGAGAACACCTTCTTAGCGGACTGGTCAATCCTTTTTGACTCCTTGTCAGCTGGAACCTGTGGAAAAGCTCCTGAAAACTTCTTTGAGCAAGCCGCCGGAACCACAAGGCTCTCAGGTGAAGGGTGAGCTGACAAAAATTCTGGATCCTCCGGTGCCACTCTATATCTCCGTGCCACAGTCCTAGAGACTGCAGGTGCAGACAAAGGTTTTTTCCAAACCTCCAAAACCGGCTCCAGAATTGCCTCATTAAATGGTAACAAAGGTTCAGTCACAGAGGAAGGAGAATGCAACACTTCACTCAACAGATTGGACTTAAACTCAGTGGTTGGAAGATTAATGTCCAATAACTCTGCAGCTTTTCACCTTAGAAGGAGCATCTGGACCAGGAGAAAAATCCCACTCAGGGGAGACATCAAGACCACTTGCATCTTTTAATTCCACAAAATAGTCCTCAGAATCAGGAACTTCACCTTCCTCCATGTCCTTCTAATAGCGTGCCTCCTCCACAACTCTTTGGGCCTCCCTCCTGGAGTGGATCCTCGGGACCCGAGTCGATGGATCCACAACCGACTCCATCGGATTCGGAACCGGCGGCGAACACGGATCCAACAGCGCCGCTAGCACCAAACGAGGATGAACAGGCGGCGCCAGAGATTCTCGATACGGCGCCGGAGATTCTCGATACGGCGTCGGAGATTCTCAATACGGCGCCGGAGCCCTCGGCACCGGAAAATTCCAGGACGGCGTCGCTGGAAGAAAGGGCATAAATGGAGCCTGGGCATATGCCTGAGGGACACCCAAATTAAAGGCAAAAGGACCCATGGGGCCCGCAGGTGCACCAGAGGGGTACATAGCCCTTGCAAACACACCATACTTTGCGTTTAGATAGTGTGATGGGTCTTGGCCTGGAGTCGGGAAAGGGGGATAATTTCCCGGCGTCGGCTCCGAAGCTGGTGTACCTGGAGTCGGGCCCGTGGGTGCTGACAAAGGAACCTCTTCAGGCTGCTCCTGATCTTCTTGCTCTGGCTCGGCTTCACCCGGATCCGAAGAATGGACCGAATCCGATGGAGCCGGTGTCGGTGATCGAGAGACTTCGACTTCAGGAGACACTTCCTTCTCTGGTGAGACCGGTCTTAAATGAGAAGGATCGACATCACTGCTGCGACGTTGAGGCAAAGACGACTTCGGCGCCGGTTCCTTATCAGAGTGACGCCTTATAGAGTGCTTCTTTCTCTTATGTCTCTTCGACTTCGAATGTCCCAACGCCGACTTAGAGCCCGACCTGGACTCAGAACGAGATCTCGACGTCGACCTCGATCTTCTTTTACTCGCCTTCTTACTCTTCTTCATTTTAGCAATAAACAACTTCGCTTCCCTTTCCTTTAATGCCTTAGAGGTCATCTTCCTGCACCACGCACATCCATCGACGTCGTGATCGGAAGACAAGCACCAAACGCAGTCCTCGTGCGGATCAGTGATGGACATCTGCTTCCCACACTCCCTGCAGGGCTTGAAACCAGATTTTCTTCCAGACATCTTCAAAAGGAAACGAGAAGAACAGACAAGAACAACTATGATAACAATGTTACTACGGAGAGTCCCAAGAAACCTTTGGCGTCGACGGCGTGGAAAAAAAGAGAACTGACGTCATCACACCGACGAGGCCCTATTATGGATCCAGTGACGTCAGCGGGGTCGCGAGCGGAGTCGTACCCTCTGTGACGTCGTCCATGACCTCGCCGGTGTGGAGAGTTACAAAAGGTTCCGATTGGCTGCTGCCCAGGGGGATATTCACAAGGTGAGGAATCCACTGGCAGATGTATCTATCAGAAAGCCTTTTTCGAGCAAGCTGCCTGAACAACCAAACTTTCAGGCAATGAATGAGATGTTAAAAATTCAGGATCCCCAGGTGCAACTCTATACCTCCTCGCAACACCTTTAGCCACTGCAGGAGCTGTTAGAGGTCTGTTCCACACTTCCATTATAGGCCCAGTTAGAGCTTCATTAAAAGGAAGTAATTGTTCCACAATTGAACGTGGAGAATGGAGGACCTCAGTCAAGAGATTAGATTTATACTCAACTGTAGGCAAGGATAAGCTTAGAAGATCCGCAGCCTTCTTAATAACCATGTGTTAAGGTGTAACGTCCTTTGAAGGGGCATCCGACACAGATAACAGTTCCCATTCAGGGGAAAGCTCCAAACCACTGGCTTCCCTCAAATCATCAAAACAGTCCTCCTGAAGCTCACCTTCTTCCACTTCAGCCTCAGCCTCTCTATATCTTTGCTCCTCTATAAGACGCTGAGCATCCCTTCTGGACCTCTCCTTTAAGCGCCACGCCGTCGGATCCGTGAACGCCTCCGACGGAGCCGATGCCGGCGTCGAAATCAGATCCGGAGGCACAGGTCTCTGCTCTCGAGGTCGAATCGGAGCTTGCGACGATGGCATCGGCGTCAAAGGCCTCGGCGGCGCTGGGAAATGCCAAGCCGGAGTTGGCGCCGGCATGAAAGGCATAAAAGGAGCCAAAGCATAGGAGTGAGGACCTCCTAAATTGTAAGCTAGAGTACCCATGGGATCCGAAGGTGCTGTGGTAAATAAATAAATAATACCCTATTTTTGAATGCATAAATGAATAACAGATAGCTCAATAAATAAGAGTCAAGATTCGAGGTAGTAGGAGTTTTGCAGGTTTAATACAGCATAAAGACAGGGACAGGACAACCTGCACGGGAATAGGATGGCAGCTGCCGGGGACAGGATCGGGACAAGGGAACAACTTTTTAATAACAGTACATGAGCATATATACATAGCGCAAACACATAGCATTACATTGCAATAGGCGTAGCAGTGGGTGGAGCAATAGGCGTGACGCGTAGCAGTCGCGAAAGATAAGGGTGAAAGTAGGTGTAACAGGGCGTATACATAGACATGTGATGCAAACGTAACAGAATATGTCATGAATGGGGTGGAAACCATGGAGGGGGCTACCTAAGGAGCCGGGACCTCTAACCTGATGGTGCGCGCAAACTGGCAATGACGTGTTACTAGGAGAAGCTGGGGGCTATGAACTCTGTGCTAGGAGCAGAGACTGAAGTCTGGAGAGTCAGGGCGACATGTACCTAAGCAGTATCTAGTATCTGATGTTTAGGGAACATGTTGATATAAACTAGAAGTCAGGAGGGGAAAAGCTAACAGACTCTAAGACTGGAGCATGTATTATTCTACATGTAGTGCGTGATGAAGAATATTAAATGACCATTAAATGCAGTATTTCTCTTACATGGAGACGTAAAAGCTAGACTATGACGGTAATTATTGATGCGATTCAGTAGCTTTAGGAATGCAGAGAAGGAGGGCTGTACTGATAACTCGAATCATAACATACTCTTGGCAGACTCAGAGGCAGAGCCAGGCTGAACCGGGCACTGCGAGGCAGGAAGTAAGTGAAGGGTCGAGGATACAGGTGGGGGCTGTATCGCTCTTCAGCGAGGCTTCAGGGGACAGGAGCTGAAATCTGGTGTCCGGGCCCTTTTGAGGCCTAGAAACGGGGACTTTACAATGCATTAACGTGCACACTGAGAAACGTGGCAACGTAGCTTTACATAGGCCTGATATTCGTAGTATTCACGAGAACTGGAAACTGACATACTAAAGGTGGACACAACTATAATTGCGTCTTTAATCGAACATGGGGAATAACATATGCATATTAATCATGCACAGATAACATATGATGGAGGACGCGTAGGGACACAGAACATGGCAAAATTTACTTTTCCACATTCCCTCCTTGTCACTACGTTTCCATCAGGAAACATCAATATTCATGATACCATCTATCATTTCATACAGTATCATTTGCTCGTCTCGAATTTTCTTGGAACGGGTTTTAGAACGGGGCTTGGGACTAGGAATACATGATGTAGCACAAATGCCGCAAATCGCAGGGCCACATTGTATACAGAGGCAGCAGCTAAATATGATCGCTACTGCAATACCTAGAAAGGACAAGACTTTCCATCCCCAGGCGGAAATTATATTCCAGAACCAACCGGACCATGTCCAGGTGCCTGGATCTTGGTGTAACATATGGGCAATTTTATGGAGTCTGGTTATAGCTGAATAAACAGACGGCGCGTTATTTGGAATGAAAATGCAGCAACTAGATCCGATGACTCTACAGGCCCCGCCCCTATCGGCCAATATGACGTCAAGGACGAGACGATTCTGGAGCACGACAATTCTCATAAAGGATTGTTCTTCGGTTAAATTACTTAGAGCAGAAGTAGTCTCAATTACTACTGCTTCAAGGGTTCTGGTTAACCTACGTATCAGTTTACTATTCACAACTGTACCTAAATAAGGAAAGACACCTTTATTGATATCTATGTATTGTTCTAGAGTAGTTTCAGTATAATCGACTATCGGGAGGTTTCTCTTGTGTCTAGTATGTACCAGGTGGGAATTCCTATGGTAGTCGGGTGGGGCTAGAAAAACAGGTGGCAGTAGGAAGGCAATGTAACAGGTTCCCTCCCAATCGAGGGGCAGACGAACATATGCGGTTTGACCACAAATAAAATAAGAATGACGTGAAGCTTTGAAAATAAATTTCCCACTGTCACTATACTTGACAATAGTAGTACAATCACTATGTCCTACGTGTGTAGAACCATTATTTCGGACACATAATTCGCCTTTGACTGGTAGTACTGAAATTGCAGGTAAGTCTGGAGTAGTATCAGACTGAACATTCAGGACCATGAAATTCGAAGAATAATTACCTAAATTATACACTTCATTTTCTAGATCTAACCCGGTTCTGTGGGGGAGACCTTGTTTGTCTGGAAAACATGTACTGTTAAGAAAAGACATATCTGTTGAGGATGACGTTAACGTGGACCATGCTCCACACGAACCATTATGTGAAAAAGGATAAGGAAAGAGTGGCAGAGCTCCCTTCGGTGTCTGGAAAGGGGGGAGTCGACCACACACCCAACAATTAGTGGCATTGCTGGTCTGGTGTGAATAATGTAACATGCGGATGAAAGAATTATTTCGCATGGCGAGGCGGTAAGAGAGTTCATGAGGAGGCAGATCACTAAACGTGTGCTCCAACGTAACATTAGAAGACGTATTTACATGAGAAACTGGAAAATACAGGTAAAATGCATAACTGGTGCAGGAAATCATAATACTGAGAAATAATATGAAACATAGAAAAACGATACATCGGATTGAGTTTTGACTAACTCTCTCACTATGGGGGTCTATTTTATACATGTCAGAAACAGTCTAACCGTTTCACCTAGGGGAGGACTTAGACAATCAAACTGGCTGACTTATTTTACTAGACCGGAGTTTCAACTTATACTCCTGTTGCGGAGTTTTCTCTAACAGGGGGGGTGCAGTATCATTGTTCTTTGCGGGACAGTCCTTAAGAATAGTACTTTGGTAATCCTTCGAATCCTGGGAAATGTTCTTTGAGACGGGTTTCAGTCCATAAAACTTCTTTACGTGCGAAAGGTGCACCCAGCCTTTGCGACCCTCCAACTTCACGGCTGTGCGGGTGGCGAGGAGGACCTGTCGGGGCTCCTTCCAGCGAGGCTCCAGCGGACTTGAGCGGTCAAAATTGCGAACCAAGACCATGGATCCTGGAACGATTTCATGCGGTGCCACCTCGGTATTGTCTGGAAATGCGGCGGCAACCTGTGAACGACAAGAGTTGAGGGCAGACATCAAGGAAGCTAGGTAATCTGTCAGCATATTACTTGAAACATCGGTAATACTTCGGGGTCTGGGTGTACCCCACATGTTAGGGGGGCGGCCGAAAACGACCTCATACGGGGACAGACCTGATCTGGAATGTGCGACCATGCGCATATAGAACAAAGCGACTGGCAGAGCTACTAGCCAGTCCACACCTTTCTCTTTACATACTTTGGCGATGCGGATTTTCAGGGTCTGGTTATGTCTCTCTACGAGACCTGCTGCTTCAGGATGGCGTACACAATGGAACTTCCACTGGTACCCTAACAAAAGGGAAACATGCTTCATTAACTCTGAGGAGAATGGCTGGCCGTTATCAGAATATACGACCCTAGGGAGTCCATAACGGGGGAAGAACTCACAAACCAACTGCTTGGCAGTGGTCGCGGCTGTGTAATCTGGGACTGGATATGCTTCTGTCCACCTGGACAAAGCGCATACAACTACAAGGACATACTTGAAACCTCGACATCGCTCCATCTGAATATAATCCATCTGGAGGACTTCAAAAGGGTGGTCAGGAGGTTGGAATCCACCTTGTTCCACTGGTACACTTTTACCTGGATTAAACTGACAACATATCATACAGGTACGGACTTTCTGCTTGGCCGCAGCTCGTAAATGCTTGTTGAACCAAATGTTCTGGATACTGTCTAACATAGCTTTTTCTCCTAAATGTGCTGGACTATGTGCGGTATTGATAATGACTTGAACCATAGAGTCGGGGAGAAACCAAGTGGCTTTTCCTTTCGTTAACCATCCTTGATCTGTCTGGACCCCTCCTTGTTCGGACCATTTCTTGATTTCATCGGGAGTAGCATGTAACTGGATATCTATGACATCTTGAGTAGGGTCCTTAACTGTCATACATGTAGTCGGATCTGGAGTGTGTGTCATGTTAACTGGAATGTCTGGAGTCTGTGCTGTAAGCTTGGCTGTGCGATCTGCTAGATCGTTACCCTGGGAAATAATGTCAGTAACTTTCGTGTGTGCCTTGCATTTCATGATAGCAATGGATGTCGGTAAATGTATTGCATCTAACAGAGCTTGAATAAGGAGACCATGCTGAATCTTGGTTCCATGAGAAGTCATGAAACCTCTCTCCTGCCAGAGCACTCCAAAGTCGTGTACGACTCCAAATGCGTAGCGTGAATCTGTGTAAACATTAACTTTCCGGTTCTTAGCGTGTATGCAGGCTTGTGTCAGAGCAACTAGCTCTGCTGCTTGAGCGGACAGGGTGTCAATACGGTGTGTCTTAATAACTTCGGTATCGGTAGTCACTGCATACGCGGCGACTAGTTCTCCTGTGCTTGTTCTCATACATGAACCATCCACATAAAGTGTCAGGTCGGGATCTGGTAATGGAATATCTGTCAGATCTTGTCTTGGCTTTGTCATGATGTTGACTACTTCCACACAGTCGTGTGTGTCCGGACTTAAAGTAACTGATGGTAACAGTGTAGCAGGGTTCAGGATGTTGCAGCGTCTGATTTCTATGTGTGGCTGGAACAGTGTCAATTCATAACCTGTTAAACGTGCAATTGTCAAGTGCTGAGTCTGTGTTCGGTTTAAAAGAACTTCCACGGAGTGTGGAACTTGTACTGTCAGGGAGTGTCCTAATACTATGGAATCACTTTGTCTGATAGCTAGTGCTGTGGCTGCAACTGACTTGAGGCACGCAGGGAGAGCCTGGGCTACAGGATCTAATGTGCTCGAAAAATAAGCACAAGGCTTGTATTGTCCTGCTTGATCTTGTGTGAGAACAGATAATGCTGTACCTTCGCGTTCTGTGACGAAAAGTGTAAAAGGCTTACTGTAGCTTGGTGTAGCTAGAACTGGAGCTTGGCATAAAGCTTTCTTTAACTCATTGAAACTGAGTGTATGTTCAGATGTCCAAGGGAGGACAGTCGATACGGCTGCCTCCTGTGTCGTTAACTGTATCAGTGGCTTGGCTAGAAATGCATACTGAGGAATCCATTGTCGGCAGTAAGAAGTGAGGCCGATAAAAGCACGTACCTCCTTCTGGGTCTTGGGCTGAGGAAGACTCGCTATTAACTGGATACGGTCTGGTGTCAACTGCCTACCCCTCTTGGACAGTAAGTGTCCTAAGTAGACCACTTGCTGGACACAGAATTGAAGCTTCGAAGGGGACACCTTGTGCCCCATCTCGGCTAGGAAATACAGAACTGTGAGGGATGCTCGCTCGCAAGCACGTTCAGAACGGGCTGTGACCAGTAGATCATCGACATACTGGAGCCGGGCAGTGTCAGTTGGCATGTGAATGTTGTCTAGTTGTCTCTTAAGTGCTTGACTGTAAATACTAGGACTTTCTGTGAAACCTTGAGGAGCTCGTGTGAACATATAGCTCCTTCCATTTAAACAAAATCCGAAAAGGAACTGGCTGTCTGGATGAATGGGGACACTAAAAAATGCATTCTTGAGGTCTATGACTGTAAAAAATGAGGCTTCTGAATCAATGGCTGTCAATAGGGAAGAGATATCTGGGACAACTGGGTACTGGGGAATAATACATTTATTAAGCTCTCGTAGGTCAATCACTAATCGATATACTGGGGGTGCATTTGGATCAGTACGTTTCATGACTGGAATGATCGGAGAATTGCATACATTGGAGTCAGTTTCTACAACCACTCCTTGAGCGATGAGCTCGTCAATAATTTTGGATAAGGCTGCTACAGCCTCCGGTGGTAATCTATACTGTCTGATTCGTGGTAACACTACACCTGGCTTGAGAGTCACACGATGGGGTGTGATTTGCATATAACCAACATCAGTTGGACCTTGCGCCCATAGATGCTGCGGAACATTGGACAATCTGGGATCAAAATCTCGTAATACATAGTGACCCTTAAAGTCACGCAGGAACAATCGTATTCCCTCTGGGGAACAGCATATAACTGCACCTAACTCTTTCAGTGTTTTAATACCTAATAGATTCTCTGGACATGACTTAGTAAGTAGCAGATCAGTAGTACGGGACAATGGACCTACTTCTAGAGTAACTGGCTTTGATATTTCATTTACAATGGGTTTTCCTGAAAATCCAAGGGAAACATTTCTTGAGCCTGAGAGCGGAGCCCCTGGAACTTCGGCGTGGCTAATTGTGGTCCTACTTGCCCCTGTATCAATCAAAAACTTTCTGTCTTTCCCTAATACTTGACTGTGAACATAGGGACCTTCTTGATCTACAGGTATCTCGATGAGAGGCAAGCCTACCTCCCTCTCTAGGCTGTTTCATGAATATGGCTGATACTCTGGATACTCAGACTGTGCATACTGGTACATCTGCTGTGTAACATGCTGTGTTGCAGCGATGGGCTGCGGTGCTGTAACTGTCTGTGGTGCATTCTGTGGCTGAGGAATCTGTAAAACTTGTTCTTGTCTAGGCGGACGTGGTCTTTCTTTAGTCTTACCAGTAGCTATGTTGTGTTTCAGAACTGCACACTCGTTTATAAAATGACCTGGCTGTTTACAATAATTGCAGTTCCCTTTAACGGGAGCTGCAGGATGACTGGCTTGATTCGGACCCCTCTTCTGACTGTCTTGAGGAACAGATTGTGCAACTAGTACTTTCATTTTCGTGTCTTTCATACGTTTTCTCTCGTGTTCTTGCTCTTCTCTGATTCTATTCTGGTGGTATTGGAGCATCTGTAACATCTGGGACGGGGTATTAGCTTGCCAGGTACTTTCGACTTTCAAAACTCGATTCTTAATTTGTGAACTTGAATTCTCGACTAATTTAGTAACAAAAAGGTGAGGGTATGACTCACTACTTGTCTTGAGGCCACTGTTGATGCTAAAACATTTCTCAAATCTAGAATAAAAATCACTAATGTCTTCGTCTTGCTTCTGTTTACAGGCTGAGATTGCATCCCAGTCTTCCTTTTTCGTTGTTAACAATCTGGGTAAAACTTGAATCAATAATTCAGGTAATTCTTTACATTTCGCTCCAAGACCGGTACCTGGTACTCGTGCCTTATCTTCAGCTTCTAGAACTGCCCAATCGATCTTTTTCTCTCCCACCTCCCATTCTTTTTCCTTGAGCTTTTCATACACCCCTGCGGGTAACAGAACCTTTAACATTTTAATTATATCTGGATACGTGTATTCTCCCATACGGAGCATGTCTTTTAATTCTCGATGGAACCCTGCTGGATCTTTATCGTGACAGGGGATTAATTTTTTCATCTCTAAGAGTTCCATCTTTGTGATCGGGGTGTAAACAAACACTCGTTCTAGTTCGCCACCCGTTCCTCTAACTGGGTGGACTTCTCGTAACGGATTTTGTCTCTCTATGTAAAATGGTTTATTTTCTGGGGGTGAGACATGAACAAAATGCGGGTTCAAAAACGTTCTATATTTGTGACGCTGTTCTAGAATGACACTAATTAAATCGGTACCTAAACCTTTCCATCTATACTGGAGTAACTCGTTCAGGATATCATATAACGGGCCTGGATCAGAGTGCTGACCCTCATACAATGTAATGAGGTGCTGAATCATATACATACCCGCCAGTCGTTGCTCGGCTGGGGGCATTTTCAGAAACATTTGTGCCACTATTTCGTCTGGAAAAGTGGTAGAATCAGTAGTCCATCGGACTGCTGATCGGGCTAGTTCTTGTTCATGCATAGTACTTAACTCACTGTAACCGATTCGTGATTTCAGAATGTGATCGGTAGCTTGAAACACTTGTTCTAGAGAACCTTGTTCTGGTGCTGGATGATGGAAAGTTGACTTGTGTTCTAGGCGTAAATGGCGATCTGGAAATCTAGATTTTCCTACATACGCTATTCTGGCGGAATTCTCGTCGTCTAGCTCTTCAGTATCAGAGTTACTTTCTTTCTCGCTTACTTGTGCTGCTTTACGCTGTTCGTGTAACTTTATTATTTCTTTACGGATTTTCTTGTACATACTCTCCATGGCACCGACGGTCTTGTGCTTACCCTCGGCTATATTATCACTCCACCTTGTCAGGGTTCTCATTTCGGCCGGATCTTTAGACGGGTAATCTTGTTCTCTTATTAGACAGTTAATCAGAAACTTTAATATCATGAGCTGGATCTCGGCTTTCCTTTGAGACATGGCCTCGCTAATGCTTTCTGGATCATCCCCTGTACGGATGAAACGATATATTCTGTCTAGGTCTTCTTTCATATTCGGTAGGGTGACTAGATACTCGGCCACCTTTCTTACGCGGAATGAATATAAAACCATATTATCCTCGCCTGGGACTGGATCATAGCCGCATTCATTAAGGGCTTTTCTTATTTCTGCTACAGTCTGATGTCTGGGCGTACGCTGTGACGCTTGTGCATGTAATTCGGCTGACGTTAAACGCTTATGTGGCGGCGGGGTCTGAGGAGGACCTCCTCCTGCGGCCCCTAAACTAGAGTCGTCGACTGATCCTCTTCGTACTAGTGTGGCAGGAAATTGAAATGCGGGCTGAACTGGTATGGCGGGCTGGACCGGGGGGACCGTAACAGGTACTGCAAGGGGTACCCCGGTGTCTGGAGAAACGGGGAGTGCCTGATTTACAGGGACTGGCGGAGCGCGAACAGGATTTGCATATTCTGGGACTGTGTCGTCCAAATAGGACGAAATGAAAATATCAGCTGCGGTCGGTTTGTGACGTAGCTTGGTCGGAACTAATGGTGGCGGAAAGTTACTGGATGCCTCCGGGGTCGCTTTTGGCAGGCCCTCGGCAAGAAGAGGATACATACCCTTAATAAGAGCATGCCTCTGTCTGTCTGACTGTTCGGTTTTAACTCGTTCACCAATCTCGATTAATTCCCTTTCTTGGGCTCGTTCCAAGGATTCTCTACTTAATTCTGACTTTCTGATTTCTTTTTCGGTTCTTTTATGAGATTCTTTGCGCCATAACTCGATGGCATCTTTCTGTGACTGTCTGGCTTTCTTTTTCCATAATGCTTCTTCTACTCTCATGATGCACTCGGCATCCCATGTGCCTGACACAGGCCATCTATACTTTTCCTCTAACTGTTTGGTGTACTCGACCCATAAATCTAGATACAATATGGCGCTTATGCCATGCTTCTGATACATAAAATGACCTGGACTGTCCCTAGGCGGGACAGGAACTGCTGCTTCTAGCAGACCTTTTCTAGTTCTCAACTGACGCAGTTTTGAAAAGAGCGGCATGACTGAACTATAATCTGGACACAATACGATACACGATAAACACGATAACTACTTCACACTCATTCCACGACATCAAGATACATGAAGAACATTCAGAATAACAGTTCGAACAGAATACTACCTGGAATACGGAAAACAGAATACATGAATTTTCTCGAGAACAGAACTGACTAGAACAGAAACTAGATGCACTGCTGAAACAGTACGAAACTTACCGGTCTCATACAGAGACACGTCAGGACCCGTATCCACCGGAGTGGACACTTCGTTTGTGGGCTTGTGTACCACCAACCCACGGACCAGAGTCAATTAAATTGACCCTGTCTAGATACTACCCCAGTAATGGTACTCACCGGGCAGCAAGAACGGAAGGCCTCAGACTGGACGGGACTGCTTGGACGTCGGACGGACGAACTTCGGACTTCTGTTACGGGCGGACCTCCGGATACCTCGGACCTTGGACTCTCGGCTTGGGCTCTGGTCGGGACTCGCCGCGTTCCTCCACCGTCTCGTCTGGATGCTGGACCGCCTCCTCCGTCTCCTCCGTGGGCCTGAGGGATACTTGAAGCAGAAATATCTGCCGGTGCGCAGAAGAGTTCCGTCACGACTGCAGAGGGTCAGGGGGTCGGCGTGGCTTCACCGACGCGTGGGGAAAGGGCAAGTCCCTATTCGGGCGCCATTATGTGGTAAATAAATAAATAATACCCTATTTTTGAATGCATAAATGAATAACAGATAGCTCAATAAATAAGAGTCAAGATTCGAGGTAGTAGGAGTTTTGCAGGTTTAATACAGCATAAAGACAGGGACAGGACAACCTGCACGGGAATAGGATGGCAGCTGCCGGGGACAGGATCGGGACAAGGGAACAACTTTTTAATAACAGTACATGAGCATATATACATAGCGCAAACACATAGCATTACATTGCAATAGGCGTAGCAGTGGGTGGAGCAATAGGCGTGACGCGTAGCAGTCGCGAAAGATAAGGGTGAAAGTAGGTGTAACAGGGCGTATACATAGACATGTGATGCAAACGTAACAGAATATGTCATGAATGGGGTGGAAACCATGGAGGGGGCTACCTAAGGAGCCGGGACCTCTAACCTGATGGTGCGCGCAAACTGGCAATGACGTGTTACTAGGAGAAGCTGGGGGCTATGAACTCTGTGCTAGGAGCAGAGACTGAAGTCTGGAGAGTCAGGGCGACATGTACCTAAGCAGTATCTAGTATCTGATGTTTAGGGAACATGTTGATATAAACTAGAAGTCAGGAGGGGAAAAGCTAACAGACTCTAAGACTGGAGCATGTATTATTCTACATGTAGTGCGTGATGAAGAATATTAAATGACCATTAAATGCAGTATTTCTCTTACATGGAGACGTAAAAGCTAGACTATGACGGTAATTATTGATGCGATTCAGTAGCTTTAGGAATGCAGAGAAGGAGGGCTGTACTGATAACTCGAATCATAACATACTCTTGGCAGACTCAGAGGCAGAGCCAGGCTGAACCGGGCACTGCGAGGCAGGAAGTAAGTGAAGGGTCGAGGATACAGGTGGGGGCTGTATCGCTCTTCAGCGAGGCTTCTGGGGACAGGAGCTGAAATCTGGTGTCCGGGCCCTTTTGAGGCCTAGAAACGGGGACTTTACAATGCATTAACGTGCACACTGAGAAACGTGGCAACGTAGCTTTACATAGGCCTGATATTCGTAGTATTCACGAGAACTGGAAACTGACATACTAAAGGTGGACACAACTATAATTGCGTCTTTAATCGAACATGGGGAATAACATATGCATATTAATCATGCACAGATAACATATGATGGAGGACGCGTAGGGACACAGAACATGGCAAAATTTACTTTTCCACAGTGCACCAGAGGGGTACATGGCTCTAGAATAGACTCCATACATCGCATTTAAAAATGAAGTAGGGTCCTGACCTGGAGCTGGGAAGGGAGGGTAAGGACCCCCAGGCCGATCCCTTGGAGGCTTCGGATTCACCTCTTCTTCTGCAGGTGGATGGGTCGGAGTTGTCGAACCCTCAGGCATTGGAGCCTTTTCATCCTCTCGAACTGGAGACGGCGCCGGAGATGGATTCGAAACCGGAGCCGGAGAATGAACCGCTGACTCTAAAGGTGAAGCCTCACCTTCTGGATCCAAGGCCTCTGGAGAAGGAGACACTACATCTTTTCCATGTCTCCTCTTCGGCGACTTCGGTCTCGAGTCCGAATCCCTACGTGAGTGATGTCGAGAACCATGTCTTTGCTTTTTATGCTTCTTCCTTGACTTCGAAGCATGTCCGGAAGACGACCTCGAAGGCAATTCCGGCCGGGATCTTGACCTCGACTTCGACCTCGCCTTTTTAGAACGCGATCTCAAAGTCCTCTTCTCCTTTTTTTCTTTCAACTTCGCCACCAGAAGTTTAGCTTCCCTCTCTCGAAGAGCCTTCGGATTAATTTTCTTGCACGAAGAACAGCCTTTGACATCGTGGTCCGAACTAAGGCATCAGATACATTCCTCATGTGGGTCCGTTATCGACATCATTTTGCCGCACTCCCCACAATGGCTTGAACCCGGTCTTCTTAGTCGACATCTTCGATGAGACAAAGAAGCAAAAAGACAAAGAAAGCAGTAACAAAGTTACCAACAGCTATAGAGATTTCCCGAAACCGTTAGCGTCGACGACGCGGAAAAAAAGGAACTGATGTCATCACGCCGACGTAGGCCTAATAAGGAGTCAGTGACGTCAATCGGAGTCGCGCACGATGCCGTGCTCCTATGACGTCGTCCACGCCGGCATGCTACAAAAGAATTTTCCGAACGTTGGTGGCGCAGGGGGATATTCACAAGGTGAGGAATCCACTGGCAGATGTATCCATCAGAAGAGTGGTGGTGGCTCGTCGAGCGGCGATAACTGCAGCCCCGCGACCGGTCCCTCGACCGCCTCCTAGACTGGGACCTCGAGCGGCACAGGGCTGACTGCCAGAGCTCAAGAAGCTTATGGGACTGCTCCCGCCTAGCCTTCGAGGTCAAGGGCCGGCAGTCAGGGTATGACTTGTCATCATGGTCGGCTCCGAGACAGTAATGGCACCGACGGTGGGGGTCTGTCACCGATATCAATCGGTGACAGTAGTCGCAGGGTTAAAGCCAGGCATCCCTATCGGCACCACGAATCGAAGGTCGACTCGAGAAGTGATCCAAAATAGATCAAAAAACGTAGTAAAAAAAGACTAGGAGTACTGCTCTTCCCGGATCTGCGCTTGCTGGCGCGGAAAAAAGAAGAACTGACAACAGCGCACAAGGGCGGCATCTAAGTACTCTGACGTCACCCCAGCGATCACGAAGCAGACGATGGACGCGGAGCCACAGACGACGCCTACTGACGCGCAAGGGTACTGCTATGCAAAACTTTCCGGATCCAGTCTGACGCCTGGGGATATTCTAAGGTAAGGAATCTAAGGTAAGGAATCTAACACTAACCTGATTCTTTAAAATTCCTAAATTTAGGGGCGTTTCAGGTAGGTACATGTCAGGACCTATGGGTCCTTCTTGGGGTGGGTACACCCCCTGTTATGCCACCCTCCAGTGGGAGGGGGAATAAGCCTCACTCTGGTTGGCAGGGTCCCCCCATCTTTAAGATGGCGGGTACTGAGAGTTGTGGTTCACCTAGCCTCCCCCACCTGAGGGGTGGGGTTGGCAAATGTGGGCACACCTCTTCTCCTAACTTGGTTTTCCCCCTGATTCTCCCTTCCAAAGTGGGGGTTTGTACTGGTGGGGGTAGTTGCTGGGAGCAGCAAATGGCTGGGTTAGCTCAAAAAGGTGGCAAAACTTCATGGACCCAGCTCATCCTGGGGGAGGAGGCTTGGCATCTCTACCCAGGATATGCTTTGTTTTAATACCCCGATAGTGGGAGGCCCTCGACCCAGGGGTCCAGAAACATGTCTGGGTTTGTCAGCTGGCGAGCAATCAGTCAGCCAGGACACTAGAGTCAGGTTGTTTTTCAGGGGGTATCTCTAAGATGCATGAGTGTATTTGGCATTACATTCCACACTGGCATCAGTGTGAGTTTTATGTGCTGAGAAGTTTGATATCACACTTCCCAGAATTCAGTAAAGCCATTATGGTGCTGTAGAGTTTATAATGACAAACTTCCATACCATATGTTCTTTATGGCTTTACTGCACTTATAATTTCTAAGAATGGACTTAGACACGGTAGGGATACAGTGCTCATGGAACTGTCCCTCCACCAGGGGTATAGTGCACCCATCTAGAGAGGTGACTTACCTATACCATGGCAGTGGGTTGTAAGCATGGAACATAGGGATGTGTACCATGTCAACTCTTCACTTTTCTCTGCACCAAAACACGCAGCCTGCAATGGCAGTGTGTGTGTGTGTTAAGGCAGAGGGCCTCTAAGAGTGGCCCAATATGTGCTGCTGTCCTTAGAGAACTTCTCTGGTCATGGTGCCCTTGGTACCCATGGTACCTTTAAACAGGGGTTTACATGTGGCCATAGAGTTGCCAATTGGGTTTGCAACAGTACAGTGTTAGGGAAAGAACATTTGCCCTGGGTTGCTGGTTGGTAGGAGCCCAGGTCACACTAAGTCAAAGAGCATCATCATCAGGCAAAAAGTGGGGGGCAACTATGCAAAAAGGTACACTTTCCTAGAGGGCTGTTTTCCGGAAGGTTCACGTTGGGGTCATCTATGCCAACTTGTGTAACGATATATCTGTAAGAGACATTAGTTAGTGATGGATTCCTTACCTTAGAATTTCCCCAGGCGTCAGACTGGATCCGGAAAGTTTTCGCTAGCAGTACCTCTGCGCATCATTAGTTGGCATTGTGCGGCTTCGGATCTGTCGCTGACGTTGTAAGCGCCAAGATGACGTCACAGAGACTACTTAGGCGCCACTCATGCGCGCTGACGTCAGTTCTGTACATGACTTTCTGTGCCAGGATCGCAGAGCCAAGCAAAAAACTGACCACTGGTGCCAAGAAACTAGGGCCCTGAAAGGGATGTCCTTAACCCTAGAACTCAGTTCGCAGAACGGGGAGGATGGGTGGGGTGGTAAGGAATCACTAACTAACGTCTCTTACAGATGAACAAGTTACTTACCTTCGGTAACGCTTTTTCCGGTGGAAACAGTATCTGCCTGTGGATTCCTCACCTTGTGAATATCCCCTGCGACAGCAGCATTTGGAAAAGTTTGTAGCTCTCCACGCCGACACGGTCGATGTCACAGAACCATGGCTCCGCTCGCGAGTCCGCTGACGTCACAGAAGCCATAAGAGAGCCTCGTCGGCGTGATGACGTCAATTCCGCCCTTTTTTTATGTGCCTTCGAGGCACACGGACGGACCGATATAAATATACACAGTATACACAGTACACAGTATTGAAACCAACACACAAAGTGTAAAACCAATGCGGTAATGCAAAAAGAATTAATCATTTCCATTGAAAACAACAGTTATAAATCAACATCATTGTCGGTATACAAGGGTGGACAACGGGGAGGCAGGGGGTCAGTGAGGAATCCACAGGCAGATACTGTATCTGTGAGAAGTTGGCCTGGTATATGATGTTCACTATTCTAGTGAGCACCTTGCACCAGTCCAAAAACCCTTATGGTGATGGTTGTAAAGTCAACCTTATAGACCAGCTATCCTAGTGGTAGCATGGACAAAAGCAGTCTTAGGCTAAACTCAAGGGGGCATGTGAAGCCAGCTGTTTTACCATATGCAAACCTTTTAATAACAAATGAAAGGACACCACACAGGTTATATATTCAAAATATGTATGTATTTATTTCTAAATAGATCCCCTTAACTCTTTATGAGCACAGGAGCACAAGCGTATAACAAGTAACTTAATATAACATACAAAAATTGCACAAATATGGATAGGCTCTAGTGGCCCGTAAAACCATATACTAAAATAGTGGTATAAGTACCACGTCATGAACAATGGTAAGGCCTAGGGCCTTGGGAATCGCTTGGGCTACACTGGACTAACAGCAGTTAGGGAGCAGGAGGCCCACAGGATGCGGGTGCAGTGTCTAAATGCACACGGTTGCACCAATAGAAGTCAATGGGTGCGTAAAGTTAGAAAGTTGCAGAATTGGAAGTCTTCCGACTGGACTAGAACTTAACCACTTAAAACTAGGACACTAGGGATGTAAATCTCTGCAGGAGCACTGCAGTACTCGCGTTACCTCACCCACAGGAAGCGGGTGCATAGGTGTCAATGTGTGTCGGATTTTGTCATGGAGTTCTATGGAGCCTTGGAGAAAAGATGCTGCAGGCGACCAAGAGAGAAGAGTCCGGTTGGATCCAAGGGTGGATCGAAGATGTAGAGTACCTGAAAGCTGAGGGGACAGAGTCTGGGTCACTAGCCAGTGACCAGGAAGGAACCAGGAATGAACCAGGCGATGACGGGTTGCAATCAGGTGATATTTTGAAGCTTGTCTCTGCTGCCACGTGGACCAGGAGGTGTCGACTATGACCAGGAGCTGGGCACGGACTGTCCGAGAAAGGCTCTCGCTGTCGGCGGTGTCGGATCTCGATTCGGAGTCAACAGGCCTTGGCAAATGCAACCCACACAGGAATCGAAGATGGCTTCTGGATCAGACCAGCAAGGTCTGATGGGCTGCTCCTTTTCAGGGGAGCAAGGGCCCGTCTGGAGCAACCAGACCAGTGTTGAAAATTCAAAGGTTCATCGTTACAGAGGCCACTAGCCAACGGGCAAGTGATTGGACAGACGCGTCAAGCAGTAAATGCAAAAGGGCCCCACGCATCACTCGGTGAGTGTTGAGAGGTGATCTTTGGTGCAAAGGATGCTCAGGGCTGGGGCTTCTTGATCCCCAATGCACAGCTTCGAGGGTGCCCCAGGAGCTGCACAGAAAGCACTTCACTGGCTTTCCAAGATGGCCGGTCCCACGTCTCTCTTCGCCTCCTTGGGTCTCAGCTTTGCTGTGGCTGTGGATCGGGCAGTTGGATGTCTGGAAGTCTGGTTCTTGTTGGTCTCTGTCGTTCGAGCTCTGGCGGAAGCAACAACAAAGCAAACCGTTGAGCTGTTGATGGTGCCTGCTTGCACAGGGTGGTCACTCCTTGACCACAAGGGAGATTCTTCAGTCATCTACGTCGAGTAGGAAGTCGAAGGGTCCTTAGTTTTGTATCAAAGTTTCAGTCAGGATGATCTAAAGTCTAAGGGTAACATAACAGTAGGAACTCAAATATGCTGGGTTCAGAGACCTAGCTTGTGTAATGGCCACTGATCACAATGTGTCAGTACTGACCAAAGAGAAAGAAAAATTTCTTTCTAGTGTCCCCTCACTCACCGGGGTTCCCCGCGGTGACATGCTTCATAATTGGGGCCATCCCAGTTCTCTACGAAAAGGGGCGTGCTGCGACTCACGGACTACGCAGGAGCACTTGGTTGTGAAGGAGTATGTGTGGTGCAAGTAAGAATGGTGGAATGGGTGTAAGTGATTAAAAATACCGTGCTAGTGGGCCTCAACAATTTTATTTGCTCCTAGGTTGGTATATTAAAAAGGGATATGACACTGTATTTTAACCTGTAATGAGGATTAAATCAGTGTCCGGTCGACATGTTTCAAGCTCCCCAGCCTTTTCTTCAGGACCATAAAGGGACCAGCCCTGTATTTGCCACTCTGTAGTAACAAGCAGGTCTACTTCACACAAGCAGAAGATCTGAGCAAGAAATTACAAATCAGAAAGTACCCCAAAAAATTGGTGAAAGATGCAAAAAAGAGAGCAAGCAATAATGACAGGGATGCACTACTAGAACCCAAAGCAAAGATCTCAGCAGAAAATAAAAGACCCATCTGCATCACTACTTTCAACCAAGTCTCTGACAATGTAACAAAAATAGTAAAAAAACATTGGCCTATGATCAATAGCGGGGGACTAAACATACCAATGCCCATGTTCAGTCACCGTCGGAGAAAAAACCTCAGAGATTTTTTGGTACATACCCGTCCTCCACCTACTGTTTCAAATCTAAGACGTCAATCCCTACCAACTGGACACTATCCTTGCAACAATTGTAGTGTGTGCCATTTGACGACCGTGACAAAATCTGTCACTTTCAACAACAACACCAAATGGAAACTACGCAATTTCTCAAATTGCAATACATGCGGGGTGGTTTACTTGATAACCTGTGTATGTAACCTACACTATGTGGGCATGACCACGGGAAAGGTCAGTACCCGCATCGTGGAGCACAGGAGCAACATCCGTTGTAAACGTGCCACTACCAGAATGACGAATCACTTCATAGAAAAAAAACATACACCAAACGACCTCACTTGGGTTGTGTTAGAGTGCGTCAAAAACAAAGAAAACCTAGAGAGGGTTCTGCACGAACGAGAACAAAGATGGGTCTTCAAACTGCGTACAGATACACAGGGACTCAACGACGATATCCCTTGGGGTGCATTCAGTAATTAACAGAGGTGGCTCGACTCAATTAATTCTTGTACAAAGAGCATAATTCAGATCCACAAAGTCTTTAACATCTTATTCAGTTGGGCCTCTTCAAGATGGCCGCCATACAGTGACTCCTTTTACTAGACACCTATAGTCCATGTCCTGTAACTTAGCGTTATTTACTTTGCCATGAAATTAAATAAAATACTAAACTTTACAAGGGAGGCCCTTTTCTTGCTTCATTAACTATATAAAAAAATCTTTTTAAAAACACACGAAGTAGCATTTTATTACAATGCATACGATCTCTAAATATCAGGTTTTCTGCTAAGGCAACCTTATTTATGTACAAATCTGGTATTTAGTTTGTAAATATGCTTACAGTAATGATCACGCAAACACGCGATCACTTTTTCAAATACAACTTTATTAGATACGAGAACCGCATACTTCCAATATGGCCGCGATCAATGCGCAGTCTAGCGCTTGTTTCGCGTACCCGGAAATACCAATTCTTAAAATCACTCCCCGCCGACCTTGCATCAAGATGCGGCCCGGAGGGGTTACAAATAGGTATCTCAGTGCAGTCTCACCGCGGAGGAAGTAAGTACCGGTTTTTCGTTTTTAGCATCGTGGAAACTCTGACCTCCCGACTCACATCTACATGATCGGTAAGAACAAGGGTAGATGCTTGAAATCGATGTCTCTATCATTTTGTTTTTTCACTCGGCACAAATGATTCCATAAGGTGACCCTGCCCCCCACTAGTTACCATGAAGTGCGACTAAGCATTCCAACATGTAAATATGCAGTCTTGTAAATTCGGAACAAAATGTATGTTTGTGTGTGTGTCTACCGTCCACTGTCACATTAAGTCCTGTGTTGTTTATATGTGTGAATTCACAAACCACAATCGACACCATTTTATGAATTAAGCACTGTACCGGAAAGTCTGCACGCACCAATATGGGGCAAAAATAAACACCATATTATGTGGCATGCAGCATGAAGGAAAAATGTGGAGCCCTTTCGCGTATTAACAATATGGGGGGGGGGTTCGCCACTAATCATGTGTTATTACTTTTACAGAGACAGCAATACAGTACAAAATGTATGTATGATATGCATGTTTCAGTCTGAACAGCGTTATATGTTGCTAATTTATGTAGTATACACACCCTAATTTTAGGAACTTATAGGAGTGGCAAATACAGGGCTGGTCCCTGTATGGTCCTGAAGAAAAGCCGGGGGGGCTTGAAACATGTCGACCGGACACTGATTTAATCCTCATTACAGGTTAAAATACAGTGTCACATCCCTTTTTAATATACCAACCTAGGAGGAAATAAAATTGTTGAGGCCCACTAGCACTGTATTTTTAATCACTCACACCCACTCCACCATTCTCACTTGCACCACACATAGTCCTTCACAACCAAGTGCTCCTGCGTAGTCCGTGAGTCGCAGCACTCCCCTTTTCGTAGAGAACTGGGATGGCCCCAATGATGAAGCATGTCACCGCGGGGAAACCCCGGTGAGTGAGGGGACACTAGAAAGAAATTTTTCTTTCTCTTTGGTCAGTACTGACAAATTGTGATGAGTGGCCATTACACAAGCTAGGTATCCGAACCCAGCATATTTGGGTTCCTACTGTTATGTTACTTTCCTGGAGGCCAACCTAGTCTTTTAGTTCCTCTTTCTCCCCCTTTTTGTATTTGCTAAAGTCTAAGGGCACAGCTCCTACCTTTATTCCAAATCAAGGGGCTGGATCACCTGCTAGGTCCCTCCTATAGGTGGGACCCAGGAAGGGGGTGGTTACACCCCTTTCCCTTTGTCCAGTTTCGCTCCAGAGCTGGGGCTGGTGTGCCCCAGCACCGGTTTAGACTGGACTATGCATGGGACACCTTGTGTGCCGCAGGCAGTGTCTCGTTTCATTCAGCCCTCCCTGCCCCAATCCACTATCTCCTGTCTGGGGTGGTGCTAGCACCTTCCTGTGACAGGAAACCTATTGCCCAAGCCTCCCTCTCTGGAAGGGCTCCCAGCAGCAGGAGGTCAGACTTGTGTATGTGGCAGCAGCATCCATTTTGTGATGCTGAGGCTCTGGTTAACTTTAACCGGGATTAATGGAACTAACATGTCTTTTTCCTCAAGAAGGGTGGAATACTACCTCTGTCACCAGAACTGGCGAGGGGGTAGTATTCCAAAGCGTATGACACCTTACACGACATGTTTTGATAAAGCCAAACCAAAGTTGTGAATAACCGCGAGGATTATAATGCATTTAAGAGTATATGGTATGGCAATATCCTAGAACAGCTATAAGGACATGGTTCCAAAAGCTGCAGACAGGCTCCGCTCATGCTAGAGCACCATCTCACATAAAACTAAGCACTCTGCCTCCAGGGTTGTTAAGGCCTCCCATAGGAGTGACTTATAGGTGTATATGTGTCTAGATTATGAGGTTAGATATAGGAATACTATACCTAAGCAAGGGGTGATTACACGACCTTGCCCCAGCTGAGTGATCAGCCAGTTGTGTCAGTTTGGATGGCCAGCCAGGGGTGGCAAAATATATGCTGCAGCCCCTGGTAGGCCTTGAGTGCACCTATGCCCTGGGTACCTACAGTACACTGTACAGGGACTCACAAGAGTGACCCAAATCCCAATTGGCGATGTACCTAAAGTACATGGTGTGAATTTAGAGAGAGAACAGCAGGGCTGTGGGTCTGATTAGCAGGCCCACAGCCACATTAGGTCGAAAATCAGTGAAGCAAAAAGCAAAAAAATGGGGTGACCATAGGATAGCAGACCCTACTCTCCTACATAACCCCCCCACAAACGCAGGGACATTAAACTTAACCTTGACCAGATAAGTCTTCATGTTCTAAGTGGAAATACCTGGAGAGACCATCTGCATTGCCATGGTCAGTCCCTGGTCTGTGCACCACTGTAAAGTCCATCCCCTGTAGGGAAATGGACCACCTGAGCAGTTTGGGATTTTCACCCTTCATCTGATTTAGCCACAAGATGGGCTTATGGTCGGTCTGAATCTTGAAGTGAGTGCCAAACAAGTATGGTCTCAACTTCTTCAGAGTCCAAACCACAGCAAAGGCCTCCCTCTCAATAGCTGACCAACGTTTCTCTCTAGGGGTCAGCCTTCTGCTAATAAAAGCAATGGGCTGGTCTTGACCATCTACATTAAGTTGTGAAAGCACAGCTCCCACCCCCAACTCAGAAGCATCTGTTTGGACAATAAACTCTTTGGAGTAGTCAGGACTCTTTAAGATAGGTGCAGAGCACATGGCCTTCTTCAGGTCATCAAATGCATTTTGACAGCTAACTGTCCACTGAACCTTTTTTGGCATCTTCTTTGAAGTCAAGTCATTGAGTGGTGTCACAATGGACCCATAATTCTTGACAAATGTTCTGTAGTACCCAGACAGGCCCAAGAAAGCTCTGACCTGTGTCTGGGTGGTTGGAGGAGCCCAGTCCTTGATGGTCTGGATCTTACTCTCCAGTGGTTGAACCTGACCCCCACCTACAAGGTAGCCCAGGTACACAACCTTACTCTGCCCTATCTGGCACCTTGTGGCCTTGATAGTTAGGCCTGCCTTTTGCAGGGCCTCTAAAGCCTTCTTCAGGTGGATCAGGTGATCCTCCCAGGTGGAGCTGAAGACAGCAATATCATCTAGATAAGCTGAACAAAAGTCATCCAACCCAGTAAGGACTTGGTTCACCAACCTTTGGAAAGTGGCAGGTGCATTCTTCAAACCAAAGGGCATCACCACAAATTGATAATGACCTCCTGGGGTTGAGAAAGCAGTTTTGGCCTTGGTATCCTCAGCTAACCTGATTTGCCAATAGCCAGCTGTCAAATCAAATGTGCTCAGAAACTTGGCAGAAGCCAATCTATCATTGAGCTCATCTGCTCTTGGAATTGGGTGAGCATCTGTCCTAGTGACATCATTGAGACCTCTATAGTCCACACAGAACCTCATCTCTCTCTTACCACCTTGGGTGTGAGGTTTTGGTACAAGGACTACTGGGCTGGTCCAGGGGCTCTCTGATGGCTCAATCACTCCCAGTTCAAGCATTTTCTGCACCTCAGTCTTTATACAGTCCCTGACATGGTCAGGTTGCCTGTGATCCTACTCTTCACAGGCAGACTGTCACCAGTGTCCACCTCATGGGTGCACCAGTTAGTCTGACTAGGTGTTAATGAAAACATATGTCTATGGGCCTGTAGAAATTGTCTGCAGTCCCATTGCTGCTGGTCAGTGAGGCTGCCTGCCAAGGCTACTCCATCAACTGAACCATCATCAGGGTTCTGAGTCAACAGTTCTGGGAGAGGATCACTCTCTTCCTCCTGTTCCCCATCTGTAGCCCATGTCTGCCCTGTCCACATATGCCTTCAATCTGTTGACATGGAGCACCCTGTGGGGCTCCTAGGGGTGCCAAGGTCCACCAAGTAGGTGACCTCTCCCTTTTTCTCAACAATGGTGTGGGGTCCAGACCATTTGTCCTGGAGTGCTTCTGGGGCCACTGGCTCCAACACCCACGGTATGAAGCAGGAATATCGACGTGGAAATATCGACACACAGAAATATCGAGGTAAGAATATCGAAAAACAAATATCGTCATAATAAATATCGATGCATAAAATATTGTTTCATTAGAATAGCAGAAATATCGACATAGTGAAATATCGTTGTAGTAAATATAGTTGAGATAAATATCGATTTAAATAATATCGATATATTTATATTTTAATAAATTGTATATTATTATGTATTAATGATCCTTTTTTTATTAATTAATAATTTAATTTAATATTCTAATAAAAAATAATATTGTAAATAAATTATTAGTAAATATTTTAGGAGCGGGTTATTGGTTTTATAGGGGATAAGGGTGGGTAGTAATTTAAAATTTGTGTGTTAAGTTAATATTAAAATTTAGATAAATATTAATTTGTGTAATGAATTTCAAAATTTTAAATTTGTAATTCGAAATTTAATTTATTTTTAATTTATATTCATATATAATTAAGTATGTGTATGATTTAATAGCGGGTTGTGTGTTATATAGGGGATAAGGGTGGGTAGTATTTTAAAAATTGTGTGATAAAATTTATGTTATATAAATATTGATAAAATAAAATTTAAAATCGAAATTTGAGATTTGAAAATCAAAATTAAATTAGATATGTTATAAATGTATAATAATTGAAGTGTGTGAATATTTTTAGTAGTGGGTAGTTGTATATATAGTGGATAAGTTTGGTTAATATTGTATAATGTTTGGAATATTTTTTATAAATATTTAATTCGATTTTGAAAACAAAAATTTTAAAATTCGAAATTTGAAATTTGAAAATTGAAATTTTTGGGGAAAAAAATGAAATTAAATTTTGTAAAAATAGAAATTTGTAATTCGATTTTTTGGAAGATATTTTGGAAAAATTTTAAATTATTAAGTGTTCTAAATTTTTTGTAGCTGGTTGTTGTTTATATAGGGGATAAGGGTTGCTAATAATAATCAAAATTGTGTAATAAAATATTGTAATTTATTAAATGTTAGAGGAAAAATTGTATTATTTAGAAAAATTTAAATTTTAGTTCTAAATTATGTGATAGATTTATAATTTAGATTTTTTTAAATTTGGAAAATGTATTAGGAGTTGGTTGTTTAGTTTATAAGGGATAAGGGTGAGTTTTAATAGTAAATTATTATGGTTTACTATCTAAACCTTTCTTTGAGTTATATAGGATTTGGAGTTAGAATCCTAAATTATTATGGTTTACTGTCCAGCACTTTCCCTGACTGATGTTGGATTTGGAGTTAGAATAGTAAAATATTATGGTTTACTGTCCAGCACTTTCCCTGAGTTATGTTGGATTTGGAGTTAGAATAGTAAATTATTATGGTTGACTGTCCAGCACTTTTCCTGACTGATGTTGGATTTGGAGTTAGAATAGTAAATTATTATGGTTGACTGTCCAGCACTTTCCCTGAGTAATGTTGGATTTGGAGTTAGAATAGTAAGTTATCATAGATGACTGTCCAGCACTTTCCCTGAGTTCAGTTGGATTTGGAGTTAGAATATTAAATTATTATGGTTTACTGTCCAGCACTTTCCCTGAGTTATGTTGGATTTAGAGTTAGAATAGTAAATTATTATGGTTTACTGTCCAGCACTTTCCCTGAGTTATGTTGGATTTGGAGTTAGAATAGTAAATTATTATGGTTGACTGTCCAGCACTTTCCCTGACTGATGTTGGATTTGGAGTTAGAATAGTAAGTTATTATGGTTTACTGTCCAGCACTTTCCCTGAGTTATGTTGGATTTGGAGTTAGAATAGTAAATTAATATGGTTGACTGTCCTGCACTTTCCTTGACTGATGTTGGATTTGGAGTTAGAATAGTAAATTATTATGGTTGACTGTCCAGCACTTTCCCTGAGTTATGTTGGATTTGGAGTTAGAATAGTAAATTATTATAGATGACTGTCCAGCACTTTCCCTGAGTTCAGTAGGATTTGGAGTTAGAATATTAAATTATTATGGTTTACTGTCCAGCACTTTCCCTGAGTTATTTTGGATTTTGAGTTAGAATAGTAAATTATTATGGTTTACTGTCCAGCACTTTCCCTGAGTTATGTTGGATTTGGAGTTAGAATAGTAAATTAATATGGTTGACTGTCCTGCACTTTCCTTGACTGATGTTGGATTTGGAGTTAGAATAGTAAATTATTATGGTTGACTGTCCAGCACTTTCCCTGAGTTATGTTGGATTTGGAGTTAGAATAGTAAATTATTATAGATGACTGTCCAGCACTTTCCCTGAGTTCAGTTGGATTTGGAGTTAGAATAGTAAATTATTATGGTTTACTGTCCAGCACTTTCCCTGAGTTATGTTGAATTTGGAGTTAGAATAGTAAAATATTATGGTTGACTGTCCAGCACTTTCCTTCACTGATGTTGGATTTGGAGTTAGAATAGTAAATTATTATGGTTGACTGTCCAGCACTTTCCCTGAGTTATGTTGGATTTGGAGTTAGAATAGTAAATTATTATGGTTTATTGTCTAGTGTTTTTATATAGAGTTTGGAATTAGGTTAGTTTATTTAAATTAGTATATAGTGTTTTATTTATTTTATTAGTATTTGGAATAATTATACAGAAATATTTTATTGTGTCATATTTTATAAATTTTAAAATTTTTAGTAATTTTTACAAATATTATTTTTGTTTTTGTTATATCATTTGAAACATTTAAGAATATATTTACTAAGATTTGATTAAAAAATAAGTACACAATTTTGAAATTTTGTTTTTATTTTTTTCATATTCATGTACATTTCTAAAGTATAATAGCAATAAATGATTGTAAATTAAAATCTTTTTATTGTCTTACTCTTGTTTGTACATGCAAACATTTAAACATTTTCATAAAAATTTACATTTGTTTGTAGTGATGTATAACATTGCAGTTTTTCTAATATATACATTGTAATGTTTTATTAATTAGCATATTAAAATAATGTTTATTAAAAAACAAATTAATATGTTAATTAATTTACAAATATTTGGTATTTACAAAAGTATATACATAACATTGTAAACATTTGTATGTTATAAATAAATAAACATTTCAATTAATAAACATATTTTTAATATACATTATTTTTTTTGAAAATTAAAAAAAATATATATTAGTGTATATTTTACAATATTCATATGTTTATTTTACACATTTATAAAATAAGAACCATTTAGTAACAAACATTTGCTTATTTTTTAAACATTTTTACAGTCATTTTAAGGGGGATTAAGTCCTATTTTTGTTTTAATTATGCTGCCATTTTGTTTTCTTTAATTCACTTTTTAGACTATCTACATCGTTGTTTGGGTCATTTGTGAAGAAGGGACCTCGCGGTTGGGAGCTGCTTCGTGTTTGAGAATGTAAGTTTAATTTTAATTACTTTTAAGTTAATTTTCATGAATTATTTAGTTAGTATTAGTGTGTATGAGTTGCTATGTATTTTATTTGACGGTTAACGTGATATGTACGGGTTTTTTAAGTACATTAGTGATAGCGTACTTACTAAATATCTAACATGAATATATTCTTAATGTTTTGTGTTTAAGTATGATTTAAGTATTTAAGTAGGTGTTATATGTTATTTATAGAGTTTGTTGGTTTCCTATTTGTTTAGGGTGTGTTTTGTATTTACTTTCTTTACAGGTGCCGGTTTAGGTGACCAGATGGATTTGCTCAGGTTTTTTTTTCAATATAGGAAATTGTTTTATACATTTCCTTGTTTTTCGGTATTTTGGAGCGTTTTTTATTGTGATTTGTTTTCGGGTTTTTATGGCTTCGTTAACCAGAGGATTGCTACGTTGGAATCTTTTTAAATAGTTGTATTTTTGGAATTTTTTGGGCTTTGATTTGACCATGTGGATTGTTTTTGGTTGGATTAGTTTTGTAAGCATCTATTTCGGAAACATTCTACAGCTACAGAACTGTAAGTAAATATTTATTTATTTTTTGGGGTGGTTTATGTTTATTGTTGATTTTATATTTTATTTAGTTATATTATGTGTTGTGATAATAGTTGCTATTTTATATTACATCACATAATTTAACTAAAAAAAATAAAAAATGGTATGTGCTATATATGTTTTAATGGTATGCTATTGGATTGTATTAAAGGATTGATTTAGCAATTAGGTCTATGTATTCTAGACCTTGTATACTTGGGTACATTCTTGTTTTTTGTTGGAGGTACTCGTACATATTTATTGTTTGTTTGCTTAGTTTTGGTCCTATTTTAGATAGAGATTGTTCCATTCTTAACTCTTGGTAGCTTTGTTCTTTTTTGATACATTGAATTAGTTTATGGAGTGTTGGTTGTGTTCTGCCTACTGTGGATTGGAAGGCATTATGCCATCCTTCTACCGCGTTGTTGGTTTTGGCTTTTTGGGCTATAGTGCTAGCGTAAACATTCCACCATGGAATTAGGAATTTAGGTTGTCTGCGGTGGCCAGAACGATGTAATCTTCCTACCCAGGTGTCTTCAAAATAGTCTAGGAAGGGAGTTAATTTTTTTCCATTGCTGCGGTAGAAAGGACTGTCAATTAATAAATTGTAGTAATTAGCTACTTCAGTTGTTGGAACGTATGCTAATGCTATCAATTTTTTCATCTGGTAAGCAAAGTTGCTATTTGTTGAGTATTCTAAACTTAAGGTAGATTTTTGTAAATGTCTCTAGATGCTTTGATTGTAGTGATAATAACATCCTTGTATTGCACTGTGTGGGTATATTTTTAGAATAGCTTGTATCATTGCTATTTCAAAGTCAATTATTATTCTTTGTGGGTAGTAATTATCTGTCATATCTTTGATTGCTGTTAAGATTTCCATGTAGGTAGCATTTGTTTTATTTGGCAGCAATGTATAGATTAAGGGGATATTAGTTTCCTGGTATTCACCGTGGATCGTGTAAAGTTGATAGAAAGGTTTGGGACACACTTTAAAAGTTCCGTCCATCATCCACGTTTCACATGATTTTAGTTTTTGCAAGTTGTTATTTGTTGCAAAAAGTAGAATTCTTTTGTCATGGCTTTTGTTATCGTACATTAAAAATGCATCTTCTTTATGGGTAATTGTATATTCTGGATATATTTTAATTTCTTCAAAGGTTTGGGGTGCAGGTGGAGTTGGGTCAGATGCTCTTTTAGTTTTTGCTATTAATCTTTTTAAGTTGGGGATTGAGGGTAACTGTCCTGTTACGTGCTCTGGGACTTTGGTCAATACATTTTTTAAAATTGTGGTGCTTGTTTCTTGGGAGCCTGTACTTGCTTCTCTCAGAGTTTCTAATGCTTCTCGTACTTCAACTTCAGTGACATTTGGAGGGTGGTTATGCTCACGTACATTTACAACATTATTATCCACAGTAGTAGCTCTACCATAGCATAAAGTAGAATAATATTTGCTACATTTCCAATGTATTTTATTTTCTTTCACTTTTTCTTGGCTGTAGGTATAACCCATGTAGCTGAGCATTACTTTTCCTTTTTGAGATGTAATAAAAGTTGCCCCTTCTGCCATTTTTAGGGTAGATCTGTGAAGACATATATGTGTCTTAAGTACATATGTAAATGATTTATTTCAATGTGTAGGTGTAAATAGTAATTTAAAAATGTACTTACGGGGGGCATGGCTAGCAGCCGATGATGGCGGCAGCATAGTGGGCGAGCTCCACGGTTGAAGCGGCCTCCTCGTCGATCCGTTAACTGATCCGCCACGCAAGGTTCGCCTACTGTAAGGGGTCGACACCCAGGACCGGGCGGCACTAACAGAGACAAGCGCAACGAAAATCCGACTTCGGGAAGTCAAGTTCCGAAGGCAGCCCGTGCGGGCGGCGGAGGGGGCCTGCAGCCGGGTTGCAAATTGAAGCGGAGAGCCGACAGGAAGTGGTCCAGCCAGGGCAAGGCACTGCAGGAAGCGCCCGCTCGCGGACGAGCTCGCGACACAGGGAGATACGGTGGAGCGGGGACGTTGCCGAACCAGACGGCTGGGGTCCGGATGACCAGATATCCTTGGAGGTACTTCCGTGGGGACTCAGGGAACCCCCAGTGAACATACGGCAAGAATCCTCGACTCATTCGGGCTGAGGCCGCCATTTTGACCGCGGTGCACGGGGGAGCCCGGGGGCACGCAACTGCGACTGGATCGCGCTATCCCCCCGAGACCCGACAGTTCCGGTGAAGGACACTAGAAGCCTTGCTGCGGACCATGGACGGACCGGTGAGTCGCAGTGCGAAGCACTTAATACGGGGGCGTGACTGGGGGTGGTGGCACGTTGGCGCCTCTCCGGCTTTAACCACCACAGAAGAGGAGCCGGCTCCAGGGCACAGAGGCATATTTCCAGGGCCCCGTGCCCCCCCCCCTCCCTCACGACGAAGCACCGGGAGAACGAGGCTGCAGGGTCATGGCGGAACATCGGGCGCAACGACTAGGCTATACAGACGGTGAATGGGCGGCCATCTGAGCTGGGCAGGAGAAGAGGGCTGTGCTCGCGACTGACTTGAAGGCAGGGAAGGGCACCAACCCCACTGACCGGTAGCCCTTGAGACTGAACGGCCCACACAGAAGGACATACAGGAAACGGCGGACCTCCACAAAGGGCTTCTGCATAACGGCCGCTAGAGCATTTGCGAACTGGGTCATAACGAGCAGCTTCAGGATGGCCGGTAAGGGGCCAAAAAGCGGAGCGGCACAAGCTCGCCTGGAAAAATATGAGTATGAAAAGTCTACATCCTCCCCACCAGATGCGAGACAGCAGGCCGGGAGAGCCGCGGACACGGCGGGGGGTAAGAAAGCGACCTTGGATGATGTGATGCGGGCCCTCACTTAGGTACAAGCAACGGTGGGATCGATCTCAGCTGAAATAACGCTCATACGTGCAGACTTCCATAAAATGTCAGAAAAAGTGGGTGCAATGGAGGTTGTGACCAAATCATTGGTGGAGGATGTGTCAGAACTGCAGATCAGTATGGAGCGTGTCACCAAAGAAAATAAGGAGCTGCGCGACAAGTTAGATGACCAGGAAGGGCGCTCGAGGCGGAACAATATCCGCATCATAGGGGTTCCGGAATCGGAAGACACAAGGGCAATGGACCTGTATGTGGAGGACCTAATCAAACAAAGCCTTCAGCCAAAAGGTCTCTCCGCTTTCTTCACAGTGGAAAGGGCACACCGAGTTCCCGGGGGTCGCCCGAAAACCGGCGCTAACCCAAGACCGATCATTGCACGTCTTTTCAATTTTCGAGACAGGGATGCAATCCTACAAGCAGCAAGAACCTCACCCCCGATTAAGATACAGAACTCCACACTGGCATTCTTCCCTGACTACACGGCGGAAGTCGCACGTAGAAGACGGACCTTCTTTGAAGTAAAAAAGGAACTTAGCGCGAGGGTGATCCCCCACTCAATGCTTTTTCCAGCCAGACTGAGGATAGTGGGATAGTGGCGGACAACAAAACATGGTTTTTTGACACTCCGGAGGCAGCTCAGGATTAGCTGGAGGGATGGAGGCCGGCGGGCCTGCCTCGCCGTTCGAATAGACCGAACAAAAATCGTGAGGGCAGACCCCGAGCGGACTCCCAGTCGTCTGGAGGGGGCGTGGACACACGATTGCCTCTGACCGACATACCAGAAACAGAAGACAATGCGGATCAATGACTTCCCGATGCAGCCTATTTAGGCCGAATGTATTGCTGACCAGGAGTGCTGCCCTGGACACTGGGTGGAGGTCCTCCGTGGTTCAGGAGGGGGGCCGCTGTCTCCGGAGAGTCCTTCACCCCAGCGAGCAAGTACGGTGTTTTGGGATGGGATTGAGCACTCTGCTGAGTTGGGGGGGGGCGGGCAGTTCTAAGTCCGTTTAGCCGGGGGGCAGGGAGGGGGGGAGTTGGGGGGCGGGAAGTTTTGTATTTTTTAAACTGTTTTAATGGTCTAGATTGGAGATGTTGGGCACACAACAACCATAAAGGGAATTATTGGAGATGCGCTCACGCACGATCCTCAAGGCATATTCATGTCGCTCATTGCAGAGGTTATGGCACACACCACACGGGTTGACGCAGGAGGGGAGGTAGCCGAGACGGGACAGGGGACACCATTGTGCCTCATGACGTGGAACGTGAGGGGCCTAGGAGATAAAGTGAAGAGAGGTTTGGTGATACAGAGTATAAAACGACTGAACCCAGCCCTGGTCCTCTTACAAGAAACACACTTGACGGGTACGGCAACCAGAGCACTAGATAGGAAGGGCTACAGTATGATCGTACATTCAGAGTTCACTAGGGGGTCCCGCGGCGCAGGGATTCTGATGCACCGCTCATCGAGATTCATACTCCACTCTACGAAATTAGACACGCAGGGACGCTTTGCGGCGGCGCATGGGCAGTGGGAGGGAAGGCCGCTCAATGTGGTCTCGGTATATATCCCACCGGCACTACACACGGTAGCCCTCCCAGAGCTGGGAAAATTCCTACTAGATCTTCCAGAGGGGGACCTCATCCTGGGTGGGGACTTCAATGCAGTGGCGCACAACACACTAGACAGATTCCCGGTCAGAACTCAATCTCCCAGGCCCTCCCGGTTATGCGATTTTCTGGAAGCTCAAGGACTGGTGGACCTTTGGCGGCAATTCCACCCAGTTGATCAGCAATACACATATCATTCGGCGGTCCATGATAGTTTATCACGAATCGATTACTTTCTAGCACTGGGACAGGGCACCCTTACTATTAATGATGTACAAATCAAACCAAGAGGAGTTTCGGATCTCTCTCCCCTGACACTGAGTCTCTCGAACCCTGGGCGGACCCGAACACGCATCTACCCGATCTACCCGGGGTACCTTAAAGTACCGCTAGTGGCAAAAGCGCTTAAGAAAGGAACGAGGACATACCTCGCGGAAAACACAGGGTCAGTTCAGTCCCCCATTATCCTATGGGAGGCTTACAAAACGGTTCTCCGGGGGCAGGCTATTTCCATTATCACGAGGTACAAACACACACAAAAACAGGAGCTTGTAGATCTAGAAGACAGCCTCGCTAAGGCCAACAGAGAACACGAGGCGGCCCCGACGAGGGACACGCTGCACAGTCTTCAACTGTGTCAACAGAGTCATACCGACCACATACGCCGCAGGGTGGTAGATAATATAGCGGCGACAGCTCACAGGATTTACGACGTGGGGGACAAGGCTGGTAGGCTTATTGCCTGGTTAGAGAAAAAACGGGAGGGACAGAGGGCCATCCTACACTTGAAAGATCCTGCAGGGGTGCCACAAGCATGTCCCTCAGTGATAGTGGAACTCTTGGCTGACCACTTTCAGGCGGTATACTCCCCTGAATTCGAGGTTACTCGGGAGGCGGCGGAGGCGTCTCTCGAAGGAGTACCCACTCGCACCCTGTCACAGGGTGATAGAGAGGAGCTGGAGTCGAATCTGACGACTGAGGAATTGCAGGTGGCCATAGCCGCGCTTCATTTGGGGAAGGCGTTAGGTCCCAATGGGATACCGATTGAATGGTACAAAACCATGTCGGAGACGCTTGCGACCCCTCTTCTCAATATGTTGACGGCCAGTCTGGAACAGGGTCAACTACCGCCGGATCAATGCGCAGCGACTATCATAGCAATACCGAAGCCCGGCAAGCCACCTGAGGACTGCGGGTCATACCGCCCAATCTCTCTACTTAATGCCGAGAGTAAAATCTTGTCGAAATTGCTAGCCAACAGACTGTTACCTCATCTGGGGCACCTAATACATCCTGACCAATCCGGATTCATTCCACACCGGAGCACGGCGATGAATCTCAGGAGACTACACGGAGTGATGGCGCGGGCGCCATTCATGGCAGAACCGGCAGCTGTTTTGTCGCTTGACGCCAAAATGGCGTTTGACCTAGTGGAGTGGAGTTACCTCTTCGCAACTCTGGAGCATATGGGTTTCCGCCCAAAATTCATAGCGTGGATTTGACTTCTATACACATACCCTGTAGCCCGAGTGACGGCGAATGGCCGCATCTCGAGAGAAATACCACTAAAGAGGGGCACGAGACAAGGATGCCCACTCTCGCCACTCCTGTTCGCGCTCGTGCTGGAGCCATTGGCTACCATCGTTAGGTCCACTCAGTTACTGAAGGGCATACGGTGGGGAAATGAATGGGAAGACAGAGTATCATTATATGCCGATGATATGTTAATCTACCTGACAGATTTAGCATCTGGTATCCCGGTACTGTTGGCCCTGTGTGAACGGCATGGAGCGGCCTCTAGCTATAAAATAAATTGGACGAAATCTCTGCTATATATGATACACGGGCCGCCGCCGGACATAGAGGCAGATTGCCCATTGTTGTTAGAGACCACCTCCTTTAGGTATCTGGGGATCCACATCACACGAGAGCATGCGACATTTCGGGACTTGAATCTTAGGCCGCTGCTCGACAGGCTGAAATCAGATGTGCGTCACTGGGCAACCCTTCCGTTGACACTGTTGGGCAGAGCCGCACTTTTCAAAATGATGGCGCTGCCCCGTTTCCTATACGTCTTGGAAAATGCGCCAGCGTTGGTCCCATCGTCGTTCTTTCGACAAATTTCGACCCTACTGTCTAGCTTACTGTGGAGTGACAAGCCAGCCAGGGTGGCACATGTGAAATTGATTAGAGACTGGTATAGTGGGGGGATAGCCCTTCCAAATTTGGAACTGTATTACTGGGCAGCCCATCTCAAAGTGATTAATCAGTGGATGCATAGGCCGCAGGAGGACCCAGCGTATAGGGCAGACAGACAACAGCTGGGAACGAACACGCTACTGGCCCCTCTCTACATTAAAGGGTTGACGACAAAACTCAGCGGACCGACTAAACACACTGTGACGTTATGGCATAAAGCCCAATCACGATTGAAATGGGAGGGGGTGGTTACATGACTCACACCCCTGTGGGATTCCAAAATTCTGGGAAACCTGAGACACAGTAAAGGCTTTGAACAGTGGGATAACATCGGGATATCTACGGTGGGTGATATGTGGATGAAAGATGGGGTGATTCCGTTTGAGACCCTCAAGGAACAGTATGAATTGGGCACTAATGAAACATATCGTTACATACAGGTTCGACATGCGTTAATGTCAGTAATAGAACCAGGCACTAATGTCCCGGAATCGGCCCCATTGGAGGACCGGCTACTTATGGACTACATGGAGGCTAGGGCTACTTCCCTTACTTACCGTAAACTGATAAACAACCTGCCTGATCCGTTACAGACATTGAAGGAGAAATGGGAGCGGGACTTAGGGGAACTGGTTGAATCAGACTGGAATGCTGCACTGTCGTCACCTAGAGAAGCTGGCATTTCGGCGAGATTTAGGTTGGTGCAATTTAAAATTCTGCACCGAGTATACTATACACGCACCACTCTGCACAAAATCCACAAAGCGGAACACCCGTACTGTTTGAGGCACTGTGGGGAGGAGGGCACATTGTACCACACCCTATGGTCCTGCCCTAGCATGGTAGACTATTGGCGGCGAGTAACACGCACGATGGCCCAGACCTTGCAAATCCCAATTACACCCGATCCCAGAGTTAGTTTGTTGCATGTCTGGGGCCCAAACAACCTTACACAACAGGGCAGGCAATGGGTGGTCATTGGAATGATGTTGGCAAAGCGAGATATAGCGCAAAAGTGGGGATCGTCCGAGACGCCGACCCTGGAACAGTGGTGCCGGAATATGGACATGCTTATGGTGGTGGAGAGGGCAGTATACCAACAAAGGGCCAACCCACGCAAATGGAACACATTGTGGACACCCTGGAACACTTATAGGGGGGATCTGTGTGAGCCGTTGCCAGAAGAGGAAGACTTGGATAGTTCAGGGGACGAGGAAGATACTGAATAGGGGGAGGTAGAGGGTGGAGTGGGGCCGCGAAGGGTTAGCCTCAGGGTTCTCCGGACTATTGTGGCTGACATGTTGGACCTGAAAATTGTGGTGTTGAAGGCTCTACCAGTTGTTTTAGCGCATGTGAAAGCTCCAATAATCTACCTACAATGTACCAATTATCCAATCATTGGCCTTTTTAATTTTAGAGAATTGTTTACAAATGTAATAAGTTGCACTACTGCCTGCTTGCGGCGGAATGTTGACGCCGCGCCCAACAACATATATGTGACCATGTTTGCGTTCTGTGCTGCAACAATAAAAATGTTTATAAAAAAAAAAAATGTACTTACAATGTTGTATTTCCAGTTATTCTGTTGTATTTAGTTGTTATCTTTTGATTTATAAAGTTGAAATTCCTGTGGTCGTGGTAGAGAACAGTAGAAAATAATATTATAGTTTGATACTTGTTTTAATCTTTTTTATTTTAATTAATTAAAACAGTTGGTATACTTACTTAATTTTGTAGAAGCTGTAGTTTGTGTAGATGTAGTTTGGTAGATGAGGTTTGTAGAATCTGGAAAAATAAATGTTTGTATTCGTTGTATATTATATTTGTATATATGTATAATTTATACAATATTAAGTTAATTAAAAGTTTAGGTACCTATATTTGGTTTAGTTAGTTAAATTCTATGTAGATGCTGCTAAGCCACATTATTAAAAAATAATTATTTAATTGTGGCTGTTGTTGGTCAGAATGAATAGTTTAAATTAAAATGAAGGAGGATTTATTTAGTTTAGGGAGTTTAGCTAATTTGTTTGAGACTTCTATAGTATATACAATGGGAGTTTACTTACTTGTGTTGTATTATAATCTTTTGTAGTAGTTGTTGTAGGTGAGTATTCTCTCCTCTTCAGCAAAGTAACCATTTTTCTCCCAGTTTGGTCCAAAAAAGGTAGTTTTAGTAAAGTATCTAATTGTTTTATAGTAGTAAGTTAAGTGTCGCTGCAATTTGATTGGTTTAACGAAATTAATTTTAAATTCATTGGTTGACAGGTGTAGTTTGAATTTGAGAACCGTTATTTTTTTATGAGTCACTTTATTGTGTTATTTAGTAGTAGTATATATTTAGATATTTTGTATGTTTTTTATATTATTTGTTTATAATTATAAAAATATATATATGTGTATAGTGTTTAGTAAAATACAAATAATAATGTAATAGTGAAATAATAAGTTTGTTTCTATTTTTTATTGTTGTGAGAAAATAATAATATATTTTTAAGTATATACTCATTTTTTATTTGTCAATTAGGCCCTATTTAAAAAGTGTAGATTATAAAAATATGTTTCTGTTGAGTGGATTGTGTGTTTCATTAGTAAGAAAGAAGTCGATATTTTTTGTATTAAAAAAATAGGCAGTCATTACGTCGATAATAGTGATATCAATATTTTTGTTTGTTGTTAGGTTGTTTAAAGAGTAGTCGATATTTATGTAGTCGATGATTTTTTAAACGATAATAAAAGTGTCGATAATAAAATATCGATATTTGTGTTAATCCATGTTTAAGTATATGGAGGCGATATTTATGTATTCGATGTTTTTGTAACGATATTTTTGTAGGTCGGTGTTTTTGTTGTCGATATTTCATCAGGGATCCAACACCTACACCTTCTGTCCTGGCTGGTACTCAGTCAGCATAGCCTTTTGGTCATGCCAAGCTTTCTGAAGTTCTTGGCTAGCCTCAAGGTTTTTGGAAGCCTTCTCCATATACTCAGCCATCCTGGAGCGGAGACCAAGTACATAGTCCACTATATCTTGTTTAGGCTTTTTGAGAGGTAACTCCCATCCTTCCCTCACAAGACACAGGGGTCCCCATACAGATGCCCAAACAAATGCTCAAAAGGGCTGTAGCCAACCTCCCTTTTGTGGGACCTCTCTGTAAGCAAACAGAAGGCAGGGTAAAAGGATGTCCCATCTTCCCCTAAGCTTTTCAGGTAACCCTTTTAATATCCCTTTTAGGGTCTTGTTGAACCTTTCAACAAGCCCATTGCACTGTGGATGGTAGGGTGTAGTGAATTTGGAAACCCCACTCTGGAGAAAACTCCAAATAGGGCCCTTGCCACAACAGGAGCTGTTGTGGTCCTCAGGGGAATAGCTTCTGGATACCTGGTGGCATGATCCACTGCCACCAGTATAAGTCTGTGCCCAGATGCTGTTTGGGGGTCAATTGGGCCAACAATGTCTATCCCCACTCTTTCAAAGGGTACCCCCACCACAGGAAGTGGTAGGAGGGGGGCCTTTGTTGTGCCACCTGATTTGCCACTGGCTTGGCATGTGGTACAGAAAATTCTGGACCTGTGTCATAAACATCGTCGAATCATGACGATTTTGGTATCAGCGGACCGAGAATGACGAGTACACTATGTACGAGCATTTTCGTCGCATTCGAGTGGCGAGATCACCCTGAAATCAGGAGTCTTGTCCTGAACCCTCGGGTTCCATTTTGTGCATGTCAGCCATTTTGTGGTTGCCATCACATAGGCCGATGACTAAGGTCAAAACGAGTCTTAAGGACACGTACACCTTTGCTGACTTTTGTGTGACCTGGGCAAGCTGACTCCACTGCCTGAAGCCAAACCTGTTCAGCCAGTTCCTCTCCCAGTGGCCGATCGAGATTAGTATCAAGGCACAGCAAACCATAAACCTTTCATCACATCCAAACCACACCAAATCTCGCACACACCTGTCTCTGTTTCTTTCTTTATGACTTGCTTTACGAGGAGGAGGTACCCGATTTTATTAGGGGTCCGTCCGATATCTGATGAAAATGTTGGGCCTTGCCGGGAAATTGATTGTGGGCTGGACAAACTGAAAATAGGCTTGTCATCATGAATCTGCTTTTATCATTATTGTGTAAACATGTGAATGGTCAACTGTAAAATAAGGAATGTTTGCCTAAAGCATAATATTTTGTATAAAAGGAATGGCTGGCTTTGTAAGGTTGAGCAGTCTCCTGAGAATATACACTGTGTTGTACTTCTAGGATACCTGTTACTGGCTGCAGCCAATAAATTAGATCTTTGACTTCATCTAGAAGACTCTGTGTTTCTGTAGTCTGGGACAGGAAGGACTCAAAGTCTTAGGGTGTGTTCCCTGGCACCGCTGGGTTCTTAAAAACCCAGTACTTCAGTTGGCGCCCAACGTGGGGCGATTTCAGCGGTACCGGTCCAAGCCAGAGGTTCGTGAGGAGCTTCGTGTGAAAATTCTGGAGGAAGGCCAACCACTTCATCGACCCCTGTATGTCGTTCGTGGTCCGAAAGTCTTTGCTGCGAGGTTCCCAGCTTCCCGACGGCTACGAAGGACAGCTGCCCTGACTAACGCCCTGTCTTGGACCCTTTGATGATTTGTAGAGCGAAACGATAGACGAGTCTTCTGGTGACGTCATCAAAACCTCAGTTAAGTATAAGTGGAGCGTCTCCCAGTCCTTAGTTTGGTTCTTAGTTTGGGTATTCCCTTGGGATCTTTGATTTGGAACTTGCAAGTACCAAAGCCGAGGGATTCGTGTATTCACGAGACTATCGTATTTCGATAATCCTTTGAAGTTTGAAGCTAGACTATAGAGCGAAGATGCCTGGTCTTAGCAGACTTGGAAATTTGTTTTGTCTTGGTTTCTTGGTTGTAATAGGGATTCCCGATTGGAGGACTCGTGTCCGGTTCCTCCGATTGGAACTCCAACCTATGAACTCTATGTAAAAACGGCGTGGGCCCCATCACGTATAATGAAGTATGGATTCGATACACCAGGAAGGATGGTGTTTTAAAATGGCCCCAATATGGTAGTTTTGACACAGAGATATTAGATAATCTAGAGGTTAGACTTTTTAAGAAGAAAGCCCGGCCGGCGATGTTTGACTCTTTCCGCCTATGGCGAAAGGAAGCCAAACAGAAAGAAATTAAATTAGCAAAGAAAAATAAAAGAGAAAAGGGTATTTCGATAATGCAAGCTGCTATGCAATATAAGGATGATGAGGAAGAACAAGCGAGTGAACAGTTGCAAAGGCAACGTAAAATGGCGATCGATAAATGCTATCCAGTTTTGCCACCTCTCCAGCAGGATACAGCAAAAGAACTTGAGAAAGACCCTTTAATGTCTCATTTATTGAATTCGCCACCCCCCTATGAGCAGAGTGCTACTGCACCTCCGCAACCTTTAATTGTGCAACCTCCGGTTGTTGTGCCTCAGGTTCTTCCAAAACCGCCAGCTCCTCTTCAGTTGGCTCCTACTGCTACGGCTCAGCCTCCTCAAAGGCCGCTGACTTTGCTACCTGCTCCCCCTGTACTTCCTACAACTTTGCCTACTGCACTAACTACCTCTTTTGATGCTCCTCCTGTTACTGCCTCTGCGTCTGCATCTGCATCTGCTTTACCTCACTCTGCCTTTCCTCCTGTTCTTTCGTCGACTTCTCCTTCTGTTCGGCAGAGAATGACTGACACAGTTGCTAGTCTTCTGTATCCTCTTTTTGGGGCAACAAGTATGACTCCTGTTTCAACGCACAAACAGTTGCGTAGTCAAATGCCCGACTCTAGAGAGCGGGAAACATTGAATTATTTGGCATACAAATGGGTTACAGACCCCAAAGATATGAGCTAGATTCTGTTATGGATGTCTTCCATCAGTGGGAAGCACCGAAGCAGAGATACGTTTTCGAGAAAATGTGTGTTTTTCTTTGTGAGGAATTGGAGGAAAATGATTTAGAATGCAATCCGCCTGAGCTGTGTCGTGTACGGTATGAGTTTGCAAAAGGCACAATTGTGGGTTCCGATGTTGAAAAAGCAGTTGCGACATTGTTGTCGTTTAGGAGTGAGGGTGTTTCTCTGTAATTGTTTGAGCATGATTCCTCTGTTAAGAGGAAAGCGAGACAATACCCCATGAGAGAAGTTCCTCCGGTATGGAAGGAAGCCGTTGCAGCTGATGTCCCTAATAATATCGATGCTATACCAGCACATTTTCAGCGTGTTTTTGTACATGTTCCTTGGAAGCGAGCTGAAGTTTTGGCCCTTAAGCAGACTTTGCCTGACCCCCGTAAAAATCCTGCAGGATATTATAAGGAACTATCCTAGACTGCAGACTCATGCATTATGAATTTAGCCGATATCGACATGTTGTTTGGAAATGTTGTTCCACAGCCTTTATGGGGTTTGATTCGTCACACAGATCATGCGCCGTAGTTAGGTGATACATGGGCTAATATTGCTGCTGCAGATGGCCGACAAGTTGGTGGTGCTAAACCTGAGCCTGTAGTTGCAGAACTCCCTGGTAAAATCGTTACCTACATGAAGACTTTAATGCCTGCTATGCGAGTGAATTGGGACAAATTGTCTGCATGTAAACAGAAGAAAGAGGAAACCGTGTCTGATTTCTTCACTAGATTTGAGGAGACTTTTATCGACCACAGTGGTCAAGATATGAGTACAGAAGGTGGTCAACGGTTGTTCGTTGACAAGTTCGTACATAATTTGCTTCCTGCGTTGTGTAAAAAATTGAAAGATTCAGAGAGTTCTTGGGCCGTTTCCTCATCAGCCCAGATATTGGCTAATGCACAGTATTACGAAAATAGAGATAAGGACGAGAAAGATAGAGTAGAAAAGAATACTAAAGAGTTAAAAACGAAGGTTCTTTTACAGCAAGCTTATCCGCCTCGTGGTGGCCAGCGTGATTATCAGCAACCTCAGCAATTTCAGAGAAACTCGCAAAGGTTCGAGTTTTCTCAACCACGTTTTCCTGTAGGCCCTAATCAGTGTGCATATTGCAAAGAAGAAGGTCATTTTAAAAGTAGTTGCCCTGCTTTGTTACAGCGTATGAATGGTGTTTCTAGCGCAAGCGGTCGAGGTGTTCCACAAGCGCCTAGAGGTAGAGGACATGGAAAATTCCCCCAGAACGCGCGTTCCTTTCCGCCTCAGAATTCAATGAATAGTTTTGATCAGCAAAATAACGCGTCTGGTAGGACGCCTCAGTACTATGCTGATGACTACTATGCAGAAGATGAGAATATGGAAGGTAATGATTGCTAGGACAGCCATAGACAAAGAGAGGGAGTTGTTTCAGTTCCAGTAGATCAGAGTGGACCTTATGTTGCGGTGATTACATCAGGTGTGTCAGAGCCTTTTCTGTTGGATACTGGTGCTACAAAGAGTTCTATTATGCACTCTAAACTCCCTGGCGCACCTTTGTCTGGCGAAATGAATGTTTCAGTAGGTTTTTCTGGCGCCCCGGTTAGGAACCCGATTTCTAGTCCTATGTCCCTTTCTGTTGGACCTTGTGAATTAGAAGCACCCCTTATTTTGACGACAGGTTATGATGAAAACTTGTTAGGATTGGACCTGTTGAAAAGATTGTATGCAACCTTGTATTGTTCTCCTTCAGGAGTACAGCTTACACTGGGTAAGAAAGTGGTCTCCCCAATGTATTTGTCAAAGGATAAACTTCCGACAGAATTGTCGCTTCTTCCGGATATTCTTTGGGCTACTGGTCCTAATGATGTGGGTCTTTTGGAAATACCGCCATATGTTGTGACATTGAAAGCGAATGTTAAAATGCCACGCATTCCCCAATACAAGATCTCTAATGAAGGTGAGAAAGCGTTGCTAGCAATCATTTATGATTTGATTGAAAAAGATGTAATTGAAGAGACAAGAGGCAACGTTTGCAATAGCCCGGTTTTGCCTGTTTTGAAGTGCACTGACCCTTCCCAGCCACCTGTTTACAGATTTGTAATTGATCTTAGAGAGGTGAATAAAATAGTTGTGCCACAGTTTCCAGTTGTCCCTGATATCACTGCCTTATTAATGATGATTCCAGCTTCCGCCACTTGGTTCTCAGTGATTGACCTGAAAAATGCCTTTTTCAGCATCCCAATTGCCGAGGAGAGTAGGGATATTTTCGGCTTCTGTTTAGGAGGACGAAGCTTCCGGTTCAAACACGCTCCCCAGGGCTATTGTAAGAGTCCATCGATATATAGTCAGGCTTTAAAAACAAAGCTTGATACAATTATTCCACCTGATGGCGCTACCCTTATTCAGTACGTTGACGATTTGCTAGTCGCTGCAGATACTGAGGAGATTTGTAAAGAAGCAACATTGTCATTGTTGCGTCATTTGTCTGATTTGCATCACAAAGTGTCCCTTTCGAAATTGCAATATTGTCGACAAGAAGTGACCTACCTAGGTCATCTCTTATCGAAGGAGGGAAGGAAACTGACCCCAGAAAGAATTCAAGCAATTGCAAAATTGAGTGTGCCAAGGACACAGAGAGAAGTGCGCGCTTTCTTGGGCATTACATCCTATTGCAGACAATGGATACCGAATTTTTCTTTACTGGCCAAACCTTTGGTGGCATTGACGTGTAAAGATACACCGAATCCCCTTCCATGGTCTGAGGATTGTCAGAAAAGTTTCATCGAATTGCGTGATGCATTGTGTTCGGCTCCTGTGTTGGGTACCCCCGACTACAGTAAGCCTTTTACACAATATGTCCATGAGAAAGAAGGTTGTGCATTGTCAGTGCTGACACAGTCTTTTGGGGACAAGTAACGTCCATGCGCGTATTTTTCGTCGACTTTGGATCCGGTAGCTAGAGCGTTGCCGAGTTGTTTGAGAGCCACAGCTGCAGCAGTTGTTTCTATTCGGCAGTCTGCTGGGTTAGTGATGAATAATATGTTAATTGTAATGGTTCCACATGCAGTGGACATTTTGTTAAACAGGACCAAGACACAGCACTTAACTAGTGCTCGATTGTCAGGTTACGAGTTGACACTTTTAGCGAGTCATGTGCATATAAAAAGATGCAACACGTTGAATCCAGCTACGTTGTTGCCGATTGTAGCAGAAACCGATGTTTCTGATCAGCATGATTGTTTTTTTAAAACAGAGGAAGAAACGAAAGGGAGAGTAGATCTCAGAGACACTCCTCTTGTGGAGTGTGATGGTACCTTATGGGTGGATGGTTCATGTTTCAAGCTTCCGAATGGTGATACGACTGCAGCATATGCTGTTACGACTTTGCATACGATTGTTGAAGCTGCACGTATCCCACATAATTCAGCTCAAGCAGCAGAGTTGATTGCACTTACAAGAGCGTGTGTGTTGTCAAAAGGAATGAAAGTGACTATATATACTGACAGCCAGTATGCATTTGGTGTGGCCCATAGTTTTGGACGATTGTGGAAAGAACGTGGATTTCTGACTTCGCATGGAGCCAAGATACAGCATGGTCAGTTGGTGAACGAGCTTCTTGAGTCACTTACTTTGCCGTTGCAAGTCGCGATTGTGAAATGCAGTGCACATAAGAGGGTTACTGATGATGTTGGTCGTGGTAATGCATTTGCTGACGAAGTCGCAAAAGAAACAGCAAGGGATGTGATGAGTCGAATGTATGTTGCAGGCCCTGCGAGATGGGTTGGTGACATTGGAATGTGTGAAGATACGATAGAGAGTGTAAAGTCTATTCAAGCTGCAGCTACAGAGAAAGAGTTGAGTGTGTGGAGAGAGAGTACGGGTAAATTGGATACAAATGATTGTTGGGTTGAATTGTCAGAGCATCAGCGATAGTTGTTACCCAATGCGCTGGACAGGTTCTACCACTGCTGCGCACGCGCTGCTGCTGGCGCTTCTGTTTTTAAACTCCCCTGATTTTGTATTTGCTTTCATTGTTCGTTTACTCACTTTTTCCCCTGTTTTTAGCGGGACTTGGCTGGGTTCGTCCCCTTCCCTCACACCGCATTTAAATAGGCAATTCCACCGCCGTTTGGCGGGTCCTGGTCCCGAGGGTGGTCCTGTGGGCGCCATCTTGCTTTGGGCTCAGATTTTCAACTACGGGCGCCATCTTGGAGCGTCCTCGCGCCGGGATTGGTCGGCCTATTTAAGGCGGACCCACTCTTTTTGCAGCCTGGACAGGTTCTACCACTGCTGCGCACGCGCTGCTGCTGGCGCTTCTGTTTTTAAACTCCCCTGATTTTGTATTTGCTTTCATTGTTCGTTTACTCACTTTTTCCCCTGTTTTTAGCGGGACTTGGCTGGGTTCGTCCCCTTCCCTCACACCGCATTTAAATAGGCAATTCCACCGCCGTTTGGCGGGTCCTGGTCCCGAGGGTGGTCCTGTGGGCGCCATCTTGCTTTGGGCTCAGATTTTCAACTACGGGCGCCATCTTGGAGCGTCCTCGCGCTCGCGCCGGGATTGGTCGGCCTATTTAAGGCGGACCCACTCTTTTTGCAGCCTGGACAGGTTCTACCACTGCTGCGCACGCGCTGCTGCTGGCGCTTCTGTTTTTAAACTCCCCTGATTTTGTATTTGCTTTCATTGTTCGTTTACTCACTTTTTCCCCTGTTTTTAGCGGGACTTGGCTGGGTTCGTCCCCTTCCCTCACACCGCATTTAAATAGGCAATTCCACCGCCGTTTGGCGGGTCCTGGTCCCGAGGGTGGTCCTGTGGGCGCCATCTTGCTTTGGGCTCAGATTTTCAACTACGGGCGCCATCTTGGAGCGTCCTCGCGCTCGCGCCGGGATTGGTCGGCCTATTTAAGGCGGACCCACTCTTTTTGCAGCCTGGACAGGTTCTACCACTGCTGCGCACGCGCTGCTGCTGGCGCTTCTGTTTTTAAACTCCCCTGATTTTGTATTTGCTTTCATTGTTCGTTTACTCACTTTTTCCCCTGTTTTTAGCGGGACTTGGCTGGGTTCGTCCCCTTCCCTCACACCGCATTTAAATAGGCAATTCCACCGCCGTTTGGCGGGTCCTGGTCCCGAGGGTGGTCCTGTGGGCGCCATCTTGCTTTGGGCTCAGATTTTCAACTACGGGCGCCATCTTGGAGCGTCCTCGCGCTCGCGCCGGGATTGGTCGGCCTATTTAAAGCTTCCCTCTCCCACGCAGCGGGACGCGCAGTTGTGACGCCTTCGCTGTGCCTGAGTCGTGCCAGAGTCCTGCCCGTCTGCGCTCATCCGCGCAAGGGAGACGCAGGACGTGGCGGGACTCTATCGTGCCGTAAGTATGATCCGACAATATTCCAGTCAAGCTCTTCATTTGATCAGACGATGTTTGCCCTCTTGCTTGCACTCAGCTCAGCATCCTCTGTGCGGCCCGCATACCTGTCCATGTGGATGGTGGGAACTATCGGCTCCGACGTTGGCTCCTAGCCAGGTACCACCGCCTTGTAAGAGGGAACCTCCACCCCCTATTGCCGGTAAACTGTGGCATATGAACATCAGATCCTTGTTGAAACATCATCGAGATATTTATGAACTTATCTTTCCTTAGAGAGCCCTGATGTCTTCTTTATGACGGAGACCTGGCTGGGTGATGAGGACACGGCCATTATTAATCTGGCCCTTCCTCCGGGCTACGCTATTCACACATTAAATCGCAAGGGGAGAGGTGGAGGTATAGCCGTGGTTTTCAAAACTTGCTTCATTTGCACCTGGAAGCCCATAAACTTGGCTGGTGCTGAGTGTGCCCATTTTTCTATCACTTTTAGTCAGAATCAAACATTGTCAGGTCTTTTGATTTACCGCCCTCCAGGTAGTGACAGTGCTTTCAGGATAGCCTTCCTGAGCTGGTAAGCTCTCTCTCTTTGCTCTCTTCTAACATTACCATCATCGGCGATCTCAATATACACTTTGATGCCATGGAGATACCTGCGGTTAGAGGTCTGCTGGATGATCTTGAAGCAGTACAACTACTTCAACTAGTCCGTCATCCGACCCATGATGGAGGTCACATCCTCGACCCGGTTTTCACAAACCTTCAACAGGTCGAGATCTCCCCCCCTAGACCAATGGGATGGAGTGATCATTACCTCATTGAGCTGTCTGTCACAATGGTGACACAATTTACTGGGAAGCCTGGTAAAACATCTTTCAGGCGGCCCTGGAAAAAGCTCAAATTGGAGGATTTCCACCGTCTTTTGATCACTACACCTCGGGTCCATACAGATGACGTTGCAACCGGTTATACCATCTTTTGCGCTTGGATTGTAAAAGTCCTTGACGAATTAATTCCAGCCAGCTGGAGCAGGAATCGACATGCTCAGCCTAACCCCTGGTACACGGAGGCACTCAGGTGTATCAAAGCTACCTGCCGACAAGCTGAAAGAGCATGGAGGAAGAACTATGATAAAGACCTGAAAGTCTGCTATTTGGCCAAGGTAAAGTTATATCATAGAGCTGTCTGCCGGGCCCGCGCTGATTACTATGCACGGGAGTTCCAGGCGAGTTCTAACCCGTCCAAACTGGTTTTTAAAGTCTTGAAGGAGCTCACAGTGAACAGACTTCCTATTACGGAAGTCTGTTCCCTTGCCCACTGCGAGGCGTTAGCCAGCTTCTTTGTGGAAAAAGTAAATGTCATCTATTGCTCTTTTCCTAAAGTTGACCCTGACAGTACGCCCTTGACATTGCGTACTTCTCAGTGTTTGGCCTCTCTCTCCATACCATCGGAGCAGGAGTTTAATCTCCTAGCGGGCAAGGTTAAGTCTGGCTCTCTGGATGACCCTTTGAGACCTGCCCAGTTTTTGGACTCGGCATCCCTTTGCCTTCCTCCTATTTGCCATCTGGTGGAGCAGTCCCTTACCATCGGCTCTGTCCCTCCTAGTTGGAAGGCTGCCTGTGTCATGCTCATCATAAAGAAGCCTGGATTGGATCCGTTGAAGTCGGAGAGTTATCGACCCATCTCCCTTCTTCCTTGAGTGGCAAAGATTACAGAGGCCCATGTGAATAACATCTTAACAAATCATCTGGCATCTGCACATCTACTGGATCCAACACAGAATGGTTTTAAATCTGGACATAGTACAGAGACGGCACTTTTATTCATGGTCGAATATCTCCGCTCTGTACTAGACACAGGTCAAACGGCGGCACTGGTCCTTTTGGACCTAAGTGCCGCCTTTGACACTGTATCCCATACCATTCTCATTCGTAGGCTTAGTGAGGCAGGCATTTCAGGCAGGGCGTTGGAGTGGTTTCAATCGTTCCTGTCGGAGCGATCTTTTCAGGTTGTGATGCCACCGTTTAGATCTAAGTCCCATGCTATCACCAAAGGAGTCCCGCAAGGTTCGGCGTTGAGCCCCACTCTTTTTAACATATACGTTCAACCTCTGGCGGAGGTGGCGAAGAGTTGGGGTCTCACTATGGTATCATATGCCGATGATACCCAGTTGGCAGTGGCTCTTAAAGGGGACTCTGACCAACTGGCATCGAACTTTGCGGATGGTTTGAGGGCTGTTGCTAGCTGGCTTACTGCCAACTGTTTACAACTCAACGCCCTCAAAACTGAGGTGATGGTACTAGGGAAACACCCTGATCTGTGGGGTGCTAGCTGGTGGCCTAAGGAGTTGGGACCCCCCCCAAAACCTGTTTCTGAACTCAAAAATCTTGGCGTCTGGCTGGATTCCAAATTAACCTTCTCGTTCCACACTAAGAAGGTGGCATCCATGTGCTTTGGCATCCTGCGTGGTTTGAGGCCTATCCTCAAATTTTTTGATGCCCCTACCCGCCAGATGGTGATCCAAGCTAGCGTACTATCGAGGCTCGACTACGCGAGCTCACTGCTTTTGGGCACCAACCAGGCAGAAGTTTTGCGACTTCAACGGGTGCAGAATGCGGCAGCCAGGGCCCTGGTGGGCCTACCGCGCTTCTGTTCAGCCCGTAGCACAATTTTTAACTTGCACTGGCTGCCAGTAACCAGACGTATAGAGTTCAAGACCCTCTGTTTTGCATTTAAAATTCTTAAATTTGGCACTCCCATTATACTTCAGCACCTTTTGTCCCTGTACACTCAGAGCAGAAGTCAGCCTGGGACCAGGGTTCAATTCCCGACGCGGCAGGGTCGTGGACCTTGGTCAGCGGACTCGATAATTCTCGCTTCGGTGCTTACTCTAATCAGGGGTTACACTCGGCAACTCTGGGCATTAGCTTGCCTAATCTCCACAACGGCCCCACCAATTCCGGGGATGCCTGGCTCCACCTTGGGGACTCCCAGCAAGGGACCATCCCACAGGGAAAGCCAGGACGGGTTCCCCAGAGTTATACACCCCGTTGCTGGGGCAGCTGTGCGCTTTACAAGTATACTACATTTACATTTACATTTACACTCCTTTGCGCAGCCTTCGTTCTGCTGGCCAAAACTTGGCACTTGTCCCCCGTTTCAAAAAATGTCGACTGGGTGGCCGGTCGTTTACGGTCATGGCCGCTAAACTATGGAACGCACTCCCGGCCCACATTCGCTCCCTGGAGGACCTTTTTGCCTTCAGGAAAGCTGTTAAAACTCACCTCTTTCCTTTGCCTTATTAACCATTCCCTACTTTTTCTGTGTCATTAGTTGTGTTATCTGTTCTAGATACAGCGCCGGGACGCCCCTTGGCTGGGGCAGCTGTGCGCTCAAAAATTCGAATAACATAACATAACATAACATAACATGTGCTTGCAGTGGTTACAATGGCCCATGGAATGGCTCACATCAGTGTGAAAGGTATCTGTAAGTTGTTGGCTCCGGTATGGCAAAATGCTGGAATTCCTAAGTGTGCAGAGAATGTGGTCAAGAATTGCATGGTGTGCTTGAAATACAATCCTGGTAGGGAAACCCCAACTCCAGCTGGTCATTTTGCGCCTCCAACGTATCCGTTCGAGGTTTTGCAGCTAGATTTCATCCACATGGAGAGGTGCAACAATTTGAAATACGTACTTGTTGTTGTTTGTGCCTTTTCAAGATGGGTAGAAGCATATCCCCTGAAGGACAACACTGCCATGTCCACAGCTAAAGCGCTTGTCAAAGAATTCTTCCCCAGATTTGGGCTGCCGAGAATGGTCTGGAGTGACAATGGGAGTGAATTTGTAGGTCGAGTGATGAAGAAAGTATGTGAAGGGCTAGGTATCCAACAAAAATTCCACGCTGCAAATCACCCCCAATCGGCTGGACTAGTAGAGTGCTACAATGGCACGTTAAAACTGAAACTGGCCAAAATACAAGCAAGCTCTGGTCTTAAATGGCCCGATGCCTTACCATTAGCACTCCTATCAACAAGAATGACTGTGTATTCGCGAGTGGGACTTAGTCCTTATGAAATAGTGTTCGGCCGTCCGGCCAACATATGGGGAGTGCCAAGGCCGACAAAATTCAGTGAGATCGAACACCCTGTACTGCTTGATTATTTGTATGAATTGACGGCTAAATTGCGTGTTTTACACCAACAGGTTCACGATACTCTGCCTCAGGTCTCTGAAGCTCCAGCACATACTATCAATCCCGGATCATGGGTGCTGGTCAAGAACTTCCAGCGGACAAAGAATGACCAGCCCCGTTGGACCGGCCCCCACCTAGTCCTTCTCTCAACGAGATCAGCCGTTTGAGTGGAATGAAAGAAGAACTGGATCCACGGCGTACACTGCAAGAGGGTCCCTTTGCCTCTGCCGTACGACGGGTGGGTCCAGGAGGGTATAGCTGACTCTGAGACTGAGACTGTGCCTCGTTTTCTGCCTTTCAGCGATGCACGTGTAAAAGGAACAATTTCTGAACGTGAAAGTGGCAGTCTTTTGCAAGAAGCTGTGCCACCGTCAATTCGATTGGACACTACCGAGCCTGAACTCTTGTTCCTAGATCAGTCATTACCTGGAAAGAGACGTTATAATCTGAGGCCGAGAACTATGGACTAATAAATAAAAATTCTTTCCTCTGCTATTTTTTTTGAAAGTGCAGCTCTCTCATCTGAGAAACTTTTTATTTTTGTTTTTCGAACCACCATCCGGGTTCAGCTGTAGGGTCGCGGTCGCCGAAGTCTTTGGAGTGCAGCCAAAGACGTTAGGTCGACGGTTCTGGTTGGTCTAAGGGAGTTGCCCTGGACTGACAGAAGCATTCCTTAGCATAGAACACCCTACCATCGCGAGCAGAAATTAGAGAGGATGGAGTTTTTCGAGATAGAGAGACCTGCCAAAGAGATGAGCCTTAAAGCTAAAATTTGTAGAATGATGACAAAGAAACGTTTTTTTTATATTTTGCATTCTCATGTTGGTTAGCGTAATGATGTTTTTAATTGGATATGTTTTATTCTCTTTTCAAGTGACATTTGCACCCACAGCACAGCCCATGCCTCCTTCTACTGTTTCCTCACATTCTTTTCACCCTTTACCTGAACATGAGTCCGCTAGGAGATTAGAGTTTATCAATAACTCCTTCGTTCAGCTTTTGCACCAACACCAATTAGTAGTGAACACAACTAACTGTTGGGTGTGTGGTCTTATGCCTCACACTACTGATAAAGGTATCCCTTACCTGGTCCTGCCTTTCAGCCATAATGGTTCTGTGTGGGCATACAGAACGATGTTCATTTATGCACATGAAGTCCACCCCCTACGTTCTGAAAAAGATAATCCAAAGAATAGTGCTCTAGTTAAGGGTATAGTAGATATGATTAGGGAAGATACTTCCTATGAGACTTTCCCAAGAGATGAGACACTAGCATATATTGGATGGAACGTGACCGGGTACGGAGTTATTCTGAGTGAGAAACAGCAAGCTAAGAGATCCTCCCCGATTTGGATTGTACCCCATCAGGGTCACCTATGTCTGCAAGGTAATGGCAAGAATCCCAGAGCTCAGTTAGGAAAAAGTATCTGCACGGAAACATATGTCTTTGCATCTCAGACTTCCCCTTCGTTCCTAGCAGCTAAGGGTACCTATTTCATCTGTCATGATAGAGCCTACACATGGTTGCCCCCTGACTTCTCGGGCACATGTTTTGTTTCATTCCTGTTGCCTCCCACCTACACAGCTGTGGCAGATTACCATAAGACAAGGATAGTTAGAGGTGTCTTCAGTAAAGAAGACACTGCAGGACAAGAATTTGGAGACTTCTTTAAGGGTTTTCTGCCGTTTTGGGGACCTATGGTTAACAGCAGGAACATAAGGCAATTGACGAGGGTGGTTGAATCCACCGTAGTTGAAACTGCCGGTGCCCTTAGTAACTTGACTGCTGAGCTCCAGTCGGATCGCCTTATGACCCTTCAGAACAGGGTTGCGCTAGATGTCATACTTGCAGACCGAGGTGGGGTATGTAAAGTGATCCAATCGAGTTGCTGTGTTTTCATTCCAGATAACGCTCCAACAGTGTACCAGGCCATCTCCAGACTACATAAGATCTCTGAATCTATTCATGTGGATAAAGGAGATTGGTCTTTGTTGGGGTGGTTCTGGGAACTGATATCCGCCTGGGGATGGAAGATTCTGATGGTCATTGGGATGATCTTAGCCATCCTTTTCCTGTTTTGTCTATGTGTACAGTGTGCTCCTACTATATGTGGCCTCTGTGCTACACGGTGTGTAAGGAAACCTGTATCAAGGGACGAGCTAAGCAATAGGATGATGCTACAGCAACATCTCAATGACTTTGTGAATATAGACCTGGACTCAGATTAGCGTGAGTGTAGGTTGATTGCCTATGTGAGGGCAAAAGGAGGGTGTATGGTACTGAAAATTCTGGACCCGTGTCATAAACATAGTCGAATCATGATGATTTTGGTATCAGCGGACCGAGAATGACGAGTACACTATGTATGAGCATTTTCGTCGCATTCGAGTGGCGAGATCACCCTGAAATCAGGAGTCTCGTCCTGAACCCTCGGGTTCCATTTTGTGCATCTCAGCCATTTTGTGGTTGCCCTCACATAGGCCGATGACTAAGGTCAAAACGAGTCTTAAGGACACGTACACCTTTGCTGACTTTTCTGTGACCTGGGCAAGTTGACTCCACTGCCTGAAGCCAAACCTGTTCGGCCAGTTCCTCTCCCAGTGGCCGATCGAGATTAGTATCAGGCATAGCAAACCATAAACCTTTCATCACATCCAAACCACACCAAATCTCGCAGACACCTGTCTCTGTTTCTTTCTTCATGACTTGCTTTACGAGGAGGAGGTGCCCGATTTTATTAGGGGTCCGTCCGATATCTGATGAAAATGTTGGGCCTTGCCGGGAAATTGATTGTGGGCTGGACAAACTGAAAATAGGCTTGTCATCATGAATCTGCTTTTTCATTATTGTGAACACATGTGAATGGTCAACTGTAAAATAAGGAATGTTTGCCTAAAGCATAATATTTTGTATAAAAGGAATGGCTGGCTTTGTAAGGTTGAGCAGTCTCCTGAGAATACACACTGTGTTGTACTTCTAGGATACCTGTTACTGGCTGCAGCCAATAAATTCGATCTTTGACTTCACCTGGAAAACTCTGTGTTTCTGTAGTCTGGGACAGGAAGGACTCGAAGTCTTAGGGTGTGTTCCCTGGCACCGCTGGGTTCTTAAAAACCCAGTACTTCAGGCAGGTCACACAGGAGCGACAAAACTCCTTGGCATCTTCTGACATATGGGGCCAGTGAAAGTGAGGGACAAGCCTGTCCCAAGACCTGTTCTGGCCTAGATGTCCTGCTAAGGGAATATCATGGGCCAAGGTAAGAAGGAAGCCCCTAAATTGTAGAGGTATAACCAACCTCCTGGAACTACCAGGCTTGGGGTCTCTAGCCTCTGAATAAAGGAGCCCATCATCCCAATACACTCTATGGGTACCTTGAGCATTCCCAGCAGCCTCAGCAGCAGCCTGCTGTCTGAGGGGTTCAAGAGAGGGGCAATCTAGTTGAGCCTGACTCAGATCTGCCCTTGAGGGTCCCCCTGTCCCAAGAAACTCAACCTGATCAGGTTCAAGCTCTTCTAGGTCAGTTCCCTCTTAGATCACAGAATCATCCTCCTGGGAGGGCTGATCCTCAACCTGAGGCAGGGGAGAAGGCACTGCCTTAACCCTCTTGCTCTTTCTCTTGGGTTGTGTCTGGTCTATAGTTTCAAGATCCAGCACAGGTTCAGGTAAGCACTTTTTGGCCTGTGACCTGTCACAGCAAGGACATGTGCTGAAACACCTAGCATCTCTGCATGAGTCCTATACTCCACTTTTGACCATACTGAGTTTTCTAGATCATTGCCCAAAAGACATCAACTGGGAGGTCTGCACTTACCACAACTCTTTTGAGGCCAGTTACCCCTCCCCAGGAGAAATTAACAACTGCCACACTATGTGTAGTAGTGACATTGCTAGCATTGGTCACCGGGTAATTATCACCCAGTACAATCTGTCCAGGGTCCACAAAGTTAGGTGTCACCATAGTGACACTGGCACAAGTGTCCCTGTAGGACTGAGCCACTTCATCATTGATCAAAGGTGTCTGCCTGTACTTGCCCAAAGTATTGGGACTCACAGTAGTGGACATAGCCATGTCCACATCACAGATCAAGACAGCTTGAGTATGAATCCTGACTAGGCCTGGATCTACCTCAGTACCCATTGTTAACCCCACTATAGCCTTTGGTTGGGAACTACCACTGCTGACTGTACTAGGGGGTACAGGTGCCTTAGGGGCTGTAGTGGTAGGGGCTGTACCTTTCTTGGTGCACTCTCTAAACCAGTGAGAGGCAGTTTTACAGTAGTTACACCAAGGTTTCTTAGGACCTTCTTTCTTTGTTTTTTTAGAGTTTAGCCCCCCCCCTCCTTAGGACTATTTTGGGGGCCTGAAGAAGATTTCTGGTCTTTTTGCTTTTGATCTCCACCCTTTTGGTCTGGTCACCACCCTGGTTCTGGGGTCTCTGCTTAACCCTGGTTCTGATCAATTTGTCTGCCTTCTTTCCCAATTCTTGGGGAGAGGTCAGATCTGAGTCAATCAGGTGCTGGTGCAACAACTGGTTCTGACAATTATTAAGTATTTGCTCTCTCATTATCAAATTATACAATACTGTATAGTCCTTAACTTTACTTCCCAGTAACCAACCTCCCAGAGCCTTAGTGGCACAATCAACAAAGTCAGTCCAGTCCTGAGTCTGTGTCTTCTGGGTATCTCTGAACATTAACCTGCACTGTTCAGTGGTTAAGCCAAACCCATCAATTAGAGCACTCTTCAGGACAGTGTAGTTCTTAGCATCCTCATGACTAACAGTGAGGAGTAAGAATTGCTGCCCACTGACTTGGGGAACCTGCTGTACCATGCAGGCCCTCTCCAAAGCAGCTATCCACTTGTGGATGTCATCCCCATCTTTGTAGGGAGGCACAATCTTACTCAGGTTTCTATGATCATAGGACCTGTCTTTATCCTTGGGGATATTGCTGCCACCAGTGGAATCTAATCCACTTAACTTTTGCTCACTTGCTAAAGCAAGTTTAGCTTGGGGCAGGGCTGTTTCCTCTTTCTCTATCTGAAGTTGGACAGCTCTCATCCTAGCCTCATGTTCTCTATTCTGGGGGGTAGTCATTCCCCTTTGAGAACCCCTTGAGGCATTAGAGAGGAGAGACTCCCTGGAAGGAGATCTTTCCCTTCTATTGCCTGGGAGAAGCCTACTATTAGGTCTTGAGGGGTGAAACCCTTCTCCATTCCCATGTAAACTTAGGTTAGCCTGGCTAAGCCTCCTGACTTGGGCCTGGCTATCATCTCCATTAGATTCATCCGCCTCCTCTTCCTCCTCTACCTCTGGAGTTAAGGGGTCATCTTCTGTGGAGGGGGTACCTTCACCTGTGTTCTCTGAGGGACCTGGTTTAGAGGCCTTCTCTAGATCACCTGCCTCTAGGACTTCTATCAGGTGTTGGATGGTAGGGTTGGAACCCTATTTCAACTTCCTGGAGGTACACAATGACCTCATCTCTCGGAAATTGAGCATCTCATATCTGGAGGGTGCCTTGGGAAGGTCACTAACCACAGGTAGAGAACTAGGTTCACCTGTGCCAGACATGTCTAGTGACGTGTGGTGTGTGCACCTACCTACACTGAGTGTTTACCTACTAGAACCTCTCTAAGAGTTGTAGTCACGGTGTGCTAGGCCCTTTCCTCTACAATAACTAAGTTCAGTATATACTTCTCCCCACACCAATGAACAAATGTGGACCACCTATAGGAATAGATGTACTTGGTGGAGAGACGTCTGGCAAACAAAATAATGTCCCCCATGTCAGAAGGAAGAGAAAACAAATTCAGGTTGCCCCCTTCAATCGTGAAGGTGTAAGCTCTGGAGGAGGGGGTGTAGAACCTGTCTCTGTCACTGCAAGAGGAGATCTGTCCTGAGAGGGAGACGGAGTGGAGGGCACGAGGAGAGGTGGAAAAGATCTGTATACCACACCCTTTTTGGCAGATCAGGGTCGATCAATATGACTTGGGCCTGGTCTTGGCGAATCTTCCTCAGAACCAGAGGAATCAAGGGTATGGGAGGAAACGCGTCAAGGAGATGTGAGTCCCATCTCAACTGAAAGGAGTCCCCCAACGCTCCCTTTAACGGATACTGGAGACTGCGGAATGACGGGCAGTGACCTTTCTCATATGTGGCAAACAGGTCCACACGAGGAGTTCCCCACGTCCGAAAGATGTGACGAACCACCTCCGGATGAAGCCTCCACTCGTGGTCGGCAGAGAACTGTCGAATGAGACTGTCTGCACGCACGTTCAGAACTCCGGCCAGATGATTTTCCATCAGACAAATCCGATGGTCCCAAACCCAGGACCAGAGACGCAGAGCCTCTCTGCAGAGACAATGTGACCCCACTTATCCCTGCTTGTTGACATACCACATTGCGGTAGTGTTGTCCGTCAGGACTTGAACCGAGTGAACGCGAAGGGAAGGGAGGAAAGCCTTGAGCGCTAAACGTATCGCCCGCAACTCTAGAAGGTTGATATGGAAGCAACCTTTCCTCTGGAGACCAAATACCCTTCATCTTCCAATCCCCCAGATGAGCAACCCACCCTAGAGTGGATGCATCCGTGATCACTGTGGCCACTGATGGAGGTAGATGGAATGGCTTTCCTTGAGACAGATTGTCTTCCACGCTCCACCAAGACAGATCCGCTGCAGCTTCTCTGGAGATCCTCACAGACTCCCTGACATCTCCGTTGTGCTGATACCACTGCCTGCGGAGGTACCACTGGAGCGCCCTCATGTGCCTGTGTGCATGGTCGGCCAACAGAATGCAGGAAGCAAACAGACCGAGCAGGCGAAGGACCTTCGGGACTGGAACTACCACTCTATTGTAAAACAAGGGAATTATTTCCTGAATGTCGAGAATACTTTGTGATGGAGGGAATGCTCGACACACAGTAGTGTCCAGTACTGCCCCTATGAACAGGTTGCGCTGAGAGGGCACCATGTGAGACTTGGGCACGTTTATTGAGAAACCCAACTTGTACAACAGCTGAGTTGTAACCTGCAGATGGTAAAGCACCTTCTCTGCTTTGATCAGCCAGTCGTCCAGATAGGGGAAAAACGTAATCCCCGATCTCCTGAGATGGGGTGCCATCACCTTGGTGAAGACTCAAGGTGCAGTAGTAAGTCCAAACGGGTGGACCGCCAACTGATAATGTTGGGACCCTACCGTGAAACGGAAATACCTCCTGTGCGACTTCAGGATCGGGATATAACAATACGCGTCCTGCAAGTCGATCGACACCATCCAATCTTCCTGTTGCAGCGCTTGAAGAACCTGCGCAAGGGTGAGCATTTTGGACTTCTCCTGCTTCAGAAAAAGGTTCAAAATCCTGAAATCCAGGATTGGACGTAATCTGTCATCCTTCTTGGGTATCAGGAAATACCGGGAGTAGCATCCCTGACCCCTTTCCCGCTCTGGAACCACCTCTATCGCACATTTCTTCAATAATGTAAGGACTTCCTCCTGCAGGAGAAGAAGGTGGTCCTCTGAGCAAGCATCTTGGCAAGGAGAGTAATTTGGAGGGAATTCCCGAAAGGGAAGATCATACCCATTCTCTACAAGATTGAGAACCCAAAGGTCTGTAGTGACTGATTCCCAATCGTGAAGAAAATGAGTAAGCCGACCCCCCACAGGACCAGCATGATCCAGAATGGTGGATCTAGGGCTGCTTTGCTGTGGTAAGAGGAGGGGAAGTAGAGGAAGAGGAGGAGGAGGGCTGACGGCCTTGTGGGCGACCTCTGTTCTTGCCCCTGTAGGATTTGTATAAGTTGTTTTGCTGCTGCTGTTGCTGCTGCTGAAGCTGTCTATAGGTCCGAAAGGACGACCTACAAAATCCTCTGTGCCTCCTGAATGATGAGCCTCTAGATTGAGCTTGAAGACCCAGAGATTTGGCTGTTGCTTTACTGTCTTTAAATCTCTCTAAAGCTGCATCCGCTTTTTTGCCAAAAAGCCCAGAACCATCAGAAGGGAGGTCCAAAAGGGTAGCCTAAACATCTGAGGAGAACTCTGATGATTTAAGCCATGCACTCCTTCTAGTAGCCACAGATGATCCCATAATTGTGGCGACAGAGTCAGCAGTGTCTAAACCACTTTGTATGACCTGACGTGCAGCCGCTTGAGTATCTTGCAAAACCTCATTAAAATGTTGTCTGTCTTCTTCGGACAATTTAGGTGCAAGCTGTTTTGCCGAGTCCATTAAAGCATGAATATAGCGACCCAAAAGACAGGTGGAATTAGTGGACTTCAGGGCCATACTTGCAGAAGAAAACACTTTTTTAGAAGACTGGTCGAGTTTCTTCGATTCCCTGTCAGACGGAACTTGTGGAAAAGCACCAGAAGATCTTTTTGAGCAGGTTGGACCACTAGGCTCTCAGGAGAAGGATGGGATGTTAAAAAGTCTGGATCCCCTGGAGCCGCCCTGTATCTCCTGGCAATAGACGTAGAAACTGCCGGAGCCGAAAAGGGCTTGCGCCAGACCTCCATTACGGGCTCAGTGATTGCCTCATTGAATGGCAGTAAAGGCTCTATTAGAGAAGAAGGCGAATGAAGAACGTCTGTCAAAATGTTTGATTTAAATTCAGTAGTAGGAAGCTGAAGATCTAAAAGTTCTGCTGCCTTTTTTATTACTGTGTGGTAGGGGACCACATCCTTTGAAGGAACATCAGATGTAGGAGAAAGTTCCCACTCTGGAGACACATCAAGGCCACTTGCTTACCTTAACTCTCCAAAATAATCATCTGAATCGTGAACCTCACCTTCCTCCATTTCTTCCAAAGAAAACCTTTGCTCCTCTAGAACCCTCTGAGCTTCTCTCCTAGACCTCATTCTAGGTACCGGTGTCGGTGGAGCCAAGACCGACTCCGATGGAACCGGATCCGGCGTTGTACTAGATCCGGTGGCACAGCCTGCGCTGATCGATATCGAGCTGACGGCGCCGGAGATGATGGAAACGGCGTTGATGTCCTCGGCACTGGGAAATGCCAAGACGGCACCGCCAGAAGAAATGGCATGAAGGGAGCCTGGGCATCGGCCTGAGGAACCCCCAGATTAAACACTAATGGACCCATGGGACCCGAAGGTGCTCCAGAGGGGTACATAGCTCTATGGAAGACTCCATACATAGCATTAAGATAATGCAAGGGATCTTGACATGGGCCAGGGAAAGAAGGATAGGCCCCCGGGACAGATTTCGGTGTAGGCGTTACCGTGTTCGGGCCAGTCGGCGCCGACGGTGGATCCAATGGAATCGCCTGCTCATCTGGCACAGGAACCTCTTCCACTGAAGCCGGAGAATGTTCCGAAGTCGGTGAATGAACCAGCATCGGAGGTCGCGCTGGAGAAGCTGCAGGAGAAGCCGATCTTGCAGGAGATGCCGGATTCGAGGGTGAAGGAAACACAAAGTCCTTACGGCTTAGACGAGCTGGAGAGGTCGACTTTGCCGCCGCTTCTCTATCAGAATGGCGTTTTGAAGAATGCCTCTTCTTCTTCTTATGCTTCTTGGCTCTCGAAGCATGTCCCGATGTCGACTTTGAGCCCGACCTCGACCTCAACCTGGAACGAGACCTCGACCTTCTTCTACCTCTTTTCTCCTTTCTCATCTTTGCCAAGAAACTTTTTGCTTCTTCCTCCTTCAATGCCTTCGGATTCATTTTCCAACAGCAGGCACATCCCTCGACGTTGTGATCCGACGACAGGCATCAGACACAATCTTTATGCAGATCTGTAATTGACATATGTCCTCCGCACTCCCTGCAGGGCTTGAACTCGGACTTCCTCGATGACATTCTTGAAAGAACACACAGAAGAAGCACAGAAATACAGCCAGAAACACCAAGTGGCAAGTGAAACTACAGAGAGTCCTAGAAAAAACGGAAAAAAGGGAACTGACGTCATCACGCCGATGAGGCTCTCTTATGGCTCCAGTGACGTCAGCGGAGTTGCGAGCGGAGCCATGGTTCTGTGATGTCGTCCTTGTCGGCGTGAAGAGCTACAAAAATTTCCGAATGCTGCTGGCACAGGGGATATTCACAAGGTGAGGAATCCACTGGCAGATGTATCCATCAGAAATATCGTTACACAAGTGGTAACTTGTGCATCTGAAAGAGACACGTTAGTGATAGATTCCTTACCTTAGAATAGATACCCCAGCAATACCAATGCAGGTGGTTGCTTTGCGAACAAGATTACACCAGAAAGTCACGGAGAATAGAACGGCCAAAGAAGCTGTCTCTCAGGACTTGACTGTCAAGGCAGTAATGCTTGGTAAACATGTGCAGCGAGGCCTACGTAGCTGCCTGACAAATGTCCTGCAAGGGAACGCAGCGTCCCAAGGCAGTAGTGGCTGCTGTTGCCCTGGTAGAATGGGAACGCAGCCCCACAGGAGGCTCCTTCTTAGCCAATGAGTAACAGGCTTTGATGCAGAGAATGACCAACCTAGAGATGGTCCGTTTGTGCACGGCCCGACCTTTTTTGGCACCCACGTAGCCAACAAAAAGCTGGTGATCCACCCGGAACTGTTGTGTGTGCTTCTGATAGAACGAGAGCGCACAATTTGAGTCCCAACGGTGGAGCCTCTGTTCCTCTTTTGAAGGATGCGGAGACAGAAAGAAGGTGGGCAAAGTGATGGTCGGCCCAATGTGGAAGGGCATGATAACCTCTGGCAAGAAAGAAGGACGGGTCTTTGAAACCACCTTGTCCGGATGAACAGAAAGGAAAGGACGTTTAGAAGAAAGAGCCTGGAGCTCACTCACTCTCCTGGCAGAGGTGATAGCTGCGAGGAAAGCCGTCTTGAGAGTAAGAAGACGTAAAGGACAGTTAGGAAGGGGCTCGAAGGGAGCGCACATCAGATATTTTAAGACAAGGTTTAAGTCGAATTGAGCCATGATGAATGGCACAGGAGCAGATGTGCGCGTAATGCCTTTCAGAAAATGGTTAACAACCGGGGACTTAAAAATAGAAGGCTGATCTGGAAGTCGTAGAAAGCCCGAGATGGCCGAAAGATAACCTTTGATAGTCCCCAGAGGAGAGCCCTGCTGGGCCAAAGAAAGAAGGAACAGAAGGACTTCGGAAAGAGGGGCAGAAAGGGGATCCACAGACTTTGCTGTGCACCATGCCACAAACTTGTTCCACCTGCAGGCGTATACCGTATTAGTGAAGGGACGCCTAGCTGCCAGAATGACATCACAGACTTCGGGAGGAAGATCGAAAGTAGTCAACTGTCGCCGCTCAATCTCCACGCATGGAGGTGGAGGATGGACAGGTTCGGGTGGAGGACTGTCCCCTGCTCCTGTGACAGAAGATCCTCCCGAAGAGGCAGTCGGATCGGGGGATCGATCGCCATGATGAGTAGCTCGGGATTCTAGTATCTTTGTGCCCAATCTGGAGCCAAAAGAATGACTTGGGCCCGGTCGTGCCAAATCTTCTTCAGCACTCTGGGCAAAAGTAGTATAGGCGGAAAGGCGTATGACAGACCGCAACAACACTCGTGATGAAAAGCGTCGCCAAGCGAGGGCCATCTTGGAAATTCCAATGAGCAGAACTGATGACACTATGCGTTCTCTTTGGTGGCGAGTAGATCTAACCAAGGCTCTCCCCACTGCAGAAAGAGACCTCGCGCCACTTCCGAGCTCAGACACCATTCATGATTCATCACGCACCGGCGGCTGAGTTCAGCCGCCCTGGCGTTCAGAGAACCTGCCAGGTGATGAACCAAGGAGATGCCTTGATGTTCCAGCCAGGTCCAGAGGATCAGAGCCTTGTGACAGGAAGTCCACGACCCCACCCCGCCCTGTTTGTTGCAATCCCACATGGCGTGGTGAAGTCTGTGAACACGTGCACCACACTCCCCCGGACAGAGTGAAATAATGTCTTCAGTGCAAGCCGGATCGCCCGAAGCTCCAAAAGGTTGATATGGAGCCGGGATTCTGCTGGAGACGAGAGGCCTCTGATCTCCGCCTCTCCCAAGTGGCCTCCCCTACTCAGGTGGGATGCATCCATCACCACTGTGTGCTCCGGTTGGGGACGGGAAAGGGATCTGCCATTGACCCAATCGCGATTTGTGAGCCACCACTGCAATTGCCGTGCAGTACCCTCCGAGATCTGGACGTGATCGGACCAGTGCTTACTTTGTCAAATATAAAGTGCAGGTGCTCACTTTTTTTTAGGAGGCCACACCCACTGACCCACCCTCTTCTATCAGTGGCTCCACCCACTTACTCTAGTTGCTCCACCCAAATCCTCAACTGGTACTGCTGACTCTCAAGTAGTAGAAAACTAGCACATGGTGGCAAAGGTTAATTTATTAAACCTTGGACAGTTGCAATATGGGAGCTTCCATGCAAGATGGTGGCGGAAGCGAAGCAGCATGACAGTAGCAAGTATTGGGTGTTCTACAGTCCCTATCCCAAAGGAATGTAAGAGAGCCAATGTTGAAAAGGAGATGTCTTTTTACATTTTTAGGTCAGGATTGCATGCCATCCCCAGTTGGAAGGTCTATCTCTTTGTTTCACAGAATGTCAGCACTTCATGTGGATCTCCGTTGAGCAGCTCGCTGCTCAATAAACTCTATGGTTCCCCATGGGTTTGCACCTCAATTTAAGACCATTCTAGTCAGCTGGTCTTTTGTCCTATATGATGTGTAAAGTCAAGTATGTTGCAGTTAACTGAATGAAGTCAAGTGGAATATTGGTGTTCTCAGCTTTGTGGGCGGAGTGCGGTCAATAATTGCAAGCACGAGCAGAGTTCAACAAATCAACATGCACATCTGAATTGCTTAGAAAATGAAAGAGATGGAAGAACCAACAAATAATTAAATACAGATTTTTAAAGCGTTCGATTAACAAAAAGTGTACGTCCACACGCTAGAGAAAGAGGAGGAAGGAAGTGGAAAGTGATTGAACAAGAACATTAGAAAAAGGAATGAGAGCAGTGTAAATCCAAATTAAAATAATTAAACAATTATATGCCGTTTAGTTTGACTATTAGTGTTATTATAAGTCTATAATATAGCTTTAAAAAAGAGACATTGCACTTAGTAACATCGTGCTTGGAGGCCCTGAGCTCCCTTTCCTCCCTTCTTGTGTGAGGCACTCCCTTTTCACAGCGTCTTTCAGTCATCATTTTGAAAGACATCCAGGAAAACATTGTGGCTAGGCCTCCGGATTCAAAACAGTGCAAACCACCTTCCAAAGCATATGTGTTGGGGGAGGCAGCCTTAGAGTACATGGTTCGGAGCTTTGCATGTGTTCAATGGATGAAGTTGCTGTTCACTGGTCTGCGAGAGATGCATATACCTGAGAGCATTTTGCATGTGGGTGAGAGATGATAATGTGTTTTAGCGACTGTAGCTCAGAGCTTTGACCAGGAATAAGCCCAGTGCATGCCTGTGGTGGTTTCACGCTCCTGCTTCATAGTTCAGACATGCTCTGCTTCCTGTAGCTGCCGGCGTGACACACACCTCCTGCAGAGCAACAAAATAAACTCATCCGGACCACATGCCTGATGCCGCTGCTGTCGGTCTGGTCAGCTCCCGAGGGCTGAACACCTCTCACAGACACATCAACTCCTAGTCACAGCCTCGCCCACCGACCCCCCCACTCCTGGGCACGCAAAAGTGATAGATGATGCAGTTTGCCCCGCAGTGCTTAATTTGTAAAACTGTAGGTGGCAGTATGAATATTGGGGATGCCGCATAGCAATGTTACGTATTCTTGATTACACATCATGCCTATTTCATCCAGCACCGGTCACCCCTTTCCCTTAACTCATGGGTGTTCTTTTGTTGTTACTGCTTTCTTCCTGTGTCACTGTTTTTCCATATTTCTCTTCCTCTTTCTTTCCTCTTTTTATGTTTTTATCTCTCTGCTTTGAGTGAAAGTCTGATTAAGAAAAATAGGTAACAGTCCCAAAAAATAGGTGCTGGTGGGCCCCACCTGCCTCAGGCAGTTCAAATTGAGCGCTGAGAAAGCATATGTAATATACCTTTCCGTCGCAATCACGGGCACCAACTTCCCAACCAGGTTTAGGCTCCACACCTCCCCAATACTTATATTCATACATACTCAGAATGTGCCAGCGCTCATAGGGTTTTCACATATAAACTCAGTAACAGTCAGCTTTGGTGAAATGGAGAAGCATGTGAAAAGCAAAACATTGCCATACAGTAGATATGGCAGTAATTGTAGGCACTAGAAAGAGTAGCTGAACTGTCTGAAATTAAAAATGGGAGCAATTTCAGGAACTCACTATGGCTGCACTTCCAGGTATATTAGAAGTGGTGCACAAAGGTGCCAGAGCTAACTGCAGTCTCACTTAACAAACTGGCTGCACTTGTAGGCGCTGGAGCACTCTCAATCACAAGTGAATGAAAGGCACCCAGACGCTGCATACGGTAGTGTGTTAAAGATTGTTGGAATCCATCCACTAATGTCAGATCACAAACAGCAAAAAGACGCTTCAATTTAAAGGCACTACCAGGATGTGTGTTACACTGCACTTCAGGCAGAGCAGAGGAATGCACGCAAAAGCAATATGACCTAATCACAAGCCTTGCTAATTTTTTTGTTCTTTTTACAGACTAACTTTCTCCACATAACATCACAGATGCACAGAAGAACAAGTTACTTACCTTCGGTAACGCTTTTTCTGGTAGATACAATATCTGCCTGTGGATTCCTCACCTTGTGAATATCCCCTTGCGTCAGCAACATTCGGAAATTCTTTTTGTAGCTTCGCGCCGACGTGGACTTGGACGTCATAGAGGCACGGCACCGCTCGCGACTCCGCTGACGTCACCGACGCCTATAATAGGCCCACGCCGGCGTGATGACATCAGTTCCGCCCTTTTTTCCGTGCCTTCGAGGCACACTGACGGACCAATGACAGTAGAAATATACACAGTATACGCAGTACAAATATCAAGGTAACACACACACAGTGTGAAGCAAATGCAAAAAAACATTTGAAATAAACAAATACCTAATAGAAACTCTGGCATAGAAGAGTGGACAACGGGGAGGCGGGTGGGTCAGTGAGGAATCCACAGGCAGATATTGTATCTACCAGAAAAAGCGTTACCGAAGGTAAGTAACTTGTTCTTCTGATAGATACATCTGCCGTGTGGATTCCTCACCTTGTGAATAGATTCCCACAGCAGTCCCCACTCCCGGAGGAGGGTGGCCACTCTTCTAGACCAGGAAATCCTGAAGGACAGAGCGTGCAAAGTGACCGTCCCTCCTCACTTCGGAATCCAAGCAATAATGCTTCGCGAATGTGTGGAGGGAAGACCAAGTTGCCGCTCTACAAATATCCTCTACAGGCACACCTCTAGCCAATGCTGAGGTCGAAGAATTAGCTCTTGTAGAATGAGCCCTTATACCCTCTGGCGGTTCCTTACCCGCCAAAGAGTAGCAGATCTTAATACACAGGACGATCCATCTTGACAAAGTCACTCTTATGGACCGCTCTTCCTCTCTTGCAGCCAGCAAAGCCAATGAAGAGCTGGTCATCCACTCGACAGTCTTTAGTTCTGTCCAGGTAAAAAGACACCGCCCTCTTGGGGTCAAGACGGTGTAATCTCTCCTCCTCCTTGGAAGGGTGTGGGGGAGGATAAAAGGTAGGAAGGGTAATGGATTGACCAAGGTGGAAAGGAGTCACCACCTTTGGCAGAAAAGCAGCCCTGGTCCTAAGAACCATTCAATCAGCATGAATGGTCAAGAAAGGGGCTTTGTGACTAAGAGCTTGAAGCTCACTTACCCTCCTTGCCGAGGTTATTGCAACGAGGAAAACCGTTTTGAAAGTCAGAAGCCTCATAGGACATTTGTGAAGAGGCTCAAAAGGAGCACCCATCAAAAATGTCAATACAAGATTTAAATCCCACTGAGGAACAATAAAAGGAATAGGTGGGAACTTATTTGTGAGGCCCTTCAAAAATCTTAAAACTACAGGAGATTTAAAAAGAGAGGGCTGGTCAGGCAAACAGATAAAATCCGACAGTGCAGAAAGATAACCCTTCACCGTGGCAACAGCCAGACCCTGCTGTGCCAGAGAAAGGGCAAACTGGAGAACATCAGATAAATGGGCCCTCAAAGGGTCTAAAGACTTCTCCCTGCACCAAGTAACAAATTTCGACCACCTATAAGAATAGATGGACTTAGTGGAGTCACACCTGGCTGACAAGATGACATCCACTACATCAGGCGGGAGAGAAAAAGAACTCAGGTTGCCCCGTTCAATCTCCAGGCATGATGGTGTAAGGTCTGGAGGTGGGGGTGTAGAACCTGCCCCTCCATCTGAGAGAGGAGATCTGCCCTGTGAGGGAGACGGAGCGGCGGGTGAGAGGAGAGGTGGAGAAGGTCTGAGTACCACACCCTTCTTGGCCAATCCGAGGCGATCAATATAACTTGGGCCCGGTCTTGGCGAATTTTCCTCAGAACCCGAGGAACCAAAGGTATGGGAGGAAACGCGTAAAGGAGTTGCGAGCTCCAACTCAACTGAAATGCGTCCCCCAAGGCTCCCTGCATCGGATACTGGAGACTGCAGTTTGACAGGCAGTGAGCATTCTCGCGAGTGGCGAACAGGTCCACCCGAGGAGTCCCCCACATCTGAAAGATGTCGTGAACTACCTCCGGATGGAGCCTCCACTCGTGATCAGCAGAGAACTGCCGACTGAGACTGTCTGCACGAACGTTCTGAACCCCGGCCAGATGATTTGCCATCAGACAAATCTGATGGTCCTGAACCCAGGACCAGAGACGCAGAGCCTCTCTGCAGAGACACTGCGACCCTACTCCTCCCTGCTTGTTGATGTACCACATCGCGGTCGTGTTGTCCGTCAGGACCTGAATCGACTGACCGCGAAGGGAAGGGAGGAAGGCCTTGAGCGCCAAACGTATCGCCCGCAATTCTAGTAGGTTGATGTGAAGCAACCTTTCCTCTGGAGACCAAAGACCCTTGACCTCCAGGTCCCCCAGATGAGCACCCCACCCTAGAGTGGAGGCATCCGTGATCACTGTGACAACCGATGGAGGCAGTTGGAAAGGCTTTCCTTGAGACAGATTGCCTTCCACGCTCCACCAAGACAGATCCGCTGCAGTTTCTCTGGAGATCCTCACTGATTCCCTGAGATCTCCGTTGTGCTGATACCACTGCCTGCGGAGGCACCACTGGAGTGCCCTCATGTGCCAGCGTGCATGGTTGACCAACAGAATGCAAGAAGCCATCAGACAGAGCAGGCGAAGAACCTTCAGAACTGGAACGACCGCTCCATTGTAGAACAAAGGAATCATTTCCTGTATGTCGCGAATCCTTTGAGGCGGAGGGAATGCACGACACACAGTAGTGTCCAGTACCGCACCTATGAACAGGTTGCGCTGGGAGGGCACCAGGTGAGACTTGGGTACATTTATCGAAAAACCCAACCTGTGCAACAACTGAGTCGTCTCCTGCAGATGATGGAGCACCTTCTCCGGCGACTCCGCTTTGATCAGCCAGTCGTCTAGATACGGAAACACATGTATCCCCGTTCTCCTGAGATGAGCTGCCACCACTGCCATCACCTTGGTGAAAACTCGAGGTGCAGTAGTAAGACCAAACAGAAGGACCACAAACTGGTAGTGTTGTGACCCAACCGTAAAACGGAGATACTTTCTGTGCGACTTCAAGATGGGAATATGAAAATATGCAGTCGATCGACACCATCCAGTCTTCTTCCAGCAGCGCTTGAAGAACCTGTGCAAGAGTGAGCATCTTGAACTTTTCCTGTTTCAGGTAAAGGTTCAAAATTCTGAGGTCCAGGGTTGGCCGAAGCCTGCCATCTTTCTTGGGGATCAGGAAATACCGGGAGTAGCACCCCTGACCCCTTTCCTGCTCTGGAACCACCTCTATCGCACCTTTTCGGAACAATGCCAGGACTTCTTCCTGCAGGAGAAGCAGGTGGTCCTCCAAACAATAACCCTGACAAGGAGGGTAATTGGGAGGGAACTCCTGGAAAGGAAGTGCATACCCATTCTCTACAAGATTGGGAACCCAAAGATCCGATGTTATCAATTCCCAATCTTGTAGAAAATGTGTAAGCCGACCCCCCACTGGGACCACATGATCCGGAATGGCGGATCTAGGGCTGCTTTGCTGCGTTGGCAGGGGGTTGGGAAGGGGAGGAGGAAGAGGAGGAGGTAGCTTGACGACCTCTAGGGCGGGATCTTTGCCTGCCCCTGTACGACTTGTACAGCGTATTCTGCTGCTGTTGTGGCTGCTGCTGAGATGGTCTGTAAGAACGAAAGGAAGATCTGCCAAACCCTCTGAAGCGTCTTCCAGTAGTACCCCTGGACTGGAGACCCAAAGATTTTGCAGTGGCTTTACTGTCTTTAAAACGTTCCAAGGCAGCATCAGCTTTCTTGCCGAATAATCCTGAGCCATCAAAAGGTAAGTCCATCAAAACAGACTGAACGTCTGCAGAGAACTCCGATGATTTAAGCCAGGCAGCCCTCCTAGTGGCCACGGAAGAACCCATGATCCTCGCCACCGAATCAGCAGTGTCCAGACCACTCTGAATCACTTGTCTCGCAGCTGCTTGAGTGTCCGATATCACCTCCTGAAAATCTTTCTTCTCTTCCTCAGGGATTTTCGGAATCAACTGCTTGACAGAATCCATCAAGGCATGAATATACCTCCCCATCAGACAAGTTGCGTTAGTTGACTTAAGCGCCATACTGGCTGAAGAGAAGACTTTCTTAGCGGTTTGATCCTGCTTCCTGGATTCCTTATCCCCAGGAACCTGCGGAAAAGCCCCAGCAGACCTTTTCGAGCAGGCAGCCTGTACAACTAATCTCTCAGGCAGGGGGTGTGTTGACAAGAATTCAGGGTCACCTGGAGCAACTCTGTACCTCCTCGCCACTGTCCTAGAAACTGCAGGAGCAGACAAAGGCTTCTTCCAGACTTCATAGATGGGCTCAGATAAGGCATCATTGAAGGGTAACATAGGTTCAATAACAGAAGAGGGTGAATGAAGAACCTCAGTTAAAATATTTGGCTTATAATCAGCAGTGGGCAGAGTAATGTTCAATAAACTCGCTGCTTTTTTAATAACGGTGTGATAAGGAACCACATCTTTCGACGTTACATTTGACACTGAAGTCAAATCCCACTCAGGAGACAGTTCAAGCCCACTGGCCTCACCCAAGTCCTCAAAAGGATCTTCAGAATCCTGTAACTCCCCTTCTTCAGTATCTGTATACTGATATCTTTCTTCTTCCAGAAGTCTCTGAGCTTCTCTTCGTGACCTTTCCTTCACGATAGAAGTCGAAGGATTCATAATCGACTCCAACGGGGTCGGCACCGGCGTCGGCATCGGCGTCGAGCCCGAAGTCGGATGAGGTCGTTTCACCCGAAGCCGAACAGAATCCTGCTTCGGAGTCGTAGGCACCGGCGTCGATGGAACCAGCGTCGACGGAGTCGGGGTCGTGCGCTTCGGCGTCGACGACACAGGAGGTGCTGGAAAATGCCAATGCGGTGGTATAGCCGGCATAAAAGGCATGAAGGGCGCAGGGGCATAAGCCTGGGGAACACCCAAGTTAAAAGCCATAGGACCCGTGGGACCAACAGGTGCACTAGACGGGAACATTGCCCTGGAATAAACTCCAAACATGGCGTTCAGGAACTGAGATGGATCCTGACCTGGAGCCGGAAAATCCGGATATGGACCTCTTGGTTGTTCCTGAGGAGGCGGAGTCGATACGACGTCGACCTCTTCATCGAGTCCAGGAACCGGGGTCGACAAACCCGCAGGTACCGGAACTTCGACTTCAGCAGCCCCCTGCTCCTCACCTTCATCCTCCTGACCAGAAGGATTGGATGGAACTGGAGAATGGACCTGCTTCTGAGACTCGGGCGAATTCGGATGCGAAGCCTCACCAACAGAGTTATGATCTTCCGACTCCGAAACTTCCACTTCCTTACTCAGAAGTTTGACCTGGGACTTCGGTCTTGAACTAGGGTCCTTTTCTGAGTGATGACGTGACTCATGGCTCCTCTTCTTGTGCTTCTTCCTCGAAGATTTCGAAGCATGAGCCGAAGACGACTCAGAGTGCGACCTCGAGCGAGACCTCGACCTCGAACGTCGAGATCGAGACTTCGTAAACTTTTTAACTCTTAGTCTTTAGTTTTGCTACGAGGAGTTTCGTCTCCCTCTCTCGTAAAGCCTTCGGGGTCATCTTCTTGCAGCAAGGGCAATCCTCAACGTCATGGTCGGAACTCAGGCACCAGACGCAGCATTCATGCGGGTCGGTAATAGACATCGTCTTGCCACATTCTCCGCAAGCCTTAAAACCAGTCTTCTTCGACGACATCTCGAAGAAATTAGAGATAGACACAGTAATAGAATAATAGTAACAAAGTTACTGTGAAGCTACAGTACGATCCCAGAAAACCGTTAGCGTCGACGACGCGGAAAAAAGGGAACTGATGTCATCACGCCGGCGTGGGCCTATTATAGGCGTCGGTGACATCAGCGGAGTCGCGAGCGGTGCCGTGCCTCTATGACGTCCAAGTCCACGTCGGCGCAAAGCTACAAAAAGAATTTCCGAATGTTGCTGACGCAAGGGGATATTCACAAGGTGAGGAATCCACACGGCAGATGTATCTATCAGAATATGCCATTCACGAAGGGAGCGATGACTTGTATTTATATTTATGGATGTATGATGCTACATCGCAAACGTTTTTACCGCAAACATTCACATCGCTGTCTTTACATCGCACACACATTCACAACGCACGCTGTCACACCGCAACCCATTACTTCGCTCCACCATTAAAATGCATACAAAACACAATCACTACGCACACAAACATCCCGCATGCTTTAACATTGCATTCCCCCCCCCCCGAAATAACACAGACTACCCCCAGCATGAGCACACCCCCTACGCCCGTCCCCTAAACCTGATCTCCTCAATCCCTAATTAGTACCTTACACTACGGCCCCCTGACCCGACCCTTAACCCGAAAAAATGCTTATTTTGAGTAAGAACCTCTTCGCGTTTACTGTCCCCAGCATTTAACAATTAAAATGTACAAAACTGTTCTGTTGTGCACCCCTTGCTCCAAGAAAACAAGCAATGAACAGGGGGGCGGTTGAAATGTCATCAGAGGTAAATTGAAATAACATTTGAAAACAATCACCTTTGTTGTTTTTTCCTGAACCCCCCCCCCCCCCACCAAAGAGTAACAACCCGTTCTGGGCACATGAATGTTGCTGATGTCGTCTGGTGCAGCTATACATTTACCGTCAGCACTGTAACACAGAGTTCACACAAAGTCCTGCATACATACCCTGCCCCTGCCCCTACCCCGGCAGCAAGCAGCCACCATACGAGCCTGCACATAACACAACACACACAGCCCTCACACCCCTACAGTAGATGGACACCACTCACCGACGACTGACAGACTTCCCACCGTGACGCTGCACAAATCTTTCATCCAGCACAGGTGTTACACACTTAACACACACTGGCACCGCACTCGGACTTCACACAAGTAAGTACAAAAATGACATGTCCTTCCATTCTGTGACGCATTGTTTGCAGAGATGAGGTGTGTCTTGGACGCTGTCCTGGCTGCTGCGCTCCTCGTTGTCTCAGGTAAGGTTTACTCCGATGTATACAAGACCCCTGTGTAGCTGAGCTCTGTCTGCCAACAAAGGATCTGCCTTGTGTAGCTATACATTATCCAACATCTGCAGAGCTACCTCTGGGGAGATGAACAGTCTGTAGGTATGGGGCTGGGAATGGGAGGTGCGTCTAAAATCCTATGGAAAACTGGTCAACTACGGCCCTCATGACACCTTTACATGCAGCCCCCCCTCCGTAAAATGTTTAAAGGAGCTATGCAGATTGAAATAATTACACCACATGCGTTTTAAAAGCATGCGTTGTAAAAGCCTGTGCGATGTAAGGGGCAGCGTAGTAATGGCCCACGTTGTAACGTCGCTTGCGTTGTGACGCTTGCGATGTAAACGCATGCGATGTAACACATGCGTTGTGATGGGAGTTCCCCCTTTTTTATCAGATTAAGGTTAATAAAGACTATGGGGCAGATTTATGAAGGCCTTGCGCCGCCGGTGCGTCATTTTTAACATGGGAAAAAGTGACGCACCGGCGGCGCAAGGCCTTCATACATCTGCCCCTATATCCTGTAGGAGTTGGGAAGGAGAAAAAACGTCTAGATGATGAGTTTCAAATAATTCATACAATTAGCTTATCTTTAGAAACAGCCAAACTAAAAGAGACCAGCTAAAATGAGCATTGAATGCCTGGGTGAAGCAGCAGCATATGGAGCTCATGGTGATGAAGCCCAATCCCGCAATGGGATCTCTCCACTGCTCTGAAAGATCGCCTGCACCAGATCAATACCAACGCCAAAATTCCAAAAGTCCATAGCGAGGCCGAAGAAGGCAAAGCTGCTGGAGCACATATGGGAGGTAATCAAAAGTGTCCCGTAAACATGCTCTGGTTCAAAACACACATTTTTTAAAACGAGTTACAGAAAACTGCAACAGGTTTATTCTGAACAGGACTGAACTTGGAGGTAGGCCCAGGCCACGAGCATAGAAACATAGCGGCCAAGGTTTCAGATTGCTAATGTGTGACATTTTCATAATTTCAATGTAATTATGAGCGACATTCAAAGACAATGAGTGACATTTTCTCGCGAGCTAAATCAAGCAATGAAGAGGAGGTAAACATATAACTAGCAGAAATGACACTTATTTGAGCAAGGAGAAACTATGAGATCATCTTAAAACTGCTGCATAGTACCATAAATGGAAGGCCTGTGTGAGGCCTGACTGTCCCAAGCAGGGTGTGAGAGGCTCCAGCGTGCATGCTCTCAGTTGCCTGCAAATAAATGATCATAAATACTCTTTCTTGCTTTCAATCTGCAGCTGCCTGGTGTTCTGGTGGGCACCGGAGTAGTCTGCACATGGAAGCCTCTTCACTCAACTCCGGAAGAAACGCGAAGAAGTGTCCTGATTAAGTGCACCTCAGAAGCCCCGAGTGAATGCACTCCTAGCAGTGTCAGCATCCAGTGCTGTGCTGCCAACATAGTGAGATTAGCAAGAGGCTGTGCACCGATCACGCATGAGCCAAGCAGTTCGCAGCTCCTACTGGCCTATTCTATTGTCTTGTGATTGCTAAAGTGCTTAATGGACGGACATGGAAACACTTCAGCAATCACAAGAAAATAAAACAGGTCACAAGGTTGTTTTTTTTTTTTTTTTTTTTCATTTGTCCTCATTTGCCCCTCTTCACCCTTCTCTCTTACGGTTGCGCCACAGGGTGTTTTCATCTCATATAATAGGAAATTCTTTTACCCTTTTGGGGGGGAGAACACTCCCTTAACTATCCTTCGTAGAGCAAAATTTCCACCGAGATTTCAGAGAAGCTTAATCATGGGACTTACTAACACCCTTGCCTTAAATTTTCACCTATACCCTTCACCCATAATGATTTAAAAAGAGAGTCCAAAATTTGTATCTATTCTCATGCCGACCACTCATATCCAACTTTGCCACCGCCCTCATAGCCCTAATCCAAGCTAAGCATGTCGGGGAGTCAGCAGAGACCCATAGCTTACATATTTCCCTTCGGGCCAACAAAATAGCATAGAATACCAACTTAGCAATAAACTCCGGTCCAAAAAGAGATCCCCCCAGCACTGAGGACCCTCTACTCTTAACCCTCTTGCCAACGCATCTTTTATCCAACTTGGAGCACCTGGTGACTCCCAGATCGGTGCTCTTGCGCTAAAGTATGGTATTTTTGTGGCCCTCCTGATTCTATACCAGAGCATTGCCAAATCCTTCAAATTTTTCAATCTCACTTTTTTGAAGTATTTTGGGTCCGAGAATTTGTTCATAAACCCATCTTGTTTAATGCTCTCAGCTCTTAGCATCACAGATAATAGTTCCCCGATCACCGAGCTTTCAGGAATTCCCAAAAGCATTCTGCAGTTTTTAAGCCCAAAAGCCCAAGCATATATCTGAAAATCCGGTGCAGCTAATCCTCCTTTCAAAAGTCTTCTCCTGATTTTCTTCCAGGACAAGCGTGATCCCTTGGCCGCCCAAATAAAAGACCCAATCTCACTCTGCAATCGTGCTAAACCCTCTTTCTCAAAAATAAGAGGTAACATATCAAATAAGAAGGTTATCTTAGGCAGCGCCATCATTTTCACAAGATTAACCCGTCCATAAAGCGTTAGAGGCAGATGGGCCCACCCCCTCAAGGCCAGAGATATTTCCTTCCTGACTTTATCAAAGTTGACCTTAGTGATATCTTTTATATCTTGAGTAATTTGGATACCTAAGTACCTTATTTCTTTTTTACAAACTAAACCCTCCGCTACCATATTCCACAACATAATTTCTGTCTTATCAGCATTTAGCTGATATCCCGAAACTTCGCCAAATTTCTTCGTTAAGGAGCCTATGGTGTCCAATGTTTGATGTAAATTTGATGTTAGGATAACAATATCATCTGCATATAGCCCGATCTTTCTAACCCAACCCTGACATTCAAAAGGGGGGATCCCACCTGCCTCTCTGATTTTACAGGCTAAAGGCTCTATATACAAATCAAATAACAGGGGGGACAGGGGGCATCCCTGCCTTGTGCCTCTCATTACTTTTATTGACTTTGTTAGTACCCCGTTAACTAAGACTCTCGACGTAGGTGACTGATATATTCGGGCCAAAACCCCTCCAAAGTTGACCCCCAATCTTAAATGTACTATCAAAGCCTTCAAAAACTCCCAATTCACACGATCGAACGCCTTAGCGGCGTCGAGAGCAACAACAGCCAGAGGGAGGCTATATGTACCTGCAAGGTCTATGCTTCCAATCAAAGAGAATATTAACTCCCTTAAATACCTGCCCTTAATAAATCCTCTCTGATCTTCGTGGATAAGGTGGGGGGCTATCCTAGCAAGCCTATCTGCCATGATCTTAGTAAACAACTTATAATCACTGTTTAAGAGTGAAATAAGCCTGTATGAGTCCAGGTTCTTTGGTGATTTTCCAGGTTTAGGAATAACTATAATGTTTGCCTCATTCCATGATGTGGGAAGAGTCGCCTTGCCTAAAAAAACCTCGTTAAAAACTTTACTTATTAAAGGCAGCAAACTCCCCCCCAAAACCTTATATACTTCCACCGGTAGTCCATCCGGGCCTGGTGCTTTCCCTTTCTTGGCCTGTTTAACAGCTTTCTCCACTTCCCCCTGGCAAATTTCTTGGTTTAACAACTCTTGCATTTCTTCTGTCACTGGAACCAAAGCTTTTATCCATTTTTCTATTTCATCCTTATCGGGATCAAGATCTTCCCTATATACCTCCTCAAAGTGTCTGTAGAAAGCTTCAACTATCTCTTTAGTCTCTGTCACTACACGGCCTGAATCCCCCTCTTTTATTTCTTTAATCATATTTCTTATCCGATCCCTCCTGGCTTTCCACGCTAGTAGTTTACTAGTGCCTTCTCCATATTCAAAGTGCATCAGATTAGAGGCCTCCCATCTTTCTTTCACCCTCTTGTTAACCACTGTGACTACTTCTTCTTTCAATTGCTCCAATTAATCTTTGAACTACTTCTGCTCATTTCAAGCATACATGTGTGCTCAGGTTCACCACCCTGTGCCTACAGGGTTCCCTTTTGGTCTTACACGTTTTTGCTCCTTTTGGACGGTTGGAGCACTACCCTGAGCACCCTAAGAGACATACCTTTCTTGTATATTATACGTACCAAAGACTTTGGTTCACTCAAGGAGTGCAGCGGAACCCCATAGCTTATTGTGTATCCTTTCTGTCCAATCCGCTCTGCACCCACTTTTTTCAACATGATGTCATACACAGACATCGCAAACTTGACGTCGAATAAAGCTGACACTTTTGAATTTACTACAGATGACACGGAACGGATTTACACTTTAATTCAGGAACCGGAATGTGTGAGCTCGAGCACTGGATCTACACAATCCAACATTCGCCAACTACTATATGCAGCAAAAAGGGAGATCAACCAGCGTCTTCACGCTAGTACACTGATTCGCTATCACAAGGTGTCAAGAATACCGAGAGGTTTACGTATTCCTTTAAAATCCACCCTGTGCAAAAACAACAGCAAATTCACTGAAAGATGGTATGGAATATTAAACAAATGTTCACTTGACTTGATTTTATTGATTGTGGAGGAACTTTCAAAAATGTTAGATGACCTTACCACTGAAGTCACACAACTCAAACAAGAATTAAGCTCTAAACTTACTGGAGAGGAACTCAAACAAACTCTGGAAGACATAAACATCCAATTAGAAAAATACACCAAGGAAATAAACGAACGCAAACTACGCAAGTTTAAACGGGATACCGTGGATTACAAACTGGGGGAGGTGTACAATTGGGCGGAGATTTACGCAGCAAGACGACAACAAAGGACCCAACAAAATAAATCTACAGAAGGAGAAAGTTCCTCTTCAGAGGATTCAAGCCGGTTTCGACAACCGAGACAACCATTCCGCACGGCTCCACAGCAACAAGGTGGTCACCCGGCGAGTACTCAACAACACAGTACCGCATCAACAAGTCAAACTACCACACAAAGTACTGGGCCAGTTCCTTTTTTAGGGGTAGGCACAGACGCAGCCGGAGATCCCGGAGAACAAAGTACAACCGAACAACAACGTCCGATAGCTCAGTCAACGAGGAGCCACAGAACCTAATCATAAACATCTCCAAAACAATGATTTCTTCTTCTCAAAACAAAGTGTTACAAAAAGGGATCTCGTTTGTCCCCACCTACAATTTAAATGAACTCGAGATCCAAACCAGCTTGTTTAAATTCATGAGAAACTTGCGACTCAGACATTTCTTTTCCAACATCTGTCCTACTCCTTCTAGCACAGAAGAACATACATCTCTAGACTTACGTCCCAAAAGTACCTTCATGGCTCCCATGAGCCACAAAACGCTGGATCTATTTGAGACCTTGGTACAAAGAGACTTTGACAAAATTTGTAAACTTCCCTCCAGACAGAAACAAAATTTGAATATTCAAGAAAGAATGGCATTAAAACAACTATCCAACAATGAAAATATCACAATCTGCCCCGCAGATAAGGGAGGATCCTTAGTCATCATGGATAGACAATTTTACCTTGACAGTGTACAACAACACCTTGCTGACCACAACACTTACATGGAAATTCCAGCCGACCCTACCAAGGAGTATGCTGCTACTCTCCAGACAATCGTTGACAATGCTGTAACCAATGGAACCATCACTAGCAGAGATCGTAGCTACCTCATTAAGAACCATCCCAGTATTCCATACCTGTACATGATCCCCAAAGTTCACAAGCATTTAACAAAACCTCCTTTCAGACCGATTGTCAGCACAATCAATTCCATTCATGAACCGGTTGGAACTTACATTGACCGTCATTTACAATCATTTGTGAAAGCAATGACCAGTTTTCTACAAGATACCACGGATTTTCTAGCCAAACTTAGCCAAGTTGTCATTGATCCTCACATACCCATACTGCTATGTACCATTGACGTGAATTCTCTGTACACGTGCATTCCTCACAACCTTGGAATTCAAGCAATAGAGGCAGCCTTGTTAAGATCAGACAAATCACAACAATTGCAAATCTTCTTATTGGAATTGATGGAATTCACTCTGATGCACAGTTACTTCAGGTACAACAATAAGTTCTACAGTCAATTAACCGGAGTAGCCATGGGCAACTGTGCCGCTCCGGCGTACGCCAACCTGTTCATGCATGATTTTGAAAATGAACACATTTTGTCAGTCCCACACTGGCAAAATCATTTACAAACTTATTATCGCTACATCGACGATATTTTTCTAATTTGGGCAGGCACAGAGGAACAATTACTATTTGCAATCTCGGATTTGAATCACATTGACGAAAGAATTCAATTTACCCACCAATACGACAGTTTAAAAATAACTTTCCTGGATGTTAACATCACTAACAAAGATTACAAATTGGAAACATCAATGCACATTAAGTCCACAGATCGTAACAACTATTTGCACTACTCCAGTTTTCACCAATCCAGTCTCAAAACCCATCTACCGTACTCACAGCTCCTCAGAGCAAAGAGGATTGCTTCTTCTGAAGAGGCATTTGTTCAGGACAGTTCTGCCATCATGGCAAAGTTCACCAAAAGAGGTTATCCGCAGACAATTATCCATGACGCTTACCAACGCGTCAGATCTACTATTCGCTCTAATTTGTTGCAACCTAAGGTCAGATCTACACCAAATACACAACCCAATGTGTTTGTTTCGAAATTTTCCACAAAGAGTCATTTGATTAAAAAAACCATCAGAAACCATTGGCAACTGTTACAAGTAGAACCTGATTTTAACAAAATCTTCAATGACATGCCCATATTCGCCTATCAAAGATCCAAAAACCTACGATCATACATCAAACCACAGAAAAAAGAATCCATGACATACAAAGGAACCATTCCATGTCACAATTGCCAAAATTGCCACAATATCATACCAGGGACCATGATTAACCATCCGAGTTCGGGCAAAGTGATACCATTGAGAACTAATGCCACCTGTGATTCCACCAACGTGGTTTACCTTCTAAAATGTCCTTGTGGCCTACCATATGTGGGTAAAACAGAGCGCAAGATCAAAACACGCCTTAATGAACACAGGAGCAACATCAGGAACAAAAATTTGAAGTTCTGTGTTACTGCACATTTTACACAACAGAACCATACGAACAGTCAGATCCGCTTTTTGGTTTTGGAAATTGTAAATAAACCGGAGGGCCTCGATCCCAAAAAATTCCTACTACAAAGGGAACTATTCTGGATTTTTAAACTGGGTACCACCGCGCCACATGGGCTCAACGAACGCCTGGAATTTAGCAGCTTTTTGTAAATTGCATACATCACTTTTTGAATTGTACTTGACTGCTGGTTGTTCAACCATTTTGCTCATATTTAGAACATCCACATGATAATTCAGTCACTTCAGATAGCTACATGTGTATGCTTTTGTATTTATAATGTTCTGATTACTTAGAATGTTTTTTTCATTCTTTTCATTTTCTGCTCTTTGCACCTTTGACGTTTCCTTCAGCATGTGTTTTCACGCAATTTTTCTCCAATTCGTATTCTGTTTCACCATATCGAAGTTTTTTGACCCCACTCTGTTTTCCATTTCTATTCACTTTTCCAAGTGCACTTTAGGGTAGTCCTTTGTTTGTGTTCCCGCCCTTACGCGCAGCCTCCGTAGCCCGTTTTCTATGTTTACCCCCCCGATTTCCACTAATGCCCTCGCGGCCTCGCGCACTTTAACACACGCGTCAGCTGGCGTTCCTGATGAGCACTCACCACAGACGGTCCCGTCGGTGATGCATGGTCGGTTTACCTTTTGATTCCTCGGTAAGAGCGTCATGTCACTTTTCACTATTCATGTATTACCTAGTTCACCGTGGGTCATGCGTTTGATTTCTTGCACTTCACAATTACGCTCTCGTTCGTTCCCGCTTCCTGGTTCTTGGTTTTAGCATCTGTCAGGCACTATAAGTTTTTTTTTTCACCTTTCTCCATTTTTTTCGATTTCACCTTTCAGGACTTTTTGCACTACACGTCCCGTTTGTTTAAATGCACGTGCACTAACTGGTGACTCTGAAAAACTTTGCATGAATGGAGACATTCACAGCGCTGAAGGTCTGTTTTGTGTTAGCGCTCACACAGATCGTGTTCCTTTCCCCTTACCACTTTCCTTTACTGTCTTTACAGTGTACCCCCTGACGAAGAGCCGCTCGGCTCGAAATGCATCGGGGAGAGGAGTTACACATGATATTACCTTATGGAAATTGAATAACATGGAATTATTAGTATCCACATATTTGAACATTTAATTACGAGTTGAAATCTCAGTGAAAGTATCACTGCAAAACAGAACTATGAATATAAAAACAGTGAATAAGTGAATAAAACTTTTCCTGGAACATTAATTCTCGAATTAATCTTTGAACTACTTCTGCTCATTTCAAGCATACAGGTGTGCTCAGGTTCACCACCCTGTGCCTACAGGGTTCCCTTTTGGTCCAACATAGTGAGATTAGCAAGAGGCTGTGCACCGATCACGCATGAGCCAAGCAGTTCGCAGCTCCTACTGGCCTATTCTATTGTCTTGTGATTGCTAAAGTGCTTAATGGACGGACATGGAAACACTTCAGCAATCACAAGAAAATAAAACAGGTCACAAGGTTGTTTTTTTTTTTTTTTTTTTCATTTGTCCTCATTTGCCCCTCTTCACCCTTCTCTCTTACGGTTGCGCCACAGGGTGTTTTCATCTCATATAATAGGAAATTCTTTTACCCTTTTGGGGGGGAGAACACTCCCTTAACTATCCTTCGTAGAGCAAAATTTCCACCGAGATTTCAGAGAAGCTTAATCATGGGACTTACTAACACCCTTGCCTTAAATTTTCACCTATACCCTTCACCCATAATGATTTAAAAAGAGAGTCCAAAATTTGTATCTATTCTCATGCCGACCACTCATATCCAACTTTGCCACCGCCCTCATAGCCCTAATCCAAGCTAAGCATGTCGGGGAGTCAGCAGAGACCCATAGCTTACATATTTCCCTTCGGCCCAACAAAATAGCATAGAATACCAACTTAGCAATAAACTCCGGTCCAAAAAGAGATCCCCCCAGCACTGAGGACCCTCTACTCTTAACCCTCTTGCCAACGCATCTTTTGTCCAACTTGGAGCACCTGGTGACTCCCAGATCGGTGCTCTTGCGCTAAAGTATGGTATTTTTGTGGCCCTCCTGATTCTATACCAGAGCATTGCCAAATCCTTCAAATTTTTCAATCTCACTTTTTTGAAGTATTTTGGGTCCGAGAATTTGTTCATAAACCCATCTTGTTTAATGCTCTCAGCTCTTAGCATCACAGATAATAGTTCCCCGATCACCGAGCTTTCAGGAATTCCCAAAAGCATTCTGCAGTTTTTAAGCCCAAAAGCCCAAGCATATATCTGAAAATCCGGTGCAGCTAATCCTCCTTTCAAACGTCTTCTCCTGATTTTCTTCCAGGACAAGCGTGATCCCTTGGCCGCCCAAATAAAAGACCCAATCTCACTCTGCAATCGTGCTAAACCCTCTTTCTCAAAAATAAGAGGTAACATATCAAATAAGAAGGTTATCTTAGGCAGCGCCATCATTTTCACAAGATTAACCCGTCCATAAAGCGTTAGAGGCAGATGGGCCCACCCCCTCAAGGCCAGAGATATTTCCTTCCTGACTTTATCAAAGTTGACCTTAGTGATATCTTTTATAACTTGAGTAATTTGGATACCTAAGTACCTTATTTCTTTTTTACAAACTAAACCCTCCGCTACCATATTCCACAACATAATTTCTGTCTTATCAGCATTTAGCTGATATCCCGAAACTTCGCCAAATTTCTTCGTTAAGGAGCCTATGGTGTCCAATGTTTGATGTAAATTTGATGTTAGGATAACAATATCATCTGCATATAGCCCGATCTTTCTAACCCAACCCTGACATTCAAAAGGGGGGATCCCACCTGCCTCTCTGATTTTACAGGCTAAAGGCTCTATATACAAATCAAATAACAGGGGGGACAGGGGGCATCCCTGCCTTGTGCCTCTCATTACTTTTATTGACTTTGTTAGTACCCCGTTAACTAAGACTCTCGACGTAGGTGACTGATATATTCGGGCCAAAACCCCTCCAAAGTTGACCCCCAATCTTAAATGTACTATCAAAGCCTTCAAAAACTCCCAATTCACACGATCGAACGCCTTAGCGGCGTCGAGAGCAACAACAGCCAGAGGGAGGCTATATGTACCTGCAAGGTCTATGCTTCCAATCAAAGAGAATATTAACTCCCTTAAATACCTGCCCTTAATAAATCCTCTCTGATCTTCGTGGATAAGGTGGGGGGCTATCCTAGCAAGCCTATCTGCCATGATCTTAGTAAACAACTTATAATCACTGTTTAAGAGTGAAATAGGCCTGTATGAGTCCAGGTTCTTTGGTGATTTTCCAGGTTTAGGAATAACTATAATGTTTGCCTCATTCCATGATGTGGGAAGAGTCGCCTTGCCTAAAAAAACCTCGTTAAAAACTTTACTTATTAAAGGCAGCAAACTCCCCCCCAAAACCTTATATACTTCCACCGGTAGTCCATCCGGGCCTGGTGCTTTCCCTTTCTTGGCCTGTTTAACAGCTTTCTCCACTTCCCCCTGGCAAATTTCTTGGTTTAACAACTCTTGCATTTCTTCTGTCACTGGAACCAAAGCTTTTATCCATTTTTCTATTTCATCCTTATCGGGAGCAAGATCTTCCCTATATACCTCCTCAAAGTGTCTGTAGAAAGCTTCAACTATCTCTTTAGTCTCTGTCACTACACGGCCTGAATCCCCCTCTTTTATTTCTTTAATCATATTTCTTATCCGATCCCTCCTGGCTTTCCACGCTAGTAGTTTACTAGTGCCTTCTCCATATTCAAAGTGCATCAGATTAGAGGCCTCCCATCTTTCTTTCACCCTCTTGTTAACCACTGTGACTACTTCTTCTTTCAATTGCTCCAAATCCTGCACAATTTTTTCCTTCACCAGAGGGTCCCCTGAATTCACCATTACTGTCTCCTTCTGACGAATCTCCTTCTCTAAAACCTCTATTTTATTAAAATAAGCTCTTCTTTTAATAAAATAGAGGTCACAAGGTTGTTGATAAAACCAGCAGGAGTGTGAACTGTTTGGCTCATGCGTTCACACTATATACAATAATATAATTAAATCTAAGATTATTTAAACTCACCTGACCTCAATGGATCAGAGTCTTCCAGGACCAAGCTTTGTTCCTGTGCCAGCTATTCCACGTGGATGTGGCTGGCATCCTGCTGGGAGCAAACCCCTTTAAATGGTGGCTGACTGTTTGGCAGCGTGAATGCTGGTCCTTCGTATTTCACCAGTGCTGTGCGTGTGTGTCCTCAAAATCGTCTGTTTTATTTGCCTTTGCAGCATAATAGTAGCAGGTGCAGCGGGTCCAGGGGCAGGAGCCCCTCGGTCTCCAGAGTGACTAAAAGACTCATAGCCACCACGAGGAGCCTCTAAGCAGCCTCGTCCGGTCACTCACAGCAGGGCATCATAATGTGAGGCACTGGCGCCGGTGCGATGAGTGGGGGCTGCAAAAACGAAACTTACAAACATAACTTCCGGCGCTCGCACCGCCCAGTTAATGACTTAGGGCCAGATGTAGGAGCCCTAATACCGGTCGGTAACGGCCGAATTCGGCCGTTACCGACCGGTATTTGGGTTTTCTGATGTAGGGGGCCTATATTACCGAATCGGTAAATTTACAGAATCGGTAAAATACCGAATCGGTATATTTACCGATTCGGTACATCCATATGTAGATGACACTCCTGAGAGTGCCACAGGCCCTTAAGAGTCGGTATTTTACCACCCAATCCTATTGGGTGGTAAAATACCGAATTCAGGTGTGTATGCACATCTGTGCATGCACACCTGTGCAATGTGACACACAGACATGCCCTTAGGGCATGTATGTGTGCCACATGGCACACAAGCCTGTAGTTGGGGTGCTAGAGGGTGTCAAAGTGACACCCCCTGCACCCTTGCAGGATTCGGTATTTACCGATTCTGTAAATACCGAATCTGTATTGCCCTTTGATTCCTATGGGCTTCAAGGCCCATAGGAATCAATGTGAAATACAGATTCGGTATTTACCGAATCGGTAAATACCGACTCTTACAGATTCGGTAATTGAAATATGAAAATTACCTACATCTGCCTCCTTCCGCTTTACCTACTCTTAAATACCGATTCGGTATGAGTCGGTATTTAAGAGTAGGTAAATCGGAATTACCTACATCTGGCCCTAAATTTTCTGTCTCGGGCGGCAAATGAACAATGTTGCCAACTTGCCGTGGTGCTGCTGTCCCATTGAGAACACAGCTGAGCCAGCCTGGCCGTCGCAACCCGAACTGCAGAGGAAGATGTCAATTATAATTAAATACCAGGGAAGTGCCGTAGTTGCACTGCATCACTAGTAGTGCAGTATGAAAAACACTATGGGCACAGAGCAGCGCGTGGTTGTGCATTGTTCAATGAGCGCTAATAGCAGCATTCTGTGCACCCGGGCCGAGTCTCCCAAACAGGATGTGAGAGGCCCCAGCACCGATCTCTTCAGCTGCCAACGAAATCATCAGGATGTTTAATGCGTTAGACACCCAAACAGACAGAGATCACGATCAAAACAGGTGCATTTACTTTTAATAATTACTGGACACCTCGCCCAAGGGGAACATTCAATAGACCCTGTTGAATAAGTGCCGGTGCTAAGCACCGGCAAGCACCGGCACAAATTAATCACTGCACTGGATCAGACAGGTTGCTCTGATGCTGCGCCCAGTGGATCTTAAGGTCCCAGTGCAGAGCCCGCATGTGCCATCTAGCATGTTGCACTAGCAGGATGCAGGAGGCCATCAGGCCCAGGAGCCGGAGGGTCATCCTGACTGAAACCCGGGATAGAGGCCGAAAGATCGGAGCCATAGCCTGAATATCCCGGACTCGCTGCTCGGGAGGATAAACCCGAAACCGCGTCAAATCCAGAACTGCTCCGATGAGGAGGAGCTTCTGAGAGGGACTCAGGTGCAACTTTGGCACGTTGATGGAGAACCACAGCAAATGCAGGAGGTCGGCCGTAGTCTGAAGGTGGGTGTCAACTGCTTGGGGCGAGCCCACCTTCAACAACCAGTCGTCAAGATAGGGCAAGACTGACAACCCTGACCTGCGCAGATGAGCTGCGACCACCGCCATGACTTTCGTGAACACCCGAGGGGCACTGATAAGGCTGAAGGGGAGCACAGCAAACTGAAAATGCTCCTGGCCTACCGTGAACCGCAGGTAACGCAGGTGAGTCGGCAGGACGGGGAGGTCAAAATATGCGTCCTGCAAGTCCAACAATACCATCCAGTAGCCCCCTTTGTCCTTCTTGCGGCCCAAAAAGTAGTGGGAATAACAACCACGTCCTACTTCTGGCACAGGAACGTGCTCGATGGCCCCCTGGCCAAGAGGGCCATAACTTCCTATTGGAGAAGCGCAAAGTGATCCCCTGACATGCGGCTGAACTGAGGTGGCATGGCTAGGGGGGTAGACTTGAAGCGGAGGGAGTACCCGTCCGGACGAGTTGCAGCACCCAGCTGTTGAAAGTGACAGAATGTGCATCCCCGATTTGGGCACACTTAGGTTCTAAATCAAAGACTCCAGTTGTTTTTTCAATTGATATCTGAATTTATTTCACATCACGGGTAAAACATCAGAGTTTCATTTAGTATCATCTTTATATTCAACATTTTTGTAGCCGAGCTCCAATGCATTTCGGGCCATGCCCTTTTTCGAGGAGCATAATCTGATCTAATCAAAAACAAAATCAAATATAACCATCACAATGCTGGTATATTAATAGTGAAAACATCTATGTAATACATCGTTCTATTATAACCATTGGTGAGCATGGCGTTTCGTATAGTGGTGTTAGGAGACGAGTGTCCGTTTAATAAAGTGAACCGAAAGGTCGTGAGTGAAAAGGGTGTAGCATGCTGGTAATGCACTTACGTATCAGTCTGATCCATGGCGTATGTGATAAAGTTCTGAAAGAGAACGGTAATAAGAGTTTGTCTTAATATGCTGTGCGAGACCTCGCGGTTACCACTAGTTTAGTACCATGGCGATCAAAGACCGACTTACTTGGTTGAGAAGAATGATCTTTCGTGCCCGGTACGATTGGCTTCAGATCCGCCGAGAGTTTGTTTGGAAAAGCGGTACTAGGTTATAACGAGTGTGGCGATTGGTTGGCGTGATGATGCTGCGTGGTGTGTGTAATGAAAATAGAAAGCGGACTATGTTCTCGCTGCCATGTTGGATGGGAGAAAGGTTTTAGGATGATGTATTGTACATGTGTTATGATATGTGAAAGTACAGAAGAGACAATGTAACATCAAGAAATACCATAAGAGGTAGTTATAAAAAACAACTTAATTCCACTCTGTCGTTAAGCCCAAATGGCTTCATAGATTGAAGTCGATAAATCCAAGACGTTTCACGCCTAAGTAGGGTTTTGTTATTGTCCATACCCTCTTTTTTTCAATGATTTCTAGAACCAAGAATTTTAATTGCGCAATGTTATGTTTCTTTTCCATAAAGTGGGTAGCGATATTTGACTTTTCGTTTTTCGTTCTAATATTTCATTTTTCGTTCGGTTTTACCCACGTTTTACCCACGTATATCATCCCGCATGGGCATTTCAGCATGTATATGAGGTTAGTAGAGTCGCATGTAGCATTTACATTGAGTTTGATCTTGTACCCTTTCATAGGATGTGATATCATGTTTCCTTTTATTACATTGTTGCAACTGTTGCAGTTCAAACAGGGTTTCATTCCTTTGGCTATGATGGGCTTTGTTGTATCCTTCGTGAGAATTTCCTTGATGTTGCTGTTGCATGTGTACGCAAAGATTGGTGGGACAGTGAACAAATTGTTGAATTCTGGTTCAGCTGTGAGAATTGGTCAATGTTTTAAAATGATTTTTTTGTAAGTTGAACTTGAAATTGAGAATTTTTAAACTAACACCATTCTGGTGTCTTTCGGTTTTTCTATTTTAGTTAGTGCTTGTTGTCGGGTGATTTTTGATACCCTGTTGGTTGCTTCTTCAATTAGGTTTGTGGGGTATCCTCTCTCACGGAATCTTTTGCCCATTTCAATTATACGTTGTTTACGGGTGTCTTCTCTTGAGGTGATGCGTGTGGCCCTTAGCATTTGTGAATATGGCAAATGTTTTTTTAAAGCACCCTGATGGAAACTGGTGAAATGTAAAGCTTTATTGCGGTCTGTGCTTTTTCGGAATAAATCTGTATCGAATCCCTGGGGTGTTCTTGAAATTGAGACATCTAAGAAAGTTATGGATTTTTTACTCATTTGCCATGTTAGTTCAATCCTATCGTCTTTAGTGTTCAAATCCAAAAGTGCGTTTCCTAAGCTTTGTTCGCTGTTTTTCCAAATAAAAAACAAATCGTCAATATATCTTACAAATAATTTCAAATTAGTAGACCATGTTGGGTTGTCGTAAATGTGGGTGTTCTCAAATTCCATCATGTATAGGTTGGCATATGTCGGTGCAGCGCAATTGCCCATGGACATCCCGGACAGCTGTAGGTACCATGTTTTGTTGTATTCAAAATAACTATGATAAAGAGTGAACATCATTAGTTCCATCAGGAATTGTTGCATCTCCGGTTCTATGTCGCTGTTCAAGAGAGCCTTTTCTACAGCCTTTATTCCCCCTCCGTGGGGGATAGACGTGTACAAAGATTTTACTTCAGCTGTGCATAGAATGAGCTGTTCATTCGGTTCCACTGTTACTTCTGTGAGTTTCAGTAAAAATTCAGTGGTGTCTTTCACGTAGCTTTGCATATGTTTTACCATAGGTTGAAGGTGTCTGTCCAAGAATTTACCCACCGGTTCGTGTAGAGAGCCTCTGGTGGATACAATAGGTCTAAATGGTGAGTCGTCTATACTTTTGTGGATTTTCGGCGACATATGTATACTTGGACTTTTAGGGTATTCTGATAGAAGGTATTTTTTAGTTCTTTCATTGATTGTTCCAGATTCTTGTGCTTTATTGACTAAATTGCTGAGTTCAGTTTTATATTGAGTAGTTGGATTTCCTTCCAATTTCATGTATGTGGTAACATCTGAGATATGTTCTTGAATTTTTGATTCATACATCTCCTCAAGAGAAGACACCCGTAAACAACGTATAATTGAAATGGGCGAAAGATTCCGTGAGAGGATACCCCACAAACCTAATTAAAGAAGCAACCAACAGGCTATCAAAAATCACCCGACAACAAGCACTAACTAAAATAGAAAAACTGAAAGACACCAGAATGGTGTTAGTTTAGAAATTCTCAACTTCAAGTTCAACTTACAAAAAAATAATTTTAAAACATTGGCCAATTCTCACAGCTGAACCAGAATTCAACAATTTGTTCACTGTCCCACAAATCTTTGCGTACACACGCAACAGCAACATCAAGGAAATTCTCACGAAGGATACAACAAAGCCCATCATAGCCAAAGGAACGAAACCCTGTTTGAACTGCAACAGTTGCAACAATGTAATAAAAGGAAACATGATATCACATCCTATGAAAGGGTACAAGATCAAACTCAATGTAAATGCTACATGCGACTCTACTAACCTCATATACATGCTGAAATGCCCATGCGGGATGATATACGTGGGTAAAACCGAACGAAAAATGAAAGTGCGCTTGAACGAGCACAAATCAAATATTAGAATCAAAAACGAAAAGTCAAATATCACTACCCACTTTATGGAAAAGAAACATAACATTGCGCAATTGAAATTCTTGGTTCTAGAAATCATTGAAAAAAAAGATGGTATGGACAATAACAAAACCCTACTTAGGCGTGAAACGTCTTGGATTTATCGACTTCAATCTATGAAGCCATTTGGGCTTAACGACAGAGTGGAATTAAGTTGTTTTTTATAACTACCTCTTATGGTATTTCTTGATGTTACATTGTCTCTTCTGTACTTTCACATATCATAACACATGTACAATACATCATCCTAAAACCTTTCTCCCATCCAACATGGCCGCGAGAACATAGTACGTTTTCTATTTTCATTACACACACCACGCAGCATCATCACGCCAACCAATCGCCACACTCGTTATAACCTAGTACCGCTTTTCCAAACAAACTCTCGGCGGATCTGAAGCCAATCGAACCAGGCACGAATGATCATTCTTCTCAACCAAGTAAGTCGGTCTTTGATCGCCATGGTACTAAACTAGTGGTAACCGCGAGGTCTCGCACAGCATATTAAGACAAACTCTTATTACCGTTCTCTTTCAGAACTTTATCACATACGCCGTGGAACAGATTGATACGTAAGTGCATTACCAGCATGCTACACCCTTTTCACTCACGACCTTTCAGTTAATTTTATTAAACGGACACTCGGCTCCTAACACCACTATACGAAACGCCATGCTCACCAATGGTTATAATAGAAAGATGTATTACATAGATGTGTTCACTATTAATATACCAGCATTGTGATGGTTATATTTGATTTTGTTTTTGATTAGATCAGATTATGCTCCTCGAAAAAGGGCATGGCCGGAAATGCATTGGAGCTCGGCTACAAAAATGTTGAATATAAAGATGATACTAAATGAAACTATGATGTTTTAACCGTGATGTGAAATAAATTCAGATATCAATTGAAAAAACAACTGGACTCTTTGATTTAGAACCTAAGTGTGCCCAAATCGGGGATGCACACACATGGTACGTGTGCACTAACTTAAAGGACTATAATTAACGTAAAGGTCGGATACGTTACCTGTGGAGCACCTTAAACTGTTTACAATTTGCATTCAACTCTACAAAAAGACTGTTACCCCTAAACAATAAGTGTTGTGCACCTCCTAAAACCAAAGTTAAAGTGACAGAATGCCAGTGGGGAAGGTGATGTTGAATCCTGCCGCCCACTGGCATGGGGTGCATCCCAAAGCTCTGACTAGGAAGGCTTTGAGGCAGACGCTGTGGGAGCAGAGGTGGACTGACCCGCAGGCTGGCCCCCTGTTGCGCCACGGCGGCCTCCACGCCCACGGCTATGCTGGATTTGGTTCTGCACAGGCTTTTGACTGAACGAGCGGGCAGGGGCGCCCCTTCCGTGGCCACGAAAGGAATGAAAGGTAGACGTGGCCGGGCGCGTGGTAGAGAGACCCTACGACTTAGCCGTAGCCTCAGAGTCCTTAAAACGCTCCAGCGCACTGTCGGCTTTATCACCAAACAGGCAAGTGCCATCAAAGGGCATGTCCATGAGTGAGCTTTGGACATCTGGCAAGAACCCGGTAGATCGCAAACAGGAGTGGCAACGCAGCGCCACAGTCGTAGAGATTGCCCTACCTAGTGAGTCCACGGTATCCAAACCACACAAAATGCTGAACTTAGCTGTATCTTAACCCCCGGCAACAGCTTGGGACAGCACAGCTTGGACCTCTTCAGACACTGAGGCAACACCTGTGCAACCGTATCCTACACTGTGTGGGAACAGCTGCCCAATAGACTTGCAGTGTTCACTGGCCGCAACCCTAGGCTGGCTGAAGAGAACAACCACTTGCCAAACAGGCTCCAGCTGCTTAGAGTCCTTATCCAGGGGAGCCAATGGGAAAGGCACTCTGGGACGTCGAAGCTTGGATGACCAGGTTCTCGGGCGTAGGATTAGTGATCAGAAAGGCAGGGTCACCCAGCACCAGGCGATGGTGCCTGGTGACGTTCTTATCCACAGGGGCCCCTGGCTGCGACCAAGTGCCCAGTAAGGCGTCAGTGAGGGCGTCACTAAATGCAGCAGGGCTCTGTGAGAAGTTGGCCTGGTATATGATGTTCACTATTCTAGTGAGCACCTTGCACCAGTCCAAACAACCCTCATGGTGATGGTTGTAAAGTCAACCTTATAGACCAGCTATCCTAGTGGTAGCATGGACAAGAGCAGTCTTAGGCTTAACTCAAGAGGGCATGTGAAGCCAGCTGTTTTACCATATGCAATCCCTTTAATACCAAATGAAAGGACACCACACAGGTTATATATTCAAAATATATATGTATTTATTTCTAAATCAATCCCCTGAACTCTTTATGAGAACAGAAGCACAAGCGCATAACAAGAAACTTAATATAACATACAAAAGTTGCACAAATATGGATAGGCCCTGGTGGCCTGCTAAACCATATACTAAAATAGTGGTATAAGAACAACCTCACGAACAATGGTAAGGCCTAGGGCCTTGGGAATCGCTGGAGCTATACTGGACTAACAGTTGTTAGGGAGCAGGAGGCCCACGGGATGCGTGTGCAGTGTCTAATTGCGCACGTGTGCACACATAGAAGTCAATGGGTGCGTAAAGTTACAAAGTTAAAGAATTAGGAGTCTTCCGACTGGACTAGAAGCTAACCACATGAAACCAGGACAATAGGAGAGTTACTCTTTACAGGAGCACCACAGTACTCGCGTTACCTCACCCACAAGAAGCGGGTGCATAGGTGTCAAAGTGTGTCTGGTTTCGTCGTGGAGTTCTATGGAGCCTTGGAGAAAAGATGCTGCAGGCGACCAGGAGAGAAGAGTCCGGTTGGATCCAAGGGTGGATCGAAGATGAAGAGTACCTGGAAGCAGAGGGGACAGAGTCTGGGTCACTAGCCAGTGACCATGAAGGAACCAGGAAGGAACCAGGTGATGTCGGGAAGCAATCAGGTGATGTCATGAAGCTTGTCTCTTCAGCCACGTGGGCCAGGAGGTGTCGACGATGATCAGGAGCTGGAAACAGACTGTCCCACAAAGGCTCTCGCTGTCGACGGTGTCGGTTCTCGATTCGGAGTCAACAGGCCTTGGCAAATGCAACCCACGCAGGAATCGAAGATGGCTTCTTACTCAGGCCAGCAAGGACTGAGGGGCTTCTCCTTCACAGGGAAGTAAGGGCCAGTCTAGAGCAACCAGAATAGTGGTATAGATTTCAGATTTCGTTGTCACAGAGGCCACAAGCCAATGGGCAAGTGACTGGACAGACGCGTCGAGCAGGAAAATGCAAAAGGGCCCCACGCAGCACTCCATGAGTGTGGAGAGGTGATCTTTGGTGCAGTTGGTGCTCGGGGCTGGGGCTTCTCAATCCCCAATGCACAACTTTGAAGGTGCCTCAGAAGTTGCACGGAAAGCAATTCGCTGGCTTTCCAAGATGGCCGGTCCCACGTCTCTCGTCGCCTCCACGGGTCTCAGCTTTGCTGTGGATCGGGATGTTGGATGTCTGGAAGTCTGAGTCTTGTCAGGCTCTGTGTTCTTGCTCCGGCAGGAGCAATGACAAAGCAAACCGTTGAGCGCTTGATAGTGCCTGCTTGCACAGGGTGGTCACTCCTTGACCACAAGGGAGATTCTTCAGTCTTCTATGTCGAGAAGGATGTCGAAGGTCCAGAGTTTCATATCAGAGTTTCAGTCAGTCTTGGGACACAGCTCCTACTTATATACCAAATCTATGGGCTGGATTACCTGCTAGGTCCCTCCTATGGGTGGGACCCAGGAAGGGGGTGGTTACACCCCTTTCCCTTTGTCCAGTTTCGCGCCAGAGCTGGGGCTGGAGTGCCCCAGCACTGGTTTGAACTGGACTATGCATGGGACACCTTGTGTGCCCCAGGCAGTGTCTCATTTCATTCAGCCCTCCCTGCCCCAATACACTATGGCCTGTCTGGGGTGGTGCTAGCACCTCCCTGTGACAGGAAACCTATTGTCCAAGATTCCCTCACTGGAAGGACTCCCAGCAGCAGGAGGTCAGACTTGTGTCTGTGGCAGCAGCATCCATTTTGTGATGCTGAGGCTCTGGTTAACTTTAACCGGGATTAATGGAAGTAACATGTCTTCTCCCTCTAGAAGGGTGGAATGCTACCTCCGTCGCCAGAACTGGCGCGGGGGTAGTATTCCAAAGCGTATGACATATGACACGACACGCTTTGATAAAGCCAAACCAAAGATAGCATTTAACCGCGAGGTTCATAATGCACTTAAGAGTATATGGTATGGCATTATCCTAGAACAGCTATAAGGACATGGTTCCGAAAGCTGCAGACAGGGTCAGCTCATGCTAGAGCACCATCTCACATAAAACCAAGCACTCTGCCTTCAGGATTGTTAAGGCCTGCCATAGGGGTGACTTATAGGTGCATATGTGTCCAGATATAAGGTTCGACATAGGAATACTCTCTCTAAGCAAGGGGTGATTACACGACCTTGCCCCAGCTGAGTGATCAGCCAGTTGTGTCAGTTTGGATGGCCAGCCAGGGGTGGCGAAAGATATGCTGCAGCCCCTGGTAGGCCTTGGGTGCATCTATGCCCTGGGTACCTATAGTACACTGTACAGTGGCTCATAAGAGTGACCCAAATCCCAATTGGTGATGTACCTAAAGTACATGGTGTGAATTTAGAGAGAGAACAGCAGGGCTGAGGGTCTGATTAGCAGGCCCACAGTCACATTAAGTCGAAAACCAGTGAAGCAAAAAGCAAAAAATGGGGTGACCATAGGAAAGCAGACTCTACTCTCCTACATAATCCCCCCCCCAAAAACACAGGGACATTAGACTAACCTTGACCAGTTGTGTCTTCATGTTCTAAGTGGAAGTACCTGGAGAGACCATCTGCATTGCCATGGTCAGTCCCTGGTCTGTGCTCCACTGTAAAGTCCATCCCCTGTAGGGAAATGGACCACCTGAGCAGTTTGGGATTCTCACCCTTCATCAGATTTAGCCACAAGAGGGGCTTATGGTCTGTCTGAATTTTGAAGTGAGTGCCAAACAAGTATGGTCTCAACTTCTACAGGGCCCAAACCGCAGCAAAGGCCTCCCTTTCAATAGCCGACCAACGTTTCTCTCTAGGGGTCAGCCATCTGCTAATAAAAGCAATGGGCTGGTCTTGACCATCTACATTAAGTTGTGAAAGCACAGATCCCACCCCCAACTCAGAATTATCTGTATGGACAATAAACTCATTGGAGTAGTCAGGAATCTTTAAGATAGGTGCAGACCACATGGCCTTCTTCAGGTCATCAAATGCCTTTTGACAGCTAACTGTCCACTAAACCATTTTTGGCATCTTCTTTGAAGTCAAGTCATTAAGTGGTGTCACAATGGACCCATAATTCTTGACAAATTTTCTGTAGTAATCAGACAGGGCCAAGAAAGCTCTGACCTGTGTCTTGGTAGTTGGAGGACCCCAGTCCTCGATGATCTGGATCTTACTCTCCAGTAGTTGAACCTGACCCCACCTACAAGGTGGCCCAGGTACACAACCTTACTCTGCCCTATCTGGCACTTTGTGGCCTTGATAGTTAGGCCTGCCTTTTGCAGGGCCTCTAAAACCTTCTTCAGGTGGATCAGGTGATCCTCCCAGGTGGAGCTGAAGACAGCAATATCATCAAGATAAGCTGCGCAAAAGTCATCCAACCCAGTAAGGACTTGGTTCACCAACCTTTGGAAAGTGGCAGGTGCATTCTTCAAGCCAAAGGGCATTACCACAAATTGATAATGACCTCCTGGGGTTGAGAAAGCAGTTTTGGCCTTGGCATCCTCAGATAACCTGATTTGCCGATAGCCAGCTGTCAAATCAAATGTGCTCAGAAACTTGGCAGAAGCCAATCTATCAATGAGCTCATCTGCTGTTGGAATTGGGTGAGCATCTGTCCTAGTGATAGCATTGAGGCCTCTATAGTCCACACAGAACCTCATCTCTCTCTTACCATCTTGGGTTTGAGGTTTTGGTACAAGGACTACTGGGCTGGCCCAGGGGCTCTCTGATGGCTCAATTACTCCCAACTCAAACATTTTCTGTACCTCAGTCTTTATACAGTCCCTGACAAGGTCAGGTTGCCTGTAGATTTTACTCGTCACAGGCAGACTGTCACCAGTGTCAACCTCATGGGTGCACCAGTTAGTCTGACTAGGTGTCAATGAAAACATATGTCTATAGGCCTGTAGAACTTGTCTGCAGTCCCATAGCTGCTGGTCAGTGAGGCTGCCAGCTAAGGCCACACCATCAACGAAACCATCATCAGGGTTCTGAGTCAACAGGTCTGGGAGAGGGTCACTCTCTTCCTCCTGTCCCTCATCTGTAGCCATGAGCAGGCCCATGTCTGCCCTGTCAACATATGCTTTGAGTCTGTTGACATGGAGCACCCTGTGGGGGCTCCTAGGGGTTCCAAGGTCCACCAAGTAGGTGACCTCCCCCTTTTTCTCAACAATGGTGTGGGGTCCAGACCATTTGTCCTGGAGTGCTGCTGGGGCCACTGGCTCCAACATCCACACCTTCTGTCCTGGCTGGTACTCAGTCAGCACAGCCTTTTGGTCATGCAAAGCTTTTTGGAGTTGTTGGCTAGCCTCAAGGTTTTTAGAAGCCTTCTTCATGTACTCAGCCATCCTGGAGCGGAGACCAAGTGCATAGTCCACTATGTCTTGTTTAGGCTTTTTGAGAGGTAACTCCCATCCTTCCTTCACCAGACATAGGGGTCCCCTTACAGGATGCCCAAACAAAAGCTCAAGTGGGCTGTAGCCAATCCCCTTTTGTGTGACCTCTCTGTAAGCAAACAGAAGGCAGGGTAGAAGGATGTCCTATCTTCGCCTAAGCTTTTCAGGTAAGCCCTTGATCATACCCTTGAGGGTCTTGTTGAATCTTTCAACAAGCCCATTGCACTGTGGATGGTAGGGTGTAGTGAATTTGTAATTAACACCACACTCCTTTCACATATCAGTCAAATACCCAGACATGAAGTTTTCACCCCTGTCTGAGACAACCTCCTTTGGAAGGTCCACTCTTGAGAAAACTCCCAGGAGGGCTCTTGCCACAACAGGGGCTGTTGTGGTCCTTAGAGGAATAGCTTCTGGATACCTGGTGGAATGATCCACTACCACCAGTATAAATCTGTGCCTAGAGGCTGTTTGGGGATCCATTGGTCCAACAATGTCAATCCCAACTATTTCAAAGGGTACCCCCACCACAGGTAGTGGAATGAGGGGGGCCTTTGTTGTGCCACCTGATTTGCCACAGGCTTGGCAGGTCACACAGGAGAGACAAAACTCCTTAGTATCCTCTGGCATATGGGGCCAGTGAAAGTGAGGGACAAGCCTGTCCCAAGTCTTGTTCTAGCCTAGATGTCCTGCTAGGGGAATATCATGGGTCAAGGTAAGAAGGAAGCCCCTAAATTGCAGAGGTATGACAAACCTCCTGGAAGCACCAGGCTTGGGGTCTCTAGCCTCTGAATAAAGGAGCCCATCATCCCAATACACTCTATGGGTACCTTGAGCATTCCCAGCAGCCTCAGCAGCAGCTTGCTGTCTGAGGGGTTCAAGAGAGGGGCAGTCTAACTGAGCCTGCCTCAAGTCTGTTCTTGAAGGTCCCCCTGCCCCCAGAAACTCAACCTGTTCAGGTTCAAGCTCCTCCAGGACAGTTCCTTCAGGAGTCTCAGAATCAGCTTCTTGAGAAGGCTGATCCTCACTTAAGGTCAGGGGGGAAGGCACTGCCTTAATCCTACTGCTCTTTCTCTTGGAGGGCACTTGGTCCATAGTTTCAGAATCCAAGGCCTGTTCAGTTTGGCATTGTTTGGCCTGTGACCTGGTCACAGCAAGGACATGAGCTGATATGCCTAACATCTCTGCATGAGTCCTATACTCCACTTTTGACCATACTGAGTTTTCCAGATCATTGCCCAAAAAACATACAACAGGGAGGTCTGCACTTACCACAACTCTTTTGAGGCCAGTTACTCCTCCCCAGGAGAAATTAACAACTGCCACACTATGGGTAGTAGTGACATTGCTGGCATTGGTCACCAGGTAATTATCACCCAGTACAATCTGTCCAGGGTCCACAAAGTTAGGGGTCACCATAGTGACACTGACACATGTGTCCCTGTAGGCTTTAGCCACTTTATCATTTATCAAAGGTGTCTGTCTGTACTTGCCTAAAGTCTTGGGACTCACAGTAGTGGCCATAGCTATGTCCACATCACAGATCAGAACAGCCTGAGTAGGAATCCTGACTAGGCCAGAATCCACCTCAGTACCCATGGTTAACCCCACTATATCCTTGGGTTGGGAACTAACACTGCTGACTGTACTAGGGGGTGCAGTTGCCTTAGGGGCTGCACTGGTAGGGGCTGTACCTTTCTTGGTGCAAACCAGTGAGAGGCAGCTTTACAGTAATTACACCAAGGTTTCTTTGGACCTTCCTTCTTCTTCTTCTTGGAAGTTTGGGACCCCCTTTATTAGAATTTTGGGGGCCTGTTGAAGACTTCTGGTCTTTTTGTTTCTGATGCCCACCGTTTTGGTCTGCCTTCTTCTGATCACCACCTTGGTTCTGGGGCTTCTGCTTAACCCTGGTTCTGACCCATTTGTCTGCCTTCTTTCCCAATTCTTGGGGAAAGGTCAGATCTGAGTCAATCAGGTGGTGGTGCAACAACTGGCTCTGACAATTATTAAGGATTTGTTCTCTCATGAGCCCCTGTACAGTGTACTATAGGTACCCAGGGCATAGGTGCACCTATGCCCTGGGTACCTATAGTACACTGTACAGGGGCTCATAAGAGTGACCCAAATCCCAATTGGTGATGTACCTAAAGTACATGGTGTGAATTTAGAGAGAGAATAGCAGGGCTGTGGGTCTGATTAGCAGGCCCACAGCCACATTAGGTTGAAAACCAGTGAAGCAAAAAGCTAAAAATCGGGTGACCATAGGAAAGCAGACCCTACTCTCCTACAGGCTCCGACAAAGTAGACGCCATCTGGTGCACCTCAGTGAGGAGATTAGTTTTCAGGGCCACCGTAGGGAGCTCAAGGTTGAGGACCTCAGCTGCCCGATGGAGCACCACCGTGTAAGAAGCGCCCTCCTCCATGGTAGGTGGGGAGAGGCAAACCCTGGGTCAGAGGAGTCATCAAGGCCGACGGCCTCCTCTAAGTCGTCCGCCCAGTCCTGCTCAGAGTTACACTGACGAGCAGGAGGGTCCTCGGACCCCTCTCAGTCGTCCACCACCTCCACAGTATGTGGTACAGACTGTGGCGGCAGGGCAGGGACCGGGGAAGGAACAAACAGCGCCGGGAACGGCACCGGACGGGGCCGAACCGGCGCTGTGTTCCAATGGGGATCCCAGGTTGGGAAAAAATTGTCCGGGACCCAGGGCAGGGGCGGGACAAATGAAATCCACTGCGGCGCCTGAGGCGGAGCCAAGGGTGGCGCTGGGGCCGGAGACGGCAGCGTGGGACCTTGTGGCGCTGTGGCCGGAGCCAGCGGCCCAGGATCCTGCGGCGTGGGCAGCACCGAAGGCTCAACAGGTCCCTGACACGGGACCGCTGGGCCCAAGGGCGCGCCGCAGGAGCACAAGGCCTAAACTGGCGGTTCATGGTAGCAAGAAACTCTTGCACCTGTGCGGGAGTAGCTGACGGCCCTGGATAAGGTGGGTAGGCTGCAGGACTCCCGGGCTCCGAAGCAGCGGCAGGGGCAGAACCCCTGTCCTCCTCGTCCACATCCAGGGACCGATGAGGGGACATCGGAGAGTGACAGCACTTCTTCAACTTCTTTTTGAGTCATCTTTTACCTGAATCCGAGGGTGAAGACTTGGAGCCCGAGGAGCGATGATGGTGGGTAGCCCCGCGAGTGTTCTCTGGAGCGGCCCCTGGACCGAGAACGGCACTGGGATGAGTGCCGGACCACAAGCAGCTTCCGGCGCTGCTCCCTCAAGGCCTTCGGGCCATGGCCAGACAGTCCATACAGGACCGAGAGTCGTGTCGCCCTCCAGGCAGTAGAGACAAACGCCGTGGGGGTCCACCACCGACATATTGCGACGGCAGGCCCCACAAGACTTAAACCCAGGCATCCCTATGTGCACCAGAGTAGATTTACAGGAGACAAAATGTTTCAAAACGTAGTCAAAAAGTGACAACGGTACGTGCTCTAACCAGATCTGCGCTTACTGGCACGGAAAAAGAAAGAACTGACGTCAGCGCGCATGGGTGGCACCTAAGTAGTCTCTGTGACGTCATCTCGGCGCTTATGACGCCAGCGACGGACACGGAACGGCACAACGCCACCTAATGACGCGCAAAGGTACTGCTAGAGAAAACTTTCCGGATTCAGTCTGATGCCTGGGGATAGTCTAAGGTAAGGAATCTACCACTAACGTGTCTCTTTCAGATCTGGAGTTTTCTGGATGTTTCCGTGGCGCCTGAAACCTGACCTTGCATATGCTTGGTAAAACATTTGTAAAAGCTATAAAGCCTTTTCAAACAAACCGGGGAACAACAGCTGCAGTTAGCTATTACCAACGGCAAGTAATATGGTCAAATGTCAAGGCACAAGATATTTGTTTATTCATAAGTGTTGGGAGAAATGATATGAGTCACACCAGTATATTTTGATACTCAAGAGAGGTGAGCTGTGGTAGGAATACTGACAGTCGCCCCTCCCAAAAGCAGTCTTACAAGTCATTGTTTGGTGGGGTGGAGGGCATAAAATCGTCTCACCAAACGTGGGCCATGAACAGAGGAGGCCAGTTCCCAGGAATGCTCTGGAGGGTTGTAACCCTTCCAATCTATAAGGTGATATCATTTTCCCTGAGATTGTTTAGAGTCCAGGATACAGTGAACTTCGTACTCTTGTTGGCCATTAATCAGAACGGGTGGGGGTGGGACATCTTTTCATGTGGCGGGTGTTATTGTTTGATCAGTGAAATACTGGACGGATAGTATATTCAGGGGCAAGCCGTAGCTTGACGGTGACTGGTTAATTATCTTGATAATGTCATAAGGACCTATAAACGGTGTTCGTAGTTTCCCTGGGTCTTCTAGTTCAAGGTGTCGTGTTGATAACCATACCCTGTCTCCTTCCTTTTATATAGTTGCAGGGGTTCTATGTCTGTCAGCTTGTGTCTTCATGACCAATTTGGCTTTTGCTGACTTGTCCTAGCGTGTTTTTCAATCTCATGTACTTGTTCTAATCTTTCTGTGACTGAAGATAGATGTGGAGTACTTCCTAATGGAAATGGAATGTAAGGCTTGTTGCCAGGATGGAATGTTACTCTTGAAGAAGTAGGACTTGAAGCTGTGAAGCTGAAAGAGAGAGCTAGAGGTACCTGTCATTGCATCCTAGTGAATAAAGATAACGATCTTCTTTTACTGCGTTGGAGTGGATCTTTACATTGGCGACAAGTTGAACCCAGTCTGCATAGGGGTCAGACACCAAGGTCAGTACCTTCACCCCTGGATAAATTACTAAGGAAACTGAACTCTACTACGGGACAGATGAACAAGTTACTTACCTTCAGTAACACTTATTCTGGTGGATACTCCTGCGCCAGCATTCCACGGAAATTCTTTTCCTAGCTCTCCCACATAGACGAGGATGTCATAATATCACAGCTCCGCTCGTAACTCCGTAAATCATCGGAGCCATAAGAAGATCTCATCGGCGTGCTGACGTCAGTTTCACCCATTTTTTCTGTGCCCTCGAGGCAAACGGGCAGACCAACAACATTTCCACAAGTATACACAGTATACGTAATATATATATATATATACAAATACATATAGTGAGAAGTTAGCCTGGCATATGATGTCCACTATTCTAGTGGGCACCTTGCACCAGTCTAAACGACCCTTTTTGATGGTGGTTGTAAAGTCAACCTTATAGACAAGCTATCATAGTGGTAGCATGGACCAGCAGTCTTAGACTAAAACTTCAGAGAGCATGTGAAGCCAGCTGTTTTACCATATATAATCCCTTGAATACCAAATGAAAGGACACCACACAAGGTATATATCAAATATATATGTATTTATTTCTAACACATCCCCTCTGAACTCTTTATGAGGTCAGAGATCGAAATACATCACAAGTTACTCATTAAGCATACTATAAGTTGCACAAATACAATTCTGCTCTAGGGGCCTCACAAATCATATACTAAGTAAGTGGTATAAGGACCACTTCAGGAATAGTGAATAGGCCTACGGCCTAGGGAATCGCTGGGGCTACACTACAGAACCAAAGGTTAGGAAGTAGGAGACCCACAGGAGACGCGTGCAGTGTGGGAACACAGTCGCGAGTTACTATAGAGTTATAATGGGAACGTAAAAGTTACAAAGTAGTTGATTAAGGACACTTCCGGATGGACTACGGTAAAACCCTTTTAAACGAGGACACTTCAAGAGTCAACACCCACGGGAGCACTGGAGTACTCGAGTTACCTCACCCAGGGAAGCCGGGTGCATAGGTGTCTTTTGGTGTCGGGTTTCGTCGCTGTTTCCTATGGAAAGCTGCAAAGAAGTGCTGCAGGCGACCAGGAGAAAAGTGTCCGGGTGAATCCAAGGGTGGATCAAAGATGAGAAGAACCTGAAAGCAGAGGGGACAGAGTCTGGGTCACTAGCCAGTGACCAGGAAGGAACCAGGAAGGAACCAGGCGATGTCGAGTGTTTCAGGTGAAGAAGGTGAAGCTTGTCTCTGCAGCCATGAGGACCAGGAGGCGTCGACGACAACCAGGAGCTGGATTTGAGCTGTCCCACAAAGGATCTAGTTGACTGCGGTGTCGGTGTCCAGATTGGACCCAACAAGCCTTGGCAAACAAAATCCACTCAGGAAGGGAAGATGGGGTTCAGTTCAGACCAGCAAGGTCTGGGGAGCTTTTCCTTTGCAGGGAAACTGGAGCAAGCCTGGAGCAACCAGGAAAGTAGTGTAGTTTCAAAAGGAAGTCTTCGGAGGGCTAACTAGACAACGGGCTAGCAATTGGGAAGACGCATTGAGCTGAAATGCAAGAGCAGACTCCACGCAACACTCGGAGAGTGTGGAGGGCTGAGCCTCGGTGCAAATGGCACTCGGGTCTGGGGCTTCTTAAACCCCAATGCACAACTGCAAGGGTGCCTCTGTAGTTGCACGGTTAGCAAAGTGCAGGTAGTCCAGGGTGTCTGGTCCCACGTCTCTCGTGTCTGCCACGGGTCTCAGCTTTGCTGTGGATGTGGATCAGAGTAGGAGAAGTCTGAAAGTCCAGTTCCTGAGTTGCTGAGTCTTCGGGTTCCAGCAGGAGCATCGACAAAGCAAACTGGCAAGTTACTGAAAGGTGCCTGTTTGCACAGGGTGGTCACTCCTTGACCACAAGGGAGATGTCTTCAGTCTTCTAGTCGGTATAGAACATCGAAGGTCCAAGAGATTTGTTTCAGAGTTTCATTCCAGGATAATCTAATCTCTCTAGACACAGCTCCAATCTTTAAACTGATTTTAGGGGCTGGATTACCTGCTAGGTCCCTCCTCTGGGTGGACCTGAGAAGGGGGTGGTTACACCCCTTTCCCTTTGTCCAGTTTCACACCAGAGCGGGGCTGGAGTGCCCCAGCAACTGGTTTGAACCAGGCTATGCATGGAGCACCTTGTGTGCCCCAGGCAGTGTCTGGAAAAGCATCTTTCCATTCAACCCACCCTGCCCCAATACACTACAGGCTGTCTGGGGAGGTGCTAGCACCTCCCTCGACAGAAAACCTATTGTCCAGGCCTTCCTTGCTGGAGTTTCTCCCAGCTGCAGGAGGTCAGACTTGTGTCTGTGGCAGCAGCATCCATTTTGTGATGCTGAGGCTCTGTTTAACTTTAACTGGGTAAAGCAGTAACATACATGTCTTTTCCCTGTAGAAGGGTGTAATGCTACCCCCACTGCCAGAATTGGCGGGGGGGGGGAGGGGGTAGTATTCCAAAGTGTTTGACACCTTACACGACATGTTTTGATAAAGCCAAACTAAAGTTAGCATTAACCGCGAGGATTATAATGTACTTAAGAGTATATGGTGTGGCTATATCATAGAACAGCTATAGGGACATGGTTCCGAAAGCTGCAGAGGGGCTCAGCTCAAGCTAGGGCACCCTCTCACATAAAACCAAGCACTCTGCCTCCAGGATTGCCGAGGTCTATCATAGGAGTGACTTATAGGTGTATATGTGTCTATATATGTGGGTAGATATAGGTATACTATATCTAAGTATGGGGTGATTACACCACCTTACCCAAGCTGAGTGATCAGCCTGTGGTATCAGTGTGGATGTCCAGCCAGGGGTGGCATAATACCCCCCCATGCTCCTTGCTGCACGTCCTGCCCCCCCTGCCATGGCTTGGTCTGGGCCCCAATCCTAGCGCGGAGCTCTAGCGCCTCGGGGGACCTTGTGGGCATGTCCGCGCCGGGGCCTGGATTTTTGGGTGTCGGCAAGGTGAACGGCGGGCTAGCGAGAAGGCCCCGGCTTTACACCCTGGAGTTGCGGTGGCGCTGGTTCCCGTTGGGCGCTCTGTCTCCCCCCGTCCCCCTCCTGAACGCATAAAGGGCGGATTGGACGGCGGCCCTCACTGGATTAAAAAAGCACGCGCGTGATCACGCTGTCTTGCCCTCCCTGTTCCCGGATGGTGCTGGACTGATGGCTCGGTGGGCTTTAGGCCCTTGATCCAACGCCGCTGCCTTGCTCTCCTTGGTGCCTTTTTTTTTTCAGCAGAAGAGGTCATGATAACTGCACCCCATTTCCATCACAAGGCGAGCAGGCCATAGCGCGCCCTGCCCTCCCTGCGTTAAGTTGTGTCCCGGCCTGACGACCTGAGGGGGTGGTGGTCTCCAGAGTGCTCTGCCTGGCAGATGGCATAGGCCCGACAAGCCCTGAGGCTGTTGTGATCTGGCCGACATTTCTGGAGTCTGATACCTAGCGCCTTCACTGTGTACCACCCCCACGCCCACCTTCCACCTCCTTGTCCTCTGGAGTTGTTGTGCCTGTTGGTTTTGCTGGTCCATAATCACATCCCTTGCCGCTTCTCCTGCAATGGGGAAGAAGGACCCTATGCAGAGTAAGCTGCAGTTTGATAAGGCTACCGCCCCTGTTTTGGAAGTCCCTCCTGTCTTGCCTGGTGGGGCTTCAGGCCCAAATGACTCTGGGGACGCTGCCTCCCTTGCGACAGCCATGTTAGCTGAGATGAGAGACGGATTTAAAGCATTGGATGGTCGTTTTGACAACCTGGATAAGAAGCTGGCTGACATGGGCACTAAAATTCAAGCACATGACCGACGGCTAGATTTCGTGGAGGCAAGGGTCTCGGACGTTGAGGACGGCGCATCAACCTCCCTGAAAAGACTAGATAGAGTGGAAAAGATCCTCAAAGAAGTAGCTATCAAAAACAAAGATTTAGAAGCTCGCTGCCGCCGGAATAACATCTGTATTATCGACGTACTGGAGAGGACCGCCACTGGGCTTATGGACACCTTTGTGGAGAAACTGCTTGCGGATCTGTTTGGCAGGGAGACCTTCACGCAGAGCTTTGTGGTTGAACGCGCTCACAGATCGCTGGGTCCCCGACCTTGACCGGGCCTCCCTCCGCGACCCATCATTGCAAGACTTATGAACTTTAGGGACAGGGATGCTGCTCTGCGATCTGCCCGCAACATGGGAGACGTCCAGTGGCAGGCCAGCAAGTTGGCTTTCTTCCCTGATTTCACCATCATGGTCCAGAAGGCGAGGTGTAAATATGAGGGTGTCAAGGCAACCCTGAGGAATTTGGGACTGAGGTACGGCATGTTATATCCGGCGAGACTGAGGTTGGACTTGGATGGAAGGCCTCGCATCTTTGACACACCAACAGAGGCTCAGGAGTTTTGCCAGAACTATAAGAGAAACCACTCTGGATCCCCTGTAGTGCCGCGCCCGGCCTCTCCATCGCAGGGTGGCTTACAGGACAGTGTTGAGCTATTCTTCCAATCCGGGACTGGTTAATAGATCCTATATATGGTTTGCTTTATTCTGCTGCACTCTACTCTTGTTCATTTGCTGCTTCTGGTTAGCTCTCTTACATGCAATTATGGTTCTTTATATTGCCCGGCAGGCGTGGCGTTGTCACACCCTATGGTGTATACCACAATTTTTTTTCTAATATGCTCTTTCTGCTATGTGCTGCTTTGGTTCTGAAAATGAGTGTATTATCTTTGCTGCACAAGCATTTTGTTCTTGAGGATGGGGATCGCCTCTTTCGGGTTATTAGGAGGCTGGGTGGGGGTTGGGGAGGGATTTTGTGTTTAGTTTTATTGGTTTTTGCTGTATTGTTGATCAAGGTGCTAGTTGGCAGCCAGTGATAGACATGCATCACGGTGCAAGTAAGGCACTAAATCCTCCATGGTTAAGCTAGGACAGCTGCCCGGTCCTTCCGGGCTTTCTTTGATCTCATGGAATGTCAGGGGATTGAATAACACTAGGAAACGTAGACAGGTCCTCAACTATGTCGCCAGGCACTGAGTCGATATAGTGTTTCTTCAGGAAACACACCTATCTGGTGCAGACAGCAGTCCTGTGGCGTCGAGCTAGGGATCTCATAGATACTTCTTTAATTTTAGTCGTTACGTCAGGGGGGGTGGCAATTTTAATACACAAGCGAATCCCTTTTTCACTGCACAAAACTATAGTTGATACCGATGGACGTATATTGATCGTCACTGGATCACTCATGGGGCACAAGATTACGTTTGTAGGGGTTTACGGCCCTAACACGGATTCCCCATCCATCTTTCACTGCCTCCAGGTCCGACTCATATCACTGGACCCCGGACTCTTGATACTTGAGGGGGATTTCAAATTATTATTATACCCATCCAGAGACAGTACTTCCCTTTCTCCCCACACCAAACCCCGTGCCCGGCAGGCCCTTAGAGACATATGCACCCACTTTTCTTTAATAGATGTCGAGCGCTAACTCCACTCCCACCTCCCAAATTTCACACACTAATCAGGGTTTCATGACATGTGCACCAGGATAGACTATTGGTTGGTATCCCTTGGGGTGGCGGGCTGGCTGGACAACATACACACCCCTTCCCCGTTCACTCTCGGATCATTCTCCTGTCATACTCAGTCTGAACATCCCTAGACCGGGTGGTTACGAGCGACAATGGCGCTTCCCTGGAAGCGCATTATTGGATCAAGTTTTCTGCGAGGAGATTAGACTTGCAATTGAAGACTATTTTGACCTTAACACCGGGACGTTCGACACTTGGGCGGTCCTCTGGGAGGGATTTAAGGCCTACATCAGAGGAGTATGTATTGCCAAACATGCGGGGGTTCTGCGGGATCTCCACTCGATGCTAAGTCGTATTGAGAGGGACATTGCCACCTTGGACTGAGAACTACTTATCTCGGTCCCTGATTCGGGGGAGGCAAAACGCCTAGCCCTGCTGCTTGATTTTAGAGAAATAGCTGAACGTGAGCTGCTATTTCTTAACAAGCAGTACTCCTCATGACAATATGGTGAGGGTGAGAGGCCTGGACGGATACTGGCTCACAACTTGCACCCCCCACATGATTCTGCCTACATCACGGTGATTGCCAGACCACAGGATGACCTACTACACTCCACCCCAGAAATCCGTGATCATTTCCTTTCCTACTACAAACAGGTGGAATATTTATCCGAAATAGCACTGGTATATCTAGAAAGATATATGCAGGACTTTTTATCTGTCTCCATTTCACAGGACAGCATCATTGAAGCCATTGGTGCACTTCGGGGCTCCTCTGAGCCTGGACTAGATGGCTTTTCGTCCGATTTCTATAAGGCATACAAGGACATTTTAGTCCCGAGACTGGTTGAAGTAAATGCGGAGTCGCTTCAAGCAGGCACACTTCCACCGACGTTTAGAGAAGCAGTCATTATTATCCTTCCCAAACCCAGAAAAGACCCCACAGTGTGCAGCTCCTACAGGCCATTATCATTGTTAAACTCTGATTATAAAATACTGGCTAAGGTCATTGCTAAACGACTGTCATTGCTGATGGAATCCATTATTGCTCCGGCACAATCTGGCTTTGTCCCTCATAAGTCTACCTCCCTAAATCTTAGTACCTTATTGACGGTATTACATAGAATTGACCCTGCCACTCCAGCTGCCGCTATCATGTTGGATGCTGAAAAAGCATTTCACACCCTTGAGTGGCCTTTTTTTTGTCTGTAATGCGGCGCATGGATATGCCAGAATGCTTTGTCTCTACGGTGGCGCTTTTATACACTAAACCCACTGCCAGATTAAGCCTCAACGGTACCCTCTCCGAGCCATTCCCCCTCTCCCGCGGCACTAGACAGGGGTGCCCTTTGTCTCCACTGCTATTTATTTTAGCAATGGATCCTTAAGTGCGCCATTTCCAGCAAAAGTATTTACATCGCAGTCTCCAGTTTCGCACAGGCCCCCTTCTGGTTTCGCTTTATGTGGACGATACTATTTTATATGTTAGAATGCCCCACGAGAATTTGGCACCCTTGATATTAGAAATTGTACAGTTTGGCAAATTTTCCGGGCTCAGCATTAACTAGCATAAGTCGCTCATCTTTATGCTCACGGCTGGCGCTACCGCCTGGCCTTGTGAGTTTCCACTTGAATGGTGTAATGACGCAGTTAAGTATCTTGGGGTCTATGTCCATCTTGATACTGACACCATGATCAGACTGAACTGCGGTAAGGCTGTTGGATCCCTGGAATCACAAATCATGAAATGGCTGCGTCTGCCTTTATCTATGGCTGGTAGAGTTGCCATAATTAAGATGGTCGTTCTCCCTCGGTTTTTGTACCATTTTAATAATATTCCCATTCCCCTTACTAAAATGTTTTTTGCGCAATTGCGTTGATTGTTACAGCGCCTTGTCTGGGCAGACAAGACGCCTCAGGTTCAGTGGGAGACCTTGGTCTTGCCTGATGAGAGGGGGGGCTTCGGGGTTCCTGATTTGCATTTGTACTTCCTAATAGCACAATGTAGTTATGCAGACGTCTGGGTCCAGCCTGACGCTCGCGTCCCATATTCTAAACCGGAGGCCGATCTGGAACTCCCACATACCCTGTCTACTGTCCTGCCTACGGGATTCACTCTGGACCCCCGGGATATTCAAACAGTCTCTACCACATGCAGGGCGTGGGGCAAGCTGTGCAGATTGCTTGGGCTGGAGATGCTCTATTCTCCTGCACTAGCACTGCCTAACCCTTCCTTGCTTCCAATTACTGGCGAAGTTTTGGTCCAGTGTATGCTGGAAAAGTTTGACATTCGTACAATGGGCGATCTGTTCCCTGATGGACACATTTTCTCTGTGTCTGAGGAGGCCCGATTTGCGGATCGTTCCTTTATGGACACTTTTGTAATGAAGCGTATGCACTCAATGCTCCGCGCCACTTTCCCTTCATTTCCTGGGCCCCTGAACCTACTCCTCCACTGACATTAGTAATACAGAGCCCTATTGGCGCACACTTGGTATCCAAACTATATAAACAATGTGGGGTGACCAGACCTGTGTCTGACGCTAAGGTGCGTGCGAACTTGGGCGGGCCCATTGCTGATGACCAATGGGAATGGTGATGTTGCGCTACCAAGGAGATTTCGTTAAACAGTAGACACAAGTTACTTCATTTCAAATTCCTTCATAGGATGTATCACACACCCACCCGTTCTCATAGAATTGACCATAATAGACCTCATCATTGCCCAAAATGCTTGGCCCCATTTGTTGATTTTGCCCACCTTGCTTGGACCTGCCCCAAGATACACCAGTACTGGTCCCTAGTACATTCCACACTGGGGGACATGCTATCCATGGAGCTACTGCCTACCCCTGAGATCGAGCTGTTGGGATATGTAGCAAACTTTCCCAAGAAGATCAGGAAGCTGGCATCTCTGGGATTTCTGCTGGCCAAGCGCAAAATTGCTCTATTATGGGGAAGCAAAAGGACACCTTATCTGCAGGCATGGCTCCGTAGTTTAGCTTTTTGCAATGTTAATAGCGAAGAATATTCCACCCTGATTCCCAGTGTCTCTCGCCCTGTAGATATCTGTGGACCATACAGAGCCAAAAAACGGTCTGAGCGAGACTGGACAACCTCGAGTGGCATTACTCCTGAGGGTATTGGCTAGGCGTCAGTTCAAGGAGGGGTGTTGAGTCAATGTACTGCTGCTTTGCATATTGTTGATGTAAATGTTTTCCCATCAATGACGTTCGATTGCCGTTGTGATTATTGTCTCTCCATATTGCTGAACCTTTTTATTGCACTTCATGACTGTATACCCTTGAGGTTCCGTTGTCATGTAATCATATTGCATTTTCTATTCAGAATGTTATATGCAACTATGCTACAAGACAACCTCTATGTACATGATTTGTTGTCAATAATGCTGCGGACTGCACTATATTGATCAATCTTCTTTACTATGAAAAAACTGAAAATGAAGATAAAAAAACAACAAAAAAAACTGATATAAAATTTTCGAAATAAACAGGAGGACAACGGGGAGGCGGTTGGGACAGTGAGGAATACACAGGGAGATACTGTATCAACCAGAAAAAGCATTACCAAAGGTAAGTAACTTGTTCTTCTGATGGATACATCTGCCTGTGGATTCCTCACCTTTTGAGTTGAATTCCCAAGCAGTACCTCTCCCGGTAGAGGGTGTCCACCTTACTATACCAACATATCTTGCAGAACAGAACGTGCAAAGTGGCCATCCCTCCTAACCTCAGAATCCAAGCAGTAATGCTTTGCAAAGGTGTGGAGGGAGGCCCAAGTTGCTGCCTTACAAATATCAACAACAGGAACACCTCTATCCAAAGCAGAAGTAGAAGACTTAGCTCTGGTGGAATGAGCTCTAAAACCTTCAGGCGGCTCCTTCTTGGTCAGGGCGTAGCAGATCTTGATACACACGATGATCCTCCTGGAGAGTGTTGGTTTGTGGACAGCCTTTCAGTCCAAAATAGCCCACGAAAAGCTGATCATCCAGCCTTAGTTCCCTGGTCCTGTTTAGGTAAAAACTGACCGCCCTCCAGGCGATGAAGTCTCTCCTCCACATTGGAAGGGTGAGGGGGAGGATGGAAGGTAGGTAAGGTAACAGACTGACCTAAATAGAAAGGAAAAACCACCTTAGGCAGGAAAGCAGCCCTGGTCATGAGAACCTGGTCCTGAGGTAATGGCGATCAAAAAGACCGTCTTGAAAGAAAGAAGCCTCAAAGGACAACTATGAAGAGGCTCAAAAGAAGACCCCATCAGAAATGTAAGAACAAGGTTTGAATCCCACTGAGGCATAATAAAGGAAGTGGGAGGAAACTTATTGATTAAGCCCTTAATGAACCTCATAACAACTGGAGATTTAAACAACTATGGCTGGCCTGGCAAACAAAGGAAAGCTAACAAAGCCAACAAATATCCTTTAAGTGTAGCTACATCACAACCCTGCTGAGCCAAAGACAGAGAAAAACTTAGCACATCAGAGAAACGGGCCTTCAAAGGATCAATGGACCTCTCTCCACACCATATCACAAATTTGGACCACCTGGAGGGATAAAGAGATTTGGTGAGTGTCTCCTGGATAATAAAATACCATCCGGAACATCTGGTGGGAGAGAGAAGGAACTTAGATTGCCCCGTTCAATCACCAAGCATGAAGGTGCAGGCTCTGGAGGTGGGGGTGTAAAAACGTGCTCCTGCGACTGTGAGAAGAGATCTGCCCTGAGAGGGAGACGGAGCAGAGGGTGCAATGAGAGGTGAAGTAGATCTGTGTACCACATCCTTCCAGGCCAATCTGGGGTGCTCAATATGACTTGCGCCCGGTCTTGGCGAATCTTCCTCAGAACTCGAGGAATAAAGGGTATGGGGGAAACACGTAAAGGAGCTGCAAACTCCAATCTAACTGAAATGCGTCCCCCCAATGCTCCCTGCATCGGAAACTGGGGCCTGCAGAACGACCAGCAGTGCGCGTTCTCGCGAGTGGCAAGAGGTCCAACTGAGGAAAGCCCCACATCTTAAAGACGAGATGGACCTCCTCCGGACGAAGCCGCCATTCATGATCGGCTGAGTAATGCCGACTGAGACTGTCTGCATGTACATTTTGAACAGCGGCCAGATGATTTGCCATTACACAAATCTAATAGCCCTGAGCCCAGGACCAGAGTCGCAGAGCCTCTCTGCAGAGACGATAAGACCCTACACCTCCCTGTTTGTTGATGTAGCACATCACAGTGTTGTCCGGCAGGACCTGAACTGACTGACTGTGAAGGGATGGAAGGAAGGCCTTGAGAGCCAAACGTATTGCCAGCAATTCCAAAAGGTTGATGTCAAGCAACCTTTCCTCTGGAGACCAAAGACCTTTGACCTCCAGATCTCCCAGATGAGAACCCCACCCTAGAGTTGAGGCATCCGTGATCACTGTGGCCACAGGTAGAGGAGGATGAAAGGGCTTTCCTTGAGACAGGTTGCCCTGCACGCTCCACCAAGACAGCTCCGCTGCAGTATCTCTGGAGATTCCCTGGGAACTCCATTGTGCTGATACCACTGCCTGTGGAAGCACCACTGGAGTGCCCTCATGTGCTAGCCTGCATGGCTGACCAACAGTATGCAGGAAGCGAACAGTCCGAGCAGGCTTAGGACCTTCAGCGCTCCATTGTGAAACAAAGGAATAATCTCCTGTATGTCAAGAATCCTCTACGGAGACGGAAAAGCTCACCATACAGTAGTGTCCAGTATTGCCGCTATGAACAGGCTACGCTGAGAAGGCACCAGGTGAGATTTGGGCACATTTATTGAGAAACCCAAGTTGAACAACAAATGTGTTGTTGCATGCAAGTGGCGCAATACCATCTCTAGAGACTTTACTTTTAGCAGCCAGTTGTCCAGATAAGGGAAAACAGGAACCTCTGACCTTCTGAGATGTGCTACCACAACCACCATCACCTTTGTGAAGACCCGTGGGGCGGAAATGAGACTGAATAGAAGGACCTCAAACTGGTAGTGTTGCGATCCTACCATAAACCGGAGATATTTCCGATGCAACTTCAGGATGGGAAGATGAAAATACACATACTGCAAATCAATCAACACCATCCAGTCTTCTTGTTGCAGCGCTAGAAGAAACTGAGTCAAGGTCAACATTCTGACCTTTTCCTGTCTGAGGTAAAAATTCAAAATCCTTAGGTCCAGGATCGGCCTCAATCGGTTGTCCTTCTTGGGAATCAGGAAATAACGGGTAGAACATCCTTGACCCCTTCCCCGCTCTGGAACCACCTCTATCGCCCCTTTCTGCAATAAGACAGGAAGAACAAGTTACTTACCTTTGGTCACGATATATCTGCAAGAAACATTAGTTAGTTATACATTCCTTACCTTAGAATTACACCCAGGTGTCAGACTGAATCTGGAACGTTTTTTCGTTAGCAGTACCTCTGTGCATTGGAAGGTGGCGTCCGTCGTCGCAGCGTTCATCGTCAGAGTCGTGGTTGCCGTGATGACGTCGCGGCAGCTACTTAGACGCTGCCCTCACACGCTGATGTCAGTTCTGTACACAACTTTCCGTGCCAGAAACACAGAGCCATGCAAGACACTGACCACAGTTGCACAAAACTAGAGCCCAGAAAGGATGTCCTTAACCCTAGAAATCAGTTCGCAGAACGAGGAGGATGGGTGGGGTGGTAAGGAATGTATAACTAACTATTGTTTCTTATAGATATATCATTACTGAAGGTAAGTAACTAGTTCATCTGAAAGAAAAATGTTAGTTATAGATTCCTTACCGTAGAATAGATACCCCAGCAATACCAACCCCGGTGGAGGGTCTGCAAACCAAGCTCACACCTGAAAGTCCTGGAGAACGGAACGGCCAGAGAAGCCGTCTCTCCGGACTTGGCTGTCCAGTCAGTAGTGCTTGGTGAACATGTGCAGTGAAGCCCATGTGGCTGCCTGACAGATGTCATTCAGAGGAGCTCCTCTTCCCAAGGCAGTAGTGGCTGCCGTCGCCCTAGTGGAATGGGCACGTAGCCCGCCTGGAGGCTCCTTTTTAGCCAGAGAGTAACATGCCTTAATACACAATATGACCCATCTTGAAATTGTGCATTTGGGTACGGCCCGACCTTTCTTCGCGCCCACATAGCCAACGAAGAGTTGATCATCCACCAGGAACTGTTTTGTGCGATCCAGATAGAAGGAAAGTGCATGTTTTGGGTCTAGACGATGGAGCCTCTCTTCCTCCTTCGAAGGATGCGGCGGCAGAAAGAAGGTGGGCAAATTAATGGCCTGTCCAATGTGGAAGGCAGTGACCACCTTAAGAAGGAAGGATGGACGGGTCCGGAGAACCACCTTGTCCAGATGAACAGACAGGAAAGGAGGTTTGGAAGAAAGGGCCTGGAGCTCACTCACCCTTCTAGCAGAAGTGATGGCTACCAGAAAAGCAGTCTTAAGAGTCAAGAGACGTAAGGGAAGGTTATGAAGCAGCTCAAAGGGAGTGCACATTAGATAGGTTAGAACAAGATTCAAGTCCTACTGAGGCATAACAAGAAGATTGGAGGAAAGAGATGTGTTTAGCCTTTAAAGAAATGGTTAACTACAGGGGACTTGAAAAGAGAAGGCTGATCTGGTAGCCAAAGTAAGGCATAGATGGCTGAAAGATAGCCCTTAATAGTAGCCAGAGCAGAGCCCTGCTGGGCTAAAGAGAGAAGGAACAAGAGAACCTCGGAAAGAGGGGTAGAAAGGGGATCCACAGCCTTTGCTGTGCACCATGCCACAAATTTGTTCCACTAGCAGGAGTATACCGACTTAATGGAGGGACGCCTGTTGGACTTGGCCCTTAGGGCAGGTTCACCCCTAGACTTTTTGCTTTTAAATGGTGACCTGGCAATGGTGATTTTTGGGGTTCTGCGCACTTTCACTGTGTCCCAGTGGAAAGTGCGTGCGCACTTTGAGTGCATGTGCTGAGCTAGGCCTGCCCGCCCATAGGAATGCTGGGGAATGTATGTGTCCCTAGTAGTTCCTGATGCGTGGGGTGTACAGGCTCGAGTTTGGTATGTGTGAACTCGTGGGTATGAATGCTGCGCAACGGTATGTGCGGCTTGTATGTGTCCAGTGGGGAAGTGTCCTTCCTAGACATGGCTGTACGTGTGCAGTGAGGGTGCTGGCGTGTGATTGGCTGGAGCTGGCTGGCATGCCACGCTCCAGGAAGTCTGGATGGGTGTGCCCGGTGGTGAGTGGGAGATTAGCATGCTGATGGCTGGGGAGGAGTGAACCTGTGTCCTGAATGAGGCTGGGTTTTCCCCTGACAATGCTGGCTCCGCCCCCCTGTGGTGTGACTGATGACCCAAGCCCTGCCAGTGAATAGAGAGGGTGGTTGAGGTAAACAGAGTACTCAAAAACCAGCTGCGACTGGTTCTGCCCCCACCCTGCACCTACAGACAAAGGAAATGATGTATAAAAATGGGGCTGTGTCCCCACAGAATTTGTTCTCTTCCAGGATCCTGAGGGGGCTGCTGCTGCTGTTGCTGGGCCAGAGGACCGCCACTTGGACTGTCTCCCTGCCTGGAGACCCAGTGAGCTGGCTCTGGGCCCAGCCTTGCTCCCCCTGCCTTGCTGAAGGACTTTGCCTGGATTTTTGCTGGCTTCCAGTGCCTGGAAGCGCTGCATCTTGACCCATAGCGCCTGGGGGCACTGTATTGGCTCTCTAGCACTGAGAGTGCTTTACTTTTAGTCCCTGGAGCGCCTGGGAGCGCTTTTGCTTTGCTCTAGCGCTTTAGAGCGGTTTATTTGTAAAAGCCGGTGCCCACCCGGCATTTGACACGTTTTGCCGATTTTCGGCGATTACCCCGTATTTGCCGATTTTGTAGCCCTGGCAGGTGCCCACCCTGCCAGGAACCTGGTGCCGTTGGTTTGGCCCCAGATCGAGTGCCCACCTCGATTTATTGTTTATTGAAGAAGCCGGTGCCCACCCGGCATTGCCTGCTGAGATTGTCCCCGTTGCCGCCGGCCCGCGACCAGGAAGTCAGGCAGGCCGGGGGCGGGGCCTCAGGACAACTCTGTGACGTCATTCTCGGGCCGCGCTGGGATTGGCTGCCGGCCCGGGACCTGACTTCGAGGCCGAGAGAAGTGAAGCCGGAAGCTGCTGCCTGCCGGGGCTCCCATGTGAAGGGAGAGCCCTGGGGAGAAGCAGTGCCCAGGAGAGAGAGGGGAGAAGTCTGCGGCGAGCCCCGAGGAGCGGGCGCTCTCATGTGTCACCAGTGAAGAGGAGCAGGGCCGAATAGGAGTCCTATCCCCCTGCGAGGAGGAGCCCCTCCCCCTGCTCCTCCTCCCCCTGCCACAGGAAGCCGGTGAGTGGGGCCCCGGGGGCATTCCTTCTTTGAGCCCGGAGAGGCTCTGGCCGCATATTTGTTTTATAGCCCTGAGAGGGCTCTGGGGGCAGTTCCTGATTCCGAGTCCCAGAGAGGGGCTGGGATCAAGTCTAACTCGAGCCCTGAGAGGCTCCCCGCCCCCATTTTGTGTTCGGAGCCTAGTGAGAGGCTCTTGAGGGCACCACAAGTCATTTTCGAGCCTAAGAGAGGCTCGAGGCACCCCCAGTGTTCCCGGGTCCCCCGTGAGGGACCCCAACAGCCCAGTGAGGCTGCATCTTTTTGGTTTAAGAGTCCTGAGAGACTCTCAGGGGGCATTGTATTTGTTTTGAGAGCCCAGCGAGGCTCCCACATTGGCCCCATCGTTGTTTTTGAGTCTTGGAAGGCTCAAACCTTGTTGCACCAGTTGCCCAGCACTTTGTGGGCAACTGCCACATTTAGGCCCCCTGACTTTGGGACACAGGGCGTCCTAGCCCTAGAGAGGCCAGTTGGCCTAGGGACAGTCACAGGTGGTGACTTAAGTGAGTTTGGCGCAATTGTTCATTTTTTGCACCTCTGAATGTATTGTTGATGCATCATGTGTTTTCCTTCCTTACACCTCTGAATGAATGTTATGCATTGCATCATGTGTTATGTTCTTACACCCCTACAGGTATTGTGATACTTAGGTGGGTGTTTTCTCCCTAGTACAGGTGGTGCTAGTGAGGTCCTCGTTACCAGTGATTACTGGTTGTGTGCTCTATTTTTATATTTTGTGCTACAGTGATTTACATTCTAAGTGCTATTTCTGAAAGTGTTACTTCTGATTCCTGACAGTGGTCTAGGTGGCCCTGTCTTGTACATAACCCCTGTAAATTCTGCCCCTGCCCCTGGCACATTGTAAAGTGTGTGTTTTATCTAATGTGTTTTGGTGTAATACAAAGGCTATTTTTATATAACCTTGTGTGGAGTTTCATTTGTGGTGGGTCCTGGGGGTTGTTGCTGGGGTGCGTGCGCAAATACTTAACTTACATCGCCTCCAAGTTTAGCCTTGCTGCTCGCGCACGTTACCTAGAGGGTGAGCAGGGGTTATCTTGGCGTGTAACTCCCTTGCCCTGACTTGGGAGTGGTGGTCTCTGACTGACTTTGGCGAAAGCCCTGGCCAGCCAGGGATCCCATTTCCAACATTGGCGGCAAGCGGTGAGGATAAGGATTTGTGTTTGCGTTGTACCACAGTAGTAACTGGCCACACTACAAAGCTCTGCATTTTAGATGACTACATTTTAGGGGATTGTTTTTTTTTTAAGTTTCATATTTTCTTCTCCTGAAGGTATCATTGTGCAATTGTGTCCAGTGCATTTGTCCCCCACCCTGCGCCCAGAGTCGGTACCTGTGTCACGTGTGGTCAGGTTGAGGAATCAGGGGTGGTAGAAACTGCCTTACCAGTCCGAGGGGAGGGTTGTGTGTGGATGAATGGTGTGTGGCACTAGGCAAGTGAGTGTGAGTTCCCTGGGATAGAGAGCTTGCTGATACTTTGTGAATTGTGTACTCCTGTGTTAGCTCAGACCCCTAGGTTCCCTGTGTGATCTTGTCTCTAGAACGTCCTGCCAAGATGGAGCTTGTCTTTGATCTCAGTGATCTAGTTTGGTACAATACGCAGGAGTTGGAAGGGTTCTGTAGAGAGAGAGACATAGGGGTGGATGGGTCAGATACTAAGTACGAACTTAGGAACTACCTGGTCCAATGGTGTAAGGTACAAAGGGATCTTGAGCACAGTTAGAAACGGGCCTGGGCCTCACACCAGGAGGGTGGTGGGTCTGTGGGGAGCCCTGAAGATTCAGAAGAGGAGGAAGAAGATGACAGCACCTGGATGCCAGTAGAGAGTGAGGACCCCATAGATAGGGAGTCCCTTGCTGGGTCCAGTTTAGGAGGCAGCACCTCATCCCTTTCCCTGTCCCCAGAGGAGCTGGAAGATAGGAGGAGAGAAAGGGAGCACCAGCTTGCCTTAGAGAAGCTCAGGTTAGAGCATGCCCAGGCTATGGCGCAGCTGGAGCTTAAGAAGCAACAGCTAGAGACTGAGAGGGTCTTAGCACAAGAGAGGATAGAGGAGGCTGAGAGGGCCTCCACCAGAGGCAAAGTAGCTCTGGAGGGTAGACTATCCCCTGCACACAGTTTTAATTTTCTGGATTCCCCGGGGAGGGTTGAGTCCAGTGGTGGCAGCTATATAGAGCCCAGTGCAAGAAGTCCCACCCCCAGTTCCCACAGTCTGGTACCTGTTTCCCCAGAGGAGGAGTATAGGTTGAAGTTCAGGGACAGTAGGAAACTGTCTCACCAGTCTTGGGAGGAGTTTGCAAGGGACTGTCAGTGTGCACTGATTGAGTGGTTAGAGGTTCCCACGGGACCAGATTTTGACAAGCTGTTTGATCTTATTCTCAAGGAGCAGGTGCTCAGTTGTTGTTGGCCGGAGTTGCGGCAACACCTGTTGAGGTTGGAGACCTTTGATCCTTGGGAGCTGGCAAAGGAAGCAGACAGATTGGAGAGTGCTAGAGGTTCTCTAGAGTCATTAGGGAGTGACTCCAAAAGTAGTGGTTCAGGTATCTTCCAGCCCAGCGTGGTGGAAGAGGCTCAGTGTAGCCCAGCTAGGCCCCAGGATAGTGAGGAGGGTGTAGGGGCTCACTGCCAGGCTCAGTGGAGCAGGAGTGAAGGGGAGACCGAGGTTCCCCAGACACCCGAAGCCCTGCCTCAGGACTTGGATGGTTTCTGTAGGGAACACCAGGTTGGGGACCTAGGCTGTCCTGTTAGTCCATTTGAGGAAGATCTCCTAGTGAGTAGAGGACCTGGAGCGTCTGTAACCAGAGCTCCTGTGGTTCTAGAGTCTGGCAGTACCGCTCCGGTAGGGAGGGTACAGGAGTCCAGCGTGAGGAGTGATTGGGGGATGAGTTTCCCAGTGGATGCACCAGTGGACCAGGGACTAGCCAGTTGGGCTAGATCTTCTTGGGGGGACCCGGGTGGCGCCACATCTGGTCTGGGGGATCGTCACGCACTGTCAAGTGGACAGGGGACGGGAGATCTGCGCCAGACAGACAGTCACGCAACATATGTGTCATTTGTTAGCCTCAGGGGGATTGTGTGTGAATCCCCAGAAGTCCTGGAGTGCCAGGCAATTGTTCCACTGAAGGTTTTAGACCAGAGGTTGGAAGGCCAGGTTCAGGATCAGCCTGACCTGAAGGGTAGGACGACTGTAACCAGTGTCCTGACCGGTTCTTCTTCCAGAGGAACTTCTCCAGTTGGGAGAGGGCAGACCTCTGGAAGGGGGTGCAGAGGGTGGGAGAGCCCACCTCTGACCCCGGTGCAACTTGAGGGGTTAAACCCTAGGTTGGAGTGGCGTTGTAAGGGTACCCCTCGCAGGAGGAGGAGGAACCCTAGAAGAAGAGGTAGGGGGAGGAGAGCCTTCCCTGAGACTCCTGGTCCGCCTGAGGTTGTAGACCCTAGGCTGGAGAACCAGTGGCAGTCTAGTCCTGTCTTGCAGACAGGAAGAGTGGAGAATGGCTTCTATGTGCCAGGGGTTACTACCCCCGCTCTGCGAATAGGCAAGGACCGGTGGCACCTGGGTGGCCCAGGGCCTGGTCCTGGCCGCGGACAACTTGGGAGTACCAGTGGGGTAGCCCAGTTGGTCCAGACAGTGCGTTGAGAAGGAATCCCATGGGTTCACCGTGGCGTAGAACAGGAGGGTGTCCCTGCAGTTGCGGGCCCGCGTCCGTGTTCTATCGCCCCAAGCAGGGAAGTCCATCACGGTGGTGATTGGTCTCCCCTGCGTTTTGGCTGGAAGGGGGTTGTGTTGGACTTGGCCCTTAGGGCAGGTTCACCCCTAGACTTTTTGCTTTTAAATGGTGACCTGGCAATGGTGATTTTTGGGGTTCTGCGCACTTTCACTGTGTCCCAGTGGAAAGTGCGTGCGCACTTTGAGTGCATGTGCTGAGCTAGGCCTGCCCACCCATAGGAATGCTGGGGAATGTATGTGTCCCTAGTAGTTCCTGATGCGTGGGGTGTACAGGCTCGAGTTTGGTATGTGTGAACTCGTGGGTATGAATGCTGCGCAACGGTGTGTGCGGCTTGTATGTGTCTAGTGGGGAAGTGTCCTTCCTAGACATGGCTGTACGTGTGCAGTGAGGGTGCTGGCGTGTGATTGGCTGGAGCTGGCTGGCATGCCAGGCTCCAGGAAGTCTGGAAGGGTCTGCCCGGTGGTGAGTGGGAGATTAGCATGCTGATGGCTGGGGAGGAGTGTACCTGTGTCCTGAATGAGGCTGGGTTTTCCCCTGACAATGCTGGCTCCGCCCCCCTGTGGTGTGACTGATGACCCAAGCCCTGCCAGTGAATAGAGAGGGTGGTTGAGGTAAACAGAGTACTCAAAAACCAGCTGCGACTGGTTCTGCCCCCACCCTGCACCTACAGACAAAGGAAATGATGTATAAAAATGGGGCTGTGTCCCCTCAGAATTTGTTCTCTTCCAGGATCCTGAGGGGGCTGCTGCAGCTGTTGTTGGGCCAGAGGACCACCACTTGGACTGTCTCCCTGCCTGGAGACCCAGTGAGCTGGCTCTCGGCCCAGCCTTGCTCCCCCTGCCTTGCTGAAGGACTTTGCCTGGATTTTTGCTGGCTTCCAGCGCCTGGAAGCGCTGCATCTTGACCCATAGCGCCTGGGGGCACTGTATTGGCTCTCTAGCGCTGAGAGCGCTTTACTTTTAGTCCCTGGAGCGCCTGGGAGCGCTTTTGCTTTGCTCTAGCGCTTTAGAGCGTTTTATTTGTAAAAGCCGGTGCCCACCCGGCATTTGACACGTTTTGCCGATTTTCGGCGATTACCCCGTATTTGCCGATTTCGTAGCCCTGGCAGGTGCCCACCCTGCCAGGAACCTGGTGCCGTTGGTTTGGCCCCAGATCGAGTGCCCACCTCGATTTATTGTTTATTGAAGAAGCCGGTGCCCACCCGGCATTGCCTGCTGACATTGTCCCCGTTGCCGCCGGCCCGCGACCAGGAAGTCAGGCAGGCCGGGGGCAGGGCCTCGGGACAACTCTGTGACGTCATTCCCGGGCCGCGCTGGGATTGGCTGCCGGCCCGGGACCTGACTTCGAGGCCGAGAGAAGTGAAGCCGGAAGCTGCTGCCTGCCGGGGCTCCCATGTGAAGGGAGAGCCCCGGGGAGAAGCAGAGCCCAGGAGAGAGAGGGGAGAAGTCTGCGGCGAGCCCCGAGGAGCGGGAGCTCTCATGTGTCCCCAGTGAAGAGGAGCAGGGCCGAAGAGGAGTCCTATCCCCCTGCGAGGAGGAGCCCCTCCCCCTGCCACAGGAAGCCGGTGAGTGGGGCCCCGGGGGCATTCCTTCTTTGAGCCCGGAGAGGCTCTGGCCGCATATTTGTTTTATAGCCCTGAGAGGGCTCTGGGGGCAGTTCCTGATTCCGAGTCCCAGAGAGGGGGACTCCAAAGGCTGGGATCAAGTCTAACTTGAGCCCTGAGAGGCTCCCCACCCCCATTTTTTGTTCGGAGCCTAGTGAGAGGCTCTTGAGGGCACCACGAGTCATTTTCGAGCCTAAGAGAGGCTCGAGGCACCCCCAGTGTTCCCGGGTCCCCCGTGAGGGACCCCAACAGCCCTGTGAGGCTGCATCTTTTTGGTTTAAGAGTCCTGAGAGACTCTCAGGGGGCATTGTATTTGTTTTGAGAGCCCAGCGAGGCTCCCACATTGGCCCCATCGTTGTTTTTGAGTCTTGGAAGGCTCAAACCTTGTTGCACCAGTTGCCCAGCACTTTGTGGGCAACTGCCACGTTTAGGCCCCCTGACTTTGGGACACAGGGCGTCCTAGCCCTAGAGAGGCCAGTTGGCCTAGGGACAGTCACAGGTGGTGACTTAAGTGAGTTTGGCGCAATGGTTCATTTTTTGCCCCTCTGAATGTATTGTTGATGCATCATGTGTTTTCCTTCCTTACACCTCTGAATGAATGTTATGCATTGCATCATGTGTTATGTTCTTACACCCCTACAGGTATTGTGATACTTAGGTGGTTGTTTTCTCCCTAGTACAGGTGGTGCTAGTGAGGTCCTGGTTACCAGTGATTACTGGTTGTGTGCTCTATTTTTATATTTTGTGCTACAGTGATTTACATTCTAAGTGCTATTTCTGAAAGTATTACTTCTGATTCCTGACAGTGGTCCAGGTGGCCCTGTCTTGTACATATCCCCTGTAAATTCTGCCCGTGCCTCTGGCACATTGTAAAATGTGTGTTTTATCTAATGTGTTTTGGTGTAATACAAAGGCTATTTTTATATAACCTTGTGTGGAGTTTCATTTGTGGTGGGTCCTGGGTGTTGTTGCTGGGGTGCGTGCGCAAATACTTAACTTACATCGCCTCCAAGTTTAGCCTTGCTGCTCGCGCCACGTTACCTAGAGGGTGAGCAGGGGTTATCTTGGCGTGTAACTCCCTTGCCCTGACTTGGGAGTGGTGGTCTCTGACTGACTTTGGCGAAAGCCCTGGCCAGCCAGGGATCCCATTTCCAACAAAACCTTTCTGCCAAAATTACGTCACAGACTTCAGGAGGCAGTTCGAAAGAGGTCAACTGCTGCTGTTCAATTTCCACGCAAGGAGATGGAGACTGGACAGTTTAGGGTCTAATGACCACTCAGTATTGTACCCCTCCCCAGTAAACTTGAGACCTACTAAACCAGTCAATCCAAACATCCCCACCGTGACGGGAAATGTGTTCTTGCCATCCCCGCACCACACTAAGATCTCCGTTGGAATATAGCAGGGTTGGAGTACAGACTTTGTGTGCCTGATTGGGTGGAGTTCATACAACAAGGGGATATTTGGTCTTTTCAGGAAACTTGGGCGGTTGCTCCTTTATTCTGCGCCGGTTTCCTAAACTTTTTTAAACCAGCAGTTAAAGGCCTTAGAGGGAGACCAGTAGGTGGTTTGACCACCTGGGTCCGTCAGCATGAAGGAGTCACAGTAGAAGAGATAACAATTGACAGTCCTGATATACTGATCATTAGGATTCGCTCGACCAAGGGCTTCAATATCCTGCTTGTGAATGTTTATGTAAGGGGTCTCCAGGGTGGGAAAGTTTCTCCTACCATTACACTCTTGGAGAACTTTCTCATGAATACACAGAGTGAGGGGTATAGGGTGGTGGTGGGAGACCTTAAGACCTTAATACCTGTTTTGAGCCGCTGGATGGAGAAGATGGGAAGCTCTCCGAGGCTGAGGACATGGTGTGGGGAATTCCACAGTTGGAACTGGTACCCATAAGGAAGTGCACACAATCCGCTATTTATCTGAAAGGGCTGTGTCTCAACCTAGGATTGAGGGCAGTAAATGGTAGGGTACAATCAGATAGGATGGGTAAAAATACTTTCAACAATGGCAGACATGGTAGCCGAATCGATTATATTTTGATCGATGTGCAGCTATGGTCCGCTGTTGTTGATATGGAGGTTATAACCAGACTAGAAAGTGACCACAACCCACTAGTACTGGTCTTAACAGATTATAGCTTCTCAAGGCTGCCCCCCGACAAATCTAATGTTTTGCAAGCCCGGGTCATACTAAAAAATGATCTGAGAAGGGTTCGGTGGCCCAAGATAGCCACAGATGAGGTAGCCAGAGCCGCAATAAGATCACTCGTTACACAAACTGTGGTGACCCTGAGGAGTTGTGATACTCAGGATTCGATCAACGCTAGAATTCCCAGTGCCCATAGAGAGTTATTTCAGGGACTTAAAAAGCTATTTATTAAGAGTATCTCAAACCAGGGTAGAAAGGGAACCCAGAGGAACGTTTCCTGGTATGACCAAAAGTGTAGCCAGGCCCACCGTGAACTAATTGTGGCAATTAAATCTAGAGTTCCGGGGCCAATACAATCCTGCAGAGCAAGCTATAAACTAGCACTGAAAAATGCAAAAAAAAATTGGGATGAGGAACGCTGGAGGGTCCTTACAGAGGCCTGCGATGGCAGAAACTTGTCGCAGTTCTGGCACCACCTTAAATGGGGCAATAGTCCTGATGAGCGACCCAGGTCTGCCCATGTGGAACCACAAAATTGCGTCAGCTTTTTTGAAAGTCAGTTTAAAACTAATACTGGGGTTGTAGTGGTTCTTCCCCCCCCCAAATTTTGATGAACCCCTAACAATTACACAATCCGAGGTAAAATTAGTTATGAAATCTATCCCGAGTGGCAAAGCCCCAGGCCCGACTGCATTCCGGCGGAGCTGTATTTACAAGAACAGGATCTGTGGGTCCCCTATATAACCATCTTAGCCAACGCCATAGTAAATGGTGCGCAGGTCCCCGATTCTTGTTTCGGGGCTGAGATTTTGCCAATATATAAGAACGGTGGCCCCTCAGCCCCGTCCAATTATCGGCCGATCAGCTTTATAGACACGGCACAAAAAATCATGGCCCGTCTAGTTCGGGGACGTATACAGTCCTGGATGCTTGACTTTGATATACTAACACCCCTACAGGCGGGCTTTCGGACTCATGTAGGGAGCCTAGATCAGGCATTTAGATTTGTGTTACTTTATTGGAAGGTTGTTCTCATTGGGGGTGACAAACTATACGCGGCTTTTGTGGATCTAAGGTCCGCATTTGACCTTGTGCCAAGGGTAAAGTTATGGGAATGTCTATTAAAACTAGGCATGCCAGTAGAATTGGGGAGGCTTTTGGTAAATCTACATGCCCACATGTACGCACAGGTTCGCTGGGGTAAGCCAGGCGAGGTGACTGATAGATTTGATGTTTCCAAGGGTGTCAGACAAGGGTGTGTATTGGCCCCTACTTTGTTTTCCTTATTCATTAATGGGGTCCTAAATTATTTTACAAACCACCCTACTGACGCACCATCACTGACTGGAATGAAAATTCCTTTACTCATGTTCGCGGACGACACGCTTTTAATATCCAAAACGAGGCAGGGACTACAATTAGCCCTGTCTAGGTTTGAACTGTTTTGCCGCAAGCATGAGTTAGAGGTCAATGTGGCCAAGACCAAGTTCATGGTCCTGCGGGGGAAGAGCCCAAGTACAGCCAGGGTAACAATGGGAGGGGCTACCCTTGAACAGACATCGGGCTTTACTCATCTTGGTGTCACTTTTAGTGATAATCTAAGCTGGAACCCCCAGAAAAACCTCCTTACTTTAAAGCATGCCCAATTAGGAGGAGCCCTTCTTAAAGAACACAGATGCTCCCAAACAAAGCCCATGTCCCCCCTTATGAAGATCTATGGCTCCAAAATTTTGCCAGCGGTGTTGTATGGTGCAGAGCTTTGGGGTTATAGTAACCTGGATCCTCTTAAAGTGGCCCAAAACAAAATCCTTAGGGCAGCTACAGGCCTTCCGCAGTCCACACCCCGTATTCCTCTTCTATATGAGCTAGGGTGCCACTGGCGTTTTGGCGACGCCTGTGGACTACGCCTGAACTATCGCTTTATGCTAAAGCCCTGTTAAAAGTCAGAAACCTTCATGGTTCTTATAGGATAGGCTGGTTGAGTGAACATAGAAACACTGTCTGATATGGGGCTGGGGGAACGCTGGTCGAACCCGGACACAGTTACTTTCCCCCCGAAAAAGCTGTTGAGAGATCTGTACTGGGGATGGGCCATCTCCAAAAGACATGCTTCACTGACAGATGGCTCACTGACGGCATCATTTGTGTCGGTGAAGGTCGTCTGTCGCCTTGAAGACTACTGGAATGTTATTACCAGGCCTCTGGATCGTAAGCTATTCCATCAGCTAAGGGTAGGGACACTACCGCTAGGGGACTAACAAAGTCTTGGGCTAATAGTGGCAATGGATACTTCCCACTGTGCAAAGAGTCGGAAGAAACAGTTGACCACTTTCTATTTGTCTGCCCTTTGTACTATGCCCCAAGACATAAGTGGTTACGCCCAGTCTGTAAGGCATTGGGTATACGCTCGGCGAAGATAGCTAGTAGAATTTTGAAGACTGACACTTCATTATTGGTGGTAATTGGGGTTGCTAAATTTACTAGTTGTACAAAAGGGGGTGGTGATGGATCAAACCCAGATCGTTTGACTGGGTGTGAGTGTTTGATTGGTTCAGATGCTCCGTCCATCACCACCCCCTAATGATGGATCAAACCCAGATCTTTTGACTGGGTGTGAGTGTTTGATTGGTTCAGATGCTCCGTCCATCACCACCCCCTAATGATGGATCAAACCCAGATCTTTTGACTGGGTGTGAGTGTTTGATTGGTTCAGATGCTCCGTCCATCACCACCCCCTAATGATAGATCAAACTCAGATCTTTTGACTGGGTGTGAGTGTTTGAGTGGTTCAGGCACTCCGTCCATCACCACCCCCTAATGATGGATCAAACCCAGATCTTTTGACTGGGTGTGAGTGTTTGATTGGTTCAGATGCTCCGTCCATCACCACCCCTAATGATGGATCAAACCCAGATCTTTTGACTGGGTGTAAGTGTTTGATTGGTTCAGATGCTCCGTCCATCACCACCCCCTAATGATGGATCAAACCCAGATATTTTGACTGGGTGTGAGTGTTTGATTGGTTCAGATGCTCCGTCCATCACCACCCCCTAAAAGCTTTGGCCGCCAGAAGTGTGGCAGGGTATGCTCAGACGTGAGTCCCTTGCTCACTTTGCCACTGGATTCAAGCAAGCCGGGCTGAAGAAGGCTGTAATGCCAGAAACCGGTCCTCGGAAGCTTGTTTCCGGTCCAGGGAAGGCATGGCTTGGCAATTCGGGCTGGACTGTTCCCATGATGTACAGGGTCAGACTGATTTGCATATAGCCATGTCTGAACTGGGGTGGCAGAGTGGGCTAAAGAACGGTGATGGATCAAACCCAGATCTTTTGACTGGGTGTGAGTGTTTGATTGGTTCAGATGCTCCGTCCATCACCACACCCTTTTGTACCGCTTTGGCCGCCAGAAGTGTGACAGGGTATGCTCCGAGTGAGTCCCTTGCTCACTTTGTCACTGGATTCAAGCAAGCCGGGCTGAAGGCGGCTGGAATGCCAGAAACCGGTCCTAGGAAAATTGTTTCCGGTCCAGGGAAGGCATGGCTTGGCAGTTCGGGCTGGACTGTTCCCATGAGGCACAGGGTCAGACTGATTTGCATATAGCCATGTCTGAACTGGGGTGGCAGAGTGGACTAAGGAACGGTGATGGATCAAACCCAGATCTTTTGACTGGGTGTGAGTGTGTGATTGGTTCAGATGCTCCGTCCATCACCACCCCCTTTTGTACCGCTTTGGCCGCCAGAAGTGTGGCAGGTATGCTCAGACGTGAATCCCTTGCTCACTTTGCCACTGGATTCAAGCAAGTCGGGCTGAAGACGGCTGGAATGCCAAAAACCGGTCCTCGGAAGCTTGTTTCCGGTCCAGGGAAGACATGGCTTGGCAGTTCGGGCTGGACTGTTCCCATGAGGCACAGGGTCAGACTGATTTGCATATAGCCATGTCTGAACTGGGGTGGCAGAGTGGGCTAAAGAACGGTGATGGATCAAACCCAGATCTTTTGACTGGGTGTGAGTGTTTGATTAGTTCAGATGCTCCGTCCATCACCACCCCCTTTTGTAAATTTACTAGTTGGCCCTGGATACTACGGTTAAGATTGATTAACTCTGTATTAAATGTTTCCTAACCTGCCAGATTGGGTACAGGTTTGACGAACTGGGGAATGTCATATTGCACTTTAAATGTCATTTTTATGAGTTTTTACTGTAAATGAAGTCTTGTATATTATGATTTAATGCTATTTTATCTTGTTCTTAATGTATATTAATTTATTGTTTTAACCATAGTACACAATCATACTCATATTTGTGAATTTGTATAGTAGGGTAACAAACCCACTCCGAGTGGTTGTTTTTAGGGGTTGGGATTGTTTTATATGGTTGATTTGTGTAGTATGTCTTTTATGATGAAATATCAAAATAAAGACTTTCTTTGACTTGACTTGACTGGACAGTTTGGGTGGTGGACCGTCGACTGCTGCTGCGACAGCAGATACTCTCGAAGAGACAGTCTGATAGGAGGATCAATGGCCATGTTGAACAGCTCGGAATACCAGACTATTCGTGCCCAATCCGGAGCCACAAGAATGACCTGGGCCAGATCGCGCCTGATCTTCAGCACTCTGGGTAGAAGTGGTATAGGCGGAAGATCCATCATGCACCTGCGGCTGAGTTTGTCCGCTCTGGCATTCAGGGAACCTGCCCTGATGTTCCAGGCATGTCCAGAGGCAAAGGGCCTCTTGACATAGGGTACATGACCCCACCCCACCCTGTTTGTTGCAGTATCACATGGGAGTGGTGTTATCCATGAACACCTGCACTACTCTTCCCCGGACAGAGGGAAGGAATGCTTTCAGTGTAAGACGAATCGCCCGGAGCTCCAGAAGGTTAATGTGAAGCCCGGACTCTGCTGGAGACCAAAGGAATATGATCTCCACCTCTCCCAAGTGTCCTCCACATCCCAGAAGCCAGAAGGGATGCGTCCATCACTACAGTGTGCTCTGGTTGGGGAAGGGAGAGGGATCTGCCATTAACCCAATCCTGGTTCATGAGCCACCACTGCAGTTGTTGTGCAGTGCTCTCCGAGATCTGGACGCAATCTAAGAGATTCCCCTGATTCTGTGCCCACTGGAACTTCAGGTCCCACTGCAGAGCTCGAATATGCCACCTGGCATGATCTACCAGCAGGATGCAGGAGGCCATGAGGCCCGGGAGCCTCAGGGTCATTCTTTCAGGATAGAAGCTGAAAGATCAGAATCATAGCCCGAATATCCCGGACTTGCTGTTCGGGAGGATAGACCCGAAACTGTGTCGTGTCCAGACCCGTTCCAATGAAGAGGAGTTTTGAGAGGGAATCAGGTGCGACTTCGGCACATTGATTGAGAAACCCAGCGAAAGCAGGAAGTTGGCCATACTCTGGAGGTTGAAGACAACTGCCTGGGGCGTGCCCACCTCCAACAGCCAGTCATCGAGATAGGGGAAGACTGAATCCCCTGAGCTGTACAGATGTGCTGAGACCACCACCATCACGTTCTTGAACACCCGAGGGGCGCTGGTAAGGCTAAAGGGGAGCACAGTAAACTAAAAGTGCTTGTGGCCTACGGTGAACCGTAGGTAAAGCCGGTGAGCCGGCAGTACAGGAATGTGAAAATATGCATCCTGAAAGTACAACGCTACCATCCAATCTTCCGGGTCGAGGGCAGACAAGACCTGAGCAAGCGTCAACATCTTAAACTTCTCCATCCGGAGAAAGTGGTTGACGTCCCTGAGGTCCAAGATGAGAAGCAGGCCCTTGTCCTTCTTGGGGACCAGAAAGTAGTGGGAATAACAACCACAACCTACTTCTGGGACAGGATTGCACTCGATGGCTCCCTTGGCCAAGAGAGTCATAACTTCCTGCTGGAGAAGGGCCAGATGATCCTTCGACATGCTGTGGTATCTCGGTGGCATGGCTGGAGGGGTAGTCTCAAAGGGAAGGGAGTAGCCTCTTTGGTCTATTTGCAAAACCCACCTGTCCGACGTGACGGTGCGCCAGTGGGGGAGGTGATGACGAATCCTGCTGCCCACTGGTGTTTCATGGGCCTGAAAGGTTGGACTAGGAGGGTTTGGAGGCTGCTGCAGAGAGGAGGGGGGTCTGACCCACCTGCTGGCCCCCGGAACCACAACGGTTGTTCCCATGTCTCCGACTGTGCGAAGGTTAGGCAACTTGCTGCAGCATGTGGCTCCTGGCGTGATGTAGGGGGACACCTCTTCTGTAGCCAAGAATGGGGTGAAAAGCAGACTGCGCAGTGCGGGTGGAGAGGCCCAAGGACTTGGCCGTAGCCCTTGAGTCCATGAAACGCTTTAGAGCGTTGTCTGCTTTGTCGCCAAAATGCGACAGCCATACAAGAGCATGTCCATCAAGGTTTTCTGGACATCCCCTGAAAAGCAAATGGACCTCATCCAGGTATATCGACAAGGCGCTACCAGCGTGGAAATAGTACTGTCCAGACAGTCAGCGGTGTCCAGTCCACAACGTATTGTAACCTTTGCTGCATCCCTCCAGGCGGCAACAGCCTGGGAGAGCACTGCCTGGGCATCCTTCAGGCACTGAGGCAGCACCTATGCCACTGTATCCCACACCGAGTGGGAATAACAGCCCAAGAGACATGCAGTGTGATTCAGCTGTTGGGGGCTTCAGCAGGCAATCTGCCTTTCTCCTCCCGTGTCCCGCCGGTAATCTCGCCGGTCCCCCCGCCGCTGCAGCACCTTCCATCCGTGCAGCGCGGCCGAGGGGGGGACTGCAGCTCCCAGGAGCCTTAGCAGGGAAAGCTGCCACCGCCCACACCGCGCCCGGAGGCGCTTAAGTTTGGAGAGAGCCCCGGTGGAGCGGGGCTCTGTGATTCAGCTGTTGGGGGCTTCAGCAGGCAATCTGCCTTTCTCCTCCCGTGTCCCGCCGGTAATCTCGCCGGTCCCCCCGCCGCTGCAGCACCTTCCATCCGTGCAGCGCGGCCGAGGGGGGGACTGCAGCTACCAGGAGCCTTAGCAGGGAAAGCTGCCACCGCCCACACCGCGCACGGAGGCGCTTAAGTTTGGAGAGAGCCCCGGTGGAGCGGGGCTCTGTGATTCAGCTGTTGGGGGCTTCAGCAGGCAATCTGCCTTTCTCCTCCTGTGTCCCGCCGGTAATCTCGCCGGTCCCCCCGCCGCTGCAGCACCTTCCATCAGTGCAGCGCGGCCGAGGGGGGGACTGCAGCTACCAGGAGCCTTAGCAGGAAAAGCTGCCACCGCCCACACTGCGCCCGGAGGCGCTTAATTTTGGAGAGAGCCCCGGTGGAGCGGGGCTCTGTGATTTAGCTGTTGGGGGCTTCAGCAGGCAATCTGCCTTTCTCCTCCCGTGTCCCGCCGTTAATCTCGCCGGTCCCCCCGCCGCTGCAGCACCTTCCATCAGTGCAGCGCGGCCGAGGGGGGGACTGCAGCTACCAGGAGCCTTAGCAGGGAAAGCTGCCACCGCCCACACCGCGCCCGGAGGCGCTTCAGTTTGGAGAGAGCCCCCGCGTCGCGGGACCGCGCGCGGGCTAAGCCCGGGCAAAGGGCGGGCCCTCTGTGGCCCTCCGGTGGCCAGAGGAGGACGGGACGGGCCACCCCCCTTGGTTTCCCACGACAGAAGGAGGTAAAATAGACTCATCTATACACAGCTACTTTCGCTTCATATCCATGGGGCACTATTATGTGAAACATTGGACATCTTAGGTGCTGTTGCCATTCTCATTACAAACCTGAGAAAAACTATCACATCATGACTTGTAAGGGGGTGCCCAAATATACAATCCCTCAGAGGGTTTCGCGTAAGGGGACACTGGACCACTATGTGAACAGGGCAACACCTCCCACTGCCCGTGAACTAAAGAGTCCAGTACGATGCCCGTCCACCGAGAGCATACCTAGTATGAGATCTCCTCGACAGACAACGGACCTAGCAGAAATTCCATCTTGGTTAGAGGAACTAAACATTCTATGTAAATCTACGATTGTTCTTGTGGAGGCAGGAAGTATGCGGACTAGAACTCCCAGCACTCCTACCTGCTCGACAGATAACACAAGTCCCAAGACTACTACCCCCTCCCAACCAAATGTAACATTGTCGGGTACCCCCCCCTATTACCAGTAAAAGCTAGTAGGCAACCTTTAGTATCTCCGCAGGTTTCCTCCACTAAAAGAAAGAGAGCAGAGGCTAACCACACGGGAAGCCAATCTAAACAACAAAAGCTGCACCTAAGCCCACCAACGCCCATCACTACCACCCCAAAACCCTCTAGGGTACTTGCTAACCCAGATTCTCCTGTACCCCTATTCAGCCAACACTCTTGGTCCAAATCGCAAATATGGTTAAATCCATAATATCCCCCTTGCTAGAAAAAATAAACAACCTAGGGGACAGGATGACAGGTTTAGAGGAAATGATTAAAGCCAATTCGCCACACTTAAAAAGCATGGGAGGCCTCAGCCACCCACAGTCTTTAGTTGACAGGGAAGTGCTCAAAACAACTGCATGTTGTAACACTGTTAAAAATCACCCGGTAGTAGCGCAGATGCAAACCTCAAACACTCTGAAGGCTCTAATAAAACCCCCAATAGCACTGAGCACCTCCCCCAGAGTAGGGTTGAATAAAGATCCCACATCCCATAAGGAGAGAGCTGTAAACCGTGGCATCATGACACAAAAAGCAAATCATATACACTTACCGCCAGAGGCCGCTCCATTTGTGTGTATACTTTCGGGAGTGCCAGCACTCACAAATGGAAAATCGGAAAAACAAGAGGATCTAAGAAATAAGGTCGTGTTTTGGTTATCTAAAAACAGACCCCTACCTGCTAACATCGATGGTAGAATAGCAAGTGTCAAAAGGGTGGGATGGTTGGGTCCCCTTCGTAAAGATATACCAGGTGACCTAGTTTTAGTCAACTTCAGGAACAAACACGTTGTCCAACACCTACACAACTGGCAGCCAAGAATAGGAGATGGCCCCATATCCACCTGGGATCTTCGTGATTTTTACCCGAGAGCATCATTCTTCCCCCCTCTGAAACCATATGTAGTGAGTAACCGTTCCCTGGGTAGAAGTAGTCTTGTCTCAAGTGGTTATACCATTCCCACCCTCAATCGTTTTGACATAATTTCGGTCTAATTCGGATGAACTGAACAGATATGGTCATTACCTTAAATGAAATTGTTTTCTCTTCTTTTCCAACATGTAATGAATGATCCTATTTTTTCCCAATCAATATGGATAATTTGAAATGCGTATCCATAGGGAAAACTTGTATTTTATATCGTAAAGTAAATTTTAATGCCTTGTTGTTTTATGCTTTTATGGTTATACATTTTAACCGAATAAAGTACTTGATACTGATACAGACCACAGTCCTAAGCTGGCGGAAGAGAAAATGTTCTTGCCAAGGTGGTCCAGCTTCTTGGATTCCCTTTCCGGTGGAGTGGTAGGGAAGGCGCTTTTGGAAGTGGAAGCCTGGACTACCAAGCTCTCCGGGGTGGGATGTTGGGAGAGGAAAGTGGGGTCGCCTAGAGCTGACTGGCTTCGGGCAATCATCCTGTCTGTGGGAGCCCAGTGTTAAGCCTGGACCACGTGCCCAAAAGGACGTCTGGGAGGGCCTCATCAAACGGCAGCAGGGGCTCAGAAGAGCTCGCAGCCGGTTGAAGCACCTCAGTCAGGAGGTTAGTCCTGACCGCCACCGTAGGAAGTTTGAGGTTGAGAGCCACGGTCGGCCTACGCAACACCACTGTGTATGACGCTCCCTCCTCTGTAGCCACAGTAGGAGGAGACAACATGCCATGGTCAGGGGAGGTGTCCAAACCACTAGCATCCCCAGTTCCTCTCACCAGTGCTGTTCACTGTCCATCTGGTCAGTTAAAGGGTCACCTGGCCCCTCCCAGTCCTCCTGATCTTCCTCTGGGTGCCATTGTGGTTGAAATGGAACCCCAGGAGTGAACAAGGGCATACAAATCCCACTCGGCGCCGGATCTGGTGTTGACAATGCCGGTCTGGCTCCGTCGGGATGGAGACCGGGGTCGATGCCTGCCGGGGCGCCGACCAGGGTCGAACGCGGTAGTGGTGGCGTCGGAAGCGGCACGGGTGGAGGCATAACAAGGTCAACCGGCGCTGATCCAGATCCAGGCCTGAATCCAAGGGGGGCATGCGACGCCAGGGCTGGCGCCACCGGTAGCGAAGACCTAGGCACCCCGACCAAGTCCGCGGGGTCGGAAGGCTTGCTGGCAGGATTGGTCTGCCCAAAGATGGCCTGCATCGCCTCGTAGAACGTACAAAGCTGGGTGGATGTTGCTCTGGGTCCTGGAAAGGGAGGAAAACTCAAAGTCGACACTTCGGGCTCCGCGCGCGGAGCTGCGGGAAGGGCACCAGCCGCGTGCCTCATCGGACCGGCAGACGGACAAGGAGAAGTCGAAGAGTGACAATGCTTCTTCCACTTCTTTTAATGCTTCGACTTACCTGACCCCGAGTGCAAAGACTTCAATGATTTCGAACCGGAATGGTGTTGGTTCCATGATCGGTCCCTCGACCTCCCTCTCAATCGGGACCTCGGACAGCGTGCAGCCGACTGCCGGTGTTTAAGCAGCTTTTGGGACTGCTCCCGCAAAACTTTCGGAGCCATCGACCGGCAATCTGAGGACGACTTGGGGTTGTGCTCTAGGCAAAAAAGACCCCGCGGTGCGGATCCGTCACTGACATCATGCAATTATAGGAACGGCAGGCCTTGAAACCGGGCATCCCTCGTGCACCTTTTCGGAGTCAGAGACTCAAAAAAAGAAGTTGACAAAAGACGAGAAAAAGTTAGCCAAAAAATGACCAAGGTACAGCACTTCCCGGATCTGCGCCGGCTGGCGTGTAAAAACAAAGAACTGACGTCAGGCAGAGTCCACTTCGGTCCAAACAATCTTGAGCCATCGAAAGGCAGATCAAGTAGAGTAGCCTGAATATCTGGCGAAAAACCTGAAGATCCGAGCCAGGCATGTCTTCTCGTAGCAACTGAAGAACCCATTACCCGGGCAACTGAGTCTGAGGTGTCCAATCCCGACTGACTAACCTGTCTGGAAGCTACTTGAGGCTCCAAAAGAGCCTCAAGAAAATGCACTCGATCTTCCTCAGAAAGGTTAGGGGCCAATTGCTTAACAGAGTCCATAAAGGCATGAATGTACCTCCCAAGTAAGCAAGTGGCATTCCTTGACGTCAGCACCATATTTGCTAAGGAAAACACCTTCTTGGCTGACTGTTGTAGCTTTTTTGAATCCCTATCCCCCGGGGTGGTAGGAAAAAAGCTAGATGACTACTTGGAGCAAGAAGCCTGAACAACCAAGCTTTCTGGAGATGGGAGGGCAGAACGAAAAGCTGGATCACCAGGAGCAGGTCTATATCTTCTTGCTACTGATCTGGAAACTGCAGGAGCAGACAAGGGTTTCTACCACACCTCCATAATTGGCTTCGTCAAAGCCTCATTGAAAGGCAGTAGAGGTTCACTAGTTGCACTTCAGTCAAAATATTTGACTTAACTTCAGCTAAAGGCAACTGAAGATCCAACAACTCAGCAGCTTTCCTAATCACCACATGATAAGGGGCGACATCCTGAGAGGAAACAGCCTTAGGTGAAGAAAGCTCCTACTCCGGGGAAGTGTCTAAACCACTAGCCTCTTGCAGACCTTCAAATCATCTACAGAGTCAAGAATCTCCCCTACCTCTTGCCGGTACTCATCTTCTTCTAGCAGCCTTTGACTTTCTCTCCTGGATTGCTGCTATGGATCAGCGTCAGCGGTGCCAGCAACGGCGCTGGCGACAACAGCGCCGGCGTTGAAGGAGGACCTTCCGAAACAGGCAGCGGCTCTAATCGAATCCGAGAAGTGCTGATTCGACACCAGACGGTGATTGAGGTTTCGGAGTCGAGAACCTCGGCGCCGGAAAATGCCAAGATGGAGTGGTCGGCATAAAAGGCACGAAGGGTGCCTGGGTATACTGCTGGGGGATGCCCAAGTTAAAAACAAGCGGACCCACGGGGCCAGACTGCGCACCTTAAGGGTAGAATGCCCTGGCAATCATGCCAAACATCGCGTTTAGGAAATGCGAGGGATCCGCTCCTGGTCCTGGGAAAGGAGGGGAAGGATCCGAACCTCCTTGGTCTGGATCCATCCGAGGCAGAACTGGAGGCTGAGACTGCGGAGCCAGTGAGATAGGTGCCCGCACAGGCGAAGCCACAGGTACAGGAGAAGACTCTCTGGGAGTTGAAGAAACCCTGGGCGACGGAGAACCTCTGGGTGTCGAAGAGCTTCTGGACACCGGCGAAACACTCGGAGTCTGTGAATGGATCAGTCACCTGCGGAGAAGGAGAAGGCAAAGGAGAAACAACATCCTTTTCTCAGCATCGCTGAACAGGAGAGGCTGACCTCGAAGCCTTGTCCTACCCCTCTTCTCGTTTTGCGCCTGTGCCATGAAGGCTTTGACTTCACGCTCCTTCAGAGCCTCTGGGTTAATCTTTTGATAGCACGAACACCCTTCAACATCGTGGTTCGAAGAAAGACACCAAAGGCAGTCTTCGTGAGGGCCTGTAATAGACATATGGCCCCCACCCTACCTACAGGGCTTGAAACCAGACTTCTACAAAGTAGCCATTCCTACAGAATTACAAAGATGTGAAGAAACAAAGTAATCTCAGAGGATTGGAGAGTCCCAGAAAAAAAACGTTACATGCCAACGGTGCTGAAAAAAGGAACTGATGTCAGCACGCCGACGAGGTCTTCTTACGGTTCCGATGACATCATACGGAGTTGCGAGCGGAGCCTTGCTATTATGACGTCCTCGTAGACGTGGGAGAGCTAGGAAAATTATTTCTGTGGAATGCTGGCACCGGTGTAATTCAAAAGGTGAGGAATCCACAGGCAGATGTATCCATCAGAAGTACGAGTTACCTTCGGTAAAGGTGTATCTGGTAGAGATGATTCTAGCCAAACATTCTTTCATGTAGAATTATCCCCAGGCGTGAGACTGGACCCGGAAACTTTTTTTGCTGCAGCATCCCTGCGCGCCGCGGCGATATCACGCGACTCTGCCCAGGCGTCGTCAACGCACGTGACATCAGCGAGGTCACATGAGACCCGCCCCGGCGCGCCTACGTCAGTTTTCTTTGAATAACTTTTCCACACCACAACGTGCATCCACTAAATAAAAAACTGTGGAAGCATGGGAACAGTGTGCGAAGAGCAGAAAAATTGGAAAGAAACGGTGACTAACAACACCACACAGAGTAGTGTCAACACCGCAGAACCCAAAGGCAGGGAAAGAAGAAAGAACAAGCAGAGCCCTGTGCAGCCACCCTGCCAGCACAAAGACAGACTCCCACCCCTTTGCCCCAGAGGCAAGGAACATGCGTAAAGTCTAGGCACACGTAGTGCCATCCTGAGCAAGGAAGGAGACCAGTCCCAAGACAGACAGGAACAACAAACCTCCAAGCCACCACAACATAGAGGGCAACCACCCACAAGGGACAAGGGCAAGACATGGCCAGATGACCCTTAATCAGGGAATAGCACTGGAAGGAAGGGAGGGAAGGGAGGACAGGAATAGAAAGCAATGTCACCCAAAACCTGAAGTAGCCAGAGCAGCAGGTCACCAGAGCACCGGAACCCCATCCTCCAAGAACCAAAGGAGGAATGAACCGCCCCCAGAAGGAGCCACCTGTCAAGAACCAGGAAGTCACTCACAGGAGACACAGCCCCCCACCGGGAGGCGAGTACCGAAGACCAACCCAAGGGTCCTCGCAGAATAGGGGAGGAAGGGCGGGCCGTGAAGGAATCTGCAGCTAGAATCTTTTCTTTTTAGATATACTGTTACCGAAGATAAGTAACTCCTACATCTGATAGAGACTGCTAGCTGCAGATTCCTTCACGTAGAATAGATACCCTAGCAATACCCCCTGGGAAGGAGGGTCTGCGATAGGACCCCACCAGCCAATACAGAACAGAGAGCCCCCATGGGGCTAGATCTGTGGACTAGGAAGAACCTCGTCCCTGCCAGGCAAGGGAAACCCCCACAAGCAGAACCCTACCAACCCCAAGGGGATGTAGGAGGGAAAAGAAGGCCGAAGACGCTTGTGTACTCACAGCAGAGGACCCAAGGGCAAGGGCGGAGAGGCAGAAGCACCCCACTCCCCCACAAGGCAACATAGCTTCCATCCAATATCAAGACAAGAAAGTGGAAGAAGAAGCATAGAGGGCCCAAGGAAACGAGAGAAAAGAAGGCGAACCCACTCCAGATGGAGAGCAACGTGCCAGCCAGAACAGCGGCAGCAGAGAAGCCGCCAGAATCAAGAAGAAGAAGAAGAAGATCCCGAGGCCCCAGGAAGGCTAAGTAGGCTGCGCCTGGCAAGGGAGAACACAGGAGTGTCCCAGACCTCAGGACCGTAGCAGGGAAAGGAGGAGATGCCCGGGCACACCACTATGAGTGGCTGCGCACACGACCTCAAGGAGCAAAAGCAACCTACACAAATGCCATGGAGAACAGGCACCTGAAAGTGACCAGAACCCTCCAACAGAGCACAAGCCATATGACCTAGGGTACGATAAGCCCCAAAACATAGGAACCCTCTTTGGAAGAACTTCTGCAGCAGAGGAACAAACAAAGAGCCACGGGGAAAAAGACATCCCCGCAAAAGGTTTGACAGCAGCCCAAGCAAGCAGAAGGCCTAATCTGTTTTTTTTTTATTCTTTTTTTTTTTATTGGATTTGTGTAGCAGGATAGACAAAAAAGTAAAACTTCATAATAACCTTACAAATACATGTCTTCAAATAGTTCATTCAATGGCTTATATACATTTTCTAATCAACAAAAACATTAAACACCGCTAAATTATTTAAGTCCTGTTAGTTCTCCAATTAGTTACCAGGGTCCATATCCGTTCACCCATGACTCATTTCCTAATACCCTTAGATTCATATAAACATACTTCAATATTATGGATCCCCAACAATCTAGTTAGCCACATTTGAAAAGATGGTGGATTTACATCTTTCCATCCAGCCGAAATCAGTATACGAAGAACTGCCACAAAAATAAACATCAAAGCAACTTCATCTTCCCCTAGTTTTAAATTTGCATCTACACCAAAAATCATCAATGTCGGGGATAATAGGATGTTGTGGCCAGTTAAGATTTCCCAGAATCTCCCTATCTCATTTTTAATGGTCTCAAGACATATACAGGAGAAAAACATATGCAGTAAGTCCGCTTGGTCCTCATTACAGCGGGGGCATTTATCATTTTCAGTCAATCCCCAAGCATACAGTTTTGATGGTGTATGATACAAATTAAAAACTGTTTTATAATGTTGTGCACGTAGGTTAGATGCTCTTAATACCCGTTTATTCATTACCAGAGCAAGGTCTAGATCTACCTCTGGGTCATTTAATTTGGAAGACCAGTTAGTTTCAATCTTTTCAATATCGCCAGGAAAGACTTCCAATAAACAGCTATAAATAGTTTTAATCTTATTTCTATCCCTTTCTAGAATCTTGATCAGTGGAAGTTCCTGAGGGGTAAAAGCTCTTGGTCTTAAAGATTGTATATTACGGGCTAATTGGCCGTATAGAAGCCATTGACTCCTAGGAATGCCATATTTATTCTGGAGTACCTCAAATCCCAAAACCTTGCCTTCTTCCGTTATATCTCCCAGGGTAAAAATTCCCATTCTTTCCCACATCATAAAATTCCTATCATCTCTCAGCTGAAAGAAGATACTAGAATTACGTAACAGTAAGTGAGGGTTAATTCTTGAAACATGAAAAAATTTTAGAACAATATTCCATGTCTGCCACAAGCTAAACAGAGTTTTTAATCGAGTTTTTTTGTAGAATTTCCGCATTAATTCCCTCCGAAACAGCCCTGGCGCTCTATCACCCATAAGCATTCTAAAGATTGGGATAGGATTTTCTTCTAATAAGGATCCAGTTCTTACCTGAGCTTTTGACTGTACTAAAATTTGCATTTGAAGCAAAAGGCATGACCAATGATACAGCCGCAGATTCGGTAAGGCCATACCACCCCTATCTTGCGAAAGGGACATATAGTTAGTGGATCGCCTTATCCTGCCATAGTGCCATATAAATCTTATAAATGTGGACTCCAGCATTTTCAGGATTTTTTCTTCAATTAGTAATGGAATTGCTCTAAATAAGTACAATACTCGAGGAAACATTAACATTTTAAGAGCATTAACCCTCCCTATCAGAGAAAGGTGAAACACATCAATTCTCCTTAATTCCTTATCAATAGCATTTATTAAGGGGATGTAATTCTCCTCAACTATTTTTTCCACTGAGGCATGAATCTTTACACCCAAATACGTTGCGGATTCTACAAATCTATAATCAGACCTAGTTATGTTTTTGGAACAAATAATCTGGGTCTTTGTATCATTTAGCTGATATCCAGAATTTGAACCAAAATCTTTTGCCATCTTGATCAGAATAGGTAATGCCTGTTGCGGATTGGTAGTGATCACAGCTAAATCATCCGCATACGCCAGGATCTTATTAGAGTACCCATTATGAACAACTGGTTCAATTCCTGGATTGGCCAAAATCTCCTGAATTAGCGGGTCAATGTACAAGGCGAAGAGAATCGGGGAGCAGGGGCAGCCCTGCCGCGTCCCTCTCCTGATGTTTATTATCCCTGATTTCTCACCATTTACCAACACTCTAGCTCTTGGTTCTACATACATTGCCCGAAGGGCTTCGATAATTTTGGAGCCAAAGCCTCTGCCAGCCAATATATCCCATAGAAAGCTCCAAGTAACACGGTCAAAAGCTTTCTCTGCATCGAGCAGGATCATTGCCATCTCTCTTCCCGCTGCAGCCCGAGCATCAAATAGACTAATGGCTCTAATTACATGGTCCGTCGTTCCTCGGCCAGGGACAAAACCGTGTTGCCACGGGGAGACAAGATTACCAATGATCCCCCTCAGCCGATTAGCTAAAAAATGTTAATATAATTTAGTATCTGAGTTTATTAATGTAATGGGCCGATAAGAACCCGGACTGGTCGCTGGTTTCCCTTTTTTATGGAAAATTATAATAGTTTTTTCTCTCGAAGACATTGGAACTGCGCCAGAGTAAAAAATCCCATTAAATAGGTCCAATAATAGAGGTGAGATCTCATCTTCTATAGTTTTATAGACTTCCAGAGGTATACCATCTGGTCCGGAAGCCTTCCCAGAGCTTAACCCCCGAAGTGCAACAAGAACCTCGTTCATTGTAATATCTTTATCTAGGTCCTCCTTACACATTCTGTCTAGTTTGGGGCCTCTGTCACAGATTTCTCCACCTTCCTTGCTTCCAGGCTTTTCAAATTCATACAACCTTTGATAAAAGTCTTCAAATACTCTACGAATATCCTTCTCTTCCGTATACTCTATGCCTGCTTCTTCAATTTGAGTAATAGTGGTCTTTGTCTTCGCTTGCCTTAGTCGGAGGGCTAGGGCCTTACCTGCCTGTTCTCCTGTCTCATATCTCTTAGCTCTTGAAGATTGAAACTCCCTGATAGTCTTCTGTGTTATTTCTTTCTGTAGGTCAGCTTTCGCAACCATTAAAGCTTTTAAGCTCTCTGCACTGTCTCTCCCCATCATAATGTCCTTCACATGATGCTCTCTGCACTCCCTACTTTCAGCATTAAGTTATCAACTTGTTCTCGATCTTTTTCCTAAGTCTTGCAGAGCAACTTATTGTTTCTCCCCTTAGAGCAGCCTTAAATGTATCCCACACTATATTCCGGGAAGCACTATATCTATTATTATCAAAGAATTTTGTTACCCATTTTTTAAGATGTTCAGTAAATCTTTTATCCATTAATACATTTTTTTCAAACGACCATGGATTTCTTTTTCTTTTCAAGCTGCTCACCTCATATGTTATTAATAGTGGATTGTGATCCGAGATTACCTTTGGGAGTTTCGTGATATTTACTTTTGACAATTCTGAAGAAGAAATAAGAACATAATCTAATTTTGTGCGTTTCTGGGCAGGATTGGAAAAATATGTGTACCCCGGATATTGTGGTTGTTTAACTAGCCATATATCCTGTAATCCATGAGAATTAATAAGAGCATCAACTGAGCGATAAACCTTAGGTTTCCGTCCAGTATATGGTTTTAGGGTACCCCAATCTGCCGAGATATTAAAATCGCCGGCAACTATTAACGGGGTGGGCCATCCTACTAATTCTACCTCTAAAAAGTCAAATATATCTGGATCATCCTGATTTGATCCATAAATGACACAAAGTGTTACACCTAGTTCCATTTCTGCTATTACCCACCTACCATTACCATCCGCCAGTACTTTTTTTGCCTTTCCCAGAAATGTTCGAACCAAAATTGCTACTCCCCTAATTGTAGAGGTCTGAGTTGAACAAGCAACTAGCTCAAAACCATTCAGATAAAGCAAATTACACTTTGCCCACGGAAGATGAGTCTCTTGTATACACAAGATGTCAATATTCTCATGTTTAACTATGTAGGCCAACCTCTGTCTCTTTTTCCAATCATTCATGCCTCCCACGTTTATAGTACAGATCTTAACATTGGTCATTTAATTGAGTTAAGGTTCCAACATCTAGACCCAGCTTCTTTTTAAATAACCACAGCCAACAATTTTGCATTCCTTTATATAGTTGATCGACAATAACAGGTACTGAGTCCCTTACTTTACCACATAACAGCAAAAATACGTTTTGTCTTATCCTACACCACTCTCCATTTTTTCCCTTTCTCCCTCGTCCCTCCCCCCAACCCCCACCACCACTTACCCCGTGTTCCCCCACCCACTCCCCCTTTAGGTGACCCCTGGATCCCCCCTACCCTCCCAAAAATGCGAGGCACTCAGTCCTAGCTGAGTGTATGATGGAATGCAGTGTAAGCAGTGAGGACAGAATTATAATAAACATCAAGGCATTTCTAACTAGTAGCTCCAATTGAGTCTAAAAATTCTTTAGCTTTTATCTCCGAAGAGAAAAACAAAGTCTTCCCGTTATGAATAATTTTTAGTTGAGCCGGATTAACCAGGTATGCCTGCATATTTACGTCCTGAAATTGTTTTATCATTCCTCTCAGTCGCCAGCGTCTCTCCACTGTAGTGTGGCAAAAATCAGGCCTCACAAAAAACGAAATTCCTTCCACAGTACGTTTTGCATTGGGTCTTGCTTTGTCAGAGATGGCTTGTCTTAATATAAAGTTCCCAAAATAAATCAAAATGGCTCTTGGTAAATCTCTTTCCTTAGCACCTCTCCTCAGATTTTGCGGTGTGCGATGGACTCTTTGAATTTCATTGAGCCAGTCCCACTCGTTAAGTTCAGGAAATGCCTGTCCGAATAATTTAATCACAAATGTTCTGATATCGGAGCCTTCGGCCCCTTCGGGAATTCCCAGAACTCGCAGGTTATTCCTGCGTTGTCGATTTTCCATCTGTTCAAGTTTCCATTGGATATCCACCAATTGTGCATTTTGTTGTTTAGTACTGGAAACAGCCACTGCCATATCGGATTCTACCACTACTATCCGATCTTCCAGATTAGCCACCCTATCGTTGGTGTTAGAGCATGCCTTTGACAATTTCCGCACTACGCCTTGCATCTTTTTCATCGCAGAGTGAGCCTGCTGACTATCTCTACGGGTTTCTTCCCGGTGGGCTATAATTTCTTGATGTATGGATTCTTACAGCGATATCTGGATATGTTCGTCATCCATGTTATCCTGGTGAGGGTGGTCGGAGGGAAACTCCCAACTTAGCTCCCGTCGTGTGGTCTGCAAGCCATTATTCGGTGCTCCAGGTGCTTTCATAGCTGTGGCCGGTTGATCTATCTCAGGGTCACTTTCTGAGTCTAAATATGAGGAGCAAGCCTCGTCTTCTTCCTCAGACCATTCTTGCCCATCTGATGCCGAGAAAAAGGCTTCATTAGAAGCATTTTCTTTACCTTCTTTGCCTTCTCCTGCATCATCTATAATCCCTTCACCGCCTTTAAGCAGGTCTTCATTGCTCTTGCCACACTGAGGTTTAGCGCGATTACATTTGCCCAGTTCTTCATCTCCTGCGTTTCCCCCCTGCTTATGAGAGATTTCTGCCTCCTGAAAATCATTCATAGATGGGGGCTCTTTTTCGGGGACATTAGTAGGTACATAGGATTCATCTACCTTGTCTGTATTCAGAGCCATTCCAATATCCCCTACAATGAGGTCATCACCTTCTGTTCCCCCAGCTGTATTTATATCCATGAGAGTCTCTTTCTTAGGAGTATTGTTAACCGCATTAATTCCCCCCCCCCCGACCCCCTTCTCCTTACCGGACTTTACAAGCATTTCCGCAATTGAGATTGGAGGGGGTCGGGTCCGGGCACCATTCTGTTGCTGTTGCTGCCTTCTCCTGACACGCTCTTCAATCAGAGGAGTACGTGTTATCCCGGGTTCTGTACCATCCTCGACAAGCGTCTCCTCTCGTAACTTCTTCCGTGCCTGTGCAGCCTTGTTCGAGGCATTCACCTTCGGAGCCATATCACAGGCTGTTTTTCGCCGGATGGGGCCGCGGAGTTCCAGAAAGTCACACCCGTTCTGTGCTGCAGTTTCGCCTTCGCCTCCGCCTCCACCTTCAGGATTCCTCTGCCCACGGCAAGTACGTCGGAGGTTGACCCGCCCTCTGAGCAGAGCTCGTCGTCTCCACCTGGGCTGGAGGTAAGACCAAACCCCCGCCAGGTCCCGTAGTAGCCGTAGTGCTGAGCCGCGACAAGAGAGATCAGAAAATACCATCTGCACGTCTATCGTTACTTTGTATCCATTCCTTGACACCGCTGACATTTTTTAACGAAAAGGTCTTGCGCAAGAAAGAGTTCAAACGTATTTCACACGCAGTGCTACATGTTCAGCATCCCGGCTAGCCTCATGTATAGGAGCTCACAGCCATACGTCCTCACTGCTCTGCTGCTACGGCTGTAACTAAGCAGCCGCCATCTTGCCCCTGAGAAACTAAGATACCAGAAGGCCTAATCTCAGGGCCAAGTCTGTGCAACAATTACAACACATACACATAATCAACAAAGGGGTTGTCCAACAGCCAACAATGCCAATGTCCCAAGAAGGATACAAATGGCCGGAAAACACACTCCATGGCCAGAACAACCGGCTTAAGAAGGCCCAGAATCAACCCGACTCAGGAATCACTGAGGAGGGGACGGAGGAGGAGGAGGAGGAGGATGATAAGGCGGAGGAGGACGGACCCTGCCAAGAGCCTCTGGATGGCGGAGTCGGCCGGGGCATGGAACAACAAGCTGCTATCAAACGGAAGGTCAATGAGTCGCTCCCGAATATTCTCAGGGAATACTCCATCCGAAGACATGCATGGCCACAGAGAGCGACCGAGGAAGCCATGGCCCGGCCCAACACCTCCGAGATGTCCAGGGCGGAGCGGAGAATAAACACCGCAAGCTCCCGGTCATCCAACGTATGATGCCTCAAGTCTACTTGGCCACCCTCCTGGGACGCTGCAGATCCCAGAGACTCAGCCGAGTCCCACAAACAGGAGGAGGCCCGAGCCAGCACACACAAGGTGTTCAGGGCCTGCAGGGCAGCGCTGTTTGAGGCAAACATGTTGCGCCCCCCAGAGTCCAGCCAGCGGGTCTCTCGGGATGGTGGAGTTAACAGCGGCGGCAGGGAGGGAAAAGCTGTCCACAAAAGAGTACCGGAGGCAGATGGGTGGAGGGAAAGGCATGCCCGGTCACGCGGCCCTGGAAGATGCCGGTGCAGAAGATGTTGAGGCACCGGGTCCCCTGAGGCAGGACGCCTCCAAGCCCCATTAAGGAAGAAAGGAGGGAACCTTCAAAGGGAAGTAAGATTCCCCTCCCACCAGAGCCCTGGTGGAGGACCTCCAATAGATGGTCCGCCGGAAAATGAGCCACTGAGTCACCCATACGCAGGATGCCCACAGCCGTGGACACCACATGAGTGAAGGCCGCAACCGCCTCCGTAGGACCCCGTGGCGGGGAAAGCAGCTCCTCCGTGGGCGATGGCTGCAAACTAAGGCAGCCGTCCCCGAGGCCAAGCAGGGCGGGCAACGGCCAAACCTGGAAGTCAGAAGGAGCCGACGAATGAGGGACCTGCCGCTCTTCCAACGAACACCTCTGCCTCAGGAAGGGTGGAGATTTGCCCTTCGACGCCGGTAAAAAAGACACCACACGGGGACCCGTCTCCGGGGAGGATGACACCAATATACAGGCTAGCTCCGGAGAAGAAGGAGCGTCCGAAGATGAATTTGCGGCACGACCACTGCGCGGGGCTGTAGAGTCCGCTGCCATCCATGTGGGGGAACGAGTCAGCCCTGGGGAGTGACACAAAGCTCTCCACGGGCCAGAATGAGGCGTAGATTGCTTGGCAACCCACGAGGCGGTGCTTGGGACGATTCCACCTCCAACTCGCCCCCCGTCGAGGCGGCTGCCTGTGGGGAAGGACGAGAGGGGCCCAGAGAGGGGCGAGGGGTTCTCACCCGGCCTCGACTCGGAGCAGATCGAGGAGGGTTTACTGACCCCTGTGGCTCCACACGGTCCAGCTGCTGCCGGTGCCGTAGCGGCGTCACCTCGGCCTTAGACAGGACCACCCTGTCAAGGGACCGAGAGGGGCTCAGGGACCGAGAGGGGCTCAGGGATGCGACCCGAGTCCTGGCGACCTCCCGCGACACCACAGGGGCTCCCGCAGGAGTTTGCGGCAAGGCAGAGACGCCGTGGCCTGAAAGAGGTGCCTCAGAGGAGCTGCACCCCAACAGCACCACACCTCCAAGCCTGGATCCGAACCAGTCGGCACCAGGCCCGGAGCTGCCGGCGGCACCCTGGAGAGCCCTGCGCAAGGCGAGGGGTCCGCCGAAGCCCCAGGAGGGGAAGGAGGGGGAGACACCAGCGAGGCCTGCAAATCCGCCGCGTATGTCTCCATTTGGACTCTTGACTTGCCAACTCTGTGAAAAGGTGGATTGGATACACGTGGGCTGCATCACCCATGGAGAGTCCACGCCCCCGGTAGGCCGGAACCCAGCCCCCAGGGACAAACTGCGACACTTACCCACCGGGGAGCGACGCTCACGTGACATCGGAGAAGGGCGCGGACGACGACCACGATGGAACCTGAAGCCATCTGCCGAAGCAGACCGAGGGGAGGACATCGACCTGGAGAGACGTGACGAGAGAAGTTTCATCCGGTGCTCCTGCTGTGACTTCGGCTTTAACTTTTGACAGGCCTCGCAGTCGGTGGTGTAGTGATCCTCCCCCAAATACCACATAAAAAAGGGGTGCGGGTCCATCGCCGACATAAGACGCCCACAAAACGTACAAGTTTTGAAGCCCAAAGGCATTCGCACACTGTTCCACCAAAAGAATGGAGAAAAAAGGGGCCTGAAACAGGTCCGTAGCAAGGACCGGATGTGCGTTGCACAGGGAAAAGGAAAAAACTGACTTAGGCGCGCCGGGGCGGGTGTTATGTGCCCTCTCTGACATCACATGCACGGATGACGCCTGGGCGGAGTCGCGTGATGTCGCCCCGCCCCCCGGCGCGCAGGGATGCTGTGGCATAAAAGTTTCCGGATCCAGTCTCACGCATGGGGATAATTCTACGTGGAGGAATATGCGGCTAGTAGTCTCTATCAGATACATATTTCTACCTTACTGTTACACAAACTATGAGTACCAAATCTATTTTACGCTGGGAGATCACCTTACGCACACAATTGATCTCTGTGCTGTTTCTGTGCAATGAACTGTGCTTCATGTCTTATTCATCCCACAAGCTAATTGGAAGTAATAATTGAACCCAAGCAATAATTGAAGCTTCCTTAGTGCTGCCAAGCAAGCACTCTGCTAAATTGCTTTGTGCCAATAGTTGCTTATACACTGATTACCAATTTGTGCTTCGCGCTTGTTTACTAATTGCCTTTGTGTTAGTTGTGGAAAGTGCTGTGCCCTGAAATACATCACTACAAGTTACAGAGGGAATCATTGAGTTTGGGAAGTGTTTTTTTTAACTTCTGTGTGGTACTACAGTGTGCTGAGGTTTGCTTGCGCTTTGTTCTGCTCGTGTCTTGCACTACACCAGTACCAGTTGTGGTGATCATAAACGTTTGGAAATATTGTGTTTTTAACTTCAGTTTGGCATCGCAGCATATGAAAACTTGATCACGCTGTGCCGCGCACGCACCACAAACTAATTAAAAGTAAACACTTACAAAAGAGTCCTATTACTGATTTCATTGCTTCTGTGGAACGCCCTTTGTTGGCTGCATTTCCTCAGTGCGATCTACTTCCCAAAGAAAAGGGATGCACGGCATGCATGGGGCGTACAGCAGCGGCCATTTTGGGAGTTGGGAACACTTCTCAAACTATGCCTAATTTCCTAACGAAAAAAGATGTACACTACGCACAACCGCGGCCAAAACTCTACAGGAGACTTTATTCAAGGGAGCATCGTTTTTGTTAATTAAAGCAATGTTTCACCACACGCACTTGGATCTTCTGGATCTCCATCAAATCCTCATCTACACAACATTCTGGTTTGTTATTTTATGGTTTTTGTTTTATTTTATTATGTTCATTTGTTATTTAATCTAACATTTCATTTCAGGTTGGACTGGAATTGACCACTGTTATTGCTTTTACCATATTGTATTGTGCCTACTACCATGGCTGATCAAGGCTTAGCTGATCCTCCTTATTTTCTTCCCACACCTGGAGACCCTTGCATTCCCTGGAAAGAATGGAAAAAGCTATTTTTAACCTACGTATTAGCAACTGGTGCGGATAAATATGGGCCGGTACGCAGGCAAGCCATTTTGCTTCACCACCTAGGCGTTAAAGGACGTCGCTTTCATGAAGACCTTATTGAGATTTCTTTAGGTATGGGTGATGGTCAGCCGAGTAATGTCTATGAAATGACGATGCAAATGCTAGAAATTCGATTCATTACCAAGGTTAACGTTCTTTTAGAAATACATACATTTTTCTGTCGCACGAAAAAGTAGATGAGGATATTGTGACTTTTGTTGCTGCCTAAAGGGGACTTTCTTCAACATGTCGTTTTGAAGGATTGGCGGATTCTCTTATACGGGCTCACATAGTGCAGTGCACCAACAATAAAAGGGTGCGTGAAAAGTTACGTATTAAGGATCCTAAGTTAGAAGAGGCAATTCAGATATCCATTATCCAAGGGACTTGAGCATACCGATTTGTGGATAAAAGATAAGGACAACTATAGCAATTCGATGATGTCAAAAGATCAAGCTTCTAAAGAGTCTGATGTTCATGCATGTGTTGATGAGACTAAAATTGTGAAGCATACTGGTAGATTGCAAAGTAAGCCTCTTAACAAGCCCAGTAAAGTTCCTTGTGCTACCACTAGCGCTCCAGGGACCAGTGCATGTGTAATTAAATGTTATCGGTGTGGTGCTCCTTGTCACATTGCTTCTAGCACTAAGTGTATGGCCAAGAATGTAATTTACAGAGCACGTGACAAGAGAGGACATCTTGTGAAAGTATGTAGGTCTAAAACTCGATATGTGCAAGAGGTTGATGACACCTGTGAGAGCATTCATGAATTTATGCTGTGTGTGGAGAGGTTCAGTGTACCTGAAGAAGTATGCTGCAACAGTGTTTTGAGTTGTGGTATCGCCAAAGAAAGTACTGCTAAATTAGACAAGCCTCACTGCACCATAGGTTTGGATATGAATGATGTTATGATGTTAGTCGATTCAGGTAGTTTGTATACATTGCTATCCAAAGAGATGTATTCCAATGTATGGGGAGATATGAGTAATATGAACTCTTTGGACAAATCTGACATTAACCCCTTCCCTGCTGATGACGAGCTGGGCTCGTCATGGCACACACTGGTCGTGTGCTGATGACGAGCCCAGCTCGCCATGAGCCCCTCCCTCGGGGGAAGCGCTGGCGCTCCCCCCGAGGGTGTCTGATCTGTGCCACAGGTATGGGGATGGCAGCAGAAGAGCTTCCGCTGCCTCCCCGCCCCCTCCCATGGGAATCCCGTGACGTTAGCACGCACAGCGCACGCTGATGTCATCAGGGGGTCCCCGGCGCTCGGGAAGCCATTTGCTTCCTGAGCGTCGAGGGAAAAGGTACACGTTTCTGTGTCTGGGGGGTTTAGGGGCGCAAGGAGGCATCAGGGGAGAGGAAAGAGATTTTCCTCTCCCCTGATGTCTCTTTGCAGGGCATTTCTGCCTCACGATCACGCACAGGGTCGCAATCGTGCGATTTTGCGTAACAGCAATTGGCTGCTACAAACTACTACCATATCAGGAAAGTTGTTAAAGTTCCCAATATAAGGGACGCTGACTGGGTTGTGGTAAAATGAGGGGGAATTGTCACCAAAGGTGAAAGCAAATTTTCTAAACCTATGTAAGTGGGAACTGTGAAAATAATATTCTCATTCTAATTGATGGTTCTGCCTGGAGTACTGGAAATGTTTGTTAATGTCGTCCTCCCCAGCCAATTCTTTACGATTAATGATTCTCCCCACTTCTTTGTTCCTTTCATGTATTGTTATGTGGGTTTCTTTTGTTACTGTATATAAGGGGGAGATGTGTGGAGTATTTCCTAGTGTAAATGGAATGTAAGGCTTGTTGCCAGGATGGAATGTTACTTTTTGAAGAAGAAGGAGTTGAAGCTGTGAAGCTGGAAGCGAGAGCTAGAGATACCTGTCATTGCATCCTACTGAATAAGGATATCTATCTTCATTTACTGCATTGGAGTGGATCTTTACTGTAGCATAGTAGAAACTCATGATATATCAATGGGAAGGGCCAAAGAATGTTGCCCTAACATTTAGTTTGTGGCTGAGTGGGTGCTGTAATTAAGTGAATTCAGCTAGGGGTAATGCCTGATCCCATTGTCCTCTGTATATGGATAGTATCTTAGTTAGTTTCTAGGGATTGGTTGACCCATTCTGCTTGCCCACCAGTGTGTGGGTGAAAGGCAGATGACAAGACTACCTCTATTCCTAACTTATCACAGAGTGTTCTTCAAAATTTAGATGTGAAATGAACCCTGAGATCTGATTTTAGTTGGCAGACAATGCAACTAGAAGTCTCTATGTGATATGGAAGTGAGGGTATTGCTTGTTGGAAAGTTAGTAACAAAATCCAGACTAATGGTATGCCAAAGAACTGGGGGTATAGACAGAGGCTTTAATAAGCATTTAGGCACAGTATGGGTGTTCTTATTTTGTGCACAATTTGGCCAACCAGGTACGTATTCTTGAATATCCTTCCACATGTTGTTCGACCAGAATTGTTTATGACAATTCCTTAAGGTATTCATTACACTTTAGTGCCCTGCTAATGCTGTATCGTGATTCCATTGAATTACTTAACATCTTACATCTATATTAGGGATGCACAGTTTCTGAGCATGAAGGAACTGCTTGTCTGTGATAGTATGGTTAGGTGTTTTGATCCATTCTTTGGTCTTCACTTTTTTATATTCTTCATGTAAGGCCGTCTTAACGGTATCACACTCGCTGACTGAGACTATCATTTCCAGTGAAATTATAGTAGGGGAATCTGAAGTGGAATGGGAAGAGTGGGCATACCCTAGTCTAGAACGAACATCAGACTGTAACTGCTTGGTCCTTGGGCAATGGGTGATCAAACACACTACAGAAATGCAGCCATCACATTTGACGGGGTGAGAGCCCTGATGGAGCTAAGTAATTGTACATTTTTATGATCTCAGAATATTTTGACTGTATGTTTACCCCCCTGTAGGTGATACCTCCATTCAGTGAACACTACTCTGATGGCCAGAAGTTCTCTTTCAACTACAGCATAGTTTGCCCCGCTGGTAGACGTTTTTTGGAATAAAAGGCTATGGGATGCATGTGGTCAGTTCCTGGGTTTTTAAGATAAAATTCCTCCTACGGCTACCTACAAAGAATCGGTTTTGACGTATTAGAGCTGGCCTGGATTGGGATGCTGAAGAATGGGTGAAGTGGTGAATTTAGTTTTTAACAGTTGCAACAGCTGATTGTCATCAGAGACCACCCAAATGATTGCCCCTTTTTAGCAGCTGTTTTATGGACGCCACTATCTCTGAAAAGTGCAGGATGAAACTCCGTTAAAAATGGGCAACGCAAAGTATCTGTTGAATTTCATTGACATTTGATGGAGTTGGCCAATTCGTAATGGCTTCTAAGTTTTTGGGGTCCATAGTGATGCCTGATGGAGATAAGTGATACCCCAGAAACTCTACTGACTTTAGATGGAAGGAACATTTGTCTAATTTAGCAAAGAGAGCGTTTTCCCTAAGGCGCTGTAAGATAGTGTGTAAATGATGTTCATGTTCTGAGTTTGAGTAACTTAAAATGTCGTCTAGGTAGACGTTTGCATAAACATACAAAAACTCCTTCAAGACCTTGTTAATAAAATATTGAAATGCTGCTGGAACATTACATAGGCCGAAGGGTGTAACAATATACTCAAACAGCCCAAACGTAGTTCTGAAGAACAAGTTACTTACCTTCGGTAACGCTTTTTCTGGTAGATACTATATCTGCCTGTGGATTCCTCACCTTGTGAATATCCCCCTTGCGTCAGCAAAGTTCGGAAATTTTCTTCGTAGAACGCCGACGTGGGCGACGTCACAGGAGCACGGCATCGCGCGCGACTCCGTCTGACGTCACCGACCCCATATCAGGCCCACGCCGGCGTGATGACGTCAGTTCCGCCCTTTTTTTCCGTGCCTTCGAGGCACACGGTAGCAAATATGCAAATATACAATGTACACGGTACATATAGAACAAAATCAATACAATAGTATAAACCATATATACAGAAAGACCAGGTATAGCAGAGTGGACAACGGGGAGGCGGGTGGGTCAGTGAGGAATCCACAGGCAGATATAGTATCTACCAGAAAAAGCGTTACCGAAGGTAAGTAACTTGTTCTTCTGATAGATACATCTGCTGTGTGGATTCCTCACCTTGTGAATAGATTCCCACAGCAGTCCCCACTCCCGGAGGAGGGTGTCCACTCTGCTACACCAGGAAATCTTGGAGGACAGAACGCGCGAAGTGGCCATCCCTCCTCACCTCGGTATCCAAGCAGTAATGCTTCGCGAAAGTGTGGAGGGAGGCCCAAGCCGCGGCCCTGCAAATATCCTCAACAGGTACACCCCGAGACAAAGCAGATGTTGCAGACTTTGCTCTAGTTGAATGAGCTCTAATACCCTCAGGAGGGTCCTTACCCGCAAGTGAGTAGCAGATTTTGATGCACAGGATTATCCACCTGGAAAGAGTGCGCTTGTGCACCGCTCTGCCCTTCTTGCAGCCAGCAAAGCCAACAAACAGCTGGTCATCCATCGGAAGTCCTTAGTCCTGTCCAGATAGAAAGACACCGCCCTCTTAGGGTCCAGGCGATGCAGTCTCTCTTCCTCCTTAGACGGGTGAGGGGGAGGATAGAAGGTAGGAAGGGTAATGGACTGCCCAAGATGGAAAGGAGTCACCACCTTAGGCAGAAAAGCAGCCCTGGTCCTAAGAACCATCCTTTCAGCATGAATGGTCAGGAATGGGGGTTTGGAACTTAGAGCTTGAAGCTCACTAACCCTCCTTGCTGAGGTGATTGCAACGAGGAAGATAGTTTTAAAAGAGAGAAGCCTCAATGGACACTTGTGCAAGGGTTCGAAGGGAGAACCCATTAAGAAGGTCAGCACAAGATTCAAATCCCAATGAGGAACAACAAAAGGAGTAGGAGGGAACATATTTATGAGACCCCTCAAGAATCTCAAAACCACCGGAGATTTAAAGAGAGATGGCTGATCCGGCAAACATAGAAACGCCGATAAGGCTGAAAGATACCCCTTGACCGTGGCCACAGCCAAACCTTGCTGCGCCAGATAAAGGGCAAATTGTAAAATATTAGACAAATGAGCCTTCAAAGGGTCAACATCTCTCTCCCTGCACCAAGAAACAAATTTTGCCCACCTATAGGAGTAAATGGACTTAGTGGTGTCACGCCTGGCAGAGAGAATGACATCCACCACCTCGTGAGGGAGAGAAAAAGAACTCAAGTTGCCCCGTTCAATCTCCAGGCATGAAGGTGTAATGTCTGGAGGTGGGGGTGTAGAACCTGCCCCTCCATCTGAGAGAGGAGGTCTGCCCTGTGAGGGAGACGGAGCGGCGGGTGAGAGGAGAGGTGGAGTAGGTCCGAATACCACACCCTTCTTGGCCAATCCGGAGCGACCAATATGACTTGGGCCCGGTCTTGACGAATCTTCCTCAGAACCCGAGGAATCAAAGGTATGGGAGGAAACGCGTAAAGGAGTTGATCTCCCCAACTCAACTGAAACGTGTCCCCCAATGCTCCTTGCATCGGATACTGGAGACTGCAGAATGACAGGCAGTGCGCATTCTCGCGAGTGGCGAATAGATCCACCCGAGGAGTCCCCCACATCTGAAAGATGTCGTGAACAACCTCCGGGTGAAGCCTCCACTCGTGGTCGGCAGAGAACTGCCGACTGAGACTGTCTGCACGAACGTTCAGAACTCCGGCCAGATGATTTGCCACCAGACAAATCTGATGGTCCTGAACCCAGGACCAGAGACGCAGAGCCTCTCTGCAGAGACACTGCGACCCTACTCCTCCCTGCTTGTTGATGTACCACATCGCAGTCGTGTTGTCCGTCAGGACTTGAACCGAACGACCGCGAAGGGAAGGGAGGAAGGCCTTGAGCGCCAAACGTATCGCCCTCAATTCCAGAAGGTTGATGTGAAACAACCTTTCTTCCGGAGACCAAAAACCCTTGACCTCCAGGTCCCCCAGATGAGCACCCCACCCGAGAGTGGATGCATCCGTTATCACTGTGGCCACTGATGGAGGCAGTTGAAAAGGCTTTCCTTGCGACAGATTGCCTTCCACGCCCCACCAAGACAGATCCGCTGCAGCTTCTCTGGAGATCTTCACTGACTCCCTGAGATCTCCGTTGTACTGATACCACTGCCTGCGGAGGCACCACTGGAGTGCCCTCATGTGCCAGCGTGCATGACTGACCAACAGAATGCAAGAAGCCATCAGACCGAGCAGACGAAGGACCTTCAGGACCGGAACAACCGCTCCATTGCAGAATAAAGGAATCATCTCCTGAATGTCGTGAATCCTTTGAGGTGGAGGGAATGCACGACATACAGTAGTGTCCAGTACCGCACCTATGAACAGGTTGCGCTGGGAGGGCACCAGGTGAGATTTGGGTACGTTTATCGAAAAACCCAATCTGTGTAACAACTGAGTTGTCTCTTGCAGATGATGGAGCACCTTCTCCGGCGACTCTGCTTTGATCAGCCAGTCGTCTAGATAAGGGAATACAGGAATCCCTGACCTTCTGAGATGCGCAGCCACCACTGCCATCACCTTGGTGAAAACTCGAGGCGCAGTAGTAAGTCCAAAGGGAAGAACCGCAAACTGGTAGTGCTGCGATCCCGCCGTAAAACGGAGATACTTCCTGTGCGACTTCAGGATTGGGATGTGAAAATACGCATCCTGCAAGTCGATCGACACCATCCAGTCTTCTTCCACCAGCGCCAGAAGAACCTGAGCAAGGGTGAGCATTTTGAACTTCTCCTGTTTGAGATAGAGGTTCAAAATCCTGAGATCCAGGATAGGCCGAAGCCTGCCATCCTTCTTGGGAATCAAGAAATACCGGGAGTAGCACCCTTGACCCCTCTCCTGCTCTGGAACCACCTCTATTGCACCCTTTCAAAACAGTGCCAGGACTTCCTCCTGCAGGAGAAGCAGGTGGTCCTCCGAACAATAACCTTGGCAAGGAGGGTAATTGGGAGGGAACTCCTGAAAAGGAAGTGCATACCCATTCTCTACGAGATTGAGAACCCAAAGATCTGATGTAACCGATTCCCAATCTCGTAGAAAATGAGTAAGCCGACCCCCTACTGGCCCTACATGATCCAGAATGGTGGATCTAGGGCTGCTTTGCTGATGCGGGTGGGGGTTGGGCATTATTGGAGGAAGTGGAGGAAGAGGAGACTTGACGTCCACGTCCACGACCCTTCTGTCTACCTCTATAGGACTTATATAGAGGGTTCTGCTGCTGCTGCTGTTGTTGTTGACCTTGCTTGAAGGGACAAAAAGAAGATCTACCAAATCCTCTAAATTTTCTAGTCGTCGACCCTCTCATCTGGAGACCCAAAGATCTTGCAGTGGCACGGCTGTCTTTAAACCTTTCCAAAGCTACATCAGCCTTTTTACCAAAAAGGCCAGTTCCTTCAAAAGGTAAGTCCAGCAATGTAGACTGCACATCCGCAGAGAAATCCGAGGACTTTAACCATGCGGCCCTCCTGGTTGCAATAGAGGAACCCATAATCCTGGCAACAGAATCTACAGTGTCCATGCCGCTCTGAATGACCATGCGCGCAGCAGCTTGAGTGTCAGAGATCACCTCATTAAAGTTCTTCCTATCTTCCTCAGGAAGTTTAGGTGACAATTGCTTCACTGAGTCCATTAGTGCATGCACATACCTTCCTAAAAGGCAAGTAGCATTTGTAGACTTAAGAGCCATGCTCCCAGAAGAGAAAGTCTTCTTCGCAGACTGATCTAATTTCTTTGATTCTTTGTCAGCTGGCACTTGAGGGAAAGAGCCTGCAGCCCTATTAGAGCAAGCCGCCTGTACCACAAGACTTTCTGGAGATGGATGTGAAGAAAGGAATGCAGGGTCATCAGGAGCCACCCTATAGCGCCTTGCAATAGCTCTCGAAACTGCAGGAGCAGATAATGGCCTCTTCCAAATCTCTTTTATTGGATCCGTCAAGGCATCAGTAAATGGCAGTGTAGGTTCAACAATTGAAGAGGGAGAGTGCAAGACTTCAGTGAGGATGTTGGGCTTGTACTCAACTGTGGGCAGCTTCAAGTTGAGAAGATCAGCAGCCTTCCCAATAACCACGTGAAAGGGTGCCACATCCCTAGACGGAGCATCAGAAGTCGAAGGTAGACCCCACTCGGGAGAGAGTTCCAGACCACTAGCATCCCGAAGTTCATCAAAATCATCATCATGATCAGGAAGTTCGCCTTCTTCCACATCAGAACTTTCATCATCTCTTTGTTCTAGAAGACGCTGAGCTCTTCGTCTCGACCACTCCAATCGAATCGAAGTCGACGGATCCGGTAACGACTCCGACGGAGCCGGTTCCGACGTCGATCGAGGAGCCGGAGCAGTAGGACGAGAATCATGGACAGGTGTGGTACCTCGATCTCGACTACGAGGTCGATCCGGAGTCGGCGAAGCCGCATGCGGAGTCGAAGACCTCGGTGGAGCCGTACCGAGCCAAGGTGGAAGAGGCGCCGGCATAAAAGGCATAAATGGAGCTGGGCCGTACGACTGAGGAATGCCCAGATTGTACGATAATGGACCCATGGGACCAACAGGCGCTCCAGTGGGGTACATCGCCCTGGAATATACTCCAAACATCGCATTGAGAAAATGCGAGGGATCCTGACCAGGACCAGGAAAGGGAGGGTACGGACCTACCGGATGTTCCAACGGAGGTCGTTCCGACACATTCTCACTCTGACTCTCTGGGTCTACAGGAGTTTCCATTGGAGCCGGAGCTTGAGGAATCACCTCTTCTTCCTCTTCATGTTCTGAAGGATGCGAGGATACCGGATCCGGTTCTGGTTCCGGAGTCGGAGAACCTTCGATTGACAAGGCAGGCGAAGGAGAGACAAAGTCCTTACGGTGTTTGTGAGACTTTTTCTTCGAGTCAGAGGATTCCTTCCCTGAATGTTTTGAACTGTGCTTCCTCCTCTTATGCTTTCTCCTCGAGGAACTCGAAGCGTGACCTGAAGCCGATTTGGATCTAGACCTAGATCTCTCCCTGGACCTCGACTTCGCTCTGGACCTCGACTTCGCTCTGGATCTCGACTCCGTTCTGGATCTCGAACCCGCTCTAGATCTCGACGCCGACCTCGACTTCGATCGAGACCCTTGCTTCGACTTCGAGCGCCTCGACGTCGACCTCGAATATCTTCCAGAATCCTGCTTTACCTTCGCTAAAAGTAGTTTAGCTTCACGCTCTCGAAGCGCCTTTGGGTTCATTTTAAAACAGGATTCGCAGTTTTTAACGTCGTGATCCGAACCAAGACACCACAAACAATCCTTATGTGGGTCAGTAATAGACATCATGCGGGCACAAGACCTAAATTGCTTAAAGCCTGTCTTCCTCGACGACATCTTCGGCGAAGAATTAAGTCGTAAAAGAGAAACAGTGACAATTAAATAACAGCTAGATACTAAGTATCGCAGAAGATCCCGAAAACCGTTAGCGTCGAAGACGCAGAAAAAAGGGAACTGACGTCATCACGCCGGCGTGGGCCTGATATGGGGTCGGTGACGTCAGACGGAGTCGCGCGCGATGCCGTGCTCCTGTGACGTCGCCCACGTCGGCGTTCTACGAAGAAAATTTCCGAACGTTGCTGACGCAAGGGGGATTTTCACAAGGTGAGGAATCCACACGGCAGATGTATCTATCAGAAGGAGGTTTTCCATTCATCGCCTTGCAAAACACAGATTAGGGGTAAGCTCCCCCTAAATCTAATTTTGTGTAAATGGTGGAATATCTGACCTGATCAAATGGTTCTGGAATTAACGGGAGCAGATAGCAGTTCTTAATAGTCTCCTTATTGACCGCCCTATAATCTACACAACCCCTCAACTCCCCATTCTTCTTGGGTACAAAGAAAAGGGGGGAAGACGCAGGAGATGTGGAGTGGATCTATAGTAGTTTATCCAGGTATTGAGTTTCATGTTCTGTCAACGCGTAAATTCTACCTTAGGGTATTGCTGCTCCCAGGAGAATCAGATCAAAATTCTTTATTCGGCTATAAAAATAGCCATGAAAGAACAAGATAAGACATTATTTTACAGAGGAAAATAAACATAATAACATTTTTAGCCAACATAATCAATTCACAGGGATTCACTTCCCAATGATATTACGAAGCCGGACTGCAGTGGAGATATACTTATAAATCATAAAACAAGTAAATTCATCATTTAAGAGAAGTAGGTGACATAATGCAGGTTGACACTTTCTAATATTTAAAAACCTTTATAAATGTTTTAAAAAGGTGCGTCTCGGTTTAAGGTAAAGTTTACAAAAAAAATAAATGGCAGAGTGCTCTGTGCAGAAATTGAGTTACATGGACACAGATCTAATTTAGGGTCACAATATGCATTGCTTGGATACGAAACCAACAGATGGGCAATGCCCATCCTGAACCTGATCAAGTAAAACATCTAAGCATGGTTAAAATAGGAAGAAAAATAAGATTCTATTTGTGGGGAGCTAACTAACAACGAATGCTCTGCATCCTTTTTTTTAACCATCTCCTGGCTATCTCTTACATTGCTCAAATATGATAAAAAATCATTTTTTAAGTTTATCTTTTGGAATTGCAGATACATTTCCTGGACTGTTAAAATAATCCTGCAATCCCAGCTTCTCCAGTTGATCTTGCAAGTAAGAGAGCCAGGGGATTTTTTTTTGCACAATCCAATATTATGTCAAGATTCAGGAATGGTTCCTCTTTTGCCCAGATGCTGCGCCAAAGCATCAGAGGTGCTAATTGCACGCAAAATGACAACGGTATCACGTCCAATTCCTTATGACACATGTTGGCAGGGGTACTTTTAGGTAGTGTCAAAACACGTTTTAGCATCAAATTTTCAACTCTCTGGAGGCCCTGAGTGTTGGTGTAACCCCATACTCCAGCGCCATCTAAAGTGGCGGAGCAAGTACGTGCTTTCTATATATATCTACGATTGCTTTTATAGGGCGAGAGCCTAGTTTTTTGTAAATCCAAAAATGGCCTGCACATTTTTGTTGAAACCACCAATCTTAGCATGCACTAGGTGGGACCAGGTATTTTTTTCATTGAAAAGAATACCTATATATGTAAAAGTTGGCACCTGACACAGTATTTCATTCTTTATATAAAATGTCTTAGTTTTAGATGGTGATTTACCTACTACCATAACATGAGATTTAGCGACATTTGTTTTTAACCCCACACATAACATCGTTAAAACTGGTTAAGAGTATTTGTATTCCCACCCCAGTTCTTGACATTTAATCACAATTATCAGCGTATAATAGAGCAGGTAAGGACCTGGAGCCTATTGTGGGTGCATCTACATTTCTGATTCTGAGGTGACTTTCTAAGTCATTTATATATAAGCAGAATAGGAAGGGAGCGAGTACGCATCCCTGGCGAACCCCACAATCCCTCTTTATGGATGTGATAAGCTCGCCATTTATTCCATATCGTACTCTGCCTATAACCCCATGATGCATTGCGGCTAAAAAGTGGACAATAGATGGATCAATGTCCATAAGTAGTATTTTCTCCCACAATTTCCCCCTCTGCACCCAGTCAAAGGCAGATGTCAGGTCCATAAACCCAAGATATAAGGACCCTGACTTAGCGATGGTATACTCGCCAATGACCAGGTGCAGATTGAGGCATTGTTCTACAGTGCCTAGGCCTTTCCTAAATCCATATTGGACAGCAGAGAACTTCCCATTTTCTGTTATCCAAGTCTCCAATCTATCCAATATCACACGCCCCATGATCTTGCAAGAACTGTCAATCAGTGAGATTGGTCGATAACATTTAGGATCCAACCTGTCACCCTTTTTATATATAGGAACTATTATGACTGATCTCCAAGGCTCCGGGGGACCCTGGGCTGCATAACATCTTAATATGTTGGTCAATAACGATAGCCACAGGGGGATATTAGCTAAAAATAAGTCTGCAGGTATACCATCCGGCCCCGGGGCTTTGTTCTTTACAGTCGGGGAAAGCGCCCTACTTACCTTAGCTAGAGTTGGGGTTTCCAAAGAAGAAACAAACACATAGAGGGGTGGGGAGAAGAAAAAGTCATGAAATAAGACTCAACAAAGGGCTGAAGGAAAATCAAAATAATTTGAAAAAACTGCCCTCACTCACACACTATGTGTGTGACATGCTTCATCATCGGGTCTGCTTACAATACGCCCCGCATAGCCACGCAGGGGGCGGCGCATGGGGAGGGGGAACACCAAAAGAGGTACTATAGACAAACACAGGTCAACACAAAAGTGACAAACAGTGATGACACCAAAATGTGTTGTCCTCAAGGACTGGGTAAGTGGTAGACAAAAAAGTGCAGTTAGGACGTGCTCGTTAAAACAGGCTCCTAGACACCCGTTTGTACTTTATTCATGGGTCCTAGGGTCAGGATTAAAATGGTGAAGGATGAATAAGTGTTTAGGCAGGAGGTCAAGATCCTAAAACACTCCTCCTTGCACTGCGGTGGTCAACATGTTTCGACCGTTTGAAAGTGCCCTCAACTACGTGGGTCACGTCGGTCTTCTTCAGGACAGTCTAACTGTCCCAGTCCTTGATCACCTCTTACCTATAATTTAGTAATTTGTCAGAGGGATGCCACGTGGGGGGTACTTCCACACCCGTGGAACATTTGTTACTGCAAAAAACATAAAAGGAACAATAAAGTTCTATACGCTGTATAAAAATATATAGTTCTCATATGATAATAACAGGTGTTTAGAGGCATGTTCCCCAAGAAGAAAATAGGTACAAATATGGATAGTCCCTTGGAACCATAATAATCAATGGGACACATCTGTAAGGTGAAGTCTTCCAATATGGATTATTTTTAATGACCTCCCAACAGTCTGTCACTATGACGGGTTAAAAACACACAAGCGTCGTAAATCACAAACTCAGAGGTATGCGAGTGAGGCACAACTGCCTCCTCATGTAGGACAAGTAAATCATCAAATCAAATTGCATATTTGTAAATTGTTGCATTAATCTTGATGCATATTCACGGGATCTTAATATGACCATGTCTTACCGAGTCTATTAATTCTTAAGGCTCGAACTGGCGTATGGCGGGTGGACCCCCAAAGAACACAACCTGTGTTCAGAGAGAAGAATAATAGTACATGTAAAATGCATGAAGACATTCATATTAGACACCTCTATCCGTAAATTACAGATTCGGTCATCCCCGCATAACGGGTTCGACAGGAAAAAGGGAGATCCCAGCGGGTGCCTTTACACCATAAAACAGGCAATATGTTTTACAATAAAATTATATAAGTCAGCCTGTGGGCCACCATCTCCAATCTAAGAGCCCTCAACACCGGCGCCCGCTTACTGTTCCGATGGAGCAATCCAGCAGCATTGGCGCCCGCCGTGCAAAACGCAGTGTAGAATAATGGCGTACGGGTGCATCCGCCCTGTAAAGGGAGATGGCCTGGCAACGCGTCACGTCAATCGACGTGATGACATCAACACGTGCATCAGAGTCTTGGGAGATGTAGTTTGTATCGCCTAGGAAATACAGTGTTTAGAGTAACGAAAACGATCGTATAAGTATTCATCACTCATAATTTCCAGTCTATAGCCAATGTCTTAACGGCGGGATAGGGTGTATATCCTCTCACATATAACTCCGTGGAGGCAACGCGTTACATGTATCAAAAAGTGGCGGCATCACTGTATACATCGTGCTGATGGGAGATGCAGTTTTAGATCTCACAGGGAGACCGAGGTATTTAAAGAAGGAGGCAAAGGTGTGGTCAGTTGGCATTCCTAACTTTTTGATCTTCGGCTACTGGTCAAATAATTCAAACAAAGCTCTGGGAGTCAGTAGAGAAAGTGTTCTTAGATGTAGAAGGGCGCAGTATCCAACTATAAAGAATATATAGGTGTATAACTGGACCCAAAGAACAGCGTATACGCATAATTACTGAAGAATTAAGAAAGAAAGACCTCATTAAACTGAGCATAGCACGCCCTCCAGTTTATTCATAGGGTGTCAAATATTTATTGCTGATTGATGTTTAAATTCATAATTCTAGCAATAAATCCTGTCGTAAATCTCAGCCATGCGTCTGAAGCTTCATCTACTCAGGGCATGCCACGGTATGTCATCATTCAAACCATATAGGTCGCTGTGGAGGCGGAAAACCCATTTCTGTTCCCTGACAAAAAGAGATCTCGTAGCATCCTGTCCATGGGAAACTGATCTTGGTTTTTCTATCACTGTCCATCTCAAATCCTCCACGGTGTGTTCTGCTTCCACAAAGTGTGTTGTTAGCTTCGTATTAGATCTGCCACATCTAAAGGTGCTACGATGTTCTGTGATGCGGATGCGGATCTTCCTAAATGTCATGCCCACTTACTGTATGCCACATGGACATGTAATCAAGTATATCACTCCCTGGGAATTGCAATTCGTATGTGATCTTTGTTCCCAGGGAGTTGTTATGCCTAGGTCAATCTGTTTAGTATTAGTCGTAAGATGGCACACGCTGCATGACCCGCACCGAAAGTGACCAGTTACTGGTGGTAGGCCTGTACCATTCTCCCCCAGGCCTTGTCTACCCACTGATCTAGGTCTCGTGTGTTTCAAAAGGTCTTTGAGGTTTTGTCTGCGTTTGAACGAGAACAGGGGTTTGTCCATTTGGAGATGGCTAGAGTTCAAGATTTTCCAATTCTTAAGTATTGTTTTTCTGATTTGTTGGGATGCAGTGTTAAAAGTAGATACAAAAACAGTTTTTTTGACTAGTGGTGTGTTAGTTTTAGAGAGTAGTGAATCCCGATCTGTATTCTGCGCTCTCTTGTTCGCTCGTTTCACTACTTTCTGTGGGTAGCCCCTCTCACAGAGTTTGGTGGACAGAAGACTGGCTTCTGTAAACAAATCCTTGATTTCGGAACAATTTCGGCGAATGTGAAAAAACTGGCCCACCGGTAAGTTCTCGCGTAATGAGCGTGGATGGAAACTGCTAAATGCTAATAGTGCATTTTTGTCGGTGGACTTAAGGTGTACCTTAGTCTGTAAAACTCCTTTTCCAGGTTGAATGACCAGGTCCAAGAAGGGTAGACTACACACTTCTCAATCTCACTCTTTTTCCAATCTGTCTAATGCTGAAAAAGAGGCCTTGAGGGAATTGACCGATTGTAGGGAGATTATTCTGAAGCCAACTGACAAGGGTGGAGCAACAGTGCTTCTGGATATGGACACTTACAGGGAGGAATGCCTTTGTCTCTTAGCCGATGAGAGGAATTATCAGAAACTCCCTGTAGATCCAACTGGGGAAATCTCATTAGAAATCATGACGGCTGTGGAAGAAGCGAGGTCTAATGATTGGATCTCAGAACATGAGGCACTGTTCCTGGTGAATAAACAACCCAAAACACCATATCTGTATGTTCTCCTGAAAATTCACAAACCAGCACGACCCCCTCCCGGTAGACCGATTGTCTCCGGGATGGGGTTGTTGCTGGAACCACTGTCACAATTTTGTGATTTCTACCTCAAGCCCCTGGTTCAAAAATTTTCAGCTTATCTCAGGGACACTCTGGACATATTTCACCACCTTAAAGACATGCCTTTCGACCCAGATTCAGAATTTCTCATCGGGCTCGACATAGAGGCATTATATACAAATATTCTGCAGCGTGAAACACTGCGTGTATTGGAAGACATCCTATTCCTGGAAGACTGGCCCTACTAAACACCTAGAGCTTTTATCCTGCATCTAACGGAGATTGCGCTCACTCGAAACTTTTTCGAATTTGAAAACGACTTGTACCTCCAGACCCATGGGACCTCCATGGGCAGTGTCTTTGCGCCAAGCCTAGCTGGGTTATACGTGGGCGCATTTGAACGCAATATCATCTACCACGAATCCTGCCCATGGAGGTCTTACATGAGGTTATGGCGTCGGTATATAGACGACGTTTTGGTCATCTGGATGGGAGATGCTAACTCTGTGACTCTCTTTTTGGATTGGCTGAATCAGAGGAACCCCCTCCTACATTTCACCTCGACAGTGACCAAGACCAGTCTACCCTTCTTGGACCTGGTCATTGAACCTGGCAAAGGAGTTTTAAAGACTAAGGTACACCATAAGTCCACCGACAAAAATGCACTGTTAGCATTTAGCAGTTTCCATCCACGCTCATTACGCGAGAACTTACCGGTGGGCCAGTTTTTTCGCATTCGCCGAAATTGTTCCGAAATCAAGGATTTCATTACAGAAGCCAGTCTTCTGTCCATCAAACACTGTGAGAGGGGCTACCCACAGAAATTAGTGAAACGAGCGAACAAGAGAGCGCAGAATACAGATCAGGATTCACTACTCTCTAAAACTAACAAACCCCTAGTCAAAAAACCAGTTTTTGTATCTACTTTTAACACTGCATCCCAACAAATCAGAAAAACAATACTTAAGAATTGGAAAATCTTGAACTCTGGCCATCTCCAAATGGACAAACCCCTGTTCTCGTTCAAACGTAGCCAAAACCTCAAAGACCTTTTGATACACATGAGACCTAGATCAGTGGGTAGACGAGGCCTGGGGGAGAATGCCTACCACAAGTAACTGGTCTCTTTCGGTGCGGGTCATGCAGCATGTGCCATCTTACGATTAATACTAAACAGATTGACCTAGGCTTAACAACTCCCTGGGAACAAAGATCACATACGAATTGCAATTCCCAGGGAGTGATATACTTGATTACCTGTCCATGTGGCAAACAGTACGTGGGCATGACATGTAGGAAGATCCGAATCCGCATCACGAAAATAGTAGCACCATTAGATGTGGCAGATCTAATACGAAGCTAACAACACACTTTGCGGAAACAGGACACACCGTGGAGGATTTGAGATGGACAGTGATAGAAAAACCAAGATCAGTTTCCCATGGACAGGATGCTACGAGATCACTTTTTGTCAGGGAACAGAAATGGGTTTTCCGCCTCCACAGCGACCTATATGGTTTGAATGATGACATACCGTGGCCAGCCCTGAGTAGATGAAGCTTCAGACGCATGGCTGAGATTTACGACAGGATTTATTGCTAGAATTATGAATTTAAACATCAATCAGCAATAAATATTTGACACCCTATGAATAAACTGGAGGGCGTGCTATGCTCAGTTTAATGAGGTCTTTCTTTCTTAATTCTTCAGTAATTATGCGTATACGCTGTTCTTTGGGTCCAGTTATACACCTATATATTCTTTATAGTTGGATACTGCACCCTTCTACATCTAAGAACACTTTCTCTACTGACTCCCAGAGTTTTGTTTGAATTATTTGACCATTAGCCGAAGATCAAAAAGTTAGGAATGCCAACTGACCACACCTTTGCCTCCTTCTTTAAATACCTCGGTCTCCCTGTGAGATCAAAAACTGCATCTCCCATCAGCACGATGTATACAGTGATGCCGCCACTTTTTGATACATGTAACGCGTTGCCTCCACGAAGTTATATGTGAGAGGATATGCACCCTATCCCGCCGTTAATACATTGGCTATAGACTGGAAATTATGAGTGATGAATACTTATACAATCGTTTTCGTTACTCTAAACACTGTATTTACTAGGAGATACAAACTACATCTCCCAAGACTCTGATGCACGTGTTGATGTCATCACGTCGATTGACGTGACACGTTGCCGGCCCATCTCCCTTTACAGGGCGGAAGCACCCGTACGCCATTATTCTACACAGCGTTTTGCACGGCGGGCGCCTCTGCTGCTGGATTGCTCCATCTGAACAGTAAGCGGTCGCCGGTGTTGAGGGCTCTTAGATTGGAGATGGGGGCCCACAGGCTGACATATAATTTTATTGTAAAACTTATTGCCTGTTTTATGGTGGGAAGGCACCCGCTGGGATCTCCCTTTTTCCTGTCGAACCCGTTATGCGGGGATGACGGAACCTGTAATTTACGGATAGAGGTGTCTAATATGAATGTCTTCATGCATTTTACATGTAATATTCTTCTTCTCGCTGAACACAGGTTGTGTTCTTTGGGGGTCCACCCGCCATACGCCAGTTTGAGCCTTAAGAATTAATAGACTCGGTAAGACATGGTCATATTAAGATCCCGTGAATATGCATCAAGATTAATGCAACAATTTACAAATATGCAATTTGATTTCATGATTTACTTGTCCTACATGAGGAGGCAGTTGTGCCTCACTCGCATACCTCTGAGTTTGTGTTTTACGACGCTTGTGTGTTTTTAACCCGTCATAGTGACAGACTGTTGGGAGGTCATTAAAAATAATCCATATTGGAAGACCTCACCTTACAGATGTGTCCCATTGATTATTATGGTTTCAAGGGACTATCCATATTTGTACCTATTTTCTTCTTGGGGAACATGCCTCTAAACACCGGTTATTATCATATGAGAACTATATATTTTTATACAGCGTATATAACTTTATTGTTCCTTTTATGTTTTTTGCAGTAACAAATGTTCCACTGGTGTGGAAGTACCCCCCACGTGGAATCCCTCTGACGAAGTACTGAATTATAGGTAAGAGGTGATCAAGGACTGGGAAAGTTACACTGTCCTGAAGAAGACCGACGTGACCCACGTAGTTGAGGGCACTTTCAAACGGTCGAAACATGTTGACACCGCAGTAACAGGAGGAGTGTTTTAGGATCTTGACCTCCTGCCTAAACACTTATTCATCCTTCACCATTTTAATCCTGACCCTAAGACCCACGAATAAAGTACAAACGGATGTCTAGGAGCCAGTTTTAACGAGCACGTCCTAACTGCACTTTTTTGTCTACCACGTACCCAGTCCTTGAGGACAACACATTTTGGTGTGATCACTGTTTGTCAATTTTGTGTTGACCTGTGTTTGTCTATAGTACGTCTTTTGGTGTTCCCCCTCCCTTTGCTCCGCCCCCGGCGTGGCTATGCGGGGGCGTATTGTAAGCAGACCCGATGATGAAGCATGTCACACACATAGTGTGTGAGTGAGGGCAGTTTTTTCAAATTATTTTGATTTTCCTTAAGCCCTTTGTTGTGTATTGTATTATTCATTTTTCTTCTCCCCACCCCTCTATGTGTTTGTACCTTGGTTTAGGGGGTTCAGGGTGGTGGAGTACACTAATTGACCCTCTCCCCTCCTTTGTGCTTAATGATTTCCAAAGATGATGCCACATATTGAGGATGGGTTTCACATTGTGCCTCAATGTTATTACAATAGAGACCAGCAAAATGTTTTATCCACTTTTCCGGCATGATTGTTACTTCGATATTGTCATTTTTTGTATCAATAAAGAACAATTACTTACCTTCGGTAACGCTTTTTCTGGTAGATACAGTATCTGCCTGTGGATTCCTCACCTTGTAAATATCCCCCTTGCGCCAGCAACATTCGGAAATTCTTTTGTAGCTTCGCGCCGACGTGGGCGACGTCATAGAGGCACGGCATCGCTCGCAACTCCGCTAATGTCACTGACACTACAATAGGCCCACGCCGGCGTGATGACATCCGTTCCGCACTTTTTTCCGTGCCTTCGAGGCACGCGGATGGACCAATGACAGTAGACATATACACAGTATACGCAGTACAAATATCAAGGTAACACACACAGTGTGAAGCAAATGCAATAAAACATTTGAAATAAAAAACTCATTGACAATAAAATAAATACATTACAGTGACTCTGGTATAGAAGAGTGGACAACGGGGAGGCGGGTTGGTCAGTGAGGAATCCACAGGCAGATACTGTATCTACCAGAAAAAGCGTTACCAAAGGTAAGTAACGTGTTCTTCTGATAGATACATCTGCCAGTGGATTCCTCACCTTGTGAATAGAGTCCCACATCAGTCCCCACTCCTGGAGGAGGGTGTCCACTTCTCTACACCAGAAAATCCTGGAGGACAGAGCGCGCAAAGTGGCTGTCCCTCCTCACCTCAGTGTCCAAGCAATAATGCTTTGCGAAAGTGTGGAGGGAGGCCCAAGTCGCCGCTCTACAAATGTCCCCAACCGGCACACCTCTTGAAAGTGCAGAAGTCGAAGACTTAGCTCTAGTAGAGTGAGCTCTTATACCCTCTGGAGGATCCTTACCGGCCAAAGAGTAGCAGATCTTTATACAGAGGATGATCCATCTTGAAAGAGTCCTTTTATGTACCGCTCTTCCTTTCTTGCAGCCATCAAACCCAACGAGGAGCTGGTCATCCATTCGATAGTCTTTAGTTCTATCAACATAAAAACTCACCGCCCTCTTGGGGTCCAGACGTTGTAGCCTCTCCTCCTCCTTGGAAGGATGAGGGGGAGGATACAAGGTAGGAAGGGTAACAGATTGACCTAGGTGGAAGGGAGACACCACCTTAGGGAGAAAAGCAGCCATGTTCTAAGAACCATTCGATCAGCATGAATGGTCGAGAACGGGGGCTTGGAACTAAGAGCTTGAAGCTCACTTACCCTCCTTGCTGAGGTGATCACAACCAGGAAGACTGTCTTAAAAGACAAAAGCCTCATGGGACTTTTTTTTTTTTTTTTTTTTTTTTGCAAGGGTTCAAAGGGAGAACCCATCGAGTAGGTTAATACCAGATTTAAATCCCACTGAGGAACAATAGAAGGAGTAGGAGGGAACCTATTTGTGAGGCCCCTCAGAAATCTCAAAACCACAGGAGATTTGAAAAGAGATGGCTGGTCCGGCAAACAGAGAAATGCTGACAATGCCGAAATATAGCTCTTCACCATACTAACAGCAAATCCATGCTGCGCCAAAGAAAGAGCAAACTGTAGTATATCAGATAAATGGGCTTTCAAAGGGTCAACAGACTTCTCCCCACACCAAGAGACAAATTTAGCCCATCTGTAAGAATAAATGGACTTAGTGGAGTCACGCCTAGCTGATAAAATGACATCCACCACATCGTGTGGGAGAGAAAAGGAGTTCAGGTTGCCCCGTTCAATCTCCAAGCATGAAGGTGTAATGTCTGGAGGTGGGGTGTAGACCCTGCCCCTCCATTTGAGAGAGGAGATCTGCCCTGAACGGGAGACGGAGCGGCGGGCGAGAGTAGAGGTGGAGAAGATCCGTGTACCACACCCTTCTTGGCCAATCCGGGGCGACCAATATAACTTGGGCCCGGTCTTGGCGAATCTTCCTCAGAACCCGAGGAATCAAAGGTATGGGAGGAAACGCGTAAAGGAGTTGCGAGTCCCAACTCAACTGAAACGCATCCCCCAAGGCTCCCTGCATCGGAAACTAGAGGCTGCAGAATGACGGGCAGTGAGAATTCTCGCGAGTGGCGAACAGGTCCACCTGAGGAGTCCCCACGCCCGAAAGACGTGACAAACCACCTCCGGGTGAAGCCTCCACTCGTGGTCGGCCGAGAACTGCCGACTGAGACTGTCTGCTCGCACGTTCAGAACTCCGGCCAGATGATTTGCCATCAGACAAATCTGGTGGTCCTGAACCCAGGACCAGAGGCGCAGAGCCTCTCTGCAGAGACACTGCAACCCCACTCCTCCTTGCTTGTTGATATACCACATCGCGGTCGTGTTATCCATCAGGACTTGCACCAACAGACAGCGAAGGGAAGGGAGGAAGGCCTTGAGTGCCAAACGTATCGCCCGCAATTCCAGAAGGTTGATGTGAAGCAACCTTTCTTCTGGACACCAAAGACCCTTGACCTCCAGATACCCCAGATTAGCACTCCACCCTAGAGTGGATGCGTCCGTTATCACTGTGGCCACCGGAAGAGGTAGATGAAAAGGCTTTCCCTGAGACAGATTGCCTTCCACACCCCACCAAGACAGATCCGCCACAGTTTCTCTGGAGATCCTCACCGACTCCCTGAGATCTCCGTTGTGTTGATACCACAGCCTGCAGAGGCACCACTGGAGCGCCCTCATTTGCCAGCGTGCATGGTTGACCAACAGAATGCAGGAAGCCATCAGACCGAGCAGACGAAGGACCTTCAGGACTGGAATGACCGCTCCATTGTAGAATAAAGGAATCATTTCCTGTATGTCGCGAATCCTTTGAGGTGGAGGGAAGGCACGACATACAGTTGTGTCCAGTACAGCACCTATGAACAGGTTGTGCTGGGAGGGCACCAGGTGAGACTGGGGTACATTTATTGAAAAACCCAACCGGTACAACAACTGAGTTGTCTCCTGCAGATGCTGGAGCACCTTCTCTGACGACTCTGCCTTGATCAGCCAGTCGTCCAAATAGGGAAATACTGGAATCCCCGACCTTCTGAGGTGTGCTGCCATCACCTTGGTGAAGACTCGAGGCGCAGTAGTAATTCCAAAAGGTAGGACCGCAAACTGATAGTGTTGCGATCCCACCGTAAAACGGAGATACTTCCTGTGCGACTTCAGGATTGGGATGTGGAAATACGCATCCTGCAAGTTGAGCGACACCATCCAGTCTTCTTCCAGCAGCGCTTGAAGAACCTGTGCAAGGGTGAGCATCTTGAATTTCTCTTGTTTCAGATAGAGATTCAAGATCCTGAGATCCAGGATTGGACAAAGCCTGCCATCCTTTTTGGGTATCAGAAAATACCGGGAGTAGCATCCCTGACCTCTTTCCTGCTCTGGGACCATCTCTATCGCACCCTTTCTTAACAATGTCAGCACTTCCTCCTGTAGAAGTAACATATGTTCCTCTGTGCAAAAACCTTGGCAAGGAGGGTAATTGGGAGGGAATTCCCGAAAGGGAAGGGCATACCCATTTTCTACGAGATTGAAAACCCAAATATCTGATTCCCAATCTCGTAGAAAGTAGGTAAGCCAACCCCCCACCGGATCCACATGATCCTGAATGGCGGATCTAGGGCTGCTTTTCTGTGGCTGGGGTGTTGGAGGAGGTAGAGGAGGAAGAGGCTTGACGACCTCGAGGCCGAGCCCTTTGTTTTCCCCTATAAGACCTGTACAAGGGATTCTGCTGCTGCTGCTGCTACTGCTGACCTTGCCGATAGTTGTGAAAGGAAGAGCCTCCAAACCCTCTGAACCTCTTGGCCGAAGAACCTCTGATTTGAAGCCCTAAATATTTGGCAGTAGCCCTGCTGTCTTTAAATCTTTCTAAGGCTGTATCAGCCTTTTTGCCAAAGAGACCAGATCCATCGAACCGCAGATCCAGCAAAGCAGCTTGAACATCTGCTGAAAAGTCCAAAGATTTCAGCCAAGCCGATCTCCTTGTGGCAACCGCAGTGCCCATGATACGTGCCACCGAGTCTGCAGTGTCCAGCCCACTTTGTATTACTTGGCGTGCCGCTGCCTGTGCGTCTGATAACGCCTCCTCAAAATCCTTCCTGCTATCATCAGGAATCTTAGGAGCCAAAGAACGCATTTTATCCATAAGGGCATGTACATACCTCCCCATAAGGCAAGTGGCATTAGTTGACTTCAACGCCACACTCGCAGAGGAGAAGGTGTTTTTAGCCACCTGATCTTGTTTTTTGGCATCTTTATCACCAGGCACCTGAGGAAACGCACTCACAGTCTATTTGGAACAGGCTGCTTGTATGACCAGACTCTCAGGAGAAGGATGAGACGTCAGAAAAGAAGGGTCTTCAGGCGCAACCCTGTACCTTCTCGCCACACTTTTGGAAACCGCCAGTGCTGATAGTGGCTTTTTCCATACCTCCATAATAGGCTCCGTTAAGGCCTCAATAAACGGAAGCAATGGTTCCACCACAGAGGTGGGTGAATGTAAATCTTCCGTTAGCAGATTGGACTTAAACTCCACTGTAGATAAAGTCAATTGCAGAAGTTCCGCTGCCTTCCTCATCACCACATGATAAGGCTGGACGTCCTTTGAAGGCGCATCAGAACCAGATGGTAACTCCCACTCTCGAGAAAAATCCAGGCCACTAGCATCAGCTAGATCCTCAAAACAGTCATCCTCCAGTTCACCTTCCTCCATATCAGGATGTGGCTCCATATATCTGCGCTCCTCCATAAGGCGCATAAGAGTGCCCCTCTCCTGGACCTCCTGGACCTCTCCTTAACACGCCTCGCCGCCGGATCCACCAACGACTCCGACGGAGCCAGAACCGACGTCGGTATCGAATCCGATGGTCCAGTGGTTTGCCCTCGAGGTCGATCTGGAGCGGGTGACGCCGGTACCAGCGTCGACGACCTCGCGGAGCCGGGCATTGCCATGGCGGCGTCGGAGCCGGCATGAACGGCATGAATGGAGCCGGAGCATAGGAGTGAGGGACTCCTAAATTGAAGGCCAGAGGACCCATGGGACCCGAAGGTGCGCCAGAGGGGTACCACGCCCTTGAAAAGACACCATACATAGCGTTTAAAAACACTGATGGGTCCTGGCCCGGGGCTGGGAAAGGTGGCTGAAGACCCTCAGGCTGGTCTTGTGGAGGGTTCGGATTCAGCTCTTCGATAGGCGCAGAATCCTCATCCACATGAACTTCTTCCTCATCTCGGGCCGGGGACGGCACCGGAGACGGATTCGAAGCCGAGTCAGCAACTGTACTTGCGATGCAAGAAATCCATTGTGACCACCTTGGAACGTACCTTCTTCGGTGACCTCGACCTCGAGCCCGACTCCTTATCGGAATGACGACGGGACTCATGTCTCTTCTTCTTATGTCTCCTCCTTGACTTCGAAGCATGGTCTGAAGCGGACTTCGAAGACGACTCCTCTCGAGATCTGGATCTTGACTTCGATCTCGACCTCGCCCTTCTCGAACGAGATCTCGAAGATTTTCTTCCCTTGTCACCCTTCAGCTTCGCCACCAGAAGTTTGGTCTCTCTTTCCCGCAGGGCCTTCGGGTTTATCTTCCGACAAGATGAACATCCATCCACATCATGGTCAGAGCTTAAACACCAAATGCAGTCCTCATGCGGGTCCGTGATGGACATCATCTTCCCGCACTCCCTGCAGGGCTTGAAGCCGGTCTTCTTTGTCGACATCGTGTTGAAACAAAGAAGCAGAAAAGCGAAGATAAAGGCAACAAAGTCACTAAAGAGCTACTGGGATTCCCCGAAACCGTTAGCGTCGACGACGCGGAAAGAAGGGAACTGATGTCATCACGCCGGCGTGGTCCTATTGTAGTGACGGTGACGTCAGCAGAGTCACGTGCGATGCCGTGCCTCTATGACGACGTCCAAGTCGGCGCGAAGATACAAAAGAATTTCCGAATGTTGCTGACGCAAGAGGGATATTCACAAGGTGAGGAATCCACTGGCAGATGTATCTATCAGAAATACTCTTCATTAACCGTTTTCCAGAAGAGTTTGGAATCTTTACACTGAGATGCCAAATGTAATTGGCCTCATGCTTCTTGCCTACTCTCCATCTTATGTTTCTCCAACATACGCTTATAATCTATGCACATCTGTCTCACTTCCACCATGTCTCGTGGGTTAATTTTTACGGTCTTAACTAATTTGTTGTGTGCTTGGGAACATTCCCTGTTGAACCACCTTTTGCTATACTGTATTCTGTTAGGTTGGTTCTTTGTTAGGAGTACCTTTATTGTCTCTGTTATTGCCTGTCTGAGGTGTTCAGTTTTTCTTCCAAACAGTCCAGTACTTGCCCGAGGTTGCTCTTTATAATATCCTCCAGAACAAGGTCTGGATTGATAGTACACCACTTCCGAGTTAACCCCCTATTTTTGGTATACGAGAGTTGGACTGCTTTGGCTGGTGTAATAGGAGAATCTGATGGGACCACTAATTTTAATGTTAGTGGGTAATGATCGCTAAAATAAAGTTTGGGTGTATTAAAAATCACAGTTTGAAGATTAAAATATTCAGAAAAAATAATAAAATAAATCAACGTCCCGTGACCTCTTCCTACATATGTTACCACATCAGAATTTAAGAATTCAATAGAATCCAAAGTTAAAAAGAGTGAACATTTCAGCAGTATAGAGTTCAAAGTGTTCCCATAAGGATTGTGTTAAAAATGGTAAAAAACCTGCCATGTTCATTGCTAAACAGTGACATGCCTAACGTCTGAACACACAATTTGCAATTAAAGTCAACCCCCCCCCAAGTATTGCGTAGTCCGTTTTTATCTCCTCAATGTGCTTTGCTAGGACAGTTTCCAATTCCTGGACAATAGGGATATTTGCACTATTAAAATTATTGTGATAAAAATTAATAACAACAAGGGTCAAATTTTTCTTAAACAAAATATTGATTATTTGGAAATGTGAGGATTCCTATTGCATTTTCCTAACTCTACCATTTAATGTGGTTAAAATTAAAGTTAATAAACCTCCGTTGTCATGGCCACCTACAGATGGTCTGGCAGGTGTGTGTACAGAATAAAAGCCATTTATGTGGGCTGTATTGCGCATCCATGTTTCCTGTGAGCAGACTATGCTAAATTCACTGACAAACTCTACCCAGTCTTTAATGCCTAATTTAAGCGACAAGCCCGGTATGTTCTAAAAGAGACTACCGTGAGTAGTTACACTGGTGTGAGAAGTGTCCTCACTTGCTTTACTGCCAATCTCTATATCATCACCTTCTGCTAACAACCCACTGGTTAGTACACTAGGGCTTGGAACATTCGCTGATAGTACTTTCGGGCTTACAGGCAAAAGATGTGGTATACCAACATTGGGCATATTGTCAGAATTGAACCTCGTAAGATGATTCAGATCTAAAGTACCAGCCAGGAGATCTATGTGGAAATGAAAGGCTCTGTGTGGGGGCAGTTGGGTGGCTTTCACAGGGTCAAAAATATCTTGAATGTCCTTGTATTCTTTGGATAGTTTAAGGTTTTCTGTTCCTTAGACCAAGGTGCAATGAACAAGTTACTAACCGTCCGTAACAATGTATCTGCAAGAGAAACAAGTTACTTACCTTGCGTAATGCTTTTTCTGGTGGATACAGTGTCTGCCTGTGGATTCCTCATATTATGAATATGATTATCTGCTGCACCAGCATTCAGCGGAATTTTTCTTAGCTCTCCACGCTGACGAGGTCGTCACAATGCCATGGCTCCGCACGCGGCTCTGCATGACGTCACAGGAGCCATAAGAGGACCACGTCGACGTGATGACGTCAGTTCCACTCATTTTTCTCTGATATATCGTTACACAAGTAGTAACTTGTGCATCTGAAAGAGACACGTTTGTGATAGATTCCTTACCTTAGAATAGATACCCCAGCAATACCAACCCCAGTGGTGGGTCTGCGAACCAATAATCACACCAGAAAGTCCTGGAGGACAGAACGGCCAAAGAAGCCATCCCTCCGGACTTGACTATCCAGGCAGTAGTGTCTCGCGAACGTGTGCAGCGAGGCCCACATAGCTGCCTGACAAATGTCCTGCAAGGGGCCCGAGTGGAGTGGGCCCTCAGTCCAACAGGAGGTTCCTTTTTAGCTAGGGAGTAACACGCCTGGATGCACAACACGATCCACCGAGAGATGGTCCGCTTGTGCACCGCCCGTCCTTTCTTAGCGCCCACGTAACCAACAAAGACTTGGTCATCCACCCGGAACTGGCGTGTGCGATTCAGATAGTAAGAGGGATGCGGAGGCGGAAAGAAGGTGAGCAAGGTGATGGACTGCCCGATGTGGAAGGCTGTGACTACCTTGGGCAGGAAAGAGGGTCTTGTCCGCAACACAACCTTGTCCGGATGGACAGAAAGGAAAGGAGGTTTGGAAGAAAGAGCCTGGAGCTCACTCACTCTCCTGGCAGAGGCGATGGCTATCAGGAAAGCAGTCTTCAGAGTAAGAAGACGGAGAGGAAAAGTTATGAAGTGGCTCAAAGGGAGAGCACATCAGATAAGTAAGTACAAGGTTCAAGTCCTACTGAGGCATCACAAATGGAACAGGAGGGAACATGTGTGGGATGCCCTTCAAAAACCTATTTACAATTGGGGACTTGAACAAAGATGACTGATCAGGTAGCCTTAAGAAGGCAGAAAGGGCAGAAAGGTAGCACTTGATAGTGCCCAGAGCAGAGCCCTGCTGGGCAAGAGAGAGAAGGAAAAGGAGAACCTCAGAAAGGGGGGCAGAGAGTGGATCCACAGCCTTTGCTGTGCACCATGCCACAAATCTGTTCCACCTGCAAGCGTATACCGGCTTAGTGGAGAGACGCCTGGGTGCCAGAGTGACATTACAGACTTCAGGAGGCAAGTCAAATGGCCTCAGCTGTCGCTGCTCAATCTCCAAGCTTGTAGGTGGAGACTGGACAGGTTCAGGTGGAGGACCGTCCCCTGCTGCTGCGACAGAAGGTCCTCCCGAAGAGGCAGCCGAATCGGGAGATCGACAGACATGCTGAGTAGCTCTCGATAACAATATCTTCATGCCCAGTCCGGAGCCACAAGGATAACCTGGGCCCGGTCGCGCCTGATCTTCTTCAGCACTCTGGGCAGAAGTGGTATAGGCAGAAAGGCGTACAATAGACCGCAACTCCTCTCGCGACGAAAAGCGACTCCGAGCGAGTGTCGCCCTAGAAATTCCAATGCGCAGAACTGATGACATTGCGCATTCTCTTCTGTGGCGAATAGATCTAACCAAGGCTCTCCCCACTGCTGAAAGAGACCTTGTGCCACGTCCGAGTTCAGACGCCATTCATGATCCATCATGCACCGACGGCTGAATTCGCCAACCCTGGCGTTCGGAGAACCTGCCAGATGTTGAACCACCATGGTCACGCCCTGATATTCCAGCCACTGCCAGAGGCGCAGAGCCTCCTGACAAAGGGTCCACAATCCCACCTTGCCCTGTTTGTTGCAGTACCACATGGCGGTGTGTTGTCCGTGAACACCTGCACTACACTCCCCTGGACAGAGGGGAGGAATGCCTTCAGTACAAGATGGATCGCCCGCAGCTCCAGAAGGTTGATGTGGAGATGGGACTCCGCCAGAGACCGGAGGCCTCTGATCTCCGCCTCTCCCATGTGGCCCTCTCAGCCCTGGAGGGACGCGTCCATCACAACTACGTGCTCTGGTTGGGATAGGGAGAGGGATCTGCCACTGACCCAATCGCGGTCCGTGAGCCACCACTGCAACTGTCTTGCAGTGCCCTCCGAGATCAAGACATGGTCGGACAAGTTGCCCTGATGCTGGGCCCACTGAAACTTCAGGTCCCACTGCAGAGCCCGCATCCGCCACCGGGCGTGATGCACCAGAAGGATGCAGGAGGCCATCAGCCCCAGAAGCCGCAGCATCAACCTGACCGAGACTCGGGATAACGGCTGAAAGATTGGAATCAGAGCCTGAATATCCCGAACCCGCTGTTTGGGAGGATAAACCCGAAACTGCGCCGAGTCCAGAACCGCTCCGATGAAGAGGAGCTTCTGAGAGGGGCACAGGTGTGACTTTGGCACATTGATGGAGAACCCCAGCAGGTGCAGGAGGTCGGCCGTGGTATGGAGGTGGCTGACGACTGTCTGGGGCGAGCCCGCCTTCAACAACCAGTCGTCGAGGTAGGGGAAGACTGAAACCCCTAACCTGCGCAGCCGGGCTGAAGAAGGCTGCAATGCCAGAAACCGGTCCTCGGAAGCTTGTTTCCGGTCCAGGGAAGGCATAGCTTGGCAGTTCGGGCTGGACTGTTCCCATGAGGCACAGGGTCAGACTGATTTGCATATAGCCATGTCTGAACTGGGGTGGCAGAGTGGGCTAAAGAACAGTGATGGATTAAACCCAGATCTTTTGACTGGGTGTGGGTGTTTGATTGGTTCAGATGCTCCGTCCATCACCACCCCCTTTTGTACCGCAGGGGGAGGTGTGGACTGGCCTCGCCTTTGTCCCTGACCGCCGCCACAGCGGTTTCCACGGCCACCACCGCGCTGTGTATTACTCTGCGGTGCGTGGCTGGCAGCACGTGAGGGGGCACCCCTTCCTTGGCCACAAAAGGAGCGAAAGGCACTTGATTGCTGGCGTGGGGCCGAGAGGCCCAAGGACTTGGCCGTAGCCCTGGAGTCCTTAAAATGCTCAAGCGCATGGTCTGCCTTGTGGCCAAAGAGGCGAAAGTCATTAAACAGCATGTCCAGAAGGGTGGCCTGGACATCAGCCGAAAAGTTGGCGGTCCTCAACCAGGCATGGCGTCGAACCGCCACCGTCGTTGCCATCACTCTGCCCAGTGAGTCCGTGGTATCCAGCCCACACCGGATGGAATAGCGTGCCGCATCTCAACCCTCCGCAAGGGCTTGGGCGAGTGTAGTCCGGCCTCCTCCGGACATTGTGGCAGCACGTCCGTGACAGTGTCCCACAGAGTGTGGGTGTAGCGGACCAAGAGGCATGCGGTATTGACTGACCGCAGTCCCAAACTCAGGGCGAGAACACCGTCTTACCGAATTTTTCGTACCTCTTGGATTCCCGATCGGGCGGAGCCGTCTGGAATGCGGTCTGGGAAGTAGAGGCCTGGATAACCAGGCTCTCGGGGAAGGGATGTGTGGAAAAAAAGCAAGGGTCGCGGGCGTGGCTAGCAGCCGATCGTGATGGTGGCGTAGCTGCAGAGCTCCGTGGGAGAGGCACACTTTAACATTAATCAGAACCATAATCCGCTACAACACAAGGCCCCCGAGGCTACAGCCAAAGTCCGGCACCGAGCAGGATAGATCGGTGAAGTCGGGAGGCGCTGCGCCGTTGAGAACCGGGGCCGGCGGGCGGCGGCTCTGAAGGCCTACACATCAGCAGCAAGCCACGACCTGCCGTAATTTGAGAGCTGGGTGGAAGTGGGAGAGAGCCGGACACCGTGAGACCGGAAGGGCACCCCGCTTCGACTGGAACGAGAGGTGGTCGCCTAAGAGAACCCTCAGCGATGGACCGCACACAATGAAGATGCTCCCGGTGCTCCCGGTGCTCCCGGGTGCCGCAGTGGGACGTGCCAATCGCGGAACCCCGAGAAAGAACATTGAGCCCCAAATAAGCGGTGAGCAACAGTTGCTGTGACCGCGTAACCCAGTGTCGCCCTCAAATATCGATCCCCCCTACAGTGAAACAACGCCAGTGGGGAGCACGGGGAAGATTTCAGTAACTGCCCGCGCCCCGCAGGAAGAACGCAGCTACCACAGCTCACAGGCAATAGAACCAGGGTGGGAGAATAAGGTGTAACGGACTTACCACGCCAGCGGCTCCATATATCACCGGAGGGGAGACAAGTATTTGCCAACACAAGGGGCGAGAGGAATTTTCCAGCAGTGGGAATACCTATTAGAAGGCCCTGTGGCTACACGGAGACGGGCTGCCCGGCTGACGGTGGAGGTAGTGGAGGCACGATCGGGGGCCGCCCCACCTCCGTCTGTTACCCCGTATACACTACAGAATACGGAGGCCCAACGGATACCACTTCGCAGAAAGATTGAGCTCAGTTTCTGAGCGCAGTGTCACCACTACTTCCACAAGGTGTATACAAGTTGGCGCTTCGAGGAGAAGCACAGGGGCATAGCATGCCCTAAATTGGAAACGATCACCCATCGGGTGCTACAAGAGAGCCACCACAGTGACAACTGCGCCACACCATTACATACACAGATTAGGCCCTATCGGCTCTATCCCCCCACTGCAGCTTTGCCACAGCGGAACTCTTGAAAGGGACAACATGGCGGGCAGAGGCCCGAGGAACCAATCGACACAGGCTAAATTGGACAAATATGCGTATGACAAAAATAGCTCGCAAATGACAGAGGGGCGCCCCTCCACGGGGAAAACACTTGAAGGGGACGAGGCAAAAAATGTCACGTTAGAAGACATCATGAAAGCATTATCAACGGTTCAAACAACGGTGGGGACGATATCAACGGATGCTTCACTGCTGCGGGCAGACTTCCACAAAATGACTGAACGGATAAAAGAAGTGGAAATAGTCACGAAGTCGCTGGTGGAAGACACGTCAGAACTGCAGAGGGCAATGGAGAGGATCGAGACCGAAAATAAACACCTGAAGTGTGATGTATTCCTATAGGTTCTGAATCGATCCCCCTATTCCTGACCCTATTCTGGTTAAACAAACCAACAAGTTAACTAGCAGTCAGCCCATGAGGCGGAAAACCCCCATGATGCAGATACCGTTATCTGACGCAGTCACACTACGGCACAGGAACGTGTTATCTGATTAGGTCATAACGCTTGCGATCTAATTAGACAAGCGATATTCCTCCAGCCCCTGATAAGGCATACGGAGTTCTCATAACAAATCAAACCTATGACAACCTGGGCAAAACCCTGCGGCCATTGTTTTGATTTCACCGAGAACTTCAGCAAAAGAATGTGCTAACGAGCAAGTCGTATGACATCCTTATTGACGTATCTATGTCCATCCTTACGTCAATCTCGGCACCTTAAAGGTATAAATATTACCGATATTGCCCTATGCAAACACACGCTGTGGTGACGAGACGGAGCAGCCATACTTGCCGAAGCCCAGAGCAGAGCAGACCCCGCTGGCGCAGCCCCGCCTTCCTGACGCGCTGAAATCGAGCAGCTGCCCATTTCTCCTGCCGAGAAATCCAGCACCGGCGCTTCCGGGTAGCCCTCGCAGGCAGCCTGGAATATCGAGACCAGAGAGAGAGATACCATCCCTCATTCAACCTAGATTCCAGGTACAGAACTGAACAACCCCTCGCAGAGAATTCTTTAGTTATTCACTTGGCAAAAACAAACTTAACTTAAACTGTAACTTTCTATTCCCGCCCACGTATTAGGCTTAGGTCAGGTACACGGGGTAGGCGTATTTAGAAACACCAGTTGAGTACGTTTAGTCAAATGTATATGTGTATGTAATATATTTTATTCATTTTAAAACATCCTATGGCTTAGAAACCATATCAATGTTTTTACAGTATTATTTCATACTATTGCTGTTAATGTATGCACTTTACTTAACTATAAGTATTGCAATAATATCGATCCATTTCTCTTGTATGAGAAAAGAGACTGATCAATAAATAACACCTTTTTATTGAACACGCCCGTCTCTTCCTTTTCTCTACATTCTGATGAGACTAAGAATGCACGTACTGACTGAGTAAAATAAATTGCCTTTTGTTCACACGACTCTCGAGATACACTCTTGATTAGGGGAGAGCAAAGTTGTCATGTTCTATGGTTGTCAGAAACTAAATCCCTTCTTGTCTAATCAGGGAAGTTAATTCCTTCCTGAACAGTCGAGAAAGTTTCTAGTGAACTCTGAGCTAGCTGGCAAACCCAAAACTTTAAGTCTAATATCGACAGTAGTAGACCTAGTTAACGTCTGGTCTAGGCCTTTACTATTGAAGGTATTATTCCAATGCGCAGAGCCTATTGGGATAATAGGAACTACACTACATGGCGCCCAACGCGTTTGGAAAGGGCGATAAAACTAACGTAAGACATTTAAAGTAACTCAGTCGTGCTTTCTCACTCAGACCCCTTTTTTCCCATTATACTCCAAAGACGTCTGGAGTGGGTAAAAGGTTATATCCGCCAGACCTCGCAGGAGGGAACTCCTATGTATGGTTCTTGGTATAGTCAACGTTGAAGGATACACTGTTCCAAAATATTGTGCATCTAATCTTTGTTTCCATAAGAAACCTGATCTGCAAACAAAAGAAATAACCATCCTGTCGGTAAAATGGTAGACAGTGATGATGAAAGAGAGGCAGTTAGATTAGCAACTGAACTCGCAGCAGCTGATGCTACCATACAGGAAGCTGACCCGGATATAATACTCATCCCGGTCATTAAAAGAAAATCTATAACCATAAAACTTATAGAAAATGGACTGACACCTACAGGTGGTACAGTCATATTCGTAATTGAGGCACACGAATATCGGCAGACAGAGGTATACTATTCATTGATAAACTTTCCAGCAGCAAATCCTGTAACAAAGTACTTCCACTATTACAAAATAGAGGAACCTCCTGAAACGTACACTCCTTTCGAGGAGGTGGAAGTACCACTCAGATTTCAAGAGCATTTGCTCTTATTTGATGGCGCCCTAAAACATAATAATCACATCACCAGGCTCGGTCCTTTAGGTAGACCAGGAGCAACGTGGCCGGTCCTAGCCGGATACACACCACATCCAGACATCGACGGGATGTCTGCAGCTAACCTGTTAACACAGCTAAAACAATTAATAAAAATACATAGACAATTAGTCCAGTATGTGATGCGGACTTCTACAATTCAGCCAGCAATTAAAATTCCACAGCTGACCCCTCACCAGGGGAACACAAATAAAATTACACCACAGAACATACAATCCTGCCTAGGTAAAGTACCGGCTAAACGGGAACAAATACCATTCTGGTTGGCACAGAAAATCACCCAAATAGAGGCGGTGTTTCCTGACACCACCCCATTAGAAAAACACAGGATTCTGACTATCTGTCTTCCAATGGGAATCGCACCACACATTGAGGACTGTGACACTTGGGGTACAGTCTTTGCTTCCATCTACACAAAAACGCACGGTGTTCCATCCATTTCGGTAATACCAGATGTGCTAAAACAAATTCAAGATGAATATGGTCCAGAACCCGCTTTAACTCTTGGTATGAAATTACTAAAAGACTTCAAGCAGGTCTCGGCTATATTGTTAGCCAACATAAAGGGAGAAGCAGCAAACGTGGCGATCCGCCAGAGGTTAAAGGAGACAGATATAGCAGACCAACCAGCTGAAATTGCCAGAATCATAGAAAAATCCTATGACGAACTAGGTAGAGATAGTTTAGGTGGAATACCAGTAAAACCACAACTGATTGAAAGTCCTGAAAAAATATTTTTTAATAATAATTCAACATCACAGAAAAAGAGCTGGGATGGAAACAAACAATCCAATCCCAAAGAAAAGAAATTCCAGTCCAGAGGAAGGTCTCCTAGGCGAAGAGAGAAATCTCCGAACCAAAGACACAGGTCACCCCAGAGTGACCCCTCTGGGAAAAGATATAACCTTAGAAACAGGGATAATATAAAAAAGCCTGATAGATATCAAGACATTGATACACGTCCCTCTCAATCTTTTCAGACTTCCTCGCAGAAATCGGAAAGAAGAGGACGATCAGAACAAAGAGAAGAGCACGCCAAGTCCAAAGACAAGGAACCTGCTCAGCTAAAAAAGAAACTACAATTTCCAAAGAAGAAGGTAGCCAGCATTAAAATAGTTAACAATGCCGAGAATTCTGAGGACACAACTGAAAAACGGGAATGGGCTCAGACAATGCTAGATAGCGCAGCAGAAGTGAGCATAGCTCGCAAAGTCCTTATGAATCATCTGGAGACAGTGGACACGAATGAATATCTTCAAGTGGAAACTGCAGACACCAGAGTTAGCAAACCTCACAAAATATACGAAATAACATTGCGTATAGAGGGGGATAAGACTAGAAAAATAAGGGGACTATTTTGGGATAATCTCTCCAAGGGCTATGATATCCTTCTAGCTGAAAAAGACTGGCCACCAGAGTTTGTCAGGGATTGCCCTCATGGCGAAGAAGTAATTATGCCTGCCTTCTCAAATCATATCCCAATTCATAAAAAATACACACTTGCTAGAAAGTGGGCAGTGGCTCTAGCTCCTGCTTTATATAAAAATCACGTGGGATGGGATGAGGACTCTCCTCCTCACAAAATCCAGTTAAAATCACAACCTACTGCACAAAGGCAGTATCCAATAAGCAAGAAGCTAAAAAACAGGTAAAAGAAATACTAGATCAGCTAGAATACCAGGGGGTGATTGAAACTTGCACCTCACAAATGAACAACCCTTTGTTTCCGGTCTCCAAACCAGACAATTCATATCGTCTAGTTTTGGATTACCGACACCTTAACACATGTTGCAAAACTTTTGCAGTGCAAAATTCGCATAGTGCTGCACTAATGAATAACATAGTGCGCAAAAAATACAAAACAACATTAGACATCTCTAATGGATTCTTTTGTCAAAACATTGCACCAGAGAGCAGATATTTGTCTGCGTTCTCAATAAATGGCACTCAAAAACAATTCTGTCGGTTAGCCCAGGGGTACAAGAACAGCCCGGGAGTATTCTCAGCGAGAGTAACAGAATTACTACAAATATATGATGATGAAGCATTATCTTATGTCGACGACATTTACTTAACAGATGATGACTTGGAGACTCACTTGAAGAGAGTGAACACCATAATACTTGGGTTCGCAGCAGAGGGTTACAAATTCAACTTTAAAAAATCCAGAATTGCCCATCTGACAGTCCTGTTCTTAGGATATGAATTATCAAGTGAAGGCAAAAGCCTGGCCGACAATTTCCTAGAGAAATGTGCCGTAATCCAAGCACCTAGAACACTAAAAAACCTACAGTCGATTCTAGGCTTCCTAAATTTCGGAAGAACATACATTGCAAATTACGCAGAAAGGGTCAAACCCCTATATGATCTGATAAAACCAGATTTTAAAAGATCCAATTGGACTCAAATACACACAGAAATTTTGAGATCCTTACAAACAGACATGCTAATTAAAACAAAATTAGAAACACGTGAAAACACACGCAATCTTGTGATTCGAGTCATCCCAGGGAGATGCGGATTCACATACCTGACCTCTAATGAGGGAGAAAAGGTACCAATTGCATTCAAATCACACTTGTACACAGAAGCTGAAAAGAAGTTCAGCATTAAAGAAAAAATTGTTCATGCTGTTCAAACCGCAATAGCTAGAGAAAAAGATCAAGCTGACGGTAGACATGTCACAGTCAGAACAGCAGAATCAGCCTTTGAGGCACTAACAACACCGTGTAATTTACCAACAACAACACTGAATCCGGAATGGATACAATGGGTGAACTCAATTACAACGGACAAAGTATACTACTACTTTGATCCAGAACTAGAAGAATTAAAAAATCTAGAATATGAAGAAACATACCCTCTGCCAATCGACATTCTGCCTTTACGACATTACGCCTGTGTAATTTATACAGACGGACATGCTCAACCCCCCATTTGGGGAGAACAGGCATACAACCCCACATGTGGGATTACAAAAGAAGTGTGGGGCGGAGGTAAACTAAAACCTCTATTAACAAAAACACACTCAGTAGAAACTAATTCAGAACAACAAACTGAAATACTAGCATTGAAAATGGCGCTAGATAATGCGGATCGCGAATTCCCGACACTTATAGTGTCAGATTCATATTACTGCGTCAAATCATATAACAAGGATTTGCAGACATGGATTCAAAACGGTTACAAAGATGACACAGATGCACCAATAAAGCAGAAACTGCTCTGGGAACAAATAGCTCTTTTACAAAAAGAACTACCAAAGACTCACGTGACACACTCACTGAGTCATCAGCGTGATGGCGTTCACGTTGCAGGGAATTCATTGGCTGAGACAGCCACAGCGGCAGGCACTAAATCGGCTCCCGTAGTTCGAAAAAAGCGTACATTAAAATACTTTGACGGTGAAACAATGCTGGCGGTGAAAACGTCATCAAAAGGCGACTGCTCAGCGCTACCGATCAACTATCCACTCAATTATACATACATAATCGATGCAAACTCCGTCCCTTTTGCTCGAATCCCTGGAGTGGGGGATAGAATGATTCCAAACATGGACAGGAGAAACTTGTTAATCGCAGACGCACATATGGGCGAGGGTCTCAGACACCTTAAACTAAAAGATTCTCTGGAAGAATTACAATCACGGTACTGGTGGCCAGGCATGAGCCTGCGTCACACCATGTTTGTAAAAAACTGCCCAAACTGCAACAGAGATCGCAATGGGGAGAGAAACAGTTTAATACCTCGTCGTTTTACTCCAGAAAAAATCAAGAGTAAAAAGGAAGGCTTGCGATTAACATATACAGGCTAGCTTCCACTTATAATGTAGATCACCAGCACTCGGCTGACGTCTGGACTGTTATACAAAGATTTGCGAGTCTAAATGGCATATACGCTAAGAGCATGCTACGTTTGACCGTTGTTTTCACTCTAGCCCTCCAGCCTGATGGGAAACATGGCCAAATGAGCATAGCACAGCGGGAATCTTCTCACTTCCTTCCTGAGGGATACGGGATGGTGTAAAGAAAAAACCAAGGCATAAAGCAATCTATAACGGAAAGGATATTAGGTTCGGGAGCTGGGTGGGTCAAACATTTAATAAGTGTCCAACGTAGTCTAAATAACTTGCCAAGAAATTCTCTGAAGGGATTCAGTGCGTACGAATTATTATTTGGAACTAGGATGTTGATCTCTGACATTGATAGTCAGACTTCAGTGGTGAAAGAAAAAAGCTTTGATATCAAAGACCGTTTGGCTATTTTGCAGGACTTAAACAAAACAAGAAAAGACCTGAGCAACATAAAGTTGAAACAACAGCCAACAACCACTGAAGAACCACCACCTGTCCCAGCAAGACCTGTCTGGATTCCAAAAGTCGGGGATCTAGTCAGGGAAAAGATCGCGGTAAAGAAGGAATTTGGGCCTTCTTACAGAAAAGCAGTTCCTGTCTTGTCTATCAACGGGACAAGATCAGTTGTACTACCGCCACTTGCTGGTAAAAAGGAGAACCGAGTTGTATCCATAGACCTGGTAAAACCACAATCATGTGGCCGATAACAAACAGTAGGCCAAGTGGACTCCCAATAAGTAGCCGAACACCAAGGTTTGCTACCAGTACAGAGGTCCTAACAAAGAGGCTCATCACATTCGAAACGCCTACAGAAGAACAACAAGGACTATGCAACAATGCAATAGAACTCAGACCTCTGAAAACCCAAATAAAAACATTTAGCAGAGACACACCAATCTATAATGAAGTACCAAGCGAAAATGCAAGAAACAGTAATCCAGAAGCAATTGGAACAATTGACAGAACTGCATCCGGCTACTTCATAAACTTCGATGATTCCTCTGAAGGCTTCAGTGAATCAAAGACACAGCCATCATCAAAAACCTTTAAAGATAAAGCAAAAGAACTTTTGAAACAACTAAAAGAAACATATCTGATTTCTCCATGGATCGAATTTTGGGTGGGTTTTGGTGCATTTATCCTCATACTTTGGCTCATCATGGTACTTACTTTGGGACGCTTCATTGAGGGAAAATATGCTAAAATGGACACAGCAAGTCAGAAAATCAACTTGATCCTCAAACCACACACATCTTCACACGTCGAGAAAAGAGAACTTTCTTCAGTCAACTTCACAGCCAATCCGATACCGGGTGGGGTAGCCTGGGACAACACTGACTATGAAATTTATGGTCAGGTCGAAATCCTGAAATATCCACACCAAATTAAGATCTCATTGAGTGACTTTGCAAAACCAAGCTCATTTGCTGATGATTGGGACTTCGAAAGCATTAATAATATGATGTCTGACTTAGTAATGTCTGCTAAATTTACCAAACATGATTATTTGCAGGGTTCTACAAATTATGATAGTATGTACTGTTATAACCACTATGGTAACCATTTTTTACACAGATCTGCACAACCTAGAAATGTTTTAAATTATAATCAATGGGAACATTGTGCAACCCCTCCAAAAGGAAGCTCAAGAACCTTCTATGACAAATATTCATACTTTTCAGGTTTTAACACAAGTAATGCTGAAGCATTTTATTTCAAATTGTCAAACAAGACAGGAACTAAGACCATGATAACAAACACAAAATTGATATATTCAGACTCATTCTTTGAACAAATGAATACTTTTGGTTTTGATTATTGGGACAAAAATGTTGAATTGAAAACTGTTTGGGGCACAAAAGAATGGCAAGTACAGGGTATAGAATCTTTGTTTAGAGCCTGCATGATCCCAGAACAAATGATATTTTTAAACGACACTGTTCAACAAACTACCTGTCTTGGCCTAGCCAAAATCAAAGACTTAAATAAACCGTCTATTCCAAAACCAACAATGTACAGCAATACCTCTACAGATGAGGAGATAGACGTAAATTATGTATTAAACCAAAACAGAACACATCCTGATTGGAAACAGTGGTTGATCTGGCCCACAGATACTAATAACTGTCAAGACAGATTCCTGAACAAAACACAGGGGTTCAAAATGACCAGGCCAGACCCTAGATATCCTCAAAGACATCACCCAGGGATAATAACCACCTACAGTGTGGGCAAATTATGCCTTCAATGGCTACAAACTTCCACACTGACAGAAATTAAGCAACACCTAACTTTACTTACTGATGGTGCTGACTTGCGTGATTTCATTATGGGACCGCGCAAACAGCGTCACAAACGTTTCATAGCAGCCTCTGTATATGCAGCATACAATGAGGCCTGGAAGGTTACTCAAATTGAAACAGCAGAGAGAATACGGGAAATTGACCGTATTAATTTGGAAAAATCACTTTCTGTAGTGGACAATGGGTTAATGACTCTGTCCTCCAGAATTTTTTCTTTGGACAGCATTGTGTCTTCAGCAATCGACATATTATCGCAAGACTTACTGTTATTACAACACGGTCAGTCTCAATTGCGTTCTATTGTACAGCTTGGCTGGACGTTACAAAATCTGCGTTCAGGCTATGTGCCTTGGCGTTTAATCAACACAACGTCACTATTCCAAATCTTTAACCTTACTGATAGACAAGTCAGTATGGCACAAAAGGGTGCTGATTATACAATCTTGAGCATTGAAAAACTCGAAAGATTACCAGTGACAATGTCAGAACGACCTGTCAGTGAATGGATAATACATGGGATAATAAATATTCCAATCTCAACCTTCAGGTTTCAATACTGCCAAAAATATATACAGGCTGGCATGTACGAGAAATTGGGAAAGGGGTACATTAAAACAACATGGAACCTGCCCTATTCACATGCATGTGTCAGTAATAAAGGACAGAAAGTGTTTCTTAGTGGCAATAATTGTGCGATGTCACTAAGCGGCACGCTTCTGTGTAACGGAATTAGTTTGCATGGAGCCTGTGAAGGGAATTCATACAACCTTTCATGTCACCAGCAAGGCGCACCTGCAACAGAGATAGAACCATTCTTTCAAAGACTCTACAATGGGAGTTACATTCTAATTGTAGATCGCAGATGTTGTAGTCTTATGCCCGGGACTCCTTATCTCGTAACTACGACTGCGAAGGTCAAGTGCTGTGGACGCTCATTGTTCCCCAGCTCCTTTCCAGACAGGGAGGCAAGGGCATGGCCCAATTTGAAAATTACTTCTATTCGAATAGATACTTTAAGCAGAATGAAAACAGTGCTTCTTCAGACGCCTACAAGGCTCACGTCATCAAAAGAAACGTATGATCTGCAAGTCGCAAGGACGACTGCAGAGATACATTCATTGTTATCAACTAATTCCCCCATACATTTCGCAGAAATCCTGAATGAAATCTTAAATATTTCTGATACCAATGGGGTCTCAAAGGTATTTAAGACAGTATTTTCGATGGCATTAACACCATTCAAAGCCATACTGGGTATTTTTCCAGATTTCGTCCATTCGATTTTTGGCGGACTTCCCCTGATCTTGGGACTAATTGCAGGAATCCTATTCTTAGTCCTTATTTTTCGTTATGGCAACCCATGTCACAGACAAAACTCTTGCGACAAGGGAAGAAACAATCCTAGCCATTGGATACCGGGACCGGATATCAAAAATCCTGGGACTCTCCCGGCTTAGAGACCTGAACATGACTTGGTTTCTATCATTTCGACCAATGTGGCAAAGGTGTGTTTTACCTGTATTAAGGTGTCTGCTATGCGGAGAAGAATGCATGTTGGACACCTGTCTGACGCTACAATCGGATGCGCCAATGGATGCAGAAACATTGTTGAGCCCGATCAAGGTTCACGCTTTGTGCTGCCCTCAAAGGCTACCAATCCTGATGACGGCATTCATGGAAGCTTCACCACTACGATTAAGGGGTAGTGAAGTTCAAGATGAAAGCAGCATCGAACAGGTACGACCTTCTGTCAGCAATGCGAATCAGAATGTCAATGGAGACAATCATGCGCACGAATGCATGGTTACACCTTTTTCCGAGTTAGTGGAACTTTCCCAGGAAGCTGTTGACAGCTTTTTCGAAAGCCTAAATGATATGATGTTCTCACCAGAGCAGAAATAGAGACTTTTGAGCAAGCTCGCACACGGCGTTCCCTGAATTCGGCCTTCAACTTTAAAAATAAAGTCACATGAACAATTTCACCTCCAGTTCACGGACAGCAATTTTCAGCAGCCCCAAAATATTTTTGCATATTTTTCGGGACACTATCTTCTGCTTAAAGTAAGAACTATTCTTAGAGAACTAAGGTTTCTAAATTTTAGATAGCTTATAGACATTAGCTGCCCGCTGGTATGTTCATAAATATTTTATTCTGTGATGGAATGGTCTCGAACTTTTTTTCTGTATTAAGAGCCATTTCATGTGTAAATTATCATATACCAAATAGCAATAATGTATACAAATGCGTGATTACTTTGGCATTATTCTACAGCTTGAGTGCATACAATACATATGATTGCAATTCTTCCGTATATTTGAAAAATTTCAAAATGCATTTATGTATTTTGGGGTGGTAAGGTATACACTATACTCTATAGTATGTTTTACTATGCATAGATTAGTAAATATGTCCATAGTTAGCGTGGAGTGGGTGTGATGTATTCCTATAGGTTCTGAATCGATCCCCCTATTCCTGACCCTATTCTGGTTAAACAAACCAACAAGTTAACTAGCAGTCAGCCCATGAGGCGGAAAACCCCCATGATGCAGATACCGTTATCTGACGCAGTCACACTACGGCACAGGAACGTGTTATCTGATTAGGTCATAACGCTTGCGATCTAATTAGACAAGCGATATTCCTCCAGCCCCTGATAAGGCATACGGAGTTCTCATAACAAATCAAACCTATGACAACCTGGGCAAAACCCTGCGGCCATTGTTTTGATTTCACCGAGAACTAGTAAAAAGTAAAAGTAAAAGTAAATTTTGCCATGTTCTGTGTCCCTACGTGTTCCCCATCCTATGTTATATGTGCATGAATAATATGCATATGTGTTCCCTTATGATCGATTAAAGACGCAATTACAGTTGTGTCCAACTCTAGTATGCCAGTTCATAGTTTTCGTGAATACAACGAATATCAGGCCTATGTAAAGCTACGTTGCCACGTTTCACAGTGTGCACGTTATTTCATTGTAAAGTCCCCGTTTCTAGGCCTCAAAAGGGCCCGGACTCAGATTCAGCTCCTGTCTTCTGAACCCTCGCTGAGGAGCGATACAGCCCCCACCTGTATCCCTGACCCTTCACTTACTTCCTGCCTCACAGTGCCCGGTTCGTCCTGGCTCTGCCTGCCAGTCTGCCAAGAGTATGTTATGATTCTAGTTATCAGTCCAGCCCTCCTTCTCTGCATTCCTAAGCTACTGAATCGCATCAATAGTTTCAGTCACAGTCTAGCCTTTACGTCTCCATGTAAGAGAAATACTGTATTAATGGTCATTTAATATTCCTCAACACGCACTACATGTAGAATAATTCATGCACCAGTCTTAGAATCTGTTAGCCTTTACCCTGATAACTTTTGGATTCTATCAACATGTTCTCTAAACATCAGATACTAGATAGTGTTTAGGTACATGTCGCTCTGACTCTCCAGACTTCAGTCTCTGCTCCTAGCGCAGAAGTCATAGCCCCCAGCTTCTCCCTAGTCACACGTCATTGTCAGTTTGCGCGCACCACTAGGTTAGAGGTCCCGGCTCCTTAGGTAGCCCCCTCCATGTTTCCGCCCCATTTATGACATATTCTGTTACGTTTACATCACATGTCTATGTACACGCCTCCTGTTACACCTACTTTCACCCTTATCTTTCGCGACTGCTACGAACCCCACCCACTGCTACGCCTACTGTATGCACTGTAATGCAATTGTTTTAGTATATATGCTTGTGCACTGTTATTGAAAGTTGCTAGCCATCCCAGATCTTGTCCGTGCAGGTTGTCCTGTTCCTGTCCTTTATGCTGTATTAAACCTGCAAACTCCTACTACCTCGAATCTTGACTCTTATTTATTGAGCTATCTGTTATTGTTAAATCCAGTCAAAAATAGAGGTATTATTTATTTATTTACCACAAAACCTATGACAACCTGGGCAAAACCCTGCGGCCATTGTTTTGATTTCACCGAGAACTTCAGCAAAAGAATGTGCTAACGAGCAAGTCGTATGACATCCTTATTGACGTATCTATGTCCATCCTTACGTCAATCTCGGCACCTTAAAGGTATAAATATTACCGATATTGCCCTATGCAAACACACGCGGTGGTGACGAGACGGAGCAGCCATACTTGCCGAAGCCCAGAGCAGAGCAGACCCCGCTGGCGCAGCCCCGCCTTCCTGACGCGCTGAAATCGAGCAGCTGCCCATTTCTCCTGCCGAGAAATCCAGCACCGGCGCTTCCGGGTAGCCCTCGCAGGCAGCCTGGAATATCGAGACCAGAGAGAGAGATACCATCCCTCATTCAACCTAGATTCCAGGTACAGAACTGAACAACCCCTCGCAGAGAATTCTTTAGTTATTCACTTGGCAAAAACAAACTTAACTTAAACTGTAACTTTCTATTCCCGCCCACGTATTAGGCTTAGATCAGGTACACGGGGTAGGCGTATTTAGAAACACCAGTTGAGTACGTTTAGTCAAATGTATATGTGTATGTAATATATTTTATTCATTTTAAAACATCTTATGGCTTAGAAACCATATCAATGTTTTTACAGTATTATTTCATACTATTGCTGTTAATGTATGCACTTTACTTAACTATAAGTATTGCAATAATATCGATCCATTTCTCTTGTATGAGAAAAGAGACTGATCAATAAATAACACCTTTTTATTGAACACGCCCGTCTCTTCCTTTTCTCTACATTCTGATGAGACTAAGAATGCACGTACTGACTGAGTAAAATAAATTGCCTTTTGTTCACACGACTCTCGAGATACACTCTTGATTAGGGGAGAGCAAAGTTGTCATATTCTATGGTTGTCAGAAACTAAATCCCTTCTTGTCTAATCAGGGAAGTTAATTCCTTCCTGAACATTCGAGAAAGTTTCTAGTGAACTCTGAGCTAGCTGGCAAACCCAAAACTTTAAGTCTAATATCGACAGTAGTAGACCTAGTTAACGTCTGGTCTAGGCCTTTACTATTGAAGGTATTATTCCAATGCGCAGAGCCTATTGGGATAATAGGAACTACACTACAGAAGGAGAAGCTGGATGACCAGGAAGGAAGGTCAAGACGGAATAATGTACGAATTCTTGGACTTCCTGAAACGGAAGGGACCTAGGCTATGGACCTGTACATAGAGGACTTAATCAAAACCAAATTGCAACCTAAGGGTTTATCCCACTTCTTCTCAGTTGAAAGAGCTCATAGAGTCCCAGGTGGCAAACCAAAGCCGGGGGCTCCCCCGAGACCGGTACTGGCCAGATTGTTCAACTTCAGAGATAGAGACACAATCTTACAAGCAGCAAGAACATCCCAGCCAATCCGTTTCATGGAAGTCAAAAAAGAGATGAGGGTGCGTGAACTACCCTACTCCATGTTATTCCCGGCCCGGCTCCGAGTAGTAGCTGACGGTAAAGCATGGTTCTTTGACACGCCAGAAGCGGCATACGATTGGTTGGAAGGTTGGCGGCAAGCAGGAGCGCATCGGCGTACCAACAAAAATCACCGGCACCAACAGGAAGACGACCATGTCAGATCTCAGGGGCAGAGGCGAGAAGAGCCGAGCCGCTCGCTGCAAATGGGAACAGAAGAAAATAGACAGGGACCAGAACATTGACTTCTCGACTCTTACAGGCACTACTACTGTACTGACAAATGGAGTTTACGCTGACTCTGGATTCTGGACTAAGTCGAGCGTGAGGGGGCGAAAAGGGCCGCTGCCCCTACAGACCTTGTCCCCGACAAGCAAGTACTATGGTTTGGGAGGGGAAGAAGCACTCTGCTAAGTTGGGGGGGGCGGGCGGTTCTATGTCCGTTAAGCATGGAGGCAGGGAGGGGTGTGGGGTGGGAAGGGATAGTTATTGTTGTTTCAACTTTGTATGTTGTGGCGGGAATTGACAATAGGCACACACTGAGAACACGAAGAGAGGACAGTTCCATCGAGATGGGAACAGGAGGGAAACACATGACGAGTCCACGATTGCACCATAGACGCCTTGATTTCAGCACACGGAAGCAACTCCGCAGAGTTCAATAGGTCCTCCAAGGCACACAGCTCGCGGGGCAGCTTCCGTTGTAGCGTGGCACAAGAAACCCCAGTGTCGCCCCTGCAGATACTAACGTGGAATGTAAGAGGTTTGGGCGATAAAATTAAGAGAGGCCTGGTACTGCAGGCCTTAAAAAGACATAGCCCAACAGTGGTCCTCCTACAAAAGACACACCTCACCAGGGGGCCATGCCAAGCACTAGACAGAAGAGGGTATAAGATGGCTGCACACACTGAGTTTACTTCAGGCTCGAGGGGAACTGGTATCCTGATAAAAAAAAACTCTTAATTTATACTACTGCAGACTAAAACAGATAACCAGGGTCGCTTCGCAGCAATTCAGGGTCAATGGGAGGGCAAACTTCTGAACATAGTATCAGTATATGTACCCCTGGCACTGCAGTCGGTGGTTATGCCTGCATTAGGAGCATTTCTCTTAACCCTACCAGAAGGAGACCTCATAATAGGAGGTGACTTCAACGCAACCTTAGACGCGGCACTGGACAGATTTCCCACGCAGCCACGAACATCGGGATCCTCCCGATTTCAGGGATTCCTAGAAGCATAGGGGCTGGTAGACATTTGGCGACATACTCACCCAGCAGCGAACCAATACACATACCACTCCACGGTACATAATAGCCTATCAAGAATTGACTACTTTTTAATGGTGGGATCTAGGCTACAAAATGTCGAAGAGGTGGAAATCAAACCTAGGGGCATTTCTGATCACTCCCCGATGCTATTGACTCTCTCTTTAAGGGAGAAATCTCACAAAAAAATATACCCAATTTACCCTAATTATCTAAAAATCCCCAGTATTAGAAAAGAACTCAAAAAGGCTACTAAACACTTCTTTGAAGAAAATACCGCTTCCTTAGAATCCCCATCCATACTTTGGAAAGCTCACAAGACGGTCCTCCGGGGGCAGGCTATAGCCTCCATCACAGGGTATTAACGATTACAACAAAAAGAACTGACTGAACTGGAGCTCACCCTGCACACGGCGAACATGGCACACATGGCGGATCCCTCCTTAAGCACGACAAACGACTTACAGCTACAGCAACAGCGCTACAGGGACCACCTGAAACACCGAATCATAGACCACATCACTGCAACAACATACAAAGTTTATGATGTGGGGGATAAAGCAGGGGAAATGTTGGCATGATTGGATAAAAAGGGGGGAGGACCTAGGGGGATGCCACAGCTGTGCTCAAAGGCAGGCGCACTACAGACACATCCTGAAGAGATAGTACACATACTGGCTGAACATTTCCAGGAAGTGTACACTCCAGACCGAGAAGTACTAGAATCCGAAGCGCTCACCTCGCTGAGCCACATAGAAACCCGTACCCTCACTCCCGAGGCAGTCACGGAACTAGAGGCAGACCTTACGATCGACGAGCTGCAGAAGGCCATAGGAGCGATACAATCTGGGAAGGCACTAGGCCCCAACGGAATCCCCATAGAAAGGTACAAGCTCATGTCTGATACGCTAAGCGCACCGCTGCTGGCTATGTATAACGATAGCCTAGTGACAGCTATACTCCCACTGGACCAACGTACAGCGACGATCGTGGCAATCCCTAATCCAGGTAAACCCCCAACAGATTGCACCTCTTATCGCCCGATATCACTGCTAAACGCGGAAGCCAACATTTTGGCAAAAATACTGACAAACAGACTAATATCTCACCTACCCCAACTAATTCACCCGGACCAATCGGGTTTTATGCCACACAGAAACACTGCTCTTAACCTCAGGCGAGTTCACGGAATTCTGGCGCGGGCTCCGACGCTTTCAGAACCAACAGTAATAATGTCATTAGACGCTAAAATGGCTTTTGACATGGTAGAATGGCAGTACCTCTTCGCGGTCCTATGTCATATGGGCTTTGGACCTTAATTACCGGGCCTGAATACGACTCCTATACACTGAACCAGTGGCTCGAATCACAGCCGACGGCCACATATCGCATACTATACAACTGGCAAGGGGGACATGCCAGGGCTGTCCGCTGTCGCCGTTGTTGTTTGCATTGGCACTAAAACCGTTGGCGGCCTTAATTAGAGCGACCCCGTTGCTAAAAAGCATTAGCTGGAAAGAAGGGTGGCAGGATCGCATCTCACTGTATTACACTAGAACCACCTTACACAAGATGCAACGGGCGGTGCATCCCTTCTGCCTTAGGGGGTGCGGAGAGGAAGGCATGGTTTTCCATACACTGTGGGAATATCCAACTATAATAGAGTACTGACGACAGGTGCTACGCACTATCTCCCAGACACTAGAGGTATCCCTCTTGCCTGAACCACGAAAATGTATTCTGAACATATGGGACCCCACTGATCTCACCCGCCATGATCAAACCTGGGGTACACTCGGCATCAAGAGAGATATAGCGCAGAAATGGTGTCCGGCAGACCCCCCCACGTTAGCGTTGTGGTGCAGGAATATGGACTTGATTATGGTAACAGAGCGGACAGTATACACAACCAGAGGTAGTCAGCGTAAATGGAACAAAATCTGGGCGCCCTGGAATACCTTCAGAGGGGATATATGTGAATTCCTGGCAGAGGAGGACATAGATAGTTTAGAGGACGAAGATGAGGAGGTCTGATGAAGCAGTGAATATATGGACATGTTCAGTTGGACGAGAAAGATACGATGTAGCTGCTATCTTTAGAAATGTTGGACTGTCTAAGTTTCACTGCTCGAAGGCAACTGTTGTCTTGAGAAATATTCGATTGCCTAAACTTGATTGACCGAAAGTGACTGTATTATGTGATCATTGTCATAAATGCCACTGCTTATTCAATAAAAACATAAAAAAAAAAAAAAAAAAGCAAGGGTCGCCCGGAGTCGGGCGGTAGCGTCTGGCCACGTTCCTATCCACAGGCTGACCTGTAGCGGGTTTGGACCAGGTGCCCAAAAGAACGTCACACAAGGCCTCATTAAACGGCTGCAGAGGCTCAGTCGAGCTTGCCTGCGATTTAAGGACCTCAGTGAGGAGGTTAGTCCTCACGGCCGCGACGGGAAGCTCCAGGCCCAATGCCTTGGCCGCCCGCGTCAACACTACACTATAGGCAGCCCCCTCCTCTAAAGCCAAGGTTGAAGGGGAGACAAAACCAGTGTCTGGCGAAGTGTCCAGCCCACTGGCATCCCCAAGCTCATATGTCCAGTCCTGTTGAGACTGGCACTCCTGTGCCAGAGGGTCCACAGACCCCTCCCAATCCCCCTCGTCACCCATCACCTGAAATTCAGGTTCAACGGATGGGGCCGGTTCGTGGAAGTAAAACTCTCCATACAACGTCGAGAGCGGCGCCCAGCGGCGCCGCTCCGGCGCCGGAACCGAATCAAGGGTAGGATTGGGGGTGGTGGCGCCCGTAGGCGGCGCCGGGGGCGACACCCTAGGGGCCGGCATCGGTGAGGTTGTGAGGTCGACCATCGACAACCCGGATCCGGAACTGGATCCAGTAGGGGCCTGCCACGCCGGGGCCGAAGTCGCCGGTGGCGCCGGGGCTGAAGCACCCGGGGCATTGGAGCCAAAGCACCCGACCCACTAGGCCCCCCAGCCGGGACCGCTAGGCCCGAAGGTGCCACGGAGCCCGGCTGAGGCGGGAGGGACCTCATGGCCATGAGGTATCGCTCAACCTCCTCTTGCATCGCATCGTGCCCAGTGACCGGAAGGTATGGGGCAGGTTGCGACGCCCGCGACTCCGTCGGAGCCGCGTGGGTGGTGTCACCCGAACCCCCGGCATGTCGCGCGAGCATTGGGGTGAGTCGGAAGAACGATGATGCCTTTCTGACCCCTAATGCCTCTTACTTGAGGACCTGGATCCTGAAGACCGATGCCGACTCCCGGAGCTACGAGGGCTCTGACACCGCGACCGGTCCCTCGACCTCCCGTGGGACCGGGACCTTGAACGGCGCGGGCCGACTGGCGGAGCTCAAGCCGCTTGTGGGACCGCTCCCGCCTAGCCTTAGACGTCAAGGCCCGGCAGTCGGAGCAGGTTTGGTCGTCGTGGTCGAGGCCTAGACACTAAAGACACCGGCGATGGGGGTCGGTAACCGACATCAGTCGGCTGCACTTGGAGCAGGGTTTGAACCCGGGCATCCCTACCGGCACCGTAAGGTGTCGAGCGACTCGAGAAAAACAGATCAAAAGATCAAAAAATGTAGTCAAAAAATGACTAAGGGGTGGAGCTTCTCCGGATCTGCGTTAGCTGGCGTGGAAAAAAGAAGAACTGATGTCAGCGCGCGAGGGCGGCGTCTAAGTACTCCGGCGATGTCATTCCGGCGCTAGCGACGCCGACGACGGACACAGAGCCGCGGACGACACCTACCGGCGTGCAGGGGTATTGCTACGCAAAAGTTTCCGGATCCAGTCTGATGCCTGGGGATATTCTAAGGTAAGGAATCTATCACTAACGTGTCTCTTTCAGATAGGGTGGACAACGGGGAGGCGGGTGGGTCAGTAAGGAATCCACAGGCAGATACTGTATCCATCAGAAAAAGCGTTACCGAAGGTAAGTAACTTGTTCTTCTAATAGATACATCTGCCTGTGGATTCCTCACACAATGAATAGAATCCCACAGCAGTCCAATCCCCGGAGGCGGGTGTCCACCCTTCTATCATCAACACACTAGGAGCTAAAGGGGGATAAAGAGGACAGGCCGCCCCCCACTCAGCGTACAGTAAATCAACACAAGACCTGCCCCACCGGGATCACACCCAAATCTGTAATTCCAACCCTGAGCGGTCTCATATTTTTTTTATAACTCCCTCACAAACATTTTAGTCTATGTATTGTGGTGCATCTTGATTAAAATAACCTACCATCATAGACCCACCCATAAACATGAAAAAAGGTGTGGAAAAGAGAGAAAGCACTTCACCAAGGGGGCCGCTGACTGGTACTCACCAGGAAGCCCACTTATCAACATTGGTTACTTTCACTCTAAGATAAATAAATGTGTGTGCTATTATAAAGAAATATCCAACCCAAGACATCAAGAAAAAGGATAGAGAAACCTAAATGTGAATGTACTTTCTATGCATGCAATTTTAGTGCATGCTACTTGGACCCCGTGAGAATATAAACAAATAATCCTAGCTAACTGGCTCAAAGTAACTTTATTAAGTGCTGTAAGCTATCCCAAATTAAAAATGGTTCCAATAAAACCATTGTCAATCATTGTAAGCCAACATGTTTCATTGCCAAAGACAATTCAAGCAACTTCTTCAGGGGTAGTGGGGTTTCAAATTAAACTTCATGGGAGGTTCCACATCAAACCTATGATGGTATGGTACAAGAAAAGGAAAGCGCCATCTATAAAACCACTTCAAACCAGTGATATAATCAAACTTCACTCAAAATAAGCAAAATTCCCGTACCACTTGGTTGCGTCTACACTGCATCCCTGCAACCATCATGTGAGAAGTTGGCCTGGTATATGGTACTCACTAGTTCTAGTGATTACCTTGCACCAGTCCAAACAACCCTTATGGTGATGGTTGTAAGTCAACCTTATAGACCAGCTATCCTAGTGGTAGCGTGGACAGAACATACTTAGGCTAAAAGACTCTTGAGGGCGTGTAAAGCCAGCTGTTTTACCATATGTAACCCCTTGAATATCAAATGAAAGGACAGCACACAGGATATATATAATATATAAATGTATTTATTCACTAACACACTCCTCTGAATTCTTTATGAGGTCAGAGGCAAAAGCATATAACAAGTTACACTTAGAAATACTTTAAATAGCACAATTTACAGTTAGGCCCTAGGGGCGCGTAAAACCATATACTAAGTAAGTGGTATAAGAACCACGACTTGGGGAAGGAGAAGGCCTAGGGACTCGAGGATCACTGGGGCTGCACTATCTGACCCTTAGGATAGGAGTAGGAGGCCCACAGGTGGCGCGTGCAGAGTCAGTACTCTCACGCGAGAGTCAACAGAAAGTCAATAGGAACGTAAAAAGGTAAGTAATGAAGTTTTAGGACACTTCCGGTCTAACTAGGATTACACAACTAGCCAAACTGGACACTAGGATAGTCAATCCCTACAGGAGCACCGAAGTACTCGCGTTACCTCACCCCCGGGCTGCGGGTGCATAGGTGTCAAAGTGTGTCGGTTCTCTCCTCGTTTCCTATGGAGCCTCGGAAGAAGATGCTGCAGGCGACCAGGAGGAATATGTCCGGGTGGATCCAAGGGTGGATCTAGGATGAAGAGGACCTGAAAGCAGAGGGGACAGAGTCTAGGTCAATAGCCAGTGACCGGGTGGAACCAGGAAGGAACCAGATGTCGTCGAGGAGCAATCAGGCGCAGATGTGAAGCTTGTCGTTGCAGCCACGCGGACCAGGAGGTGTCAAGGATGACCAGGTGCTGGAGAGAAGCTGTCCCACGAAGGTTCTCGCAGATGGAGGGGTCGACTTCAAGATTGGAGCCAACAAGCCTAAGCAAAGGCAACCCACTCAGGATACACAAAGAGCTCTGGTGCAGACCAGAAGGGTCTGAGGTACTTCACCTTTTCAGGGAAGCGAGGGCCAGTCTGGAGCAACCAGACCAGTGATGGATTTTCAAAGGAGTCTTTGTCAGAGGGCTACTAGCCAACAGGCCAGCAACCAGACAACGCGTCGAGCAGAATACAAGCAGAAGGGCCCCACGCAGATCTCGTAGAGTGTGGAGGACTGGTCTTCGGTGCAGGTGGAGCTCGGTGTCGGGGTGTCCCAGTCCAAAGGGCACAGTTTCGAGGATGCCTCAGGAGCTGCGCTGTTAGCAAGTTGAAGACTTTCCAAGTTGCCTGCTTCCACAAATTCCGACGCCTTCCATGGAGCTCAGCTGTGCTGGAGTCGTGCAGTGGGGTCAGAGGAATCTGGGAGTCAAGGTCTTGTAAGGCTCTGCGCTCGAGTTCCGGTGGGTACAAGGACAAAGCAAGCCATCAAGTTGTTGGGTGGTGCCTGGTTGCCCAGGGTGGTCACTCCTTGGCCACAAGGGAGATTCTTCAGTCTTCAGCTTCAGTTGAATGTCGAAGGGTCCAGAGTTTTGCCTTCTGTTCGATTCCAGGATTAATCTAAAGTCTCCTGGGTCAGCTCCTACCTTTATACAACTAAAGGGGGCTGGTTTACTCACTAGGTCCCTCCTATGGGTCGGACCAGAAAGGGGTGTGGTTACACCCCCTTTCCTTTGTCCAGTTTCGCGCCAGAGCTGGGGCTGGAGTGCCCCAGCACCGGTTTGGACTGGACTATACATGGAGCACCTAGTGTGCCCCTGGCAGTGTCTGTTTCTTTTCAGCCCTCCCTGTCCCAATACACAAAATCCTGTCTGGGGTGGTGCTCACACCTCTCCAGGCAGGAAACCTATTGTCCAGGCCTCCCTCGCTGGAAGGACTCCCAGCAGCAGGAGGTCAGACTTGTGTCTGTGGCAGCAGCATCCATTTTGTGATGCTGGTGCTCTGGTTAACTTTAACTGGGATAGTCAGAACTAACATGTCTTCTCCCTCTAGAAGGGTGGAATGCTACCCCCGGGGGTAGTATTCTAAAGCGTATGACACCTTACACGACATGTTTAGATAAAGCCAAACGAAAGTTAGCATTTAACCGCAAGGTTCATAATGCACTTAAGAGTATATGGTATGGCAATATCATAGAACAGCTATAAGGACATAGTTTCGAAAGCTGCAGACAGGCTCAGCTCACGCTAGAGCACCATCTCACACATAACCAAGCACTCTGCCTCCAGGATTGTTAAGGCCAGCCATAGGGGTGACTTATAGGTTACTGTGTGTCTATATTTAAGGGTAGATATAGGAATACTATACCTAAGCAAGGGGTGATTACACGACCTTGTCCCAGCTGAGTGATCAGCCAGTTGTGTCAGTTTGAGTGGCCAGCCAGGGGTGGCATAAAACATGCTGCAGCCCCTGGTAGGCCTGGCTTACACCTATGCCCTGAGTACCTAAAGTACACTTCTACAGGGGCTGATAAGGTGGGCCAATTCCCAATTGTGTATGTACCTAGGGTACATGATGGGAATTTAGAGAGAGAGCATCTGGGCTGCGGGTCTGATTGGCAGGCCCAAAGCCACATCTAAGTCCAAAACCAGTAAAGCAAAAGCAAAAAGTGGGGGTGACCATAGGAAGCAGACCCTACTCTCCTACACAACCCCCCCCACCCAAACTTAGGGACATTAAACTAACCTTGACCAGTTGAGTCTTCATGTTCTAAGTGGAAATATCTGGAAAGTCCATCTGGATTGGCATGGTCAGTCCCAGGTCTATGTTCCACTGTAAAGTTCATCCCCTGTAGGGAAATGGACCACCTAAGAAGTTTGGGATTTAAACCCTTCATCTGATTTAACCATAGGAGGGGTTTGTGGTCTGACTGAATCTTGAAGTGAGTGCCAAACAAGTATGGTCTCAGCTTCTTCAGGGCCCAAACCACAGCAAAGGACTCCCTCTCTATAGCTGACCAACGTTTCTCTCTCGGGGTCAGCCTTCTGCTTATGAAAGCAATGGGCTGGTCTTGACCATCCATATTCAGTTGTGAAAGTACAGCTCCCACACCCAACTCGGAAGCATCTGTTTGGACTATGAACTCATTGGAGCAATCTGGACTTTTCAGAATAGGTGCAGTACACATGGCCTGCTTCAGGTCATCAAATGCCTTTTGACAGCTAACTGTCCACTGAACTTTCTTTGGCATCTTTTTGGAAGTTAAATCATTCAGTGGTGTCACAATGGACCCATAGTTTTTCACAAACCTCCTGTAGTACCAAGACAGGCCCAATAAAACACTGACCTGTGTCTGGGTGATTGGAGGAGTCCAGTCTCTGATGGTCTGGATCTTTCTCTCCAGTGGTTGAACCTGACCCCCACCTACCAGGTGGCCCAGGTACACAACTTTGCTCTGCCCTATCTGGCACTTTGTAGCCTTGATAGTGAGGCCTGCCTTTTGCAGAACCTCTAAAACATTCCTCAGGTGGACCAGGTGATCCTCCCAGGTGGAGCTAAATACAGCAATATCATGAAGATAAGCTGCACAATAGTCATCCAGTCCTGTGAGAACTAGATTCACCAACCTTTGGAAAGTGGCAGGTGCATTCTTCAAACCAAAGGGCATGACCACAAATTGATAATGTCCTCCTGGGGTCGAAAATGCTGTCTTGGCTTTTGCATCCTCAGCTAACCTGATTTGCCAGTAGCCTGCTGTCAGGTCAAATGTGCTCAAGAACTTGGCAGAAACCAATCTATCAACGTGCTCATCTGCCCTGGGGATGGGGAGGGCATCTGTCCTAGTGACAGCATTGAGACCTCTGTAGTCCACACAAAACCTCATCTCTCTCTTACCATCTTAGGTGTGAGGTTTTGGCACCAGGACTACTGGACTGGCCCAAGGGCTCTCTGAGGGCTCAATAACTCCCAGTTCCAACATCGTTTGGACCTCTGTCCTAATGCAGTCCCTGACATGGTCAGGTTTACTGTAGATTTTACTCTTGACAGGCAGACTGTCACTAGTGTCCACCTCATGGGTGCACCAGCTTGTCTGACTTGGGGTCAGGGAAAACAGATGTCTAAAGGACTGAAGGCTGTCAGCAAAGACAACACCATCTACTGACCCATCATCAGGGTTCTGAGTAAGCAGGTCTGGGAGAGGGTCACTCTCTTCCTCCTGCCCCTCATCTGTAGCCATGAGCAAGCCCATGTCTGCCCTGTCGACAAATGCTTTTAATCTGTTGACATGAAGCACTCTGTGGGGGCTTCTGGGAGTCCCAAGGTCCACCAAGTAGGTGACATCTCCCTTCTGTTCAACTATTGTATTGGGTCCAGACCATTTGTCCTGGAGTGTTGTAGGGGCCACTGGCTCCAACACCCATACTTTCTGTCCTGGCTGGTACACAGTCAGCACAGCCTTTTGGTCATGCCAAGCTTACTGAAGTTCTTGGCTGGCCTCAAGGTTTTTAGAAGCCTTCTCCATATACTCTCAGGTTGGTGGCAGCGCCTGAGGTTTGCTGGAGAGATTCTGTATTAGTGCGAGCTGATTCTCAATCTCCGAGCTCGCTATCTTTTATCTAAAGCTTGTCAGGCTACTGAGTACGTGCAGGCATGATTGTGATGCTGGCGACTAACGCATTTTAAAATATTGTCGCTTACCATGTTAGAGCACTGGTTTTAAAACGCGTATTATTTCCTGCATATTTGGCACATTTTCACTCCTCCTACGGCCTCCCTCGCCCCGTTCCACCGCAGCTGACAGTGCTGTTTGAGTGGAGGGCAAGGCGCCATCTTGGGCTGTGTTTTTCCTGAAGCCTGGCCGGAGATAGCGGTCTAGCGCTTTTGGGGCGGCAGGGCATAAGAAGCAAATGTGTTTCCGGGAGCGCAGCAGACGGGCGCAGCGGGCGCGACGATGGCGCGCCGAAGGTGCGCCTAAGGTAAGCCCGTCTGCGCCCGTCCGCGCCCCGGCAGCGCGCAGGGCCAGAGAGACTGCTCGGATAGGGCCCCATCAGTCCAACTCCTATATCACGTATAGTAGAGATCTACTGCTATTCCTTAATAAAAACTCGTGCGGCGACTGCACGGTATGGGAGGCTCAACACTCCTCTGATGTGGTTTGCCCCATATGTCAGTTCCAACTTAGACCGTGCTTACCCTCCCCTTCTTCTTTGGCCAACGAAGAGGGTGACTCTAGAATCCGAGCTGCTCTCATCAATGCCCGCTCCCTAGTCAAGCATACGGAAGAGGTTGGCGAGTTGATAATCGATAACTCGCTTGACCTCTTATTCGTTACTGAGACTTGGCTTAATTCTTACTGCGCCCCTACAATTGAATTGGCTATACCTAGGGGCTTCAAGATAACAAGGTTAGATCGTAGTCTGGGCAGGGGAGGAGGACTAGCAGTTATCTACAGAGACAAATGGTCTCTGATTAAGGAATGCTCTGGTGCCATTGAGGACGGAGAAGCACTGTAATTTTCGATTGCTCTCTCTCCGCAGTTCACCTTGGGCGGGCTGCTGATCTATCGCCCTCCAGGCCCTCTAGGCTCTTTTATTAAATCTCTGGAGGAGCTAGTTGCCCAGAGAGCGTTGAGATTCCCCAGGTTTCTGCTTCTGGGGGATTTCAACATACATATGGATGTTCCTACAGCCCCGGGGGTCAGGGACCTGGATGAACTATACACCTTAGCGCATCTTAGAACACAAGGTCAGGATACTACTCACCTTGGAGGACATTGCCTTGATCTTGTCTATACCAACTTTAGTATCATAATTGATACCCCTTGCCCAGTCACATGGTCAGACCATTTCTTGGTAAGCTTTTCCTGGGAAACTGACAGGGTTTGCGCCTTAGCTGGTGTGCAACAGATCCCCTTTCCCCAGAGGATTAGTATCCCAGCTCTGGCAACATCCCTATCTCATACTTTTCCGGACAAGTCGGGAAATCTAGAAGAAGCAGTCGAGAACTTCTCGACATGGATTAGATCCTCGGCAAGCCTGTTACCACAAACTAAAGCGACAATTCGGCCGCGAGCCACTCCGCCATCCCCTTGGTACACGGAACATCTCAAAAGCTTAAAAATAGGATGCAAGGAGCTGGAAAGATCATGAAGGCGAGAGTATTGCCCACTAGCTAAGGCGAAACTCCGAGCAGGGCAAAAAGATTATTATGCTGCAATTAAGAGGGCTAAGGGAGATTATTACGCAGACAGGATCCAAAAGGCAAAAAACAACAGTAGAGAAATTTTCTCTACCGTAAAAAGTGTTACGTCCCCGGTGGCAGAAACTCAGACGGCCCCTTTATCTGAGGGATGGTGTGAGAATGAAACTGTCCACTTACTTTACAGACAAAATAAAGAAAATCCAAGAGAGCCTTAAGCCTATTGGCTCTGAATACCCTTCGCCAGGTCAGGAGGCCCGTGAACAAGACAACTCCCTTCAACTCTTTATTTCACCCAACGGCACAAAGCCTAAAGAGGCACTGTGCTCTTTTACAAAGGTTGAAGAGAAGGATGTCTTGGCTATTCTTAAAGCGCTGAAATCTGGGTCCCCTGCGGATCCCTGCCCTGCTAGAGTTCCGAGCGGTGTGGCGGAGGTTATTGCATCTACAGTAACAGACCTGGTTAATGAGTCTTTATTAACCGGTAATGTACCACCTCAGTGGAAACAAGCAAAACTCCTCCCATTGATCAAAAAACCTACAGCGGACCCTTTGATCACCTCTAATTATAGGCCCATCTCCCTGCTCCCGGCCCTAGCCAAGGTCTGCGAGAAGGCTGCTTTTCGACAGCTGGAGAAGTTTGTGGAATCTACGGGGGCGTTACATCCTGCCCAATCCGGATTCCGCTCCTCCTTCAGCACTGAGACCGTGCTAGTGGAGATCACCGAGGCCATTAGGGAGTGCCTGGACGGGGGCGGCAGAGCAGCTCTAATTTTATTGGACCTCTCTGCTGCGTTTGACACGGTTCCCCATGCCCAGTTGCTCTCTAGGCTAGAGGACATTGGCATCACTGGCGCGGCTCTTAAATGGGTCGAAGATCGGTTCCAACAAATCTGGCTTCCCCCTTACCACTCCTCAAACAGCAGGGTAGATACTGGAGTCCCCCAAGGGTCGACTCTGAGTCCCCTACTTTTTAATGTTTACTTGACCCCCCTTGTCTATCTGGCGGAGAGCTTGGGTGCGAAAATAATGGCTTATGCCGACGACACCCAACTTCTCTTCACGTGGGACAAGAACAATCTCTGCACAGAGAGAGTCCAGCAGTGCTTGTCCTCAGTATTTGCCTGGCTTGCCCAGGCGGATCTCAAATGCAATGAGGACAAGTCGGAGATTCTCCTGTACGGCCACTTTCCAGCGGGATTTAAAGAATCCATCTGGCCCATGGGACTGCCGTGCCCCACTGGGAATTGCGGGGTTGCAAAGAACTTAGGGATCTGGTTCGGAGCTGATCTATGCTTCCGAGATCAGATCATGCGATTGGCAGGAACCTGTTATGGGACCCTTACCACCCTCCGGAAGTTCTTTCCCATTCTCCCCCAGGAAGCTAAAGAAACAGTGGCCAGAGCACTTATACTTTCGCGTCTGGACTACACCAACGCCCTTTATTTGGGCGCTCCCGACTTCCTGCTGTACAAACTGCAAGTAGTCCAGAACGTGACAGTAAGGCTCCTATTTAACATTCCTAGGTGTCTTAGTGTACGGAAGCAACTCTCTGAGCTTCATTGGCTTCCAGTGGCTCTCAGAGTGCGCTTTAAGATTCTGACATTGGCTTTCAAAGCCTTACACGGCCCATGCCCGTCCTACCTAAGAGATAGGTTTGCTTTTTACCATCCTCTGCGACAACTGAGATCTGCCTCCCTTAGACACTTGGTCACTCCCAGATTCAAGAGAGCTCACCTTGGGGGTAAATCCCTAGTGGTCAGAGCCGCCCAGCTACCAGCTGACCATCTTAGACATACGACAAGCCTCACATATTTTAAAAAACATCTAAAAACTTTCCTATTTAGGCAAAACATGTAGACCACTTGCTTTCTTTTAGCTGATATTTGACTCTTCTCCCGCGCCAGGACAGTCTTGACTATTAGTGCGCGCTATAAGCAAACATATAACATATATACTCAGCAATCCTGGAGTGGAGACCAAGTACATAGTCCACTATGTCAAGTTTAGGCTTTTTGAGAGTTAACTCCCATCCTTCCTTCACAAGACATAGGGGTCCTCTTACAGGATGCCCAAACAAAAGCTCAAAACGGCTGTAGCCAACCCCCTTCTGTGGGACCTCTCTGTAAGCAAACAGAAGGCAGGGTAAAAGGATGTCCCATCTTCGCCTCAGCTTTTCAGGTAATCCTTTTATCATCCCTTTGAGGGTCTTGAGGGTCTTGTTGAATCTTTCCACAAGCCCATTGCACTGTGGGTGATAGGGGGTGGTGAACTTATAGTTGACACCACACTCCTTCCACATTGCAGTTAGATATCCTGACATGAAGTTTGCACCTCTGTCAGAGACAACCTCCTTTGGAAAGCCCACTCTGGAGAAAACTCCAAGGAGGGCTCTTGCCACATTGTGGTCCTAAGGGGAATAGCTTCTGGAGACCTGGTGGCATGATCCACTACCACCAGTATAAACCTGTGCCCAGATGCTGTTTGGGGGTCCATCGGTCCTACAATGTCTATCCCCACTGTCTCAAAGGGTACCCCCACCACAGGTAGTGGTATGAGGGGGGCCTTTGTTGTGCCACCTGATTTGCCACTGGCTTGGCAGGTAACACAGGAGCGACAAAACTCCTTGGTATCTTCTGACATATGGGGCCAGTGAAAGTGAGGGACAAGCCTGTCCCAAGTCTTGTTCTGGCCCAAGTGTCCTGCTAGGGGAATATCATGGGCCAAGGTAAGAAGGAAGCCCCTAAATTGCAGAGGTTTAACCAACCTCCTGGAAGCACCAGGCTTGGGTTTCTCTAGCCCCTGAATAAAGGAGCCCATCATCCCAACACACTTTATGAGAAACCTTGAGCATTCCCAGCAGCCTCAGCAGCAGCCTGCTGTCTGAGGGGTTCAAGAGAGGAACAATCTAATTGAGCCTGCCTCAGATCTGCCCTTGAGGGTCCCCCTGTCCCAAGAAACTCAGTCTGATCCGGTTCAAGTTCATCCAGGACAGTTCCCTCTTGGATCTCAGAATCATTCTCCTGGGGGGGCTGATCCTCAACCTGAGGCATGGGGGAAGGCACTGCCTTAACCCTCTTGCTCTTTCTCTTGGGTAGTGTCTGGCCTATTGTTCCAAGATCCAGAACTTGTTCAGGTAAGCACTTTTTGGCCTGTGACCTGGTCACAGCAAGGACATGTGCTGATATTCCCAGAATTTCTGCATGGGTCCTATACTCCACCTCAGACCAAACTGAGGTTTCAAGATCATTACCTAACAGACACTCTACTGGAAGGTCTGAACTCACAACAACTCTTTTGAGGCCAGTTACCCCTCCGCAGGAGAAGTTAACAACTGCCATACTATGGGAGGTAGTGGCATTGCTAGCAATGGTCACTAGGTAGGTTTCACCTAGTATGATCTGTTCAGGGTCCACAAAGTTAGGTGTAACCATGGTGACACTGGCACAAGTGTCCCTGTAGGCCTGAGCCATCTTATTATTAATAAAAGGCGTCTGTTTGTACTTGCTCAAATTACTGGGACTTACAGTAGAGGACATTGCTATGTCCCCATTACAGACAAGAACAGCCTGAGTTGGTACTCTGACTAGGCCAGAGTCCACCTCAGTTCCCAGGGTTAGCTCTACTACACCCTTTTGCTGGGAACCACCACTTACAGCTGGACTAGGGGGAACAGTTGCCTTAGGGATATTGGTGGTTGGTGCTGTGCCCTCTTTGGTGCACTCACTAAACCAGTGAGAGACTGACTTACAGTATCCACACCAGGGCTTCTTTGGACATTCTTGTTTCTGTTTGTTCTTTTTGGAGCCACCCTCCCCCTGTGCCTTTTGGGGGACTGGTGAAGACTTCTGGTCTTTTTGTTTCTGCTCATTACCCTTCTGCGCTGCCTTTTTCTGTAGTGTAGTTCCTATTATCCCAATAGGCTCTGCGCATTGGAATAATACCTTCAATAGTATAGGCCTAGACCAGACGTTAACTAGGTCTACTACTGTCGATATTAGACTTAAAGTTTTGGGTTTGCCAGCTAGCTCAGAGTTCACTAGAAACTTTCTCGAATAGGCAAGGAGGAGTTGAACCTCCCTGGATAGACAAGAAGGGATTTAGTTTCTGACAACCATAGAACATGACAACTTTGCTCTCCCCTAATCAAGAGTGTATCTCGAGAGTCGTGTGAACAAAAGGCAATTTATTTTACTCAGTCAGTACGTGCATTCTTAGTCTCATCAGATTGTAGAGAAAAGGAAGAGACGGGCGTGTTCAATAAAAGATGTTATTTATTGATCAGTCTCTTTTCTCATACAAGAGAAATGGATCGATATTATTGCAATACTTATGGTTAAGTAAAGTGCATACATTAAAAGCAGAAGTATAAAATAATACTGTAAAAACATTGATATGGTTTCTAAGCCATACGAAGGTTTAAAATGGATAAAATATATTACATACACATATACATTTGACTAATCGTACTCAACTGGTGTTTCTAACTACGCCTACCCCGTGTACCTGACCTACGCCTAATACGTGGGCGGGAATAGAAAGTTACAGTTTAAGTTAAGTTTGTTTTTGCCAAGTGACTGACTAAAGAATTCTCTGTGAGGGGTTATTCAGTTCTGTACCTGGAATCTAGGATGGATGAGGGATGGTATCTCTCGTCTCTGGTCTCGATATTCCAGGCTGCCTGCGAGGGCTACCCGGAAGCGCCGGAGCTGGATTTCTCGGCAGGAGAAAAACAGCTTCTCGTTCTCAGCGCGTCAGGAAGGCGGGGCTGCGCCAGCGGGGTCTGCTCTGCTCTGGGCTTCGGCAAGTCTGGCTGCTCCGATCTCGTCACCACCGCGTGTGTTTGCATAGGGCAATATCGGTAATATTTATACCTTTAAGGTGCCGAGATTGACGTAAGGATGGACATAGATACGTCAATAAGGATGTCATACGACCAGGTCGTTAGCACATTCTTTTGCTGAAGTTCTCGGTGAAATCAAAACAATGGCCGCAGGGTTTTTCCCAGGTTGTCATAGGTTTGATTTGTTTTGAGAACTCCGTATGCCTTATCAGGGGCTGGAGGAATATCGCTTGTCTAATTAGATGGCAAGCGTTATGACCTAATCAGATAACACGTTCCTGTGCCGTAGTGTGGCTTTATCAGATAACGGTTCCTGCATCATGGGGGTTTTCTGCCTCATGGGATGGCTGCTAGTTAACTTGTTAGTTTGTTAACCAGAATAGGGTCAGGAATAGGGGGATCGATACAGAACCTATAGGAATACATCACACCCACTCCACGCTAACTATGGACATATTTACTAATCTATGCATAGTAAAACATACTGTAGAGTATCGTGTATACCTTACCACCCCAAAATACATAAATGCATTTTGAAATTATCAAATATACGGAAAAAACAGTCATATGTAATATATGCACTCAAGCTGTAGAATAATGCTAAAGTAATCACGCATATCTATACATTATCACTAATAGGTATATGAGAATTCACACATGAAATGGCTCTTAATACAGAAAAGAAGTTCGAGACCATTTCATCACAGAATAAAATAATTATGAACATACCAGCGGGCAGCTAATGTCTATAAGCTATCTAAAATTAGAATTTTTAGTTCTCTAAGAATAGTTCTTACTTTAAGCAGAAGATAGTGTCCCGAAAAATTCGAAAAATATTTTGGGGCTGCTGAAAAAATTGCTGTCCGTGAACTGGAGGGAAAATTGTTCATGGTATTTTGCTTTTCTAGTCGAAGGCCAAATTCAGGGAACGCCGTGTACGAGCTTGCTCAAAAGTCTCTATTTCTAAGGTTATATCTTTTCCCAGAGGGGTCACTCTGGGGTGACCTGTGTCTTTGGTTCGGAGATTTTTCTCTTCGCCTAGGAGACCTTCCTCTGGACTGGAATTTCTTTTCAAAGTCAAAGTCAAAGTCAAAAGAAACTTTATTTCGATTGAGTTTACAATCCTAAAAGTACATTAAAAACAAATAATTACAACAATTTGCTGAAGAGTACTTGACACTATGAATCAATGCATTGGGAAATCGTTAAAAAATCATCTATACAGTGTCACTCTGTAAAGGGATAAAATAGCAGGTTATTCATACAAAACTGAATAGAGTCTTATGATGCAGTAACCAATAGTTGGGAATGAATTTTCAAGCATGCTTTGAGGAAGCAAGCTACAGATTTTGCGGCAGACGGGGTATCTAGGTACTGAAGTGCCAAAAGAGCAGGTCTGCATCTTCTCAGACCCAATTGTCGGAGAAGTGGAACCAACCAGCGTTTACGCGCGGTCTCATAAAAGCTGCAAAAAAAGGTTACATGTAAAGTAGACTGGCGGGTACAACCATCACAAGGACAGCTAACTAATTCGCGTGACCAATCAGAGGGCTCAGGAAGTGAAACCAGACGATAGAATAGATCAAATCGGAATCTAGTTAAAACATATCTATCATAATTTGACAAGTAGAATGACAGATAAGGTTGAATGCCGTAGGAGGATTGTATCGTCATTAAGTGAACGTTTGATTGTTTGCCAATTTCGGAACACATACGTAGGTCTCTTAAATGGGCAACACACATATTCTTCAAAGTTTTTCTTGATATAGCCATTAGTGAGACAGGGTCAGTGAAAAATGTTAAACAATTCAGATCACTCAAGAATTTAAAAACATATAATAGCCAGGGAATATTTTTCCAATAGGTCAACGTAAGACAGTCAGTTATTAATGACCTAGTAAGGAGACATTGCTCCTGAGTCCATATACGATGCCAAAGGAGAATCGGTTGGTATCTAATGATGTCAGTAAGATACTCCCAACCAAGCTCCATGTGAGTACCGTAAGTAGAAGCACTTCGAGGAAGGGCTAGTATATATTTCAAAAAATCGTTTTCAATTATTTGAAGCGCATTAGCGGGCGTATAGCCCCATACCCCCGCTCCATAAGTGGCCACACTCATACATTTAGCTTGGTAAATTTTCAAAATTACGGCAGGGGCAGGCTTGCCCAACTTCCTTGAAAACGAAGTCAGAGCCGATGTTGCGCGCTGGAACTGTAGCTTCTTACTGGAAGTGGCAGGTTTCCAGGACAAATGGTTGTCAATAAGAATCCCTAGATATGGATATGTTTTAGCAGTTTCTAACCTAGTCTTATCTATAAAAAGAGGTTTGCATTGCTGGGCTTTCTTGCCAGTATACATAACAAAGGTCTTGGACTTATTTACTTTAAGTCCAAGAGAAAGCATGTATTGGCAGTACTTGTCCAGTTGAATCTGGAGCTGATTCGGTGTCCTTGCCAGAATAACAGAGTCATCTGCATATAATAATGCAGGGATCGGCCGGGTGTTTATGCAGGGGAGGTCTTTGTTGTCTACCAGCATCGCTTGCTCCAACCCGTTTGTGTAGATGTTAAATAAGAATGGAGCAAGGACGCACCCCTGTCTAACGCCTTTTGCAATACCAAATGATTCCGAAAGCTCTCCATTGATGCCGTATCTCACACATGCTTTTGCATCCGTGTATAGCTCTCGGAGAAATTTCAAGAGTGCAGGATCTACGCCCAGATTGCTCAAAATCTCCCACAACTTGGAATGAATTACGCAGTCAAATGCGGAACTCAAGTCCACATAGACCAGATAGATATTACCGCCTTTAGCCCAGGCGTATTTGCCCATGAGCAGAGTCAAATTAAGGGCCTGTTCGACAGTACCCAATCCCTCCTGGAAACCGAACTGGAGGTCGGTTATGATCTTATTCTCTGTGGCCCAGTCCCGGAGACGTTCTAAAATTAGTCTACCGGCGACCTTGCCCAGAGAATCCAGGAGGGAAATGGGTCTGTAGCAGGCTGGGTTATCGCGATCTCCCTTTTTGAATATGGGTAAAAGCACAGAAGTGGACCAAGAATCAATAAGGCCAATCTGAGAAACTGCGGACATAACCTGTGTAACGATTGGGGACCATAAGTCCAGGTTACTCACAAAGATGTCAAGTGGCACACCATCAGGGCCGGGGGCTTTACCAGTCTTTGAGGAAGTCAACGCAGCGGTCACCTCCTCGAGATCGAAGTGGAGGTCAATGGGATAAATGTTCTTATCACTTGTAGAGGCTGCCTCCCCAAAACTGGAAGTCTCAGTTGTTACAGTGGGGTCCCCAAAGATCTGTGAGTAGTGAGCTACCCATTTTTCGGCGGGTACTGCCACATCTAGATGGCGAGCGGCGGTCGCATCAGCTAGAAAAGGGGCCTTAACTGTTCGCCAGAACAGGGTGGTGTCCTTGTTTAATGTACTCAGGTGCAATTGAGCCCAAAGGTTGTTTTTTATTTCCCGTTTGCGGGTTTTTTGAGCCAACTTATAGTTTCTTCTTAGAGAGGCTATTAGGGGCATGTCCCTGACTTGATTATGTAGAGCACTTTTTAGTGCGCAAAGGGCTTTCCGACAATGGGAATCAAACCACCCCCTGGAGTCCTTGTCGTGAATCTTGTGTTGGCGTGTAAGCTCTTGTCGTATAGTTTCTAAGATCTTGGCAAAGCTAGAGAGGATCAGCTGGGGAGATGATGTCTTCTCCAAACAGTGGTAGATTAAGGGAAGGGTTTTATGGATAATCTCGCTTGTGACCTTTAGGGGGTTAATCTTTGACCATTTTACAGTATAGCCATTGGTTTTACTCATCTCCAGGGAATGCTGCATTAAAAGACTTGTTTTTGAACAAACTGGGGAGGGAATATTTAGTATTATGGTGATGCTATTGGAGTAGTGATCGCTGGAGGGATCGGTGGCAGTTTTAAAAAATTTTATTCGGTTATTTAAAGATTGAGAACACAAAATATAATCAATAATAGTAGAAGAACCTCTACCGTGAAAGGTCGGCTTGAACTCAACAGGAGGTCTCACTAATTCATTCGCAAATTCGAGTTCGAGAGTAAAAAAACAGTTATTTAGAGCAGCCCCAGTAGTGCAATGAGCGAAGTGGACCAGGGGAACATCATGCTCGTCTTGAAGCCCACAAATACCTTTTTTGTAGTTGTTACATAAATAAACATTAAAATCCCCGCCCCATACGACATAACATTGTAACTGCGGATTCTTAACTTTTTGGTCATGCAGATATGATGAAATTTCTGACAGAGATTTTACACAGTCAGCAGGTGAGGAATTATTATACATGTTAATAAAGTAGTAACAAGAACTATTGTCAGGAACTAGTTTAGAGATTTGGTAAATTGAAGATATTGACGGGACTTCCATGGTAGTAAATGGAATTTGGTTGGAAATGTAGGTAGCTAAGCCACCCTTGGGTCTTCCGTGGGCAGACGGAATGGCAGGAGAATGAAAGGTTTTAAAGCCCTGAATGTGAATAGGGTCTATTGCCCAGGTTTCCTGAAGGCAGATTAACTTATACTTATTAATCAAGTCAAGCCAGGACTGAAGGTGAGTCTTGGATCTGAGACCTGCTACATTCCAGTATAGGACTGGAAGGTCCCAGGATGATGGAAGAATGGGTTTTGAAATCTGAGAATCATCAGAAGTACGTAAGGGTTGGGGCTGGGCTATTGGGACAGGAGGGGTGGAAAAACGTTTTGGGTTGCAGAGTTGTGGGATGATGTGATGTTGACTCGGGATTGAATCCTCGAGAGGAATTGGATGGATGTAACAAGGATCATGATATATGGAAGGTGACGGCTGTGGAATCAAGGCTCGCCGAGGGGTGCAAGGCTCAATATGAGTACCAGACAAGGATGGCAGAATAGAACCAACCGTCCGAATTTTCTTGGGGATAAGTTTGAGGTTAATCAGTGCACCGTTGGTGCCATTGTCTTTGGTAGATGGAGTTGGTGGTCAGTCTACCATGTCCAAACAATCATATCTGTTGGATAGAGGTGGGCCTCTCCAGTTGGTAAAATGGCCAGGCAGTGGGTTACTAGAACCGTAACCTGACCAGTGGTCTCGATCTCTATTTCCACCCCAGTTCCCCACCCTAGTCCATGACCATGGGGGACCGGCATTGCGTCGTGCAGTCGGGGGGTAGAAATATGACAGATTATGAGTAGCTATCCCTTCAGTGGAAATATGGTCTCCCCAGGAGCAAATATGCTCCACTGTGTTAGGATCGGCGAAATTTACTATAACGCAGTCACCCTGGATGTTTTTGGGTTCATTACCTAGCCAGGGCACTCTGCGTACAGTGGTGAGTCTGTTGTCCAAGAAGTTTGGTAAAGGTCTATTTTTGGACAACCAGTATATTACTTTATTTTTTAGAGACCAAACTGGTTCGTCCTGGTTTGGGGGGAGTTCCGGGACGCCTGTCATTATTACTACATAGGGGGTTGCCTCAGGTGGGAGATGGATAGGGTGGCCCCTTCTCTTCCGATTGTTCGGGATGGTGTTGAATCCAACAGAGCTTTTAGGATGGGTAGGGGCAAGGGTAGGAAGGGCAGGAGTAGGAGGGACAGGGGTAGGGGGGACAGAAGGTGGGATAGGTTTGGTAGATGATAATGATTTAGGATTGGTTAAAGGCTGGGACGGTCTGGGATTAGAAGATTTGGGAAGTGCTTGTGGCTTGGTTGTAAGTGCTAAAGGTTGTTTATGATTAGGCTTCTCTGAGGCCTTTTGTTTATTAATATTGGAATTCGGTACAGTAGTACCAGGTTTTGACGTATTTGTAATATGACTAGTAGGCCTTCCTTGGGCCAAGTTGGGCTCTTTCGTGTTACTCTTGTTTGAGTTTGGGCCTAAAGACAGTTGGATTAATTGGGTCTGGACCGAGAGCAGAGCCTTCTCTATTGGTTCTAAATAGAACTTAAGTAAATCTCCAATTCTGCTAAGCAATAAACTATCGTTACTACAAGTGTTAGTTGTAAGGTTGCCATTTTCCATACCTCCTTCACTGTAGTTGCTACTAGTGCTGGCACAACTAACGTTCAAGTTATCCGTGTTAGGATCCGCTGCGTGTACAAAAGACAGAGAAGGAAGTTGGTAAGGAGTTGTGGGAGAATTAGAAGTTTGTAGGGGGGGTGAGAAACAGAAGGAGTTGCAGAGAAAGTTATGGGGGGAGAGGTAGTAATATGGTGAGACTTATTAAGTTCCTTCTTCTTTGATTTTTTGGGGACTGCACCTTCGCGTACACCCCTAGCTGTAGTTGGGGAAGGGGCGGCCTCTGTTTGGGTAGCAAAAATGGCTGGAGATTTTTCAAGTGAAAGGTGGGATTCAGAAAGATCTAGAGACGCAGATAGGTCCACTGTGCGGGGAACAGTGTGCGTCTCTGCATGAACTGTCAAGAGAGGGGGTAACTCAACAGGACGCTGGGGAGTTTTTGCAGTAGCTAGTAAGCCCAATGAAGAGCGTCTGGCAATAGCCAGGTCCTGTGAGACCCTCCGTTCCAATAAGGTGATGCCCTGATTGATGGCCTCATTGGCTTTAGTTATGAATTGGTCTATTGGACCAATGACCTCGGCAGCAGTTTGGGCCTGCTTCTTGACAGTATTCCTGGTAGTTCTCGGAGACATAATGCAATACAATGTAAACCGTTGCAATACAGAGGTACAGTGAGTCTATAAGGTTTAAAATCAAACTACAGGGGCCTGGTTAGCAGTATACTCAATATCAACGAGAAAATGAAGTTAAAAACAAACTTAAATAGGGTGGCCCTGTCCAGTCTTAGCCGGTCTTGAACGGGCTTAAACGGGCCCGCCCTTGGCCCGGGCTTCGCCTCGCGCTTCGTCCCGCAGGCGTCCCGCGTTGCGTGAGGGACTATTCAATTTATTGTGTTCATACTAGGGGGCGTTGCCGCCGGGGGAAGAGGCACCAGCTGTAAGGTGTAGAGGCTGCTGGTCCTCGCAGTCCCCCGGTGAAGGCAACAGGTAGTTTAAAGGTCCAGCGCACGCTGGGAGCGTGCAGGCTGTCCGCCGAGTGCGGAGAAGCTCCCACCAGCGGCGCGACCTTAGCAGAACTGTTAAAATGTCAGAAGCACCCTCCGTGTGCAGCAAAAAGGATTCCTCCTGAATGGCAAGAGCAGGTTTGTTCAAATGAGCGGCACCCGCGCAGCGGGTGTCGCGAAAAGTAAGTAGGGCTGGCGGGGGCCGTGGCCGCCGGGGGAAGAGGCACCAGCTGGAAGGTGTAGAGGCTGCTGGTCCTCGCAGTCCCCCGGTGAAGGCAACAGGTAGTTTAAAGGTCCAGCGCACGCTGGGAGCGTGCAGGCTGTCCGCCGAGTGCGGAGAAGCTCCCACCAGCGGCGCGACCTTAGCAGAACTGTTAAAATGTCAGAAGCACCCTCCGTGTGCAGCAAAAAGGATTCCTCCTGAATGGCAAGAGCAGGTTTGTTCAAATGAACGGCACCCACGCAGCGGGTGTCGCGAAAAGTAAGTAGGGCTGGCGGGGGGCGTTGCCGCCGGGGGAAGAGGCACCAGCTGTAAGGTGTAGAGGCTGCTGGTCCTCGCAGTCCCCCGGTGAAGGCAACAGGCAGTTTAAAGGTCCAGCGCACGCTGGGAGCGTGCAGGCTGTCCGCCGAGTGCGGAGAAGCTCCCACCAGCAGCGCGACCTTAGCAGAACTGTTAAAATGTCAGAAGCACCCTCCGTGTGCAGCAAAAAGGATTCCTCCTGAATGGCAAGAGCAGGTTTGTTCAAATGAGCGGCCTTTTCTTTAGGATTGGACTGTTTGTTTCCATCCCAGCTCTTTTTTTGTGATGTTGAGTTATTATTAAAAAATATTTTTTCAGGACTTTCAATCAGTTGTGGTTTTACTGGTATTCCACCTAAACTATCTCTACCTAGTTCCTCATAGGATTTTTCTATGATTCTGGCAATTTCAGCTGGTTGGTCTGCTATATCTGTCTCTTTTAACCTCTGGCGGATCGCCACATTTGCTGCTTCTCCCTTTATGTTGGCTAATAATATAGCCGAGACCTGCTTGAAGTCTTTCAGTAATTTCATACCAAGAGTTAAAGCGGGTTCTGGACCATATTCATCTTGAATTTGTTTTAGCACATCTGGTATTACCGAAATGGATGGAACACCGTGCGTTTTTGTGTAAATGGAAGCAAAGACTGTACCCCAAGTGTCACAGTCCTCAATGTGTGGTGCGATTCCCATTGGAAGACAGATAGTCAGAATCCTGTGTTTTTCTAACGGGGTGGTGTCTGGAAACACAGCCTCTATTTGGGTGATTTTTTGTGCTAACCAGAATGGTATTTGTTCCCGTTTAGCTGGTACTTTACCTAGGCAGGATTGTATGTTCTGTGGTGTAATTTTATTTGTGTTCCCCTGGTGAGGGGTCAGCTGTGGAATTTTAATTGCTGGCTGAATTGTTGAAGTCCGCATCACATATTGGATTAATTGTCTATGTATCTTTATTAATTGTTTTAGTTGTACTAAAAGATCTGCTGCAGGCATTCTTTCGAACTCTGGATGTGGTGTGTATCCGGCTAGGACCGGCCACGTTGCTCCTGGTCTACCTAAAGGACCGAGCCTGGTGATGTGATTATTATGTTTTAGGGCGCCATTAAATAAGAGCAGGTGCTCTTGAAATTTAAGTGGTACTTCCACCTCCTCGAAAGGAGTATACTCTGCAGGAGGTTCCTCTGTTTTGTAATAGTGGAAGTACTTTGTTACAGCATTTGCTGCTGGAAAATGTATCCATGAATAGTATACCTCTGTCTGCCGATATTCGTGTGCCTCAATTACGAATATGACTGTACCACCTCTAGGTGTCAGTCCATTTTCTATAAGTTTTAAGGTTATAGATTTCCTTTTGATGACCGGGATGAGTATTATATCCTGGTCTGCTTCTTGCAGTGCAGTATCAGCTGCTGCGAGTTCAGTTGCTAATCTAACTGCCTCTCTTTCATCATCACTGTCTACCATTTTACCGACAGGATGGTTACTTTGTTTGTTTGCAGATCAGGTTTCTTATGGAAACAAAGATTAGATGCACAATATTTTGGAACGGTTTATCCTTCAACGTTGACTAAACCAAGTACCATACATAGGAGTTTCCTCCTGCGAGGTTTGGCGGATATTACCTTTCACCCACTCCAGACGTCTTTGGAGTATTATGGGAAAAAGGGGTCTGAGTGAGAAAGCACGACTGAGTTACTCTAAATGTCTTACGTTAGTTTTATCGCCCTTCCAAACGCATTGGGCGCCATGTAGTGTAGTTCCTATTATCCCAATAGGCTCTGCGCATTGGAATAATACCTTCAATAGTATAGGCCTAGACCAGACGTTAACTAGGTCTACTACTGTCGATATTAGACTTAAAGTTTTGGGTTTGCCAGCTAGCTCAGAGTTCACTAGAAACTTTCTCGAATAGGCAAGGAGGAGTTGAACCTCCCTGGATAGACAAGAAGGGATTTAGTTTCTGACAACCATAGAACATGACAACTTTGCTCTCCCCTAATCAAGAGTGTATCTCGAGAGTCGTGTGAACAAAAGGCAATTTATTTTACTCAGTCAGTACGTGCATTCTTAGTCTCATCAGATTGTAGAGAAAAGGAAGAGACGGGCGTGTTCAATAAAAGATGTTATTTATTGATCAGTCTCTTTTCTCATACAAGAGAAATGGATCGATATTATTGCAATACTTATGGTTAAGTAAAGTGCATACATTAAAAGCAGAAGTATAAAATAATACTGTAAAAACATTGCTATGGTTTCTAAGCCATACGAAGGTTTAAAATGGATAAAATATATTACATACACATATACATTTGACTAATCGTACTCAACTGGTGTTTCTAACTACGCCTACCCCGTGTACCTGACCTACGCCTAATACGTGGGCGGGAATAGAAAGTTACAGTTTAAGTTAAGTTTGTTTTTGCCAAGTGACTGACTAAAGAATTCTCTGTGAGGGGTTATTCAGTTCTGTACCTGGAATCTAGGATGGATGAGGGATGGTATCTCTCGTCTCTGGTCTCGATATTCCAGGCTGCCTGCGAGGGCTACCCGGAAGCGCCAGAGCTGGATTTCTCGGCAGGAGAAAAACAGCTTCTCGTTCTCAGTGCGTCAGGAAGGCGGGGCTGCGCCAGCAGGGTCTGCTCTGCTCTGGGCTTTGGCAAGTCTGGCTGCTCCGATCTCGTCACCACCGCGTGTGTTTGCATAGGGCAATATCGGTAATATTTATACCTTTAAGGTGCCGAGATTGACGTAAGGATGGACATAGATACGTCAATAAGGATGTCATACGACCAGGTCATTAGCACATTCTTTTGCTGAAGTTCTCGGTGAAATCAAAACAATGGCCGCATGGTTTTTCCCAGGTTGTCATAGGTTTGATTTGTTTTGAGAACTCCGTATGCCTTATCAGGGGCTGGAGGAATATCGCTTGTCTAATTAGATGGCAAGCGTTATGACCTAATCAGATAACACGTTCCTGTGCCGTAGTGTGGCTTTATCAGATAACGGTTCCTGCATCATGGGGGTTTTCTGCCTCATGGGATGGCTGCTAGTTAACTTGTTAGTTTGTTAACCAGAATAGGGTCAGGAATAGGGGGATCGATACAGAACCTATAAGAATACATCACATTTCTGATCACCCCCTTGGTTCTGGTTTTTCTGCTTGATCCTGGTTCTGACCCATTTGTCTGCCTTCTTTCCCAATTCTTGGGGAGAGGTCAGATCAGAGTCAATCAGGTACTGATTCAATAGCTGGTTTTGACAGTTGCTAAGGATTTGCTCTCTCATGATCAAATTATACAATCCTGTATAGTCCCTAACTTCACGTCCCAATAACCAGCCTTCCAGAGCCTTAGTGGAATAATCAAGAAAATCAGTCCAGTCCTGAGTCTGTGTCTTCTGGGTATCTCTGAACATCAACCTATACTGTTCAGCAGTTAGGCCAAACCCATCAATCAGAGCACTCTTCAGGACAGAGTAGTTGTTAGCATCCCCATCACTAACTGTGAGGAGCTTATCTCTACCTTTTTCAGAAAAGGAGAGCCATCAGATTGCTGCCCACTGACTTTGAGGTACCTGCTGCACTTTGCAGGCCCTCTCCAAAGCAGTAATCCACTTGTGGATGTCATCCCCTTCTTTATAGGGGGGCACAATCTTGCTTAGGTGTCTATTCTCATAGGACCTATCTTTATCCTTAGGGATATTGCTGCCACCAGTGGGTTCTAACCCACTCTCTCTATGCTCTCTAGCACGAGCAAGCTTCTCTTTGGCCAGGGCAACCTCAAGTTCCTGTCTTTCAATCCTAAGAGCAGCTTCTTTCATCTTTGCCTCATGTTCCCTTCTCTGAGGGGAATCATCCCTCTGTGAGGAAGGCCATGAGAGCTATTTGAAGCATGAGATCTGAGAGAGTCCCTGGAGTGGGATCTCCCTCTTCTCTGCCTCTGGTTAAGCCCACTTGAGGGTCTGTATGAGGGCTGCCCATACTGACTCCCATGCATGCTTAAGTTAGCCTGACTATGTCTCCTGACTATGGTCTGACTGTTTGTCTCAGGATAAGAATCATCTTCCTCTACCTTTTCTACCTCATCTAACTCATCTGGTACTGGAGTATCAGTGGTATCCTCTGTGGAGGGCAGGACTTCATCTGATCTACCTGAAGCACCTGTGTCAGGTGTCTATCGAGCATCATACTCTTCTAAGAGCTCAACTAAGAACTTTAGGGTAGGGTTTGAACCCTGTTTTAGCCTTCTAGAAGTACACAATTGTCTCAATTCTTGGAAGGTTAAGGCTTCCTATCTTGAGGTAGTCCCCAAGGGATCTACCTCTGCAGGCAGATACCCACTGGGGTTCACTGTCTGAGACATGGTTTCTAGTGTGGTGTGGTGTTGCATCTACCTACACTATGTGTTTTCCTACAGAACCTATCTAGGAGTCGTAGTCAGGGTGTCCTAGGCCCAGGCTCTACAACAGCTAAGTTCAGTAGAACTTAAGTATACTAAGACTTGTTTTTATATGTACCTACAGGTACCTGTGTGATCTTTCAAATGATATCTCAATATTACAAGTGGTAAAACAACAGCAAGCTCTAATCCCAACCGCTGCACACCAATGTGAGAAGTTGGCCTGGTATATGGTACTCACTAGTTCTAGTGATTACCTTGCACCAGTCCAAACAACCCTTATGGTGATGGTTGTAAGTCAACCTTATAGACCAGCTATCCTAGTGGTAGCGTGGATAGAACAGTCTTAGGCTAAAAGACTCTTGAGGGAGTGTAAAGCAAGCTGTTTTACCATATGTAACCCCTTGAATATCAAATGAAAGGACACCACACAGGATATATATATGAAATATATATGTATTTATTCACTAACACACTCCTCTGAACTCTTTATGAGGTCAGAGGCAAAAGCACATAACAAGTTACACTTAGAAATACCTTAAATAGCACAATTTAGAGGTAGGCCCTAGGGCGCGTAAAACAATATACTAAGTAAGTGGTATAAGAACATCGACTTGGGGAAGGAGAAGGCCTAGGGCCTTGAGGAACACTGGGGCTACACTATCTGACCCTTAGGTTAGGAGTAGGAGGCCCACAGGCGGCGCGTGCATAGTCAGTACTCTCACGCGAGAGTCAATAGAAAGTCAATAGGAACGTAAAAAGGTAAGTAATTAAGTTTTAGGACACTTCCGGTCTAACTAGGATTACACAACTAGCAAAACTGGACACTAGGATAGTCAATCCCTACAAGAGCACCGAAGAACTCGCGTTACCTCACCCACGGGCTGTGGGTGCATAGGTGTCAAAGTGTGTCGGGTTTTCTCGTTGTTTCCTATGGAGCCTCGGAAGAAGATGCTGCAGGCGACCAGGAGGAAGATGTCCGGTTGGATCCAAGGGTGGATCTAGGATGAAGAGGACCCGAAAGCAGAAGGGACAGAGTCTAGGTCACTAGCCAGTGACCGGGTAGAACCAGGAAGGAACCAGTTGACATCGAGGAGCAATCAGGTGCAGATGTGAAGCTTGTCGTTGCAGCCACGCGGACCAGGAGGCGTCATGGAGAGCCAACAAGCCTAAGCAAAGGCAACCCACACAGGATACACAAAGAGCTTCTGGTGCAGACCAGGAGGGTCTGAGGTACTTGACCTTTTCAGAGAAGCGAGGGCCAGTCTGGAGCAACCAGACCAGCGATGGATTTTCAAAGGAGTCATCGTCAGAGGGCTACTAGTCAACGGGCCAGCAACCGGACAACGCTTCAAGCAGAACACAAGCAGAAGGGCCCCACGCATATCTCGTGGAGTGTGGAGGACTGGTCTTTGGTGCAGGTGGAGCTCGGTGTCGGGGTGTCTCAGTCCCCAGGGCACAACTTCGAGGATGCCTCAGGAGCTGCGCTGTTAGCAAGTTGAAGACTTTCCAAGTTGCCTACTTCAACGAATTCCGACGCCTTCCACGGAGCTCAGCTGTGCTGGAGTCGTGCAGTGGTGTCAGAGGAGTCCGGGAGTTGAGGTCTTGTCAGGCTCTGCGCTCGAGTTCCAGCGGGAACAAGGACAAAGCAAGCCGTCGAGTTGCTGGATGGTGCCTGGTTGCCCAGGGTGGTCACTCCTTGGCCACCAGGGAGATTCCTCAGTCTTCAGCTTCAGTTGAATGTCGAAGCGTCCAGAGTTTCATCTTCAGGTCGAATCCAGGATTAATCTAAAGTCTCCTGGGTCAGCTCCTACATTTATACAACTAAAGATGGCTGGTTTACTCACTAGGTCACTCCTATGGGTGGGACCAGGAAGGGGGGTGGTTACACCCCCTTTCCTTTGTCCAGTTTCGCGCCAGAGCTGGGGCTGGAGTGCCCCAGCACCGGGTTGGACTGGACTATGCATGGAGCACCTAGTGTGCCCCAGGCAGTGTCTGTTTCTTTTCAGTCCTCCCTGTCCCAATACACAAAATCCTGTCTGGGGTGGTGCTCGCACCTCTCCAGGCAGGAAACCTATTGTCCAGGCCTCCCTCGCTGGAAGGACTCCCAGCAGCAGGAGGTCAGACTTGTGTCTGTGGCAGCAGCATCCATTTTGTGACGCTGGGGCTCTGGTTAACTTTAACTGGGATAGTCACAACTAACATGTCTTCTCCCTCTAGAAGGGTGGAATGTTACCCCCGTCGCCAGAATTGGCGAGGGGGTAGTATTCCAAAGCATATGACACCTTACACGACATGTTTAGATAAAGCCAAATCAAAGTTAGCATTTAACCGCAAGGTTCATAATGCACTTAAGAGTATATGGTATGGCAATATCATAGAACAGCTTTAAGGACATGGTTCCGAAAGCTGCAGACAGGCTCAGCTCACGCTAGAGCACCATCTCACACATAACCAAGCACTCTGCCTCCAGGATTGTTAAGGCCTGCCATTGGAGTGACTTATAGGTTACTGTGTGTCTATATTTAAGGGTAGATATAGGAATACTATACCTAAGCAAGGGGTGATTACACAACCTTGCCCCAGCTGAGTGATCAGCCAGTTGTGTCAGTTTAAGTGGCCAGCCAGGGGTGGCATAATACATTCTGCAGCCCCTGGAAGGTCTTGGTTATGCCTATGCCCTTAGTACCTAAGGTACACTTCTACAGTGGCTGATAAGGTGGGCCAATTCCCAATTGTGTATGTACCTAGGGTACATGGTGTGAATTTAGAGAGAGTGCATCTGGGCTTGGGGTCTGATTGGCAGGCCCACAGCCACATCTAAGTTGAAAACCAGTAAAGCAAAAGCGAAAAGTGGGGGTGACCATAGGAAGCAGACCCTACTCTCCTACACATCTCTAGAGAGAAACACTCGTCAGCTGATCGCGTGCCCACTCAGTGACCGCCAAAAAGTCCTGTCACCTGCAAGGATTCATGAAATAGCAGCACTTCAATATCTTGCCTATTCCCAATTGACCAACATGTAGTAATCTCTATTCTCTCTCCGCATCACATTTCATGATAAATAGGCATACAATGGTGTAAATGCACAAGTTACTTCCTTCGGTAACGATATATCTGTAAGAAACAGTAGATAGTGTTAGATTCCTTACCTTAGAATATCCCCAGGCGTCAGACTGGATCCAGAAAGTTTTGCGTAGCAGTACTATTGCGCGTCGGTAGGCGTCGTCCGCGGCTCCGTGGCCGTCGTCGGTGTCGTTGGCGCCGTGATGATGTCGTCGGAGTACTTAGATGCCGCCCTCGCGCGCTGACGTCAGTTCTTATACATAGCTTTTCCGCGCCAGAAGCACAAGTTACTTACCTTCGGTAACGATATATCTGTAAGAAACAGTAGTTAGTATTAGATTCCTTACCTTAGAATATCCCCAGGCGTCAGTCTGGAGCCGGAAATTTTTGCGTAGCAGTACCCTTGCGCGTCGTTAGGCGACGTCTGCGGCTCCGCGTCCGTCGTCGTCGGCGTCGGCGTCGTGGGCGCCGGAATGACGTCGCCGGAGTACTTAGACGCCGCCCTCGCGTGCTGATGTCAGTTCTTATACACAGCTTTTCCGCGCCAGGAACGCAGAGCCATGATAAAAAACAACACTGGTGCCGTGAAACTAGGGCCCTGAAAGGGGATGACCTTAACCCTAGATATCGGTTCGCAGAACGGGAAGGATGGTTGGGTCGGTAAGGAATCTAATACTAACTACTGTTTCTTACAGATATATCGTTACCGAAGGTAAGTAACTTGTGCTTCTGAAATAAACAGGTTAGTATTAGATTCCTTACATTATAATAGATACCCCAGCAATACCAGCCCCGGTGGTGGGTCTGCGAACCAATAATCACCAGAAAGTCCCAGTCCTGCCAAGAGTCACGCATCCGGTGTGACACTCACGCATTTCAGTGTGGTGTTCCGCATCACCGCACTGAAATGCATTGTCACGCATTTGCAGACTTGCCCGCTCGCGCCACCGGCGGCGCCTGTAAACGGCTCCTGCTGCAAGAGACGTGCTGTCAGTGCCAGCAGCTGCTCATAAATAATTATCGTGGCTGAGTCAGTGAGAGCGCGGCAGCACTAGGAGGCTACTTTTACATTGTAACAAGTGGCTCCAAGCTGGCGCTGCAATTATTCCTGCCGCGCCACAAGTTTTCAGTACGGCACAGTTGCTGCCAATTAAGGGCGGGGCGGGCCGCCCTGTGAGCACGATGCTCTAACTGGCTCAGCAGCCAAGCACTCACCAGGGGCGCCAATTATCCGGATGTGACAACGTACTCTTGCCGTCACCTCCGGAGGAAGAGGAACGGAAGTAGTAAGCACAGCGAGGCAGAAGTGGCCGCAGCGGGGGATTCAAATCGAGTCAGGAGTCCTTGCCTCGCCGTGCTGCACTGCTGTCTCTGTATGCGCAGCACACCTGAGCGCTGCAAATATATAACCCTGTTATATAGCTCACAACCATTATGGCGCGACCAGCCCTATTCCCAGCAGTCTTGTGCTGTCTCAGAGTGCGGAGTGGAAGGCAGCATCGACTGCAGACTCACTGGCTCTCGAGCATGATGACCCGGGCCGCGCGTCATGAGAGGCACCATCACGGCCGGCGCTGTGGGGAGCTGCCTGCCAGACACACTGGATCATGCTTTGGGGCTGTGACAGTGTGCTGCTCACACCGCCGCGGCCACCGGACCCGACCATGTGAGAAACTGTATGACAGAAGTACATTCAAGTAAGCACTAGTTTCGCCAGGCTGTACCAGAAATCATGTCTGTCATTTACAGCACGGCAAGTCTTCAAGGTGGTGTCCTCAGAGAACGTGCACTGGTTCTGCTTTCCTGTTCCTTTACCCACTCATGGAAAACAATCAATTCTATTGATAATATTTGGAAGGCAAGTAACGGTTTGGCGGCATGTTGTGAGTCGGGCGGAAGGTACCTTCTGAGATTTCACCGTACTGCATTTTCTGAACAGGTTTGTGAGCATTGTTACAATTTCCCACTAATAATAAATGGTTTCTCACTTTCACTTAAGCTTTGCTGGTAACCTTTCTGTTTTGTCTAAAGAAGTCCAGTGTTTTCATGCTTCCTTACTCCTCGAGCCATTTTCCCTCTGGTAGAGGGCCAGGAATTGGTGGTTATCCTATTAGTGGTCTGGCTATCCATTCTTTATAATAATTTTATCCAAAACCATCATGGCCACTGTTAACACTATGTCACTTCCTGGTCCTCAACTTCCCATTTAAGGAGCTTGCTATGCCATGAATTGCAAACACATTGGTAACTTTATTCTGCGTGTTCATCACATATGATGCAATTGTTTTTGGTCCTTGATTTTCTGTTTGTTTTGCTCCTACTAGATCTATTCTGGAATCGCCCTGGACCCGAATCTTTCCCTCTCCCATTATATTCATGAAGGATTGTAAATGTTAGGTCTTTTTTCTTTTACTCCGAATCAGTTCCTGAAAGTTTTTATGCCTTTGGCTTTTCCCTTTTGATCTGGAAAAAACAAAGGCATAGAAAGAATAACTGTACACATTTGAGCTATAAAGAGACTTAGATTACAGGTATCCAGTGGCAAAATACTGTGTGGTTTAAGATGCAGCCAGAACCAGTGAACAGATTTACACCAAACTTGGATTGAAAGCAGAACCTAACTCGGAAAGTGTTTATGTGTTGGTTTGGTGTACTTCAGGTCAGTAGTTGAGATATTAGTATAAAAAAGCAGTCTTAGAACAGTTAACACTTTAGTATATTGCTGTCATTTTAATTTGAGATTTATCACTCATGATTACGGTCAGATTGTGATTTTTTAAGAAATGTGATTGGCTAGCTAAGAGCTCTGAAAACGTCTTTGCTGCCATCTCAAAACTCTAGTCGGTCATGAATTGAGAGTTTCTTGCTGTGGAAATAATGTTCAACAGCCATGAGAGGATAGGGGAAAGCTGTAATTTCTGATATTTAGAAGTTTCCCTTGTCTTCATTGCATGATTTTAACTCGCGAGAAAGTGTCACTCATAGTCGTTGAGATGTCACTCATAATTTCACTGAAATTATGAAAATCTCACACATGGCAATCTGAAACCTTGGCAGCTATGAAGTCCAGGAGGACGGAACGACCAAAAAAGCCATCCCTCCGGACTTGGCTGTCCAGGCAGTAGTGTCTTGCAAACGTGTGCAGCGAGGCCCACGTAGCTGCCTGACATATGTCCTGCAAGGGGACAACCCGGCCCGGGGCAGTAGTAGCCGCCGTGGCCGGAGCGGAATGGGCCCTCAGCCCAACAGGAGGCTCCTTCTTAGCCAAGGAGTAGCATACCTTGATGCACAAGACGACCCACCGAGAGATGTCCGCTTGTGCACCGCCCGACCTTTCTTTGCGCCCACGTAACCAACAAAGAGGTGGTCATCCACCCGGAACTAGCGAGTACGATCCAGATAGAAGGAGAGTGCACGTTTTGGGTCCAGACGGTGGAGCCTCTCTTCCTCTTTCAAGGGATGCGGAGGCGGAAAGAAGGTGGGCAAGGTGATGGACTGCCCGATGTGTAAGGCTGTGACTACCTTGGGCAGGAAAGAGGGTCTTGTCTGCAACACAACTTTGTCCATGTAGGAGAGTAGGGTCTGCTTCCTATGGTCACCCCCACTTTTTGCTTTTGCTTTACTGGTTTTTGACTTAGATGTGGCTGTGGGCCTGCTAATCAGACCCACAGCCCAGATGCACTTTCTCTAAATTTACACCATGTACTCTAGGTACAACCACAATTGGGAATTGGGTAACCTTATCAGCCCCTGTAGAACTGTACCCTAGGTACTCAGGGCATAGGTGTATTATGCAACCCCTGGCTAGCCACTCAAACTGACACAACTGGCTGGTCACTCAGCTGGGGCAAGGTCGTGTAATCACCCCTTGCTTAGGTATAGTATTCCTATATCTACCCTTATATATAGACACACAGTAACCTATAAGTCACTCCTATGGCAGGCCTTAACAATCCTAGAGGCAGAGTGCTTGGTTATGTGTGAGATGGTGCTCTAGCATGAGCTGAGCCTGTCTGCAGCTTTTGGAACCATGTCCTTATAGCTGTTCTATGATATAGCCATACCATATACTCTTAAGTGCATTATATTCCTCGCGGTTGAATGCTAACTTTGGTTTGGCTTTATCTAAACATGTCGTGTAAGGTGTCATACGCTTTGGAATACTACCCCCTCGCCAATTCTGGTGACGGGGGTAGCATTCCACCCTTCTAGAGGGAGAAGACATGATGTTGCTGACTATCCCGGTTAAAGTTAACCAGAGCCCCAGCGTCACAAAAAGGACGCTGCTGCCACAGACACAAGTCTGACCTCCTGCTGCTGGGAGTCCTTGCAGTCACGGAGGTTTGGACAATAGGTTTCCTGCCTGGAGAGGTGCGAGCCCCACCCCAGAGAGGACTTTGTGTATTGGGACAGGGAGAGCTGAATAGAACAAGACACTGCCTGGGGCACACTAGGTGCTCCATGCATACCCCGGTTCAAACCGGTTGCTGGGGAACTTCAGCCCCAGCTCTGGCGTGAAACTGGACAAAGGAGAGGGGGTGTAACCACCCCCCTTCCTGGTCCCACCTACAGGAGGGACCTAGAAAGTAATCCAGCCCCTTTTAGTTGTATAAAGGTAGGAGCTGAACCCCAGGACTTTAGATTTGATCCTGAACTGAAATTTGAAACGAAACTCTGGACCTTCAATGTTCTGCTGAAGCTGAAGACTGAAGAATCTCCTTTGTGGCCAAGGAGTGACCACCCTGGGCAACCAGGCACCATCCAGCAAATCAACAGCTTGCTTTGTCGACGCTCCCGCTGGGACCCGAGCATAGAGCCTGACAAGACCCAGACTTCCAGACCTGTCTGACCCTCTCTTCACGTCTGCAGCATAGCTGAGATCCGTGGAGGCGACGAGACACGTGGGACCGGCCATCTTGAAAAGTCCATGACTTGCTAACTGTGCAGCTCCTGAGGTATCCTCGAAGCTGTGCACTGGGGATTGAGAAGCCCCGAATCCGACCTCAACCTGCACCGAAGATCAGCCCTCCACACTCCACGAGTTCTGCGTGGGGACCTTCTGCTTGTGTTCTGCTTGATGCATTGTCCGGTTGCTGGCCCGTTGGCTAGTAGCCTCTGTGATGACAAGCCTTTGAAACCAACTTGCTGCTCTGGTTGCTCCAGACTGGCCCTTGCATCCCTGCAAAGGTGAGGCACCTCAGACCTTGCTGGTCTGAATCAGAAGCCTTCTTTGTATATTGCGTGGGTTGCCTTTGCCAAGGCTTGTTGACTCCAATCCGGCGGTCGACCCCTCCATCTGTGAGAACCTTTGTGGGACAGCTCCTCTCCAGCATCTGGTTATCCTCGACGTCTCCTGGTCCGCGTGGTTTAAGAGACAAGCTTCATGACAACACCTGATTGCTCCTCGACGTCGTCTGGTTCCTTCCTGGTTCCATCCGGTCACTGGCTAGTGACCCAGACTCTGTCCCCTCTGCTTTCAGGTCCTCTTCATCCTCGATCCACCCTTGTATCCACCCGGACATCTTCCTCCTGGTCGCCTGCAGCATCTTTCTTCACAGGCTCCATAGACTTCAACGGCGAAACCCGACACATCTTCACACCTATGCACCCTCTTCCTGTGGGTGAGGTAACGTGAGTACTTCGGTGCTCCCAAGGGTATTGACTATCCAAGTGTCTAGGTTTTTAGTTGTTTCCTTCTAGCTAGACCGGAAGTGTCCTGAATCCTTCTTTTTCTAAACTCTAAGTTCCCATTGACTTAACATTGACTTTCACGTGTGTGTAAAGACACTGCACGCGCCGCCTGTGGGCCTCCTACCCCTAACCTAAGGGTCAGACAGTGTAGCCCCAGCGATTCTCCAGGCCCTAGGCCTTTCCTTTTCCCGAGTCGTGGTTCTTATACCACTTACTTTGTATATGGTTTTACGCGCCCCTAGGGCCGAACTGTAAATTGTGCCATTTAAAGTGTTTCTAAGAGTAACTTGTTATGTGCTTATGCCTCTGACCTCATAAAGAGTTCAGAGGAGTGTGTTAGTAAATACATACATATATATTTTATATATATCCTGTGTGGTGTCCTTTCATTTGATATTCAAGGGGTTACATATGGTAAAACAGCTGGCTTTACACGCCCTCAAGAGTCTTTTAGCCTAAGACTGTTCTGTCTATGCTACCACTAGGATAGCTGGTCTATAAGGTTGACTTACAACCATCACCATAAGGGGTGTTTGGACTGGTGCAAGGTGTTCACTAGAATAGTGAACATCATATACCAGGCCAACTTCTCACATTGGCAGCGGTGGGATTAGAGCTTGCTGTTGTTTTACCACTTGTAATCTTGAGATATCATTTGAAAGATCACATAGGTACCTGTAGATACATATAAAAACAAGTCTAAGTATACTTAGGTTCTACTGAACTTAGCTGTTGTAGAGCCTGGGCCTAGCACACCCTGACTACAACTCCTAGAAAGGTTCTGTAGGAAAACAAATAGTGTAGGTAGGTGCAACACCACACCTCACTAGAAACCATGTCTCAGACAGTGAACCCCAGTGGGTATCTGCCTGCAGAGGTAGATCCCTTGGGGACTACCTCAAGATATGAAGTGTTAGCCTTCCAAGAATTGAGACAATTGTGTACTTCTAAAAGGCTAAAACAGGGTTCAAACCCTACCCTCAGATTCCTGATTGAGCTTTTAGAAAAGTATGATGCTCAACAGCCACCTAAGACAGGTGAAACAGGTAGTCCTTCCCTCCTCAGATGACAATGCTGATACTCCAGTACCAGAAGAGGAAGAAGAAGAGGGGGTAGAAGAAGATGATTCTGATCTTGAGACAAACAGCCAGGTCCTAGTTAGAAGACTTAGCCTAACCTAAGCATACATGGGAGTCAGTATGGGCAACCCTCATACAGACCCCCAAGTGGGCTTAACCAGAGACAGAGAAGAGGGAGATCCCACTCCAGGGACTCTCTCCACTCTCAGGGTTCAAATGGCTCTCATGGCCCTGCTCAGAGAGAGATGACCTCTCCTCAGAGAAGGGAACATGAGGCAAAGATGAGAGAGGCTGCTCTGAGGGTTGAGAGGCAAGAACTAGAGGATGTCCTGGCCAAAGAGAAGCTTGCTCGTGCTAGAGAGCATAGAGAGAGTGGGTTAGAACCCTCTGGTGGCAGCAATATCCCTAAGGATAAAGATAGGTCCTATGAAAATAGAAAACTAAGCAAGATTGTTCCCCTCTACAAAGAAGGGGATGACATCCACAAATGGATAACTGCTTTGGAGAGGGCCTGCAAAGTGCAGCAGGTACCCCAAAGTCAGTGGGCAGCAATCTTATGGCTCTCCTTTTCTGAAAAAGGTAGAGATAAGCTCCTCACAGTTAGTGATGGGGGTGCTAACAACTACTCTGTCCTGAAGAGTGCTCTGATTGATGGGTTTGGCATAACCACTGAACAATATAGGTTGTTGTTCAGAGATACCCAGAAGACACAGACTCAGGACTGGACTGATTTTGTTGACTGTGCCACTAAGGCTCTGGAAGACTGGTTATTGGGAAGTCAAATTAAGGACTATACAGGATTGTATAATTTGATCACGAGAGAGCAAATACTTAATAATTGTCAAAAACAGTTATTGCATCAATACCTGATTGACTCTGATCTGACCTCTCCCCAAGAATTGGGCAAGAAGACAGACAAATGGGTCAGAACCAGGATTAAGCAGAGAAACCAGAACCAGGGGGGTGATCAGAAAAAGGCACACCAGAAGGGTAATGACCATAAGTCTTCATCAGGCCCCCAAAAGGTACAGGGGGAGGGTGGCTCCAAAAAGAACAAACAGAAACAAGATGGTCCAAAGAAGCCCTGGTGTGGATACTGTAAATCAGACTTTCACTGGTTTAGTGAGTGCACCAAGAAGGGCACATCACCAACGACTATTGCCCCTAAGGCAACTGTTCCCCCTAGTGCAGCTGTTAGTGGTGGTTCCCAGCAAAAGGGTGTAGTAGGGTTGACCCTGGGAACTGAGGTGGACTCTGGTCTAGTCAGAGTACCAACTCAGGCTCTTCTTGTCTGTGATGGGGACATACCAATGTCCTCTACTGTAAGTCCCAGTAATCTGAGCAAGTACCGACAGACACCTGTTATAAATGACAAGATGGCTCAGGCCTACAGGGACACATGTGCCAGTGTCACTATGGTGACACCTAACTTTGTGAACCCTGAACAGATCATACTAGGTGAGACCTACCTAGTGACCAACGCTAGCAATGCCACTAACTCCCATAGTATGGCAGGGGTAACTGGCCTCAAAAGAGTTGTTGTGAGTTCAGACCTTCCAGTAGAGTGTCTGTTAGGTAATGATCTTGAAACCTCAGTTTGGTCTGAGGTGGAGTATAGGGCCCATGCAGAAATGCTGGGAATATCAGCACATGTCCTTGCTGTGACCAAAGTCAAAAGTTTTTTATTTTGTTTCGGTACTCTTTCGAGGACCACAAAATTATTAAAAAGAAAATACATATTACATTTGCATACAACTTAATACATTTTCAGTGTTATTTTAAAAAATTTATAAATCTTATTACAAACATATTCGTTAGGTGGCTTAGCGCATATGGAGATGAAATCCCTTACGTTAGTGGTCCTGCAGGACCGATATATAGGCTCTAGACATGATAACCTAGCAGTGACAACGACTTTATTTGGACATACGAAGAGCAAATGCTCTAAGTTCTGTTTACCCCCCGAACACAGATTACATTGTGAGGGACTGTTTAGTTTCCAGGAAGAGGTAAAGGATAACAAGGGGAGTATACCCAGACGTAACATCATGATCGTACGCCTTGCACCATGGGTAAGAGTGTATTCCAGATATGGCAATTTTAGCTTATATTCTTGGGAGTCAGCATAAGTTTTGTACGTAGATAGTTTTGTACAATGGGAGTGATCTAGCTCGTAACTCAATTTTGGAGAAAATGTTTTTAAAAATAGTTTGAGTTGTGCGGGTGTCCAAGATGATAACATTTCTGCACTAATTTTTGCTAAGCAGAAAGCCTCTCCCAAGTTTTTCACAAATGTAGGGTTGATGGTATCCTCACTAAAGATCTCGATTTTTAGCAAATGTCGTAGGGTACCCTCTTTGGAATGCAGAAGGTTATAGGCCCACCTAATGAGGCTCGCTATTGATATCGCAAATGCGCTGGTGATCGTACATTCCAGCCTTAGTGCCTGTACAGGTGTTGAATTGGAAACTTTCAATAGCTTTTTTAGTATTTTCCCTTCATTTATATCCATATAACTCCATTGTTTTAGGGGAATATGTTCAGAGGCGTAAGATAGAACCGGGGAGATTTTGGCTCTATAAATTTTTATTAGTGCTGAGAAATGCCTGCTTCCTGTCTTCCTATACAAGCGTGATATTGCCCCAGCGTGTAGATCACATTTCCTTTTTAAATGGGTAATTTGCTTGCTGTTACTCATATTATGCGAAAAGATTCTTCCGAGATAGGTATATTCCTTTGTCTGTTCCAAGATCTCTCCTCCCAGTTTCCATTGGTACTTCACGTCTTTTTTCTTTTTTGTGAATGCAACTACTTTAGTTTTATTTATATTCGGAATTAAAAAATGATCTTTCGAGTAGTTGTGTAAGGTATCTAAGAGATTTTGAAGACCAAAGGGTGTCAGGTCGAACAAGACAATATCGTCCGCATACAGCAAACAATGTATCCGTTGAGCTGCCATTTTCGGTGGAGTGCATTGCCCTTGTTGTAAATGCGACGGTAGGTCGCTCAGGTATAGGGAGAATAGGATCGGGGCCAAAAGACACCCTTGCTTTAGGCCATTAGATGTATATATTATCTTTGACAGGCCCCTCTCACCCCCCATTTGGACACGGCTCCAGGTATTACTATGTAAGTTCACGATTAATTGTAGTAGAGGCTCTGGGATACCCATTTTTCTCAGTTTCATCCATAGTGTCGGCCTATCGACCCTATCAAACGCTGTTGAATAGTCAATGAAGGCTGCGTATATTGTTTGCGATTTCCCAGTTACGTATTTATCTAATAAAAATTGAAAAATAGCTATATTATCCGTAACCGAATGGTTCGATCGGAACCCAGCTTGAAACATGGGAATTAATCCCTTCGAAAATGCCCAAAGTTTCAACCGGTCGAGAATTTCTGCCGCAAAGATCTTTCCGCCAGCATCCATTAAAGCAATTTGTCTATAATTGCCAGCTATACTCCTTTTTCCTTTTTTGTATATTGGAATTATTGTGCTTCCTTTCCACGAATTTGGAATGTTCCCGGAGTCGAATATGTAATTGAATAATGGCGCTAACATCTGACCCCATGCTTTTTGGTCAGCTTGATAAACCTTTATCGGGATCTGATCAGGACCGGATGCGCCCGTACTTCTTGCCTTTTTGATATTCAAGGCAATTGACACTGCCGAGGCCCTGGAGAGTTTTATATCATTGTTTATCTTTTCTTGTTCAGTGACCTTTCTCGCCCATCCCTTCATGTTGGATTTATACAGATCATTTAAAAATATGCCCAGTCTTCTTCTGAGACGGGGATTGCTTCAAGCTTCTTTTTAGTTCCCGTCATCTTAGCTATCAAAGACCAGTATTTTCGTTGATTGCATTGCCTTGCTGCTATTTGGATATCAATCCAGTTGCGGTCCTGTTTCAACCTTTCCTGTTTGGCAGATTGTCTACGAATTTGATTCTTTAGTTTATTTATTTCAGCTTTATATGTTGGCGATTTACTCAGGTACTGAGCCCGAATCATCCTGTTAAGCATTTTTACCGTTGACTGATTGCAATTTTTGTACTTGCTGACACACTTTCTTTGTGCTGGTCTGTCCTGTTTTAATTTGCTTTGTATTGCGTGTTTAAGTTCATTTAATACAATTTCATAATTCTTGATAAGATCTTCTGAGTAAGTAACGGTTAATAATTGGGATTGTGTAATTAGTACATTCAAATAATCCAAATTTTCCGCCCCCCAAAAGATCCGACGCTGGACTGGATTTACTTCTATTTTGGGTTTACTGAATATTGGATCGTTCTGGAAAGTGGTTTGTGGCATCCAGAGTGTTGTTAAGCAAAGAAGGGCATGATCGCTTTCCTCATTAAATTTAACAGACAATTCAGAAATTTGTTCTTTTAACTCATTCCCACATATGAAGTAATCAAGAATAGAGGGGACTCCGTTTCCTTGTCTAGTGAATGAAGCTGGCTTATCTCCATTGATATTTCCATTTAAAATTGTCCCGTTTATACTTGGAAGGAATGATAATAACAGGCTTCCTCTTTTATCCGACTTTACTCCTTTTGGAAATTGCGGGAGTGCTATTTCCAGTGATTCCTCCTTAAATAATGTTGACCATTTCTTTATTTCGCTATTTGATATTTTGGCGTTTAGGTCGCCCATGATGATATATGGTAGGTGATGTTGATCTTCGAGGATGTTGGATATGGTTTCTAAGAGATGATCGAATAAAGGGTCATGTTTTTTACTTGGTGGTGCATAGATGTTAAAAAGTAATATTTTCTTATAAGTGTCTGCTGGTTGTAGTTTAAGTTGAACTTTGATACATTGTAGATTGTGCGAATAAGTATCAATTGTTTCTTGTGACCAGCAATAGTCTTCTTTCAGCAGGATTGCCATGCCTCCTTTCGCGTGACCCCTTTTAGATTTTTTTGCTGGATTTTCGTAGACATAGTATCCTTTTTGCGTGAAGGAAGTGGTGAACCATGTTTCCTGCAAAGCAAGAATGTCTGGATTATCTTTTGTTGCATCTTTCATTTTATTGGTAGTTTTCCCGGCCATGTTCCATAACGATAATTTCAAACCTTTGCTAAACCTGACGTTGTTGTAGATTGTCCATTTTTTTGCCGTTTAATACTTCTGGTAACCACGTCCAAGATAGTAGGTTATTCTCCTTTTCTTTTGGATTAATATTCCGGGACCAAACCGACCTTTCACCATGCATTACTTGTATTTTTAATATGTCTTTACTCATGTTATTTGATGTATGTTCATCCCTTTCTATGTAGAGTTTATTTTCAGTATGAGGTTGTGTAGTTACTACTGCATTTTGTGAGTTGGTTTTGATTTCTGGGATTGAGATTACATCATAACCATGTTTTTGTAGAATTTCCTTTTCTCTTATAATTATTCCAGGGAGAACTAGAGAGAAGAATGACACTTGTACGAATTTAATACTTTCTTTTTTTGGAAAGCGTACTAGGTCTATTTCTTTACTTGTCAGAGAGTTCAGGGAAGGAATTTCTTGCAATAGATTGACTATTCTTCCTCGATTGAGCGGGATATTGTCGGTTGGAAACAGTTCCTCGATAGTTAGGTGTTTTGATTGTTTTCTGTCCCACTGCCAAATTTTGTGATCTTGTAGATCTTTTGTGTTACTAGTTTTTTGCTCTGATGATTTTCTTACTGTTGGCTGGCAGTATTCTTCTGCTTTAGGATTCAAAGGCTTCGCCAGCGTAGTTATTTTAGTCGGTGAAGTGTTCACCAAATTAGCAAAAGTGTGTCTTTGAAATTTGAGTTTGTTCCCTTTTTTCTTATGGATTCTTCTCAGGGGTCGTCCTCGCTTTTTCTTTCCCATATTTTCCTTCACTTCTTTGTTTTTTATAATTTTTCCCGTCTGTTTTATTTCATGTTCATTGATATCCTTTGTTAAGTGTATTTTATTTTCAGGGGATATCGTACCTTGACCTTTCTCAATTTCTTTGTTGGAAAAAATGGGATAATTTTTAATGCTATTTTCGGAGGTATATTCCTTTTCTTCTCTGAAGAGCTTCTTCAGAGAATAGATTGTGGGAATTTTTTCCTTTGATCGTAATTTCTTAAATTCAATCTCGTTTATTTTCGCATCTGATGTTTGCGTACTTGCGTTTTGCATTTTTTGAGATCTTGATCTTTTTTTACAACCATCTTCAGACTGTACCGGGTTGACCATTTCTGGATTATCGGATGAGACTTTAAATGATTCTTTTTTCTTTTTTTCTTCCACCAAGAATTTGAGAATGCCTATTTGGACGTCCAGAGTGTCATCTGAATTGGATAAAATTTGACCGAGATGGGTGAGAACTGATTCCAAAATGTCTTGAAGGGAAAAGAGTGCTTTTGACAGGGGTGGAACGGTAGCTGGCTGGGTTAAATTAGAAAAATAAAGGTCAGTGAAATTGGTTTGATTGGTGTACAGTTTAGGTGATTTATCTGGGGAACTGGTGAGTGGCTGGTTTATTCTTAACGGAGTCACTGATTTCTGCTCTTCGATCTTCGTAATGTTGTTTACTGAGACCTCGTTGGCTAATTCATTATCCTGCTGTCTAATTGGTGTTATTTGCGACATCTCTAGGATTGATTGACAGTACTCTTCCGAGGGGAGAATCTTTGACAGATTTATCTCTGGATTTGATGATCCTTGATTTTGATTACTTAGTTCAGAAAGTAATATTGACTGATGTTCACAATCAATAATTGAAAGAATTTGTTTTTTTTCTTCTTCCGAAGTACGGAGAAATGAGTGGTTTTTCTCGGAGAGAGTAGAAAAGTATTTGGTTATTGCCGGTGTATTTGAAATTTGACCTGGTTTCGTAGATTTATCGACAGATTTTCTAATAGCTGCATCGGTACCCATGCGTTTCATATAAATTGTTCTTGAGCGCAATTTTTTTAAAGCCATCATTAGGGAGGATTGTGATCAAGTGAACAGATGGACCTAATCTCCTGGTTTCGATGTTAGTGGGGTGGCCCGTCCCGTCCTCGATCGTCCCCGGACGGCCACAGACGGCCCGCCCTTTGCCCGGGCTTGGCCCCGCGCTTTGTCCCGCGCGCGTCCCGCGTCGCGTGAGTGTACTTGTTGCTTAATGCGCGTAGCCAGTGGGCGTGTCCGTGGGCGTGTCGCCTGGGGGAAGAGTCTCCAGCTGCCCCAGGCAGGGGTTGCTGGTCCTCGCAGTCCCCCGGGCTAGGTGCAGTTCTTGATTTTGCCCTCGCCTCAACCCTGGAGACTCAAGCTGGGAGCGAAGGTCAGAGCGTGCAGACAGCAGCTCCCGCTCACACCAGCGAGTCCCCGGGGAGGCAGCCGCACGGAGCAAAGAGAGCTTGATGATTCCTTGCGTCTGACAACGCAGTAAGCAGCACAGATGGTCGGGTTCCCTCTCAAAGCACAATGGTAGCAGCAGTCAGGTGAGTGGCGCCCGCGAAGCGGGTGTCACGAATTAAAATACTAGAATCGCCGGTGGGCGTGTCCGTGGGCGTGTCGCCTGGGGGAAGAGTCTCCAGCTGCCCCAGGCAGGGGTTGCTGGTCCTCGCAGTCCCCCGGGCTAGGTGCAGTTCTTGATTTTGCCCTCGCCTCAACCCTGGAGACTCAAGCTGGGAGCGAAGGTCAGAGCGTGCAGACAGCAGCTCCCGCTCACACCAGCGAGTCCCCGGGGAGGCAGCCGCACGGAGCAAAGAGAGCTTGATGATTCCTTGCGTCTGACAACGCAGTAAGCAGCACAGATGGTCGGGTTCCCTCTCAAAGCACAATGGTAGCAGCAGTCAGGTGAGTGGTGCCCGCGAAGCGGGTGTCACGAATTAAAATACTAGAATCGCCGGTGGGCGTGTCGCCTGGGGGAAGAGTCTCCAGCTGCCCCAGGCAGGGGTTGCTGGTCCTCGCAGTCCCCCGGGCTAGGTGCAGTTCTTGATTTTGCCCTCGCCTCAACCCTGGAGACTCAAGCTGGGAGCGAAGGTCAGAGCGTGCAGACAGCAGCTCCTGCTCACACCAGCGAGTCCCCGGGGAGGCAGCCGCACGGAGCAAAGAGAGCTTGATGATTCCTTGCATCTGACAACGCAGTAAGCAGCACAGATGGTCGGGTTCCCTCTCAAAGCACAATGGTAGCAGCAGTCAGGTCACAGGCCAAAAAGTGCTTACCTGAACAAGTGCTGGATCTTGGAACAATAGACCAGACGCTACCCAAGAGAAAGAGCAAGAGGGTTAAGGCTGTGCCTTCCTCCCTGCCTCAGGTTGAGGATCAGCCCTCCCAGGAGGATGATTCTGAAATCCAAGAGGGAACTGTCCTAGAAGAGCTTGAGCCTGATCAGGTTGAGTTTCTTGGGACAGGGGGACCCTCAAGGGCAGATCTGAGGCAGGCTTAATTAGATTGTTCCTCTCTTGAACCCCTCAGACAGCAGGCTGATACTGAGGCTGCTGGGAAAGCTCAAGGTACCCATAAAGTGTATTGGGATGACGGTCTCCTTTATTCAGAGGCTAGAGACCCCAAACCTGGTGCTACCAGGAGGTTGGTTATACCTCTGCAATTTAGGGGCTTCCTTCTTACCTTGGCCCATGATATTCCCGTAGCAGGACACCTGGGCCAGAACAAGACTTGGGACAGGCTTGTCCCTCACTTTCACTGGCCCCATATGTCAGAAGATACCAAGGAGTTTTGTCGCTCCTGTGTTACCTGCCAAGCCAGTGGCAAATCAGGTGGCACAACAAAGGCCCCCCTCATACCACGATCTGTGGTGGGGATACCCTTTGAAAGAGAGGGGATAGACATTGTAGGACCAATGGACCCCCAAACAGCATCTGGGCACAGATTTATACTGGTGGTAGTGGATCATGCCACCATGTATCCAGAAGCTATTCCCCCGAGGACCACAACAGCTCCTGTTGTGGCTAGGGCCCTACTTGGAGTTTTCTCCAGAGTGGGGTTTCCAAAGGAGGTTGTCTCTGACAGAGGTGCAAACTTCATGTCAGGATATTTGACTGCAATGTGGAAGGAGTGTGGTGTCAACTTTAAGTTCACCACACCCTATCACCCACAGTGTAATGGGCTTGTGGAAAGATTCAACAAGACCCTCAAAGGGATGATAAAAGGGTTACCTGAAAAGCTGAGGTGAAAATGGGACATCCTTTTATCATGCCTTCTGTTTGCTTACAGAGAGGTCCCACAGAAGAGGGGTTGGTTACAGCCCTTTTGAGCTTTTGTTTGGGCATCCTGTAAGAGGACCCCTATGTCTTGTGAAGGAAGGATGGGAGTTACCTCTCAAAAAGCTTAAACTTGACATAGTGGACTATGTACTTGGTCTCCGCTCCAGGGTGGCTGAGTATATGGAGAAGGCTTCTAAAAACCTTGAGGCCAGCCAAGAACTTCAGAAAGCTTGGCATGACCAAAAGGCTGTACCGACTGTGTACCAGCCAGGACAGAAAGTATGGGTGTTGGAGCCAGTGGCCCCAACAACACTCCAGGACAAATGGTCTGGACCCCATACAATAGTTGAACAGAAGGAAGATATCACCTACTTGGTGGACCTTGGGACTCCCAGAAGCCCCCACAGGTTGCTTCATGTCAACAGACTAAAAGCATTTGTCGACAGGGCAGACATGGGCTTGCTCATGGCTACAGATGAGGGCAGGAGGAAGAGAGTGACCCTCTCCCAGACCTGCTTACTCAGAACCCTGATGATGGGTCAGTAGATGGTGTAGTCTTTGCTGACAGCCTCTCTGAACATCAACAACAGGACAGCAGACAGGTTCTTCAGTCCTTCAGACATCTGTTTTCCCTGACCCCAAGTCAGACAAACTGGTGCACCCATGAGGTGGACACTGGTGACAGTCTGCCTTTCAAGAGTAAAATCTACAGGCAACCTGACCATGTCAGGGACTGCATTAGGACAGAGGTCCAAAAGATGTTGGAGCTGGGAGTTATTGAGCCTCAGAGAGCCCTTGGGCCAGTCCAGTAGTCCTGGTGCCAAAACCTCACACCCAAGATGGTAAGAGAGAGATGAGGTTTTGTGTGGACTACAGAGGTCTCAATGCTGTCACTAGGACAGATGCCCACCCCATCCCCAGGGCAGATGAGCTCATTGATGGATTGGTTTCTGCCAAGTTCTTGAGCACATTTGACCTGACAGCAGGCTACTGGCAAATCAGATTAGCTGAGGATGCAAAAGCCAAGACAGCATTTTCGACCCCAGGAGGACATTATCAATTCGTGGTAATGCCCTTTGGTTTGAAGAATGCACCTGCTACTTTCCAAAGATTGGTGAATCAAGTTCTCACAGGACTCGATGACTATTGTGCAGCTTATCTTGATGATATTGCTGTCTTTAGCTCCACCTGGGAGGATCACCTGGTCCACCTGAGGAATGTTTTAGAGGCTCTGCAAAAGGCAGACCTCACTATCAAGGCTACAAAGTGCCAGATAGGGCAGCGCAAGGTTGTGTACCTGGGCCACCTGGTAGGTGGGGGTCAGGTTCAACCACTGGAGAGCAAGATCCAGACCATCAGAGACTGGACTCCTCCAATCACCCAGACACCGGTCAGAGCTTTCTTAGGCCTGTCTGGATACTACAGGAAGTTTGTGAAAAACTATGGGTCCATTGTGACACCACTGAATGACCTCACTTCGAAAAAGATGCCAAAAAAATGTCAGTGGACAGTTAGCTGTCAAAAGGCATTTGATGACCTGAAGCAGGTCATGTGTACTGCACCTATTCTGAAAAGTCCAGATTACTCCAAAGAGTTCATAGTCCAAACAGATGCTTCTGAGTTTGGTGTGGGAGCTGTACTTTCACAACTGAATATAGATGGTCAAGACCAGCCCATTGCTTTCATAAGCAGAAGGCTGACCCCTAGAGAGAAACGTTGGTCAGCTATAGAGAGGGAGGCCTTTGCTGTGGTTTGGGCCCTGGAGAAGCTGAGGCCATACTTGTTTGGCACTCACTTCAAGATTCAGACAGACCACAAGCCCCTCCTATGGTCAAATCAGATGAAGGGTGAAAATCCCAAACTTCTTAGGTGGTCCATTTCCCTACAGGGATGGACTTTACAGTGGAACATAGGCCTGGGACAGACCATGCCAATGCAGATGGACTCTCCCGATATTTCCACTTAGAACATGAAGACTCAACTGGTCAAAGTTAGTTTAATGTCCCTAAGTTTGGGGGGGTTGTGTAGGAGAGTAGGGTCTGCTTCCTATGGTCACCCCCATCTTTTGCTTTTGCTTTACTGGTTTTCGACCTAGATGTGGCCGTGGGCCTGCTAATCAGACCCACAGCCCAGTTGCACTCTCTCTAAATTCACACCATGTACTCTAGGTACAACCACAATTGGGAATTGGTTCACCTTATCAGCCCATGTAGAAGTGTACCCTAGGTACTCAGGGCATAGGTGTAACCAAGGCCTACCAGGGGCTGCAGCATGTATTATGCCACCCCTGGCTGACCACTCAAACTGACACAACTGGCTGGTCACTCAGCTGGGGCAAGGTTGTGTAATCACCCCTTGCTTATGTATAGTATTCCTATATCTACCCTTATATATAGACACACAGTAACCTATAAGTCACTCCTATGGCGGGCCTTAACAATCCCAGAGGCAGAGTGCTTGGTTATGTGTGAGATGGTGCTCTAGCATGAGCTGAGCCTGTCTGCAGCTTTTGGAACCATGTCCTTATAGCTGTTCTATGATATCGCCATATCATATGCTCTTAAGTGCATTATAATCCTCGCGGTTGAATGCTAACTTTGGTTTGGCTTTATCTAAACATGTCGTGTAAGGTGTCATACGCTTTGAAATACTATCCCATCGCCAATTCTGACGACGGGGGTAGCATTCCACCCTTCTATAGGGAGAAGACATGTTGTTGCTGACTATCCCGGTTAAAGTTAACCAGAGCCCCAGCGTCACAAAATGGACACTGCTGCCACAGACACAAGTCTGACCTCCTGCTGCTGGGAGTCCTTCTAGTCACGGAGGTTTGGACAATAGGTTTCCTGTCTGGAGAGGTGCGAGCACCACCCCAGACAGGACTTTGTGTATTGGGACAGGGAGGGCTGAATAGAATGAGACACTGCCTGGGGCACACTAGGTGCTCCATGCATACACCGGTTCAAACCAGTTGCTGGGACACTCCAGCCCCAGCTCTGGCGCGAAACTGGACAAAGGAGAGGGGTGTAACCACCCCCTTCCTGGTCCCACCCACAGGAGGGACCTAGAAAGTAATCCAGCCCCTTTTAGTTGTATAAAGGTAGGAGCTGAACCCCAGGACTTTAGATTTGATCCTGAACTGAAACTTGAAACAAAACTCTGGACCTTCGACGTTCTGCTGAAGCTGAAGACTGAAGAATCTCCCTTGTGGCCAAGGAGTGATTACCCTGGGCAACCAGGCACCATCCAGCAATTCAACGGCTTGCTTTGTCGACGCTCCAGCCGGGACCCGAGCACAGAGCCTGACAAGACCCAGACTTCTAGACCTCTCTGACCCTCTCTTCACGTCTGCAGCATAGCTGAGATCCGTGGAGGCGATGGGACACGTGGGACTGGCCATCTTGAAAAGTCCATGACTTGCTAACTGTGCAGCTCCTGCGGTATCCTCGAAGCTGTGCACTGGGGATTGAGAAGCCCCAAATACGAGCTCCACCTGCACCGATGATCAGCCCTCCACACTCCACGAGTTCTGCGTGGGGCCCTTCTGCTTGTGTTCTGCTCGACGCGTTGTCCGGTTGCTGGCCCGTTGGATAGTAGACTCTGTGACGACAATCCTTTGAAACCAAATCACTGCTCTGGTTGCTCCAGACTGGCCCTTGCCTCCCTGCAAAGGTGAGGCACCTCAGACCTTGCTGGTCTGCATCAGAAGCCTTCTTTGTATCCTGCGTGGGTTGCCTTTGCCAAGGCTTGTTGACTCCAATCCGGCAGTCGACCCCTTCATCTGCGAGAACCTTCATGGGACAGCTCTTCTCCAGCATCTGGTTGTCCTCGACGCCTCCTGGTCCGTGTGGCTGAAGAGACAAGCTTCACGACAACACCTGATTGCTCCTCGACGTCGTCTGTTCCTTCCTGGTTCCACCCGGTCACTGGCTAGTGACCCAGACTCTGTCCCTTCTGCTTTCAGGTCCTGTTCATCCTCGATTCACCCTTGTATCCACCCGGACATCTTCCTCCTGGTCGCCTGCAGCATCTTTCTTCACAGGCTCCATAGACTTCAACGGCGAAACCCGACACATCTTCCCACCTATGCACCCGCTTCCTGTGGGTGAGGTAACGCGAGTACTTCGGTGCTCCCAATGCTATTGACTATCCAAGTGTCTAGGTTTTTAGTTGTTTCCTTCTAGCTAGACCGGAAGTGTCCTGAATCCTTCTTTTTCTAAACTCTAAGTTCCCATTGACTTAACATTGACTTTTGCGTGTGTGTAAAGACACTGCACGCGCCGCCTGTGGGCCTCCTACTCCTAACCTAAGGGTCAGACAGTGTAGCCCCAGCGATTCTCCAGGCCCTAGGCCTTTCCTTTTCTCAAGTCGTGGTTCTTATACCACTTACTTAGTATATGATTTTACGCGCCCCTAGGGCCTAACTGTAAATTGTGCTATTTAAAGTGTTTCTAAGAGTAACTTGTTATGTGCTTATGCCTCTGACCTCATAAAGAGTTCAGAGGAGTGTGTTACTAAGTAAATACATATATATTTTATATATATCCTGTGTGGTGTCCTTTCATTTGATATTCAAGGGGTTACATATGGTAAAACAGCTGGCTTTACACGCCCACAAGAATCTTTTAGCCTAAGACTGTTCTGTCGACGCTGCCACTAGGATAGCTGGTCTATAAGGTTGACTTACATCCATCACCATAAGGGTTGTTTGGACTTTGTGCAAGGTGTTCACTAGAATAGTGAACATCATATACCTGGCCAACTTCTCACAGTCCGAATGGACAGAAAGGAGGTTTAGAAGGAAGAGCCTGTAGCTCACTCACCGTCCTGGCAGAGGTGATGGCAACCAGGAAAGCAGTCTTCAGAGTAAGAAGGCGGAGAGGACAGTTATGAAGTGGCTCAAAGGGAGCGCACATCAAATAAGTAAGTACAAGGTTCAAGTCCCACTGAGGCATCATGAATGGAACAGGAGGGAACATGTGTGTGATGCCCTTCAAAAACCTTTTAACAATTGGGGACTTGAACAAAGATGGCTGATCAGGTAGCCTTAAAAAGGCTGAAAGGGCAGAAATATAGGCCTTGATAGTGCCCAGAGCAGAGCCCTGCTGGGCAAGAGAAAGAAGGAAGAGGAGAACCTCAGAAAGGGGTGCAGAGAGAGGATCCACAGCCTTTGATGTGCACCATGCCACATATTTGTTCCACCTGCAGGCGTATACAGACTTTGTGGAGGGACGCCTGGCTGCCAGAATCACTGTACAAACTTCAGAAGGCAAGTCAAATTGCCTCAACTGTCGTCACTCAAACTCCAAGCATGGAGGTGGAGGCTGGACAGGTTCGGGTGGAAGACCGTCCCCTGCTGCTGCGACAGAAGGTCCTCCTGAAGAGGCAGACAAATCAGGGGATCGACAGACATACTGAGTTGTTCGGAATACCGGTATCTTCATGCCCAGTCCGGAGCCACAAGGATAATTTGGGCCCGATCGCGCCTGAACTTCTTCAGCACTCTGGGCAGAAATGGTATAGGCTGAAAGGCATACAACAGACCGCAGCTCCACTCGCGACGAAAAGCGTCGCCGAACGAGTGCCGACTTGGAAATTCCAACGCACAGAACTGATGACATTGCGCGTTCCCTTCGGTGGCGAATAGATCTAACCAAGGCTCTCCCCACTGCTGAAAGAGGCCTTGCGCCACGTCCGAGTTCAGACGCCATTCGTGATCCATCATGCACCGACGGCTGAGTTCGTCCGCCCTGGCGTTCAGGGAACCTGCCAGGTGTTGAACCACCAGGGTCACGCCCTGATGTTCCAGCCACTGCCAGAGGCGCAGAGCCTCCTGGCATAGGGTCCACGACCCCACCATGCCCTGTTTGTTGCAGTACCACATGGAGGTGGTGTAGTCCGTGAACACCTGCACTACACTCCCCCGGACAGAGGGGAGGAATGCCTTCAGTGCAAGCCGGATCGCCCGCAGCTCCAGAAGGTTGATGTGGAGCTGGGACTCCGCCCGAGACCAGAGGCCTTGATCTCCACCTCTCCCAAGTGACCCCCCAACCCTTGAGGGACGCGTCCATCACAACTACGTGCTCCGGTTGGGGTAGGGAGAGGGATCTGCCACTGACTCAATCGCGGTCCGTGAGCCACCACTGCAACTGTTTCGCAGTGCACTCCGAGATCAAGACATGGTCGGACAAGTTGCCCTGATGCTGGGCCCACTGAAACTACAGGTCCCACTTCAGAGCCCGCATCCGCCACCTGGCGTGATGCACCAGAAGGATGCAGGAGGCCATCAGCCCCAGAAACCGCAGCGTTAACCTGACCGAGACTCGGGATCACGGCTGAAAGATCGGAATCATAGCCTGAATATCCCGAACCCGCTGTTCGGAAGGATAAACCCGAAACTGTGTCGAGTCCAGAACCGCTCGGATGAAGCGGAGCTTCTGAGAGGGATACAGGTGTGACTTCGGCACATTGATGGAGAACCCCAGCAGGTGCAGGAGGTCGGCCGTAGTCTGGAGGTAGCTGACGACTGTTTGGGGCGAGCCCGACTTCAACAACCAGTCGTCAAGGTAGGGGAAGACTGAAACCCCTAACCTGTGCAGATGAGCTGCGACCACCGCCATCACTTTCGTAAACGCTCGTGGGGCGCTGGTAAGGCTGAAGGGGAGCACGGTAAACTAAAAGTGCTCGTGGCCTACCATGAACAGTGGGCCGGCAGGACGGGCATATGAAAATAAGCGTCCTGCAAGTCCAACGCTACCATCCAGTCTCCCGGATCCAGAGCAGCTAGGACCTGAGCTAGTGTCAGCATCTTGAACTTCTCCTTCCGGAGGAAGCCGTTGATGTTCAGTAGGTCCAAGATAGGGCGTAGGCCCCCTTTGCCCTTCTTGGGTACCAGAAAGTAGTGGGAGTAACATCCCCACCCTACTTCAGGCCCAGGGACGCGCTCAATGGCCCCCTTGGCCAAGAGGGCCGTAACTTCCTCTCTGAGAAGTGTCAAGTGATCCCCTACACGCGGTGATACTGCGGTGGCATGGCTGGAGGGGTTGCCTCGAAGGGAGGGAGTAGCCCCTTCGGACGATTTGCAGCACCCACCTGTCCGATGTAATAGTGCGCCAGTGGAGGTGGTAATGGCGAACGCTGCCTCCCACTGGCGTCACATGGGCCTGAAAGCTCGGACTAGGAAGGTTTCGAGGTGGATGCTGCCGGGGCAGGTGTGGACTGGCCGCGCCGTTGTCCCCGACCACCGCCACAGCAGTTTCCACGGCCGCCACCGCGCTGGATGTTAGAATGCGGTGCGTGGCTGGTAGCACGCGTGGGGGCACCCCTTCCTTGGCGAAAGGAGCGAAAGGCACCCATTTGCTGTCGCGGGGCCGAGAGGCCCAAGGACTTGGCCGTAGCCCTGGAGTCCTTAAAGCGCTCAAGCGCATGGTCTGCCTTGTCGCCAAAGAGGCGATGGCCATCAAACGGCATGTCCATAAGAGTGTTCTGGACATCAGCCGAGAAGTTGGCGGACCTCAACTAGGCGTGGCGATGAATCGCCACCGTCATTGCTATCGCTCTGCCCAGTGAGTCTGTGGTATCCAGCCCACACCGGATGGAGTACCGTGCCGCATTTCGACCCTCCTCAAGGGCTTGGGTGAGTTTAGTCCGGACCTCCTCTGGACATTGTGGCAGCACGTCCGCAGCCGTGTCCCACAGAGAGTGGTTGTAGCGGCCCAAGAGGCATGCGGTGTTGACTGACCGCAATCCCAAACTCAAGGATGAGAATACATTCTTCCCGAACTGCTCATACCTCTTGGATTCCCGATCGGGGTGGCCGTCGGGAATTCGGTCTGGGAGTTAGAGGCCTGGATGACCAGGCTCTCTGGGGTGGTGTGGGTGGACAGGAAAGCAGGGTCGCCCGGAGCCGGGCGGTGGCGTCTGGCCACATTCCTATCTACAGGCTAACCTGTAGCGGGCCTGGACCAGGTGCCCAGAAGAACGTCAGACAAGGCCTCATTAAACGGCAGCAGAGGCTCGGCTGAGCTTGCCTGCAGTTTAAGGACATCAGTGAGGAGGTTAGTCCTCACGGCCGCGACGGGGAGCTCAAGGTGTAAGGCCTTGGCTGCCCTCGTCAACACCACACTATAAGCAGCCCCCTCCTCCGTAGCCACGGTGGGAGGGGAGACAAAACCAGTGTCTGGCGAGGTATCCAGACCACTGGCGTCCCCTAGCTCTCCTGATCAGTCCATGTAAGACTGACACTCCAGTGCAAGAGGTTGCTCAGACCCCTCCCAATCCCCCTCACCACCCATCTCCTGATATTCAAGACCAAAGGATGGGGCCGGGTCATAGAAGTAGAAATCTCCCATCGGCACGGGACCCGAATCGAGGGAGGGATCGGGTACGGCGCCGCCCGAAGGCGGCGCCGGGGGGGACACCCTAGAGGCTGGTGCCGGCACCGGCGAGGTCGTGAGGTCGACCGGCGATGACCCGGAGACGGTACCGGATCCTGCGGGAGCCTGCGGCACCGGGACCGAAGTCACTGGCGGCGTCAGGACCGAAGCACCCGACAGCTTCGGGGCCGAAGCACCCGACCCGCTGGGACTCCCAGTTGGGCCGCAGAGCCCGAAGGCGCCGCGGAGCCTGACGGAGGAGTGAGCAACCTAAAGGCCGAGAGGAAGGCCTTGATCTCCTCGGGGGTCGCGTGGTGGCCAGGGACCGTTGGGTATGGAGCAGGCCGCGATGCCCGCGGCGCTGCGTGGGCGGTGTCGCCCGAACACCCGGCCGCGTCGCGCGAGTGTCGGGGGAGTCGGAAGCGCGATGACGTCTCTTTGACTTCTTGTGCTTATTTGATATTTGATATTTATGTGTATTTGTAAAGCGCAAACGTTCGCTCCCGAGGGAGCATCATGGCGCTGGGCAAGCTGCAGGGGATAAATGAAGAGGTGTAATATGATGAACAGAAAGAAATTAAATGAAAGGAAATTAAATGGCAGCCAAAACAGAGGGGTCAGATTGTTGATAGACCCATGTCTTGAGAAGTCTCCTGAAACTGTTCTCGTTTTCGACAAGTCTAAGGTTGACAGGCAGGTTGTTCCAGGCCCTGGCTGCCAGAACAGTAAAAGATTTCCCACCTTTAGTCTTGTATTTGTACTTGGGGATAATGACAAGATTTGTCCCGGAGGATCTCAAGCAGCGCGGGGGATTGTAGTGCGCGAAGCGATTTACGAAGTAGTGGGGCCCTGTATTTTGAATGGTTTTAAAAACGGTGAGAAGCAATTTAAAGAGGATTCTTTTGTGCAGCGGCAGCCAATGCAGCAAATTTAGTGCTGCAGACGCAGATGACCTTCTAGGGAGTTGTAGAACCAGCCTAGCTGCTGCGTGTTGTATGCTCTGCAGCTTTCTGAGGGTAGATTTTTTCACTCCGGCCATAAGACCATTGCAGTAGTCAAGTCGGGAAAGGATGAGGGCTACCACGACTGACTTTCTGGCTGCAATTGGAAGAAAATCAAAGAATTTCTTTAGAGATTTTATTTGTCCAAAGCAACGACCGGCAGTGATCCTGACGTGGTCATCGAAGGAGAGAGATGAATCGAATTGTATGCCTAAGTTCCGGGCTGATGAAACTGAGCTGGGAGGGGCTTCCGATCCTAAGGGCCACCAGTCTTACCTGAGGAGCTTGAAGACCGTGGATGACTCCCGGAGCCATGGTGGCTCCGACTCCATGACCGGTCCCTCGACCTCCTTGCGGACCGGGACCTCGAGCGGCGTGGGGCCGACTGCCGGAGCTCGAGCCACTTGCGGGACCGCTCCCGCCTAGCCTTAGACGTCAGGGCTCGACAGTCGGAACAGGCCTTGTCGTCGTGGTCGAGGCCTAGGCAATGAAGACACCGGCAATGGGGGTCGGTAACCGAAATCAGTCGGTCGCAGTCCGCGCAGGGTTTGAACCCGGGCATCCCTACCGGCACCATCGGAGTCGTAAAGACTTCGAAGTAGATCAAAAATAATCGAAAAAGTTTAGTCAAAAATTGACTAAGGGTGCCACTTTTTCCAGATCGCCGCTTGCTGGCCCGGAAAAAAGAAGAACTGACGTCAGCACGCGAGGGCGGCGTCTAAGTACTCCGGCGATGTCATTCCGGCGCCCACGACACCGCCGACGCCTAACGACACGCAAGGGTACTGCTACGCAAAAATTTACGGATCCAGTCTGACGCCTGGGGATATTCTAAGGTAAGGATTCTAATACTAACCTGCTTCTTTCAGATACGCAGAGCCATGATAAAAACCGACACTGGTGCCATGAAACTAGGGCCCTCAAAGGAATGACCGTAATCCTAGATATCGGTTCGCAGAATGGGGAGAATGGGTGGGGCGGTAAGGAATCTAACACTAACTACTGTTTCTTACAGATATATTGTTACCGAAGGTAAGTAACTTGTGCATCTGGAAGAAACAGGTTAGTGTAGGAGAGTAGGGTCTGCTATCCTATGGTCACCCCATTTTTTTGCTTTACTGGTTTTCGACTTAATGTGGCTGTGGGCCTGCTAATCAGACACACAGCCCTGCTGTTCTCTCTCTACATTTCACACTATGTACTTTAGGTACATCACCAATTGGGATTTGGGTCACTCTTGTGTGTCCCTGTACAGTGTACTATAGGTAACCAGGGCATAGGTGCACTCAAGGCCTACCAGGGGATGCAGCATATCTTTTGCCACCCCTGGCTGGCCATCCAAACTGACACAACTGGTTTATCACTCAGCTGGGGCAAGGTTGTGTAATCACCCCTTGCTTAGGTATAGTATTCCTATATCTAACCTTATAATCTGGACACATATGCACCTATAAGTCACTCCTATGGCAGGCCTTATCAATCCTGGAGGCAGAGTACTTGTTTTTATGTGAGATGGTGCTCTAGCATGAGCTGAGCCTGTCTACAGCTTTCGGAACCATGTTCTTATAGCTGTTCCAGGATATTGCCATACCATATACTCTTAAGTGCATTATGAACCTCGCGGTTAAATGCTATCTTTGGTTTGGCTTTATCAAAACATGTCGTGTAATGTGTTACGCTTTGGAATACTACGCCCTCGCCAGTCCTGGCGACGGGGGTAGCATTCCACCCTTCTAGAGGGAGAAGATATGTTATTTCCATTAATCCCGGTTAAAGTTAACCAGAGCCTCAGCATCACAAAATGGATGCTGCCGCCACAGACACAAGTCTGACCTGCTGGGAGCCCTTCCAGTGAAGGAGGCTTGGACAATAGGTTTCCTGTCACAGGGAGGTGCTAGCACCAACCCAGACAGGAGATAGTGGATTGGGGTAGGGAGGGCTGAATGAAATGAGACACTGCCTGGGGCACACAAGGTGTCCCATGCATAGTCCAGTTCAAATCAGTGCTGGGACACTCCAGCCCCAGCTCTGGCGTGAAACTGGACAAAGGGAAAGGGGTGTAACCACCCCCTTCCTGGGTCCCACCCATAGAAGGGACCTAGCAGGTGATCCAGCCCCTTGATTTGGAATAAAGGAAGGAGCTGTGCCCTTAGACTTTAGATAATCCTGACTGAAACTCTGATATGAAACTCTGGACCCTTCGACATCCTACTCGACGTAGAAGACTGAAGAATCTCCCTTGTGGTCAAGGAGTGACCACCCTGTGCAAGCAGGCACCATCAAGCACTCAATGGTTTGCTTTGTCGTTGCTCCTGCCGGAGCTTGAACACAGAGCCTGACAAGACCCAGACTTCCAGACATCCAACAGCCCGATCCACAGCCACAGCAAAGCTGAGACCCGTGGAGGTGACGAGAGACATGGGACCGGCCATCTTGGAAAGCCAGCGAATTGCTTTCCGTGCAACTTCTGAGGCACCCTCGAAGTTGTGCATTGGGGATTAAGAAGCTCCAGCCCCGAGCACCAACTGCACCGAAGATCACCTCTCCACACTCCTGAGTGCTGCGTGGGGCCCTTTTGCATTTTCCTGCTCGACACGTCTGTCTGGTCACTTGCCCGTTAGCTAATGGCCTCTGTGACAAGGAAATTTGAAATCTACACCACTGGTCTGGTTGCTCCAGACTGGCCCTTGCTTCCCTGCGAAGGAGAAGCCCCTCAGTCCTTGCTGGCCTGAGTAAGAAGCCATCTTCAATTCCTGTATGGGTTGCATTTGCTAAGGCCTGTTGACTCTGAATCAAGATCCGACACCGCCAACAGCGAGAGCCTTTGTGGGACAGTCCGTATGCAGCTCCTGGTTGTCGTCGACACCTCCTGGTCCACGTGGTTGCAGAGACAAGCTTCATGACATCACCTGATTGCTTCCTGACATCGCCTGGTTCCTTCCTGGTTCCTTCCTGGTCACTGGCTAGTGACTTAGACTCTGTCCCCTCTGCTTTCAGGTAGTCTTTATCCTCGATCCACCCTTGGATCCAACCGGACTCTTCTCTCCTGGTCGCCTGCAGCATCTTTTCTCCAAGGCTCCATAGAACTCCACGACGAAACCCGACACACTTTGAGAACTGTGCACCCGCTTCCTGTGGGTTAGGTAATGCGAGTACTGCGGTGCTCCTGTGTAGGATTACTCTCCTAGTATCCTAGTTTCAAGTGGTTTAGTTCTAGTCCAGTCGGAAGACTCCTAACTCTTTAACTTTCTAACTTTACGCACCCATTGACTTCTATGTGTGCACGTGTGTGCATTTAGACACTGCCCCCGCATCCCGTGGGCCTCCTGCTCCCTAACTATTGTTAGTACAGTGTAGCTCCAACGATTCCCAAGCCCTAGGCCTTATCATTGTTTGTGACGTGGTTCTTATACCACTATTTTATTATATGGTTTAGCGGGCCACCAGGGCCTATCCATATTTGTGCAACTTATTGTATGCTATATTAAGTTATTTGTTATGCGCTTGTGCTTCTGTCCTCATAAAGAGTACAGAGGGTTGTTTTAGAAATAAATACATATATATTTTGAATATATAACCTGTGTGGTGTCCTTTCATTTGGTATTAAAGGGATTGCATATGGTAAAACAGATGGCTTCACTTGCCCTCTTGAGTTAAGCCTAAGACTGCTGTTGTCCATGCTACCACTAGGATAGCTGGTCTATAAGGTTGACTTTACAACCATCACCATAAGGGGTGTTTGGACTGGTGCAAGGTGCTCACTAGAATAGTGAACATCATATACCAGGCCAACTTCTCACAGTTAGTGTTAGATTCCTTACCTTAGAATAGATACTCCAGCAATACCAACTCCGGTGGTGGGTCTGCGAACCAAGATCACACCAGAAAGTCCTGGAGCACGGAACGGCCAAAGAAGCCATCTCGCCGGACTTGGCTGTCCAGTCAGTAGTCTCCAGCGAACGTGTGCAGCAAGGCCCACGTAGCTGCCTGACAGATGTCCTGCAAGGGGACTCCCCGACCCAGGGCAGTAGTAGCCGCCATGGCCCGAGTGGAGTGGGCACGCAGCTCCACCGGAGGCTCCTTCTTAGCCTGAGAATAACAGGCCTTAATGCACAAAACGACTGTAGGAGAGTAGAGTCTGCTTCCTATGGTCACCCCCACTTTTTTCCCTGATTTACTGGTTTTTCAACTCTAGTGTGGCTGTGGGCCTGCTAATCAGACCCACAGCCCAGCTGTTCTCTCTCTAAATTCATACCATCTACTTTAGGTACATATCCAATTCGGTATTGGGTCACCTTTGTGAGCCCCTGTATAGTGTACCATAGGTACCCAGGGCATAGGTGCATCCAAGGCCTACCAGGGGCTGCAGCATATATTATGCCACCCCTGGCTGGCCATCCAAACTGACACCACAGGCTGATCAATCAGCCTGGGCAAGGTCGTGTTATCACCGCTTGCTTAGATATAGTTTACCTATATCTACCCTCATATAAAGACACATATATACTATAAGTCACTCCTATGGCAGGCCTTAACAATCCTGGAGGCAGAGTGCTTGGTTTTATGTGACATGGTGCTCTTGCATGAGCTGAGCCTATCTGTAGCTTTCGGAACCATGTCCTTATAACTGTTCCATGATATAGCCATACCATATACTCTTAAGTGCATTATAATCCTTGCGGTTATTGCTAACTTTGGTTTGGCTTTATCAAAACATGTTGTGTAAGGTGTCATACGCTTTGGAATACTACCCCCCCCCCCGCCACATCTGGCGGGAGGGGTAGCATTCCACCCTTCTAGAGGGAGAAGACATGTAAGTTCTACTTGACCCGGTTAAAGTTAAACAGCCTCAGAATCACAAAATGGATGCTGCTGCCACAGACACGAGTCTGACCTCTTGCTGGTGGACAAAACTCCGGCAGGGGAGGCCTGGACAATAGGTTTCCTGCCTTGGGAGGTGCTAGCACTTCCCCCAGGCAGACTTAGTGTATTGGGGCAGGGTGGGTTGAAAGAAATGAGACACTGCCTGGGGCACACAAGGTGTTCCACGCATAGCCCGGTTCAAACCAGTTGCTGGGTCCCTTACCCCAGCTCTGGCGCGAAACTGGACAAAGGGAAAGGGGTGTAGCCACCCCCTTCCCAGGTTCCACCCACAGGAGGGACCTAGCAGGTAATCCAGCCCCTTAATTTGGTATAAAGCTAGGAGCTGAGTCTAGAGACTTTAGATGATCCTGAAGTGAAACTCTGAAACGAAACTCTGGACCTACGATATTCTACTGCAACTAGAAGACTGAAGAATCTCCCTTGTAGTCAAGGAGTGACCACCCTGTGCAAACAGACACCACCAGTAACTTGCCAGTTTGCTTTGTCGATGCTCCAGCCGGATCCCGAAGACTTAGCAGTGCAGCCTCTGGACTTCCATACTTCTCTGACTCTGATCCAAATCCACAGCAAAGCTGAGACCCGTGGCGGACACGAGAGACGTGGGACCGGACATCCTGCAGTACCTGCTTTTTGCTACTTGTGCAGCTTCTCAGGCATCCTCGAAGTTGTGCATTGGAGAGTGAGAAGCCCCAACCCCGCGCAGTAAGTGCACCAAAGCTCAGCCCTTCACACTCCACGAGTGCCATGTGGGGCCTGTGCCTGCATTTCTCCTCAATGTGTCTTTGCGGTTGCTAGCCCATTGGCTAGTGGCCCTCCTGAAGACATCCTTTTGAAACAACACCATGTGCCTAGTTGGTCTGGGCTTGCTCCTGCTTTCCTGTAAAGGGGAAGCTCCCCAGACCTTGCTGGTCTCAACAGAAGCCAATCTTCCCTTTCTGCATGGGTTGCCTTTGCCAAGGGTTGTTGGGGCCAATCCGGATTCCGACACCGCCAAGAGCGAGATCCTTCATAGGACAGTCCGTATCCAGTTCCTGGTTGTCGTCGCCACCTCCTGGTCCACGTGGCTGCAGAGACAAGCTTCGCATCCTCACCTGATTGCATCTCAACATCGCCTGGTTCCTTCCTGGTTCCTTCCCGGTCACTGGCTAGTGACCCAGACCCTGTCCCTTTTGTTTTCAAGTTCTTTACTACTCCGATCCACCCTTGGCTCCATCCGGACATATTCCTCCTGGTCGTTTGCAGCATCTTCTTGCAGCTCCCCATAGGATTGATCGACGAAACCCGACACGAAGAACAAGTTACTTACCTTCGGTAACGCTTTTTCTGGTGGATACAGTATCTGCCTGTGGATTCCTCACCTTGTGAATATTCCCCTGCGTCAGCAACATTCGGAAAATTCAGTTCCGCCCTTTTTTCCATGCCTTCGAGGCACTCGGACGGACCAATGACAATAAATATATACATATACAATGTACATAGTACAAGATATTCAAGATAACACACACAGTGTGAAGATAAGCATGAGAACACAATATATAAAAACAAATAAATATATATATATATATATATATATATATATATATATATATATATATATATATATACATATATATATACATATATATATATATCCAACATCGCAGATCCCAATTTAGAAAGGGCCACACGGAAACCCATCTTCACTTCAATTACTTTAATGGTAGCATGCTGGCAAAAAACCTTCAGGGAGGCAAACAGTCAGTGTAGCCATCATTCAGCCAGATGCGTTTCAGGGTGTTAATCCTTTCATCAGTGGCTTTTAATAGGCAAGGGAGAAGCGTTCTTCAGCACAGCTTGTTCTTAAACCCATTCCCGCCCCAGTGGGCGTGGCCTCACGGCTTCCTGGGACTTGCAGTCCGCGCCAGTCTAACCACAGTGGGTGCACTCTCCCGAGCCACAGTGTCATTAAAATAAAGGCATGACCCCTCTAAACGTCTCTGCCCTGCTTTGTTGCTACCAAGCTAGTGAGCGCAGACATCCCTCTGCAAAGTGTCCGCACAGTTCCGTTCCGTTCGTTGCTGCACTCGTTGTTGCTGCCACGGACCCGCTTACCGCAGCAGTGGGCTCTTTCAGCGACCCGGGAAGGCCGTTAAACATCCAACATCGCAGATCCCAATTTAGAAAGGGCCACACGGAAACCCATCTTCACTTCAATTACTTTAATGGTAGCATGCTGGCAAAAAACCTTCAGGGAGGCAAACAGTCAGTGTAGCCATCATTCAGCCAGACGCGTTTCAGGGTGTTAATCCTTTCATCAGTGGCTTTTAATAGGCAAGGGAGAAGCGTTCTTCAGCACAGCTTGTTCTTAAACCCATTCCCGCCCCAGTGGGCGTGGCCTCACGGCTTCCTGGGACTTGCAGTCCGCGCCAGTCTAACCACAGTGGGTGCACTCTCCCGAGCCACAGTGTCATTAAAATAAAGGCATGACCCCTCTGAACGTCTCTGCCCTGCTTTGTTGCTACCAAGCTTGTGAGCGCAGACATCCCTCTGCAAAGTGTCCGCACAGTTCCGTTCCGTTCGTTGCTGCACTCGTTGTTGCTGCCACGGACCCGCTTACCGCAGCAGTGGGCTCTTTCAGCGACCCGGGAAGGCCGTTAAACATCCAACATCGCAGATCCCAATTTAGAAAGGGCCACACGGAAACCCATCTTCACTTCAATGACACGAACGGCGTGGGACATTGCAGGAGTGTCCGCGCAGCATGCAGTCATCCACTGAGAAGCGGGGCAGGTGACAGTCAGCGGTGTGCACTCCCACCCACTTGGGAACATTTTGCCCGTATTTTCGTGCACACGCCCCATCCGATACATGGACTTCAGATCCCACAACGCCGCTGCTTGCTGACACGCCCAGTGGGCGGGGACTGATCGACTTATGAGGCGCGTCATGAACTAATGAGCACTTTGCCACTGATGAAGAGAGCCACAGCTCTCGAAACGCGTATGGCAGCAGATAAGGGAGAGCATCGCTTGTCTATACCTGCTGGCTAGTGGATGAAATAAAGAATATTGAATTGTGTTCGTGTGTGGCTGCTCGTCGAATTTGGGAACCTGCACAGTGTTGGATTTGTTAACGGCCGCCCTGGTCGTGAGGAGCGGCCTGCTGCGGAGGCAGACCCTGCGTTGCCATCCACAGGGGGTACACGAGGACACGAACGGCGTGGGACATTGCAGGAGTGTCCGCGCAGCATGCAGTCATCCACTGAGAAGCGGGGCAGGTGACAGTCAGCGGTGTGCACTCCCACCCACTTGGGAACACTTTGCCCGTATTTTCGTGCACACGCCCCATCCGATACATGGACTTCAGATCCCACAACGCCGCTGCTTGCTGACACGCCCAGTGGGCGGGGACTGATCGACTTATGAGGCGCGTCATGAACTAATGAGCACTTTGCCACTGATGAAGAGAGCCACAGCTCTCGAAACGCGTATGGCAGCAGATAAGGGAGAGCATCGCTGGTCTCTACCTGCTGGCTAGTGGATGAAATAAAGAATATTGAATTGTGTTCGTGTGTGGCTGCTCGTCGAATTTGGGAACCTGCATTGGATATATATATATATATATATATATATATATATATATATGCACGAATGCAGCTCTCTCACCCAACCAGCACGCAGCAGCCGCCACAGCAGTAAAGGAAAAGAAAGCCACGCCACTCCAACGTCCGTTATGGGCTAAAAACGATTTATTTAGCGCTCAAGGCCACCAGATCTTACGCGTTTCGGGCGTCCGCCCTTGTTCACAGATCGTTAGTCAGTAAGTTCACAATGGCTTAAGTACTGTCAGTTTTTCCCGGGCATTTTTTTTTTTTTTTTTTTCTTTGCAACCACGTGATAAATAGACATAAAAGACACACTACCTGGCTTAGGCTGAGGCAGTCTTTTCTCTAATTTAGTGCCATGATACGTATATACATAGATAGAATAACAGCATAAATGCGTTGTTGAAGCCACAATCAAAGTACAATACATTTTTTAAAAATTTATAAAACAGATATATAATGATCTATAAAAATATATATACATTTCTATAAAAAACTTTTGTGATTTGAGATGCTGTGCAAATATCGCAAAATTGAAGTCATAGTAATAAATTACTAATGTATAAATGGCATCTTGTATATAAACAGAAAATAATGTTAAATCATAAAATCTAATGCCAGTATGTGACCCCAAAGCAAATTCAAATCTATCAAACAATATATTTGTTCGATCTAATAGCAGCCTGAATGCTTAATATGTTGATTGTGATGAGTTACGTATACCATGGTCACAAAATCGCGCCATGCGAAAGAGTTTAATGACTGCCTCCAATCATGCCCCCTTGGTCTGTGTCACAATAGAAGTGGTGAAAAGGTTTATAATGTGTGTGTGCCCCCCAGAAGGAAGGGAATAAAAATAAAGGGAAAACTAATTCTGTGTATAAAAACATATATTTTTTTCTTTTTTTATACTTCAACATGTGAGCCATGGTGAGTAGAATTAATGAAGTGAGTGTGAAGCCGAACAGAAACCAGGATAGAAGCAGAAGAGCTCGGCATAGGTTAACCAGCTGGAAATTGAATTCAAATTGGCCCTCAAAAAGACATTACAGGAACACATGAAGGTCTTCCGTCGTATTGAGACCGTTTGGGAAACGACTATCCAGTTCAAGAATGAATTGCGATTCCAGTCTCCTAAGCATGAGATCCCTGTCTCCCCCCCTGATGGGTTTGGGTACGGAGGCAATAACAAAATATGTTAAACAGTCAAGATTATTTTGATGGATGGCTTTAAAATGACGGGCCACGGGGTATGAGCTGTCGTTGTTCACGATAGCTCGAAGATGTTGTAAAATTCTGACATGCACCTGCTTGCCTGTACTGCCTACGTATCTAAGGCCACAGGTGCATGTCAGAACATATACTGCAAAATCTGTTTTGCAGTTATGTTTCCCCTTAATTTCCACAGGATCAGGTCTAAAGGGTGTGGAGTATTTGGTGGTGTTTATCCCAAATTTACACGCTCTACAGCTGGAACATCGGGTAAAGCCAGGCCTGGCCATCCAATTATCCTGTTTAATTAATTCAGGAAAATCCCGACTGAGTTGGGTTCTCATGCTGAGTCCTTTCCTATAGGTGATAATAGGTCTGTCCGCTATTCTAGGGGCCAATACCAAATCAGTTTTTAACGCTGGCCATCTCTGGTTCATAATGGAACGTATTTTGCGCTCCTGTCTATTGAAAGTCAGAATCAATCTAGGTGGATTATTACTTGATTCTGTACTTACTGCAGTGTTCAATTCTGGACTGGGTAGAAGAGATTCCCTGGGTCTGCAATTAGCTTTTGCTGTCGATTGCTTAAGAATAGATTCTTTGTATCCCCTTTCTCTGAATCTGTCAAGAGCTTCAGTAGCACAGAGTTGATAATCCTCATCACTACTACAGATTCGTTTAAGCCTTAATAGTTCTCCAAAGGGGATATTGTCGATGACGTGACGGGGGTGAGAGCTGCTGGCATGGAGTATGCTATTGCCGGCAGTACTCTTGCGATGCAGTTTGGTGCACAGCTTAGAATTTCTCACAAAGACTTTTACATCAAGGAATTCTGCCTGTATATATATATATCACTGAAAAAACCATAGGTTATAGACCATATATAGTTAGGAATTAGCATTTAGAAAACCTTATTTTACTCACACAAAACCATTGAAATTCCATATATAGTTAGTTGCACTAACTATATATCGTGCACCCGCAATCCACTGCTGATGATGTCACATATTACATCATTCATGACATGGTCAGTGACATCACTGATGACATCACTGATGACATCATAAGTTTAAGTTTAAGTTTAAAATATTTATTGAGCGCAACATACACCTGGGCGGTTTCTTGGCGCTAAAGTAGAAGGCAACTGACTGAGCGAGAACAGCTACAAAAAAACAGGAAACAGCAACAAAAAAACAGCAACTGGGGAATAGGCAATATGCTAAATAAGGGCCTAAGGAAATAAAAAGGTCTTCAAAGCTTTGCGGAAGACGGAATAGTCAGTGAGAGACCTAAGATCAAAAGGGAGAGAGTTCCAGAACGTGGGGGCAAGAAAGGAGAATTTTGAGCCCCCCTGTCTTTTCTTCCGATAACGGGGCACAGTCAAGAGGAGTTGTGCCGAAGAGCGGAGGTCTCTGCCAGGGACATAAGCCTCGATGGCTGAAGATATAAATGAGGGGGCCAGGCCAGACCTGGCCTGGAACAGCCTAATTTAAACAGGGCGCGTTCCCGCACCGGGAGCCAGTGAAGGGTTTTCAGTAGGGGGGAGGTATGGTGGAATTTAGGCAGACCAAAGGCAAGACGGGCAGCCTGGTTTTGCACTAATTGCAATTTACGGAGGCTGTACTGAGGGATACCATTATACAGAATGTTCCCGTAGTCCAGGCGGGACAGGACCAGTGCGGACATAATTAGCTTGAGTGCAGGGAAAGAAAAAAAACGGGAAATAGAACGGATAGTGCGGAGAGTAAGAAAGCAAGAAGAAACCACAGAGCCAATCTGGGAGTGCATAGTAAGTTGATTGTTTAACTTAATACCAAGAGTCTTAACAGAGGAAACAGGAGTAGGAGGAGAACCAAAAGAGGGGGGCCAAAAGAGAGAATTCCAGGGACTGGAGCAACCACCCGTCACCACAAGCTCCGTTTTATCGGGATTGAGTTTCAGGTGGTTGAAGTTCATCCAGTCCCTGATGAAAGATAGAGTAGATTGGAAGATGGAGATGGAGTCAGGAGAGGAAGAAAGATTGAAAATGAGCTGGAGGTCATCGGCATAGTTATATACCGAGACCTCCAGTTGCTGTAGGGCAAAGATGAGCGGAGCGATATACAGATTAAAGAGTAAAGGAGAGAGAGAAGAGCCCTGGGGAACACCGCACTGGACCTGGCAGGGGGTAGCTGAAAACTCCCCAAGATGGACCGCCTGGGTCCGGTCCTTCAAAAAGGACGAAAGCCAGATAAGGGCTGATCCTCCTATGCCCGCCGCCTTGACACGGGAAAGCAAGATGGAATGGTCCACCGTGTCAAAAGCGGCGGACAAGTCAAGAAGGACCAGCGCCTGAGGTCTACCGGAGTCTAAACCCTCTCTGAGGGTGTCTGATACTGACACCACCACTGACTCTGTCGAATGCCTTGGGCGAAATCCCGCCTGACATGGGGCCAACCTCCCATTCTCCTCGGCAAAGGAGCTGAGTGCAGATGTAACATGCCGCTCCAGCACCTTCGCCAGAAAAGGGAGAAGGGAGATGGGGCGATAGTTAGCCATCACAGAGGGGTCGGCTCCCGGCTTCTTCAGGATAGGGACGATGGAAGCGGCTTTTAACGATGGAGTAACAACCCCTCGGGCCAATGAATCGTTAAGGAAGCCCAGAGGGGGCAACGAGCAGACCATATAAATCTGCCGTAAGATGTGAGCCGGGCATATGTCAGATGGGGAACCGGACATAATTTTGGGGAGGAGGGACACAAAAAGTTCTTCAGAAAGGGGAGGAAAGGAATTAAAAGAAGCTGGAACTGAGTGAGGGAGAGAGTCAACAAAAGAAGGGGAAGGGGGGGAATGTTAGATTTAATTGTCCTGATTTTGTCGACAAAATAAAAATTCAGTGAATCACAAAGTTTCTGGGAGGGAGGGGGCTTGAGTGTGGTCCGGTCAGAGAACGCCAACTCATGGGTGATGGCAAAGATCTCCTTCGGCTGATTCTCGGCAGCTAAGATTTTCGCCGAGAAATAAGCTTTCTTGGCCTCAGTAATTTTTTGCTTATAAGTCCCCAGGAGGAGGACGTAGCGGGTCCTGGTATTCGGGGAGTAATCCAGTCTCCACTTGCGTTCAGCTCTTCGAACCGTAAGCTTCAATTCCTTCAGCTCGGTGTTGAACCACCGATTGGCGTCTTTAGGGCGCCTAATCGAGGTACGCTGGAAAGGAGCTAGACGATCGCTTCCTTCCGTGAGCCATGAATCAATGGCTTTGGCTTGTGCTGCGGAATCAAGTCCCGATAGAGGGGGAAGGGAGGCCCGGAGTGCCATCGAGAGATCAGACAAGTTGACCTTGCCCCAGTTGCGAGCCCATGAGTTCTTGATGTGAGCAGGGGTCTTGGCCAATGAGAGACTGAGGGAAAACGAAATTATAAAGTGATCGGACCAAGTGCAAGGGACAACAGCCAGCATGGAGAGGGTACAATTAAGGGACCAGACCTGGTCAAGGATGTGCCCATGAATATGAGTAGGGGTGTGAACAGAAGAAACAAAATTAAGAGAAAGAAGGGTTTCTGAGAATTCCTTAGATGACACACACTCCTTAGGGTCCGAAGGCCAATAATTAAAGTCCCCGAGGACCAAAGCCGAGGCATAGTTGACAGCCAGGGTGCCAAGTAGGTCTTGAAAGGCCGGGAGAAAGGAGGGGGTAGGTTGAGGAGGGCGATAAACGAGTGTTATGGCTAGATGGGGGGAAAGGGAGGAAGAGCGGACCACCAAATAGTCGATTCCGCCCAGGGGGGGAGAAGGGAGGACTTGAAACTGGAGCTCAGAGCGGGCAATAAGAGCAACGCCTCCACCCGCTTTCCCGCCAGGGCGATCTGAGCGGATGGCATAATAAGTCGAGGGAAGGGTGGCCAGGAGGGAAGGGAGGGAGGCTTCAGTGAACCACGTTTCTGTCAGCAATAAAAGATCGGGTTTGTCAGTGTCTAAAAGAGTGAAAAGTTCATGGTGATGTTTAACGGCCGATCTGGTATTAAGTAAAATGATAGATAGAGGGGGAGAATTTGAATCACAGCTGGTAAGTGAAGCAGGGGGGGGCGGTGACACGTAAAGGAGAGGGCAACCAGATGGGCAGGCCTGACAGGTGGAGTAGCAGCCCAGCAGTGCGATCCGATGGATGGAATGAGGATCGAGGGGCCAATGGCCCTGCAGTTGGATCAAGGCCGCGGAAGAATATTGGATGCGAGAGCCAGGGGTAGTGGCCCCTTGCCCCGGTCTGCCGCGGACGGGCGCAGACGGGCTTAACTCTGGCGCAACTCCGGCGCGCCTACGTCGCGCCCGCTGCGCTCGTCCGCTGCGCTGACACATAAGGAACGTCTAAATAGGCAGTGACGCGGTGGGGGAGGAGTCGGGAAGGCGGGGTGGGGTCAAGTTAAAAACAAAATGCCGTTCGCCGCTCTAAATCAGCGGGACGGTGAAGGTATTGCCAGGTAAGCTGCTAGCAGTCAGCAGAGTAAAGTTAAAATAGCCAAATTGTAATTCCTGCGCTCAGCGCGAAGCCCTCCGCCCTCTGCCACAGGGCTTGGACAGCGCGCGAGGTGAGGAGGCAGAGCCTAAATAGGCAGTGACGCGGTGGGGGAGGAGGAGGAGGAGTCATCTAGTGTCTGTGTGTTTTTGTAAAGTTTAAATACGTTTTACATATTGAAGAATGACTGGATGTATGGAAGACTGAGTGTGTGTGTGGCTGGCTGGGAGGTGTGTGACTCTGTGCATATCAATGTGTACTTGTATCAGTGATTGTATAAGAGAGTAAGTATGTGTTAGTATATGTGTGAAAAGTATGGTGTTCTGTGTTTAACTATAGATGAGGAAATCGAAGTGTGATTGATTCTTCACAGGACTGACTAGGTGTATGAGTGCATATGATAGTGTTCTAATAATAAGTGACTGTATGTATGAGTAATTGTATGGGTGAATGAATGAATGTGTGTGTAGACGTACGAATCAGTGAGTGCGTATGTAGTAACTGGTATTGGTGTGTCATGATGTCATCAGTGATGTCATTTGAGATGTCATCAGTGATGTCATCAGTGATGTCACTGACCATGTCATGAATGATGTAATATGTGACATCATCAGCAGTGGATTGCGGGTGCGCGATATATAGTTAGTGCAACTAACTATATATGGAATTTCAATGGTTTTGTGTGAGTAAAATAAGGTTTTCTAAATGCTAATTCCTAACTATATATGGTCTATAACCTATGGTTTTTTCAGTGAATTTTCAAGGTTTTGTAAATGCTAATTCCTAACTATATATGGTCTATAACCTATGGTTTTTTCAGTGAATTTCATTGGTTTTTTAACAGCTAATATCTGTAGCTGTAAAATGTATTCTTCTTTAAATCCAAAAATATATTTTATATGTTTATTAATAACTTTTTTTTTAAATATTTTTTTTTCTTCGTTCCCGCTTCGCGAATCGGGAAGCTTCCCGTTAGCTGACCTTGATGCCGCGAAATAGACCGCGAGCCGGTAAACGTTTCTTTACCGCAACTGCCGCGTTAGAAAACAACATCGTGACGCCTCCCGTCCGCATGACGTTTCGCGTTGTCGCGTGATACGTCATATGACGTGCTACGTTAGCGAACTGGTACGCTTACCGAGTCGCAAAGCACAGGTTTCTGGAAGCAAACCGGGAGGCCCTGCAAAGCGCGTAACGTAAACACAGCAGGTCATGTGACTTGGTAATAACACTTTTCATTGGTTCATTTCACTTTTGGTTTCCTAATGATGTAAGACTAGGTCATATAATCTAAAATGAACACTTTTCATTGGTTGAGAACTATTGTTTTTCCCAAATGATGAAAATCCCTCCTTCTTTCCTCACTCTGACTTTCATCATTGTGAGAGAAAGACCCTTTGTTACCAGTGAGCAATGGCTTCTTTAGTAGCTTCAGCTGGTGCTTCCCCACCACCTCCACCACATCCAAGGAAGAGTGGACCACCTGCTAAAGTTATAATTCAGCAACAAGAGGAAGAAGAGGAACAGGACGACCTAGATAATCTCCCTATTATGGCCAGAAGATCTGTTGTACCGGAAGTAACGGGACCAGAGGGCAGGGAGATGGTGCCAAATATACAAACGAGATTTCGTGAAGTAAAACAAGTCTGCGTACATTGCAGTGGATTCATTTGCTACGGAGAAAGTAGCATCACTCTGATCAACAGAGCTATTGACAATCATGCTCATGTTTGTCCGAAACGCCCCAAACAAAAAAATCTTTTTTTTTGTTTTGTTGCTCCTGTTGAGCCCTTTACAATGAATCGTTTTCGTTGCCCCCTCCGAAAAAAAAACAAAAAAAATATAAAACTGTTCAGAAAAATTCAAAAAAAGTAAAAAAATGTTCAGAAAAATAATAAAAAAAATATAAAACAACAAAAACAATTAAAAAAAAAGTTCTTTTCAGAACTACCTCCCCGTTATTAAAAAATTGGTACAATATTTGGAACTGTGCCAACCTCTATTTCTCTTAGTTCGCTTCCCAGTTCGCTCCCCGGTACGCGAACCGGAAGCGAACCAAAAATTTTTTTTTTTAAAAAGAACAGTAAGTATAAGGGAAGGAAACAGACAGTTATGTTAAAAGAAAGACAGCTATAGGGGAGTAAACTAGAGATACTATTACCCGTAATCCACTGCTGATGATGTCACATATTACATCATTCATGACATGCTCAGTGACATCATCAGCAGAGGATTGCGGGTAACAGTATCCCTAGTTTATTCCCTATAGCTGTGTTTCTTTTAACATAACTGTCGTTTTCCTTCCCTTATACTTACTGTTCTTTTTAAAAAAAATTTTTTAGATCAGTCAGAAACAGTGAAAGTAATGAAATATAAAAGACTACGTAGAATATGAGCACTGTATGCAACAACTTTGACACTTACAGAAGCCTCACCTTCTCCATGCCTCCTACACAGTTCTACATGTACATCATAAATGCAAACAGAACAGAATTAATTATACATGTTAAATGGTTTATTTTTGCTGTTCTCAGAATGTATCAAATTTCACTAAAACAGTGACTTGAAGGTATTCATCATATAACAGCGGGGAAAAAAAAACACAATCAAAATGATTGTGTTTAAAAAACACATACAACATAACAAATCAGAATTCAGAACTCCTTAAAGTTAACTTACTTTCCATGACGGCCAAGGATGTCCTATGAACAGCTTACACTCTGTTGTGCTGTTATTACTTTCAACCCGCCACTTTCTGAAAGAAAACCTCCATCGTTTTCAAAAACATGTTACATACAATAAATGACTTCTCGCTCTCTACCACACGTTTCCACAAGGCCAAATCGTGTCTGAGCCATTTATAACTCTTAGAATTCTTTTAAGCCAATCCCGTCATGTTGTATTTCCGCAACTTTCACAATTAAAATGTTGAAGATCATTTTCACAATCCTGGACTAGTAATATCTTCCCCTTCTTGCTCAATCATGTTCTACATTTCCTATCACACTGATACTGCTTACTATGAAGCAGACTTACACTACCTTTATGACTAGTACAATTATTTAATTCTCTACATCACTTTTAATGACAAAGCAATGTAAAACAGTAGACAGCATTGCAGACTTACATTCCCTCTACTCCATGTTTTGATTGGCTGCTTCAATTAGCTTATAAAAAGAAACAGTTTTTCTGAACTCATTCAAAGTGCACGTATTTCTCCATGACGTCCAGTGTTATGGTAAGAACTTATGTCTCTGTACTACACTTATCCTCAAGGCCAAATCGTGTAGGAGCCATTAGAACTTCTTGAAATTCCTCAGAGCACATCCCGAGATTCTTTCCCTAAAATTTTGGTTTTAAAAACACCAGGTAAGAGTTTTTAAGGTCATACGGCAATTTTTTTTGAAAATTAAAACAGAATCATTGCAGAATGACCAGCCATTTCTACACTTTAAATAAGCTGTATAATGTCCTGATGTTATTGAAGGACCATCATGATATATAATTGCTATAGTTACAAAAGTCCTTCCTGATATTGACAACTGTGAAGCCACAAATTTTTTTATTAAAGTTGTCAATTTTGTTCCATCAGGCCTACATCGTTGGAACATTAAAATGACATACTGGCCATATGTTCGTATAAATAATGTGGACATCATTTCAGATTTACATTGGCTACACTCCATGTTGTGATCAGCTGCTTTTACAAGCTTATTAAAAGAGACTGATTTACTGTCTGGCAAAGTTAAATACACTAGTAGTACTTGATACCCTACAGTTCTCGCAGTCATGCTGCCATTGATAAGAAGGCCCAAACAGGTGATCTACATCTACACCTTCATCATGCAATACATCAAGCATATACATTAAAAACTCCTGACAATCTTGCTGACTATTTTGAGAGAATTGTGTTTGGCCTGAACATCTGTCTAACAGATTTCGAATTTCAGACACACTTTCTATGTTTGTTCAATCAGTGCTACATTTCTCTAACACAGAATTTAACAAACTGCAAAATCTTTGATCAGAATTGACCACAATCTCTTCTTTTACATTTTCTAGAGAAAACAAAACATTAACCACTACATTAGCATAGCAGTTGACACCAGAACTGTTTTCAAATTGAAAACCAACAACATCTTCAACAGAATCCTTTTTGTTTCTGCTTATAATTTCAGGTTCATCGACTTTTCGTCTTTTTGCTACAACCTCCCCAGTATTGGTCACATTTCTTCGTTTCCGGCCTACCACACGTTTCTCAAACAAAGGATACTGAGGCAAATGTGGCGCATACTCTCTTCTTAACCTATTGTATTCCTTAACACAATCTAGATCCGCACAAATGTTTGTGACATCACACTCAATCAAGTACAATCCCGATAAAGTTCTAACTCGTGACAATGCCACATATGCCATACCCTCCTTGAACACAGAACTGCCAATATTCACCAATGCACAGTCTACACTTAAACCTTGCGATTTATGGATTGTCACCGCATATGCCAAGCAAACAGGAAACTGCTTACGACGAACATATAAGTCTTTTACAAGCAAAAATCTAGCAGAACAACGAGCAATTAGCTGTACTTCCTCAATGCCATCAAATTTAATTTTTAAAAATTCAATTCCATCTCTATTTCTGTATTTCACAAAATCAACAACATTACCCATTGATCCATTTACCAGACCTCTTTCAACATGTAAATTCCTTCTTAAAATTATACGGCAGTTCAAGCACACATTCAGAGTCTTTTCAAAACCCGCAGTTTTAGATATACTCTTCTCTAATGAATCCAATTTTGTTTTCAGATTCTCAGACAAAATAATTGTTGATCCCATATGCTCTACTCTGTCAATAGCTTCCAGTTTCACAATCTCTTGCTTTTCTAAATGCAACATTTTGTTGTTGAATTTGGCACATTCTGCAAGAGTTGGCATCAAACATATTCCAGATTTTTTCTCAGTAACTTTCTGAAAAATATTCTCAGGCACAACATCTTCGTCTGGATATAAATTTGTCAGTAATCGTGCATGTAAAGCTTCTTTCCCATGCTCGGTCACTTTTCCAATTCTAACATCTTGTAGAATAGTCTTGTAAACTTCATCCTTTGCCTGACGCATATTTTCATGCAGTTCAGCATAATTGAAGTTTAACCATATATTGACGTTGCCAATGCTCCCTAAGCACTTCCTGGTATCTTCATGCGTGAGCATTTTGAACACAGGTTGCCCTTTCACTGGTGTCAGCTGCAGAAGATCTCCGAAAACAATGATGTGTTTGCCACCAAATAACACATCATACTCTGTTTTGAGAACTTCTTGCATTCTCAAATGCACAAAGGCAAGCATGACATTGGAAACCATGCTTACTTCGTCAATGATAAGAAGTTTCATTTTCCTCAAGACTCTTGAAACTTCAAAACAAGCATCTCCAGATAGCTTGTGTTATTCTAATTTGTTGTCATGCTCCACTGGCAGCATCAGTAAACGATGTAAAGTAATCCCTTTAATGTTATGTGCTGCCAGTCCAGTTGGAGCGGTGACAACACAAGACAGCGATGACTCTGTCCTTTCCTGCAAATAACATGAAATTGCTTTAATAAGGAAACTTTTTCCAGTTCCTGCTTCTCCACTCACAGACAGTCGGACAGGCTTCAACGACGTACATGAGCACTCTTTCTTGTCATGACTTAATCCATGATCAATTTGCATGGTAAGTTCGTCATATATTTTCCTCTGCTCAACGTTGAGTTGTCTTTCCAACTCTTCTAAGTTAACCGCATCCTCCTGAGCATGTGCCATGGCTCTTTCCACTTCATTCATAGCAGTGGCAGCTTCATTTTCGATAAGAGGTCCTCCTAGTGGATCCTGACTCAATGAAGCAGAACTCTGACTGTCCTGAGAACTGTCTCTGGCAATCTCGGCTGCAATCGTTGCTTCCTGCTCAATTTCCACATTCAACATTTCTACATATTTGGGAAAAGCAGGACATTCTATGGTCTCCTTGGCAGCATTGAATGAGTCTTCTTAACAAAGGAAATCTCCAAGCAGTTCCTCTTCTGCACGCCATGGCTTAAAAAGTTGCAAAAGTGCTAAATAGAAAAACTCATTTTTTTCAGGAGATTCGCCACTCAATTTTCGATGGTTTATCAAGTGGCATTTTCTTTGCTTGACCAGACATCCCTCACTTCCTATTACAGCATACACTCCTTTCTCAGTATCTTCTTTGATGTTCCTCTTGAATATGTAATTTTGCAGAACCTCATACAGACAAACATTCTCGAGGTGACTGCTTCGATTTGGATAATATGTATCCAACATGTTGCTCTTCAAAATGTCGGTACTGTTTGGCTCCTTTTCCGCCAAATACTCAATTTCCCGCACAGGTTTCAGAACTCGATTACGCGTTGCAGCAAGACCAACACTCGCCCAAACGATACTCCTGGACTTGGCATAGAGACTTGCTGAAGACAACCGGTCAGAACATTCGTAAGCTCCGATTTCTCGATGCGACAACATCTTCAGACTGAAACTGTACAACTTCTTGCTGAGGCTCTTTTCATGGGAAATGTCCTCCCACATATCCTTCAATTCTGTCTTCTCTTTTTTGGTGATGTAAGATGTCACATACCGAGCCACAGCCATACAGTTATCAGCCACAAACTGTATATCCATGTTAGCATTCCACATGGACAAAATCACCGGGTTGTAGTCGTTGATGTACTTGGACTCTTCGTTCCTCTTCAAATTGTAAGTGTTTTTAGGTGATTTCTTCATCACATTATGTCGCAGCGAAGACATCAAACTGTTTACTCTTCCTTTAGAAATCACCGGTCGTGGAAAGCCGAAACGACATTTGGTGTAGAACTTGTCCTTGTTTCGGAATTTACGACGGCAGTACTTTCCACATCGATGGCTTTGGAAACGCAGAACTTTTTCTCTTAGGCTTTTCTTCTCCTTTGCGTTTGGAACAGCACACGTAGAATACTGTTGGATGAAACTCATCACTGAGTCTTCTGGATCCGTTCCAAATTTAGGTGCATCCTTGATCCACAACAACATATGTATATGAGGAGCACCTCTTGCTTGGTACTCCTTTCTCCAGAAGAAATCCAACACCTCTCCAAGAGGTGGATTCTTCTTATTCATGATGAAAGACATCATAGCTTCAAATCTATGATTGAAGTACCTACATACATTGACTGGATCCAAAGAGCACAGTTCTCCGGGTGTCTTGAATTCGATGTTATCTACGTTAGCATTTGCCTCTCGTAGAAATTCAAGTAAGTCTTCCCAGCCATACTCGGCACAGCTCAGAGTGAGGAACCATGTGGGAGTACCTAAGTTCCTCAGCATACATTTTAAATCACCATGACGACGGTACCAGTACTCATTAGTACCACGCTGACACGCCATGAGATTAATCAGGTGAGAATCCAAAATACTGTCTTGGACATTGACTTTATCCATAAAGTCACTTGCCGAGATGTTTTGCATGTGTATACCACTTTTCAAGATGTGGTTCACTGCATATGACAGTCCAGACAGATCGCTTTCAAACAGGAGATGAAACAAATAAGGAATGCATTGTCGAAACCTAGCATCTCCTGCATACAATCGCAAAGTCCGGTATTCAGAAGCAGGAATTTGATGAGGTCGCTCATCTTATCTTCCTCCCTGACCTGTTGGAAAAAGCTGTGGGAAACACCGAGCTTCCAAACTTTCCTCCCAAACACTAATGGGACTCCCTTTGGCTTGTTTCATTTGAAACAACTCAATAGCATTCCCCATGACTTCCTTGGAATGCAAAGGATGAACACTATAATGTTCATATATTTCTTCACTAGTAGAGGGTTCTACTTTCTCAATTTGACCAGCACACAAATCGCTATCCTCTTCCTCACTTACTTCCTCTTCTGCAACATATACATTCTTATGGAATTTATTATTTTTTTTCAAATACAATGTTGCCTTTTTAACTTTCCTAACATCTACTAAATCTTGCCATATTTTCTTATTCTTTGTCGGAACCCCATTAACTAAGATAACCAGAGGTTCCTCGTCCACTTTTTCTACTCCAATTGTGTTAATGTTTTTCTTCAAATCTAGAGGCAAATAAACAACTCTTCCCTTTAATCCTCTCTGTAAATCTGATGGAGGCAATTTCCCTGTCTTTGGCTCCATTCTTACAATAGCCTGAAAGGGATGGATACTTTGAATCAAAATAGATTCATAAGTATTTAAATCCTTCAATTCAGAAGGAATCTCAATCAATTCCAGATTATTATGAACTGCTCTAGCAGGCATCTGGTTTTGATTTAATTTGTTACAACAATAAGTACACACACGTTGATCCAATCCCAAATCAAAACAATTTTCTACCATCAAGTATGTTGTGAAATCCTTCCATTCACTATTATTTTCCCTTTCACTTTTTGCATATAAATCCACTAACTTAGTCTGATTCTTATAATAAGTGCGTCGACAACACACACAAGTGAAATTTGGCCTCTCACTTGATTTGACCTGAAACGTCGCAATTTCCCTCTGGAAATTATCTGTACTGGAAACCTGTACACTATCTTCCACATTACCCGCTTCTTCTTGGTCAATTTCAACATTCTCCTCTTTACTTCCAAAGTAACAAAACTCAATTTCTTCACATATATTCTTCACATCTATTTCAGAACCATGCAAAAGAGCAGCGCATAATTGTTTAAGCATAATTGCTGGACTCTTAGCATAATACAACATTCTAACTAATTTCCTCACTTTATTATGATGCACTGCTAGCATCCTGAAATGATGAAAAACACTCTGGCATACTCTCCTGGAAAGACAAGCCAGTGAATGACCATGCAAACCTGTCACTTCTCTCACTCTGCAAGGATCTAATTCTTGCAACAACATCATTTTCTGCTTCAAACTTTTCTTATTAAATGACCGTACAAAATCACAAAGCAAATTGATGGAATCCTGTCGCACACTACAAATACTACTACACTTCCAGGTGTACACACGACCCTTAGCATGTCTTCCTAAAACCTCATTACCTAACACCTCTTCTGCCTCTGTTGTCACAAGTTTTTCTTTTTCAACTGGACAACCATCTTTCACTTCATAAGCACGACCACTGGTGTCAACTGCATGCACCAAATCATTATCCTGGAAATAACTCTCCTCATTAAAAAATGCCTCAGAGCTTGAACTATGCATCCATTCTCCAGAAAAAACTTCACAAAAATTACTACGATTAACTATTCTCTTCCATCTACTATTTCTTTTGAAATCATAAATTGCCTTCTTTAGCTTCCTAATTCTATTGATTATCAAAATAAATAACTTACGTTTAATTTCAAATGCCTGATCAATAACTTTCTCAACTTTTTTTTTTCTCTTATAAAAAACCACTTTCTGTTGACCTTTCTTAATATTTTTTAACAAATTGCCAATTATCCTGTTGCGGAACATTCGTTTACGAATGTCCCTAAACTGTTGTTTCCTTCTACTATCATGCACAGAGTTATCTCTTGCTCTAGCAGTAACATTTTTGATTGGCCTTTCCTTTCCATTTGAATTGCTTCTCTTTTTATGGACTGAAACATTTTCTGTAGTAATATTTTTTTTACTACACATATTTCTTATGAATGTTTTTGTACTCTTACCCGGTGCTTTCTTCGTGACTTGACAAATCTTTTTGTTAGAGGACTGCTGCTTCTTTTGATTGGCCTGCTGTCTTTGACGTTTTGCAGCCTTTCTCTCTCTTTCTTTCGTTGGCATGGTGAAATGTTGAAATGATCTGCAGTTGAATCTGTGGTAAAATATATTAAAAAATGTTATTAACCACTATTACCAAACAGTAAATCAATAACAGTGATCAAAAACTTAACACACTACTTGACATTTTAAATAGAAGATTTTTTAGTCCTTGGCAAATTTACAATACAGAAATAGCAGAAAAGAAATGGAATTTATATTCATGTTACCTGTGCTATTTTATATGTGAATCTGATCTAATTTTATGAGCATATTTTAATATTTTATTGAAGACACTACACATAACCTGTTTTTGAAGGTGTCTTTATTTTTAAATTAAACGGTTTACACTTTTACTTTTTATTTATTATAAATTTTAAAAATAAATGTTTATAGTTCCATAGGCTCAAGCAGGTCAGCTTCCCACCCTATCTCATATAATTCGGACAAATGTGCATCCTCATCACGCTCTTCTTCATCCTCAGGATTTAAATCATCCAAGGGATCAAGATCCACTGATGTTTCAATTACAAGTTCAATGATGAGGTCAAAATCAACTGATTGCAGATTGTCGCTCATGTTGATGTTGTCTTTATCTTTAAAGAAAGATAACAACAATGAGATGTTGCAGAGTAAGAGACAAATCTCAGAGATTATAATAGTAAAATTGTTTAACAAGAGTAACATTTTGCAGCTATTATTTAGCCATGTCCAGCGATGCTGAGCAGGTGAAGCCTATGTCTAATTTTTCAGTGAACAGGACTCATCTCTTCTTAACCTTGGATAAGCCTCACCAACTCTGTGTCCCCTGCACATACTTAAATGTAAAGGGGCAGATTTATGTTAAATGGCACATCCCCAGGCATGCACCAGTTAACGTGCACCGCTGCTCTGCCACCCATGGTGTGCCGTATTTACAATCAGATAGGAGAAAGCTGCGTCAAAACCCTGCGCCTGCTTTAAGCAGGCATAGGTCTTGACGCAACATTGTGGAGATGGGGCACCCCTGAGCCTTGCTTGAGCTGCATCGCACTTGCGATACAATTCCAGCAATGCGCCACCTTTACAGCACAGATACGTCACGCATCTGTGCCATTTTTGCCCCATGCTGCGCCGCATTGTAAATGCAGCACACCATGGGTGGCGGAACAGCGGCGCAAGATGACTGGCACATCCCTGGTGATACGCCAGTCATCATAAATCTATCCCTAAGCTTCTTATCTTGTTACAGATGAACCGCCATATGTACCATCAAACTATTTTGCATTTCCTAAATAGCGAATTTTAAGGAATAAATAGCAATTCTTTACCATTCCTAATTTGCAATGAGCAAATTGCTAATTGCAAATTACCCATTCATTTCCATGGGCTAGGAGGCTCATAGGAATGAAGGTGCAATTTGCGATTAGCAATTAGCTCATCGCAAATTAGGAATTTTTCCAAGGGTGCATGGGTGTCTCAAGAACACCCTGCTGCACCCCTGAAAAAGAAATTTGGGGGCATATGGCGCACATACATGCCCTAAGGGCATGTATTGGCGTCATGTGGCACCTTTTTTTTTTTTTTTTTTAAATTCTTTTTGAAAAGAATTCGCAAATTACCACAAACTAGAAGTTGGTGGTAGTTTCCAAATCCTTAATGTCATTTTTTACATATTTTTTGTTTGATACATTGCATTTAAGAAATCGCAAAATTTGCAAATCCTTCAGTGCAATCGCAAAATAAGGAATAGCAAATTTTGAATTAAGGACATTTTAAGTCATTTCCACATGTGCAGTGTTTTGAAATTATGATTTGAAAATCGTTTTTGGGGAAAAGGAATGGTTTGCAAATTTATGACAAGGACATAATGGTGTATGCTTCTCTATAAGGCATTTCACTGTCTCTGATGTCATTTTTCCCATATTACATTATAAGACCTTTCCCCATGGAGCACATTCCTTGTAAATATGCTCCCACCTGTGCATGGTGAATTTAGATTTTGACTGTTTGAGTCACATAGCCATGTTAAAAGTGACCCAAAAAAATTGCAAACGCTTTAAAAAAACACATTCATGTGTCTTAAGCACATTTTAAGTCATTTCCCCGTAGACAGTGTTTTGTAAGTGGCGCAAAAGAGGCATACACCTATCATAAATCTGTCCCTAGCATTTTAAATGATTAATTCATGATGACGATAAGGTGTGGCCTATCCAGAGGTTTGTTTAAGGTGAGGCCTACTCAGGATTGCAGATTAAAGTTACGCTTGATGAAGAATACAGAGGACATAATACATGTAAAGCTCTACCAATGAAGTAAGTAATGTCCACTTCATTGCGCCAGTCATCATAAATGTATCCCTAAGCTTCTTATCTTGTTAGACATCAACCGGCATATGTATCATATAACTATTTTGCATTTCCAAAATAGCAAATTTTAAGGAATAAATAGCAATTCTTTACCATTCCTAATTTGCAATGAGCAAATTGCTAATTGCAAATTACCCATTCATTTCCATGGGCTAGGAGGCTCATAGGAATGAAGGTGCAATTTGCGATTAGCAATTAGCTCATCGCAAATTAGGAATTTTTCCAAGGGTGCATGTGTGTCTCAAGAACACCCTGCTGCATCCCTGAAAAAGAAATTTGGGGGCATATGGCGCACATACATTTTAACAACATTCCATTACCTCAAAAACGATTTTCAATTCATAATTTGAAAACACTGCCCACAGGGAAATTACTTAAAATGTTCTTAAGACACATGAAAGTGTTTTTTGAAAGCCTTTGCAATTTTTTTGGGTCACTTTTAAAATGGTTATGTAACTCAAACAGTAAAAACCAAAATTAACATGCACAAGTGTGACCATATTTACAATGAATGTGGCCCACGGAGAAAGGTCTTTTAATATAATATGGGAAAAATGACATCAGAGACACAGAAATGCCTTATAAAGAAGCATACACCATTATATCCTTGTCATAAATTTACAAACCATTCCTTTTCCCCAAAAACGATTTTCAAATCATAATTTGAAAACACTGCACATGAGGAAATGACTTAAAATGTCCTTAAGACACATGAAAGTGTTTTTTGATTGCCTTTCCAGCATGGTTGGGTCACTTTTAACATGGCTATTTAACACAAACATTCAAAATCTAAATTTGCCATGCACAGGTGGGAGCATATTTACAAGCAATTTGCGCCACAGAGAAAGGTCTTACATTAAAATGGGAAAAATAACATCAGAGACAGTCAATTGCCTTATAAAAAAGCATACACCATTATGTCCCTGTTATTAATTTTAAAAACAATTCCTTTTCCCCAAAAACGATTTTCAAATCATAATTTCAAAACACTGCACATGGGAAAATTACTTTAAATGTCCTTAAGACACATAAAAGCGTTTTTTGATTGCCTTTGCAGCATGTTTGTATCACTTTTAACATGGCTATGTAACACAAACATTCAAAATCTAAATTTGCCATGCACAGGTGGGAGCATATTTACAAGCAATTTGCGCCACAGAGAAAGGTCTTACATTAAAATGGGAAAAATAACATCAGAGACAGTCAATTGCCTTATAAAAAAGCATACACCATTATGTCCTTGTTATTAATTTTAAAAACAATTCCTTTTCCCCAAAAACGATTTTCAAATCATAATTTCAAAACACTGCACATGGGAAAATTACTTTAAATGTCCTTAAGACACATAAAAGCGTTTTTTGATTGCCTTTGCAGCATGTTTGTATCACTTTTAACATGGCTATGTAACACAAACATTCAAAATCTAAATTTACCATGCACAGGTGGGAGCATATTTACAAGCAATTTGCGCCACAGAGAAAGGTCTTACATTAAAATGGGAAAAATAACATCAGAGACATTCAATTGCATTATAAAGAAGCATACACCATTATGTCCTTGTCAGAAATATTATAACCATTCATCTTCCTCAAAAACGATTCTCAAGTCATAATTTGAAAAGACTCCACAGCTCCTATGCAGAAAAACACCCTGTCAGTACTAATACTTCACATTTTCTCCAATTACATTTTCTCAAAGAAACAAAATCTATTTGTAAAACACTTGAGACAAAGCAACATTTGAAAAACACAACTTTCTTCATAATTTTCTCCTTAAAGCACACTATTCTCTATCTAAATTAAAGAAATATTTTCTCACCTTAGCAAATACTTTGAGTTTGAAAACAGTCTCAGAAACACACCAATTTGTCTTCAGCAGAGCAAAAGGTATGCACTCCAGAGTCTGCAGCTATCAAAAGCACAGAAATGCTGTAATTCTTCACACATATCTCTCATGTCACCCAATCAAAACTCTTCCCTCACTTTTTTTCAAATGAAAACCCTTCCCCCCTCTGCCATTTCATGCCTTTTCTGCATAGCAACCACCTCTTGCAAGACCTCTGGTGTTTGCAAGTTCACACAACAATGTTGCAATTGAACTCTGAACTCTCAGTGCACCTGCGTATCCACTGCAATCTTTCATTTAATGATTATTTATTGACCATTCAAAATACATCTTTCAAAGAACTCACCCATGCACCCTAACTTTCTGTTTTCAGCAATCAAAATCCACCAATCACTGTTACTGCTTCATTAACACAGAAACTCCACAGTTCTTTTCATTTTAAACTCTAATTTTTTCAACTGCCATTTCATTGCCACACTTCATCTGACTGCAGCAGAACCTTCTCTCACCATGTTTTCTGTCTGGATTGTTGGACATAGTTATATCCACAGACAGACGCCGGAGAACCAATCAGCTTCGCTTCACAAAGCTCCGTTGCGCGAAAAGTCCGCGAACCGGAGCGCTGCCCGGTCCGCTGTTACAGATATATATCTTTTTTTAAACGTTAATTTCTCAAAATCCACTGGAGCACATATATTGAGACCTACAAAAGGCACATCGGGCTACCAGTCCCTACAATTTTGCCAAGTTTCGTGCAAATCCATTCAGCCGTTCGGGCTAAAAGTGAGGCCAACCGCCCTATGGAAAACTCAATGTTAAAAACACGTTTTGGGACCCCCCTTTTTTCTCGGCCCCCCCTTGACAAACCCCCCCCCAAATTTTCAGGGGCTGCTCAGAAACAAAATGTTCCATTTTCCGGAAAATTTCAGCCAATTCCGTCCACAAACGCCAAAGTTATTAGACATAGAATTTTCAAAAATCCCATAGAGAAAAAATCCTAACTATATATACCTACTGGCGACCGCCAGTAGGTAATATATGTGAACCAATTCCTGGGCTGAATAAAAGCGAATTCCTTCACCAGGAACGGACCACCACAAAAGGTTTTTTAGTTTCAGTGCTATTTATTGAAGCCTTCTCACAACATGACGCGTTTCAGCCGGGTTGCCCCAGCCTTGATATATATATATATATATATGTATATATATGTATATATATATATATATATATATACATTTAACATCAACATAATCTTAGGTATAGAAGAGTGGACAACGGGGAGGCGGGTGGGCATGTGAGGAATCCACAGGCAGATACTGTATCCACCAGAAAAAGCATCACCGAAGGTAAGTAACTTTTTTCTTCTGATGGATACATCTGCCAGTGGATTCCTCACCTTGTGAATAGAGTCCCACAGCAGTCCCCACTCCCGGAGGAGGGTGTCCACTCTTTTATACCAGAAAATCCTGGAGGACAGAACGCGCAAAGTGGCCAACTCTCCTCACTTCGGTATCTAAGCAGTAATGCTTCGCGAAAGCGTGGAAGGATGCCCAAGTTGCCGCTCTACAAATATCCTCTACAGGTACACCCCTAGACAAAGCAGATGTTGAAGACTTTGCTCTAGTAGAGTGAGCTCCTATACCCTCTGGAGGTTCCTTACCAGCCAGGGCGTAGCAGATCTTGATGCATAGTATAATCCATCTTGAGAGAGTGCGATTGTGCACAGCTCTTCCTTTTCAGCAGCCAGCAAATCCAACAAAGAGCTGTTCATCCACTCGATAGTCTTTTGTTCGATCAAGAAGGGTGAGGGGGAGGATAGAAGGTAGGTAGGGAAATGGACTGTCCTAGATGGAAAGGAGTTATCACCTTAGGCAAAAAGGCAGCCCTGGTCCTAAGAACCATTCGTTCAGAATGAATGGTCAAGAATGGGGGCTTTGAACTAAGAGCTTGAAGCCCACTTACCCTCCTTGCCGAGGTAATTGCAACCAGGAAGACCGTCTTAAAAGATGAAAGTCTCATGGGACACTTGTGCAAAGGTTGGAAAGGAGAACCCATCAGAAATGTAAGCACAAGATTCAAGTCCCATTGAGGCACAATAAAGGGAGTAGGAGGAAATTTATTTGTAAGACCCTTTAAAAACCTTAGAACAACAGGAGATTTAAATAAAGACGACTGATCCAGCAGGCAGAGAAAAGCCGACAAAGCCGAAAGATAACCTTTAACTGTAGCTACAGCAAACCCTTACTGAGCCAGGAAAAGAGCAAATTGAAGTATGTCAGATAAACGAGCCCTCAAAGGGTCAATGGACTTCTCCCGACACCAAGTCACAAATTTAGACCATCTGTATGAATAGATTGACTTGGTTGAGTCACACCTGGCCGATAGAATGACATCCACCACATCATGTGGGAGAGAAAAGGAATTCAGTTTGCCCCGTTCAATCTCCAGGCATGAAGGTGTAAGGTCTGGAGGTGAGGGTGTAGAACCTGCCCCTCCATCTGAGAGAGGAGATCTGCCCTGAGAGGGAGATGGAGCGGCGGGCACGAGGAGAGGTGGAGTAGATCTGTGTACCACGCCCTTCTTGGCCAATCCGGGGCGATCAATATGACTTGGGCCCGGTCTTGGTGAATCTTCTTCAGAACCTGAGGAATCAAGGGTATGGGAGGAAACGTGTAAAGGAGTTGTGAGTCCCAACCCAACTGAAATGCGTCCCCCAAGGCTCCCTGCATCGTAAACTGGAGGCTGCAGAATGATGGACAGTGAGCATTCAAAGTCAAAGTCAAATAAGTCTTTATTTCGACACATGTCATGAAAGACTAAGCATATTTAAAAACAACAGCAATACCATTATGATACAAGAACCAGAAATGGTCCATATACACTAGTTAAAAAAGAAAATAATCACAATAATCCTACTAATTGATCTTGTCTTCTGATTGTTCCTTACCTATCGGTTGTAAGTGTTTTAACATCATAAATATATTAAGAACAGAATGTACATAATTAAAAGACATTATTTACAATACATTGGTCATATTAAAAGATCATGGATAAAAACATCTAATCTATTTGGGCTTTTAATAATTTTAGTTTTTTCCTTCGTATTGCCCACATCCAGTTCAGGTATTTAGCGGCGGCAATTATTAAGCTTTCAGAACAGTCCGTTTTAAAAATCCTTAATGCCTCTGTTCCTTTTTTAATGCCCTGCTGCATACATATAGGCCTTAACCACCTGTGACACGGAGATTTATACTCAGGGCACATAAAAAGGATGTGGGCTATGCTTTCCAGTTGAGTAACACAAAAGGGACATGAAACGCCATTTCCATTTGACCATTTACCGGTAAAGGAATTAACTGGAAGGGTACCCACACTGTACTGGTGTAACCGTTTCCTGTCTTCAGGAATTGTAATAAAATCCCAATAGGGTTCATAAGCTGGTACATGCTTGAGCTCCAAAAAGTCATGTGAGATTGATGGGTCAGAACATCTTTGAAAATCTCGTGTTGACACCATTGACCAGTAAAGTTCTTTTAGTGTCTTACGTGGAGGAAAGACATTTTGTACGGGTTTATCCCACAATTCGCCCAGGCCCAGGGCGTTATAAATCACCTTGACCTCTCTGAACCAGGGGATTCTGCTTGCTGTATCCATATCCCTGGCTTCGAGGAGTGCCTGGGCATGCTGGGAGAGTTCTGGTGTAATCCAAATCCTCCGCCAGTATGCGACCGGTCTGACCCGTGCTATGTCCTCTATTCTCTGGCATCCCAGATCGAGATAGAGAGGCAAGAGCTGCGTCGATGGTGGGAGCCTCACTAAACCCCTCACAAACTTATTTTGGGAAGTGACCAAAGCTGAAATGTTACAAGGCCCCCATAGTTCAGCCCCATACAGTACAGAAGCCCGTATTTTTTTTATCATAAACTTTTAGTGCTGGAGCTATAGGTTTAGTGGCCGAGGAACGCAGTTTCTAATAGGAGTACTCCTGCCAGCTGGGCATGTCTGGGAACTAAGTGATTGATGTGGTGTTTCTATTCGAGCCTAGAGCCCAATGTAAAGCCGAGATAAGTAAAAGATTGGGTCTGCTCGAGCAATTCCCCGTTCATTATTACTCTCCCTTGCACAAACGTATGTCTATGCATGACCATGAATTTTGTTTTTGACACATTAATAGGGAGGCCATAATCTGTGCAAAAAGTTTCAAAGCGCCCAATTGCTTTCTGGAGCCCTTGTTGAGTCTTGGAAATTAAAAGAGTATCATCTGCAAACATTCACAGGGGTATCGACAAACCTTTGAGCTTCGGGGCATCCGTAGGAAAATCCTTGAAGTAGTCGATAACCCTGTTAATGTACAGAGAAAACAATGTTGGTGCCAGGACACACCCTTGTCTTACCCCTCTCAGGGTTGGAAACCTATCTGTGACTTGGCCTTGTTCGCCCCACCGGACCTGAGCAAAATTATTGTCGTGTAGTTTAATTAAAAAAGCGAGAAGTTCCAGTGGCATGCCTTGTTCCTGGAAGACCCTCCACATCTTCATGCGTGGTACTAAATCAAAGTCTGATTTTAAGTCGACAAATGCCGCGTATAGCTGGCCACCTCCAAGAACTACCCACCTCCAATAGATAACAACAAATCTAAAAACCTGATCCACAGTACTCGTCTGTGCACGGAACCCAGCTTGTAGAGGTGTCAAAACCTCAGCCTCATCTATCCAGTTTAGGATCTTAGACAACACGAGCCTGGCTAATCAACCTTCTGGATACAGTCTATCAGGATAATTGGCCTATAGTTTGCAGGATCAGAACGATCCCCCTTCTTAACCCCTTCAGTGCTAATGACAAGGGTAACTCGTCATGTAGGGCCCATTGATTTCAATGGAAAGTCAATGGACCTACATGCACACCCCTTAGCAGCCAAGTGGTTAAAAATGGGGATTATCTCAGCTCCCTTCCAAGTATCTGGGATTGGGGAGCCTTTGGCGATGGAATTTACAAGGGACTTAATGTACGGTGCCCATACCTCCTTTCCATGTATAAAGAGATCCACGGGTATGCTGTCCAACCCAGGTGCTCTGCCCTTTGGGACAGAATTTAGAGCATGTTCAACATCTTTTATGCTAAAGTGTAATGGTGTGGTTTTTATGTCAGTGGGGGAGAGGTTAAAGCTTAACCCCATATCAGAAACCGGGCATGCAAACTGCATCTTAAAATGTGACACCCACAATTCTGGGGGGACATGGTTTTGCGGATGAACCCTGGGGCACCCCTGACCCACTTAACCAGGTCCCAAAATCTTGCCATATTTCTAGTTTTGCTGGCATTGTATAACTCTAGCCAGTAATGTTCGTCCCAAGATTGTTTTGCTTCCCGCTGGGCAAGCTTATACTTACACCTGGCATCTTGTATTTGGTCCCTATTCTTTAATCTTACAGCCACAGCCAGTTATTTATATGCATCTTTACAACTTTTGCCATACCAAGATTCTGCCTGCTTTTTATAACTCCGTTTGGATCCAGTAACCTCCTTGATAAAAACGTTTTTAAGACTATTAAAAAGAGTTGAATGGATTGGAACAACCTTAGACATAAGATCCTGATCTGTTGTGCATTCGTGAAGCTCTGTAGTTGCCCTTGCTGCTAATTCGCCCATTACAGCAATATGTTCCTGTTTCAGGAGACATTCTGACCATTTCACCCTCCTGGTATCATTTGTGGGAAATATATCAATAGTTGTTAAACTAGGGTTAGCCTGCTTTCCTCTGTGCAAGTCCAATATTAAACTCAAAGGATTGTGGTCACTCTCCACTCTTTTTACAATGACCATATCTTTTATTGATGTCCAAAACTCTAAGTTGAGGAGTATATAGTCAATCCGGCTGCTACGCACCCCATTATCAAAAGTTGGTTCCCCCTCTTTATCCGATCTAGTCCTACCATTTGCAGCTCTTAGTCCCTGCTCCAGGCATAGGGCTTTAAGCTGTAGTGCAGCCTGAGTCCATCGTTTAATGGGAGGAATAGTCAGTTGCGGGATATGCCATGTAAGGTCTGCCTCCATTGCTAAGTCGACATCATTTTGATCTAAAGGTTCAAAACAGCAATGGAAGTCTCCCGCTATCAACAAATTCCCTTTACCGTTATAAGTACCAAGATGGGAATCCAGCTGGGAAACTATCTCTGAGGGTTTACCTCCAGGTTTACCTCTTGCATATACATTATAGATATACAGGTCTCTGCAATTCGGGCTCTGTAGCCTAATGATAAGGATATCACTGCAACTAGAAACCAACTGAGTAGCTCTATATCTGTCATTCTGTTTGACCCAGGTTATCAGGCCCCCCATAGGCCTACCTCTTGTACTTTGGATTGCAGGGATAAAGAAGTTCAGGTACCCCTGCCTGTACTGAGGCGCCATCTGCCATGTTTCCTGGAGTAATATGACTGTATGTGTGTCAATAAATGCTAACCAGTCTAAGGACATTAGTTTGCTCTTAAGTCCTGCAATGTTCCAGGAAACCAATGATTGTGCTATTGGAATATTATTAATACACTCAGTCGCCTGCGGCTGGCTGCCTGAGGGCAAATGACCAGGCATCGCTTGGGTCACTGTTGGAGTAACAGATACAGTGCGCTCGACAGTAGAACTTAATTCTAACCGGTGATTCCCATAGGGAGTCAGTTCCCTCGTATTAGCTGTCTGACCCATAGTAGGTAAAGAGATACTGACTTCTCCCATTGGCTGCAGTATATTCGGATCTGGTGACTCAGTAGTTATGGAGTGCCACTCGCAGTCGTGGGTGTTGGAATTCGGACCCTTGCTGACCCTTGCAGAACTTCATTTAATTGCTGGAACCTGACTCTGGAAACGTCGTGTGAAGGAAGGTGGGAGCCTGCACTAAACCCGTGGAGGAGCATTACCAGTTTGCCAGACATAACGGGAGGACGGGACTGCGAGTACCAGAGGACCTTGCGCTCAGTTAACATCGCGCACTTGGTAACTCTTCCCGCCCCTCCTCTCAGCTGCCCTCTGTCACTCTCCTCCTCAAATACGACTCGCGGCCCCCGCTATGCGGGAGCCGCTCGCAGTCGTGGGTGTTGGACTTCGGACCCTTGCTGACCCTTGCAGAATTTCATTTCATTGCTAGAACCTGACTCTGGAAACGTCGTGTGAAGGAAGGTGGGAGCCTGCACTAAACCCGTGGAGGAACATTGCCAGTTTGCCGGACATAACGGGGAGGACGGGACTGCGAGTACCAGAGGACCTTGCGCTCAGTTAACATCGCGCACCTGGTAACTCTTCCTGCCCCTCCTCTCAGCTGCCCTCTGTCACTCTCCTCCTCAAATATGACTCGCGGCCCCCGCTACGCGGGAGCCACTTGCAGTCGTGGGTGTTGGACTTCGGACCCTTGCTGACCCTTGCAGAACCTCATTTAATGCTGGAACCTGACTCTGGAAACGTCGTGTGAAGGAAGGTGGGAGCCTGCACTAAACCCGTGGAGGAGCATTGCCAGTTTGCCGGACATAACGGGGAGGACAGGACTGCGAGTACCAGAGGACCTTGCGCTCAGTTAACATCGCGCACCTGGTAACTCTTCCTGCCCCTCCTCTCAGCTGCCCTCTGTCACTCTCCTCCTCAAATACGACTCGCGGCCCCCGCTACGCGGGAGCCACTTGCAGTCGTGGGTGTTGGACTTCGGACCCTTGCTGACCCTTGCAGAACCTCATTTAATGCTGGAACCTGACTCTGGAAACGTCGTGTGAAGGAAGGTGGGAGCCTGCACTAAACCAGTGGAGGAGCATTGCCAGTTTGCCGGACATAACGGGGAGGACGGGACTGCGAGTACCAGAGGACCTTGCGCTCAGTTAACATCGCGCACCTGGTAACTCTTCCTGCCCCTCCTCTCAGCTGCCCTCTGTCACTCTCCTCCTCAAATACGACTCGCGGCCCCCGCTACGCGGGAGCCGCTCGCAGTCGTGGGTGTTGGACTTCGGACCCTTGCTGACCCTTGCAGAACTTCATTTAATTGCTGAAACCTGACTCTGGAAACGTCGTGTGAAGGAAGGTGGGAGCCTGCACTAAACCCGTGGAGGAGCATTGCCAGTTTGCTGGACATAACGGGGAGGACGGGACTGCGAGTACCAGAGGACCTTGCGCTCAGTTGACATCGCGCACCTGGTAACTCTTCCCGCCCCTCCTCTTCCTTTTCCTATTTAGGAAATAATCCCCTCCCCTACGCGGGACGAAGCCCGGGGCGAAGCCCGGGCCAAGGGCGGGCCCGTTTTAGCCCGTTATAGACCGTGTGAGACCGGACCAGGCCCCCCCTCTAATCGCCCCTACACCGGACTTGATGCAAGCTTATATGTACTTTGTATTTAATTCTTGTCAATCCAGCTTAATTGACATATGTAGTAATTACTACGATAGGGACCATACCCAGCTCTAAAACTTATATTATGTCAACACGGGGAAGTAGAAGTAAAACAGCTGCAGGAGAGGCCCAGTTGATAGGCCCCTTGGACAGCTTTATCATTAGGGCAAATAGTTTCATAGACCAAGGTATTTCTATTATGGAACGAAGAGTGTCACAGGACTTAGCCTTAGCCAATGCTAAAAGATCTTCCCTGGGCCTTCTGGCAACCGCTCGAACACCTGAGCGTGCTAGGGACCATGGGCTGATGGAAGTCCGTGCCGACATCCATACCCTCCCAAATACAGTCGATTTATCGGCCTCGCACTTATTATCCGACTCCCAGTTAAGTACGGATTTGAAAAAAAACCTGACTTAGCGAACCCAAATTACATCAGAGGAAGCAAGACAGATGAGGGGCAGGAGGGAGGGTGCAGTGCGGAAAAAAAGGGAAAAACAAACAAACCCAAAACCCAACAGATTAGAGAGACACCACAAAATCAAGCAGAGAAGCAAGATCATACCGCACGGAGAGGGGAGGGAGATAGGTGCACGATGCTCCATAATAAAATCCCAGAAGAGACCCCTGGCCCCACTATGCAGGATATATCGGTTAATTCTCTAGAGGGTAATGTTGTAAATGAGGTTGATAGCCAACTATTAAAAACATTGCAGGATCTATTTAAATCTTGTTTCACCCCAATAGAAGCGAGATTATTATTAATCGAAAAACAGTTAACTGAATTGACAGCCTTTATAAAAAATCCCCCAAATCATGGGCCCCAAAAGCAGAATAAGCAGACTTGTAATAAACCATCTGTTCAACAAGTCAAAAAAAACACCCCCAGGGCCAGCCGTTAAACCAACACCATTGATAGCAAAAGAAAGGCACACAATGGAAAGGCTTATAAATACAACTCCACACACTACTCAGGCACAAAACAAAAAGACTGTAGAAAGATCCCCTAACCCTATACAGCAGATAAACCAGGCCCAAAGTAATAAGACCCCTAAGCTTTCTGCCTTAAATGCCAACAGGAATTGGGATAGGGGACCCCCCGACAATAGATATCCCGTTAACTTGCTGCCTGAGGTTAGCCCGTACGTGGTTGTGATGACCGGAGTACCAGAACTGGCCGACCCAGCTACAGAATCCAGTTGGTCTTTAAACAATAAGGTCCAACACTGGTTAAACTTGAATCGCCCACTACCCCCCATCTGGTCGAGTAAGATCCTCATGGTCCGAAGGTCCCCTTGGGTGGGGTATGGCAGGAAATCGATACAAGGAGACTGTGTCATCGTCAACTTTGAAGACCCTCGAACAGTTGATTATATTTGCTCATGGGGCCAATCCGATATAAATACGGCATAGGCACACAGCATCTTTCCTTCTTCTATCTCTCCAAGAACTGTAATAGACCGCCCCGTGAGGGAACTTGGCATATAGTGGGCCCCCGTTTTCGGGGTGCAGATTGGGAGGAGTGGGGAGGTAATTTTCCCAGGAATCGGCCTAGAGAGGCTCCTCACTGGGATGGATGGAGTAGTATCCCGATGATGAATAGATATAGCTGCCTAGAGATGGTAGATTGACCACCACGGAGGGAGAAAATAGAGGAGAAATATGGAGAGAAACCTGGGGAGAATCTAGACCAGACCCCCCAAGTCCTAAATGCCATCCCTCGGAACCTTCCCAACCAGGAAGAAAGAAACCCCAAAGGATATAGGGGGAGTAGAAGAAAGATCCCGGGACACCTTAAAACTGCTAGATTGTGTACCACCTAATATGAGTGAGGACCGTGAACGTAGTGGAGGAGAAGATCTAGTACCGTGCGAGTACGTAGACCAGGGTAACACAATTAATACATGTTCACTCCACCAGCAAGGATGTAGTAACCCATCCCCCAACTCGGTAAATATAGAGGTAGTAGATGTTCCATCTCAGGATAGGGATACTTTGCCCGAGGCAGTGTCACACAATGACAGACGAGGGTATAATCTAGCAAGTTGGAACATCGCTGGCTGGAATAACAAACTAGGTGTCCTGGGCTGGAAAGAAACTTTGGAATCTCATGACATCCTATGCCTGCAGGAGATATGGAGTGTAGACGACATCACCTACGACGGTTATGTCGCTTATAATCTCCCAGCACAAGGCTCGAATATGGGTAGAGCTAAAGGTGGTTTACTTATTTTGCTTTCTGCTAACCTCCCTGTGCATGTTATAAGATATGTTATGATTGGAAGATATGCCCAATTGTTGTGGTTGAGACACAAGAACGATCGTAATGTCTTATTAATTAATTTCTATAACAATTTGCCTGACTCTATGCGAATGACCATGGCGTGCGAAGTTGTTAAGACATTGGAGGGGATTGTCCGGGCTAATCATGTTAATTTTGTATTTCTGGGGGGTGGGGATTTTAACATTCCATTATGCCCATTATCATTGACCAAGGTGTGCGGGGTATATGATGATAGAGGAGAAGGGTACTTTCATTTTAAGCACAGCCCCTATGGAGAGTCTTTGAACACCACCCTTGCCAAATTTGACTTGGTTGTGTTGCAACCTTTAGGAGATGGTGACGGTAATCCCGTCCCTACCTTCACAGGGAGGAATGCGGCCACAGTCATTGACCATCTCTTGGTATCAGATGACATTCGTATGTACTATGATGCACCGGTCATACTGGATCTTGCGATCAGCGACCATAATTGTGTCACTGTAACATTGCATGTATGGGGTAATAGAACACCAGCAGTTCAACCTGTTGTTGCCAATATTGCCCCTTGTAGACCAAATGGTCATAGGATAAAATGGAAGGGTGACAATTCTGAAAAATTGTTGATTAAAATTGTCGCAGCATGTTTATCCGACTTGCATATTTGTCTGGACGATGACACAGACTCTTGTGGTATTTTAACTAGTTTTAATAAGATTAATAATATAGTTGTAAATACCCTGACCACTACCAAGCATACTAACCATAAACCAATGACGTGTTGGTTTGACTCCCTGTGTACTAAGTCACTACAGATGCTCAAGAAGGCTCTATCCTGCAGACCTAGATATAGGTTAAGTATTATAACTCTTAGGGCCACTTATAAGGGGCACTTAAAACGTCGAAAGTTGGAATTGCGGGAAGAAGCATGGGGCAATTTGACCAAGGCTGTGGAACTATCGGACAGTAAACTTTTCTGGGAAACGGTTAACTGTCCCTTCCTTAAGAGTGACGAAACCCCGGTCCTCACTGCTCAAGTTAGTGAGACCTGCTGGGTTACTCACTTTACTAGCATTTTTGACCCACAGAGGGGGGTGGTCTCACACTTGGCGGAGGCGGACCCATGGCCAATAGTCCCTCTATGTAATACAGTATCGGAGGTAGACCTTGCTATTAGAACTAGCAAAGGAGCTAAAGCCCCTGGTCCTGATGGGGTCCCCATAGACCTTTTTAAGGCAGACACATCAATGTGGGGCCCCGTCTTGACCAGGGTCTTTAATGCGGCAGCCATGGAAAGCACCCTGCCTAGTTGGGGTGAATCAGTAATCATCCCGATTTACAAAAAGGGGGATAGGTCGGATGCTAAAAACTACCGCCCTATCTCCCTTTTAGATTCTTCGCTCAAAACCATGAGCAGGGTGCTCTTGGCCATGTTAAAAGAGTGGGCCGAGGGCTGTGGTATTCTTGCGCGGTCCCAATTTGGATTCCGAAAGGGTCTTGGCACCGTAGAACAATGCATAAACTTAGATCTCTTAATAGGGAAGTATACCCGTGCCAAGCATTGCTCGCTGTTTCTCTGTTTCGCTGACTTGAGCAGCGCGTTCAACCTCGTCGATCACGCGCTGCTATGGGCAACCTTATTAGAACAAGGGGCCCCAACAGAGAATATTTATTTCCTGGCCAGACTTTATTCCAAACTTTCAGCCCGCATTAGATATGGTCATGGAGGGGAATGTACCGATTGTATCAGCGTGAAGCTAGGCATTAGGCAAGGTTGCGTCCTTGCGCCCATTCTTTTTTCCCTCTTCATTAACGCTATAGATTCCGAGCTTAAGCAGGTTAACTCTGATGCGCCGCTAGTGGACGGACAGGCTGTTCCCATCCTGCTCTATGCTGACGACTCAGTGCTCCTATCTAGAACCCCTCGCGGCCTGCAGAAAATGATGGACAAGTTTGCGGGTTTATCAAGGATACAAAATTCAAAATTAATAATACTAAAACGTTTATTATGCCTTGTGGAAAGAAAACGAGGAATTTGAAATCATTCTACATATAGAGGGACAAAAAATAGAAACTGTAAACAAGTTTTGTTATTTGGGCATTACTTTTAGTAGCAATGGTATGTGGTCACAGGAGATATCCAATGTACACGCTAAGATGTCTAAGAGCGCCCATGGAGTTTTTAAATTTGCAAATAAGCTTGGTGACCGCCGTATATATGATATGCTACATATATACCGCTGTAGATGCATTGCAATCGCGCTCTACGGATCTGGTGTCTGGGGGCACTGTCACCATGGGGATCTGCAAATAGAAGAAAATAGTTTCTTAACAAGATTGTTATGCCTGCCTACATCTGCCTCCAATCTGATAATACACCAGGAACTGGGCCTGGAGTTTTTGTCAGATTTAATCTGTTTAAGACCATTGTTGGTGTGGAGAGCAATCTGGCATAAGAAAGAAACTAGCTTTACCAGGAGTATTATTACTGATTGTCTCCGCCTAGATAAATGCTCACTGATCCCATGGATCAATTACGTTGTGAGAACAGCCAGGGATTTTTTAAATCATAATCTCCTGGCCGATCAGGAGAGCCTTTCTGATATCTCAAAGAAAGAGCTTAAGTGTTGGTATCTATATAAGAAAGCTCAAGTGCGTAGAGACTCTACTTCGCAGTTATCCATCCCTCAGTATTATCACTCAAATAGGGACTCATCTGGTTTTTCAGAATATCTAAAGGTTGTCACCAGACCATCCCATCGTTTTGTTCTCATTAGACTGAGACTCGGAATTGTACACCATTTGGTTGCGTTCCCAGTCATGAAAAATTACCCCTCTACTCCATGCCCATGCAATGGGGTCACCAAACAGAGTACTGTGCATTTTCTATTTTTGTGTGACCTCTATAAACATCTACGCGTTGCCTATTTAAAACCACTATTTATCAAACGGGCAATTACAACAGTAAATTCGGCAATGAAGATGTTGTTTTCTCTTGATGATCCTGACATTTGTTTTTATACAGATACGTTTATATTGAAATCTGTGGCCGCAATCATTCTGTCTTACTGTATTGAGTTGCACTAAACTCCCTTTTATGGGTAATTATATTAGTCTTTATATTATGAAGTATATGTACTGTTTGCTTTTATGATTGATTCTTTTCATTCGAATAAAGTTTTGAAACTGAAACTGAAACTGAAACTGACTCAGTAGTTGAGGTTGGGATATTAATGGCCTTATTTATATGCGCGGTATTTACAAAATCCTTACCCTGTGACTTATAAGATTTTTTCCGAGTCGGGTTAAGCTGAATATCCCTCTTTCTAATCTCCCTCGATATTGTTTTAACCTTACTTTCGTCATAAGCTCCTAAGGTGACTGTCAGGTTAATATTAAACAATGGAGCCAACGTGGGTTGTATATTCTTCCCTATCCCTGCACCCTCTCTTAAGGCCGTTTTGTTCGTTGGATTTCGATTCTACAGGGGATATACTGTAATCCATCAATTTAGTTTGCTCCCCATCGAACACTCTCTTAGGGGCCACTAGTGTGTCAGTATGCTTAGGTGCATAGTGGCCCCTCAACAACCCTTTAGTAAGTCAGTCCACCCCTTCCAGACCAGGCAGCATAGTGAATCGATTGAAAGTTGGGATGTTAAAGATAGGGCCTACTGCGTTGCTCAGAAATGGATTCCTGGGTCTTGATGGTTTTGTCAATAAAGATTGGGGGTAGAAATAACTTAAATCATGTGTAGATATTCCTCCCCCACCACTTTCAAGATACCAGTCTCTAATGTGGGCAATTACCCTACGATCCCTAAAGTTAATAATGATAACATCCCCTTGTATGTCTTTTGGTCTATGCCCCACCCAGCCTAATCTTATTACATGCAAGATTTCGCCATCTATGTTAGGGGGTAGTGGCCTGTTATTTCGGAGCCAGTGGACTACCTTGTTTTTAAGTTCTGGGTAACCTTCTGTTTTTCCAGCTGCCAGTTCGGGAACCCCGGTAAGAACTATGACATATGGTGCCGCTTCAGGCGGTAGATCTATTTGTTGCAAAGTTCCTCTTACGTTCTTAACTAATGAATGCACCCTAACGGTATTTCCGAGATTATTATTCGGTTTACTGGCTTGTCCTCCATCTCTTCCTTCCCTAATAAGTGTATGTGCACTGACTACTTTCGTAGGGCCCAGAATATTCTCGTATGATGCAGATGTAGTATCCAACGCTATTCGCTGGGTCGGATGTTTTCCCCCCTATTGGTGGCACGCAAGGAGTCGAATTCTGCTTATGGGCTACCAAGTCCCAGAGTAGTTTAGTATTTGTTGCTGTTGCTTCCTCTATAGACCCCAATTGTTCAGCCATTCTTTTTACTCTCTCCACAAGTGGTAGTATAAAGGATTTGAATAAATGTTCAATATTTCCCATTAAGTCTTGTGGAAGGTTAGAAGATGAGGGTAAATGTTCAGGCTGTGTTGTCTTAGCTACTTTTCTTGGGCCCTTCGAGGGATTCGAGAGCATTTTAGGTGTTTTTGCACGCTTACCCGTGTGGCAGTTTACCCCACGCTTCCTTTTTTTTTACCTGCCCTGACCCCAATGAGTTGTTATCTATGTTCTTCTTCGAGATAGGCTTAGGATAGTTGGACCCCTTGGAGCTAATTTCTAATGGGGGTTCTATATCTGAATCATCGGTATTAAGCTCCTTAGTTGTATCAGATGGTGCAGTTAGGTCTTGCAACTGTAAAGGAATACCAATGTCGCTATTTGAATCCGTTTCCATGCCTAATTTTGGTGGGGTGGTCGCTAGCTGGAAAAAATCCAGGGACGAGCATTTATTGTACAGGGGTACTGAAGACAAACGACGCTTGGTAATAGCTATTTCACGTTCTAATACAGTAGCAGCCCTTGTTATACACTGATCTAATGTCCCTCTAACAGACCCTCCCACCAGGGATTTCCTGCTTATGCCTGGGCGTGAATTCATTTTTCCGAGAGGTATTTTACCAAGCTCGGGAGCAAATACAGAAATAGTATCAGGTTCAGGGAGAGTTATATTAAATATAATGTTACACAGGTCAGCTAATACAGATCATGTCATGACATAGGTGCCACTGGTAAAGAGTTAGTGTCTTACTTGAAATATCCCACAAAGCAGTTATAAGGGGGGGGGGGGGGCCTGACCCGGCCTCGTCTGGCCTCGGACGGACGTAGATGGCCTGCCCTTTGCCCGGGATTATCCCGGCACAACCCCCGCGCGATCCCGCGACGCGGGGGCTCTGCGATATTTGAAGCGCCTCCGGGAGCAGGAATGACGGCGTCAACCAGCGCCGCCAAGGAGCCTGGGATGTTGAGTCCTGCACTCAGCGGCCGCAGGCGTGGAAAATGCAGCAGCGGGAGGACAGGCAGGACAGAGCGACCAGCGCCAGGAGCAACAACAGGTAGGGAAGAAAATGCCCCCAAAAGTCAAACGTGAGTCTTGAGATGACTAGTTTTCTAAATTAGAATTTTAACACCATTTTCATGTAATCCTTTTTACACTTTATTTTCATCCAATTCTATAAACATTCTCTATATCACAAGAATCATTTTTCACATTAACTTGAAAAAAGGAACAGTCAAATCTACTGTTATTAAACACAAAAAAATTCCACAATACACATATATTATAGCCGTTGTGAATCCCAATGCATTTCGGGATCATTTGATCCCTTCTTCAGGGGAGCTGTAAAAAATAAAGCAAAAGCAAAGACAATTTTTAACATTACTGTGGCGGTACAAAGTGGTGCGAGTCACTTTAAATAATATGCATGCATAACACTCTCAGAATTGCATGTTTAATGTATTGCCATGCAGTAAATCAAAAAAACCTGCACCCAAGTGTAAAAAGGTAGTGGTAAAGTGTACATGCTCAACATAGCCAAAGTGTGTCAAAGATAGGAGATTATTTTACCAACGTGCTTTGTGGAAAGACGACGGAAATTAGAGAAAATGTTAAATACGTGGTACAAGACCTGCAAAGTAAAAGATGGCAATGGAATTACGGAGTTACAACTACAATATAACACGTAGCACTGCGCCTGTAACGCCGGGTTAGAGATTCTACTTGTCATATCAAGAAACCTATTACGCGTGGAAAAATAGCGACTTATAATTCACACCTAGGTGTGCATAAAGAAGAATACCTGATGAACTGAACTGTGTGACACGTCCTCAAGAATTGCTCGAGGGGAAAGCCGGTATGGTGACGATAAAACTTGACCGCCTGCAATAGTGGAATCGAATGCGTAGAATTAGTGGAGCTACTACTATACTGTGGCTACTTAATGATAAAGATATATACATGGAAAAATCCCTGCTACCTGGAGTGCGAACGAAGATTTCCGTTAATTATCAAAAAATATGTGATGCCCTGTGTTTCAACAGTGAAGTTCAAGTATCTGAAAGAGAAAATAAAACATGTTTGTGGCAAACCTCTAATCAAGATATTTCCACCAATAGCCCAGCGTGTGGATGGGTTTAAATACTTGAATCAGCGTATTTTATGCCTGACGCCACAGTAATCTCTACAGTGTTCCGTTAGTCAGTTTACGAATTAAGGGGTATATTATCAACAACTAGCGATAATTGTTGTCTCTAACTTGTTTAGAGACAAAAATTATCGCCGCACATCGGCGATTTTTATCGCAGATAAACCTTGCTATTAGCAAGGTTTATCGCAAATGCGATAAAAAACGCCCGCAATGCATGAATATCGCTGAAAAGTCAGCGATATTCATGCATTATCGAGCAAATGCTCTTAGCCATGTTATCCACCTCCCATTGGATAACATGGCTAAGAACTGCTCAGGGCAGGTGTTAGCTTTTGGAGATATTCGCCCTTAGCGCAAATATCTCCAAAAGTTGGTAATAGGAGATAGCGATGTTAGCGACTGTTTCCAGTCGCTAACATCTTGGCACGCCCACTTTGCATATCATTAGTGATAAATATCACTGACATGCAAAGTGGGGCCCATGATGGTCGCTATCTCCTATTAGCTGTCGCTAACTGGTGTTAGCGACAGCTTGGTAATAGGGAGATAATTTTATCTCCGCTTTCTTGGCTTTTAAAGCCAAAAAAGCGGAGATAAAACCCCTTGATAATATACCCCTAAGGCCCGTGGACGGATGATCAAATAGTCTAGCTGTTAAAAGTGCTAGTCCCCTATGATGTACACTTAATTAACGAGCGAAAGTGTTCCGGTTACCTTAAACGCCGAACAATTGCTGCTCGCGGTTGCTTCCTCCGAGTTGCATAAACGCGTATTCCAACTGTTTGAGTTACATGCGGGAAAATGACTTCCACTATCTAGCTTGAACATAAAAAAAAGGACTAGGTGTGGGTGTTCGGCGAGGACTAGAAGTGCCGTGGCCATATTGCCGTGGCTTGAATCTTACACAGGATGACTTGTGGTGATAAAGTACTTATGTAAGGAACAAGAGGAAGAAGTGTGATCCGGGTGACTAAAGTCAAGAACTCGTCGCCATATGGTTAATGAACAGAAAGAAGTGAAGAAAGATGAAATTTGCAATGTTTAGAGTGGCGTGCTCATTAATACAACCGAACGAGAGAAATGTGATAGTAGAACTAAACCCTATGATAAACATGAAAATAAAATAACTGAAAACCTGTCATGGCAATATTATATAGCTCAAAAATGTGCCTATTTACATTAACGGAGTGCAATACAAAATGGCGAACAAATATTCAGGAATGTATTCAAATTCAATTCTAAACAGCAATATCTATTCAGACATGTGTATAAGTTGTTTAAATAAAAAACAGTGAGTTGTAATCAAATCATTGTATCGTATCTACTATCTAGGATGTCATATTATAACTTTTAGCTATTGAAATGTCATAAGTGTTAGGGACGTAATTGTGAATGCCTGTCTGTGTATAGACATTCATGACATAGTTGGTGCTACGCTAAATGTATGTCAATAAGGGTAAGTTGTTTTCTCATAGAAAACATATCATGTCTATTTTGTCATTTAACCCTTTCGGGTTCATTGTGTCCAGAAATTTGATCCACCAGATTTCTCGTTGTGAAAGCCATTTAGCATTATTACGATCTGGTGCTTGTTGCACGATTTCTGGCACTTGAAACCTCAATTGTGGTATTGTATGGTTGAATTCTGCCCAATGTGTCGCTAAACTTGAGGTAGTTGATTTGGTTCTGATGCGACTTTTGTGCTCTGTAATCCTCACTTTTATTTTCCTTTCTGTCTTGCCTATGTACAACTTGCCGCATTAGCATTTAATGCTGTATATATTGTATGCTGTATTGCAATCAGCTTGATGTCTGATTTTAATAGTTTTGCCCGTTTGTGGATGTACTATGGAAGCACCCGTGAGAACATTGTTGCAGTGAGTGCAATTGCTGCACCTTTTCATGCCTGGATTCTTAGTGGCTGTTTTATCAGTGTTCCTTGTTTGTTTAGTTAACATTTCTTTGAGGTTCTTATTTCTTGTATAGGCAAGCAGTGGTCTATCTCTAAACAGATCTTTGAAATCTTCCTCATTCTGCAGTAATTCCCAGCGTGTATTGATGATCTTCTTTATTTGATCGGATACCGTCGAGTATTTTGTCACAAAAGCCAACTTGTCCTGTTTTTGCCTTGCTTTGGTGTGCAGAAGTTCACTTCTTGGTATGTTTCTCGTTCTGCTTTCTGAGAGGTCTAATATTTTCATTGGGTATCCCCGAGCTGTGAACAACTGAGATAGCAGCACATAAAGTATTCATCTTGGAACTCTTAAATTTCTGCCTGCGTCATTCATATTTCTCATGGAACAATGAATACTTTTTACAAACAAGCGGGACCTCCATGGATTTTCAGGTGCACCGGCTTTTGCAAACATCTTTATGGCCAAATTTGAAAATGATTTTATACTGACTAATGAAACATGGAAGAAACATACTATGTGCTATAAAAGGTTTATAGATGACATCTTCGTTATTTGGACTGGATCAGAAATAACACTAAGAGATCAAATTGCACTATTAAATACAAGAAACAGGCGGATTCAATTCACAAACTCAATCAATTTTCTCCAAATTTCAATTTTAGATGTGAAGGTAACCATAATGGATCAGAAGATAGCAACCGAAGTGTACCACAAACCTACGGATCGCAATAATAAATTATTGTATTCCAGTTTTCACCCTAAAGCTTTATTGCAGAACCTGCCATACTCGCAATTTCTACGAGCAAAACGGATTGCATCTACAGAAGTAGCTCTCACCAAAGAGATGAATAAACAGAGACAGAAATTCACAGCTCGGGGATACCCAATGAAAATAATAGACCTCGCAGAAATCAGAACGAGAAACATACCAAGAAGTGAACTTCTGCACACCAAAGCAAGGCAAAAACAGGACAAGTTGGTTTTTGTGACAAAATACTCGACGGTATCCAATCAAATAAAGAAGATCATCAATACACGCTGGGAATTACTGCAGAATGAGGAAGATTTCAAAGATCTGTTTAGAGATAGACCACTGTTTGCCTATACAAGAAATAAGAACCTCAAAGAAATGTTAACTAAACAAACAAGGAACACTGATAAAATAGCCACAAAGAATCCAGGCATGAAAAGGTGCAGCAATTGCACTCACTGCAACAATGTTATCACGGGTGCTTCCATAGTACATCCACAAACGGGCAAAACAATTAAAATCAGACATCAAGCTGATTGCAATACAGCATACGTTATATACAGCATTAAATGCCCATGCGGCAAGTTGTACATAGGCAAGACAGAAAGGAAAATAAAAGTGCGGATTACAGAGCACAAAGGTCGCATCAGAAACAAATCAACTACCTCAAGTTTAGCGACACATTGGGCAGAATTCAACCATACAATACCACAATTGAGGTTTCAAGTGCTAGAAACCGTGCAACAAGCACCAGATCATAATAATGCTAAATGGCTTTCACAACGAGAAATATGGTGGATCAAATTTCTGGACACAATGATCCCGAAAGGGTTAAATGACAAAATAGACATGATATGTTTTCTATGAGAAAACAACTTACCCTTATTGACATACATTTAGCGTAGCACCAACTATGTCATGAATGTCTATACACAGACAGGCATTCACAAAAACGTCCCTAATACTTATGACATTTCAATAGCTGAAAGTTATAATATGACATCTTAGATAGTAGATACGATACAATGATTTGATTACAACTCACTGTTTTTTATTTAAACAACTTATACACATGTCTGAATAGATATTGCTGTTTAGAATTGAATTTGAATACATTCCTGAATATTTGTTCGCCATTTTGTATTGCACTCCGTTAATGTAAATAGGCACATTTTTGAGCTATATAATATTGCCATGACAGGTTTTCAGTTATTGTATTTTCATGTTTATCATAGGGTTTAGTTCTACTATCACATTTCTCACGTTCAGTTGTATTAATGAGCACGCCACTCTAAACATTGCAAATTTCATCTTTCTTCACTTCTCTCTGTTCATTAACCATATGGCGACGAGTTCTTGACTTTAGTCACCCGGATCACACTTCTTCCTCTTGTTCCTTACATAAGTACTTTATCACCACAAGTCATCCCGTGTAAGATTCTAGCCACGGCAATATGGCCACAGCACTTCTAGTCCTCGCCCAACACCCACACCTAGTCCTTTTTTTATGTTCAAGCTAGATAGTGGAAGTCATTCTCCCACATGTAACTGAAACAGTTGGAATACGCGTTTATGCAACTCGGAGGAAGCAACCACGAGCAGCAATTGTTCGGCGTTTAAGGGAACCGGAACACTTTCGCTCGTTAATTAAGTGTACATCATAGGGGACTAGCAGTTTTAACAGCTAGACTATTTGATCATCCGTCCACGGGTCTTAATTCGTAAACCGACTAACGGAACACTGTAGAGATTACCGTGGCGTCAGGCATAAGATACGCTGATTCAAGTATTTAAACCCATCAACACGCTGGGCTATTGGTGGAAATATCTTGATTAGAGGTTTGTCACAAACATGTTTTATTTTCTCTTTCAGATACTTGAACTTCACTGTTGAAACACAGGACATCACATATTTTTTGATAATTAACGGAAATCTTCGTTTGCACTCCAGGTAGCAGGGATTTTTCCATGTATATCGCTTTAGTATTAAGTAGCCACAGTATAGTAGTAGCTCCACTAATTCTACGCATTCGATTCCACTATTGCAGGCGGTCAAGGTTTATCGTCACCATACCGGCTTTCCCCTCGAGCAATTTTTGAGGACGTGTCACACAGTTCAGTTCATCAGGTATTCTTCTTTATGCACACCTAGGTGTGAATTATAAGTCGCTATTTTTCCACGCGTAATAGGTTTCTTGATATGACAAGTAGAATCTCTAACCCGGCGTTACAGGCGTAGTGCTACGTGTTATATTGTAGTTGTAACTCCGTAATTCCATTGCCATCTTTTACTTTGCAGGTCTTGTACCGCGTATTTAACATTTTCTCTAATTTCCGTCGTCTTTCCACAAAGCACATTGGTAAGATAATCTCCTATGTTTGACACACTTTGGCTATGTTGAGCATGTACACTTTACCACTACCTTGTTACACTTGGGTGCAGGTTTTTTTGATTTACTGCATGGCAATACATTAAACATGCAATTCTGAGAGTGTTATACATGCATATTATTTAAAGTGACTCGCACCACTTTGTACCGCCACAGTAATGTTAAAAATTGTCTTTGCTTTTGCTTTATTTTTTACAGCTCCCCTGAAGAAGGGATCAAATGATCCCGAAATGCATTGGGATTCACAACGGCTATAATATATGTGTATTGTGGCATTTTTTTGTGTTTAATAACAGTAGATTTGACTGTTCCTTTTTTCAAGTTAATGTGAAAAATGATTCTTGTGATATAGAGAATGTTTATAGAATTGGATGAAAATAAATTGTAAAAAGGATTACATGAAAATGGTGTTAAAATTCTAATTTAGAAAACTAGTCATCTCATGACTCATGTATTTCAAAAACGAGCTACTTAAATAGAGCAAACCTTTGGTTTGCACCAGCAGTGCAGGCAAGCTCAAGTGACATAATTGCCACTTGCTACACACTGATCATTTCACACTGGAGGCTAGCCACCCCCTTCTCGCTAGCACGCCCTGTCCAAGCAGAGAGTAATAAGCAGAACAGCTTTAAATATTAAAACTTAAAACAAGTTAACACGAGTGCACAGTACAAGCCATCTTCCTTCCCAAAAGTCAATAGCAGCACCCGCTCCACCGGGGCTGCGCGATATTTGAAGAGCCTCCAGGCGCAGGAATGACGGCGTCAACCAGCGCCGCCAAGAATCCTGGGATGTTGAGTCCTCCACTCGGCGGCCGCAGGTGTGGAAAATGCGGCAGCGGGAGAACAGGCAGGGCAGAGCGACCAGTGCCAGGAGCAACAACAGGTAGGGAAGAAAATGCCCCCAAAAGTCAAAAGCAGCCCCCGCTCCACCGGGTCTGTGCGATATTTGAAGCGCCTCCGGGCGCAGGAATGACGGCGTCAACCAGCACCGCCAAGGAGCCTGGGATGTTGAGTCCTCCACTCGGCGGCCGCAGGCGTGGAAAATGCGGCAGCAGGTGGACAGGCAGGGCAGAGCGACCAGCGCCAGGAGCAACAACAGGTAGGGAAGAAAATGCCCCCAAAAGTCAAAAGCAGCACCCGCTCCACCGGGGCTGCGCGATATTTGAAGCGCCTCCGGGCGCAGGAATGACGGCGTCAACCAGTGCCGCCAAGGAGCCTGGGATGTTGAGTCCTCCACTCGGCGCCTGCAGGCGTGGAAAATGCGGCAGCGGGAGGACAGGCAGGGCAGAGCGACCAGCGCCAGGAGCAACAACAGGTAGGGAAGAAAATGTCCCCAAAAGTCAAAAGCAGCACCCGCTCCACCGGGGCTGCGCGATATTTGACGCGCCTCCAGGCGCAGGAATGATGGCGTCAACCAGCGGCGCCAAGGAGCCTGGGATGTTGAGTCCTCCACTCGGCGGCCGCAGGCGTGGAAAATGGGGCAGCAGGAGGACAGGCAGGGCAGAGCGACCAGCGCCAGGAGAAACAAAAGGTAGGGAAGAAAATTCCCCCAAAAGTCAAAAGCAGCACAGTGAGCATTCTCGTGAGTGGCGAACAAGTCCACCCGAGGAGTTCCCCACGTCCGAAAGACGTGACGAACTACCTCTGGATGAAGCCTCCACTCGTGGTCGGCTGAGAACTGCCTATTGAGACTTTCTGCACGCACGTTCAGAACTCCGGCCAGATGATTTGCCATCAGACAAATCTGATGATCCTGAACCCAGGACCAGAGACGCAGAGCCTCTCTGCGGAGACACTGTGACCCTACTCCTCCCTGCTTGTTGACATACCACATCGTGGTGGTGTTGTCCGTCAGGACCTGAACCGACTGACCGTGAAGGGAAGGGAGGAAGGCCTTGAGCGCCAGACGTATCGCCCGCAATTCCAGAAGGTTGATGTGAAGTAACCTTTCCTCTGGAGACCAAAGACCCTTGATCTCCAGATCCTCCAGATGAGCACCCCACCCTAGAGTGGATGCATCCATTATTACTGTGGCAACCGACGGAGGAAGATGGAAGGGCTTTCCATGAGACAGATTGCCCTCCACACTCCACCAAGGCAGATCTGCTGCAGCTTCTCTGGAGATCCTCACTGACTCCCTGAGATCTCTGTTGTGTTGATTCCACTGCCTGCAGAGGCATCACTGGAGTGCCCTCATATGCCAGCGTGCATGGTTGACCAGCAGAATGCAGGAAGCCGTCAGACCGAGCAGACGAAGGACCTTCAAGACTGGAACGACCTCTCCATTGTGAAATAAAGGATTCATTTCCTGTATGTCGCGAATCTGTTGTGGAGGAGGGAATGCCCAACATACAGTTGTATCCAGTACTGCACCAATGAACAGGTTGTGCTGGGAGGGCACCAGGTGAGATTTGGGTACATTTATCGAAAAATCCAACCTGTACAACAACTGAGTTGTGACTTGCAGATGATGGAGCACTTTTTCCGGAGATTCCGCCTTGATCAGCCAATCCTCCAGATAAAGGAATACTGGAATGCCTGATCTTCTGAGATGTGCTGCCACCACAGCCATCACCTTGGTGAAGACTCGAGGCGCAGTAGTAAGACCAAACGGAAGGACCACAAACTGGTAATGCTGCGATCCCACCGTAAAACAGAGATACTTCCTGTGCGACTTCAGGATTGGAATGTGAAAATCTGCATCCTGCAAGTCGATCAACACCATCCAGTCTTCTTCCAGCAGCGCTTGAAGAACCTGCGCAAGGGTGAGCATCTTGAACTTCTCCTGCTTCAGGTAAAGGTTCAAGATCCTGAGATCCAGGATTGAACAAAGTCTGCCATCCTTCTTGGGGATCAGGAAATACCGGGAGTAGTATCCCTGACACCTTTCCTGCTCTGGAACCACCTCTATCGCACCTTTTCTCAACAGTGCCAGGACTTCCTCCTGCAGAAGCAACAGGTGGTCCTCCGAGCAAAAACCTTGGCAAGGAGGGTAATTTGGGGGAAATTCCAGAAAGGGAAGAGCATACCCATTCTCCACGAGATTGAGAACCCAAAGATCTAATGTAACCAATTCCCAATCCCGTAGAAAATAGGTAAGCCGACCCCCTACAGGACCCGCATGATCCGGAATAGTGGATCTAGGGCTACTTTGCTGCTGAGGGAGGGGGGTGGGTAGCAGAGGAGGAAGAGGAGGCCTGACGTCCATGGGGACGAGCTCTTTGTCTGCCTCTGTAGGACCTTTACAAAGGATTTTGCTGCTGCTGCTGCTGTGTCTGCCTATAGGGTCGAAAAGAAGATCTTCCAAATCCCCTATATCTTTTGATCACAGAGATTGCAAACCCAAAGATTTTGCTGTTGCCCTGCTGTCCTTAAACCGTTCTAATGCAGCATCAGCCTTCTTCCCAAAAAGGCCTGAACCATCAAAGGGCAAATCCATTAATGCAGCCTGAACATCAGCCAAGAACTCCGAAGTCTTTAGCCTAGCCGCTCTTCTAGTGGCTATCGAAAAACCCATTACTCTTGCTACCGAGTCAGCCGTGTCCATACCACTTTGAAAGGCCTGCCGAGCAGCAGCTTGCGTGTCAGACATCACCTCGTTGAAATTTTATCTGTCCTCTTCAGTAAGCTTAGGTGACAACTGCTTCACTGAATCCATCAAAGTATGGATATACCGTCCTAGCAAACAAGTGGATTTGGTGATTTTAAGGCCATATTGCCAGATGAAAATACTTTTTTTGCAGTCTGGTCCAGCTGCTTTGATTCCTTGTCTCCAGGCACTTGAGGAAAAGAGCCTACAGATCTCTTAGAGCAGGCAGCTTGCACCACCAAACTCTCCGGTAAGGGAGGAGAGGACAAAAAGTCAGGGTCACCAGGAGCCACTCTGTAACGCCTAGCCACGGCCTTGGACACTGGAGGAGCCATTAGAGGCCTACTCCATACTTCCAGTATTGGATCCGTTAGGGCGTCAGTAAAGGGAAGAATAGGTTCAATACCGTGATGATGGTGAATGAAGTACTTCAGTCAGTATATTTGACTTGTATTCAGCTGTAGACAAAAAAAGTCAATTTCAAAAAGTCTGCTGCCTTCTTAATCACAACGTGATAAGGCTCCACATCTTTAGAAGGAGCACCTGACACTGAGGCCTAATCCCACTCAGGGGACAGCTCTAACCCACTTGCCTCTCGCAAGTCATCTAAATAATCCTCAGGATCAAGAAGCTCACCTTCCTCGTATTCAGCTTCCCTATAACTCTGATCCTCTAAAAGGCACTGGGCTTCACGCCTCGACCTCTCCTTTCGAATCGACTTCGTCGGATCTGGTATCGACTCCGAAGGCTCCGGAGCCGACGTCGAGCTTGGAGGCGGATCTCGAGGTCTATCCGACGTCGGTGAAGCTGCATACGGCGTCGATGACTTCGGCGGCGCTGAGATATGCCAAGGAGGAGTCGGCGTCGGAATAAAAGGAGGGAAAGGTGCCGGAGCGTAGGCTTGAGGTACACCCAAATTATAAGCCAATGGACCTATGGTACCAGCCGGTGCTCCAGAGGGGTACATGGCTCTCGCATAAACACCATACATGGCGTTTAAAAAATGTGAGGGGTCCTGTCCAGGACCTGGAAAGGGAGGATACAAATCCACCAGCTGCTCCTGAGGAGGCTGCACCGGAGTCGACACCTCTTGTTCCTCTTTGTCCTCGGGTTGGCCAACCGGAGTCATCAAGCCCTGAGGATCAGGAACCTCTTCCTCCTCACGAACCGGAGATTGCGATGGAACTGGAGACGTATTCAACTCCGAAGCTGGTGAATGTTCCGGAGATTCAAAAGGCAAGGCCTCACCTTCAGGATCCTGACCCGGGGAGGGAGTCACCATGCCCCTTTGTTGCCTTCTTCCAGATGACTTAGCTTTTGAGTCCGAATCCTTCCCTGAATGATGCCTGGAACGATGTCTCCTCTTCTTATGTTTCTTCTTCGAAGACCTGGAAACATGTCCCGACGTCGACTTTCGAAGCCGACCTCGAACGAGACCTCGACCTCGACCTCGACCTCGATTTCGATCTTGACTTCGAGCACCTCGACTTCGACCTCAAACTCTTCCTGGCCTCCCTACCTTTCAATTTGGCAACAAGCAGTTTGGCCTCACGTTCTCGAAGAGCCTTCGAGTTCATCTTTAAACAGGATCCACAACTCTGGAAGTCGTGATCCGAACTCAGGCACCAGATGCAGTCACTATACGGATCCGTGATGGACATCATCCTGCCGCATGCATCACAGGGCTTAAAACCTGCCTTCTTCAACGACATCTTTTGAAAAGACAGCTACACCAAAAAAGATACAGTAGAAATCCAACAGTAACAAAGTTACCACGAATTGCAACAGAAGATTCCCGAAACCGTTAGCGTCGACGACGCGGAAAAAAGGGAACTGATGTCATCACACCGACGTAGGCCTAATAAGGAGTCAGGGACATCAGTCGGAGTCACGCGTGATGCCGTGCTCCTATGACGTCGTCCACGCCGGCGTACTGCAAAAGAATTTTCTGAACGTTGGTGAACGTTGCTGACGCAGGGGGATATTCACAAGGTGAGGAATCCACTAGCAGATGTATCCATCAGAAAGAACACCTATGCACCCAGCTTCCCTGGGTGAGGTAACTCGAGTACTCCGGTGCTCCCGTGGGTAACAACTATCCAAGTGTCCTAGTTTAACTGGGTTTTCCCGTAGTCCACCCGGTAGTGTCCAAAATCAACTACTTTGTGACTTTTACGTTCCCATTCATTCTCTATAGTAACTCGCGTGTGTGTTTAGACTCTGCACACGCATCCTGTGGGTCTCCTACTTCCATTCCTTTGGATGGTCAGCGTAGTCCCAGCGATTTCCTAGGCCCTAGGCCTACTCACCTTGCCTGAAGTGGTTCTTATACCACTTCTTTAGTATATGGTTTGTGAGGCCCCTAGGGCAGAATTGTATTTGTGCAACTTATAGTATGCTTATTGAGTAACTTGTGCTGTATCTCGAACTCTGACCTCATAAAGAGTGCAGAGGGGTTGTGTTAGTAATAAATACATATATATTTGATATATACCTTGTGTGGTGTCCTTTCATTTGGTATTCAAGGGATTATAATTGGTAAAACAATTGGCTTCACATGCTCTCTGAAGTGTTAGCCTAAGACTGCTTTGTCCATGCTACCACTAGGATAGCTGATCTATAAGGTTGACTTTACAACTGTCACCATAAGGGTTGTTTGGACTGGTGCAGTGTGCTCACTAGAATAGTGAACATCATATACCATGCCAACTTCTCACATTGGTGTGCAGCGGTTGGGATAAGAGCTTGCTGATTGTTTTACCATATAATCTTGAAATATCATTTGAAAGATCACATTAAGGTACCCAGAGGTACATATAAATCAAGTCTTAAATACTTAAGTTCTACTGAACTTAGTTGTTGTAGAGCAAAGGGCCTAGCACACCGTGACTACAACTCCAAGAGAGGTTTAGTAGATAACACTTAGTGTAGGTAGGTGCATACACCACACCTCACTAGATCATGTCTCTGAGAGCAGAACCAAGTGTATCTCTCCCAGTAGAATTCGACCCCCTGAGGGCACCTTCTAGATATGATACTTTTACCTTCCATGAGTTAAGGCACTTGTGCACAACTAGGAAGTTAAAACAAGGGTCAAACACTACCCTCAAGTAACTGATAGAGATCCTAGAGGAGTTTGATGTTAAGAAAGCAGCTAACCCAGGTCCTTCAGGCAGTGCAGAAGAGGGTCAGCCCTCAGCAGAAGATTCCCCTGACCACAATCTAGTTGATGATAGTGAAGTGGATGAGGATGCTGAATAGGATAGGATGACACTGACCAGGTTCAAGTTTTAGAACTTAATCAGGTCAACCTAAGCTAGCATGGGGCTGTAGAGGGCGTAGCCCCTTTCGGACCTCCAAACAGGTTTAACACTGTGCCCAGAGGGAGGAGATCCCTATCCAGAGAATCTCAGCTTTCTAATGGCTCGGTAGGCTCTGATGCATCTGCTCAGAGGAGAATGACTTCCCCTCAGAGGAGAGAACACCAGGCCAGAATGAAAGAAGTCAATCTGAGGATTGAGAGGCAAGAACTTGCCCTAGCCAAAGAGAGACTTGCTCTTGCAAGAGAGCAAAAGTTAAGTGGGTAAGAACCCACTGGTGGCAGCATTATCCCTAAGGATAGAGAGAGGACCATAAAAACCTTAAGATTGTCCCTCCCTACAAGCGTGGGGATCACATCCACAAGTGGATAACTGCTTTGGAGAGGGCTTGCAAAGTACAGCAAGTACCCCAAAGTCAGTGGGCAGCAATCTTATGGCTCTCCTTTTCAGAAAAAGGAAAAGACAAGCTCCTCACAGTTAGTGATGAAAATGCTGACAACTACACTGTCCTGAAGAGTGCTCTGATTGATGGGTTTGGCTTAACCACTGAATAGTATAGGTTGCTGTACAGAGACACCCAGAAGACACAGACTCAGGACTGGACTGACTTTGTAGATTGTGCCACTAAGGCTCTGGAAGGCTGGTTACTGGGCAGTAAAGTTAAAGACTATACAGGATTGTATAGTTTGATCATGAGAGAACAAATACTTAATAATTGTCAGAACCAGTTGTTGCACCAACACCTGATTGACTCTGATCTGACCTCTCCCCAAGAATTGGGAAAGAAGGCGGACAAATGGGTCAGAACCAGGGTGAGGCAGAAAACCCAGAGCCAAGGTGGTGATCAGAAGAAGCAAGATTAAAAGGGTGGGGATCAGAAAGCAAAAAAACAGACGTCTTCACCAGGTCCCCAAAAAGCTTCTAATGAGGGGGGTTCCAAGAAATCCAAGAAGAAAGAAGGTCCAAAGAAACCCTGGTGCAATTTTTGTAAAAGTAATACTCACTGGACCAGTGATTGCACCAACAAGGAGGCAGCTCCAACAACTATTGCCCCTAAGGCAACTGTTCCCCCTAGTACAGCTAATAGTGGTGGTTCTCTTTTCTTTTTTTTTTTTTACTATTTTTTATTGAACAAGGTAGTAGGGAATCATGAAATCATTGGTACAGAATTAAAAAAACAAAGACATTATACATATCTGGTTTTTTAACAGTCAGACAATTTACAGACAATTTACAAGAGATAAAACTGGAATAAAAACAGAGGATTTAGAGGGAAAAGAGACCGTTATAAAAACTTACAAAGTCCTTGTGCAAAAAAACGCAATTTTTAGTGAACAATATCACTGCAAATAAGTGCAAAAACTGCAATAAAGTGCAACTGCCAAAGGAGATAAAATCCAATAAAGTGCAATTTTAAAGTGCTTAGTGCAATAAAGTGCAAAAACAGCTATTATAAAGCAGCAATATTACAAAAAAAGTGCTAGAAGTTCACATTACCCTCTCCATCCTTATAATCTTCCTTTCAACAATTCCAGATTCTCAAAATATTTCCAATTTCTTTCAAATCTTGCAATGGCTCCCATCCTACCTGCATAAGCTCTTTCGAAATTACATGTTCTTCTCATTTTATTGAACCATTGTATCTGTGATGGAATCACCACTGATGTCCAGTTTTGAAGGATTAAGGACCGTGCAACTACACAAGAAATAAAAATAAATACCTCTTCTGTTTTTTCAAACCTGCTCCTCTCTTCACATATGCCAAACAGGGCTTCGGGCAAGAATACTTTCCCAGTTACCAACTCCATATCTGCGAATATCCCCTTCCAAAAAGATTCCAACTTCGGGCAGGAGAAGAAGATATGACACCATCCTCCCTGACCCATAGTTTTACATCTAAAACACTTATTCACAACTTCCGGGAACATTCTCTCCAGGGCCTCCGGGGTATAATACGCGAGCCTACGCGATAAAAAAGACATTCTTTTGTAATTAGCTGCCCGAAGTGCTTTATTGCCCAAATGGCACAATAGCTCCCAATCCTTTACTGTAAGAACACACTGTGTCGAGAGGCTTATTTTCTCTAGATGTCTATCAATTACAGGAGAAGAATTAGCAAAGTAGAGCTTTTTGTGCCAAAATCCTATACCTTTATTGTTATCCCCGTACAAAGCTGATATCAAGGCAGTGGGAGAGATGAACAAGCTACCTATCTCTTTCCTAATAAAATAGACCATTTGTAAATACTCTAAAAACATAAGTCGCCTGGAATTATTCATTCTATTTAAAATCTCCTGCCAGCTAATGATCTTAGTTTGTACAAACAGATGTCTTAATTCCCTAAACCCGGAAAGTTCCCAATCTTTCAGATGATTCAAGGATATCTTCAGACCCATTTTGACACATTCAGACAAGCTCACATACATAGAGCCATCAGAGCCTTGTTTTTTAAAAAGCAGCAGTAGTCTCGCTGTATACACTTTTAACGTCTTATATCTTGATTTTTTAGGGAGCTTAGCAGTTTTTAAAAAGATAGGAATTTGAGAACCTGCTTCCTGTATCATTTTTCCTAGAAAGAAGTTATCTCTTGTCTGTCTAATCCTTAATAATCCTGCCACAATATCAAAAAAGGTTGCTTCATAATATGTCTTATAATGGGGGAGAGCCAAACCACCTTGATCAACCGCAAGTTGGACCACCGAAAGCTTGACTCTTGAGGCCTTTTTGTTCCAGATAAAACCTCTCAACATGGATTAGAGTTCATTAAAAAAAAGCAATATTAACTTTAATTGGAATATTGCTAAACAAAAATATAAGCAATGGCAATACAATCATTTTGCCTAGTGACATTCTACCAATTAATGACAATGGGAGCAAACACCATTGATCTAGCAGATTCCTTATTTTAGTCTTCATTTTAATATAGTTCAAGGCAAAGAGTTTTTCATATTCTCCTGTCACATAAATACCTAAGTATCTAATCAGGTCCCTTTTTACTGCTTGGGGCTGAAGATAAATCAGAAGGAAATCTATGCTTGTGTTTAATGCCAAAAGTTCAGTTTTTTTTCATTAACCTTATACCCCCCTATCTTTTCATAATCCTTGAGCTCCTTCATAAGACGTATGATGTTTTCTTTTCCAGGAGCCAAATAAAGGATAATATCGTCGGCGAACAGTTTTAACTTAGACATCCCGATGATGGGGGCTAAAATAGCAATATTATTCCTTATTTTTGTTACTAAAGGTTCAATAAAAAAAGTAAAAAGCAAGGGGGATAATGGGCAACCTTGCCTTGTTCCCCGATTTATTTGAATCTTCCCAGCTTGTTTAGCATTAATAATTATCTGGGCTGATGCCCCTTCATAGATATTATTTATCATTTGTATAATTGAAACAGGGAATCCAAAATGACCTAGAGAGAAAAAAAGTGCAGACCAATTAACTAGATAAAATGCCTTTTCTGCATCAATCATTAAAATACACGCACCTGTCAAATTTATGTTAAAATAATCTAGAGCCTGTATCAGAATTTCTGTATTAGCTGCCATATACCGACTCACAATAAAACCCGTCTGATCGTGATGTATTACCTCCTGAGCTGCTAATACAAATCTTTGCGCCCAGATTTTCATCAGTAACTTGTAATCAGAGTTCAGAAGGCTGATCGGTCTATAAGAATTCACATCTTCTGGATTTTTATCTTTTTTAACGAAGCTAATAATTGTAGAGTCTTTGAATTCTGGAGGGACCTTTCCACCTAATCTAATGTGGTTAAATACATTTTTAAGAGGTTCTTCAAGTTCCTTGGTGAACACCTTATAAAATTTGATAGGGAACCCATCCTGTCCGGAAGCTTTTGCTCCCGATGTATGCTATCGTGAATTTCAGTGGAGCTTATTTCACCCCCGATTTGATTACTTCGGAAATCGGAGATTTTGGGAATTTCTAGGTTAGCAAAATATTCCTGAATCATTATATCCTCCACCTGATATTCTGTGGAGTAAATTCTCTCATAATGATCCAGGAATATTTTAGCAATTCCTTCACTCCGAGTTTCTACTCCACCTTGAGGATCTCGGATTTTTAAAATGACGGATGACTCTTGTTTCTTTCTAATAGAATTAGCCAAAAGCTTCCCTGCCAATTGACTCTCTTCGTAGACCCTTTGCTGAAAGGCCTTTGAACTATTTATCTCTTCCAAGGTCAAAAAATCCCTTAAAAGAGCTTTAGCCTGATCCCATTGATTCGGCTGTTGGTTAAATTTTAAAGCATATTCCCTCTCGGCAGTACTCTGAAGAGCGGATATTTTGCGCTTACGATCATTTGCCTTGTTGTTGGAAAACGCAATGATCTGCCCCCGAGCAGTTGCTTTAAAAGCACCCCATACAGAAAAAGGTTCGGCTGAATTTTTGTTCACCCAAAAAATTCGATCACCCACTCTTTGAACCCTTAAACCCAATCCTTGTTCTGGAGAAGGGTGCGATCCAGCTGCCACCTGGGTCGCTCCACTTCCATTCCTCCTATCATAAACTGAACTTCAACCATCCCATGATCTGAAAAAGGGTTACATCCTATCAAAGTTCTAACGATTTGAAGTGATCTAGAAGTCAGAAAAAAATCTATTCTGGATGCTGATTGAAACCTGCCAGAAAAGCATGTATATGCCTCCCTATCAACATTCCAAGAGCGCCAAGAATCCCGCAATTGGTATTCTGATAGAAGTGCTTCAAATATACATTTTGTCTTAGGTTTTAATTGCTTTTTATTCTTGTTAGAAGTGTCCTTCCTCAAATCCTCCTAATATAATTTGCCCTGGGGTGCCCCTTAGAACCTCACTAATTTCATACAAGCCTGAAATATCATCGAGGATGGGGCCATAGTAGTTCACAAAATTAAATATTTTCCCCAACAGCTTTGCTACAACCCAAAGCCATCTACCTCTAGAATCTCTTTGAACCTGAAGGATTTCCCTGGGAAGGTTTCTTGCAAAATAAACCGCAACTTGCCTTTGGGCAGTCCCTGCTGAGGAGAAGAACCCATGAGAAAAATATCTCGGCAAAAACAACTTCGGGGTATTCGTCTTCAGATGCGTCTCCGGGAAAAAGACCACCTGTGGATTAAAAGTTATTACCCATTTCAGTAAGGCTCCATATTTCTGCTTATTAAGCAAACCATTCGCATTTATGGACAGGATACTGCATGTACTATATTTCATCTAGAAGCTTGTAAATTCTTCTACATATTCCGTACCAACCAACGATAAAAATCAAACTACAAAACATACTGCACTTGTTCCTTTTTACTGCATTTGCCCCCCACCCTTGCCCTCCCCCTGAATGTGGAGCCCCCCTCCCCTTCCACGCAGCCCACATTCCTCCCTCTTCTCTCTTCTTTGGGTCGCAGCCCACATTCCTCCCTCTTCTTTCTTCCTTGGGTAAATAGTGGTGGTTCTCAACAGAGGTGTGTAGTAGGGTTAAGCTTGGGAACTGAGATGGACTCTGGCCTAGTCATAGTACCAACTCAAGCTGTCCTTGTCTGTGATGTGGACATGGCTATGTCCTCTACTGTGGTCACCAGTAACCAGGGCAAGTGCAGACAGACACCTTAAATCAATTATAAAGTGGCTCAGGCCTACAGGGACACATGTGCCAGTGTCACCATGTGACGCCTAACTTTGTGGACCCTGGAAAGATCATACTAGGTGATAATTACCTAGTGACCAATGCTAGCAATGTCACTACCACCCATAGTATGGCAGTTGTTAATTTCTCCTGGGGAGGGGTAACTGGCCTCAAAAGAGTTGTTGTAAGTTCAGACCTCCCAGTAGAATGTTTGTTGGGCAATGATCTAGAATCTTCAGTCTGATCTGAAGTGAAGTATAGGACTCATGCAGAGATGCTGGGCATATTAGCACATGTCCTTGCTGTGACCAGGTCACAGGCCAAAAAGTGCCAAACTGAACAGGCCCTGGATCCTGAAACTATGGAACCGTTACCTACCAAGAGAAAGAGCAGTGGGGTTAAGGCAGAGCCTCCCACTCTGCCTCAGAGTGAAGATCAGCCTTCTGAGGAAGCTGATAGTGAGACCCAAGAAGGAACTGTCCTATAAGAGCTTGAGCCTGATCAGGTTGAGTTTCTTGGGACAGGGGGACCTTCAAGGGCAGACCTGAGGCAGGCGCAGCTGGACTGCCCCTCCCTTGAACCCGTCAGACAGCAAGCTGTTGCTGAGGCTGCTGGGAATACTACAGGTACTCAAAGAGTATATTGGGATGAAGGGCTCATTTATTCAGAGGCTAGAGACCCCAAGCCTGGTGCTTCAAGGAGGTTGGTCATACCTTTGACATTTAGGGGTTTCCTTCTTACCATAGCCCATGATATTCCCTTAGCAGGACATCTTGGCCAAAACAAGACTTGGGACAGGCTTGTCCCTCACTTTAACTGGCCACACATGTCAGAAGATACCAAGGAGTTTTGTCGCTCCTGTGTCACCTTGTTGTGTTTCTATCTAGGACCCTAATTCGATATTCCCGATGTATGCCCTTATGTGGTTATAATAAATAATATCCTTATAAAGGCATAAAAATCATATCCATATTTAGTAATAGCCCATGCAGTCCAAATACGGCCCGGCTACTCCCCTAGACTCCTAGAAAGTACAACGCGTTCTTTAAACAAACCAAGCCTCCAGCAGCCTGGGAATCACCCCTGCTTTTGTTTTGATTTGCACAAGAACTCCTGGAGTCCAGAAAGAACTGTTAGTTCTTAGTGACGTCTATGTCCAACCTTACGTCAAACCCGGCACCTTTCAGGTATAAATATACCAACGTTGCCTTAAGCAAACACACGGTGGTTTGGAGCAGAGTGCCTATCTACTTGCCCGGAAGCCCAGCTGATGCGAGAGCCGAAGGAAGCCGCCCCTCTCTTTTGACGCACTGAGAGAGACGCTGTCTTTTTCTCCAGCCGAGAAAATCCAGCTCCGGTGTTTCCAGTCACCCTTGCGGGTTGCTGGGAGATCGACTCCTGAGAGAGAGATACAAGGCCTCCTACATTCTATTACCAAGGTACGGAGCTTACTAAACCCTTAAGAGTTTTCTTGATTCAGATCCTTGGCAAAAACCAACTTAACTTAAACTGCTACTTACTCACTCCTTCCCACGTATTAGGCTTAGGTCAGGTACACCGGGGTAGGCGTAGATTAGAAGCACCAGTTGAGTACGTTAGTCAATGTTTTTATGTATGTATATATTTTATCCACTTTAAAGTATCATATGGCTAAGAAACCATATCAATGTTTTTACAGTATTATTTCATAATACTCCTTTTACTGTACGCACTTTACTTCATAAGTATTGCAATTGTGGCAATTCATTTCTCTTGCATGAGAAAGAAGACTGCTCAATAAATAACACCTTTTATTGAAAACGCCCGTCTCTCTATTTCTCTGCACTCTGGTGAAACTAAGTACTCACGATTGACTGAGTGAAATAACTGTCTATTGTTTTCACACGACTCTTGAGATATATTCTTTATTCTGAGGGAGCAAAGTTGTCATGTTTATGCGGTTGTCAGAAGCTAATCCCTTCTTGTCTAAATCAGGAGAGTTAACTCTTTCCAGAACATTCGAGAAAGTTTCTAGTGACCTCTGAGCTAGCTGGCAAAACTAATTAAGTCTAATATAGTCAGTAGAGACCTAATTGACCTCAGTCCTACGTCTACACTGCTGTTTATATTATTCCAATGCGTAGAGCCTATTGGGAATATAGGAACTACACTACATGGCGCCCAACGTTTGGTAAGGCAATAATCTAACGCAAGACATTAGAGTAACTCAGTCGTGCTTTTTCACACAGACCCCTTTTCCCGTAAAAACTCCAAAAGACGTCTGGAGTGGGTAAAAGGTTAATATCCGCCGGAACTTAGTAGGAAGAGATTCCTATGTATAGTTTTTGGTTTAGTCAACGTTGAAGGATACAGTGTTCCAAAATATTGTGCACCTAATCTTTGTTTCCTTGGAAACTTGCTCTGCAGACTTTCATTAAGACAATGTCAACTAACGGAGAAAGCAATGTAACCGGTGAAGCTGCAGTAGATGCAAATCAACCGGGTTTCGATGTTACAGGGTTTAATGAAAATGAACCGGGTGCAATTATCATCCCGGCAAATGTAAGAAGAACTATAACTCTTAAACTCATAGCAAATGGACTATCATCACGAGGTGGTACAGTCATATTCGTGGTAGAGGCCCATGAATATCCGCAGACAGAGGTAATCTATTCATGGATACACTTTCCAGCAGCAAACGCTGTAACACAGGACTTCCACTATTACAAAATAGAGGAACCTACGGATGAATACACTCCTTTCGAGGACGTTCAAATCCCACTAACTTACCAAGAGCACCTGCTCTGGTTTAAAGGCAAAATCACATCATCAGGCTCCGTCCACTAGGTAGACCAGGAGCAACGTGGCCGGTTCTAGCCAGCTACACACCCCATCCCGACATTGAAAAAATGTCAGGCCGGGAACTTTTAGCTCAGCTAAAACAACTTATCAAAATACATAGACAAATGGTCCAATATGTCATGCGGACTTCAACAGTCCAACCAGCAATAATAATTCCACAGACCACCCCTCACCAGGGGAACACAAATAAAATCACACCACAGAATATACAATCAGCAATTGGCAAAATTCCCGCAAAACGGGAACAAATTCCATTCTGGTTAGCCCAGAAAATCACTCAAATAGAGGCAGTATTTCCAGATACTACACCTCATGAGAAACACAGAATTCTGACTATCTGTCTTCCAATGGGGATCGCACCATATGTGGAGGACTGTGACACTTGGGGCACAGTCTTTGCTTCGATATACACAAAAACACATGGTGTCCCGTCCATGGCGGTTATACCAGATGTACAAAGACAGATTCAAAATGAATACGGTCCAGAACCTGCTTTAACTCTGGGTATGAAATTACTGAAAGACTTCAAGCAGGTCTCGGCTATATTATTAGCCAACATAAAAGGAGAAGCAGCATCTGTGGCGATCCGCCAGAAATTGAAAGAAACAGTTACAGCATAACAACCTTTTGAACTTGCCAGAATCATAGAAAAATCCTATGAAGACCTAGGAAGAGATAGTTTGGGTGGGAAACCAGTAAAACCCAACTACTTGAAAATCCTGAAAAAACCTTTATTAAAAATAATCTAAACACTCCAAAAAAGAGTTGGGATGGTAATAAACAATCCACTCCCAGAGAAAAATGATTCCAGTCCAGAGGAAGGTCTCCTCAATGGAGAGATAGATCTCCAGAACGAGGTGGCAAGTCTCCCCAGAGGGAGCCCTCTGAGAAAAGATACAACCTTAGAGATAGGGATAAATTGAGAAAACCTGATAGATATCAAGATATTGATACACGTCCCTCTCGATCTTTTCAGACTTCCTCACAGAAATCGGAAAGAAGAGGACGGTCAGAACACAAGGAAGAGCACGTCAAGTCCAAAGACAAGAAACCTGCTCATCAAAGTAAAAAATTACAATATCCAAAGAAGAAGGTAGCTAGTATTAAAATAATAAAACATGCCGAGGATACTGAGGACACAACTGAAAAACGAAGAGTGGGCCCAGACAGTGCTAGACAGTGCAGCAGAAGTGACAATAGCTCGCAAGAGACTGACGAATCTTCTGGAGACAGTGGACACGAATGAATACATTCAGGTGGAAACTGCAGACACCAGAGTTAGCAAACCCCATGAATTATACGAAATAACATTGCGTATAGAGGGGGATAAAACTAGGAAAGTAAGGGGTCTCTTTTGGGATAACCTTTTGAAAGGCTATGCCATCCTGTTAGCTGAGAAAGACTGGCCACCAGAGTTTGTCAGGGAGTGCCCTCATGGCGAAGAAATGATTATGCCTGCCTTCTCAAATCATATTCCAATTCATAAAAAATACACATTAGCAAGAAAATGGGCAGTAGCCAAGCTCCTGCATTATATAAAAATCATGTAGGATGGGATGAGGATTCTCCTCCTCCCAAAATCCAGTTAAAAAATCAACCCACTGCACAACGGCAGTACCCAGTTAGACAAGAAGCTAAAAAGCAAGTCAGGGAGATCTTAGATCAACTTGAATATCAGGGGGTGATTGAAACATGCACCTCACAAATTAATAATCCTTTGTTTCCTGTCTCCAAGCCAGACAATTCATATCGTCTAGTTTTGGACTACAGACACCTAAACTCCTTCTGCAAAACATTTGCAGTACAAAACTCACACAGTGCAGCACTAATGAATAACATCGTGCGCAAAAAATATAACACAACATTAGATATCTCAAATGGTTTCTTTTGTCAAAACATTGCACCTGAAAGCAGGTATTTGACCGCTTTCTCAATAATGGGGTCGCAAAAACACTTTAGTCGACTCCCACAGGGATTCAAGAATAGCCCAGGATTATTCTCAGCAAGATTAACAGAGTTACTACAAATATATGATGATGAGGCATTATATTATGTCGATGACATCTATCTCACAGATGATGACCTGGAGACTCACTTGAAAAGAGTGAACACCATAATACTTGGGTTCGCAGCTGAGGGTTACAAATTCAACTTTAAGAAGTCAAGAATTGTCCATCTAACTGTCCTGTTTTTAGGATATGAATTATCAAGTGAAGGCAAAAGCCTAGCAGACAATTTCTTAGAGCAATGTGATGTACTCCAAGCTCCAAAAACGCTGAAGAACTTACAATCAATACTAGGATTCCTGAATTTCGGAAGAACATACATTCTAAATTATGCAGAGAGGGGTTAAACCTCTCTATGAATTAATAAAACCTGATTTCAAAACAATAAATTGGACTCAGAAACACACAGAAATTTTAAGATCATTACAAGCAGACATGTTAACTAAAACAAAATTGCAAACCCGCGAAAACATAGGCAACCTTGTAATCCGAGTCATCCCAGGAAGATGCGGATTCACGTACCTAACCTCTAATGAGGGAGAAACGGTACCAATTGCTTACAAATCACATTTGTACACACAAGCTGAAATGAAATTCAGTTCTACTGAAAAAATTCTAATAGCGGTTCAAACTGCTGTAGCAAAAGAAAGAGCCCAAGCAGGAAGATAACTGTTTTAACAGCAGAATCAGCCCTTGAGGCATTAACAAGCCCACACAATTTAAATGCTGTGGCATTAGATCCAAAATGGATACAATGGGAAAATTCTCTTGCTGCAGAAGACGTGAAATACTATTTTGACCCGAAAATGAAAAAACTAGAAGATCTAGAATATGAAGAAGAATATCCTCTGCCAATCGAAATTCTGCCTCTCGAACAATACACATGTGTAATCTACATGGACAGATTTGCACAACACTACGATGTAGAGGAAAAATACTACAACACAGCGTGTGCGATTGTTAAAGGTCGCTGGCGCTTTGGTAAATTCAGACCATTAATTACCAAAACTGAATCACTCAGAAACTGTACAGCTCAGCGAGCTGAAATAAGATCTTTAAAGATGGCGCTTGAAAATGTCGATCGCGACGTCCCCACACTAATAGTGTGCGATTCGCATTACTGCGTCAAGTCTTACAATAATGACATGCAGACCTGGATTCAAAACGGTTACAAAGATGACACAGGTGCCACAATAAAGCATAAAAAGCTCTGGGAACAAGTAGTTCTTTTGCAGAAAGAACTACGAAAGACTCACGTGATACATACACTGAGTCATCAACCTGATGGCGTTCACGTTGCAGGGAATTCATTGGCTAACAGAGCCACAGCGGAAGCGGTTCAACCGGCTTCCGTAGCCACAAAAAAGCGTTCTAAAAAACACATAGACGGGGAAACAATGCTAGCGGTAAAAGCCTCGTTAAAAGGCGACTATGCAGCATTACCTCTCGGCTATCCACTTAATAATACATACATAATTGATGCAAACTCCGTTCCTTTTGCTCAAATCCCTGGAGTGGGGGATAGAGTAATTCCAAACACGAACCGGAGAGTCTTCTTGATTGAAGCAGCACACATGGGATTATGTCTAAGGCACCAAGAGATTCTGAAATCTCTAAAAGAATTACAATCAGAATACTGGTGGCCGGGGATGAGCCTGCAACATTACAGATTTGCAAAGGCTTGTCCAGACTGCAACCGAGATCGCAGTCGCGAACTGGACCAGACTAGTGCAAGGACACCTCTATTAGAAAGCATAAGGCTATCTATACGCAAAAATCCAGCAGGAGAAACGCGATCCCATAAATATTAAGACTAGATTCACTTAAAATGCAGACACCAGCGCTCGGCTGACGCCAGAACTGTTATAAAAGATTTGTGAGTCTTTATCGGCACATATGCAATTGGCATGCTACATTCTGACCAGGGTCCTGCGTTTAGCTCTCGAGCTTACAAAGAGGCCATGAACAGCATGGGCATTGCATTGCGGTACTCTTCTCCATTCCATCCTGAGGGAAATGCGGTAGTGGAAAGAAAAAACCGGGACATAAAGCAATCTATAACGGCGAGGGTATTAGGTTCGGGTGATGGGTGGGTCAAATATTTAACAAGTGTCCAACGTAGTCTTAACAATCTGCCAAGAAATTCTCTAAAAGGACTCACTCCGTACGAACTATTGTTTGGTACTAGAATGCGAATCCAGGATCTTGATTGTCAGACTTCAGTGGTAGAAGAAAAAGCCTTTGATATCAAAGATCGTTTGGCTGTTTTACAGGACTTAAATGAAACAAGAAGAAGTCTGAGTAATATAAAGTTAAAGCCAACAGACACTGAAGAAAAACCACCTGTCCCAGCAAGACCTGTCTGGATTCCAAAGATTGGGGATCTAGTCAGAGAGAAAATCGATGTGAAGAAGAAATTTGGGCCTTCTTAAAGAAAAGCAGTACCTGTCTTAGCTGTCAGCGGAACAAGATCAGTTGTACTACCGCCCATTGCTGGTAAAAAGGAGAACCGAGTTGTATCCATCGACCTGGTAAAACCACAATCATGTGGCCAATAATAAGTAGTAGGCCCAGTGACCTCCCAAGAAATACCAGAAGACCAAATTTTGCTACAATCCAAGAGGTTCAAACTGAGAGACTAATCACATTTGATAAACCTGCAGTGAATAATAAAGGACTAAGCAACAAAGCCATGGAACTTGTGCCTCTTGAAACCCAAATTGCAACAGTTCGTCAAGAAACACCAGTCTACAACGATGTAGCCTCAGACTATGCTAGTGAAACAAAGAAAAATCCAGAAGCAAATGTAAATCCGGAAGCAATTCCAACAATTGACAGAACTGCATCTGGCTACTTCATCAATTTCGATGACTTTTCTGAAGATCCAAGCGAGCATGAAGAAACGCCAGCAAAAAAAACTTTCAAAGAAAAAATGATTGAACTTTTTCACCAACTAAAAGAAACATATCTGATTTCACCATGGATTTTATTTTGGATTGTGTTAGGTGTACTTTTCCTCCTGCTTTGGCTCATCATGGTTCTATGTTTGGGAAAATCCATTGATGGAACATATAGTACAATGGACACAGCAAGTCAGAACATCAACTTGGTCCTAAAGCCTCACACATCCTCTCACATCGAGAAAAGAGAACTGTCATCAGTGAACATTACAGCCAATCCAATACCCGGTGGGGTAGCATGGGACAAAACGGATTATGAAATCTATGGCCCGATTGAGCTCTTGAAATATCCACACCAGTTTAAGGTTTCCTTAAGTGACTTTGTGACACCAAGTACTTTCTCTGATGATTGGGACTTTGAAAATATTAATAATATGATGTCAGATTTAGTAATGTCAGCTAAATTCACAGAACATGATTATTTGCAGGGTTCATCAAATTATGAAGAGTTATATTGTTATAATCATTATGGTCATCACTATTTGCATAAAACTGCTCAACCTAGAAATGTTTTTAATTATAACCAATGGGAACATTGTGCAACACCGCCTAAAGACAGCTCGAAAACATTTTATGAGAAATTCCCATACTTCTCAGGTTTTAACACAAGTGATGCAGAAACGCTTTATTTTAAAATGTTAAATACGACAGGAATGAAAACAATGTTGACAAATACTAAATTGGTTTATTCTGAAACATTTTATGACTACATTTGGTTTTGAATTTTGGAAAAACAACATTGAAACAAAAACCATCTGGGGTTCAAAAGAATGGCAGGTCCAAGGTTTAGAAGCATTATTTAGAGCCTGCATGATCCCAGAACAATTAATGTTCTTGAATGACACCATTCAACAGACAACCTGTCTTGGCCTAGCTAAGATTAAAGACTTAAATAAACCGTCTATTCCTAAGCCCATACCTGATAGTAATAGCACTACAGATGTGGAGATAGACGTATCCCATATTTTACACCAAAACAGAACAAATCCTGATTGGAAAAAATGTTTGATCTGGCCCACAGACACAAATAACTGTCAAGATAGATTCCTGAACAAAACACAGGGGTTTAAACAGAACAGGCCAGACCCTAGATACTCCCAGAGACAACATCCAGGGATAGTTACAACATACAGTGTAGGGAAACTATGCCTCGAATGGCTACAAAAATCCACACTGACTAAAATTAAGCAACACTTGACTTTACTTAAAGACGGTGCTGACTTGCGAGATTTCATAATGGGACCTCACAAACAGCGTCAAAAACGTTTCATAGCGGCTGGTATATACGCTGCATACAACGAAGCTTGGAAAGAAACACAAATTGAAACAGCAGAAAAAATAGGAGAAATTGATCGTATCAATTTGGAAAAATCACTTTCTGTTGTGGACAATGGGTTAAGGACTCTGTCCTCCAGAATATATTCACTGGACAGCATTGTATCATCTGCTATTGATATAATAGAGCAGGACTTACTAATGTTACAACATGGTCAGTCCCAATTACGTTCTATTGTACAGCTTGGCTGCACGTTGCAAAATCTGCGTTTAGGCTATGTGCCATGGTGTTTAATCAACACAACGTCATTATTCTCTATCTTTAACCTTACTGATAAACAAATCAGTTTAGAAATACCAATATAGGACTAGCTAGGTTGTGTTAGTGAGACTCAGGAGGTACATCTGTGGGCAAACCATTAGGTTTGGTCATGAAGCCCTCACACACCAACCTAGTTGGTGTCATGCTTCATCATCGGGCCCACCACAGTGACACCGAATGTGTCCCGGGTGTGCTGCGACTCCAGATTACTGAGGAGCTGGTATGCTTACTGAGTGTGCAGTGATTGGTGAGTATGAACGTGAAAAGTTAAAAGCTATACAGGTGGTCCCAGTTCCCAAGGGTGAAAGGTAAATTTTAATATCTGGGCCCCTGTTAGCAAGATAAAAAGGCTTGTGGACGATGTGGAGTGTATTAAGAGCTCCTACGTCCTATGTGGTCTACATGTTTCAGCCAGGCCTTTTGGTTAAAACTGGCTTTCCTCAGGACCAATGAGTATGTGTGGGTGACAATAAACTATATTAAGTGACTTGGTGTGTGGTAAAAAGTGTCGCACTCGCTAAGGTGCTGTACGTGTTAGAGGGGGATTCCCTCTGCTTTACTGTACATTGAACATAAAGACATTACAGACATACAAGGGAGAATCAGTGAGAATGGTATTATAGAAAACACAACTTATGGCCGACTTCTAGTGTGCGTGAGCGACCTAGAGCGGCAGATAACGTGGCCATGAGCGTCTTTCATGGCTGTGGTGAAATATGGCGGTAAAGTTTTAAAACGCAGTGGCGGTGGTGGGCTACACAGCGAAACAAGCATAGCGTGAGGTACAGGTAAGTATGGTACATAATTCCTCACACTTGCTACTTGCTGTTAAAGCCTCATGGGTCACTTGGCAGGGAGGGGAAGAAGACCCTAAACATTGTAAAAGGCCAGAGTTAGGATTGTACCTGTGGAGAGAAAATGCTGCTTACCCAGAGCGTCGTGAAGATTTCACACGTTTACTCACGGTAATTCCGATCAGCGTGCTCCTGCGACCTATCGTCCTGCTCCAGTGTCCCGAGTGAGATTGTATGGCTCAGGCACGGGCTTAAGTAGCTGGTTCAATTGGTTGCACCTGGAAATGAGAGAGGAGGGTGCGGTCGCGCTGGCCCTGAGTGCGCGTGTGTAAGGAGACAGTGCCACTCGCGTCGCGCATGCGCGAAGGTCAGTGCGGCGCATGCGTGTACTGCAGACGCGTACACACTGCGCATGCGCATTAGAGATGTTACAGAAATAGGCCATGGGACCGATTAATGATGGCCAGTGGTGGGTAAATAAAAAGATAAAAAGCAACTATTAAGGGGTCAATAAAGTTAAAGTGAAAAAGGCAACTACAGAGTAGGGACAGACCACGAGTCTGAGCGTGGACAGGAATACAGTCTTATTGCTGCAAGCAGACAGGGCATGTTTATTTGGATAAAGCATTCCACGGAATGGAATCATTAAGCCCCTCTATGTGGGTAGAAAGGCGATAAATCCAGCGTTGTTCTTTGGAGAGTAGGGTTTTCTCATTGCAGTTGGATAGTGCGAATTGTTCAATGACTGTCCAGGAGAAGTCATTTGGGGTGTGATTTTGGGTGATGAAATGTTGAGTCAGTTTGCTGATGTTTTTTCCACAGCGCATTGTACTCCTATGTTCAGTCAGCCTGGTTCTGACTTTCCTGGTGGTCATGCCGATGTACCTCAAACCACATCGACAAGTGATCAAGTATATTAAGTTGGATGAGTTGCAGTTGGTAAATTGTCGTTGTGTCCAGGTTTTTCCGTTTTCCAGAGATAATGTCTTGGAAGGGGTGGTCAGGTGGCAGACGCTGCAATTGTAACATGGTTGGTGGCCTGTTTTTTTGGGTAGCCCCCATGCATTCAGGATTGTCTGGCCTGTTTGTTGTTTCTTTCTGGGTCTGGTGGATACCAGTTGGTCTTTAAGATTTTGTGCTCTTTTATATGCAAACCGAGGGGGATCCCAATTCCTGGTGCCTGAATTGATGATCTTCCAGTTCTTGCGGATTATGTTTGAGACCTGGTTTGAGGCGGTATTGTAGGTGGTGACACATGTCATAGTGGGCGTTTCTTGTGGTTTGACAAATGTTTCTAGAAGAGCCTCTCTGTTCTGGTTGCGTGCTCTTTTGCAAGATTTGGAAATGATTCTGGATGGATATCCCCGGTCTTCCAACTTGTGGACCAAGGCTTTTGACTGGTGTTTGAAATCCTGGAGGTTGCTGCAGTTCCGTCGTATACGCAGAAACTGCCCGAACGGTAAGTTCTCCCTCAGAGGTCTGGGGTGGAAACTGTCAAAACGCAGCAATGAGTTCCATGATGTCGGTTTGTAGTGAGTGGTTGTGGTTAGGCCTCCCTGATCAGGTCTTATATTGAGGTCTAGAAAGGCTAGTTCAGTAGAGCTGCTGGTGCAGGTGAACCTGAGAAACGGGTCAAGGTTGTTGATCCATGTGAGGAAGTCTTTCAGTGTTTCCTCATTGCCCTCCCAGACAATGAAAATGTCGTCGATATATCGACGCCAAATTGTGATGTTAGCTGAGTAGGGATTCGTGGGGGCTTCGATGTTCGTCTGTTCAAAATGGTGGACGTATAGCCCTGCCACGCTGGGGGCAAAAACACTCCCCATAGAGGTTCCATTGGTCTGCAGGAAGAATGTGTCTTCATATTCGAAATAATTCTCTTTTAGTGCGAGTGAGGCACAGTCCAAGATGAAGTGACGTGGGGTGCGATGTTGCCAATCAATCTCCATCAGGACATCGTGGAGTACCTTCAGTGTGGCGTCCTGGGGGAGGCTCGTATATAAGCTCTCTATATCCAGTCCGACCAGGAGTTGTTTATCTGGATCGAAGCTGACATCTTTGATGATGTTGAGGAGATGTTTTGTGTCCTGGATGTAGGATCGAGTTTTCTGAACTAGCGGGTTGAGGTAGTGATCACAGAACCGTGATAGCGGTTCTAGAAGAGATTGAATGCCTGACACTATGGGTCTACCGGGTGGTGGGGTGACCCCTTTGTGCACTTTAGGCATGATGTAAAAATAGGGTACTTTTGCATCATGTGTGTTGAGATATTCAGCTTCTTGTTTTGAGATGTAGTTTGCGTCAGACGCCTCTTGCACTAGTTCTGTAATCCTTTTCTGTAAGTCTTTAGAGGGGTCTCTCTGTAGTTTTCTGTAGTTGCGTGTGTCGCTTAGAAGTCTGCGGCATTCGGTGTCGTAGTCGCTTTTGTTCATGATTACTATCCCCCCTCCTTTATCCGCTGGTTTTATGATGCGGGTGGGGTCATTTTGAAGTTTTTTGACGATTTCCCTGTCTTGAAAGGAGAGGTTATTGAAATGGTTTTGGGGTTGTAATTTCTCGACCTCTGAGTATACTGCCAACTCAAAGGTGCTGATCTCCACCGGTACAGTGGCAGGTGGAGGGGTGAAGTTGGATTTTGGTTTCAGGCCCGTTTCATTGATGTTCTCTTGGTCATTGGATTTCTCCTTATTTTCGAAAAACGCCTTTAACCTCAGTTTCCTGAAAAACTCGGTCAGTTCGACATGGAGTTTGAAGGTATCTAGTCTGGTGGTGGGAACAAAAGACAGTCCTTTATTAAGGACGCTGGTTTCCTCATTTGTGAGAGGTGTGTCAGAAAGGTTGAACACTAGAGTGCCAGTATTCGCTGGTGTAGTTATTTGCTGGGACCCGCTTGTTCCTTTGCTTTGTTCCTTGTGTTGGCACTCACTGGGTCCTCTTCTGCTGCCCACTGTGCCGGTTGGGGTGCCCACTGTACTTGCTGGGGGGGATTCCTTCTCTTGCCGCGGGGTCTGCGGCCTTGGCCTAAAAAAGGATATCTTTGGTTTGGGTTGTTTTGGTAATACGGCACCTGGCCAGGAGGGTATAGTGGTGGGTATCCATAGTATGGAGGCATGGGTCCAAATGGTGGTGGTCCAAAGTTTTGGAATTGTGGAGGGCCTTGCCATGGTTGTGCCCGTTGTTTACCTCCACGGCCTCTCCCTCTGGCTTTGTAGGATCCGTTGCTGGAACCGCTAGATATGGAGCTGTTATCTCCTGAGCTATCAGTGTTCTGGCCTTTTGTGGGTGCAGTATATCCGTCATCAGCATAAGGATAGGTTTTTAAATAGCTGAAATTTTTGAGGTCCTTTTCGAATTTCTTTATCTTGGTTTGGGTTAGGTACTCTTTATAATCGTTCATCTCACGATTCTGATCTTCCAGTTTCTTTTTGTATCCTGTCAAAGTGGTTTTGAAGTGGGATCGGTTGCCTGGATCTCTATTATGACTGCGTCTGACAGACGTTTAGCAGTTTTTATTATCAGGATGAGCCAGTCCCTGGTGCAGTGCCAGGCTATCTGTGCCCAGTCCTTTCTGAAGCTTACATCGTCGAGGAATATTCTCGGTGCGTTGGTGACTAGTAGGCCTTTGGGCGCTGTGTTGGTTCTAAGGTATTGTGCGAGGATAACACCGTGTAGAATAGTGCGTATCCTGTTCCGCTTTTTCTCAGTGAGAGTGTCCCAGTCTGTAGTTTGCGCTATTGTAGTTGCTGTGTTAAAATCTGCCAAGAGCGAGGGGTCGTCGAGGATTTCGGTAACGTCATCCTCAGTGAAGGTTAGGCCTGTATTTTGTGCCATCTTGTGTCTCTCGCAGCTGTGCGCTGCCAAATGTCAGCAAATCAAAAGGGAGAGAGAGGACTAGGTAAGCTAGTCCGGGTCCCCTGGTTATATGTAGAAATATCAATATAGGACTAGCTAGGTTGTGTTAGTGAGACTCAGGAGGTACATCTGTGGGCAAACCATTAGGTTTGGTCATGAAGCCCTCACACACCAACCTAGTTGGTGTCATGCTTCATCATCGGGCCCACCACAGTGACACTGAATGTGTCCCGGGTGTGCTGCGACTCCAGATTACTGAGGAGCTGGTATGCTTACTGAGTGTGCAGTGATTGGTGAGTATGAACGTGAAAAGTTAAAAGCTATACAGGTGGTCCCAGTTCCCAAGGGTGAAAGGTAAATTTTAATATCTGGGCCCCTGTTAGCAAGATAAAAAGGCTTGTGGACGATGTGGAGTGTATTAAGAGCTCCTACGTCCTATGTGGTCTACATGTTTCCGCCAGGCCTTTTGGTTAAAACTGGCTTTCCTCAGGACCAATGAGTATGTGTGGGTGACAATAAACTATATTAAGTGACTTGGTGTGTGGTAAAAAGTGTCGCACTCGCTAAGGTGCTGTACGTGTTAGAGGGGGATTCCCTCTGCTTTACTGTACATTGAACATAAAGACATTACAGACATACAAGGGAGAACCAGTGAGAATGGTATTATAGAAAACACAACTTATGGCCGACTTCTAGTGTGCGTGAGCGACCTAGAGCGGCAGATAACGTGGCCATGAGCGTCTTTCATGGCTGTGGTGAAATATGGCGGTAAAGTTTTAAAACGCAGTGGCGGTGGTGGGCTACACAGCGAAACAAGCATAGCGTGAGGTACAGGTAAGTATGGTACATAATTCCTCACACTTGCTACTTGCTGTTAAAGCCTCATGGGTCACTTGGCAGGGAGGGGAAGAAGACCCTAAACATTGTAAAAGGCCAGAGTTAGGATTGTACCTGTGGAGAGAAAATGCTGCTTACCCAGAGCGTCGTGAAGATTTCACACGTTTACTCACGGTAATTCCGATCAGCGTGCTCCTGCGACCTATCGTCCTGCTCCAGTGTCTCGAGTGAGATTGCATGGCTCAAGCACGGGCTTAAGTAGCTGGTTCAATTGGTTGCACCTGGAAATGAGAGAGGAGGGTGCGGTCGCGCTGGCCCTGAGTGCGCGTGTGTAAGGAGACAGTGCCACTCGCGTCGCGCATGCGCGAAGGTCAGTGCGGCGCATGCGTGTACTGCAGACGCATACACACTGCGCATGCGCATTAGAGATGTTACAGAAATAGGCCATGGGACCGATTAATGATGGCCAGTGGTGGGTAAATAAAAAGATAAAAAGCAACTATTAAGGGGTCAATAAAGTTAAAGTGAAAAAGGCAACTACAGAGTAGGGACAGACCACGAGTCTGAGCGTGGACAGGAATACAGTCTTATTGCTGCAAGCAGACAGGGCATGTTTATTTGGATAAAGCATTCCACGGAATGGAATCATTAAGCCCCTCTATGTGGGTAGAAAGGCGATAAATCCAGCGTTGTTCTTTGGAGAGTAGGGTTTTCTCATTGCAGTTGGATAGTGCGAATTGTTCAATGACTGTCCAGGAGAAGTCATTTGGGGTGTGATTTTGGGTGATGAAATGTTGAGTCAGTTTGCTGATGTTTTTTCCACAGCGCATTGTACTCCTATGTTCAGTCATCCTGGTTCTGACTTTCCTGGTGGTCATGCCGATGTACCTCAAACCACATCGACAAGTGATCAAGTATATTAAGTTGGATGAGTTGCAGTTGGTAAATTGTCGTTGTGTCCAGGTTTTTCCGTTTTCCAGAGATAATGTCTTGGAAGGGGTGGTCAGGTGGCAGACGCTGCAATTGTAACATGGTTGGTGGCCTGTTTTTTTGGGTAGCCCCCATGCATTCAGGATTGTCTGGCCTGTTTGTTGTTTCTTTCTGGGTCTGGTGGATACCAGTTGGTCTTTAAGATTTTGTGCTCTTTTATATGCAAACCGAGGGGGATCCCAATTCCTGGTGCCTGAATTGATGATCTTCCAGTTCTTGCGGATTATGTTTGAGACCTGGTTTGAGGCGGTATTGTAGGTGGTGACACATGTCATAGTGGGCGTTTCTTGTGGTTTGACAAATGTTTCTAGAAGAGCCTCTCTGTTCTGGTTGCGTGCTCTTTTGCAAGATTTGGAAATGATTCTGGATGGATATCCCCGGTCTTCCAACTTGTGGACCAAGGCTTTTGACTGGTGTTTGAAATCCTGGAGGTTGCTGCAGTTCCGTCGTATACGCAGAAACTGCCCGAACGGTAAGTTCTCCCTCAGAGGTCTGGGGTGGAAACTGTCAAAACGCAGCAATGAGTTCCTTGATGTCGGTTTGTAGTGAGTGGTTGTGGTTAGGCCTCCCTGATCAGGTCTTATATTGAGGTCTAGAAAGGCTAGTTCAGTAGAGCTGCTGGTGCAGGTGAACCTGAGAAACGGGTCAAGGTTGTTGATCCATGTGAGGAAGTCTTTCAGTGTTTCCTCATTGCCCTCCCAGACAATGAAAATGTCGTCGATATATCGACGCCAAATTGTGATGTTAGCACTCTAGTGTTCAACCTTTCTGACACACCTCTCACAAATGAGGAAACCAGCGTCCTTAATAAAGGACTGTCTTTTGTTCCCACCACCAGACTAGATACCTTCAAACTCCATGTCGAACTGACCGAGTTTTTCAGGAAACTGAGGTTAAAGGCGTTTTTCGAAAATAAGGAGAAATCCAATGACCAAGAGAACATCAATGAAACGGGCCTGAAACCAAAATCCAACTTCACCCCTCCACCTGCCACTGTACCGGTGGAGATCAGCACCTTTGAGTTGGCAGTATACTCAGAGGTCGAGAAATTACAACCCCAAAACCATTTCAATAACCTCTCCTTTCAAGACAGGGAAATCGTCAAAAAACTTCAAAATGACCCCACCCGCATCATAAAACCATCGGATAAAGGAGGGGGGATAGTAATCATGAACAAAAGCGACTACGACACCGAATGCCGCAGACTTCTAAGCGACACACGCAACTACAGAAAACTACAGAGAGACCCCTCTAAAGACTTACAGAAAAGGATTACAGAACTAGTGCAAGAGGCGTCTGACGCAAACTACATCTCAAAACAAGAAGCTGAATATCTCAACACACATGATGCAAAAGTACCCTATTTTTATATCATGCCTAAAGTGCACAAAGGGGTCACCCCACCACCCGGTAGACCCATAGTGTCAGGCATTCAATCTCTTCTAGAACCGCTATCACGGTTCTGTGATCACTACCTCAACCCGCTAGTTCAGAAAACTCGATCCTACATCCAGGACACAAAACATCTCCTCAACATCATCAAAGATGTCAGCTTCGATCCAGATAAACAACTCCTGGTCGGACTGGATATAGAGAGCTTATATACGAGCCTCCCCCAGGACGCCACACTGAAGGTACTCCACGATGTCCTGATGGAGATTGATTGGCAACATCGCACCCCACGTCACTTCATCTTGGACTGTGCCTCACTCGCACTAAAAGAGAATTATTTCGAATATGAAGACACATTCTTCCTGCAGACCAATGGAACCTCTATGGGGAGTGTTTTTGCCCCCAGCGTGGCAGGGCTATACATCCACCATTTTGAACAGACGAACATCGAAGCCCCCACGAATCCCTACTCAGCTAACATCACAATTTGGCGTCGATATATCGACGACATTTTCATTGTCTGGGAGGGCAATGAGGAAACACTGAAAGACTTCCTTACATGGATCAACAACCTTGACCCGTTTCTCAGGTTCACCTGCACCAGCAGCTCTACTGAACTAGCCTTTCTAGACCTCAATATAAGACCTGATCAGGGAGGCCTAACCACAACCACTCACTACAAACCGACATCAAGGAACTCATTGCTGCGTTTTGACAGTTTCCACCCCAGACCTCTGAGGGAGAACTTACCGTTCGGGCAGTTTCTGCGTATACGACGGAACTGCAGCAACCTCCAGGATTTCAAACACCAGTCAAAAGCCTTGGTCCACAAGTTGGAAGACCGGGGATATCCATCCAGATTCATTTCCAAATCTTGCAAAAGAGCACGCAACCAGAACAGAGAGGCTCTTCTAGAAACATTTGTCAAACCACAAGAAACGCCCACTATGACATGTGTCACCACCTACAATACCGCCTCAAACCAGGTCTCAAACATAATCCGCAAGAACTGGAAGATCATCAATTCAGGCACCAGGAATTGGGATCCCCCTCGGTTTGCATATAAAAGAGCACAAAATCTTAAAGACCAACTGGTATCCACCAGACTCAGAAAGAAACAACAAACAGGCCAGACAATCCTGAATGCATGGGGGCTACCCAAAAAAACAGGCCACCAACCATGTTACAATTGCAGCGTCTGCCACCTGACCACCCCTTCCAAGACATTATCTCTGGAAAACGGAAAAACCTGGACACAACGACAATTTACCAACTGCAACTCATCCAACTTAATATACTTGATCACTTGTCGATGTGGTTTGAGGTACATCGGCATGACCACCAGGAAAGTCAGAACCAGGATGACTGAACATAGGAGTACAATGCGCTGTGGAAAAAACATCAGCAAACTGACTCAACATTTCATCACCCAAAATCACACCCCAAATGACTTCTCCTGGACAGTCATTGAACAATTCGCACTATCCAACTGCAATGAGAAAACCCTACTCTCCAAAGAACAACGCTGGATTTATCGCCTTTCTACCCACATAGAGGGGCTTAATGATTCCATTCCGTGGAATGCTTTATCCAAATAAACATGCCCTGTCTGCTTGCAGCAATAAGACTGTATTCCTGTCCACGCTCAGACTCGTGGTCTGTCCCTACTCTGTAGTTGCCTTTTTCACTTTAACTTTATTGACCCCTTAATAGTTGCTTTTTATCTTTTTATTTACCCACCACTGGCCATCATTAATCGGTCCCATGGCCTATTTCTGTAACATCTCTAATGCGCATGCGCAGTGTGTACGTGTCTGCAGTACACGCATGCGCCGCACTGACCTTCGCGCATGCGCGACGCGAGTGGCACTGTCTCCTTACACACGCGCACTCAGGGCCAGCGCGACCGCACCCTCCTCTCTCATTTCCAGGTGCAACCAATTGAACCAGCTACTTAAGCCCGTGCCTGAGCCATGCAATCTCACTCGGGACACTGGAGCAGGACGATAGGTCGCAGGAGCACGCTGATCGGAATTACCGTGAGTAAACGTGTGAAATCTTCACGACGCTCTGGGTAAGCAGCATTTTCTCTCCACAGGTACAATCCTAACTCTGGCCTTTTACAATGTTTAGGGTCTTCTTCCCCTCCGTGCCAAGTGACCCATGAGGCTTTAACAGCAAGTAGCAAGTGTGAGGAATTATGTACCATACTTACCTGTACCTCACGCTATGCTTGTTTCGCTGTGTAGCCCACCACCGCCACTGCGTTTTAAAACTTTACCGCCATATTTCACCACAGCCATGAAAGACGCTCATGGCCACGTTATCTGCCGCTCTAGGTCGCTCACGCACACTAGAAGTCGGCCATAAGTTGTGTTTTCTATAATACCATTCTCACTGGTTCTGGTATGTCTGTAATGTCTTTATGTTCAATGTACAGTAAAGCAGAGGGAATCCCCCTCTAACACGTACAGCACCTTAGCGAGTGCGACACTTTTTACCACACACCAAGTCACTTAATATAGTTTATTGTCACCCACACATACTCATTGGTCCTGAGGAAAGCCAGTTTTAACCAAAAGGCCTGGCTGAAACATGTAGACCACATAGGACGTAGGAGCTCTTAATACACTCCACATCGTCCACAAGCCTTTTTATCTTGCTAACAGGGGCCCAGATATTAAAATTTACCTTTCACCCTTGGGAACTGGGACCACCTGTATAGCTTTTAACTTTTCACGTTCATACTCACCAATCACTGCACACTCAGTAAGCATACCAGCTCCTCAGTAATCTGGAGTCGCAGCACACCCGGGACACATTCGGTGTCACTGTGGTGGGCCCGATGATGAAGCATGACACCAACTAGGTTGGTGTGTGAGGGCTTCATGACCAAACCTAATGGTTTGCCCACAGATGTACCTCCTGAGTCTCACTAACACAACCTAGCTAGTCCTATATTGATATTTCTACATATAACCAGGGGACCCGGACTAGCTTACCTAGTCCTCTCTCTCCCTTTTGATTTGCAAACAAATCAGTTTGGCACAAAAAGGAGCAGACTATACGATTCTGAGCATTGAAAAACTTGAGAGATTACCATTGACAATGTCAGAGAGACCTGTCATTGAATGGATAATACACGGAATAATTACAATTCCGATATACCATGGGGCCAGTATGAAAGTTTGGGTAAAGGATATATCAAATCAACCTGGGATTTACCTAACACACACAAATGTTATAGTGAAGGAAAAAAAGAAGTATTCCTTAGTGGTAACAATTGTAAAAAATCACTAAGTGGTACACTTCTATGTCAAGGTATTAACTTGCATGGAGCCTGCGAAGGGTCTTCAAATAACCTTTCATGTCACCTGCATGGCACTCCTGCAAAACAGATAGAGCCATTTTTCAGACAACTTTCCAACGGCAGTTATGTTCTAATAAGTGACCACAGCTGTTGTGGCATGGTGCCAGGAAAAGCCTATCTCGTAAGCGTCACTTCCAGGGTCATTTGCTGTATGCAAGTATTGTATCCAAACAGCAATCCTGACATGGAGGCTGCGTTATGGCCTTCTTTGAATATCTCTTCTATTCGAATTGATACTTTAAGAAGAATTAAATCCATTCTTTTACAGACAACTGTGCCTTTAACCTCGTCCAAAGAGACGTATGATCTGCAAGTTGCAAGGACAGCGGCAGAGATACATTCCCTATTATCCACAAATTGCCCCGTGCATTTTGCAGAAATGTTAAGTCAAATCTTAAACATGTCTTATACCAGTGTCATCGCACATGTATTTAAGACAGTTTTTCCGGACTGTTAACACCCTATGTAACAGTTCTGGGCATTTTTCCGAATTTTGTTCATTCGTTATTTGGCGGCCTGCCTCTACTTTTGGGACTCGTAGCAGGAATTTTATTTTTGATCCTTCTGCTCCGATATGGCAAGCCAAGCTACAGACAGAACTCCAGCTACAATGGAAGAAACGATCTTAGCAATACGCTACCGAGACCAAATCACTAGAGTCCTCGGATTAGCCCGGCTAAGAGATCTAAGTGCAACCTGGTTTCTTTCATTCAGACCTATCTGGCAAAATTGCTTCTTACCTGTGCTTCGATGTCTGCTATGCGGAGAAGAATGCTTGTTGGACGTCTGTCTTACACTACCATCAGCAGTACCAATGGATATAGATACCTTGCTAGGTCCGGTAACGACTCATGCATCGTGTTGTCCCCAGCGGTTACCTATTCTGATGACGGCATTCGTTGAGACTTCACCATTACGCGTAGGTGGCGGTGAAGTACGAGAGGAAAGCAGCACCAAACAGGTACAACCTTCTGTGAGCATTGCTGATCCAAACATCGATGAGAGCAATCACTCTCACATATGCACTGTTTCAGCATTTTCGAACTTGGTCGAACTTTCACCTGATGTTGTAGACCAATTTTTTGCAAGCCTGTCTGAAATGATGTTCTTCCCTGAACAAAAAGAATAACTTTTTAAAACAACGAGCAAACAGCGTTCCCTGAATTTGGCCTTTAGTTTTTGATAAACACAGCTACTGAAAACAATTGGAACTAGTTTTTCCCTTGAGAGCGAAATTATTTTTTTTTCACTTCCAAAATATTTACCCTTTTTCTGGCACAAAGTACTCTGCTTAAAGTAGAACTATTCTTAGAGAACAGAGCTTCTAATTTAGGAACTCTAGAGACAATATTTTACCTCAGCCTCTAGCACATGTACAGCATTTGTATGAATATGTGATGGAATGGTCTCGACCTTCTTTTCTGTATTCAGAGCCATTTCATGTGTAATTTTCGCAATTCATTCAGCTGATATATATATGCATTTAACTGAATGATAACACTGCTTGAAAAGCGTACAGTACCAATACTCATTCTTCATGTATTTACCATAAAACCATTTCAAATGCGAAATTTGTATTTTGGGGTGGGTTGTTAAACACACATGCATTGTTATATGTTTAATATTGCTTAGTTTTTAGTAATGATGGACATTAATTCGTGGAGTGGGTGTTGTGTTTCTATCTAGGACCCTAATTCGATATTCCCGATGTATGCCCTTATGTGGTTATAATAAATATTATCCTGATAAAGGGATAAGAATCACATCCATATTTAGTAATAGCCCATGCAGTCCAAATACGGCAAGGCTACTCCCCTAGACTCCTAGAAAGTACAACGCGTTCTTTAAACAAACCAAGCCTCCAGCAGCCCGGGAATTCCCCCTGCTTTTGTTTTGATTTGCACAAGAACTCCTGGAATCCAGAAAGAACTGTTTGTTCTTAGTGACGTCTTATGTCCAACCTTATGTCAAACCCGGCGTCTTTCAGGTACAAATATACCAACGTTGCCTTAAGCAAACACACGGTGGTTTGGAGCAGAGCGGCTAGCTACTTGCCCGGAAGCCCAGCTGATGCGAGAGCCGAAGGTAGCCGCCCCTCCCTTTTGATGCACTGAGAGAGACGCTGTCAGCCGAGAAAATCCAGCTCCGGTGTTTCCAGTCACCCTTGCGGGTTGCTGGGAGATCGAGTCCTGAGAGAGAGAGATACAAGACCTCCTACATTCTATTACCAAGGTACGGAGCTGACTAAACCCTTAAGAGATTTCTTGATTCAGATCCTTGGCAAAAACCAACTTAACTTAAACTGCTACTTACTTACTCCTTCCCACGTATTAGGCTTAGGTCAGGTACACCGGGGTAGGCGTAGATTAGAAGAACCAGTTGAGTACGTTAGTCAATGTTTTTATGTATGTATATATTTTATCCATTTTAAAATATCATATGGCTAAGAAACCATATCAATGCTTTTACAGTATTATTTCATAATACTCCTTTTACTGTACACATGATAAGTATTGCAATTGTGGCAATTCATTTCTCTTGCATGAGAAAGAAGACTGCTCAATAAATAACACCTTTTATTGAAAACGCCCGTCTCTCTATTTCTCTGCACTCTGGTGAAACTAAGTACGCACGATTGACTGAGTGAAATAACTGTCTATTGTTTTCACACGACTCTAGAGATATACTCTTTATTCTGAGGGAGCAAATTTGTCATGTTTATGCGGTTGTCAGAAGCTAATCCCTTCTTGTCTAAATCAGGAGAGTTAACTCTTTCCTGAACATTCAAGAAAGTTTCTAGTGACCTCTGAGCTAGCTGGCAAAACTAATTAAGTCTAATATAGTCAGTAGAGACCTAGTTGACCTCAGTCCTACGTCTACACTGCTGTTTATTTTATTCCAATGCGCAGAGCCTATTGGGAATATAGGAACTACACTACAACCTGCCAAGCCAGTGGCAAATCAGGTGGCACCACAAAGGCCCCCCCTTATACCACTACCTGTGGTGGGGGTACCCTTTCAAAGAGTTGGGATAGACATTGTTGGTCCAATGGATCCCCAAACAGCATCTGGGCACATGTTTATTCTGGTGGTAGTGTATCATGATACCAGATACCCAGAAGCTATTCCCTGAAGGACCACAACAGCCCCTGTTGTGGCAAGAGCCCTCCTGGGAGTTTTCTCAAGAGTGGGCTTTCCGAAAGAGGTTGTCTCAGACAGAGGTGCAAACTTTATGTCTGGATATTTGACTGCGATGTGGAAGGAGTGTGGTGTAAACTATAAGTTCACCACACCCTACCATCCACAGTGCAATGGTCTAGTTGAAAGGTTCAACAAGACCTTAAAGGGCATGATCAAGGGACTCCCTGAAAAGCTTAGGTGAAGATGGCATATCTTGCTGCCCTGCCTTTTATTCGCTTACAGAGAGGTCCCACAGAAGGGGGTTGGCTACAGCCCTTTTGAACTTTAGTTTGGGAACCCTGTAAGAGGACCCCTGTGTCTTGTGAAGGAAGGATGGGAGTTACCCCTTAAAAAAGCCTAAGCATGACTTGGTCTCCGCTCCAGGATGGCCGAATACATGAAGAAGGCTTCTAAACACCTTGAGGCTAACCAGGAACTTCAAAAAGCCTGGCATGACCAAAAGGCTGTGCTGACTGTGTACCAGCCAGGACAGAAAGTGTGGGTGTTGGAGTCAGTGGCCCCAGCAGCACTCCAAGATGAATGGTCTGGACCCCACACAATTGTTGAGCAAAAGGGAGAGGTAACCTACTTGGTTGACCTTGGAACTCCCAGGAGCCCCCACAGGGTGCTTCATGTCAACAGACTGAAGGCATATGTTGACAGGGCAGATATGGGCTTGCTCATGGCTACAGATGAGAGACAGGAGGAGGAGAGTGACCCTCTCCCAGACCTGCTTTCTCAGAACCCTGATGATGGTTCAGTTGATGGAGTGGCCTTGGCGGGCAGCCTCACTGACCAGCAGCAACAGGACTGCAGACAGGTTCTACAGGTCTATAGACATATGTTTTCCTTGACTCCTAGTCAGACAAACTGGTGCACCCATGAGGTGGACACTGGTGACAGTCTGCCTGTGAAGAGTAAAATCTACAGGCAACCTGACCATGTCAGGGACTGTATCAGGACAGAAGTCCAAAAGATGTTGGAGTTGGGAGTTATTGAGCCCTCAGAGAACCCCTGGGCCAGTCCAGTAGTCCTTGTGCCAAAGAATCACACCCAAGAAGGTAAGAGAGAGATGAGGTTTTCTGTGGACTACAGAGGTCTCAATGCTGTCATTAGGACAGAAGCCCATCCAATACCCAGGGCAGATGAACTCATTGACAGATTGGCTTCTGCCAAGTTTTTGAGCACATTTGACCTGACAGCAGGCTACTGGCAGATCAGACTAGCTGATGATGCAAAAGCCAAAACAGCATTTTTGACCCCAGGAGGTCATTACCAATTTGTGGTGATGCCCTTTGGCTTGAAGAATGCACCTGCCACTTTCCAAAGGTTGGTGAACCAAGTCCTCTCAGGTCTGGATGACTTTTGTGCAGCTTATCTAGATGATATTGCTGTCTTAAGCTCCACCTGGGAAGATCACCTGATCCACCTGAACCACCTGAAGAAGGTTTAAGAGGCCCTGCAGAAGTCAATCCTAACTATCATGGCTACTAAGTGCCAGATAGGGCAGAGTAAGGTTGTGTACCTGTGCCACCTTGTAGGTGGAGGTCAGGTTCAACCGCTGGAGAGCAAGATCCAGACCATAAAGGACTGGGCTCCTCCAACCACCCAGACACAGGTCAGAGCTTTCTTGGGCCTGTCTGGGTATTACAGAACGTTTGTTAAGAATTATGGGTCCAGTGTGACACCACTTAATGACTTGACCTCAAAGAAAATGCCAAAGAAAGTTCAATGGACAGTCAGCTGTCAAAAGGCATTTGATGACCTGAAGCAGTCCATGTGCTCTGCACCTATTCTGAAAAGTCCAGGTTACTCCAAAGAATTCATTGTCCAAACAGATGCTTCTGAGTTGGGTGTGGGAGCTGTTCTTTCACAACTGAATATAGATGGGCAAGACCAGCCCATTGCTTTTATTAGCAGAAGGCTGGCCCCTAGAGAGAAACGTTGGTCATCTATTGAGAGGGAGGCCTTTGCTGTGGTTTGGGCTAAAAGAAGCTGAGGCCATACATATTTTTTTGGTACTCACTTCAAGATTCAGACAGACCATAAGCCCCTCTTGTGGCTAAATCAGATGAAGGGTGAAAATCCTAAACTACTCAGGTGGTCCATTTCCCTACAGGGTATGGACTTTACAGTGGAATATAGACCTGGAACTGACCATGGCAAAGCAGATGGACTCTCCAGATATTTCCACTTAGAACATGAAGACTCAACTGGTCAAGGTTAGTTTAATGTCCCTGTGTTTGGGAGGGTTGTGTAGGAGAGTAGGGTCTGCTTCCTATGGTCACCCCCACTTTTTGCCCTGATTTACTGTTTTTTTCGACTCTAGTGTGGCTGTGGGCCTGCTAATCAGACACACAGCCCAGCTGTTCTCTCTCTAAATTCATGCCATGTACTTTAGGTACATATCCAATTGGGTATTGGGTCACCTTTGTGAGCCCCTGTATAGTGTACCATAGGTACCCAGGGCATAGGTGCATCCAAGGCCTACTAGGGTCTGCAGCATGTATTATGCCACCCCTGGCTGGCCATCCAAACTGACACCACAGGCTGATCACTCAGCCTGGGCAAGGTCGTGTAATCACCCCTTGCTTAGATATAGTATACCTATATCTACCCTTATATATAGACACGTATATACCTATAAGTCACTCCTATGGCAGGCCTTAACAATCCTGGAGGCAGAGTGTTTGGTTTTATGTGAGATGGTGCTCTAGCATGAGCTGAGCCTGTCTGCAGCTTTCGGAACCATGTCCTTATAGCTGTTCTATGATATACCCATACCATATACTCTTAAGTGCATTATAATCCTCGCGGTTATTGCTAACTTTGGTTTGGCTTTATCAAAACATGTTGTGTAAGGTGTCATACGCTTTGGAATACTACCCCCCCCCCCCACCAGTTCTGGCGGCGGGGGTAGCATTCCACCCTTCTAGAGGGAGAAGACATGTAAATTCTACTTTACCCGGTTAAAGTTAAACAGAGCCTCAGCATCACAAAATGGATGCTGCTGCCACAGACAAGAGTCTGACCTCCTGCTGCTGGACGAAACTCTGGCAGGGGAGACCTGGACAATAGGTTTCCTGCCTTGGGAGGTGCTAGCACCCCCCCAGACAGACTTAGTGTATTGGGGCAGGGTGGGTTAAAAGAAATGAGACACTGCCTGGGGCACACAAGGTGCTCCACGCATAGCCCGGTTCAAACCAGTTGCTGGGGCACTCCAGCCACAGCTCTGGCACGCAACTGGACAAAGGGAAAGGGGTGTAACCACCCCTTCCCAGGTTCCACCAACAGGAGGGACCTAGCAGGTAATCCAGCCCCTTAATTTGATATAAAGATAGGAGCTGAGTCTAGAGACTTTAGATTATCCTGAACTGAAACTCTGAAACGAAACTCTGGACCTTCGACATTCTACTGCAACTAGAAGACTGAAGAATCTCCCTTGTGGTCAAGGAGTGACCACCCTGTGCAAACAGGCACCACCAGTAACTTGCCAGTTTGCTTTGTTGATGCTCCAGCCGGATCCCGAAGACTTAGTGAAACAGCCTCTGGACTTCCAGACTTCTCTGACTCCGATCCACATCCACAGCAAAGCTGAGACCCGTGGCGGACACAAGAGATGTGGGACCACACATCCTGCAGTACCTGCTTTTTGCTACTTGTGCAGTTTCTGAGGTGTCCTCGAAGTTGTGCATTGGCAAGTGAGAAGCCCCAACCCCGAGCAGTAAGTGCACCGAGGCTCAACCTTCCACACTCCACGAGTGCTGCGTGGGGCCTGTGTCTGCATTTCCCCTTGACGCATCTTTGCAGTTGCTAGCCTGTTGGCTATTGGCCCTCCTGAAGACATCCTTTTGAAACAACACTGCTTACCTGGTTGCTCTGGGCCTGCTCCTGCTTTCCTGTACAGGGGAAGCTCCCCAGACCTTGCTGGTCTGAACATAAGCCGATCTTCCCTTTCTGCATGGGTTGCCTTTGCCAAGGCTTGTTGGATCCAATCCGGATTCCGACACCGCCAACAGTGAGATCCTTCGTGGCACAGTCCCTATCCAGCTCCTGGTCATCGTCGATGCCTCCTTGTCCACGTAGCTACAGAGACAAGCTTCACATCCTCACCTGATTGCATCTCAACATCGCCTGGTTCCTTCCTGGTTCCTTCCCGGTCACTGGCTAGTGACCCAGACTATGTCCCCTCTGCTTTCAGGTACTTCACCACTCTGATCCACCCTTGGATCCATCCGGAAATCTTACTCCTGGTCGCTTGCAGCATCTTCGTGCAGCTCTCCATAGGATTGATCGACGAAACCTGACATGAAAGAACACCTATGCACCCGGCTTCCCTGGGTGAGGTAACTCGAGTACTCCGGTGCTCCCGTGGGTAACAACTATCCAAGTGTCCTAGTTTAACTGGGTTTTCCCGTAGTCCACCCGGAAGTGTCCGAAATCAACTACTTTGTGACTTTTACGTGACCATTCATTCTCTATGGTAACTTGCGTGTGTGTTTAGACAATGTACACGCATCCTGTGGGTTTCCTACTTCCATTCCTTTGGTTGGTCAGCGAAGCCCAGTGATTTCCTAGGCCCTAGGCCTACTCACCTTTCCTGAAGTGGTTCTTATACCACTTCTTTGGTATATGGTTCGTGAGGCCCATAGGGCAGAATTGTATTTGTGCAACTTATAGTATACTTATTGAGTAACTTGTGCTGTATCTCCAAATCTGACCTCATAAAGAGTGAGAGGGGTTGTGTTAGTAATACATACATATATATATTTGATATATACCTTGTGTGGTGTCCTTTCATTTGGTATTCAAGGGATTATAATTGGTAAAATAATTGGCTTCACATGCTCTCTGAAGTGTTAGCCTAAGACTACTTTGTCCATGCTACCACTAGGATAGCTGGTCTATAAGGTTGACTTTACAACCATCACCATAAGGGTTGCTTGGACTGGTGCAGGGTGCTCACTAGAATAGTGAACATCATATACCAGGCCAACTTCTCAAAACGACCCATCGAGAAATGGTTAGTTTGTGCACCGCCCGTCCCTTCTTAGCGCCCACGTAACCAACAAAGAGCTGGACGTCCACCCGGAACTGGCATGTGCGGTCCAAATAAAATGAGAGCGCACGTTTTGGGTCCAGATTGTGGAGCCTCTCTTCCTCTTTTGAGGGATGCGGAGGCAGAAAGAAGGTGGGCAAGGTGATGGACTGCCCGATGTGGGAGGCTGTAACAACCTTGGGCAGGAAAGAGGGACGTGTCCTTAAGACAACTTTGTCCGTATGGACAGAAAGGAAAGGAGGCTTAGAAGAAAGAGGGTCTCTCAGGCACTTGACTCCCTGATCCCTGCTACGTGGAGTAAATGTCACTCTTTAGAACCCAGTCCATGGTATGACAGCGCCTTATTGCTCCTGAAAAAATCCTGTAAACAAGCGGAAAGAGAATGGCGTAAATCCTATGATGCCGAGAAAAATACGCAGTACTTAGCTAAAACCAGAATTTACCATAGAGCAATTTGCAGGGCGCGTGCGGACTACTACTCCCTAGAGTTCAAGCGCAGTCCTAATCATTCGAAGCTGATCTTTAAAGTTCTTAAAGACCTGACAGCTAAAAGAGCCCCAGCAGCTGAGATATGCTTTGAGTCCCACTGTGAAGAGATCGCTACCTTCTTTCTGGAAAAGGTGCATACTATCTATCGCTCCTTTCCTAATACCATCCCTCAGAGTGAGGACCAGAGACCTAATTCTACTCTTAATGTGGTCCTATCCAAATTCCCTGGTATTTCAGAGGTAGAGTTTGATAGGCTGGTGGCCAAAGTAAAATCCGGGTCTCCTGCCGACCCGCTCAGACCTGCGCAGTTTAGAGAGTCGGCTGCACTTTGCCTTCCCCCCGTGCGCCAACTCATCAATCTTTCATTTTCCTCAGGGACTGTACCTACTAAGTGGAAACAAGCCTATGTCACTCCTATTTTGAAGAAGCCCACGTTGGACCCTCTCAAACTGGAGAATTATCACCCGATTTCTCTTCTTCCATGGGCCACGAAGGTTGCGGAGGCTCATGCCAATGGTATTCTGACTAAACACCTCCAGACTGCCAATACCCTGGACCCCTCCCATAATGGATTTCGGGCAGGACATAGCACAGAGACTGCTCTCCTTGCTATGACAGAACATCGGTGCTCCGTGCTCGACTCTGGTCAGACAGCGGCACTGGTGTTACTCGACCTCAGTGCCGCGTTCGACACGGTCTCACATGCGATCCTGCTGCAACGTCTGGGAGAAGCAGGTGTCTCTGACTTAGCACTTAAATGGTTTCGATCATTTCTAGCGGATCGCTCATTTTGGGTCGCTACACCTCCTTTTGAGTCTAAGCCCTATTCCATCGAGCAGGGAGTGCCTCAGGGGTCGGCACTTAGCCCCACGTTGTTTAATATTTATGTGCAGCCGCTGGCTGCGGTCGCCAAGCAGTGGGGCCTGACCATGGTTTCATATGCTGACAACACGCAGCTGGCGGTTGCACTCAGCGGGGACTCCGACTCTGAGGCCACTAGGTTCAGGGAGGGTTTGACAGCAGTGGCCGGCTGGATGACCGCTAACTAAGCATGAGCGCAAAATCCGCTCCGATCGCGGATTTTGCGGATTTTCGGTAAATCCGCGATCCGCGAACTCTCGCGGATTTACCGAGAATCCGCAATCCGCGATCGGAGCGGATTTTGCGGTCAAAAGTTCAAGCCTGCATAATTTACGATGGCGCCGGCAAGCTGCCAGCGCCATCCTCAAATGGTTACTTAATTAGCTTCCACAGGAAGCTCTAATAGATAAGATACAGCAGGGGCTCGAGCGCCTGCTTTATTTTAACAGTTGGAGCTTCCTGTTGAAGCTAATTAAGTAACTATTGCAGGATGGCGCTGGCAGCTTGCCGGCGCCATCGTAAATTATTTCAACGGTGGTGTCTTCTTGAATAAATATGAAGGGCAGGGTTCATTCGGGCACGACGGTCCTGGCACAAAAAAATAAACCTCAACAGGAAACACTTGCAGATATCAATAAAGCATGTGCCCTAGTTGAAGCTTTAATTCAGTGACTCATTGATCAGCCCAAAAATTAATCTGCTGCTCTGATCGGTCTCTGCCCTTTTATACACACAAGAGGCATGCTCGCATGGACGCCCCGTCCGTTTGGCCCCGCCCACACACTCGAGGTGTGCACCGTCTTCCCGCCATTTACCCACTATGATGGACATTTCACTAAAGGGACCCCTGCGCACTTCGGCGCGATTGCATAGTAACACACACTTGGTCGCTGGAACTAGTTGAAGCGCAAATGCAGTGACTCATTCATCAGCGTTGGGAGGCTGGGCAGATGTGCCTTCTTCCCAAATATACCATCGATGCTGACCTTTTAGACACACAAGAGGCATGTGCGCTCGCGTGGAAGCCCCGTCCGTTTGGCCCCGCCCACACACTCGAGGAAGCCCCGCCCCCAATCCGCAAATCCGCTGAATCCGCTAAATAGGCGGATTTTGCGGATCCACGATCCGTGGATCCGCTAAATCCGCGAATCGTGGATCCGCAAAATCCGCCCATGCTTACCGCTAACCGCTTACAGCTCAATGCTAAGAAAACGGAGGTCCTTATTGTTGGTAAGCATAGCAACCTCTGGGGCTTTCAGTGGTGGCCTCCAGAGCTGGTTCCAGCACCCATCCCGGTACCCGATGTTAAAAACTTGGGTGTCTGGTTAGACCCCGCCCTCAGTTTCTGTGGACACACAAAAAAAGTGGCCGCTACATGCTTTGGCATTTTGCGTGGGCTGAGGCCAATTCTGAAATTCTTTGACGCCCCCACTAGGCAGCTGATAATTCAGGCCACCATACTCTTGTGGCTTGATTACGCAAGCTCGCTCCTGTTGGGGGCCGATCAGGCAGAAGTTATCCGGATGCAGCGCGTGCAGAATGCGGCGGCCAGAGCCTTGGTGGGTCTACCCAGGTTCTGTTCCTCGAAGGAAACCATCCGGAAACTCCATTGGCTGCCAATGGCCCAAAGGATAGAGTTCAAGACGCTATGTCTTTCCTTCAAGATTCTTAAACTGTCCTCTCCCCAGATCCTAGAACATCTTCTCTCCCCCTATGTCCCCTCTCGTTCTTTGAGGTCATTGGGTCAAAATCTGTCTATAATTCCACGGTTCAAACGCTGCAGGGCGGGAGGACGTTCCTTCCGCTATCTAGCGGCTAGGCTTTGGAACTCATTACCAGCTCACATTCGTGCCTTAGATGATCTGCTCACATTCAGGAGGGCGATCAAAACCTACCTTTCCCCCCCTGGACTCTAACTTACTGCCCGCTGTTACTACTCTCTGGTTTTTCTTTTGTTCTGTATATCCCTTCTGCCAGTCAAAGCGCCGGGACGCCCCTTTGCTGGGGCAGCTGTGCGCTATAGAAGTTGTGATAACGTAACATAACATAACATAACAAGAAAGAGGCTGGAGCTCGCGCACCCTCCTGGCAGAGGTGATGGCAACCAGGAATGCAGTCTTAAGAGTAAGAAGACGGCGAGGACAAGTGTGAAGTGGCTCAAAGGAAGTGCACATCAAATGATTCAGAATATGGTTCAAGTCCCACTAAGGCATCACGAAAGGCACAGGAGGAAACATGTGAGTGATGCCCTTCAAGAATCTATTTACAACAGGGGACTTGAAAAGAGAAGGCTGATCAGGAAGCCTTAAGAAGGCTGAAATGGCAGTGAGGTAGCCTTTGATAGTGCCCAGAGCAGAGCCCTGCTGGGCAAGGGAAATAAGAAAGAGGAGAACCTCTGAAAGAGGGGCAGAAAGGGGATCCACAGCCTTTGCTGTGCACCATGCCACAAATCTGTTCCACCTGCAGGCGTATACCGTTTTTCTGTAGGGACACGTGGCTGCCCGAATGACATCACAGACTTCAGGAGGCAAGTCAAATGGCCTCAACTGCCGCCGCTCAATCTCCACGCATGGAGGTGGAGGCTGGACAGGTTCGGGTAGAGGACCGTCCCCTGCTGCTGCGACAAAAGGTCCTCCTGAAGAGGCAGACGAATCGGGGGATCGACTGACATGCTGAGTAGCTCGGAATACCAGTATCTAAGTGCCCTGTCCGGAGCCACAAGGATGACTTGGGCCCGGTGGCGCCTGGTCTTCTTCAGCACTCTGGGCAGAAGTGGTATAGGCGGAAAGGCGTACAACATACCGCAACTCCACTCGCGACGAAAAGCGTCGCCGAGCGAGTGCCGCCTCGGAAATTCCAATGCGCAGAACTGATGACATTGCGCGTTCTCTTCTGTGGTGAATAGATCTAACCAAGGCTCTCCCCACTGCCGAAAGCGACCTTGGGCCACGTCCGAGTTCAGACGCCATTCGTGATCCATCATGCACTGACGGCTGAGTTCGTCTGCCCTGGCGTTCAGGGAACCTGCCAGGTGTTGAACCACCAGGGTCACGCCCTGGTGTTCCAGCCATTGCCAGAGGCGCAGAGTCTCCTGGCAAAGGGTCCACGACTTCACCCCGCCCTGTTTGTTGCAGTACCACATGGCGGTGGTGTTATCCGTGAACACATGCACCACACTTCCCCGGACAGAGGGAAGGAAGGCTTTCAGTGCAAGCCGGAACGCCCGCAGCTCCAGAAGATTGATGTGGAGCAGGGACTCCGCCGGAGACCAGAGGCCTCTGATCTCCACCTCTCCCATGTGGCCCTCCCAGCCCAGGAGGGACGCATCCGTCACAACTACGTGCTCCGGTTGGGGTAGGGAGAGGGATCTGCCGCTGAACCAACTGCGATCCGTGAGCCACCACTGCAACTGTCTCGCAGTGCCCTCCGAGATCAGGACATGGTCGGACAGGTTTCCCTGATGCTGGGCCCACTGAATCTTCATGTCCCATTGCAGAGCCCACATCCGCCACCTGGCGTGATGAACCAGAAGGATGCAGAAGGCCATCAGTCCCAGAAGCCGCAGCGTCAACCTGACCGAGACCGGGGATAAAGGCTGAAAGATCAGAATCAGAGCCTGAATATCCCGAACCCGTTGTTCGGGAGAATAAACCCGAAACTTCGCCGAATCCAGAACCGCTCTGATGAAGAGGCGCTTTTGAGAGGGACACAGGTGTGACTTCGGCACATTGATGGAAAACCCCAGCAAGTGCAGGAGGTCAGTCGTAATCTGGAGGTGGCTGACGACTGTCTGGGGCGAGCCCGCCTTCAACAACCAGTCGTCGTCATAGGGGAAGACTGACACCCCTAACCTGCGCAGATGAGATGCGACCACCGCCATCACTTTCGTGAACACCCGTGGGGCGCTGATAAGGCCAAAGGGGAGCACGGTGAACTGAAAGTGCTCGTGGCCTACCATGAACCGCAGGTAACGCCGGTGGGCCGGCAGGACGGGGATGTGGAAATAAGCGTCCTGCAAGTCCCACGCTACCATCCAGTCTCTGGGGTCCAGGACAGCTAAGACCTGAGCCAAAGTCAGCATCTTGAACTTCTCCTTCCGGAGGAAGCCGTTGACATTCCTCAGGTCCAAGAAAGGGCGTAGGCCCCCTTTGCCCTTCTTGGCAACCAGAAAGTAGTGGGAATAGCAACCACACCCTACTTCTGGCCCAGGAACGCGCTTGATGGCCCCCTTGGCCAAGAGGGCCGATACTTCCTCTTGCAGAAGTTGCAAGTGATCCCTGACACGCAGTGATACTGCTGTGGCATTGCTAGAGGGGTCGCCTCGAAGGGGAGGGAGTAGCCCCTACGGACGATTTGCAGCACCCACCTGTCCGAAGTGATATTGCGCCAGTGGAGGAGGTGATGGCGGACCCTGCCCCCCACTGACGTCAAATGGGCCTGAAAGCTCAGACTAGGAGGGCTCTGAGGCAGATGCTGCGGGGGTGGATGTGGGCTGGCCTCGCCGTTGTCCCCTGGCACCGCCACGGCAGTTACCACGTCCGCCGCCGCGCTGGATGTTAGACTGCGGCCCGTGGCTGGCAGGACGTGAAGGGGCGCCCCTTCCTTGGCCACGAAAGAAGCGAAAGGCAGAAGATGGCTGACGCTGGCCCGACAGGCCCAAGGACTTGGCCATAGCCCTGGAGTCCTTGAAGCGTTCAAGCGTATGATCTGCCCTGCCACCAAAGAGGTGGCTGCCATCGATCGGCATGTCCATGAGGGTGTTCTGGACATCAGCCGAGAAGTTGGCAGACCTCAGCCAGGCGTGGTGGCCAACCGCAACCGTCGTTGACATCGCCCTGCTCAACAAGTCCATGGTATCCAGCCCACATTGAATGGAATACCGCGCTGCGTCTCGTCCCTCCGCAAGGGCTTGAGCGAGCTTTGTCCGGGCACCCTCCGGGCACTCTGGCAGCACGGCCGCAACCGTTTCCCACAAAGAGTGGGTGTAACGGCCAAAAAGGCAAGCGGTGTTGACTGACCGCAACCCCAAACTGAGGGAGGAGAACAGATTCTTGCCAAACTGTTCATACCTTTTGGATTCCCGATCTGGGGGTGCAGTCAGGAATGCGGACTGGGAAGTAGAGGCCTGGATAACCAGACTCTCGGGGGAGGGGTGGGTGGGAGGAAAACTAGGGTGGTGGCGCCTGGCGACGTACCTATCTACAAGGGGAACTGTAGCGGGCCAGGACCAGGTGCCCAACAGGACGTCCGTGAGAGCCTCATTAGACGGCAGTAGAGGCTCCGGAGAGCCTGCCTGTGGTTTAAGGGCCTCATTGAGGATGTTAGATCTCACAGTCGTGACAGGGAGCTCAAGAGCCAAGGCCTTGGCCGCCCTCGTCAGCACCGCACTATAAGCAGCCCCCTCCTCCGTAGCCAAGGTAGGAGGGGAGACAAAGCCAGTGTCAGGTGAAGTGTCGAGACCACTGGCTTCCCCAAGCTCGTCTGTCCAGTCCTGAAATGACTGACATGCCCGTGTCAGAGGGTCCTCAGACCCCTTCCAGTCACCCTTGCCCTCCATCTCCTGAAAATCAGGTAAAAAGGATGGAGCTGGATCATAGAAGAATTGCTCTTCTGCCGGCGCCGAATGCGGCTTCGCCGGTCCGACGGCGGATCCGGACCGGGGGAAGAACCAGGGACGGCACCGTCCGGGGACAGCGCCAGGGGCGACACCCTAGGGGTCGACGCCGGCAGGGTCGTAAGGTCGACCAGCGGCGACCCGGATCTGGAACCGGATCAAGTGAGGCCCTGCGGCGTCGGTCCTGAAGTCGTCAACGGCGCTGGGGCCAAAGCACCTGACGGCGCCGGGTCTGAAGCACCTGGCCCGCTTGGGTTCCCAGGGAGGACCGTGGGGCCCGAAGGCGCCGTAGAACCCGACGGAGGAGAGACTCGCATAGGCGGTGTGGCTCGAATCCCCGGCTGGATCGCGCGAGCGTCGGGGGGAGTCGGAAGAGCCATCATGTCTCTTTGACTTCTTGTGCCTCTTACCTGAGGACTTGGAGCCCGACGAATGGTGTTGACTTGCCGAGCTGTGATGACTGTGGCCCCGGGACCGGTCCCTCGACCCCCTCCTCGACCAGGGCCGTGAGCGCTGCGGGGCTGACTGCCGGATCTCGATGTGCTTACGGGACCACTCCCACCTAGCCTTCAACGTCAGAGCCCGGCAGTCGGGGCACGACTTGTCATCGTGGACGGCCCCAAGGCAATAGAGGCACCGGCGGTGGGGATCGGTAACCGACATCCGTCTGTGGCAATCGGTACAGGGCTTGAACCCGGGCATCCCTACCAGCACCAAGAGTCGGTAAGACTCGAAGAGAGATCGAAAAGGATCGAAAAAGTTTAGTCAAAAAGTGACTAAAGTACTGCTTTTTCCGGAACTGCGCTTGCCGGCACGGAAAAAAGAAGAACTGACGTCAGCGCGCGAGGGCGGCATCTAAGTACTCCGACGATGTCATCACAGCGCCAACGACGCCGACGACGGAAGCGGAGCCGCGGACGACGCCTACCGAAGCGCAAGGGTACTCCTATGCAAAACTTTCCGGATCCAGTCTGACGTCTGGGGATATTCTAAGGTAAGGAATATAACACTAACCTGTTTCTTTCAGATACACCTATTATCATCGTAATGCACTCTGCAATGTTACACAATCATCTGTCGCCACACAATATCGAAACCTTGGGGCTTGTTCCTAATTGAGCATACGTTAATCAATGCAGACTACATGCTCTTATCATACCTGAGATCAATCTGGTCCGAGCATCCCCACACTGAAATGATATCACACCGGGAGTTAGTCAGTACACCACGCTGACTCCCAATTTCCCTCACTCATACAGCACCCGAGTCCCTCCGGTGGCTAGAATCGTCCAGCTCACAGCCCATCGCAACGGACTCATGTAAATACAGCATCACGACCCAGATCACGTGAGCAACGTGATTCTCGCTGATCCAACCCACTGCGGAGGCCGTCTTGAAATGGGTAAAAAATATAGAATTACTGCTGAAACACCCCGTACAACTTATCATCTATGAAAAATAATGAAATTAATCACCATGAGTCACAGTTTAAATGGCAATATCTTCACAAAAACCAAAGTGAGAATCACCACGGCAATGCAGTGTAGATGCTATCAAGTGGTACAGGAACTTTACTTATTTTGAGTGAAGTGTGATTACATCACTGGTTTGAAGAGGTTTTTACAGATGGCGCTTGCCTTTTCTTGTACCATACCATCATAGGTTTGATGTGGAACCTCCCATGAAATTTAATTTGGAACCCCACTAGCCCTGAAGAAGTTGCTCGAATTGTCTTTGGCAATGAAACATGTTGGCTTACAATGATTGACTATGGTTTTATTGGAACCATTTTTAATTTGGGATAGCTTACAGCACTTAATAAAGTTACTTTGAGCCAGTAAGCTTTACCAATTTTTAACGGTGAGGATTATTTGTTTATATTCTCACGGGTTCCAAGGGGCATTCACTATAATAGCATGCATAGATAGTGCATTCACATTTAGGTTTCTCTATACTTTATCTTGATTTAATGGGTTGGATATTTCTTTATAACAGCACACACATTTGTTTTTCTTAGAGTGAAAGTAACCAATGATGATAAGTGGGCGTGCTGGTGAGTACCAGCCAGCAGTCCCCTTGGTGTTGCGACCATGAGGTGCTTTCTCTCTTTTCCACACTTTTTTTCATGTTTATGGGTGGGTCTATGATGGAAGTTTATTTTAATCAAGATACACCACAACACTTAGACTAAAATGTTTGTGAGGGAGTTATAAAGAAAAAAAGATTATGAGACCCCTCCAGTGTTGGAATTACAGATTTGTGTGTGATCCCGGTGGGACATGTCTTGTATTGATTTATAGTCCACCCTTCTATACCAAAAAGTCTTGCAAAACAGAGCGCGCAAAATAGCCATCCCTCCTCACCTCTGAATTCAAGCAGTAATGCTTCACAAAAGTGTGGAGGGAGGCCCAAGTTGCGGCTTTACAGATGTCCAATACAGGAACACCCCTGGACAAAGCAGAAGTAGACGATTTAGCCCTGTAGAATGAGCTCTAGTGCCTACAGAAGGCTCCTTACCAGCCAGAGAGTAGCATATCTTGATGCACAAGATGATTCACCTGGATAAAGTACGCCTGTGCACTGCCTTGCCCTTCATACGACCAGCATATCCAACAAAGCTGATCATCTTGACGAAAGTCCTTTGTTCTATCCAAATAGAAGCTAATCGCCCTCTTTGGATCCAAACGATGAAATCTCTCCTCCTCCTTGGAAGGGGGAGGGGGCGGATAAAAATTTCTTCTTTTGTTACAGCTCCCCCCTGAACATTGTGTTTCACCCTTGTTACCCCCTGAATTTGCTTTATTGTATTATCCTCCTATTTGTTTTCTATAATGTATTCTCTTTCTTTCCCTTACTCTCCTGGTTTTTGCCTATGATATTTCTTTGTCTCCCTCCAGGCATAATGTAAAGCGCTCTGTTATCCCTCGGAATCTTGTTCTCGCTATAGAATACTTTATAAATAAATAAAAAAATGGACTGTCCTAGATGGAAGGGAGTTACCACCTTAGGCAGAAAAGCAGCCCTGGTCCTGAGTACCATCCTTTCAGCATGTATGGTCAGAAAAGGCAGCCTTGAACTCAAAGCCTGAAGCTCACTCACCCTCCTAGCCGAAGTGATAGCCACTAGAAAGACCATCTTCAACTCTTACTGAATTCCAGAAACACAAGCTGACGTAGGCTCTGGGGGGGCGTGTACAGAGTTGATAGAGGAGTGAGGGATGCAGTGGGTCGCTGAGATTTGTGCTGCGGCCGGAGGACTCCCGTCCGCAGTGTCTGACCCTGTCTGACCGTTGTTTCCCTCAGCTGCCCCACCACCTAGGAGACAGGAGCCACAGAACGAGTGGTCTGGTCGCAGGCCGGGCCGGGCCTCAGAGAGCCGACACGACACCGCTGGGGCGGCAGACCGGGAGTGCAGAACCACCGGAGGCAAGGGGAGAAAAAAGTGCTGGATCCACCAGCGGCCTGCTGAGATACCACTGAGCAGTAAGGAGCCGCATAGCCTCAGTGCTGATCCCCCGAAGGCATCTCCTCGAGGCGTTCCCCTTCCTTCTGTGAGGAGCTGGAGACTTTTTCAGTGCAGCCTCAGCGAGGATCGAGGCCGCCCTGCTGCTCCTGAAGGCTCCTGAAAAAACCCACAAGACCCAGTGGGTTAGAGAAGGTCACAGAAGTGCCACCAACGATTCTCTGCTGCGCCTGGAGGACCACAAAGTAGCCCTGAGACCCTGCAACGCAGGAGAGCGAGAGCGAGGACACTGTCACGGGGACCGGGGGACTACAGATCACAGTATCCTTTGCGGGCCAAGTGCCACCAATGATTCTCTGCCTGCACTGAGAAATTTACCGCCACGTTGCCATGCAGAGGCCAGGACTCGCAGCCCCAGAACTCACTGTGCTACCTCCTGAGTGCGCACCGACATCCTCGCCCCTATCAGCGCAGTGCAGTGCAGTGAAGCAGGGGTCAAGGGCGGGCCCCCCTGCGCCCGTGAGCGACTGTTAGAGGCTGGGCTGGGCTGGGCCATCCCCCTGTGATTCATCATACAAACGCGACCCACAAGGCGGATATTTACCATCAAACAAGGTATTTATGTGTGTTTAGCGCAGTTTGCGGGCCTTCAAGTTGGCCTTCAAGCTGGTGCAGTAGTTAGACGACAAGCATGACAAGCATGAATAAACGTAAGGCCACAGGTCTATTGGCAGGGGGGGTTGTGCGGACTTTAGATGCCTTTTTAAACAAGAGCTGAATAAGTCATGACTCATGAAATTCAAATCACCGAAAAAAGACTCTCATTGGATACTTTTGCAGCCCATAAACGGTCTTCAATGGGAGGTATAGTCCTGGCCAAGCCCCCACTGCATCCTGTGGTTCACATGCATTATGGCAGTTCAAGCCCCAGTAAAAATGGTGATTTAATCAACCCCCCTGAACCCCCGGTAGTAGCATTAGAGACAACCACATTTGTGCAGGACGACCCCCCTGTTGCTGTAGTAGACAGCCCAGGGGTTAACGAGCCCAACTCGTCACACATCTTAGTCGAAGATTCACTGCCCAGTGCTACGGGACACAACGCAGTTTCATCTGGCGAATGCTGTGGGGAGGTCATAACTTGATCCAAAATGGTCGCCAGGGAAAAAACTATTAATGTATCAAAGTCCTCATCTACTGCTTATGGTAATGGAGAGCCATCGGCAAAAGGCCCAAGAGGAGGAGCCACACAAAAGCAAAATTACAAACCCAAATTAAAACCCCAAGTAACCAGGCCCACTGAGAAATCCACTCCAGAACTGAATAAAGGTTTGGCTGTGAATCAGACTCATAACAGTGGTGAAAATGATAACCAAATCGGCGTGGAGTTTGCGGATGACCCTGATCAATGGGAGCGATTGGAGACTTTGATAACTGCTCTTTTGGGGCCTATTGTAAGTAGACTCAGTTCAATAGAAGACAAACTGCTTTCATTGGCGAATCTAGGGACTATCGATTCAAATCAAGGGGCATGTAGGTGTGCATGTGTTGTTTGGGGGGAGCCTGTGGCACTAGCCCCACTACCCGTGATTGTGAATGAAGGGAGGGATACTGGGGATACTGAACAGGCTAACGGGAGAAATGTTATGCGCACTAGAGTCCCACGGGAGCAGCCGGAAGAAATGAGACCTATTGCTACCACTACTGATAGTGAACCACTGATGGGGTACATAGGTAACCCCTCATAAGGTCTAATAGATAATGTAAGGCAAGTAAGGGGAGTAACGGGAGACAATGTGCGGTCATTACCTACAGAGAAGTCCTCTTTAAGCGTACAGAGCACACCAGGCCTCCCAGTCCTAGACCTACCGCCAGAATCTTGTCCATACAGAATTGTTTTAACTGGTGTCCCAACACACTTAAGCCAAAAAGAGGAACCAACGACACAAATGATTAATAAAGTGGCGCATTGTTTGTGTAGGAATGCGGGGTTTAACATTAGAGACCACAGACATATCTTGATGGCAAGGAGGGTGTCATAGATCAGTAGATCCGGGAAAGCCTTCCCAGGGGACTGTGTGTTAGTGACACTTAGGCATCCTGATTTCGTGCGCCAGATCCTTTTTCAAAGCACAAGGCCTAATCGAGTTGAAATGGATTCATGTGTTAAGCCGCTCCCATTGGGCTTCTTCTATAGACCCTTACCCTTCACGAATCAACATCCCAGTGAGGCTTGCCGACAAGAGGGCATATTTGGGTGGGATAACGCACTCTTGTTAAATAATGCTTTCACACCACTTAGAGGCCTCAATGATTTAAATGATATTGATTGATTAGGTCCATTGAGGGAAGGTGATAGAATCGCTTAACCTAGATCAAGGCAGGAGTGGGGAAGTGACTACCGCAGGGATACAGGAAGGCTTCACTATCTGTGGCCTACAGGCTGCAAATGCCCATGCGGACTGTCGCTTTAATACAAATGTCCCTTGTCAAATAGCGTCCAAGCAATTTATAGCGCAATAAGGTCAAATGAGAAAGAAATTAAAATCCTCTCATGGAACAAAGCAGGGCTCTCTAACAAATTTGAGGATGTAGAATGGCTTTCTTATATATGGGACTTCCAGATTATTTGCCTGGAAGAAACATGGAAACCCGTCAATAATAATTTTCACCTAGAGGGATATAAAACATTCTTTTGCCCGGCACGAAAGGCCACATCAGGGAGAGCCATGGGAGTGTTGGTTATTTATGTTGACCTCACAATACAGGGTAGATGGATAGATTTGGCCTGGGACTCTGAGGTTGTACAGGGACTCTTTTTTCTTACTAAAAGTTACAGGCAATTCTTTTTTTTTTTAATAAATCTTTACAACTCAACGACACATGGGCAACAGGTGGCCCATATAGTTGACTCCTTGCTGAGAGCCCCTATGCCCAGTGTCACAACAGATAGCCAGGGATGGTTTGACCCACATTGTTCACGTGCTCTCAGAGAGCTGAAAGGCGCCCTAAAGACCACCCCAAGAGATAGGGTTTGGGTGGCCGTTTGCCAAAAAAAATATAAGTTAGCTGTCAAGGGACATAAATGTCAATTGCAAAAACAAGCTTGGGATGAACTGACAGAGGCAATAACACTAAAAGATTCCACCGCTTTCTGGAGAGTCATAAATAATCCCTGTTTTCAAGAATCGAACAAAGCCGGGCTGAGCAACAACATCCTACCGGAGCAATGGTATGAGCACTTTCACGGGCTGTACAATTACAATCCAAGTACTGATCTACCCCAGGAATGTAATGGTGAACAGGGTACACCCCCGGTGAGATTTTTACTGAGTGAGGTTAAAAAGGGAATTGAGGGTCTAACAAGGAATAAGGCTCCTGGCCCTGACGAGATCCCACCTGATCTTTTTATAAATAATGTGGATCTCTGGGCCCCAATCCTGGCTAGGGTGATTAATGCAGCATGGGACACAGTAATGCCAGCATCCTGGTCTACAGCCACAATCGTCCCTATCTTTAAAAAGGGCAACAAGGACGACCCACAATGCTACCGCCCGATTTCCCTCCTCGATGTATCAGCAAAGGTACTAGGGCGGGTGGTTCTAAGTAGGCTAATGGACTGGGCTGAGGACAAGGTCATAACTGATGTTCCATTGGCAGGGAGGGGCTGCACCTGGGACCTGAATAGGGCTGTGCTTTCCCTCCACAATGCTGGCTCCGCCCCCTGTGGTGTGACTGATGTCCCTAGCCTGTCCTGTGAATGGGAAGAGGGGCTGAGCACAACAGAGTGCTCCAGAACCAGCTGCATCTGGTTTTCCCCCACCCTGCACCCTAGAGACAAAGGGATTTGGTGTATAAAAAGAGGCTGTGACCTCCTGCTAAATGTTCTTGTGCTCAACTTGAATCTACCAGGGGCGTGCTGCTGCTGGGGCCCAGGGGAAGGCTTGCCTTCCTGGGCCCTGCCCAGCCCCTGGATGCCTAGGATGACTGGGGGACTCTTCTACTTTTTGGATTCCTGACAGACGGGGCCTTGCTGATGGTGGGGCCCAGGAGGGACTGCCATGGGGGCTGTCTCCTTGCTGGAGTGCCCTGTGTGCTGGCCCCAGGGCCCTGCATTGCCTCCCTGACCTCCAGGACCTTTTGCTGTGCCTTTGCCCTTGCCCCAGGGCTGTGGCTGCCCCTAGCGCCCTGTGAGCGCTTTTCTTTGTTTCTTGGATTGTCCCCCAGCGAGGGAGAGCCGGGGGCTGAGCAGTGCGATGCTGTCTGCTCTGGAGGCGGGAACACCCCCCTCGGGGGATTCCCCCGTCATGCCGGGATTGCGGTTGCCACCCTGCTTATGTGAATTTAATTAAGGGTGCCACCCCTTTTTATAGGCGCCTTAACAGGTGCCCACCCCGTTTCTACGTTTATTTTGTTTCCCGAGGGTGCCTACCCCTCGTTATCCCCAGAAAGATGCCGCCGCCGCGGCAAAACAGGAAGTCAGGCACCGTAGTGCCTGACTCTGGGCAGGACTTCCGGTTTTACAAGGAAGTCCCGCCCGCCACCGCGCTCTGATTGGAGGGAGCCGCGCCGGCCCAAAAAACAGGAAAGAAGCAGGGTGAGTGATGGCCGAGTGGTGAGTTGTGGAGCGCCCCGGGCCGCCAGCAGAAAGGAGCCCAAGTGTCGAGGAGCCCACCCGGAGCCGTGAGGGCTCCGCTTCCCAAAGTCCCTGTCCCGAGATGGGGGACCGAGTGAAGCATGGTGCACGCCCCCGCCACCCCCAGAGAAGCAGCCAGTGAGTGGAGCTGCCCGGACGGTGGAGGGGGAGAGCGAGCGCCGAGTGAGGTTTGCCCAGAGGGGGGGTTGGCCCCGGATGGCAGTGGGCCGCCCCACCATTTGCACAGAGCCAGATGGCTCCAACGGGGGCTATATTTCTTTCAACGGGCCCAGAGGGGCCCATGTTCTTCCCCGCATTTTCGCCTCCAGCGCTCCCAGAGCCTAGAAGGCTCCAACGCGAGGCATGATCACTTCCAGAGCACTAGCGCGCTCCACGATGGCCACGTGTTAGTCAGAGCCTAGAGGGATCCAAAAAGGGCGCAATATGGATTTCTAGAGCCAGAGGGCTCCAGCAGTTACCACAGTTTTGCTTCTAAGGGCCAGTGAGGGCCCATGCCACAGTTTGTCATTTCCAGCTGCCCAGCAAGTAGTGGGCAGCTGCACCGTTTAGGTTCTTTCTTCCTAGGGACATTTCTCTGGACTCAGGAGTGAGGCATACTCATTCGCCCCTACTTTGGCCTTCCCCAGCTGCGCAGCACTTAGTGCCAGTTGCAGGGTTTAGGCCCTGTTCTTGTCGTCAGCTGCCCAGTAAGTAGTGGGCAGCTGCTACGTTTAGGTTTTAGCGCAGTGGCGCAACCTGGACCCTAATGTGATTTATGTGCTATGCTGATTTATGTGCTGATGCTTTTGGGTGTTAGGAAATGTACTGTGTGTAGTATGTTTTGCGCACCCTGTCTTGATGCCTCTAGATATGGTTTATGCCTAGGAGGTTGATTTACCTAGTATAGTTATGCTAGTGAGTTCATGGTTCCCTGCGTGATATATGCCTAACGTGTTTAGGATTGCGTAGGGTGTATTTACCTTTTACCAGTAGTTACTGGTTGTGTGCTACATTTGCTATTTGGTGCTACAAATGTTCTAAGTTCAAAGTGCTAGTTCTACCAAGTGCTTATTCCTGACAGTGGTCCATGTGGCCCTGTCCTATGTATATAATCCCCTGTAAATTCTGCCCGTGCCAGTGGCAGAGTGTAAAGTGTGTGTTTATTATCTAATGTGTTTGGTATAATACAAAGGCTATTTTTATATATAACCTTGTGTGGAGTTCCTTTTGTGGGGGGACTGGGATGTTGTTGCTGGTGGGTGTGTGCGCAAATGCTTTACAAATTGCCTCCGAGATAGGCCTGACTGCTTGTGCCAAGCTACCAAGGGGGTGAGCAGGGGTTATCTTGGCGGGTGACTTCCTTGCCCTGACGTAGAATGGTGGTTTCTGCCTGGCTTTACCGCAAGCCTTAGCCAACCGGAAATCCCCATTTCTAACAATGGCCAAATGCAAGGGATCACGAATGAATTTTGTCCAAAGGTTAGGACAGTGGTCCCCAGAGCAGATTTTGAAACTGTACAGCTCTAAGTGTTGTGCTAAAGTGCTGTTTGGCAATGAGGTGTGGGGATTTATTGAGGCAAACCAATTACAAATAGAGAACTAGTATCTGAGGCGCCTGTTAAAAGTTCCTCAGAGTACTCCAGCCCACATTGTACACGAAGAGCTGGGTTTCCGTTATATCATGGATAGGTGGGCTGTCAACCCCCTAGTTTGTTGGGCAAAGATTTGGTCAAATGAGGAGGCTGTACTAAGTAGGCAGGTTATAGAAGATTGCCTCTCCCTGGACCATAGCCTCAAAAATCCCTTGCTAAAATCTGTGAAGGAGTCCCTCGTGAAAGTTGGCTGTGCAGATCTATTCGCTAACTCCTCGGAAATAAGTACTCAGGATAGGGCACTGGTTAAGGACCGGTTCTTTAAGTATGTAACGTCGCACCGGGAAGAAGGAGAGTTACTGAAACCGTCGGTGAGGGAACATTTAGTTGCCAGATCCACCGAGGGCATTGAACCATATCTGTCCTGTATAAGTAGTGCTCATGATAGATTTTTAATGACTTGGTTCAGGCTAAACCTTCTGCATCACATTTTAGCAGAACCAGCAGGGTTTATACCGCACCCAGAGTTGAAGGGACCCGGTGGCTGCGACCATAGGTCTCCACACGACACACTTCACTTTGTTTTATACTGCCCATTTTATTCTCATCCAAGAAGAGTCTTTCTGAGGGGTATCCTAAAAAAAGCCAGATTTAAACAAGCATGGGTGGCACTTTTATTTCTGAAATTGGCCACAGACACCTTTACACTCTTCTGTGTCACAAATTGTTTAAGGATAGCTTTTAGATTAAGGACTACAAGGGGTACGTGAACTAGTCCTGCAGATGGGGCTTCTTTATGAGAGATATGTTACATGTGATGTTTATTTTTTAGCTAGATATACGTAATCTGTACCATGTAGATTTTAAACTGTTGTATTGTTTCTTTCTAAAAAAATGACATTTGTATTGTAACCCATGGATAAATTGTTACTTTTATGGTATTTTTATATGCCAAATAAAGGAATTTGATTTGATTTGAATGTCAGTAACCTCAAAGGACAACTATGCATAGGTTCAAATGTGGAACCCATTAAAAAAATTAACACCAGATTTAAATCCCACTGGGGCATAATAAAAGGAGTGGGCGGAAACATTTTAGCAAGCCCCTTAATGAGCCTTAAGACTATTAGAGACTTAAAAAGAGAAGGTTGATCAGGCAAACATGTCCAGGCATGAAGGTGAAGGATGGAGGTGGGAACTGTAGAACCTGCCCCTCCGACTGCGAGAGGAGATCTACCCTGAGAGGGAGACGGAGCAGAGGGTGCGATGAGAGGTGAAGAAGGTCTGTGTACCACACCCTTCTTGGACAATCCAAGGCAATCAATATAACTTGGGACAGTCTTGGTGAATCTTCCTCAGAACCAGAGGAATCAAGGGTATGGGAGGAAACGCGTAAAGGAGTTGTGAGCTCCAACTCAACTGAAACGCATCCCCCAACGCTCCCTGCATCGGAAACTGGAGACTGCAGAATGACGGGCAGTGCGTGTTCTTGAGAGTGGCAAACAGGTCCACCTGAGGAGTTCCCATGTCCGGAAGATAAGTCGAATTACCTCCGGATGAAGCCTCCACTCGTGGTCGGTAGAGAACTGCCAACTGAGACTGTCCGCACGCACGTTAAGCACCCCGGCCAGATGATTTTCCATCAAGCAAATCCGCTGGTCCTGAGCCCAGGACCAGAGCCGCAACGCCCCTCTGCAGAGACGGTATGACCCTACTCCTCCCTGCTTGTTGACGTACCACACCACAGCAGTGTTGTCCGTCAGGACTTGAACCGACTGCCCACGAAGGGAAGGCCTTGAGCGCCAAACGTATCGCCCACAATTCCAGAAGATTGATATGAAACAATCTCTCCTCTGGAGACCAAAGACCCTTGATCTCCAGATCCCCCAGATGAGCACCCCACCCTAGGGTAGAGGCATCCGTTATCACTGTGGCTACCGATGGAGGAAGGTGGAAGGGCTTTCCTTAAGACAGATTGCCCGTCACGCTCCACCAAGACAGATCCACTGTAGCTTCCCTGGAGATCCTGACTGACTACCTGAGATCTCCATTGTGCTTATACCACTGCCTGCGGAGACACTACTGGAGTGCCCTCAAATGCCAGCATGCATGGTTGACCAACAGAATGCAGGAATCGAACAGACCGAGCAGGCGAAGGACCTTCAGACCTGAAACGACCGCTCCATTGTAAAACAAGGGAATCATTTCCTGAATATCAAGAATCCTTTGTGGAGGCGGGAAAGCACGACACACAGTGGTATCCAGTACCGCCCCTATGAACAGGCTGCACTGAGAGTGCACCAGGTGAGACTTGGGAACATTTTTCGAAAAACCCAATGTGTACAACAGCTGGGTTGTAATCTGCAGATGATGAGGCACCATCTCTGGAGACTCTGCCTTCAACAGTCCAGGTCCAGGTAGGGGAAAACTGGAATTCGACGTCCCGAGATGGGCAGCCACCACTGCCATCACCTTGTTGAAGACTCGAAATGCAGTAGTAAGACCAAATGGAAGAACCGCAAACTGGTAGTGTTGCGATCCAACCGTAAAACGGAGATACTTCCTGTGCAACTTCAGGATAGGGAGGTGGAAATACACATCCTGCACGTCGATGAACACCATCCAGTCCTCTTGTTGCAGCACTTGAAGAACCAGCGCTAGGGTGAGCATCTTGAACCTATCCTGTTTGAGAAACAGATTCAAGATTCTGAGGTCCAGGATAGGACCTATTCTGCCATCCTTCTTGGGGATCAGGAAATACCAGGAGTAGCAACCCTGACCCCTTACCTGCTCCAGAACCACCTCTAATGATCCTCCGTGCAAAACATCTGGCAAGGAGGGTAAGGAGGAGGGAATTCCCTGAAGAAAAGGGCGTACCCATTTTTTAAAAGATCTAAAACCCAAAGGTCCGAAATTATTAATTTCCAATCTTGTATAAAATGAGTAAGCTAACCTCCCACGGGACCCACATGATCCAGGATGGTGGATCTAGGGCTGCTTTCCTGCATTACCGGGAGAGGTTGGGGAGGTAGAGGAGGAGAAGGAGGAGGAGGAAGAGGGTTGCCGTCCAGCTCCATGAAGGTGACCTCTGCCTTTACCCCTGTAGCTCCTATAGAAGGGGTTCTGCTGCTGTTGCTGTTCCTGAGGCTGCCTGGACCCTCGAAAGGAAGTCTTCCCAAAACCACAGAAACGTTTATATCCATAGCTTCTTGGCTCAGTCTGCAGACCCAAAGACCTTGATGTAGCATTACTGTCCTTAAATCTTTGCAGGACAGAGTCCGCCTTTTCACCAAAAAGCTTTGAACTATCAAATGGCAAATCAATGAGAGCAGCCTACACTTCAGGAAAGAACCCAGAAGACCTAAACCATGCATGTCTTCTTGTCGGAATGGAAGAGCCCTTTACTCTGGCAACAGAATCTGCTGTGTCCAAGCCAGACTGGATAACTTGTCGAGCCGCAGCCTGGGAGTCTGCCAACACTTCACTCAGATTCCCCCTGTCCTCTTCAGACAACTTTGGAAGAAGCTGCTTTGCAGAGTCCATTAGGGCATGACTATACCTGCCCAAGAGACAAGTGGCGTTGGTAAACTTCAGTGCCATACCAGCAGACGAAAAGACCTTTTTCGCAGATTGCTCCAACTTTTTGGAATCCCTGTCTGCGGGAGCCTGCGAAAACGCCCCTGTAGATTGCTTCAAACAAGAAGCCTGCACCACCAGACTTTTCAGAAGAGGGGTGAGAAGAAAGGAAAACCAGATCTCCAGGTCTATACCTTCTTGAGACTGACCTCGAAATAGCTGGAGCCAAAAGAGGGTTGCGCCACACATCGAGGATTGGCTCCGTCAGAGCATCATTGAGTGGCAACAGTGTTTCAACCACCGAAGATGGGGACTGAAGCACCTCAGCAAGAAGATTAGGCTTATACTCCGCCACAGGAAGCTGCAAATCCAAAAGTTCCGTGGCATTCCTAATACCCATATGATAAGGAGCAACATACTTTGAGGGAGAAGCCTTTTGAGAAGTAAAGTCCCACTCCGGAGAAGTGTCAAGTCCACTTGCCTCACACAAGTTTTCAAACACATCTTCTGATTCATACACCTCTCCTGCCTCCCTCTCTTCAGCCTGGTACTGCTCCTCTTCCAATAATCTCTGCACCTCTCTCCTCGAGCGCATCTTTGGTTGTGGGGTCTGCGGTGCCTCACGCGGCGTCGATGGCTCCCGGAACGGGGTCGAAGGTGGATCCACTATCATAGCCGGTGCCGATCGAATCCGAGAGGCTTCACGGAATGGAGCTGGGGACCGACCATACAGCGTCAACATCATCAGAGCAGGAAAGTGCCAGGACGGCGTCGCTGGCATGGATGGCATAAAGGGGTCCTGAGGATACTGGTGAGGCACACCCAAATTATATGCCAAATGACCCATGGGATACGAAGGTGCTCCAGAGGGGTACGAGGCCCTGGCGAACACGCTATACATCGCATTCAGAAAATGCGACGGTTCCGAACCCGGCATCGGAAACTGAGGATATGAAGCCGGTTCCACATCTGAACGAGGTACTTCTGGAATCGGAGCCGCTGGAGCCACAGGTGGAACAGCCGGAGCCAAAGGAACCTCATCATCAGCCGGATTCGACACACCCTCTGGAGTCGGTGAGAATCTCGGTGGCGTCGCTTGCTCTGGAGTCCCCTTATAGGAAGGAGATCAAGCTAGAGTCGCCTGAGGAGACACTGAAGGAGAAAGCAAGTCCTTTTCTCGACATCGAGCAGGAGAAGGCAACCACGACACCACAGACTTCGAGTATCGGCGCCGAGAAGCATGTCTCCTCTTCTTCTTATGCTTCCTCTTGGAGTCGTGCGACGTCGAAGACTTGGACTTTGACCTTTTTTGACCCCTTTTTTATTTCCCTGCGTTGGCCATGTAAAGTTTGGCTTCTCACTCTTTCAATACCTTGGGATTCATCTTCAAGCACGAAGAACATCTCTCGACGTCGTGATCTGAAGATAAACACCAAAGGCAATCTTCATGCGGGTCAGTAATAGACATATGTTTACTGCACTCCCTGCAGGGCTTAAAATCTAACTTCCTCAGAACAGACATGACAAAAGAGAAAGAGATACAATCGAAATTACAAAGTATCCAAACGAAGTATGGAGAGTCCCAGAAAAAAACGTTACATCAACAGCGCGGAAAAAAGGGAACTGACGTCATCACGCCGACATGGTCCTCATATGGCTCCAGTGACATCATGCGGAGCCGCGCGCAGAGCCATGGCATTGTTACAACCTCATTGGAGCGGAGAGCTAGGAAAAGTTTTCGCAGAATGCTGGTGCAGGGGATATTCATATTCATAAGGTGAGGAATCCACAGGCAGATGTATCCATCAGAAATATATATTAGTTATAGATTCCTTACCTTAGAAATACCCCCAGGTGTCACACTGGATCTGAAGCAATTTTTTCGTAGCAGTACCCCTGCGAATCTCTAGGTGATATCAGTTGACTCTGTGGTCAACGTCGTTGTCGCTGGAATGACATTGCAGTGTCTACTTAGACGCCGCCCCTGCGCGCTGACATCAGTTCTGACAAGACTTTCCACACCAGTAGCACAGAGCAATGCAAGACACTGACCACTGGTGCACAAAGCGAGGGCCCTGTAATGGAGTCCCTATCAATAGAAGTCCGTTCACAGAACAGGGAGGATGGGTGGGTCGGTAAGTGATCTATAACTGAGGGATAAAAATTAGATTTAGCATACACGGGGAGTATCGGGCATATATATATTGTGTTAGCATGATGTATCTATATATCCTCTCTGCTTAATATGTACACAACATAACCCATATATGCTTTAGCCGGAAGGAAAAGGTTTATTTTTTCGTTATGTTCCATACTAATAGAGCAGGCCGAGAACCATACAGACGCCATCTTCTTTTCTCTGTGTCAGAACACAAGCTGTGATCACGTGTTATTCTCCAGTAGTATTGCTACTGTGTGTGGAGTGTTGTGTGAAGCGTCCTGAGGCGGAAAGCCGGGACCTGTAAGCCAAGCATTCTTACTCTCGCTAGCGCTTTTGAAAAAACTTGCTAAATAGTTCTTAATGCTTTTAATAATTTGTTGACTGATTTTAAGAGTTATCAAATTCTGTGTTTCTACAAATACTGTGTTTTTACTCACCGCCGCCATTTAATATTCTTGGTGTGCTGTGGTTTGACGTTCCCCTGATCACCCCCTCTGCAGCCGAGTAGGCGCTGCTGGGGACCCCGCCATCTTGGGTGAGGGCAGGAGCAGGGCGAGCAGACGAGTGCTCGGCCCCTCCCACCCTCCCGCCCTCGCCAATACAAAAAGCCCTATCTCGCACTCCCCCTCTGATTGCTACTGTGTGTGGAGTGTTGTGTGAAGCGTCCTGAGGCGGAAAGCCGGGACCTGTAAGCCAAGCATTCTTACTCTCGCTAGCGCTTTTGAAAAAACTTGCTAAATAGTTCTTAATGCTTTTAATAATTTGTTGACTGATTTTAAGAGTTATCAAATTCTGTGTTTCTACAAATACTGTGTTCTTACTCACCGCCGCCATTTAATATTCTTGCTGTGCTGTGGCTTGACGCTCCCCTGATCACCCCCTCTGCAGCCGAGTAGGCGCTGCTGGGGCCCCGCCATCTTGGGTGAGGGCAGGAGCAGGGCGAGCAGACGAGTGCTCGGCCCCTCCCACCCTCCCCCCCTCGCCAATAAAAAAAGCCCTATCTCGCACTCCCCCTCTGATTGCTACTGTGTGTGGAGTGTTGTGTGAAGCGTCCTGAGGCGGAAAGGCGGGACCTGTAAGCCCAGCATTCTTACTCTCGCTAGCGCTTTTGAAAAAACTTGCTAAATAGTTCTTAATGCTTTTAATAATTTGTTGACTGATTTTAAGAGTTATCAAATTTTGTGTTTCTACAAATACTGTGTTTTTACTCACCGCCGCCATTTAATATTCTTGGTGTGCTGTGGTTTGACGCTCCCCTGATCACCCCCTCTGCAGCCGAGTAGGCGCTGCTGGGGCCCCCGCCATCTTGGGTGAGGGCAGGAGCAGGGCGAGCAGACGAGTGCTCGGCCCCTCCCACCCTCCCACCCTCGCCAATACAAAATGGAGCCACCACCCCGGAAGCGCAGCGGACGGGCGCAGCGGGCGCGCCGTCAGCACGCCGAAGACGCGCCAAAGGCAAGCCCGTCTGCGCCCGTCCGCGACAGTCCGGGACCAGGGGCCACAACCCCTGTCCTACCTACCAGCCACCCACGCCCAGTGAGAACAGGTGTTATTAAATACTCAGGCAGCGAACTAAGAAAGTTCAACACCCCAGGCGCATTGCACCAAGCGTCATGGGCACTACTGGGACCCTTGAATACTATGGGGCCAGTTAGCTGTCGGAACTGCCACTGGCTGAGTGACCCTTGGCACTGCCCCACTCACGCCACTACCTCCGACATGGTCTTAAGATGTATCCATCTAAACGCAAGGTCCCTCCCCAAACATGCAATTGAAATCTGGGACATTTTGGAAAATGATCAACCAGACCTAGCCTTTATCACGGAGACGTGGCTTGACAAACCCCCTCACCAAACAGCTAACTGAGAATATGGAGATCCTGCAGTTGTCCCAGAGAATTAATCAACCAACTCATAGGGCCGGGCACACCCTCGACTTGATGTTCTCCAATATTAACCCCATCTCCATTATAGGGATAAAACCATTACTGTGGACGGACCACTCTATGGTCGAGTTCAATATTCACCTACCTGCTAAAAACTCTAGGCCCGCCTATCAAGCAGCAACCCACAGGAGAGGTTTTACTAACTTTAAGGTTGAAACTTTTCAGCAACACTTTGTCCATTCCTATACAGGAAAAATAAGTGTTGACAAAGCAACAGATAGACTTCAGAACCATATCGAAATGGCTCTTGAGCACTGCTCACAGCGTCGCCGCGATGCCAAACCCAGGCGCACTATGTCAGAAAACTGGTACGGGCAAGAACTAAAGACGCTAAAAAGGAAATGCACAATGCTCGAACACAAATGGAGGTTAAAACGAACTCAAGAGACTAGGATGGTTTACAAGAGAGAACTTTCACAATACACCAAAGCCATTAGGAAGGCAAAAAAGGACTATTTTTCTCGCAGAATTATAGAAAACAAGGACTCCTCCAAAGAGCTTTTTAAAATAGTAAAAGAGCTATGCAGTCCTACCAGTCTCTCATCTAATTTGACTCCCTCACAAGTAGGATGCGACAAAATGAATAACTTTTTCTGCGAAAAAATCGACAAGATCTACTCTTCATTTCCCAACCCCAAATCGGGCAGTCCGGTGGACCACGAGCCATCCACCCCCCAAGCTTGCTGTTCTAGCTTTGGCCCATTCTCTGAAGAGGAAGTGGGCAAAGCTATGCTTGAAATCAAATCTGGCTCCCCCCTGGACCCATGCCCCCACCATATTTTTCGGCAACTGATTCCACTAATCTGTCCTGCAGTGACTCAAGTACTGAATCACTCGTTAGAAGCGGCAGAATTCCCAACCAGCTGGAAGAACGCCACAGTCACCCCCCTTCTAAAAAAAAGCAGGTTTAGATACCAACGACCCGGCCAACTATAGACCTATATCCCAACTTCCCTATCTGTCGAAAGTCCTAGAGAAACTGGTCAACAGGCAACTGGCCAGTTTTCTCGAAACAAACAACCTGCTGGACATCTCACAAACGGGTTTTAGGGCCAACAACAGCACGGAAAAAACACTCCTGGCCGTGCTGGATAACATCAGAATGCATGTAGATCAGGGCAAAACAGTTGCCCTAATACTGTTGGATCTCTCGGCGGCATTCGACACCGTCCCACACAGCCTGCTCCTGGAAACGCTAGCATCTAGGGGCATTAGGGACAGAGCACTGGGATGGCTGCGGTCCTTCCTATCGGATAGAACGCAATCAGTGCACATGGGCAAGTTCTCATCCCCACGCAGGAACATCAAATACGGGGTCCCACAGGGGGCCTCGCTAAGCCCATCATTGTTCAACGTTTTTGTGTCTTCCCTTGCTGGAATAGGCAGAAAGTGGGGTGTCGAAATCTGTTCTTATGCCGACGACACCCAACTAACTGTAATCTTGGATGAGAGGAACAACCCCAGAGACAGGTTACTCAACTGTCTTTCTGAACTGGCTGAATGGATGCACAAGCACTGTCTTAAACTAAATGCAGACAAATCGGAGATTCTGCTGTTTGGAGGTCACACTCAACTGTGGAACAACAGCTGGTGGCCAGAAGCCCTGGGGACTCCACCGGCTCCGACACCAACAGCAAGGAATCTCGGAATAACAATTGATACCTCCCTATCCATGAAAACCCACGTAGCTGCCATATGCGGCAAAGGCTTTGCAATATTAAAAATGCTTAAAAGAGTATAGAAAGATCCTAGTCCAGTCTCTCCTGATGAGTAGGCTGGACTATGGAAACTCCCTGTTCTTAGGCATGGCAGATTATCTCTTCACCAAGCTCCAAATGGTGCAGAACGCAGTGGCCCAAGCTATTTGCATGAAAAGAAAATTTGACTCAGCCAAGAGCTGTTTGCGTGATCTTCATTGGTTGCCGATGAAGCAAAGAGCAACTTTTAAAATGATGTGTATAACACACAGAGCACTGCATAAGACAGGCCCACCTATTCTTAGAAACAGGATTCAGTTCTACGCTCCCACCAGGAAACCTCCGCTCTCAGTTCTCGGCACGTGCCAGAACCCCTCGGGTAAAGAGAGCCAGGATGGGTGAGCGAGCCTTCTCCCACATTGCTGCTTCCAAGTGGAACGAACTGCCTGTGGCCCTCCGACTCACAGAATGCCACCTGGCATTTAGGAAACATCTGAAAACTTTCCTCTTCCCCCATCCAGATTAATCCAACTCGACCCATGCCAACTGTCCACGCACTTTAGTAATTACAGCGCCGTGATATCCTACTCGGATGATTGTTAGCGCTTTATAAGAAAATAAAATAAATAGTTGTCAAGTCTCAGTTAATTTGAGTTACTGAGAGCAGCTGAAGGTAAACTGTTTTCCCTCTGTCCTGGGACTCAAGGTCGCATCTGGTTTTGGGTGCAATAAGCGCATTCCTGGAGGCACCGTGCCTACACTCCCGGGCACCAGGACAAAAGGGAGTTACCCCTCCTGACCTTCCCAGTAATAAATAGTAAAAGCTTTGAACCAATCATGTGTGCCATATATGGTCCTTCCTTGGGGCCCAAGGGCCGAGTGGTGTTTTTCCATTTACGGTGACTTCATGTGTTGAACTGAAAGTATATATGTTTGATTTTGACTGTAATCAAGCAGTCTTCTCTGCGCACCTGATGGGTGAGGGTTGGAGAGGCTCCTCTATAGAGTATTTTGCTTAATAAACGATTGACCCTTCTTCACTGCCAACTGACTAGTTATTTGGTAATGGTATTGGGGCTATGTGGTAGGTATAGCCTTTTATGTTATTTTTACTGTACATCAGTTGGCGGCTCCGCCGGGACTCCGCGATAGGGTCGCCCTCCCGTAACCGGGTAGAAAGGAGGAAGAAAGGGGAGCTCTGGTCGAGTGGGTAGACTGACTGAAAATTCTGACTTACTCCGCTCTCACGATCAGGAAGCCCCAGCTGCTAGTGACCCTTAGCCGGAGTCCTATGGGCGTAACCCGGGAGCTGACCGTGTTGGTCTTCAGGAGTTGGCAGTGGAGAATATGCAATTGTACCTGCGTGCACCAGGTGAGTGAATTGTTTTTGATGTCTTGTGGAACGCGCTGTTGAGCAGTGCTTTTGAAACAGTTAACTGTATTGGATTTGGTGGTCGGTGTACCACAGAGAACTTTGGGTGTCTGACGGGGCAGCATTGCGGCTGCACGGGTAGATGCTCCACGGACTTGTTTTGTGAATAATAGAGACGTCGATTGGACGCCTTGGTGTGGCTTGTGCAGTGCGCACCTGGCCGGACTGGTCTCAGAAAGGCCCGTGGTTGTACCTAGGTAGCCTTTGGGACATATCTGAAGCGACACTAAGGCAGCGGGCTTAGTTAGAATAGTCCCGAGGGTGAACCAGGAAGGCTTCGGGATGGTCTGTGGTTAATACTTGTCCGACTGTCACTTGGTAGTCTTTGAACTGCTTGATTGTGGTATCTGTTGATTTGGAATCTGAATTGATTAGTTCTCCATGAACGGGAGTCGACGGGCTCTGTTCTTTTGTTAGGAAAAAGACATGTTGTTTTGAAAATTCTTTCTTGGTGTGTATATGTATGTATCGTTTTGTCCGCGTTTGATTCTGAGAATAAGTGACAATGGTGAGGATGTGTGAACATGGCCATGTTTGAAAGATTATTTCTTGAATGAGATTTAACTGTCAACCATCATTATCCCGTGTTTTAGTAAAATATGTTTTGGATGCTGTTGTCGCCAGAAAGGCACTTGTTTGGATGAAAGTCGACCTGCCCCGCCAGAGAGCAGGCCCAGTTATGATATGTATGTCAAACATGGTATTTCATCCATTCTGTTTAATGCGGTATGGCATAAATATACTAAAGACAATCTGGAACTACAATGGCCCTTAACCGGGTCTTTTGATGAGAAAAAGATACATGTCTTGCAGGATCGATTGTTTTCTAAACGAAGTCGGCAGGCAATGTTTGATTCTTTAAACATGTGGCAGAAGGAAGCAAAGCATAGACGCATCAGGGATGAAAAGTTATGTCAAATGAAAGGAGGTCAGACGATTACACAGAAAGCCATAGCTTACGATAAAGCTCAAACTGAAAAAGGAATTGATTGTAAAGATAGACAATTTAGATTACAGGTGGATAAAAGCTATGTAACTAGGACTGAGCTAGAGGATGAGATAGAGGATTTATTGGATGCGCATCCACCTCCCCCTTATGCTCCACAACGCATATATCCTGCGGTCCCTTTAACTCCAGCTCCGGGTCCAACCGCTTCTGCGCCTGTAGTTTCCTCTCCCCTGTCCCTCTGGGAACGTCCTCTGTTTTATCTCCCTCAGCATTTGGATGGCTACTTTATGGCCCGATGCGTTGCCATCTCCAACTATGTCCACAGTTGTTTTGTCATCCCCAACTTCCGCTAGGGCTTCCCAGTCCTCAAGCATGACCCCAACTCTAGCTGACCCTACTCCCTCTCGTGCTCTGGGGGATCTTGGCGCACGTAGGTTGTTTACTCGTTCGACGGTAGGACTAGAAGAAAAGCAGACAATTGCGAATCAGTCATCCCAGTGGATGCGCAATCCTATTTATACTTTAGCTGATGTATGGAGTACACTTCGAGATTATGAGCCCGTTATGCAGCAGCATGCCCTAGAGCACATGGCCATACGTCTTATTTCTCTATGGGAGCAGTGTTTCCCGGGAGGGAAGGCCCCACAAGTGATGTATGACATTCGGGACCGGGCTCATGAGTCTGAATTAGGACTAGAGGAAGTGTACAGGAACGTCGAGGTTTTATTGAATTATCGACGGCGGATGCACTCGAAATGCCCAACCTAGGACTCCCAGCACCCTATATGGGAAGTCCATCCTATCTTCCATCCTGAAATACCAGAATTAAGAAACGATCAGTATGTAGTAACTAGACCTCGTGTGGAGGCACGATTTCAAGAACAATGTGTTTATATCTGGAACCTTCTCCCCCTCTCAATTAAATCTTCTACATCCCTTCTTAAATTCAGGAAATCGCTAAAAACGCACCTCTTTCCCCCCCTTGGCTAGGTTTCCCGCACCCCGTATTTCCTCCTCACTCACACTGTCACTAGCGCCAGGAAGCTCCGGCGACAGCGCGCTTTATAAATGGCACCTAAGATAAGATAAGAAGATACCCTTTGGAAAAGGAGTGAAGTCCTTTCGCTAAAGTCACAACTCCCCGACACCCGAAAGAACCCTATGGCTTACTATAAGGAGCTTACAGAAGCGGCCTCTTCAGCTGTTATGACCTTAGCTGACATAGAGCTATTTTTTGGGTTACTAGTCCCCGTTGACGTGTGGCATCAGGTGCATGACCAGTACCATGCCGCAGAGTTGGGCTGGACTTGGGATGACATTAAAGATTGGGATAAGGATCGACAGCCTGGTGATAAACCAAAACCAGAACTATTGGCTTTACCGAGTCGGATTATTACCTACATGCATTCCTTAATTCCACCCCGTAAGGTAGATTGGGACAAAGGATCTAAAGACACAAGTGTTATTACAGCAAGTCATCAAGGGACGAGGCAGAGAGAGAGGCGGTAGAGGGTTTGTCCCAAGGGGGGCGGGAACTGGATGAGGCGGAGGACTAGCGGTTGCTTTGGGCATAAACCAGTGCGCCTACTGTAAACAGGAAGGCCATTGGTGATCTCAGTGTCCATTGTTGCTGGCTCAGAATGGGGCAATAAGAGGGAGAGGAAGAGGTCGAGGTGGTGTGGATCGGAGTGATATGCGGAGAGAGGAGACAACGCACGGCAAATCTGAAAAAATTTATTTAGATGATCCGAGAGGTAGGCAGTACTATAACGAAGACTGTGTGATTGATGGGACCGAAGGGTATGCTTACACATAGGACAACCAAGGACAGAGGGGGGGTCAGGTGTCAGTACCCGTTGATCAGCAAGGTCCTTATGTGCAAGGGCGGTTGATGGGGACATCTAAAAACCTTTTAGTTGAAATGGGTGCGATGAATAGTTCCATTTCTCGTTCGCTGGTCCCAGGGGCTGGTCTGTCCGGGCAGAATAATGTTTCGGTGGGATTTTCTGGAATTCCGGTGGTGAGACCGATTTCTACACCTATTCCGTTTACAATTGGTCCGGTTACAGTGGACTCTCCGTTTCTGTTGACTTCACATTGTGGGGAGAATCTATTAGGATTGGATCTGTTGAAGAAATTGCATGCACAGATTCATTGTTCCCCTGATGGTGTTTATCTGACTATACAATCCCCTGGTAAACATACTTTACAGTGCTTTGCCAAAAATGAACCCCTCCCTCCTGAGTTTGCTGCTATCCCAGCGACACTGTGGGTCACAGGAGACACAGATGTAGGATTGTTAAAAATTCCACCCGTTTCTATTACTTTGAAACAAAATGCTTGTTTACCGCGGATACATCAATACAAGATTTCTTCGGCAGGCGAGAAAGCTGTGCTCTCCATCATACAAGATTTGATCAAAAAGGGTGTGGTGGAGGAAACGGCTGCCAATATATGCAACAGTCCCATTTTACCGATTTTGAAAAAGAACACTGTTGGGAGCGATTCTGACCATGTTGATACTTACCGCTTTGTAATTGACCTGCGAGAAATTAACAAGGTAGTGGTCCCGCAATACCCTGTAGTTTCTGACATTACTAATATCCTCACGATGATTCCTCCCACTGCTAAATATTTTTCCGTTATTGATTTAAAGAATGCTTTCTTTAGAATTCTGATTTGAGGTACTGGGTTTTTCAGAACCGGTACCGAACCGGTAACCCAGTGGTGTCAGGGTACACACCCAAAGACCTCGAGTACTTTCCTGATTTAGACCACAGAAACTCAGAGTCTTCTAGGTGAAGACAAAGATCGAATTTATTGGCTGCAACCAAGTAACAGGTCCTAGAAGTACAACAACACGGGATGTATATTCTCAGGAGACTGCTCAATCTTACAATGCCAGGCTTCTCTTTTTATACAAAATATTGTGCTTCAGGCAAACATTCTCCACATTTTAGTATACTATTCACATGTTTCCACTACAAAGAAAAAGCAGAGTCATGATGACAAGCCCACATTTCAGTTTGTCCAGCCCACAACAAATTACCCGGCAAGGCCCAACATTTCCATCAGATATCGGTGGACCCCCAATAAAAATGGGCACCTCCTCATCATAAAGCAAGTGAGAGAGAAAAGAGCAGGGGCAGGTGTGAGCAAGATTAGGCAGGGTGTGTGTGCGATGAAAAGGGTTTATGGCATGTTGTGCCTTGATGCTATCTCGTTCGGCCACTGGGAGAGGAACTGACCAAACAGGTTCGGCCTAGGGCAATGGTTTCAGCTTGCCCAGGTCAGAGAAAAGTCAATTAAGGTGTACGTGTCCTTTGGAATCGAATTTAGCCTATGTGAGGGCAACCCACAAAATGGCTGCCATACACAAAATGGAAGCCAAGGGTTCAGAACGAAAATGACGATTTCGAGGTAAAATCGTCACTCGAATATGACGAAAATGCTTGTACATAGTGTACTAGCCATTTTCGGTCTTTTGATATAAAAATCGTCATGCTACGACGAAGTTTTATTCATGAGTTCAGAATTTTCAGAACTACATACCCTCCTTTTGCCCTTACATAGGCAATTTAACCTAATCTCATGCTAATCTGAGTCCAGGTCTATATTCCTAAAGTCATTGAGATGTTGCTGTAACATCATTCTAGTACTTAGCTCGTCTCTTGATACAGGTTTCCTTACACATGATGTAGCACAGAGGCCACATATTGCAGGAGCACACTGCACGCACAGACAGAACAGAAAAAGAATGGCTAAGACCATCCCAATGACCATTAGAATTTTCCATGCCCAGGCGGATATCAGTTCCCAGAACCATCCCATTAACGACCAATCTCCTTTATCCACATGAATAGATTCGGAAATCTTATGTAGTTTGGAGATGGCCTGGTACACTGTTGGAGCGTTATCTGGAATGAAAACACAGCAACTCGATTGGATCAATTTACATACCCCACCTCGGTCTGCAAGTATGACATCTAATGCGACCCTGTTCTGAAGGGTCATAAGACGATCCGACTGAGGCTCAGCAGTCAAGTTACTAAGGGCACCGGCAGTTTAAACCACGGTGGATTCAACCACCCTTGTCAATTGCCTTATGTTCCTGCTGTTACCCATGGGTCCCCAGAACGGCAGAAAACCCTTGACGAAGTCCCCAAATTCTTGTCCTGCAGTGTCTTCTTCGCTGAAGACACCTCTAACTATCCTTGTCTTGTGGTAATCTGCCGCCGCTGTGTAGGTGGGAGGCAGCAGGAACGAAACAAAACATGTGCCCGAAAAGTCAGGGGGCAACCATGTATAGGCTCTATCATGGCAGATGAAATAGGTACCCTTAGCTGCTAAGAACGGAGGAAAAGTCTGAGATGCAAAAACATATGTTTCAGTGCAGATGCTTTTCCCTAGCTGAGCTCTGAGATTCCTGCCAGTACCTTGCAGACACAGGTGACCCTGATGGGGTACAATCCAAATCAGGGAAGATCTCTTAGCTTGCTGTTTCTCACTCAGAGTAGCTCCATATCCGGTTACGTTCCATCCTATGTATACTAGTGTCTCATCTCTAGGGATAGTCTCGTAGGAAATATCTTCCTTAATCATGTCTACTATACCCTTAACTAGAGCACTATTCTTAGGATTGTCTTCCACAGAACGTAGGGGGTAGACTTCATGTGCATATATGAACATTGTTCTGTATGCCCACACAGAACCATTGTGGCTGAAAGGCAGGACCAGATAAGGGATACCTTTATCCGTTGTGTGAGGCATAAGACCACACAGCCAACAGTTAGTTGTGTTCATTACTAGTTGGTGTTGGTGCAAAAGCTGAACAAAGGAGTTATTAATAAACTCTAATCTCCTAGCGGATTCGTGTTCAGGAAGGGGTTGAAAAGAGTGTGGGGAAACAGTAGAAGGAGGAGGTATAGGCGATGTAGTGGGTGCAAATGTTACTCGAAAAGAGAATAAAACATAACTTGTTAAAAATATCATCACACTGAATAACATGAAAATGCACAATATCAAAAAGCTTTTCTTTGTCATTATTTTACGTATCCTGGCTTTAAAGTTCATTGTTTTGGCAGGTCTCTCCATCTCGAAAAACTCCATCCTCTCTAAAGTGCTGCCCGCGATGGGAGGTTGTTTCTGCTAAGGAATGCTTCTGTCAGTCTAGGGCAACTCCCTTGGACCAACCAGAACTGTCGACCTAACGTCGTCAGCTGCACCCCAAAGACTTTGGGCAATCGCGGCCCTAGCAGCGGAACCCGGATGGCGGTTCGAAAAATAAAAATAAGCAAGTTTCTCAGATGGGAGAGCTGCGCTTTCAAAAATAGCGAAAAGGGAACATTTTGTTTAATTGTCCATAGGTCTCGGCCTCAAATTGTATCTTTGCTTTCCAGGTATGGTATGATCTCGGAAAAGGAGTTCAGGCTCGGTAGTGTCCAATGGAACTGACGGTGATACAGCTGGTTGCAAAATGTTGTCGCTCTCTTTTTCAGTAAGTGTTCCTTTTACACGTGCATCACTGAAAGGCAGAAAACGCGGCACAGTTTCAGTCTCTGAGTCGGCGACACCCTTCTGGACCCACTGGTCATACGGCAGAGGTAAAGGTACCCTCTTGCAGTGGACTCCGTGGATCCAGTGCTTCTTCCCTTCCACTCGAACAGCTGATCTCGTGGAAAGAAGGACGAGGTGCGGTCTGGTCCACCTGGGCTGGTCGTTCTTGGCTCGCTGGAAATTCTTCACGAGAACCCAGGATCCAGGGTCGATGGGGTAACCTGGAGTCTCAGAGACCGGAGGCTGGGTGTCATGGACCTGTTGGTGTAAAACACGCAATTTAGCCGTCAATTCGTACAAATAATCAAGCAAAACAGGGTGTTCAATTTCACTGAACTTTGTGGGCCTTGGCACTCCCCATATGTTGGCCGGGCGGCCAAAAACTATCTCATATGGACTCACTCGCGAATGCACAGTCATTCTGGTGGATAGGAGTGCTAGGGGTAGAGAGTCAGGCCATTTAAGACCAGAGCTCGCTTGGATTTTGGCCAGTTTAAGTTTTAAAGTGCCGTTGTAGCATTCTACTAATCCAGCTGATTGGGGGTGATTTGCAGCGTGGAACTTTTGCTGAATGCCTAGCCCTTCACATACTCTCTACATCACACGACCCACAAATTCACTCCCATTGTAACTCCAGACCATTCTAGGCATTCCAAATCTGGGGAAGAACTCTTTCACAAGGGTTTTAGCTGTGGATAAGGCAGTGTTGTCTTTTAGGGGGTAGGCTTCCACCCATCTTGAGAAGGCACAAACAACAACGAGCACGTATTTTAAATTGTTGCACCTCTCCATGTGGATGAAATCTAGCTGCAAAACCTCGAACGGATATGTAGGAGGTGCAAAATGACCAGCTGGAGTTGGGGTTCCCCTACCAGGATTGTGTTTCAGACACACCATATAATTCTTGACCACATCCTCTGCACACTTGGGAATTCCTGAATTTTGCCATACTGGAGCCAACAACTTGCAAATCCCTTTCACGCTGATATGAGCCATTCCATGAGCCATTGTAACCACTGCAAGCACATATGCATCGGGTAACAACCATCTCTGATGCTCTGACAATTCAATCCAACAACCTTTTGCATCCATTTTACCCGTACTTTCTCTCCACATGCTCAACTCTTTCTCTGTAGCCTCAGCTTGAATAGACTTCACACTCTCTATCGTGTCTTCACACATTCCAACATCACCAACCCATCTTGCAGGGCCTGCAACATACATTCGGCTCATTACATTCCTTGCAGTTTCTTTCGCGATTTCGTCAGCAAATGCATTTCCACGACCAACATCATCAGTCACCTTCTTGTGAGCACTACATTTCACAATCGCCAATTGCAGAGGCAAGGTCAGTGATTCAAGAAGCTCATTTACCAGCTGACCATGCTGAATCTTAGCTCCATGCGAAGTCAGGAACCCACGTTCTTTCCACAATCGTCCAAAACTATGAGCCACACCAAATGCATACTGACTGTCGGTATAGACAGTCACTTTCATTCCTTTTGACAACACACATGCTCTCGTAAGTGCAATCAATTCTGCTGCTTGATCTGAATTATGTGGGATACGTGCAGCTTCAACAATTGTATGCAAAGTCGTGACAGCATATGCTGCAGTCGTGTCACCATTCGGGAGCTTGAAGCATGAACCATCCACCCATAATGTACCATCACATTCAGCAAGAGGAGTATCCTGGAGATCTACTCTCCCTTTCGTTTCTTCTTCTGTTCTAAGAAAACAATGATGCTGTTCAGAAGCATCTAGTTCCTCTACAATTGGTAACAACGTAGCTGGGTTGAGAGTGTTGCATCTTTTTATGTGCACATGACTTGCTAACAAGGTTAATTCGTAACCTGACAATCGAGCACTAGTTAAGTGCTGTGTCTTGGTTCTGTTTAACAACGTGTCTACTGCATGTGGAACCATCACAACTAACATGTTATTCATCACTAGACCAGCAGACTGTCGAATAGAAACAGCTGCTGCCGCTGTTGCTCTTAAACAACTCAGCAATGCTTTAGCTACAGGATCCAAAGTCGACTAAAAATATGCACATGGACGCTGCTTGTCTCCAAACAACTGTGTCAACACTGATAATGCACAACCCTCTTTCTCATGGACATACAATGTAAAGGGCTTAATGTAGTTGGGGGTACCTAACACAGGAGCCGAACATAATGCTGTGCGCAATTCAAAAAAACTTTTCTGATACTCTTCAGACCAAGGAACGGGATTGGGTGTATCTTTACACGTTAATGCCACCAAAGGTTTGGCTAATAACGAAAAATGTGGTATCCATTGCCTGCAATATGATGTAATGCCCAAGAAAGCACACACTTCTCTCTGTGTTCTTGGCACACTCAATTTCGCTATTGCCTGAATTCTTTCTGGGGTCAGTTTCCTTCCCTCCTTCGATAAGAGATGACCTAAGTAGGTCACTTCTTGTCGACAATATTGCAATTTTGAGAGAGACACTTTGTGGTGCAAATCACACAAATGACGCAACAATGACAATGTGGCTTCTTTACAGATTTCCTCAGTATCTGCAGCAATAAGCAAATCATCAACATACTGAATGAGGGTAGCGCCATCAGGTAGTACAATCGTATCAAGCTGTGTTTTTAAAGCTTGACTATATATTGATGGACTTTCACAGTAGCCCTGGGGAGCGCGTTTAAAGCGGAAGCTGCGTCCTCCTAAACTGAAGCCAAAAATATCCCTGCTCTCCTCGGCAATCGGGATGCTGAAGAAAGCATTCTTCAAGTCAATCACCGAAAACCAGGTGGCAGAAGCTGGAATCATAGTCAATAGGGCAGTAATGTCAGGAACAACTGGAAATTGTGGCACGACTATTTTATTGACCTCTCTAAGATCAATCACAAATCGGTACACAGGTGGCTGAGAAGGGTCAGTTCGTTTCAAAACAGGCAGAACAGGACTATTGCAAACGTTGCCTCTTGTCTCTTCAATCACATCTTTTTCAATCAAATCGTAAATGATCGCTAGCAAAGCTTTTTCACCTTCACTAGAAATTTTGTATTGGGGAATTCGTGGCATTTTAACATTGGCTTTCAATGTTACAACATATGGCGGTATTTCCAAAAGACCCACATCATTAGGACCAGTAGCCCAAAGAATATTAGGGAGAGATGACAATTTTGTTGGAAGTTTATCCCTTGACAAATACATTGGAGAAATCACTTTCTTACCCAGTGTAAGTTGTACTCCTGAAGGAGAACAATATAAAGTCGCATACAATCTTTTCAGCAAATCTAATCCTAGCAAGTTTTCACCACAACCTGTTGTCAGAATAAGGGGTGCTTCGAATTCACAAGGTCCAACAGAAAGGGACAAAGGGTCAGAATCGGATTTCTAACTGGAGCGCCAGAAAAACCTACAGAAACATTCATTTCGCCAGACAAAGGTGCGCCAGGGAGTTTGGAGTGCATAATAGAACTCTTTGTAGCACCAGTATCCAACAGAAAAGGTTCTGACACACCTGATGTAATCACCTCAACGTAAGGTCCGCTCTGATCTACTGGAACTGAAACAACTCCCTCTCTTTGTCTATGGCTGTCCTAGCAATCATTACCGTCCATATGCTCATCTTCTGCATAGTAATCATCAGCATAGTACTGAGCCGTCCTACCAGATGCGTTATTCTGCTGATCGAACCTATTCATCGAATTTTGAGGTGGAAGAGACTGTGTGTTCTGGGGGAAATTTCCACGTCCTCTACCTCTAGATGCTTGTTGAACACCTCGACCTCTTACACCAGAAGCACCATTTGCACGCTGTAATAAAATAGGACAACTATACTTGAAATGACCCTCTCCCTTACAATATGAACACCGATTGGGGCCTACAGGGACACGTGGTTGAGTATACTCGACTCTTTGCGAGTTCCTCTGATACTGTTGAGGCTGCTGTTAATTATTCTGATAGTTACTCTGAGCACCACTATTTTGACCACCACGTGGCGGATATGCTTGCTGTAACAAAACCTTCATTTTTAACTCTTTAGTTTTCTTCTCTGCCCTATCTTTCTCATCTTTGTCTCGATTTTCGTAATATTGTGCAGTAGCCAATATCTGTGCTGAAGAGGAAACTGCCCAAGAACTCTCTGAATCTTTTAACTTTTTACACAACTCGGGAAGCAGATTATGCACAAATTTATCGACGAACAATCGCTGGCCACCTTCTGTGCTCATATCTTGACCACTGTGGTCGACAAATGTCTCTTCAAACCTGGTGAAGAAATCAGACACCGTTTCATCTTTCTTCTGCTTACATGCAGACAACTTATCCCAATTTACACGCATCGCAGGCATTATAGTTTTCATGTAATCAATGATCTTACCAGGAAGTTCTGCTACCAAAGGCTCAGGTTTAGCACCACCAACTTGTCGGGCATCTGCAGCAGTAATATTAGCCCATGAATCACCTAACTCTTGATCATGATCTGCATGACGAATCTTTCCCCCTAAAGTTTGTGGAACAACATTCCCAAACAACATGTCTATGTCAGCTAAATTCATAATGCAAGAACCTGCAGTCTGTGACAATTCCTTGTAATACCCTGTAGGATTCTTACGGGGATCAGGCAATGTCTGTTTAAGGGCCAAAACTTCAGCTCGCTTCTAAGGAACATGTACCCATACACGCTGAAAATGAGGCTGGACAGGTGGGATAGCATTTGCGTCCCCTTCCCTCCATTGTGGGGGGACTTCTCTCATGGGATACTGTCTTCCTTTCTTCTTAACAGAGGAATCAGACTCAAACAATGACTTGGAAACACCTTCAGTCCTAAGTGACAACAACGTCCCAACTGCTTTCCTAACATCTCAACCCACAATTGCGCCTTTTGAAAACTCAAACCGTACATGGCTCAACTCGGGCGGGTTAGAGTCCAAATCATTTTCCTCTAAATTTTCACACAGGAAAACACACATTTTCTCAAAAACGTATCTCTGCTTCGATGTTTCCCACTGGGTGAAGACATCCATAACACATTCTAAATCATATTTTTCCGGGTCAGCAACCCATTTATGTGCCAAACAATTCAACGTTTCCTTCTCCCTAGAATCAGGCAGTTGACTACGCAATTGCTTGCGCTCTGTGTCAGGAGTCACACTTGTTGCACCAAAGAGAGGATGCAAAAAACTAGCCACAGTACTAGCCACTCTCTGACGAACAGAAGGAGAAGTCGATGAAAAGACAAGAGGGAAAGCAGGGTGAGACGAGGCAGATGCAGAGGCAGTGTCAGGAGAAGTACCAGGAGTGGTAGTCGTTATAGTAGATAAAGTTGTAGGAAGTATAGGAGGAGCAGATGTAAAAGCCGGTGGCCCTTGAGGAGGCTGCACCGGAGGAGCAGGAGCCAGCTGAAGAACAGCTGGTGGGTGCTGTAGAGGAGCAGGAGGCAATGCAACCACGGGTTGCGCAGCTAAAGGTTGCGGAGGTGCTGTAGCATTCTGCGCATAAGGGGGTGGCGAACTTAACAAATGCGCCATTAAGGGATCTTTTTCAAGCTCTTTTGCTGCATCTTGCTGAAGAGGCGGCAAAACTGGATAGCATTTATCAATAACCATTTTACGTTGCCTGTGCAACTGCTCACTCATCTGTTCTTCTTCATTATCTTAAACTGCATAGCAGCTTGCATTATCGAAATACCCCTTTCTCTCTTATTTTTCTTCGCTAATTTAATTTCCTTCTGTTTGGTTTCCTTACGCCATAGGCGGAAAGAGTCAAACATCGCCGGCCGGGCTTTCTTTCTGAAAAGTTTAACTTCGAGATTGTCTAAGATTTCCGTGTCAAAGCTACCATATTGGGGCCATTTTAAAGCACCATCTTTTCTGGTGTATTTGATCCATACTTCATTGTATGTGATGGGGCCTACTCCATGTTTCACATACAGTTCATAAGTTGGAGTTTCAATCGGAGGAACCGGACACGAGTCCTCCAATCGGGAGTCCCTATTATTACAACCAAGACAAAACAAATTTCCAAGTCTGCTAAGACCAGGCATCTTCGCTCACTAGTCTAGCTTCAAACTTCAAAGGATTATCGATTACGATATTGCTCGTGAATACACAAGTTCTTTGGCTTTGGCACTTGCAAGTTCCAAACAAAGTGATCCCAAAGGGGATACCCAAATTAAGACCAACTAAGGACTGGGAGACGCTCCACTTATACTTAACTGAGATATCGATGACGTCACCAGAAGAATCGTCTTATCGTTTCGCTCTACCAAACTTCAAGGGTCCAAATCAGGGCGATAGCCAGGGCAGCAGTCCTTTGTAGCCGTCGGGAAGCGGGGAACCTCGCAGCAAAGACTTTCGGACCACGTCGACATGCAGGGGTCGATGAAGTGGTTGGCCTTCCTCCAGAATTTTCACACGAAGCTCCACACAAACCTCTGGCTTGGACCGGTACCGTTGGTATCGCCCCGCGTTGGGCGCCATCTGAGGTACTGGGTTTTTCAGAACCGGTACCGAACCGGTAACCCAGTGGTGTCAGGGTACACACCCAAAGACCTCGAGTACTTTCCTGATTTAGACCACAGAAACTCAGAGTCTTCTAGGTGAAGTCAAAGATCGAATTTATTGGCTGCAACCAAGTAACAGGTCCTAGAAGTACAACAACACAGGATGTATATTCTCAGGAGACTGCTCAATCTTACAAAGCCAGGCTTCTCTTTTTATACAAAATATTTTGCTTCAGGCAAACATTCTCCACATTTTAGTATACTATTCACATGTTTCCACTACAAAGAAAAAGCAGAGTCATGATGACAAGCCCACATTTCAGTTTGTCCAACCCACAACAAATTACCCGGCAAGGCACAACATTTCCATCAGATATCGGTTGACCCCCAATAAAAACGGGCACCTCCTTATCATAAAGCAAGTGAGAGAGAAAAGAGCAGGGGCAGGTGTGAGCAAGATTAGGCAGGGTGTGTGTGCGATAAAAAGGGTTTATGGCATGTTGTGCCTTGATGCTATCTCGTTCGGCCACTGGGAGAGGAACTGACCAAACAGGTTCGGCCTGGGGCAATGGTTTCAGCTTGCCCAGGTCAGAGAAAAGTCAATTAAGGTGTACGTGTCCTTTGGAATCGAATTTAGCCTATGTGAGGGCAACCCACAAAATGGCTGCCGTACACAAAATGGAAGCCAAGGGTTCAGAACGAAAATGACGATTTCGAGGTGAAATCGTCACTCGAATATGACGAAAATGCTTGTACATAGTGTACTAGCCATTTTCGGTCTTTTGATATAAAAATCGTCATGCTACGACGAAGTTTTATTCATGAGTTCAGAATTTTCAGAACTACAGATTCACCCTGATAGCCGTCATATTTTCGGCTTCTCCTTATCTGGTCACAGCTTCCAGTTTTGCCACGCTCCCCAGGGGTTCACAGAGAGTCCTAGTATTTATAGTCAGGCTCTGAAAGCATTATTGGATGATTTGACCTTGCCTCCTGGTAATGTGCTCCTGCAATATGTCGACAATCTGTTGATGGCTTCCGACACTGAAGAAGGATGTAAAGCAGCCACTGTTAAATTATTCTCTCATTTGGTGGCCAATGGTAATAAAGTATCTCTTTCCAAATTTCAATATTGTCGACAGGAGGTGACCTACCTTGGTCATCTACTGTCGAAAGAGGGGAGGAGACTAACCCCTGAGCGTGTGACTACCATTTCTAACATGTCTGTACCTCGTACTCAGTGTGATGTTTGTGCTTTTCTCAGCATAACTTCTTACTGTCGCCAGTGGATTCCTAATTTTTCTCTTCTTGCTAAACCTCTCCTGTACTTAACCACTAAAGATGTGCATGAACCTCTACCCTGGACTGATGAGTGTCAGAAAGCTTTTGATTCTTTGAAATCTGCTCTTTGCTCTGTACCCGTCTTGGGTACTCCTGATTGCCGAAAACCTTTTGTACTTTATGCACACGAGGTGGACGGTTGCTCGCTTTCTGTGTTGACACAAGGATTTGGTGGTAAGCAGAGACCTTGTGCCTATTTCCCGGCGGTGTTGGATAACATCGCCAGAGCGCTTCCTAGCTGTTTAAGGGCAACTGCTGCAGTCGCAGTAGCCATTCGACAGTCGGAAGGGCTAGTTCTGAATACTGACCTCACAGTGATGGTACCGCACACTGTGGATACATTACTGAACAAAACGAAGACCCAGCACCTTACGAGTGCTCGTCTTACAGGCTACAAATTGACTTTGCTTGCTCCCCATATTACAATTGAACGTTGTGCCACTCTGAATCCCACCACGTTACTCCCCCTCCCTTCAGACGAGAAAAACAATGATGTACATGATTGTATATTTTGGACGGAGGAAGAGACGAAGGGGCGGGTAGATCTCACAGACATTCCTCTATCTGACCCTCAAGGGGAATTGTATGTCGATGGCTCTTGTTTCAAATTACCAGATGGCACGACAACTGCTGCATATGCGATAACTACTCTACGCACTGTGGTTGAGGCTTCCCGAGTACCCTTTCAGTCAGCACAGGCAGCTGAGTTAATGGCATTGCTTCGGGCCTGTGAGTTAAGTGAAGGATTGAGAGTAAACATTTACACAGACAGCCAATACGCCTTCGGCGTGGCTCATAGCTTTGTCCGACTGTGGGCGGAAAGGGGTTTTCTCACTTCCCATGGTCAGAGAATCCAACATGGCCCTTTGATTTTACGATTACTGACAGCATTTCCAGAAATGTTGGCCGTAGTTAAATGCAGTGCACATAAGACAGAGGTGGATACAGTAGGTTAAAGTAATGCTTTTGCTGATCAGATTGCTAAAGAAACTGCAAAATCCAAAATGACCTCAATGTTCGTGACTACTTCTACTAGGTGGGTGGTGGAGATGGACATGTTTGACAATACAATGGAGAGTGTCCAAGAAATGCAGAAAGAAGCTTCCCCCGCTGAACTGGCTCACTGGGAGAAGGAAGTGGGGAAATTAGATGCAAATGATTGCTGGATTGATTTATCTGAGAAACAGCAATGGTTGTTTCCCAATGCATTAGTGAATACCTTAGTGACCATGGCACACGGCTCAGCACATATTGGAGCGAAGCGTATTTGTGCACTTCTAGACCCTCTGTGGAATAATCCTAATATCCCAAGAACTGCTTCCCATTTGGTGCAATATTGCATGGTTTATTTACGACATAATTCTGGAGGTAGGGAACCTGTTCTGAGTGGAGATTTTGCCCCACCATCTTTGCCTTTTGAGGTGCTACAAATGGATTATATCCAGCTGGAGCATGTGAATAATCTAAAGTATGTCCTGGTTGTGGTGTGTGCCTTCAGTAAATGGGTGGAGGCCTACCCGACCAAAAAAACACTGCACTGGCAACAGCAAAGGCTCTGATAAAAGAGTACTTCCCACGCTATGGATTGCCTCGCATGATCTGGAGTTATAACGGGGGGCACTTTAATGCAGATCTTATCAGTCATGTTTGTAATGGGTTACAAATTAAGCAGAAATTCCATGCGGCTCGACACCCTCAGTCTGCAGGACTGGTTGAGAAGTATAACGGAATACTGGAACATAAACTGGCCAAGATTCAAGAAAGTATTGGGTTGAGGTGGCCAGATACCCTACCACTAGCACTGAAGTCAATACGAGTTACCCCACATTCTCGTTCTAACTTATCTCCCTACGAGGTGATCTTTGGGCGCCCTGCCAATGTTTGGGGCGTTCCAAGACCCAGAACGTTTTGTGATATTGAATACCCTATGATGACAGATTATCTGTATGCCCTAACTAAAGATCTTCGTTCTATTCATCAACAGGTTTCAGAAGTTTTGCAGCCCCTGCCGGAGGGTCCCAGACATTGTTTGGAACCAGGACAGTGGGTTCTGGTCCGCAACTATCAGCGGAAATCCAGTCTGGACCCTCATTGGTCCGAGCCTTTTGAGATTCTACTGGCCACGTGGACGGTGGTTAAGGTGAACGGCAAGAGACATTGGATCCATTTCTCGAACGTAAAGAAACTGCCCCTCCCGCTTCCTTATGATCAGTGAAACCAGGAAGGAGTTTTGACCCAGGAAAGTGAACGAGCCCCTCACTTTGTTCCCTTTTTGGATGCCCAGGAAGTTGGAGAAGGGCAATGAGCAGGAGCATCGGGCTCGGAAGGGGTTTTGTTATCTGCACAAGTGATTGTCCCGGATTCTGTTGCCCTTTCAGTTGAACGAAAGGCTCGTAGTATCCCTGTTGCAACGGATTCACCATCCTCTGTTTTGTTCCCTGATCAGGAAACGCCTGGCCATGTTCGATACAATCTGCGGCCCAGAAAACAACACGGTTCCCAGGTGAAAATGGTAGGAGATTGGGAGAGACTTGAGTACTAGGGTTTGTTAGATACGCTTCTGGGGTACTGAGCGAGACACTGGACTGATCGCGCTGAGAGCCTTGAACATTTGCTTGCTCTGTTCAGAAAGAAAGACTGAATTTTTTTTTTGTTTAAAAGGGCCCAGATTGTGTTTTCTTCAAGGGTTGTGTGAGAATATAACTCCAACGTAAGAAGTTGCTTGGTCTGATTTGTGATGAACGATAGGAGCCTGCCTGTGAGGCTATAGATGGACACACGATAGAAGCACCCTCTGGCAGGTTGGATTGCATTGCCCAAATTTATTTATAGACTTTTAGCTAGCATGTACCCTTTTGCTCATTTTGTCCCTGAAGAGGAGCGTCCTTTTGCACCACGTCACTTCCCTTTAAATATTCCTGTCTTTTCTGTTGGACCCAACGTGTTAAAGTCGCATTTGTGGTCATTATAGCAACCTTGTTAATAATATTAATGGGAGTGTTTATATATTTAGAATTTCGCCACCCTATGCATACTGTCTTAGGAACCACTCCCCCGCTTCCGGAACATGTATTTTATACCTTGACCGCACATAAGGAAAGGCACCATCAGACTTACACGAAAAATGTATTTGTTGAAATGCGTCATCAAACACACAGTGCTACCAATACTACAAATTGTTGGGTCTATGGCATTCTGCCCTCGGTTATGCACAAGCACGATTTATTTATATCTTTACCCCTGTCTTATTTAGGAAGTTGTGAAGCTTGGTTCAAATTACTCTCTATGATGTATATACATTATACAGTAGATACTCAAAGATATTCGGAGAAGGATTATGAGATGATTCTAGCATATATAGAAGTACACCAAGGATTTGACCCAGAGGAAAATGATGGGGCGGGATCCTTAGATCCGAATGCGTGTATGAATATGTATACGACACGTGAAAATATCACCTGGTTAAGAATGAAATTTTGGATTTTGCAGAGTTCAACTTCACCCAGTATTTTCAACAATTCAAAGAAAGAAATGTTACAGATGATAGGGCCATTCCAGTACATCTATTAAATAGTACCTCTGCATTTTGTGTTCAGGGAGCAGGGTACATCTCGGTAGGGGAAAGTCTATGCAATTATACCTATCGGTTACGTATATTTAGTAGTCCACCATTGTTGACTCCCCCTAATGTATATTTCGACTGTGGTGAAAATGCCTATACTTGGCTTCCGCGCAGCTGGACCGGCCATTGTTACCTGTCTTTCTTGTACCCTCCAGTTTATATAGCCCCTTCTAATTATCACAAGGATCATCGTTTAGATAACCAAAGTCTGCCACTTACCAGTAATAGAAGAGAGATAGATACCACTGACATAGACCAAACAGATACCCCTAAACAGCATTTCATTGAAATCGTAAAGGGAGTATGTCCTATTTGGAGACCCATAATCACTAGCAAGGAAGTATGGCGTTTGTCTAGAGTAGTTGAAAGGGTGACTAACACTACTGCGGGCATATTGACCAATTTAACTGTAGAGCTTCAAGTGATGAGACTTGTTTCGCTTCAGAATCATATGGTTTTAGATGTCATCTTGGCTGATCGAGGAGGAGCATGCCGAGTGATTGGCAGGTTCCTGTTGCGTATATATCCCTGACTCCGCCCCCTCTGTTCATTCGGCCATTCAAAAGTTACATCGATTGGCGTCTGAAGTACATGCAGAAACTGGTACCTGGTCCTTCTCTGGTTGGTTCTGGGGTCTGTTGTCCACTTGGGGATGGAAGAGTCTGATGGTGCTGGCAGGTATAGCTGGTATCATATTCACCTGTTGCCTTTGCATACATAGTGGGCCCGCATGTTGCTCTTACTGTGCTACTAAACTCACCTCCTCTGGGCCAGTCCTTCCCCAGCGGCGGTAAAAGCCCAATTAGTTCAGCAAGAAGTAAAGGATATAATGCAGATTGATGAAGGGATATTTGAAGACTGAACCATTTTAGTTAGCTACATCATGCTAAAAGGGCCGTTCCGAGGGATAAAATTTAGATTTTGCATACACACGGAGTATCGGACATATATATATATTGTTAGCATGATGTATCTATATATCATCTCTGCTTAATATGTACACAACATAACCCGTATATGCTTTAGCCGGTAGGAAAAGGTTAATTTTTTCGTTATGTTCCATACTAATAGAGCAGGCCGAGAACCATACAGACGCCATCTTCTTTCCTCTGTGTTAGAACACAAGCAGTGATCACGTGTTATTCTCTAGTAGTTGTCAAGTCCCAGTTCATTTGAGTTACTGAGAGCAGCTGAAGGTAAACTGTTTTCCCTCTGTCCTGGGACTCAAGGTCGCATCTGGCTTTGGGTACGATAAGCGCATTTCTAGAGGCGCCGTGCCTACACTCCAGGGCACCAGGACGAAAGGGAGTCACTCCTCCTGACCTGCCCAGTAATAAATAGTAAAGCTTTGAACCAATCATGTGTGCCATATATGGTCCTTCCTTGGGGCCCAAGGGCCGAGTGGTGTTTTTCCATTTACGGTGACTTCATGTGTTGAACTGAAAGTATATATGTTTGGTATTGACTGTAAGCCAGCAGTCTTCTCCGCGTACCTGATGGGTGAGGATTGGAGAGGCTCCTCTATAGAGTATTTTGCTTAATAAACGATTAACCCTTCTTCACTGCCAACTGACTGGTTGTTTGCTAATGGTATTGGGGCTATGTGGTTGGTATTGCTGGAGAGTAGGGTCTACTTCATATGGTCACCCCCACTTTTTGCTGCGATTTTCTGTTTTTTCGACTTTAGTGTGGCTGTGGGCCTGCTAATCAGACCCAGCCCAGCTGTTCTCTCTCTAAAATGATACCATGTACTTTAGGTACATACCTGATTGGGAATTGAGCCCCTGTATAGTGTACCATAGGTACCCAGGGCATAGGTGCATCCAAGGCCTACCAGGGGCTGCAGCATGTATTATGCCACCCCTGGCTGGCCATCCAAACTGACACACACCACAGGCTGATCACTCAGCTTGGGTAAGGTGGTGTAATCACCCCTTACTTAGATATAGTATACCTATATCTACCAATATATATAGACACATATGCACCTATAAGTCACTCCTATGGTAGGCCACGACAATCCTGGAGGCAGAGTGCTTGGTTTTATGTGGGAGGGTGCCCTAGCATGAGCTGAGCTCCTCTGCAGCTTTAAGAACCATCTCCTTATAGCTGTTCTATGATATAGCCATACCATATACTCTTAAGTGCATTATAATCCTCGCGGTTAATGCTAACTTTGGTTTGGCTTTATCAAAACATGTCGTGTAAGATGTCAAACACTTTGGAATACTACCCCCCACCAATTCTTGCGGCGGGGGTAGCATTCCACCCTTCTAGAGGGAAAAGACATGTATGTTACTGCTTTACCCGGTTAAAGTTAAACAGAGCCTCAGCATCACAAAATGGATGCTGCTGCCACAGACACGAGTCTGACCTCCTGCTGCTGGATGAAACTCCGACAGGGGAGGCCTGGACAATAGGTTTCCTGCCTTGGGAGGTGCTAGCACCTCCCCAGACAGGCTTTTAGTGTATTAGGGCAGGGAGGGCTGCAAAACGAGACACTGACTGGGGCACACAAGGTGCTTCATGCATAGCCCGGTTCAAATGAGTTGCTGGGGCACTCCAGCCCCAGTTCTGGTGTGAAACTGGACAAAAGGAAAGGGGTGTAACCACCCCCTCTCCAGGTCCACCCATAGGAGGGACCTAGCAGGTAATCCAGCCCCTAAAATCAGTATAAAGATAGGAGCTGTGTCCCCAGGACTTTAGATTATCCTGGAATGAAACTCTGATACAAACTCTTGGACCTTCGACGTTCTGTTTCAACTAGAAGACTGAAGACATCTCCCTTGTGGTCAGGAGTGACCAGCCTGTGCAAACAGGCACCATCAGTAACTTGATGGTCTGCTTTGTCCACACTCCCGACGGAACCCGAAGTCTCAGCGACACAGGAAGTGGACTTCCAGACTTCGCTGACTCCGACCCACATCCACAGCAAAGCTGAGACCCGTGGCGGACACGAGAGACATGGGATCGGACACCCTGGACATTCTGTATTTTGCTAACAGCTCAACTACTGAAGTACCCTTGCAGTTGTGCATTGGGGTACGCGAAGCCCCAGATCCAAGCGCCATTTGCATTGAAGCTTAGCCCTCCACACTCCACGAGTGCCGCGTGGGGCCTGCTCTTGCATTTCAGCTCAACATGTCTTCCCGGTTGCTAGCCCATTGGCTAGTGAGCCCCCTGAAGACAAACCTTTAAAACCACACTGCTTTCCTGGTTGCTTCCAGCTTAATACAGCTTCACTGCAAAGGAGAAGCTCCCCAGACCTTGTTGGTCTGACCTGAAGCCCATCTTCACTTCCTGTGTGGATTGCATTTGCCACGGCTTGTTGGGTCCAGTCCAGATACCAACACCGCAGTCAACTAGATCCTTTGTGGGAAAGCTCGAATCCAGCTTCTGGTCATCGTCGACACCTCCTGGTCATCGCAACATCGGCTGGTTCCTAACTGGTTCCTTCCTGGTCAATGGCTAGTGACCCAGATTCTGTCCCTTCTGCTTTCAGGTTATTCAGTTCCTCGATCCACCCGGACACTCTTCCTCTGGCCGACTGCAGCACTTCTTTGCAGATCTCAATTGAAAGCATCGACGGAACCCGACACCAAAAGGCACATATGCACCTGGCTTTCCTGGGTGAGGTAACACGAGTACTCCAGTGCTCCCATGGGTCTTGACTCTTGAAGTGTCCTAGTCTAAAGGGGTTTTGTCCTAGTCCATCCGGAAGTGCCCTTAAACAGTAACTTTGTAACTTCTTCATTCTCCATTATAAGTCAATGGTAACTCACGACTGTGTTTAGACACTACACGCATCTCCGGTGGGTCTCCTACTTCCTAACCTTTGGTTGTTTAGTGTAGCCCCAGCGATTCCCTAGGCCCTAGGCCTACTCACTATTTCTGTAGTGGTCCTTATACCACTTACTTCGTATATGGTTTGTGAGGCCCTTAGGGCAGAACTGTATTTGTGCAACTTATCGTATGCTAATTGAGTAACTTGTGATGTATTTCGATCTCTGACCTCATAAAGAGTGCAGAGGGGTTGTGTTAGAAATAAATACATATATATTTGATATATACCTTGTGTGGTGTCCTTTCATTTGGTATTCAAGGGATTATAATTGGTAAAACAGCTTGCTTCACATGTTCTCTGAAGTCTTAGCATATGACTGCTGACCCATGCTACCACTAGGATAGCTTGTCTATAAGGTTGACTTTACAACCACCATCAGTAAGGGTCGTTTAGACTCGTGCAAGGTGCCCACTAGAGTAGTGGACATCATATGCCAGGCTAATTTCTCACAGGTATAGCCTTTTATGTTATTTCTACTGTACATCATAATTAATGTATGTCTCTTACAGATACATTGTTACAGAAGGTAAGTAACTTGTTCATCTGAAAGAGAGCATTAGTTATAGATTCTTTACCTTAGAATAGATACCCCAGCAATACCATCCCCGGAGGTGGGTCTGCAAAGTAAGTTCACACCAGGAAGTCCTGTGGAATTGAACAGTTGAAAAAGCTGTCTCTCTGTACTTGGCTGTCTGGGTAGTAATGCTCTGTAAACGTGTGCAGTGATGCCCATGTGGCTGCCTGGCAGATGTCAACCAGCGGAACGCCACATCCCAAAGCAGTAGTGGCTGCCGTCGCCCTGGTAAAGTGGGCGTGCAACCCTACTGGAGGTTTCTTTTTTGCCAAAGAATACCAGATCTTGATGCATAGGACAACCCATCGAGAGATGGTACATTTATGCCCTGCCCAACTTTTCTTGGCACCCACATATCCCACAAAGAGTTTATTACATCCACCCGCAAGGCTTAAGTGCGTTCAAGGTAGAAGGACAGCTCATGTTTTGGGTCCAAACTGTGGAGTTTCTCCTCCTCTTTGGAAGGGTGGAGAGGCAGTAGGAAGGTGGGCAATGTGATAGTCTTGCCTATGTGGAAAGTGGTAACCACTTTGGGCAGAAAGGAAGGCCTAGTTCGAAGGACCACTTTGTCTGGATGGACAGAAAGAAAGGGAGGTTTGGAAGACAGAGCCTGAAGCTCACTCACCCTGCAAGCAGAGGTGATGGCAAGCAAGAAGGCAGTCTAAAAAGTAAGAAGACGTAGAGGACAATTATGTAACAGGTCAAAGAGAGCACATATAGGATAAGTAAGGACAAGATTGAAGTTCCACTGGAGCATTACGAAAGGAGAAGGAGGAAAGAAAAGTGTAATTTCTTTCAAAAATCTATTTATAATAGGGGACTTGAAATGAGAAGACTGATCAGGAAGGTGAAGAAATGACGTAATGAACGAAAGATAGCCTTTAAGAGTGCCCAGAGCTGGGCCAAAGAAAGGATGAAGAGGAGAACCTCAGGAAGAGGGGCAGAATGGAGATCTACAGATCCACAGCCTTTGCTGTGCACCATGCCACGAATTTGCCCTATCTATAGGTGTATACCGTTTCAGTGGAAGGACGCCTGGCTGCCATGATGACATTACAGACTTCGGGAGGAAGGTCAAAAGCTGTCAGCTGTCCCAGCTCAATCACCACTTAAGGAGGTGGAGGCTGGGCAGGTTTGGGTGGAGGACCGCCCCTTGCTGCTGCAACAGAAGATCCTCCCAAAGTGGCAGTCCGATCGGAGGATCAATGACCATAACTCAAGAGCTCGGGTACCAGACTCTTCGTGCCCAGTCTGGAGCCACAAGGATTACTTGGGCCCGGTCGTGCCTGATTTCCTTCAGCATTCTGGGTAGAAGTGATACAGGCAGAAAGGCGTACAGCAAGCCGCAATTCCACTCATGACGAAAGGTGTCACCGAGCGAGTGCAGCCTTGGAAATTCCAAGGTGTAGAACTGTGGAAGTAGTGTATTCTTTTCGGTGGCAAATAGATCTAACCAAGGCTCTCCGCATTGCTGAAAGAGACCTTGCACCATTTCTGAGTGAAGACGCCATTCGTGATCCATGATGCACCAGCGGCTGAGTTCATTCATCCTGGCGTTCAGGGAATCTGCCAGGTATTGAACCACCAGTGATATGCCCTGATGTTCCAGCCATGTCCAAAGGCAAAGAGCCTCTTGACATAGGGTCTACGACCCCACCCTGCCATCTTTGTTGCAGTATCACATGGTGGCGATGTTGTCGACAAACACCTACACTACTCTTCCTTTGACAGAGGGAAAATACCTTCAGTGGAAGACGAATCACGCAGAGCTCCAGAAAGTTGATGTGGAGCCTGGACTCCGTGGGTGACCAGAGGCCTCTCATCTCCGCCTTTTCTGTATGGCCACCCCATCTCAGGAGTAACGCATCCGTCACTACTGTGAACTCTGGTTGTGGAAGGGAGAGGGATCTACCGTTGACCCAATCCTGGTTCATGAGCTACCACTGCAAATGATTTGCAGTCACCTCAGAGATCTGGACAACATCAGAGAGATTGCCCTGTGGTCACTGGAAATTCAGGTCCCACTGCAGAGCCCGCATATGTCCTTTGGCATGATCTACCAGCTGGATGCAGGATGCCATGAGGCAGCAGCGGGTCTGGGTCAATCTCACTGAAATCCGGGATAGAGCCTGAAACATCGGTATCATAGCCCGAATATCCTGGACTCACTGCTCAGGAGGATAGACCTGAAACTGCGCTGTGTCCAGAACCTATCCAATGAAAAGGAGCTTCTGGGAGGGAATCAGTTGCAACTTCAGCACCTTGACTGTGAACCCCAGAGAATGCAGGAGGTCTGCTGTAGTCTGAAGGTGGGAGACAACATCCTGGGGTGAGCCCGCCTACAACAGCCAGCCGTTGAGATACGGAAAGAATGGAACCCTGATCTGTGCAGATGAGCTGCGTCCACCGCCATCACTTTCGTGAAAACCTGAGGGGCGCTAGTAAGGCCAAAAATGAGCACAGTAAACTGAAAATGGCCGTAGCCTACTGTGAACCATAGGTAACGCTGATGGGCAGGCAAGACAGGATGTGAAAGTAAAAGTCCTGCAAGTCCAACGCTTTCATCCAGTCTCCACTGTGAGGTCAGCCAAGACCTGAGCTAAGGTTAACATCTTGAACTTCTCCTTCCTGATGAAGCAGTTGACGTCCCTGAGGTCTAAGATAGGATGCAGGCCTTTGTCTTTCTTGGGCACCAAGATGTAGTGGGAGTAACAATCATGACTTCTTCTGGCACAGGGACGGGTTTGATAGCTTCCTTGGCCAAGAGAGTCATAACTTCCTGGCGGAGAAGGGCCAAATGATCCCCTGACATACGATGGAGTGTAGGTGGGATGGAGGAAGGGGTAGTCTCGAAGGGGAGGGAGTAGCCCCTTCAGACTATTTGCAAAACCCAGCTGTCCGATGGGATGATGTGCGAGTGATGAAGGTGATGGCGGATCCTGCCGCCTACTGGCATCTGGTGGCCCTGAAGCACAAGTTACTACTTGTGTAACAATATATCTGTAAGAGACATTAGTTGGTGATAGATTCCTTACCTTAGAATATCCCCAGGCATCAGACTGGATCCGGAAAGATTTGCTTAGCAGTACCCCTGCACGCCAGTAGGTGGCGTCCTATGGCTCCGCATCCGTCGCTGGCATCGTATGCGCCGAGATGACGTCACAGAGACTACTTAGGTGCCACCCATGCGTGCTGTCATTAGTTCTGTAAACGACTTTCGGCGCCAGGAACACAGAGCCATGCAAGATACTGACCACTGGTGCATTGAAAACTAGGGTCCTGAAAGGGATGACCTTAACCCTAGTAATCAGTTCGTAGAACGGGGAAGTTGGGTGGGGCGGTAAGAAATCTATAACTAACTAATGTCTCTTACAGATATATCGTTACACAAGTAGTAACTTGTGCATCTGAAAGAGACACGTTCGTGATAGATTCCTTACCTTAGAATAGATACCCCAGCAATACCAACCCTGGTGGTGGGTCTGCGAACAAGATTACACCAGAAAGTCACGGAGAACAGAACGGCCAAAGAAGCCATCCCTCCGGACTTGACTGTCAAGGCAGTAATGCTTGGTAAATGTGGGCAGCGAGGCCCACAAAGCTGCCTGACACATGTCCTGCAAGGGAAGGCCACGTCCCAAGGCAGTAGTGGCTGTCGTTGCCCTGGTGGAATGGGCATGCAGCCCCACAGGAGGCTTCTTCTTAGCCAACAAGTAACATGCCTTGATGCAGAGAACAAACCACCGCGAGAAATGGCCCGTTTGTGCACAGCCCAACCTTTTTTGGCGCCCACATAGCCAACAAAGAGCTGGTCATCCACCCGGAACTGTTGTGTGTGTCTCAGATAGAACGATAGCGCACGTTTTGGGTCCAGACGGTGGAGCCTCTCCTCCTCTTTGGAAGGATGCGGAGGCGGAAAGAAGATGGGCAAAGTGATGGTCTGCCCGATGTGGAAGGGCGTGACAACCTTTGGCAAGAAAGAAGGACGAGTCCTCAGAACCACCTTGTATGGATGAACAGAAAGGAAAGGAGGTTTAGAAGAAAGAGCCTGAAGCTCACTCACTCTTGTGGCAGAGGTGATAGCTACAAGGAAAGCCGTCTTGAGAGTGAGAAGACGCAAAGGACAGTTATGAAGGGGCTCGAAGGGAGCGCACATCAGAAATGTCAAGACAAGGTTCGAGTCCCATTGAGGCATGATGAACGGCACGGGAGGAAACATGTGCGTAATGCCTTTGAGGAAACGATTAATAACCGGGGACTGAAAAAGAGAAGGCTGATCAGGAAGCCGTAGAAAGGCTGAAATGGCCGAAAGATAACCTTTGATAGTGCCCAGAGCAGAGCCCTGCTGGGCCAAAGAAAGAAGGAACAAAAGAACCTCGGAAAGAGGGGCAGAAAGGGGATCCACAGCCTTCGCTGTGCACCATGCCACAAATCTGTTCCACCTGCAGGCGTATACCGTTTTTGTGAAGGGACGCCTGGCTGCCAGAATGACATCACAGACTTCAGGAGGAAGATCGAAAGCTGTCAACTGTAGCCGGTCAATCTCCAGGCATGGAGGTGGATGCTGGACAGGTTCGGATGGAGGGCCGTCCCCTGCTGCTGCGACAGAAGATGCTCCCGAAAAGGCAGTCGAATACGGGGATCGATCGCCATGCTGAGTAGCTCGGGATACCAGTATTTTTGTGCCCAATCCGGAGCCACAAGAATGACTTGGGCCTGGTTGCGCCGAATCTTCTTCAGCACTCTGGCCAGAAGTGGTATAGGTGGAAAGGCGTACAACAGACCGCAACTCTACTCGCGACGAAAAGCGTCGCCGAGCGAGTGTCACCTTGGAAATTCCAACGCGCAGAACTGATGACATTGCGCGCTCTCTTCGGTGGTGAATAGATCTAACCAAGGCTCTCCCCACTGCTGAAAGAGACCTTGCGCCACGTCCTAGTTCAGATGCCATTCGTGATCCATAATGCACCAGCAGCCGAGTTTGTCCGCCAATGCGTTCAGAGAACCTGACAGGTGTTGAACCACCAAGGTAATGCCTTGATGTTCCAGACATGTCCAGAGGCGCAGAGCCTCCTGAGATAGGGTCCACGACCCCACCCCGCCCTGTTTGTTGCAGTACAACATGGCGGTGGTGTTGTCTGAACACCTGCACTGCACTTCCCCGTACAGAGGAATGCTTTCAATGCAAGTTGGATCGCCCTAAGCTCCAAAAGGTTGATATGGTGCCGGGACTCCGCCGGTGACCAGAGGCCTCTGATCACTGCCTTTCCCAAGTGGCCTCCCCATCCCAGGAGGGACGCATCCGTTACCACTGTGTTCTCTGGTTGGGGAAGGGAGAGGGATGTGCCATTGACCCAATCGCGATTTGTGAGCCAGCACTGCAAGTGTCGTGCAGTGCCCTCCGAGATCTGGATGTGATCGGACAGGTTGCCCTGATGCTGTGCTCACTGGAACTTCAGGTCCCACTGCAGAGCCCGCAAATGCCATCTGGTATGTTGCACTAGCCGGATGCAGGAGGACATCAGGCCCAGGAGCCAGAGGGTCATCCTGACTGAAACCTGGGATAGAGCCTGAAAGATCCGAATCATAGCCTGAATATCCCGCACTCGCTGCTCGGGAGGGTAAACCCGAAACTGCGTCGAATCTAGAACCGCTCCGATGAAGCGACTCAGGTGCGACTTCGGCACATTGATGGAGAACCCCAGCAAGTGCAGGAGGTCAGCCATAGTCTGAAGGTGGGTGACTACTGCCTGGGGCGAGCCCAGCTTCAACAACCAGTCGTTGAGGTAGGGGAAGACTGACACCCCGACCTGCGCAGGTGAGCTGCGACCACCGCCATCACTTTCGTGAACACTCGAGGGGCACTGGTAATGCCAAAGGGCAGCACGGCAAACTGAAAATGCTCCAGGCCTACCGTAAACCGCAGGTAAAGCCGGTGGGCCGGCAGTACGGGGATATGAAAATATGTGTCCTGCAAGTCCAATGCTACCATCCAGTTTCTAGGGTCGAGAGCCAGAGTCAACATCTTGAACTTCTCCTTCTGGAGGAAGCGATTAACGTCCCTGAGGTCCAAGATGGGGCACAAGCCTCCTTTGTCCTTCTTGGGGACCAGAAAGTAGTGGGAATAACAACCACTTCCTACTTCTGGCCCAGAAACACACTCGATGGTCCCCTTGGACAAGAGGGCCATAGCATCCTGTTGGAGAATCGCAAAGTGATCCCCTGATATTTAGTGGAACTGAGGTGGCATGGCTGGGGGTAGACTCAAAGGAGAGGGAGTAACCCCTCCGGACGAGTTGCAGCACCCACTTGTCGGAAGTGACAGAACGCCAGTGGGGAAGGTGATGTCCAATCCTGCCACCCACCGGCCTGGTGTGCGACCTGAAGCTCAGACTAGGAAGGTTTTGTGGTGGAAGTCGTGGGGGAGGAGGTAGACTGACCCTCACGTCAAACCCCAGAGCCAGCCCGGCGGCCCCCACGCCCACGGGTGCGCTGAGTTTGGTTCTGTGCAGGCTTTTGGCTGAACAAACTGGCAGGGGCGCCTTTGCCATGGTTTCAAAAGGAATGAAAGGTAGACGTGGCCGGGCGCGTGATGGAAAGGCCTAAGGACTTGGCCGTAGCCCGAGAGTCCTTAAAATGCTCCAGTGCAGTGTCGGCCTTATCACTAAACAGGCGAGTTTCGTCAAAAGGCATGTCCATGAGCGGGCTCTGGATGTCCAGGGAGAACCTGGTGGACCTAAACCAGGGGTGTCGCGAAGCGCCACATTCCTGGAAATTGCCCTACTGAGGGAGTCTGCATTGTCCAAGCCACAATGAATGGCAAACCGAGCTACGTCCTTACCCTCAGCCACAGCCCGAGACAGCACAGTCTGGACCTCTTCCGGGCACAGAGGCAACACCTCAGCTACGGAATCTCACACCGCGTGGGAATAGCAGCCCAAAAGGCATGCAGTGTTCACTGACCGCAGTCCTAAGCTGGCCGAAGAGGACAACTGCTTGCCAAACTGCTCTAATTTCTTAGAGTCCTTTTTCGGTGGAGCCGTGGGAAAGGCACTCTAAGATGTAGAAGCTTGAATGACCAGACTTTCTGGTGTAGGCTGAGTGGTCAGAAAGGCAGGGTCACCCGGCGCCGGGCGATGACACCTGGCAACGTTCTTATCCACAGGGGCCCCTGACCAAGTGCCCAAGACTTCGGTGAGGGCATCATTAAAGGGTAGCAGCGGCTCCGATGAAATAGACGCCTGCTGGAGCACCTCAGTGATGAGATTTGTCTTCGGGGTCACTGTATCAAGGTTAAGGACCTCAGCAGCCCGACGGAGCACCAGCGTATACGAGGCACCTTCCTCCACAGTGGGCGGGGGAGAGGCAAGCCCTGGATCAGAGGAGACGTCGAGACCACCGGCCTACTCCAAGTTGTCCACCCAGCCCTGCTCAGAATCACACTGACGAGCAAGCGGGTCCTTAGACCCTTCCCAGTCATCCTCCTCCACTGGCTCCGTAGGCAGAGGCCTCGGCAGCAGGGCAGGGACCAGTGAAGGAATAAACTGCACCAAAAATGGCGCTGGCCGGGGCCGAGTTGGCGCCGGTTCCCAATTCGGATGCCAGGCGGGGGTCAAATCCCTCCTGGAACCGGGGCAGAGGTCGATGGACCAGCAGGATCCAGACACAGGACCGCTGGGGCCGAAGGCGCACTGGCGGGAGCCCGAGGCCTAAACAGGCGGTCCATGGCAGCAAGGAATTCTTGCATTAGTGCAGGAGCCGCCGACAGACCCGGGTAAGGCGGGTTGGCCGCGGGATTCTCAGGAGCCCCTGTCCCCCTCGTCCACACTTGGGGTCCGACAGGAAGAAGTCAGAGAGCAAAAACGCATCTTCGACTTCTTTTTGTAGTTTCTTACCCAAATCCGAAGGGGAAGAGGAGTGGTGGTGACGGCTCCTCAAGGGGTCACGGGAACGACCCCTGGAACTCGAAAGGTGCGGGGACGAGTGCCAAACTTCAAACAACTTCCGGCACCGTTCCCTCAGGGGCTTCGGGGCCATAGCCCTACAGTCCAGAAAGGACCAGGAGTCATGGCCGCACTCCAGGCAGTAGAGATAGATGTCATGAGGGTCCGCCACCAACATATTGCGATGGCAGGTCCCGCAAGACTTAAAACCACTTAAGACCAGGCATCCCTACTAGCACCAGAGAAAACCAACATGAGACAAAAGTCTCAAAAAGATAGTCAAAAAATAACTAGGGTACATGCTCTATCCGGATCTGCACTTACTGGCGCGGAAAAAGAAAGAACAGATGCAAGCGCGCATGGGTGGCGCCTAAGTAGACACCGTGACTTCATTTTGGCGAATGCGACACCAGCAACGGACGCGGAGCCGCAGGACGCCACTTACTGGCGCGCAGGGATACTGCTAAGCAAAACTTTCCGGATCCAGTCTGACGCCTGGGGATATTCTAAGGTAAGGAATCTATCACTAACGTGTCTCTTTTAGATAGGTCGGACTAAGAAGGTTTGGAGGCTACTGCAGGGAGGGGCTTTGGTGGACTGGCCTGCCCACTGGGTCCCACGTCCCCAGCCAAGCAGAAGCCAGGTAGCTTGTGCAGCCCTGTGGCTCTGGGTGGAACATGGTGGGGCACCCCTTCCGTAGCCAAGAAAGTGGTGAGAAGTTGCCGCGAGGCCCAAGGATCTAGCCGTAGCCCTAGAGTCCTTGAAACGCTCAAGCGTGGTGTCCGCCTTGTCACCAAACAGGCGAGTGGAATCAAAGGACATATCCAAAATGGTAGATTGGACATCCCCAGAGAAGCCAGACGTTCTCAGTCAGGCGTAGTGCCTCAGGACTACTGACTACCCAGCGAGTCAACAGTATCCAGCCCACACCGGATGATGAACTTTGCTGCCTCTTGGCCCTCAGCATAAGCGTGGGTGAGCACAGCCCAGGCCTACTCAGGGCACTGCAGCAGCACTTATGCAACCTCATACCACACCGTGTGTGAGTAACAGCCCAAGATACAGGCAGTGTTCACCGACCACAGTTCTAAGCTGGAGGAAGACAACATCTTTTTCCCAAGATGGTCCAGCTTCTTGGATTCCCCTTCTGGGGAACAGTAGGGAATGTGCCTGAAGGATGAGGCTTCGACCACCAACCTCTCAGGGGTAGGGTGTTGGGAGAGGAAAAGTGGGTCGCCGGGGGTGAGGTTCCGTGACAATTATAAGTGATGTTTTCGACTCGCACGAATATGGTCGAGTCTGGTATCTAAGAACCGCAAATGACGAGTTTAGTAAGTATGCGCAGTTTCGCTGTGCTAACTTAAACCGTTCGTTTGATATGTGGTTTTTTCATCTGTACCCACGGGTTCCATCTTAGATACGGCATCCATTTTGTCTCTTGCCCTCAAGTAGCCAGCGAACGGACACTGTCCGCTTCGTTACCCTGGGACTCTCAAGATATTTGTGGAAGACACATGTTCTTTGTAAATATCTTTTACGATGAGGGGGATGATACTGTAAGGCAGATGGCCCCGCTTGAGCCGCTTCTGCCGTACCGGTTTATTGTCTCAGCCGTGCATCTCATTAGGCACGTCCCTTTGATGCCTGTATCTCGTGTTTCCTGATACCTCCCCTTTTACACCCTTCTCGATCTCCCCACTGTCTCCATCTTCCTCTGCACCTGTCTTTGTCCCTATTTCGATCTGTTTTACTGCCGATTGGAATTCACTAATGTTGGGAAGATAGGTTTTTACAGTTGGGAACCGCCAAATGTTTCCGCACTTATGTTCCGGACCTTATGTGTACCAAAGTGACCAAAGCGACCCCTCTGGGGGATAATTATGGGAACCAGGTTGTAAACTTTTGTGTATCATGTTGTCCTATGAGTAAATTCTGTATAAAAGGAGCGCTCCACAGAACCAATTTGAAGCAGTCTCCCCAAGTTGCACGTGTTGTACTGGTTGTGACTTCTGTGTTCCCTGCAGTAAATAAACCTTGAATCTTTGACGCCGAAGGAAGTGTCCCGTGTCTCTGTAGTTTGTGCGCCGAAACAGGTATCCCATGAAGGTTATAGGTGTTGTTCCCTGGCACCGCTGGTACTGTTAAAAAGTCCAGTCCTTCAGTTGGCGCCCAACGTGGGGCGACTTCAGCGGTACCGGTCCAAAGCCTGATGATCGTGAGGAACTTCGTGTGAAATCTCCGAGGGAAGGTGCACCCCGCTTCATCGATCCTGTTGTCGAAATAAGTGGCCCGAAGTTTTTCCCTGCGAAGATTCCCGCCTCCTGACGGCTGCGACGGACCGATGCCCTGACTGTCGACCTGTCTTCGACGCCCGGCGTAGACCTTATGTACAAGCGAGACGACAGACGGGCCTTCCTGGTGACGCCATTGAAGTTCTGAGTTAAGTATTTGTGGGTCGCTCCCAGACCTTAGTGGTTGTTCTAGCTTTTGAAAGCTTTGTGGTTAGCCTTTAAGGCTTTGTAGTAATAGCTCACTGAGCTTTGTAATAGCCTCCTCAGGCTTTGTGGTTAGCTCTCCGAGCTTTGTGGTAGCCTTAAGGCTTTGTTGTATTGCATGGTTCCATTGCATTTGTGGTTCTTAGTATTAGTCCTTAGTATTATTTGACAGTTGCAATTGCCAAAAACCGAGGGTTTTGACTTACACGAGGTTTTATTGCTTCGGTAATCCTTGAAGTTTGATACTAGGTTAGTGTGCACGATGCCTAGCCATAGTGGTTTGTTTCGTATTTTCAAATGTTGCGCAATGGATTCCCGGTTGGAGGACTCATGTCCGATACCTCCAGTTGGAACTCCGATACATGATCTTTATAGTCGACATGGAGTGGGTCCTATAATATATAATGATTACTGGGTCCGCTATACAAAGAAAGACGGTGATCTTAGATGGCCACCACATGGAACTTTTGAACTTTCGATTTTAGATAATCTTGAGGCTAAACTATTTTTAAAGAAAGCTAGGCCAGCTATGTTTGATTCCTTTCGGATATGGCGTAAAGAGGCCAAACAGAAAGAAATCAAACAGCTTAAAAAGAATCAAAAACAAGAGTTCGTTCCTGTAATGCAAGCTATAAAAGAATGTAGACAAGACAAAGAAGAAAAAGACATGGAAATCGCTACTAGATTGCATCACATGAAAATAGATAAATGTTACCCAGTTTTACCGAATAATCTAGAAAAGAAAGAAGAAGATTTGAGGGAGGATTCCTTGTTATCATATTTGATGAAATCACCACCTCCTTATGTACAGGGTGCTACTGCTCCTGTAGTTGCTCCTGTAGTACCTCCTGTTGTACCTCTTGTTGCTCCAGTGGCTGCGGGCCAGCCCGCTGTTAACCCTACGTTTGTTTCACCACCTGTTCTTGTTCCTACTGCTCCTGTACCTGTACCTTCGCAGACTGTTGTTTCTGCTACTCCAACTATCTTGTCCGTTCCTACTATGCCTTCCTTCACCTCCAGTGTTGTTGCCCCTGTTTTTCTTTCCCCTTCTGTTCGTAAGCGTGTTCCTAACTCTGTTGCTACTCTTTATTCACCTCTTTCTGGTCCGTTATTTTCGTCTGATTCATCTGAAACTCCTCAGAGACGGAGTCAGATCCCTAGTGGTAGGGAGAAAGAGACGTTAGTAACAATGGCACATAGGTGGATAAGACATCCTGCTAATTACACTCCACGTGTAGTCTTTGATACGTTTTCTCAGTTTAATGAGCCTACGCAGACATTCGTATTTGAGGAGATGTGTAACTTTTTGAGAGAAGAATGGTATAATGATGAAATAGATAATGTACCGTCCGACATAATTGAACTTCAGAGTCACTTTTCGAACGGTATGATTATAGGAGACGATGTACGACGTGCCGTGGAACGCTTATTAGCATTCAGACCCACAGCACATTCTCGGGTATCATTGGATGATACCACTGAGAACTGGAAAGCGGTTCCTGGTCAGTATCCTATGAGAGAGGTTCCGCCACTGTGGGTGCCTGGTGACCCTGCTGCTAACCCTGCAGTGCTACCGCATTTTCGAAGAGTGTGGATACATCTTCCATGGAAACGATCAGAAGTTTTGCAAGTGAAGCAATCCTTACCTGATCCGCGTAAAAATCCGGCTGGTTATTATAAGGAGTTATCACAACTGGTGGAAGCTACTATTATGAATATTGCCGACATCGACATGTTGTTTGGCAATGTGGTACCGCAACCAGTTTGGGCTAAAATTCGTCAAGCCGATCACGCAGTTGAATTAGGGGGTGATTGGGCTGCACTGCTAGCAGCTGATGGATTACAAGTTGGTGGGGCCAAGCCTGAACAGCTGATTTTGGATTTGCCTCAGAAAATCATTACGCTCATGAAAACTCTCATGCCAGCGATGAAGGTGAACTGGGATAAGTTATCAGCTTGTAAGCAAAAGAAAGACGAGAGTGTCTCAGATTTCTTTACAAGGTTTGAGGAAGCGTTTGTCGACCACAGCGGCCAGGACATGGGCGCTGAGGGAGGCCAGCGATTATTCGTTGACAAATTTGTGTCGAATTTGCTGCCTGAACTGAGCAACAAATTGAAGAATTCAGAAAGTGCATGGGCAGTTTCAACCCCTGCGCAAATACTAGCAACGGCTCAGTATTATGAGAATAGGGAAAAGGAAGAAAGTGATCGTGTAGAAAAGAAAACGAAAGAACTCAAAACGAAGGTTTTGTTGCAGCAAGCATACCCTCCACGATCAAACCAAAATGATTCGCAACAGCAGTATCGACCACGAGCACAGCCCGATAGGACACAGCCGCGCTCTGACAACTTTGATTCCAGATCTTCACTTGGGTATAATCAGTGCGCATATTGTAGGAAAGAGGGACACCTAAAATATGATTGTCTTGCCTTACGGGACCGTCTGAATAATGTGTCGATACGTGGAAACCGTGGTGGTGGTCCTCAACAGGCACCTCGTGGTAGAGGTCGTGGTTCATTCCACAATCAGAGTGATCGTTATCAAAATCAATCAGACGCAAATAATTATTTTGACCAGCGAAATGCGGGGTCAGTTCGATCTGCACAGTATAATGTTGATGATTATTATGCAGAGCATGAAACTGTTGTAAATAACAACTACTAGGACAGCCGACGACAAAGAGAGGGAGTAGTGTCAGTTCCGGTCGATCAGAGTGGGCCTTACGTTGCAGTGGCTACATCAGGTGTAGTTGAGCCTTTTCTGTTAGACACTGGTGCGACGAAAAGTTCCATCATGCATTCAAAACTCCCTGGCGCACCTTTGTCTGGCTTAACGAACGTTTCTGTTGGATTCTCTGGCGCCCCTGTTAGTAACCCAGTCTCTAGTCCTTTACCTCTTATGATTGGACCCCGTGAGCTAACCGCTCCACTGATTCTATCTACAGGTTGTGGTGAAAATCTTTTGGGCCTGGATTTGTTGAAACGATTATATGCAACATTGTATTGTTCCCCCGAAGGAGTGGAGCTTACATTGGGACGGAGGGTGATCTCTCCCATGTATTTATCGGTCGATAAATTCCCACCGGAATTGAGTTCTCTCCCTGCGTCTCTATGGGCCACAGGTCCCAATGACGTGGGCCTGTTAGACATTCCACCTTATGTGATTCAATTGAAACAAAATGCGCGATTACCGCGTTTACCTCAATATCGTATTTCTCTTGAGGGCGAACGAGCGCTGTTAGCAATTGTTCATGATCTCATTGGAAAAGGTGTTGTTGAAGAAACTCGTGGAAATGTATGTAATAGCCCTGTATTGCCAATTCTGAAACGAACTGACCCAACTAAACCTCCTGTGTATCGCTTTGTTATAGATTTGCGAGAGGTAAATAAAATAGTGGTTCCACAATTTCCCGTGGTCCCTGACATTACGGCTTTATTAACAATGATTCCGGCAACTGCCTCCTGGTTCACAGTGATCGATCTAAAGAATGCTTTCTTTAGCATCCCAATTGCAGAGGAAAGCAGAGACCTATTCGGATTTTCATTAGGAGGTCGCAGTTTTAGGCTAAAACGCGCTCCACAGGGCTACTGTGAGAGTCCGTCAATCTACAGCCAAGCACTTAAAGGTCAGCTTGATGCCTTTGTATTACCTAATGGTGCAGCTTTGATTCAATACGTTGACGATCTTTTAGTGGCAGCTGATACGGAGGCCATTTGCAAGACGGCTACAGTATCATTATTGCACTATCTACATGACTTACACCACAAGGTATCGCCTTCAAAGCTACAGTATTGTTGTCAAGAAGTTACCTATCTAGGTCACTTATTGTCAAAAGAAGGGAGAAGGTTGACCCCAGAGAGAATTGCAGCGATTTCCCGAATGACTGTGCCAAAAACCCAAAGAGATGTTCGCGCCTTTTTAGGTATTACGTCCTACTGCAGACAATGGATTCCAAATTTTTCATTGTTGGCGAAACCATTGATAGCCCTTACATGCAAAGACGTTTCATCCCCAGTACCTTGGTCTGAAGAATGTCAGAAAAGTTTTTCTGAATTGCGTGATGCGTTGTGTTCGGCTCCTGTGTTGGGCACTCCTGACTACAGTAAGCCGTTTACACTATACGTTCACGAGAGGGATGGTTGCGCGTTGAGTGTTTTGACACAACCTTTTGGTGGTAAACAACGCCCATGTGCCTATTTTTCTTCGACTTTAGACCCAGTAGCAAGAGCCTTGCCAAGTTGTTTAAGAGCAACAGCGGCAGCTGCGGCGTCCATTCGACAGTCCGCAGGTCTAGTCATGGATAATATGCTCACGGTAATGGTTCCGCATGCAGTCGACACTCTATTGAACCGAACGAAAACTCAACATCTGACAAGTGCAAGATTGTCTGGTTATGAGTTGACGTTACTGGCCAGTCACATACGGATAAAACGATGTAATGTGTTGAATCCAGCAACATTGCTGCCGATCGACACAGAATCAAGTGATGAAGCAGTACATGACTGCTATCTCAAAACTGAAGAGGAAACTAAAGGTCGCATTGACCTAAAAGATACTCCATTGACAGATCCCGATGGTACTTTATATGTGGATGGTTCCTGTTTCAAGTTGCCGAACGGTGATGTGACAACTGCGTATGCTGTAGTTACATTGAGAACGATTGTGGAAAGCGCAAGGTTAAGTCAGAATTCGGCTCAGGCTGCTGAGTTAATTGCTTTGACGAGAGCGTGTGTGTTGTCTAAAGATAAACGGGTGAATGTGTTTACAGATAGCCAGTATGCGTTCGGTGTGGCACATAGTTTTGGACGACTGTGGAGAGAGAGAGGATTCCTTACGTCACATGGTACGAAGATTCAACATGGCCAGCTTGTAAATGATCTTTTGGATGCACTTACGTTGCCTAAGCAAGTGGCGATTGTTAAATGTAGTGCGCATCGTAAGGTGACGGATGATGTTGGTCGTGGTAATGCGTTTGCGGATGAGACTGCTAAGGAGACTGCCTGGAACCTTAGCACTCGAATGTATGTGACGAGTTCGGTTAGGTGGCCTGCAGAATCAAGTATGTGTGAAAACACTATCGAGAGTGTGAAAGCAATTCAGAATGAGGCCACCGAGACTGAAAAGGCGAAGTGGAAAGAAAGTACGGGAAAGTTGGATGCGAATGGTTGTTGGATTGACTTATCGGAACAGAAAAGATGGATGTTGCCTGATGCGTATGTGCTGGCTGTTGTGACTATGGCACATGGGTTAGCACATATTAGCGCGAAAGGTATCTGTAAATTGCTGTTTCCTGTGTGGAAGAATGATGGTATTACGAAATGTGCTGAACGTTTGGTTAAGAATTGTATGGTGTGTATGTTGTACAATCCTGGTAAGGGAACCCCAACTCCTCCTGGTAGTTTTGCTCCCCCTTCATGTCCCTTTGAGGTGATCCAATTGGACTTCATCCATATGGAGCGATGCAATAACTTGAAATACGTTTTAGTTGTTGTTTGCGCATTCTCCCGATGGATTGAGGCCTATCCTCTCAAAGACAATACTGCTTTGTCCACTGCGAAAATCCTACTGAAGGAATACTTTCCTCGGTATGGAATGCCTAGAATTGTGTGGTCAGACAACGGAAGTGAGTTTGTGGGGAGTGTGATGAAGAGTGTGTGCAAGGGCCTCGGAATTAATCAGAAATTCCATAGTGCCAATCATCCTCAGTCAGCTGGTTTGGTTGAAGGGTACAATGGCACCCTTAAACTAAAACTAGCAAAGATTCAGGCTACGACAGGTCTTTCATGGCCTGACGCTTTACCCTTAGCATTGCTGTCAACAAGGGCAACTGTACACTCCCGAGTAGGGCTCAGCCCCTATGAAATAGTGTTCGGTCGTCCTGCCAATGTTTGGGGGGTCCCTAGACCGGGTGCCTTTTGTGATCTTGAGTATCCAATGTTGATCGATTATCTTTATGACTTGACTGCTAAACTGAGGTTAATTCACCAACAGGTTCACGAAGCATTGCCGACGCAGACGGAGGGTCCAGGCCACCCGCTCCAGCCCGGAGATTGGGTGGTAACGCGAAACTTTTCGCGCAAGAACAATTTGGATCCCAGGTTCACTGGACCCTATCAGGTCCTTCTTGCCACGAGAACTGCAGTTCGTCTCGAGGGGCGGAAAAATTGGGTGCATGCCACCCATACCAAGAAAGTCCCCATCCCGTTGCCAGCAGACTCGTGGGTGAGGAAAGGCATTGCATCAACTGAAACCGAAGGATTGCCGGCGTTTGTACCTTTCAGCGACGCACAACCCGTCGGAGAATCCTCAGTGCAGCAAAAAGGCATTGTTGAACACTTGTCATCAGAAGACTCAAGACCAGAACATTCAGCTGATCAACAGGGCGTCGTCCCTTCGACGGATCTTTTGTTTAACGAACAGACACGTCCTGGGAAAACCCGATATTTTCTGCGATCCAGCACTAAAGACTAATAAAAAAAACCCGTTCTGTCCCTTGACAAGTGCATTATCCCGTTTTCCATGATCAGTTTGAACACTCATACTATTGTAATTATTTTGTACATATTCATTGAGCTTCGTTCCTTACACTTTTGTTTCCACAGCTGAGAGACATTGTTTTTACATATATATATATATTTGTGAAATGAAGGCCGTAGGGCCGCGCGCGTACTTCCTCCTGGTTAGTAGGTCTTGACGCTAGGTTAAAGACCGTCGGTTCCTGGGAACTCCTAGGAATTGACTATTGCTACACAGAACGAAGTGCGTCAAGAAACGTTGCGGACGGTCATAGGGAATGGCATTTTCAAAGCTGATGGACTTGGAAAGAGCTCAAGCACAAAGATTCAAGCTGCAGCAACTCAGTCGTACCAAATGTTTTGTGTTTCAAATATTCGTACTGTTTGTGACTGTTTCTGCGTTATTGGCGGGTGGAGTATATTACACAATGTCTTACTTCTTGCCTTCTACCATACCTACTCCTACCCCTGACCTTAAACTCACCTCCACTGTTTCTCCTCATTCTTTTCACATTTTACCTGAACACGAGCAGGCTAGACGTGCAGAATTCCGCAACAATTCCTTCATTCAGCTCCTTCATCAGCATCAGTTAGTGGTTAACACTACTAATTGTTGGGTGTGTGGGTTGATGCCGCATACTACGGATAAGGGAATTCCATATCTGGCGTTACCGTATAGCTCCCAAGGGTCTGCTCGAGCATTTCAAACAATGTTTCGAAGCGCACTAGGTTTCCACCCCATTCGAGAACCACGTTCCCCCTACTCTGGTCCTACCTCGTACCAAAAATCTTTATCTATAGCAATAGAGGATTTAGATAGCGATATCTATGATCCCACGCTTATCCCTGAAGAAGAGGTACAAGCCTATAGGGTCCTAAGTAGAGGCGAATATAGTGTGTTCACTGGTGAAAAACAGCTTAAAAGCTCGCCTCCGATATGGGTCGTACCCCACATTGGCAATTTTTGTTTAATAGGTCGCGGCCGTAGATCGAAAGCCCGACTTGGAGAGAGTGCTTGCACTGAAAATTATATTTTGCCAATGGTCTCGTCCCCTGTGTTTTTGGCTGCCAAGGGTACATACTTTATTTGTCATGATCGTGCGTATGCATGGTTGCCCTCTGACTTCATGGGTTCATGTTTTATCGCAAACTTGTTGCCTCCGACGTTTACTGTAGATGCAGATTATCACAAACTAGAGTTGTGAGAGGCGTAATTAGCGAAGAGGATACTGCCGGTCAAGAGGCAGGAGACTTTTTCAAGGGTTTCCTCCCATTTTGGGGACCTATGGTTAATAGTAGGAACCTGAGACAGTTGACTCGAGTGGTAGAATCGACAGCTAATATTACTGCCAGTGCCCTTGGTAATATCACCACAGAACTTCAGGCGGATAGACTTATGACGTTACAAAACCGTATGGTTTTAGACGTGATCTTAGCAGATCGAGGTGGGGTATGTAAGGTGATCCATTCGAGCTGCTGTATTTTCATTCCTGATAACGCTCCGACTGTCTATCAAGCCATCTCGAAGTTACATAAGATCTCCGAATCCATACACGTGGATGTAGGGGATTGGACGCTACTTGGATGGTTTTGGGGCCTGATGTCGACTTGGGGTTGGAAGATTCTGATGATCATTGGGGTCGTTGTAGCGTTCCTGTTCACGTGTTGCCTTTGTGTGCAGTGCGGTCCTGCCTTATGTGGCCTCTGTGCTACAACGTGTATAAGACAGCCACCTGTTACCAAAGGGTCTCGGTTGGACAGAGCTATGCTACAGCAACATCTCGAGGGTCTGATGAATATCGAATATGATTCCGACTAGTGCTTGCCTACATGAGGGCAAAAGGAGCGTCTGAGGTTCCGTGACAATTATAAGTGATGTTTTCGACTCGCACGAATATGGTCGAGTCTGGTATCTAAGAACCGCAAATGACGAGTTTAGTAAGTATGCGCAGTTTCGCTGTGCTAACTTAAACCGTTCGTTTGATATGTGGTTTTTTCATCTGTACCCACGGGTTCCATCTTAGATACGGCATCCATTTTGTCTCTTGCCCTCAAGTAGCCAGCGAACGGACACTGTCCGCTTCGTTACCCTGGGACTCTCAAGATATTTGTGGAAGACACATGTTCTTTGTAAATATCTTTTACGATGAGGGGGATGATACTGTAAGGCAGATGGCCCCGCTTGAGCCGCTTCTGCCGTACCGGTTTATTGTCTCAGCCGTGCATCTCATTAGGCACGTCCCTTTGATGCCTGTATCTCGTGTTTCCTGATACCTCCCCTTTTACACCCTTCTCGATCTCCCCACTGTCTCCATCTTCCTCTGCACCTGTCTTTGTCCCTATTTCGATCTGTTTTACTGCCGATTGGAATTCACTAATGTTGGGAAGATAGGTTTTTACAGTTGGGAACCGCCAAATGTTTCCGCACTTATGTTCCGGACCTTATGTGTACCAAAGTGACCAAAGCGACCCCTCTGGGGGATAATTATGGGAACCAGGTTGTAAACTTTTGTGTATCATGTTGTCCTATGAGTAAATTCTGTATAAAAGGAGCGCTCCACAGAACCAATTTGAAGCAGTCTCCCCAAGTTGCACGTGTTGTACTGGTTGTGACTTCTGTGTTCCCTGCAGTAAATAAACCTTGAATCTTTGACGCCGAAGGAAGTGTCCCGTGTCTCTGTAGTTTGTGCGCCGAAACAGGTATCCCATGAAGGTTATAGGTGTTGTTCCCTGGCACCGCTGGTACTGTTAAAAAGTCCAGTCCTTCAGTGGCCGGGCGGTGACATTGAGCAATCTTCTTTTCCATAGGAGCACCTGTGCTGGGCTTTGACCAAGTGCCCAGAAGGATGTCACTGGGGGCCTCATTAAAAGGCAGCGGGGGCTCCGACAAGGCTGCTGCCAGCTGAAGCACCTCAGTCAGGATGTTAGTCCTGACAGTCACCTTAAGAAGTTTGAGGCCCAAGGCCTGAGCCACCCTATGCAACACCACAGAGCGCAGGAGGCTCCCTCCTCCACAGCCATGGTAGGGGAGAAAGTATACCAAGGTCTGGGAAGGTATCCAGATAACTGGCATCACCCAACTCTGCTCACCAGTCCGGCTCATCAAGTTGGTCTGCTAGAGGGTCAATAGATCACTCCCAGTCCTCCTCAACCTCTTCTGGCTGCCACTCAGGATGGTAGGGAAAGCAAGGTATGCGAGGAATGCGGGGTATGAACGGCAATACAAAAGTACCCTCCGGTGCGGTCTACGTCGGTCCGGCAAGTGTTCACGTTAGAGGTGAGGGTGAGTTCGACACCGGTTGTGGGCACAACTGGCGTCGCCACTGAAATGGGCCGGGGAAGGTACAGTGAAGTTGACCGGTACCGATTGGCACAGATCTGGACCCAGGCCTGGATCCTTGGGGACCCTGGGCACTGGGGCCAGAGCCAAAGCCATCGAAGGCTCAGGGCCCCCATCCGAGTCCGTGTGGCCCGAAGGCACGCCTGCGGAGTCGGAATGCCCAGGAATGCTGTGCAGTGCTTCGTAAAATTGACAAAAGTGGGCAGGGGATGCTCCCAGGAAAGGAGGGTAGCACCGAGCAGTCCCAGTCGGCTCCTAGGAACGAGCCGGAGAGCGACGATGCTCCAGGTACAGCGTCGCGTCAGCCGACGGATGGGGAGAAGGTGAAGAGCAATGTACGAGTTACTTACCTTCGGTAACGATGTATCTGGTAGAGACGATTCTAGATGCAGATTCCTTAACGTAGAATTATTCCCAGGCGTGAGACTGGATCCGGAAATATTTTTGCAACAGCTTCCGTGCGCGCCGGGGGGACGGCACCACGTGACTCCGCCCTGACGTCATCCACGTCCATGACGTCAGCGAGGATACATAAGTCCCACCCAGGCGGGCCTATGTAAATTTTCTTCAGAGAATTTTTCGCGCCACAATGCTGAGCCATCACAAACAAAAACTGTGAGAATACGGGAACAGTGTTGGAAAAAAACGGCTAAACAGAAGGGAAGAAATGAATGGTGAGGAACAGCACCATCCAGAATTGTGCCAGGTACAATGCACCATAAGCCCTGGAAGGAAAGAACCCTCCCCAAGTATTGTATGGGGCTGAGGTGTTATACTTGAGTGGTAAACATGAGTGGGACCAGGAAGAGGGAAAAATCTTAAAAATGCTATTGTCCTTACCGAACTTTACCATGGTTCAAGCAATAAGAATGGAGCTAGGGCTAACCTCATGGACTGTACAATCCCAAATGGCCCTGGTAAGATTTTGGAAGCGCCAAGACCCAGGAGTGACACTAAAGGTCTCACAATGGTGTAGAGATGAGATCCAAATAAGTAATCTTGTCTGGGCAAACGATGTGAGTAAAACTCTCCAGAAAGTAACAGGGCGCCTTAATGTGAAATTCTCCCAGGACGCCTTGATAGCCGATTTTACTAAGAAAACTCTTAGGGAACAAGGCCAGTCACTCTCCAAGGCGCAGGACCTAGTTTATATGTCAGAGAAAAAATCCGTCCAGTGGTTAAAAAGGTCAAGGGTTAATGATGGCTGGTTCCCGTATTTGGACATATTGCCCAACCAAGCTCTGAGACATGAAATTCTTAGAACCCGGGTTGGGATTAACCCTTGGAAGATAGATGGAAAATTAAAGTTTGCTCTGATTAGCCCAGAAGGTAACTGTAACTGCGGGCGTGGCCTAAGACATGATATGTTTCATATTTTACTTGATTGCTTATTTGTACATGATATAAGAAAATTGTTTTTACGTCCTATATTCCTATCACATAAGATAACCTCACGTGGCCAGGCGATCTGCCTCTTACCGATATGCCCACGTAAGAAATTGCAATTGGATTGGGTACATTTTTGAAGGGTTTAAAAGAATTTGGAAGGGAGATTTTGAAGGAGGGGCACTGATTTTTTTTAAGTCATTTTAAAGTTTTATAAAATGCAAATTTTCAATTTTATTCTTTTAGCGATTATGAGATTTCTGTAAAAATAGGGTGTATCGTATGTTGCATTTCTGAGGGCACCACCCTCTTTTAACTTTCCAATAATATGTATTGAATTTTATCTATTTAAGATGTAGTAGAATTTTGTCTGTTCGTACTGTTTTTGATCCTGATTGTGTATGTTCTGTATTGTTTAAAAGACCGAGGTCTAAATAAACAAGTTTTCTCTCTCACTGCAAAGTAAGTCTGCAAATAAATACAACAGCCTCCTCAGGGGCAGAAAGAATATGAAGAATTACACAGCAGACGAAGAAGTCTGCCACCACCGCCCAGAACAGAGAAGGGCCCCAAGGCCAGAACAAAAGAGCAACGACAATTCATCCCCAGACAGCCCCAGCCGGGACAGACATCTAAAAGAGCTAAGGGTCGAGACCCGGCCAAGGGACCTCAACCCCAAGGAGTCAGAGGTGCAAGCAACAAGAGGAAGAAGGACACGAGCAACCCCACCCTGAAGACCACGGTGAAGGGGCGCAGAAGCACCCATGAAAGCATCAACAAATCACCAGAAAGGAAGAAATGGAGCAAACAATAAGATGAGCATCCCCCTAGGGAGGGGGTAAGAAAAGGCACTCTCAGGAGACAACCACCCGGAGGCAGGCCAGTGAAGAAGATTAAGTAGGGTCCTCGCAGAATGGGAAGGAAGGGCGGGTCGTGAAGGAATCTGCGGCTAGAATCGTCTCTACCAGATACATCGTTACCGAAGGTAAGTAACTTGTTCATCTGATAGAGACTACTAGACGCTGATTCCTTAATGTAGAATCGATACCCTAGCCATACCCAAGCGGGAGGAGGGTCTGCGAGAGGACCCCCACAGCCGAGACGAACCCAGGGCCCCAAAGGGGATGAGTCACAGGGACGGAGAATAGCTTAGTCCCCTCAAGCAGAAAAGAACTTCACCATCTTGCAAGAACACAGGGCCCCACAGGGGATGTGCGATGAAGACAAGAGAGGCAGACCAGCCCCCACCAAACAGGAGAAGGCATGGACAAGGTGAAAAGGGGAGGGCAGTGCACCCAAATCCCTGTCAAGGTACCAGAGACCCCCACCAGAAGCCCCAGAGGCACAGGCAGCGCAGAGGAGTGCCGGGGAAGAGGGACTACCCCAAGACTCCAAGGAGAAGAGGTAGAAACAAAGACAAAGGACTCCACCGGAAAACACACACAGTGAAGAGGGCAGCCGAACCAATCATAGCCTGAAGTAGACAGACAATACAGGACAGCACCTCAGTCCATAAGGGCAGGTGTGAAAAGAAAAACGTAGTCTCACAAGGATCTAGCGGAACAAGAAGCAAGAGCGCCAGGAACCACGCCAAGGCTCCTGGCCACAAACCAGAAAAGCAGGGAGGCGCAGCTGGCCGCTGACAAGGGCCACCAAACCGAACGCCCAAACTACGCCTGGTCTAAAAAAAAAAGCCAGGCCAGAAAAAATCCCGAACGACCCCTAGAAGGAGATCGCTCCGGACAGAACCAATTCACGCTGAAGCGTGACCAGCCGGGAAGATAAGAGGAGAAACAAGTAGGGCGGACCAAGCAGTCAACACAGGATATTATCCCTTCTGAAACACCAGACAGGGTAGCAAGCCAAACGGCAGACAAAAGGACAAAATCACCACAGTACAACGCCGTGGATGGCAAAGCCATGGCCAGGCAAGACCAAGAGACCGCAGCAGAGGAATACCGCCACACCAGGAAAGGCGAGGAACCCACAAAGGGGAGTCCACACACCCCCAGCGTAAATCAGAGCTATACAATAGCTACACGTACCCCACTTAGGGTATGACACTTCCCAAACAAATTATGGGAACCATTCTTAGGGAAGAAAATCCCCCATCAGAGAACAAAACCATAAAACCTGCAGCAGAAACCACAGAAGGCTTAGTAATCAGCCAAAAAGTACACTCTTGCCAAAAAGGGGGGCTGAACCACCAGCCAACTAAAGAGAGGGGCCAGTCAAGGGACCCTGAGGCCACAGCAAACCACACAAAAAGTGTAACGGTCACTCCAAACACCAGATTCTAGGAGCAAGTGGGATAACACCTCCCACTATGTCCCTGAGGATCAACAAAACAGACTACGGAGGAGAAGGGGGACGGAGCCCCATAAGAAGACGCTGAATGGCAGAGTCCACATGAGTGTTAAACAGAAGGACCCCATCAAAGGGCAGGTCAACCAGACTCTCCCTAATAATTTCAGGAAAAACAGCATCACTTAGCCAAGCATGGCGACGGAGAGCCACTGAAGTGGCCATAGCACGGCCGAGAGCACCGGTAACATCCAAGGCCGCATGAAGAATAAACGCTACCAACTCCCTACTACCCAACACATGGCTCTGCAGATCAGCACGGGCACCCTCATGGGAGACATGAAAAAGAAGGGACTCCACAGAGTCCCACAGGCTGCAAGTAGCCCTAGCCAACACACACAGAGTGTTGAGCGCCGGCAAGGCAGCACTGGAAGAAGTGAAGACGTTACGCCTCCATGAATTCAGCCACCAGACCTCTCGAGACGGAGGGAACAACACCACAGGCAAGGATGGAAAAGCTGTCTGTAGAAGAGAACCTTGAGTTGAAGGGTGGAAGGAAAGGCAGACAGGGTCGTGTGCAGACGGAACCTGGCGATGCAGGAGCGGCTGAGGCACACGATCACCCGTGGCAGGGCGCCCCCAAGCCCCCAGAAGAGAATTATGGAGCGACGCTTCAAAAGGAAGGAACAGCTCCCATCCACCTGAGCACTGGTGGAGAACCTCCAAAAGGTTATCTGTAGGAAATGGAGTGACAGGTTCACCCATCCACAGAATGCCAGCGGCTGTGGAAATAGCCCGAACAAAGGCAACACTTGCCTCAGTAGGGCGTCGCGGAGGAGAAAGTAATTCCTCCATGGGAGACGGCTGCAGACTGAGCCGTCTGTCCCCAAGTTCAGGGGGAGCGGCCAGCTCCGGAATAGTGGGGGATCCACAGACGGGTGGGGAAACTGATGAGCCCAAGTAGGGGAGGAGGTCGGTGGAAAAGTCAGCCGTGAGCCACGGAAAGAAGGGTTTGAGGATTTAGGACGTGGGGACGGTGAGGAGCCCTCCCTGGAAGATGCCGGTGAAAAGGCAATAGTGCGGCGCCCTGCCTCCGGGGAAGATGACAGACCTTTGGAGCGGAAGGAACCTCCGGAGACTAATTCAGAACCCGATAGCGACACTGCTCCGTGGAGTCCGCCACGGACACCTGATCGACGTCGATCGGCGCCGGAGTGGGCATTTACGGCGCCGTGTCGACCTCTGCCACCACATGCTGCGCAGGAGAATGGGGTGGGGTCGGCGCTAGTACGGCGAAGGAGCGGCACCAAAAAGGCACCGGCTCGGCCTCAGATGGAGCAGCCACCAGCGTCGAGGACCCAGAGACAAGCTGAAGGACCTACCAGTCAGCGAGCAACGCCCTTGGTGCTGTGGTGAGGGACGATGTCGCAGACGGAACCGGTGGTCCTTGGCCTCTGAGGTAGGGGACGGACGCAGGGACAACACCGACCTGGACAAGCGGGCCGACAGCAACTTCATTCGGTGCTCCCACTGCGACTTAGGCTTAAGGTGCTGACAGGCGTTGCAATCCGTCAAGTTGTGGTGCTCGCCCAGGCACCACATGCAAATCGGGTGAGGGTCCGTCGCCGACATGGGATGTGCACAAGAGGGACACGTCTTGAAGCCCGAAGGGATTGGCACACTGTTCTCACAACGCCAAAGCGTGAAAAGAAAATAAGGCCTTAAAACAGGCCAGGACAAAATCCGGATCTGCGTTGCACGCGGAAAAGAGAAAAAACTTACGTAGGCGCGCCGGGATGGGGCTTATAAATCCTCGCTGACGTCATGGATGCGGATGACGTCAGGGCGGAGTTACGTGGTGCTGTCCCCCCGGTGCGCATAGATGCTGTGACAAAAAGTTTTTCGGATCCAGTCTCACGTTTGGGGATATGTATACAGAAAGGAATCTGCGACTAGTAGTCTCTATCAGATGATGCTTCTTCGCCTTCTTCTTGTGCTTTGACTTACCCGAGTAGTGCGAAGACTTCGATGACGAGATGTGATGGCTCCTCGAACGGTCCCACGACCTTCCCCTTCATGAACCGAAGTCTTTGGACTGCCGGGCATCCAAAGACTTCAGTTCAGGGCCTGGCAGTCGGAGCACGCCTTCGGGTCATGGTCGCGCTCCAGGCACCAAAGGCACACGAAGAGTGGATTGTAACCAACAGCAAGGCTTGAAACCGGGCCGACGGCTGGACATCCCTCGTGCACCAGGAGTCGAAAACTCAAAAGACGTCAACAAAAAATTCAAAAAAGTTAGTACAAAATCTACTAAGGGGCAATCTCTCTCTGGATCTGCACTGACAGGCGCGGAAAAACCCCAGAACTGACGTCAGCACGCAGGTGCGGCATCTAAGTAGACACAGCAACGTCAACCCGGCGACCACGATGGAGGCGAAGTCGACCGACTCCACCCACAAACACGCAGGGGTAGTGCTAAGAAAATATTTGTCCTGAACCACTCTGATGCCTGGGGGTAGTTCTAAGGTAAGGAATCGATAACTAACAGTCTCTTTCAGATCTGCATTCTCAAACTGCTGGTACACAAAAGGTAACTAGCTTATAGGGAGTACTTAAACAAATTCTCTGCTCTGCTTCCCCTGGTTGTTTGGTGGTGACATTCCTTGGATAAAAAAGGTAACAGATTTGAAATATTTGTTGGATAAAATAAAGAACCAGGCACACTGGAGAACCAATATGGAAAACCTGACAAGAGAGGGAATGTTGGGAAACCCACCGATTTAAGCCCACAGAAAAGACGCGAACCGAAAAGCAATGAAGAAACACAATGAAGCAGTTAATAGGACTGAACACATACTGTCAAAAATAATTGATTGAATAGTGGTCTGCATCTCGAAAATGCCACTATCCATGTCTTCCTGGACTTTACCCTACACGTCCAGCGCCAGTGTCTTATGTTCGGCGCCGCAAAGCAAGCTCTGCAAGATGCTAATGTGAAATATGTGATGCTCTTCCCGGCAAAACTTAAAATTATAGACAACGGAAAATCCTATTTTTTCGACTCCCCAGCAGAAGTAAGTGACTGGCTTGAGGGCTGGCGCAAGGTCGGTCGCAAAGGAAGGAAGTCTGGGGACCGCCTGAGATTGGGGACGCCATTGAGGGGAGCAAGGTGACAAATGAAGCAGATAGCCCTGAGAAGTACCACTGAACAAAGGACAACACAGGCCTTATCTTATCCCCGCAAGTATAGTTGCTGCACGTTGTAACCTCCGGAATTTGGGGCCTTACAGGAGGAGAGAGCGCCTAGGGAGGGTGCAGGGAGGGTCAGTTTTTTTCCACTAAGGGTGGCAACTCATCGAAACTCTTGAGACCTTGAATTGGGCTAACACTTGTAAAAGACGAGAACAAAGTGTGAAGGAACCAACAGATCTAGGTTGCTACTAGAGCACGTAGGAGAGTAGGGTCTGCTTTCTATGGTTACTCCCACTTTTTGCTGTGTTTCACTGGTTTTTCGACTTTAGTATGGCTGTGGCCCTGCTAATCAGGACCACAGCCTAGCTGTTCTCTCCCTAAATTGATACCATGTACTTTAGGTACATACCAGATTGGTTACTGGGTCACCCTTATGAGTCCCTGTATATGGTACCTTAGGTATCCAGGGCATATGGACCCCAGAGGCCTACCAGGGGCTGAAGCATGTATTGTGCCCCCCTGGTTATCCTTTCAAAATGACACCACAGGTCTGCACTTGCACCCTGGGTAAGGTGGTGTAAACACCCCTTACTTAAATATTGAGCTGAGCCCCTATACAGCTTTCGGAAATATCTCCTTGTAGCTGTTCTATGATATAGTCATACCATATACTCTTGAGTGCATTATGAACCTCGCGGTTAAAAGCTAACTTTGGTTTGGCTTTATCAAAACATGTTGTGTAAGGTGTCAAACGATTTTGAATACTACCCCCCACCAATTCTGGTGGCGGGGGTAGCATTCCACCCTTCTAGAGGGAAAAAACATGTCCACACTGGTATACCTGGTTAAAGTTAAACAGAGCCCCAGCATCACAAAATGGATGCTGTTGCCACAGACACAAGTCTGACCTCCTGCTGCTGGACGAAACTCCAGCAGGAGAGGCCTGGACAATAGGTTTTCTGTCCAGGGAGGTGCTGGCACCTCCCCAGACAGACTTCAGTGTATTTGTGAAGGGTGGTTTGCATTCAGTGAATGCTTTTCAGACACTGCCTGGGGCACACAAGGTGCTCCATGCATTTCCCAGTTCAAACCGGTTGCTGGGGAACTCAGACCGAGCTCTGGCGTGAAAATGGACACAGGGGAAGGGGTGTAACCACCCCCTCCCCAGGTCCACCCATAGGTGGGATCTTAGAGGTAGCCCAACCCCTAAACTTAGTATAAGTATAGGAACTCAGTCCATAGGACTTTAGATTATCCTGGACTAAACTCTGAAGAAGAAATCCTGGACCTTCGACATTTCATTTCGACTGGAAGACTGGAGAATCTCCCTTGGGGTCAAGGAGTGACCCTCCCGTTCAAACAGGCACCAAAGAAGCATCTTTGCAGGTCTGCATTTTCGAGGCTCCCGCCGGTTCCTGAACAATCTGCAACACAGAACACAGACTTCCACACATCTCTGAAGCTGACACAAGTTCCCAGCAGAGCTGAGACCTGTAGCTGACACGAGAGACATGGGAACTCCTGGACATCCTGCATTTTTGCGACTGCACCTACTTCCCGAAGTTTCCTGAAGTTGTGCATTGGGGTATTTGAAGCCCCTGCTCCGAGCACCTTTTGCACCAAATTACAGAGGCCAGCACTCCACGAGTGACCTGTGAGTCCCCTTTCTTCACTGCAGCTCGAGGCTCCATCGCGGTACCTAGTCCATTGGCTAGTGGGCCCCCATGAAGGACAATCCTTTGCTTCTTGAGCTTTCCTGGTTGCTCCAGATGTTCTGTCTCCCCTCCAAAGGCTGAGTCCCTCAGACCTTGCTGGTCTGCACCAAAGCCAATCTTGTCTCGGCACTCGACATCCTTTGTGGGACAGCTCGAATCCAGCTCCTGGTCATCGTCGACCCCTCCTAATCCTCGTGGCTGAAGAGTCAAGCTTCACCTACTTCACCGGAAAACACCGACATCGGCTGGCATCTTCCTGTCGCCATCCTGGTCACTGGCTAGTGACCTAGAGTCTGTCCCCTATGCTTTCAGTTTCTTCACATCTCCGATCCACCCTTGGATCCACCCGGACTTTTCCTCTGGTCGCCTGCATCACTTCTTCGCAGCTCTCCATTGGAATAGACGATGAAACCTGACACCAAAAGACACCTATGCACCCGGCTTCCGTGGGTGAGGTAACACAAGTACTCCGGTGCTCCTGTGGGTCGTGACTCTCAAAGTGTCTAAGTCTAAAAGGTTTCCACTGTAGTTCACCTCTAAGTGTCCTTAATCTTTAAAATTGTAACTTGTTCGTTCCTCATAGAAAGTCAATGGTGATCCGCGACTGTGTTTAGACACTGCACGCCTCCCCCGTGGGCCTCCTGCGTCCCTACCTTGGATTTTTCCTGGTTGCCCCAGCGGTTCTACAGGCCCTAGGCCTGCTTTCTAACCCTCACGTGGTTCTTATACCACTATTTTAGTATATGGTTTGTGAGGCCCTAGGGCATAAAGTATACTGTGCAACTTATTGTATGCTGATTAAGTTCCTTGTATTGTACTTTTACCTCTGACATCATAAAGAGTCCAGAGGGGCTGTGTTTAGAATAAATACATATATATTTGATATATACCTTGTGTGGTGTACTTTCATTTGGTAATTCAAGAGATTATAGACTGGTAAAACAACTTGCTTAAATCGCCTCTAAGTTTTACCCTCAAGGCTGCTCTACACAGCTACCACTACGATAGCTTTCTATATGGTTGACTTGAAACCTACCATCAATAAGGGTCGTTTGGACTGGTGCAAGGTGCCCACTAGAATAGTGAACATCATATGCCAGGCCAACTTCTCACAGAGCATACATATGGGGCTAAGTAATATCCTAATGAACATGTATGGCACTTCGCGCTGGCATGCTGCCTCTTCTTTACTGTTTACTATAACACAGTTCGGGCGACAGGCACTCTTTGTGTATATGAGGTGGGAGGTATTTACTCACCAAGCAGGGGTGCAGGGAGTAGGGGAGTTGGGTATGTTGTTCAATGTTCATTAACAGGTTTGGAGATTTCTAAGGACCAATAAAGCCACAAACGTGCACCCAGTTAGCAAACAATGGAACCCAATAGGGGAGAAGGTAGCAGGTTGTAAAAACTCAAATTATGCATTATGGGGGAGCAGACTAACCTACAAGTGTGGACCTGGAACATAAACGGGCTAGACAATAAAATCAAGTGCACTCTGGTGCTTCAGTACATTAAGAGGCACTCTCCGGATGTAGTGCTGCTTCAGGAGATGCACCTGAAAGGTAGCACGTGTAAAGCGCTGGACCGATTTGGATATAGGCTGGTGGCTCACTCTCTGTTTTCTTCCGGGGCGTGGGGGTGGGTATCCTGCTCCGCAATGCTTTCCCTTTGACCATAACTAGTGTACACACTGAAGAAACGGGCTGCCTAGTGGCAGCTGTGAGTAAGTGGGAGGGGCGCGCAATAGTGTTCTGCTCACTCTACATTCCCCCTGGGCTTCACAGGGTCACCTTTCCCAAGATTAGTTCCTTCCTGCTTGGGTTGCCCCTAAGCACCCTCCTCTTAGGTGGCGATACTAAAGCTGTTATGAACTCGGAACTTGACCGCTCGACTACCGGGGTGGGTAGCAGGGGAGAGCACAACCTGGCCGGCTTCATGTTGGCCCTTGGCATGATTGACATATGGCGGGCACATAACCCCACAACCAGGCAATACACATACTACTCAGCCCGATACAACTCCTTCTCCAGGATAGACCATCTCTTTACACAAAACTGCAAGGTGGAGAAGTTTCTTAATCCAAGACAGATGGCTCTGAGAATCTAAGACCATTCTCCAGTAGGGGTGGCCATTAAGGGACCAGTACTTAATAGAGCAGCTTTCCCAGCAATCGACCCCTGGCGTTTGAAAGTTCCAGATCTTAAGGACCAGATCCGGAAGAGGTCAGAGCAATATTTCCAAGAGAACACAGGCTCAGTCACCTCCAGCGTCATCTTATGGGAGATGTCTAAAACGGTCCTGAAGGGACAAGCACAGGCACTCATTTGGGAGAAAAACAAGGAGGAGGCGCTTCAAGCCAGATCCCTTGAGCTAGAGATTATAGATATGGTGAAAGAGGCGGTGGGGGATGCCTCGAGAGACCTGAGACATAGGCTTGCGCTGAAACAACATGACTTGTGAGCACTCGCGGCTGGGGCAACGTGGGTGTATGCACTTTGGACGCAACACAGGGTATATGACATAGGGGATAAGGCATCGCGGTTCCTAGCTTGGCTAGAGAAACGAGACAGAGAGCGATCCTGGGTGACAGGAGTGTTGGATAAGGCAGGAGCGCTGCAGACAACCAGCACGGACATTGCAGAGGCTTTTGCAGCGCACTTTGAAGGGGTGAACACCCAGCCTGTACTAGAAGCAGGGGAGATTGCAAGGAATTTTTAAGAGACTTCTCCCTGCCCACGCTATCATGGGCTGCACTGGAGGCAGATCTCACAAGCGAGGAGTTGAGTGCGTCCCTGGAAGACCTCAACTCAGGGAAGGCAGCAGATCTCAAAAGACTTCCAGTTGAAATTTACAAGAACCAGGCCTCCATAATAATCCCACCAATGCTGGATATGCTAGAGGAAGCCCGTGAGAAGGGTGAGCTTCCACCAGATCAAAGAGCAGCCATGATAGCAGTTATACACAAGGTGGGGAAACTGCCAGACCAATGCACCTCCTACCGCATGATATCTCTGATAAATGTCGAGGTGAAGGTGCTTGCTAATGCATTAGCCAACAGATTGATACCAGTTCTATCCGAAATAATACATCTCAACCAATTGGGATTCATGCCTAAAAGAAGCACCCGTCACAATCTCAGGAGGCTCTATGGCGTGCTCCACCTAACAAACAGCCCAGAAGAGCTCAACAGATGCAGTAATGTAATTGGACGCTTCAATGGCATTCAACAGTATAAAGTGGCCCTACCTGTTCGAAGTTCTCCGCAAGCTGGGCTTTGATCCCAATTTTGATCAGTGGGTAAGACTACTGTATGAGAGCCCTAGCGCTCAAGTCCGAGTCAATGGGGTAGTATCCAGGCCCTTCAGGCTGGGCAGGGGCACTAGGCAGGGTTGCCCTCTCCCCCTTCACTCTTCGACCTAGCCCTGGAGCCATTGGCGCACTGGATTAGAAGAGATCCGATGATTTGGGGGATAGTTGCCCCAGGTGGATGAGAAGAACGCATCGCACTGTACGCAGATGATATCCTCCTTTACTTGGCGAGACCATAACACTCAATAGCAAGGGTGCTCCACATTTTTAGCTCTTCAGCAGCTATTCTGGATACAGTTTCAATTGGGCCAAGTCGGTGATATTCTCACTCTAGGACCCCCCCGCCCAGGGTGCTGGCTAGCTGTCCTGCCCCGATAGTGCTGGAGGGGTTCAAGTATTTGGACGTTTACATAATGAAAGACCAAGAAGGGTTCATGCGGGCAAATCTCGAGCCCCCGCAGGAACGTCTCAGTACGGATGTACGCCATTGGCGTACCCTCCCAGTGTCATTGATGGGTAGAGCAGGGCTGTATAAAATGATGGCATTGCCCCGCCTTCTTTAAGTTCTCCAAAACACCCCAACACTTTTTAAAAGATATCACAAGAAGTTAGACTGCTACTGTGGCAAGGAGGCTCTCCAAGAATTGCCCTCACTAAGTTGCAGAGGCGTGTACGATGGAGTATTGGCAATCCCAGATATCAGACTGTACTATTGGGCATCCCAGTTAATAGTCATCAACGACTGGGTATATACTGACGAGAGCGAACCAGCCTACGGAGTTGACAGAGCTGGCATGCCCGATGGCCGCTACGCCTCACTCCTGTACTCTCGAAAGAGGAAGATGGAGTGTCAGCCGCATACAAAGGGAGCAGTAGACTGCTTGAGGGAGGCGAACAAACTACTGGGATGAGCTGGGGAGTTAACTGGCCAAACCCCGCTATGGGAGGGCGTCTTCCTTAAATAAGTAGTCACATTAACAGGCTTTGGGAAGTGTAAGTTAATAGGGATTAAACATCTAGGAGATGTATGGAGAGGGCGGCACCGCTCACCTTTGAGAAGTTGCAACAAGAATATGCCCTACACAACACACAAAAATAAAACTTTCTCCAGCTCATGCATGGTCTACAGAGACACATCCAGCAGGGCACCTCTCTTCCACACTATTCTCTGCTAGAGGAACGGCTCCTCCTTGACCCCATTATGGAAATGCGCCCTCTTCAACAACGTACCGTAAGTTAATCAATAACATGACAGACACCCTTGTGGTGTTGCGGGTCGGCGTGGACTGAGGACCTGGGGAACTTGGATGACACGGATTGGGAGGAAGCGGTGCAAAGTCTGAGGGAGGTAGCAATACGGACCCGATTTAGGCTGGTACACCTTAAAATTCTGCATCGCATATACTAGCAGTGAATGCACTTGTACACCTGGGGTAAAACACACACAGCACTCTGCGTTAGAGGCTGTCAGCAAGGAGGTACATTTTTCACATCCTGTGGGAATGCCTCGGAGATACTGTCCAGAGTCTCAGGCGAGCGTGTCTCTATGGACACAAAATGGCTACTCCTGATGATCAAAGGGGATTTTGATTGGCCCAGGTACACAGGAATCTGCTGGCCCTGGCGGCTGGTATCGTTAAAGGGAACATTGCTCGGAGGTGGGAATGCGACATGGAATGGTGCCAAAGGGCAGAAGAGACGGTTTATAAAGGGAGAGGATGTAACAAAAAGTGGGAGAGAATATGGTCTCTATGGTGTAAATATAGGTTGGGGTTGGGTTTGTAAGACCGTCAACCATAAAGTCATAGATAGGAGACAGAGAAGGTCAGTCTCTAATGCGGGTAGGTTTTACCGGCTATATGTGCACATTGATATGGGCTATGCCTATTGAAAATAACGTTGTTAATGTCCTTCTGTCCCACTGGGAGTCGAATGTGGTCAGAATGTATTGGCAACTGGGGGCATTTTATTGTAACTGAGCTTAAAGGTGTAGGATCGTGCACCGCTTAATCCAAGGTTTCATGTGTTTTCCGTGCAACCAGGGTATCGCTCCCCACCTGGAACGTGCTGAATACTCACACGTAGCAGCTATACTGTAAACAGCATGCATTGTTAGAGGCATAGAAATAACAGGTCTATCGGCAGTGCAACCAGTAGCCTTAAGAGGTGGGGCTTTGCGTTATTGAATTTCCGTGTGTTTAAAGACACGATGTAGGAAGCCCCAGTGGTAACATTACGAGCGCCAGGAGCGGTAGAGGTTTAGAAGCCAGACATTGTTGATAATGCGCGTAACACATTATTAGCAAAAAAACGGAATGATTCGAAACTAAGTAATGGACATTAACTGACCACTAGAAATATGTACAGGAACATTTATGCAACATGTTCATATTGATTGCAAGGTTCATTTAATTATGTTTTTTACTTGTTTAACTAGTTTACCTGATTTAAGTGGGCTTTGAAACTGATTGTAAGTTTTTTGGACTTTCAGAATTATTTCCCTGATGAAGGCGGGAGACCCTGCCGAAATGCATTGGACGATTCAGAAAAGGGGGTGGTGATGAACAGAGTGTCTGAATTAAGCAGACCACTCTTACCCAGTCCAAAGATCAGGGATTGATCCATCACCGTTATTTAGCTCACTGCCCCATCCCAGCTCAGAACCTGGCTATATGCAAATTAGTCTGTCCCTGGCCCAGTGCATCATGGGAACAGGGCAGACCAAACTACCAAGCCAATTCTTCACCAGAAAGGAGACAAGCTACCGGGGACCGGTTTCTGGCATTTCAGCCTCGTCGGCCCAGCTTGCTTGAATCCTGATGGAGCAGTGAGCAAGGGACTCATGTCTGAGTATACCCTGCCACACCTATAGTGGCCAAAAACGATTCAGAAAAAGGGGTGGTGATGAACAGAGTGTCTGAATTAAGCAGACCACTCTTACCCAGTCCAAAGATCAGGGCTTGATCCATCACCGTTATTTAGCTCACTGCCCCATCCCAGCTCAGAACCTGGCTATATGCAAATTAGTCTGTCCCTGGCCCAGTGCATCATGGGAACAGGGCAGACCAAACTACCAAGCCAATTCTTCACCAGAAAGGAGACAAGCTACCGGGGACCGGTTTCTGGCATTTCAGCCTCGTCGGCCCGGCTTGCTTGAATCCTGATGGAGCAGTGAGCAAGGGACTCATGTCTGAGTATACCCTGCCACACCTATAGTGGCCAAAAACGATTCAGAAAAGGGGGTGGTGATGAACAGAGTGTCTGAATTAAGCAGACCACTCTTACCCAGTCCAAAGATCAGGGCTTGATCCATCACCGTTATTTAGCTCACTGCCCCATCCCAGCTCAGAACCTGGCTATATGCAAATTAGTCTGTCCCTGGCCCAGTGCATCATGGGAACAGGGCAGACCAAACTACCAAGCCAATTCTTCACCAGAAAGGAGACAAGCTACCGGGGACCGGTTTCTGGCATTTCAGCCTCGTCGGCCCGGCTTGCTTGAATCCTGATGGAGCAGTGAGCAAGGGACTCATGTCTGAGTATACCCTGCCACACCTATAGTGGCCAAAAACGATTCAGAAAAGGGGGTGGTGATGAACAGAGTGTCTGAATTAAGCAGACCACTCTTACCCAGTCCAAAGATCAGGGCTTGATCCATCACCGTTATTTAGCTCACTGCCCCATCCCAGCTCAGAACCTGGCTATATGCAAATTAGTCTGTCCCTGGCCCAGTGCATCATGGGAACAGGGCAGACCAAACTACCAAGCCAATTCTTCACCAGAAAGGAGACAAGCTACCGGGGACCGGTTTCTGGCATTTCAGCCTCATCGGCCCGGCTTGCTTGAATCCTGATGGAGCAGTGAGCAAGGGACTCATGTCTGAGTATACCCTGCCACACCTATAGTGGCCAAAATTGATTCAGAAAAGGGGGTGGTGATGAACAGAGTGTCTGAATTAAGCAGACCACTCTTACCCAGTCCAATGCATTGGACGTCATAAATTGGGATTGTTATCATTTGGGAATGAACTATTGAGAAGTGCAATAAAGACACTTATGGATTAATGTAGGTCTTTTGAATATTAATTTGGATAAACTTTGGCTGGAGGACCAGCACAAACCTGTGCTCAGGGTGACAGCTATACTGATTGCAGTATAGCTGCTACATGTGGGCATTTTATTGTAATCATGATTGTCTGGGGTCCTTTGAGCAAAATGTTAATAAAAAGATAAAAATAATAATTATTATTATTGATTGCATTCATTTCTGTCATGCTTTTGAACTGGCCTGAAGAGGGCATGATGAATTTGGCATTTTCTCAAATCCAGGTTGTGAGAGGCTGGCTTAATATACAGTGCTCACTTATGTAAGTGTAGCACACTGCACTAATACAGACAACCCTTATGGTGATTTTAGTTGTCTTAGACAACCTTAGAAAGCTGTCCAAGTGTTAGCTGTGGAGAGCAGTCTTCATGCTTAGTCAAGAAGAAGTGTAAAGAAGCTTGTTTTACCAGTACTTAATCTTAGGGTATAGGTTAAGTGAAAAAGAACCACACAGTGTAGTTCTAAAAATATGTATTTATTATTAAAACTCACTAACACAATGTATGATCTCCTAACCAGAGATATAAACAAAATACACACAACACTTTGTCAAAAGAATATGTAATAGCACAGAATACATAGTGGTCCCCAGGGAGAGGCTAAACCATACACTAAAATAATGGAATGCGAAACACAACCTAAGTCGAGAATGGACCCAGAAGACATAGAAGAGCCAGGGAGCCAAGGAACCACCGAGGGTGAGTATCTATGAACCCCACGGAGGTCGTGTGCAAAGTGGGAACCTGACAGCATGCTCAATGTTAGTCAATACATAAGTTGCGGTTGTAATTTTAAAGAAGGACCCTTCCCAGCAGACCACAAAGAAACCCTCATGGAAGATGGAAGGTTGGAGAGTCACTCCACCCATGAGTACCCCAAGAACCTGGATACCTACACTAGGGAAGCAGGGTGCATAAATGTGAAGTGATGTCTAAAATCGTCGTAGACCACAATGGAGGACTTTGGAAAAGATGTCACTGGCGAAGAAGGTGAAAGTGTCCGGTGGGACCCAAAGGTGGATTCAAGATGAGTGGTACCTGCAAGTAGAGAGGACAAAGTCTATGCCACTCAGGAGTGACAAGGAGGCATGGAAGACGAATGCCCACCGATGTTGGTGGTGCAGGAGTGTGGACGGTGCCCTTGAATTTGCAGCTTTATTGACCAGGTGATGCAGAGGAGGACTAGGAGCCATGCTTGGACTGTCCCACATCGGATGTCCTGAGCCAAGGGGTCAGTGTCTGGCAGGGGCACCAACAAGCCTTGGCAACAGCAACCAACGTAGTTGAAGAAAAAGGTGCAGTGCCGGGGCCAGCAAGGTCCAAGTGACTCACCACAAGCAGGTAAGTCAGAGTGGGCCTGAGCAAGCAGAGGAGCCCACTGGAGCCAAATAAGAGGGGACTCATGGGCCAAAAGTACAGGAGCTGCTAGAGGACCTCGTGCAGCTCACCAAAAGATTAAGGCCCACGGTGCAGAGGATGTGATGCAGGCGAAGTCAACGTGGTGCACAGGGGTACTGTTCCAGTGGTTCTGACGAGGTATACTGGCCTCAAACTCGGTGTGAAGACAGAGCAGGCCTCGAGAGAGTTGCAGAACCACGACCTGTGTTGTTGAGTCTTTCAGAGTCCGTGGGAGCCCAGGATCAGCAGACCGGTCAGCTGTGTCGTGGTGCCTGCAGATGCAGGGAAGTGACTACTTCACTCTAAGGGAGATTCCTTTGGATGTCTTGATGGTGCAGAAGACTTGCAGGGCGATAAGACCAGGAGCAGCAGGAGTCTTCCCTGTTGCAGTCTCGGTTCCCAACGTGAAGTCCAGCGAGGTCCAGAGTGCCCAGACGGTCGAAGTTGAAGTGGTATGTGATCTGAATCTTGTCCCACGGCGAATCTAGGGACCCACCCACAGGTAAACTCTTAAGTACCCCAAGGAAAGGTTTGGAATGATTCAGGGATCCCTCCCAGACGTGGGGCTGTACAATGGGGATGACATTCACATATCCTTTGTGCAGTTTTGCGCCAGAGCAGGAGCCAATGGTTCCTTGAAGTGGTTTGGACTGGAGTATGCAAGGAGGGCACCAAATGTGCCCTTCAACAGTCTGAGTGGCGCCTCCAAGTGCCCCCACCCAGTCCCAATACACTAAGTCCTGTCTGGTAAGTGGTCACAACTCCCTGTGACAGGATACCTATATTCCTGCCTTCCTCTGCTTGAGCTTGGCTCAGCAGCAGGAGGGCAGAATTGTTTCTCGGGTCGGCAGCAGCCATAGTTTGCTATCCGGGTCTAGAAGCCTAGTAACGGGAGCACTGAGGGACCCCCGAGGATTATGACAGCATACGTTAAAGCCAGTTTAGAGATGGTCATCACGCAATAACGCATGGCCTCTCTATGTATCTTAATGGCTGGTGCACTTACAGTTCGAGAGAATGGACCACAAAGGATGTAGGGTTGTCCTGCTCATGTAGGAGCACCCTCACACTTAGAAGCGAGCACCCTGCTTTCAAGATTGAAAGGGAATACAATAGTGGTCCGTAACCAATAATTTAAGAAATAAATTAATTACAGGAAGAGAGAGTCGGTATTGTGAGTAAACTACAATACTGATGATTAATATCCAAAACAGTTGTTGAGAGCATATGTACTCAATTCACAATTTAAGGAGTACATGTATTCAAAATGACCACAATAGAAAAGCGCCAAGGCAATTAAGTCATTGCTTATGCTTAGTTTATTTACACAATTTAAGGGCATGTAAAACGGTTGCAAGGAAAGAGAGACGGTAGGAAAGTAGTGGTGAATCGGAGAGGTATGAGTCAAGGGAAAAGTACAAAAATAATAATTGAATATTTTAACCGACTGGTACTACAATCCAGTCAGACAGAGCCTGTCCAATACACGCTTTTTAAATCTACATGTAATCTGTAAATTCATATATCCTGCATACAATGCATATTCATGGATCAGTCTGGGGAAGGCGGTACAGGTCTACAGGGTGGGAGGCGTCGATGTTTCGACTTGACTTGTGCTACGAGTGTGGTTTGCAACCTCAGCGGCGAGTCTTCTTCAGGACAAAGAAGGGGGGCAACCTAGTCCTGTTGCCAAAGTGGCTAACTAGGACGAATCCAAAAGAATGCAGCTGGGGGTTCCAAATCTCCTCCGGTGCTGCTTAGGGGGTTAGGTGCTGTTTTCCAACATCATCTTAACATCACCATGGTTAAAAATCCTATAGTTCAAAGAGCTACACAATCCTCAGGTCTGCTCAGACTTTGAAGTCTGCACTGAGGGCACATTTGGTGTCCCTGTGCATAGCCCAGTTCAAACCGGTTGCAGTGGCTACCAGCCCCTGCTCTGGGACGAAACTGGACAAAGGAAATGGGTGCAGCAGGGCAATATGGCGGCCGGTCACTCGGCTGTATGAGCTGGTGGTGCTTCTCTCCTGGATAAATCACCCTATCTGAGTTTCTAAAGCCGCTGGGATGCAGGAAATCTGAGAATTGTGAGCAAGATCTGCTAGCTGCCGTGAAACTACAAGTCATTGACTGTCATGTTCAGGGTCGTGTCATATTTACAGAATACCCTCCTCAGCAAAATATCCTGGTTCTGGTTTGGATCGTTCTCTTACCGCAGTGCATTTTCTTGCTCTCGCAGTCTTCCCAGGATCTCCTTCGGTATCATGGCTCTGAAACTGCCCGCCAAAAACGTATCGGCAAAGTCTTGAGCTGCGGCTGCCCGAGCAATCAGTCCTGTAAATCCTGCTAGTGCGAGTAAGGAGCCACTAACAGCCCGTGGGGAGACGTGACGATGGCGGGAGAATCGGGCAATAATCAGGCAGCACCCCCTGTGAGCGGTAAGTCAAAGCAGACTCTACCCGCGCTATTCAAAATCCAGTCGGGGAAAGTGAAGACCTCTGCCGATGCGGTGACTAGCAAACGCGAGCAGCCTAATGTCAGCAAAGTCGCGAAAGACACGCTCCTGCAGTTTGCAGGCGCTATATCCATTTTGTCAGACCCTGTGTTTACTTCTGCTGTCTCTGCTGTATGCGGGGGGATGTTCTGGCTCTTCCTTCCGAGCGAAGTAAACCCCATAGTCAGGAACATAGCGCGCTTAGTCCAGCAGCTTTCAGTGGGGGTGCCGATCCAGTAACTAGAGAGCTCCAAACTACCCTCTGTCTCCCAGTCAAAATGGAACTATTGGAGTTGTAGTTCCGAAAGCTGGAAGCACTTCTATTTCTGCTCAACATATGCCTGAAATATCTGCCCAAGGTGTTGTTGTCGCAAACATACTGGAACAAACGGTCTGTCCAGTCACCTCTGCTGGGGTAAATGATCCTACAAGGGAGCCTGAAGGGGGTGACAAATTGTATTCATTGTCTGAACATACTGTATCATCAAAGGATGAGGACGAAGACCAAGATAGAGAATGGACTGATGATGACAGTGATGCAGGTGACTCGCGAGCTAATGAAGTTCTCAAAGATGAAGTCTCGCCCCGTGGTCCCCGTACTGTCCGCGAAGCTATTAGATTGAAAGACCAAGGGGCCTTCTCGCTAAGCAAGGACCCAGGCTCGTTTGGCTCGATGGCATGGAATTATTCCTTTACTACGCAGCCTGGCTCAGTTGACAACGCCCTAGCCTGGGGTAGTTCTCCATTGATCAATCCGCTTCAGGCACTCCCTGGAGAAATAACACTTTCTGTCATCTATCAGACCATCACCGCTCATCACAAAGGAATGCGTCAGGAGAGTGCCAGCATGCAAGGTGCATGTCGCAGGGTGCAAAATTCAATCCGAAGAGTTGCCAAAACGTTTCCGATATTGCTGCCAGAATTGTAGAGGCTAAGGAAAGGATCTCCAATCTAGAGGTTGAGCTGGCAACTCAGAAGGGTCTAACTGACATGATTAGTGCACAAAAAGATGACATGCTCTGGAAGCTGACTGATCTGGAGAACAGGGTCAGGAGGAAAAATCTGAGGATCTTAGGGATTACAGAAGGCCGTGAAGGGGGAGACACCAGGCAGTTCGTCATGGAACTCGTTTCCGAAGCTAACCCAGAAGTAAAGCAGTGGGACTGGCAGCTCGAAGTGCAACGAGCACATCGCTTTCCTTTCAAGCAAAGACAAAAATCTGGACAAGCCGGGGATAAGCCTCGGGCAATATTGATCTGTTTAAATAATTTCTTGGTGAGGGAAAAGATCTATGATTTAGCCAGACCCGACAGAAAAAGGGCAGGGAAAGATTACGAGTTCTTTGTTAGGCCAGATTTTTGTCCAGCAACAGTTGAGTGGAGGTGGCAGCTCTGCCAGCTAATAGTCCCTTTTCAAGCAAAGGGTGCTCAAGCCTTCCTGCTCTTTCCTTCCAAATTGAAAATAATCTACCAGGGTCAGACCAGATGTTTTCTCTGGGAAATCGAGGCAAAGGAGTTTCTGAGCTCTATATAGTTAAGAATGCTTGGGGGGTTTTTTTTCCCTTAACTTTTTTTTTTTCCTCTTTTCCATCCCAGGGGCTACAGGTTCAAAGGTGGGGCTGAGCCAATTGTTAGGGGTAGTAACCCTTTTCATTTAAATTCTTTCTTTTCTGTCTGTATTGCAATCGGCTTTTATCCTCTGATGTTTATAATAATGGGGTGAGGGATCTAGGGGAGAACGGGGGAAATCAGCTCATTCATCACAAGGACCTAGGTTCTGTTGCCATACAAGGGGGGTACAGGGGGTGGGTCGGTTTGGGCAGGGGGTCTAGGGCTTAAGGGTGGGGGTAGTGGTAGTGGGGGGTTTTGTGGGAGGGATGGTGGGCGGTCACTAAGGTTTTGGATCTATGCTATAGTCGTGGCATTGATATTAGCCAGCTTTATTATATGTTAGAATATGTCATTAAAAAGTCTAAAGGTTTCCATTGGCGATCAGATCTTCTTTTAAGCTCTAATGGGGCAGGGTAAATTGCGTTTAAGCTCATGGAACGTATGCGGCCTAAATGATGGTAAAAAACGGGCCTGGTTTTCTCAAATTGTTCATACGATGCAATTGGATGTGTTGTGTTTACAAGAGATGCACACTTTTCTACGATCTTTAAAAGTAATTCACCCCCGGATTTATCCTTCCCAAAAGTACAGTACCCCATTCCGCTTCAGTTTGATATTCCTGATCTTTTGGAAGCATTGCAAAAAAGCAAACCAGGCAAAGCTCCAGGACCTGATGGGGTCCCAGTGGATTTCTTTAAAAATAACTTGGATCTCTGGGCCCCCATCATAACAAGAGTGTGCATAGCGGCAACGAACGAGGGACTTTTGAGCTCTTGGACTAAGTCAATCATGGTCCCCATCTTTAAAAAAGGGGACCGTCAAGATGTGAAGTGTTATCGTCCTAGCTCCCTGCTGGACTCGCTCGGGAAGGTAGTGCGGAGAGTTATCCTAGAGCGTCTCCAGCAGTGGACCGAGGAGCGAGGCATTATTTCTGATATCCAGTTTGGGTTCCGGGAAGGTTTTGGAACAGTGGAGCAGGCCCTCAATCTTACCCTAATAATGGGAAAATACACACAGGCCAAAGCAACGAAGATCTATATGGTCTTCGTCGACCTGTCCGCAGCGTTTGACTGCGTTTCGCACGCAAAACTGTGGACGGTCCTACGCCAATTGGGAGTAGAACCATCTCTTTTAGATTTCTTGAGGGAACTGTGGTAAGTTGGCCCGATGTGCAGTGCTCACTATTCTAGTGATCACTATATATCAGTCCAAACAACCCTTATTGATGATTGGTTGTAAGTCAACCTTATAGACCAGCTATCCTAGTAGCATGGATACGAGCAGTCTAAGGCTAAGACTCTAGAGGGCGTGTTAAGCCAGCTGTTTTACCATCACATTACCCCTTGAACACCCAGTGAAAGGACACCATACAAGTGTTATGAAAATAAACAGTGTATTTATTAGAATCACAACAGCCCTGTACTCTTTATGAGGACAGGGTGCTAGGCACACAACAACACTCTTACGAAAATACTTAAGTTAGCACAGTATACACAAATGCCCGAGGGGCACGAAAAACCATATACTCTAAAAGTGGAATGCGAAATTACTAGCAGGTAAGTACAGTACTAATAGGCTTTGGAATCGCTAGGACTTGACTATGGAATCGCTAGATTACTTCTAGGAGGCCCAGGGGACTCGGGTGCAGAGTGTGCACTCTCACGCGGGATGCGGGACAAAGTCTATGGAAGCTAGTAAAGTTAAAGTTAGTGTTTACGGGCGAACCCGACCTGGTAGGAAGAAAACGACAGTGGATCCTGACCCTTGGATAGTGAGGCTATGCTGGGGCACCGAAATGCCGAAGTTACCTAGCCCAGGGGCTGCAGCTGCATAGGTCTCAAAAGACGTCGGGAATCCTCGTCGACGAACCAGGAGCCTGGAAGAAAGATGCTGGCAGGCGACCAGTGAAGAGAGTTCGAGTTGATCCAAGCCTGGATCTTGAAGAGGGATGACACCTGAAAGCAGAGGGGACCAAGTTCGTGACTACTAGCCAGTAGTCAGTGGGCACCAGGAGGGCACCGGATGGCAGTCACCTCGTCTAGGTGAGTGGGCGACGCTGGGCTCTGCAGATCTCACGGACCAGGAGGCGTTGTCGGCGACCAGGATGGAGAGGCGAGCTGTCCCACGATGGATGAAGCTGTCGGCGTCGAAGAACCCAGGATTGGGCAACAAAGCCTTGGCTAATTCAAGCCCACGCGGTGGACTCAAAATGGCGTCTTGAGTGGACCAGGAGGGTCCGGGGTGCTCCTCTTCTGGAAGGGAGCAAGAGCCAGTCTGGAGCAACCAGACCAGCAGCAGTGATGTCGTCGGGCGTCGTTCAGAAGGCCACAAGCCAGCGGGCTAGTAGCCAAACAACGCGGTGAGCAGCAAAAAGCAGAAGGGCCCCACGCCGATCGTGGAGATGCTGGGGGGCTGCTCTTCGGTGCTGGAGCTGCTCAGGGTTGGGGCTTCTCGGACCCCAAAGCACTCGCCAGGAGATTACTCGGCGGGCTTGCTGTGCAGAAGTCGTGCAGTCTTGGCAATAGTCGGTCCCTTGAGGTCTCGTCGCACTCACGGTTCTCAGCTTGGCTGTAGAGGTGAGTAGAGGTCGGAGGTGCCAGGGAAGCCGGGTTTTGTCGAGCTGGGCAGTCGGATTCCGGAGGAAGGACTTACAGCAGACCGCAGTGTTCTTGCGTTGGTGCCTGCGGATGCAGGGTGACTACTCCTTAGTCACAAGGGAGAATCTTGAAGAAGGAAATCTTGAAGTCCTTTCGCAGAAAGTCGTGTCTTGATTCCAAAGATGATCTAATTTGGAAGGGGGCCTGCTCCTACCTTTATCTGGGAAAAGGGGGCTGGCACGCGACTAAGTCATGCCCTATGGGTGGGACCAGGAGGGGGGTGGTTACACCCCTCTCCTTTGGCGGGCTTTCCCCAGGCCAGGGGCTGGAGTGCCCCTGGAACTGGTTTCAGCCGGCCTATGCACAGTGAGCACCGGGGTGCCACTTGCAGTCACCTTCCTCTGTAGCCCTGCCTACCTGGAATACACAAAACTCTGTCTGGGACGGTGCTGGCACCGCCCCTGGCAGGAAACCCTTTGTCCTTGCCTCCTGCTCTGGGAGGACTCCCAGCAGCAGGAGGGCAGACTTGTGTCTCGGTGGCAGCATCCATTTTGTGGATGCTAAGGCTCTGTCTGACTTTAACCGGGGTTACAGGTTACATACATGTCGTGTCCCTCTAGAAGGGTGGAATGCTAACCCCGTCGCCAGAATTGGCGAGGGGTTAGTATTCCAATTCGTATGACACCTTACTCGACATGTTTTGATAAAGCGATACCAGAGTTGGCATATAACCGCGAGGATTATAATGCACTTAAGAGTATATGGTATGCGATATCATGGAAACGGCTAAGGGATGGATCCCGAAAGCCGCAGACAGGCTCAGCTCATGCCAGAGCACTATCTCACACGATTCCAAGCACTCTGCCTTCAGGATTATCAAGGCCTGCCATAGGAGTGACTGATAGGAGATCTGTGTGTCCATTTTTAGGGTTAGATATAGGTATACTATATCTAAAGCAAAGGGTGATTACACCACCTTGCCCCAGCTGTCAAGCAGCCAGTTGTGTCAGATTTGGATGGCCAGCCAGGGGTGGCATAATACATGCTGCAGCCCCTGGTAGGCCCTGGGTACACCTATGCCCTGGGTACCTAAGGTACACTGTACAGGGACTGATAAGGTGACTCAGTATCCAATTAGATATGTACCTAGGGTACATGGAATCCATTTTACAGAGAGAGCAGTAGGCCTGGGGTCCTGAATAGCAGGGCCCCAGGTCAACTAAGTCAGAAAACCAGCAAAACACCAGGCAAAAAGTTGGGGGCAACCATAGTCAGGGATCTACCTTCCTACATACCCCCCCCCCAAACGAAAGGAGATAAGGCTATCCTTGCCAGGTAAGCCTATATTGTCTGAGTGGCCATATAAGGAAGTACCAGCACTGGCATGGTTACCCCCTATCTCATGGTCCACTAAGCAATCCCTCACCCTAAGGGTATCTGAGGGTCTCCACCATAGGGAATCTCTACCTGTGGTGTGTTTTGGCAAAGTAAAAGGCTGGTGCTGGGATGGAGTACTGAAGTGAGACTCCACTAATGTTGGGCTCAACTTCCTCCAATCACCATCTACCATGTGTGCCTTTCTTTCCAGGACTGAGTTGCTGTGAGCTCTCAGGGTCAACCTCTGGCTACCTAAAGCTGGAGGCTGGGTCCCTCTGTTTGGCTTACTGGAGGGACAAGTCAGGTCTGGGGCCCTCAGGTCCCAAGTTTGGCTGTGCCCAGCAGTGTCCATCTGGGGGAGGTCCCTAACTAATTTTAAGGGGGATCCCTCAGGAGTGTGTTTTATTTTCACTTGGCTAGGTCTGCTAGCTTCAGTGCCCTTAATCTGCTGATTGGGAAATGCTTTTGGACAGGGGGCCCTTTGGGGTCCACCACTGGCCTCCCTGACCTCTACAGCCCTGGGCTGACTGAGGCAGGGTAGAGAGGGGCAGGTTACCTGCTCCAGACTGGGTCCCACCTTGGAAGGGTCCACTGACATCAGGGGTTCTGCCAGGCTAGGCCTGACTACCTCTGTGGCAGTTTCTTCACAAGGGGTCAGATCAGTTCCCTGAGGAGGCTGATCCTTTCCTAAAGTCTGGTGGGAGGGAGATTTCTCTTCCTCCTCAATACTCTCTGTCTGAGTGGAGTGATCCATAGTTTCAGGCTTCACAACACTGTCATCTGTCTGAGTTTGAGCTGTGGCCATCACAACTCTCCCAACCTTTTCAGGAGGGGGCTCAGTTTGGGTGTGGGCTGTGACCATCACAGCCTTGACAACCTGTTCTGGGAAGGAAGTTGTCTGAGATTGGGCTGTGACTGGCACAGCCCTCCTGACCTGTTCAGGGAGGATATCTTGGACTGGGGCTGTGGCTATCACTGCCCCACTAACCTTACCATGGATGTTTACCATTTTAGAATGGGTTTCTTGCTCTACTTCAGCCCAGGCTGAGAGCTCTAAATCATTCCCCAGTAGGCAATCTACAGGCAAGTTTGGTGACACTGCCACTCTCTTGTGGCCAGTGACACCTCCCCAGCTGAGATTGACCACTGCCATGGGATGATCTCTCTGTACTCCATCAATATTGGTCACCTGGTATGTGGCACCAGGTAAAAGTTGCCTTGAGGGGACTAGACTCTCAGTCACCATAGTGATGCTAGCCCGTGTATCTCTATAGGCCTCAACTTTTATACCATTGATGAGGGGCTCCTGTCTGTACTTGCCCAAAGTGTTGGGACAAGTTGTGAAGTTGGCAAACCCCATGTCAGTCTCACAGACAAGAGTATCTAAGTTTGGGGACCTGGTTAGGCCAGAGTCCCCAGGAACTCCCAAAGTAAATGCACCCAAATTCTTGGGGACACTCCCACCACCTGGGGGATTACTACTAGTAGTAACAGGAGGCTTGGGAATGTTACTTGGGGGTATGTTCTCCTTATTGTTATTCTTTGGGCAACTGCTGTCAGTTTTCAGATGACCCACCTGTTTACAGGGATAACAATAGGGTTTATTTTGGTTATTAGAAGGATTCTGGGACCCACCCCCCTCAGAGGATTTTTGGGGCCCTGATGTGGTTTGATCTGAAGATTTATTCCCACCCTTCTCTTGAGGCTTGGTTGATTCCTTTTTCTGGTCACCACCTTGGTTCTTGGGCCTAATCCTGGTCCTGACCCATTTGTCTGCCCTCTTACCCAATTCTTGTGGAGAGGTCAGATCAGAGTCTACCAGATGCTGGTGTAATAACTGGTTCTGACAATTATTTAAGACTTGCTCTCTCATAATAAGATTATATAATCCTGTGAAGTCAGTAACCTTGCTACCCAGTAGCCAGCCTTCCAAAGCCTTAGTGGCACAATCAACAAAGTCAGACCAGTCCTGAGACTGAGTTTTCTGGGTGTCTCTGAACAGCAACCTGTACTGCTCAGTGGTTAAGCCAAACCCATCAACCAGTGCATTTTTCAGGACCTGGTAATTGTTAGCATCCTCAACTCTAGTAGTGAGGAGCTTATCTCTACCTTTACCATCGAAGGAGAGCCACAGTATAGCTGCCCACTGACTCTGGGGAATGCACTGCACAGTGCAGGCCCTCTCCAAAGCAGCCATCCATTTCTGGATGTCATCCCCTTGTTTAAAGGGGGGCACTATCTTAGTCAGGTGTTTAGTGTCTAAACCCTTCTCTCTATCTCTTGGGAGATTGCTGCCACCAGTGGGAGCTAGCCCACTCATCTGCTGCTCTCTAGCAAAGGCAAGCTTTTCTTTGGCCAGGGCAAGTTCTTCCCTTTCAATCCTCAGAGCAGCCTGTCTCATCCTAGCTTCATGCTCTATTCTCTGAGGGGAAGTCACTCTCCTCTGTGGAGAGTTCCTCCTCCTCTGGGAAGAGGCATTAGAGTGCAGAGATCTATTGGAGTCCCTAGAAAGAGATCTATCTCTCCTAACTCCAAGGTTAGGCCCACTTCGGGTCAGTACTGGGGGTCCCCCAGATCCTAGCCCAAGTAAGTCTAAGTTGGCCCTGGTTAGCCTTCTGACTACCTCAAGACCTTTGTCTACCTCATCCCCAGAGAGTTCCTCCTGATCCTCCTCCTCCCCAACTGCATTGGCAATGTTGGGGAGGTCTGGATCCCCAGAGGTACCCTCTAAGGCTGGCATATTCTCATGTAACTGAGAAATCTTTCTGGCATCATATGTCTCTAAGAGACCTATCAGAAAGGGAATGGTGGGGTTAGACCCCTGCTTCAGTTTCCTGGAGGTACAGACTTGTCTCATCTCCTGGAAACTGAGAGCTGCATATCTTGAAGTGACCTGTGGAGGGTCAACACTTACCAGGGGAGTCTCAGTGGACTCTCCATGGTTAGACATGCTTTTCTAGTGAGGTGTAAGTGGTGCACTTACCTACACTATATGTTTGCCTACTGATCCCTTGCTAGAGTTGTAGTTTAGGGTGTGCTAGGCCCTAGGAGCTACAACAGCTGGTTCAGTAGAACTCAGAGTATTCTAAGCTAAGTTATATGTACCTTTAGTACTTATGTGATCTTTCACAAGATATTCTTAGGATATGTGTGGTAAAACAACAGCAAGCTCAAATCCCAACCGCTGCTCACCAATGTGAGAAGTTGGCCTGATGTGCAGTGCTCACTATTCTAGTGATCACTATATATCAGTCCAAACAACCCTTATTGATGATTGGTTGTAAGTCAACCTTATAGACCAGCTATCCTAGTAGCATGGATACGAGCAGTCTAAGGCTAAGACTCTAGAGGGCGTGTTAAGCCAGCTGTTTTACCATCACATTACCCCTTGAACACCCAGTGAAAGGACACCACACAAGTGTTATGAAAATAAACAGTGTATTTATTAGAATCACAACAGCCCTGTACTCTTTATGAGGACAGGGTGCTAGGCACACAACAAAACTCTTACGAAAATACTTAAGTTAGCACAGTATACACAAATGCCCGAGGGGCACGAAAAACCATATACTCTAAAAGTGGAATGCGAAATTACTAGCAGGTAAGTACAGTACTAATAGGCTTTGGAATCGCTAGGACTTGACTATGGAATCGCTAGATTACTTCTAGGAGGCCCAGGGGACTCGGGTGCAGAGTGTGCACTCTCACGCGGGATGCGGGACAAAGTCTATGGAAGCTAGTAAAGTTAAAGTTAGTGTTTACGGGCGAACCCGACCTGGTAGGAAGAAAACGACAGTGGATCCTGACCCTTGGATAGTGAGGCTATGCTGGGGCACCGAAATGCCGAAGTTACCTAGCCCAGGGGCTGCAGCTGCATAGGTCTCAAAAGACGTCGGGAGTCCTCGTCGACGAACCAGGAGCCTGGAAGAAAGATGCTGGCAGGCGACCAGTGAAGAGAGTTCGAGTTGATCCAAGCCTGGATCTTGAAGAGGGATGACACCTGAAAGCAGAGGGGACCAAGTTTGTGACTACTAGCCAGTAGTCAGTGGGCACCAGGAGGGCACCGGATGGCAGTCACCTCGACTAGGTGAGTGGGCGACGCTGGGCTCTGCAGATCTCACGGACCAGGAGGCATTGTCGGCGACCAGGATGGAGAGGCGAGCTGTCCCACGATGGATGAAGCTGTCGGCGTCGAAGAACCCAGGATTGGGCAACAAAGCCTTGGCTAATTCAAGCCCACGCGGTGGACTCAAAATGGCGTCTTGAGTGGACCAGGAGGGTCCGGGGTGCTCCTCTTCTGGAAGGGAGCAAGAGACAGTCTGGAGCAACCAGACCAGCAGCAGTGATGTCGTCGGGCGTCGTTCAGAAGGCCACAAGCCAGCGGGCTAGTAGCCAAACAACGCGGTGAGCAGCAAAAAGCAGAAGGACCCCACGCCGATCGTGGAGATGCTGGGGGGCTGCTCTTCGGTGCTGGAGCTGCTCAGGGTTGGGGCTTCTCGGACCCCAAAGCACTCGCCAGGAGATTACTCGGCGGGCTTGCTGTGCAGAAGTCGTGCAGTCTTGGCAATAGTCGGTCCCTTGAGGTCTCGTCGCACTCACGGTTCTCAGCTTGGCTGTAGAGGTGAGTAGAGGTCGGAGGTGCCAGGGAAGCCGGGTCTTGTCGAGCTGGGCAGTCGGATTCCGGAGGAAGGACTTACAGCAGACCGCAGTGTTCTTGCGTTGGTGCCTGCGGATGCAGGGTGACTACTCCTTAGTCACAAGGGAGAATCTTGAAGAAGGAAATCCTGAAGTCCTTTCGCAGAAAGTCGTGTCTTGATTCCAAAGATGATCTAATTTGGAAGGGGGCCTGCTCCTACCTTTATCTGGGAAAAGGGGGCTGGCACACGACTAAGTCCTGCCCTATGGGTGGGACCAGGAGGGGGGTGGTTACACCCCTCTCCTTTGGCGGGCTTTCCCCAGGCCAGGGGCTGGAGTGCCCCTGGAACTGGTTTCAGCCGGCCTATGCACAGTGAGCACCGGGGTGCCACTTGCAGTCACCTTCCTCTGTAGCCCTGCCTACCTGGAATACACAAAACTCTGTCTGGGACGGTGCTGGCACCGCCCCTGGCAGGAAACCCTTTGTCCTTGCCTCCTGCTCTGGGAGGACTCCCAGCAGCAGGAGGGCAGACTTGTGTCTCGGTGGCAGCATCCATTTTGTGGATGCTAAGGCTCTGTCTGACTTTAACCGGGGTTACAGGTTACATACATGTCGTGTCCCTCTAGAAGGGTGGAATGCTAACCCCGTCGCCAGAATTGGCGAGGGGTTAGTATTCCAATTCGTATGACACCTTACTCGACATGTTTTGATAAAGCGATACCAGAGTTGGCATATAACCGCGAGGATTATAATGCACTTAAGAGTACATGGTATGCGATATCATGGAAACGGCTAAGGGATGGATCCCGAAAGCCGCAGACAGGCTCAGCTCATGCCAGAGCACTATCTCACACGATTCCAAGCACTCTGCCTTCAGGATTGTCAAGGCCTGCCATAGGAGTGACTGATAGGAGATCTGTGTGTCCATTTTTAGGGTTAGATATATGTATACTATATCTAAAGCAAAGGGTGATTACACCACCTTGCCCCAGCTGTCAAGCAGCCAGTTGTGTCAGATTTGGATGGCCAGCCAGGGGTGGAATAATACATGCTGCAGCCCCTGGTAGGCCCTGGGTACACCTATGCCCTGGGTACCTAAGGTACACTGTACAGGGACTGATAAGGTGACTCAGTATCCAATTAGATATGTACCTAGGGTACATGGAATCCATTTTACAGAGAGAGCAGTAGGCCTGGGGTCCTGAATAGCAGGGCCCCAGGTCAACTAAGTCAGAAAACCAGCAAAACACCAGGCAAAAAGTTGGGGGCAACCATAGTCAGGGATCTACCTTCCTACAGGAACTCTATTCCGGTGCAACGGCCAGAGTGCGTTTCGGCCTGAGTGGCGAGCTGACGACCCCGTTTAGCGTAGGGCGTGGAGTCAGGCAGGGATGTGTCCTGGCCCCCTTCCTCTTCTCACTCTATACTAACGGCCTGGAGGGGGAGATGTTGAGGGGGGCTCAGGATCTCCCACGAATAAATCAGCGCCTGATTCCCGCCCTGCTCTACGCGGATGATGCCGTCATCTTGGCTCGCACACCACGCGAGCTCCAGCTCTCTTTGAATAGGTATACGACCTTCATGGGCAACCTGGATTTGCGGGTGAATGTGAAGAAAACTTTTGTCATGACAGCAGGCAGGGGGAAAAAAAGAACAAAGGCCATTTACCTCGAGAACCAAAAGCTGGAGGTTACCCCCCAATACCCCTACCTGGGCATCATGATAGATGATCAACTGACATGGAAGCCAGCAGTAGTTACAAGGAGTCATCTCCTTAAGAGATCAATAGCTGCTCTGATGAGCTTTTCCCAGAGATTAGGAAAGAGGCCCCCAATGGAACTATTGAAAATTTATAATGCTAAATGCCAGGCTATCGCCCTATATGGTGCGGGAGTCTGGGGACACACAGACACTAGCTCCATTCAGAAAGCTGAAAATGTTTTCCTTAGATTTCTCCTAGCCACCCAGAAAGGTATCTCTATCTACGCTATGCACCTGGAATTAGGAATACCATATATAGAGGATTTAATTAAAACCGAACCACTGATGCTGTGGCGGCGCATTTGGACATCAGATAAAAACGCGCTGACCCGGTCCATCATTGCAGACTCAATGGCCCTTGACAAATCCTCTAAAGTAAAATGGCTTACATATATAAGAGATTTCTTTAAAGATCTAGGGTTAGAGAAATACTTCCTAGAACCAGAATCTATAATGGATATCTCGAAGAGAGACCTAAAACAATCCGCACTAAGACACCTGGAGTCTCTGAGATTGGCATCTGAATCACTAAAAATGGCAGTACTCCATGCAAACATGATACAAATAACTCATGGCATTCATCCGTATCTGACACTTCAACTATCAACATATGAGAGAATGCTAATAACCAGATTCAGGCTAAACACTTTTTATAGATTGGTTATGTTTCCATTGAAAAACTGTTGGGAAACTATTCTCCCACCTTGCCCGTGCGATGATGCATCAACACAATCCAATCTACATGTGATTATGCTTTGCAAATTTCATCAACCGCATAGAAAAATCTGGTTACTACCAATACTGAGGAGCTGGGGACTGAGACAATGTAGGCCCGCTTTTCTTAGACTCCAAATGATGGAAACTGAAAACGTCTGTTACTTTGTGAGCAATTTTCTAAAATGTATCATGAAGCACAGGAAAAACTTATAATAGCCCTCATTAATGCTACTTCAAGCTATTTTTCGATGAAACCTTCTTCTAATTAATTCTCTTCTATTTTATTAGCTCTTTGTATGAATTTTATTGAAACTGTGTGTTCTTTTTTTTTTCCTTTTTATGCATGTAAAAATGTAATGTGTATTTTTTAGCTGTATCTTTTATGGTTTTTCCATTGTGAATAAGCCGAATAAAGGATTTTATATATAAAGAGATGCACATACCCTGGGGGAAGCAGGAGTGGTTGAAAATACCCGGATATGACTTAATCGCTTGTTCTAGACAGACATCCATGATTATAGAGGTTGGCATTCTGCTGAAGCGAGGTGTCGGGGTTTGTAAAAATGTTCAAGAGGATAGCGCGGGCAGATGGGTCTTAGCCGAAATAGTGGTTGATAGTAGACCTCTAACAACCTGTACGCTATATGGGCCAAATGTAGATGATCCAGAAGTGATAAAATATCTAAATGTAGAATTAGCAGCCTGGCCATATCCAATGTTTATGTGTGGGGACATGAACATCAATTTGCCTGGAAATTTTAACTTGGCAGGGGCTCAAAAGTACTCCGGCAGGAAACCTAGGGTCTTCAAGGCTCTCCAGACTCTAGTTCAAGAACATGGTCTGATTGGTTTCTGGTATAGGCATAACAAAGATAATGATGGGTTTACATATTATTCTGCCCCCATAACAAAATGGTCCGCCTAGACTATTTTTTTGTGTCTGATCAGGTGGCAGAAGTGGCCTCTATCTCAGTTCCTCCAAGAATTCTATCAGACCATAATCCATTGGTAGTGGTGTGTCCTTGGTCTCGTCCGGTTAGAGCTCCTAGGACATGGGCATTCGAAAGGAAACTCTTGTTGGACCAGGTCTACCAGGACCACATGAGAAAGTGGCTAATCGAATTTCTAAACATCAATAGGGGGTCTGCTCCTGACTCTATAGTCTGGGATGCTCTAAAGGCTGCTGTGCATGGGGAGACTAAGAGTTTTGCATCCTTTCGGTGGAAGACTGGGCAGGAGCAGGTTAAGGTCCGTGTGGAGGAGCTTAGGCTGGCAGAGTTGGCATTAACATGCAAAATTAAGGACGGCCTTAAAATAGACGAGAGTCATCAGACTGTTGCTATAATTAAGTCTAAACTTCTGGAATTTTTTGGGCAGGATTTGGCAGCCAAGTATTTGCAAAATCGTACAACGATGTTCGAATACGGGGAAAATTCGGGTAGAGTATTAGCTAAGAGGCTCCAACAGAAAGGCTTACAGAATCGCATTACCAGAATTCAGGATCAGCATGGCGCGGTTCAGGACACGCAGGAGGGAGTCATGGATGTGTTTCAAAAGTTTTATACGTCGCTTTATACTGAAGATAATGCTGGCATTCTGACTGAGTCTTTGACAGAGGACTTCTTTCAGGACATTGATACTTTTAAGATCACAATGGAGCAGAATGAGGCTCTATCTGCCCCTATTACATGGGAGGAGGTTGAGTTGGCAATAAAATCTTTAGCCAACGGAAAGGCTGCTGGCCCTGACGCCATTCCCTTAGAATTTTACAGGGCATTCTGCCCAGAGATTCGCCAGGACATCTTATCAGTCTTCAGGGCTGCACAAAAGGGGTGTCATACCCGATTCATGGTGCCAAACCACAATTGTTTTGTTAAAAAAAAAGGATAAGCCCTAGTTAAATCGCTCATCTTTCCGACCGATTTCTTTGATAAATACCAATAGTAAAATATACTCAAAAATATTAGCATCTAGACTTGCAGAGGTTATCACCCCACTAGTTTCCTTGTGCCAGCACAGGTTTATCCCGAGTAGGGACACGGCCGACCATGTTCGGCGGGTCATTGCCCTATTGGACTGGGCTCAGGCTACTGCTTCTTACCTCGGTGTGATCCTGTTGGACGCAGAGAAGGCGTTCGACAGGGTCTCCTGTGGGTTTTTATGGGCAGTGCTCCGCTAGAAGAGCTTCACTACCGAATGTACTCAGGCCATCCAAGCACTGTATATCTCCCCAGCTGCAGCATTACACATTTCTGGTCAGGAGTCAGGGTACTTTAACATTAGCAGGGGCACCAGGTGAGGGTGCCCCTGCTCACCCTTGCTCTTTGCTCTGTACATCGATCCGTTTCTTAGTAAAATCGAAGGAAATCTGGATATATTACAGATTAGGGTCGATGGTACAGACCCTGGCCTATGCGGATGATATTGTTGTTTTAACTTGTGATGTCGACTCTGCCTTCTCTGCCTTAAAGATTCGTGCTGAACAATTTGGTTGGTTGTCAGGCTATAAGCTGAATGTTGTCAAAACACAGGTTGTTCACTCAACCAGAATGCAATCTTCTGATGCCCCTGTCGTCAGTGAAGCAATTTATTTAGGGGTTAAAATCAATGCCTCTGTTGACACCATTCCAGATTTGAATATTCTTCCGGTAGTTGAATGTGTTAATGCTAAGTTGGAAAGGCTAGACCATTTGCATCTTTCTCCATATGGTTGCTGCAGCGTGCTCAAAATGCTGGTTCTCCCAAAGTTTTATATTTATTTAGAACTATTCCATTGGAGTTGTCACGAGTAAGTTTGGCAAGGGCCGAAAGGGTTTGCTACACGTTTCTCTGGGGATATCACCGCTCACGCAGCGCAGCTAAATGGATTTGTCTCCCCAGGGACAGTGGTGGGTGGGCGGTCCCAAATCTGGTATGATATTATTGGTCTGCTATGTTGCAACACCTAGGGCTACCATTGCTGGGAGATAGGGCTGAGGTTCCGCCTTCTAACAGATCTACTATCTATGAGATAGGCCTGGGTGAGGCCGCTAAGGGTATTTTGATGCAAGTCCTTGAACCCTAGTTATTTTAAGAAGACAAGGTTCAAGGTTATTGCGGCCATGTTCTCAGTTTGGCAGAAAATCTGGCAGAAACTGTCAATCTTGAATGTTAATATCTACACGCCGTTTAAAGCTGCCCGACCTTTGCCCGCTATCTTTCAGGATCAGACCATCTTTAGATTGCAGTTATTGGGTCTGAAGTATATAGGTGACTTAGCCTCTGGAGGGCAAATTGCCTCTTTTTCGTTCTTGAGTGATAAGTTTCACTTAAATACTCAAAGTTTTTTCAAATACCTTCAGATCAGAAGCTTTATCGATAAATACCTAAGCGAAATTCCCACAATGTTAGATAAGGTTATGATTTTTTAACTAATTCAAAGGAAGGCTAGAATAGGGACAATCTATCAGTATTTATTATCTGATCTCTCGGACGATCTTGATTTACAAAATTCCAAGAAGGGAGGGCAAATTTGGTAAGACTGGGGTGGATATAAGGTCGGCACTGGACTTAGCAAGTTATGTTTTTGTTTCAGGCAGCTTACAGACTCAAAGCTCTATGGCAACGTTCGACCTCTACTATACGCTGGCCAAAATTGCAAAATGGGGGGGGGGCAAGAAGGGCGACCGGTGTGTGAGGTGTGGGCTTCAAGCAGCTGACTCTATACACATTTTATTCTTGTCCGAATCTGAGGGAATTCCTGTATGATGTGGAGTGTTTTATAAATTAGACGCTTAATATCCCGCTCACCATGTCTTCGGAGATGGTGACAATGGGGTCTATAAGCGTTGCGATGGTTCAAAGTACGAGATATGTTTCTGCTTTCTTGTTCATGGCAATGTTAATGATTCAGCTGTGTATTCCCTCGCAATAGTTAAGTCCAAAAGCTCCCACGTTTGTTAATTGGAGAGCTAGGTTGCTTGCTCTATACAATCTGGAGTCCTCAGTGTTCTTATTAAGGGGTAGAAGGAGGTGGGAGCTGGCCTGTAAGATATGGGCTCCGTTGGAGGAATGTCTAAAGCACTGATTAGTTCATTATTGATAAGGTTCAAAATTGTAAAAATGTATGTCTATCTCTTCCTCTATCGCAGCTGCAATGATTTGCCTTTGTTGTTTTCCTGTGTTTTTTTTTCTTGTTTTCTTTTTTCAGGATGTTTAACAGGCTTCCAATGTTCCATGCTGCTCTTTATGTTCTGCATCTTCGCACTCCCCTTCTTATGTAGCTGGTTCTTTCTTTATTTCTTTTTTCTTTTGCCGCGTGTATATTTATATGTGAATATTATTTGCCACGAGTTGTACTTTTTCTTTGGTCGAAAAATAAAAAAAAAGTAAAAAAAAAAAAAAGGGGAAATGGGTGTAGCCACTGTAGGAAGATGGAATCTGACTTTATGGCTACCCCCATTTTCTTCCTGGTGTTTTGCTGGTTTTTGACTTAGTTGGCCTGGGACCCTGCTGTTCAGGGCCCCTGACTATCTGTCTTCTCTATAAAATGGACTCCATGTACTTTAGGTACATACCAGATTGGTTACTGGGTCACCCTTGTGAGCCCCTCTATAGTGTACCGTAGGTACTCAGGGCATAGGTGCACCTTGGGCCTACCAGGGGCTGCAGCATGTATTATGCCACCCCTGGTTTGCCTTCCAAACTGACACCACAGGTCTGTTCACAAAGCCTGGGTAAGGTGGTGTAATCACCTCTTACTTAGATATAGTATACCTATATCTACCTTTATATATAGACACATATACACCTATAAGCCACTCCTATGGTAGGCCTCGATAATCCTGGAGGTAGAGTGCTTGGTTTTATGTGAGAGGGTGCCCTAGCATGAGCTGAGCCCCTCTGCAGATTTCAGAACCATCTCCTTATAGCTGTTCTATGACTCTTAAGTGCATTATAATCCTCACGGTTAATGCTAACTTTGGTTTTGCTTTATCAAAACATGTTGTGTAAGGTGTCAAACACTTTGGAATACTACCCCTTCGCCAATGCTGGTGGCGGGGGTAGCATTCCACCCTTCTAGAGAGAAAAGATATGTAGCTTACTGCTTTACCCGTTTAAAGTTAAACAGAGCCTCAGCATCACAAAATGGATGCTGCTGCCACAGACACGAGTCTGACCTCCTGTTGCTGGATAAAACTCTGGCAGGGGAGGCCTGGACAATAGGTTTCCTGTCCAGGGAGGTGCTGGCACCTCCCCAGACAGGGGTTTTGTGTATTGGGGCAGGGAGGGCTGCATTCAATGAATGCATCTAGACACTGCCTGGGGCACACAAGGCGCTCCATGCATAGCCCAGTTCAAACCAGTTCCTGGGGCACTCCAGCCCCGGCTCTGGCATGAAACTGGACAAAGGGAAAGGGGTGTAACCACCCCCTTTTCAGGTCCACCCATAGGAGGGATCTAGTCAGGTATTCCAGCCCCCCCTTCTTAGTATAAGTATAGGAGCTGTGTCCCTGGGACTTTATATTATCCTGGACCAATCTTTGAAAGACATATCTTGGACCTTCGACATTCCATTCTGACTGGAAGACTGAAGACATCTCTTGTGGTCAAGGAGTGACCACCCTGTGCAAACAGGCACCAACAGCAACTTCGCTGGTCTGCAGTTGCAAGGCTCCCATTGGAACCCAAAGACTCTGTGACTCAAGAACTGGATTTCCAGACTTTTCTGACACTGATCCACAGCCACAGCAAAGCTGAGACCCATGGCGGACATGAGAGACGTGGGACTGGACATCATGGACATCCTACATTTTGCTACCTGCACTCCTTTCCTGAAGCCTCAGTAAGTTGTGCATTGGGGTACGTGAAGCTCCAGCCCCGAGCACCATTTTCACTGAAGCCCAGGCCTCCACACTCTGCTAGTGTCCCGTGGACCTTGCCTTTGCATTTGAGCTTGACGCGTCTTCCCAGATCATTGCCCATTGGCTAGTGAGCCCCTGAAGATGCCATCTTGAATTTCATTTACTTTCCTGGTTGTTCTAAGCTTGCACCAGCTTCCCTGAAAAGGAGAAGTGCCACAGTGCTTGCTGGTCTGCAACAGAGCCAATCTTGTTATCCTGTGTGGGTTGCGGTTGCCAAGACTTGTTGGGTCCAATCCGGATACCGACACCGCAGTCATCTAGATTCATTGTGGGACAGGTCAAATCCAGCGCCTGGTCATCGTCGATGCCTCCTGGACCTTCCTGGCTGAAGAGACCATCTCACCTTCTTCACCTTCAAGCACCCGACATCGCCTGGTTCCTTCCTGATAGCTTACTGGTCACTGGCTAGGGACCCAGACTCTGTCCTCTCTGCTCTCAGGTTCTTCACATCACCGATCCACCCTTGGATCCACCCGGACACTTTTCCTCTGGTCGCCTGCAGCACTTCTTTGCAGCTCTCTATAGAAAACGACAACGAAACCCGACACGAAAAGACACCTATGCACCTGGCTTCCCTGGGCGAGGTAACACGAGTATTCCGGTGCTCCCATGGGTCTTGACTCTCGAAGTGTCCTAGTTTAAAAGGGTTCCATCCTAGTCCATCCGGAAGTGTCCTTAAATTGCATATTTGTAACTACTTCGTTTCCCATAGAAAGTCAATGGTAACCCGCGTCTGTGTTTAGACACTGCACGCGTCTCCCGTGGGCCTCCTACTTCCTAACCTTTGGTTGTTTACTGTAGCCCCAGCGATTCCACAGGCCCAAGGCCTGCTTTCTTAATCTCACGTGGTACTTATACTACTTTCTTAGTATATGGTTTGTGAGGCCCCTAGTGCATAGCGTATATTGTGCAACTTATTGTATATTAACTGTGTGACTTGTATTGTATTTTGACCTCTGACCTTATAAAGAGTGCAGAGTGGTTGTGTTTAGATTAAATACATATATATTTGATATATACCTTGTGTGTTGTCCTTTCATTTAGTATTCAAGAGATTATATATGGTAAAGCAACTTGCTTAACTCGCCTACTCAAGTTTTAGCCTGAAGGCTGCTGGTTCATGCTACCACTAGGATAGCTTTCTATAAGGTTGACTTTACAACCACCATCAATAAGGGTCGATTAGACTGGTGCAAGGTGCCTATTAGAACTAGTGGACATCATTTGCCAGGCTAACTTCTCACATTGATGTGCAGCGGTTGGGATAAGAGCTTGCAGTTGTTTTACCAAATAATCTCGAAATATCAGCTGAAACATCATATCAAGGTACCTGTAGGTACATATATATCAAGTCTTATATATACATAACTTCTACTGAACTTAGTAGTTGTAGGTGGTAAGGGCTTAGCGCGCCCTTACTACAACTCCTAGAGTGGTTCTAGTAGGAAACCAAGTAGTGTAGGTAGGTGCACATACCACACCTCACTAGAAATGTCCTTGGAAGCAGGGCCTAGTGGGCCTCTGCCAGAAGACAACCCAAGGTTGTCTTCTAAATATGACACATTTACTTTTCAAGAACTGAGAAGTTTGTGTTCAGTCAGAAGACTGAGACTAGGACAGAGTCCAACCTTTAACCACCTGGTAGATATCTTAGTGGCTCATGATGAAGAGAATGCATCAGACCCAGATAACCAAGGTAGTAGAGAGGGGGGCCATCCATCAACAGAAGATAATACTGGGGAGATCCAGTGGTCTCTGATGATGAAGTGGATGGTGACCAGGATGAGGTTGATGAACCTGACCTGGGCAACAAAGGACTATCTGGAGGTGGAGAGGGCAATGGTAGGCCCCCCTCTAGCCTTCCAAATAGGCCTAACAATGGCAACAGAAGGCGCAGATCACTGTCCAGTGGTTCTGATCATTCTGATTCCTCAGTAGGGTCCAATGCCTCTGCTCTGAGGAGGATGTCTTCCCCTCAGAGAGAGAACATAAAGCTAGGATGAGAGAGGTCGAGCTTAGGATCAAATGGCAAGAAGTTGCCCTTGCAAAAGAGACCCTAGCTCTTGAGAGAGAGAAGAAATTGAGTGGGCTAGAGCCCACTGGTGGCAGCATAATTCCTAGAGATAGGGAAAGGTCTCATGACCATAGAAACCTGAACAAGATTGTCCCTCCCTATCAGATTGGGGATGACATCCACAAATGGATAACTGCTTTGGAAAGGGCCTGCAAAGTACATAATGTCCCCAAGGAGCAGTGGGCAGCAATCTTGTGGCTCTCCTTTTCAGATAAAGGCAGAGATAAGCTCCTAACAGTTAATGAACAGGATGCTGACAACTACTATGTCATGAAGAGTGCTCTGATAGATTGGTTTGGCTTAACCACTGAGCAGTATAGGTTGCTGTTCAGAGACACCCAGAAGACACAGACTCAGGACTGGACTGATTTTGTAGATTGTGCTACTAAGGCTCTGGAGGGCTGGTTACTGGGCAGCAAAGTACATGACTATACAGGATTGTATAATTTGATTATGAGGGAGCAGATCCTTAATAATTGTCAAAACCAGCTTCTACATCTGCACCTGGTGGACTCTGATCTGACCTCTCCTCAAAAATTGGGAAAGAAGGCAGACAAATTGGTCAGAACCAGGGTGAGGCCTAGAAATCAGGGTGGTGACCAGAAGAAAGATTCTACCAAACTTCAAGAGGTGGGGATAAATCTAAGGACAAATCCACTACAGGACCGCAAAAATCCTCTGAGGGGTGGTGGGTTCCAAACTCCTTCCTCTAATGTTAAGAAACCTTATTGCCATATATGTAAGCAACCTGGCCACTGGAAAACTGACAGCAGTTGCTCAAAAGCCAACAATAAGGAAAATATTCCTCCAAGTAATACTCCAACACCTCCTGTTACTACTAGTAGTAATCCCCCAGGTGGTGGGAGTACCCCGCAAACAATTGGCTGGGTATACTTGGGGAACTCAGGTGGACTCTGGCCTAACCAGGTCCCCTACCACAGCAACGCTAGTCTGTGATGGTGGCATGGGGTTTGCCAACTTCACTGCTTGTCCCAATACCTTGGGCAAGTACAGACAGGAGCCCCATATCAATGACCAGACGGTTGTGGCCTATAGAGACACAGGGGCTAGTATCACCATGGTGACTGAGAATCTAGTACCCCCAGAACAACTGTTACCTGGGTTTAGCTACCAGGTAATCAATATTGATGGAGTGAAGCCAGATCATGCCATGGCAGTAGTAAATCTCAGCTGGGGAGGTGTCACTGGCCCAAAGAGAGTGGCAGTGTCTACAAACTTGCCTGTAGATTGCTAACTGGGCAATGATCTAGAAATCTCAGCCTGGGCCGAGGTAGAGAAACAGACCCATTCCAAAATGATAGGCCTTCCTGAACAGGTTAAGAGGGCAGTGATGGTCACAGCCCAAACCCAAACAGATTTCTGTGTTGTGAAGCCTGAAACTATGGATCACTCCACACAGACAGAGAGCATTGGGGAGGAAGAAAAGTCTCCCTCCCACCAGACTTTAGGTGAGGGTCAGCCTCCTCAGGGAACTGACCCTACCCCTTGTGAAATAACTGCCCCAGAGGTAGTCAGGCCTGGCAGAGCCCCTGATGTCAGTGGACCCTTCCAATGTGGTACCCAGTCTAGAGCAGGTAACCTGCCCCTCTCTACCCTGCCTCAACCAGCCCAGGGCTGTAGAGGTCAGGGAGGTCAGTGGACCCCAAAGGGCCCCCTGTCCAGAGGAACCCCCCCCCCCATCAGCAGATTAGGGGCACCCAGTCTAGTAGCCCTAGCCAAGTGGAAATTCCTCAACACTCTGAGGGACCTCCCTTACAATTGTGTAGGAACCTTCCCCAGATGGACTCTGTTGGACACAGACAAACCTGGGACCCAGAGGTCCCAACCCTGGCCTATCCCTCCAGTGATTCAACCAAAGGGACCCAACCTCCAGCTGGAGGTAGCCAAAGGTTGACCCTGAGAGCACAGTGCAACTTAGTCATGGAAAGAAAGGCATACATGGTGGATAGTGATTGGAGGAAGCTGAGCCCAACCTTAGTGGAGCCTCACTTCAGTACTCCATCCCAGCACCAGCCTTTTACTTTGCCAAAACACCCCATAGGAAGTCAATCCCAATGGTGGAGACCCTCTGATACCCTTATTGTGAGGGATTGCTTAGTGGACCATAAGACCGGGGGTAACCATGCTGGTGCAGGTTCTTCCTTATGTGGCCATTTAGTCAATATAGGCTTACCTGGACAAGGATAGCCTTATCTCCTTTCGTTTGGGGGAGGGTTGTGTAGGAAGGTAGAATCTGACTTTATGGTTACCCCCACTTTTTTTCCTGGTGTTTTGCTGGTTTTCAAATTAGTTGGCCTGGGACCCTGCTGTTCAGGGCACCAGACTATCTGCTTTATCTAAAAAATGGACTCCATGTACTTTAGGAACATACCAGATTGGTTACTGGGTCAGCCTTGTGAGCCTCTGTATAGTGTACCATAGGTACCCGGGGCATAGGTGCACACTGGGCCTACCAGGGGCTGCAGCATGTATTGTGCCACCCCTGGTTTGCCTTCCAAACTGACACCACAGGTCTGTTCACACAGCATGGGTAAGGTGGTGTAATCACCCCTTACTTAGATATAGTATACCGATTTCTACCTTTATATATAGACACATATACATAGACACATATACACCTATAACCCACTCCTATGGTAGGCCTCGACAATCCTGGAGGCAGAGTGCTTGGTTTTATGTGAGAGGGTGCCCTAGCATGAGCCGAGCCCCTCTGCAGCTTTCGGAACCATCTCCTTATAGCTGTTCTATGATATAGCCATACCATATAAACCTAAGTGCATTATAATCCTCGCGGTTAATGCAAACTTTGGTTTGGATTTTTCAAAACATGTTGTGTAAGGTGTCAAACACTTTGGAATACTACCCCTTCACCAATTCTGGCGGCAGGGGTAGCATTCCACCCTTCTAGAGGGAAAAGACATGTAGCTTACTGCTTTACCCGTTTAAAGTTAGACAGAGCCTCAGCATTATAAAAATGGATACTGCTGCCAAAGACACGAGTCTGACCTCCTGTTGCTGGATGAAACTCCAGCAGGGGAGGCCTGGACAATAGGGTTCCTGTACAGGGAGGTGTGGCACCTCCCCAGACAGGGGTTTTGTGTATTGGGGCAGGGAGGGCTGCATTCAGTGAATGCATCTTGACACTGCCTGGGGCACACAAGGTGTTCCATGCATAGCCCAGTTCAAACCAGTTGCTGGAGCACTCCAGCCCCAGCTCTGGCACAAAACTGGACAAAGGGAAAGGGGTGTAACAACCCCATTCCCAGGACCACCCATAGGAGGGACCTAATCAGGTACTCCAGTCCCTTTCTTAGTATAAGTATAGGAGCTGTGTCCCTGGGACTTTAGATTATCCTGGAAGAATCTTTGAAAGACATATCTTGGATCTTCGACATTCTATTCTGACTGGAAGACGGAAGACATCTCCCTTGTGGTCAAGGAGTGACCACCCTGTGCAATCAGGCACCAACAGCAACTTTGCTGGTCTGCAGTTTCAAGGCTCTGTGGTTCTGAAAATTCTGGACTTGAGAATAAAACTTAGTCGTAACATGACGAATTTAGTATCAAAAGACCGAAAATGACGAGTACACTATATACAAGCATTTTCGTCATATTCCAGTGACAATTTCACCTCGAAATCGTCATTTTCGTTCTGAACCCTTGGCTTCCATTTTGTGTACGGCAGCCATTTTGTGGGTTGCCCTGACATAGGCTTATAATACAGCTAGATTCGATTCCAAAGGACACGTACACCTTAATTGACTTTTCTCTGACTTGGGCAGGTTGAAACCATTGCCCCAGGCCGAACCTGTTTGGTCAGTTCCTCTCCCAGTGGCCGAACAAGATAGCATCAAGGCACAACAGGCCATAAACCCATTACATCGCACACACACCCTACCGAATCTTGCTCACACCTGTCCCTGCTCTTTTCTCTCTCACTTGCTTTATGATGGGGAGGTGCCCGTTTTTATTGGGGGTCCATCGATATCTGATAAAATGTTGGGCCTTGCCGGGTAATTTATTGTGGGCTGGACAAACTGAAATATGGGCTTGTCATCATGACTCTGCTTTTCCTTTGTAACGAAAATATGTGAATAGTGTACTGTAAATTCGAAGAATGTTTGCCTAAAGCACAATATTTTGTATAAAAAGAGAAGCCTGACTTTGTAGGACTGAGCAGTCTCCTGAGAATATACATCCCGTGTGTTGTACTTCTAGGACGCTTGTTTCTTGGTTGCAGCCAATAAAATCGATCCTTGACTTCACCTAGAAGATTCTGAGTTTCTGTGGTCTGAATCAGGAAAGTACCCGAGGTCTTTGGGTGTACCCTGGCACCGCTGGGTTACCGGTTCGGTACCGGTTCTGAAAAACCCAGTACCTCAGTTGGCGCCCAACATGGGGCGATACCAGCGGTACCGATCCAGCCAGAGGTTCGTGAGGAGCTTCGTGTGAAAATTCTGGAGGAAGGCCATCCACTTCATCGACCCCTGCATGTCGACGTGGTCCGAAAGTCTTTGCTGCGAGGTTCCCCGCTTCCCGACGGCTACAAAGGACTGCTGCCCTGGCTATCGCCCTGATTTGGACCCTTGAAGTTTGGTAGAGCAAAACGATAAGACAAGTCTTCTGGTGACGTCATCGATATCTCAGTTAAGTATAAGTGGAGCGTCTCCCAGTCCTTAGCTGGTCTTAGTTTGGGTATCCCCTTTGGGATCACTTTATTTGGAACTTGCAAGTGCCAAAGCCAAAGGACTCGTGTATTCACGAGAATATCGTAATCGATAATCCTTTGAAGTTTGGAGCTAGACTAGAGAGCAAAGATGCCTGGTCTTAGCAGACTTGGAAATTTGTTTTGTCTTGGTTGTAATATTAGGGATTCCCGATTGGAGGACTCGTGTCCGGATCCTCCGATTGGAACTCCAACTTATGAATTATATGTAAAACATGGCGTGGGCCCCATCACATATAATGAAGTGTGGATCAAATACATCAGAAAAGATGGTGTTTTAAAATGGCCCAAATATGGTAGCTTTGATACAGAAATCCTAGATAACCTCGAAGTTAAACTTTTCAAGAAGAAAGCCCGGCCGGCAATGTTTGACTCTTTCCGCCTATGGCGTAAGGAAGCCAAACAGAAGGAAATTAAATTAGCAAGGAAAAATAAGAGAGAAAGGGGTATTTCGATAATGCAAGCTGCTATGCAGTATAAAGACAATGAAGAAGAACAGATGAGTGAGCAGTTGCACAGGCAACGTAAAATGGTAATAGATAAATGCTACCCAGTTTTGCCGCCTCCTGAGCAAGATGCAGCAAAAGAGCTTGAAAAAGACCCGTTAATGGCGCATTTATTAAGTTCGCCACCCCCTATGCGCAAAATGCCACGGCACCTCCGCAACCTTTAGTTGTGCAACCTGTGCTTTCTGTTCCTCCACTGCAAAAACAACAATGATGGACAGAATGTGGATTAATGTCACACATTCACCCCAGTCAAAAGATCTGGGCCCAAATCCATCGTTTTTCCACTCCACATCACCCTGGGTTAGACAATGGCGATATGCAAATCAGCGCTGACCCTGTGCCCCATGGGAACAGTCCAGTCCGAACTACAAAAGCCATGTCCTTCCCAGAACGGAAACAAGCATCCGAGGACCGGCCCGGTTTCGAGCTAACACCTCTCATCAGCCCGGCTAGCTTGCTTCCAGTGGTGTGGAGTGCCTGGGACTCACGTCTGAGCATCCCCAGTACACTTAGAGCGGTTACTGCAAAAACAACAATGATGGACAGAATGTGGATCAATGTCACACATTCACCCCAGTCAAAAGATCTGGGCCCAAATCCATCGTTTTTCCACTCCACATCACCCTGGGTTAGACAATGGCGATATGCAAATCAGCGCTGACCCTGTGCCCCATGGGAACAGTCCAGTCCGAACTACAAAAGCCATGTCCTTCCCAGAACGGAAACAAGCATCCGAGGACCGGCCCGGTTTCGAGGTAACACCTCTCATCAGCCCGGCTAGCTTGCTTCCAGTGGTGTGGAGTGCCTGGGACTCATGTCTGAGCATCCCCAGTACACTTAGAGCGGTTACTGCAAAAACAACAATGATGGACAGAATGTGGATCAATGTCACACATTCACCCCAGTCAAAAGATCTGGGCCCAAATCCATTGTTTTTCCACTCCACATCACCCTGGGTTAGACAATGGCGATATGCAAATCAGCGCTGACCCTGTGCCCCATGGGAACAGTCCAGTCCGAACTACAAAAGCCATGTCCTTCCCAGAACGGAAACAAGCATCCGAGGACCGGCCCGGTTTCGAGGTAACACCTCTCATCAGCCCGGCTAGCTTGCTTCCAGTGGTGTGGAGTGCCTGGGACTCACGTCTGAGCATCCCCAGTACACTTAGAGCGGTTACTGCAAAAACAACAATGATGGACAGAATGTGGATCAATGTCACACATTCACCCCAGTCAAAAGATCTGGGCCCAAATCCATCGTTTTTCCACTCCACATCACCCTGGGTTAGACAATGGCGATATGCAAATCAGCGCTGACCCTGTGCCCCATGGGAACAGTCCAGTCCGAACTACAAAAGCCATGTCCTTCCCAGAACGGAAACAAGCATCCGAGGACCGGCCCAGTTTCGAGGTAACACCTCTCATCAGCCCGGCTAGCTTGCTTCCAGTGGTGTGGAGTGCCTGGGACTCACGTCTGAGCATCCCCAGTACACTTAGAGCGGTTACTGCAAAAACAACAATGATGGACAGAATGTGGATCAATGTCACACATTCACCCCAGTCGCCATTGTCTAACCCAGGGTGGTGTGGAGTGGAAAAACGATGGATTTGGGCCCAGATCTTAAGTGTACTGGGGATGCTCAGACGTGAGTCCCAGGCACTCCACACCACTGGAAGCAAGCTAGCCGGGCTGATGAGAGGTGTTACCTCGAAACCGGGCCGGTCCTCGGATGCTTGTTTCCGTTCTGGGAAGGACATGGCTTTTGTAGTTCGGACTGGACTGTTCCCATGGGGCACAGGGTCAGCGCTGATTTGCATATCGCCATTGTCTAACCCAGGGTGGTGTGGAGTGGAAAAACGATGGATTTGGGCCCAGATCTTTTGACTGGGGTGAATGTGTGACATTGATCCACATTCTGTCCATCATTGTTGTTTTTGAAGTAACCGCTCTAAGTGTACTGGGGATGCTCAGACGTGAGTCCCAGGCACTCCACACCACTGGAAGCAAGCTAGCCGGGCTGATGAGAGGTGTTACCTCGAAACCGGGCCGGTCCTCGGATGCTTGTTTCCGTTCTGGGAAGGACATGGCTTTTGTAGTTTGGACTGGACTGTTCCCATGGGGCACAGGGTCAGCGCTGATTTGCATATCGCCATTGTCTAACCCAGGGTGGTGTGTAGTGGAAAAACGATGGATTTGGGCCCAGATCTTTTGACTGGGGTGAATGTGTGACATTGATCCACATTCTGTCCATCATTGTTGTTTTTTCTGTTCCTCCACAGCACCCACCAGCTGTTCTTCAGCTGGCTCCTTCTCCTTCGGTGCAGCCTCCTCAAGGCCCACCGATCACATCTGCTTCACCTGTGATTTCTACGACTTTGCCTAGTGCACCTTCTATTTCTCCTAATGATCCCTCTGCTATTGCCTCTGCCCCTGCCTTATCTCACCCTGTTTTTCCACCCGTTCTTCCGTCAGTTTCTCCTTCCGTTCGACAGAGAATGGCCAACACTGTTACTAATCTTCTCTCACCCTTCTTCGGGTCGCCTAATATGACCCCTAACACGGAACGAAGACAGTTGCGGAGTCAACTGCCTGACTATCGAGAGAGAGATTTACTGAATCGTTTAGCGCATAAATGGGTTATCGACGCTGTTAGGTATGATGTAGAGTCTGTCATGGAAGTCTTCCGTCAATGGGAAGCACCGAAGCAGAGATATGTTTTTGAAAAAATGTGTGTTTTTCTCTGTGAAGATTTGGAAGACAATGATCTGGAATACAACCCGCCCAAGTTGTGTCGTGTACGGTTCGAGTTTGCAGAGGGCATGATCGTAGGTCCCGATGTTGAGAGAGCGGTTGAGACATTGTTGTCGTATCGGAGTAAGGGGGGCACTTCTCGATCACTATTTGAGCATGACGCATCCGGTAGGAAAAAGGCGCAACAGTACCCCATGAGAGAAGTTCCTCCAGTATGGAAGGAAGAAGTAGCAACTGGTCCTGGTAATGTTCCACCACTTGTGCCAGCACATTTTCAGCGTGTGTGGGTACATGTTCCTTGGAAGCGAGCTGAGGTTTTGACCCTTAAACAGACATTGCCTGATCCCCGTAAAAATCCCGCAGGGTATTACAAAGAGTTGTCACAGACTGCTGGGTCATGTATCATGAATTTAGCAGACATAGACATGTTGTTTGGGAACATTGTTCCACAGCCTCTATGGGGAAAGATTCGTCATGCAGATCATGATCAAGAGTTAGGTGACACGTGGGCTAATATTACTGCTGCAGATGCCCAACAAGTTGGTGGTGCTAAGCCTGAGCCTTTAGTAGCAGATCTCCCTGGTAGGATTATTAACTACATGAAGACTTTAATGTCTGCCATGCGAGTGAATTGGGATAAGTTGTCTGCATGTAAGCAGAAGAAAGATGAAACAGTCTCAGATTTCTTCACCAGGTTTGAAGAGACTTTTGTCGACCACAGTGGTCAAATATGAGCACAGAAGGTGGTCAGCGACTGTTCGTCGATAAATTTGTGCACAATCTGCTTCCAGAGTTGTGTAAAAAGTTAAAAGACTCAGAGAGTTCTTGGGCAGTTTCCTCTTCAGCACAGATATTGGCTACTGCACAGTACTATGAAAATCGAGACAAAGATGAGAAAGATAGAGCAGAGAAGAAAACTAAAGAGTTGAAAACAAAGGTTTTGTTACAGCAAGCATATCCGCCACGTGGTGGTGGTGGCCAGAATAGTGGTGGTCAAAATAATAGTGGTCAGAGTAACTATCAGAATAATTATCAGCAGCCTCAACAGTATCAGAGGAACTCGCAAAGAGTCGAGTATACTCAGCCACGTGTTCCTGTAGGCCCCAACCAGTGTTCGTATTGCAAGGAAGAGGGTTATTTTAAGTATAGCTGCCCTATTCTGTTACAGCGCGCGAATGGGGTTTCAAACACAAGAGGTAGAGGTGTTCAGCAAGCGTCTAGAGGTAGAGGACGTGGAAATTTCCCCCAGAACACACAGTCCCTTCCACCTCAAAATTCTATGAATAGGTTCGATCAGCAGAATAACGCATCTGGTAGGACAGCTCAGTACTATGCTGATGATTACTATACAGAAGATGAGCATTGGGAAGGTAGTGATTACTAGGACAGCCATAGACAAAGAGAGGGAGTTGTTTCAGTTCCAGTAGATCAGAGTGGACCTTACGTTGAGGTGATTACATCAGGTGTGTCAGAGCCTGTTCTGTTGGTTACTGGTGCTACAAAGAGTTCTATTATGCACTCCAAACTCCCTGGCGCACCTTTGTCTGGCGAAATGAATGTATCAGTAGGTTTTTCTGGAGCCCCAGTTAGAAATCCGATTTCTGACCCTTTGTCCCTTTCTGTTGGACCTTGTGAATTTGAAGCACCCCTTATTCTGTCAACAGGTTGTGGTGAAAACTTGCTAGGATTAGATTTGCTTAAAAGATTGTATGCAACTTTGTACTGTTCTCCTTCTGGAGTACAACTTACACTGGGTAAGAAAGTGGTTTCTCCAATGTATTTGTCAAGGGATAAACTTCCAACAGAATTGTCATCTCTCCCTAATATTCTTTGGGCTACTGGTCCTAATGATGTGGGTCTTTTGGAAATACCACCATATGTTGTAACATTGAAAGCCAATGTTAAAATGCCACGAATTCCCCAATACAAAATCTCTAGTGAAGGTGAAAAAGCTTTACTAGCGATCGTTTATGATCTGATTGAAAAAGATGTGATTGAAGAGACAAGAGGCAACGTTTGCAATAGTCCTGTTCTGCCTGTTTTTAAGCGAACGGACCCTTCCCAGCCACCTGTTTACAGATTCGTGATTGATCTTAGAGAGGTGAATAAAATAGCTGTGCCACAGTTTCCAGTTGTTCCTGACATTACTTCCCTATTGACTATGATTCCAGCTTCTGCCACCTGGTTTTCGGTGATTGACTTGAAGAATGCTTTCTTCAGCATCCCGATTGCTGAGGAGAGTAGGGATATTTTTGGTTTCAGTTTAGGAGGTCGCAGATTCCGCTTTAAACGCGCTCCCCAGGGCTACTGTGAAAGTCCATCAATATATAGTCAAGCTTTAAAAACACAGCTTGATACAATTGTTTTACCTAATGGCGCTACCCTCATTCAGTATGTAGATGATTTGCTTATTGCTGCAGATACTGATGAAATCTGTAAAGAAGCCACGTTGTCATTGTTGCGTCATTTGTGTGATTTGCACCACAAAGTGTCTCTCTCAAAATTGCAATATTGTCGACAAGAAGTGACCTACTTAGGTCATCTCTTATCGAAGGAGGGAAGGAAACTGACCCCAGAAAGAATTCAGGCAATAGCGAAATTGAGTGTGCCAAGAACACAAAGAGAAGTGCGTGCTTTCTTGGGTATTACATCATATTGCAGGCAATGGATACCAAATTTTTCGTTATTAGCCAAACCTTTGGTAGCATTAACGTGTAAAGATACACCCAATCCCATTCCTTGGTCTGAAGAGTGTCAGGAAAGTTTTTCTGAATTGCGCACAGCATTATGTTCGGCTCCTGTGTTGGGTACCCCCAACTACAGTAAGCCCTTTACATTGTACGTCCATGAGAAACAAGGTTGTGCATTGTCAGTTTTGACTCAGTTGTTTGGAGACAAGCAGCGTCCATGTGCATATTTTTCGTCGACTTTGGATCCGGTAGCTAAAGCATTGCCGAGTTGTTTAAGAGCAACAGCGGCAGCAGCTGTTTCTATTCGACAGTCTGCTGGTCTAGTGATGAATAATATGCTAGTTGTGATGGTTCCACATGCAGTGGACACGTTGTTGAACAGAACCAAGACACAGCACTTAACTAGTGCTCGATTGTCAGGTTACGAATTGACATTGTTAGCGAGTCATGTGCATATAAAAAGATGCAACACTCTAAACCCAGCTTAGTTGTTGCCAATTGTAGAGGAATTAGATGCTTCAGAACAGCATGATTGTTTTCTTAGAACAGAAGAAGAAACAAAAGGGAGAATAGACCTCCAGGACACTCCTCTTGCAAAGTGTGATGGTACATTATGGGTGGATGGTTCATGCTTCAAGCTTCGAATGGTGACACGACTGCAGCATATGCTGTCACGACTTTGCATACAATTGTTGAAGCTGCACATATTCCACATAATTCAGCTGAAGCAGCAGAATTGATTGCACTTACGAGACCATGTGTGTTGTCAAAAGGAATGAAAGTGACTGTCTACACCGACAGCCAGTATGCATTTGGTGTGGCTCACAGTTTTGGACGATTGTGGAAAGAACGTGGGTTCCTGACTTCGCATGGAGCTAAGATTCAGCATGGTCAGTTGGTGAATGAGCTTCTTGAATCACTGACCATGCCTCTGCAAGTGGCGATTGTGAAATGTAGTGCCCACAAGAAGGTGACCGATGATGTTGGTCGTGGAAATGCATTTGCTGACAAAATCGCGAAAGAAACTGCAAGGAATGTGATGAGCCGAATGTATGTTGCAGGCCCTGCAAGATGGGTTGGTGATGTTGGAATGTGTGAGGACACGATAGAGAGTGTGAAGTCTATTCAAGCTGAAGCTACAGAGAAAGAATTGAGCATGTGGAGAGAAAGTACGGGTAGAATGGATGAAAATGATTGTTGGATTGAATTGTCAGAGCATCTGAGATGGTTGTTACCCGATGCATATGTGCTTGCAGTGGTTACAATGGCTCATGGAATGGCTCATATCAGCGTGAAAGGGATTTGCAAGTTGTTGGCTCCAGTATGGCAAAATTCAGGAATTCCCAAGTGTGCAGAGAATGTCGTCAAGAATTGCATGGTGTGTCTGAAACACAATCCTGGTAGGGGAACCCCAACTCCAGCTGGTCATTTTGCACCTCCTACGTATCCGTTCGAGGTTTTGCAGCTAGATTTCATCCACATGGAGAGGTGCAACAATTTAAAATACGTACTCGTTGTTCTTTGTGCCTTTTCAAGATGGGTGGAAGCCTATCCCCTAAAAGACAACACTGCCTTACGCACAGCTAAAGCCCTTGTGAAAGAGTTTTTCTCCAGGTTCGGAATGCCTAGAATGGTCTGGAGTGACAATGGGAGTGAATTTGTGGGTAGTGTGATGAAGAGAGTATGTGAAGTGCTAGGCATTCAGCAAAAGTTCCACGCTGCAAATCACCCCCAATCAGCTGGATTAGTAAAATGCTACAACGGCACTTTAAAACTTAAACTGGCCAAAATCCAAGCGAGCTCTGGTCTTAAATGGCCTGACGCTCTCCCTTTAGCACTCCTATCCACCAGAATGACTGCGCATTCACGAGTGAAACTTAGTCCCTATGAAATAGTCTTTGGCCGCCGGGCCAACATATGGGGAGTGCCAAGACCCACCAAGTTCAGTGAAATTGAACACCCTGTTTTGCTTGATTACTTGTACGAATTGACGGCTAAATTGCGTGTTTTACACCAACAGGTGCATGATTCACTGCCTCAAGTCTCTGAAGCTCCAGGACACCAGATTGACCCTGGATCCTGGGTGCTGGTCAAGAACTTCCAGCGAACCAAGAACGACCAGCCCAGGTGGACCGGACCGCACCTCGTTCTTCTTTCCACAAGATCAGCTGTTCGAGTGGAGGGAAAGAAATCCTGGATCCACGGGATCCACTGCAAGCGGATCCCTCTGCCTCTGCCATATGACCGGTGGGTCCAGGAGGGTGTCGCCGACTCAGAGACTGAAACCGTGCCACGTTTTCTGCCTTTCAGTGATGCACGTGTAAAATGAACACTCACCGAACAGGAGAGCGACGATATTTTGCAACCAACTGTATCACCGTCAGTCCGATTGGACACTACAGAACCTGAACTCCTTTTCAAAGACCAAACAGTACTTGGGAAAAAGCGCTATAATTTGAGGCCAAGACATATGGACAAATAAAAAAATCTTTTTTTTCCCTCCAAGTACTATTTTTGAAAGTGCAGCTCTCCCATCTGAGAAACTTGCTTATTTTTGTTTTTCGAACCGCCATCCGGGTTCCGCTGCTAGGGCCGCGATTGCCCAAAGTCTTTGGGGTGCAGCTGACGACGTTAGGTCATATAGAAAAAACAATGGTCCTAGACCTATCAATTGTACTGATTGATTTAATCAATTGTAGTCACAGTATTCTGCATGAAGAACAGCCACAACCTGTCTGTTCATTTAGTACTCCATTAACTTGGTACCACAAAATTAGCCTCCACCACAATTATAGAAATCACTTTTCATTTATTAAATTATTTCTCATTTTTTCGGTTCATTTTATACACAATATTTCATTTCAAATTGATAAAAACAACAAAGGTTGCCCAAGAGAAGGATTGTGCAAAGAAAAGAAGTGATCAAGAGTGTGAATCAAGTAAACAGAAAAAAGAAACAAAATTAGTAAGACAGAAAAATTATTCACATTATTCAAAAAACACTCGGACATACAATTCTCCGTATTTAGGACCCTAGCCAAACCCTTTTGGAGCTTATTAATCAGGACAATTATGTCTCAAGGTTTTTTGCACTATATAAACTTTTTATAGTTGGTCCAGGGTTGAATGAAGATACCGTCGACGTTTCGACTCGTCTTATGCCCAAACGGTAGTTTGAACCTGGGGATTGCGAGTCTTCATCAGGACTGGAAAAACAAAATGAAGGCAACCAAGGGATAATAATAACCCTATGGGAGATAAAATTAAGGATTACTATTGGTGGTGGATAAGGCTAATTACAAAAACTACAACCCATGCTTGGGTCTTATTTCTTACCCATTAGGGATGAGAAAACGAGAGGGGGTGGTCCATAGTTCCAACTTCCCGTATAGTCTTCTTAATATCAGATCTCAGGAGGACACAGTGCTTCATGTGTGCATCCTGGTATATAATTACCTACAGATAATTTTTTGATAATATCAGTGTGTATTTCACCCTAAGTCAGACAAGACCCAAAATAATTTTTAATTTTTAATTTTTACCTTGGTGTTATAATCTTTAATCCAAGGAACTCCTGTTCATAATTCCAGGAAACTGAGGAGACACAATGAGGTCTCACTTAAAATACAAATTTTTATTTTTTTTTGTTTTGTTTTTTGATTTAAATTCCATCAAAACAATTCATGTTACAAGCTACTAAAAAGTACCTTAAAACGATGAATCCGACGCATATAGTCAATATGCCTTACTCATTTGTACACCTACTCATGGAATCAGGTAGCTGTTTAAAAAGAGAGACAAAATTGTAACGTCTCAATCAATTACATGAGAGTCATAACATTCAGCTTTTATGCCAAACAACTAACGGGTACAAAAAATGACACGGTGATTACAAGGCATGTGTCTGTGGCCAGACACTATTGCTGTACCCCACAATGTCGATTGACTTGGGGGCTGTTTTTTAGGCAACAAGGATTGGACTAAGTGATCGCGGATATTCATCCCTTTTTTCATTTCATTTCATCCCAGTTTCCTGGAATTATGAACAGGAGTTCCTTGGATTAAAGATTATAACACCAAGGTAAAAATTAAAAATTAAAAAATATTTTGGGTCTTGTCTGACTTAGGGTGAAATACACACTGACATTATCAAAAAATTATCTGTAGGTAATTATATACCAGGATGCACACATGAAGCACTGTGCCCTCCTGAGATCTGATATTAAGAAGACTATACGGGAAGTTGGAACTATGGACCACACCCTCTCGTTTTCTCATCCCTAATGGGTAAGAAATAAGACCCAAGCATGGGTTGTAGTTTTTGTAATTAGCCTTATCCACCACCAATAGTAATCCTTAATTTTATCTCCCATAGGGTTATTATTATCCCTTGGTTGCCTTCATTTTGTTTTTCCAGTCCTGATGAAGACTCGCAATCCCCAGGTTCAAACTACCGTTTGGGCATAAGACGAGTCGAAACGTCGACGGTATCTTCATTCAACCCTGGACCAACTATAAAAAGTTTATATAGTGCAAAAAACCTTGAGACATAATTGTCCTGATTAATAAGCTCTAAAAGGGTTTGGCTAGGGTCCTAAATACGGAGAATTGTATGTCCGAGTGTTTTTTGAATAATGTGAATAATTTTTCTGTCTTACTAATTTTGTTTCTTTTTTCTGTTTACTTGATTCACACTCTTGATCACTTCTTTTCTTTGCACAATCCTTTTCTTGGGCAACATTTGTTGTTTTTATCAATTTGAAATTAAATATTGTGTATAAAATGAACCGAAAAAATGAGAAATAATTTAATAAATGAAAAGTGATTTCTATAATTGTGGTGGAGGCTAATTTTGTGGTACCAAGTTAATGGAGTACTAAATGAACAGACAGGTTGTGGCTGTTCTTCATGCAGAATACTGTGACTACAATTGATTAAATCAATCAGTACAATTGATAGGTCTAGGACCATTGTTTTTTCTATATCACGAAATACCCAGGTCCATGCCTTATGGGTTACCCCATTTTTCTTAATGACGACGTTAGGTCGGCAGTTCTGGTTGGTCTAAGGGAGTTGCCCTGGACTGACAGAAGCATTCTTTAGCAGAAACAACCTCCCATCGCGGGCAGCACTTTAGAGAGGATGGAGTTTTCCGAGATGGAGAGACCTGCCAAAAGAGTGAACTTTAAAACCAGGATCTGTAATATAATGACAAAGAAAAGCTTTTTGATATTGTGCATTTTCATGTTATTCAGTGTGATGATATTTTTAATAAGTTATGTGTTATTCTCTTTTCGAGTAACATTTGCACCCACTACATCGCCTATACCTCCTCCTTCTACTGTTTCCCCACACTCTTTTCAACCCCTTCCTGAACACGAATCAGCTAGGAGATTAGAGTTTATTAATAACTCCTTTGTTCAGCTCTTGCACCAACACCAACTTGTAATGAACACAACTAACTGTTGGGTGTGTGGTCTTATGCCTCACACAACGGATAAAGGTATCCCTTATCTGGTCCTGCCTTTCAGCCACAATGGTTCTGTGTGGGCATACAGAACAATGTTCATATACGCACATGAAGTCTACCCCCTACGTTCTGTAACAGACAATCCTAAGAATAGTGCTCTAGTTAAGGGTATAGTAGACATGATTAAGGAAGATATTTCTTATGAGACTATCCCGAGAGATGAGACACTAGTATACATAGGATGGAACGTAACCGGATATGGAGCTACTCTGAGTGAGAAACAGCAAGCTAAGAGATCTTCCCCGATTTGGATTGTACCCCATCAGGGTCACCTGTGTCTGCAAGGTAATGGCAAGAATCCCAGAGCTCAGTTAGGGAAGAGTATCTGCACTAAAACGTATGTTTTTGCAGCCCAGACTTCCCCTTCGTTTTTATCAGCTAAGGGTACCTATTTCATCTGCCATGATAGAGCCTATACATGGTTGCCCCCTGACTTTTCGGGCACATGTTTTGTTTCATTCCTGTTGCCTCCCACCTACACAGCAGCGGCAGATTACCACAAGACAAGGGTAGTTAGAGGTGTCTTCAGCGAAGACGACACAGCAGGACAAGAATTTGGGGACTTCGTAAAGGGTTTTCTGCCATTCTGGAGACCGATGGCTAACAGCAGGAATATAAGGCAATTGACAAGGGTGGTTGAGTCCACCGTAGTTGAAACTGCTGGTGCCCTTAGTAACTTGACTGCTGAGCTCCAGTCGGATCGTCTAATGACCCTTCAGAACAGGGTCGCATTAGATGTCATACTTGCAGACCGAGGTGGGGTATGTAGATTGATCCAATCGAGTTTCTGTGTTTTCATTCCAGATAACGCTCCAACAGTGTACCAAGCCATCTCTAAACTGCATAAGATTTCCGAATCTATTCATGTGGATAAAGGAGATTGGTCTTTAATGGGATGGTTCTGGGAACTGATATCCGCCTGGGGATGGAAAATTCTGATGGTCATTGGGATGGTCCTAGCCATTCTTTTCCTGTTCTGTCTGTGCGTGCAGTGTGCTCCTTCAATATGTGGCCTCTGTGCTGCATCATGTGTAAGGAAACCTGTATAAAGAGACGAGCTAAGTACTAGATTGATGTTACAGCAACATCTCAATGACTTTAGGAATATAGACCTGGACTCAGATTAGCATGAGATTAGGTTAAATTGCCTATGTAAGGGCAAAAGGAGGGTTTGTGGTTCTGAAAATTCTGGACTTGAGAATAAAACTTCGTCGTAACATGACGAATTTAGTATCAAAAGACCGAAAATGACGAGTACACTATGTACAAGCATTTTCGTCATATTCCAGTGACGATTTCACCTCGAAATCGTCATTTTCGTTCTGAACCCTTGGCTTCCATTTTGTGTACGGCAGCCATTTTGTGGGTTGCCCTGACATAGGCTTATAATACAGCTAAATTCGCTTCCAAAGGACACGTACACCTTAATTGACTTTTCTCTGACCTGGGCAGGTTGAAACCATTGCCCCAGGCCGAACCTGTTTGGTCAGTTCCTCTCCCAGTGGCCGAACAAGATAGCATCAAGGCACAACAGGCCATAAACCCATTACATCGCACACACACCCTACCGAATCTTGCTCACACCTGTCCCTGCTCTTTTCTCTCTCACTTGCTTTATGATGGGGAGGTGCCCGTTTTTATTGGGGGTCCATCGATACCTGATGAAATGTTGGGCCTTGCCGGGTAATTTATTGTGGGCTGGACAAACTGAAATATGGGCTTGTCATCATGACTCTGCTTTTCCTTTGTAACGAAAATATGTGAATAGTATACTGTAAATTCGAAGAATGTTTGCCTAAAGCACAATATTTTGTATAAAAAGAGAAGCCTGACTTTGTAGGATTGAGCAGTCTCCTGAGAATATACATCCCGTGTGTTGTACTTTTAGGACGATTGTTTCTTGGTTGCAGCCAATAAAATCGATCCTTGACTTCACCTAGAAGACTCTGAGTTTCTGTGGTCTGAATCAGGAGAGTACCCGAGGTCTTTGGGTGTACCCTGGTACCGCTGGGTTACCGGTTCGGTACCGGTTCTGAAAAACCCAGTACCTCAGCTCTCGTCGGAACCCGAAGACTCTGCGACTCAAGAACTGTACTGCCAGACTTCTCTGACCCGATCCACAGCAAAGCTGAGACCTGTGGCGCACACGAGAGACGTGGGACCGGACATCTTGGACATCCTGTATTTTGCTACCTGCAGAGCCCAGGCTCCCAAAATCCGCGAGTGTCCCGTGGGCCCCGCCTTTGCATTTGAGCTCGACGCGTCTTCCTGGTTGCTTGCCCGTTAGCTAGTGAGCCCCCTGAAGACGCCATCTTGAATTTACTTAGCTTTCCTGATTGCTCCAGGTTTGCTCCAGCTTCCCTGAAAAGGAGAAGTGCCACAGACCTTGTTGGTCTGCAACAGAGCCAATCTTGTCATCCTGTGTGGGTTGCGGTTGCCAAGGCTTGTTGGGTCCAATCCGGATACCGACACTGCAGTCATCTAGATTCATTGTGGGACAGCTCAAATCCAGCGCCTGGTTGTCGTCGATGCCTCCTGGACCTCGTGGCTGAAGAGACCATCTCACCTTCTTCACCTTCAAGCACCCGACATCGCCTGTTTCCTTCCAGGTACCTTACTGGTCACTGGCTAGGGACCCAGACTCTGTCCCCTCTGCTCTCAGGTTCTTCACATCACCGATCCACCCTTGGTTCCACCCGGACACTTTTCCTCTGGTCGCCTGCAGCACTTCTTTGCAGCTCTCTATAGAAAACGACGACAAAACTCGACACGAAAAGACACCTATGCACCTGGCTTCCCTGGGCGAGGTAACACGAGTACTCCAGTGCTCCCGTGGGTCTTGACTCTCGAAGTGTCCTAGTTTAAAAGGGTTCCATCCTAGTCCATCCGGAAGTGTCCTTAAATTGCATATTTGTAACTTCTTCGTTTCCCATAGAAAGTCAATGGTAACCCCGTCTTTGTTTAGACACTGCACGCGTCTCCCGTGGGCCTCCTACTTCCTAACCTTTGGTTGTTTACTGTAGCCCCAGCGATTCCACAGGCCCAAGGCCTGCTTTCTAACTCTCACGTGGTACTTATACCACTTTCTTAGTATATGGTTTGTGAGGCCCCTAGGGCATAGCGTATATTGTGCAACTTATCGTATATTAACTGTGTGACTTGTATTGTATTTTGACCTCTGACCTTATAAAGAGTGCAGAGTGGTTGTGTTTAGATTAAATACATATATATTTGATATATACCTTGTGTGTTGTCCTTTCATTTGGTATTCAAGAGATTATATATGGTAAAGCAACTTGCTTAACTCGCCTACTCAAGTTTTAGCCTGAAGGCTGCTGGTTCATGCTACCACTAGGATAGCTTTCTATAAGGTTGACTTTACAACCACCATCAATAAGGGGCGATTAGACTGGTGCAAGGTGCCTAGTAGAACTAGTGGACATCATATGCCAGGCTAACTTCTCACATTGATGTGCAGCGGTTGGGATAAGAGCTTGCAGTTGTTTTGCCAAATAATCTCGAAATATCAGCTGAAACATCATATCAAGGTACCTGTAGGTACATATAAATCAAGTCTTATATATAAATAACTTCTACTGAACTTAGTAGTTGTAGGTGGTAAGGGCTTAGCACGCCCTGACTACAACTCCTAGAGTGGTTCTAGTAGGAAACCAAGTAGTGTGGGTAGGTGCACATACCACACCTCACTAGAAATGTCCTTGGAAGCAGGGCCTAGTGGGCCTCTGCCAGAAGACAACCCAAGGTTGTCTTCTAAATATGACACATTTACTTTTCAAGAACTGAGAAGTTTGTGTTCAGTCAGAAGACTGAGACTAGGACAGAGTCCAACCTTTAACAACCTGGTAGATATCTTAGTGGCTCATGATGAAGAGAATGCATCAGACCCAGGTAACCAAGGTAGTAGAGAGGGGGGCCATCCCTCAACAGAAGATAATACTGGGGAAGATCCAGTGGTCTCTGATGATGAAGTGGATGGTGACCAGGATGAGGTTGATGAACCTGACCAGGGCAACAAAGGACTATCTGGAGGTGGAGAGGGCAATGGTAGGCCCCCCTCTAGCCTTCCAAATAGGCCTAACAGTGGAAACAGAAGGCGCAGATCACTGTCCAGTGGTTCTGATCATTCTGATTCCTCAGTAGGGTCCAATGCCTCTGCTCTGAGGAGGATGTCTTCCCCTCAGAGAGAGAACATAAAGCTAGGATGAGAGAGGTCAAGCTTAGGATCAAGAGGCAAGAAGTTGCCCTTGCAAAAGAGACCCTAGCTCTTGAGAGAGAGAAGAAATTGAGTGGGCTAGAGCCCACCGGTGGCAGCATAATTCCTAGAGATAGGGAAACGTCTCATGACCATAGAAACCTGAACAAGATTGTCCCTCCCTATCAGATTGGGGATGACATCCACAAATGGATAACTGCTTTGGAAAGGGCCTGCAAAGTACATAAGGTCCCCAAGGAGCAGTGGGCAGCAATCTTGTGGCTCTCCTTTTCAGATAAAGGCAGAGATAAGCTCCTAACAGTTAATGAACAGGATGCTGACAACTACTATGTCCTGAAGAGTACTCTGATAGATGGGTTTGGCTTAACCACTGAGCAGTATAGGTTGCTGTTCAGAGACACCCAGAAGACACAGACTCAGGACTGGACTGATGTTGTAGATTGTGCTACTAAGGCTCTGGAGGGCTGGTTACTGGGCAGCAAAGTACATGACTATACAGGATTGTATAATTTGATTATGAGGGAGCAGATCCTTAATAATTGTCCAATCCAGCTTCTACATCAGCACCTGGTGGACTCTGATCTGACCTCTCCTCAAAAATTGGGAAAGAAGGCAGACAAATGGGTCAGAACCAGGGTGAGGCCTAGAAATCAGGGTGGTGACCAGAAGAAAGATTCTACCAAACTTCAAGAGGTGGGGATGAATCTAAGGACAAATCCACTACAGGATCCCAAAAATTCTCTGAGGGGGGGTGGGTCCCAAACTCCTTCCTCTAATGTTAAGAAACCTTATTCCCATATATGTAAGCAACCTGGCCACTGGAAAACTGACAGCAGTTGCTCAAAAGCCAACAATAAGGAAAATATTCTTCCAAATAATACTCCAACACCTCCTGTTACTACTAGTAGTAATCCCGCAGGTGGTGGGAGTGCCCCAAAAAAATTGACTGGGTATTCTTGGGGAACTCAGGTGGACTCTGGCCTAACCAGGTCCCCTACCACAGCAACTCTAGTCTGTGATGGTGGCATGGGGTTTGCCAACTTCACTGCTTGTCCCAATACCTTGGGCAAGTACAGACAGGAGCCCCATATCAATGACCAGACAGTTGTGGCCTATAGGGACACAGGGGCTAGTATCACCATGGTGACTGAGAATCTAGTACCCCCAGAACAACTGTTACCTGGGTTTAGCTACCAGGTGGTCAATATTGATGGAGTGAAGACAGATCATGCCATGGCAGTAGTAAATCTCAGCTGGGGAGGTGTCACTGGCCCAAAGAGAGTGGCAGTGTCTACAAACTTGCCTGTAGATTGCTTACTGGGCAATGATCTAGAAATCTCAGCCTGGGCCGAGGTAGAGAAACAGACCCATTCCAAAATGATAGGCCTTCCTGAACAGGTTAAGAGGGCTGTGATGGTCACAGCCCAAACCCAAACAGATTTCTGTGTTGTGAAGCCTGAAACTATGAATCACTCCACACAGACAGAGAGCATTGGGGAGGAAGAAAAGTCTCCCTCCCACCAGACTTTAGGTGAGGGTCAGCCTCCTCAGGGAACTGACCCTACCCCTTGTGAAGGAACTGCCCCAGAGGTAGTCAGGCCTGGCAGAGCCCCTGATGTCAGTGGACCCTTCCAATGTGGTACCCAGTCTAGAGCAGGTAACCTACCCCTCTCTACCCTGCCTCAACCACCCCAGGGCTGTAGAGGTCAGGGAGGTCAGTGGACCCCAAAGGGCCCCCTGTCCAGAGGAACCTCCCCCCCATCAGCAGATTAGGGGCACCCAGTCTAGTAGCCCTAGCCAAGTGAAAATTCCTCAACACTCTGAGGGACCTCCCTTACACTTGTGTAGGAACCTTCCCCAGATGGACTCTGTTGGACACAGACAAACCTGGGACCCAGAGGTCCCAAACCTGGCCCATCCCTCCAGTGGTTCAACCAAAGGGACCCAACCTCCAGCTGGAGGTAGCCAAAGGTTGACCCTGAGAGCACAGTGCAACTCAGTCATGGAAAGAAAGGCATACATGGTGGATAGTGATTTGAGGAAGCTGAGCCCAACCTTAGTGGAGCCTCACTTCAGTACTCCATCCCAGCACCAGCCTTTTACTTTGCCAAAACACCCCGTAGGAAGTAAATCCCAATGGTGGAGACCCTCTGATACCCTTATGGTGAGGGATTGCTTAGTGGACCATAAGACAGGGGCTAACCATGCTGGTGCAGGTTCTTCCTTATGTGGCCACTTAGTCAATATAGGCTTACCTGGATAAGGATAGCCTTATCTCCTTTCGTTTGGGGGAGGGTTGTGTAGGAAGGTAGAATCTGACTATATGGTTACCCCCATTTTTTTCCTGGTGTTTTGCTGGTTTTCAAATTAGTTGGCCTGGTACCCTGCTGTTCAGGGCCCCAGACTATCTGCTTTATCTATAAAATGGACTCCATGTACTTTAGGAACATACCAGATTGGTTACGGGGTCAGCCTTATGTATAGTGTACCATAGGTACCCAGGGCATAGGTGCACCTTGGGCCTACCAGTGGCTGCAGCATGTATTGTGCCACCCCTGGTTTGCCTTCCAAACTGACACCACAGGTCTGTTCACACAGCCTGGGTAAGATAGTGTAATCACCCCTTACTTAGATATAGTATACCGATATCTACCTTTATATATAGACACATATACATAGACACATATACACCTATAAGCCACTCCTATGGTAGGCCACAACAATCCTGGAGGCAGAGTGCTTGGTTTTATGTGAGAGGGTGCCCTAGCATGAGCCTAGCCCCTCTGCAGCTTTCGGAACCATCTCCTTATAGCTGTTCTATGATATTGCCATACCATATAAACTTAAGTGCATTATAATCCTCGCGGTTAATGCTAACTTTGGTTTGGCTTTTTCAAAACATGTTGTGTAAGGTGTCAAACACTTTGGAATACTACCCCTTCACCAATTCTGGCGGCGGGGGTAGCATTCCACCCTTCTAGAGGGAAAAGACATGTAGCTTACTGCTTTACCCGTTTAAAGTTAGACAGAGCCTCAGCATCATAAAAATGGATGCTGCTGCCACAGACACGAGTCTGACCTCCTGTTGCTGGACGAAACTCCAGCAGGGGAGGCCTGGACAATAGGGTTCCTGTACAGGGAGGTGCTGGCACCTCCCCAGACAGGGGATTTGTGTATTGGGGCAGGGAGGGCTGCATTCAGTGAATGCATCTAGACACTGCCTGGGGCACACAAGGTGTTCCATGCATAGCCCAGTTCAAATCAGTTGCTGGGGCACTCCAGCCCCAGCTCTGGCACCAAACTGGACAAAGGGAAAGGGGTGTAACCACCCCCTTCTCAGGTCCACCCATAGGAGGGACCTAGTCAGGTAATCCAGCCCCCTTTCTTAGTATAAGTATAGGAGCTGTGTCCCTGGGACTTTAGATTATCCTGGAAGAATCTTTGAAAGACATATCTTGGATCTTCGACATTCTATTCTGACTGGAAGACGGAAGACATCTCCCTTGTGGTCAAGGAGTGACCACCCTGTGCAATCAGGCACCAACAGCAACTTCACCGGTCTGCAGTTTCAAGGCTCTCGTCGGAACCCGAAGACTCTGCGACTCAAGAACTGGACTGCCAGACTTCTCTGACCCGATTCACAGCCACAGCAAAGCTGAGACCTGTGGCGCACACGAGAGACGTAGGACCGGACATCTTGGACATCCTCTATTTTGCTACCTGCAGAGCCCAGGCTCCCAAAATCCGCGAGTGTCCCGTGGGCCCCGCCTTTGCATTTGAGCTCGATGCGTCTTCCCTGTTCCTTGCCCATTGTCTAGTTAGCCCCCTGAAGACGCCATCTTGAATTTACTTAGCTTTCCTGATTGCTCCAGCTTCCCTGAAAAGGAGAAGAGCCACAGACCTTGCTGATCTGCAACAGAGCCAATCTCGACATCCTGTGTGGGTTGCAGTTGCCAAGGCTTGTTGGATCCAATCCGGATACCGACACCGCAGTCATCTAGATCCATTGTGGGACAGCTCAAATCCAGCGCCTGGTCGTCGTCGATGCCTCCTGGACCTCGTGGCTGAAGAGACAAACTCACCTTCTTCACCTTCAAGTACCCGACATCGCCTGGTTCCTTCCTGGTACCTTCCTGGTCGCTGGCTAGTGACCCATGCTCTGTCCCCTCTGCTTTCAGGTTCTCCACATCACCGATCCACCCTTGGATCCACCCGGACACTTTTCCCCTGGTCGCCTGCAGCACTTCTTTGCAGCTCTCCATAGAAAACGACGACGAAACCCGACACGAAAAGACACCTATGCACCCGGCTTCCCTGGGTGAGGTAACACGAGTACTCTGGTGCTCCCGTGGTTCTTGACTCTCGAAGTGTCCTAGTTTAAAAGGGTTCCATCCTAGTCCATCCGGAAGTGTCCTTAAATTGCATATTTGTAACTTCTTCGTTTCCCATAGAAAGTCAATGGTAACCCGTGTCTGTGTTTAGACACTGCACGCGTCTCCCGTGGGTCTCCTACTTCCTAACCTTTGGTTGTTTAGTGTAGCCCCAGCGATTCCACAGGCCCAGGCCTGCTTTCTAACTCTCACGTGGTACTTATACCACTTTCTTAGAACATGGTTTGGGAGGACCCTAGGGTGTAACGTATACTGTGCAACTTATCAAATATTAACTGTGTGACTTGTATTGTATTTTGACCTCTGACCTCATAAAGAGTGCAGAGGGGTTGTGTTTAGATTAAATACATATATATTTGATATATACCTTGTGTGGTGTCCTTTCATTTGGTATTCAAGAGATTATATATGGTAAAGCAACTTGCTTAACTCGGCTACTGAAGTCTTAGCCTGAAGACTGCTGGTTCATGCTACCACTAGGATAGCTTTCTATAAGGTTGACTTTACAACCACAATCAATAAGGTTCGATTAGACTGGTGCAAGGTGCCCATTAGAACTAGCGGACATCATATGCCAGGCTAACTTCTCACAGCCACCCCTCTTTCCAAACCCTCCCATAGGTGGGTCCCCAGAGTATGTCCAACCCCTTCCTTGGGTATAAGAAAGGAACCCCTGAATACAGGACTTTAGATTACACCTGGACGAAACTTTGGTACTGAAGAATCTCCCTTGGAGTAAAGGACTTACTCCCCTGCTTGGCAGGCACTAAAGGCGCATCTGACTGGTCTGTATCTCCGAAGCTCCCAACGGACTCCGAAGTAATTGCAGCCCTGGAGGTGGATTTCCAGACTTCTCAGAGGCCCCAACAAAGCTGAGACCCGCAGCCCTCGTGAGTACCATGGAACCGGAACCCCTGGACACAGTGCATATTTGCAAGTGCATCAGGTTCTCGACGTCCCTTGAGGCTGTGCATTGGGTTACTTGTAGCCCAGACCCGAGCACCTGTTTCACCGAAGATTGCTGGCCTACACTCCACGAGTGTTCAGTGAGCCGGCCCTTTGTGTTTCCGCTCAAGATACCTTTGCAATTCCTAGACCGCTGACTGGTGGGTCCCTGAGAAGGCAACTCTGACTTTCCTTGGACTTCCCTGGTTGCTCCAGACGTGCCCTGACTCTCCACCACTTGGTGAGTCCCCCGGACCTTGCTGGTCGGCACCGAAACATCTTTATCTGCGTGGGTTGCTGTTGCCAAGGCTTGTTGGGTCCAATCCAGTCATCGACGCCGCAGCACTCAACATCCTTTGTGGGACCGCTCGAACTCAGGTCATGGGCATCGTCGACGCCTCCTGGTCCTCGTGGCTGCAGAGTCAAGCTTCACCTATTCACACCTGAATCACCCGACATCGGTCGGCATTTGTCTATCGTGCCCCTGGTCACTGGCAAGCGACCCAGACTCTGTCCCCTCTGCTTTCAGGCTCCTCCCATTTTCGATCCAGCCTTGGATCACCCCGGAGACTTTTCACTACGATGGCAGCAGCACTTTGCAGCAGATTGCCATTGAAATCAACAAAGATTACCATTACCAAAAGACACCTATGCACCCAGCTTCCCTGGGTGAGGTAACTTGAGTACTACGGTGCTCCAGTGGGTGTTAGTCCTAGAACCCCTTAAGTCTGAAGGGGTTTGCTCAAAGTTCTCTACTAAGTGTCCTTAATCTTAAAATTTCCAACCACGACTTTCCCCACAGAAGCTAACGGCATCTTGCGGCTGTGTACTCACACTGCACACATCCACCGTGGGTCCCATGTGTCACTACCTTGGGTGGCTCCTTGTGGTCCCAGCGATTTTGCAGGCTTTGGGCCTTGTGTCTAGTCAAGTCGTGGTTCTTATACCACTTTCTTAATATATGGTTTGGCACGCCCCTAGGGCTCAACGTATATTGTGCTATTTACTGAAGTTCTATTGCATTGAAATTGTGTACTTTGCTCTGTAATCTCATAAAGAGAATACTAGAGAGTGTTTAGAAATAAATACATATATTTTATATACATACCTTGTGTGGTTCTCTTTTCATTTAGACATTCAAGAGGTTATAATTTGGTAAACCAAGCTGCTTTACACTCCTTCAAGACTTAGCCTGAAGGCTGCTCTCCATAATTACCACTAGGATAGTTTTCAATAAAGGTTGTCTTAAACCTATCATCAATAAGGGTTGTTTGGACTGGTGCAAGGTGCCCACTAGAATAGTGGACAGCATATGCCAGGCCAACTTCTCACAATAGCATTTTGCGACTCGCAATTTGTTGCAATTCACGAGTCGCAAATTGCTATGGTCGTAATTCTGGCCCTGAATGCTTTAGCAATGCTCTCTATGGAGAGAGACCTTTTTAAGAGAATCACAGACTTTAATATTCAAGTAATTGCAAAGATTGCAGCTATTAAAGACAGATGGGCTGATTTTGTCTACAAAAAGTGAACAGTTGTGTCAATCCTAACATTTCTTGAATAATGGTAGTTTGTGACCTGCTCAGTTTTTCTTCATCTGCTGTACAGATATCGGAGTCACTAAAATCATTGGTGTATACCGGACTTCAATCCGTCTAATGTAACATTTACCATATGGTTGCTCTGAAACTCAATACTGAGCACCCAGTCTAGTAGCCCTAGCCAAGTGAAAATTCCTCAACACTCTGAGGGACCTCCCTTACACTTGTGTAGGAACCTTCATTTAATTAGTTTGTTTTAGCAGCGCCTCGCTCATTAATTACCCTTATGAGTGTCAGTCTTGCTCGCTGCGCTCGCTCCCCACCAGGCACTCATCCAGAACTTTTATGCCTCACCACTTTCAAATGTTACCCGCTGCCACTGCATCTTCATGATTTTGATCTACAGTACACAGAAAGGGCCAACAATTAATGCCTCATGGTTATGAACCATTGCAGATGTATAGTAAGGGTCTCTGGGAGGGAACTACAGCATAATGTTATTTCAAACTGTATATCTAATGTATTACGCAATTAAATACAGACTTCATAAAGCAACACCTATAAAGTGAATATATCTTCCGCCGACCAGTATCAACAAACAGCAGTAAGGAAAGTAATTTAAAAATTAGATAGAGAAATCAGTCCATGGGTTCAAAAAAGAGTGGAAATTTCAACCATGTTTAAAGTAGTTTCTTTCCAATCCTAGAATCTCGAAATTAATGGACTTAAGTTATTTAAGCGTTAATGAACAATTTTATTTTGTTAAAAATTAGCAACAATTCATGTGTCTTAGATTCCAAAGCAATTCCACAATCTTAAACATATTACGTTTCTGGAGAACTCAGTGTATAACAAATAATATACATACAATGAGAAACAGGGACAACACAACATCATAAAGAATCTATAGTGGTGACATCTATCGTCAGTGCTGTCAGAGCACAACCATGTACAGAATTCCTCGTTGCACCTTCTACTGAGCAGTTGACATGCTTCAGCCAGGATATTCTGCTGCCCTTGGACTTCGTCAGGAAATCAATGACACCAATCTAGGTATAAACAGGAGAACATAGCTGTTAGGAATCAGCATTATAGATTTTTTGCTCATCATATATATTCTGTGATATGTTGATTCCTAACAGCTAGGCTCTGTTTTTTCATACCTAGATATTTTTATTTGAAAATGTCCGTTTTCTTATGTGGGTATATGGGTATATATATATATATAGATATATATATATATATATATATATATATATAGATAGATAGATAGATAGATAGATAGATAGATAGATAGATAGATAGATAGATAGATAGATAGATAGATAGATGTATATATATATATCTTTGCTCCTAGCACAATAAGTTATATTCCTGAAGACCATCTTAAAAAACTGCTATTGAAGTGAAATTACATTACTTAAAACCACTAAAATTCACCTGCAAAAGAACTTTATACAGCATACACTCTCGACCTCATACATTAATTCACTGATGTCATCTTAATTGATGATGGACAATATTGCATTTAATATCACAAATGACATCTGGCATCACTGATACCCCATATGACACCTCAAAATGCATTCTTGGTGACCACTTAATCAGCAAACGATGATTTGTTATGCGTAGCAGGTGCAATAGGAGAGATAAATAGACCGAGTTTATATTAAAACTTCACTTCCCTAGGCACAAACACATGAAGTACAAATCTACTAGGTACAATTAGGTACAATTACAGGTAGGAAGAGGTAAGAGATTAAAGTGGGGCTGAAGAACATTCTCTATGCATAACATCCAGAAGATTATGGATGGAGTACATGTGCACGAGGTACTGGTATTGGGGCAACGAGAGTTGGGTATCTTTGAAATTGCAATTTTTTGACAACCAGGCATTAGTGTGGGGGAGAGGAGTTGAAATGGTCTGCAGAGTAAGGTTACGAGGGCGTGCCTTATGCCTTACATCTGTAGGGTGTGTGTTTAGTTACTATCATGTGGTAGAAGAGAAATTATATTTTAGAGAGTGCCAAGGGTCAGGCTGAGTCAAGGCTCAATGAGTAATAACTGAGAAAGAAACAACAGAAAGCTTAGCAGAAAAGCACACATTGATTGTGTGTCTGTTTGAATGCTGATAAAGGCAGTGCCCACTGTGACCAGGAAGAAGCATAAAGGGTTTCAAGGCTATGGTTTAATCCTTGTTATCTTTCAGAAAAATCTCCAGTTAAATCATAAGGAATTAACTATCCCCTCGTCATCCAAATAAGTTTCTTCACTTTTCATTAGAAAAAACAAATCTCTTCATTTAAAACAAAATTAAAAGACTATGTTGCAATTTCTTTGTATTTTCTTTAAAATTCAACAGCCCACTTAAAAATATGCAAATCAGCCAAAAACTAGGCGACAGAAAAAAACTATTTCACAAATAATTTTTAAAGAAAATAAAGGGCAAATCTAGGACAGCGTACCCTTGTAGGCCACAGCCTTATAAGGTGGGAACATTGATACTGTAGTTTTAAGGAACAAGTTTACCTTCGGTAACGATGAACAAGTTACTTACCTTCGGGAACAATATATCTGTAAGAAACATATTAGTTATAGATTCCTTACCTTAGAATTACTCCCAAGCATCAGACTGGATCCGGAGAATTTTCGTCAGCAGTACCCCATGGTGTCGGAAGGTGACGTTGGTCAACTCCGCGTTCTTCGTTGGCATTGTGGTTGCTGAGATGACGTCGCGGTAGCTACGCAGATGCTGCCCTCGCGCTGATGTCAGTTCTGTACAGGACTTTCCACACCAGAGGAGCAGAGACATGCAAGATACTGACCACTGGTGCACAAATGTAGGGCCCCGAAAGGAAGTCCTTAACTCCAGAAATGAGTTTGCAGAACGGGGAGGATGGGTGGGGCAGTAAGGAATCTATAACTAACCTATGTTTCTTATAGTTACCAAAGGTAATTAACTTGTTCATCTGAAAGAAACAGTTAGTTTTAGATTCTTTACCTTAGAATGGATACCCCAGCAATACCTACCCCGGAGGTGGGTCTGTGAACTAAGTTCACACCAGAAAGTCATGGAGAACAGAATGGCCAGGAAAGCGTCTCTCCGGACTTGGCTGTCCATACAGTAGTGTTGGTGAATGTCTGCAGCGATGCCTGACAAATGTCATTAAGGGGGACTACTCGTCAGTGGTACCTGCCATTGCCCTGGTAAAATGGAGGTTCCTTCTTCGGGAAGGAATAACAGATTTTGATGTAAAGAATGGCCCGACCTTTCTTGGTGCTCACATAGCCAACAAAGAGCTGGTAATACACCCGGAATTGCTTTGTGCGATCCAGATAGAATGAAAGTGCACGTTTTGGATCCAGGCGGTGGAGCCCCTCTTCCTCTTTAGAAGGATGCAGGGGGAAGAAGGTGGGCAAAGTCATGGTCTGTCCTATGAGGAAAGAGGTAACGCTTCGCCTGTGAAGTAAGGCGCAACGCTTGGGGGTAGCTGAAGTAACTTTGGTGGTGCACTGAGGCCCAGGAGACCGCAGGGTCAACACCGCGACCGAGGCTCCGCCCCCTTTTAACCGGGGCTTTCAAAAACTGCTCGCCTGTGAAGTAAGGCGCAACGCTTGGGGGTCGCTGAAGTAACTTTGGTGGTGCACTGAGGCCCAGGAGAACGCAGGGCCAACACCGCGACCGAGGCTCCGCCCCCTTATCATCACTTCCTCATAGGTAACAACTCTTTCCCGCATCGCGGGACGCGCGCGGGTGGTGCCGGGCTAAGCCCGGGCAAAGGGCGGGCCCTCTGTGGCCCTCAGAGGCCTGAGGAGACTGGGCTGGGCCATAGATCTTGATTTTGACTCGAAGTGAGACTTTATTTTTATTCGTGATATTTGGGTGTTTGTTTAAAGTGCTTGTTTTTTTTGCCGACTGTTCCACTCCACTTCACTGGTCCTTTTATTGAGAGTTCTACTTAGTTGATGTGATATCTAAATGCCAAGCAGATAAACCCTTAGTTTTAGATTCTTTACCTTAGAATGGATACCCCAGCAATACCTACCCCGGAGGTGGGTCTGTGAACTAAGTTCACACCAGAAAGTCATGGAGAACAGAATGGCCAGGAAAGCGTCTCTCCGGACTTGGCTGTCCATACAGTAGTGTTGGTGAATGTCTGCAGCGATGCCTGACAAATGTCATTAAGGGGGACTACTCGTCAGTGGTACCTGCCATTGCCCTGGTAAAATGGAGGTTCCTTCTTCGGGAAGGAATAACAGATTTTGATGTAAAGAATGGCCCGACCTTTCTTGGTGCTCACATAGCCAACAAAGAGCTGGTAATACACCCGGAATTGCTTTGTGCGATCCAGATAGAATGAAAGTGCACGTTTTGGATCCAGGCGGTGGAGCCCCTCTTCCTCTTTAGAAGGATGCAGGGGGAAGAAGGTGGGCAAAGTCATGGTCTGTCCTATGAGGAAAGAGGTAACGCTTCGCCTGTGAAGTAAGGCGCAACGCTTGGGGGTAGCTGAAGTAACTTTGGTGGTGCACTGAGGCCCAGGAGACCGCAGGGTCAACACCGCGACCGAGGCTCCGCCCCCTTTTAACCGGGGCTTTCAAAAACTGCTCGCCTGTGAAGTAAGGCGCAACGCTTGGGGGTCGCTGAAGTAACTTTGGTGGTGCACTGAGGCCCAGGAGACCGCAGGGCCAACACCGCGATTGAGGCTCCGCCCCCTTTTCACCGGGGCTTTCAAAAACTGCTCACGCCTCCCACTCCGCGGGAGACGCTTCGCCTGTGAAGTAAGGTGCAACGCTTGGGGGTCGCTGAAGTAACTTTGGTGGTGCACTGAGGCCCAGGAGACCGCAGGGCCAACACCGCGACCGAGGCTCCGCCCCCTTTTCACCAGGGCTTTCAATAACTGCTCACGCCTCCCGCTCCGCGGAAGATGCTTCGCCTGTGAAGTAAGGCGCAACGCTTGGGGTTCGCTGAAGTAACTTTGATGATGCACTGAGGCCCAGGAGACTGCAGGGCCAACACAGCGACCGAGGCTCCGCCCCCTTTTCACCGGGGCTTTCAAAAACTGCTCGCGCCTCCCGCTCCGCGGGAGAGGCTTCGCCTGTGAAGTAAGGCGCAACGCTTGGGGGTCGCTGAAGTAACTTTGGTGGTGCACTGAGGCCCAGGAGACCGCAGGGCCAACACTGTGACCGAGGCTCCGCCCCCTTTTCACCGGGGCTTTCAAAAACTGCTCGCGCCTCCCGCTCCGCGGGAGACGCTTCGCCTGTGAATTAAGGCGCAACGCTTGGGGGTCGCTGAAGTAACCTTGGTGGTGCACCGAGGCCCAGGAGAGCGCAGGGCCAACACCGTGACCGAGGCTCCGCCCCCTTTTCTCCAGGGCTTTCAAAAACTGTTTGCGCTTCCCGCTCCGCGGGAGACGCTTCGCCTGTGAAGTAAGGCGCAACGCTTGGGGGTCACTGAAGTAACTTTGGTGGTGCACTGAGGCCCAGGAGAACGCAGGGCCAACACCGCGACCGAGGCTCCGCCCCCTTATCATCACTTCCTCATAGGTAACAACTCTTTCCCGCATCGCGGGACGCGCGCGGGTGGTGCCGGGCTAAGCCCGGGCAAAGGGCGGGCCCTCTGTGGCCCTCAGAGGCCTGAGGAGACTGGGCTGGGCCATAGATCTTGATTTTGACTCGAAGTGAGACTTTATTTTTATTCGTGATATTTGGGTGTTTGTTTAAAGTGCTTGTTTTTTTTGCCGACTGTTCCACTCCACTTCACTGGTCCTTTTATTGAGAGTTCTACTTAGTTGATGTGATATCTAAATGCCAAGCAGATAAACCCATTTCAGGGATGGGCACTATGGATAATTATTTGGTTAAAAAAGTTAACCAAATTGATAATGACAGAAGGGCTTCTTTAGGTCGGGGAAGTGCTTCATTGTCACAGGATGAGGTGCCTCTCCCAATAGTGGAGATACTCGTGCCTGATAACTCTGATATCAACAATAAGGATGTAACAATAACTGTAGCGCAGGTACATGCAGAAATACAGGAAGACACGCCAGATACTACTATTGAGGATGCTGAAACAGAACAGGTACAGTTAGTGCCGAGACCGGTGAGAAACTGTAGAAAATCTCAGCCTAAACGGGGGGGCAAGCATAACAAAAAAAGAGTAGAAATAGCTGCACCAGTGGATAATGGCCCGATTATAGGCTCCTGTCCTTCTGAGGGACATAAAGAGGATGGTACTACATTACTAATTAACCAACTTACCCTACTGATTGGTACCCTAGAAGGGAAAATTGTGAGAAAAATGGAGGAGTTAATTGGACCACTGTCAAGTAAGCTGGATACCTTAGCCCTAGAGGTAGATAGACTAGGCAGACTGTTAGCAGGACATAAGTTAGCGGTCTCGCCTGTCATACCTAAGGTTACGGGAACAAGACAGGGACTTATGAAGGAGGGTGTATCACAGACTAGTAGGCAAGTTACTGTAGCTGATAATCCTCCATTTGAACCCCCACCAAAAATTGATCTGACTGTGCAGACCTCAGTAGTTCAGGATGGTAGATTGGATTCTAGACAAACAAGAAGAAGTCTGTATATTAATCTTCCACCTGATTGCGCACCCTATGTGGCTGTCTTGACTAATGTTCCAACTCTAGAAGACCGTCTTGTCCAGCCACAAGGGGAATCTCATGATTCATTAAAAAATAAAACAGTAGCATGGTTAAATACTAACTGTGGATTCCCAATCGCATATTCGGAGGAAATCCTTTCAGTTAGAAGGGTTAACTGGATCGGCCCATCTAGAAAGGAAAATATTGGGGATTGTATTGTTGTTAATTTCAGACATCCTCAACATGTGGCAACTGTTTTATTAAGAGCCTCATCTTTACTGTGTAATGCGAATAGCATATGTGTACACCCATTAGGATATTTTTATACCCATTTGATTAAAGCCCCACCCAAACACAGGACCCATAGGCCACTGTTTCAATCACAGACTCCTGTTTTTACAGCACCATACTTGTATAATGTTGATAATCAAACTAGGAATGGGTTTATGGTGGAAACACAGAATAGATTTGATTCACTTTCTGGCCTTGAGGCATGTGATTGACGTGAGGAGACACTGGATCAAGGAAATGAAAAATCTGGTGAAACGGGTCTTAAGGAGATTATAAATGTGAAATTGACCAGTAATAATGTAATCTCCTGGAATGTTGCGGGATTGGGCACAAAGATGACAGATAGCAACAGGGTCAGATACATTAAGCAGTTCCTGATCATCTGTCTGCAGGAGACCTGGTTAGTGGATTGTGACTATTTTCTGGAGGGGTACAAGGCCTTCTATGTTCCTGCTACAGCATCTTGCAGAGGTAGACCTAAGGGGGGCCTGGTCACTTTTATTTCTGTAGCACTCTCTTGTAAAATACGTAGAGTTCTTACAGGCAATGATGGAATCATTGGTTTTGTACTTAATGGAGAAAACTGTCTTTTAGGTCTGGTACATTTTTATAATGCAGTTAATTATAACTTAGCTTCAAGTTTTATATTAGCATTAAATGCATTTATTAACACCTCAATGAAGGCATGCTCCCATAATCTTATGATTATGGGCGATTTTAATGTTCATCCGTGTGGTGACCCCCTGCTTAAAAGTCTCTCAGATTTGTATTGTGGTCGTCTCGAGGGCTTGCACCTGGAACATACAGTGGAGGGGGACGTTTTTAACGATTTATTGAATAACCTGGATTTATCACTGGCTATGGCACTGAGGGATCCCTCGAAGTGCTTTGATATTCCAACTTTTAAGGGGCATGGGAAGGGCACCTTTATTGATTATGTCTTACTCTCTGTGTCAATGCAGACCTTTGTGGACTCTTTCATTATTGAACACAGTGAATTTAGTGATCATAATCCACTGACTGTATATTTGAAAGGTCCATGGGTAGGCAAGGAAGAACAGAATTGAACTACGGGTAGGCTGAGTACTACGGATGGTAGACGGCAACTTAAATGGTCTATGATCACTCCTGATTTATTGTATAAAGACATTAAGACCAATTGCATTGAGGAAATCGCAAAATGTACACGAGAAGGGACGGAACCAAGTCAGGTTCTAAGTGCTTTTCAAAATATCTCAGATAAGGTGTCTCAGCTGATGTCAGTCCCAGTAAAGCATAAAGAGAGAGGGGGACCCAGGTGGTTCAATCATGACTGCTCTAGGGCTTCACGTAATCTAAGGTCGGCCCTGGCAGCAAATCCCAGAATAAAAGAGAACATTCAACAGTGTAGGAAAGAATATAAATCAGCTATTAATAGACGCAAGGAATTTTTAAGAGAAGAGGCTTGGAGTGAGATTCTCAACCCCTCTACCTTAAAGAGTAGCACTAGATTCTGGGCGGTAGTAAAAAGACCCTTTTTGGTCCAGGATCCAGGGGACGGCTTAGAATGCTGCATAGCAAAGGAGGAATGGGAAGCACACTTCACGCAACTGTATAGTTGCTCGACGAGTGATAATTTTAGTCTCGCTCCTTGCAATAGCGGTGATCCTATTAAATTTGAAAGAGGTGAGGTTATTGAGGGAATAGTGGGGCTTACTGCTGGGAAAGCCCCGGGACCGGATGGGATTCCGCCAGATCGATATAAGTCAGAGCCCGGTTTCTGGGCTCTCATTCTGGAATTGGTCTTTAATGCAGCCGCCAAAATTGGCTGTCTGCAGTCATGGGGGGTCTCGACGATTGTCTCTGTCTTCAAGAAAGGGGACAAGGGTAGCCCCCTTTGTTATAGACCTATTTATCTAATTGATTCCATGGTTAAAATAGTGGGCAGAATCCTACTGCAGAGACTTTCTGATTGGGCGTTGGAAAATGGTATTTTGTCCATCTCTTAGTATGGCTTCTGCAGTGGCCGCTCTACCATAACACAGTGCCTCAACCTCTTTTTAATATTAAACAAGTATACTGTTGCTCAAAAGGGCACTGTCCATCTTGCCTTCATGGATCTGTCATCAGCTTTTGACTGTGTCAATAGGGGAAAGCTGTGGCAGTCCATGAGGGACAAGGGTGTGGACAGTGGGATTGTCAACTTTCTCATTGATTTACATAGCAATACCGTAGCCAATGTCAGATATTCTCAGGATTTGTCCGTAGCTGGTAATTTTAACATTAGGAAGGGTGTGCGTCAAGGATGCATTCTCGCCCCTTTTCTTTTTAATCTTTATATCAATGAGCTCGATAGCATATTGCAGAATGTAATGGCCGACTGTCCCAGAGTAGGCCGGCGGGGTATTCCGGTTCTTTTATACGCAGATGATGCGGTTTTAATATCTAGAACAGAGAAAGGTCTCCAAGCCCTATTAAATGCTTTTAAGACATTTATGATGGACCGAGACCTTCTGGTTAATAATTCAAAATCCTTCATTATGCAAGTTGGCCAACAACCAAGAAGGAACTTCATTTTTCAAATGGATGATGTAGCTATCCCCATTTCAAAATCATTCTCATATCTTGGGGTTCTTTTTGACTCCAAACTTAGTTGGGGTCTCCACCTTGACAAAAAGAAAAGAGAACTGGCAAAGGTGAATGCTACTATTTTTAATTTTGCAACAAAACTGGGGAAAAAACCCAATAATGCCACGTTAAAACTGTATAATGCTAAATCTGTGGCAACTGCCACTTATGGCATTGAAATATGGGGCTATGTGGCCGGTGAGCAACTACAGATTGCTGAAAACTCCTTTATGAAACGTCTTTTATGTGTTCCTGCAGGCACATCTAATTTTGTAGTACATGAGGAGTTAGGGGCACACTATCTATGTGATATTTTTTCACTACGCCCGCTGACTTGCTGGCTAAAATTGTGGTTGAATGAGGATATACCACTGACTCACCTGATTGTGAGAGATTATCTGTCTCAGGATAAGGCAATGGGAACACCCTGGTTAAAATATTTGAAACTAAACTTTTCACGGCTTGGTCGTTTGGAACTTTTTGAGGATCCGAGCAGGATTGTAAAGGGTGATGTGGAGGTAGTTAAGCGCGCATTCCTTATGGACAGAAAGCTCAAAAGAGAAGGTGAGGAGCTCCTGAAAGCCAGTGTAAGAAAATGTGCTATGTTAAAAACATGTGATACAATGGAGCCTTATTTATTGGGCTCGCTGTCTTCGCATGAGAAGTTTCTCCTAACAAGGTTCAGATTAAATCTTTTTCGCCGTCTGTTGTTTAGGCCAAAAAATGATGTTTTTATTAAACCTACTGCACCCTGTGGCTGTGACGGTAAGTCTCCACAGGATATGCAGCATTTTATATTTTTATGTAGATTTTATGAATATCCCCGTAAACGCTTTCTGTTAGATCTTTTAAAGAAACTTAATTTTAATCAGATCAGACCGGCATTATTGTATTTGCAACTTTTGCACAGTGATAGTATTCTTCTAGTAACTGAATTTTTAAAACTGTCTATTAAGCTGAGAAATTGCTTGGATCAATGATGGTACATCTATTGACTTGATTATCTTTTTATATGAATTTCCAATGTATGGAATTTGTTGTATTCTGCACTTTTGCACTTTATCACTCATGTTCTGTAATTATTGTACGTTTTTTTGTGTCTTAAATTGTTTATAATATTCATGTACTTTTATGGTTTGAACTAAAACCGAATAAAGTCTCTTTACTTACTAAGAGGTAACCACTTTGGGAAGGAAAGAAGGCTTTGTGCATAAGAAAACTTTTTCCGGATGAACAGCCAGGAAAGGAGGGTTGGAAGAAACAGCCTGAAGCACATTCACTCTGCGAGCAGAGGTGATGGAAACCAAAAAGGCAGTTAGGGCATCAAAAGTCTGAGAGGAGAGTTATGTAGCGGCTCAAAAGGAGAGCAAGTAAGGTAGGTCAGAACCAGGTCCAAGTCCCACTAGGACATTGTGAAAGGAATAGGAGGAAACAAGTAAGTGATGCCCTTAAGGAACCAATTTACAAGACAGCACTTGAAAAGAGATGGCTGATCGGGAAGCCGAAGAGAGGCCGAAATGGCCGAAAGATACCCTTATGGAGTGCCCAGAGCAGAGCACTGCTGGGACAAAGAAAGAATGAAGAGGAGAACCTCTGAAAGGGGAGCAGAAAGGGAATCCACAGACTTTGCACCGCACCATGCCACAAATTTGTTCCATCTACAGGCGTATACCATTTTGGTGGAGGGACGCCTGGCTGCCAAGATAATGTTAAAGACTTCCAAACTAAGGTCGAAAGCTGTCAACAGTCGCTGCTCAATCTCCACGCATAGAGGTGCAGAGTTGACAGATTCGGGTGGAGAACCCTTCCCTGCTGCTGCGACAGAAGATCATCCTGAAGGAGCAGCCTGATCGGAGGATCGACACTCGTGCTCAGAAGCTCTGGATACCAGATTCTCCTTGCCCAGTCCGGTGCCACAAGAATGACTTGGACCCGGTCACTCCTGATCTTCTTCAGAACCCTTGGCAGGAGTGGTATGAGCGGAAAGGTGTACGACAGAGACCTGAACTCCGCTCACTACGAAACGCGTCGCCGAGCGATAGCCGCCTTTGAAACTCCAGCGTGCAGTACTGCTGACATTGCGCTTCTCTTTGGAGGCAAACAAATCTAACCAAGGTTCTCCCCACTACTGAAAGAGACCCTGCATCATCTCCGACTGGGGACGCCATTCATGATCTTGAAGGCATCGACAACTGAGGATGTCCTTTCTGGTATTCAGAGAACCTGTCACTAGGGATATGCCCACTGTTCCAGCCATGTACAAAGACACAAGGCATCTCGACAAAGAGTCCACAAACCCACCCCCCCCTGCTTGTTGCAGTACCACATGGCGCTGGGGTTGTCCGTGTACACCTGCACCAGCTTACTTGATAGAGGGAAGAAATGCTTTCAATGCCAACAGAATCCCTTGGAGCTCCAACAAGTTTATGTGACCAGTGACCCCTGATCTCCGCCTCTCCCATGAGGCCGCCCCATCCCAGAAGTGACGCATCCGTCACAACTGTGAAATCTGCTTGGGGAAGGGAGAGAGGTCTGCCGTTGACCCAATCGTGGTTTGTTAAAAACTACAGCAGACCCTTCGCAGTTCCTTCCGAGATCTGAACCACTTAGGTGTGATTCCCCCGATACTGTGCCCATCGGAACTTCAACTCCCATTGCAGAGGCTGCATACGCAACCTGACGTACGAGTTACTTACCTTCGGTAACAATGTATCTGGTAGAGATGATTCTAGCTGCAGATTCCTTCATGTAGAAATATCCCCAGGCGTGAGACTGGATCCGTAAACTTTTCTGCCACAGCATCCCTGCACACTGGGGGCGGGCGACATCACGCGACTTGGCCCAGGCATCGTCCACATACGTGACGTCAGCGAGGTCACATAAGCACCCGCCCGGCGCACCTACGTCAGTTTTCTTCGGAGAACTTTTCCGCACCACGACGCGGAACCACCAGATAAAAAACTGTGGAAGCATGGGACCAGTGTGCGAAGAGCAGAAAAAATTGAAAGAAACAGTGACTAACAACACCACCAGAGTAGTGTCAACACCGCAGAACCCAAAGGCAGGCAAAGAAGAAAGAACAAGCAGAGCCCTGCGCAGCCACCCTGCCAGCACATAGACAGCCTCCCAACCCTGTGCCCCTGAGGCAAGGAACATGCGTAAAAGTCATGGCACATGGAGTAAACCTACCACCCCCATCCTGAGCAAGGAAGGGAACCAGTCCCAAGATAGACAGGGACAACAAACTCCCAAGCCACCCCAACGAACAAGTTCGGTAATGCTTTTTCTGGTAGATACAGTATCTTCCTGTGGATTCCTCACCATGTGAATATCCCCCCTGCATCAGCAACATTCGGAAAACACTTTTGTAGCACGCTGGCGTGGACGATGTCACAGGAGCACGGCATCGCGCGCGACTCCGGCTGACGTCACCGACTCCTTATAAGGCCTACGTCGGCGTGATGACATCAGTTCCGCCCTTTTTTCCGTGCCTTCGAGGCACCCGGACGGACCAATGACAGTAGATATACATATATACAGTGTACATCATACAAACAATTCAAAACTGCACACATAGTGCGTAGCAAAGGTATGAAAAACTCAATATATATACAAATATAAATATAAATATACATAAAAATACATAAATTCAGGTATAGCAGAGTGGACAACAGGGAGGCGGGTGGGTCAGTGAGAAATCCACAGGCAGATACTGTATCTACCAGAAAAAGCATTACCGAAGGTAAGTAACTTGTTCTTCTGATAGATACATCTGCCAGTGGATTCCTCACCTTGTGAATAGAGTCCAACAGCAGTCCCCACTCCCGGAGGAGGGTGTCCACTCTTCTATACCAGAAAATCCTGGAGGACAGAACGCGCAAAGTGGCCGTCCCTCCTCACCTCGGTATCCAAGCAGTAATGCTTAGCGAAAGTGTGGAGGGAGGACCAAGTCGCGGCTCTGCAACTATCCTCAACAGTTACACCTCTAGATAAAGCAGAAGTAGCAGACTTTGCTCTAGTAGAGTGAACTCTTATACCCTCAGGAGGGTCCTTACCCGCCAGGGAGTAGCAGATCTTGATGCATAATATTATCCATCTTGAAAGAGTGCGCTTGTGCACAGATCTTCCTTTCCTGCAGCCAGCAAATCCAAGGAACAGCTGGTCATCCAACCTAAACTCCCTAGTCCTGTCCAGGTAGAAGCACACCGCCCTCTTAGGGTCCAAGCGATGAAGCCTCTCCTCCTCCTTGGAAGGGTGAGGGGGAGGATAAAAGGTAGGAAGGGTAACGGACTGTCCTAAATGGAATGGAGTAACCACCTTCGGCAGAAAAGCAGCCCTGGTCCTGAGAACCATTCTTTCAGCATGAATGGTCAAGAATGGGGGCTTTGAGCTAAGAGCTTGAAGCTCACTTACCCTCCTTGCCGAGGTAATTGCCACCAGAAAAATAGTCTTAAAGCACAAAAGTCTCAAGGGACATGAGTGTAAGGGTTCAAAAGACGAACCCATCAAGAACGTAAGAACAAGGTTCAAATCCCATTGAGGAACAATAAAAGGTGTAGGAGGAAATTTATTGGTAAGGCCCTTAATGAAACGTAAAACAATAGGAGATTTAAATAAAGAGGGCTGGTCTGAAAAACAAAGGAAAGCCAATAAGGCTGACAAATAACCTTTGATAGTTGCCACAGCAAAACCCTGCTGGGCCAAGGAAAGTGCAAATTGTAGTATATTGGACAAACGAACCTTTAAAGGATCAACTGATTTATCCCCGCACCAAGCAACAAATTTCGACCATCTATAAGAATAAATGGGCTTGGTGGAGTCACGCCTGGCTGACAAGATGACATCTACCACATCGTGCGGGAGAGAAAAGGAACTCAGGTTGCCCCCCGTTCATTCTCCAGGCATGAAGGTGTAAGGTCTGGAGGTGGGGGTGTAGAACCTGCCCCTCCATCTGGGAGAGGAGATCTGCCCTGTGAGGGAGACGGAGCGGCGGGCACGAGGAGAGGTGGAGAAGATCTGTATACCACACCCTTCTGGGCCAATCCGGGGCGATCAATATAACTTGGGCCCGGTCTTGGCGAATCTTCCTCAGAACCCGAGGAATCAAGGGTATGGGAGGAAACGCGTAAAGGAGTTGCGAGTCCCAACTCAACTGAAATGCGTCCCCCAGTACTCCTTGCATCGGAAACTGAAGACTGCAGAATGACGGGCAGTGAGCATTCTCGTGAGTGGCAAACAGGTCCACCTGAGGAGTGTGAGAAGTTGGCCTGATATGCAGTGCTCACTATTCTAGTGATCACTATGTATCAGTCCAAACAACCCTTATTGATGATTGGTTGTAAGTCAACCTTATAGACCAGCTATCCTAGTAGCATGGATACGAGCAGTCTAAGGCTAAGACTCTAGAGGGCGTGTTAAGCCAGCTGTTTTACCATCACATTACCCCTTGAACACCAAGTGAAAGGACACCACACAAGTTGTTATGAAAATAAACAGATATTTATTTATAACAAGACTACCCTGAACTCTTTATGAGTCAGGGACCTAAGCACAATACAAAACTCTTAAGAAAATACTTTAAGTCGCACAATTTACACAAATGCCCTAGGGGCACGAAAAACCATATACACAGTAAGTGGAATGCGAACTTGCTAGCAGGTAAGTAATACTTTTCTAGACTTAGGAATCGCTAGGCCTACAATTCTAAACACTGGGATTAGATGCAGGAGGCCTGTGGACGTCGTGTGCAGAGTGGGAACTCTCACGCGTAAGGCGGGAAAAAGTCTATGGAGGCTAGCAGTTGCAAAGTTACTGTTCTCGGGCGAACCCGACTAGGTGGATCAAAAACGGGAGTGGATCCGAACACTTAGGGTGTTGGACTATGATGGAGCACCGGAGTACTCAGGTTACCTAGCCCAGGGGCTGCGGCTGCATAGGGTTGAAGTTGCGTCGGAAACCCTCGTTGAAGATCCAGGAGCCTGAAGAAAGAGTTGCTGGCAGGCGGCCAGTGAAGAAAGTTCGGAGTGATCCAAGCCTGGATCAGGGAAGAAGAAGACCTGAAAGCAGAGGGGACCAAGTTCTGAATCACTAGCCAGTGATTAAGTGGGCACCAGGATGGCACCGGGCGAAGTCACCGCAGTCAGGTGAGTGGGCGCTGCTGGGCTCTGCAGTCTCTCGGACCAGGAGGCGTTGTCGGCGACCAGGATGGAGGTGTGAGCTGTCCCACGAAGGTTCTTGCTGTCGACGTCGCTGGACCCAGGATTGGGCAACAAGTCTTGGCAAATGCAAGGCCCACGCGGTGGACCTAAAATGGTGTCTTGAGTGGACCAGGAGGGTCCAGGGTGCTCCTCTTTTGGAGGGGAGCAAGGGCTAGTCTGGAGCAACCAGACCAGCAGTAGTTGTTGTCGTGGAGCGTCGTGAAGGGGCCACTAGCCAACGGGCAAGCGACCTGGACAACGCGGTGAGCAGCAAAAAGCAGAAGGGCCCCACGCCGATCTCGTGGATGCAGGGGGGCTGGACTTCGGTGCTGGAGCTGCTCAGGGTCGGGGCTTCTCTTACCCCAAGGCACTCAGTCGAGGGTCACTCAGGCGTCGTGCTGGACAAGCGTCGTGCAGTTCTGAAGATGGCCGGTCCCTCGCGGTCTCGTCACACCCACGGATCACAGCTGGGCTGATGATGCAGGTTGAGGTCAGAGGTGCCAGGGAAGCCGGTTCTCGTCGTGCTGGAGCAGTCTTGCTCCGAAGGAGAGACTGGCAACAAACCGCGATGCTTGGTTGGTGCCTGCTGCTGCAGGGTGACTACTCCTTAGTCACAAGGGTGAAATCTTGAGAAGAGTCTTGAGTTCCTTCTTGCAGAAAGTAGTTTCAGGATTCAAAGATGATCTGATTTGGAAGGGGGCCAGTTCCTACCTTTATCCTGAAAAAGGGGGCTGGCACGCGACTAAGTCCTGCCCTATGGGTGGGACTAGGAGGGGGGTGGTTACACCCCTTTCCTTTGGCGGGCTTTCCCCAGGCCAGGGGCTGGAGTGCCCCTAGAACTGGTTTCAGCCGGCCTATGCACAGTGAGCACCGGGGTGCCACTTGCAGTCACCTTCCTCTAAAGCCCTGCCTACCTAGGATACACAAAATCCTGTCTGGGACGGTGCTGGCACCGCCCCTGACAGGAAACCCTTTGTCCTTGCCTCCTGCTCTGGGAGGACTCCCAGCAGCAGGAGGGCAGACATGTGTCTCGGTGGCAGCATCCATTTTGTGGAGCTAAGGCTATGTCGGACTTTAATCGGGGTTACAGGTTACATACATGTCGTGTCCCTCTAGAAGGGTGGAATGCTAACCCCGTCACCAGAATTGGCGAGGGGTTAGTATTCCAATTCGTATGACACCTTACGCGACATGTTTTGATAAAGCGATACCAGAGTTGGCATATAACCGCGAGGATTATAATGCACTTAAGAGTATATGGTATGCGATATCATGGAAACGGCTAAGGGATGGATCCCGAAAGCCGCAGACAGGCTCAGCTCATGCCAGAGCACTATCTCACACGATTCCAAGCACTCTGCCTTCAGGTTTGTTAAGGCCTGCCATAGGAGTGACTGATAGGAGATCTGTGTGTCCATTTAGGTTTAGATATAGGAATACTATATCTACAGCAGAGGGTGGGTACACCACTCTGCCCCAGCTGTCAAGCAGCCAGTTGTGTCTGATTTAGTTAGCCAGCCCAGGGGTGGCATAATGCAGGTGGCATGGGCATTCTTCAACCCAAAGGGCATTACCACAAACTGATAATGACCACCAGGGGTAGAAAATGCTGTCTTGGGCCTGGCTTCCTCAGCTAACCTGATTTGCCAGTACCCAGCTGTCAGGTCAAATGTGCTTAAGTAGTTGGCAGAAGCCAATCTATCTATCAGTTCATCTGCCCTTGGTATTGGGTGGGCATCAGTCTTAGTGACTGCATTGAGGCCTCTGTAGTCTACGCAAAACCTCATCTCTCTCTTACCACCCTGGGTGTGAGGCTTTGACACTAGAACTACTGGGCTAGCCCAAGGGCTATCTGAGGGCTCAATGACTCCCAACTCCAACATTTTCTGCACTTCTGTTTTGATGCAGTCTCTGACATGATCAGGCTGTCTGTAGATTTTACTCTTGACAGGCAGGCTGTCTCCAGTGTCAACCTCATGGGTACACCAATCAGTTTGGCTGGGTGTCAGAGAGAACATATGTCTGAAGGATTGCAGAACTTGCCTGCAATCCTGTTGCTGATGTTCAGAGAGGCTGCCACAAAAGACAACACCATCTACTGATCCATCATCAGGATTCTGAGTGAGCAGGTCTGGGAGAGGGTCACTCTCTTCCTCCTGTCCCTCATCTGTGGCCATGAGCAAGCTCATGTCCTTCCTGTCGACATATGCCTTGAGCCTGTTCACATGGAGCACCCTGAGGGGGCTCCTGGGGGTTCCAAGGTCCACCAGGTAGGTGACCTCTCCCTTTTGCTCAATGATGGTGTGGGGCCCAGACCATTTGTCTTTGAGGGCTGCTGGGGCCACTGGCTCCAGTACCCACACCTTCTGTCCAGGCTGGTATACAGTCAGGACAGCCTTTTGGTCATGCCAAGCTTTTTGGAGTTCTTGGCTGGCCTCTAGGTTTTTAGATGCCTTCTCCATGTATTCAGCCATCCTGGAGCGGAGACCAAGTACATAGTCCACTATGTTGGTTGCAGGCTTTTTGAGAGGTCTCTCCCATCCTTCCTTCACCAAACACAGGGGTCCCCTTACAGGATGCCCATACAGAAGTTCAAAAGGGCTGTAGCCAACCCCCTTCTGTGGACCTCTCTGTAAGCAAACAAGAGGCAGGGGATCAGGACATCCCATCTTCTCCTAAGAGTTTCAGGTAGTCCATGAATCATCCCTTTGAGGGTCCTGTTGAATCTCTCAACAAGCCCATTGCACTGTGGATGATAGGGTGTGGTGAACTTGTAGTTAACACCACATTCCTTCCACATTGCAGTCAGATATCCTGACATGAAGTTTGCACCTCTGTCAGAAACAACCTCCTTAGGGAAGCCCACTCTGGAGAACACTCCAACTAGGGCTCTTGCCACTACAGGTGCTGTAGTGGTCCTAAGTGGAATAGCTTCAGGATACCTGGTGGCATGGTCCACCACCACCAGTATAAACTTGTGCCCTGATGCTGTCTGGGGTTCCATTGGACCAACAATGTCAATCCCCACTCTTTCAAAGGGAACCCCCACCACAGTTAGTGGTATGAGGGGGGCCTTTGTTGTGCCACCTGACTTACCACTGGCTTGGCAAGTGACACAGGAGCGGCAAAACTCCTTGGTATTCTCATTCATGTGGGGCCAGTGAAAGTGTGAGACAAGCCTGTCCCACGTCTTTGTCTGACCTAAGTGACCTGCAAGGGGAATCTCATGGGCCAAGGTGAGAAGGAAACCTCTCAGAGACAAGGGGATGACCAGCCTCCTGGTTGCACCAGGCTTGGGGTCTCTTGACTCAGAGTACAGGAGTCCATCTTCCCAGTATACCCTGTGGGCACCTGTGGCATTCCCTGCAGCCTCAGCAGCAGCCTGCTGTCTGAGGGGTTCAAGGGAAGGGCAGTCTAACTGTGCCTTCCCCAGGTCTTCTCTGGAGGGTCCCCCTGAGCCCGGAAACTCAACTTGATCAAGTTCAAGCTCTTTAGGCTCAGTTTCCCTCAGCTCTCTCAGATCAGCCTCCTCAGAGACTTGATCCTCAACCTGGGGCAAGGGGGAAGGCAAAGCCTTACCCTTACTGCTCTTCTTCTTGGAAGGTGTCTGGTCCTTTCTTCCAGGATCCAGCACCTGTTCAGTGGGGCATTTTCTGGCCTGTGACCTAGTCACAGCAAGCACATGTGCTGGCAAGCCTAACATTTCCATGTGAGTCCTCTGCTCCACTTCTGACCATAGGGATGACTCCAAATCATTGCCCAACAAACAATCCACTGGGAGGTCTGAACTAACCACAACTTTCTTTTGGCCACTTACCCCTCCCCAGGAGAAAGCAACAATCGCCATACTATGACTGGTAGTGACGTTGCTGGCATTGGTCACCAGGAAATCTGTACCTGGCATGATCTGTCCAGGGTCCACAAAGTTAGGTGTCACCATGGTGACACTGGCACAAGTGTCCCTATAGGCCTGAGCCATTTTGCCATTTATTAAAGGTGTCTGCCTGTATTTGCCCAAAGTATTGGGACTTACATCAGGGGACATATCCATATCCCCTGTACAGACAAGGACAGCCTGAGTGAGTGTGCCAAGTAAGTTGTCAGACTCCTCAGTTCCCAAGGTTAACCCAACTAATCTCTTGGGAGGTGCACTACCACTACTGACTGTACTAGGGGGTGCAGTTGCTTTAGGGGCTGTAGTGGTAGAGGTTTGCCCTCCTCTTTTGGTGCACTCACTAAACCAGTGAGACTTACTTTTACAGTACTGGCACCACCTTTTTGACTGGCCTTCTTGAGTCTTCTTTTTCTGCTGTGAAGCCTGACCCCCACCCTCTTTGGTTTGTTGGGGACCTGTTGAAGACTTCTGGTCATTTTGTTCACTCTTAGTGTTACCCTTCTGGTCTGCTTTCTTCTGACCACCCTGGTTCTGGTTCTGGTTCTGCTTGATCCTTGTTCTGACCCATTTGTCTGCCTTCTTTCCCAATTCTTGGGGAGAGGTCAGATCTGAATCAACAAGGTGCTGGTGCAACAACTGGTTCTGACAGTTATTTTAAATTTGTTCTCTCATCATAAGATTATACAATCCTGTGTAATCAGTAACCTTGCTACCCAGCAACCAGCCCTCCAAAGCCTTAGTGGCACTATCCACAAAGTCAGACCAGTCCTGAGACTGAGTTTTCTGGGTGTCTCTGAACAGCAACCTGTACTGTTCAGTGGTTAAACCAAACCCATCAACCAGTGTATTCTTCAGGACCTGGTAATTGTTAGCATCCTCCACTCTTGTAGTGAGGAGCTTATCTCTACCTTTGCCATCAAAGGAGAGCCACAGTATAGCTGCCCACTGACTTTGGGGAATGCCCTGCACAGTGCAGGCCCTCTCCAAAGCAGCCATCCATTTCTGGATGTCATCCCCTTGCTTAAAGGGGGGCACTATTTTTGTCAGGTGTTTCGTATCTAAACCCTTCTCTCTATCTCTTGGGAGATTGCTGCCACCATTGGGAGCTAACCCACTCATCTGCTGCTCTCTAGCAAAGGCAAGCTTTTTTTTGGCCAGGGCAAGTTCTTCCCTTTCAATCCTCAGAGTAGCCTGTCTCATCCTAGCTTCATGCTCCATTCTCTGAGGGGAAGTCAATCTCCTCTGGGGAGAGTTCCTTCTCCTCTGAGAAGAGGCATTAGAGTGCAGAGATCTATTGGAGTCCCTAGAAAGAGATCTATCTCTCCTAACTCCAAGGTTAGGCCTACTTAGGGTCAGTACTGGGGGTCCCCCAGATCCTAGCCCAAGCAAGTCTATGTTGGCCCTAGTTAGCCTTCTGACTACCTCCAGACCTTTGTCTACCTCATCCCCAGAGAGTTCCTCAGGATCCTCCTCCTCAACTGCATTTACAGTGTTGTGGAGGTCTGGATCACCAAGGTGCCCTTCTAAGGCTGGCATATTCCCATCTCCCTGAGATGCTTTCCTAGCATCATAAGTCTCTAAGAGACCTAACAGAAAGGGAGTGGTGGGGTTAGACCCCTGTTTCAATTTCCTGGAGGTACACAAGTGTCTCAACTCCTGGAAATTGAGAGCTGCATATCTTGAGCTGACCTGTGGAGGGTCAATAACCACAAGGGGAGTCTCTGAAGACTCTCCATGGGTAGACATGCTTTTCTAGTGAGGTGTAAGTGGTGCACTTACCTACACTATATGTTTACCTACTGATCCCTTGCTAGAGTTGTAGTTTAGGGTGTGCTAGGCCCTAGGAGCTACAACAGCTGGTTCAGTAGAACTCAGAGTATTCTAAGCTAAGTTATATGTACCTTTAGTACTTATGTGATCTTTCACAAGATATTCTTAGGATATGTGTGGTAAAACAACAGCAAGCTCAAATCCCAACCGCTGCTCACCAATGTGAGAAGTTGGCCTGATATGCAGTGCTCACTATTCTAGTGATCACTATGTATCAGTCCAAACAACCCTTATTGATGATTGGTTGTAAGTCAACCTTATAGACCAGCTATCCTAGTAGCATGGATACGAGCAGTCTAAGGCTAAGACTCTAGAGGGCGTGTTAAGCCAGCTGTTTTACCATCACATTACCCCTTGAACACCAAGTGAAAGGACACCACACAAGTTGTTATGAAAATAAACAGATATTTATTTATAACAAGACTACCCTGAACTCTTTATGAGTCAGGGACCTAAGCACAATACAAAACTCTTAAGAAAATACTTTAAGTCGCACAATTTACACAAATGCCCTAGGGGCACGAAAAACCATATACACAGTAAGTGGAATGCGAACTTGCTAGCAGGTAAGTAATACTTTTCTAGACTTAGGAATCGCTAGGCCTACAATTCTAAACACTGGGATTAGATGCAGGAGGCCTGTGGACGTTGTGTGCAGAGTGGGAACTCTCACGCGTAAGGCGGGAAAAAGTCTATGGAGGCTAGCAGTTGCAAAGTTACTGTTCTCGGGCGAACCCGACTAGGTGGATCAAAAACGGGAGTGGATCCGAACACTTAGGGTGTTGGACTATGCTGGAGCACCGGAGTACTCAGGTAACCTAGCACAGGGGCTGCGGCTGCATAGGGTTGAAGTTGCGTCGGAAACCCTCGTTGAAGATCCAGGAGCCTGAAGAAAGAGTTGCTGGCAGGCGGCCAGTGAAGAAAGTTCGGAGTGATCCAAGCCTGGATCAGGGAAGAAGAAGACCTGAAAGCAGAGGGGACCAAGTTCTGAATCACTAGCCAGTGATTAAGTGGGCACCAGGATGGCACCGGGCGAAGTCACCGCAGTCAGGTGAGTGGGCGCTGCTGGGCTCTGCAGTCTCTCGGACCAGGAGGCGTTGTCGGCGACCAGGATGGAGGTGCGAGCTGTCCCACGAAGGTTCTTGCTGTCGACGTCGCTGGACCCAGGATTGGGCAACAAGTCTTGGCAAATGCAAGGCCCACGCGGTGGACCTAAAATGGCTTCTTGAGTGGACCAGGAGGGTCCAGGGTGCTCCTCTTTTGGAGGGGAGCAAGGGCAAGTCTGGAGCAACCAGACCAGCAGTAGTTGTCGTCGTGGAGCGTCGTGAAGGGGCTACTAGCCAACGGGCAAGCGACCTGGGCAATGCGGTGAGCAGCAAAAAGCAGAAGGGCCCCACGCCGATCTCGTGGATGCAGGGGGGCTGGACTTCAGTGCTGGAGCTGCTCAGGGTCGGGGCTTCTCTTACCCCAAGGCACTCAGTCGAGGGTCACTCAGGCGTCGTGCTGGACAAGCGTCGTGCAGTTCTGAAGATGGCCGGTCCCTCGAGGTCTCGTCACACCCACGGATCACAGCTGGGCTGATGATGCAGGTTGAGGTCAGAGGTGCCAGGGAAGCCGGTTCTCGTCGTGCTGGAGCAGTCTTGCTCCGAAGGAGAGACTGGCAACAAACCGCGATGCTTGGTTGGTGCCTGCTGCTGCAGGGTGACTACTCCTTAGTCACAAGGGAGAAATCTTGAGAAGAGTCTTGAGTTCCTTCTTGCAGAAAGTAGTTTCAGGATTCAAAGATGATCTGATTTGGAAGGGGGCCAGTTCCTACCTTTATCCTGAAAAAGGGGGCTGGCACGCGACTAAGTCCTGCCCTATGGGTGGGACTAGGAGGGGGGTGGTTACACCCCTTTCCTTTGGCGGGCTTTCCCCAGGCCAGGGGCTGGAGTGCCCCTGGAACTGGTTTCAGCCGGCCTATGCACAGTGAGCACCGGGGTGCCACTTGCAGTCACCTTCCTCTAAAGCCCTGCCTACCTAGGATACACAAAATCCTGTCTGGGACGGTGCTGGCACCGCCCCTGACAGGAAACCCTTTGTCCTTGCCTCCTGCTCTGGGAGGACTCCCAGCAGCAGGAGGGCAGACTTGTGTCTCGGTGGCAGCATCCATTTTGTGGAGCTAAGGCTATGTCGGACTTTAACCGGGGTTACAGGTTACATACATGTCGTGTCCCTCTAGAAGGGTGGAATGCTAACCCCGTCGCCAGAATTGGCGAGGGGTTAGTATTCCAATTCGTATGACACCTTACTCGACATGTTTTGATAAAGCGATACCAGAGTTGGCATATAACCGCGAGGATTATAATGCACTTAAGAGTATATGGTATGCGATATCATGGAAACGGCTAAGGGATGGATCCCGAAAGCCGCAGACAGGCTCAGCTCATGCCAGAGCACTATCTCACACGATTCCAAGCACTCTGCCTTCAGGATTGTTAAGGCCTGCCATAGGAGTGACTGATAGGAGATCTGTGTGTCCATTTAGGTTTAGATATAGGAATACTATATCTACAGCAGAGGGTGGGTACACCACTCTGCCCCAGCTGTCAAGCAGCCAGTTGTGTCTGATTTAGTTAGCCAGCCCAGGGGTGGCATAATGCATGCTGCAGCCCCTGGGAGACTTCTGGGTGCACCTCAGCCCTGGGTACAGGGACTTAAGAGGGCCCAGTGCCAATTCAGTACCTGGGTACAATTTGGATTAGAGAGAACAGCTAGGCTGTGGGTCTGATTAGCAGGCCCACAGCCAGGGAAAGTCGTAAACCAGTGAAGCAAAAAGCAAAAATCTGGGTGATCATAGGATTGCAGACCCTACTCTCCTACAAGGAGCTCCCCGCGTCCGGAAGACGTGACGAACCACCTCTGGTCGGCTGAGAACTGCAGACTGAGAATGTCTGCACGAACGTTCAGAACCCCGGCCAGATGATTTGCCATCAGACAAATCTGACGGTCCTGAACCCAGAACCAGAGACGCAGAGCCTCTCTGCAGAGACACAGGGACCCTACTCCTCCCTGCTTGTTGACATACCACATCGCGGTGGTGTTGTCCGTCAGGACTTGAACCGACCGACCGCGAAGGAAGGGAGGAAGGCCTTGAGTGCCAAACGTATGGCCTGCAATTCCAGAAGGTTGATGTGATACAACCTTCCCTCTGGAGACCAAAGATCCTTGACCTCCAGATCCCCCAGATGAGCACCCCACCCTAGAGTGGATGCATCCGTGATCACTGTGGCCACCGATGGAGGCAGTTGAAAAGGCTTTCCTTGAGACAGATTGCCTTCCACGCCCCACCAAGACAGATCCGCCGCAGTGTCTCTGGAGATCCTCACTGACTCCCTGAGATCTCGGTTGTGCTGATACCACTGCCTGCGGAGGCACCACTGGAGTGTCCTCATGTGCCAGCGTGCATGGTTGACCAACAGAATGCAAGAAGCCATAAGACCGAGCAGACGAAGGACCTTCAGGACTGGAACGACCGCTCCATTGTGAAATAAAGGTATAATTTCCTGTATGTCGCAAATCCTTTGAAGAGGAGGGAATGCACGACACACAGTTGTGTCCAGTACCGCGCCTATGAACAGGTTGCGCTGGGAGGGCACCAGGTGAGACTTGGGTACATTTATCAAAAAACCCAACCTGTGCAACAACTGAATTGTCTCTTGCAGATGATGGAGCACCTTCTCTGGCGATTCTGCTTTGATCAGCCAGTCGTCCAGATAGGGGAACACTGGAATCCCCGACCTTCTGGGATGCGCTGCCATCACAGCCATCACCTTGGTGAAGACTCGAGGCGCAGTAGTAAGCCCAAACAGAAGGACCGCAAACTGGTAGTGTTGCAAACCCACCGTAAAACGGAGATACTTTCTGTGCGACTTCAGGATCGGAATGTGAAAATTCACATCCTGCAAGTCGATCAACACCATCCAGTCTTCTTCCATCAGCGCCTGAAGAACCTGTGCAAGAGTGAGCATCTTGAACCTCTCCTGTTTGAGATAGAGGTTCAAAACCCTGAGGTCCAGGATTGGACGAAGTCTGCCATCCTTCTTGGGGACCAAAAATACCGGGAGTAGCATCCCTGACCCCTTTCCTGCTCCGGAACCACCTCTATTGCACCCTTTCTGAAGAGTCAGGACTTCTTCCTGCAAGAGAAGCAGGTGGTCCTCTGAACAATAACCTTGACAAGGAGGGTAATTTAGGGGAAAATCCCGAAAGGGAAGAGCATACCCATTCTCTACGAGATTGAGAACCCAAAGATCTGATGTAACCGTTTCCCAATCTCGCAGAAAATAAGTAAGCCGACACCCTACAGGACCCGTATGATCCAGAATGGTGGATCTAGGGCTGCTTTGCTGATGTAGGTGGGGGGTGGGTATTAGAGGAGGAAGTTGAGGAGGAGGAGGCTTGACGTCCACGGGCACGACCCCTTGGTCTACCTCTGTAGGACTTGTACAAAGGATTCTGCTGTTGCTGCTGCTGTTGGTTCTGCTTATAGGAAGGAAAAGTAGACCTTCCAAAGCCCCGGAATTTCCTGGTGGAAGAGCCTCTAATCTGTAAGCCCAAGGACCTTGCCATCGCCCTGCTATCTTTGAACCTTTCTAAGGCAGCGTCAGCATTCTTCCCAAAAAGGCCAGTACCATCAAAAGGCAAATCCAACAGAGCAGCCTGAACATCAGTCGAAAATTCGGACGACTTTAACCAAGCGGCCCTTCTAGTGGCGATTGAAGATCCCATTATTCTAGCCACAGAGTCCGCCGTGTCCATGCCACTCTAAATCACCTGGCGAGCTGCAGCCTGAGTGTCAGACATTACCTTATTGAAGTTCTTCCTATCCTCCTCCGGAAGCTTAGATGATAACTGCTTAACCGTGTCCATCAAAGCATGTACATATCTGCCCAGCAGACAAGTAGCATTTGTGGATTTCAGGGCCATGCTACTTGACGAGAATACCTTCTTAGCATTCTGATCCAACCTTTTTGAGTCCTTATCCCCTGGAACCTGGGGAAAAGCACCTCTTTGACCAAGCCGCCTGAACCACCAGACTTTCCGGCGAAGGATGGGAAGTCAAGAACTCAGGGTCACCAGGCGCCACCCTCTAGCGTCTCGCCACTGTTCTAGACACTGCAGGAGCAGTCAGAGGCTTTTTCCAGACTTCCAATATCGGTTCAGTAAGAGCCTCAGTTAACGGGAGAGTCGGCTCAAAATCAGAAGAAGGTGAATGTAGAACCCCAGTAAGGATGTTAGATTTAAACTCTACAGAAGGCAAAGTCAAGTTCAGCAGTTCTGAAGCCTTCTTAATAACAACATGGTATGGAGCCACATCCATAGAGGGTGCATCAGAAACTGCAGGCAACCCCCATTCAGGTGAAAATTCCAAACCACTTGCACTATGCAGCTCCTCAAAATAATCTTCCTGATCCTGAAGTTCACCTTCCTCCACTTTAGGATCCTCATATTCCTTCTCTTCCTTCAGATGCTGAGCTCTACGCCTCGACCACTCCAACCGAACCAAAGTCGTCGGGTCCGGTAGCAACTCCGACGGAGTCTGGGCCGGCGTTGAGTGAGGAGCTGGAACAGCCGGAGGACGGGAAGCTGGAACCGGCATCGAATCTCGATTCTGATCCTGAAGTCGCTCCGGAGCCGGCAAAGCCGCGTGCGGAGTCGATGACCTCGGCGGCGCCGAACCAAGCCAAGGTGGATATGGCGTCGGCAAGAACGGCAGAAAAGGCACCGGAGCGTAAGCTTGAGGGACACCCAAGTTGTACGACAATGGACCCATGGGACCAGCCGGTGCACATTGCTCTCGCATACACGCCATACATAGCATTAAGGAAATGCGAGGGGTCCTGACCAGGACCAGGAAACGGAGGGTACGAACCCACTGGCTGCTCCAAAGGAGGCTGCACTGGAATCGTTTCTTCTTGACCCTCCTGTTCCTCTGGATGATGCACCAGAGTCGCCGAAGCATGAGGTTCTTCAACGTCTTCTTCCTCATGTGCAGAAGACTGACACGGATCCAGAGACGGATCCGGACCCGGAACCGGAGATGGCCCTCGGGACTGTAAAGACGAGGCTTCACCTACAGGCTCACAAGATGGTGAGGGAGACAAGAAGTCCTTACTATGCTTTCGAGAAGAAGACCTCTTCTTCGAATCCGACTCCCTGCCAGAATGGTGCCTCGAGCTATGCTTCTTCCTCTTATGTTTTTTCTTCGAGGATCCCGAAGCATATCCCGAAGCCAACTTCGATGCTGACTCCGATCGGGACCTCGACCTCGACTTCGGCTTCGACCTCGAGCGTCTTGATCTTGACCTTGAAGACCTCTTGGCATCCTTTCCTTTTACCTTGGCCAGAAGGAGTTTAGCTTCTCGTTCACGCAGAGCCTTCGGGTTCATTTTGGATCAGGATCGACAGCCTCCGACATCGTGGTCTGAGCCCAGACACCACAAGCAATCACAATGAGGATCGGTTAGGGACATCATCCTGGCACACGATCTGCACTGCTTAAACCCTGTCTTCTTCGACGACATCTTCGGCGGAAGACAGCAACTCGAAAAAGATACAGAAACACACAAATAGCAACAAAGTTACTATCCGAAACACAAGAGATCCCAAGAAACCGTTAGCGTCGACGACGCGGAAAAAAGGGACCTGATGTCATCACGCCGACGTGGCCTAATAAGGAGTCGGTGACGTCAGCCATAGTCGCGCGCGATGCCGTGCTCCTGTGACGTCGTCCACGCCGGCGTGCTACAAAAGAGTTTTCCAAACGTTGCTGATGCAGGGGGGATATTCACAAGGTGAGGAATCCACTTGCAGATGTATCTATCAGAAATAGAGGGCAACCACCCACAAGGGACAAGGGCAAGACAAGGCCAGATGACCCTTAATCAGAGGATTGCAATGGAAGGAAGGGAGGGGAGGGAGGACAGGGATAGAAAGCAATCCCCCAACCCTGGAGTAGCCAGAGCAGCAGGGCACCGGAGCACTGGAACCCCATCCTCCAAAGAACCAAAGGAGGAATGAACCGCCCCCACACAGAGTCACCCGTCAAGAACAAAGAAGGCACTCAGATGAGACCCAGCCCCCCCACATGGAGGTGAGTACCGAAGACCAACCCAAGGGTCCTCGCAGAATAGGGAAGGAAGGGGGGGCCATGAAGGAATCTACAGCTAGAATCGTCTCTACCAGATACATCGTTACCGAAGATAAGTAACGAATAAGTTACTTACCTTCAGTAACGCTTTTTCTGGTAGATACAGTATCTGACTGTGGATTCCTCACCTTGTGAATATCCCCCTGCGTCAGCAGCATCCAGAAATTCTTTTTTATAGCTTCGCGCCGACGTGGACCGACGTCACAGAGGCACGGCATCGCGCGCGACTCCGCTGATGTCACCCACCCCATATTAGGCCCACGCCGGCGTGATGACATTTGTTGCGCCCTTTTTTCCGTGCCTTCGAGGCACACGGACGGACCAATGACAGTAGAAAAATACAGAGTATACACAGTACACAATGTTGAGATAACACACATAGTGCGAAAACAATGAAGGAAAGCAAAATGTAATAAACATTTCCTTTGACAATAAATATATATACATATATATACAATAAGTATGGTATACAAGAGTGGACAACGGAAAGGCGGGTGGGTCAGTGAGGAATCCACAGGCAGATACTGTATCTACCAGAAAAAGCGTTACCGAAGGTAAGTAACTTGTTCTTCTGATAGATACATCTGCCAGTGGATTCCTCACCTTGTGAATAGATTCCCACAGCAGTCCCCACTCCCGGAGGAGGGTGTCCACTCTTCTATACCAAGAAATCTTGGAGGACAGAACGCGCAAAATGGCCGTCCCTCCTCACCTCGGTATCCAAGCAGTAATGCTTCGCGAAAGTGTGGAGGGAGGCCCAAGTCGCGGCTCTGCAAATGTCCTCCACGGGCACACCTCTGGAAAGAGCAGATGTTGCAGACTTAGCTCTAGCGGAATGAGCCCTTATACCCTCTGGAGGTTCCATACCCTCCAGGGAGTAGCAGATTTTGATGCATAAAATTATCCATCTTGAGAGCGTGCGCTTGTGCACAGATCTTCCTTTCCTGCGGCCAGCAAATCCAACGAACAGCTGGTCATCCAACCTGAACTCCCTTGTCCTGTCCAGGTAGAAGCTCACCGCCCTCTTAGGGTCCAAGCGATGAAGCCGCTCCTCCTCCTTGGAAGGGTGAGGGGGAGGATAAAAGGTAGGGAGGGTAACGGATTGCCCCAAGTGGAAAGGTGTTACCACCTTCGGGAGAAAAGCAGCCCTGGTCCTAAGAACCATTCGATCAGCATGAATGGATAAAAACGGGGGCTTTGAACTAAGAGCTTGAAGCTCACTTACCCTCCTTGCCGAGGTAATTGCTACAAGGAAGACTGTCTTGAAAGACAAAAGTCTCAAGAGACATGAGTGTAAGGGTTCAAAAGGTGAACCCATCAAGAATGTAAGAACAAGGTTTAAGTCCCATTGAGGTACAATAAAAGGAGTAGGAGGAAATTTATTTGTAAGGCCCCTGATGAATCGTAAAACAATAGGTGACTTAAACAAAGAGGGCTGGTCAGGCAAACAAAGGAAAGCCGATAAGGCTGACAAATAACGCTCAATAGTTGCCACTGCAAAACCCTGCTGGGCCAAGGAAAGAGCAAATTGAATATTGAATATTGGACAAACGAGCCCTTAAAGGGTCAATGGACTTTTCCCCACACCAAGCAACAAACTTTGACCATCTATAGGAATAAATGGACTTAGTGGAGTCACGCCTGGCTGACAAAATGACATCCACCACATCGTGTGGGAGAGAAAAGGAACTCAGGTTGCCCCGTTCAATCTCCAGGCATGAAAGTGTAAGGTCTGGAGGTGGGGGTGTAGAATTGCCCCTCCATCTGGGAGAGGAGATCTGCCCTGTGAGGGAGACGGAGCGGCGGGTGAGAGGAGAGGTGGAGAAGGTCTGAGTACCACACCCTTCTTGGCCAATCCGGGGCGATCAATATAACTTGGGCCCGGTCTTGGCGAATTTTCCTCAGAACCCGAAGAATCAAGGGTATGGGAGGAAACGCGTAAAGGAGTTGCGAGTCCCAACTCAACTGAAACGCATCCCCCAAGGCTCCCTAGATCGGAAACTGGAGGCTGCAGAATGACGGGTAGTGAGCATTCTCGCGAGTGGCGAACAGGTCACCCCGAGGAGTTCCCCACGTCCGAAAGACGTGACGAACTACCTCTGGACGAAGCCTCCACTCGTGGTCGGCAGAGAACTGCCGACTGAGACTGTCTGCACAAACGTTCAGAACTCCGGCCAGATAATTTGCCATCAGACAAATCTGATGGTCCGGAACCCAGGACCAGAGATGCAAAGCCTCTCTGCAGAGACACAGGGACCCTACTCCTCCCTGCTTGTTGACATACCACATCGCGGTGGTGTTGTCCGTCAGGACTTGAACCGACCGACCGCGAAGGAAGGGTGGAAGGCCTTGAGTGCCAAAGGTATGGCCCGCAATTCCAGAAGGTTGATGTGATACAACCTTCCCTCTGGAGACCAAAGACCCTTGACCTCCAGATCCCCCAGATGAGCACCCCACCCTAGAGTGGATGCATCCGTTATCACCGTGGCCACCGATGGAGGAAGTTGAAAAGGCTTTCCTTGTGACAGATTGCCTTCCACGCTCCACCAAGACAAATCCGCTGCAGATTCTCTGGAGAACCTGACTGACTCTCTGAGATCTCCGTTGTGCTGATACCACTGCCTGTGCAGGCACCACTGGAGTGCCCTCATGTGCCAGCGGGCATGGTTGACCAACAGAATGCAAGAAGCCATCAGATCGAGCAGACGTAGGACCTTCAGGACTGGAGAATAAAGGAATCATTTCCTGTATATCGCGAATCCTTTGAGGAGGAGGGAATATACGGCATACAGAAGTGTCCAGTACCGCACCTAGGAACAGGTTGCGCTGGGAGGGCACCAGGTGAGATTTGGGTACATTTATCGAAAAACCCAACCTGTGCAACAACTGAGTTGTCTCCTGTAGGTGATTGAGCACCTTCCCCAGTGACTCTGCTTGAATCAGCCAGTTGTCCAGATACGGGAATACAGGTATCCCCGACCTCCTGAGATGTGCTGCCACCACCGCCATCACCTTGGTGAAGACTCGAGGCGCAGTAGTAAGACCAAACAGAAGGACCGCAAACTGGTAGTGTTGCGACCCAACCGTAAAACGGAGATACTTTCTGTGGGACTTCAGGATCGGAATATGAAAATACGCATCCTGGAAATCGATCGACACCATCCAGTCTTCTTCCAACAGCGCTTGAAGAACCTGTGCAAGAGTGAGCATCTTGAACTTTTCCTGTTTCAGGTAAAGGTTCAAGATCCTGATATCCAGGATTGGTCAAAGCCTGCCATCCTTCTTGGGGATCAGAAAATACCGGGAGTAGCATCCCTGACCCCTTTCCTGCTCCGGAACCACCTCTATCGCACCTTTTCTGAACAGTGCCAGGACTTCTTCTTGCAGGAGAAGCAGGTGGTCCTCCGAACAATAACCCTGGCAAGGAGGGTAATTTGGGGGAAACTCCCGAAGAACAAGTTACTTACCTTCGGTAATGCTTTTTCTGGTAGATACTATATCTGCCTGTGGATTCCTCACCTTGTGAATATCCCCCTTGCGTCAGCAACGTTCGGAATTTTTCTTCGTAGTACGCCGACGTGGGCGACGTCACAGGAGCACGGCATCGCGCGCGACTCCGTCTGACGTCACCGACCCCATATCAGGCCCACGGCGGCGTGATGACGTCAGTTCCGCCCTTTTTTCCGTGCCTTCGAGGCACACGGACGGACCAACGATAGCAAATATGCAAATATACAATGTACACAGTACATATAGAACAAAATCAATACAATAGTATAAACCATATATACAGAAAGACCAGGTATAGCAGAGTGGACAAGGGGGAGGCGGGTGGGTCAGTGAGGAATCCACAGGCAGATATAGTATCTACCAGAAAAAGCATTACCGAAGGTAAGTAACTTGTTCTTCTGATAGATACATCTGCCGTGTGGATTCCTCACCTTGTGAATAGATTCCCACAGCAGTCCCCACTCCCGGAGGAGGGTGTCCACTCTGCTACACCAGGAAATCTTGGAGGACAGAGCGCGCGAAGTGGCCATCCCTCCTCACCTCGGTATCCAAGCAGTAATGCTTCGCGAAAGTGTGGAGGGAGGCCCAAGTCGCGGCCCTGCAAATATCCTCAACAGGTACACCCCTAGACAAAGCAGATGTTGCAGACTTTGCCCTAGTTGAATGAGCTGTAATACCCTCAGGAGGGTCCTTACCCGCAAGTGAGTAGCAGATTTTGATGCACAGGATTATCCACCTGGAAAGAGTGCGCTTGTGCACCGCTCTGCCCTTCTTGCAGCCAGCAAAGCCAACAAACAGCTGGTCGTCCATCCGGAAGTCCTTAGTCCTGTCCAGATAGAAAGACACCGCCCTCTTAGGGTCCAGGCGATGCAGTCTCTCTTCCTCCTTAGATGGGTGAGGGGGAGGATAGAAGGTAGGAAGGGTAATGGACTGCCCAAGATGGAAAGGAGTCACCACCTTAGGCAGAAAAGCAGCCCTGGTCCTAAGAACCATCCTTTCAGCATGAATGGTCAGGAATGGGGGTTTGGAACTTAGAGCTTGAAGCTCACTTACCCTCCTTGCCGAGGTGATTGCAACGAGGAAGATAGTTTTAAAAGAGAGAAGCCTCAATGGACACTTGTGCAAGGGTTCGAAGGGAGAACCCATTAAGAAGGTCAGCACAAGATTCAAATCCCAATGAGGAACAACAAAAGGAGTAGGAGGGAACATATTTATGAGACCCCTCAAGAATCTCAAAACCACCGGAGATTTAAAGAGAGATGGCTGATCCGGCAAACATAGAAACGCCGATAAGGCTGAAAGATACCCCTTGACCGTGGCCACAGCCAAACCTTGCTGCGCCAGATAAAGGGCAAATTGTAAAATATTAGACAAATGAGCCTTCAAAGGGTCAACATCTCTCTCCCTGCACCAAGAAACAAATTTTGACCACCTATAGGAGTAAATGGACTTAGTGGTGTCACGCCTGGCAGAGAGAATGACATCCACTACCTCGTGAGGGAGAGAAAAAGAACTCAAGTTGCCCCGTTCAATCTCCAGGCATGAAGGTGTAATGTCTAGAGGTGGGGGTGTAAAACCTGCCCCTCCATCTGAGAGAGGAGGTCTGCCCTGTGAGGGAGACGGAGCGGCGGGTGAGAGGAGAGGTGGAGTAGGTCCGAATACCACACCCTTCTTGGCCAATCCGGAGCGACCAATATGACTTGGGCCCGGTCTTGACACATCTTCCTCAGAACCCGAGGAATCAAAGGTATGGGAGGAAACGCGTAAAGGAGTTGATCTTCCCAACTCAACTGAAACGCGTCCCCCAATGCTCCTTGCATCGGATACTGGAGACTGCAGAATGAAAGGCAGTGCGCATTCTCGCGAGTGGCGAATAGATCCACCCGAGGAGTCCCCCACATCTGAAAGATGTCGTGAACAACCTCCGGGTGAAGCCTCCACTCGTGGTCGGCAGAGAACTGCCGACTGAGACTGTCTGCACGAACGTTCAGAACTCCGGCCAGATGATTTGCCACCAGACAAATCTGATGGTCCTGAACCCAGGACCAGAGACGCAGAGCCTCTCTGCAGAGACACTGCGACCCTACTCCTCCCTGCTTGTTGATGTACCACATCGCAGTCGTGTTGTCCGTCAGGACTTGAACCGAACGACCGCGAAGGGAAGGGAGGAAGGCCTTGAGCGCCAAACGTATCGCCCTCAATTCCAGAAGGTTGATGTGAAACAACCTTTCTTCCGGAGACCAAAGACCTTTGACCTCCAGGTCTCCCAGATGAGCACCCCACCCGAGAGTGGATGCATCCGTTATCACTGTGGCCACTGATGGAGGCAGTTGAAAAGGCTTTCCTTGCGACAGATTGCCTTCCACGCCCCACCAAGACAGATCCGCTGCAGCTTCTCAGGAGATCTTCACTGACTCCCTGAGATCTCCGTTGTGCTGATACCACTGCCTGCGGAGGCACCACTGGAGTGCCCTCATGTGCCAGCGTGCATGACTGACCAACAGAATGCAAGAAGCCATCAGACCGAGCAGACGAAGGACCTTCAGGACCGGAACAACCGCTCCATTGTAGAATAAAGGAATCATCTCCTGAATGTCGTGAATCCTTTGAGGTGGAGGGAATGCACGACATACAGTAGTGTCCAGTACCGCACCTATGAACAGGTTGCGCTGGGAGGGCACCAGGTGAGATTTGGGTACGTTTATCGAAAAACCCAACCTGTGTAACAACTGAGTTGTCTCTTGCAGATGATGGAGCACCTTCTCCGGCGACTCTGCTTTGATCAGCCAGTCGTCTAGATAAGGGAATACAGGAATCCCTGACCTTCTGAGATGCGCAGCCACCACTGCCATCACCTTGGTGAAAACTCGAGGCGCAGTAGTAAGTCCAAAGGGAAGGACCGCAAACTGGTAGTGCTGCGATCCCACCGTAAAACGGAGATACTTCCTGTGCGACTTCAGGATTGGGATGTGAAAATACGCATCCTACAAGTCGATCGACACCATCCAGTCTTCTTCCATCAGCGCCAGAAGAACCTGAGCAAGGGTGAGCATTTTGAACTTCTCCTGTTTGAGATAGAGGTTCAAAATCCTGAGATCCAGGATCGGCTGAAGCCTGCCATCCTTCTTGGGAATCAAGAAATACCGGGAGTAGCACCCTTGACCCCTCTCCTGCTCTGGAACCACCTCTATTGCACCCTTTCGAAACAGTGCCAGGACTTCCTCCTGCAGGAGAAGCAGGTGGTCCTCCGAACAATAACCTTGGCAAGGAGGGTAATTGGGAGGGAACTCCTGAAAAGGAAGTGCATACCCATTCTCTACGAGATTGAGAACCCAAAGATCTGATGTAACCGATTCCCAATCTCGTAGAAAATGAGTAAGCCGACCCCCTACTGGCCCTACATGATCCAGAATGGTGGATCTAGGGCTGCTTTGCTGATGCGGGTGGGGGTTGGGCATTATTGGAGGAAGTGGAGGAAGAGGAGACTTGACGTCCACGTCCACGACCCTTCTGTCTACCTCTATAGGACTTATATAGAGGGTTCTGCTGCTGCTGCTGTTGTTGTTGACCTTGCTTGAAGGGACGAAAAGAAGATCTACCAAATCCTCTGAATTTTCTAGTTGTCGACCCTCTCATCTGGAGACCCAAAGATCTTGCAGTGGCACGGCTGTCCTTAAACCTTTCCAAGGCTACATCAGCCTTTTTACCAAAAAGGCCAGTTCCTTCAAAAGGTAAGTCCAGCAATGTAGACTGCACATCCGCAGAGAAATCCGAGGACTTTAACCATGCTGCCCTCCTGGTCGCAATAGAGGAACCCATAATTCTGGCAACAGAATCCACAGTGTCCATGCCGCTCTGAATGACCATGCGCGCAGCAGCTTGAGTGTCAGAGATCACCTCATTAAAGTTCTTCCTATCCTCCTCAGGAAGCTTAGGTGACAATTGCTTCACTGAGTCCATTAGTGCATGCACATACCTTCCTAAAAGGCAAGTAGCATTTGTTGACTTAGGAGCCATGCTCCCAGAAGAGAAAGTCTTCTTCGCAGACTGATCTAATTTCTTTGATTCTTTGTCAGCTGGCACTTGAGGGAAAGAGCCTGCAGCCCTATTAGAGCAAGCCGCCTGTACCACAAGACTTTCTGGAGATGGATGTGAAGAAAGGAATGCAGGGTCATCAGGAGCCACCCTATAGCGCCTTGCAATAGCTCTCGAAACTGCAGGAGCAGATAATGGCCTCTTCCAAATCTCTTTTATTGGATCCGTCAAGGCATCAGTAAATGGCAGTGTAGGTTCAACAATTGAAGAGGGAGAGTGCAAGACTTCAGTGAGGATGTTGGGCTTGTACTCAACTGTGGGCAGCTTCAAGTTGAGAAGATCAGCAGCCTTCCTAATAACCACGTGATAGGGTGCCACATCCCTAGACGGAGCATCAGAAGTCGAAGGTAGACCCCACTCGGGAGAGAGTTCCAGACCACTAGCATCCCGAAGTTCATCGAAATCATCATCATGATCAGGAAGTTCGCCTTCTTCCACATCAGAACTTTCATCATCCCTTTGTTCGAGAAGACGCTGAGCTCTTCGTCTCGACCACTCCAATCGAATCGAAGTCGACGGATCCGGTAACGACTCCGACGGAGCCGGTTCCGACGTCGATCGAGGAGCCGGAGCAGTAGGACGAGAATCATGGACAGGTGTGGTACCTCGATCTCGACTACGAGGTCGATCCGGAGTCGGCGAAGCCGCATGCGGAGTCGAAGACCTCGGCGGAGCCGTACCGAGCCAAGGTGGAAGAGGCGCCGGCATAAAAGGCATAAATGGAGCTGGGGCGTACGACTGAGGAATGCCCAGATTGTACGATAATGGACCCATGGGACCAACAGGCGCTCCAGCGGGGTACATCGCCCTGGAATATACTCCAAACATCGCATTGAGAAAATGCGAGGGATCCTGACCAGGACCAGGAAAGGGAGGGTACGGACCTACCGGATGTTCCAACGGATGTCGTTCCGACACATTCTCACTCTGACCTTCTGGGTCTACAGGAGTCTCCATTGGAGCCGGAGCCTGAGGAATCACCTCTTCTTCCTCTTCATGTTCCGAAGGATGCGAGGATACCGGATCCGGTTCTGGTTCCGGAGTCGGAGAACCTTTGATTGACAAGGCAGGCGAAGGAGAGACAAAGTCCTTACGGTGTTTGTGAGACTTTTTCTTTGAGTCAGAGGATTCCTTCCCTGAATGATGCCTTGAACTGTGCTTCCTCCTCTTATGCTTTCTCCTCGAGGAGCTCGAAGCGTGACCTGAAGCCGACTTAGATCTAGACCTAGATCTTTCTCTGGATCTTGACTTCACTTTAGATCTCGACTCCTCTCCAGATCTCGAACCCGCTCTGGATCTCGACGCCGATCTCGACTTCGATCGAGACCTTTGCTTCGACTTCGATCGTCTCGACGTCGATCTCGAATATCTTCCAGTATCCTGTTTTACCTTCGCTAAAAGTAGTTTAGCTTCACGCTCCCGAAGCGCCTTTGGGTTCATTTTAAAACAGGAACTGCAGTTTTTAACGTCGTGATCCGAACCAAGACACCACAAACAATCCTTATGTGGGTCAGTGATAGACATCATGCGGGCACAAGACCTACATTGCTTAAAGCCCGTTTTCCTCGACGACATCTTCGGTGAAGAATTAAGTCGTAAAAGAGAAACAGTGACAATTATAAAACAGCTAGATACTAAGTATCGCAGAAGATCCCGAAAACCGTTAGCGTCGAAGACGCGGAAAAAAGGGAACTGACGTCATCATGCCGGCGTGGGCCTGATATGGGGTCGGTGACGTCAGACGGAGTCACGCGCGATGCCGTGCTCCTGTGACGTCGCCCACATCGGCGTACTACGAAGAAAATTTCCGAACGTTGCTGACGCAAGGGGGATATTCACAAGGTGAGGAATCCACACGGCAGATGTATCTATCAGAAAGGGAAGAGCATACCCATTCCCCACGAGATTGAGAACCCAAAGATCCAATGTAATCAATTCCCAATCTCATAGGAAATGGGTAAGCCAACTGGACCCACATGATCCGGAATGGCGGATCTAGGGCTGCTTTGCTGCGTTGGCAGGGGGCTGGGACGGGGAAGAGGAGGAAGAGGAGGAAGCTTGACGGCCTCAAGAACGGGTTCTTTGCTTGCCCCTATAAGACCTGTACAGCGTGTTTTGCTGCTTCTGCGGCTGTTGCTGCGTTGTCTTGTAGGATCAAAAAGAAGATCTGCTAAATCCTCTAGAACGTCTCCCAAAGGTGCCCCTGGTCTGAAGGCCCAATGACTTAGCCGTCGCCCTGCTGTCTTTAAAGCGTTCTAAAGCATCGTCTGCCTTCTTGCCAAATAAACCAGACCCGTCGAATGGGAGATCCATCAATGTAGACTGGACAACTGTCGAAAACTCACTCGATTTCAGCCACGCAGTTCTCCTGGTTGCCACAGAAGAGCCCATGACCCTAGCCACAGAGTCTGCCGTGTCCAATCCACTCTGAATCACCTGCCTTGCTGCAGCCTGAGTGTCAGAAATTACCTCCTGGAAGTCTTTTCTATCCTCCTCAGGTATCTTGGGCACTGTAGGAGAGTAGGGTCTGCAATCCTATGATCACCCAGATTTTTGCTTTTTGCTGCACTGGTTTACGACTTTCCCTGGCTGTGGGCCTGCTAATCAGACCCACAGCCTAGCTGTTCTCTCTATCCAAATTGTACTCAGGTACTGAATTGGCACTGGGCCCTCTCCAAGTCCCTGTACCCAGGGCTGAGGTGCACCCAGAAGTCTCCCAGGGGCTGAAGCATGTATTATGCCACCCCTGGATTGACTAACTAAAACTGACACAACTGGCTGCACGACAGCTGGGGCAAGGTGGTGTACTCACCCTTTGCTTTAGATATAGTATACCTATATCTAACCCTAAATGGGCACACAGATCTCCTATCAGTCACTCCTATGGCAGGCCTTAACAATCCTGAAGGCAGAGTGCTTGGAATCGTGTGAGATGGTGCTCTGGCATGAGCTGAGCCTGTCTGCGGCTTTCGGGATCCATCCCTTAGCCGTTTCCATGATATCGCATACCATATACTCTTAAGTGCATTATAATCCTCGCGGGTAAATGCCAACTCTGGTATCGCTTTATCAAAACATGTCGAGTAAGGTGTCATACGAATTGGAATACTAACCCCTCGCCAATTCTGGCGACGGGGTTAGCATTCCACCCTTCTAGAGGGACACGACATGCATGTAACCTATAACCCGGTTAAAAGTCAGACAGAGCCTTAGCATCCACAAAATGGATGCTGCCACTGAGACACAAGTCTGCCCTCCTGCTGCTGGGAGTCCTCCCAGAGCAGGAGATAAGGACAAAGGGTTTCCTGCCAGGGGCGGTGCCAGCACCGTCCCAGACAGGGTTTTGTGTATTGTAGGTAGGCAGGGCTTTAGAGGAAGGTGACTGCACGTGGCACCCCGGTGCTCACTGTGCATAGGCTGGCTGGAACCAGTTCCAGGGACACTCCAGACCCTGTGCTGGGGAAAAGCCCGCCAAGGAAGTGGGTGTAACCACCCCCCTCCTGGTCCCACCCATAGGGCAGGACTTAGTCGCGTGCCAGCCCCCTTTTACAGGTAGGAACTGGCCCCCTTCCAAATCAGATCATCTTTGAATCCTGAAACTACTTTCCACGAAAGGAACTCAAGACTTCTTCCTAAGATTTCTCCCTTGTGACTAAGGAGTAGTCACCCTGCATCCGCAGGCACCATCTTAAGAACACTGCGGTCTGCTGCACGTCTCTCCTCCGGATCAAGACTGCCCAGCTCGACGAGAACCGGCTTCCCTGGCACCTCTGACCTCTACCTACATCATCAGTCACGCTGAGATTCGTGGGTGTGACGAGACCTCGAGGGACCGGCCATCTTCAAGACTGCACGACTTCTGCACAGCAAGCCCGCTGAGTAATTTCCTGGCGAGTGCTTTGGGGTCCGAGAAGCCCCGACCCTGAGCAGCTCCAGCACCGAAGTGCAGCCTCCCAGCATCTCCACGATCTGCGTGGGGCCCTTCTGCTTTTTGCTGCTCACCGCGTTGTTTGTCTACTAGCCCGCTGGCTTGTGGCCTTCTGAACGACGCCCGACGACATTTCTGCTGCTGGTCTGGTTGCTCCAGGCTGGCCCTTGCTCCCTTCCAAAAGAGGAGCACCCCGGACCCTCCTGGTCCACTCAAGACGCCATTTTGAGTCCACCGCGTGGGCTTGAACTAGCCAAGGCTTGTTGCCCAATCCTGGGTAACTTCGACGCCGACAGCTTCATCCATCGTGGGACAGCTCGCCTCTCCATCCTGGTCGCCGACAACGCCTCCTGGTCCGTGAGATCTGCAGAGCCAGCGTCGCCCACTCACCTAGTCGAGGTGACTTCGCCCGGTGCCATCCTGGTGCCCACTTAATCACTGGCTAGTGATTCAAGAACTTGGTCCCCTCTGCTTTCAGGTTTCTTCTTCCTCGATCCAGGCTTGGATCCAATGAACTTTCCTTCACTGGTCGCCTGCCAGCAACTTCCTTCTTCCAGGCTCCTGGTCCGGCAACGAGATCCCTGACGTCTTTTCAGACCTATGCAGCTGCAGCCCCTGGGCTAGGTAACTTCGGCACTTCGGTGTCCCAGCATAGCCTCACTATCCTAGGGTCAGGATCCACTGTCGTTTTCTCCCTACCAGGTCGGGTTCACCCGTGAACACTAACTTTGCCTTTACTAGCCTCCATAGACTTTGTCCCGCATCCCGCGTGAGAGTGCACACTCTGCACCCGAGTCCCCTAGGTCTCCTAGAAGTAATCTAACGATTCCCTAGTCAAGTCCTAGCGATTCCAAAGCCTATTAGTACTGTACTTACCTGCTAGTAATTTCGCATTCCACTTTTAAAGTATATGGTTTTTCGTGCCCCTCGGGCATTTGTGTATAACGTGCTAACTTAAGTATTTTCGTAAGAGTTTTGTTGTGTGCCTAGCACCCTGTCCTCATAAAGAGTACAGGGTTGTTGTGATTCTAATAAATACATTGTTTATTTTCATAACACTTGTGTGGTGTCCTTTCACTGGGTGTTCAAGGGGTAATGTGATGGTAAAACAGCTGGCTTAACACACCCTCTAGAGTCTTAGCCTTAGACTGCTCGTATCCATGCTACTAGGATAGCTGGTCTATAAGGTTGACTTACAACCAATCATCAATAAGGGTTGTTTGGACTGATATATAGTGATCACTACAATAGTGAGCACTGCACATCAGGCCAACTTCTCACATTGGTGAGCAGCGGTTGGGATTTGAGCTTGCTGTTGTTTTACCACACATGCCCTAAGAATATCTTGTGAAAGATCACATAAGTACTAAAGGTACATATAACTTAGCTTAGAATACTCTGAGTTCTACTGAACCAGCTGTTGTAGCTCCTAGGGCTTAGCACACCCTAAACTACAACTCTAGCAAGGGATCAGTAGGCAAACATATAGTGTAGGTAAGTGCACCACTTACACCTCACTAGAAAAGCATGTCTACCCAGGGAGATTCTACTGAGACTCCCCTGGTCAGTGTTGACCCTCCACAGGTCACTTCAAGATATGCAGCTCTCAGTTTCCAGGAGATGAGACAGATCTGTGTCTCCAGAAAACTGAAGCAGGGGTCTAACCCCACCATTCCCTTTCTGATAGGTCTCTTAGAGACATATGATGCCAGAAACCTTTCTCAGTTACATGAGAACATGCCAGCCTTAGAGGGAACCTCTGGGGATCCAGATCTCCCCAACATTGCTACTGCAGTTGAGGAGGAGGATCAAGAGGAACTCTCTGGGGATGAGGTAGACAAAGGTCTTGAGGTAGTCAGAAGGCTAACCAGGGCCAACTTAGACTTACTTGGGCTAGGATCTGGGAGACCCCCAGTACTAACCCGAAGTGGGCCTAACCTTGGAGTTAGGAGAGATAGATCTCTTTCTAGGGACTCCAATAGATCTCTGCACTCTAATGCCTCTTCTCAGGGGAGAAGGAATGCTCCACAGAGGAGATTTACTTCCCCTCAGAGAAGGGAGCATGAAGCTAGGATGAGACAAGCTGAACTGAGGATTGAAAGGGAAGAAATTGCCCTGGCCAAAGAGAAGCTTGCCCTGGCAAGAGAGCAGCAGATGAGTGGGTTAGCTCCCACTGGTGGCAGCAATCTCCCAAGAGATAGAGAGAAGGGTTTAGATACTAAACACCTGACTAAAATAGTGCCCCCCTTTAAGCAAGGGGATGATATCCAGAAATGGATGGCTGCTCTGGAGAGGGCCTGCACTGTGCAGTGCATTCCCCAGAGTCAGTGGGCAGCTATACTGTGGCTCTCCTTTGATGGTAAAGGTAGAGATAAGCTCCTCACTACAAGAGTGGAGGATGCTAACAATTACCAGGTCCTGAAGAATACACTGGTTGATGGGTTTGGTTTAACCACTGAGCAGTACAGGTTGCTGTTCAGAGACACCCAGAAAACTCGGTCTCAGGACTGGTCTGACTTTGTGGATTGTGCCACTAAGGCTTTGGAGGGCTGGTTGCTGGGTAGCAAGGTTACAGATTACACAGGATTGTATAATCTAATGATGAGAGAACAAATTTTAAACAATTGTCAGAACCAGTTGCTGCACCAGCACCTTGTTGATTCAGATCTGACCTCTCCCCAAGAATTGGGAAAGAAGGCAGACAAATGGGTCAGGACAAGGATCAAGCAGAACCAGAACCAGAACCAGGGTGGTCAGAAGAAAGCAGACCAGAAGGGTAATGTTAAGAATGAGCAAAATGACCAGAAGTCTTCACCAGGTCCCCAACAAACCAAAGAGGGTGGGGGTCAGGCTTCCCAGAAGAAGAAGACTCAGGAAGGCCAGTCAAAAAGGTGGTGCCAGTACTGTAAAAGTAAATCTCACTGGTTTAGTGAGTGCACCAAAAGAGGAGGACAAACTCCTGCCACTACAGCCCCTAAGGCAACTGCACCCCCTAGTACAGTCAGTAGTGGTAGTGTACCTCCCAAGGCATTAGTTGGGTTAACCTTGGGTACTGAGGGGTCTGACAACCTAGTTGGCACACTCACTCAGGCTGTCCTTGTCTGTACAGGGGATGTGGATATGTCCCCTGAGATAAGTCCCAATACTTTGGGCAAATACAGGCAGACACCTTTAATAAATGGCAAAATGGCTCAGGCCTATAGGGACACTTGTGCCAGTGTCACCATGGTGACACCTAACTTTGTGGACCCTGGACAGATCATGCCAGGTACTGATTTCCTGGTGACCAATGCCAGCAATGTCACTACTAGTCATAGTGTGGCAATTGTGGCTTTCTCCTGGGGTGGAGTGAAGGGACAAAAGAAAGTTGTAGTCAGTTCAGACCTCCCAGTTGATTGTTTGTTGGGCAATGATTTGGAGTCATCACAATGGTCAGAAGTGGAGCAGAGGACTCACATGGAGATGTTAGGCTTGCCAGCACATGTGCTTGCTGTGACTAGGTCACAGGCCAGAAGATGCCCCACTGAACAGGTGCTGGATCCTGAAATTATGGACCAGACACCTTCCAAGAAGAAGAGCAGTAAGGGTAAGGCTTTGCCTTCCCCCTTGCCCCAGGTTGAGGATCAAGTCTCTGAGGAGGCTGATCTAGAGGAGCTGAGGGAAACTGAGCCTAAAGAGCTTGAACTTGATCAAGTTGAGTTTCTGGGCTCAGGGGGACCCTCCAGAGCAGACCTGGGGAAGGAACAGTTGAGCTGCCCTTCCCTTGAACCCCTCAGACAGCAGGCTGCTGCTGAGGCTGCAGGGAATGCCACAGGTGCCCACAGGGTATACTGGGAAGATGGACTCCTGTACTCTGAGTCAAGAGACCCCAAGCCTGGTGCAACCAGGAGGCTGGTCATCCCCTTGTCTCTGAGAGGTTTCCTTCTCACCTTGGCCCATGAGATTCCCCTTGCAGGTCATTTAGGTCAGACAAAGACTTGGGACAGGCTTGTCTCACACTTTCACTGGCCCCATATGAATGAGAATACCAAGGAGTTTTGTCGCTCCTGTGTCACTTGCCAAGCCAGTGGTAAGTCAGGTGGCACAACAAAGGCCCCCCTCATACCACTACCTGTGGTGGGGGTTCCCTTTGAAAGAGTGGGGATTGACATTGTTGGTCCAATGGAACCCCAGACAGCATCAGGGCACACGTTTATACTGGTGGTGGTGGACCATGCCACCAGGTATCCTGAAGCTATTCCCCTGAGGACCACCACAGCCCCTGTGGTGGCAAGAGCCCTAGTTGGAGTGTTCTCCAGAGTGGGTTTTCCAAAGGAGGTCGTTTCTGACAGAGGTACAAACTTCATGTCAGGATATCTGACTGCCATGTGGAAAGAGTGTGGTGTGAACTATAAGTTCACCACACCCTATCATCCACAATGCAATGGGCTTGTTGAGAGATTCAACAGGACCCTGAAAGGGATGATTCATGGACTACCTGAACCTCTTAGGAGAAGATGGGATGTCCTGATCCCCTGCCTCTTGTTTGCTTACAGAGAGGTCCCACAGAAGGGGGTTGGCTACAGCCCTTTTGAGCTTCTGTATGGGCACCCTGTAAGAGGACCCCTGTGTTTGGTGAAGGAAGGATGGGAGAGACCTCTCAAAAAGCCTGCAACCAACATAGTGGACCATGTACTTGGTCTCCGCTCCAGGATGGCTGAGTACATAGAAAAGGCATCTAAAAACCTTGAGGCCAGCCAGGAACTTCAAAAAGCTTGGCATGACCAAAAGGCTGTTCTGACTGTATACCAGCCAGGACAGAAGGTGTGGGTGCTGGAGCCAGTGGCCCCAGCAGCTCTGAAAGACAAATGGTCTGGGCCCCACACCATCATTGAGCAAAAGGGAGAGGTTACCTACTTGGTGGACCTTGGAACTCCCAGGAGCCCTCTCAGAGTGCTCCATGTTAACAGGCTCAAGGCATATGTTGACAGGAAGGACATGAGCTTGCTCATGGCCACAGATGAGGGACAGGAGGAAGAGAGTGACCCTCTCCCAGACCTGCTCACTCAGAATCCTGATGATGGATCAGTTGATGGTGTTGTCTTTTGTGGCAGCCTCACTGAACATCAGCAACAGGATTGCAGGCAAGTCTTGCAATCCTTCAGACATATGTTCTCTCTGACACCCAGCCAAACTGATTGGTGTACCCATGATGTTGACACTGGAGACAGTCTGCCTGTCAAGAGTAAAATCTACAGACAGCCTGATCATGTTAGAGACTGCATCAAAACTGAAGTGCAGAAAATGTTGGAGCTGGGAGTCATTGAGCCCTCAGATAGCCCTTGGGCTAGCCCAGTAGTTCTAGTGCCAAAGCCTCACACCCAGGGTGGTAAGAAAGAGATGAGGTTTTGCGTAGACTACAGAGGCCTCAATGCAGTCACTAAGACTGATGCCCACCCAATACCAAGAGCAGATGAACTTATAGATAAATTGGCTTCTGCCAACTTCTTAAGTACATTTGATTTGACAGCTGGGTATTGGCAAATCAGGTTAGCTGAGGAGGCCAAACCCAAGACAGCATTTTCTACCCCTGGAGGGCATTATCAATTTGTGGTAATGCCCTTTGGACTGAAAAATGCACCTGCCACCTTCCAAAGGTTGGTGAATCAAGTCCTCACTGGGCTGGATGACTTCTGTGCAGCATATCTAGACGATATTGCTGTCTTTAGCTCCACCTGGGAGGATCACCTGGTCCACCTGAGGAAAGTGTTAGAGGCTCTGCAAAAGGCAGGCCTCACTATCAAGGCCACAAAGTGCCAGATAGGGCAGACACAGGTTGTATACCTGGGCCACCTTGTAGGTGGAGGCCAGGTTCAGCCACTGCAGAGTAAGATACAGGCCATCAAGGACTGGACTCCTCCAATCACCCAGACTCAGGTTCGAGCTTTCTTGGGCCTGACTGGGTACTATAGGAAGTTTGTCAGAAATTATGGGTCCATAGTGACCCCCCTTAATGACCTGACAAGCAAAAAGATGCCAAAGAAAGTTCAGTGGACAGCAAGCTGTCAGAAAGCATTCAATGACCTAAAACAGGCCATGTGCACAGCACCTATCCTCAAGAGTCCAGATTACTCCAAGCCATTCATTGTCCAAACAGATGCTTCTGAGTTGGGTGTGGGAGCTGTTCTGTCTCAACTGAATTTTGATGGTAATGATCAGCCTATTGCTTTCATTAGCAGGAGGTTGACACCCAGAGAGAAAAATTGGTCAGATATTGAGAGGGAGGCCTTTGCTGTGGTCTGGGCCCTGAAGAAGCTGAGGGCCTACTTGTTTGGCACTCACTTCACCATTCAGACAGACCATAAGCCCCTCTTGTGGCTAAATCAGATGAAGGGTGAAAACCCCAAACTGCTTAGGTGGTCCATTTCCCTACAGGGGATGGATTTTACAGTGGAGCATAGACCTGGTACTGATCACAGCAATGCTGATGGGCTCTCCAGGTATTTCCACTTAGAGCAAGAAGACTCACCTGGTCAAGGTTAGTTTATTGTCCCAAAGTTTGGGGGGGGGTCATGTAGGAGAGTAGGGTCTGCAATCCTATGATCACCCAGATTTTTGCTTTTTGCTGCACTGGTTTACGACTTTCCCTGGCTGTGGGCCTGCTAATCAGACCCACAGCCTAGCTGTTCTCTCTATCCAAATTGTACTCAGGTACTGAATTGGCACTGGGCCCTCTCCAAGTCCCTGTACCCAGGGCTGAGGTGCACCTAGAAGTCTCCCAGGGGCTGAAGCATGTATTATGCCACCCCTGGATTGACTAACTAAAACTGACACAACTGGCTGCACGACAGCTGGGGCAAGGTGGTGTACTCACCCTTTGCTTTAGATATAGTATACCTATATCTAACCCTAAATGGGCACACAGATCTCCTATCAGTCACTCCTATGGCAGGCCTTAACAATCCTGAAGGCAGAGTGCTTGGAATCGTGTGAGATGGTGCTCTGGCATGAGCTGAGCCTGTCTGCGGCTTTCGGGATCCATCCCTTAGCCGTTTCCATGATATCGCATACCATATACTCTTAAGTGCATTATAATCCTCGCGGGTAAATGCCAACTCTGGTATCGCTTTATCAAAACATGTCGAGTAAGGTGTCATACGAATTGGAATACTAACCCCTCGCCAATTCTGGCGACGGGGTTAGCATTCCACCCTTCTAGAGGGACACGACATGCATGTAACCTATAACCCGGTTAAAAGTCAGACAGAGCCTTAGCATCCACAAAATGGATGCTGCCACCGAGACACAAGTCTGCCCTCCTGCTGCTGGGAGTCCTCCCAGAGCAGGAGATAAGGACAAAGGGTTTCCTGCCAGGGGCGGTGCCAGCACCGTCCCAGACAGGGTTTTGTGTATTGTAGGTAGGCAGGGCTTTAGAGGAAGGTGACTGCACGTGGCACCCCGGTGCTCACTGTGCATAGGCTGGCTGGAACCAGTTCCAGGGACACTCCAGACCCTGTGCTGGGGAAAAGCCCGAAATAACTACACAGTATTGCAGGGCTAGAGGGACGTTTAAAAGACCAAGCCTAAGTAGTATCCCCCACAGGAACAGACTACTAAACAACAAACTTAGGGGTCTATTTAGAAATCCAGAAGTGATTCTATGCTTTTGTAATCATGTCAAAAGTACACGAGAAACAAACACAGCAGATCCAACAAACCATACCACCAAAAAGTGAAGCACCAGTAAACGTGAGTCACCCCTGGTTAAGGATTCCCATCAAAAGTCTTGTATGGATCAATATTCTCATATGGTAGTCCTTATCGGGTATCATGTCTCTTGATCATTGAGACTGGCATACCCCGACAACCAGTTAGGGGTAGCGACCCACAATCACTCGGTACTACCACATGATGTTGATACAATGGGAAGTGCAGTGCAAAAGCAAAAAACGTGGTGATTTAAAACAGGATAGGTCTCATATATCCTGAGCCAGGTCCAGGAAGAGGTGAGGTCCACTCCCCGGACACCCTGGGTGAGTAATGAATTTGAGAATAATTGAGGTACAGTGTGACCTCCGTCAGCAGACCATGTTTGATTGAATAAGATTTCTCCCTTGTGACTAAGGAGTAGTCACCCTGCATCCGCAGGCACCATCTTAAGAACACTGCGGTCTGCTGCACGTCTCTCCTCCGGATCAAGACTGCCCAGCTCGACGAGAACCGGCTTCCCTGGCACCTCTGACCTCTACCTACATCATCAGTCACGCTGAGATTCGTGGGTGTGACGAGACCTCGAGGGACCGGCCATCTTCAAGACTGCACGACTTCTGCACAGTAAGCCCGCCGAGTAATTTCCTGGCGAGTGCTTTGGGGTCCGAGAAGCCCCGACCCTGAGCAGCTCCAGCACCGAAGTGCAGCCTCCCAGCATCTCCACGATCTGCGTGGGGCCCTTCTGCTTTTTGCTGCTCACCGCGTTGTTTGGCTACTAGCCCGCTGGCTTGTGGCCTTCTGAACGACGCCCGACGACATTTCTGCTGCTGGTCTGGTTGCTCCAGGCTGGCCCTTGCTCCCTTCCAAAAGAGGAGCACCCCGGACCCTCCTGGTCCACTCAAGACGCCATTTTGAGTCCACCGCGTGGGCTTGAACTAGCCATGGCTTGTTGCCCAATCCTGGGTAACTTCGACGCCGACAGCTTCATCCATCGTGGGACAGCTCGCCTCTCCATCCTGGTCGCCGACAACGCCTCCTGGTCCGTGAGATCTGCAGAGCCAGCGTCGCCCACTCACCTAGTCGAGGTGACTTCGCCCGGTGCCATCCTGGTGCCCACTTAATCACTGGCTAGTGATTCAAGAACTTGGTCCCCTCTGCTTTCAGGTTTCTTCTTCCTCGATCCAGGCTTGGATCCAACGAACTTTCCTTCACTGGTCGCCTGCCAGCAACTTCCTTCTTCCAGGCTCCTGGTCCGGCAACGAGATCCCCGACGTCTTTTCAGACCTATGCAGCTGCAGCCCCTGGGCTAGGTAACTTCGGCACTTCGGTGTCCCAGCATAGCCTCACTATCCTAGGGTCAGGATCCACTGTCGTTTTCTCCCTACCAGGTCGGGTTCGCCCGTGAACACTAACTTTGCCTTTGCTAGCCTCCATAGACTTTGTCCCGCATCCCGCGTGAGAGTGCACACTCTGCACCCGAGTCCCCTAGGTCTCCTAGAAGTAATCTAACGATTCCCTAGTCAAGTCCTAGCGATTCCAAAGCCTATTAGTACTGTACTTACCTGCTAGTAATTTCGCATTCCACTTTTAAAGTATATGGTTTTTCGTGCCCCTCGGGCATTTGTGTATAACGTGCTAACTTAAGTATTTTCGTAAGAGTTTTGTTGTGTGCCTAGCACCCTGTCCTCATAAAGAGTACAGGGTTGTTGTGATTCTAATAAATACATTGTTTATTTTCATAACACTTGTGTGGTGTCCTTTCACTGGGTGTTCAAGGGGTAATGTGATGGTAAAACAGCTGGCTTAACACGCCCTCTAGAGTCTTAGCCTTAGACTGCTCGTATCCATGCTACTAGGATAGCTGGTCTATAAGGTTGACTTACAACCAATCATCAATAAGGGTTGTTTGGACTGATATATAGTGATCACTAGAATAGTGAGCACTGCACATCAGGCCAACTTCTCACAGGCACCAACTGTTTTAAAGTGTCCATCAGGGCGTGGATATAACGCCCAATCAGGCAGGTCGCATTTGTGGACTTCAGCGCCATACTGGCGGAGGAGAAAACCTTTTTAGCAGCCTGATCCTGTTTTCTCGACTCCTTTTCTGCTGGAACCTGTGGGAAAGCTCCCGTTGATCTTTTGGAACAGGCCGCCTGCACCACCAAACTCTCAGGCAGAGGGTGAGTGGATAAAAATTCTGGGTCATCAGGAGCAGCTCTGTACCTCCTGGCAACAGCCCTAGATACAGCAGGAGCTGATACAGGTTTCTTCCAAACCTCTAAAATCGGTTCTTTGAGGGCATCATTAAAAGGCAGCAATGGTTCAGTTACTGAAGATGGAGAGTGAAGGACCTCTGTGAGAAGATTTGACTTAAACTCAGCAGTAGGTAGAGCAATGTTCAATAAACTTGCAGCCTTCTTTATTATGACATGGTAAGGAGCCACATCTTTAGAGGGTTCATCCAATACTGAAACAAAATCCCACTCAGGAGACAGTTCAAGGCCACTAGCCACTGAAAGGTCCTGAAATGGGTCCTCAGGATCCTGCAGCTCACCCTCCTCCAAATTCTCCTCACGATACCTCTCTTCCTCCATCATCCTCTGGGCTTAACGCCTCGACCTGTGCTTCACATTCGAAGCCATCGGCTCAACTGTCGGCTCTGTCGAAGCCGGTGCCGGCGCCGATCCCGACGCCGCACGAGGAAGAATCCCACGATGTCGCTCAGGGTTCGGCATCAGGGTTGATGGAATCGGTGTCGAAGGATTCGGCGTCGATGACTCCGGCATCGATGGCTTCGGAGTCGAAGGCCTCGCCGGCGTTGGAAAATGCCAATGCCGCACCGGAGCCGGCAAAAAGGGCATAAAGGGCGCAGGTGAATAGGTTTGGGGAACACCCAGACCAAACGCCATCGGACCCGTGGGACCAACAGGAGCCCCAGAGGGGTACATAGCCCTGGAATATATACCAAACATTGCATTAAGGAAATGCGTCGGATCCTGACCTGGAGCTGGGAATGCTGGGAACGAACCCCCAGGCTGCTCTTGAAGGTGTGGAGTCGATACGACGTCGACTTCCTCTTCGGGCTGGCGCACAGGAGTCAACAGACCCTCGGGCAATTGAGCCTCTCCCTCACCAACCATCTCCCCCTCACCTTTATCCTCCCGATCTGGAGGATGGAATGGAACCGGAGATGGATTCGCCATCTGCTTCGGAGAACCTGGCGAATTCGCATGCAACGCCTCACCCCCGGCGTCCTGATCTTCCGAAGCCGAAGATACCACCACCTTCTCAATCAGCTTCACCGGCGACTTTGGCTTAGAACGCGAGTCCTTCCTTGAGCGATGTCGGGATTCATGGGACCTCTTCTTATGCTTCTTTTTAGATGATATCGAAGCATGGGCCAAGGACGAGTCCGAGCGCGACCTCGAACGAGATCTTGACCTCGAACGTCGAGTCCGCGACCTCGATTATTTCTTCTCCTTACTTCCTTTAAGCTTCGCCGCAAGAAGCTTAGCTTCTCTGTCCCAGAGGGCCTTAGGTGTCATCTTCCTAAACAGACTGGCAGTCTTCGACGTCGGAGCTAAAACACCATAAGCAGCATTCATGTGGATCCGTAATGGACATGGTTTTGCCGCATTCCCCACAGGCTTTAAATCCGGTCTTCTTCAAAGACATGTCGAAAGAGAAGACAATGAAACACGAACAATACTGTGAGAAGTTGGCCTGATATATGATGCTCACTAGTTCTAGTGATCACCTTGTAACAGTCCAAACAACCCTTATGGTGATTGGTTGTAAGTCAACCTTATAGACCAGCTATCCTAATGGTAGCATGGACAAAGCAGTCTTAGGCTAAACTCTTTTGGCATGTGAAGCCAGCTGTTTTACCACATATAACCCCTTGAATACCAGATGAAAGGACGCCACACAGGTTGTTATGAAAATAAACAATATATTTATTAATAACAAACACCTCTGAACTCTTTATGAGATCAGAGGGCTAAGCACATGACAATCTCTTAGGTAAAATACGATAAGTTGCACAAAATTACAATGGTGCCCTAGGGACACGGCAAACCATATACTAAGTAAATGGTATAAGGAAATCGATAGAAGGAATGGAGCTGTCCAGAGGCTGTAGGATTGCTGGGACTACGCTATCCTAAATTTAGGTAAGTAATAGGAGGCCCACGGGACGCGGGTGCAGAGTGTGAACTCACACGCGGGATGCGTAACAACGTCTATGGACAGTACAGTTCAAGACAAAGGTGAGTACGGACAATCCTGACTAGTTAGGACTAAAACGACTGTGAATCTGGACACTAGGAGAGTCAATCTACCCTGGAGCACCGAAATGCTCTTGTTACCTCACCCACGGGCTGCGGGTGCATAGGTACGAAGTTGTGTCGGGTTTCTGCGTTGAAGTCTATGGAGCCTGGAAGAAAAGATGCTGCAGGCAACCAGGAGGAAGATGTCCGGTGTGATCCAAGGGTGGATCATGAATGCTGAAGACCTGAAAGCAGAGGGGACAATGTTCAAAGTCACTAGCCAGTGACTGGAGTGGAACCAGATGTCGTCGTCGCGATCAGGTGAAGAGTGGACGCTTGACTCTGCAGCCACGTGGACCAGGAGGTGTCATCGACTACCAGGATGGAGGCACGAGCTGTCCCACGCAGGCTCTCGCTGTCGGCGGTGTCTGTTCCGGATTCGGCATCAACAGGCCTTGGCAAAGGCAACCCACGCGGTGAGTGGAAAAGGCGTCTGGTGCGGACTAGGAGAGTCCGGGGTGCTCCTCTTTTCAAAGGTCGTCGTCTAGGAGGTCACTAGCCAGCCGGCAAGTGACCAGACAACGCATCGAGCAGCAACCAGGCAGAAGGGCCCCACGCAGATCTCGTGGAAGCTGGAGGGCTGGTCTTCGGTGCAGGAGCTGCTCGGGCTGGGGCTTCTCAATCCCCAAAGCACTTTGTCGAGTTTACCTCGGGAGTTGTGCTGGAAGCGAAGTGCAGTTTCTCCTAGATGGTCGGTCCCACGTGTCTCGTCGCACCCACGGATCTCAGCTGTGCTGCAGATGTGAGTTGAGGTCGGAGAGGTCTGGGAATCCGGGTCTCGTCGGGCTCTGAAGTCTGGATCCTCGAGGGAAGACGACAAAGTGAAGCCTCTGGACGCTTGATGGTGTCTGCAGTTGCAGGGTGAACACTCCTTGCCCACAAGGTAGATTTCTTCAGTCTTCTGTGAAGCAGAATGTCGAAGTCCAGAGTTTCTTCTTGTAAAGTTTCAAGTCAGGATTAATCTAATTTGGAATGGGACCAGCTCCTACCTTTATTCTCCTAAAGGGGGCTGTACTATGACTAGGTCCCTCCTATGGGTGGGACCAGGCAGGGGGGTGGTTACACCCCCTATCCTTTGTCCGGTTTTGCACCAGAGCTGGGGCAGGGATGCCCCAGCAACTGGTTTGAACCGGTGTATGCACAGGACACCTTGTGTGCCCCAGGCATGTCTCATTCCTTTCAGGCCTGTCCTACCCAATACACAAAATCCTGACTGGGGTGGTGCTAGCACCTCCCAAGGCAGGAAACCCTTTGTCCGAGCCTCCCTCGCTGGAAGGACTCCCAGCAGCAGGAGGTCAGACTTGTGTCTGTGGTGGCAGCATCCATTTTGTGATGACAAGGCTCGAGTTAACTTTAACCGGGGTTCACAGTTACCTACATGTCGTGTCCCTCTAGAAGGGTGGAATGCTACTCCCGTCGCCAGAACTGGCGAGGGGGTAGTATCCCAATTCGTATGACACCTTACTCGACATGTTTTGATAATGTTATACCAAAGTTAGCATTCAACCGCGAGGATTATAATGCACTTAAGAGTATATGGTATAGCGTTATCATGGAACAGCTATTAGGACTTGGTTCCGTAAGCTGCAGATGGGCTCAGCTCATGCCAGAGCACCATCTCACATAATTCCAAGCACTCTGCCTTCAGGATTGATAAGGCCTGCCATAGGAGTGACTGATAGGAATATATGTGTCCATTTTGGGGTTAGATATAGGTATACTATATCTGCAGCAAAGGGTGATTACACCACCTTGCCCCAGCTGTCTTACCAGCCAGTTGTGTCTGTTTAGATGGCCAGCCAGGGGTGGCATAATACATGCTTCAGCCCCTGGTAGGCCCTGGGTACACTTATGCCCTGGGTATCTAAGGTACACTGTACAGGGACTGACGAGGTGGCCCAGTACCAATTGGTAAATGCACCTAAAGTACATGGTTGTCAATTTAGAGAGAGAACAGCAAGGCTGTGGGTCTGATAAGCAGGCCCACAGCCAGGGAAAGTCATAAACCAGTGAAGCAAAAAGCAAAAATCTGGGGTGACCATAGGATTGCAGACCCTACTCTCCTACATAACCACCCCCACAAACTTAGGGAGATTAAACTAACCTTGACCAGGTGAGTCTTCCTGTTCTAAGTGGAAATACCTGGCGAGACCAACTGCATTGCCATGGTCAGTCCTTGGTCTGTGCTCCACTGTAAAGTCCATCCCCTGTAGGGAAATGGACCACCTAAAAAGGTTGGGGTTTTCACCCTTCATTTGATTTAGCCATAAGAGGGGCTTATGGTCGGTCTGAATCTTGAAGTGAGTTCCAAACAAGTAGGGCCTCAACTTCTTCAGGGCCCAAACCAGAGCAAAGGCCTCCCTCTCTATAGCTGACCAACGTTTCTCTCTAGGGGTCAGCCTTCTGCTTATAAAAGCAATGGGCTGGTCATGACCATCAATATTCAGTTGAGATAGAACAGCTCCCACACCCAACTCAGACGCATCTGTTTGGACAATGAAGGTTTTGGAGTAGTCAGGACTCTTGAGAATAGGTGCAGTACACATGGCCTGCTTTAGGTCATCGAATGCCTTCTGACAGCTAACTGTCCACTGAACTTTCTTTGGCATTTTCTTGCTTTCAAGGCCATTAAGTTATGTTATGTTATGTTATCCAGTTTTTTAAAGCGCAAACAGCTGCCCCAGCAACGGGGCGTCCCGGCGCTAACCCAACCAGTACCTGAGGGGTGAAGGAGGATAACCAACAGAGGACTAGATAAGGGAAAAGAGATGCGTTTTTAATTCTTTCCGAAAGGCAGTTAAGTTGGTTAGGGTGCGGATGTGTAGAGGCAGGGAGTTCCACAGTCTTGCCCCCAAGACCTTGAAGGAACGTCCACCCATTCTACACAGCTTGGAACGGGGGACTGTCACAAGGTGTTGTCCTAAAGAGCGTAGAGTACGCTGAGGGGTATAGGGAACAAGGAGCGGGCGTAGGAGTTCAGGGCAGTCCGAGTAAAGAATTTTGAATGCCGTGGTGAGGGTTTTAAAATGGATGCGGGATTCAATTGGCAGCCAGTGCAGATTGCGGATGGTAGCTCTGGCCGAGCACCTGCGTGGGAGGCCAACCACTGCTCTGGTGTCACAATGGACCCATAATTTTTGACAAACTTTCTATAGTAACCAGACAGGCCCAAGAAAGCTCTGACCTGTGTCTGGGTGGTTGGAGGAGCCCAGTCCTTTATAGCCTGTATCTTGCTCTCCTAGGGTTGAACCTGGCCTCCACCTACAAGGTGGCCCAGGTACACAACCTGACTCTGCCCTATCTGGCACTTGGTGGCCTTGATAGTGAGGCCTGCCTTCTGCAGGGCCTCCAAAACGTTCCTCAGGTGGATCAGGTGATCCTCCCAGGTGGAGCTAAAGACAGCAACATCTTCTAGATATGCTGCACAAAAGGCATCCAACCAAGTGAGAACTTGGTTCACCAACCTTTGAAAAGTGGCAGGTGCATTTTTCAAACCAAAGGGCATCACCACAAATTGGTAATGACCTCCTGGGGTAGAAAATGCTGTTTTGGCCTTGGCATCCTCAGCTAACCTGATCTGCCAATAACCAGCTGTTAGGTCAAATGTACTCAAGAAAGTTGCAGAAGCCAACTTGTCTATGAGTTCATCTGCCCTTGGTATTGGATGGGCATCTGTCTTAGTGACAGCATTGAGACCCCTGTAGTCTACACAAAACCTCATCTCTCTCTTACCATCCTGGGTGTGAGGTTTTGGCACTAGAACTACAGGACTAGCCCAAGGGCTCTCTGAGGGTTCAATGACTCCCAATTCCAACATCTTTTGAACTTCTTTCTTTATGCAGTCCCTGACGTGGTCAGGTTGCCTGTAGAATTTCCTCTTGACAGGCAGACTGTCACCAGTGTCCACCTCATGGGTGCACCAGTTTGTCTGACTGGGTGTCAGTGAGAACATTTGTCTAAAGGATTGAAGAACCTGTTTGCAATCCTCTTGTTGATGCTCAGAGAGGCTGTCTAAAAAGACTACACCATCTACTGACCCATCATCAGGGTTCTGAGTGAGCAGGTCTGGGAGAGGGTCACTCTCTTCCTCCTGCCCCTCATCTGTGGCCATGAGCAAGCCCATGTCCTCCCTGTCGACAAATGCCTTGAGCCTGTTTACATGAAGCACCCTGTGGGGGCTCCTCGGAGTTCCAAGGTCAACCAGGTAGGTGACCTCTCCCTTTTGCTCAATGATGGTATGGGGTCCAGACCATTTGTCTTGGAGAGCTGCTGGGGCCACTGGCTCCAATACCCACACCTTCTGTCCTGCATGATAAACAGTTAGGACAGCCTTTTGGTCATGCCAAGCTTTTTGAAGTTCTTGGCTGGCCTCAAGGTTTTTGGATGCCTTCTCCATGTACTCTGCCATCCTGGAGCGGAGACCAAGTACATAGTCCACTATTTCCAGCTTAGGATTTTTGAGAGGTAACTCCCATCCTTCCTTCACAAGACATAGGGGTCCTCTTACAGGATGCCCAAACAGAAGCTCAAAAGGGCTGTAGCCAACCCCCTTCTGTGGGACCTCTCTGTAAGCAAACAGGAGGCAGGGTAAAAGGATGTCCCATCTTCGCCTAAGCTTTTCAGGTAACCCTTTTATCATCCCTTTGAGGGTCTTGTTGAATCTCTCAACAAACCCATTGCACTGTGGGTGATAGGGTGTGGTAAATTTGTAATTTACACCACACTCCTTCCACATTGCAGTTAAGTATCCTGACATGAAGTTTGCACCTCTGTCAGAGACAACCTCCTTAGGAAACCCCACTCTGGAGAAAACTCCAAGTAGGGCCCTGGCCACAACAGGAGCTGTAGTGGTCCTAAGGGGAATAGCTTCTGGATACCTGGTGGCATGATCCACTACCACCAGTATAAATCTGTGCCCTGATGCTGTTGGGGGGTCCATTGGTCCAACAATGTCTAGCCCCACTCTCTCAAACGGTAGTGGTATAAGGGGGGCCTTGGTTGTGCCACCTGATTTGCCACTGGCTTGACAGGTGACACATGAGCGACAAAACTCTTTAGTGTCTTCAGACATGTGGGGCCAGTGAAAGTGTGGGGCAAGCCTGTCCCAAGTCTTGTTCTGGCCTAAGTGACCTGCAAGGGGAATCTCATGGGCTAAGGTGAGAAGGAAACCTCTAAGAGACAAGGGGATGACCAGCCTCCTGGTAGCACCAGGTTTGGGGTCTCTTGCCTCAGAGTATAGGGGTCCATCATCCCAATATACCTTGTGGGAACCTGTAGCATTCCCTGCAGCCTCAGTAGCAGCTTGCTTCCTGAGGGTTTCAAGGGAGGAACAGTCTAAATGCGCCTGCCTCAAGTCTGCCCTGGAAGGTCCCCCTGTCCCAAGAAACTCAACCTTTTCAGGTTCAAGCTCTTCTAGGACAGTTCCTTCTGGGGTCTCTGGGTCAGCCTCCTGAGAGGGCTGATCCTCAACCTGAGGCAGGGGGGAAGGCTCAGCCTTACCCCTACTGCTCTTCCTCTTGGTTAGTGTCTGGTCCATTCTTCCAGGATCCAGCACTTGTTCAGCTGGGCATTTCTTGGCCGGTGACCTAGTCACAGCAAGGACATGTGAGGAGAGACCTAGCATTTCTACATGAGTCCTGTACTCCACATCTGACCACAGTGAGGATTCCAAATCATTGCCCAAGAGACAATCTACTGGGAGGTCTGAACTAACTACAACCCTTTTGAGGCCAGTTACCCCTCCCCAGGAGAAATTAACAACTGCCATACTGTGATTGGTAGTGACATTGCTAGCATTGGTCACTAGGTAGTCTGAACCTAGCATGACCTGGTCAGGGTCCACAAATGTTGGTGTCACCATAGTGACACTGGCACATGTGTCCCTGTAGGCCTGAGCCATTTTTCCATTGATTAAAGGCGTTTGCCTGTATTTGCCTAGAGTACTAGGACTTACAGTAGGGGTCATATCCATGTCCCCAGTACAAACAAGAACTGCCTGAGTAGGTATTCTGACTAAGTCAGAACCCACCTCAGTTCCCAGGGTTAACTCTACTATAGCCTTGGGGGGTGCACTACCAATACTAACTGTACTAGGGGGTGCAGGTGTCTTAGGGACAGTAGTGGTAGGAGTTTGGCCTTTCTTGGTGCACTCACTAAACCAGTGAGTCTTACTTTTACAGTATGGCACCATGGTTTCTTTGGACCATCATTCTTCTTCCTTTGGGAATTTTGGGACCCACCCTCCTTAGGTTGTTGGGGCCCTGTTGAAGACTTCTAGTCATTTTGCTTGTTCTCATTATTACCCTTCTGGTCTGCTTTCTTTTTGGCCACCACCCTGGTTCTGGTTCTTCTGCTTGACCCTAGTTCTGACCCATCTGTCTGCCTTCTTTCCCAATTCTTGGGGAGAGGTCAGATCTGAGCCAATCAGGTGCTGATGCAACAACTGGTTCTGACAACTATTTAAGATTTGCTCTCTCATAATTAGATTATACAATCCTGTGTAATCAGTAACTTTACTTCCCAGTAACCAGCCTTTCAAAGCCTTAGTGGCACAATCAACAAAGTCAGTCCAATCCTGAGCCTGAGTTTTTTGGGTGTCCCTGAACATTAACCTGTACTGTTCAGTTGTTAAGCCAAACCCATCAATCAGTGCAGTTTTTAGGACTTGGTAATCATTAGCATCCTCATCTCTAACAGTGAGGAGCTTATCTCTACCTTTGCCTTCAAAGGAGAGCCACAATATAGCTGCCCACTGACTCTGGGGTACCTGCTGTACTTTGCAGGCCCTCTCCAGAGCAGTTATCCACTTGTGGATATCATCTCCTGTCTTATAGGAGGGCACTATTTTTCTAGTATCAAAACCCCTTTCTTTATCCCTAGGGATGTTGCTGCCACCAGCGGGGACTACCCCACTCAACTGTTGCTCTCTAGCAAAGGCAAGCTTCTCTTTGGCAAGGGCAAGTTCTTCCCTTTGAATCCTCAGATTAGCCTCCTTCATCTTTGCCTCATGCTCTCTCCTCTGAGGGGAAGTCATTCTCCTCTGAGCAGATGCATGGGAGTGCACAGATCTGTTGGAGTCCCTAGAATGAGATCTATCTCTTCTGACCCCAAAGTTAGGCCTGCTTAGGGATAACACTGGGGTTCCCTCAGTTCTCTCCCTATGCATGTCTAAGTTGGCCCTTGTAAGTCTGCTGACTAAAGGTTGCCCATTTTCTGCCTCATCCTCAGATACATCTCCCTCTTCCCTACCATCTACATTCTCTGTTTCAGGGAGGTTAGAGTCTGGATCACCTGGATCACCTTCTAAGGGGGGCATGCTCCCATCTGGATTAGAGGGGCCTGTGTTAGAAGCCCTTCTAGCATCATATGTCTCTAAGAGACCTAACAGAAAGGAGGTGGTAGGGTTAGAACCCTGTTTCAGTCCCCTGGAGGTATACAATTGTCTCATCTCCTGGAAACTGAGTGCTGCATATCTGGAAAGGACTTGTGGAGGGTCACTAACCACAAGGGGAGTCACTGAGGCCTCTCCTGTGGTAGACATGCTTTCTAGTGAGGTGTAAGTGGTGCACCTACCTACACTATGGGTTTTCCTGCTGATCCCTTCCCTGCTAAGAGTTGTAGTCAGGGTGTGCTAGGCCCTTTCTACTACAACAGCTGGTTCAGTAGAACTCAGAGTATTTCTAAGCTTGTTATATGTACCTATGGTACCTTATGTGACCTTTCAATTGATATTTCACAATTATATTTGGTAAAAACAACAGCAAGCTCAAATCCCAACCGCTGCACACCAATGTGAGAAGTTGGCCTGATATTTCATGCTCACTAGTTCTAGTGATCACCTTGTATCAGTCCAAACAACCCTTATGGTGATTGGTTGTAAGTCAACCTTATAGACCAGCTATCCTAATGGTAGCATGGACGAAGCAGTCTTAGGCTAAACTCTTTTGACATGTGAAGCCAGCTGTTTTACCACATATAACCCCTTGAATACCAGATGAAAGGACGCCACACAGGTTGTTATGAAAATAAACAATATATTTATTAATAACAAACACCTCTGAACTCTTTATGAGATCAGAGGGCTAAGCACATGACAATCTCTTAGGTAAAATACGATAAGTTACACAAAATTACAATGGTGCCCTAGGGGCACGGCAAACCATATACTAAGTAAATGGTATAAGGAAATCGATAGAAGGAATGGAGCTGTCCAGAGGCTGTAGGATTGATGGGACTACGCTATCCTAACTTTAGGTAAGTAATAGGAGGCCCACGGGACGCGGGTGCAGAGTGCGAACTCACACGCGGGATGCGTAACAACGTCTATGGACAGTACAGTTCAAGACAAAGGTGAGTATGGACAATCCTGACTAGTTAGGACTAAAAGACTGTGAATCTTGACACTAGGAGAATCAATCTACCCTGGAGCACCGAAATGCTCTTGTTACCTCACCCACGGGCTGCGGGTGCATAGGTGCGAAGTCGTGTCGGGTTTCTGCGTTGAAGTCTATGGAGCCTGGAAGAAAAGATGCTGCAGGCGACCAGGAGGAAGATGTCCGGTGTGATCCAAGGGTGGATCAGGAATGCTGAAGACCTGAAAGCAGAGGGGACAATGTTCAAAGTCACTAGCCAGTGACTGGAGTGGAACCAGGAAGGAACCAGATGTCGTCGTCGCGATCAGGTAAAAAGTGGACGCTTGACTCTGCAGCCACGTGGACCAGGAGGTGTCTTCGATGACCAGGATGGAGGCAGGAGCTGTCCCACGCAGGCTCTCGCTGTCGGCGATGTCTGTTCCGGATTCGGCATCAACAGGCCTTGGCAAAGGCAACCCAGTGGAAAAGGCGTCTGGTGCGGACTAGGAGAGTCCGGGGTGCTCCTCTTTTGGAAGGAAGCAAGGACCAGTCTGGAGCAACCAGACCAGCAGTGTAGTTTTCAAAGGTCGTCGTCTAGGAGGTCACTAGCCAGCCGGCAAGTGACCAAACAACGCGTCGAGCAACAACCAGGCAGAAGGGTCCCACGCAGATCTCGTGGAAGCTGGAGGGCTGGTCTTCGGTGCAGGAGCTGCTCTGGGCTGGGGCTTCTCAATCCCCAAAGCACTTGGTCGAGTTTACCTCAGGAGTTTTGCTGGAAGCGAAGTGCAGTTTCTCCAAGATGGCCGGTCCCACGTGTCTCGTCGCACCCACGGATCTCAGCTGTGCTGCAGATGTGAGTTGAGGTCAGAGAGGTCTGGGAATCTGGGTCTCGTCGGGCTCTGAAGTCTGGATCCTCGAGGGAAGACGACAAAGTGAAGCTGCTGGACGCTTGATGGTGCCTGCAGTTGCAGGGTGGACACTCCTTGCCCAAAAGGGAGATTTCTTCAGTCTTCTGTGGAGCAGAACGTCGATGTCCAGAGTTTCTTCTTGTAAAGTTTCAAGTCAGGATTAATCTAATTTGGAATGGGACCAGCTCCTACCTTTATCCTGCTAAAGGGGCTGTACTATGACTAGGTCCCTCCTATGGGTGGGACCAGGAGGGGGGTGGTTACACCCCCTATCCTTTGTCCGGTTTCGCGCCAGAGCTGGGGCAGGGATGCCCCAGCAACTGGTTTGAACCGGTGTATGCACAGGACACCTTGTATGCCCCTGGCATGTCTCATTCCTTTCAGGCCTGTCCTACCCAATACACAAAATCCTGTCTGGGGTGGTGCTAGCACCTCCCAAGGCAGGAAACCCTTTGTCCGAGCCTCCCTCGCTGGAAGGACTCCCAGCAGCAGGAGGTCAGACTTGTGTCTGTGGTGGCAGCATCCATTTTGTGATGACAAGGCTCGAGTTAACTTTAACCGGGGTTCACAGTTACCTACATGTCGTGTCCCTCTAGAAGGGTGGAATGCTACTCCCGTCGCCAGAACTGGCGAGGGGGTAGTATCCCAATTCGTATGACACCTTACTCGACATGTTTTGATAATGTTATACCAAAGTTAGCATTCAACCGCGAGGATTATAATGCACTTAAGAGTATATGGTATAGCGTTATCATGGAACAGCTATTAGGACTTGGTTCCGTAAGCTGCAGATGGGCTAAGCTCATGCCAGAGCACCATCTCACATAATTCCAAGCACTCTGCCTTCAGGATTGATAAGGCCTGCCATAGGAGTGACTGATAGGAATATATGTGTCCATTTTGAAGTTAGATATAGGTATACTATATCTACAGCAAAGGGTGATTACACCACCTTGCCCCAGCTGTCTTACCAGCCAGTTGTGTCTGTTTAGATAGCCAGCCAGGGGTGGCATAATACATGCTTCAGCCCCTGGTAGGCCCTGGGTACACCTATGCCCTGGGTACCTAAGGTACACTGTACAGGGACTGACAAGGTGGCCCAGTACCAATTGGTAAATGCACCTAAAGTACATGGTTGTCAATTTAGAGAGAGAACAGCGAGGCTGTGTGTCTGATTAGCAGGCCCACAGCCAGGGAAAGTCGTAACCCAGTGAAGCAAAAAGCAAAAGTCTGGGCTGACCATAGGATTGCAGACCCTACTCTCCTACAAATACAAGGTAACAAAGTTACTGCAAAAGCTACGGACGATCCCTAGAAAACCGTTAGCGTCGACGACGCGCAAAAAAGGGAACTGATGTCATCACGCCGGCGTGGGCCTAATATGGGGTCGGTGACGTCAGCGGAGTCGCGCGCGATGCCGTGCCTCTGTGACGTCGGTCCACGTCGGCGCGAAGCTACAAAAAAGAATTTCCGGATGCTGCTGACGCAGGGGGATATTCACAAGGTGAGGAATCCACTGGCAGATGTATCTATCAGAATTGTACATCTGATAGAGACTACTAGCCGCTGATTCCTTCACATAGAATAGATACCCTAGCAATACCCCCTTGGGAAGGAGGGTCTGAGAAAGGATCCCATCAGCCAATACAGAACGGAGGGCCCCACAAGGGACCAGATCTGTGGACCAGGTAGAACCTCGTCCCTGCCAGGCAATGGGAACCCCACAAGCAGAACCCCACCGACTCCAAAAGGATGTAGGAGGGTGAAGAAGGCTTAAGAGGCCCGGACACTCACAGGAGAGGAACCACGGGCAAGGTCGGAGAGGCCGAAGCACCACACTCCCTCGTAAGGCAAACCAGCTGCCGCCCCATGCCAAGACAGGAAGAGCGGAAGAAAAAGCTTATAGTGTAGGAGAGTAGGGTCTGCTTCCAATGTCAGCCCCACTTTTTGCTGTGATTCTCTGGTTTTTCGACTTTAATGTAGCAGTGGGCCTGCTAATCAGACCCACAGCCCAGCTGTTCTCTCTCTAAATTGATACCATGTGCTTTAGGTACATACCAGATTGGGTATTGGGTCACCTTTGTAAGCCCCTGTATAGTGTACCATAGGTACCCAGGGCATAGGTGCATCCAAGGCCTATCAGGGCCTGCAGCATGTATTATGCCACCCTTGGCTGGCCATCCAAACTGACACCACAGGCTGATCACTCAGCTTGGGTAAGGTGGTGTAATCACCCCTTACTTAGATATAGTATATTTATATCTACCTTATATATAGACACATAGTAACCTATAAGTCACTCCTATGGCAGGCCTTAACAATCCTGGAGGCAGAGTGCTTGGTTTTATGTGAGAGGGTGCCCTAGCATAAGCTGAGCCCCTCTGCAGCTTTCGGAACCATGTCCTTATAGTTGTTCTATGATATAACCATATCATATACTCTTAAGTGCATTATAATCCTCGCGGTTAATGCTAACTTTGGTTTGGCTTTATCAAAACATGTCGTGCAAGGTGTCAAACACTTTGGAATACTACCCAACCCGCCAATTCTGGCGGCGGGGGTAGCATTCCACCCTTTTAGAGGGAAAAGACATGTATGTTACTGCTTTACCCGGTTAAAGTTAAACAGAGCCTCAGCATCACAAAATCGATGCTGCTGCCACAGACACGAGTCTGACCACCTGGTGCTGGTGGAAACTCCAGCAAGGGCAGCCTGGACAATAGGTTTCCTGTCCAGGGACGTGCCAGCACCTCCCTAGACAGGAGTTATGTGTATTGGGGCAGGGAGGGCTGCATTCAGTGAATGCATCTAGATATTGCCTGGGGCACACAAGGTGCTCCATGCATAGCCCGGTTCAAACCAGTTGCTGGGGCACTACAGCCCCAGCTCTGGCGTGAAACTGGACAAAGGGGTGTAACCACCTCCTTCTCAGGCCCACCCATAGGAGGGAGCTAGGCAGGTAATCCAGACCTTCAGCTTAGTATAAGTATAGGAGCTGTGTCCCCAGGACTTTAGATTATCCTGGAAAGAAACTTTGATACAGAACTCTTGGACCTTCGACATTCTATTCTGACTAGAAGATCGAAGACATTTTTCTAGTGGTCAAGGAGCGACCACCCTGTGAAAACAGGCACCACCAGTAAATTGCCGGTCTGCTTTGTCGACATCCCGCCGGAACCCGAAGACTCAGCGACACAGGAACTGAGACCCATGGCGGACATGAAAGAGCATTTTGCTACTGCTCAACTACCGAGGTACCTTCGCAGTTGTGCATTGGGGTTCTAGAAGCCCCAGACCTGAGCGCCATTTGCACCTAAGCTCAGCCCTCCACACACCATGAGTGCCACGTGGGGCCTGCTCTTGCATTTTAGCTCTACGCGTCTTTCTGGTTCCTTGCCCGTTGGCTAGTGAGCCCCTTGAAGACTTTTCTTTTGAACTAAACTGCTTTCCTGGTTGCGCCAGGCGTGCTCCAGCTTCCCTGAAAAGGAGAAGCGCCACAGACCTTGCTGGTCTGCAACAGAGGCAATCTCGTCATCCTGCGTGGGTTGCAGTTGCCAAGGCTTGTTGGGACCAATCCGGATACCGACACTGCATTCAACTAGATACATTGTGGAACAGCTCGTATCCAGCTCCTGGTAATCGTTGATGCCTCCTGGACCTCGTGGCTGAAGAGACAAACTTATCTTCTTCACCTTCAAGCACGCGACATCGCCTGGTTCCTTCCTGGTTCCTTCCTGGTCACTGGCTAGTGACGCAGACTCTGTCCCCTCTGCTTTCAGGTTCTTCACATTGCCCATCCACCCTTGGATCCACCTGGACACTTTTCCTCTGGTCTCCTGCAGCACTTCTTTGCAGATCTCCTTAGAAAACGATGACGAAACCCGACACGATAAGACACCTATGCACCCGGCTTCCCTGGGTGAGGTAACACGAGTACTCCGTGATCCCGTGGGTCTTGACTCTCGAAGTGTCCTAGTTTAAAAGGGTTTCATCCTAGTCCATCCGGAAGTGTCTTTAAACAGTAACTTTGTAACTTCTTCGTTTCCCATTATAAGTCAATGGTAACTCGTGACTGTGTTTAGACACTGCACGCGTCTCCCGTGGGCCTCCTACTTCCTAACCTTTGGTTGTTTAGTGTAGTCCCAGTGATTCTACAGGCCCTAGGCCTGCGATCTAACTCTCACGTGGTTCTTATACCACTTCTTTAGTATATGGTTATGAGGCTCCTAGGGCAGAACTGTATTTGTGCAACTTATCGTATGCCAATTAAGTAATTTGTGATGTACTTTGACCTCTGACCTCATAAAGAGTGCAGAGGGGTTGTGTTAGAAATAAATACATATATATATTTGATATATACCTTGTGTGGTGGTATTCAAGGGATTATAATTGGTAAAACAGCTTGCTTCACATGCTCTCTAAAGTCTTAGCCTAAGACTGCTGGTCCATGCTACCACTAGGATAGCTTGTATATAAGGTTGACTTTACAACCACCATCAATAAGGGTCGATTAGACTGGTGCAAGGTGCCCACTAGAATAGTGGACATCATATGCCAGGCTAACCTCTCACATAGAGGACCCAAGGAAATGAGGGAAAAGAAGGCGAACTCACACCAGATGGAGAGCAACCTGCCAGTTAGAACTGTGCCGGCAGTCAAATGCCGCCAGAAGCAAGAAGAATAGCCCAATGCCCCAGGCGGGTGAGTAGGCAGCGCCCAGCAAGGGAGAACACAGGATCATCCCAGACCTCCGGGCAGGAGCAGGGAGAGGAGGAGAGACCCGGGCACCACACTACAAGTGGCCAGGCACACGACCTCAGGAAGCAAAACCAACCTACATAAACGTCATGGAGAACAGGAACCTAAAGGCAATCCAGAACCCCCTAGCAGAGCGCAAGCTATATGACAGCTACCACTACCCCACATAGGGTACGTTAAGTCCCAAGATATGGGAACCTTCTTTGGAACAACTTCCGCAGCAGAGGAAAAACAAAAGAGCCACAGGGAAAAACACCCCCGTGGGAGGCGTGACAAGCAGCCCAAGAAAAGCAGAAGGCCTAATCTCAGGGCCAAGTCTGCACAACAACTCCGGCAGAACACACACATAGAAGCAACAAAAGGACCGTCCAGCAGCCAACAATGCCAGAGTCCCAAGGAAGGACGTAAATGGCCAGAAAACACACTCCACAGCCAGAACAACCGGCCTAAGAAGGCCCAGAATCAACCCAACTCAGGAGTCACTGTGGAGGGGATGGAGGAGGAGAAGGATAAGGCGGAGGAGGAGGACAGAGCCCTGCCAAGAGCCGTTGGATGGCAGAGTCGGCCGAGGCATGAAACAACAGGCTGCCATCAAACGGAAGGTTGATGAGTCGCTCCCAAATATTCTCAGGGACAGTCCGTCCCGAAGCCAAGCATGGCGACGGAGAGCGACTGAGGAAGCCATGGCCCGGCCCAGCACCTCCGAGATGTCCAGAGCGGAGCAGAGAATAAACATCGCAAGCTCCCGGCCATCCAAAGCATGATGCCGTAAGTCCACCTGACCAGTCTCCTGGGATGCTGCCAGAGACTCAGCCGAGTGCCACAAACAGGAGGAGGCCCTAGCCAGCACACACAAGGTGCTAAGGGCCCGCAGGGCAGCGCTGGTCGAGGCGAACATGTTGCGCCCCAAGAGTCCAGCCAGTGGGCTTCTCGGGATGGTGGAGTCAACCATGGCGGCAGGGAGGGAAAAGCAGTCCGCAAAAGGGGGCTGGTGGCTGAGGGGTGAAGGTAAAGACATGCCGGGTCATGTGGTGCCGGGAGGTGCCTGTGCAGAAGATGTTAAGGCACCGGGTCCCCCAAGACGGGAAGCCTCCAAGCCCCCATCAAGGAAGAAAGGAGCGAACCTTCAAAGGGAAGTAAGATTTCCCTCCCACCAGAGCCCTGGTGGAGGACTTCCAATAGATGGTCTGCCGGAAAGTGAGCCACCAGGTCACCCATGCGCAGGATGCTCACAGCCGTGAACACCGCGTGAGCGAAGGCCGCACACACCTCCGTAGGGCCCAGCGGTGGAGAAAGCAGCTCCTCCGTGGGCGACAGCTGCAAACTAAGGTGGCCGTCCCCGAGGCCAAGCGGAACGGGCAAGGGCCAGACTTGGAAGTCAGAAGGAGCCAAAGAATGAGGGACCTGCAGCTCTTCCGATGATTACCTCTTCCTCAGCGACGCCAGTGAAAAAAGACACCACATGGTGACCAGTCTCCGGGGAGGACGACACCATTATACAGGCTGCCTCCGGAGAAGAAGGAGCGTCCAAAGACAAATACGCAGTACGAGTGCAGCGCAGAGCCGTAGAGTCCGCTGCCTGAGGCAGAACGTCGGCACCATCGGGCGTCACCGGACAAGGTTCCTCCAAGTCACGCCACACCGGAGACCGGATCGGAGACCGGAGTGGAGCTGGAGCCGAACCGGCCCTGGGGCTGTGCCGGAACGACGCCGACCCAACCCCCGCCGAGGCAGCCACCTGCGTGGGGGAACGAGACAGGCCTGGTGAGTGACACGAAGCCCTCCACCAGCCACGGCCGAGATTAAGGTGTAGATCGCTCGGCAACCCATGAGGCGGTGCCAGGGCCGATTCAACCCTGACTCGCCCTCTGATGAGGCAGCTGCCTGTGGGGAGGCACGAGAGGGGCCCGGAGAGGGACGAGGGGTCCTCCCCTGGCCTCGACCCTTAGCGGGACGAGGAGGGTCCACCGACCCCTGTGGCTTCACACAGTCCAGCTGGTGCCAGCGCCGTAGCGCATTCACCTCGGCCTTAGACAGGACCAACCTGTCAAAGGACCGAGAGGGGCTCGGGGATGCGGCCGAGCCCTGGCTACCTCCCACAACACCACAGGGACTCCCGCAGGAGCTTGCAGCAAGGCAGAGACGTCGAGGCCTGAAGGAGGTGTCCTGGAGGAGCCGCACCCCAACAGCACCACATCCTCCAAGCCTTGATTCGAACCAGTCTGCGCCGGGGCCGGAGCCACCGGCAGCACCGCGGAGCGCCCTGCGCAGGGCGAGTGATCCGCTGATACCCCAGGAGGGGAAGGAAGAGGAGACACCAACGAGGCCTGCAAGGCCGCTGTGTATGTCTCCATTTGGACTCTTGACGCCCCAACATGGGGAAACGGTGGATAGGATGACACGCGGGCCGCATCACCCGCGGAGAGACAACGCACCCTGCAGGCTGAAACCAGACCCTGGGGACAAACTGCGACACTTACCCACTGGGGAGCAATGCTCACGTGACATCTGAGAAGGGCGAGGACCATGACCACGGCCGTATCTGAAGCAGTCCGCCGAAGCAGACCGAGGGGAGGACGTCGACCTGGAGAGACGTGCCGCGAGAAGTTTCATCCGGCGCTTCAGCTTCAACTGTTGGCACGCCGCGCAATCAGTGGTGCAATCCTCCCCAAACACCACATACAAATGAGGTGCGGGTCAGTCGCCGACATGAGATGCCCACAAAACGTGCAAGTTTTGAAGCCCAAAGGCATTCGCACATTGTTCCACCAAAAAGAAGTGGGAGAAAAGGGGCCCTAAACAGGCCCATAGCAAGGACCGGATCTGTGTTACATGCAGAAAAGGAAAAAACTGACGTAGGCACGCCGGGGCGGGTCTTACGTGACCTCGTTGACGTCACATACGCGGACGACGCCTGGGCAGAGTCGCGTGATGTCGCCCGCCCACGGTGTGCAGGGATACTGTGGCAGAAAAGTTTCCGGGTCCAGTCTCACACCTGGGGATAAATCTACGTGAAGGAATCTGCGGCTAGTAGTCTCTATCAGATGTATCTTACCAACAGGATGCAGGAGGCCATGAGTATCAACAGCCTCAGAGTCAACCTCACCGAAATACAAGATAGATGCTGAAATATCGGAATCATAACCTGAATATCCTGGACTCGCTGCTCAGGATGATAAACCTGAATCTGCACTGTGTCCAAAACAGCTCAGATGAAAGGGAGCATCTGAGAAGGAGTCAAGGTTGACTTCAGTCAGTTTATGGAGAATCCCAGCAAATGCTGGAGGCTCACCGTTGTCTGAAGGTGGGAGATGACTGCCAGGGGTGATAACACCTTCAACAGCCAGTCGTTGAGGTAGGGGTAAACTTATACCCCTAACCTGTGCAGATAAGTTGCAACCACTGCCATCACCTTGGTGAACATCCGAGGGGCACAGGTTAGACTGAAGGGGAGCATGGTAAACTGAAAGTGCTCACTGCCTACCTTGACCCGCAGGTAACGCCTGTGGCCCGGCAGTATGGGTAAGTGAAAATATGCATCCTGCAGGTCCAACACCACCATCCAGTCTCCTTGGTATAGGGCAGACAAGACTTTAGCCAAAGTGAGCATTTTGAATTTCTCCTTTTTAAGGAAGAGATTGACGGTCTGAAGATCTAAAATGGGCAGAAGCCTCTTGTTCTTCTTCAGAATCAAAAAGTAGCAGGAATAACAGCCACTGCCTACTTCTGAAGCTGGGACCCTTTTTTTAGCTCCTTTAAACAAAAGAGCTGTAACTTCCTCTTGGAGCAATTTTAAATGATCCTCCACCAGCCGTTCCTGACTTGGCGGAATAGGAGGAAGAAAAGAAAGGAATGGAAGAGAATAGCCCTCCTGGACGATCTGCAAGACCCACTTGTCTGTTGCTATAGATCTCCATCGGTGAGATGATGACTATTTCTCCACCGACCCCTGTGGCTTCACACAGTCCAGCTGGTGCCAGCGCCGTAGCGCATTCACCTCGGCCTTAGACAGGACCAACCTGTCAAAGGACCGAGAGGGGCTCGGGGATGCGGCCGAGCCCTGGCTACCTCCCGCGACACCACAGGGACTCCCGCAGGAGCTTGCAGCAAGGCAGAGACGTCGAGGCCTGAAGGAGGTGCCCTGGAGGAGCCGCACCCCAACAGCACCACATCCTCCAAGCCTGGATTCGAACCAGTCGGCGCCGGGGCCGGAGCCACCGGCAGCACCGCGGAGGGCCCTGCGCAGGGCGAGTGATCCGCTGATACCCCAGGAGGGGAAGGAAGATGAGACACCAACGAGGCCTGCAAGGCCGCTGCGTATGTCTCCATTTGGACTCTCGACGCCCCAATATGGGGAAACGGTGGATAGGATGACACGCGGGCCGCATCACCCGCGGAGAGACAACGCACCCTGCAGGCTGAAACCAGACCCTGGGGACAAACTGCGACACTTACCCACTGGGGAGCAATGCTCACGTGACATCTGAGAAGGGCGAGGACCATGACCACGGCCGTATCTGAAGCAGTCCGCCGAAGCAGACCGAGGGGAGGACGTCGACCTGGAGAGACGTGCCGCGAGAAGTTTCATCCGGCGCTTCAGCTTCAACTGTTGGCACGCCGCGCAATCAGTGGTGCAATCCTCCCCAAACACCACATACAAATGAGGTGCGGGTCAGTCGCCGACATGAGATGCCCACAAAACGTGCAAGTTTTGAAGCCCAAAGGCATTCGCACACTGTTCCACCAAAAAGAAGTGGGAGAAAAGGGGCCCTAAACAGGCCCATAGCAAGGACCGGATCTGTGTTACATGCAGAAAAGGAAAAAACTGACGTAGGCACGCCGGGGCGGGTCTTACGTGACCTCGTTGACGTCACATACGCGGACGACGCCTGGGCGGAGTCGCGTGATGTCGCCCGCCCACGGTGTGCAGGGATACTGTGGCAGAAAAGTTTCCGGGTCCAGTCTCACACCTGGGGATAAATCTACGTGAAGGAATCTGCGGCTAGTAGTCTCTATCAGATGTATTTTACCAACAGGATGCAGGAGGCCATGAGTATCAACAGCCTCAGAGTCAACCTCACCGAAATACAAGATAGATGCTGAAATATCGGAATCATAACCTGAATATCCTGGACTCGCTGCTCAGGATGATAAACCTGAATCTGCACTGTGTCCAAAACAGCTCAGATGAAAGGGAGCATCTGAGAAGGAGTCAAGGTTGACTTCAGCCAGTTTATAGAGAATCCCAGCAAATGCTGGAGGCTCACCGTTGTCTGAAGGTGGGAGACGACTGCCAGGGGTGATAACACCTTCAACAGCCAGTCGTTGAGGTAGGGGTAAACTTATACCCCTAACCTGTGCAGATAAGTTGCAACCACCGCCATCACCTTGGTGAACGTCCGAGGGGCACAGGTTAGACTGAAGGGGAGCATGGTAAACTGAAAGTGCTCACTGCCTACCTTGACCCGCAGGTAACGCCTGTGGCCCGGCAGTATGGGTAAGTTAAAATATGCATCCTGCAGGTCCAACACCACCATCCAGTCTCCTTGGTATAGGGCAGACAAGACTTTAGCCAAAGTGAGCATTTTGAATTTCTCCTTTTTAAGGAAGAGATTGACGGTCTGAAGATCTAAAATGGGCAGAAGCCTCTTGTTCTTCTTCAGAATCAAAAAGTAGCGGGAATAACAGCCACTGCCTACTTCTGAAGCTGGGACCCTTTTTTTTAGCTCCTTTAAACAAAAGAGCTGTAACTTCCTCTTGGAGCAATTTTAAATGATCCTCCACCAGCCGTTCCTGACTTGGCGGAATAGGAGGAAGGAAAGAAAGGAATGGAAGAGAATAGCCCTCCTGGACGATCTGCAAGACCCACTTGTCTGTTGCTATAGATCTCCATCGGTGAGATGATGACTATTTCTCCCACCCACTGGAGTAGAGTGCTCCTGCAGAATCAGCCAAGGAGTGCTTGGAGGCTGCGGCTGCTGGGGGCAGTGTGGTAGACAACTTCTGGCCTCCATTCCGAGGACGGAATGTACCGCGTCCACACACGGCTTGGGTAGTCTGAGCCAACGGAGGCTAGGATAGGGATAGGGCTAGGATAGGGCTGACGCAAAAGGAAGACTTGGGCCCGGTCACGCTTGATCTTCTTCAGCACTCTGGGCAGAAGTGGTACAGGCGGATAGAAGACCGCAACTCTACTTGCGACAAAAAGGGTCAGGTAGCGAGTACCCCCTTGGAAATTCCAACGCGTAGAATTGCTGACATTGCGCGTTTTCTTCGGTGGCGAATAGATCTAACCAAGGCTCTCTCCACTGCTGAAAGAGACCTTGTGCCTCCTCTGAGTTAAGAAGCCATTTGTGATCCATCATTTACCTACGGCTGAGTTGGAATCCCCTGGCATTCAGAGAACCAGCCAGGTGTTGAACTACCAGGGATATTGCCTGATGTTCAAGCCATGTCCAGAGACGGAGAGCTTCTTAACATATGGTCCATGACCCCACCCCGCCCTGTTTGTTGCAGTACCACATGGCGGTGGTGTTGTCCTTGAACACCTGCACCACTCTTTCTCGGACAGAGGGAAGGAATGCTTTTAGTGCAAGACGGATCGCCCAAAGCTTCAGAAGGTTGATGTGGTGTCAAGAACCCTCTTTCTTGTTCCAGTGTTGTTACCAAAAGAACTGTTCATCACCTTGTAAAAATGCCTTCTGTTAAATATCTACACTGGAGAAGACTCAGCCCCAGTTGGAAGGCTTCCCTACGATCCATTTTCTATGGATTGAGGGGTTCCATCCCCAATCTAAATGATACGCTCATAATCGTTTCCTGTTTGGGTTCTCGGTCTAGTTGTTTAGGCTCGAGATCCCCTAGAAGCAACAATGCGCCTGCGCGAGGTTTGAGCGGTGCACTTTAACTGTAGCTTTACTGTTGAGCAGTTATTCCAGTCAGTGCGCTTCCACAAAGATAATTTATGTGGTGCCGTTAGACAGTTTTTGAAGTGTTGTCTCCAGAAAGCCTCTAGTACCACTGTGTTCTTGAATTTTGTTATTTCCTGACAAAAACCTCGTCATAATTTTGTTCCCGGAGTAGAGTTTCAGAGTTTGTCAATTCCAACTCTCAGGTTGGTGCAGAAGCATTTCTACATGGGAGCGCCAGTGTCTGAGTACCAGAGAGAGCTTCAGTGAAGAGGAGCTTTCTCCACTTATCCAAGTAAACGTACCTAATCTATTTTTTGGGCATTGCGCATCTGCGTTTTTGCAGCACAGTTGAGCATCAGATAATAGTAGTGTGAGCACCCGCTAACTCCAGACTAGAGCTTCAATTTTGCTGCGTGAACATCTACTAACAGCAGCTAGAACTTCATTTCAATTGAATTAATGGACATGATATTCTAGATTAACAATCAACCAAGGATACTTATCCACTTGGAGATTCTAACTTATAAGACTGTATTAAAGACTCTTTACTAAAATTAATGAGTAATACTTCAATTGATTGATTTTCAATTCCTCTCACAGAACAGGTAACTAGATAACATTAAGGGGATCTGTTGTGCAGAGTAGGACTAGGCAGAAGTAATTGTTTATGTTTCATTCTTCCAGGTTTAAAGAAAAATTCCTGAAGAAGAACCTGTATCCTGAGGCAGTCTCTCTTGTTTTGTCTTTCCACTTCCCCTTTCCCCCGGGCTGAAGCCTTTGACAGTTGTTATTCAGTTGTCACTGGCAGCAGTAGAAGGGAGTTGGGGTAAGGGCATCTGCTCCTGAGGAGATTGCTGTACAGAGTCTGACAGATTGAAGTGCCATTCCTCTTAATTGAGGATTAACAGGTCTCCCCCTGAACAGTATGGCAGGAGGAATAGATTAAAAAACTTTGGCCACCATATTAGAGGGAATGCAAAAACAATTTAACAGTGCAGTTAAGGAAACACGTCTTTGAGGAGGATTGTCAGGAGATCTAGTCAGGAATCAATTCAGACTATACAGAAGTTAGATGAGTTTGTTGTAGGGGTAACTTCAGGTTCTGGTTTTAAGGACACTCAAAGTATGCCTAGTAACCCATCCTCGTCAGATATTTCTACTCAGGTAATTCACACAATCTACCCAATCATACCTTTGGCACCTCCTGAGAGATTCAGTGGTGATCCTCAAAAGGCGCAGATATTTCTGACTCAATGTTCTCTGCATTTTTTGTGTCAGCCAGTAATTTTTTCAGAAGATCAATTGAAAGTGGCATTCATACTGTTATACCTGAACAGCAATGCAGCTGCTTGGTCGATGTCGTTGGTCACTCGTAATGACCCAGTGTTATATAACTTGGAACATTTTAAAACTGAATTCCTATGGATCTTTGACCGTCGGTCAGCTTCACAGGCTACTGATAATGAATTATTGGAGCTAAGATAAGGCAACAGGGATTTGGTTGGATATCTGGCCTACTTTAACAAATTAATAGTGGAGACAAATTGTCCAGAAGGTAAAAGAGCTGCAATCTTCTATTGAGGGTTAAAAGATGAGCTCAAAGATGCTTTAGCTCAAATCCCAAGAAGACCCACTGAAGTTTCAGAACTGATAGACCTGGTCTTGCAACTTTATCATCGAATGAGTGAGCGATGGAATGAAAGGAGAAGAGATTTTCATCCACTCCCTCCTTGGTTTGCTGAATAAAGATAGAAGGCCACAAATTCTCTGAAAACGTAATTTCGGATGAGCCTATGCAAATAGGATTGATTAGAGGTCCTTTGACCAAGGAAGAAAAAGGAAGACATAGATCTGGACATCTATGTTTGTATTATGGATTAGTTGGTCATTTTGTGAAGGACTGCCCCAAAAAGCCGAAATCTTCTAAGCAGGGAAAAGGTTGGCTTCACCTGTAAAGAACAAGTTACTTACCTTTGGTAACGCTTTTTCTGGTGGATACAGTATCTGCCGTGGATTCCTCCCCTTTTGAATTACCCCTGCACCAGCATTCCGTAGAAACTTTTTTCCTAGCTCTCCCACGTTGAAGAGGAAGCCACTATGACACAGCTCTGCTCGCGACTCCATCTGACGTCATCGGAGACACAAATAGACCTCGTTGGCGTGCTGACGTCAGTTCCACCCATTTTTTCTGTGCCTCCGAGGTGAACAGGTGGACCAATATCATAATTGAAGTATACACAGTATACAATATAAACATAAATACAAACAGTCTAAAGAATCATAGGAAAAGCAAAACTAACTAGGTATTTCCTATGAACGAAACAAGGCATTTAAAATACACAGGAAAACAACCATGTTAAATAGTTGATAAAACCTTTGGTATACGAAGGTGACAATGGGAAGGCTGGTGGGTTAGTGAGGAATCGACAGGCAGATACTGTATCCACCAGAAAAAGTGTTACAGAAGGTAAGTAACTTGTTCTTCTGATGGATACATCTGCCTGTGGATTCCTCACCTTTTGAATTGAATCCCACAGCAGCCCCACTCCCGGAGGAGGGTGTTCACCAACCTATACCAAAAATTCCTGATGCACAGAGCGTACAAAATGGCCGCCCATCCTAACCTCAGAATCCAAGCAGTAATGTTTCGCAAAGGTGTGGAGGGATGCCCAAGTTGCTGCCTTAAAAATATTAACAACAGGAACAGCTCTAGACAGAGCAGAAGAATAAGACTTAGCTCTGGTGGAATGAGCTCTGATACCTTCAGGCGGTTCCTTCTTGGCCAAGGCGTGCCAGCTCTTGATGCGAGTCCGCTTGTGCATAGCCTTGCCTTTCATTTGCCCAACGTAACCCACAAAGAGCTGATCGTCCAGCCTCAGATCCTTGGTTCTGTCGAAATGGAAACTGACAGCCCTCTTAGGATCAAACGATGAAGTCTCTCTTCCACCTTGGAAGGGTGAGGATAGAAGGCAGGTAAAGTAATCTATTGCCCAAGATGGTAAGGAGTAACCACCTTAGGCAGGAAAGCAGCCCTGGTCCTGAGAACCATCTTTACTGCATGAATGGTCAAAAACAGAGGTTTTGAACTAAAAGCCTGAAGCTCACCTACCCTCCTAGCCGAGGTAATATCGATCAGAAAGACAGTTTTGAAGGAAAGAAGCCTCAACGGGCAACTATGAAGAGGCTCAAAAGGAGAACCTATTAGAAATGTAAGAACAAGATTTAAATCTCACTGAGGCATAATGAAAGGAGTGGGAGGAAACCTATTAGTAAGGCCCTTAATGAACCTCATAACAATGGGGGACTTATACAAAGACGGCTGGTCTGGCAAAAATAGAAAAGCCGACAAAGCTGACAAATATCCCTTTACTGTAGACACAGCACAACACTGCTGGGCCAAACAAAGGGTAAACTCCAGAATGTTAGGCAAACAGGCTTTCAAAGGATCAATTAACCTCTCTCCACACCATTTAACAAATTTGGACTACCAAGAGGAATAAACAGATTTGGCGGATTGTCTCCTGGTTGATAAAATAACATCCACCACATCCGGTGGGAGAGAGAAAGAACTCAGGTTGGCCTGTTCAATCTTCAGGCATGAAGGTGCAAGCTCCGGAGGTAGGGGTGTAGAACCTGCCCCTGTGACTGCGAGAGGAAGTCTGCCCTGTGAGGGAGACGGATCAGAGGGTGCAATGAGAGGTGAAGTAGATCTGTGTACCACACCCTTCTTGGCCAATCCGGAGTGATCAACATGACTTGGGCCTAGTCTTGGCGAATTCTCCTCTAAACTCGAGGAATCAAGGGTATGGGAGGAAATGCGTAAAGGAGCTGTGAACTCTAATCCAAATCAAACGCATCCCCCAAAGCTCCCTACATCGGAAACTGGAGACTGCAGAACGACGGGCAGTGCGCATTCTTGTGAGTGGCAAAGCGGTCCAACCAAGCAAATTTCTACATCTTGAAGACAATATGGACTACCTCTGGATGAAGCCACCACTCGTGGTCGGCCGAGTAATGCCGACTGAGACTGTCCGCACATATATTCAGCACACCGGCCAAATGATTTGCAAACCCACAAATCTGACAGCCCTGAGCCCATGACCAGAGTCGCAGAGCCTCTCTGCAGAGATGAAACAACCCTACACCTCTATGTTTATTGATGTACCACATTGCGGTAGTGTTGTCCGTCAGGACCTGAACTGACTGACCGTGAAGTGACGGAAGGAATGCCTTTAGTGCCAAACAAATAGCCCACAATTCCAAAAGGTTGATATGAAGCAACCTTTCCAGATCCCCCAGATGAGCACCCCACCCTAGAGAGGAGGCATGTGTGATCACTGTAGCCACCGGTGGAGGAAGCTGAAAGGGTTTCCCTTGAGACAAGTTGCCCTGAACACTCCACCAAGACAGATCCACTGCAGGTTCTGTGGAGATCCTGACTGACTCCCTGAGACCCCGTTGTGCTGATACCACTGCCTGCGGAGATACCACTGGAGCGCCCTCATGTGCCAGCGTGCATGGTTGACATACAGAATGCAGGAAGCGAACAGACCGAGCAGGTGTAGGACCTTGAGGGCTGGAACAACCGTTCCATCGTGAAACAAGGAAATCATTTCCTGAATGTCGCGAATCCTCTGCGGAGGTGGAAATCCTCAACACACTGTAGTATCCAGTACTGCCCCTATGAACAGGTTGCACTGTGAGGGTACCAGGTGAGCATTGGGCACAATTATAGAGAAACCCAAAACGTACCACAGCCGCGCTGTTACCTGAATATGATGCAGCACCATCTCCGGCGACTTTGCTTTGAACAGCCAGTTGTCCAGGTAAGGGAAAACAGGAATCCCCGACTTTCTGAGATGAGCTGCCACCTTCGCCATCACCTTTGTGAAGACTCGAGGTGCGGAAGTAAGTCCAAACGGGAGGACCGCAAACTGATAGTTTGGGACCCTACCGTGAAACGGAGATACTTCCGATGCGACTTCAGGATGGGGATGTGAAAATATACATCCTGCAAATTGATCGACACCCCCTCAAGTGTTCTTGCTGTAATGCAAAAAGACTGAGTTACTTACCTTTGGTAACTATGTATCTGGTAAAAACACAGTCTGGCCGCAGATTCCTTAACTTAGAACATTTCCAGACATCAGACTGAATCCGGAAAACTTTCCGCAGCAGCACCTCTGCGCAGGGGGACGGTGCGGCACAGCTCCACCCTGACGTGACGACAGCCATATATGCCCCTCCCGGCGCGCTGATATCAGTTTTTGTCTGAGAAACTTTTCAGCGCCACAACGCAGAGCCACCACCAAAAACTGTGAGAATATGGAAACAGTGTGAGTGTGTAAAAGTGTAGAACAATAGAATCATAAAGGGCAGTGCCAGGCAATGAATGCTGCAAACTGGGTAAAAGGAAAGAGCAGAGCACCGCTCTGAGAAGCAACCCTACAAATGCGAAGGCCACACCACCTGTGGAGGCAGATGAAGTTGTGAAAAAGCAGCATGGCAGACGACAGAAAACCTGCAACTATAATGTATAGCTGTGAAAGACAACAAGTCCAGAACATAGGATCAAGGACAATTGCACCATAAGTCGTCACCAGAAAGAGACGCCGCAACCGCAAAAAAAGACCAATAGAATGTGGCAGAGCAAGATAGACTTAAACCAATGGGTTGCAGGGGTGGTAAGAGACCCCAAGGCGACGGAGAAGGGGAGAGCGGAGGGTGGGAAAAAACCTGAATAGATCCCACACCGTACAATCCAGGCACAGGTTTGGAAAGGACACATGACATATGAGCATACCGCCAAAGTCACGTGAACAGTTAGAGTAGAGCAATGAAAACAGAATCAACACTTTGTGTTGGAGCGAAGTGAAAATGTCACCCTGTAGAAAGGTCAAGCCACCCGGAGAGAGGCGAGTATAGAAAACCCAACCTGAAAAAGGTCCCCGCAGAACGGGGAGGATGGGCAGGCGTTAAGGAATCTGCGGCTAGACTGTGTCTCTCCCAGATACATCATTACCGAAGGTAAGTAACTAGTTCATCTGATAGAGAGATCTAGCCGCAGATTCCTTAACTTAGACTAGATACCAAAGCCATACCCATAGAGGAGGCGGGTCTGTGACTGAACCCCATGAAGTTTCCGAGGAAACATAGCCATCAAGAAGGTGATGAAACACGGTGGGGACTGCAAGCCAGCGCAGCAACAGCAGACCATGAAGCTCATAAAGAACAGGAAACATGGGGAGGCAAAGGCACCACAAGCCGTCCAAGAACAGCATGAAAACCCCCATATGTATACCAGGTGAGAGAAAGAAAACACATTCTAGATAACACCTGCGTGGAAGCAGCAGGGAATGTGGAAAAACTGCTTTTGGGAAAGTGGGCAGAAAACAAGGCCATAAGACAATGTACAGCAGAGACAGACATGGTAAATCTGCTACCTTGAAAGACAAGCCCAGTAAGGGCTGACCATAGAAGCAACACCTTATGATAGCAGACATACCAGGGTGCACCCAAGTTTGTTCCAATGAACAAGTTACTTACCTTCGGTAACGCTTTTTCTGGTAGATACAATATCTGCCTGTGGATTCCTCACCTTTTGAATATCCCCCTGCGTCAGCAACATTCGGAAATTCTTTTTGTAGCTTCGTGCCGACGTGGACCCGGACGTCACAGAGGAACGGCATCGCTCGCGACTCCGCTGACGTCAACAACGCCTATAATAGGCCTACGCCGGCGTGATGACATCAGTTCCGCCCTTTTTTCCGTGCCTTCGAGGCACACGGACGGACCAATGACAGTAGACATATACACAGTATACGCAGTACCAATATCAAGGTAACACACACAGTGTGAAGCAAATGCAATAAAACATATGACAACAAGATAAACACATAATAGAAACACTGGCATAGAAGAGTGGACAACGGGGAGGCGGGTGGGTCAGTGAGGAATCCACAGGCAGATATTGTATCTACCAGAAAAAGCGTTACCGAAGGTAAGTAACTTGTTCTTCTGATAGATACATCTGCCGTGTGGATTCCTCACCTTGTGAATAGAGTCCCACAGCAGTCCCCACTCCCGGAGGAGGGTGTCCACTCTTCTATACCAGAAAATCCTGGAGGACAGAGTGCGCAAAATGGCCGTCCCTCCTCACCTCGGTATCCAAGCAGTAATGCTTCACGAAAGTGTGGAGAGAAGACCAAGTTGCCGCTCTACAAATATCCTCTACAGGAACACCTCTAGCCAATGCTGAGGATGAAGACTTAGCTCTTGTAGAATGAGCCCTTATACCCTCTGGTGGTTCCTTACCGGCCAAAGAGTAGCAGATCTTTATACAGAGGACGATCCATTTTGATAAAGTTCTTTTATGGACCGCTCTTCCTCTCTTGCAGCCAGCAAAACCAATGAAGAGCTGGTCATCAAACCGACAGTCTTTCGATCTGTCCAGATAAAAAGACACCGCCCTCCTGGGGACCAGACGGTGCAACCTCTCCTCCTCCTTGGAAGGGTGTGGGGGAGGATAAAAGGTAGGAAGGGTAATGGATTGGCCAAGGTGGAAAGGAGTCACCACCTTAGGCAGAAAAGCAGCCCTGGTCCTAAGAACCATTCGATCAGCATGAATGGACAAGAAAGGGGGCTTGGAATTAAGAGCTTGAAGCTCACTTACCCTCCTTGCCGAGGTTATTGCAACAAGGAAAACTGTCTTAAGAGTCAAAAGCCTCATAGGACATTTGTGAAGAGGCTCAAAAGGAGCACCCATCAGAAAAGTCAAAACAAGATTTAAGTCCCACTGAGGCACAATAAAAGGATTAGGAGGGTACTTATTCGTGAGGCCCTTCAAAAACCTTAAAACCACAGGAGATTTAAAAAGAGATGGCTGGTCAGGCAAACAGAGAAATGCCGACAGTGCTGAAAGATAGCCCTTCACTGTGGCGACGGCAAGCCCCTGTTGCGCCAGAGAAAGGGCAAACTGGAGAACATCAGACAAATGGGCTCTCAAAGGGTCTATAGATTTCTCCCCACACCACGTGACAAATTTTGACCACCTATAAGAATAGATGGACTTAGTGGAGTCACGCCTGGCTGACAAGATGACATCCATCACGTCAGGCGGGAGAGAAAAAGAACTCAGGTTGCCCCGTTCAATCTCCAGGCATGGTGTGAGGTCTGGAGGTGGGGGTGTAGAACCTGCCCCTCCATCTGGGAGAGGAGATCTGCCCTGTGAGGGAGACGGAGCGGCGGGTGAGAGGAGAGGTGGAGAAGGTGTGAGTACCACACCCGTCTTGGCCAATCCGGGGCGATCAATATAACTTGGGCCCGGTCTTGGCGAATTTTCCTCACAACCCGAGGAATCAAAGGTATGGGAGGAAACGCGTAAAGGAGTTGCGAGTTCCAACTCAACTGAAACGCGTCCCCCAAGGCTCCTTGCATCGGATACTGGAGACTGCAGAATGACAGGCAGTGAGCATTCTCGTGAGTGGCGAACAGGTCCACCCGAGGAGTCCCCCACATCTGAAAGATGTCGTGAACAACCTCCAGGTGAAGCTTCCACTCGTGGTCGGCAGAGAACTGCCGACTGAGACTGTCTGCACGAAAGTTCTGAACTCCGGCTAGATGATTTGCCATCAGACAAATCTTATGGTCCTGAACCCAGGACCAGAGACGCAGAGCCTCTCTGCAGAGACACTGCGACCCCACTCCTCCCTGCTTGTTGATGTACCACATCGCGGTCGTGTTGTCCATCAGGACCTGAACCGACTGACCGTGAAGGGAAGGGAGGAAGGCCTTGAGCGCCAGTCGTATTGCCCGCAATTCCAGAAGGTTGATATGAAGCAACCTTTCCTCTGGAGACCAAAGACCCTTGATCTCCAGGTCCCCCAGATGAGCACCCCACCCGAGAGTGGATGCATCCGTTATCACCGTGGCCACTGATGGAGGAAGTTGAAAAGGCTTTTCTTGCGACAGATTGCCTTCCACGCTCCACCAAGACAGATCCGCTGCAGCTTCTCTGGAGATATTCACTGACTCCCTAAGATCTCCGTTGTGCTGATACCACTGCCTGCGGAGGCACCACTGGAGTGCCCTCATGTGCCAGCGTGCATGGTTGACCAATAGAATGCAAGAAGCCATCAGACCGAGCAGGCGAAGAACCTTCAGGACTGGAACGACCGCTCCATTGTAGAACAAAGGAATCATTTCCTGAATGTCGTGAATCCTTTGAGGTGGAGGGAATGCACGACAAACAGTAGTGTCCAGTACCGCACCTATGAACAGGTTGCGCTGGGAGGGCACCAGGTGAGATTTGGGTACATTTATTGAAAAACCCAACTTGTGTAACAACTGAGTTGTCTCTTGCAGATGATGGAACACCTTCTCCGGCGACACCGCTTTGATCAGCCAGTCGTCCAGATAGGGGAATACATGTATCCCCGACCTCCTGGGATGTGCTGCCACCACTGCCATCACCTTGGTGAAGACTCGTGGCGCAGTAGTAAGACCAAACGGAAGGACCGGAAACTGGTAGTTTTACGACCCAACTGTAAAACGGAGATACTTTCTGTGCGACTTCACGATGGGAATATGAAAATACGCGTCCTGCAAGTCGATCGACACCATCCAATCTTCTTCCAGCAGCGCTTGAAGAACCTGTGCAAGAGTGAGCATCTTGAACTTTTCCTGTTTCAGGTAAAGGTTCAAGATCCTGAGATCCAGAATTGGCCGAAGCCTGCCATCCTTTTTGGGGATCAGGAAATACCGGGAGTAGCATCCCTGACCCCTCTCCTGCTCCGGAACCACCTCTATTGCACCTTTTCGAAACAGAGCCAGGACTTCTTCCTGCAGGAGAAGCAGGTGGTCCTCCGAACAATAACCCTTGCAAGGAGGATAATTTGGGGGAAATTCCCGAAAGGGAAGAGCATACCCATTCTCTACAAGATTGAGAACCCAAAGATCCGATGTTATCATTTCCCAATCTTGTAGAAAATGGGTAAGCCGGCCCCCCACTGGGCCCACATGATCCGGAATGGTGAATCTAGGGCTGCTTTGCTGCGGTGGCTGGGGGCTGGGATGGGGAAGAGGAGGAAGCGTTACGGCCTCGAGCTCGGGCCCTTTGTTTGCCTCTATAAGCTCTATATAATGTGTTTTGCTGCTGCTGAGGCTGCTGCTGGGTTGACTTATAGGTTTGAAAAGAAGATCTGCCAAATCCTGTTGAACGTCTGCCAAAAGTGCCCCTGGTCTGAAGGCCCAACGACTTTGCTGTTGCTCTGCTATCTTTAAAGCGTTCCAAAGCAGTGTCTGCTTTTTTACAATCCAGACCCGTCAAATGGAAGATCCATCAATGCAGCCTGGACATCTGTGGAAAACTCACTAGATTTCAGCCATGCAGCTCTTCTTGTCGCTACTGAAGAAACCATGACCCTCGCCACAGAGTCAGCCGTGTCCAACCCACTTTGAATAACCTGCCTTGCTGCAGCTTGAGTATCAGAGATTACCTCCTGGAAGTCTTTTCTATCCTCCTCAGGTATTTTGGGCACCAACTGTTTCACAGTGTCCATAAGAGCGTGGATATAACGCCCCATCAAGCAGGTTGCGTTTGTGGACTTCAAAGCCATACTGGCAGAGGAAAAGACCTTTTTAGCAGCCTGATCCTGCTTTCTCGACTCCTTTTCTGCTGGGACCTGTGGAAATGCGCCCGTAGATCGTTTGGAACAGGCAGCCTGCACCATCAAACTCTCCGGCAGAGGATGAGAGGTTAAAAATTGCGGGTCTTCAGGAGCTGCTCTATACCTCCTGGCTACATCCCTAGATACAGCAGGAGCTGATATAGGATTTTTCCAAATTTCTAAAATCGGATCCTTCAAGGCATCATTAAAAGGTAGTAAAGGTTCAGTCACTGAAGAAGGAGAGTGAAGGACCTCTGTGAGCAGATTAGATTTCAATTCTGCAGTTGGTAGAGCAATGTTCAATAAACTTGCAGCCTTCTTTATCACCACATGATAAGGTGTCACATCCTTTGAGGGTTCATTAGAAACTGAAACAAGGTCCCATTCAGGTGACAGTTCTAGACCACTAGCTACAGACAGGTCCTCAAAAGGGTCCTCAAAATCCTGTAGCTCGCCCTCCTCCAGATTCTCCCCTCTATATCTTTCTTCCTCCATCAATCTTTGGGCTTCACGCCTAGATCTTAGCTTCACATTCGAAGCCGTCGGATCCGCAATCGACTCAGACGGAGCCGGAGGCGTCGTCGAACTCGACGTCGGACGAGGGAGAGATTCACGACATCGCTCAGGGTTCGGCATTAAAGTTGATGGAACTGGTGTCGAAGGAATCGGAGTAATCGATCTCGGCGTCGATGGCTTCGGAGTCGAAGGCCTCGCCGGAGTCGGATAATGCCAATGCAGCGTCGGAGCCGGCATAAAGGGCATAAAGGGCGCAGGTGCATAGGATTGAGGAACACCTAGACCATATGCCATCGGACCCATGGGACCGGTAGGAGCCCCAGAGGGATACATAGCCCTTGAATAGATTCCGAACATCGCATTCAAGAAATGCGTAGGGTCCTGACCTGGAGCCGGGAAGTCAGGGTATGAACCCCCAGGTTGCTCTTGAGGTCGTGGAGTCGAAACGACGTCGATCTCTTCTTCGGGCTGGTGCACCGGAGTCGTACGACCTTCGGGCAGCTGAGCCCCTCCCTCACCAACCTCCTCCTCCTCACCTTCATCCTCCCGACCTGAAGGATGGGATGGGTCCGGAGATGGAACAGCCTTCTGCTTCGGCGAACTCGGCGAGTTCGCATGCGACACCTCTACCTCGGCATCCTGTTCCTCCGAAGCCGAAGAAACTACCTTCTCGACCAGTTTCACCTGCGACTTCGGCTTGGAACCCGACTCCTTCCTCGATCGATGTCGGGATTCATGGGTTCTCTTTTTATGCTTTTTTCTAGAAGATCTTGAAGCATGGGCTGAGGACGAATCCGATCGCGACCTCGATCGAGACCTTGACTTCGAGCGTCGAGTTCGCGGTCTTGATTTCTTCTTCTCTTTTCCTTCTTTAAACTTGGCAACAAGAAGTTTTGCTTCTCTTTCCCGGAGGGCCTTGGGTGTCATCTTCCTGCAGGATTGGCAGTCCTTGACGTCGTGGTCGGAGCTCAGACACCACAAACAGCATTCATGTGGGTCTGTAATGGACATAATTTTTTTACATTCTCCGCAGGCTTTAAACCCGGTCTTCTTCGAGGTCATGATGAAATAGAGAAGACAAAGAGACTAGAAAAATAGCAAGTAACAAAGTTACAGTAAAGGCTACAGACGATCCCAGAAAACCGTTAGCGTCGACGACGCGGAAAAAAGGGAACTGATGTCATCACGCCGGCGTGGGCCTATTATAGGCGTCGGTGACGCCAGCGGAGTCGCGAGCGATGCCGTGCCTCTGTGACGTCCGGGTCCACGTCGGCGCGAAGCTACAAAAAGAATTTCCAAATGTTGCTGATGCTGGGGGATATTCACAATGAGAGGAATCCACACGGCAGATGTATCTATCAGAAAGTAATAAGCATGCCGCACAGCGGCTTTTGTCCCTGGCGCAAAACGAGGACAGGGCATCAGCCATGAAAGAACTGCGCCTGAACTGAAGGGAACAAGGGCCCCGAGAGACAGTGGCAGTCAAAGATGAGCCGCCATCATAGACAAGAGGATCACTACAATGTTGAAAAAACATAAAGAACTCACCAAGGCAGGGGAGGGAGAGGCGGCAGGGCAAGGAACCCATGCCTAGGCCTAGAAGCACTACAGACAACTGGAGCCAATTGCAACCGAAGTGCAATAGAGCGATGCTAACATGAGGATCACAGCTGAAAAATAGGACAGCCTGACTCCCAGAAGGATGTCCGTGAGGAATACTCCATAGGAGTATACCAAGGCTAAGGCAGTCACCCCATAGCCAGCAAATACCCCTCATAGGGTAAGTCTCAACCCCTATGAGGGGGGGCCTCTTGGGCAAAACACACATTCAGAGGAGTGGAAGGATGACAGAACCAGCCATCCGGCTGTACTGAACGAATACTGAATTAGCGGAACAACCACTTACACTATCCCGGCACTGTGCAAGAACCCGTTTTTTTTCTCCTTTTTTTTTAGAAATCAAACCAACAAGGCAATATCTCCTATGCAGAAGACAAACATAAGGCAGGAAGTCGTGCCACAAGATTTACGGTAGCCTAGACAAGAGGCAGGAGACGGCCGAATCTGCATTTTTTTCAAAAAGATCCAAGCCATTGAATGGCAGAACTCGAAGAGCATCCCGAACATTGTCTGGGAAACGACTGTCGCACAGCCATGCATGGCGGTGCAAAGCCACAGACCGAGCAAGAGCCCGTCCCACCGAGTCAGTTGTGTCAAGGGAAGAGCGGAGGGAAAATTGCGCCTTTTCCCTGCCATCATGCAGAAGTGGAAGTAATTCTACGCGCGGCCCTTCTGGAATAGAAGGAAGAAGGGTCTTGACTAAGTCCAAAAGAATAGAGGATGCGAACACGCAAGCTGTATTTAATGCGCGGATGCCAGCACTGGCAAAGGCGAAAAGCCGACGACCACTCGTGTCCAACCCCCTAGACTCCCTGGTGGGAGGTAACAGTGGCAAGGCGGAGGAACACTGTAAGTCAAAAGCCCCCTGAAAAACTAGGCCCTGGGCTCTGAGGGAAAGGGACAGGCAGAGTGGATGATACGGGGCAGGATGGTGTTGACGAGCAATGGCCCATTCAACAGGGTCACCGGAGGAAGGCCTCGCCCATGTGCCAAGCATTATGTCAAACAAAGATGCCCCAAGGGGTAGCAAATGCTCCACCTCAACAGGCTCCATGTGGAGAAGATCCAGCAAAGGATCAGAAGGCAGGGAAACCACAGGCGGCTGAAAACGAAGAATAGCTGCCGCCCTGTGAATAGCCCATGCTTAGGCAGCACTAGCCTCAGTTGCCATCTGGGGGGTGACAATAAACCATCGGTACGAGATGGTTGGAGACCAATCCGTCCAATAGACAGCAAAAGTGGAGGAGAGGGAGGCTGATCCGAAGGCCACGCACCACTAGGTACCTGCACAATGGACTGAAACGACCTCAGATCTGGGGAGTCCACCTCTTGCACAAGAGGAGGCGTAGGCACCAACACCGGCACCGACCGACGCCGTTTGGGAGTCACATTGACGTCCGATGAGTCAGGAGTAACACCAACCTTGTGCAAAAGAGGAGGCAAGGACGTAGTCAGAGTCGTCTGGACATCGATGACCTACAAGGGGGACTCAGCCCAGTACTGAACCGCAAAAGTAATCCCTAGCGGGGTTACTAGAAACCTGTATTTTCTCCATAGGAATCCATTGTCTGCTTTTCTATGAAATATCTTCTAAGTTTCTACTTTTGAAAACTGCAAATATTCTTTAAAAATTGTACGAGGGGGACGTGGCCAAGATGGCGACCGCGGCGGACGTGTGCTAACGAGGCTCCCGGTCCCTGCCCCGGCATATGCCCATTCAGTAGCGTAACCCCCCCCTCCAGCGTCTACAGTTGGGGGCCCCTGGCGCAGGAACTACGGTGCTTTCCTCGATGGAGCGGCTGGAAACGCAGCAGCGCTCGGAAGCAGAGATCCGGCCAAGGAAGTGGGCCGCGGATCACGAGCAGTGTGCCCCCGGGCTGCAGTGGGCCGGAGCAGGAAGGAGCCAACTGGGCCGCAGGACGTGGGCGGAGGATGGCGGCCCGTTAATCGAGGGCCCCTCGGCAGTGGCGGCTACGGCGGAGACCGAGGTGAGGGGCACCCAGGGGCAGTGCACCGCGGGGAGCGCGAAAATCGAGGTCCGGGCTCGAGGGCCTACTCCCGGAGGGGCGGAGAGCGGGAAGAACAGCCTGTACCCCGGGGACGGCAGAGGAGGGCACTGTGGGACCCCCCCAGGGAGCGGTGCACAGCGGAAGGCAGCGAGGCACACTAGATGGGCAGTGAGGGCAGGCGCAGATGACCTGAGACCCAGCAGAGGTGGCGAAAATTGAGGCCCAGGCTTGGAGGCCTACAGCTGGAGGAGTGCCTGGCAAGGCTGGGAGAGTGTGGAGGTCCGGCGCAAGGCGAGATCGGGGCTCTGGGGCCTGAAGGTGACGCAGAGAGTGGGTCTCCTGAGGCGGTGGGGCCTGCCCCTGCATAGCGTGGGGGCTTTGCTGTAGCCACAAACTTCCCCGACAACTTGGGAGGGCCCTGAAACACCCCTGGAGTGGAACCGGAAGGCCGGAGATGAAGTGCGGCCTGCCCTTGGCGTGAGACTCAGCCCTAGAGCCCTTTCTGGAGGGTGCCCCTCTTTGCAGCCCTGGTCGGTTGATGGGAGGCGGCCTACGCGAGAGGGCCTCGGGTCACATGGTGCCTGAAGTATCACAGAGGCGTGCTCCCTAGGAGCCCAGCGGTGAACGGCCTGGGTCTGGACAGTGAGGGCCCTTCCTGAGTCCTGGAGTAGGCCAGACCCAGAGACGGTGGCGCAGGGGAGGGCGGCAGCTATCGAGGAGGTGTCCAAGGATACTGCAACACACGACTAAGTCTCTTCCTCCTGTACATTGGAGGGGGGGGGGTTTCTATTAGCATTGAAATCAGGTGGGCTTGAATGGGGCCGGATGGGGGGCCGCTGGGGCTGCCAGTGCCACGTTTCCCATCACTACTTCATTCCCGGGGGCCTGAACAAGAACATGACCGGCCCAGGACTCTTTTGACTGTTGGGCGTTTTTTGGGGGGGATTGTGGTTGGGGTTAGGGAGGGATCCAGGGGGGGAGGGGTGTTGTATTTCGGGAGGAGCTCGGCACTAGTGCGGGGTTCAAGGTAGGGTGGGAGGGGTTCCAAGTTCCGGTAAGAATGGATGAGTATGGGGACGCTGGGGTGCAGGGGCCTCAGGGGATGCAGGTTGAAGGTTTGAAGGTTCCCCATGTCGGCGACTGAAATGTGCCTCCTCACTTTAAATGTCCGGGGCTTAAATAACCCGGTAAAGCACAGGGCGGTCTTGTCTCTCCTGGAGAACTCGAAGGCTGATATTTGCCTCCTACAGGAGACGCACTTATTGCCCAAAGACTGTTATAGGATGAAATTGCGCCATTTCCCAACGCAGTTTTTCTCTTCAGCATCCACGAAGACCGCAGGGGTCGCGATATTGGTGTCCCACCGCTTTAGAGGCAAGGTCCTGCAGAAAAGAGCTGAGATAAAGGGGAGGCTGCTATCCTACGGCTTCACTATGGGAGAGGTTACTTTCACAGCCAGTTCAGTTTATGCACCCAACGAGGGACAAGAAAAGTGTTTACACCAGGTTCTGGATGAGACCGCTGCGTCCCCAGATAGACATATTGTGATAGGGGGGGATCTTAATCTGGTCTTTGACAACCTACAGGACAGATCAGGGCAGCGCTACTCGCAAACAGGCACTCTGTCGGAGGGGGGGGCACTGCAGATTGAGAGAGTTGGGGCTGACTGATCTTTGGCGGAACTTTCACCCAGGCACATAGGATTACACATACTACTTCAATGCCCACAAGACCTATGCCCGGTTAGACTACTTACTGACATCCTCCTCACTTACAGCGCTGGCATCCCAGACTGACATTGGAGCAATGGCGCTGTCAGATCATGTGCCGCTCACGGCAGTGTTCTTTTTCCCGCCCCTTGTCCATGCCCCGCGTTGCTGGAGATTGCGCGACACTTTACTTCATCGGAAAGAGGTTATAGCTAAAATCAAAGGGGTCATAACGGAGTACATGACACACAATCAGCCTTCTGACACCTCACAGGCCACACACTGGGCGGCGCTTAAGGCGGTGCTAAGAGGTGAGTTCATAGCGATTTCGGCGGCGGAGAATGCGGAGCGGGCGCGAAAAAGGGAGGAGCTGTCGGCAACTACGCGCGAGCTGGAGAAGATCCACCAGCAAACAGGGGCGCCAAGAATCTGGAGGCAGCTCCATCTGGCGCGTCAACAGCTGGCGGCTCTTGACCAGGATCGCGCCAAATACGCAACTTTGAGGGTCCGTCATATGTATTACAGAGGAGGGGACCGCTGCGGGCGGCTGCTGGGAAGGGCACTCAGAGAACGTTTTCAGCGACACACGATACAAGAACTAACCACACTGGCGGGCAATAGAGTTATAGGGGAGAGGGACATAGCGAATACCTTTAGCGACTTCTACTCCGCGTTGTATGCCGGAGCCGGTCTTGACCCCGCGGATAGTGAAGCGTTTTTACGGGATGTCGCGCTACCCACTCTCTCACCGGAGCAGTCGGAGGCACTGGAGAGGGCGATAAGACCGGAGGAGGTGATTTTAGCGATCTCGCGGCTTAAATTAGCTAAGGCCCCGGGCCCGGATGGCTACACCGCCATCTTTTACAAAACCTTCTGCCTCCAGCTAGCTCCGCTGCTCACCTCTCTTTTTAACTCATTTTCAGAAGCTGGTGCCATCCTGAGGGATCTGATGGAGGCCACCATCTCGGTCATTCCCAAACCTGGGAAAGATCGCACGCACTGCGGAGCCTATAGGCCCATTTCCCTCCTCAACATTGATCTAAAGCTTTATACTAGCATCCTCGCCTCTCGGCTTGCGCCCCTGATGCAGGGGTTGGTTGATCCGGATCAGACGGGGTTCATCCCCGAAAGACAGACGGCCGACAACACTAAGAGGGCGCTCCACCTGATCGAGCGGGCCACAAGACTGCCCGGCGAGTTCATGATGCTGGCGATTGACGCCGAAAAGGCGTTCGATCGGGTCCATTGGCCATATCTGGAACAGGTGTTGATAAGGGCGGGATTGGGTGCCAAATTCCGCACGTGGGTGCTGAACTGTTATACCTTCCCCACAGTGACTGTACGCGTCAATGGATGCTCATCAGCCCGGTTCCCTATTGAACGCGGGACCCGACAGGGGTGCCCAATCTCCCCCCTACTATTTGCACTGTACATGGAACCGCTGGCGCAAGCCCTAAGGACGGATCCTAGAGTTGAGGGGATGAAATTTGGGGCCTACATCCACACAATCAGTTTATATGCTGATGTCTTCTCCTTGGATTAGTTTGCCCTGCTCTCAAGCTGTCTGCAAGTTGGGACACCCCGTTGCTGGGGTAGCCATGCGCTATATAAGCATTTTTAACATTAACATTCACATTAACATGTGCTCCTGTCTCTAGCCGCCCCGAAGGATTCCCTGCCGGCCAGTATCGAGATCCTAGACGCATTTGCAAAGGCCTCGGGCTTTAAGGTGAATATGGCGAAATCGTTGGCTTTTGATCTCTCGCTAGAGCGCCAGACTCGCGCCTGGCTGGAAGAGCGTTTTCCCTTCCACTGGTCCTCGGAGGCGGTCCCCTATCTGGGGATTCGCCTGGTGAACACTCTACAGGACACTGTGCGTATCAATTATGCCACCCTCCGCCGTACATGGCGGCACTTGCCTCTCTCTTGGCTAGGTCGGGTGGCGGCGGTAAAGATGACCATCCTGCCTCAGATCTTGTATATCTTTCGCTCCGACCGCCTGAGGGTTGGATTCGCCAAACTCAATCGGAACTCGCGCAGTTCATCTGGAGCGGAAGGCGTCCGAGGATGAAACTGCGGTTGGCGATGCTCCCTCCAGAGAAAGGAGGCCTGGGACTACCCGACCTGACGCTATATTACCAAGCGACGCAACTCCGCACCCTGGTGGAGTGGAGTAGGTGGGAGTCGGAGCAGCATTGGCTTTTTCAAGATAAGGCGGTGGCCGGCCGGCCCCTGCACGAGGTCCCCTTCCTCCGTAGACAATATAGACCGCCTAATCTATATGCCTCTTTCATCACCAGAGTTCCTCTGGAGGTGTGGGATCAGACTAATGCCCGACATGGTCTGACAACGTTTCCGTCGCCCCTGACGCCGCTGTTGGAAAATCCAGATTTTGGGCCTGGCAGAGATGTGCGGGCGTTCGCTCGGTGGCGCCCGGCGGGCTGTCGGGTTTTATTTCACCTGTACTCTGACAGAGAGGTTGCACCCTTTGAGCACCTACGTCAAGAATACGGCCTTCCAGAATCGGAGCGCATCCGTTATCTACCGGTGCGTCATTGGGCGCTTGACCCTCAAGTGCGGGAGGGAGCTGACCGGAAGCTCAGCCAATACGAGTACTGGCTGCTTTCCCGGAAGACAGACAAACGACTAATATCGGGCCTCTACCGATTGCTCTTGGAGCGATATTCGCGAGTTTACAATGCGGGGAGGGCCGCTGGGAGAGGGAGCTGGGAAGGGATCTGAGTAATAAGGAAGGGGAGGACATTTGCTATCGAGCTCGACACTCTGCTTACCACATGAGCTTGACGACCACTTTTACCAAGCTGGTGTCATACTGGTACTACATACCCGAACGGCTACATGAGATGGATTCTTCCCGCGACGGGACTTGCTGGAGAGGCTGCGCAGAGACAGGCACACTTACACACCTTTTGTGGGATTGCACGTACATTCAGGGATACTGGAAGGTGGTTCTGGATGAAATTGATGCTCACTTCGATACGGAGTTTCCGAGATTCCCGGCCTATGTCCTCTTGGGGCTTCCCAACGCCATTACTTTTCCCCTTAGAGCTAGAAGAGGGCGGCTGATCGCAATAGCGCTGGGCTCCGCCGTTCAGATTATTCTGGCCTTATGGCGCACGGCGCATGTGCCCACTATGCAGGGCTGGCTAGGCAGGCTTTGGTCAGTTTTAGGAATGGAGAAACTGTCCCTAGTGAAAGCGGGAGAAGGGGCCAAATATGTGGAGTTATGGCAACCCTTTTTGTCCCTGTTGGCCACTGAATTCAGAGAGGTGAACTGTCCCCGCTACCTACGGCTGCTACGGCTATCTCAGCTAGATGATGGAACTAAGGTTGAGTGAATGGATGCGTGTGTGGAGTGAGGAACTGGACTTGGAACGAGGGTGGTGGGTGGGTAAGTTGAGAGGTGGGCGGGGCGCGGGAGGGTTGGGGTGGTTTGGGGGGTTTGCTCTCTCTTCTGGCATTTGCACTTCAGCATCTTCTTCAATCGACTTTTGGTACAGCTCAGGGACTCCTTTTGCCATATATGCTTTTTGATATGCTTTATCCTGTCGATCCTGTTTCATATCATGCACTTGTTGCATATACAATGTTTGCTGTATGCTTGCTGCATTACATGAGAGCCTTTTGTTCAATAAAAAGATTTAATACTAAAAATTGTACGAACTACTGAAACGCAATTACCTACCTGTTTTGAGTTAAGCCCCCAGTGCTGGTCCTAGGAGACTAGTGCTGGGTTACAAAAGTAACGCGATCGTACTTTACCTGTAACCTGAATTTCCTCCCATTAGATAACATTGTCAGAATCACCTTGAAAAGTTTCTAAGTGTTAACTTTTAAAACAGCTTTATATTCAGGAAAATTCATCACAGTAACTAAAACTTTTTGCTAATTTGGTTTCAGCTTGGACCCCAGGACTGAATCTATGATCTAGTCCTGGAACTACCAAAGTAATCCTTAAAGTAATGAACTGTACTTTCCTGTGAAAAACCCATTGAGCTCAATGCTAGAGTGTGTTTCAGAACTGTATTGCTATTAGCTATCCTGTAACTATTGTGTGTACAAACTTATTGCTCCTCTGCAAAGTATTTACATTTGAGTACTCGTACCTCGAAAAGTATATTTTTATAACTGTTGGTTCTAAAAATAAAACAACTATATCTGAGGATATAATAACAATTGGCCTGGAGTTCAGTTCTTGAGTGTGTGAAACCTTTTGCTGACTGAGTGTGTACAACAAATGCTTTACACTGTCCTCTGGTACTGCCTTACTGCTCGACCAAGCTACCACTTTGGAGAGTAAGGTCAGTTCTGACTTTAACCTCTGTTATACCTCTGGGGTTGGTGGACTCTATACACACTGTACTACCTTATTGTCCAGTATATATAGAGCCACTTTCTCACATTTAAGGACAGTAGGACTTCGGCTAAATCTTTAGGTCTCCAATCCCAATCTAGAGGATTTGGTTTTAAAAGTTATCATGGCTTTGGCAGGATGTCTTTCTTTCGAGGCCATCAGCAACCTCAGTTACAGCAGCAGAACCTCCAGAACAAAACCTACAGAGGGAACAACAGAGGTTGTTTGCGAGGAAGCAGCCCGTCATCTCTCCTCATCCTCTTCTTCCTCTTCTGCCCCTGCCACTGGTGTCTCTGGAAAGCAGCCCTAGATCCTCCATCTTGGAGCATGCTGGTCCTGTAGGGGATCGGGTGTCCCATTTTCTACAAGATTGGAAATCTATAACATCAGACCTTTGGGTTTTGACTTTTGTGGAAAATGGATACGCCCTTCCCTGCCGGGAGTTTCCTCCTCCTTATCCTCCTCACCAGGGCGGGTGTTTGGAGGACCATTTGTTGCTTCTACAGCAAGAGGTTCTTGTGTTATTGCAATAAGGTGCGATAGAGGTGATTCCGGAGCAGGAAAGGGGTCAGGGATGCTACTCCCGGTATTTCCTGATCCCCAAGAAGGACGGTAGGTTAAGGCCTATTCTAGACCTCAGGGTCTTACATTTTTACCTCAAATAGGAGAAATTCAAGATGTTTACCCTAGCTCAGGTTCATCTGATAGAGACATCTAGCCGCAGATTCCTTAACTTAGAATATTCCTAAACTTCAGACTGGGTCCGGAAACCTTTAGCAGCAGCACCTCTGCGCAACCGGGGGCGGCACCGCACAGCACCCCCCTGGTGTCATCCACGGACATGACATCAGCGGAGCCATATATGCCCCTCCCAGCGCTCTGACGTCAGTTTTCTTCTTTTCTGCATCCCAACACGGATCCTGGAAAACTAGCGGTTTCTTAACAAGTTTTTGAGGCCTTCTCGACACCTTCAGAGTCACGGAACAGTGTGCAATGCCTTTGGACTTTAAGCCATGTGAGACCTCTGCGTGTCAGATGTTTGTAGCGGACCCGCACTCCATCTGTATGTGGTGCCTAGGAGTGCACCATGACTCCAAAGAGTGCCACGCCTGTCAACGAATGAAACCTAAGTCCATGAGGGAGGGTTGTATAAAATTGCTGGCCCCTTGGCTGTTCGGTCCTGCACCTTGGTGTCGCCGCTCTCCCTCTTGGGATCGAGCCCATTCCTGAGGTCATTCCCGCAGACGTTGTTCACAGGTGGGTAGGCACCAACGTAAGTCGCTGAGGTCTTCCTCCCATACACTTGATGCTGGCGCCCATTCCTCTCGCTCCTTGCCAAGCACGGGCGTCTGGCGGTCGCCTTCTCTGTACCCTCCCTTTTCGGGTATCGGATCGATGCAGGTCCAAATGGAGGCTTATTCCAAAAAACTCCACTCCTACTTTGGGTCACCCCCTCTCCCTGGTGCGCCTTTGGGTCCCATAGAGATGGAAGTCACTCATGTTGTGTCCTCGCCGGCGGGTTCGTCCTCGGCTCCGGATGTGAGTATCGACTCCGGTTCCAGAGCCGATATGACACCGACGGGACATGGCCCAGAGGGCCCTCCCAGTCACCCGTCCAGCCCACCCCTTCAGCCACCGCATAGCTGTGCGCGGCTTCCTGCGCTGACGTCGGAAGCAGTGCCGGGCTCGACACCCTGTCGATGTGTTTCCTCCCCACAAGTTGCACTGGTTTTTCCCCTGATCACAGGTGAGTACTTTCAAATTTGGACTTTGGCTGATTTTATAGGAATATTTTCAGTTTTCAAAATTTCACACTTAGAAAATTTTCGAGTCAAAATGGGTCAATGTTATCCAATGGCAGGTAAGTGAATTACCGGTTTCCAGGTGAGTACTTGGTTGGTGAAGTTAAGGTTCTGGGCGTAGATTCAGGGGTCCCCCAGGGTCAGGTAGGTACAGTTAGTACACCCTCAGCGGCACAGGGGCGGCCGGGTGCAGAGATAGTTAGGCCCAATGTTAGTCATTGAGAGGCAGGGGGCCTTCCGTTGGTGGCGGTTGGCTAGCAGGCCACGTGGCTGTGGGAGCTGGGCTCCTGGTCACTTGCTCAGGGAAAGGGGGGAAGTAGATTTAGACAGAGAGGTCACAGCCAGCGCCACTCGGGCGGCTGGGTGCAGGGTGCTTTTGAGCCGTCGGTCGCTCAATGTTATCCAACGAGGATCTTGACAAAGGAACAAAGGCTGCAGGCTCGGGGACGGTGACTCTCCAGGGGCTACCAGCACTTCGAGAGGTAAGTTGGGATCTTGGAGCACAGGTAGGTTCCCCAAAGGAAGGCACAGGGGGCCGAGGGGTGCCGGGTGCAGGGGGGTCTTTAGGGGTCGGAGAAGCTTACCCTCCGCTGGTCGCGGTTGGGGTGGCCCCTGGTTCTGAGTCTGCAGGCTTCGGCTGGTTCATCGAGGAGGGTCTTTGGGCACTGGACTTTGGGTCCCAGTCGCCGGGGGGACGTCCTCGTGGTCTTGGTTCGGGTTGGCCCGGCCCAGGCTCGGCTGGTGCAGAGTGGGCTGGTCCGGAGCTTCCTGGTGGGCACCAGGTGGGTTGTTGCAGCAGAGCCTCTGCTGGTGGGAGTCCCAATCTTCGAGAGGGTCAAGGCAGGCAGGTCCTCTGGGTGTCCCAAGGTTGCTGTCCGCGGTGGTTGCCGGGATTAGGCAGGAGCAGGTTCCAGGATCAACAAGCCGGTAGGGCTGGGGCCAAGTCAGTTGTTGTTGTCCTGTTGTTAGCAGCTGCGCGGCGGGTCTTCTTCTTCTTGATCTTCTTTCTTCTTGTTGGTATCGGGATCTAAGGAAGGAAGGTTCAGGGAGCCCCTTAATACTAAATTTAGGGGCGTTACAGGTAGGGCAAGGGCAGGGACCAATGGGTCCCTGTCCTGGGGTGAGTACACCCCCTAGCCTGCTCTTCTCCTGTGGGAGGGGGACAGAAGCCTAGCTGGGATTGGGCAAGACTCCCCATCTACAAGATGGCCGGGGTCCGGGGTCGTGCTTCACCTCGCCTCCTCCACATGAGGGGTGGAGTTGGCACAGTCTTCCCACCAGAGTGGGGGTAGGCCTGGTGGGGGGCTGGGTACAGCAAATGGTCTGGAGAAGCTCTCAGAGGCGGTATGCCTTTGAAGCTTCCCCCTTTCCATCCTGGGGGAGGAGACATAGCACCTTGCCCAGGATGTGCTTTGTTGCAGGCCCAGGAGAGCGGGGGCTCTCCACCCAGGGGTCCAGCAACATGTCTGCTGTGTGGCAGCCTCTGCAGCCACTCAGCCCAGACGTGGATTGTCGGTTCGGGTTTTTGTTGGGCATCTCTAAGATGCCCTCTCGTGCATTTTACATTAATCCCACACTGGCATCAGTGCGGGTTTAATGTGCTGAGAAGTTTGGTACCAAACTTGTCAGTCTTCAGTGAAGCCATTATGGTACTGTGGAGTTCGTAAATGACAACCTCCCAGCACCATATACTCTTAAATGGCAACACTGCACTTACAGTGCCCAGGAATGGCCCTGGTTACTGTAGGGGCACAGGGCTCATGCACCTTGGCCCTCAACTCTGGCATAGGGCACCAGGCTAAAGGGGTGACTGAAGTATGCCAGGGCAGTAGGTTCTGTGTGCAGGCCACACAAGGATGGGTGCCATGTCGACTCTTGCTTTAGTTCTGTACTTAGGCCCTCAGCCTGCAAAGGCAGTGTGTGGGTGCCAGGGTATAGGGTCCCTGAGGGTGGCACAATAAGTGCTGCAGCCCTCAGAGGTCTTCTCTGGTCACCATGCCCTGGGTACCCAGGGTACCATTTACTAGGGCCTGACAGGTGGGCAGAGATGCCAATTGGGTGTTTTGTTTCAGTGTGGAAAAGTAAATTTTGCCATGTTCTGTGTCCCTACGCCTCATCCATCATATGTTATGTGTGCATGACCAATATGCATATGTTATTCCCCATGTCCGATTAATGACGCAATTATAGTTGTGTCCACCTCTAGTATGTCATTTTCCAGTCCTCGTGAATACTACGAATATCAGGCCTATGTAAAGCTACGTTGCCACGTTTCTCAGTGTGCACGTTATTCCATTATAAAATCCCCGTTTCCAGGCCTCAAAAGGGCCCGGACATCAGATTCAGCTCCTGTCTCCTGAAGCCTTGCTGAGGAGCGATCCAGCCCCCACCTGTATCCTCGACCTTTCACTTACTTCCTGCCTCGCAGTGCCCGGTGCAGCCTGGCTCTGCCTCTGAGTCTGCCAAAAGTATGTTATAGTTCCAGCTATCAGTTTAGTCCTCCTTCTCTGCATTCCTAAGCTACTGAACTGCATCAATAGTTTCCGTCATTGTCTAGCCTTCACGGCTCCATGTTAGAGAAATACTGCATTTACTGGTCATTTAATATTCTTCATCACGCACTACATGTAGAATAATGCATGGTCCAGTCTTAGAGTCAAGTTAGCTTTTCCCCTCATGACTTCTAGTTTATATCAACATGTTCCCTAAACATCAGATACTAGATAGGGTTTAGGTACATGTCGCTCCGACCCTCCAGACTTTAGTCTCTGCTCCTAGCACAGAGTTCATAGCCCCCAGCTTCTCCTAGTGATACGTCATTGCCAGTTTACGCGCACCACCAGGTTAGAGGTCCCGGCTCCTTAGGTAGCCCCCTTCAATGTTTCCGCCCCATTCATGACATATTCTGTTACGTCTGCACCACATGTCTATGTATACGCCCAGTTACACCTACTTTTACTGTTATCTTTCGCGACTGCTACGCGTCACGCCTTCTGCTCCACCCACTGCTACGCCTACTGCAATGTAATGCTATGTGTTCGCGCTATGTATATATGCCCGTGTATTGTTATTAAAAGTTAGCGCGCTCATCCCAGACCCAGCCCCGGCAGCTGTCGGGCCACTCTAGCCCTGCCATTCTGTTCCTATGCAGGTTGTCCTGTTCCTGTCCTTATGCTGTAATAAACCTGCAGAAACTCCTACTACCTCGAATCTTGACTCTTATTTATTGAGCTATCTGTTATGATATATGCCTAGTCAAAAATAGGGTATTATTTATTTATTTACCACATAATGGCGCCCGAACAGGTACTTGCCCTTTCCCCACGCGTCGGTGAAGCCACGCCGACCCCCTGACCCTCTGCAGTCGTGACGGAACCATACTGGCCAAGTGCAGATATTTCTGCTTCAAGTATCCCTCAGGCCCACGGAGGAGACGGAGGAGGCGGTCCAGCATCCAAACGAGACGGTGGAGGAACGCGGCGAGTCCCGACCAGAGCCCAAGCCGAGAGTCCAAGGTCCGAGGTATCCGGAGGCCCACCCGTAACTGAAGTCCGAAGTCCGAAGTTCGTCGCCATCAGTCCAGTCCAGTCCGAGGCTTTCCGTTCCGTGCTGCCCGGTGAGTACCATTGCTGGGGTAGTATCTAGACAGGACCAATCTAAATTGACTCCTGGTCCGTGGGTTGGTGGTACCCAGACTCACAAACGAAGTGTTCACCTAGGTGGATACGGGTCTTGATGCGTCCCTTTATGGGACCGGTATGTTCCGTACTGTTACAGCAGTGCATCCAGTAACTCTAGTCTGTTCCGTTCTCGAGAAAATTCTTGTATTTCTGTTCTCAGTATTCCAGGTAATATTCTGTTCGAACTGTTATGTTATGATATTGTTTAATGTATTTTCAATGTCGTGGTATGCCTGAATTGTTTTCCCAATTGTTATTGTTCTTTGTGTATTGTATTGTGTTCCGATTCAAGTTTACAATGCCGCTCTTTTCCAAGTTACGTCAGTTAAAAACTAGAAAGGGTTTATTAGAAGAAGCAGTTCCTGTTCCGCCGAGGGACAGTCCAGGTCATTTTATGTATCAGAAACATGGCATAAGTGCCATATTGTATCTAGATTTATGGGTAGAGTATACCAAACAGTTAGAAGAAAAGTATAGATGGCCTGTATCGGGTACATGGGATGCCGAATGTATCATGCGAGTAGAAGAAGCATTATGGAAAAAGAAAGCCAGACAGTCACAGAAAGATGCCATCGAGTTATGGCGTAAAGAAGCGCATAGAAGAACCGAAAAGGAAGTCAGAAAGTCAGAGTTAAGTAGAGAATCCCAAGAACGAGCCCAAGAAAGAGAATTAATCGAGATAGGTGAACAAGTCAAAGCCGAACAGTCAGACAGACAGAGGCATGCCCTTATTAAGGGTATGTATCCTCTTCTTGCCGAGGGCTTGCCAAAAGCGACCCCAGAGGCATCCAGTAATTTCCCGCCACCATTAGTTCCGACCAAGCTACGTCACAAACAGACCGCAGCTGATATTTTTATTTCGTCCTATTTGGACGACACAGTCCCAGAATATGCAAATCCTGTTCGCGCTCCGCCAGTCCCTGTAAATCAGGCACTTCCCGCTCTTCCAGACACCGGAGTACCTGCTACGGTACCCCCGGTCCAGTCAGCATTTCAACTTCCCGCTCCGCCACGAAGAATGTCCGTCGATGATTCTAGTTTAGGGGCCGCAGGAGGAGGTCCTCCTCAAACCCCGCCGCCACACAAGCGTGTAACGTTAGCCGAATTACATGCACAAGCGTCACGGCGTACGCCTAGACATCAGACTGTAGCAGAAATAAGAAAATCCCTTGCCGAATGTGTCTATGATCCAGTCCCAGGCGAGGATAATATGGTTTTATATTCGTTCCGTGTAAGAAAGGTGACCGAGTATCTAGTCACCTTACCGAATATGAAAGAAGATCTAGACAGAATATATCGTTTCATCCGTACAGGGGATGATCCAGAAAGTATTCACGAAGCCATGTCTCAAAGGAAAGCCGAGATCCAGCTCATGATATTAAAGTTTCTGATTAATTGTCTAATAAGAAAACAAGATTACCCGTCTAAAGATTCTGCCGAAATGAGAATCCTGACAAGGTGGAGTGATAATATAGCCGAGGGTAAGCACAAGACCGTCGGTGCCATGGAAAGTATGTACAAGAAAATCCGTAAAGAAATAATAAAGATACACGAACAGCGTAAAGCAGCACAAGTAAGCGAGAAAGAAAGTACCTCTGATCCTGAAGAGGAAGACGACGAGAATTCCGCCAGAATAGCGTATGTAGGAAAATCTAGATTTCCAGATCGCCATTTACGTCTAGAACCCAAGTCTATTTTCCATCATTCAGTACCAGAACAAGGTTCCCTAGAACAAGTATTTCAAGCTACCGATCACATTCTGAAATCACGAATCGGTTACAGTGAGTTAAGTAATATGCATGAACAGGAACTAGTCCGATCAGCAGTCCGATGGATTACTGATTCTACCACTTTTCCAGACGAAATAGTGGCACAAATGTTCCTGAAACTGCCCCCAGCCGAACAACGACTGGTGGGTATGTATATGATCCAGCACCTCATTACTCTGTATGAGGGTCAGCACTCTGATCCAGGCCCATTACACGATATCCTGAACGAGTTACTCCAGTATAAATGGAGAGGTCTAGGTACCGATTTAATTAGTGTCATTCTAGAACAGCGTCACAAATATAGAACGTTCTTGAACCCGCATTTTGTTCATGTCTCACCCCCAGAAAGTAAACCGTTTTACATAGACAGACAGAATCCGTTACGAGAAGTCCACCCAGTCAAAGGAACGGGTGGCGAAATGCAACGAGTGTTTGTATACACTCCAATTACAAAGATGGAACTTCTCGAGATGAAGAAATTAATTCCTTGTCATGACAAAGATCCAGCAGGGTTCCATAGAGAATTAAAAGACATGCTCCGTATGGGAGAATACACTTACCCAGATATCATTAAAATGTTAAAGGTCCTGTTGCCCGCAGGGGTGTATGAAAAGCTAAAGGAAAAAGAATGGGAGGTGGGAGAGAAAAAGATCGATTGGGCAGCTCTAGAAGCTGAAGACAAGGCACGTGTACCAGGTACCGGTCTTGGAGATAAATGTAAAGAATTACCAGAATTATTAATACAAGTTTTACCCAGATTATTAACAACGAGAAAAGAAGACTGGGATGCAATCTCAGCCTGTAAACAGAAACAAGACGAAGATATTAGTGATTTTTATTCTAGATTTGAAAAATATTTCAGTATCAACAGTGGTCTCAAGACAAGTAGTGAGTCATACCCTCACCTTTTCGTTACCAAATTAGTCGAGAATTCAAGCCCACAAATTAAAAATCGAGTTCTGAAAGTCGAAAGCACCTGGCAAGCAAATACTCCGTCCCAGATGCTCCAGATGCTCCAGTATCACCAGAATAGAATCAGGGAAGAGCAAGAACACGAAAGAAAACGTATGAAAGATACGAAAATGAAAGTGCTAGTTGCACAATCTGTTCCTCAAGACAGTCAGAAGAGGGGTCCGAATCAAGCCAGTCATCCTGCAGCTCCCGTTAAAGGGAACTGCAATTATTGTAAACAGCCAGGTCATTTTATAAACGAGTGTGCAGTTCTGAAACACAACATAGCTACTGGTAAGACTAAAGAAAGACCACGTCCGCCTAGACAAGAACAAGTTTCACAGATTCCTCAGCCACAGAATGCACCACAGACAGTTACAGTACCGCAGCCTATCGCTGCAACACAGCATGTTACACAGCAGATGTACCAGTATGCTCAGTCTGAGTATCCAGAGTACCAGCCATATTCATGAAACAGCCTAGAGAGGGAGGTAGGCTTGCCTCTCATCGAGATACCTGTAGATCAAGAAGGTCCCTATGTTCACAGTCAAGTATTAGGGAAAGACAGAAAGTTTCTGATTGATACAGGGGCAAGTAGGACCACAATTAGTCATGCCGAAGTTCCAGGGGCTCCGCTCTCAGGCTCAAGAAATGTTTCCCTTGGATTTTCAGGAAAGCCGATCGTTAATGAGATTTCAAAGCCAGTCACTCTAGAAGTAGGTCCATTGTCCCGTACCACTGATCTGTTACTTACTAAGTCATGTCCAGAAAATCTGTTAGGCATTAAGACACTGAAAGCGTTAGGTGCAGTTATTTGCTGTTCCCCAGAGGGAATACGATTGTTCCTACGTGACTTTAAGGGTCACTATGTATTACGAGATTTTGATTCCAGACTGTCTAAAGTTCCGCAGCATTTATGGGCGCAAGGTCCAACTGATGTAGGTTACATGCAAATCACACCCCATCGTGTGACTCTCAAACCAGGTGTAGTGTTACCACGAATCAGGCAGTACAGACTGCCACCTGAGGCTGTAGCAGCCTTATCCAAAATTATAGACGAGCTCATGGCTCAAGGAGTAGTTGTAGAAACTGACTCCAATGTATGTAATTCTCCGATCATTCCAGTCATGAAACGCACTGATCCAAATGCACCCCCAGTATATCGATTAGTGATTGACTTACGAGAGCTTAATAAATGTATTATTCCGCAGTACCCAGTTGTCCCAGATATCTCTTCCCTGTTAACAGCTATTGATTCCGAAGCCATGTTCTTCACTGTCATAGATCTCAAAAATGCATTTTTTAGTGTTCCCATTCATCCAGACAGCCAGTTTCTTTTCGGATTTTGTTTAAATGGAAGGAGCTATATGTTCACACGCGCTCCTCAAGGTTTCACAGAAAGCCCTAGTATTTACAGTCAAGCACTGAAGAGACAACTAGACAACATTCACATGCCAACTGACACTGCCCTGCTCCAGTATGTCGATGATCTACTGATCACAGCCCGTTCTGAACGTGATTGCGAGCGAGCGTCACTTACAGTACTGTATTTCCTAGCCGAGATGGGGCACAAGGTGTCCCCTTCGAAGCTTCAATTCTGTGTCCAGCAAGTGGTATACTTAGGACACTTGCTGTCCAAGAGGGGTAGGCAGTTGACACCAGACCGTATCCAGTTAATAGCGAGTCTTCCCCAGCCCAGAACCCAGAAGGAGGTACGTGCCTTTATCGGCCTTACTTCTTATTGCAGACAATGGATTCCCCAGTATGCATTTCTAGCCAAGCCACTGATACAGTTAACGACACAGGAGGCAGCCGTATCGACTGTCCTCCCTTGGACATCTGAACATACACTTAGTTTCAACGAGTTAAAGAAAGCCCTATGCCAAGCTCCAGTTCTAGCTACACCGAACTACAGTAAGCCTTTTACACTTTTCGTTACTGAACGTGAAGGTACAGCATTATCTGTTCTTACACAAGATCAAGCAGGACAACACAAGCCCTGTGCTTATTTTTCAAGCACATTAGATCCAGTCGCCCAGGCATTGCCTGCGTGCCTCAAGTCAGTTGCAGCCACAGCACTAGCTATCAGACAAAGTGATTCCATAGTTTTAGGACATTCCCTGACAGTACAAGTCCCACACTCCGTGGAAGTTCTTTTAAACCGAACACAAACACAGCACTTGACAATTGCACGTTTAACAGGTTATGAATTGACACTGTTTCAGCCACACATAGAAATTAGACGCTGCAATATCCTGAATCCTGCTACACTGTTACCATCAGTTAGTTCAAATCCTGACACACATGACTGTGTGGAAATAGTTAACATTACGACAAAGCCAAGACAAGACCTGACAGATATTCCGTTACTAGATCCTGACCTGACACTTTATGTGGATGGTTCATGTATGAGAACTAGTACAGGAGAACTAGTCGCCGCATATGCAGTGACTACTGACACTGAAGTTATTGAAACACACCGTATTGATACCCTGTCCGCTCAAGCAGCAGAGCTAGTTGCTCTGACACAAGCCTGTATACACGCCAAGAACCTGAAAGTTAATGTTTACACAGATTCACGTTACGCATTTGGAGTTGTACACGACTTCGGAGTGCTCTGGCAGGAGAGAGGTTTCATGACTTCTCATGGAACCAAGATTCAGCATGGTTTCCTTATTCAAGCTCTGTTAGATGCCATACATTTACCGACATCTATCGCTATTATGAAGTGCAAAGCACATACGAAAGTTACTGACATTATTTCCCAAGGTAATGATCTAGCAGATCGCACAGCCAAGCTTACAGCACAGACTCCAGACAGTCCAGTTAACATGACACATACTCCAGATCCGACTACATGTATGACAATTAAGGACCCTACTCAAGATGTCATAGATATCCAGTTACATGCTACTCCCGATGAAATCAAGAAATGGTCCGAACAAGGAGGGGTCCAGACAGATCAAGGATGGTTAACGAAGGGTAGAGCCACATGGTTTCTCCCCGACTCTATGGTTCAAGTCATTATTAATACCGCACATAGTCCAGCACATTTAGGAGAAAAAGCCATGTTAGACAGTATCCAGAACATTTGGTTCAACAAGCATTTACGAGCTGCAGCCAAGCAGAAAGTCCGTACCTGTATGATATGTTGTCAGTTTAATACAGGTAAAAGTGTCCCGGTGGAACAAGGTGGTTTCCAGCCTCCTGACCACCCTTTTGAAGTCCTCCAGATGGATTATATTCAGATGGAGCGATGTCGAGGTTTCAAGTATGTCCTTGTAGTTGTATGCGCTTTGTCCAGATGGACAGAAGCATATCCAGTCCCAGATTACACAGCCGCGACCACTGCCAAGCAGTTGGTTCGTGAATTCTTCCCTAGATATGGACTCCCTAGAGTCGTATATTCTGATAACGGTCAGCCATTCTCATCTGAACTCATGAAGCACGTTTCCCTTTTGTTAGGGTACCAGTGGAAGTTCCATTGTGTACGCCATCCTGAAGCAGCCGGTCTCGTTGAGAGACATAATCAGACCCTGAAAATTCGAATCGCCAAAGTTTGTAAAGAAAAGGGTGTGGACTGGCTAGTAGCTCTGCCAGTCGCTTTATTTTATATGCGCATGGTCGCACATTCCAGATCAGGTCTGTCCCCGTATGAGGTCGTTTTCGGCCGCCCCCCTAACATGTGGGGTACTCCTAGACCCCGAAGTATTACTGATGTTTCATGTAATATGCTGACAGATTACCTAGCTTCCTTGATGTCTGCCCTCAACTCATGTCGTTCACAGGTTGCCGCCGCATTTCCAGACAATACCGAGGTGGCACCGCATGAAATCGTTCCAGGTTCGCTGGTGATGATCCGAAACTTTGACAGATCAAGTCCGCTGGAACCTCGTTGGAAGGAGCCCCGTCAGGTCCTCCTCACCACCCGTACAGCCGTGAAGTTGGAAGGCCGAAAAGGATGGATACATCTTTCTCATGTAAAACTTTTCAATGGATTAAAACCCGTTTCTAAAAACATTTCCAAGGATTCCCAGGATTTTAAGGACTGCCGAAATATTGTTCCTAAGGACTGTCCCGCAAAAGACATTGACACAACCCCTTCCCTGTTAGAGAAAACTCCGCAGCAGGAGTATAAGTTAAAGCTCCGGTCTAGTAAAATAAGTCAGTCAGTTTGATTGTATAAGTCCTCCCCTAGGTGAAACGGTTAGGCTGTTTCTGACATGTATAAAATAGACCCCCATAGTGAGAGAGTCAGTCAAAGCTCAATTCAATGTATCATATTATTCATCAGCATTATGATTTCTTGCATCAGCTATGCATTTTTCCTGTATTTTTCAGTTCCTCATGTAAATATGTCTGCTAATGTTACAGTAGAGCACACGTTTAGTGATCTGCCTCCTCACGAATATGCTTACCGCCTCGCTATGCGTAACAATTCATTTATCCGTATGTTACATTACTCACACCAGACCAGCAATGCCACTAATTGTTGGGTGTGTGGTCGACTCCCCCCTTTCCAGACCCCGAAGGGAGTTCTGCCACTCTTTCCTTATCCATTCTCACATAATGGTTCGTGTGGAGCATGGTCCACGTTAACGTCATCCTCGACAGATATGTCTTTTCTTAACAGTACATGTTTCCCAGACAAGCAAGGTTTCCCCCACAAAACAGGTTTAGATCTAGAAAATGAAGTGTATAATTTAGGTAATTATTCGTCGAATTTTATGGTCCTGAATGTCCAGTCTGATACTACTCCAGACACACCTGCTATTTCAGTACTACCAGTCAAAGGCGAATTATGTGTCCGTAGTCATGGTTCTGTACACGTAGGACATAGTGATTGTACTACTATTGTCAAGTATAGTGACAGTGGGAAATCTATTTTTAAAGCTTCACGTCATTCTTATTTTGTTTGTGGTCAGACCGCATATGTTCGTCTGCCCCTCGATTGGGAGGGAACCTGTTACATTGCCTTCCTACTGCCACCTGTTTTTCTAGCCCCACCTGACTATCATAGAAACACACATCTAGTACATACTAGACACAAGAGAAACCTCCCGATTGTCGATTATACTGAAACTACCGCAGAGCAATTCATTGATATAGATAAAGGTGTGTTCCCTTATTTAGGTACAGTTGTAAACAGTAAGCTAATCCGTAGGTTAACAAGAACCCTTGAAGCAGTAGTAGATGAGACTGCCTCCGCTCTAGGTAACTTAACCGAAGAGCAATCCTTTATGAGAATTGTCGTTTTACAGAATCGTCTCGTCCTTGACGTCATACTGGCCGATAGGGGCGGGGCCTGTAGAGTTCTCGGATCCAGTTGCTGCATTTTCATTCCAAATAACGCGCCGTCTGTTTATTCAGCTATAACCAGACTTCATAAAATTGCCCATCTGTTACACCAAGACCCAGGCACCTGGACATGGTCCGGTTGGTTCTGGAATATAATTTCCGCCTGGGGATGGAAAGTCCTGTCCTTTCTAGGTATTGCAGTAGCGATCATATTCAGCTGTTGCCTCTGTATACAATGTGGCCCTGCGATTTGCGGCATTTGTGCTACCTCTTGTATTCCTAGTCCCAAGCCCCGTTCTAAATCCCGTTCCAAGACAATTCGAGATGAGCAAATGGTACTGTATGAAATGATAGATGGTATCATGAATATTGATGTTTCCTGATGGAAACGTAGTGACAAGGAGGGAATGTGGAAAAGTAAATGTTGCCATGTTCTGTGTCCCTACGCCTCATCCATCATATGTTATGTGTGCATGACCAATATGCATATGTTATTCCCCATGTCCGATTAATGACGCAATTATAGTTGTGTCCACCTCTAGTATGTCATTTTCCAGTCCTCGTGAATACTACGAATATCAGGCCTATGTAAAGCTACGTTGCCACGTTTCTCAGTGTGCACGTTATTCCATTATAAAATCCCCGTTTCCAGGCCTCAAAAGGGCCCGGACATCAGATTCAGCTCCTGTCTCCTGAAGCCTTGCTGAGGAGCGATCCAGCCCCCACCTGTATCCTCGACCTTTCACTTACTTCCTGCCTCGCAGTGCCCGGTGCAGCCTGGCTCTGCCTCTGAGTCTGCCAAAAGTATGTTATAGTTCCAGCTATCAGTTTAGTCCTCCTTCTCTGCATTCCTAAGCTACTGAACTGCATCAATAGTTTCCGTCATTGTCTAGCCTTCACGGCTCCATGTTAGAGAAATACTGCATTTACTGGTCATTTAATATTCTTCATCACGCACTACATGTAGAATAATGCATGGTCCAGTCTTAGAGTCAAGTTAGCTTTTCCCCTCATGACTTCTAGTTTATATCAACATGTTCCCTAAACATCAGATACTAGATAGGGTTTAGGTACATGTCGCTCCGACCCTCCAGACTTTAGTCTCTGCTCCTAGCACAGAGTTCATAGCCCCCAGCTTCTCCTAGTGATACGTCATTGCCAGTTTACGCGCACCACCAGGTTAGAGGTCCCGGCTCCTTAGGTAGCCCCCTTCAATGTTTCCGCCCCATTCATGACATATTCTGTTACGTCTGCACCACATGTCTATGTATACGCCCAGTTACACCTACTTTTACTGTTATCTTTTGCGACTGCTACGCGTCACGCCTTCTGCTCCACCCACTGCTACGCCTACTGCAATGTAATGCTATGTGTTCGCGCTATGTATATATGCCCGTGTATTGTTATTAAAAGTTAGCGCGCTCATCCCAGACCCAGCCCCGGCAGCTGTCGGGCCACTCTAGCCCTGCCATTCTGTTCCTATGCAGGTTGTCCTGTTCCTGTCCTTATGCTGTAATAAACCTGCAGAAACTCCTACTACCTCGAATCTTGACTCTTATTTATTGAGCTATCTGTTATGATATATGCCTAGTCAAAAATAGGGTATTATTTATTTATTTACCACATCAGCATAGCTTTTCTTTATAGGGAAGGAACACAGGCCCTGGGTACCTGGTTGGCAGGGACCCAGGGCACACTCAGTCAAAGTACATTAGCAGTTCAGAAAAAAGTGGGGGCATACCAAGGCAAGAAAGATGGCACTTTCTCACATTAAATCTCTGCAGCGCAGAATCAGCTTTTCTGCCAAAAAGCCTTGACCCATCAAAAAGGGAAGACCCAAAATAGTATTTTGGACATCAGGAGAGAAACCTGAAGAGCTAAGCCAGGCATGCCTTCTTGTAGCTACAGCAGAGCCCATCACTCTTGCCACTGAATCAGCAGTGTCCAATCCAGACTGTATAACCTGATGAGCCGCTGCCTGGGTATCGAACACAATCTCCTGAAAAGGTATCCGATCAGTTTCCGGCAACTTTGGAATTAACTGCTTTGCCGAGTCCATCAAGGCCTGGATATATCTCCCCAACAGGCAGGTTGCATTGGTGGATTTCAAAGCCATACTTGAAGAGGCGTAAATCTTTTTAGCAAACTGTTCAAATTGTTTTATATCCCTGTCACCATGAGTCTGGGGAAAAGAACCTGCCAATTGCTTCGAACAAGATGCCTGCACCACCAAGCTTTCAGGCCAAGGATGACTCAAAAGAAATGCATGATCATTTGGAGCAGGCCTGTACCTTCTTGCTATGGTCCTTGAAACCGAAGGTGCAGAAAGAAGCTTCCTCCACACCGCCAAAATAGGCTCAGTTAAGGCTTCATTAAATGGCAAAAGAGGCTCAACCACAGAGGAAGGAGAATGTTAAACCTCTGCCAGAATATTCGCCCTACTATCAGCAGTGGGAAGCTGAAGATCTAAAAGTTCAGCTGCCTTTCTAATAACCGCATGATAAGGTGCAAAATACTGCGAGGGTAAAGATTTAGGTGATGAAAGCTCCCATTCTGGGGAAGTATCCAATTCACTGAAGGACTTCAAACTCATCTTCCTCAATCTCGCCTTCCTAAGCCTCATCCTGTTGATACTCCTCTTCTTCAAAAAGCCTTTGCGCCTCTCTCCTAAACCTTATCTTCAAGACAGGATCCAGCGTCAACAGAGCCACACTCTGCACCGAAGAAACAGGCACCAGCGTCAAAGGCCCACCTTCCGACGTGGGCAACGGCGCCAACTGAAGCCAGGAAGAAGAGCGACCTTCAGGTGGAGCTGGAGACTGAGAGACCGGCATCTAGAACCTCAGAGCCGGAAAGTGCCAGGACGGCGCCATCACCATAAAAGGCATGAAAGGTGCCTGGGCATAATGTTGAGGAATGCCCAAATTAAATGTGAGCAGGCCCACGGGGCCGAAGGCGCACCGGTATGGTAGGTTGCCTTTGCAAACACACCATACATCGCGTTAAGGAACTGCGATGGATCTATAGCAGGTCCAGGAAAGGATGGGAATGGAGTCGTATCCTGATCCTCACGAGGCCGTGTAGGTGCACGTGAGGTCGGGCTTAAGACAGGAGAAGTCGCTGGTACAGGCTCAATAGAAACCCTCGGCGCAAGCGAAGAGCTCGGCCCAAGAGCACTCTTTAGCGTCTGCGAACGCGCCTGAGAACCTGAGGGCATCGGAGAACGTGCTGGAGAAGGAGAAGGTTATGGAGAAATGATATCTCTAGTACGATGTCTCGGAGCTGGTGAGGGCGATCTCGAAGCCCTACCCTTTGGCGAATGACTTCGAGAACCATGCCTCCTCTTCTTCTATGCTTCTTCGACTTTGAAGCATGCGAAGTCGACGACTTCGACCTTTTACGACAACTTTTCTCCTTCCTTGCCTCCGCCATGAACAACTTAGCCTCACGCTCCTTCAAGGCCTTGGTTAATCTTCCGACAGCTTGTACAACCATCGATGTCATGGTCTGATGAGAGGCACCACAAAGAGTCGTCCGGGGGGTCCGTGATCGACATATGACCCCCACATTCTCTACAAGGTATAAACCCTGATTCTTCAACGTCATCACACAGCCACTCCAAAGGAAACAGCAGAAACAAAGTAACTATCAAAATATTAATGAAGAGTCCCAGAAAACCGTTCCCTCGTAGTCGGCGCTGAAAAAAGGGAACTGATGTCAGAACGCCAACAAGGTCTATTTCTGGCTACGATGATGTCAGACGGAGTAGTGAGCGGAGCCGTGTCAGTGTGAAGTCCTCGTCGAAGTGGGAGAGCTAAGAAAAAATATTCTGCTGAATGCTAGCGCAGGGATAATTCAAAAGGTGAGGAATCCACAGGCCTGTGGATTCCTCACAATATGATTCCTCACCTTATGAATATCTCCTGCGCCAGCATTCCGAAGAATTTTTTCTAGATCTCTACGCCAACGAGGACGTCACAATGCCACGGCTCCGTTCGCGACTCCGCATGACCTCACTGGAGCCATAAGAGAGCCTTGTCGGCGTGATGACGTCAGTTCCACCCATTTTTTTCCATATCTCCAAGGCGAACAGGTGGACCGACAACAGATTCAAAGTATACACAGTACACAATATTCAAACAAATACACATAAATCAAAAGCAAAGCCAAAGATTATAAGCATTTCCTATGAATCACACAATGCAAAAAGAAGCACCAAATATTGAACAAACATGTTAAACAAAAACATCTTTAAGGTATATAAGGGTGGACAACGGGGAGGATGGTGGGTCAGTGAGGAATCCACCGGCAGATACTGTATCCACCACAAAAAGGAAGGTAAGTAACTTGTTCTTCTGATGGATACATCTGCCAGTGGATTTCTCACCTTATGAATAGATTCCCACAGCAGTCCCACTCCTGGAGGAGAGTATCCACCCTTCTATACCAAAAAGTCCTGTAGGACAGAGCGCGCAAAGACGCCCTCCCTCCTCATTTCGGAGTCCAAGCAATAATGCTTTGCGAAAGTGTGGAGTGTGGCCTAAGTCGCTACCTTACAAATGACCCTTACAGGAACATCTCTAGCCAAAGCAGAAGTTGACGACTTGGCTCTAGTAGAATGAGTCCTAATACATTCAGGAGGCTCCTTACCAGCCAGGGCGTAGCAGATCTTGATGCACAAGATGATCCACCTGGATAGAGTGCGCTTGTGCACAGCCTTGTCCTTCATGTGTCCAACGTAGCACACAAAGAGCTGATCATCCACTCGCAAGTCCTTAGTCCTGTCCAAATAAAAGCTCACCGCTCTTTTAGGATCCAAGCGGTGAAGCCTCTCCGACTCCTTGGAAGGCTGAGGGGGAGGATAGAATACAGGAAGGGTAATAGGCTGCCCTAGATGGAAGGGAGTGACCACTTTAGGCAGAGAAGCAGCCCTGGTCCTGAGGATCATCCTTTCAACATGTATGGCAAAAAACTGAGGTTTTGAACTAAGAGCCTGAAGCTTGCTCACCCTCCTTGCTGAAGTGATAGCCACAATAAAGACTGTTTTAAAAGACAAGAGTCTCAAAGGACAACTATGTAAGGGTTCAAAAGGGGAACCCATCAATAAAGTCAAAACAAGATTTAAAGCCCATTGTGGCATACCAAAGGGAGTAGGCGGAAACCTATTGGTAAGGCCTTTAATAAAATGTAAAACAATGGGAGACTTAAATAAAGACGGCTGATCCGGCAAACACAGAAAAGCTGATAAAGCCAACAAATAGCCCTTAAGAGTGGCCACAGCACAACCCTGCTGAGCCAGGAAAAGTGCAAACTGAAGTACATCTGACAAGTGGGCCTTTAAAGGATCAACGGATCTCTCTCCACACCACTTAACAAACCTAGACCATCTATAGGAGTAAATCGAGTTAGGGGAGTGTCGCCTGGACGATAAAATAACATCCACTACATCCGGCGGGAGAGAGCAGGAACTCAGGTTGCCCCTTTCAATGTCCAGGCATGAGGGTGAAGGCTCTGGAGGTGGGGATGTAGAACCTGCCTCTGTGACTGTGAGAGGAGGTCTGCCCTGAGAGGGAGATGGAGCGGCAGGTGCGATGAGAGGTGAAGTAGACCACACCCTTCTTGGCCAATCTGGGGCGATCAATATTACTTGGGCCCGGTCTTGGCGAATCTTCCTCAGAACTTGAGGAATCAAGGGAATGGGAGGAAACATGTAAAGGAATTGTGAGCTCCAATCCAATTGAAACGCGTCCCCCAGCGCCCCCTGCATCGGATACTGGAGACTGCAGAACGACGGACAGTGCACGTTCTCGTGAGTGGCAAACAGGTCCAACCAAGGAGACCCCCACATCTGAAAGATGTGATGGACCACCTCCAGATGAAGCCGCCACTCTTGATTGGCCGAGTAATGCCGACTGAGACTGTCCGCACGAACATTCGGCACACCGGCTAGATGATTTGCAAACACACAAATCTGATGGTCATGAATCCAGGACCAGAGTCACAGAGCCTCCCAGCAGAGATGATACGACCCTACACCTCCCTGTTTGTTGATGTACCACATCATGGTAGTGTTGTCCGTCAGGACCTGAACCAACTGACAGCGAAGGGAAGGAAGGAAAGCCTTTAGTGCCAAATGTATCGCCCACAATTCCAGAAGGTTGATGTGAAGCAACCTTTCCTCTGGAGACCTTTGACCTCCAGATCCCCCAGTTGAGCACCCCACCCTAGAGTGAAGGCATTCATGATTATTGTGGCCACCTGCGGAGAAGGCTGAAAGGGCTTGCCTTGAGACAGGTTGCCCTGCATACTCTACCAAGACAGATCCGCTGCAGGATCTCTGGATCCTGACTGACTCCCTGAGATCTCCATTGTGTTGATACCACTGCTGAGGAGGCACCACTGGAGTGCCCTAATGTGCCAGCGTGAAGGGTTGACCAGCAGAATACAGGAAGCGAACAGACAGAGCAGGCAAAGGACCTATAAGACTGGAAAAAACGCTCCATCGTGAAACAAAGGAATCATCTCCTGAATGTCGAGAATTCCTTGTGGAGGTGGAACATTTCAACACCCAGTAGTATACAGTACCCCCCCCCTATGAACAGGTTGCGCTGAGAAGGCACCAGGTGAGATTTGGGCACATTTATTGAAAATTCCAAGTTGAAGAACAGCTGAGCTGTTACTCGCAGATGATGAAGAACCATCTCTGGCGAACCCGATTTGAGCAGCCAATTGTCCAGGTAAGGGAAAACTGGAATCCTCGACCTCCTGAGATGAGCGGCCACCACTGCCATCACCTTTGTGAAGACTCGAGGTGCAGTAGTAAGACCAACCGGCAGGACCGCAAACTGGTAGTGCTGCGACTCTACCGTAAAACGAGATACTTTCTGTGCGACTTCAGGATGGGAATGTGAAAATACGCATCCTGCAAATCGATCGACACCATCCAGTCTTCTTGCTGCGGATGTATGACCCCGATTTGAGCAGCCAATTGTCCAGGTAAGGGAAAACTGGAATCCTCGACCTCCTGAGATGAGCGGCCACCACTGCCATCACCTTTGTGAAGACTCGAGGTGCAGTAGTAAGACCAACCGGCAGGACCGCAAACTGGTAGTGCTGCGACTCTGCCGTAAAACGAGATACTTTCTGTGCGACTTCAGGATGGGAATGTGAAAATACGCATCCTGCAAATCGATCGACACCATCCAGTCTTCTTGCTGCGGATGTATGACATTACAACGCATACTTTTACAACGCCGCCCTTTACATCGCAACTTTTACAACGCATACCATTACAACGCATAATGCTTTTAGGCGCTGGATAGTGAATAGATTAATTTACTATTCCAACTCCAGTCCCCGTGGATAGTAGGGAAGGTTATTGGATAGTAAATTAACCTATTCCCTATCCTAGAGCGCCCCCCCAGAGCAATGCGTTGTAATAGTTTGCGTTGTAAAAATTGCGTTGTAATGGTAGTTCGTTGTAAAAGTTTCGTTGTAAAGGTTGTTTCCCTCTTGCTGCAACACCAGAAGAACCGGAGCAAGGTTCAGCATCTTGAACTTTTCCTGTTTCAGGTAAAAATTCAAGACCCTGAGGACCAGAATCGGACGTAACCTCCCATCCTTTTTGGGGATCATGAAATACCGGGAAGACCATCCCTGACCAGTTTCCTGCTCCGGAACCACCTCTATCACATCTTTTTGTAGTAAGGCAAGGACCTCCTTCTGTAGAAGAATCAAATGGTCTTCTGAACAAAATCCTCTGCAAAGAGGGTAAGGAGGAGGACATTCTATAAGGTTTAAAACCCAAAGGTCTGAAGTGACCGATTCCCAACCCCATAAAAAGTGAGACAACCGACCCCCTAGAGGACCCACATGATCCAGAATGGGGGATCTAGGGCTGCTTTTCTGTGTTACCAGGGGGAGCAGGGGAGGCAGAGGAGGAGGAGGAGGAGAGATTGTGAGTAGAGCCACGCTAGCGACCATTGGCTTTTCCTCTATAGGACTTATAGTGTGGATTATGCTCCTGCTGTTGAGGCTGTTGCAAGCTGCGATAGGAAGACATTCCAAATCCCCAATACCTTTTATATCCAAACCCCCTTGACTGGGCTTGCAGTCCCCAAGATTTTGCCGTAGCTCTGCTATCTTTAAACCTTTGAAGAGCAGAATCCGCCTTCTCCCCAAAAAGCTTTGAGCCATCAAAGAGCAAATCAAGAAGGGTAGCCTGAACATCGGGGAAAATCCAGAGGATCTATGTCACGCTTGTATCCTGGTAGCAATGGAGAAAACTATAACTCTGGCCACCGAATCAGTCGTATCTAGGCTGGATTGAATAACCTATCTAGCTGCAGCCTGAGCATCTGACAGAATCTCCATAACATTTCCCTGCTCCTCAACAGGTAACTTGGGTTCCAATTGCTTTGCCGAGTCCATCAAGGCATGTATATAATGGCCCAACAAACTGGTAGCAATGGTAGATTTTAGAGCCATGTTAGAAGATGAAAAGATCTTTTTAGCCGACTGCTCCAGTTTCTTAGAGTCCCTGTCAGCAGGAGCCTGGGGAAATGTGCCTGAAGATTGTTTTGAGCACGACGACTGTACCACCAAACTTTCTGGAGAAGGATGAGAAGAAAGAAAAAGTGGATCCTTTTTGAAACAGATTTAGACACAGCAGGAGAAGAGAGTGGTTTACGCCATGCCTCAAGAATAGGCTCCGTCAAGGCTTCATTAAAAGGCAACAAGGGCTCAACTATTGAAGAAGGCGAATGTAAAACTTCAGTTAGCAAATTTGGCCTATATTCAGCAGTTGGTAATTGAAAGTCCAAAAGCTCCTCAGCCTTTCTTATAACAGTATGGTATGGAGCTAACTCTTGAGATGGAGTAGCCCTTGTGGAAGAAAGGTTTCACTCAGGGGAGGTGTCCAGTCCACTTGCATCCTGAGTACCTTCAAAATCATCCACTGAATCATCTATCTCACCCTCTTTAACCTCCTGTCTCTGATACTGTTCTTCCTCCAGTGGTCTCTGTGCCTCTCTGCCTGATCGAAATGTTGGAATCGGCGTTGGCGGAGTCACACGCGGCGCCAACATCTCTGGAGCTGGCGTCAAAAGAGTATCCGAAGGCGGAATCAGCACCGCACAAGGCCGAGAGGAAGGCCCAACGGATGGCACCAGGGACGCGATAAACAGCGTTGAAACCCTCGGAGCTGGAAACTGCCATGACGGCGCCGACGGCATGAAAGGCACAAAGGGTGCCTGGGCATAGTGCTGAGGCACGCCCAAGTTGAAGGCCAGCGGACCCACGGAACTCGAAGGTGCTGCGGAGGGCAAGGCTGCCTTAGCAAATACTCCATACATTGCATTTAAAAAATGCGCTGGATCTCAACCTGGAGTAGGAAATTGTGGGAATGGAATCGATCCAGTATCCAAACGAGGAGCATCCGGCGCCGGTACAGCTGGATCCACCAGAGACACAGGATCAACCTTGTGCACAGGAGAAGCAGGAGATGGATCAACCTGGACTGGTAACCCCTCCGTATCCGGCGAACCCCTCGGTACGACTTCGACTTAGCTCTTTTAAGGCCTCTTCCTTCCTTCTTCGCCGTAGCCATAAACAATTTGGCCTCCCATTATTTAAGAGCCTTTGGGTTCATCTTCCTGCAACTGGAACAGTCCTCCACGTCGTGGTCAGACGACAAACACCATAAGCAATCTTCATGGGGGTCAGTAATGGACATGTGACCCCCACACTCCTTACAGGGCTTGAATCCGGACTTCCTCAAAGACGACATCCGAACAGCAGCAGTTAAAGATTGAAGAACAACAAAGTAGCTCGACAATTATGGAGAGAGCCAGAAAACCGTTACACGTCAACGGCACGGAAAAAAGGGAACTGATGTCATCACACCGACGAGGCTCTCTTACGTCTCCAGTGACATCATGCGGAGTCGGGAGCGGAGCCGTGGCATTGGGACGTCCTTGTCGGCATAGAGAGCTAGAAAAAAATTCCACGGAATGCTGGCGCAGGGGATATTTATAAAGTGAGGAATCCACAGGCAGATGTATCCATCAGAATCTAAAGTCAGCTCCAGTTTCACAACAAACAGCAAATACCTTGCAATTTTCAACTCCTTATTTGGTGGTTTCCTTCACTGTAAAATTTTGAAATTTAGAAGTAAGTGGAGGGTTTGTGATGATTGATTCAGGGGCAACTGGTATTTTTTGTTGAGAAAAAGGTATTCGAAGCTATCCGAGCAGTTGACGGAACAAACTTGTCCTCAGGGCCCATCACCCATGAAACTGAATTGATTCAATTGTCTGGATTATATGGTCATACAGAAGTAATTACGTTCAATCTTATTGATGCACTGCAGTTCCGGTTAATGCTAGGCCTACCCCCTACCCTGGCTTACACTTACTGAACATAATCCTCGCATTGATTGGAACAAGAGAACAGTTTTAATGGATTCATCCTATTGCTGGGAGAACTGTTTTTGTGAATAACCTAACCAGTTGGAAGACTCGCCAGCCAGAAAACTAGCCAATCATCTGGCCTTAATTTGCACCTTGGAGACTAAGGAAATTCCCTTGGACTATAAGGAATTGTCTTCAGTGTTTGAAAAGAAAGAAGCTAAGAAACTCCCCCCCCCATCGACCCTATGATTGCAATATTGAAATCAAACCTGGAGCTGTACTGCCTTGCAGTCAAATATATGCATTAACGGAAACTGAAAATCAATATTTAAAGACTTGTACTTGGCAAATGGTTTTATACGCCCTTCCCAGTCCCCGGTCTCCTCCCCTTTATTTTTCCTTCCGAAAAAAGACGGAGAGCTCCGCCCTGTATTGATTATAGAGCCCTGAATCAAGTGACAATGAAGAATAGCTCCCCCTCCCCCTAATCTCAGTTTTACTGGACCAGATCAAAAATGCTAAAATATACACCAAACTGGATTTACACAGAGCTTATCATTTGATCCAAATTGCTCCTGGTGACGAATAGAAGACAGCATTTTGAACCCGCTATGGGCTATTTGAATATTAAGTAATGCCGTACGGGTTATGTAATGCTCCGGCGGTGTTTCAACACTTTGTCAATGACGTTCTTAAAGAATATTTGGATAGATTTGCAGTGGTCTATATAGACGACATTTTGATATTCTCTGACAGTGTGGAAGAACACGTACACAATGTGAGATCAATCTTGACAAAGTTACTTGAGAATCATCTTTATGTGAAATTGGAAAAGTGTGCCTTCCACGTAGAAAAAGTAGCATTTTTAGGATTTGTGTTATCTTCAGAACGTGTAAGAATGGATTCTGCAAAAGTCAAGGCAGTGAAAGATAGGCCGTCTCCCAAAAGTGTAAAGGAAAGCCAAAGCTTCATCGGATTTTCTAATTTTTATCGAAGGTTCATTTTGGATTTCTCTCACAAGGTGAGTCCTATCACTCGCTTGTTAAGGAAAGGAATCAAATTTGCTTGGACTTCTGAAGCTGAAGAAGCCTTCCAGTTTAAAAAACAATCTTTTACTCAGGCCCCCATCTTGTTGCATCCAAGAACAGAAGAGCCATTTTATGTTGAAGCTGACGCCTCTGATGTAGTCATTGGAGGAATGTTATCACAGCACCACAGAAATACTGGCCAGCTTCATCCAGTGGCCTATTACTCCAGAAAGTTGACTCCACCGGAATGTAATTACTCCATCGCAGACAAGGACGTGTTGGCTGTCAAGAGTGCCTTTTTAGAATGGAGGTTCTATGTGCTAGGAGCTAAGTACAAAGTTACCATGTATACTGATCATCGGAATTTACAATTCCTTAAATAAGCTCTGTAGGAGAGTAGGGTCTGCTTCCTATGGTCACCCCCACTTTTTGCTGTGATTCTCTGTTTTTTTTTAACTTTAGTGTGGCAGTGGGCCTGCTAATCAGACCCACAGCCCAGCTGTTCTCTCTCTAAATTGATACCATGTACTTTAGGTACATACCAGATTGGGTACTGGGTCACCTTTGTGAGCCCCTGTATAGTGTACAATAGGTACCCAGGGCATAGGTGCATCCAAGGCCTATCAGGGGCTGCAGCATGTATTATGCCACCCCTGGCTGGCCATCCAAACTGACACCACAGGCTGATCACTCAGCTTGGGTAAGGTGGTGTAATCACCCCTTACTTAGATATAGTATATTTATATCTACCTTATATATAGACACATAGTAACCTATAAGTCACTCCTATGGCAGACCTTAACAATCCTGGAGGCAGAGTGCTTGGTTTTATGTGAGAGGGTGCCCTAGCATAAGCTGAGCCCCTCTGCAGCTTTCGGAACCATGTCCTTATAGCTGTTCTATGATATAGCCATACCATATACTCTTAAGTGCATTATAATCCTCATGGCTAATGCTAAGTTTGGTTTAGCTTTATCAAAACATGTCGTGTAAGGTGTCAAACACTTTGGAATACTATCCCCGCCAATTCAGGCGGCGGGGGGAGCATTCCACCCTTCTAGAGGGAAAAGACATGTTTGTTACTGCCTTACCCGGTTAAAGTTAAACAGAGCCTTAGCATCACAAAATGGATGCTGCTGCCACAGACATGAGTCTGACCTTCTGCAGCTGGGGAAAACTCCAGCAAGTGATGCCTGGACAATAGGTTTTCTGTCCCCAGACAGCCTGTAGTGTATTGGGTTAGCCTGGTGTGTGATGTCCACTATTCTAGTGGCCACCTTGCACCAGTCTAAATGACCCTTATGGTGGTGGTTGTAAAGTCAACCTTATAGACCTGCTATCCTAGTGGTAGCATGGACCAGCAGTCTTAGGCTAAAACTTTAGAGAGCATGTGAAGCCAGCTGTTTTACCATATAATCCCTTGAATACCAAATGAAAGGACACCACATACGGTATGTATCAAATATATATGTGTATTTATTTCTAACACAACCCCTCTGAACTCTTTATGAGGTCAGAGATCAAAATACATTACAAGTTACTCATTCAGCAAACTTTAAATTGCACAAATACAATTCTGCCCTAGGGGCCTCATGAACCATATACTAAGTAAGTGGTATAAGAACCACTTCAGGAATAGTGAATAGGTCTAGGGCCTAGGGAATCGCTGGGGCTATACTACAGAACCAAAGGTTAGGAAGTAGGAGACCTACGGGAGACGCGTGCAGTGTGGGAACACAGTCACAAGCTACCATTGACTTACGATGGGGGACGAAGAAGTCACAAAGTTACTGATTAAGGATACTTCCGGATGGACTACGGTGAAACCCCTTTAAACTAGGACACTTGGATAGTCAATATCCACGGGAGCACCAGAGTACTCGAGTTACCTTACCCAAGGAAGCCGGGTGCATAGGTGTCTTTTCGTGTCGGGTTTCGTCAATGCTTTCAATGGAGACCTGCAAAAGAAGTGCTGCAGGCGGCCGAAGGAAGAGTGTCCGGGTGCATCCAAGGGTGGATCGAGGAACTGAAGAACCCGAAAGCAGAGGGGACAGAGTCTGGGTCACTAGCCAGTGACCAGGAAGGAACCAGGATGGAACCAGGTGATGTCGCGATGCAAACAGGTGAAGAGGTGAAGCTTGTCCCTGCAGCCACGAGGACCAGGAGGCATTGACGATAACCAGCAGCTGGATTCAAGCTGTCCCACGAAAGATCTAGTTGACTGCAGTGTCGGTATCCGGATTGGACCCAACAAGCCTTGGTAACCGCAACCCGATCAGGAAGTGAAGATTCGCTTCAGTTTAGACCAGCAAGGTCTGAGGAGCTTCTCTTTTAGGAGGCTGGAGCAAGCCCAGAGCAATCAGGCAAGCATTGGAAATTCAAAGGATCGTCTTCAAAGGGTTCACTAGCCAACAGGCTAGCAACTGGGAAGATGCGATGAGCTGAAATGCAGAGGAGGGCCCCACGCGGCACTCGTGGACTGAGGAGGGCTGAGCTCTGGTGCAAATAATGCTCGGGTCTGGGGCTTGTTGTGCCCCAATGCACAACTGCGAGTTACCTCAGGAGTCGATGCAGTTAGCAATTTGTAGGATGTCCAGGGAGTCTGGTCCCATGTCTCTCGTGTCGGCCACGGGTCTTTGCTGTGGATGTGGGTCAGAGTCCAAGACGTCTGGAAGTCCAGTCCTGAGTAGCTGAGTTGTCGGGTTAAGTCGGGAGCGTCGACAAAGCAAACCAGCAAGTTACTGGTGGTGCCTGTTTGAACAGGGTGGTCACTTCTTGACCACAAGGGAGATATCTTCAGTCTTCTAGTCAGCATAGAATGTCGAAGTCCAAGAGTTCTGTTTCAGAGTTTCATTCCAGGATAATCTAATGTCTCTAAACACAGCTCCTGTCTTTATACTAAACTAAGGGGCTGGATTACCTGATAGGTCCCTCCTATGGGCGGACCCTGAGAAGGGGGTGGTTACACCCCTTTCTCTTTGTCCAGTTTCGTGCCAGAGCTGGGCTGGAGTGCCCCAGCAAATGGTTTGAACCATGCTATGCATGGAACACCTTGTGTGCCCCAGGCAGTGTCTCATTTTGCAGCCCTCCCTGCCCCAATACACTAAAAGCCTGTCTGGGGAGGTGCTAGCACCTCCCAAGGCAGGAAACCTATTGTCCAGGCCTCCCCTGATGGAGTTTCGTCCAGCAGCAGGGGGTCAGACTCGTGTCTGTGGCAACAACATCCATTTTGTGATGCTGAGGCTCTGTTTAACTTTAACCGGGAAAAGCAGTAACTACATGTCTTCTCCCTTTGGAAGGGTGGAATGCTACCCCCGCCGCCAGAATTGGTGGGGGGGGGGTGTTATTCCAAAGTGTTTGACACCTTACATGACATGTTTTGATAAAGCCAAACCAAAGTTAGCATTAACCGCGAGGATTATAATGCACATAAGAGTATATGATATGGCTATATCATAAAACAGCTATAAAGACATGGTTCCGAAAGCTGCAGAAGGGCTCAGCTCATGCTAGAGCACCCTCTCACATAAAACCCAGCACCCTGCCTTTAGGATTGTTAAGGCCTGCCATAGGAGTGACTTATAGGTTACTACTGGCCCGATTCACAGAACTAACTTAAGACAAAATCCTAAACCTACTACTTTTGGTATTCACAGAAGGCATTTAGTAGTAGTAAAGAACAAGTTACTTACCTTCGGTAACGCTTTTTCTGCTAGATACAGTATCTGCCAGTGGATTCCTCACCTTGTGAATATCCCCCTTGCGTCAGCAACATTCGGAAATTCTTTTCTTAGCTTTGCGCCGACGTGGACTTGGACGTCATAGAGGAACAGCATCGCTCGCGACTCCGCTGACGTCACCGACGCCCATAATAGGCCCACGCCGGCGTGATGACATCAGTTTCGCCCTTTTTTCCGTGCCTTCGAGGCACATGGATGGACCAATGACAGTAGATATATACATAGTATACACAGTACACAATAGTCAAGGTAAAACACACAGTGTAAAGTAAATATAAGAAAACATTTGAAATAATACATTTTCCTTGACCATAAAATATTTACAACACAGATTCTCTGGTATAGAAGAGCGGACAACGGGGAGGCGGGTGGGTCAGTGAGGAATCCACAGGCAGATACTGTCTCTACCAGAAAAAGCGTTACCGAAGGTAAGTAACTTGTTCTTCTGATAGATACATCAGCCAGTGGATTCCTCACCTTGTGAATAGAGTCCCACAGCATCCCCACTCCCAGAGGAGGGTGTCCACTATTCTAAACCAGGAAATCCTGGAGGACAAAGCGCGCAAAGTGGCCGTCCCTCCTCACTTCGGAATCCAAGCAGTAATGCTTTGCGAAAGTGTGGAGGGAAGACTAAGTTGCCGCCCTACAAATGTCCTCTGCAGGAACACCTCTAGCCAATGCTGAGGTTGAAGATTTAGCTCTTGTAGAATGAGCCCTTATACCCTCTGGTGGTTCCTTACCGGCCAAAGAGTAGCAGATCTTTATACAGAGGATGATCCATCTTGACAAAGTTCTTTTATGGACCGCTCTTCCTCTTTTGCAGCCAGAAAACCTAATGAAGAGCTGGTCATCCAATCAACAGTCCTTAGATCTGTCCAGGTAAAAGGACACCGCCCTTTTGGGGTCCAGACGGTGTAATCTCTCCTCCTCCGTGGAAGGGTGTGGGGGAGGATAAAAGGTAGGGAGGGTAATGGATTGACCAAGGTGCAAAGGAGTCACCACCTTTGGGAGAAAAGCAGCCCTGGTATTAAGAACCATTCGATCAGCATGAATGGTTAAGAAAGGGGGCTTGTAACTAAGAGCTTGAAGCTCACTTACCCTCCTTGCTGAGGTTATTGCAACGAGGAAGACTGTCTTAAGAGTCAAAAACCTCATAGGACATTTGTGGAGAGGCTCAAAGGGAGCACCCATTGAAAAGGCCAAGACAAGATTTAAGTCCCACTGAGGCACACTAAAAGGAGTAGGAGGGAACTTATTTGTGAGGCCCTTCAAAAACCTTAAAACTACAGGAGATTTAAAAAGAGACGGCTGGTCAGGCAAGCAGAGAAATGCAGACAGCGCTTAAAGATAGCCATTAACTGTGGCAACAGCATGCCCTTGCTGCGCTAGAGAGAGGGCAAACTGGAGAACATCAGACAAATGGGCTCTCAAAGGGTCAATAGATTTCTCCCCACACCAAGTGACAAATTTTCCACCACGTCAGGCGGGAGAGAAAAGGTATTCAGGTTGACCCGTTCAATCTCCAGGCATGAAGGTGTAATGTCTGGAGGTGGGGGTGTAGAACCTGCCCCTCTATCTGAGAGAGGAGGTCTGCCCTGAGAGGGAGACGGAGCGGCGGGTGAGAGGAGAGGTGGAGAAGATCTGTGTACCACACCCTTCTTGGCCAATATGACTTGGGCCCGGTCCTGGCGAATCTTTCTCAGAACCCGAGGAATCAAGGGTATGGGAGGAAACTCGTAAAGGAGTTGATTTCCCCAACTCAACCGAAACGCGTCCCCCAAGGCTCCTTGCACCGGATACTGGAGACTGCAGAACGACGGGCAGTGAGTATTCTCGCGAGTGGCAAACAGGTCCACCCGAGGAGTTCCCCACATCCGAAAGATGTCGAGAACAACCTCTGGATGGAGCCTCCACTCGTGGTCGGCCGAGAACTGACGACTCAGACTGTCTGCTCGCACGTTCAGAACCCCGGTCAGATGATTTGCCATCAGACAAATTTGATGGTCCTGAACCCAAGACCAGAGCCGCATAGCCTCTCTGCAGAGACACTGCGACCCTACTCCTCCCTGCTTCTTGATGTACCACATCGCGGTCGTGTTGTCCGTCAGGACTTGCACTGACCGACCGCGAAGGGAAGAGAGGAAGGCCTTGAGTGCCAAATGTATCGCCCGCAATTCCTGAAGGTTGATGTGAAGCAACCTTTCCTCTGGAAACCAAAGACCCTTGATCTCCAGATCCCCAAGATGAGCACCCCACCCTAGAGTGGATGCATCCGTTATCACCGTGGCCACCGATGGAGACAGTTGGAAAGGCTTCCCTTGTGAAAGATTACCTTCCACGCCCCACCAAGATACATCTGCTGTAGCCTCTCTGGAGATCCTCACTGACTCCCTGAGATCCCCATGGTGTTGAAACCACTGCCTGCGGAGGCACCACTGGAGCACCCTCATATGCCAGCGTGCATGGTTGATCAACAGAATGCATGAAGCCATCAGACCGAGCAGACGAAGGACCTTCAGGACTGGAACTACCGCTCCACTGTGAAACAAATGAACCATTTCCTGTATGTCGCGAATCCTTTAAGGAGGAGGGAATGCACGACACACAGTAGTGTCCAGTACCGCACCTATGAACAGGTTGCGCTGGGAGGGCACCAGGTGAGACTTGGGTACATTTATCGAAAAACCCAAACGGAACAACAACTGAGTTGTCTCCTGCATACGCTGGAGCACTTTCTCTGACGACTCTTCTTTGATCAGCCAGTCGTCCAAATAGGGGAATACCGGAATCCCCGACTTTCTGAGATGTGCCGCCATCACCTTGGTGAAGACTTGAGGCGCAGTAGTAATTCCAAAAGGAAGGACCGCAAACTGATAGTGCTGCGATTCCACCGTAAAACGGAGATACTTCCTGTGCGACTTCAGGATTGGGATGTGGAAATACGCATCCTGCAAGTTGAGCATCACCATCCAGTCTTCTTCCAGCAGCGCTTGAAGAACCTGTGCAAGGGTGAGCATCTTGAATTTCTCTTGATTCAGATAGAGATTCAAGATCCTGAGATCCAGGATTGGACAAAGTCTGCCATCCTTCTTGGGGATCAGGAAATACCGGGAGTAGCATCCCTGACCCCTTTTCTGCTCTGGGACCACCTATATCGCACCCTTTCTTAATAAAGTCTGTACTTCCTCCTGTAGAAGCAACAGATGTTCCTCAGTGCAATAACCTTGGCAAGGAGGGTAATTGGGAGGAAATTCCCGAAAGGGAAGGGCATACCCATTTTCGACGAGATTGAGAACCCAAAGATCTGATGTAACCGATTCCCAATCCCGTAGAAAGTAGGTAAGCCGACCCCCCACCGGACCCACATGATCCTGAATAGCGGATCTAGGGCTGCTTTTCTGTGGCTGGGGCGTTGGAGGAGGTGGAGGAGGAAGAGGTTTGACGCCCTCGAAGACAACCCCTTTGCTTCCCCCTGTATGACCTGTACAGGGTGTTCTGCTGCTGCTGCTGTTGTTGCGGCTGCTGACCTTGTCTAAAGTTCCGAAAGGAAGAGCGTCCACATCCTCTGAACTTTCTGGCCGATGCACCTCTAATTTGGAGACCCAAAGACCTGGCAGTAGCTCTGCTGTCTTTAAACCTCTCGAGGGCTGTATCTGCCTTCTTGCCAAAAAGTCCTTCTCCAGCAAAAGGCCGATCCAAAAGCGCTGCCTGAACATCAGTAGAAAAGTCCGAGGACTTTAGCCAAGCCGATCTTCGCGTAGCAACTGCAGTACCCATAATCAGAGCCACAGAATCAGCCGTGTCAAGACCGCTCTGAATTACTTGGCGTGCCGCTGCTTGGGTGTCAGACAACACCTCCTCGAAATCACTCCTGTTCTCCTCAGGGATCTTAGGAGCCAAAGCACGCATTGAGTCCATAAGTGCGTGCACATACCTCCCCATGAGACAAGTGGCTTTTGTAGACTTCAAAGCCATACTTGCAGGTGAGAAAGTTTTCTTGGCCACCTGATCTTGCTTTTTAGCCTCCTTGTCCCCAGGAACTTGGGGAAATGCACTTATTGACTTCTTAGAGCAAGCAGCCTGAATCACCAGGCTCTCTGGAGAAGGGTGAGATGTCAAGAATGCAGGGTCTTCTGGAGCTACCCTATAACTTCTAGCCACACTCTTGGATACAGCAGGAGCAGAGAGTGGCTTCTTCCACACCTCCATAATGGACTCAGTTAATGCCTCATTAAATGGAAGTAAAGGCTCCACAGCTGAACTCGGTGAGTGAAGTACTTCTGTTAGAAGGTTTGACTTAAATTCAACCTTTGGTAATGTTAAATTTAAAAGTCCTGCCACCTTTCTCATCACCACATGATATGGCTGGGCATCCTTTGAAGGCGCATCATGCCCTGAGGGCAATTCCCACTCCGGGGAAAAATCCAGGCCACTGGCATCAGCCAGCTCTTCAAAACAATCTTCACCCAGCTCACCTTCCTCTAAGTCAGGTCGAGAGTCGGCATAACTTTGTTCCTCCAAGAGGCGTTGTGCTTCTCTCCTGGACCTCTCCTTTACACGCCTCGGCACCGGATCCACAAACGACTCCGACGGAGTCAGAACCGACGTCGGTACCGACTTCGATGGTCCAGTTGTATGCTCCTGATGTCTACTTGGAGCGGGCGACGCCGGCATCGGAGTGGTCGACTTTGGACGAGCCGGTGATGACCTCGGCGGAGCTGGGAACTGCCACGGCGTCGTTGGGGCTGGAAAAACGACATGAACAGAGCCGGGGCATAAGAATGTGGAACACCCAAATTAAATGCCAGAGGACCCATGGGACTCGAAGGTCCACCAGAGGGGTACCACGCCCTTGAAAACACGCCATACATAGCGTTGAAGCACGCTGAAGGGTCTTGGCCCGGCGCTGGAAAAGGTGGTTGAACACGCTCAGGCTGACCTCGAGGTGGGATCGAATCCGGCTCAACCATATGCGCAGATTCATCATCTTCCACAGGGACTACTTCTTCCTCATCTTGAGCCGGAGAGGGTACCTGCGACCTCGAAGGCGAAGCCTCACCTTCCTGATCCGGAGTCTCCTGCGGCGGGACCACCTTCGAACGAACCCTCCTGGGCGACCTCGACCTCGAGTTCGACTTCTCACCCGAGTGACGTCAAGACTCATGCCTCCTCTTCCTGTGCTTCTTCCTCGATCTTGAAGCATGGTCCGAAGAGGACTTCAAGGCCGAACCCTCTCGAGATCGGGACCTTGACTTCGACCTCGACTTCGTCCTCCTCGAGCGGGATCTTGAAGTCTTCTTACCCTTGTCGGCCTTAGCCTTGCTACAAGTAGTTTGGTTTCCCTCTCCCGCAGGGCCTTCGGATTCATCTTACGACAAGATGTACATCAATCCACGTCGTGATCGGAGCTTAAGCACCAAATACAGTCCTCGTGTGGATCCGTGATGGACATCATTTTCCCGCACTCCCTGCAGGGCTTGAAACCGGTCTTCTTCGACATCGTCACGAAACAAAGAAGCAGGAAACACAGAAAAACGAAACAAAGTCACCAGTACAGCTACTGAGATTCCCGAAACCGTTAGCATCGACGACGCGGAAAAAAGGAAACTGATGTCATCACGCCGGCGTGGGCCCTTTATGGGCGTCGGTGACGTCAGCGGAGTCGCGAGCGATGCCGTGACTCTATGACGTCCAAGTCCACGTCTGCGCGAAGTTACGAAAAGAATTTCCGAACTGTTGCTGACGCAAGGGGGATATTCACAAGGTGAGGAATCCACTGGCAGATGTATCTATCAGAAGTTAGGATTTTGTCTTAACTTTGACTTAAGTCTGTCTTAAGTTTGACTTAAGTCAAACTTAAGACAAAATCCTAACTTTACTACTACTAAATGCCTTTTGTGAATACCAAAAGTAGTAAGTTTAGGATTTTGTCTTAAGTTAGTTCTGTGAATCGGCCCCTATGTGTCTATATATAAGGTAGATATAGATATACCATATTTAAGTAAGGGGTGATTACACCACCTTACCCAAACTGAGTGATCAGCCTGTGGTGTCAGTTTGGATGGCCAGCCAGGGGTTGCATAATACATGCTGCAGCCCCTGGAAGACCTTGGTTGCATCTATGCCCTGGGTACCTATGGTACACTATACAGGGGCTCACAAAGGTGACCCAATACCCAATCAGGTATGTACCTAAGGTACATGGTATCAATTTAGAGAGAGAACAGCTGGGCTGTGGGTCTAATTAGCAGGCCCACAGCCAGACTAAAGTCGGAAAACCAGTAAATCACAGCCAAAATGGGGGTGACCATAGGAAGCAGACCCTACTCTCCTACAGTGGGCTGAATGGAAAGATGCTTTTCCAGACACTGCCTGGGGCACAGAAGGTGCTCCATGCATAGCCCAGTTTAAACCAGTTGCACTCCAGCCCCGCTCTGGCGCGAAACTGGACAAAGGTAAAGGGATATAAACACCCCCTTCTCAGGTTCACCCATAGGAGGGACATATCAGGTAATCCAGCCCATTTTCTTAGTATAAAGATAGGTGCTGTGTCCCTTGAACTTTAGATTATCTTGGAACGAAACGCTAAAACGAACTCTTAGACCTTCGACGTTCTATACCGACTAGAAGACTGAAGACATCTCCCTTGTGGTCAAGGAGTGACTAGGCCTGGATGGTAAATTCCGTTCCGCTCGCGGAATTAGCGGAATTTGGGTAATTTCGCGTTCCGCGGAGAATGTGGAATTGCCCAAAATTCTGCATTCCGCAACTTCGCGAAAATGTTTGCATGTTCGCGTTCTCAAAATGCGTGTTCACGAGATATTTCCCCCGTGCACACAAACAACGATTGCGAACAGTAAAAAAGCATCGCGAACAAGCAATTCTGCGTGTTCGCGTTTTTTTTTACCTGTTTTGTGGAGATTTGCGTAACGCGATTACGCAAATTCTGCCCACCCCTCATCATACCCTAAAAGAATTGCACTGAGAAGGGGAAGCCATCACTTCACTGGCAATCACATCTTTTTATCTGCGTCCTGATATAGCTGCATTGGGGTACGAGAAGCCCAAGACCCGAGCGTCATTTGCACCGAAGCTAAGCCCTCCTCACTCCTAGAGTGCCGCGTGGGGCCCGCTCTTGCATTTCAGCTCAATGTGTCTTCCTGGTTGCTAGCCCATTGGCTAGTGAGCCCTCTGAGGACGAACCTTTGAAACTAAACTGCTTTCCTAGTTGCGCCAGGCTTGCTCCAGGTTCCCTAAAAAGGAGAAGCTCCCCAGACCTTGCTGGTCTGACTTCAAGCCAATCTTCACTTCCTGCATGGATTGTGTTTGCCAAGGATTGTTGGGTCCAGTCCAGATAGCGATACCGCAGTCAACTAGATCATTTGTGGCACAGCTCTAATCCAGTTCCTGGTTGTCGTTGACACCTCCTGGTCCTCGTGACTGCAGAGACAAGCTTCAGCTCTTCACTTAAATGCATCGCGACATCGCCTGGTTCCTTCCTGGTTCCTTCCTGGTCACTGGCTAATGACCCAGACTCTGTCCCCTCTGCTTTCAGTTTTTTCAGTTCTTCAATCCACCCTTGGATCCATCCGGACATTCTTCCTTTGGCCACCTGCAGCACTTCTTTTGCAGATCTCCATTGAAAGCATCGACGAAACCCGACACGAAAAGACACCTATGCACAAAGCTTTCCTGGGTGAGGTAACTTGAGTACTCTGGTGCCCCAGTGGGTATTGGCTATCCAAGTGTTCTAGTTTAAAGGGGTTTTGTCATAGTCCATCCAGAAGTGCCCTAAAACAGGAACTTTGTAACTTCTTCGTTCTTCATTATAAGTCAATGGTAACTTGCGATTGTGTTCCCACACCTCACGTGTCTCCCATGGGTCTCCTACTTCCTAACCTTTGGTTGTTTAGTGTTGCCCCAGCGATTCCCTAGGCCGTAGACCTATTCACAATTCCTGAAGTGCTTTTTATACCACTTACTTAGTATATGGTTTGTGAGGCCCCTAGGGTAAAACTGTATTTGTGCAACTTATCATATGCTAATTGAGTAACTTGTGATGTACTTCGATCTCTGACCTCATAAAGAGTGCAGAGGGGTTGCGTTAGAAATAAATACATATATATTTGATATATACCTTGTGTGGTGTCCTTCCATTTGGTATTCAAGGGATTATAATTGGTAAAACAGCTTGCTTCACATGCTCTCTGAAGTTTTAGCCTACGACTGCTGGTCCATGCTGCCACTAGGATAGCTTGTCTATAAGGTTGACTTTACAACCACCATCAATAAGCGTCATTTAGACTGGTGCAAGGTGCCCACTAGAATAGTGGAAATCATATGCCATGCTAACTTCTCACATTGGTGTGCAGCGGAAGGGATAAGAGCTTGCTGCTGTTTTAATATATAATCTTAAGATATCATTTGAAAGATCACATTAAGGTACCTGTAGGTACATATAAATCAAGTTCTTATAATACTTTAAGTTCTACTGAACTTAGCAGTTGTAGGGGAAAGGGCTTAGCACACCCTGACTACAACTCCTAGAGAGGTTTTAGTAGGAAACCATTTAGTGTAGGTAGGTGCACACACCATACCACACTAGAAAATGTCCTTAGGAGCAGGTCCTAGTGGACCTCTCCCAGAAGAAACCCAGAGGGTGCCTTTTAAGTGTTAGAACACGCCAAGATAACCCCTGCTCACCCCCTTGGTAGCTTGGCACGAGCGGTAAGGCTAAACTCGGAGGCAATGTGTAAAGCATTTGCGCCAGCACACAACAGCAACAACATCCAAGGCACACCACAAAAGGAACTCCACACAAGGTTATATAAAAATAACTTCTGTATTGTGAAAACACATCAGATAGAAGTCCGACATGTACATTGTGCCATCTGGCACGGGCAATATTCACAAGGGATTATGTACAGGACAGGGCCACATGGGCTACTGTCAGAATCAGCACTTAGTAGAAATAGCACTTCTAGAACTTAGAATAAGTATAGCACAAAATACAGTTATAAATCACAACCAGTAACTACTGGTAACAGGTAAGTACCACCTACGCAACCCTAACCACCTTAGGAGAATGTCACGCAGGGGACCAGGACCTCACTAGGACCACCTGTACTAGAAAGAACAACCACCTAAGTATCACAATACAATTAGGGGTATTAGCAAGAACACATTACACATGATGCATCACAACATTCAGCGGTATAAGAACAAGGCACATAATGCATCAAAAACACATTCAGAGGTGCAGGGAAGGAAAAACACATGATGCATTAACCAACACATTCAGAGGTGTAAAATCAAGGAAGACACATGATGCATAAAAACATTCAGAGGTGCCAGACCATAACTCAATAGCGCAAAAACACATGATGCCCAAAAACATTCAGAGGTGTAAGATCAAGGTGCAAAATCATAATAAATGCATTACATTTCCTAGCACCACATCACATTGCGCGAAACTCACATTAGGCAATTACCATCACATAGATAATCACATTGCGCCTAAATAAAATCATATACCAGCCCCCATCTAATAAAGGGACTAAAGAGTCCTGTGTCCAAAATGTCAGGGCGCGCTGCCAATGCAGCGCCAGTCAGGGGTGCGCCACGGGCGCAAAACCTAAACGTTGCAGTGCCCACTACTTGCTGGGCACCTGGGAACAATCACAAGACCTAAACGGTGCAGCTGCCCACTAATTGCTGGGCAGCTGGGAGTCAAAACTGCGACAGGGTCCTCACTGACCCTAGAACAGAACTGTGCCAACTGTTGGAGCCACACAGGCTCTGAAAACACTCGTGTCACATTGCGCAAAACGTTGGAGCCACACAGGCTCTTAAACTGGTGGGGAGAAACACAGCGTGGGAACCTCGGGGCTCCGACCACCTGACTGTGTCCCTTAAGAGCCTCTCAGGGCTTGCAAAACAATGGCCCCTCGAGCCTCGCTGGGCTCATAAATCAGATATGAGCGGAAGCCTCTCGGGGCTCGAAGAACAGAAAATGCACCCAGAGCCCTCGTGGCTCTAAATCAATCATGTGGGCAGAGAGCCTCTCAGGCTCAACAAATATGCCCCCATGAGCCTCTCACAGACTCGTAAATGCGGTGGGGCGGCCCACTGCCATCCGGGGCCGCCCTGACTCAGTGCCTCTAAACCGGCACCAACAGCGGCCGCACGGAGCCCCCCCGGCCCTTCCTACTCACCGGGCTGTCTCTTGTGCGGGGCTCCTCGGGCTGCTCCTCTGTTGGCGGTGGGACGGATCTCTCTGCTGGGAGGCGGGACTCTCCATGACACTGGAGCCCTTCCGGCACCTTCAGCCGCAACTCTTACTCTCTCAGGGCTCCCTCCGCACACGGGAGCCCCTTCACAGGCCACACCTCCTCTTCCCTTCCCGGGGCTCCCTCAGCACACGGGAGCCCCGCAGCGGGCCACGCTTCCTCTTTCCTGTCCCGGGCCGGCAGCCAATCAGAGTGCGGCCCGGGGAATGATTACACAGGGTTTCCCTCAGTCCCGCCCCCGGCCTGCCTGACTTCCTGGTCGCGGCCGGGCGGCAACGGGGACAATTTCACCGGGCAATGCCGGGTGGGCACCGGCGGTAAAGATAAATAAAGCGCTTCTCAGGCGCTAGCAATAAAATACAGCGCTCTCCCGCGCTATGTCAGAATGAAGCGCCCCTAAGCGCTATGAGCAAGAAAAGCAGCGCTCCTACGAGCTATGGACGTTAAAGCGCTCCCATTTTGCTGGGGGCACGGACAGCCCAACAAGTCCTCAGAGGTAAACCCTGCATCAAGAAGGGTCACAGGCAGCTCAGGATTCAATGACAAGGTCCTGGGCAGCCACTACTAGCAAGCAAAAAGGTCCCAGCAGTATCTTGGAGGAGTAAAAGTGCAGCAAAACAGCTCCCTGCATAGAAGAGTCCTCCAGCATCCAGGAAAGTCCATCAGGTGTCCAGGGGCTGGGCAGGGCTCAGGGAAGCAAGCCTTCCCCTGAGCCCAAGCAGCAGCACGCCCCTGGCAGGATTCAAGTCAGAAACAAGAACATTTTGGAAGGGGACACAGCCCCTTTTTATACAGTGAAATCCTTTGTCTAGCAGGGTGCAGGCAGTGTGAGAACCAGCTAGAACTGGTTATAGGGAATTCCTTTCACTAGCCAGGCTAGGGACATCAGACGCACCCCAGGGGGTGGAGCCAGCATTGTGTGGGGAAATCCCAGCCTCGCTCAGGACCCTCAGACCAGACAGTCAATCCACAAGCAGGCCCAGGCTCACTCCTCCCCTCACATCAGCATGCTAAACACTCCATTCACCACCGGGGCAGACCCTCCCAGACTCTTGGAGCCAGGCTCACCAGCCAGCCTCAGACAATCACACGCCAGACACAAATTACACAAATATGCCAACTTCTAAAAGTGGCACTTCTACACTAGACACAATCATGCCGCATATACCATTGCGCAGCATTCAATCTCACGAGTACGCACATACCAAACTCGACCCTGCACTCCCCACACATCAGGAACTACCATGGTCACACAGATTCCCCATTCATTCCTATGGGAGGGCAGGTCACTCACCACACATACACAGAGAGCTAACGCACTTTACACTGTACCACAGTGAAAAACTGCGCAAAGTCCTAAAATCACCCACACCAGGTCACAGAAACAGGCTAGGAAAAAGCAAAAAGTTTCGGGGTGAACCTGCCAAAAAGGGCCAGGTCCAACACTAAGTATGACTCATTCACTTTTAACGAACTTAGAAGCCTGTGTGCAGTCAGAAAGTTGAGACTAGGACATAGTCCAACCTCTGACCACCTGGTAGATATCTTAGTGGCTCATGATACAGAGAATGCATCTGACATAGATAACCAAGGTAGTAGGGAGGGGGGCCATCCACCCACAGAAGAGATTGTTGGAGATGATCTAGCACTATCTGATGAGGAGGTGGATGCTGAACAGGATGAGGTTAATGAACCTATCCTGGGCAACACAGGACTATCTGGAGGTGGAGAGGGCCTTGGTGGGCCCCCTCCTAACTTTCCATACAGGCCTACCCATAGGCATAGAAGGCACAGGTCACTGTCCAGTGGCTCCGAGCATTCTGATGACTCAGTAGGGTCTGATGCCTCTGCTCCAAGGAGGATGACTCCCCTGGAGAGGAGATAGCATAAAGGTAGGATGAAGAAAGTAAATCTTAGGATCAAGAGGCAAGAGATTGCCCTTGCAAAAGAGACCCTGGCTCTTGAAAGAGAGAAAAAGTTAAGTGGGTTAGAACCCACTGGTGGCAGCAATATTCCTAGAGATAGGGAAAGTCTCATGACCATAGAAACCTGAATAAGATCGTCCCTCCCTATCAGGTTGGGGATGACATCCACAAATGGATAGCTGCTTTGGAGAGGGCTTGCAAAGCACAGCAGGTACCCCAACGCCAGTGGGCAGCAATCTTATGGCTCTCCTTTGCAGACAAAGGTAGAGATAAACTCCTGACAGTAAGTGAACAGGATGCTGACAACTACTATGTCCTGAAGAGTGCTCTGATAGATGGGTTTGGCTTAACCACTGAGCAGTACAGGTTGCTGTTCAGAGATACCAGAAGACACAGACTCAGGACTGGACTGACTTTGTAGATTGTGCTACTAAGGCTCTGGAAAGCTGGTTGCTGGGCCGTAAAGTTAATGACTATACAGGATTGTATAATTTGATCATGAGAGAACAAATACTTAACAACTGTCAGAACCAGTTATTGCATCAACACCTGATTGACTCTGATCTGACCTCTCTCCAAGAATTGGGAAAGAATGCCGACAAATGGGTCAGAACCAGGGTGAAGCAGAAGGTACAGACCCAAGGTGGTGATCAGAAGAAGCAAGACCAAAAGGGTGGGGAGAAAGCAAAAGACCAGAAGTCTTCTCAAGGTCCCCAAAAAGCTTCTAATGGTGGGGGTTCCTAAACTGCCAAAAATAAAGAAGGTCCTAAGAGACCACGGTGAAAAGTATGTAAGGTAAATAGTCACTGGACCAGTGACTGCACCAAGAAGGAGGCAGCTCCAGCCACCATTGTCCCTAAGGCAACTGTTCCCCCTAGTACAGCTAATAGTGGTGGTTCTGAACAGAAGGGTGTAGTAGGGTTAACCCTGGGAACTGAAATGGATTCTGGCCTAGTCAGAATACCAACTCAAGCTGTTCTTGTCTGTGATGTGGACATGGCTATGTCCTCTACTGTGAGCTCCAGTAACTTGGGCAAGTACAGACAGACTCCTTTGATCAATAACAAAGTGGCTCAGGCCTACAGGGACACGTGTGCATGTGTCACCATGGTGACACCTAACTTTGTGGACCCTGGACAGATCATAATAGGTAACAATTATCTAGTGACCAATGCAAGCAATGTCACTACCACCCATAGTATGGCAATTGTTAATTTCTCCTGGGGAGGGGTAACTGGCCTCAGAAGAGTTGTTGTTAGTTCAAACCTCACTGTAGAATGTTTGCTTTGCAATGACTTACAATCTTCAGTCTGGTCTGAAGTGGAGAATAGGACTCATGCAGAAATGTTAGGTATCTCAGCACATGTCCTTGCTGTGACCAGGTCACAGGCCAAAAAGTGCAACATTGAACAGGCCCTGGATCCTGAAGCTATGGACCAGTTGCCTACCAGGAGGAGAAGCAGTAGGGTTAAGGCAGACCTTCCCCCTTGCCTCAGGATGAGGATCAGCCTTCAAAGGAAGCTGATTGTGAGACACAAGAAGGAACTGACCTAGAAGAGCTTGAGCCTGATAAGGTTGAGTTCCTTGGGACAGGGGGACTTTCAAGGGCAGATCTGAGGCAGGCGCAGTTGGACTGCCCTTCTCTTGAACCCCTCAGACAGCAAGCTTCTGATGCGGCTGCTGGGAATGCTAATGGAATCCATAGAGTATATTGGGATGAAGGGCTCCTGTATTCAGAGGCTAGAGACCCCAAGCCTGGTGCTTCCAGGAGGTTGGTCATACCTTTGGCATTCAGGGGCTTCCTTCTTATATTAGCCCATGATATTCCCTTAGGGGGACATCTTGGCCAGAACAAGACTTGGGACAGGCTTGTCCCTCACTTTCACTGGCCCCACATGTCAGAAGACACCAAGGAGTTTTGTCGCTCCTGTGTCACCTGCCAAGTGAGTGGCAAATCAGGTGGCACCACAAAGGCCCCCCTAAAACCACTACCTGTGGTGGGGGTTCCCTTTGAAAGAGTTGGGCTAGACATTGTTGGACCAATGGATCCCCAGACGGCATCTGGGCACAGGTTTATTCTGGTGGTAGTGGATCATGCCACCAGATACCCCGAAGTTATTCCCCTAAGGACCACAACAGCACCTGTTGTGGCAAGAGCCCTCCTGGGAGTTTTATCAAGAGTAGGTTTCCGAAGGAGGTTGTCTCAGGCAGAGGTGCAAACGTTATGATATTTGACTGCTATGTGGAAGGAGTGTGGAGTGAACTACAAGTTCACCACACACTATCATCCACAGTGCAATGGTCTGGTGGAGAGATTCAACAAGACTTTAAAGGGCATGATTAAGGGTTTACCTGAAAAGCGTAGGCGAAGATGGGACATCCTTCTGCCCTGCCTTTTGTTTGCTTACAGAGAGGTCCCACAGAAGGGGGTTGGCTACAGCCCTTTTGAACTTCTGTTTGGGCACCCTGTAAGAGGATCCTTTTGTCTGCTGAAGGAAGGATGGGAGTTTCCTCTCAAAGCTCCAAAGCAAGACATTGTGGATTATGTACTTGTTCTCCGCTCCAGGATGGCTGAGTATATGAAAAAGGCATCGAAAAACCTTGAGGCTAGCCAGGAACTCCAAAATGCCTGGCATGACCAAAAGGCTGTGCTGACTGTTTACCAGCCAGGGCAGAAGCTTTGGGTGTTAGAGCCAGTGGCCCCAGCAGCACTCTAAGACAAATGGTCTGGACCCCACACTATTGTTGAACAGAAGGGAGAGGTAACCTATTTGGTTGATCTTGGAACTCCCAGGAGCCCCCACAGGGTGCTTCATGTCAACAGATTGAAACCATATGTAGAGAGGGCAGACATGGGCTTGCTCATGGCTACAGATGAGGGACAGGAGAAGGAGAGTGACCCTCTCCCAGACCTGCTTTCTCAGAACCCTGATGATGGTACAGTTGATGGTGTAGCCTAGGCAGGCAGCCTCACTGACCAACAGCAACAGGATTGCAGACAAGTTCTACAGTCCTACAGCCATATGTTTTCACTGACTCCAAGTCAGACTACCTGGTGCACTCATGAAGTCGACACTGGGGACAGTCTGCCTGTCAAGAGTAAAATCTACAGGCAACCTGACCATGTCAGGGACTGTATCAGGACAGAGGTCCAAAAGATGTTGGAGTTGGGAGTCATTGAGCCCTCAGAGAGCCCTTTGGCTAGTCCTGTAGTCCTGGTACCTAAACCTCACACCCAAGATGGTAAGAGAAAGATGAGGTTTTGCGTGGATTACAGAGGCCTCAATGCTGTCACTAGGACAGATGCCCACCCAATACCAAGAGCAGATGAGCTCATTGACAGATTGGCTTCTGCCAAGTTTTTGAGTACATTTGACTTGACAGCTGGCTTCTGGCAGATCAGACTAGCTGATGATGCAAAAGCCAAAACAGCATTCCCAACCCCAGGAGGTCATTATCAATTTGTGGTAATGCCCTTTGGTCTGAAGAATGCACCTGCCACATTCCAAAGGTTGGTGAACCAAGTCCTCTCAGGTCTGGATGACTACTGGGAGACCTTTCCTTTCACCAGAACTAGCGGAGGCATCGCGTCTTGAGGCCACTACGAGGCATTCTGCCCATTGGTCGAGCGCAGGAGCGCTGAAGGACTTGCACACCACTCGCACCAACCGCGCCGCCGCTCCGGGACCACGAATCCCGGCAGCCTTTGCGGCGGCGCGTAGCCCTGACGCGAATCGAGCACCAGGAGGGGCTTCAAAGGCATCGAGCCCTCCGCGTCGCGGGACGCATGCGGGACTCCTGGGGCGAAGCCCGGGCAAAGGCTCAGAGGCCCTCAGAGGTCGGGTCGGGGGAACTCCCCTAACATCAGCATCCTAACATCAAGTAGGTTATCTGACTTTGTACTTTGGCCGTACGGATTTGCTGAAATCGTTATTGCAGCGCTACTATTATTTCAGTATTGTACGATTTTTCCCTGTCATCCCTGAAACTAAGCGAACCCATCTTACATTCAGAGTATCTACATGCATAATAGAATGTCCACCATGGGAAGCAGAAGCAAGACAGCTGCGGCCGGCGTATCCGTGATCGGCCCTATTGATAGCTTCATAACAAGAACAAACGAGGCAATTGACCTCAGCATTTCACTTCTTGAGCGTAGAGTCTCACAAGACCTAGATTTTTCTAAGCGTAGGGTCTCCCAAGATTTATTAAATGCCAAACGCTCCTCTCTCGGGAGCATCTTATTAGCAAAAACTCCAGTAAAACACAATGACCTACAAGCAGGTTGCCCCCGAGAGATTCGACCTGATCTCCACACTATCCCTAATGAGATCAATTTATCGGCAACGGATCCCTTAATTGACTGTGACTCAGATGTAAGCGATGATCTAGAAAAGACACCAGAATTAAACATAGATCACACTCCAGAAATTATAGAAGAACATAATGTGTCGCAGTCAAGACCCAGGCAAGAGGGCGCCATACGAAAACGGACGCAGCAAACAAAGAAATCTATTCGCTCTGCTGCAAAACAACGCAATATAACAAAAGCAAAACCCAGTAAAGACATAACTAAATATCCTATTGACAATGGAATAATCATACACACAGGGACATCAATTGAAGATACCCAGGGGAACATTCAGGCACGTGCGGTTAATCCTGACGCGTCTACAGTAAATGACCAATTAATTGAAAGAGTTGGCGATCTTCTGGCCATCTTTATGTCACCAATTGAATCTAGACTGGCCCGAATTGAAAAACAATTAGAAGAGCTTATTGCCTTTAATAAAAAAGCTCCTAGCAACATCATAATAAGTAACACTGGCCCAAAAACAACCACCAGCAAATCCATAATTTCCAAACCGAAAGCCATTCCGCCTGTAGATACTGCAACAAAACCAAAATCAGTTGTTCCGCAAGCAGAGAAAGTCCCTTAAATAAACATGCTGTAGAAAGTAGATCTATCCCGAGCATAACCATTAACACCCAGGATACAACTACAAATGCAGGGAAGAAGACAGCAGCATCCCACGGAGTGACAAAGACATCTAACCATCCAAGTGACATTTTCCCAATTTTTCAAAAATCTCGGTTGTTACACGATCCACCGTATAATTCAAGACAGATTCCATCACAAATCAATTTGCCACCTGAATGTGGTGCTTATGTGCTGGTCCTGGTTAACGTTCCCACACTCAGATATGACCAGGAGGAAAATTCCTCCTCTCTGAAAAATAAGATCCTGCATTGGTTGATAGCAAATTGTAACTTCCCGATAGAATGCTCAGGAGAAATAAATCATGCCCAGAGAGTAGGGTGGATAGGCCCCCTGAAGAAAAAATTCGAGGGGGACTGTATAACTATAAGTTTTAAGAATCCACAATGGGCTGAAAAAACACTGACAAGGGCCCCCTCACCCTCGGTTTGGGAATTTAATACCACCCTTCTTCCGTTGGGCTATTTTTATAGGCATCTGATTACTACTCAATCGAACATGGGATCCAATCTAGCTACTCCTTTTTTTGATCATTATCAGATGACAGAAAGCAACTCTCCCTTTTTACAACAGTATCCTAAATTCACTTATCCGAACGTTCCTGTACAAAGACATCAAGTTCAAACTCACTTAAACTTTATGACTCATCCTTATCTGTCTACAAACCCGCACAAAGAATACAGGGATGCTCGTTGGCACCAAGTCGCTGCTGCACCAGGCAACTCCTACAGCATCCCAATCCAAAATAGGTTTAATGCACTGTCCACTCTGGACTTTAACAATTGACAAAAGATCGATCAGTCCAAAGGGACTACTATTCATACATCGACTTCAGAGGGGCAGGCGACAGACAACATCTTAGATAGAGAGGAAAAGACATAGCAACTGTTTCTGACAAACACACTCTTACCCCTTCTATGCGAACTGGATCGGTCAATGTGGCTAATCCATTACAAATAAAAATTGATAATGCCCCGGCAGAAAAATTAGCAATAAAACGTATCCCCTCTAGCTATAACCCACCCACCTCCCTAATATACCTGACATTTTGGAATATAGCCGGCCTACTGGCTAAATCAACGAATCCCAACTTCCTGAACCAAGTTAACATGAGCAGTATTATCTGTCTCCAGGAAACTTGGATTATTGACCCAATACACATAATAGGATATAAGACCTTCTTTTCTGCAGCTAAAAAATCTCCATCTGGAAGAAGTAGTGGTGGCCTAGTCATCTACATTGCAAATACATTATGCAATGAGGAAATTTTACCTCTGAAATTAAAAGAGAACTATCAAATAATCATACTGAAAAGAAATAAACAGAGGATATATGTTATAGTAAACTTCTATAACAATGTGAAAGCAGATGACCTGACCAACCTTCTCTCAGAGATTTCCATAGTCCTCCAAGATCTTAAGGCGCAATATGTCAATAAATCATACATAATACTCTGGGGCGGTGACTTTAACTTCCACCTATGCGGAAATAATAATACTGATAAGTGTGGAATTGAGGAGGATGATGGTAATAGAATAACACACTTCACACATTCGATTGAGGGCGAAAAAATGAACGAGGTCATAACAGAATTAGAACTGGGCTTTGCAAATGAACTGAGGTCCTCCCGAGTACCCTTTACACCAACATTTAATGGCAGGGGGTTAACGAGTCTGATAGACTACGTTCTGATTCCAGCACATAAAGGCCCAAATATTGAATTATTTGAAGTAGTTAAAAATCCGCTGAGCGATCACTTCCCAATTAACATCGCCCTGCGTGATTCAAAAAACCAAAAAGAACCCGACATAATGACAATATTAGACCAACAAAATCTCGAGCTAGGATCTTTGAATGGTTACACTTTAAAATGGGGAAACATTGATAAAAAAGTCACAACTGCAGAAATAGTAACTGAATGCAAAGCAGACATCTTAATTTGTTTAGAGCGTGAGACAAAATGTAGTGACGTAATAACTAGCTTCAACGCTATTTCACAAAATATAAAGAAGGTACTTACCAGATCCCATAAACAAAAAAATCAGGTGAAGAAAGGCTGGTTTAGTCCAGCCTGTACTAAAGCATATTCAAAATTAAAGAAAGCACTAGGGAGGGATAAAAGAGACAGAGGGGAGGTCATTAGCCTGAGAAAAGAATACGCTCTAGCTCTAAAAACTAGAAAACAAGAGATAAAAACTGAATTATGGGAGCGTCTTAGGAAAAGTTCAGAACTTAAAGATAGCGCAGAGTTTTGGCAAATAGTAAGGTCCCCATATCTTACAGACAAAGAAGATCTACCATCCATTGATATTGCAATTACCAATAACGAATGGGTAAATCATTTTTCTAATGTTTTTAGTATAGGGAAACCACACGGCATGGATTATATAGATTCATTGAATCAAGTCACCTATCCACTAATTTTGCACTTCTCTCATGATGAGGTAAAAAAAGCATTAAAGTCCTCGAAAACAGGCAAAGCCCCAGGGCCGGACGGGGTTCCTGTTGACATTTTTAAATATGAGGAAGATCTCTGGTCCCCACTCCTGACGAATGTCTTAAATGCTACGGTAGAAGAGGGCCTGTTAAAATCATGGAAATCATCGATTCTTGTCCCGATTTTTAAAAAAGGGGATCGAAACTGCCCGACTTGTTATAGGCCCATCTCACTCCTGGACTCTCTCGGGAAGGTCGCCGGTCGGATCATTCTCGAGAGACTACAGGAGTGGTCAGCTACAAAGAACATCATATCGGAAATACAGTACGGATTCCGAGAGGGGCTAGGTACTGTAGATCAAGCATTAAACCTGTCTTTATTGTCAGGAAAGTATGTGGAGGCTAAGGGGACTGCACTCCATATGGTGTATGTAGATTTGTCCGCAGCCTTCGTTTGTGTTACACACTCGAGGCTGTGGAAAATCATTTTAACAATGGGAGTTGACCCTCCCATCGTGGACTTCCTTCGGGAACTATACACCGGAACAACAGGTAGAGTGAGATTTGGGACCAAGGGCCAACTTACAGAAAGTTTTAGAGTGGAAAAGGGGGTCAGACAGGGATGCGTGCTGGCCCCTTTTTATTCACCCTTTACACAAATGGGCTTGAGGCCGCCATGCTGGAAGGAAGTAAAGATCTCCCCTCAGTTGGTCGTCGCCAGATACCTGCCTTGTTATATGCCGACGACGCGGTCATTTTAGCCAGAACTTCTGTGGAATTACAGCGAGCACTGGACAAATATTGTGACTTCATGTTGAGTTTAAACCTGACCCTAAATGTAAAAAAAACTTTTACTATGCACGCGGGGAGAAAAAGCGCAAAACTCAAAAGACTATTTGTGAAAGGTGAAGCACTGGAAAGAACACCAACATACCAATATTTGGGAATTGTAATCGATGAAAACTTTAGGTGGAAGGCAGCAATTAATGCCAGGAAATTATCTTTTTTAAGAGCAACCACGGCATTAAGATCCTTTGCACAAAAACTGGGCCAGAAACCACTGCCAGAAATGTTAAAAATATACAATGCCAAATGTGTCAGTACCGCTACTTAGGGGGCAGGGATATGGGGCCTCGTAAATGTGAATGAACTACAAAAAATAGAAAACTCTTTTTTAAGATATTTACTTGGAGTGCCGAAAAATTCTTCAACATATGCCTGCCACTTAGAGTTGGGCATAGATTATTTAGAAGACATCATAAAAGCCCAGCCAGTAATGGTGTGGCGCCGAATTTGGGTAACTGAACAATGCCAGCTAACAAGATCTATTGTATAAGACATTCAGACACTTGATCACTCCAGAAGGATAAAATGGCTAGTCTACGTTAAAGCCCTTCTTACAGACTTGGGATACAAACATTTTTTCACAGAGCCATTATCTTTAAATGATATCTCAAAGGCAGATTCAAAGAAAGCATGCCTTGCACATTTGCGGCAGGTACGTCTGCTAAAAGAGATACAGAAACCTTCTGTTCAACAGGGTCTATTAGTACAAACTGTGTTCTCTTTAGAACCCTATCTGACGTACAGAGTAACCCAATTCGAAAAACTGCTGCTGACACGTTTTAGGTTTAACATGTTCCACATAATGGTTTCCTTTCCCATTCAGAATGATTGGTCATCAAAACTATTACCATGCCCTTGTGATTCTCTGTCAAAACAATCAACTATACACACAATATTATTTTGTAAATTTTTTATAGCACCTCGGAAGTACTGGTTATTGCCCATATTAAAAAACTGGGGTTTACGTCAATGCCGCCCAGCATACTTGGCGCTTCAATATCTTGAAAACGAACTAATAGCAAAAGCGATTGCACGCTTTCTTAAATTTTGCATACGCCATCTCTCAAATCTTTGATATTGCTGAGTCCTAATATTGGCTTAACCAAGATCTGATGAATTCAGTATAAAAACTATGAATCATAGCCAAGACCCGAGGAACTGTATTTTTTACATAAACTGTTATTTTATCTTCTTTGTCACTTTTTAATAGAACAGAAATAATCAATTTCTGTCTTTTAACTGTTTTTATAAATTGAGTAAATGTGTAAAATGTATTGTATGAACTTTTATGGTATTTCTATCACTATGAAAAACCGAATAAAGTTGATTTGATTTGATTTGATTTGACTACTGTTCAGCTTATCTTGATGATATTGCTGTCTTTAGCTCCACTTGGGAAGATCACCTGATCCACCTGAAGAATGTTTTGGAGGCCCTGCAGAAGGCAGGCCTAACTATCAAGGCTACCAAGTGCCAGATAGGGCAGAGCAAGGTGGTGTACCTGGGCCACCTGGTAGGTGGAGGTCAGGTTCAACCATTGGAGAGCAAGATCCAGACCATAAAGGACTGGGCTGCTCCCACCACCCAGACTCAGGTCAGAGCTTTCTTGGGCCTGACTGGGTACTACAGGAAGTTTGTCAAAAGTTTTGGGTCCAGTGTGACACCTCTCAATGACTTAACCTCAAACAAAATGCCAAAGAAAGTTCAGTGCACAGTGAGCTGTCAAAAGGCATTTGATGTCCTGAAGCAGACCATGTGCACTGCACCTATTCATCAAAGTCCGGACTACTCCAAGGAATTAATTGTTCAAACAGATGCTTCTGAATTGGGTGTGGGTGCTGTTCTTTCACAATTGAATAAAGATGGTCAAGACCAGCCAATAGCTTTTATTAGCAGAAGGCTGACCCCTAGAGAGGATCGTTGGTCAGCTATTGAGAGGGAGGACTTTGCTGTGGTTTGGGCCCTGAAGAAGCTGAGGCCATACTTGTTTGGTACTCACTTCAAGATTCAGACAGACCATAAGCCCTTCTTGTGGCTAAAACGAATGAAGGATGAAAATCCCAAACTGCCTAGGTGGTCCATTTCCCTACAGGGGATGGACTTTACAGTGGAACATAGTCATGGGACTGACCATGCCAATGCAGACGGACTCTCCAGATATTTCCACTTAGAACATGAAGACTCAACTGGTCAAGGTTAGTTTAATGTCCCTGCGTTTGGGGGAGGTTGTGTAGGATAGTACGGTCTGCTTCCTATGGTCACCCCCACTTTTTTGCTGTGATTCTCTGGGTTTTCGACTTTAGTGTGGCTGTGGGCCTGCTAATCAGACCCACAGCCCAGCTTTAGGTACATACCTGATTGGGTATTGGGTCACCTTTGTGAGCCCCTGTATAGTGTACCATAGGTACACAGGGCATAGGTGCATCCAAGGCCTACCAGGGGCTGAAGCATGTATTATGCCACCCCTGGCTGGCCATCCAAACTGACACCACAGGCTGATCACTCAGCTTGGGTAAGGTGGTGTAATCACCCCTTACTTAGACATAGTATATTAATATCTACCTTATATATAGACACATAGTAACCTATAAGTCACTTCTATGGCAGACCTTAAAAATCCTGGAGGCAGAGTGCTTGGTTTTATGTGAGAGGGTGACCTAGCATCAGCTGAGCCCCTCTGCAGCTTTCGGAACCATGTTCTTATAGCTGTTCTATGATATAGCCATACCATATACTCTTAAGTGCATTATAATCCTCGCGTTTAATGCTAACTTTGGTTTGGCTTTATCAAAACATGTCCTGTAAGGTGTCAAACACTTTGGAATGCTACCCCGACGCCAATTCTGGCGGCGGGGGTAGTATTCCACCCTTCTAGAGGGAAAAGACATGCTTTACCTGGTTAAAGTTAAACTGAGCCTCAGCATCACAAAATGGATGCTGCTGCCACAGACACAAGTCTGACCTCCTGCAGCTGTGGGAAACTCCAGCAAGGGAGGCCTGGACAATAGGTTTCCTGTCGAGGGAGGTGCTAGCATCTCCCCAGACAGCCTGTAGTGTATTGGGGCAGGGAGGGGTTGAATGGAAAGATGCTTTTCCAGACACTGCCTGGGGCACACAAGGTGCTCCATGCATAGCCCAGTTCAAACCAGTTGCTGGGGCATTCCAGCCCCACTCTGGCGTGAAACTGGATAAAGGGAAAGGGGTGTAACCACCCCCTTCTCAGGTCCACCCATTGGAGGGACCTAGCAGGTAATCCAGCACATTTTCTTAGTATAAAGATAGGTGCTGTGTCCCCAGGACTTTAGATTATCCTGGAACGAAACTCTGAAATGAAACTCTAGGACCTTCGTCATTCTATACCGACTAGAAGACCGAATACATCTCCCTTGTGGTCAAAGAGTGGCCACCCTGTGCAAACAGGCACCACCAGTAACTTGCCGGTCTGCTTTATCGATGCTCCAGACGGATCCCGAAGACACAGCGACTCAGAAACTGGACTCTCTGACTTCTCTGACTCTGACCCACATCCACTGCAAAGGTGAGAACCGTGGGGGACACGAGAGACGTGGGACCGGACACCCTGGACAGTCTGCATTTTGCTAACAGTGCAACTACCGAGGCACCCTCACAGTTGTGCATTGGGGTACAAGAAGCCCTAGACCCAAGCACTATTTGCACTGAAGCTCAGCCCTCCACACTCCACGAGTGCCACCTGGGGCCCGCTCTTGCATTTCAGCTCAATGCGTTTTCCCGGTTGCTAACCTGTTGGCTAGTGAGCCCCATGAAGACAAACCTTTGAAACCAAACTGCTTTCCTGGTTGCTCCAGGCTTGCTCCAGCTTCCCTGCAAAGGAGAAGCTCCCCAGAACTTGCTGGTCTGACTCGAAGCCAATCTTCACTTCCTGCGTGGATTGCGTTGGTCAAGTCTTGTTGGGTCCAGTCCGGATACCGACACTGCAGTCAACTAGATCCTTTGTGGGACAGCTCGAATCCAGCTCCTGGTCATTGTCGACACCCCTGGTCCTCATGGCTGCAGAGACAAGCTTCACCTCTTCACCTGATTTCATCGTGACATCCCCTGGTTCCTTCCTGGTCACTGGCTTGTGACCCAGACTCTGTCCCCTCTGCTTTCAAGTTCTTCAGTTCTTCAATCCACCCTTGGATCCACCAGGACACTCTTCCTTTGGCCGCCTGCAGCACTTCTTTTGCAGATCTCCATTGAAAGTATCGACGAAACCCGACACAAAAAGAAACCTATGCACCCAGCTTCCCTGGGTGAGGTAACTCGAGTACTCTGGTGCCCCAGTGGGTATTGGCTATCCAAGTGTTCTAGTTTAAAGGGGTTTTGTCGTAGTCCATCCGGAAGTGCCCTAAAACAGGAACTTTGTAACTTCTTCGTTCTCCATTATAAGTTAATAGTAACTCAACTCTGTGTTCCCACACTGCAAGCGTCTCCCGTGGGTCTCCTACTTCCTAACCTTTGGTTGTTTAGTGTAGCCTCAGCGATTCCCTAGGCCCTAGGCCTATTCACTATTCATGAAGTGGTTCTTATACCACTTACTTAGTATAAGGTTTGTGAGGCCCCTAGGGCAAAACTGTATTTGTGCAGCTTATCGTATGCTAATTGAGTAACTTGTAATGTACTTCGATCTCTGACCTCATAAAGAGTGCAGAGGGGTTGTGTTAGAAATAAATACATATATATTTGATATATACCTTGTGTGGTGTCTTTTCATTTGGTATTCAAGGGATTATAATTGGTAAAACTGCTTGCTTTACATGCTCTCTGAAGTCTTAGCCTATGACTGCTGGTCCATGCTACCACTAGGATAGCTTGTCTATAAGGTTGACTTTACGACCACCATCAATAAGGGTTGTTTAAACTGGTGCAAAGTGCCCACTAGAATAGTGGACATCATATGCCAGGCTAACTTCTCACAAGCTCGCACACTAACTGCTAGACAGTTACGATGGTCCTTGTTTTTTGCAGATTTTTATTTTGTAATTACCTTCCGCCTGGTGTAAGAAAATCCAAAAGCTGATGCACTTTCCAGAATAGATTCTGATTTTTCAGAACCTAAAGAAGAAAAGCAGACCATAATTCCAGAACAAAAGTTTGTTTTAACCATCTTCAGTACCGATCTTACAACCGAAATCAAGAAGGGTATGTCTGAAAAAGAGATGAATCTCTGGTCTAAGGAAAATTCATAGAGAGAAGTTAGGAGTGGTCTTCCATATCAGAGTAATCGATTGTACCTTCCCACCACAGAACTCCAGCAAAGGGCATTAAAGTCTTGCCATGATGATTTGCTTGCAGGGCATAAAGGTATTCAGAAAACCGTGGAATTGGTGGAAAGAAATTTTTGGTGGCCTAAAATGAAGTCACAGATAAGACAGTATGTATCCACTTCTGAGAGATACTTGAAAGGAAAATCAGATCGTTTGGCTCCTCAAGGGCTTTTAATGCTGATGCCTACCCCTCCTCATCCTTGACATACAGTCTCAATGGATCTGATAGTAGATCTTCCTCCAAGTCACAGGTTCAATACCATTCTGGTCATGGTTGACACATTTTCTAAGAAGGAGCATTTCTTTCCATTAAAAAATATAACTCAAGCCTCACAACTAGCGCAATTGTTTACCCACCACATCGTAACATTACATAGAATCTCAAAAGTTTTAGTCTCAGATCGTGCTTCGCAGTTTGTTTCCCACTCCTGGAGAGCATTCACTAAGAGGTTAGGAATTGATACTCATTACTCCACCTGTTCCATCCCGAAACTGATGGACAGACGGAGAGATTCAATCAAGATCTAGAACAATACTTACAACTCTATTTGTTAGAGCAGAAGTTGGGATGTCAGAGTTGGTGTGGGCAGCTGAGTCTGCCTATAATAAGTCCAAACATTCTTCTACTGGGTACTCCCCTTTCTTTTTAAACTATGGTAGACATCCAAGTTTGATATTTGAAAAAGAGGAAAGATCTGTTCCTGCAGTTGAAGAGTTTGTAAAAGAAGTCCAGAGTACATTGTTACCTGCTGAAGAGAATATTGTTAAGGCAAAGAACTCTTATAAAACTCTGGCAGATAAAAGAAGGAGAGAGAGTCCCCTTTTTAAATCAGGGGACAAGGTTTGGCTGTCTAAAAAAATCTGAGGCTAAAAGAGAATCGTAAGTTTCAACCTAGGTTTATTGGTCCTTTTAGGGTAGATCGAATGATAAACCCAGTGACAGTTAAAATATAGAGTCCGAATCCTTACCGGAGTGATGCCGAGATTCATGCCTTCGCTTCTTATGCTTCTTTTTCGACTTCGAAGCATGACCGGCTGATGACTTCGAAAGCAACGCCGAACGTGATCTTGACCTCGACCTCGATCTCAACTTCGACCTCGCCTTTCTCGAACGCGATCTCGAAGACTTCTTATCCTTACCTCCTCTAAACTTCGCCATTAAAAGCTTAGTCTCCCTCTCTCGAAGCGCCTTCATATTCATCTTCTTACACGAAGAATAACTATCGACATCATAGTCCGAACTCAGACACCAGATACAATCCTGGTGCGGGTCCGTGATCGACATAATTTTGCTGCACTCTCTAAAATGGCTTAAATCCGGTCTTCTTAGTCGACATCTTCAGGGAGACAAAGAAGCAAGAAAACAGAGAAAACAGTAACAAAGTTACTAACAGATACAGAGATTCCCCGAAACCGTTAGCGTCGACGACGCGGAAAAAAGGGAACTGACGTTATCACGCCGGCGTGGGCCTATTATGGTGTCGGTGACGTCATCGGAGTCGCGCGCAATGCCGTGCCTCTGTGACGTCGTCAACGTCGGCACGAAGCTACAAAAAGAATTTTCGAATGTTGCTGACGCAAGGGGATATTCACAAGGTGAGGAATCCACTGGCAGATGTATCTATCAGAAAAGCCCACCTAAATTGAGATTATGTTCACCACCAAAGCCAGTCTTGATAGATTCTATAGAGGAATTTGAAGTTGACAAACTTCTAGATTCTACTTTTAGAAGAGGTAAATTGTATTATATGGGTGATTAGAAGAAATTTGGTCCCCAAGAGAGATCTCATACAAGACCTTCACAGAGCCGATCCAACAAAACCAAGATTGAAGGGACGTCTTTTGGAGGGGGTACTGTCAATAACCCTCTTTCTTATTCCAGTGTTGTTACCAAAAGAACTGTTCATCACCTTGTAAAAATGCCTTCTGCTAAACATCCACAATGGAGAAGACTCCGCCCCAGTTGAAAGGCTTCCCTACGATCCATTTTGTATGGATTGAGGGGTTCTATCCACAATCTAAATGATACGCTCATAATCGTTTCCTGCTTGGGTTCTCGTTCTAGTTGTTTAGACTCAAGATCCCCTAGAAGCAACAATGCTCCTGGGCCAGTATCGCGCAGCACACGTCAACTGCAGCTTTACAGTCGTTCCAGTGGGCGCTTCCACAGAGATAACTTATGAGGTGCAGTACGACAGTTTTTGAAGTGTTGTCTCCAGAGAGCCTCTAGTACGACTGTGTTCTTTAATTTAGTTATTTCCTGACAAAAACCTCGTCATAATTTTGTTCCCATGAGTAGAGTTTCAGAGTTCGGCAATTCCGACTCTCAGGTTTGTTCAGAAGCATTTCTATGAGGGAGCGCCAGTGTCTGAGTACCAGAGAGAGCTTCAGTGAAGAGGAGCTTTCTCCACTAATCCAAGTAAGCATGTCTAATCTATTTTTTTGGGCATTGCGCATCTGCGTTTTTTCAGCAGAGTTGAGCATCAGATAATAGCAGTGCGAGCTCCTGCTAACTCTAGACTAGAGCTTCAATTTTGCTGCGTGAACATCTACTAACAGCAGCTGGAACTACATTTCAATTGAATTACTGGACATGATATTCTAGAATAACAATAAACCAAGGATATATATCCACTTGGAGATTCTAACCTTATAAGACTGTATTAAAGACTCTTTACTAAAATTAATAGAGACTAATCCTTCTACTAATTCTTCAATCGATTGATTTTCAGTTCCTCTCATTTTTTCTACATCTACCAAGAGAGTGAAGAAATTCTGTTCAATCGATCAGATAACACAAGATGAAACTCTAATAGAGAGGGGCTAGTTCTTAGCACAGAACAGGTAAATAAATAGAATTAGGGGGATCTGTTGTGCAGAGTAGGACTAGGGAGAAGTAATTGTTTATGCTTAATTCTTCCAGGTTTAAAGAAGAATTCCTGAAGAAGAACCTGTATCCTGAGGCAGTCTCTCTTGTTTTATCTTTCCACTTCCTCTTTCTTCCAGGCTGAAGCCTTTGACAGTTGTTATTCACCTGTCGCTCGTAGCAGTAGGAGGGATTTGGGGTAAGGGCATCTGCTCCTGAGGAGATTGCAGTACAGAGTCTGACATGTGGAGTCTAGACTCTGCCAGAGACCTCCGATCTCCACCTCTCCCATGTGGTTGCGCCTTTTGAGGTTGTGTCTTGGACCACCAAGCTCTCAGGGGTAGCGTGTTGGGAGCGGAAAAGCAGGTTGCCAGGGACCGGGCGGTGGCGGTGGCGTCGGCTATTCCTCCTGTCCACAGTGAAGTACCGGGTTATGTAGAACCCAGCGGTGCCAGGGGACACACCCAAAGACTTTGGATTCTCCTGTCTCAGACTACAGAAACGCAGAAACTTCTTGGTGACGTCAAAGATCAAATGTATTGGCTGCAACCAGTAACAGATATCCTAGAAGTACAACACGGTGTATGTTCTCAGGAGACTGCTCAACTTTACTAAGCTAGTCATCCCTTTTATACCAAATATTATGCTTCAGGCAAAACATTCCTTATTTACAGTTGACCATTCACATATTTTCACAACAAAGCAAATGCAGCATCATGATGACAAGCCCATTTTTCAGTTTGTCCAGCCCACCATTCTCCATCAGGTAAATCAGGCGGACCCCTAATACAAACGGGTACCTCCTCATCGTAAAACAGGTAATAAAGAAGGGAGCAGAGACAGGTGTGATTAAGATTAGACATAGTTGTGTGCAATAAAGGGTTTATGGTATGCTGTGGCTTGATCCCTAATCTCGATCGGCCACTGGGAAAGAAACTGGCTGAGAAGGTTTGGCTTCGGGCAATGGAGTCAGCTTGACCAGGTCACACAGAAGTCAGCTAAAGGCGTACGTGTCCCAAGGACTCGGTAGGCCTTAGTCATTGGCCTATGTGAGGGCAACCACAAAATGGCTGCCGCACACAAAATGGAACCCGAGGGTTCAGAATGGAATGCCTGATTTCCTGATGATCTCGTCACTCGAATATGACGAAAACACTCGTACATCTTACACTCGCCATTTTCGGTCCACTGATACCAAAATCATCATGATACGATGACTAGCGTGAAACGGGTTCTGAATTTCAGTACCTCAGACCCTCCTTTTGCCCTTACATAGGCAATAACCTAAATCCATGTCAGTCTGAGTCCAGGTCTATACTCATTAGGTCATCGAGATGTTGCTGTAGCATCATCCTATTACTTAGCATGTCTCTTGATACAGGTTTCCTTACACACGATGTAGCACAGAGGCCACATATAGTAGGAGCACACTGTACTCACAGACAGAACAGGAAAAGAATGGCGAGGATCATCCCAATGACCATCAGAATCTTCCATCCCCAGGTGGATAACAGTTCCCAGAACCATCCCATCACTGACCAATCTCCTTTATCCACATGTATAGATTCGAAGATCTTATGCAGTTTGGAAATGGCCTGGTATGAAAACACAGCAACTTGATTGGATCACTTTACATACCCCACCTCGGTCTGCAAGTATGACATCTAACGCAACTCTGTTCTGGAGAGTCATAAGACGATCTGATTGGAGCTCAGCAGTCAAGTTACTAAGGGCACCGGCAGTTTCAACTATGGTGGACTCAACCACCCTCGTCAATTGTCGTATGTTCCTGCTGTTAACCATAGGTCCCCAAACGGCAGAAAACCCTTCAAGAAATCTCCCAATTCCTGTCCTGCAGTATCTTCCTTACTGAAGACACCTCTAACTACCCTGGTCTTGTGGTAATCTGCCGCAGCTGTGTAGGTGGGAGGCAACAGGAACGAGACAAAACATGTGCCCGAGAAGTCAGGGGGCAACCATGTGTATGCTCTATCATAACAGATGAAATAGGTACCCTTAGCTGCTAGGAACGATGGGGAAGTCTGGGACGCAAACACATACGTCTCAGTGCAGATACTCTTCCCTAACTGAGCTCTTGGATTCTTGCCATTACCTTGCAGACATAGATGACCCTGATGGGGTACAATCCAAATCGGGGAGGATCTTTTTGCTCGCTGGTTCTCACTCAGGCTCGCTCCATATCCAGTCACGTTCCATCCAATATATGCTAGTGTCTCATCTTTCGGGATAGCCTCATAGGAACCAGCTCCCTTAATCATATCGACTATTCCCTTAACTAGAGCACTATTCTTTGGATTATCCTTCACAGAACGTAGGGGGTGGACTTCACGAGCATAGATGAACATCGTTCTGTATGCCCATACAGAACCATTGTAGCTGAATGGCAGGACCAGATAAGGGATACCTTTATCAGTAGTATGAGGCATAAGACCACACACCCAACAGTTAGTCGTTTTCACTACTAATTGGTGTTGGTGCAGAAGCTGAACGAAGGAGTTATTGGTAAACTCTAATCTTCTAACGGACTCATGTTCAGGTAGAGGGTGAAAAGAATGCGAGGAAACAGTAGAAGGGGGTATGGGCTGTGTAGTGGGTGCAAACGTCACTCGAAAAGAGAATAAAACATATCCTATTAAAAATATCATTACACTAAGCAACATGAAAATGCACAATATCAAAACACATTTTCTAGTCATCATTGTACACATTTTGGCTCTGAAATTCATCTCTTTGGCAGGTCTCTCCATCTCGAAAAACTCCATCCTCTAACCTTGCTGCTCGCGGGGGTAGGGTGTTCCGTGCTAAGGAATGCCTCTGTCAGTCCAGGGAACTCCCAAGGACCAACCAGAACCGTCGACCTTGTGTCTTCGGCTTGCACTCCAAAGACTTGACGCCGCGACCCTACAGCTGAACCCGGATGGTGGTTAGAAAAACAAAAATCAAAATAGTTTCTCACATGAGAGAGCTGCACTTTCAAAAATAGCAAAGAAAAGGAATTTATTTATTTGTCCATAGTTCTCGGCCTCAAATTATAGCGGCTTTTTCCTGGTAATGTCTCATCACGAAACAACAGGTCAGGCTCAGTAGTGTCCAATCGAACTGCAGATGGCACGGCTTCTTGCAGAAGATCGTCGCTTTCACGCTCAGAATTTGTCCCAATTAAACGTGCATCTCTAAAAGGCAGAAAACGAGGCACAGTCTCAGTTTCAGAATCTGCAATACCCTCCTGTACCCACCGGTCGTACGGCAGAGGCAAAGGGACCCTCTTACAGTGTACGCCGTGGATCCAGTTCTTTTTTCCTTGCACTCGCACTGCAGATCTTGTAGACAAAAGTACCAAGTATGGGCCGATCCAGCGGGGCTGATCGTTCTTTGTCCGCTGGAAGTTTTTGATCAACACCCATGAGCCAGGATCGATGACATGTCCTGGATCTTCAGAAGCCTGAGGCAAAGTATCGTGAACCTGTTGGTGTAAAACACGCAATTTAGCCGTCAAATCATACAAGTAATCAAGCAGTACAGGGTGTTCAATCTCGCTGAATTTCGTCGGTCTCGGCACTCCCCATATGTTGGCCGGGCGACCAAACACAATCTCATATGGACTAAGTCCCACTCGTGAATGCACGGTCATTCTTGTCGATAAAAGTGCTAATGGCAACGCATCAGGCCATTTAAGACCAGAGCTCGCTTGTATCTTGGCCAGTTTAAGTTTTAGAGTGCCATTGTAGCACTCTACTAGTCCAGCTGATTGGGGGTGGTTTGCAGCGTGGAACTTTTGGCGCACTCCTAGCCCTTCACATACTCTCTTCATCACTCGACCCACAAACTCACTCCCATTATCGCTCCAGACCATTCTCGGCAAACCAAATCTAGGGAAAAACTCTTTGACAAGGGCTTTAGCTGTGGATAAGGCAGTATTATCTTTCAGGGGATATGCTTCTACCCATCTCGAAAAGGCACAAACAACAACGAGTACGTATTTCAAGTTGTTGCACCTCTCCATGTGGATGAAATCTAGCAGCAAAACCTCGAATGGATACGTTGGAGGAGCAAAATGACCAGCTGGAGTTAGAGTTCCCTTACCAGGATTGTATTTCAGACAAACCATACAATTCTTGACCACCTTCTCTGCACACTTAGGATTTCCAGCATTTTTCCATACTGGAGCCAACAACTTACAGATCCCTTTTACACTGATGTGAGCCATTCCATGCGCCATTGTAACCACTGCAAGCACGCATGCATCGGGTAGCAACCATCGCTGATGCTCTGACAACTAAACCCAACAACCATTCGAGTCTAATTTACCCGTACTCTCTCTCCACACACTCAACTCTTTCTCTGTAGCTTCAGCTTGAATAGACTTCACACTCTCTATCGTATCTTCACACATTCCAACTTCACCAATCCATCTTGCAGGGCCGGCAACATACATTCGACTTGTCACATCTCTTGCTGTTTCTTTCGCAACTTCATCAGCAAACGCATTACCGCGACCAACATCATCGGTAACCTTCTTATGTGCACTGCATTTTTTATAATCGCAACTTGCAACGGCAAAGTAAGTGACTCGAGAAGCTCATTCACCAACTGACCACGCTGTATATTGGCTCCATGCGAAGTCAGAAACCCACGCTCTTTCCACATTCGTCCAAAACTATGAGCTACACCAAACGCATACTTGCTGTCAGTATATATGGTCACTTTCATTCCTTTCGATAATACACACACTCTCGTAAGTGCAATCAACTCTGCTGCTTGAGCTGAATTATGTGGGATACGTGCAGCTTCAATAATCGTATGCAAAGTCGTAACAGCATATGCCGCAGTCGTATCACCATTCGGAAGCTTGAAGCATGAACCATCCACCCATAAGGTACCATCACACTTCACTAGAGGAGTGTCCCTAAGATCTACTCTCCCTTTCGTTTCCTCTTCTGTCCTGAGAAAACAATCATGCTGTTCAGAAACATCTGTCTCTGCTACAATCGGCAACAACGTGGCTGGATTCAACGTGTTGCATCTCTTTATGTGCACATGACTCGCTAAAAGTGTCAACTCATAACCTGACAATCGAGCACTAGTTAAGTGCTGTGTCTTGGTCCTGTTTAGCAAAGTGTCCACTGCATGTGGAACCATTACAATCAATGTATTATTTATCACCAAACCAGCAGACTGTCGAATAGAAACAGCTGCTGCCGCCGTGGCTCTCAAGCAACTCGGCAGCGCTCTAGCTACCGGATCCAAAGTCGACGAGAAATACGCGCATGGACGCTGCTTGTCCCCAAAAGACTGTAGCAACTCTGACAACGCACATCCTTCTTTCTCGTGTACGTACAGTGTAAAGGGCTTACTGTAGTCGGGTGTACCCAACACAGGAGCCGAACACAATGCATCGCGCAATTCCGAAAAACTTTTTTGACAATCATCAGACCACGGGAGGGGATTTGGTGTATCTTTGCAAGTTAATGCCACCAAAGGTTTGGCCAACAGGGAAAAGTTTGGTATCCATTGTCTGCAATATGACGTGATACCCAAAAAAGCACGCACTTCTCTCTGTGTAATTGGCACACTCAATTTTGCAATCGCTTGAATTCTTTCTGGGGTCAATTTTCTTCCCTCCTTCGATAAGAGATGACCTAAGTAGGTCACTTCTTGTCGACAATACTGTAATTTAGAAAGAGACACTTTATGATGCAGATCAGACAAATGACGCAACAACGACAAGGTGGCTTCTTTACAAATGTCCTCAGTATCTGCAGCGACTAACAAATCGTCGACGTACTGAATAAGAGCAGCACCATCAGGTAAAACAATCATATCAAGCTGCGTTTTCAAAGCCTGACTATATATTGATGGACTCTCACAATAGCCTTGAGGAGCACGTTTGAATCGGAAGCTTCGACCTCCTAAACAGAAGCCGAAATTATCCCTGCTCTCCTCGGCAATCGGGATGCTGAAGAAAGCATTCTTCAAATCAATGACCGAGAACCAAGTGGCTGAAGCTGGAATCATAGTTAATAAGGCAGTGATATCAGGAACAACAGGAAATTGTGGCACAACTATTTTATTCACCTCTCTAAGGTCGATCACAAACCTGTAAACGGGTGGCTGAGAATAGTCAGTTCGTTTTAAGACAGGCAAAACAGGGCTATTGCAAACGTTACCTCTTGTTTCTTCAATTACATCTTTCTCAATCAGGTCATGAATGATCGCTAGCAACGCCCTTTCACCTTCACTAGAAATCTTGTATTGGGGAATGCGTAGCATTTTAACATTCGCTTTCAACGTCACAACATATGGCGGTATTTACAAAAGACCCACATCATTAGGACCAGTAGCCCAAATAGAATCAGGAAGAGAAAACAATTTTGTCGGAAGTTTATCCTTCGACAAATACATTGAGGAGACCACTTTCCTACCCAGTGTAAGTTGTACTCCCGAAGGAGAACAATACAATGTCGCATACAATCTTTTCAACAGGTCCAATCCTAACAAGTTCTCACCACAACCTGTCGTCAGAATAAGGGGTGCTTCGAATTCACAAGGTCCAACAGAAAGAGACATAGGACTAGAAATCGGGTTCCTAACCGGGGCACCAGAAAAACCTACTGAAACATTCGTCTCGCCAGACAAAGGTGCGCCAGGGAGTTTAGAGTGCATAATAGAACTCTTCGTAGCACCAGTATCCAACAGAAAAGGCTCTCACACACCTGATGTAATCACCTCAACGTAAGGTCCACTCTGATCTACTGGAACTGAAACAACTCCCTCTCTTTGTCTACGGCTGTCCTAGCAATCATCACCTTCCATATTCTCACCTTCTGCATAGTAGTCATCAGCATAGTACTGAGTCGTCCTACCAGACGCGTTATTCTGCTGATCAAAACTATTCATTGAATTTTGTGGAGGAAAGGGACGCGTGTTCTGCGGAAAACCTCCACGTCCTCTACCTCTAGGAGCTTGTGGAACACCTCGACCTCTTGCGCTAGAAACATCATTCATACGCTGTAACAAAACAGGGCAGCTACTTTTAAAATGACCCTCCTCTTTGCAATATGCACACTGATTAGGGCCTACAGGAAAACGTTGTTGAGAAGGCTTGAACCTTTGCAAGTTTCTCTGAAACTGCTGAGGTTGCTGATAGTCACGCTGACCACCACGAGGCGGATACGCCTGCTGTAAAAGAACCTTCGTCTTCAATTCTTAAGTTTTCTTGTCTGCTCTATCCTTCTCTTCCTTATCTCTATTTTCGTAGTACTGTGCAGTAGCCAATATCTGTGATGATGAGGAAACGGCCCAAGAACTCTCTGAATCCTTCAACTTCTTACACAGCTCGGGAAGCAAATTATGTACAAACTTGTCAACAAACAAACGTTGACCACCTTCAGTACTCATGTCTTGACCACTGTGGTCGATAAACGTTTCTTCAAACCTAGTGAAGAAATCGGACACAGTTTCATCTTTCTTCTGTTTACACGCAGACAGTTTATCCCAATTTACACGCATCGCAGGCATTAAAGTCTTCATATAAGTAACGATCTTACCAGGGAGTTCTGCTACTAAAGGCTCAGGTTTAGCACCGCCTACTTGTCTGTCATTCGCAGCACTAATATTAGCCCATGTGTCACCTAAATCCTGCGCATGATCCATGTGACGAATCAAACCCCATGAAGGCTGTGGAACCACATTTCCAAACAACATGTCTATATCAGCTAAATTCATAATACATGAGTCTGCAGTCTGTGACAATTCCTTATAATACCCTGCAGGATTTTTACGGGGGTCAGGTAAAGTCTGCTTAAGGGCCAAAACTTCAGCACGTTTCCACGGAACATGTACCAAACACGCTGAAAATGAGGCAGAACAACTGGATTAGCATTTGGGTCCCCTTCTTTCCAAACTGGGGGAACTTCTCTCATGGGATACTGTCTCACTTTCCTCCTAACATAGGAATCAGGCTCAAACAACGACCGAGAAATAGCCTCACTCCTAAACGACAACAATGTCGCAACTGCTCTCTCAACATCGGAACCCACAATCGTGCCTTTCGCAAACTCGAACCGTACACGGCACAACTCAGGCGGATTGGATTCCAAATCATTATCCTCCAATTCTTCACAAAGAAAAGCACACATTTTGTCAAAAACATATCACTGCTTCGGTGCTTCCCATTGACGGAAGACATCCATAACAGATTCTAGCTCATATCTTGTGGGGTCAGTAACCCATTTATGTGCCAAATGATCCAATATTTCCCGCTCTCTAGAATCAGGCAGTTGACTACGCAACTGTTTATGTGTTGAAACAGGGGTCATACTCGATGGCCCAAAGAAAGGAGATAGAAGACTAGCAACAGTATCAGTCATTCTCTGTCGAACAGAAGGAGAAGTCGACAAAAGAACAGGAGGAAAAACAGAATGAGACAAAGCAGAGGCAGTATCAGAAGGAATATCTGAAAAAGTAGTCGATACAGTATGCAAAGTCGTAGGAAGTAAAGGCGGAGTAGGTACCAAAGTCGGCGGCCCTTGAGGAGGCTGCGCCATAGCAGTAGGAGCCAACTGAAGAGGGGCTGGCGGCTGTGCAATAGCGAGGGGCAAAGCAACCAGAGGTTGCGCCACTAAGGGTTGCGGAGGTGCTGTAGCACTCTGCGCATAAGGGGGTGGCGAGCTCAACAAATGTGACACTAAAGGATCTTTCTCGAGTTCCTTTGCTGCATCTTTCTGAAGAAGCGGCAAAACTGGATAGCATTTATCAATCGCCATTTTACGTTGCCTGTGCAACTGCTCACTTGCTTGTTCTTCTTCGTTATCTTTATACTGCATAGCAGCTTGCATTATCAAGATACCCTTTTCTCTTTTATTCCTCTTTGCTAATTTAATTTCTTTCTGTTTGGCTTCCTTTCGCCATAGGCGGAAAGAGTCAAACATCGCCAGCCGGGCTTTCTTCTTAAAAAGTCTACCCTCTAGATTATCTAAGATTTCCGTGTCAAAACTACCATATTGGGGCCACTTTAGGACACCGTCCTTCCTAGTGTATCGGATCCACACTTCATTAAATGTGATGGGGCCCACGCCATGCTTCACATAGAGCTCATACGTTGGAGTTCCAATCGGAGGAACCGGACACGAGTCCTCCAATCGGGAATCCCTATTTCGACCACAACAAAACAAATTTCCAAGTCTGCTAAGACCAGGCATCTTCGCTCACTAGTCTAGCTTCAAACTTCAAGGGAATATCAAATACAATAGTCTCATGAATACACGAGTCCCTCGGCTTTGGTACTTGCAAGTTCCAAATCAAAGATCCCAAGGGGATACCCAAAACTAAGGACTGGGAGACGCTCCACTCACACTTAACTGAGGTATCGATGACATCACCAGAAGACTCGTCTATCGTCTCGCTCTACAAATCAAAAAGGGTCCAAAACAGGGCGATAGTCAGGGCAGCAGTCCTTCGTAGCCGTCGGAAAGCGAGGAACCTCGCAGCAAAGACTTTCGGACCACGACGACATACAGGGGTCGATGAAGTGGCTGGCCTTCCTCCAGAATTTTCACACGAAGCTCCTCACGAACATCAGGCTTGGACCGGTACCGCTGAAATCGCCCCACGTTGGGCGCCAACTGAAGTACCGGGTTATTTAGAACCCAGCGGTGCCAGGGGACACACCCAAAGACTTCGGATTCTCCTGTCTCAGACTACAGAAACGCAGAAACTTCTTGGTGACGTCAAAGATCAAATTTATTGGCTGCAACCAGTAACAGATATCCTAGAAGTACAACACGGTGTATGTTCTCAGGAGACTGCTCAACTTTACTAAGCTAGTCATCCCTTTTATACCAAATATTATGCTTCAGGCAAAACATTCCTTATTTACAGTTGACCATTCACATATTTTCACAACAAAGCAAATGCAGCATCATGATGACAAGCCCATTTTTCAGTTTGTCCAGCCCACCATTCTCCATCAGGTAAATCAGGCGGACCCCTAATAAAAATGGGTACCTCCTCATCGTAAAACAGGTCATAAAGAAGGGAGCAGAGACAGGTGTGAGTAAGATTAGACATAGTTGTGTGCAATAAAGGGTTTATGGTATGCTGTGGCTTGATCCCTAATCTCGATCGGCCACTGGGAAAGAAACTGGCTGAGCAGGTTTGGCTTCGGGCAATGGAGTCAGCTTGCCCAGGTCACACAGAAGTCAGCTAAAGGTGTACGTGTCCCAAGGACTCGGTAGGCTTAGTCATTGGCCTATGTGAGGGCAACCACAAAATGGCTGCCGCACACAAAATGGAACCGGAGGGTTCAGAATGGAATCCCTGATTTCCTGATGATCTCGTCACTCGAATATGACGAAAACACTCGTACATCTTACACTCGCCATTTTCGGTCCACTGATACCAAAATTGTCATGATACGACGACTAGCATGAAACGGGTTCAGAATTTCAGTACCTCTTCAGAAGCACCTGTGTTGGGCTTGGACCAAGTGCCTAGAAGATTGTCAGTGATGGCCTCATTAAAAGGCAGCAGGGGATCCAAAGAGGTTGCTGCCAGCTGAAGCACCTCAGTCAGTCAGTTAGTCCTGACTGCCACCATAGGAAACTCGAGGCCTAGGGCCTCACCTGCCCTACGCAACACAACAGCATAAGAGGCTCCCTCCTCCCTAGCCACAGGGGGAAGCATACAAAGGTCTGGGGAGGTTTCCAGACCACTGGCATCATTCAACTCCTCTCTCCAGTACGGCTCTTCAAATTAGTCTTCAAGAGGATCAACAAACCCCTTCCAGTCCTTTTCACCCTCCACTGCCTGCCACTCAGGGCGGTAGGGGATGCTAGGGATGAACAGTGGGACGAAAGTACCCTCCGGTGCCGGTACTGACGTCAGTCCAGCCTTGTGTCCAAGTCGGGGGTGAGGCTGGGGTCGACGCCGGCTGGGGATAAGGCCGGCATCGGGGGCATCGCCACTGGGATCCGGTGCCGGGGTAGGTACCGCGAGGTCGACCTGCACCGATCCGGATCTAGGCATGGATGCATGGGGGCCATGCAGCGCCGAGGCCGGAGCCACCATCATCGAAGGCCTAGGGTCCTCAGCCGAGTCCGCGGGGCCCAAAGGTGCGCCAGCAGGCTTGGGCTGCCCAAAGATAGAGTGTAGGGCTTTGTAGAAATGCATGAAGCTGGGCAGGGGATGCTAAGGCTCCCAGAAAGGGAGGAAAGCACAGAGTAGTCCCTGCGGGCTCCGAGGATGGAGCCGGGGAGCGGCGATGCTCCGGGTCCCGCGTCGCAACGGCCGACGGATGGGGAGAAGGCAAATAGTGATGATGCTTCTTCACCTTCTTCTTGTGCTTCAACTTACCTGATGAGTGCGAAGACTTCGATGACGAATGGTGATAGCTCTGCAACCGGTCCCACGACCTTCCCCTCGCCCGGACCTCGAGTGGCACGGAGTGGACTGTCGGGCCTCCAGAAGCTTTCGGGATTGCTCGCCCAAAGACTTCGGGTTCATTGCCCAGCAGTCAGAGCACGACTTCGGATCGTGGTTGCGCTCCAGGCACCAAAGACACACGAGGTGCATATTGGTGACGGACATCAACTTGTGAAAGGAGTTATAGGGCTTGAAACTGGGCTGTCAACTGGATATTCCTCGTGCACCAGAAGTCGCAAGACTCAAAAAAGATGTCAATAAAAGTAAAAAATGTGTTAGTCAAAAAGTGACTAGGGGCACGGTCTCTCCAGATCTCCACTGGCTGGCACGGAAAATGAAGAACTGACATCAGAGCACAGGGATGGCGTCAAAGACACCGCAATGTCATACCGGCAAACAATGAATGCGGAGTCGACCGACACCACCTACTTATGCGCAGGGGTGTTGCAACGAAAAAAAAAATCCGGATCCAGTCTGACGACTGGTGGGCAATTCTAAGGTGAGGAAGGGCTGGTCCCGAAATTAATTGACTGTATTGAGATGGATATCTGATGTATAATCATTGTAATAGAGTGATATATGAACAGTATATGTTCTGATGAGATTCTATGAGGATAAAAAGAAGATTGGATGAACCACTGGATCAAATTGTATTCTTTCTTAAAGAAGATACAATTATAAATTTATCAGGGAGTGACTGGTGGGTACGTTTTCCAATTCAGGAGGATGTTATTTTTTTTTTTTTTTTTACACCTACTGATCGGAAGGCGATACCCACCTGCATCCTTTAAAGTTCAACAAGGATTACTATCATTGAGAAATTAGGAGTGCGATTAACTTTTACTCTCTTCATTTATGCTGGTCCAAGACTTCATCATTCTCACTACTTTCCGCATTTACCTGAAGGTCTTCACCTACTTCTCTGGGGTGGTCCCTTGCATGTCCTGCCAGGTACTCCTGTGTTGTATCCTGGTAGGGATGGAACCAGCTCCTATTTGTTTAGCATTACAGAGCAGCCTTAACTCTCTAACCGGAAGGTTGCAGTAAGGGGTGAATTCTTTTTGGAAGACCTACACTGTCAGTTGAAGATACTTCCCCTAACTTCAGGGACTTTGAGTTTTACTAAAAAATGCTCCATGGACTTAACACAAGGCCCTAATAAAGCTTTTTGAAATTTGGAAAAATTAGTCAATCCAAAAAATGAGTTGTACTAAAGACAATTTTCTTGTCATGTGATCAGAGGATGACTAAGTTAGTTCAATAAATGCAAGGCTTTACATCCCACCGTTGATACACCAATGTTGGAAGCTGGCTCTCTATATACTATACCCAAGTAAGGTATAGTGTTCACAGAGTCCAGGGAGTCCCCAGAGGTATAGCAGAGGCTAAATTAATTAAGTACTAACAGCTTTCTTTGTGGAGGTGTGGGCGAGAAGTTAGGCTTATCTAGAGGGTGTGTTCAGCATTTATTGTATTCCCTCAATCAAGGACTGAAGAATAAGTTACTTGATATATCTGTGAAGTATTCTGGTGGGGCACGTTAAGGGTGGGCGGCCAGCTACGCTCCGTGCACGGAGTGCGCGTAGTGCCGTCTCCTACGCATTTTGCGTAGCAGGCGTAGCCAGGCGGCACTGCGCGCGCTCCGCAGACGGTGCGTAGCCGGCCACCACCCGCCTCCCTAAATATTTAAATAAAAGGATTGAAAGGTTTTAAAAACACTTACCTTGTCCGCCGCGCCCCCGGGGCTCCCTCTCCCGTCCCTGGATTCGCGCCGCCGCCATTTCGGATACTAATGCGCATGCGCGGGCGGCCGCGCATGCGCATTTCTCATGAGAAATGCGCATGCGCGGGCACCCGCGCATGCGCATTAGTATACGAAATGGCGGCGGCGCGAATCCAGGGACGGGAGAGGGAGCCCCGGGGACGCGGCGGACAAAGGTAAGTGTTTTTAAAACCTTTCAATCCTTTTATTTAAATATTTAGGGAGGGCGGGAGGGAGGCGGGCGGCGCGTAGTGGGGCTATGCGGAGTGCGCGGGTGGGCGTAGTTTTGCGCCCACTTCGCGTAGCTCCGCGGAGCCCCACTCCGCACACTACGCCCAGGGTTAGGGCACCTCCACATACCTGATTTTGACCTGCTGCCTGGAACCGGGGCCACTTGCTGTTGGTCTCCCCTGCCGCCGCTGCCTGTTCCATCGCGCGGCTGCCGACGGGAGACTACAGCTCCCAGGTCTCCCTGCGCCCACGCCCACTTCCGCACCCGGTGGTGCTGAAAAGAGAGGCAGCGTTGCGGAGGAGTGGGGGCTCTGTGAAGTATTCTGGTGGGGCACGTCCACGTACCTGATTTTGACCTGCTGCCTGGAACCGGGGCCACTTGCTGTTGGTCTCCCCTGCCGCTGCTGCATGTTTTATCAGGCGGCCGCCGAGGGGGGAGACTACAGCTCCCATGTCTCCTTGCGCCCACCCCCACTCCCACTTCCGTACCCGGTGGCGCTGAAGAGAGAAGCAGCGCTCTCGCGTCGCGGGACGCGCGCGGGCGATGCCGGGAGAAGCCTGGGACAAGGGCGGGGCCGTCATAGGCTGTCCGAGGCCGGAGGTGGCCGGGCTGGGCCACTCCCCATATGTCCGGATTTTAAGTTTAGGTACCCAGGACTTTAAGTCATAATTTCATTTATTGGAAAGGAGACATTGAAAACAGAGGTATATTCACAGAGCGTAGACAATACAAACACTCACCCCCAGTCAACTGATCTGGGTTTAATCCATTACCGTTCTTTAGCTCACTCTGCCACCCCAGTTCAGACATGGCCATATGCAAATCAGTCTGACCCTGTGCCTCATGGGAACAGTCCAGCCCGAACTGCCAAGCCATGTCTTCCCTGGACCGGAATCAGGCTTCCCAGGACCGGTTTCTGGCATTACAGCCGTCTTCAGCCGGGCTTGTTTGACTGCAGTGGCAAAGTGAGCAAGCGACTCACGTCTGAGCATACCCTGCCAACTTAGGGCGAACAAAGAAAAACCAAATGTGGTGATGGACGGAGCGTTGACAATACAAACACTCACTCCCAGTCAACTGATCTGGGTTTAATCCATCACCGTTCTTTAGCTCACTCTGCCACTCCAGTTCAGACATGGCCATATGCAAACAGTCTGACCCTGTGCCTCATGGGAACAGTCCAGCCCGAACTGGCAAGCCATGTCTTCCCTGGATCGGAATCAAGCTTCCCAGGACCGGTTTCTGGCATTACAGCCGTCTTCAGCCGGGCTTGCTGGACTCCAGTGCCAAAGTGAGCAAAGGACTCACCTCTGAGCATACCCTGCCAACTTAGGGCGAACAAAGAAAAACCAAAGGTGGTGATGGACGGAGCATTGACAATACAAACACTCACCCCCTGTCAACTGATCTGGGTTTAATCCATCACCGTTCTTTAGCTCACTCTGCCACCCCAGTTCAGAAATGGCCATATGCAAACAGTCTGACCCTGTGCCTCATGGGAACAGTCCAGCCCGAACTGCCAAGCCATGTCTTCCCTGGACCGGAATCAAGCTTCCCAGGACCGGTTTCTGGGATTACAGCCATCTTCAGCCGGGCTTGCTTGACTCCAGTGGCAAAGTGAGCAAGGGACTCACGTCTGAGCATACCCTGACAACTTAGGGCGAACAAAGAAAACCCAAAGGTGGTGATGGACGGAGCGTTGACAATACAAACACTCACCCCCAGACAACTGATCTGGGTTTAATCCATCACCGTTCTTTAGCTCACTCTGCCACCCCAGTTCAGACATGGCCATATGCAAATCAGTCTGACCCTGTGCCTCATGGGAACAGTCCAGCCCGAACTGCCAAGCCATGTCTTCCCTGGACCGGAATCAAGCTTCCCAGGACCGGTTTCTGGCATTACAGCCGTCTTCAGCCGGGCTTGCTTGACTCCAGTGGCAAAGTGATCAAGGGACTCACGTCTGAGCATACCCTGCCAACTTAGGGCGAACAAAGAAAAACCAAAGGTGGTGATGGACGGAGCGTTGACAATACAAACACTCACCCCCAGTCAACTGATCTGGGTTTAATCCATCACTGTTCTTTAGCTCACTCTGCCACCCCAGTTCAGACATGGCCATATGCAAATCAATCTGACCCTGTGCCTCATGTGAACAGTCCAGCCCGAACTGCCAAGCCATGTCTTCCCTGGACCGGAATCAAGCATCCCAGGACCGGTTTCTGGGATTACAGCCGTCTTCGGCCGGCCTTGCTTGACTCCAGTGGCAAAGTGAGCAAGGGACTCACATCTGAGCATACCCTGCCATCTTAGGGCGAACAAAGAAAAACCAAAGGTGGTGATGGACGGAGCGTTGACAATACAAACACTCACCCCCAGTCAACTGATCTGGGTTTAATCCATCACCGTTCTTTAGCTCACTCTGCCACCCCAGTTCAGACATGGCCATATGCAAATCAGTCTGACCCTGTGCCTCATGGGAACAGTCCAGCCCGAACTGCCAAGCCATGTCTTCCCTGGACCGGAATCAAGCTTCCCAGGACCGGTTTCTGGCATTACAGCCGTCTTCAGCCGGGCTTGCTTGACTCAGTGGCAAAGTGAGCAAGGGACTCACGTCTGAGCAAACCCTGCCAACTTAGGGCGAACAAAGAAAAACCAAAGGTGGTGATGGACGGAGCGTTGACAATACAAACACTCACCCCCAGTCAACTGATCTGGGTTTAATCCATCACCGTTCTTTAGCTCACTCTGCCACCCCAGTTCAGACATGGCCATATGCAAATCAGTCTGACCCTGTGCCTCATGGGAACAGTCCAGCCTGAACTGCCAAGCCATGTCTTCCCTGGACCGGAATCAAGCTTCCCAGGACCGGTTTCTGGCATTACAGCCGTCTTCAGCCGGGCTTGCTTGACTCCAGTGGCAAAGTGAGCAAGGGACTCACGTCTGAGCATACCCTGCCAACTTAGGGTAAACAAAGAAAAACCAAAGGTGGTGATGGACGGAGCGTTGACAATACAAACACTCACCCCCAGTCAACTGATCTGGGTTTAATCCATTACCTTTCTTTAGCTCACTCTGCCACCCCAGTTCAGACATGGCCATATGCAAATCAGTCTGACCCTGTGCCTCATGGGAACAGTCCATTCCGAACTATCAAGCCATGTCTTCCCTGGACCGGAATCAAGCTTCCATGGACCGGTTTCTGGCATTACAGCCATCTTCAGCCGGGCTTGCTTGACTCCAGTGGCAAAGTGAGCAAGGGACTCACGTCTGAGCATACCCTGCCAACTTAGGGCGAACAAAGAAAAACCAAAGGTGGTGATGGACGGAGCGTTGACAATACAAACACTCACCCCCAGTCAACTGATCTGGGTTTAATCCATCACCGTTGTTTAGCTCACTCTGCCACCCCAGTTCAGACATGGCCATATGCAAATCAGTCTGACCCTGTGCCTCATGGGAACAGTCCAGCCCGAACTGCCAAGCCATGACTTCCCCGGACCGGAATCAAGCTTCCCAGGACCGGTTTCTGGCATTACAGCCGTCTTCAGCCGGGCTTGCTTGACACCAGTGGCAAAGTGAGCAAGGGACTCACATCTGAGCATACCCTGCCAACTTAGGGCAAACAAAGAAAAACCAAAGGTGGTGATGGGCGGAGCGTTGACAATACAATACAATGCTCAGACATGAGTCCCTTACTTACTTTGCCACTGGATTCAAGCAAGCAGGGCTGAAGACGGCTGTAATGCCACAAACCGGTCCTCGGAAGCTTTATTCCGGTCCGGGGAAGACATGGCTTGGCAGTTTGGGCTGGACTGTTCCCATGAGGCACAGGGTCAGACTGATTTGCATATGGCCATGTCTGAACTGGGGTGGCAGAGTGAGCTAAAGAACGGTGATGGATTAAACCCAGATCAGTTGACTGGGGGTGAGTGTTTGTATTGTCAACGTTCCGTCCACCACCACCTTTGGTTTTTCTTTGTTCGCCTTAAGCTGGCAGGGTATGCTCAGACGTGAGTCCCTTGCTCACTTTGCCACTGGATTCAAGCGGAAGACGGCTGGAATACCAGAAACCGGTCCTCTGAAGCTTGTTTCTGGTCCAGGGAAGGCATGGCTTGGCACTTCGGGCTGGACTGTTCCCATGAGGCACAGGGTCAGACTGATTTGCATATAGCCATGTCTGAACTGGGGTGGCAGAGTGGGCTAAAGAACGGTGATGGATCAAACCCAGATCTTTTGACTGGGTGTGAGTGTTTGATTGGTTCAGATGCTCCATCCATCACCACCCCCTTTTGTACCGCTTTTGCCGATAAGTGTGGCAGGGTATGCTCAAACGTGAGTCCCTTGCTCACTTTGCCACTGAATTCAAGCAAGCCGGGCTGAAGACGGCTGGAATGCCACAAACCGGTCCTCGGAAGCTTGTTTCCGGTCCAGGGAAGGCATGGCTTGGCAGTTCGGGCTGGACTGTTCCCATGAGGCACAGGGTCAGACTGATTTGCATATAGCCATGTTTGAACTGGGGTGGCAGAGTGGGCTAAAGAACGGTGATGGATCAAACCCAGATCTTTTGACTGGGTGTGAGTGTTTGATTGGTTCAGATGCTCCATCCATCACCACCCCCTTTTGTACCGCTTTGGCCGCCATAAGTGTGGCAGGGTATGCTCAGACGTGAGTCCCTTGCTCACTTTGCCACTGGATTCAAGCAAGCCGGGCTGAAGACGGCTGGAACGCCAGAAACCAGTCCTCGGAAGCTTGTTTCCGGTCCAGGGAAGGCATGGCTTGGCAGTTCGGGCTGGACTGTTCCCATGAGGCACAGGGTCAGACTGATTTGCATATAGCCATGTCTGAACTGGGGTGGCAGAGTGGGCTAAAGAACGGTGAGGGATCAAACCCAGATCTTTTGACTGGGTGTGAGTGTTTGATTGGTTCAGATGCTCCATCCATCACCACCCCCTTTTGTACCGCTTTGGCCGCCATAAGTGTGGCAGGGTATGCTCAGACGTGAGTCCCTTGCTCACTTTGCCACTGGATTCAAGCAAGCCGGGCTGAAGACGGCTGGAACGCCAGAAACCAGTCCTCGGAAGCTTGTTTCCGGTCCAGGGAAGGCATGGCTTGGCAGTTCGGGCTGGACTGTTCCCATGAGGCACAGGGTCAGACTGATTTGCATATAGCCATGTCTGAACTGGGGTGGCAGAGTGGGCTAAAGAACGGTGAGGGATCAAACCCAGATCTTTTGACTGGGTGTGAGTGTTTGTTTGGTTCAGATGCTCCGTCCATCACCACCCCCTTTTGTACCTCTTTGGCCGCCATAAGTGTGGCAGGGTATTCTCAGACGTGAGTCCCTTGCTCACTTTGCCACTGGATTCAAGCAAGCCGGGCAGAAGACGGCTGGAATGCCAGAAACCGGTCCTCGGAAGCTTGTTCCCGGTCCAGGGAAGGCATGGCTTGGCAGTTCGGGCTGGACTGTTCCCATGAGGCACAGGGTCAGACTGATTTGCATATAGCCATGTCTGAACTGGGGTGGCAGAGTGGGCTAAAGAACGGTGATGGATCAAACCCAGATCTTTTGACTGGGTATGAGTGTTCGATTGGTTCAGATGCTCCGTCCATCACCACCCCCTTTTGTACAACGAGAAAAAAACAAAGCAGCCCACTGTCAGGACCAGACAGACAACCGCAACTACAACCATTGCGGAGATATTTACCCGCAGGGGTAAGGAGAGGGGGGCTAAAGCAATTGAGGCTGAGACAGTGGCCGCAATGGCAGGGGAGTGTGATGTTGCTCATCAAACGAAGGGCGCTGGCAATGGTATTCCTGCAGGTCTGGCAGATGATGGTAGCATGAAAGCCAGCATAGACAGTCGATCCTTCCAGGATAATGAAGTTGCCCCCACCCCAGTATCTGTACCTGAAAGTACCTTACAAGAAATGAAAGCTAACTTGCTGGGGAGTGCCTTAAGCTTGTCTATAGCGCTCCAGAATGATGGATTGGGGGACATGGGTGATGCGGAGGAGAGTGATACTCAAGCAAATGATGTACCAGAATTAACCACATGGCCAAATGAGAACTATAAGCCCCTGGACTTGGTCAATACTCCTGAAAATGTTATCGGAAACTCTGACCCTTCGGGCAACTTGGCCCCTCATATAGATAGGGAGAAGGACCCCAGCTAGTGATTTTATTCAGTGTCAGAGGGGGCTGATTGGTCCAAAGAAGAGGAAGAAGAGGAGCATAGCTCCAACATAGATGAAAGCAATGCAGAATCAGAAAGTGATCCGGAGCAGGACCATCCGTCAACGGCAGTAAAATCCGCCGCCCCTCGGAAAGGTCAGGAACACCCCCAAGGGGGATGAAGTGGGACCATTCTTCCATAACACCTTTACAGGGGAGCCCTAACCTCGAATCAACTCAACTGTCAATGCTGGAAGCAATTCACCAGGAGATCATAGCACATAGGGAGGAGACCAGACAGGATAATCTCAAGGCCCAAGCGGCAATGAGGAAAATGAAGGGCGTAGTAAGGAAACTATCTAAGGCTTGTGTCAATAAGGGTGACAGCGTGTCGAATCTGGAGGAAAGGGTGGTCTCAACAGAGGCGGAGGCCGCTGCAGCTACCAGTAAGGTCGAATTGTATGGTGCCCAGGCAACGGACATACAAAGTAAATGTCAAATGTCAAGGTATTTGTACGCGCACTGTCACCAAGCGGTTTCCTGGCGCTATTACTCATACCGCTGTGGAACCCTTCCTGGCTTTACCTGTGAAGTGTCCACTCCTGGGCACCCCCAGGTTGAAGCCAGGCATCCTAGCGCTGTTGGGGCTGGTGTGGAGGTTAAGCAAGCTATTGCCCAGAGTTGCAGCGTGGGACCCATGATTAGAATAGGCACCGAGGCGAGAATTGTCAGGTCCGAGGAAATTGAGCCCAAGACCCGCCGAGGCGGGAATTGAACCCTGGTCCCGGGCAAGAACTCTGCATCAGGGTCTGCCGCTCTAACCATTGAGCCACACTCAGAGGGATCCGATGTAAGAGCCTACGTCATTAAACTCTTTGAGCGAGCTTTTCCCGAGCTAGCCAGTTGGAGTTGGGCTGCTGAAATTCAGAGGGCACATCGGACTCCATTCAAGATACGCCGCAATGTGAAAGAAGGGGATAAACCCAGAGCAATCCTAATTTTCCTGGGTAATTTTATCCTGAGACAATCTATCGCCGAAAAAGCAAGACCCGATGCTAAAAGAACAAGTGAAGGGGTATCATTCTTTGTCCGACCAGACTATTGCCATACTACGGTCGAGCGACGCTGGAGTCTACGACAACTGATTAAACCCTTCCAAGATAAGAAACTGCAGGCATATCTTATAAATCCACCTCAGCTTAAAATAATTTATAAAGGGCGGACACAATACTTCGCGTCAGAAATTAAGGCACAGGAGTACTTGGACTCTATGAACAGATAATCAGTATCTCCATATGTGTTCCCCTTTTACGCTCTGTTTTTCCTCTTCTTTTTTTTTTTTTCCTCTCTTTCTTAGTCTATTGTATTCAGACTTAGGCCATTTCTCAGATTGCAAAGTATACTGTATGAGAATAGTGCATAAGTCGGGGAATTTTAGAAGCCCCAGCAGTGTTGCTGATTAATCCACTATAATGGTATTGGAATCACGAGGCTTTGGAATTAAGTAGTTAGTAAGGAAGTCCTCACTGCTATACTGCACCCTTCATATGCACAGACTCTGTCTGAGAGCTTCACGAGGGAGGGTGCATGTGTTAGGGGGGTCAGGGGGGTGGGGGGTGGCAGGGGGAGGGGGGGAGGGGGTGAGGGGTAGGTGGGTGGGGGGTTGGGTGGTGGTGGGGGGTCGCAAATGTAAAAAAGAGAATTCATGACACTAATGCAAACGTAATCTTATCCATAAAGATGAAACAAGATCTGTATTCCAAATATTCCAGCATGATAATTGGCCAGTTGAAGAGAAGTAAGTATTTAAGGCAGAAATATGTCTAAGATCAGGATTTGCTCTCTGAATAAGGGTGGGGGTAAAATCCGTTTCGCGGGCGAATTTGCGGTTTTACCGCAATTTCGCAATCCGCGAATCTCGCGAAATCGCGGTAAAATCCACGATTCAGCGGGGACGGATTTTCAGCCAAGCAAGGGTTACAGCAGCAGGTGCAAAAGTTTAACCTAATTTCTTTGTAACCTTTTACAAAAGGGTTACAAAGAAATTAACTTCAACTTGGGCACCTGCTGCTAAGTGCTTCATGGCGCCTCGTTGCCTACTTGCAACTATTCTCTGACCCTGCCACGACCCTTGAAGCAGGGTCAGAGAATAGTTACAAGTAGGCAACAAGGCACCTGTCCCAGTAATTAAACCTCATCAGGAAGCACTTACAGATATAAAAAACAAGAAGAAGGGAGAGGATGGCAAATACACCCATTTTGAGTTGTCAGGAGGGGTTAAACTAAAAGAGACTTTACAGCACAATTTTCATATGCATTTTGCTAAAAATAAAAAGCTGTATCCGGCCTCTCTTTCTTTCTCTCGTTCTCTCTCTCCCTCTCTCTTTCTCTCTATCTATCTCTCTCTTCCTCTCCTTTCTTTCTCTATTTATCTCTTTCTCTCTCTCTTTCAAGTTCTTCCTCTTTCTCTGCTTATCTCTTTCTTTCTCCGTTGTTCTCTCTCTCTTTCTCTCTATCTCCCTCTTTCTTTCTCTCTCTCACATCCTCTCTCTCGCTCTCTCTTTCTCTCTATGTCTTTCTCTCTCACTCTCCCTCTTTCTCTCTCTCTTTCTCTTTCTCTCTCTCATCCTCTCTTTCTCTCTCCCTCTCTGTGTGTCTTTCTCTCTCTCTTTCCATGTCTCTCTCTCTCTTTCCATGTCTCTCTCTCTCTTTCTCTCTCTCTTTTACTTTCTTGCTCTTTCTCTGTCTCTTTCTTTCTTTCTCTCTCGTTCTCTCTTTCTCTCTCCCTCTCTTTCTCTCCCTTTCTCTCTCACATCCTCTCTTTCTCGCTCTCTCTTTCTCTCTCTTTCTTTCTCTCTCTCCCTCTTTCTCTCTTTCTTTCTCTTTCTCTCTCTCATCCTCTCTCTCTCCCTGTGTGTCTCTCTCTTTCTCTCTCTCTTTCCATGTCTCTCTCTCTCTTTCACTTTCTTGCTCTTTCGCTGTCTCTCTCTTTCTCTCTCATTCTCTCTCTCCCTCTTTCTTTCTTTCTTTCTTTCTCTCCCCTTTCTCTCTTACTCTCTCTTTCTCTTTCTCTCCCTCTCTTTCCCACTCTCCCTTTCACTTTCACTTTCTTGCTCTTTCTCTGTCAGTCTCTCTCTTTCTTTCTTTCTCTCTCTTTTCTTTCTTTCTTTTTTCTTTCTTTCTTTCTTTCTTTTGTTCTTTCTTTCTTTCTTTCACTCTCTCTCTCGCTCCCTCTCTCTCTCTATCTCTCTCTCTCTTTTTTGAAACATTGCAAAGATCTCGTAGATGACAAAGTACAAACAAGCATTTGCAATGCAATAGGTCTTGCATGTTTTGTATTTACGTGACTTAGCTGTATTGATATTACAAATTACAATGGCTTTTAATTTTTAAATAATTAATACTTAAATAAAAGTGATTTTAATTTATAATGGCAATAGCTTAAACTTTTGTAAATAACTTTTGTGAAGATTATGTTCAGTGTATTTTATTGTGACGAAAATCCAAGAACAGAAGTGAAATATTAACATCTTTTTGTGACATTTGTAATAAAGTTAGAAACATTGAGAGAACATATTTGAACCAGTTGTTGTTGAATGGTTGCGCAGATTGATGCTGGGGTGGTGCTGAGTGGTGCTGTGGTGGTGCTGAGTGGTGCTGTGGTGATGCTGAGTGATGATGTGGTGGTGCTGAGCGGTGCTGTGGTGGTGCTGAGTGATAATGTGGTGGTGCTGAGTGATGCTGTGGTGGTGCTGAGTGATGCTGTGGTGGTACTGAGTGGTGCTGTGGTGGTGCTGAGTGATGCTGTGGTAGTGCTGAGTGATGTTGTGGTGGTGCTGAGTGGTGCTGTGGTGGTGCTGAGTGATAATTTGGTGGTGCTGAGTGATGCTGTTGTGGCACTGAGTGGTGCTGTGGTGGTGCTGAGTGATGCTGTGGTGGTGCTGAGTGGTGCTGTGATGCTGCTGAGTGTTAATGTGGTGGTGCTGAGTGATAATGTGGTAGAGCTGAGTAATGCTGGGGTAGCGCTGAGTGATGATGTGGTGATGCAGAGGGCAGAAAGGCACAAAAAGCAGTCTAACAAAGGGCAGAAGGGCAGAAAAACAAGGGAAAAACAAGTCTAACAGAGGACAGAAGGGCACAAAAAACAGTCTAACAGAGGGCAGAAGGGCACAAAAAACGAGTCTAACGGGGCAGAAAGGCACAAAAACGAGTCTAACAGAGGACAGAAGGGCACCAAAAATGAGTCTAACAGAGGGCAGAAGGGTACAAAAACAAGGGAATAACATAGGGCAGAAGGGCACAAAAAAACGAGTCTAACAGGGGGCAGAATGAATTCAGCCCTGCATGTTTGTCCACGAAGATGCCACCTTTTTGTGCAATACCTCTACTCAACTGGAGTACTTTCTACTGTCTAATCAGTAAGTGCTCCCTCGTTGGCTAAATGTATAGGGGCAGATTTACAATAACTGGCGCATCCCCAGGGATGCGCCAGTTATTGTGCGCCGCAGCTCCGCCACCCATGGTGCGCCGCATTTACAATGCGGCGCACAATGTGGCAAAAACGGCACAGATGAGTCACGCATCTGTGCCGTAAAAGCAGCGCAATGCGCACTTTTAGGAGGCTGAGTCGGAACGCCTCCTGATGGCGCAGGGCTTTATAACGTGACGCATCTCACAGAGAGATGCGTCACGTTGTTAATACCCAGCACCATGGTGCATCTTTTGTGCTGCCGCTGCGTCACAAAAGGTCTTGGTAGAGGGTGACAGTGGTGAACCAGAGGGTGGCAGTGATGAACCAGAGGGTGACAGTGATGAACCAGAGGGTGGCAGGGGTAAACCAGAGGTTGACAATGCTGAACCAGAGGGTGGCAGTGCTGAACCAGAGGGTGGCAGTGCTGAACCAGAGGGTGGCAGTGGTGAACCAGAGGGTGGCAGGGGTGAACCAGAGGGTGGCAGGGGTGAATCAGAGGGTGACAGTGCTGAACCAGAGGGTGGAAGTGCTGAACCAGAGGGTGGCAGGGGTGAACCAGAGGGTGGCAGGGGTGAACCAGAGGGTGGCAGAGGTGAACCAGAGGGTGGCAGAGGTGAACCAGAGGGTGGCAGTGATTAACCAAATGGTGGCAGGGGTGAACCAGAGGGTGGCAGTGGGGAACCAGAGGGTGGCAGTGGTGAACCAGAGAGTGGCAGTGGTGAACCAGAGGGTGGCAGGGGTGAACCTGAGGGTGGCAGGGGTGAACCAGAGGGTGGCAGGGGTGAACCAGAGGGTGGCAGGGGTGAACCAGAGGGTGGCAGGGGTGAACCAGAGGGTGGCAGGGGTGAACCAGAGGGTGGCAGGGGTGAACCAGAGGGTGGCAGTGATTAACCAAATGGTGGCAGGGGTGAACCAGAGGGTGGCAGTGGGGAACCAGAGGGTGGCATGGGTGAACCAGAGGGTGGCAGTGGTGAACCAGAGAGTGGCAGTGGCGAACCAGAGTGTGGCAGTGGTGAACCAGAGGTGCTGTGATGAACCAGAGGGTGGCAGTTGTGAACCAGAGGGTGGCAGTGGTAAACCAGAGGGTGACAGTGCTGAACCAGAGGGTGGCAGGGGTGAACCAGAGGGTGCTGTGATGAACCAGAGGGTGGCAGGGGTGAACCAGAGGGTGGCAGCGGGGAACCAGAGGGTGGCAGCGGGGAACCAGAGGGTGGCAGCGGGGAACCAGAGGGTGGCAGCGGGGAACCAGAGGGTGGCAGCGGGGAACCAGAGGGTGGCAGCGGGGAACCAGAGGGTGGCAGCGGGGAACCAGAGGGTGGCAGCGGGGAACCAGAGGGTGGCAGCGGGGAACCAGAGGGTGGCATGGGTGAACCAGAGGGTGGCATGGGTGAACCAGAGGGTGGCATGGGTGAACCAGAGGGTGGCAATGGTGAACCAGAGGGTGGCAGTGCTGAACCAGAGGGTGGCAGGGGTGAACCAGAGGGTGGCAGAGGTGAACCAGAGGGTGGCAGAGGTGAACCAGAGGGTGGCAGAGGTGAACCAGAGGGTGGCAGAGGTGAACCAGAGGGTGGCAGAGGTGAACCAGAGGGTGGCAGAGGTGAACCAGAGGGTGGCAGAGGTGAACCAGAGGGTGGCAGTGATTAACCAAATGGTGGCAGGGGTGAACCAGAGGGTGGCAGTGGGGAACCAGAGGGTGGCATGGGTGAACCAGAGGGTGGCAGTGGTGAACCAGAGAGTGGCAGTGGTGAACCAGAGGGTGGCAGTGGTGAACCAGAGGGTGGCAGTGCTGAACCAGAGTGTGGCAGTGGTGAACCAGAGGTGCTGTGATGAACCAGAGGGTGGCAGTGGTAAACCAGAGGGTGGCAGTGCTAAACCAGAGGGTGGCAGGGGTGAACCAGAGGGTGCTGTGATGAACCAGAGGGTGGCTGTGATGAACCAGAGGGTGGCAGTCGTGAACCAGAGGGTGGCAGTGGTGAACCAGAGGGTGACAGTGCTGAACCAGAGGGTGGCAGGGGTGAACCAGAGGGTGCTGTGATGAACCAGAGGGTGGCTGTAGTGAACCAGAGGATGGCAGGGGTGAATCAGAGGGTGGCAGTGGTGAACCAGAGGGTGGCAGTGCTGAACCAGAGGGTGACAGTGGTTAACCAGAGGGTGGCAGTGGTGAACCAGAGGTGCTGTGCTGAACCAGAGGGTGGCAGTCTTGAACCAGAGGGCGGCAGGGGTGAACCAGAGGGTGGCAGTGGTGAACCAGAGGGTGGCAGGGGTGAACCAGAGGGTGGCAGGGGTGAACCAGAGGGTGGCAGGGGTGAACCAGAGGGTGGCAGGGGTGAACCAGAGGGTGGCAGGGTGAACCAGAGGGTGGCAGTGCTGAACCAGAGGGTGGCAGGGGTGAACCAGAGGGTGGCAGGGGTGAACCAGAGGGTGGCAGGGGTGAACCAGAGGGTGGCAGGGGTGAACCAGAGGGTGGCAGGGGTGAACCAGAGGGTGGCAGGGGTGAACCAGAGGGTGGCAGGGGTGAACCAGAGGGTGGCAGGGGTGAACCAGAGGGTGGCAGTGGGGAACCAGAGGGTGGCAGTGGGGAACCAGAGGATGGCAGTGGTGAACCAGAGGATGGCAGTGGTGAACCAGAGAGTGGCAGTGGTGAACCAGAAGGTGGCAGTGCTGAACCAGAGTGTGGCAGTGGTGAACCAGAGGTGCTGTGATGAACCAGAGGGTGGCAGTTGTGAACCAGAGGGTGACAGTGGTGAACCAGAGGGTGACAGTGCTGAACCAGAGGGTGGCAGGGGTGAACCAGAGGGTGGCAGGGGTGAACCAGAGGGTGGCAGGGGTGAACCAGAGGGTGGCAGTGGTGAACCAGAGGGTGGCAGTGGTGAACCAGAGGGTGGCAGTGGTGAACCAGAGGGTGGCAGTGCTGAACCAGAGGGTGACAGTGGTGAACCAGAGGGTGGCAGTGCTGAACCAGAGGGTGACAGTGTTTAACCAGAGGGTGGCAGTGATGAACCAGAGGGTGGCAGTCGTGAACCAGAGGGTGGCAGTCGTGAACCAGAGGGTGACAGTGCTGAACCAGAGGGTGACAGTGCTGAACCAGAGGGTGACAGTGCTGAACCAGAGGGTGGCAGGGGTGAACCAGAGGGTGCTGTGATGAACCAGAGGGTGGCTGTGGTGAACCAGAGGATGCAGGGGTGAATCAGAGGGTGGCAGTGGTGAACCAGAGGGTGGCAGTGCTGAACCAGAGGGTGACAGTGGTTAACCAGAGGGTGGCAATGGTGAACCAGAGGTGCTGTGATGAACCAGAGGGTGGCAGTCGTGAACCAGAGGGTGGCAGTGCTGAACCAGAGGGTGACAGTGCTGAACCAGAGGGTGGCAGGGGTGACCCAGAGAGTGGCAGTGCTGAACCAGAGGGTGGCAGTGGTGAACCAGAGGGTGGCAGTGCTGAACCAGAGGGTGGCAGTGCTGAACCAGAGGGTGGCAGTGCTGAACCAGAGGGTGGCAGTGCTGAACCAGAGGGTGGCAGGGGTGAACCAGAGGGTGGCAGGGGTGAACCAGAGGGTGGCAGTGGGGACAAAGAGGGTGGCATGGGTGAACCCAGAGTGTGGCAGTGGTGAACCAGAGAATGACATTGGTAAACCAGAGGGTGGCAGTGAGTGCTGAACCAGAGGGCGACAGTGGTTAACCAGAGGGCGGCAGTGGTGAACCAGTGGTGCTGTGATGAACCAGAGGGTGGCAGTCGTGTACCAGAGGGTGGCAGTGGTGAACCAGAGGGTGACAGTGCTGAACCAGAGAGTGCTGTGATGAACCAGAGGGTGGCAGTGGTGAACCAGAGGGTGGCAGTGGTGAACCACAGGGTGACAGTGTTGAACCAGAGGGTGGCAGGGTTGAACCAGAGAGTGGCAGTGCTGAACCAGAGGGTGGCAGTGGTGAACCAGAGGGTGGCAGTGGTGAGCCAGAGGGTGGCAGTGGTGAGCCAGAGGGTGGCAAGGGTGAACCAGAGGGTGGCAGGGGTGAACCAGAGGGTGGCAGTGGTGAACCAGAGGGAGGCAGTGATGAATCAGAGGGTGGCAGTGGTGAACCAGAGGGTGCTGTGCCCATACACGACTGCATGGGTAACTTCGCCATGCAAGCGGCCCGCGAACACGCAAAAGCCCCGCGAACACGCAAAAAATCCCGCGAACACGCAAAAAACCCTGCGAACACGAAAAAAAAACAGCAAACGCGCAAAAATCAAAAATCCGCAAATTCGCACGAATTCGCGGATTTTGCGGATTGCTAATTCGTTTTCGCGCGAATTCGCAAATTTTGCCCATACCTATCTCTGAATATAGGGGGTCTAAATGACTGGAAAAAAGGGGGAGACTGGAGGAATTTGTTAAATTGGAACGGGTGGATATTTTGTGCATACAGGAGACCCACCTGCCCTGGGGGAAAAAGCATTGGTTAAATTCAAAAGGATATGAGATTCTTTCTTGTTCCTCGCAAACGTCTTCTATCAGGGGGGCGGCTATTATAAGTAAGGTGGGCCTGGGAGGAGCGAAACGATGCAAGGCGGACACTATGGGGAGGTGGGCAATATGTGAAATTAATATGGGCATTACCATCTGTTGTATCTATGGGGCTAATAGTGACGATCCTGATACCTTTGATTGTATGGAGAAGGAACTGACGAGTTGGCCAGCCCCCATAGTGGTTTGCGGGGCTTTCAATATCTCAGCAGACTTCGTGGGGGGAACCGAATACACTGGACATAAACCCCGGGTTTATCGGGCAGTATGCTCGATGATGCAATCACACGGGCTGAGGGACGTCTGGGGGAGTATCGAACCAGGGAAGTCTGGTTTCACATATTTTTCACATCCGTTTCAGAAATATTCTAAATTAGATTATTTTATGATATCCGCCACAGAATTGAGATTGGTCAAAATCTGTAAATTACCCATGATATTATCAGATCACAACCCTTTGATGTTAACAATAGACATTAATAGACCTGTTAAAAAATGAAGACCCTGGACTTTCGATGGGAAGCTTTTAACAGATAGTATGTATCTGACATATATTAAGAATTGGTCTCAGGCTTTCTTTGATGCAAACAGATACAGCGCATCACGAAATTCTGTCTGGGATAGTTATAAAGCTGCTTTAAGGGGAGAAACCACTAGCTACACCACTCGAAAATGGAAAAAGCTTAATTTAGAGAGAGAACAACTAATGAATAAATTAATGGATGCTGAAGAGCAGCATAGAAAGGATATATCCCAGGGGAGGCAGGGCATAGAAAGTTTAGAAAGAGTGAGCTCCATCTAAGCAGAGATACAGAAACAACTAGCCAAAAAAAGCAGCTGCGGAATATCAAACACAGAGAAGCAGGCTGTATGAAACAGGCGAACAAGCAGGGAGGGCACTCGCACTCTGAATTAGACAGGCTGCCTCTAAAAACATTATTACACACATAGAAGAGCAGGGCCAGAGCTATGAGGAGCCGATGGAAATCCTAAACGTCTTTAAAAGATATTACCAAATGTTGTATCAGGAGGAATCGGTCACAGAGGAACCAATGACAGAGTGGACGGGAATGGGAATTAAAGTGGCCCAGGGGGACAGAGAAAGCCTCGAACAAGATATTACCGTAGACGAACTGTCGGAGGCCCTACAAGACCTAGCGGCAGGGAAGGCGGCGGGCCCAGATGGCTTGCCCCTCGAGTTTTATAGATGGGTATCTGAAGAAACTTCCCCACTTCTTTTGGACTTGTTCAATGGGATCATAAATACGGGCCTAATTCCGGAATCATGGATGAGCACTAACATCGTGGTGTTTCATAAAAAGGGCAAGCCCAAAGAAAATCCAGGCTCATATAGGCCCATATCCCTGATAAATGCGGATAATAAATTATATGCTAAGATCTTAGCTACCTGGTTGGGGCGGATCATCGGGGCCCTGGTTTCTCCCTGGCAGCATGTATTTATCCCCGGCAGGGGAACTACGGACCTCATCAGACGGGCCATCACGCTGTTTGATATCTATGCTTCCGGGGAGGAGGGGGTCGCAATGGTCCTCCTCGATGCGGAGAAAGCTTTTGACCGCGTCAGGTGGGATTTTCTGTGGAGTGTGCTAGAGGAAAGGGGGTTTGGGCTAAGATTCTGGAAGGCTATTCAGGCAATGTATTCTACCCCAGTTGCCAAGATTCAAATGATGGGTGAGAGCTCGGAGAATATCTATATCACAAGGGGGCCGAGACAGGGGGGCCCGTGCTCACCCATCTTATTTGCGTTATATATAGATCCTCTAATACGACAGATAATGAACAACACTGTAATTAAACCGGTAGTCACGAAGGGATTTCAAACAAAAATCCTGGCATATGCTGACGATCTGGCCGTCATTACCACCGAACCTGACGCGGCTATGTGGGAAGTGGTGGGTATTACGAGTCTATTTGGGAGACAGTCAGGGTATTGCCTAAATGAGGGAAAAACCCAGGTGCTGTGCTCTAAGAATATATTTAAATCAGACTCTAGATTCGTTGACTCGGTGGTGTATCTGGGGATAATGATTAATGCACAGCCGGAGCATATCATCAGAGATAATTTTATCCCTCTTATGAAAACAATGATGGTGGATCTAAAAAGGATAAATACATTGCACCTATCAATAATAGGGCGTGCTACTGTTATCAAAATGAACATGTTCCCTAAAATACTATATAAATTTCGTGCAATTCCCTTTAAAATAGAGGAAAAAATGATTAAAGAAATAGAATCCATCTTTATGAACTTTCTGTGGCAATATGGAAAGGTTAGAAGATCTATCAAATATATGTCTTTGCAACAGGAAAGGGAAGCTTGAGTTTGCCGAACCTCAGATATTATCACTGGTCTTGTCTCCTCACGCAGATGGCTATATTATTTGACCCCGTGGGAAACAGTGTAAATATTTCTAATAAACAAGATGGTATTCCCTCTATTTTTGAGCTGGTGTTAGGTAGTGAGGAAAGTGGGATATTATTAAGGAGAACGGAAAGAAGATACTATAAAAAGTAAAGATATAAAATACTGAAAGGGATATGGGGGGTCTGGGTGACAGTCCAGAAAGTTCTGGGAATACCTAGATATAACCCCCAATACTTCACTTTGGCATTCTGGTCTCTTCCCTAATCTGTGTAACGACGGGTGTTGGAGACACTGGGAGCGACAGGGTATCGTGACACTGGGGCAAATCATGGTAAGAGACGAGTGCAGATCTTTAGAAGATCTGAAACAGAGGTATTCCCTCCAGGGCAGCCAAGATTACAAATACGCTCAGGTGGTCAATACAATTAAATCAAAGAGACCTCGCATCACTCTAGAAAAAAGGTGCAGCATTTTGGATTATTTTAATGGAGGAGGCCGAAGAATAAAGGGAGTATACAGGCTATTTATGGAGGGATCCCAGGATTATATGGGTAAAACAGAGACAGCCTGGGCCTCCAAATTGGAGGATCCGGACACCGACCTTGACAGAGCTCTTTTAATGGATAAAAGATTTTTACGTTCTTCTAATTTAAGAGCTCAACATTTCAAGACATTATTTAATTTATACTATACCCCTTCCAAGCTATTTGACTGGGGCAAGAGGGCGGATAACAACTGCCCTAGATGCTCTAAAAGGTCCAGCTGATATTATCCATATGTTTTATCACTGTGAGAAACTTGAAGTAATCAAAACAGAGATTGAGGTATTCAGGGAGGGGTTACTAGTTGTTAAAATAAATCTATCCCCAACACTCATGATGGATGTATGACGTTACAACGCATACTTTTACAACGCCTACCTTTACAACGCGGTTTTTACCACGCATACCATTACAACGCATAATGTTTTTAGGCGCTGGATAGTGAATAGTTTAATTTACTATTCCAACTCCAGTCCCCGTGGATAGTAGGGAAGGTTATTGGATAGTAAATTAACCTATTCCCTATCCTAGAGCGCCCCCCAGAGCAATGCGTTGTAATAGTTTGCGTTGTAAAAGTTGCGTTGTAATGGTAGTTCGTTGTAAAAGTTTCGTTGTAAAGGCTGTTTCCCCTCATGATAGTAGGATGTGAAAGCAAATTGAATCTAAATATTGAGACCGAAGCCTTAGTCTTTAGCTCTACAGCTGTACTTCGCATACTAATCTCAGCTGCTTGGAAAGACACGGAGGCTCCAACCTTTCAAATGTGGATGTCTAGATTGTTAGGTATGCATAATGTTGAGGCGGCCCTGTAGGAATTTAAGGGTAAAAAAACAAGAGAAATGGGATTGAAGATCTGGGCACCAGTGGCCGCTTGGCGGGCCACCAGATTGTAGCAGGATTATTTTGGTGCTAAAAATGGCATAGGATATACAATATTGTATATAATTGTTGTTTTCTTTTGCTTTTATCAACCTGATAAATCTCATTTTATTTTAGAGATTTTAAGCATCATGTTTTATTAGCAGCCCTACCGGGTCTAAGGCAGTCAGCCCATTAATCAATTCTTGGAATCAATTTAATTAGATCTTAATTAATGGGACTCGAAGAATCGATCTTTTTGTATCTCCTCTGTTTTATATACCGCTGGAAGATCGTATTTATAATGTATTTATAATGTATTTGTAAAAAAAAAAAAAAAAAAAAAAAAAAAAAGAGAAGAGGCAATATTAAATGCCCAACCTTCACAGGCAGGAATGCTGATAGAAATATTGATCACATTCTAATCTCATGTAATAGGTTGTAACAGGTTGTAAGCGATCACAATAGTATCTTCATTGCATTGTTATGCTGGGAAATAAACTGCATAACACTGATGAGTGTATTTCCAACATCATCCCAATAAGAACTAATGGCATGAGGATTAAATGGGATGGAGTAGACCCTGTAAAGATTCAAAGAGAGGTGGTAATCAAATGCCAGAAAGAAATCGATCACTGCCTTAGTGATGAGGCTTACCCACATATCCTGCTTAATGCTTTCTTTGAGATAAATAAAACAATTAAAAGTATATTAACTAGGAGCACTAAAAGTGCCAAACAGGTTAATACAGGATGGTTTGACAAAAAGTGTACTGAGGCCCTACGTAATTTGAAATCTGCCCTAGGTAGCAAACCCCATAATCAAGTAGATATTCATGGCTTACGCCTCACTTATAAGTTAGTTTTTGAGTCACGGAAAAGGGAGCTCCAAGCGGTAGCTTGGGAAAAATTAAGTTTGTCAGTAGATACAAACAATAGTAAACTGTTCCTGGGAAATTGTAAACAGTCCATTTTTACAAAATGACTGTATGCCTGAATTGACTTCATATGTAAATTGTAATTCTTGGATCGAACACTTTTCCAATATTTTTAACCCAGATAGGGAGGTTTTAACTTTATCACCAAATTACGATTTTATATGGCCCACATTGCCCCTGCTGATTAGCGTAGAAGAAGTATATGAGGGGATAGCTAATAGCAAGGGGGTAAAGCACCAGGCCCCGATGGGGTCCCGGTAGATCTATACAAAAACGAAATGGACCTGTGGGCCCCGATTTTAGCAAGGATTTTTAATGTTGCAGCATCAGGGGACTTCCCCATGTCTTGGGGTCAGTCACTAATTATTCCCCTTTTTAAAAAAGGGTCCCGTTCTGAAGCATGTAATTATCGCCCAATATCTCTGCTAGATTCATCCATAAAGGTTATGAGCAGGATTTTATTTAAAAGGTTGGAAACCTGGGCCAAGGATAATAAGATCTTATCCCCAGTACAATATGGATTTAGAAAGGGCCTAGGAACCCTGGAACAGTTTGTTAACCTTGACCTGCTCATTAGTAAATACACATCAGTAAAGGGGGGCAATCTGTTTTTATGCTTTGCAGATTTGAGCAGTGCTTTTGATCTTGTGGACCTCTCGCTTTTGTGGTCCACACTGCGCGAATCTGGGGCCCCAAGAGAGATTGTGTATTTCTTGGCAAGAGTATATGAGAGACTAACCAGTAGTGTACGGTATGGGCCTACCGGTGAACGCACTCCCTTCTTTGATGTTAGGCGGGGCATTCGGCAGGGTTGTATCCTGGCCCCTCTTTTATTTTCATTATTTATTAATCAAATTGATATGATTTTAAGTCAGATACCAGTAGATGCCCAAATGATAGATAAGAAGGTTGTACCAATTTTGTTATACGCAGATGATGCTGTTTTACTTTCAAGTAGTCCTATAGGACTTCACCGGCTCATTAACAATTTTATAGAGTTTATTAATAGTAGAAAACTTTTAATTAAGAAATCCAGATCATTCGCTATGTCATGTGGTAAGAAAGTTAACTTAAGAAGGCCCTTTTTTTTGGAAAAGACTAAAGTACAAATGGTTAAGTCATTTTGCTACTTAGGCGTGACATTTGCTGGGAACGGGAAATGGCTAGGTGAACATGAGAACGTACGATATAAGATGAATAGGAACACCAATAGCATCTTTAGATTTGCAACAAAACTTGGGGATCGTAGGATAAAAGACATGGTAGCTATATACAATGCCAGGTGTGTCTCTTCTGCCTTGTACGGGGCTGGGGTTTGGGGCCATTGTTGTGAAAAATCACTCCAGCAAGATGAAAATAATTTCCTTAAACAGCTGTTGAGTGTCCCATCGTCAGCCTCCACTGAACTAATACACCAGGAAGTTGGAATTAACTATATTTTAGATTTAGTCGCTCTTCGCCCCCTACTCCTATGGCGTTCCATTTGGTCCAAAAATGAAGCAGTATTTACTCAGTCCATAATTTACGACTGTATAAAGTTGGACCATTGTTCCTGTATTCCCTGGTCAAGTTATATTTACCATTGGTTTAGTCTTTTATTTAATTGTAATATTTATGTGGAGCCAGAATATGTAGTATAGCTATCTAAAAATGAGTTAAAAGGAACCTTTTTGGCTTACAAAAAGGAGGCCCGCAGCAAACTGATTGGAGAACAACCCACTCTAGTATTTTATCAGCAACTGGACCTTAGAACTGGTTTTCAGGCTTATTTGGGAGGAGTGACAAGACGTTCACATCGTTTTGTTTTAGGTTAGGGATAGCTCATCATCTTGTGGCCTTCCCCACTATAAAAAAAGTTCCACTTCCGAATGTCCATGTGATAATGTGTCCAAACAAAGTTGCTGCCACTTTTTACTATTTTGTACATTTTATTTATTCTTAAGGAAGTTCTATTTGAAACCTATCTTTTTAAAGTTTAACATTCGATCCGCTACAATTGCAATGAAGTTAATATGTTCTTCGGAAAGTCCAGATATCTGTTTTTATGTAGCTATTTATATTTTGAAATGCTTAGCTGCCAAAAATCTATAGTAATATGAGCTCTCCTTTAGTTGGCTCGGTTAATCTAATAGCATGTTAGCACTTTTTTTTTTGTTTGCCTCTCGGTATTTTATAATGGTACTGTATTTATTAAGGTTAGGAATGTTATTAGCACAAACAAACAAACATTCCAATTTGAATGCACTTGATACTTTATTTTTCTGAATTACAAAAATTGTTGGCATATGACACCTTACTGTAAAAAGTTGTACATTCCCTTCTAGATCGCTTGACACTTTAAGAAATTTGCACGAAATGTAAACTATTTGTAAAAGGTACTGTACAGCGATATTTGCACATTACGTAGTTTAGAGTGCACAGGGCACTTTATTGCGAGATTTGCAAATAATGTAATACTACAAAGGGGAATACTAACTCAGTAGGTGTAATTGGCAATGCTATTGATCCAGATGTACCCCTGGCAGGCACTCCTGGGGAACCAGTAAAAAATGATATGGAGGGTGTGGGAAGTCTGTTCTCTTGGAATATAGCTGGCATGCGCCATAAACTGGAGTCACAAGAATGGATAGATTTTGTAAATAGTTTTGATGTGTGTATGTTCCAAGAGACATGGATGTGCGAGCCTTCCTTTCTCCAAGGGTATCTGAACTATTCGGTTCCGGCAACGAAAGGCCGAAAGGGTCGTCCAAAGGGAGGCCTGACTATATGGGTACGTCAATGTTTGCCTTTCTCCGTTAAAGTGGTTGAAACTGGTAGCAAGGATATCCAACTTATAAAAGTGGACATGGGCCTATCAGGGTGTCTTGATATATACAATGTATATGCCAGGGGCAATAATGGGGGGAAATCAGAAGTTCTAGCGGCTTTGGTCATCTTACTTGAAACATATTCCCTGGACAATAATACCATTATTGCCGGTGATTTTAACCGCACGTTCGAACCCCTGGACATTTGTGACGATCTCGTTGGGGCGGAAGAGGATAGACAATGGGGAGTTCCCAAAACAAATTTAGACCCTATTAAACGTTGGTCTGAGGACATTATTTGTTTAAATGCCATCTGTCTTGAAAGGGGCCTTAGGGCTCTAAATGGGCGAACAATGAGTGACAAGGGGGGGCCTGTACCTTTGATAATGGATAAAATAGGAGCAGGATAGAATACGTTCTGTGTAGCCTTAAACTATGGAAGCTAGTCTGTGATATGGAAGTTAAGCATAGGCACGAAAGTGACCATGACCCTCTGTGCGTAGTGCACAAGCGGTGGCAATTTTCAAAAGGGAATCCAGTTATAGAGTGGGATGGTGTCCCCTTGCCTGTCCCCACTAACGATATGCGTCGGCTAAAATGGCCTAGTGTTTTGGCTAACCAACAGTTTATGGCTTGTATGAATATAGAGGTGGACAGGGCGATAATTGCCCTGGAGCAGGCTAATATAGTCGAGCCAGGGTCAAATGAAACAACAGCTATACACGATAATCTATTTTGTGTCATTAAATCCCACTTTCAGAAACCGGTTAGGAAAACCAATAAGGCACCTATTAGACCTGTGAAGTGGTACAACGCGCAGTGTAGGAAAGCCAGGCTAGCTCTGGGCACAGCTATTAAGAGTAGGGAACAGGTGGCTATTCGTAGTGCCAGAACGAACTACAAAGATAGTGTAGCCACAGCAAAAAAAATATGGGATGAGCGGCATTGGAGTAAACTAAGGGAGGCAAGTAGGACTAAAGATTCCAGGCTTTTCTGGAACATTGTTAAATGGGGTAGAGGCGGTTTACCTGATTGCCCCGATAATAATGTCCCGGAGTAGGATTGGGTCAATTATTTTAAGCCACAATATGCTGATACTCACCCTGGCTCTGAGATGGATGGTTTTAAGGCTGTGTATCCCAAAGATAACTTCTTTAGTTACGGAGAGGTGTTTTGGCCCTAAGTGTAGTGTCTAGAGGAAGAGCTCTTGGCTTGGATGGGGTCCCGGCGGATCTTTTTATTAATGATAGGGAACGCTGGGGTAAATATATCTTTCTTTTTGTTAACGCTGTTGCCCAGGGAGCATTGGTTCCGTCATCCTGGAAGGGTGCAATTATTATTCCCGTATACAAGAAAGGCGATCGGGGTTTGCCTGGTAATTACAGACCCATAAGCTTGATTGCCACCATTCAAAAGGTGGTGGGGAGGATGGTGGTGAATAGGCTTATGGACTGGGTTGATGAGAAGAACAAGTTACTTACCTTCGGTAACGCTTTTTCTGGTAGATACAATATCTGCCTGTGGATTCCTCACTTTGTGAATATCCCCTTGCGTCAGCAACATTCGGAAATTCTTTTTCGTAGCCTCGCGCCGACGTGGACATGGACGTCATAGAGACACGGCATCGCACGCGACTCTGCTGACGTCACCGACGCCTATAACAGGCCCACGCCGGCGTGATGACATCAGTTCCGCCCTTTTTTCCATGCCTTCGAGGCACACGGACGGACCAATGACAGTAGACATATACACAGGATACGCAGTACAAATATCAAGGTAACACACACAGTGTGAAGCAAATGAAATAACACATTTGAAATAAACAACTCCTTGACAATAAAATAAATACATTATAGAAACTCTGGTATAGAAGAGTGGACAACGGGGAGGCGGGTGGGTCAGTGAGGAATCCACAGGCAGATATTGTATCTACCAGAAAAAGCGTTACCGAAGGTAAGTAACTTGTTCTTCTGATAGATACATCTGCCGTGTGGATTCCTCACCTTGTGAATAGGGTCCCACAGCAGTCCCCACTCCCGGAGGAGGGTGTCCACTCCTCTTAACCAGGAAATCCTGAAGGACAGAGCGCGCAAAGTGGCCATTCCTCCTCACTTCGGAATCCAAGCAGTAATGCTTCGCGAAAGTGTGGAGGGAAGACCAAGTTGCCGCCCTACAAATATCCTCTACAGGAACGCCTCTAGCCAATGCTGAGGTTGAAGATTTAGCTCTTGTAGAATGAGCCCTTATGCCCTCTGGTGGTTCCTTACCGGCCAAAGAGTAGCAGATCTTTATACATAGGACGATCCATCTTGACAAGGTTCTCTTATGGACCGCTCTTCCTCTTTTGCAGCCAGAGAACCCAACGAAGAGCTGGTCATCCAAACGACATTCTTTAGATCTGTCCAAGTAAAAGGACACCGCCCTCTTGGGGTACAGACGGTGCAATCTCTCCTCCTCCTTGGAAGGGTGCGGGGGAGGATAAAAGGTAGGGAGGGTAATGGATTGACCAAGGTGGAAAGGAGTCACCACCTTTGGGAGAAAAGCAGCCCTGGTCCTAAGAACCATTTGATCAGCATGAATGGTCAAGAATGGGGGCTTGGAAATTAAGAGCTTGAAGCTCACTTACCCTCCTTGCTGAGGTTATTGCAACGAGGAAGACTGTCTTAAAAGTCAAAAGCCTCAAAGGACATTTGTGAAGAGGCTCTAAGGGAGCACCCATTAAAAAGGTCAAGACAAGATTTAAGTCCCACTGAGGCACAATAAAAGGAGCAGGAGGGAACTTATTTGTGAGGCCCTTCAAAAACCTTAAAACTATAGGAGATTTAAAAAGAGATGGCTCGTCAGGCAAGCAGAGATATGCCGACAGCGCAGAAAGATAGCCCTTAACTGTGGCAACAGCAAGCCCTTGCTGCGCCAGAGAGAGGGCAAACTGGAGAACATCAGACAAATGGGCTCTCAAAGGGTCAATAGATTTCTCACCACATCAAGTGACAAATTTCGACAATCTATAAGAATAGATGGACTTAGTGGAGTCACGCCTGGCTGACAAGATGACATCCACCACGTCAGGCGGGAGAGAAAAGGTATTCAGGTTGCCCCGTTCAATCTCCAGGCATGAAGGTGTAATGTCTGGAGGTGGGGGTGAAGAACCTGCCCCTCCATCTGAGAGAAGAGGTCTGCCCTGTGAGGGAGACGGAGCGGCGGGTGAGAGGAGAGGTGGAGAAGATCTGTATACCACACCCTTCTTGGTCAGTCCGGGGCGACCAATATGACTTGGGCCCGGTCTTGGCGAATCTTCCTCAGAACCCGAGGAATCAAAGGTATGGGAGGAAAAGCGTAAAGGAGTGGTCTTCCCCAACTCAACTCAAACGCGTCCCCCAGGGCTCCTAGCATCGGATACTGGAGACTGCAGAATGACAGGCAGTGAGCATTCTCGCGAGTGCCGAATAGGTCCACCCGAGGAGTCCCCCACATCTGAAAAATGTTGTGAACAACCTCCGGATGGAGCCTCCACTCGTGGTCGGCAGAGAACTGCCGGCTGAGAACGTCTGCACGTACGTTCAGAACTCCGGCCAGATGATTTGCCATCAGTTCAGGACCAGAGATGCGGAGCCTCTCTGCAGAGACACTGCGACCCCACTCCTCCCTGCTTGTTGATGTAGTACATCGCAGTCGTGTTGTCCATCAGGACCTGGACCGAACGACCGCGAAGGGTAGGGAGGAAGGCCTTGAGCGCCAAACGTATCGCCCGCAATTCTAGAAGGTTGATATTAAGCAACCTTTCCTCTGGAGACCAAAGACCCTTGACCTCCAGATCCCCCAGATGAGCACCCCACCCGAGAGTGGATGCATCCGTTATCACTGTGGCAACCGATGGAGGCAGTTGGAAAGGCTTTCCTTGAGACAGATTGCCTTCCACGCCCCACCAAGACAGATCTGCCGCAGCTTCTCTGGAGATCCTCACTGACTCCCTGAGACCTCCATTGTGTTGATACCACTGCCTGCAGAGGCACCACTGTAGCGCCCTCCTGTGCCAGCGTGCATGGTTGACCAACAGAATGCAGGAAGCCATCAGACCGAGCAGACGAAGGACCTTCAGGACTGGAACGACCGCTCCATTGCAAAATAAAGGAATCATTTCCTGTATGTCGCAAATCCTTTGAGGAGGAGGGAATGCGCGACATACAGTTGTGTCCAGTACAGCACCTATGAACAGGTTGCGCTGGGAGGGCCCCAGGTGAGACTTGGGTACATTTATCGAAAAACCCAACCTGTACAACAACTCGGTTGTCTCCTGCAGATGATGGAGCACTCTCTCTGACGACTCTGCTTTGATCAGCCAGTCGCCCAACTAGGGGAATACTGGAATCCCCGACCTTCTGAGATGCGCTGCCACCACTGCCATCACCTTGGTGAAGGAAGGACCGCAAACTGATAGTATTGCGATCCCACCGTAAAACGGAGGTACTTCCTGTGCGACTTCAGGATTGGGATGTGAAAGTACGCATCCTGCGAGTTGAGCGACACCATCCAGTCTTCTTCTAGCAGCGCTTGAAGAACCTGAGCAAGGGTGAGCATCTTGAATTTCTCTTGTTTCAGATAGAGATTTAAGATCCTGAGATCCAGGATTGGACGAAGTCTGCCATCCTTCTTGGGAATCAGAAAATACCGGGAGTAGCATCCCTGACCCCTTTCCTGCTCTGGGACCACCTCTATCGCACCCTTTCTTAACAGAGTCAGCACTTCCGCCTGTGGAAGCAACAGATGTTCCTCCGTGCAATAACCTTGGCAAGGAGGGTAATTGGGAGGGAATTCCCGAAAGGGAAGGGCATACCCATTTTCTACAAGATTGAGAACCCAAAGATCTGATGTAACCGATTCCCAATCCTGTAGAAAATGGGTAAGCCGACCCCCCACCGGACCCACATGATCCTGAATGGCGGATCTAGGACTGCTTTTCTGAGGCTGTAGGGTTGGAGGAAGTGGAGGAGGAAGAGGCTTGACGTCCACGAGGACGCGCTCTTTGCTTCCCCCTGTAAGACCTATACATGGAATTTTGCTGCTGCTGCTGTTGTTGCTGTTGCTGCTGACCTTGTCGGTAATTCCGAAAGGAAGAGCGACCAAAACCCCTGAATCTCCTGTTGGTCGAAGAGCCTCTGATCTGGAGACATAAAGATTTAGCAGTCACCCTACTGTCTTTAAATCTCTCCTGGGCCGTATCAGCTTTCTTCCCAAAGAGACCAGATCCATCAAAAGGCAGGTCCAGCAAAGTCACCTGAACATCCGCCGAAAAGTCTGAGGATTTTAGCCAAGCTGATCTTCTAGTGGCGACAGCAGTGCCCATGATACGTGCCACCGAGTCCGCAGTGTCCAGACCACTCTATCACATGGCGAGCCGCTGCCTGTGCATCCGAAATCACCTCCTCAAAATCCTACCTGTTAGCATCAGGAATCTTAGGAGCTACAGTACGTAAAGTATCCATAAGGGCATGCACATACCTCCCCATCAGACAAGTGGCATTAGTGGACTTCAACGCCATGCTTGCAGAAGAGAAGGTCTTTTTAGCCAGTTGATCCTGTTTCTTTGCCTCTTTTTCATAGGGGACCTGGGGAAAGGCACTCACATTCTTTTTGGAGCAGGCTGCTTGAATGACTAAACTCTCAGTTGAAGGATGAGACATCAAAAAAGCAGGGTCTTCAGGTGCAACCCTGTACCTTCTTGCCACACTCTTAGATACTGCAGGAGCTGACAGTGGCTTCTTCCACACCTCCAAAATGGGCTCCGTTAAGGCGTCATTAAACGGAAGCAATGGTTCTACCACAGAACTAGGCGAATGTAAAACCTCTGTGAGAAGATTGGATTTAAACTCCACCGTAGGTAGAGTCAATTGCAGAAGTTCTGCAGCCTTCCTCATCACCATATGATAAGGCTGCACATCCTTAGAAGGGGTATCTGAGCCTGAAGGAAACTCCCACTCTGGAGAGAAATCCAGGATACCAACGTCAGCCAGTTCCTCAAAACAGTCCTCCTCCAATTCACCTTCCTCCATATCAGGATGTGACTCCATATACCTTCGTTCTTCCAAAAGGCGTTGAGCCTCCCTTCTGGACCTCTCCTTCACACACCTCGCAGCTGGATCCACCAACGGCTCCGACGGAGTCGGGAGCGACGTCGTTATCGAATCCGATGGCCCAGCGGGATGCTCTCGAGGCCGTTCTGGAGCGGGCGACGCCGGAACCGGCGTTGACGGCTTCGGCGGAGCCGGAAATTGCCATGGCTGCGTCAGAGCGAGCATATAGGGCATGAATAGAGCAGGAGGATAGGAGTGAGGGACTCCTAGATTGAAAGCCAGAGGACCCATGGGACCCGAAGGTGCGCCAGAGGGGTACCACGCCCTTGAAAAGACACCATACATAGCGTTCAGAAATGCCGATGGGTCCTGGCCTGGGGTTGGAAAGGGTGGCTGTAAACCCTCAGGTTGGTCTTGTGGAGGGTTCGGATTCGGCTCTTCGACAGGCGCAGAATCCACATCCACCTGAACCTCTTCCTCTTCTCGGGCCAGGGACGGTGCCGGAGAGGGATTCGAAGCCGGAGTCGGCGACTGCACTCGCGACTCCGAAGGCGAGGCCTCACCTTCAGGTTCTGAGACATCCATCGTAACCACCTTAGAACGTACCTTCTTCGGTGACCTCGACCTCGAGCCCGACTCCTTACCGGAACGACGTCGGGACTCATGTGTCCTCTTCTTATGTTTCTTCTTCGACTTCGAAGCATGGTCTGAAGCGGACCTCGAAGACGACCCCTCTGGAGATCCGGATCTTGATTTCGACCTCGACCTCGCCCTTCGAGAACGAGACCTCGAAGATTTTCCTTTTCCAGCCTTCAGCTTCGCTACCAGGAGCTTGGTCTCTCTTTCCATCATGGCCTTCGGGTTCATCTTCCGACAAGATGAACATCCATCCACATCGTGGTCAGAGTTCAAACACCAAATGCAGCCCTCGTGCGGGTCAGTTATGGACATCATCTTTCCGCACTCCCTGCAGGGCTTGAAGCCGGTCTTCTAAGTCGACATCGTCGAAGAGACAAGAAACAAAGAAGCAGAAAGTGGTAATAAAAAGGCAACAAAGTAACAGTTGGCTATTGAGATTCCCAAAACCGTTAGCGTCGACGACGCGGAAAAAAAGGAACTGATGTCATCATGCCGGCGTGGGCCTGTTATAGGCGTCGGTGACATCAGCGGAGTCGCGTGCGAAGCCGTGTCTCTATGACGTCCATGTCCACGTCGGCGCGAGGCTACGAAAAAGAATTTCTGAATGTTGCTGACGCAAGGGGATATTCACAAGGTGAGGAATCCACACAGCAGATGTATCTATCAGAACAATGCATTATCCCCCTATCAGGCTGGGTTCCGGAAGGCCAATAGTACGGTGGATCAGGTGTTCCGCTTTACCTTGCTACGGTGGCGAACTGTGGTGCTAGGCGAGGGCAGCCTGTATGCCGCTTTTGTGGATTTGCGGGCTGCCTTCGACCTGGTTCCCAGGACTAAACTGTGGTTAGTGCTGTGGAGCCTGGGTCTACCGGTGGAACTATTGACTTTGGTTATGAGGTTGCATGAGGCGAACTTCTCCAAGATACAGTGGGGTAGCCTGGGTGAGGTCACCGCCGACTTCCCAGTCGAGCGGGGCGTTCGGCAAGGGTGTGCGATGGCCCCCTTGCTCTTTTCATTGTTTATTAACGGGGTAGTAGCAAGAATGTTGTCTGTTAATGTAGATGCTCCCTCGTTGGCGGACATTAAGTTGCAATTTTAATGTTCGCAGATGACACTCTTATTTTATCAAAGACCCCGAGTGGCCTGCAGCGTGCTCTCCATATTTTTGAGGAATTTTGTGGGGAGCATGGTCTAGAAGTTAATGTGGCCAAAACCAAGTTAATGATTTTTAACCCCCATCGTAGTTTCCGATCCAGGGTGTCCATGAACCATCGTCCCTTAGAGGTAGTCAAAGCTTTTACCTATCTTGGTATTTATGTAACCAACGATCTAAAATGGTCCCAGCATATTGATCTTGCGATATTAAGGCACAGACAATTAGCTGGAGCCCTTGGGGCAGAGCATAGAAAATCAAAATCCAAACCAATCACGTCAGCACTACAGGTCTATGAAGCGAAAGCCCTTGGCTCAGCATTATACGGAGCTGAGCTGTGGGGTTTTGGGAAGCTCCACTCAATACAGAAGTCCGAAAATAAGTTCTTTAGGGCAATTACTGGTCTTCCCAAAAGTACCCCTCTTCTCCCCCTTAGATATGAGTTGGGCAAAAAGGCTGTGGAAGATTTGGCGATGCTACGCCCGATCTTGTATTGGAGGCGGCTCTGGAAAACTGCTGAGCTCAAACATTATGCTGAGGGCATTTTAGCGCTGATCGAAGCTGACGTATTTCACAAGATAAACTGGTTAAAAGATCTTAGAACCATGTTATGTTTGTTGGGCCTCCAATTCCTTTGGGATAACCCGCCAGGTGCACTTTTTCCTAGTAAAAAAATATTAAAGGAGCTATATTGGGACCATGTGGCCAAACGGGACTGGAGAAATACTGATGCCGGATCCATGACAGGTCGCTTCTTGGAAGCTAAAACCTTCCCTAACCAAGAACTCTATTGGGACAACATAACCAAGCCAGGGAATAGGAAGCTTCTATTCCAAATGAGGATAGGTGCTCTCCCGCTCAGGTCCCTAACTGGCAGGTGGAGGGGTTTATCTAATACTACCTGCCCCGCCTGTGGATCTTCAAAATAAACTATTGGGCACTTTTTATTCTCTTGTCAAGCCTATGTCGTCCCCAGGCGAATTTGGTTAATACCTGTCTGTAAAAATGTAAGTACCACCAGTGGCTTAGTAGCTCTGAGAATCATTTGCACTAGTACTTGTTTGCCACTGGCCATAGCAGTAGCGAAATTTCTGGGGTGGGCATGGTCTATTAGGCAGAAAGCCATAGTCGAGAGACTGCTTATATAGGGATTGTTTTACTGAACTCGTTTGATGTAGTGTGTCAATTTTAATCATATGTATTTTTGTACGCCTTTTATGTAATGTAATTGAATCTTATCTGATTGAGGCAACCATTTAATGATGTTTTAAATTCATGTATGTACTGTGCTGTTATGAGAAATACTCGAATAAAGCCTCTTTGAATTGAATTGTAATACTGTATAGCGACATTTGCACATTCTGTGGATCAGTTGGCTCAATGTACTTTTTTAAAAGTTTGCACGTTATTATCTATTAAAGTGTGTACAAATTCATTCTGCAGGAAAGTATTATGATGTATTTAATGAGGATTGTCAATAATAATGATGTCTATGCTTTTTATGATTGCTTGTATGGTTGTGCTTTGCAAACCGAATAAAAGCTTTTGAACTGAACTGAACTGAACTGATTTATCTGTAAGAAACATTAGTAGTGATAGATTTCTTACCTTAGAATTACCCCAGGCTTCAGACTGGATCCAGAAAGTTTTAATCAGCGGTACCCTGCGCGTCGGAAAGTGGCGTTGTGCGGCTCTGCGTCCATCGTTGACATCGTGGTTGCTGAGATAACGTCGCGACAGCTACTTAGATAACGCCCTGGAGCACTTTATGTCAGTTCTGTACATGACTGTCCTCGCCAGGAACGCAAAGCCATGTAAGATACTGACCTCTGGTGCCTTGAAACTAGTGCCCTGAAAGGAATAACCTTAACCCTAGAAATCAGTTCTCAGAACAGGGAGGATGGGTGGGGCAGTAAGGAATCTATCACTACTAATGTTTCTTATAGATATAAGTAACTTGTTCATCTGAAAGAAACACATAGTGATAGATTCCTTACCTTAGAATAAATACCCCAGCAATACCAACCCCGTGGTGGGTCTGCGAACCAAGATCACACCAGGAAGGCCTGGAGAACAGAACAGCCTAAGAAGCCGTCTCTCCGGACTTGGCTGTCCAGGCAGCAATGCTTAGTAAAAGTGTGCAGCGAGGCCCACGTAGCTGCCTTTAGATGTCTTGTAAGTGGATACCACGTCCCAGCGCCTTAGTGGCAGCCGTCGCCCTGGTGGAATGGGCGAGCAGATCCAATGGAAGCTCCTTCTTTGCCAGGAAATAACAGGCTTTGATACACAAGACGACCCATCAGGAGATAGTCCGCTTCTGTACGGCCCGACCTTTCTTGGCGCCATCATAGCCGACAAAGAGTGGGTCATCCACCCGGAACGGTTGTGTGCGGCTCAAGTAGAAATGGAGCGCATGTTTTGGGTCCAGATAGTGGAGCCTCTCTTCCTCTCTGGAAGGAGGCGGAAAGAAGGTGGGCAAAGTGATGGTCTGTATGATGTGAAAAGCAGTGACAACTTTAGGAAGAAAGAATGGATGGGTTCTGAGCGCGACCTTGTCTGGACAGAAAAGGAGATTTACAAGAAAGAGCCTGGAGCTTACTCACTCTCCTAGCGGAGGTGATGGCAACCAGGAAAGCAGCCTTTAGAGTTAAGAGACGTAGGGGACAGTTGTGAAGAGGCTCAAAGGGAGCGCACATCAAATATGTGAGAACCAGATTCAAGTCCCACTGTGGCATCACAAAAAAAATAGGATGGAAAAGGTGAGTAATGCCTTTGAGGAATCTATTTACAACAGGGGACTTGAAAAGATAGGGCTGATCAGGGAGTCTGAGAAAGGCCGAAATAGCAGAAAGGTAACCCTTGATAGTGCCCAGAGCAGAGCCCTGCTGGACCAAAGAAAGATAGAATAAAAGGACTTCTGAAGGAGGGGCAGAAAGGGGATCCACAGCATTTGCTGTGCAAATGCCACAAATGTGTTCAATCTGCAGGTGTATACCAACATAGTGGAGGGCCGCCTGGTCGCCAGAATGACATTACAAACTTCAGGAGGCAAGTCAAAAGGAATCATCTGCCACTGCTCAATCTCCACGCAAGGAGGTTGAGACTGGACAGGTTCGGGTGGAGGACCATCCCTTGCTGCTGCAACAGAAGAGGCTCCCGAAGAGGCAGTCGAATCGGGGGATCAATGGTCATACTGAGTAGCTCAAGTCGAGTCCGGAGCCACAAGAATGACTTGGGCCCGGTCGCGCCTGATCTTCTTCAGCACTCTGGGCAGAAGTGGTATAGACCGAAAGGTGTACAACAGACTGCAACTCCACTCGCGACGAAACGTGTCACCGACCGAGTTCCGCCTTGGAAATTCGAACGTGCAGAACTGCTGACATTGTACGTTCTCTTTGGTGGCGAATACTTCTAACCAAGGCTCTCCCCACTGTTGAAAGAGACCTTGCGCCATGTCCGAGTTAAGACACCATTTGTGATCCATCATGCACCTGCGGCTGAGTTTGTCCGCCCTGGTGTTCGATAAACCTGCCAGGTGTTGAACCACCAGGGAAATGCCCTGATGTTCCAGCTGTGTCCAGAGGCGCAGAGCCTCCTGACATAGGGTCCATGGCCCCACCCGCCCTGTTTGTTGCAGTACCACATGTCGGTAGTGTTGTCTGTGAACACCTGCACTACTCTCCCCTTGACAGAGGGAAGGAATGCCTTCAGTGCAAGTCGGATCACCCAAAGATCCAGAAGGTTGATATGGAGCCGGGAGTCTGCCGGAGACCAGAGGCCTCTGATCTCCGCCTCTCCCATGTGACCGCCCTATCCCAGGAGAGACGCATCCTTCACCACTGTGTGCTCCGATTGGGGAAGGGAGAGGGATCTGCCATTGACCCAATGCTGGTTTGTTAGCCACCACTGCAACTGTCTTGCAGTGCCCTCCGAGATCTGGACGGACTCGGATAGGTTCCCCCGATGCTGCGCCCACTGGAACTTCAGGTCCCACTGCAGAGCCCACATATGCCATCTGGCATGATCGAGCAGCAGGACGCAGGAGGCCATGAGGCCCAGCAGCCTCAGGGTCAGCCTAACCGAAACCCAGGATAGAGGCTGAAAGAGCGGAATCAGAGCTTGAATATCATGGACTAGCCTTTCGGGAGGATAGACTCAAAAGAGCGTCGTATCCAGAGATGCTCCGATGAAGAGGAGCTTCTGAGAGGGAATCAGAGGCGACTGCACATTGATGGATAACCCCAGCAAATGCAAGAGGTCGGCCGTAGTCTGGAGTTGGGAGATGACTGCTTGGGGCGATCCCGCCTTCAACAGCCAGTCATCGAGATAGGGAAAGACTGGAACCCCTGATCTGCGCAGATGAGCTGAGACCACCGCCATCAATTTCGTGAACACCCGAAGGGTGCTGGTGAGGCCAAAGGGGAGCACCGTAAACTGAAAGTGTTTGTGGACTACCGTAAACTGCAGGTAATGCCGGTAGGCCAGAAGGACGGCAATATGGAAATATGCGTCCTGCAGATCCAATCCAGGGTCGAGGGCAGACAAGACCTGAGCCAGAGTTAACATCTTGAACTTCTCCTTCCGGTGGCCAGGGTGAAGGTGGACTCACCCGCCCGCTGGCCCCCTGAGCCACCTCGGCGGGTCCCACGTCTGTGGCCGTCCTGGGACTGTTGCTGCGTAGGCCTGTGGCTCTGAAGGGAACGTGTTGAGTGCCCCTTCCGTGGCCACGAAAGGAACGAAAGGCAGAGGAGAGCGAGTGGCCAAAGGCCCAAGGACTTGGCCGTAGCCCGTGAGTCCTTAAACCGCTCCATCGCACTATCCGCCTTGTTGCCAAAAAGGTGAATGCCATCAACAGGCATGTCCATGAGAGTGTTCTAGACATCCCCCGAGAAGCCAGTAGTCCTCAGCCAGGCATGGCGTGGAGCGCCACTGTTGTGGAAATCGCTATGCCCAGCAAGTCAGCGGTGTCAAGACCACATCGAATTGTGAACTTGGCTGCATCTCTACCTTCAGCAATAGCCTGAGAGAGCACTGTCCGGGCCTCCTCCGGACACTGAGGTAGCACTTGTGCCATCGTATCCCACACAGAGTGGGAATAACGGCCCAAGAGGCATGCAGTGTTCACAGACTGCAGCCCTGAACTGGCAGGAGAAAAAATCTTCTTCCCAAAGTGTTCCAGTCTCTTGGATTCACTATCCGGGGGTGCAGTAGGGAAGGCGCTTTGAGACGTGGAGGCTTGAACAACCATGCTCTCAGGAGTGGGGTGTTGGGAGAGGAAAAGGGGATCCCCGGGGCCGGGCAATGGCGTTGGGTCATGTTCCTATCCACAGGAGCCTCTGTGTTGGGCCTGGACCAGGTGCCCAAATGAATGTCAGAAAGTGCATCATTAAAAGGTAGCAGTGGCTTCGCAGAGGTAGCCGCTGGCTAAAGCACTTCTGTCAGGAGGTTAGTCCTGACAGCCACTGTAGGGAGTTGGAAGTGTAGACCCTCGGCCGTCCTATGCAACACCACTGCATAACTAGCACCCTTCTCCGTAGGAGGAGTTAGCATGCCAAGGTCAGGAGAGGTGTCAAGACCACTGGCATCCCGAGCTCCCCTGCCTAGTCTGGGTCATACTCACACTGAGCTGTGAGAGGGTCCTCAGACCCCTCCCAGTCCTCCCCTCCTCCGAAGACTGATGTACAGGCCGAAAATATGGAGGCTGGACATAGGGAAAGAAGGGTCTCATTGGCGTCAGAATCAGAGTCGACCGACGCCGTTCCGGCTCTGTGTCCACATCGGGGCTGTAGGAGAGTAGGATCTGCTTCTCATGTTTACCCCCACTTTTTGCAGGTGTTTCACTGTTTTGGACTTTAGTCTGGCTGGGGCCCTGCTATCCAGGACCCCAGCCTAGCTGCTTCCTCTTTAAAATGATTCCAAGTACTTTAGGTACACTCCAGTTTGGTTACTGGGGTACCCTTATGGGTCCCTAGTATATGGTACCTTAGGTACCAAGGGCATAGGTACCCCAGAGGCCTACCTGGGGCTGAAGTACAAGTTACTTACCTACGGCAACAGTGTATCTGGTAGAGACAATTCTAGCCGCAAATTCCTTAACATAGAATTATCCCCAGGCGTGAGACTGGATCCGGAAAGGTTTTTGCCACAGCATCTCTGCGCGCCGGGGGACAACACCACGTGACTGCGCACTGACGTTGTCCGCATACGCAACATCAGCGAGGTCACATAAGTCCCACCCCGGTGAGCTGACATCACTTTTCTTCTGAGAATTTTTCCGCGCCGCAATGCAGAGCCATCACAAACAAAACTCTGAGCAAAGTGCAGGCGACATCCTCCCTGGAAGCAGAAAACACTTAAAAAATGTCATGGCAGACGACAGAAAGGCTGCACCCCCAATCCATAACAGTGAGGGGCAACACGTCCGGAACAGATGAGTAACGACAATCTACCCCAAGACAACATCATCCAAGAGTGTTGCATCCCCTGTAAAGAGCAAAGGGCCGAGGCAAAGCCAAGAGACCTTAACCCAGAAGACTGTAGAGGAGGTAGAAACCCCAAGCAATGAAAAAAGTGGGGGATCATGAGTAGGGAAAAAACAGGGTGTAGGGATGCGGAGTACACATGAACCCACCGCTCAAGTACCAGAAAGGAAGGAGTGAAACAAATAAACAGAATGAAGCATTCTGCCAGGAAGGTAGTGAAAGAGGTACTCGCAGAAGACAAAGCCACCTGGAGGGAGGCGAGAGCAGAAGACCAAGCTGAAAGCCCTCGCAGAACGGGGAGGAAGGGCAGGCTATGAAGGAATCTGCTGCTAGAATCGTCTCTACCAGATGCACAGTTACCGAAGATAAGTAACTTGTACATCTGATAGAGACTACTAGCTGGAAATTCCTTAACATAGAATAGATGCCCTAGCCATACCCCTGCAAGAGAACCTCACCACCTTGGAAGAAACACAGGGCCTCAACAGGGGATGTGTCATGGGGACAGAAAGGACAGCCCAGCCCCCACTAAGCAGAAGTAAGCAAGAACAAGGCGAAGGGAAGGACAGGATACCCAAAGCCTACCCAAGGTACAAAGGGCATCCGGCAGAAAACCCCTGAAGGGACAGACAGGGCCAAAAGAGTACTAAGGAGGAAAAGAGCCACCCAAACTCCAAGGAGAAGAGGTGGAAAAGAAGTCAGAGCCCGCTGCAGGAGAACACCCACACAGCAAAGGGGACAGCTGAACTGACATCAACTCCGAGGCAGTGGACAAGGCAGGAATGGCCCCACAGCTGAGAAGCGCAGGCGTGATAAGAAGACACAGTCACACAAAGCTCCAGCAGAACAAGGGGCAGGAGCACAAGGGTACACGCCAAGGGCCACGGAGGCGGACCATAACGACCAGGCGTGTGTTGCCGGAAGCTGGCAAATACCATGAAGTAGTGCGCCCAGAACAAGCCAAGCGCAAGACGAAGGCAGAGACAAGGGAACCCAAGAACAAGCCCCAGAGAAGGACCGTTCCAGAGACACAACCCAACCCACGAAAAGAAGTGGGACCAGCCGGAAGATAAAGTGGAGAAATACGTAGGATGGACCTAAAGCGGTTAACCAGAACACAGGAGAATACCAGAAGTATCTTAGCCCCCCTGGAACACAAGGCAGAGGACCAGGCCAAAACGTCAGACAGCAAGGTGGAAACACCATGACACGACGCCGTAGACTGCATGCCAAAGTCGGCCTGGCGATTTAGCGGATACTGAGCAGGACAGAACCTGGAGCAGCGCAAACTGCGCTAAGACAGAAGAAAAAAGACCGCACCCAGCAGTATACAGTGATGCCAGGAAAGGGGAGGAACCCAAGTAGGTGTCCACATCTGCCCAGCTTAGGACAGAGCTACACAATAGCTACAAGTACCCCACTTAGGGTATGACACTTCCCAAAAGAAAACATGGGAACACCTGTTAGGGAAAAACCCAGCAGCAGAGGACAAGAACAAGGACCTGCGGAAAGCACCACAGACGGCTTACCAATCAGCCAAAAAATACACAGATGGCCCAACCTGAGGACCTATACAGCTTTACTAACAGCCAAAATACACACCACAAAAGCCAAAGGGCTGTACCAGCAGCCAACAGTACAGAGGGGCCACCTTAAGGACCCTGAAGGCGTTCCAAGCCACACAGAACACACAGACGGGCTAACCAAAATACTAGACCCAAAGAAAAAGGTGGGATAAATGCCTTCCTTAAGGCACCTGAGGACAAACAAGCCAAAGCTTACAGAGGAGGAGGAGGACGGAGCCCCGCAGGGAGTCGTTGAATGGCGGAGTCCGCGTGGGTGTTAAATAAAAGAATCCCATCAAAAGGCAGGTCAACAAGACGTTCCCTAATATTCACTGGAAAAGCGCCATCCCGCAACTAAGCATGGCCGTGTAGAGCATCAGAACTTGCCATAATGCGGGTGAGAGAATCAGAAACATCCAAGGCCGAACGGAGAATAAATGCAGCTAACTCCCGACCATCCAGCACATGGTGCCGCAGATCAGTGCAGACACCTTCATGTGAGGAGCGAGACTGAAGGGACTCCGCGAATCCCATAGGCTGGAGGTAGCCCTGGCCAACACACAAAGTGTGCTGAACGCTCACAAAGCAGCACTAGTGGAGGCGAAGATGTTACGCCCCCAGGAGTCCAACCACCATGCCTCCCATGACAGAGAGAGCAACACTGAAGGCAAGGAAGGAAAACCAGTTTGCAGGAGAGGGCCCTGAGCATAGGGGTGGAAAGAAAGGCAGACTTGATCGTGCAGAGCAGGACGATGGCAGTGGAGGAGTGGCTGAGGCACCGGATCTCCCGTGGCAGGATGCCCCCAGAAGAGAGTTGTGGAGCGAGGCTTCAAACGGAAGAAGCAGCTCCCCTCCACCAGAGCCCTGGTAGAGAACTTCCAACAAATGCTTCCTAGGGAATGGAGTGAACGGGTTGCCCATCTGCAAAATGCCAGCAGCCGTGGAAATGGCCCGGACAGAGGCCACACTCTTTTCTGTAGGGTGTGGCGGGGGAGAGAGCAATTTCTCCGTGGGCGAAGGATGCAAACTAAGCCGCCCATCCCCGACTTCAGCTGGAGGAAGAAACAACCAGCCCCTGTAGGATGGAAGATTTATGGACGAGTGGGGGACCTGAGGGGTCTCCGGAGAAGGCAGAGAAGCCTGCGGTGCAACCAACAGTGAGTAGCGGAAGAGAGGGTCCGGGGGTTGTGGCCGCGGAGACGACATAGAGCCCTCCCTGAAAGATGCCGGGGAAAAAGCAACGATGCGGTGTCCAGTCCCCGGTGAAGAGGAGACAAGGAAATGACAAACCTCCGGAGCGGAAGGGACCTCCAGAGACGAGTCGACGACCCGACGCCGGGACGGCGCCATGGTGTCCGCCATAGGCACCGGTGTGTCCTTGATCGGCGCCCGAAGCGCCACTGGGGAGGAAAGCTGTCGGCGCCGAAAAGGCGTCGGCCCGGCCTCCGGTAAGGCAGCTGCATGCCCAGAGGACCAAAGTGGACTCGGGGACGAACCGTGAGTCCCGGCGACCTCCTGCAACACCACAGGGAACCCCGTGGGGATTTGGGGCAAGACAGAGATGCCATGGTTCGAAGAGGGCAACGCCGTAGGGCCGCACCTCGACGACACCACACCCCCAAAACCTGAAGCCGAATCGTCTGCGCCGGGGCGAATCCGACGGCGACTCCGCGGAAGGCCCCGCGCATGGCAAGGGATCTCAGGAAGAGGAGAGGGCCCCAAAGATGCCTGCAGAGCCGTAGCATAGGCCTTCATTTAGGCCCTAGTTACCCAGACACCAGGAAACAGCAGATAGGGTGGAGACGGGCGACGGCGCACATCCAGAGGGGAACCAGCGCCCTCTGCAGAATGAGGACAAGGCCTCGGAGACAAGCTGCAGGACTTACCAGCGGGTGAGCGATGCCCGTGGGGCCTCGGTGAAGGACGATGCTGCAGTTGGAATCTGTGGCTTCTGGCTTCTGAGGTAGGGCACGGACGCTGTGATGAGACCGATCTGGACAAGCGGGCAGAAAGTAATTTCATCCGGCGCTCCCGCCAGGACTACGACTGGAGATGCTGACAAGCTTTGCAGTCCGTAGAGTCATGGTGCTCGCCCAAACACTACATACAAATAGGGTGAGGGTCCGTCGCCGACATCTGACGCATACAAGAAGTACACGTCTTGAAACCAGAAGGCATTGACACACTGTTCCTCAACGCAAACCATTAAAAGAAGGCCTTAGCACAGGTCAAGGGAACACAATCCGGATCCGCGCTGCACGCGGAAAAGAAGGAAACTGATGTCAGCGCGCCGGGGTGAGACTCATGTGACCTCGCTGACATCACGTACGCGGACAACATCAGGGCGGAGTCACGTGCTGCTGTCCCCCGGCGCGCAGAGATGCTGTGGCAAAAGGTTTTCCGGATCCAGTCTCACGCCAGGGGATAATTCTACGTTAAGGAATCTGCGGCTTGTAGTCTCTATCAGATGCATGTATTATGCCACCCCTGGGAAGACTTCCAAAATGACACCACAGGTCTGCTACTGCAGCCTGTGTAAGGTGGTGTATGCTCCCCTTACTTAGATATAGGTTCCCTATATCTACCTTATATCACTACACATATAAACCTATCAGTCACCCCTATGGCAGGCCTTATCAATCCTGAAGGCAGGGTTGTTGTAAATAAAACAGCGGTATTATTAAGCATTAGCTGAAGCCATAATGCATCAGTCCAAATATCTAGTATAGGGATTCCATTTTGTATTTCGAGTCCGCCATTTTTCATGCCCTACATTGCCATGTGCTCAATGTTCTGATTGTCCTACCTCTCTGCCAGTTACACTGTGGATTCTACCTAGCAACAGTTATTATTAGTCCTTCTTGAGAGTGTAGCGCATGCTCAGCAGAAGTAACAGTTGTTCCTTATTAGCATAGCCCTCCCATGTTCTAGAAATACTGTTAGCTCCACCCACTGATATATTTGGAAATGTCCTTACGTGGTTGCAACCTCTGTCTAAGCTGTAAGCTGAACCCCTTCCACTGTGTATAAAAGGGGCCATGTGCTTGTATTCAGTGTGCTACTCTGTACAATACTGTAGAAGTGTTGTGGAGGTTGTATCACCACCTTTAAAGGTTTATTAAATTATGTTTTTGTATTTCCAGTTTCCTTGCCAACTTCATTTGTAAGTCTAAGGACTTTGTACACAGAAGGGCGAACCCTTTCGGTACCTTTGGGCCTTGCTGAGGCCTGAACTCATCAATTGGCGCCCGTCACGTGGGGCTCATCGACGACTCGGAGGCTCGAAGGACTGGTCGTGACGAAGGAGTGGAACTCTGCCGGGGAAGTGATCACTGCCAGCGGCGTCTTTAGTCCTGGCATCCTGAGGTATTTCTTCCTTCCTTCCGATCTGACCATCTGGGTGGCGCCGGTCTTCGACTGAGACCTCTTCTGTCGGTTTGCTGTGGATAAGCTGTTTGAGCAAATTGTGGAACTTGGCAAGTGGAATCTGGACGCTCGTGCTTGGTAAGGACCAATGTATGGTAATTACTGTGAGTGTTTATGGTAGCCAGTGATTAGCAAGGCAGTTTTAGGATACGCTTGCTGTGGCTTATGGATCTGGATATGGATATGGAGATGTTTGGATGATCGATCATATTATGATTATGAATATGGGTATATATGCGTTGCAACACATATAGGTAGGCAATGTGGAGATTTTTCTCCAACATATGGTTGTGAGCGGCGCAACGATTAAGTGCCATTTTTCTGTATAATATTGCGTATTTCGCTCTATTTCTAGCATGTCTACTTTTAGCGCACTACGTAAGTGGTGCTGCTGTGGAAACCGGTTAAGTCTTGAAGAATCGCAGCCGGCTCCCCCAGAAGGGACGCCGAATAGGGATATGTACATTAAGTTTGGTCTTTCCCCTATAATGTACAGCACATTGTGGAGGAAGTATACCAAGAAGGATCCTGAGTTGAGATGGCCTTTGTATGGTTCGTTTGATGTGCGCAAAATTGAGTATGTGGAACAGTGTCTGTGTAAGCGCCGAGCGAGACAAGATATGTTTGAGAGTGTGCGAATGTGGGTGAAAGAAGTACGTGAGCGTGAGAAACGTGAACATGCGCTGATTGAGAAAGAGCAGAGGAAGAATGTGCGTGAGAAGGCGCAAGAAATGAGACAACGTGAACAAAAAGACGCGGAAGAAAAACGGGAAAAGGAACGTAGATTGCAGATATCTGGCCAATATCCCATTCGTCGGCCTCTTTATCCTGTCCTTAATAATTCTGATGATGATTTTTCATTACTAGATCGTTCTCCGCCTCCGTATGCTGGCCCGTCTGCTCCGAAAGGGGAAGATGAGGATTCTGGATCATTTAAAGATAAGGTAGACACGCGGTCTAAGCTAACATCTGATCGTATGGCGGAGCTCCGACAAATTTCTTATCGTATTCTTAAGGGTACAATTCCTCTTGCTGAAATATTGTTGTCTCTTGAAAAATGGCCGGACAGGGAAAAAATTTATTTTCTTGAAACCTTTTCTGATGAAGTAGTCGGGGCTTTTCGAAAATATTCTCCTGTTCTTGAACCTGATGACATAATACAAGATAAGAAAGAATTGCGTAAAGGTCTCTTTTCTCCTTCCCAGGCAGCTGATGCAGTTCGACGGTTATTCGTATTGCGGGATGAGGCGTCTCGGTTACGAGAAGAAAAGCGACAAAAGACGGTGGACGACAAAGAGACGGGTTTGAGTGGCGACGGGAAACAATCACCTATCTTTTCTTCAGATAAGGTCGATATTGTGCATGTTAAACCTATGCGAGAGGCAGCGCCTTTGTATGTTCCTCCTAAAGGAGCGGGTACTAGTTCAGATAAAGATTCAGCTGATGCCCGAGGGTATTTTATCTATAATTGGGTATATACTCCTTGGAATAGAGCGGATGTTATGGCCTTAAAGAAAGCGTTACCTGACCCACGGAAAAATCCTGCTGCCTTTTATGAGGAAGTTGAGGGGGCTTTGAATTCCTGTACTATGACATTAGCTGACGTTGATTTATTCTTTGGTCTTATATTACCCCCTGACATGTGGAGATCAGTACGGAAAATTGATGATTTAGTGACGTTTAAAGCTAAATGGGAAGACATTGAGGAGGAGGACAGAGCTAGGAAACCTGCGCAGAAACCACCCCAGCTCATTCTAGACCTCCCTGCTGCTATTTTGATTAAATTAAAGACGATTATTCCCCCTAAAAAGATTGACTGGACTATGTTAGCATCTTGCAAGCAAAAGACAGATGAATCAGTTTTTGACTTCTTTACGCGATTTGAAGAAACTTTTCATGATTTTAGTGGTCAGTCTCTGACGGATGACACGGGTCGACATCTGTTTGTAGACAAATATGTTTCAAATTTATTACCGGGAGTAGCAGCTCGGTTGAAAGCGAGTGAAAGCTCCTGGACGACTTCGACTCCGGCATCCCTCCTGACTATGGCTCAGTATTACGAGCGTCAGGAATTAGAAGCAAAAAGTAATGAAGATAAGAAATCTAAGGATTTGAAAACAAAAGTTATGTTAGCACAAGTGTATGGACCACCCCAGAGAGGAAATAATAGAGGTGGTCGGGGTTTTTATGATTCTACATATAACCGCACAGACTTGGCTAAAGATCAATGTGCATATTGTAAGCAACGAGGCCACTGGGCCAATGAGTGTCCTTTAGCGCGAGAACACAGGGCTATGGGACGGGGTAGAGGTTTTGGGAGAAATCGTGGGGGTTTTTCTGGCCCATGAGGTAACCTAAATGATAGGGCTAGATTCGAATCTAGGGAGCAACAACAAGGAGGGTCTAATACCTTTGATAGACGAAATCAGTATCAGATGTCTGACTATGTGCACCCCGAAAGTCATGATTCCCAATATGCATAGGATTGCGTAGGATGGGGGGAGGAATCAGTTGAAGTACCAGTAGATCAGAGGGGTCCTTATGTTACAGCACATGTTTTGGGTTCTACTGATCAGTTTTTGGTTGATACAGGGGCTACTCGTAGCGCTTTGTCTAAACAATTGGTTCCGAGGGCTCCCCTGTCTGGCTTAACGATCACATCTGTAGGGTTCGATGGAACACCTTCTCTTAGCCCATTATCCCAACCCCTTGCATTTCATGTCGACAAATTTACAGCACCATGTCCATTCTTGCTTTCCTCAAACACGCCTGACAACATTGTGGGTCTAGACATGCTGAAACATTTTAGAGCCACAATCCGCTGCTCCCCTGAAGGAGTACGCGTGATTTTAAATGACAATTACCCTGCAAAAGAGAGAGTGTGTATGGTCGCTGAAAGTGCTGCATTAGCCTCTTTACCTCACACGTTGTGGGCTACTTCAGACACTGATGTGGGACAGATGGTCATTCCTCCGGTTCACATTAGTGTGAAGGAGGGAGCTGTGTTACCACGCCTGCCTCAATATAGGATTTCACAGGAGGGTGAGGAGGCGCTCATACAGATTGTGCAGGATCTCATCCGAGTGGGGGTGGTGGAAGAAGTCCCATACAATGTTTGTAACAGTCCTATTTTACCAATCTTGAAGAAAGACACTGATACTAGGGTATATCGATTTATTATTGATTTGCGGGAGGTGAACAAGATAGTGGTGCCCCAATACCCTGTTGTTTCTGACATCACGACACTCCTTACCTTGGTTCCACCAACAGCGACAACATTCTCGGTTGTCGACCTGAAGAACGCCTTCTTTTCGATCCCTATTCACCCTGATAGCCGTTACCTTTTCGGCTTCACTTTGAATAACCGATCGTATAGATTTTGTAGAATTCCACAGGGCTATACTGAGAGCCCTAGTATCTACAGTCAGGCGTTGAAAAGACAGTTGGATTCCTTTGTCTTGCTTGAGGGGGTAGTGCTTATTCAATATGTCGACGATATTTTGTTGGCTGCTGACACCCCTGAGCAATGTGAGACTTGTACGTTGTCCTTGCTTTCCTTTTTGGCTTCTCACAATCATAAGGTATCTAAGAAGAAATTGCAATTCTGTAGACCTAAGGTGACCTACCTAGGCCACCTTTTGTCTAAGGAGGGGCGTGCACTTACATCAGATCGTATCCAAGCCATCCTGGACACACCAACACCTTCTACACAGAAAGATGTTCGAGCATTTTTGGGTCTTACGTCCTTTTGTAGGCAGTGGATACTGGGGTTTTCACATATAGTCAAACCACTGTTAGCGCTATTGACAAAAGACACTCCAATTCCCCTTCCTTGGACAGATGAATGTGAAAACGCTTTCCAACAGTTACGTCAGGCCCTTTGTTCAGCACCAGTGTTAGGCACTCCTGATTACACGAAACTTTTCACATTATATGTACATGAGAGAGATGGATGTGCGTCATCTGTGTTAGTACAGATGCACGGGGACAGGCAGCGTCCGTGTGCATATTTCTCGGCATTGCTCGATCCTGTCGCTAGGGCATTGCCGGGGTGTTTTCGTTCGGTCGCAGCGACAGCTGTGTCAATACGTCAGAGTGAGGGAATAGTGTTATCTCACAAGCTGTTAGTGTTGGTTCCCCATGCTGTTGACGCCCTTTTGAATCAAACAAAGACGCAGCATTTAACGAGTGCCCGTCTGACCGGATATGAACTAACGTTGCTGGCTCCCCATATCACATTGAGGAGATGTGCTACGTTAAATCCAGCAACATTGTTACCATTCCTGACGACTCAGCCTGAGGCACAAGAAGCACATGATTGTATTTTTGTGACTGAGGAACAGACAAAGGGTCGTATCGATCTCCAGGATACGCCTTTCTCAGATGTAGATGGAGAATTATGGGTGGATGGCTCCTGCCTGAAGCTACCGGATGGTACGACTTCGGCAGCATATGCCATCACTACTTTGTATACTATCGTGGAAACAGCACGCATTCCACAGAAATCAGCCCAGGCAGCGGAGCTGATCGCATTGACACGAGCATGTGAGCTTAGTGCAGAATTGTGTGTGAATATTTATACAGATAGCCGCTATGCTTTCGGAGTAGCGCACGACTTTGGCCTGCTCTGGAAGGAAAGAGGTTTTCTGACATCACACGGAACACAAATTATGTATGGAGAACTGGTGCACAATCTTTTGACTGCCCTGACATTTCCTAAGAAGATAGCTATAGTGAAATGCAGTGCACATAAGAAAGTTATTGACAAAGTAGGGCAAGGAAATGCTTTCGCTGACCAAGTAGCACGAGAAACTGCAATGAGACCTGACTCCACTTCAATGTATGTTGTGAAGTCACAAGCAGAACGATGGCATGATGCTAGGAAAGAAGTGAGGGAAATACAGAGAGTTGCTTCTGATAAAGAACGAGAGCAATGGTCTGAAAATGGAGAACTGGATGATGAAGGTTGTTGGCGCAACAAACAAATGGATAGGTGGAAGTTGCCCACAGCTTTTGTCCAACCTATGGTTCAAATGGCACATGGGCTAGCACATGTTGGAGCTTCAGCGATTGTGAAATTGCTTGCGCAAGTTTGGGAGCATCCAGAGATTGCTAGCACGGCCAAGAGAGTGGTACAGACCTGTATGATCTGTCTTAAATACAACCCAGGGAAAGGAACACGGACTCCAGCAGGAGGATTTGAAATACCTATTGCACCTTTTGAAGTCCTGCAAATGGACTATATCCAACTTGAACGCTGTAATAATCTAAAGTACGTCTTGGTAGTGGTGTGTGCTTTCAGTAAATGGATTGAAGCCTACCCTACTAAGGACAATACTGCAATGACTACAGCAAAGGTGCTACTGAAGGAGTTTTTCCCTAGGTATGGTGTTTGTAGACTATTATGGAGTGATAACGGGCCTCATTTTATAGCAGACGTTATCAAGTACGTTCTGAGAGGTCTGGGGATAAAACAGAAGTTTCATGCAGTGTTCCATCCACAGTCGGCTGGCTTGGTGGAACGCTACAATGGAACACTGAAGCTTAAACTAGCAAAGATCCAGGCTTCCACTTCTCTGACTTGGCCCGACGCTTTGCCTTTGGCATTGTTGTCAATAAGATCAGTACCACACTCCCGAACCGGCCTTACACCGTATGAGGTGGTGTTTGGTCGTCCCATGAATATTTGGGGAGTGCCCAAACCAAGTTCCGTATATGATGTACCTTGTGTATTGATGAATGACTATCTGGCACAATTAACTGATAACTTGGTTTCTATTCATCAACAGGTTCGAGAAGCACTCCCTGACCGGTCCACAGGTGAGGGTCATAGTCTCCGACCCGGTGACTTCGTCCTCATCAAGGCGTTCGAGAGGACGAGTGGCCTGGAGCCCCGATGGTGCGGTCCCGAGCAGGTTCTGCTCGCAACAAGAACGGCCGTCCGAGTGACCAACCGGAAGAACTGGATTCACTCCCTTCATTGTCGCAGAGTGCAACCCGGATTGGTGGAGCCTGCCGTGTTGACTGACCATCGAGAAATCCTGACTACAGAGAAAGGCCCTGCTGTGGTACCTGATGAGCAAGAGGAGTTCTTCCCGGACCCGACGACTTCTGGAGTAAGAAAATACAACCTTCGACCCAGGAAGAAGTTTTCTGCTGTTTAGACTGCTGTCAGAACGGCCTCTTGGTTGGTGCAACGGAGAGCCGATGAGGCAAGGGGGGGGGGATCAGCCTTGCATTAGAGTAGTGACACCCGTCTTGGCCCGTTGGTGAAGAAAACAACAGCCGCCTTGGGGGAAGAGTTCTGACAGCCTTTTTTTAGTTTCAGGAAGATTTGCGAGACATTTGTTCAACATGGAGAGAAAGAAAGTGATCTGCGCCTTCGGATTTATTGCTAGTGTGGCAGTTGTTGCCATTATCACGTGGTTTGTTGAGGATGTAATTCCTGCCCGTGATCTATATGTGGTTTCTACACCGGTGCCAGAGGAGCATTTCTTTTATACGCTCCCCTATCAGGAATCAAAACACCGCTTGTCCTTTGTAAATAACACCTTCATTCAGATGCTACATCATACCCACACTGCTACAAATGAAACAAATTGCTGGATATGTGGTATGATGCCAGCGCACCAGAAGAAGGGGGGAACACCGTTTATACCTCTCCCTTTCTCTCATAATGGTTCTTGTCGTGCCTGGTATACTCTTCTATTTGCCACAAGAAAGCCTGCTGTTGGAAGATTACTTTTTAGACTAAACAAAGAATGTCACCAGAATAAAGACGGCTATCCACAAGCCAATGGAACTATATGGGAGTGGGAAGAATATCGACCAGACAATGAGTCTACTCCCTACATTTTTACGAACACTAGAGACACTGTCGAAAGTGAAAAATTTGTGATCTCAGTTGCACAAGCACAAGCGGACTTATGCGTACAAAGTGTTGGGAACATCCCTGTAGGTGTTAGTGATTGTATTAAAGTCTTAAATATAGATGGTCTGAATAATAGCACATTTTTAGCATCCCATAATACATATTTTGTATGCGGTAATAGAGGATATTATCGATTACCAGCTGGCTGGTCAGGAGTATGCTATGTATCGTTTTTATTACCACCAGTGTTTTTAGCACCTGCCACTTATCATAAAGACTTGAAATTGTTGAATAATGCCACTGTGAATAGATACAAACGTACTTTATCTATCGATGATGTGGACCAGACCGATACTAGTTTGCAGCAATATGTAGATTTTAACCTAGGGTTATTCTTTTTTGTTGGAGCTGCCCTAAACAGTAGAAAGATAAGAAGATTAACTAGAGTTGTAGAGGCAGTGACCAACCAAACTGCTGCAGCACTAGGAAACGTAACTGAAGAGTTGCAAATTACTAGAATTGTTGCCCTGCAAAACAGAATGGTGTTAGATGTCATATTAGCAGAAACAGGAGGAGCTTGTAGACTTATTGGAAGTAGCTGTTGTGTCTTCATCCCAGACAACTCGCCTTCTGTTTATAATGCCATAAATAAACTGCATAAAATAGCTGCTGACATACATGTTGATAATGGTACATGGACCTTCTCTAGTTGGTTTTGGACCTTATTTACTACATGGGGTTGGAAGATCTTCACTGGCCTTTGTATAATAGTAGTAATTCTTTTTACTTGCTGTATGTGTATTCAATGTGGTCCTATGATATGTTCTCTTTGCATTACCTCTTGTATACCCAATAAGAAAGCTGTTTCCGAAGCTGCTTATCAAAAGAGTCTAACTAAAGAGATTTCTAACATTATGAGCATTGACATTCAAGATGAGTTTGATGACTACCCTATGAAATGGAATGGCTTCAGCTAACGCTGAAAGGGTCGTCTGTTGTAAATAAAACAGCGGTATTATTAAGCATTAGCTGAAGCCATAATGCATCAGTCCAAATATCTAGTATAGGGATTCCATTTTGTATTTCGAGTCCGCCATTTTTCATGCCCTACATTGCCATGTGCTCAATGTTCTGATTGTCCTACCTCTCTGCCAGTTACACTGTGGATTCTACCTAGCAACAGTTATTATTAGTCCTTCTTGAGAGTGTAGCGCATGCTCAGCAGAAGTAACAGTTGTTCCTTATTAGCATAGCCCTCCCATGTTCTAGAAATACTGTTAGCTCCACCCACTGATATATTTGGAAATGTCCTTACGTGGTTGCAACCTCTGTCTAAGCTGTAAGCTGAACCCCTTCCACTGTGTATAAAAGGGGCCATGTGCTTGTATTCAGTGTGCTACTCTGTACAATACTGTAGAAGTGTTGTGGAGGTTGTATCACCACCTTTAAAGGTTTATTAAACTATGTTTTTGTATTTCCAGTTTCCTTGCCAACTTCATTTGTAAGTCTAAGGACTTTGTACACAGAAGGGCGAACCCTTTCGGTACCTTTGGGCCTTGCTGAGGCCTGAACTCATCAGGGTGCTGGGTTTTGTGTGAGAGGGTGCCCATGCATGAGCAGGGCCCCTCTGCAGAACTTCCAAAACTATTCTCTGGGGCGGTTCTGTGATGCAGCCAGACCATATACTCTTAAGTGCATTATAACCTCGCAGTAAATGCTAACTTTGGAATGGCTGCAAGGATATATGTTGTGTTTGGTGTCAAACACTTTGGAATAATACCTCTCCCCGCCTGTCCCGGTGGCGGGGCATGATTCCACCCTTCTTGAGGGAGAGACATGTACACAAAGGTACACCGGGCACCAGTTTAAAAGAACCCTGGCATCACAAAATGGATGCCACAGACACAAGTTTGGCCTCCTGCTGCTTAACGAAACTCCGGCAGGAGAGGCCTGGACAATAGGTTTTCTGTCACAGGGAGGTGTCACCACCTCCGAGACAGGTTTCAGTGTATTGGGGCTGGGTGGGTGCACTCTGAGAGTGCTTTGAATTCAGCACTGGGGGCACATTTGGTGCCCCTGTGCATAGCCCAGTTCAAACCGGTTGCAAGGGTTACCAGCCCCTGCTCTGGCGCAAAACAGGACAAAGGAAATGGGTGTAGCCACCCCTCTTTCCAGACCCTCCAATAGGTGGGTCCCCAGAGTTTGTCCAACCCCTTCATTGGGTATAAGATAGGAACCCAGGCAACAGGACACTAGATTACACCTGGACGAAACTCTGATACTGAATCCTGGATCTGTACAACGCCGGATGACTGAAGAATCTCCCTTGGAGTAAAGGAGTTACTCCCCTGCTTGGCAGGCATTAAAGACGAATCTGACCGGTTTGCATCTCCGAAGCTCCCACCGGACTCCAAAGTATTTGCAACACAGGAGGTGGATTTCCAGACTTCCCCGAGGCCAAACTCAGGCGTTGGGTGCAAAGTGGTGTAGAATTGTTGAGTCGCTGTAATCGGGATTTTGTGATGAGTCTTTTGCTTTAGCAAATCCAGTGCTCATGGAAGAGAGAGTCTGCAGAACAAGATACTTACCTTCGGTAATAATATATCTGTAAGAGACATATATAAAAAATATCCTCACATTAGAATTACCCCCAGGAGTCATACTGGATCAGGAGAATTTTTTCTTCAACAGTTCCCCTGTGCATCGGTAGGTGGAGTCGGTCAACTCCGCTTTTGTCCATGGCATCGTGATCACCAGAATGACGGCACAGTATCTACTTAGATGCTGTCACTGCGCGCTGACATCATTTCTTTACACAACATTACACACCAGAAGAGCAGAGCCATGCAAGACATTGACCACTGCTGCACAAAACCAGGGCCCTGAAGGGAAGTCCCTTACCCTAGAAGTCAGTTTGCAGAACGGGGAGGATGGGTGGGGGGTTGAAGAATCCATATCTAATGTATGTCTCTTATAGATATATCATTACCGAGGTAAAAAATGTGTTCATTTGAAAGAGACTATTAGTTATGGATTCCTCATCTTGAAGGGATACGGCAGCTATACCTATCCCCGGAGGTGGGTCTGCGAACTAAGTTCAGACCAAAAAGTCCTGGAGAACTGAACAGTCAAAGAAGAAGTCTCTCCGACTTGGCTGTCCAGACAGTAATGTTTGGTAAACATGTGCAATGAAGCCAATGTAGCTGCATGGCAGATGTCATGAGAGGGACGCCACATCCCAAAGCAGTTGTGGCAGCCGTCGCCCTGATAGAATGGAGGGTCCTTCTTCACCAAGGAATAACATATTTTGATGTAAAGAACGACCCATTGAGAGATGTTCCACTTTTGCACGGCCCGACCTTTCTTGAAGCTCACATAGCCAACAAAGAGCTGGTCATCTACCCGGAATTGCTTTGCGCGATCCAGATAGAATGAAAGTGCAAGTTTTGGATCCAGACGGTGGAGCCTCTCTTCCTCTTTAGAAGGATGCCAGGGGGGGAAGAAGGTGGGCAAAGTAATGGTCTGTCCTATGAGAAAAGAGGTAACCACTTTGGGAAGGAAAGAAGACTTTGTGCGAAAGAAAACTTTTTCCCTGATGAACAGCCAGGAAAGGAGGTTTGGAAGAAACAGCCTGAAGAGCATTCACCCTGCAAGCAGAGGTGATGGCAACCAAAAAGGCAGTTTTGAGTGTCAAAAGTCCGAGAGGACAGTTATGTAGTGGCTCAAAAGGAGCGCATATAAGGTAGGTCAGAACCAGGTCCAAGTCCCACTGTGGCATTGCAAAAGGAATAGGAGGAAACAAGTAAGTGATGCCCTTAAGGAAACAATTTACAATCCAGCACTTGAAAAGATATGGCTGATCAGGAAGCTGAAGAAAGGCCGAAATGGCAAAAAGATACCCTTTTGGAGTGCCCAGAGCAGAGCCCTGCTGGGCCAAAGAAAGAATGAAGATGAGAACCTCTGAAAAGGGAGCAGAAAGGGAACCCACAGACTTTGCTGCACACCATGCCTCAAATTTGTTTAATCTACAGGCGTATACTTTTTTGGTGGAGGGACACCAAAAGTGTGCGGAAGTGAGCACGGCAGTGAGCGAGCGGAAGCTAGTAGCAGCAGAACAGGAGAGCAGCGGTGGTGGTGGCTGTAGCGTGGGGAGCCGCCCGTAAAACCCTCCCGGCACAGAACCGGGATTGATCCGGCAGAAAAACCGGCACTGCAAAAAGCCGCGAAAGGCATCCATCATCCATCATCCTGCACCACCTTCCCCTGTGAGTCAGGGAGTCAGGGGGTCAGCCAGGCGGTGGCGTGTCATCAAGAGAGTGCGGTGACCGAGCTCACAGCTTAGCTCGGCAGCGAGAGTCAGAGACAGGCGAGGCAGTGAACCGCCGGGGGGAGAGCTGCCAGAGGAGCTTGAACTGCTCCGGCCACCGCGCTCAGAGCCACAGAGTGATTCCAGAGAATCTATCCAGACCCAGGCTCAACGCTCCTCAGCCCCGTGGGCAGTAAACTGCCCCACGAGCCCCTGCGGGGGTCTGAGAGCCGTAGTGCCGTTGGATCATAGAGCCAGGGAGAGGCGGCGAAAAGCTGTGAATCTGGCGGCTCTGAGTGCCCTAAGTGCCGCGTGATGGAAGCTGTGCTCCGAGCACCGTGAAAAAACAAACAAACAAAAAAACCCTGTGTGCCGGGAGTGCTCTGCAAAGATCCGCCAAGAGCCGCGAGGCTGTGGGAGCCGCAGTGAGGTGCTGTGGGAGTTTGCAGGAGTCTGAATCAGCTGAATCTCTGCCTCCTGTAACTCCTCCTGAAACTGCCTCCTGTACTCTAGACCAGAGAAAGCTGCAACACGGCATCATAGAGAATTTTTGAAAAAGCTAAGAAGCTGCCAAGCAGACAAATAAACAACACTATCTAAATATCTAAGAATAACCCCCGCAAGAAGAAGTACCTTTGCTACTGAGTTGCTGAGCTGCGGCGCAACCAGTTTAGACGCCGAAAAGCACGGAGCTCCCGCATTTCCTCATTACTGGGTTGCCGGCTTACCTGCTGCTAGTTCCATTACCAATCCCCGACGGCTGTTGTTCCTGGTGCCTGTCAGTGCCTGTCTGAATGTAGTTAAGAGTCCTAATTGAGAATATATCAGGTCTGGGGAGGAGATGGGCGGAGTAGGACGTGGTTCAAAAACTCAGGTTTGCACACGTGGGAGATTCAATTACCGGTAGCGCGCAGCGCGAGCTGAAAGAGATGTGAGAATGAGCAGGTATGGCAGGCATGAGAACGGGGTTGCGTTTTAATGTTAGGACACACTAAGAAGGTATAAAATCAATGTGTACTGTACCAGCGAGTAAGAAAGGTAAAACGATTGTAGTTTTTGATAAGTGTACAGCTAATAGAAAGAATATTTTTCGAGTGTAACCGTTTAAACTAAATGCTGAGTTTTCAATGTAGTGTCAGACAAGCTTGTTTTAAGCGCCTGGTAAAGTGAACCCCTCGATGGGTGACAGAATAGATATTTTAGGGGGATGTAAGGTCATTTATTGTTTTAGCACGTAATTCAGGATTGGGATAGGCATGCACTTTACATATTTATGTAGTATTGATTTATGCAGTACTGATTAACACTGGATATAAGATCGCTTGTATTGAAAATGTTTTTTAAAATGACTGTAAATAATGTTGACACCATCCAGAAATAATGCATTACTTAAAATTGTCCATTTTCAGCTACCCCTGACGAAGGGCTGGACTATGGCCCGAAATGCATTGGGTTCTAAATGAAATAAAAGATTGCTGCTCTGAACAATCTAGTGCATTAAGATCTTATTTTCAGAAGAGGTCCGGATGGACACATGGAAATATGAGAAGTTACTTAAATGCAGTACGAGTAATATGTGGATTGGACGAATGTGATGACAATATAAGGACAAAACAATAATGAAGAACAATGTTCAAAATGAGAAGAGGCGAAATGGTTTAAAATGAAGTTGGATACGATATCCTCACAAGCAGTGCACCTGGGAGTGGAGTGTGTGAACACACGCTCCCCACATGTTTATAGTGCCTGTCTACTGCCATTGCTTCCCACTGCAAAGCCGTACCGTGCCGTGCCGTGTTGTGAGGCTGATAGCAGCCCAGCGGCTTGGTGATTCTTGGCAGTTTGAGGGCTGGGCGTGCGGGCAGTGAGCAGACAGGCTGGGGTGGTAGTTTGGTTTGCAGCGGGCTTACGGGACGGCGAGATTCACTGGTTCCCTACGCAGCCAGGCAGCAGAGGCAGGTCGAAGTACCCTCTGTTCAATCAGGGGAGAAGGAACCACGGTCTCTACTGGATGTGGTGAGGATCTTCCAGTTTACCTTCGGATTTGCTGCTGTTACGGCACTATACAGTAAACAACCAACAAATTCTATATAATCCAAATGTAAGTAAAACATATGAAAAACAGTGTAGTTGAATATTGATCATCGAACATTGAACATTGAACTGTGTGACCCGCTCAAGCTGCAAAGTCGCAACTGTGTCGTGAGGTGGTAGCCCTTGAGGGTTGGTAGATTTGAAAGTCAGCTTTACACAGTTTGTTTTTGTTATTATTTGGTGTTGGTATTAGTTATTGTTATTGTTATAGTTTGTAGCCCTAGCCGGGAGACGGTTGATGATGAGATCTGGCCGTCAGCGTGGGGCTCTGCCAAAATTAAAACAACGCCTGAAGTCGGATGCACCAATTAACGTGGGGTCCCAGTTGAAGCAAGATGAAAAGAGCGATGAAAAAATGGGGGGGTGAGTGGAACAAGCCGCACAAGTAGAGGTTGTGCTTCATCAAGGGAGCACTTGAGTGATTCAGTCGAGTTGAGTTCCTCACATTTATCCCCCATAACCCCCGGGAAGATTCAAAAGATCTCCAAGACCGATGCCCAACCGTCGATTAAGAGCTTCGTTTTTAAGTACCACCATAGTCTTACTCAAAAACAAAACAGAAATACAACTAAGAATATTGATCCTATTACTGATTGCAGAATATCTGACTCATCATCTCCGTTATTGTGTCTAAAAAGTGTTCAGCCTTGTGAACCAACAGAGTCTAAATCTGACTCAAAAGTAGCAAAGTCATGCAAAGGGGCTGAATCTCCAGATCGGAGTTTAAAATCTGATCAATTCAGCATAGTAAAAGAGTTCATTCAAGTCGCATGAAGTGGCTGGCCTTAAGGAGAGGAGTCTAAAGTTGGACAAAGTGGTACAGGATTCAGTGCTCTTACCGCCGAATGTTCATCGGGGCATTCTAGCAGGCTGCAGACGCAAGCACAAATTCACTGTCAAAATATGATGGAACACCCTACCGGGCCAATCCTGGTGGAGGACTCACAAAGTACCGGACCGGAGGAGCTTTGCAAAAACAATACTAAGAGCATGTATGCTGTCGTCTCAGTAATTGATATCTCCTCTGGTTCGATATATAATGTGAGTGATGTGGCCGTAGTATCGGATCATAATGTTGACACTTTAAATAATAAAGGTGGTGTTGATGTTGATGATCTAGTATCAAGCCCTATTAATCAACCTTTACCTACTGGTGATGTTCGTCCTTTTAATTTGGATCACTCTAGTATAATTTTGGAGAATAGTTTTTCCATCAATAAGTCAATTCCGATTCCAGGTGTGGCCAGTAGGCGCAATAACCTTAAAGCCAATACAAATGAGCAATGTAAATCTTTTAACGCAGCTGATTTATCTTTGTTAACAAAATTTGACGGAAACTTTCAGGCAAGATCTGGTGCCTTAGAAAATAATGCTAACAACCCTGAGTGTGGTGTATGGGACTGTATGCTAAATACTATGGATTCTATAACGAACGCCCTTAATTTTCATTCAGACAAGTTAGACATACAGGTGGATATTCTAAATACTTTAGCATCATATATGGCAGGAATTGATGCAAAGCTTTTCCAATTTACTAATCTAATCTCGAAGGTACAAGCAGATAAAGAGTCAGCTAATATCTTGTACATGTGCTCAATTGATTAATAACATTTCAGACTTGCCTTCAATTGTTAGTTCTATGGTCCACGAAGTAAAATTGTTGTCTGGTAGAAAAGCTGGGGGATGTGACGAATCAATAAACCCTTGAAATGTAGTCAATAATCCCCAAGTTTCAAAACTTTCCCGCCCGTTGATCAATAGTGACAAAAATAAGGCCGCTCTGACAGTAGCTGGCAATATTTGTGTACCTCCCAATGCCACTCAATCCCCAAATTCAAAAAAAAAATTGGAGTGGAATAAGATCTGCACCAAAGCAAGTAGGGCTACAGAAGTTATCACAGAGCCCGAGGTCTTATCAAAAAGGGCGAGAAAAAGGTTAAGGAAAGCACATAATAAATCAGCACAGGATAAAAAACTCCATAGTGGGGTAGTAAATAATAGTCTCTCTTTAACCACTAATTTTAAATCTGTGCCTCTCTTCCCTATTTTTAGACCAACGAAAGCCTCTAAAGTCGATAAAAAGGAAAAACAATCTAGTAAGGATTAAGCATGGGCGTAAAATCCGTTCCGCTTGCGGATTTTGCGGATTTTCGGCAAATTCGCAATCCGCGAACTCTCGCACACTTGCCGAAAATTCGTAAATCCGTGCGAAGCGGATTTTTTGCTTGGTCGCACTTGCCAACTAGAATACTATACAATTTCGCGGGAGTAAACACTTGCGAACACGTAGATGCGGCGGGCAGCGACAATCTCGCAATTGCGAGATTGCAAAATTTGCAATTTCGCACAAGAAATCCACCAGCAGGCAGCATAAACCTTGAACATTTTGATTTTTATCATAATAACTCTTCAGGTTGACATTTGCCTGCACTTTTTTTTTGCAAGGAGTCCATTTTGGGGGAGGGGGTGGGAGGAAGGAAGTGCCCCACAGTCTTCAACTTCCTGTTCCTGTCCAGCAGACTCCTCCCAGTGCTTTCTTCATGTGCTGGTCACTTTGATTTGGATCTTGACCTGGAAGGATTACTTTTTGTGGATGCTGCTGGATATTTGGATTTTTGAAAAACTGAAAGCACTCAGCAGGTGCAAAAGTTCAATCTTATCATTAGTAACCATTCCCTGTAGTGCCTGGAAGGATTACTTTTTGTGGATGCTGCTGGATATTTGGATTTTTGCAAAACTGAAAGCACTCAGCAGGTGCAAAAGTTCAATCTCATCATTAGTAACCATTCCCTGTAGTGCTTTCTGAGGGGCCCCTTCAGAGTTCAGTTGCCTACTTGCAACTATTCTATGACCCTGCTCTGACCCTCACAGCAGGCTCAGAGAATAGCTACAAGTATACAACAAAGGTCCTGTTAAAAAGATTACACTGCAACAGAAAACAATTACAGATAAGGAAGCAGGTGCCAGCCTGGAAGTTCAAATTCAGTGACACATTAATCAGCCCCTAATTCATTCATGTCAGTTGAGGCAGGGCAGGTGTGCTTTTCCCCCCATGATCTACAGTGATGAACTAGAGAGTGGCATGGGTGAGCCAGAGGGTGGCATGTGTGAGCCAGAGGGTGGCATGGGTGAGCCAGAGGGTGGCAGTGGTGAAACAGAGGGTGGCAGTGGTGAAACAGACGGTGCTGTGATGAACCAGACGTAGAATCAACATGGTCGCGACCGTTGCTACCCGACAAGTAAGTTTGCGTTTACAAACTGGTAAAAAACCCTTGCGAAATGGCAGAAACACTTGCGAACACAAAAAAAAAAAGGAATCCGCAAAATTCGCGAGAGTTCGCGGATTTTGCGGATTGCGAATCCGTAAATACGCAATTTCGCCGATTGCCAATTCGCAAAATCCGCCCATGCTTAGTAAGGATGGGAGTAGTGGGATAAACGAGGAGTCCAAACTAATTATGGGGTCCAAAGTAATTTTGGGGACTGTAGGAGGGCAAGCTCAGCCAATTTATGATCCAGATTCCCAGTTTGGTAACCAAAATGTTACTAAGCAAAACCCGATTACTCCTATTCAAGTGATTTTAGGGCGTAAAGATAAGATGCAAAAAAATCCAGGGGGGATAGTGCCAGTTCAGTCTAGAGACGATGGAATAAACCTACAGCGAGGCCAACATATGGCTAATGAGAAACTTGTAAATTCCATCTGTTTACAACATAATTAGATCAGTCAGAGTGAACAGCCCTGCATCCAAGATCAAAATCCCCCTCATAGGAAATTTGTAAATCCCAATTACCTGCAATGTAATAAGAATGAACAGGAGGATCGGCTTCGTATTCTGGTCCAATTGCCATCAGAGCAGACTGAACGAATAGATCTGTCGGTTTCGGCTCTGCCAACGAATGCCGGGAAGATGATAATAGCTGATGAAAGGGTAAGAGGCGATATAGAACCGCCCGATGTGTTGGCTGAAAAGAGAAAAGTGTTTTTTTGTCCCCAATATTCTACTCGAGGTTCTCATGATATTTTGAATAGGGGTAATATTTTGAAACTACTAAAAGCAATCCCAGATCTAAAGGATGTAGTATCTGGAGATCTGGATTCTGTGGAGTTTAAGATCGATGGTAGTAATAGGGAGACAACTATCACAACTTGGTTAAATTATGACATTGTTAGAAAAATATTGGACAATGCTAACAACTTTGAAAGTTGGGGGATTAGGGTATGGAGACTCCAAGGTCTACAATACCCGACCCCATTAATCCCGATTAAATTGTTGTGCAGTCCAATAGTGAAGAAGGGTGCTCTAAAACTAACTGAGGTTGATCAATTTAGAGTGTTGAAAGGCGCCTCAGGCCTTTCATCAGACTTAAATAGGTTATGTGGCATCAAAATCAAAAGTTGTCAGGCAGGATCACATGTCTGCGAGGAGTTAAAGAGGGTCCCAGAGGCTGTCGAAGATTGGAGCTGGCTCCCGTATACACTATCAAGAAAAAATACAGTAAAGATAGATTGATGCTGGGGTACTCTAGATAATGCACCAACTTCTTTTAAACTTTGCTCTTGGAATACGAATGGTTTTAATTCACTTATAGAGGATGTAAATGTTGTAGGCTTTTTAAAATCTTTTGATATGTTAATTTTGCAAGAAACATGGAATATGTGTAGTATACCACTGATCGGCTATTATGAATACTTGAACGCGGCATCTAGGGAGTCCGCTTTTGGTCGACCAAGTGGTGGTCTCTCTATATATGTTTCTTTAAGTCTTGACGTCGAACACTATGAGATTGACTTTCAAGTCGAATGGATACAGTGCGTCAAATTAATTGCTAGAAAATTACTAATTTTTTAAAATGTTTATTTAAGTTTAAAAAAAAAGGTTCGATCATTACAACTTATCCAGTTATGGGAAATGGTGAAAGTGCTACATTATGATCATATGGACTCACAGATGATCATTTCTGGGGATTTTAATACTCATCTTGTATTGTATAAAAAGCGGGAAACTCAATCATATCTTTTGGCCCAATGGTCTAATTGTGAGTTTATTAAATATAACCTATCGATTTTGCAAGATAGAGAGCATATTCCAACATTTAATAAAACTGACAGTCTTTCTATAATTGATTATACTATTTTGTCAGATAAACTCTCTGATTTAGTTCAAAGATATGAGGTTGTTCCAAGGATTGAGAGTGACCACAATCCCCAAGTTATTGCTTTTAGTTTCCCCTTTGAGTATTTACCAGAAATTAGAATATTAAGAACTGCCCCTGCTGCTTTTAATCTTAAAAGGCTAATATGGAGCGATAAAACTGAGAAGGATATTATTGAATTTCATCCTCATTTAATCCTTGAAGCCCAGACTTCAAACTCCAAGGGGAATTCGATGGTTGCTCTTTGGCCCTCCCTATGTGATTCTCTTTTGGATACATTTTCTAACAAGGAACCCTCTGGGGGTGTTATTCTGAACCTGAAGAACCCTGGTTGGTTTTCTCATCGCTTATTGCACTTGAAAAGAACCCTTAATAAAACAATAAGATCATTGTATAGAAAAGCAAATGGGAGTTCCTACTTTTTAATGTCACTTAAAATCAGAGACTTAAAGAGGGGTTATAAGAATGAAATCTGGAGGGCTAAACAATTGTATAATGAGGAAACTTGGGCCAAACTTCACTTCACATGCAAATCTAAGAACTTGCGATTGTTCTGGGGCATTATTAATAATTTAGAAAATGGTAATTTTAGAAGTAATAGTGCCAATATAGATGAAGTGAGTTGGATAACTTTTTTAATAAAGTGAAAACAGCTCCTCAAAGTCACCCGATAGATGATGCTGAACTTTTTGACCATCACTGTATTTTGGAGCCAGTTGGAGGGTGTGTTCCCCTTAGTATCAGTGACTCACTATGCTCCCACGGTATTGAGCCATGGTCGGTTAACAAAGTTAAAAATGTTTTACTTAAAATCAGGGCTAATGGAGCACCTGGCCCTAATGGAATGCCCAATGCTATTTTTAAAGCTAAAATTACGAATTGGCCAGAGTTATTAACGCTCCTTTTTAATGATGTTCTCAAATCTGGTTGTATCCCGGAATCATGGCAGGGAAGCATTATACATCCGATTTATAAAAGTGGACCCCAGGACAACCCTGCAAATTATCGTTTAATAACCCTCACAGACGTAGATGCAAAAATATTTGCAAGTTGTCTGTTAGAGGAATTGGATTCTTTGGCGCTAAGAGAAGAACTGATTCCAATGTTTTAAACGGGTTTAACTTGATTTTATTGACATTACTTGGAGAAAGATCGAAATGTAGGAAACAAAAATTGTATATCTGTTTTAATGAATTAAAAGCCGCTTTTGATTCTGTCCCCAGAAATATTCTTTGGATTAAGTTAATTAATTGGGGTATATCAGAAACACTTTTAAAAATGATTAAATTATTGTACTCCAATACTTGGGTTCAGGTCAAAATTGGCGACGGTAGACACACCACCCGTCGACTTGAAACGAATGTCGGCTTAAAACAAGGTTGTGTGCTTGCTCCCTGCCTTTTTAATTTATTTATGTCCGATCTCCCAGCCCATTTTATTGATGTAAATTTGCACGCCCCTGCTTTGATGGGTAAAGAAATTGAATACTTACAGTATGCAGACGATACCATCTTACTTAGCCATACTATCATAGGATTAAAAAGACTAATAAATTTGTTTAACATATATGTTACTCAAAATGGTTTAACAATCAATACAAAGAAAACAAAAATAACGTTAATAGGGAAAGACAAATTAGGGGTAAAGGACTTGAATATTAATGGTTTGACTATAGACTGTGTAAAATCCTACAAATATTTGGGAATCACATTTGATGATGGATTGACATTTAGACAGCATTTTAATAACTTAGAGGCTAAAGGTACCTCACTTGCCTTTGCTTTTTGAAAACTGAGAGATAAGTTATTATGTCCCAATTATGATCACTTGCTCAAAGCCATGAGAGCAAAGCTTATCCCCTCCCTAGATTATGGGTCAATAATTTTCAGGGGTAGGGATGAGAAATTGCTTGAGGGCATAGTGGTAAAGACATATAAATCAGTTTTTAGAATTCCTAGACAGATTCCTTGCGCTAATTTAAGGCTGGGATATGGTTTAAGGAATCAGCTTTTGGTCCGCCAAGCTACATTTTAAAAAACATTATTGGCACTATCTCGAACAGATGATGGTAGGTTATCAAATATGTGCTGGCGTGAGATCTCGATGGGCCAGTATTCGAGAAGCTGGCAGGATTATCTATCCGAGTGTCTTTTAAATTTCGAATGCCCTAACCTGGTAGATGAAGTGAGGAGCAAAGCGGTTTATAAAAAATCAATTAATTCAACCGTCGCTCTATTGTCAGAAATAACGGATAAAGATGAGCTGAGAAAAGTAAACACTTCTGGTCTATAGCAAACTCTTTTGAGAAATTGTTGGTCCAACCTTATTTACTTTTTCACCTAAAACCCTTGATTAAAAAGAAATTTATGTTATTAAGGTTTGGCATATATCCAACCAAAGATGGAACCCCTAAGTGGGAATATAAATGGTCATCAAATATGCGTAGGCTTTGCGGGATGTATGAGGAAACTTTGCTGCACATTGTAACAATATGTCCAAAAATGTTGCAGGAACAGAAGACAATTTTAAAACCTATTTTTAAAGAAATGGGAGTCAGAACTTGTAGATCGGCATTATTATTCTGCTTAAGTGGTGTCAATGTTTATAGTATAGATCAATTTGTTCAATTAGTTTTTAAAATGGAAAAGAAATTATGTAAGGTTGACATCCAAAGTAAATGATAAATCCGTTACGGCTGTAAAACAAAGATTTTACTGTTTTCAGGGAGTAGGTGGGCTAGTTTATGGCAATTTTAATTCATTTTGAAATTGTGTAATATTTGTATGTTGTTGGGCAACTTTTATAGTTATGGTTGTCTCATTTTGTCCACTTATTTTATGATTTTAAATACCTGAGTAGGTGCACTGTATCCCCCGAAAGGTGCTATACATTATAGACTATTTTTAAATCAAATAATAACCTGATAGCATAAGTCACTTTAATATTGATGTTGAAATACTATTGTATTTTCGCTGCTAATAGTTATTGCTAATTTGTCTCTTTACGCTGCTGCTAACTGTTATTGTATATCTGCTGCTAGCACATTGCACCTTAGTTTTTACTATGTGAGCACATCACATTTTATCTAGACATTGTAGATTGCTATCAAAAATTGTACAGTATTTGCAGTAAGCACCATGCACTTTAATCCCCAACTGGAAAATGGTTGAAACAATTGTTGACCTATTTATACTTTGGCATTGTATCCATATATGTTCAATCAGACTTTGTGCTCGATATGTACTTTTTATTTTTTGTAATGATTTTAATTAATCAACAAATAAACAATTACTACTACTGGTGGAGGGACACCTGGCTGGCAAGATAATGTTACAGACTACCAGAGGAAGGTTGAAAGCTGTCAATTGTCGCCATTCAATCTCCACGCTTGGAGGTGAAGTTGACAGATTTGGGTGGAGAACCCTCCCCTACTGCTGCGACAGAATATCCTCCTGAAGGAGCAGCCTGATCGCAGGATCGACACTCCTGCTCAGAAGCTCTGGATACCAGATTCTCCTTCTCCAGCCCGGTGCCATAAGAATGACTTGTGCCCGGTCGCTCCTGATTACTTCAGAACGCTTGGCAGGAGTGGTATGAGCGGAAAGGTGTACAACAGGCCTGAACTCTGCTCACTACGAAACGCGTCGCCGAGCGATAGCTGCCTTTGAAACCCCAGCGCACAGTACTTCTGACATTGCGAATCTAACCAAGGTTCTCCCCGCTACTGGAAGAGACCCTGTGCCACCTCCGACTGGAGGCGCCTTTCATGATCGTGAAGGCATTGACAGCTGAGGACGTCCTCCCTGATATTCAGAGAACGTGCCAGGTGTTGAACCACTAGGGATATGCTCTGCTGTTCCAGCCATGTCCAAAGACGCAAGGCTTCTCGACAAAGGGTCCACAAACCCCCCCGCTTGTTGCAGTACCACATGGCGGTGGTATTGTCCGTGAACACCTGCACCAGCTTCCTTGACAGAGGGAAGAAATGCTTTCCATGCCAGCCAAATCCCTCAGAGCTCCAACAAGTTTATGTGACTAGTGACCCCTGATCTCCACCTCTCCCATGAGGCCGCCCCATCCCAGAAGTATGTATAAGATAAACAGGAGGGAACCCATAGACCAAGTTGGGATGGGTGTAGACTGTAAGCATAGACAATTCCCAACAGGTATCAATAGGAAGACAATTCAACGGGTGTATGCAATATGCATTACAAAAAAAGGAAAAAAGGAGTCACTGTAAATTTGAGAACAAACGGGTATTATTCACCATTTAGAAAGCAAGGCAGGTCTTATGCAAGATCATACAGTTAAACAGCACTGTATACAGTAAATGGGGTGACAACCCGGTGGCACTTGGTGCAAGTGATATATACATGAATATATACAGTGAATAGTGATGGTGGTGCAAGTGCAGGGGTGAAAACAGCGTGGTCGGCGCGAAGTGACAGTGAAAATAACAGAGTAATGGCTCCAGAGATTTAAGTAATAATCACTTAAAACAAGATTCAATTTTAGGAGTACAAAACACGTAGGGCGCCATAAAATTAGGCTGTGTGGTCGACGGCGTTTCGATCCTCATCAAATCGGGATCATCATCAGGACGGGGTTGTCGGGGAAAACAGTGCTGTGGGGTAAGGAAAGGACGAATCAAGGAAGGACCTTAGATCTGACGGATGCGCGACTAGCTAGCAGTGGGTAAGTTGCTGACTGAGAGAGGGACCGGCTGGGTTTACAGGTAGGTAGCCAGGGTTCTAAGTAGGCCCATGCAGGGTGGCAAGCGGCTGGTTTAAAGGCACAGGTATGGCGCTACAGGCGGCGCTGCACGTAAAAGGATTCTAAGCAAGCGGGCTGGGGTCTCTGATGGGCGGCAGAGGGCTAGCGTTAAAGCCCAGGACTGGCGCTGTGAAGAAAGACTGAATGAAAAAGCGCGGGAGCTGGGCGAAGGCAATAGCCTGGTGCGTCGCTCTGAAGTGGATGAATGATAAACTTACAAGTCCGCTACTGTCAAAGTCGTGCGGTCGGAAGGGCTGGATACGTGGGTCCAGAGCTGCACAAAAGGGGGCTTAGTATTAGAGCAAGTGGTACAACAAAGTAAAATAAATTTTAAGTTGAGCCCGGAGGGCTTTGAAATTACCTGAATGAAGGGTAGGGGATGTATGAGTCGGCGGGGGTGATCTGCGTCTAAGAGAAGGAAAGGGGTCATTAACCTCCAAAAGACTCGGAGAGTGGACTAACAAACGATGTAGATGGGTGGGTGCTCAGAGCGGCTTACCTGAATGAATCAGAGGTATTTATCGTGGGTTAATCCGTGGTGTAGCTTCAAGCAGTGAATGCGGGAGCTGAGCGCGGTAGGACAACAGCGCTGTTCAAAGTAGCCGTGGAAGGGGGGGCGGGGCAGGAGGCGAGACACTGCGCGCGCCCAGTAGGGAGGCGGGGTGAGGGGAGTGGCTGCCGGTTGCCGCGGCAACTCTAGTAACCAGGAAGAGAAAAGGAAAAACACGCGCACTCTCGAAGCAGAGGCGTGTCGGTTCATATGGCAACCAGGGGAAGCCGTGTCAGGGCGGGTTGCCAGGATTTAAGATGGAGCGGGGCAGAGGTTAATAAGATACAGTGAGATGCAGCAAAGTTACTTGGCCATAGTAAGCGCACGATCCAACATCAGCGAAACATAATTACTGGGAGGCATTTTACAATTACATTTATAGACAGCCGGAGAAAAGCATTAATTATAAGCAATGTAAGATACAGTGGTTACATGCATTGAATATCCTAGAGTATGTCATTTCTACATGTGAACCTCAATGCGTAGAGCAGCTATATAAATTCAACCTTGTGTAAGCGATGGGCGGCTATTTACTAGAAGGGCCATATATTCCACATCAGGTTTTGAACAAGAGGGCAGAGTCAACAGACATGATAAGTCCAGACAAAACACCATTATCATATGTAAAATGCATGCCAGATTTGGTTATTTGAACATGTGAACATTTGAGACAAGAGAACTGATAGTATGTTCAGAGTGATGGGCAGGGGATATTTCGGGGTGTCACGGAACCATGTTACACTTCAGATGAGAATAGTATTGTTCCACTCATCAAAGGTGTTTAGCCCATGGTTCACCGAGTCCACTCTCGAGATCCATTTACATTCTGCTCTGTTGAGGAGGGCGGTCATGTTGCCACCTCTAACAGGTAATGTAGGTTTCTCGATGACAGTCCATCTGAGATCTGTATCTGCATGTGATTTCTCCAAGAAATGTGCAACTAGTGGAGCAGTTAATACCTTGCAATTTATCCGACTTTTGTGTTGGATTATGCGTTGTTTCACCATTTGAGTTGTTTGGCCGATATAGAGTAGGTCACATGGACAACGGATGGCATAGATGACATTCTGGGTTTTGCAGTTAGAATGGTGCGTGAGTTGATGGCTTTGGCCATTAAACAGGAATTCTTTGGTGTTTGCAGTCAAGTCACACACACTGCAAGATTGGCATTTGAAATGTCCAATAACTGGCTCCAATCCCCACGCAGCGGTGATGGTATGTTTTTCGGTTGAGGTGGTGGCCCATGTAATTGCGTGTACCAGGTGGTTGGCGATATTATTGCCCCTCTGGTAGGAGAAAAGGGGGGGCTCACGAAATTGTTCCTCACAGCGTAAAATCGGCCAGTTCTTCCTAATTATTTTGGACACTTTGTTGCTGTCCGGGCTGTATACAGACACGAAAGGAATACGGGTCATGGTCTTCTTGTTGCTGTTGGGAACCAGTAGATCTTCGCGATGGTTATACCAGGCTCGCTTTTTGGCTTTGGTCACAAGGCGTCTGGGGTAGCCTCTGTTGGTTAATTTTGTGACCAGGATATCCGCTTCCCGAAAGTAGTCCTTACGCCATTTACAATTGCGGCGGATTCTTAAGAACTGTCCGTAGGGAAGGCCGTCTCGTAAGCCTCTAGGGTGGTAGCTTGAGTAGTGCAAAAGAGTATTGCGTTCCGTGGGTTTACGAAAAAGCAGTGTCCCAAGGGCCCCGTCTTCGGCGTGAATGGTAACATCCAGAAATGGTAGATCATTCTTGGTCCAGTCGCTGGTGAATTTTAAATGTTCTTGGGCAGTATTCAACCAATTCACAAAAAGTACAAGGGTGTCAGATGTTCCGTTCCAAATTAGTAGAATATCATCAATGTACCGGCGCCACAGATGGATTTGCGGCCGGTACAGATTGATGGAGTTGAGAATCAAGGATTTTTCCATCTCGTGAACGAATAGAATGGCAAAATTCGGAGCGAAGCAAGCGCCCATGGATACTCCTTTCACTTGTAGGTAAAAGATGTTCTTATACATGAAGTAGTTGTTCTGTAGGGCAACTCTTAAGAGATCCATGATGAAGTCAGATGGGATTCGGCTGGGCTGAGGTCTGGCATTTAGTAGTTTTTTAATGACCTCGAGTCCTTCTTGGTGGGGGATATTCGTGTAGAGGGACTCGATATCCAAACTGACTAGTAGCTGGGATTCCTGATCAAATGGTTGGTCTTCTATGGTGGTAATAAGATCCATAGTATCACGTATGTATGTGTCTGTGATGGGCACAAATTCTTTAATGATCGCATCCAGGTATTTACCAAGCGGTTCCAGTACTGATCCGCAGCCAGACACAATGGGGCGTCCAGGAGGATTCCTGGCATCCTTATGTATTTTGGGGAGGACATACAGAACCGGGGTTCTAGGGTGTGGACTGTTGAGATATTCAAATTCTTTCTTTGTAATAATGTTCCGATCCTTGGCTGTGGTCGTGATGGATAAGATCTTATGTTTAATATCTGCCAGTGGGTCTTTTGATAGGACACGGTAATGTTCAGTGTTGGTGAGTTGACGTACAATCTCATGGTCATATTGGGTGTTATTTAGCACAACGATACCTCCACCTTTGTCTGCGGGCTTTATGACAATTTCGCTGTTGTTTTTAAGGGACATGAGGGCTTCCTTCTCTGTAAGGGGTAGATTGTACGGAATGAACCGGGGTGTTGCCTTGAGGTCCATGACTTCCTTCATTACTAGTCTTTCGAATGCCAGTATTTCTGGTGGCATCTGGTTGGATGGGGGGTTGAAGGTGGAAGGTAGCCGGAATGGTGAGATGGTTCCCATGTCGGAGTCTGCTTTGTTGGCAAAGAATTTTTTGAGTCGAATTCTCCTGAAAAATTTGAGAAGATTTGCTTGCAGCTCTAGGAAGTTGGTTCTAACAGTGGGTACAAAGGATAGTCCACGGGACAGTAGAGTGGTTTCTTCATGTGTCAGGATGTGATTCGACAGATTGAAGATGGGGATTGCCATATCGCTTGAATTAGGTGTGGTATTCATTGGGGGGGCCCCCATTGGTAATAGCGATTGCGTGTCTGTCGGTTGCCTGGTACCTGAGGCTGGTATTGTCTTCCTCTGGTTGCGGGGTTTTGCGGTGGTGGTTGTCCTCTGCCTCGGCCTCGGGCTAAAAAACCGGGTGGTAGGAGTGGTTGAGGTCCTGAGGTTGAGGCGGATGTAGAGGCGTCTGTGTCCTCTCCAGAACTGTTAGATGAGACGGAGAAAGTGACCCGTTGGTTATTCCTGAAGCGTCCCCAATTGCGTGTCCTTGGAGGGTTCTGTTGGATGTTATAGAATTCCTCGTCTAGGTAGGGGTACGTATTCTCTACTTTGTAGTTTTTTATGTCCCTTTCTATTTTAGTCACTTTTTTGTTCACTTCAAAAGTGTTGAAGGTGGAGATGGTGTTATTGATCTTATCCAATAGGCTTTTGGCGTCGGTGATGGTGGTGTCTGCTTGAATTTGTTTTTCTAGTTGATCGATTTCCTCTAGTTCTAGACGGCTGTGTTCGATGGCTGTATCTATTCCCAGGACCATCCAATGTCTGGAGCAGGTGGTGGCTAGATAGCTAAAGTTGGTTCTGAATTTTGGGTCCTGGGTGAAGATGGCTGGGGTGTTGCGTATTTGTAATCCAAGGGGGATAACTCCTGAGCGCAAGTAGTCCGTCAGCATTCGTGCATGGAGATCAGTTCTAATCTGCTTCTTTTTAAGCTTTTCAAGTTTGTCCAGTAAAACACGAGAGGTGTTTGGGGGTGGAGCAGTAGACGTGGATGTTGACGCTCCTGAAAGTAGGGAAGGGCCTGCCAAACGTGATTGAATGTATTCTTCTGAATAAGTGAGGGACTCCTTAGACATCTTGTGCAAACCGGCAGGTTTTGTACAGATGTGTGCCTATGTAAGTGAGGCAAGAAGGTAAAGTACACTGGGGTACTACTCTTGCAGCTGTGCAGCTGCTCCTAATATGTATAAGATAAACAGGAGGGAACCCATAGACCAAGTTGGGATGGGTGTAGACTGTAAGCATAGACAATTCCCAACAGGTATCAATAGGAAGACAATTCAACGGGTGTATGCAATATGCATTACAAAAAAAGGAAAAAAGGAGTCACTGTAAATTTGAGAACAAACGGGTATTATTCACCATTTAGAAAGCAAGGCAGGTCTTATGCAAGATCATACAGTTAAACAGCACTGTATACAGTAAATGGGGTGACAACCCGGTGGCACTTGGTGCAAGTGATATATACATGAATATATACAGTGAATAGTGATGGTGGTGCAAGTGCAGGGGTGAAAACAGCGTGGTCGGCGCGAAGTGACAGTGAAAATAACAGAGTAATGGCTCCAGAGATTTAAGTAATAATCACTTAAAACAAGATTCAATTTTAGGAGTACAAAACACGTAGGGCGCCATAAAATTAGGCTGTGTGGTCGACGGCGTTTCGATCCTCATCAAATCGGGATCATCATCAGGACGGGGTTGTCGGGGAAAACAGTGCTGTGGGGTAAGGAAAGGACGAATCAAGGAAGGACCTTAGATCTGACGGATGCGCGACTAGCTAGCAGTGGGTAAGTTGCTGACTGAGAGAGGGACCGGCTGGGTTTACAGGTAGGTAGCCAGGGTTCTAAGTAGGCCCATGCAGGGTGGCAAGCGGCTGGTTTAAAGGCACAGGTATGGCGCTACAGGCGGCGCTGCACGTAAAAGGATTCTAAGCAAGCGGGCTGGGGTCTCTGATGGGCGGCAGAGGGCTAGCGTTAAAGCCCAGGACTGGCGCTGTGAAGAAAGACTGAATGAAAAAGCGCGGGAGCTGGGCGAAGGCAATAGCCTGGTGCGTCGCTCTGAAGTGGATGAATGATAAACTTACAAGTCCGCTACTGTCAAAGTCGTGCGGTCGGAAGGGCTGGATACGTGGGTCCAGAGCTGCACAAAAGGGGGCTTAGTATTAGAGCAAGTGGTACAACAAAGTAAAATAAATTTTAAGTTGAGCCCGGAGGGCTTTGAAATTACCTGAATGAAGGGTAGGGGATGTATGAGTCGGCGGGGGTGATCTGCATCTAAGAGAAGGAAAGGGGTCATTAACCTCCAAAAGACTCGGAGAGTGGACTAACAAACGATGTAGATGGGTGGGTGCTCAGAGCGGCTTACCTGAATGAATCAGAGGTATTTATCGTGGGTTAATCCGTGGTGTAGCTTCAAGCAGTGAATGCGGGAGCTGAGCGCGGTAGGACAACAGCGCTGTTCAAAGTAGCCGTGGAAGGGGGGGCGGGGCAGGAGGCGAGACACTGCGCGCGCCCAGTAGGGAGGCGGGGTGAGGGGAGTGGCTGCCGGTTGCCGCGGCAACTCTAGTAACCAGGAAGAGAAAAGGAAAAACACGCGCACTCTCGAAGCAGAGGCGTGTCGGTTCATATGGCAACCAGGGGAAGCCGTGTCAGGGCGGGTTGCCAGGATTTAAGATGGAGCGGGGCAGAGGTTAATAAGATACAGTGAGATGCAGCAAAGTTACTTGGCCATAGTAAGCGCACGATCCAACATCAGCGAAACATAATTACTGGGAGGCATTTTACAATTACATTTATAGACAGCCGGAGAAAAGCATTAATTATAAGCAATGTAAGATACAGTGGTTACATGCATTGAATATCCTAGAGTATGTCATTTCTACATGTGAACCTCAATGCGTAGAGCAGCTATATAAATTCAACCTTGTGTAAGCGATGGGCGGCTATTTACTAGAAGGGCCATATATTCCACATCAGGTTTTGAACAAGAGGGCAGAGTCAACAGACATGATAAGTCCAGACAAAACACCATTATCATATGTAAAATGCATGCCAGATTTGGTTATTTGAACATGTGAACATTTGAGACAAGAGAACTGATAGTATGTTCAGAGTGATGGGCAGGGGATATTTCGGGGTGTCACGGAACCATGTTACACTTCAGATGAGAATAGTATTGTTCCACTCATCAAAGGTGTTTAGCCCATGGTTCACCGAGTCCACTCTCGAGATCCATTTACATTCTGCTCTGTTGAGGAGGGCGGTCATGTTGCCACCTCTAACAGGTAATGTAGGTTTCTCGATGACAGTCCATCTGAGATCTGTATCTGCATGTGATTTCTCCAAGAAATGTGCAACTAGTGGAGCAGTTAATACCTTGCAATTTATCCGACTTTTGTGTGGGATTATGCGTTGTTTCACCATTTGAGTTGTTTGGCCGATATAGAGTAGGTCACATGGACAACGGATGGCATAGATGACATTCTGGGTTTTGCAGTTAGAATGGTGCGTGAGTTGATGGCTTTGGCCATTAAACAGGAATTCTTTGGTGTTTGCAGTCAAGTCACACACACTGCAAGATTGGCATTTGAAATGTCCAATAACTGGCTCCAATCCCCACGCAGCGGTGATGGTATGTTTTTCGGTTGAGGTGGTGGCCCATGTAATTGCGTGTACCAGGTGCAGCGCCGCCTGTAGCGCCATACCTGTGCCTTTAACCAGCCGCTTGCCACCCTGCATGGGCCTACTTAGAACCCTGGCTACCGACCTGTAAACCCAGCCGGTCCCTCTCTCAGTCAGCAACTTACCCACTGCTAGCTAGTCGCGCATCCGTCAGATCTAAGGTCCTTCCTTGATTCGTCCTTTCCTTACCCCACAGCACTGTTTTCCCCGACAACCCCGTCCTGATGATGATCCCGATTTGATGAGGATCGAAACGCCGTCGACCACACAGCCTAATTTTATGGCGCCCTACGTGTTTTGTACTCCTAAAATTGAATCTTGTTTTAAGTGATTATTACTTAAATCTCTGGAGCCATTACTCTGTTATTTTCACTGTCACTTCGCGCCGACCACGCTGTTTTCACCCCTGCACTTGCACCACCATCACTATTCACTGTATATATTCATGTATATATCACTTGCACCAAGTGCCACCGGGTTGTCACCCCATTTACTGTATACAGTGCTGTTTAACTGTATGATCTTGCATAAGACCTGCCTTGCTTTCTAAATGGTGAATAATACCCGTTTGTTCTCAAATTTACAGTGACTCCTTTTTTCCTTTTTTTGTAATGCATATTGCATACACCCGTTGAATTGTCTTCCTATTGATACCTGTTGGGAATTGTCTATGCTTACCATCCCAGAAGTGACACATCCGTCACAACTGTGAAATCTGGTTGGAGAAGGGAGAGAGGTCTGCCGCTGACCCAATCATGGTTTGTTACATACCACAGCAGATCCTTCGCAGTTCCTTCCGAGATCTGAACCACTTAGGTGAGATTTCCCTGATGCTGTGCCCGTTGGAACTTCAAGTCCCACTGCAGAGCCTGCATACGCCACCTGCCATGTCTTACCAACAGGATGCATGAGGCCAAGAGACCCAACAGCCTCAGAGTTAACTTCACCGAAATCCAAGACAGAGGCTGAAATATCGGAATCATAACCTGAATATCCTGGACTCGCTGCTCAGGGGGATAAGCCCGCAACTGCACTGTGTCAGGAACCGGTCAGATTAAAGGGAGCATCTTAGAAGGAGTCAGGGGTGACTTTGGCATGTTTATAAAGAATCCCAGTGAATGCTGGAGGCTCACCGTAGTCTGAAGGTGGGAGACGACTGCCTGGGGTGATGACACCTTCAACAGCCAGTCGTTGAGGTAGGGGAAGACTCATACCCCTAACCTGTGCAGATGAGCTCCAACCACCATCATCTCCTTGGTGAACACCGAGGGCCACTGGTAAGAGCGAAGGGGAGCATGGTAAACTGAAAGTGGTCGCGGCCTACCTTGAACCGCAGGTAACGCCTGTGGCCCGGCAGTATGGGTAAGTGAAAATATGCATCCTGCAGGTCCAACGCCACCATCCAGTCTCCTTGGTCTAGGGCAGACAAGACCTAAGCCAAAGTTAGCACTTTGAATTTCTCCTTTTAGAGGAAGACATTGACGGTCCGAAGATCCAAAATGGGCTGAAGCCTCTTGTTCTTCTTCGGAATGAGAAAGTAGCTGGAATAACAGCCACTGCCTACTTCTGAAGATGGGACCCTTTCTATAGTTCCTTTGGCACAAAAAGCAGTAACTTCCTTTTGGAGCAACTTTAAATGATCCTTCGCCAGCCGTTCCTGACTTGGCGGAATAGGAGGAGGAAAAGAAAGGACTGGAAGAGAATAGCCCTCCTGGACGATCTGCAAGACCCACTTGTCTGTTGTTATGGATCTTCAGCGGGTGAGATGATGACAAATTCTCCCACCCACTGGAGTAGTGTGGTCCTGCAGAATCAGCCAAGTGGTGCTCGGAGGCTGCGGCTGCAGGGGGTAGTGTGGTAGATGACTTCTGGCTTCCATTCCGAGTACTGAATGTACCGTGTCCACGTCCACGCACGGCTTGGTTAGTCTGAGCAAACGGAGGCTAGGATAGGGCTAGGGCTGGGATAGGGCTGACGCGAAAGAAAGACTGGAAACGAGGAGAGGAGGAGAGGCCCAAGGATCTGGCCATAGCTCGAGAGTCCTTGAACCTGACCAGGATGAGTCTGCCTTTTCCCCACATGGGCGGTTTCCATCGAAAGGCATGTCCATCAAATTGTCTTGGACATCCCTGAGAATCCAGCTGTACGAAGCCAAGCGTGGTGTCTCAAGGCCACCATAGTTGAAATCGTCCTGAAGAGGCAGTCAGATCAGAGGATTGATGGCCATGTTTAACAGCTCAGGATACCAGATTCTTCGTGCCCAATCCGGAGCCACAAGGATGACTTGGAAAACTCAGAGCTGACCCTCCGGGCTCTGCACGTGGGTCTGCGGGAGGGATACCCACTGCATCCCTCGTAGCGTCGGCCGACACATGGGGAGAAGTCCAAGAGTGACAATGCTTCTTCGACTTCTTCTTGTGCATCGACTTCATGGAGGTGTCAAAGACTTTAAGGACGAGTGGTGGTGGTGGCTCTGCAACTTGTCCCTCGACCTCCCACATGACCAGGACCTCAAACAGTACTGACCGGACTGCCGGGCCTCTAGAAGCTTTCAGGACCGCTCCCGCAAAGATTTTGAATTCATGGTTGGGCAGTCGGAACACGACTTGGGGTCATGGTCGCGTTCCAGGCACCACAGGCACACACAGTGCAGATACATCACTGTTATAAGCTTTTGGTATGAACTGCAAGCCTTGAATATGGGCATCTCTTGTGCACCAGGAGTCGATGCACTCAAAAAAAGATGTAGACAAAAGTTGAGAACAAGTCAGTCAAAAAGTTACTGGAGGTACCGCTCTCTCCTGATCTGTGCTGGCTGGCGTGTAAAAAGAAAGAACTGACGTCAGCGCGCAAGGGTGGCATCCAAGTAGCTGCCGCAAAATAATCCCGGTGACCATGACGCCAAAGATGAACGTGAGGCCAAGGTTCTGCTGATGAAAAAATTCCCTGGATCCAGTCTGACGCCTGGGGGTAATTCTAAGGTAAGGAATAGGGGTTGGCGGAATGTCGCGAATAGGCAAAAAATCTCTGCAAACACGCAGAATTTTACATGCTCACGGAGATTTCGGGGGCGGGGTTTCTTTGCAAGTTCACATGCCTCTCTGTGTTTATAAAAGGTCAGGGACCGATCAGAGCAACATATGAGGAGAAAGAAGCTCCTGGTCACAGGAACTGCACGGGGATTGCGCCCATGAAAGTCAAGGATGCAAAGGCCTTCATCAAGCATCACAGCTAATTTTCGAGGGTAGATATGGGGAGAAAGCACACCTGCCCAGCCTCGACAAAGCTCACGATTTCTTTGGGCTGATTAATGAGTTACTGAATTTGAGCTTAAACTCGGGCACCTGCTTTATTTATATCTGAACTGTAAGTGCTTCCTGTTGAGCTTTAATTTTTGTGACAGGAGAATCGTGCCAGAATGAATCCTGCCATGCATATTTATCCAAGAAGTCGTCACTGTTTTGTTCGATACCTCTACTCAACTGGAGTACTTTCTACTGGCTAATCAGTAAGTGCTACCTTGTTGGGTAAATGATAGTGCTTTTCCCACACTACAGCTGCGTAAAGGGCCAGAAGAGTTGTCTCCAGTGACCATGTGTGTGTAACTTTGCCATCATGCCGAAGGGCGGAAGGGTCCCTTGAGTGAGCTGTACATCATAGTGGGTAAATGGCGGGAAGACGGTGCACACTGCTAGTGTGTGGGGCGGGGCCAAACGGGCAGGCTTCTATGCGAGTTCACATGCCTCCTGTGTTTATAAAAGGTCAGAGACTGATCAGAGCAGCAGATGAGGAGAAAGAAGGTCCTGGTCACAGGAACTGCACGGGGATTGCGCTTGTGAAAGTCAAGGATGCAAAGGCCTCCATCAAGCACCACAGCTAATTTTCGAGTGTAGATATGGGGAGAAAGCACACCTGCCCAGCCTCGACAAAGCTCACGATTACTTTGGGCTGATTAATGAGTTACTGAGTTTGAGCTTAACCTTGGGCACCTGCTTTATTTATATCTGGACCGTAAGTGCTTCCTGTTGAGCTTTAATTTTTGTGACAGGAGCATCGTGCCAGAATGAATCCTGCACCGCATATTTATCCAAGAAGACGCCACCGTTGCACAAGTTACTTACATTCGGTAACGATATATCTGTAAGAAACAGTAGTTAGTCTTAGACTTTAGAATATCCCCAGGCGTCAGTCTGGATCTGTAAACTTTTGCGTAGCAGTACCCCTGTGCTTCACTAGACGTCGCCGGAGTAATTAGACGCCGCCCTCACCGCTGACGTCAGTTCTTATACACAGCTTTTCCGCGCCAGAAACGCAGAGCCATGATAAAAAACAACACTGGTGCCATGAAACTAGGGCCCTCAAAGGGATATACCTTAACCCTAGATATCGGTTCGCAGAACTTGGAGGATGGGTGGGACGGTAAGGAATCTCATACTAACTACTGTTTCTTACAGATATATCGTAAGGTAAGTAACTTGTGCATCTGAAATAAACAGGTTAGTATTAGATTCCTTAACTTAGAATAGATACCCTAGCAATACCAACCCCGGAGGTGGATCTGCGAACCAATAATCACACCAGAACGGCCGAAAAAGCCATCTCTCTGGACTTGGCTGTCCAGGCAGTAGTGTCTTGCGAACGTGTGCAGCGAGGCCCACGTAGCCGCCTGACAGATGTCCTGCAAGGGGACTCCCCGATCCAGGGCAGTAGTAGCCGCCGTGACCCGAGTGGAATGGGCACGCAGCCCCAAAGGAGGCTACATTTTAGCCAATGAAAAACAAGCCTTGATGCACAAAACGACCCATCGAGAAATCGTCTGTTTTTGCACCGCCAGTCCATTCTTAGCGCCGACGTAACCAACAAAGAGTTGGTCATCCACCTGGAACTGGCGTGTGCGATCCAGATAGTATAGTATAAGAGAGCACATTTTGGGTCCAGATGGTGGAGCCTCTCTTCCTCTTTCGAGGGATGCGGAGGCGGAAAGAAAGTGGGCAAGGTAATGGACTGCCCGATGTTAAAGACTGTGACAACCTTGGGCAGGAAAGAGGGACGTGTCCGTAAGACAACTTTGTCCGGATGGACAGAAAGAAAAGGAGGTTTAGAAGAAAGAGCCTGGAGCTCACGCACTCTCCTGGCAGAGGTGATGGCAACCAGGAATGCAGTCTTAAGAGTGAGAAGAGGAAGAGGACAGTTATGAAGTGGCTCGAAGGGAGCGCACATCAGATAAGTCAGAACAAGATTCAAATCCCACTGAGGCATCACGAAAGGAACAGGGGGAAACATATGAGTGATGCCCTTCAAGAACCTATTTACAACTGGGGACTTGAAAAGAGAGGGCTGATCAGGGAGCCTTAAGAAGGCTGAAATGGCAGGGGGGTAGCCCTTAAGAGTGCCCAGAGCAGAGCCCTGCTGGGCAAGAGACAGAAGAAAGAGGTGAACCTCAAAAAGGGGGCAGAGAGTGGATCCACAGCCTTTGCTGTGCACCATGCCACAAATTTGTTCCACCTGCAGGCGTATGCCGATTTTGTGGAGGGACGCCTGGCTGCCAGAATCACATCGCAGACTTCAGGAGGCAAGTCAAATGGCCTCAACTGTCGCCGCTCAATCTCCACACATGGAGGTGGAGGATGGACAGGTTCGGTGGAGGTCCGTCCCCTGCTGCTGCGACAGAAGGCCCTCCTGAAGAGGCAGACAAATCGGAGGATCGACTGACATGCTGAGTAGCTCGGGATACCAATATCTTCGTGCCCAGTCCGGAGACACAAGGATAACTGGGGCCCGGTCGCTCCTGATCTTCTTCAGCACTCCGGACTGAAGTCGTATAGGCGGTAAGGCATACAATAGACCGCAGCTCCACTCGCGAAGAAAAGCATCTCCGAGCGAGTGCTGCCTTGGAAATTCCAACACGCAGAACTGATGACATTGCGCGTTATCTTCTGTGGCAAATAGATCTAACTAAGGCTCTCCCCACTGCTGAAAGAGATCTTGCGCCACGTCCGAGTTCAGACGCCATTCGTGATCCATCATGCACCGACAGCTGAGTTTGTCCGCCCTGGCGTTCAGGGAACCTGCCAGGTGTTGATCCACCAGGGACACGCCCTGATGTTCCAGCCATTGCCAGAGGCACAGAACCTCCTGACAAAGGGTCCACAACTCTACCCCGCCCTGTTTGCTGCAGTACCACATGGCGGTGGTGTTATCCGTGAACACCTGCACTACACTCCCCAGAAGGGAGGAATGCTTTCAGTGCAAGTCGGATCGCCCGCAGCTCCAGAAGGTTGATGTGGAGCTGGGACTCCGCTGGAGACCAGAGGCCTCTGATCTCAGCCTCTCCCATGTGGCCCCCCCAGCCCAGTAAGGACGCATCCGTCACCACTACGTGCTCCGGTTGGGGAAGGGAGAGGTATCTGCCGCTGACCCAATCGAGGTCCGTGAGTCACCACTGCAACCGTCTCGCAGTGCCCTCCGAGATCAGGACTTGGTCAGACAGGTGATGCACCAGAAGGATGCAGGAGGCCATCAGCCCCAGAAGCCGCAGCATCAACCTGACCGAGACTCGGGATAAAGGCTAAAAGATTGGAATCAGAGCCTGAACATCCCAAACCTGCTGTTCAGGAGGATAAACCTGAAACTGCGCCGAATCCAAAACCGCTCTGATGAAGAGGATCTTCTGAGAGGGACACAGGTGTGACTTCGGCACATTGATGGAGAACCTCAGCAAGTGCAGGAGGTCGGCCGTAGTCTGGAGGTGGCTGACGACTGTCTGGGGCGAACCTGCCTTCAACAACCAGTCGTTGAGATAGGGGAAGACTGACACCCCTAATCTGCACAGATGAGCTGCGACCACCGCCATCACTTTTGTGAACACCCGAGGGGTGCTGGTAAGGCCGTAGGGGTGCATGATAAACTGGAAGTGCTCTCGGCCTACCGTGCACCGCAGGTAACGCCGGTGGGCCGGCAGGACGGGGATATGAAAATATGCATCCTGCAAGTCCAACGCTACCATCCCGTCTTCTGGGTCTAGGGCAGCTAAGACCTGAGCCAAAGTCAGCATCTTAAACTTCTCCTTCCGGAGGAAGCCGTTGACGTTCTGCAGGTCCAAGGTAGGGCGTAGGCCCCCTTTGCCCTTCGTGGGAAACAGAAAGTAGTGGGAGTAACAACCACACCCTACTTCTCGCCCAGGAACGCGCTCGATGGCACCCTTGGTCAAGAGGGCCGTAACTTCCTCTTGCAGAAGTTGCAAGTGATCCCTCGACACGTGGTGGTACTGCAGTGGCATGGCTGGAGGGGTCGCCTCGTAGGGGAGGGAGTAGCCCTTTTGGACGATTTGCAGCACCCACCTGTCCGATGTGACAGAGCACCAGTGGAGGAGGTGATGGAGAACCCTGCCCCCCACTAGGGTGAATGGGCCTGAAAGCTTGGACTAGGAAGGCTTTGAGGCGGATGCTGGATGTGTGCTGGATGTTAGTCTGCGGGCCGTGGCTGGAAGGACGTGAGGGGGCACCCCTTCCTTGGCCACTAAAGGAGCGAAAGGCAGAAGTTTGCTGGTGCTGGCCTGACAGGCCCAAGGACTTGGCCGTAGCCCTGGAGTCCTTGAAACGCTCAAGTGCACTGTCTGCCTTGTCGCCAAAGAGGCGACGGCCATCGAACGGCATGTCCATGAGGGAATTCTGGACATCAGCCGAAAAGTTGGCGGACCTCAGCCAGGCGTGGTGGCGAACCGCCACCGTCGTGGGAATTGACCTGCCCACATCGAATAGAGTACCGCACTGCATCCCGGCTTTCCGCAAGGGCTTGGGCATGTTTAACCCGGGCCTCCCCCGGGCATTGTGGCAGCACGTCCGCTACCGTGTACCACAGAGAGTGGGTATAACGGCCCAAAAGTCAAGCGTTGTTGACCGACCGTAACCCCAAACTAAGTGAGGAGAACATCTTTTTACCATATTGTTCATACCTTTTGGATTCCCCATCAGGGGGAGCAGTCGGGAATGCGGTCTGGGAGTTAGAGGCCTGGATTACCAGGCTCTTGGGGGTGGGGTGGGTAGACAGGAAGCTAGGGTCCCCCAGGGCCAGGTGGTGGCGACTGGCCACGTTCCGATCTACAGGGGGACCTGTAGCGGGCCTTGACCAAGTGCCCAACAGAACGTCAGTAAGGGCCTCATTTAAACGGCAGTAGAGGCTCCGAAGAGCGCGGTTTAAGGACCTCGGTGAGGAGGTTAGTCCTCATGGCCGCGACGGGGAGCTCAAGACCCAAGGCCTTGGCTGCCCTCGTCAACACCACACTGTAGGTAGCCCCCTCCTCCGTAGCCACGGTAGGAGGGGAGACAAAGCCAGGGTCGGGCAAAGTGTCCGAACCACTGGCCTCCCCTAAATCCACTGCCCAGTCCTGATACGACTGGCACTCTTGTGCCAGAGGGTCCTCAGAAACCTCCCAATCTGCCTTGTTTCCCATCTCCTGATATTCAGGTGCAAAAGATGAGGCCGGATCATAGAAGAATTGCTCTTTTCTCAGCGTCGAATGCGGTGTCGAGCGACGCCGGCCTGACGTCGGATTCGGACCGAGGGAGGGACCGGGGACGGCGTCGCCCGGGGACGGCGTCGGTTGCGACACTCTGGGGGTCGGCGCCGGCGGAAGGGTTGTAAGGTCGACCAGTGGCGACCCAGATCCGGACCCGGATCCAGTGGGCCCATGCGGTGTTGGGATCAAAGTCGTCGACGACGCCGGGGCCGAAGCACCCGACGGCCCCGGGGCCGAGGCAACCGGCCCGCTTGGGCTCCCAGTCGGGGCCCGAAGGCGCCACAGCGGGACCTGACGGAGGAGAGAGCGACCTCATGGCCATTAGGAAGGCATCGATCTCCTCCAGCGTCGTGTTAAGCCCAGGGACCGGCGGGTATGGAGCTGGCAGCGGCGCCTGCGGCTCTGGCAGAGCCGCATGGGCGGTGTCGCCTGAACCCCCGGACGCATCGTGCGAGCATCGGGGGGAGTCAGAAGAGCGATGTTGTCTCTTCGACTTCTTGTGCCTCTTACCTGAGAACTTGGAGCCCGACGAATGGTGTCGACTCGCTGAGCTGCGATGACTGTGGCCCCACGACTGGTCCTTCGACCGCCTCCTCGACCTGGACCGTGAACGGCGCGGGCCGACTGCCGGAGCTCAAGGCGCTTACGACCTTCGACGTCAAGGCCCGGCAGTCGGGGCACGACTTGTCATCGTGATCGGCCCATAGGCAATACAGGCACCGATGGTGGGGGTCAGTAACCGACATCACACGGTTATAGTCAGCACAGGGCTTGAACCCGGGCATCTACAGACTCGAAAAAGGACCCAAAAAGGATCGAAAAAGTTAGTCAAAAAGTGACTAGGGAGTCCTGCTATTTTCCGGATCTGCGCTTGCTGGCGAGGAAAAAAGAAGAACTGACGTCAGAGCGCGAGGACGGCGTCTAAGTACTCCGATGACATCATTCCGGCGCCAACGACGCTGACGCCGAGGATGGACGCGGAGCCGCAGACGACGCCTACCAACGCGCAGGGGTACTACTATGCAAAACTTTTCGGATCCAGTCTGACGCCTGGGGATATTCTAATGTAAGGAATGTAACACTAACCTGTTTCTTTCTGATACAGGCTTTTACGAGAAGGTAATTATTGTTCTTTATCCCTCACGTTCATTTGCCTATACATTTTCTGAGAGCTATAAAAAATACAAGTTTAACTAAACATTTAAATGGCTTCTATTTTGCCCTCTAGGTACTTCCTGACAGGAAATTGCAGAGAGACTGAAGCAGAGGAAACTGTGGAGTTCGGCACGTCGACTTCGGAATGAGCTTTCACTGGAGTTTTCCTTCTGAGAACCGAAGCGGAGGAGACTAAACAATCGCCGGTAAGAATTCCACGAATATGGCCTGACTACTCTCAAAACTACAGGAACGTCGGTAGAAACCTTCCGATTCCCACATCGGTCTTGGTGAAGTGGAAGTGTGCGGTACTCAGAGCCAGCGCAAGTCTCAGCTGTTATGTTATGTTATGTTATGTTATAACAATTTGTTATGCGCACAGCGACTCCAGCGAAGGAGCATCCCGGCGCAGAGACACGGAGCAGTCATAACACAACAAGGCAAAAATGCTACAAAAAAGTGCTAAAACAGGGGGGCTAAAATAGGAAAGTTTTTATGGCTCTACGAAACGACAGCAAGTCCTCTATCAGCCGAATTTCAACAGGGAGGGTGTTCCAGATTGACGCAGCTCTCACCCTGAAGGAACGGCCTCCCATCCTGCTGAGCCTAAATCTGGGGACAACAGCAAGGGCCTGACCTTGCGATCGAAGGTTGCGGGTAGGGACATAGAAAGAAATAGAGTTGGCCAAGATCTCAGGACCTATGCCTCTAAGGATTTTAAAGGTCAGACACAGGACCTTGAAGAGGATACGCTTCCTAACCGGGAGCCAGTGCAGGGAGCGGATGACATGAGACACCGGGGAGAACTTAGGAAGTCCAACAATGGCTCTCGCCGCGGCGTTCTGCACCCGCTGCAGGCGTGTTAACTCAGCCTGGTTAGCCCCCACCAGCAGAGAGCTGGCGTAGTCCAGACGAGAGATGACGGTTGCCTGGACCACAAGCTGTCTAGTCGGGGCATCAAAGAACTTAAGCACCGGCCTTAACCCTCTAAGGAGACTGAAGCAACAGGCTGCGATTTTTTTGGTGTGCCCTATAAATGTGAGACCAGCGTCTAGCCAGACCCCAAGGTTCTTCACCTCCGACACTGGGGTCGGAGTGGGGCCAAGCTCCGAAGGCCACCACTGATCGCCCCAGAGCTCCACTCCCTTCCCGACAACCATCACCTCTGTTTTTGTGGCATTAAGCTGGAGACAGTTACCTGTCAGCCAGCTGGCCACCGCCTTCAGACCGGACTGAAACCTGGGGGCATCCTGTTCCGCATCCCCGCTGAGAGTAACCGCCAGCTGTGTGTCGTCGGCATATGAGACCATGGTTAGGCCCCACTGCCTTGCGACATCAGCCAGCGGTCTCACGTAAAGGTTGAACAACGTGGGACTCAGCGAGGATCCCTGCGGAACCCCCATGGCCAGAGGCTGGAACCCGGACTTGAACGGAGGGATGGCAACACAGAAGGAGCGGTTGTCTAGGAAGGAGCGGAACCATTGCAGCGCCAAGCCGCCGATACCAGTCTCCTCGAGCCGCCCAAGGAGGATGCTGTGCGATACAGTATCGAATGCGGCGCTGAGATCTAACAAAATCAGCGCCGACGTCTGTCCAGCATCCAACCTTGCACGGAGATGTTCCACCATCACCAGAAGGGCAGTCTCCGTGCTGTGACCAGCACGGAAACCATTCTGTGTGGGATCGAGGGCATTGGACCGGGCTAAGTGTTCAGACAGGGCCAGATTGACATGGGCCTCTGTCAACTTAGCTGGCCAGGGCAGCAGCGAGATGGGACGATAGCTTTCCGGCTTAGACGGGTCAAGAGATGGCTTTTTAATAATCGGAGACACCACCGCCTGTTTCCAGCTGGTGGGAACGACCCCAGTCTCTAAGGAGAGATTGACAAGAGAGCGTATAGCCACACGCCCCACAAAGGTCTGATCTCGAAAGAGGGCAGGCCTCACTGGATCGGATGGGGACCCAGATTTAACTTGCGTAGCAAGTTTATCAAACCCTTCCATGGTGAGAGGGGGAAGAGTGAGAAGAGCGGGCTGGTAGGGTGTCCCCTTGGGGCTACCCAGTGCTATACCCGTACTCGGGAAAGTCCGATAAATAGACTGGACTTTACCCAAGAAGTAGGAAGCAAGGGACTCACAATGTGTGACAGAACTCTCAGCCGTAGAAATAGGCCGCTTAGACATAAGATCTTTCACCGCCTTGAAGATAGCCTTCAACGGGTTAGTGCTGTTCCGGAATTCCTCGGCATAAAATGCCGCTCGGGCACGACAAATGGCCCGGTGATAGAGCTTGACGGATGCGACATAAGTAGCTTTTTGCTCAGCCCCATATGTCTTCCGCCAGGCCCTCTCCGCCCGTCTACAGGCTCCCTTCAGAGCGCGCAAAGCGTCGTCATACCAGGGGCTTGACACTCGAGGGTTGATCTTCGTTGTTGCAACAGGTATCAAAACATCCAGAGCCCTAGTGAGCCAAGAGCAGAAGAGATCATATCCCTCCTCTACGTTGTTAAATGGGCCCAAAGGTTCCATTGACAGGAGATGGTAAAAGTCATCCAGCCTGAGTTTACTCCAGGGTCTCCTGGGTACCTGCTTGGCTGGAGAGGTGGAAATGTTGGAAGTCATAGGGCAGTAGATGGATACCAAAGAATGGTCAGACCACTCTACAGGAGCCACCGACGTGACTTTAGCCTCGGTCAAGTTGGTGAAAAAAGGGTCAAGAATATGTCCCCCGGAATGGGTAGGCTGGGAGACCAGCTGTAAAAGTTGAAAGGCCTCTAAGTCCGTAAGAATACTACGCGCTGTCAGACAGGATGGGGCATCAAAGTGCAAATTTAGATCGCCCAGAATGGAAAAATTGGCACAGGCAGTGACCAAGGTGGCAACAGTGTCCGGGAAAGCATTCCTGAACGCTACATCACTGCCCGGCGGACGATACACCACCATCCCAGAGAATGTAAATTCTGGGCTGACAGAGACTTTAAACGAGGCGCTTTCACAGCCAGCGATCTTAAGAATGGTCCACACACAGGAAAAACTAGATCTCACTATCAGGGCTATACCCCCACCTCTAGATAGCCTATTCGCAGTATACATGGAGTAGCCGAAAGGGCAGACTAGATTGGGAATGGCAGTGTCGGCTTCCTGAAGCCATGTTTCGGTTAAGGCCAAAATATCCGAGCTGTGCTCTTGAGTCTCGTGCAAATCTCCAGAAAGGCTGCAGCCCTAACTTAGAGCTGCACCACCATCTTGAGTATGTATTTCTTGACCAAGGAAGTTCAGCCCCGATGCCTAGGAGACAGGGGGAAAACTGTGGCCCCAACAGATTGTCCTCTGGGGGAATTGGTTTTCCTGACACCAGCACCGTGGCAGAATCTGACGGCGTAGAAAGAGATGGGGCCGCATCCAACCCCTCGGGGCCCGAGGGCTCACCAACAGGGTTGATCCGCTCTAATACGCAGTGCATGGCCCTGTAAAAAAACTTATTTTGAGCGGGAGTCGCTCCAGTTCCCAGAAATGGAGGGAGGCGCAAAATCGACTCTGGCTCTGCAGCACCGTGCCTAGAACGTCGGAACTCCTTACCTCTTTCAACGACGGACGCCAGTTGAGGTGAAGTTGAAGTCCACTTGAACTTCTTCGTCTTCTTGTGACTCTTCTCTGAGTGTTCAGATGATCTTGAATGGGAGGAAGAGGACTTAGGGCTCCGCGAGCGGTCCTGCAACCTCCTCTTCTTTGAACGGGACTGTGATCTCTACGGAGTCTCGCTTGACAGTGTCCAGTGCCGGGCCACAAGCAACTTCATGCCCGTTCCCTCAAGGTCTTTGGAGCCATTGCCTGTTATTCTGAACACGACTTTGAATCGTGGTCAGTTCAAGACACCACAGACATACACGGTGGGGATCGATAACCAACATGATGCAGGAACAAGTCCAGCACGGTTTAAAACCTGTCTTCCTAACCTGTCTTCCTAACCGACATCCCTCGCACACAAAGTTGTCAAACATATTGGCAAACGTCGAGAAAAAGCCTGCTAAAAAGCAGCAGAGTGGTAGCTCTTCCCGGACTGGCGCTTAACTGGCATGGAAAGAAAAGAACTGACATCCATGTGCCTGGGTGGTGCCTATCTAGGCACTGGGATGTCATAACCAACGCTACCGATAGCATCGATGACATGCGGAGTAAATAGAGCCACCCGACGTTGCGCGCAAGGGGTTTTGCTCTGCAAAAATGTCCACTTCCAGCCTGACGCCTGGGAATTTCAAAGGTAAGAAATCTACAGCTAGAAGTCTCTATCAGATACAATGCACGCCTGGTGTCCAGTTAATTAGGCTTCTTCTTTTTGGGGGTATAAAGAGGAAGGAAGATGGAAGAGTGATGGATTGGTCCAAGTGACAAGCAGATGCCACTTTTGTTAAGGAAGGGATTGGGCAAAAGGATTTGGCCACCCTCTCACGAAAGCAGGCCCACCCTGTGTGGGAGAGGAAGAGGTTCAATTGATAAGCATACCAAATTCTCCTTCCCCTGTCTTAGGCAATCATAATCATATGTGCTGGATCCTGCTGTACCTGACTTTTAACAGTAGTGGAATGAGCGGGAATGCGAAAAGCAGATCAGGTGAGTAGTTAAAGTACGAGTTACTTACCTTCAGTAACGATGTATCTGGTAGAGATGATTCTAGCCGCAGATTCCTTACCGTAGAATTATTCCAAGGCGTGAGGCTGGATCCGGAAAACGTTTTGCCATGACATCCCTGCGCACCGGGTGGGCGGCACCACGTGACTCCGCCCTGATGTCCTCCGCACCGTGAAGTCAGCGAGGATGGATGTATGTCACTACAACGCACACTTTTACAACGCATACCTTTACAACGTATTTTTTACAACGCAACATCCATTACAACGCATTCCATTACAACGCATGCCATTACAACAAAAATTAAAAAACTACATTTACAACGCATTCCATTACAACGCATAATACCTTTACAACACATACCATTACAAAGCATAACATTACATTGCATGTTTAGGTAAGTATTGGATAGTGTAGGGGTAAAATTTACTATTCTAACTCCAGGGGGTGCCACAATAGGGTAAGTGTTGGATAGTGTAGGGGTAAAAATTACTATTCTAACTCCAGGGGGTGCAACATTAGGGTAAGTGTTGGATAGTGCAGGGGTAAAAATTACTATTCTAACTCCAGGGGGTGCAACAGTAGGGTAAGTGTTGGATGGTAATGTTATGCGTTGTAATGGTATGCGTTGTAATGACTGCATTGTAAAGACATACGTTGTAGTGGTGTGCGTTGTAGTGTCATGCGTTGTAATGGTTGCGTTGGAATGGCATACGTTGTAATGGATGTTGCATTGTAAAAGTTTTGTTGTAATGGTAGTGCGTTGTAAAAGTTGTGTTGTAAAGGTTGTTTCCCGCGAGGATACATAAGTCCCACGTAAGTTTTCTTCGGAGAAATTTTCCGCGCCACAACGCGGAGCCATGACTAACCAAATACTGTGAGAATACCGGAACAGTGTGCAAAAAAGCCCCGCTAAACAGAAGGGAAAGAAACAATGGTGAGGAACAGAACCATCCGGAATAGAGCCAGGTACTGAGGCACCAAGATCTGGAATGAAAGAACAGGGCACCGCTACTGGAAAGCAATCCTGCAAACAAATACAACAGCCTCCCCGGGGCAGAAGCATGTGAAAATATACAGCAGACCAAGAAGTCTGCAGCCACTGCCCGAAACAGAAAGGGACACCAAGGTCAGAGCGTAGACCATGACCATTCAACCTCAGACAACAGCAGCAGGGAGAAAGTCTCCCAAACGCCAAAGTCGAGACCAGCCAAGGCACCTCAACACCAAAGACTGCCAAAGGCATAAGTGCAAGCAACAAAGGAAAGAAGAAGCACAAGCGAAACCCACACGGGAGATAAGGGTGCAAGTGCGCAGAGGTGCCTATAAAGTCAAGAATAGAACAACAACAAGGCAAGCATCCCCCGAAGTAGAGAGTAAGAAAGACACTCGCAAAAAGCAACTACCCAGAGGCAGTCGAGTGCAGAAGACCCAGAGGGCTCTCGCAGAACGGGGAGGAAGAACGGGTGGTGAAGGAATCTGCAGCTAGTATCGTCTCTACCAGATACATCGTTACTGAAGGTAAGTAACTCGTAAATCTGGTAGAGACTACTAGCTGCAGATTCCTTAACGTAGAATAGATACCCTAGCCATACCCAAAGGGGAGAAGGGTCTGCAAGAGAACATCATCAGCTCAGACGAGCACAAAACCCCCTGCAGGGGACCAGTCACAGGAACAGGGGAAAAAATAGCCCAGTCCACGCAACAGGGGATGAGTCACAGGCCCTAAGCCGAAGAGAACCTCAGGATCATGGAGGAACACTTGCCCCACCGTGGTGTATTAGAACAACAAAAGGGCAACCCAGCCATCGCCAACAGGAGAAGCAGGGGTAATACAAAGAGGACAAATACACCTCAAGCCCAGTCAACGAACCAAGGACCTCCACCGGAAGCCCCAAGATACCGACAACACAGAGAAAGAAAAGCCATCTACAGACTCCAAGGAGAAGAGGCAGAAGCGCGTCAAAGCCATCCACCAGGACACCTACCCAGTGATAAGGGCAGCCGAGCCCATCACAGCCTAAAGACAAGACAGAACGGCACCTCGGTAATAAGGCAGGTGGAAGAATAAGAATGTAATCTCAGAATGGTGCCGCAGGACAGAGCAGGAGCACCAAAGCCCATGCCAAGGCCTCCGGCCACAGAACAGAAGAGCAGGCGGGGGCAGCCCGCCACTGACCACACTATGAAACTGAACGCCCGGACCACGTCGGACCCAGATCAAGGGCACGGGCAGTAAACCGTCCCGAACGACTCCTAAAGGAAAAAGCCCCGGACATAACTGATCCACAAAGCAGTGTGATCAGCTAGAAGAGAAGAGGTGCAGAAGAACAGCGGGTCGGCACAGGCAACACAGCCAACAACAGACAACACCACGGAGCGGCACGCCCAGGACAAGCCAGACACCAGCCAAGGAAAGCAGCAAGGCAGACCAAGAGGGGTCCAGACACGCCCCAAGGAGGGGCCCGCACCCATGGCCCACAAAAGAAGCGGAACCAGGCAGAGCTACGATGCAAGGTTGCAGACAGCAGAACAGGCCGGCGACACAGCGACCCCGGAGAAGGACAGACCGGGGCGCAACTCAAGTCATTACAAGCCATCAGCAAGAGGATCGCACCTGCAACCTACTGTGACGCCACGGACAGCAGAGGCCTGAAGGCTACCATACCTCCCCAGCTCATATCAGAGCTATATAATAGCTACCAGAATGCCACATAGGGCAAGGTAAGTCCCAAACATTGGAACCCCCTTATGAAAAACTTTCCACAGCAGAGGACAAACAGAAAAGATCTGCGGAGAGCCCGTAAGCCGCTTGACCAATCAGCCAACAACATCACAGAGAAGACCTAATCTCAGGTCAAAAAAAGTTCACTATAAACCAAACACCACAATTTGAAAAAATGGCCGGACCAGCAGCCAACAGCACCAAAGTCCTAACGAAAGGGCTTCAAGGCGCATCAATCACAACTGAGAACACCTACCAAAACCAGACCAACTCACAGGTCATTGAGAGGGAGAAGAAGGAGGAGGAGGACGACGTAGTCCCGCCAGGAACCTCTGAATGGCCAAGTCCGCAGGGGCGTGTAACAGCTTAGCACCATCAAAGGGAAGGACCACCAGCCGTTCCTGAACGTTCTCCGGGAACACGTTATCCAGAAGCCAGGGGTGTCGAGTCAACGCAGGGCGACTGCTGAAGCCATGTTATGACCAAGCCCCTTCGAAATGTCCGGAGCGGACCGAAGAATAAATGTCACCAGTTCCAGGCCATCCAAAACGAGGTGCCTCAGATCAACACAGGCACCCTCCTGAGAAACAGCTAACAGAACGGGCAACCCTCAGAAGTCTCGGATTTCAATAATGGGGGACAGTGTTGAAAGGTTGGAGAAACTGGCTGTGTTACTGCCGGGGCAGGAGGACTATAAGGCTGTGGATGTTTTTGAGGAGCCTGGGGCTTCGCCCCCAAATGGAACGCAGCCTCCAACGCCCAGCGTGGTACCTTCTCCATTTAACCAGGATATCGTGGATGAAGTAGTTGAGCCCGCTAGACCTTTGGCGTTGCCCGTACACGATAAGGGGAAGAGGGGTGGCTGCTGTCGGAAGGGGAAGAATGTCACCCTGTCCAAACGCTCTAAGAAGCAAGAACGCAGAGGGCTGGGGTTAAGATAACATTCCCCTCCAACCCCCACCACAGAGGAAGTATCAACTGAGGGGATTTTGCCAAGCATAACATCAGAAGAGGGGTGCTGCTTCCCAACCTATAAGAGTAATGCGCCGAGCACGGCTGTCCCTGATTACTCTATCATTATTACTAATACGCTCACTAGCCTTTTAGCCCCCCTGCTAAGTATAGTTGAAGGATTGGGCACAAGACTGGATAAGCTAGAGCAAACAACACTTGATAATTTTTGCTCGCTTAAAAATCTGATTAAATTGCAGACTAGAGTGAGCGAGAATAATATGGTGGGGGAGGTAGGGAAATCACTCACTGTACCCCAGGGCCAGACGCTGGCTCCATCTATTGCACTCTCAGTGGGGGGGGGAAACAGCTCCTTCCCTAGCCACAGTTCCTCCTGTACCCTCTGCAGGATGTTACCCTAAATCTAAACAAAAACCCCCTGTTCTTCCTAAAACCCAACCCCAAAAACTCTCCCAACCTAAAGCAGTAGACAAAGTGGATCCGCCTAAGGCCAACCAAATAGTGGAGGGGGTAGAGAAAGTAAAGGGCAGTAGTCCTAGCCCTGCATCTATCCCCAACAAGAACAAGACAACTCTTGTGCCACCTGTAGTTGGTCCCCAGAGGCAGCCACAAAGGAGGCACTCGGCAAACCTTCCACCGGACTGTCATCCCTATGTGGCTGTTTTGGTAAAAGTTTCCCCATTGAAGGTAAACCAGACAGAAACACACCAGATGTTAAAAAACAAATGTATTCATTGGTTAATATAAAAAAAACCCTTACCCCCCGGTGTGGACGGGCTGATATTAGCCGTCCGTAGAGTGGATTGGGTGGGTCAAGGTAAGAAGCATCTGGAGGGGGACTGCATTATTGTCAACTTCCAGGACCCTAGGGTGGCAGGATTAATTTGTGCCTCGGGCCAAGAGGGAGTTAGCGAGGGTGTACAAGCAGTGGATCTGTCCTATTTTTACCCCAGGCCTGTGTCTAAATCACAAAAACTGGGTGTGATTGTTAATCCTCTTTCTCAAAGTATGGGTGTTTGTTGGCCAGCGGAACCTTTGTCTTACCCCCAGGTCGGCTGGATTGCTCCCAATTGGAATCTGGGGGGGTGTTGACCTGAGGGAGTCGAGGGGCTGCTTGGGGAGGAATTGTATAGTGTAACTATCAATCCGAAACAGACGCCCAATTCCACTTCCCTGGAGGAATTACCGCTATTATCAAATGTTATAGCGGAAGCTAACAGGCCCCAAACCTCCAGTCCTTGTCTGGGAGCTGATGGTCCACGGGCGGGCTTGCCCCCCTGTCCTGCTCCTGTGAGCAGTGGTGCTGCGCCTGTAGTGGACACTGATCTCAGGGTCTCTAGCTGGAATGTGGCTGGAATCACTAGGAAGCTACAACTGCCAGATTGGAATGCTTTGGTAGAGGAATATGCTATATGCATCTTCCAGGAGACCTGGAGCATGGATCCTGTGCACAGAGCAGGTTATGCAACCAGCTCTGTGCCGGCTATATGCTCGTCTTCTAAGAAAGGACGTCCTTTGGGTGGTCTTTTAATCTGGGTGTCAGCGTCTTTAAACTGTAGGATAGTGGAGTGTCGAACGGGTTGTCCTGACATTCAAAATATAATCTTAAAAGACTCCCGGAACCGAGCCGTGCTGAATATTTTTAATATTTATGCACGCAGTACTAAAGGGGGTAGCCATTCACCAACTATTAAAATTCTGGAGGGTCTTCTAAAAACAACTCCCCATAAATCTTGCACTATGGTTGCAGGTGACATTAACTGTACATTCGAGCCCTTGGGCTCGGATGTTTCCTTGCACCAGGAAGAGCTGGATAGTGCTAGAGGGATTCCGGGCCTAGAGATACAACCAATCAGAAGGTGGTCGCAGGTGGCCCTCCAAGTATACTCTCTTTCTATTGAATTCGAGCTACGGGCAGTGAATGGCAGGACAAAATCAGACAAGGGGGGGGCTCACACATATAACAGACCAAACCACACATCGCGGATTGATTATATCATGCTCGATGTGGGTTTATGGAGTGAGTTAAAAGATATGGTCGTGGTTCCCACCATAGAGAGTGACCACAATCTACTCTCTCTTACATTGGGGTGTTGGTGGGCACCAGGAAGGGAGGGTGCACCCACCTCTCGTCTGGAGGGACTTGGCGAATCGCAAGTTGCCCCCTGCGGGAGGCGACTAAAGTGGGAAAAACTTTCACTTTCCAAGAAGAGTGTTGAACAGGTAATGCTTGTCCTTTCTAAAACCCAACAAAGTTTAGATTCATCCCTGGGGGGAGTGGGTGCAGCCTGTGGGGAGTTTCGAATTCTGACAGAGACTCTAACAAGTTTATTTACTGTCCCATTAAGTGGCCGGGAGGGAAAATCAAAGCAAACCCAAGCAAAGGGATGGTATACCCACACATGTAGAGTGTTAAAAACAAGGCTGGTAGAAGCGGTAAAATCTAATTCCCCATCCAGAGTGAAAGAAGCAAGGAGATTGTACTCTAGGTCAATCTCTGTTGCTAAGAGGGAATGGGAGGAAAAATTTTGGGAGGACCTGCTAGTGGCCAGTAGAAACAAAAGACTCAAGAGGGTTCTGGCTACTCGTGGGGAAGCGTAGCAGGCCCAATGACACTCTAAGGACTTGTAATATCCCCTCCCAGAGTTGGGGCAATCATTTTGGGGCACTTTATGCACTTGGAGAAGGGGTTCCGTTTGAAACTGTTCCCCTATCACCCTCCCTTGAGCCAGCTATTTTAGATCTGTTTACCCCTCAGGAGGTTGAGAATGTCGTTCAGTGGGTGGCACCCCGGAAGGCGGCAGGACCGGATGGCCTGCCTGGAGACTTGTTGAAGGCTTACCCAACGGAGTGGGGGAAAATAATATCGGCAGTACTTAACGATATTATGAAGGGTGGGCCGGTCCCCGATTCTTGGAAAGGGGCAGTGGTAGTCCCCATTTTCAAAAAAGGCTGAAGGAATAGCCCTGGGAACTACAGACCTATTAGCCTCCTTGACTTCTCACAGAAAGTAGCGGGAAAGGTGCTCCTGGGGCGTATTCTGCATTGGGTCAATGAGAATAGAATACTCTCCGATTATCAAGCTGGGTTTCGCACAGGAACAGGAACCGTGGAGCAGGCGTTTAGGTTGGCCCTTATCAATTGGAAGGTGGTGGTACTGGGCAAGGGCAGTCTTTATTTAGCCTTTATTGACTTGAAGACTGCCTTTGACCTAGTACCTCGGGGACGGCTGTGGGAGGCTTTATACAACATGGGGATGCCTCCCTATATGTTATCCCTGCTTATCAAGCTGCACGAAGGAAATTTTGCCCAGGTACGGTGGGGGAGCAACGGTGAGACAACGGAGAAGATCCCAGTGTTAAGAGGTGTGAGACAAGGCTGCGTGTTGGCCCCCACCCTGTTTTCGCTGTACGTTAATGGGGTGGTTGATCATCTTCAAAAGGAACCGGCTGACGCCCCTTGCTTGGGGGGTGTACGAGTGCCGACTCTGCTTTTTGCGGACGACACTCTATTAATTTCGAAAACCCCTCAAGGACTGCAGAAACTACTCAACCGCTTCCAGAACTTTTGTGACGCTCGAGGTCTTGTCATTAATGTAGACAAAACAAAGTACTTAATTCTACATCCCCCGAGGAAGCTCGGAAGCCCTCCTGTTCTCAATTCCATACCTCTGGAGAGAGTTTCCCAATTTGATTATCTGGGCCTTCGTTTAACAGATAGCATGAGCTGGTCCACGCATATAGACAAAATGCTTCTAAGTCACAAGAGAGTGGGTGGCGCTCTGTTGAGAGAATTTCGGGAGTCACCCAGACATAGAATAGCGCCAGTCCTCGAAATCTATAAGGCAAAAGGTGTTTCGGCGGCCCTATATGGGGCGGAGCTATGGGGACATGAAAATCTGGACTCTCTGGAAAAAGCTGAGAATAGGTTTCTGAAGGACCTCCTTTGTTTGCCCTCAATGACACCAACAGTTCCCGTCCTATTAGATACGGGCTGTAAGAGCATTAAAAATCAAGCACGTTTACGCCCGCTCTTACTGTGGTCCCGGATCTGGAGGGTGGAGGAACTGAAATCCTATGCAAATGGATTAATTGAGATAATGAATATGGCCGGCTGGGCCAAAATCAAATGGCTGAGGGACACCAAGAAACTATTACATGACCTTAGCCTTGGTGAACATTGGAGCGCAAAAACGTCACCCCCAAAAGATGTCTTGAAGAAACTCTACTGGGATTGGGCTGCGGGTCAGCTAATTATGAACTCTTCCCACTGTAATACCACGAGATCCTTTTTGCTCCTAGAGGATATGGCAAGATACGAATCCTATTTTGATTTTATCACCTTCCCAGCCGACAGGGCACTGTATTTCAAATTTAGAGTGGGTATTCTCCCAATTGGTGCTTTTACATCGAAATGGAAATCTGGTGCTCCTTTGTCCCCGTTTTGTGCCCATTGTCCCACTAGACCTGAAACGGTGGCTCATATTTTGTTTGAGTGCCCGGACTATCTAAGACCAAGGAAATACTGGCTCAAGCCCCTTTTGTCCAATATGGGAACACGCAGTCACCTGGTTGCCCTTCGCATTCTAATGTCAGATACCTCCCATGTTATTGTTTGTGGTGTCTCTAAATTTTTTAAACAATTTTGGCTGATTCGTTCCAAGAGGCTGTCAATTTCTGTTTAATTGTACTCTTAATTAATTTATTCGGGAGTTTACCCGGTTCTTAACTTTTTAATGATGTATGCATTGACTAGCTGGATGTCTTGAAATGTTTTTACTGTATGCAATTTGCTTTCAAGATACTTGTTTATCGAATAAAAGCTTACAACAAAAAAAAACACAGGCACCCTCCTGAGAAACAGCTAACAGAAGGGACTCCGCCGAATCCCCCAAACAAGAAGTGGTCCTGGCCAAAACACAAAGAGTTTTCAGGGCCCGTAAAGCCGCACTGGTGGATGCAAAATATTGCGCCCCTAGGAATCCAGCCAGCAGGCCTCCCGCGACGGGGAAAACAACATCGATGGCAGGGAGGGAAAGCAGTCTGCAACAGAGGGCCCCCGTTAGAGGGGTGGAAGGAAAAACACACAGGATCACCCGGCGCAGGATGGTGGCGGTGCAGAAGGTGTTGGCACATCTTGTCCCACGTGGTGGGATGGCCCCAAGCCCCCAAAAGAGAAGAATAAAGCGAAGCCTCGAAGGGAAGCAGCAGCTCCCTACCACCAGAGCCCTGATGGCAGACTTCCAGAAGGTGATCCGGAGTGAAATGGGCAGCCGGATTACCCATGCGCAAAATTCCTGCAGCCACGGAAACAGCACAAACAAAGGCAGCACCCGCTTCCGTAGGGCCCCGCGGTGGAGAAAGCAGCTCCTTTGTGGGCGATGGCTGCAAACTAAGGCGGCCGTCCCCCAGATCAACCGGAGGATGGAAAGGCCAAGTCTGGAAAGGAGGAAGTGGGCTGAGGAGTTTGGAACCTGCGGTTCAACGACGGACGCCAGTTGAGGTGAAGTTGAAGTCCACTTGAACTTCTTCGTCTTCTTGTGACTCTTCCCCGAGTGTTCAGATGATCTTGAATGGGAGGAAGAGGACTTAGGGCTCCGCGAGCGGTCCTGCAACCTCCTCTTCTTTGAACGGGACTGTGACCTCTATGGAGTCTCGCTTGACAGTGTCCACTGCCGGGCCACAAGCAACTTCATGCCCGTTCCCTCAAGGTCTTTGGAGCCATTGCCGTTATTCTGAACACGACTTTGAATCGTGGTCAGTTCAAGACACCACAGACATACACGGTGGGGATCGATAACCAACATCATGCAGGAACAAGTCCCGCACGGTTTAAAACCTGTCTTCCTAACCTGTCTTCCTAACCGACATCCCTCGCACACAAGTTGTCAAAAATATTGGCAAACGTCGAGAAAAAGCCTGCTAAAAAGCAGCAGAGTGGTAGCTCTTCCCGGACCGGCGCTTAACTGGCATGGAAAGAGAAGAATTGACGTCCATGTGCCTGGGTGGTGCCTATCTAGGCACTGGGATTTCATAACCAACGCTACCGATAGCATCGATGACATGCGGAGTAAATAGAGCCACCCGACGTTGCGCGCAAGTGGTTTTGCTCTGCAAAAATGTCCACTTCCAGCCTGACGCTTGGGAATTTCAAAGGTAAGAAATCTACAGCTAGAAGTCTCTATCAGATACAATGCACGCCTGGTGTCCAGTTAATTAGGCTTCTTCTTTATGGGGGTATAAAGAGGAAGGAAGATGGAAGAGTGATGGATTGGTCCAAGTGACAAGCAGATGCCACTTTTGTTAAGGAAGGGATTGGGCAAAAGGATTTGGCCACCCTCTCACGAAAGCAGGCCCACCCTGTGTGGGAGAGGAAGAGGTTCAATTGATAAGCATACCAAATTCTCCTTCCCCTGTCTTAGGCAATCATAATCATATGTGCTGGATCCTGCTGTACGTCCTGCAGGACTTTTAACAGTAGTGGAATGAGCGGGAATGCGAAAAGCAGATCAGGTGAGTAGTTAAAGTACGAGTTACTTACCTTCAGTAACGATGTATCTGGTAGAGATGATTTTAGCCGCAGATTCCTTACCGTAGAATTATCCCCAGACATGAGACTGGATCCGGAAAACGTTTTGCCATGGCATCCCTGCGCGCCGGGTGGGCGGCACCACGTGACTCCGCCCTGATGTCCTCCGCACCGTGAAGTCAGCGAGGATGGATGTATGTCACTACAACGCACACTTTTACAACGCATACCTTTACAACGCATTTTTTACAACGCAACATCCATTACAACGCATTCCATTACAACGCATGCCATTACAACGAAAATTAAAAAACTACATTTACAACGCATTCCATTACAACGCAGAATACCTTTACAACACATACCATTACAACGCATAACATTACATTGCATGTTTAGGTAAGTATTGGATAGTGTAGGGGTAAAAATTTACTATTCTAACTCCAGGGGGTGCAACAGTAGGGTAAGTGTTGGATAGTGTAGGGGTAAAAATTACTATTCTAACTCCAGGGGGTGCAACATTAGGGTAAGTGTTGGATAGTGTAGGGGTAAAAATTACTATTCTAACTCCAGGGGGTGCAACAGTAGGGTAAGTGTTGGATGGTAATGTTATGCGTTGTAATGGTATGCGTTGTAATGACTGCGTTGTAAAGACATACGTTGTAGTGGTGTGCGTTGTAGTGTCATGCGTTGTAATGGTTGCGTTGTAATGGCATGCGTTGGAATGGATGTTGCATTGTAAAAGTTTTGTTGTAATGGTAGAACGTTGTAAAAGTTGTGTTGTAAAGGTTGTTTCCCGCGAGGATACATAAGTCCCACCTCGGTACGCCTACGTAAGTTTTCTTCAGAGAAATTTTCCGCGCCACAACGCGGAGCCATCACTAACCAAATACTGTGAGAATACCGGAACAGTGTGCAAAAAAGCCCCGCTAAACAGAAGGGAAAGAAACAATGGTGAGGAACAGAACCATCCGGAATAGAGCCAGGTACTGAGGCACCAAGATCTGGAATGAAAGAACAGGGCACTGCTACTGGAAAGCAATCCTGCAAACAAATACAACAGCCTCCCCGGGGCAGAAGCATGTGAAAATATACAGCAGACCAAGAAGTCTGCAGCCACTGCCCGAAACAGAAAGGGACACCAAGGTCAGAGCGTAGACCATGACCATTCAACCTTAGACAACAGCAGCAGGGAGAAAGTCTCCCAAACGCCAAAGTCGAGACCAGCCAAGGCACCTCCACCCCAAGGACTGCCAAAGGCATAAGTGCATATTGCAAAAAACACAGTTGATGGACAGCATGTAGAACAATGTCATACATTCACCCCAGTACAAGGATCTGGGCCTAAATCCATCGTTTTTTTGCACTCCACACCACCCTGGGTTAGACACTGGCTACATGCAAATCAGCTCTGACCCTGTGCGTCATGGGAACAGTCCAGTCCGAACTACCAAGCCATGTCTTTCCCAGACCGGAATCAAGCATTCAAGGACCGGTTTCTGGCTATCAGCCTTCATCAGCCTGGATAGCTTGACTCCAGTGGTGTGGAGAGCCTGGGACTCACGTCAGAGCATACCCAGCCCACTCGGGGTGAAAATTGCAAAAAACACAGTTGATGGACAGAATGTAGAACAATGTCATACATTCACCCCAGTACAAGGATCTGGGCCTAAATCCATCTATTTTTTGCACTCCACACCACCCTGGGTTAGACACTGGCTATATGCAAATCAGCTCTGACCCTGTGCCGCATGGGAACAGTCCAGTCCGAACTACCAAGCCATGTCTTTCCCAGACCGGAATCAAGCATCCAAGGACCGATTTCTGGCTATCAGCCTTCATCAGCCTAGATAGCTTGACTCCAGTGGTGTGGAGAGCCTGGGACTCATGCCTGAGCATACCCAGCCCACTCGGGGTGAAAATTGCAAAAAACACAGTTGATGGACAGAATGTAGAACAATGTCATATATTCACCCCAGTACAAGGATCTGGGCCTAAATCCATCGTTTTTTTGCACTCCACACCACCCTGGGTTAGACACTGGCTATATGCAAATCAGCTCTGACCCTGTGCCTCATGGGAACAGTCCAGTCCGAACTACCAAGCCATGTCTTTCCCAGACCGGAATCAAGCATCCAAGGACCGGTTTCTGGCTATCAGCCTTCATCAGCCTGGATAGCTTGACTCCAGTGGTGTGGAGAGCCTGGGACTCACGTCTGAGCATACCCAGCCCACTCGGGGTGAAAATTGCAAAAAACACAGTTGATGGACAAAATGTAGAACAATGTCATACATTCACCCCAGTACAAGGATCTGGGCCTAAATCCATCATTTTTTTGCACTCCACAGCACCCTGGGTTAGACACTGGCTAAATGCAAATCAGCTCTGACCCTGTGCCTCATGGGAACAGTCCAGTCCGAACTACCAAGCCATGTCTTTCCCAGACCGGAATCAAGCATCCAAGGACCGGTTTCTGGCTATCAGCCTTCATCAGCCTGGATAGCTTGACCCCAGTAGTGTGGAGAGCCTGGGACTCACGTCTGAGCATACCCAGCCCACTCGGGTGAAAATTGCAAAAAACACAGTTGATGGACAGAATGTAGAACAATGTCATACATTCACCCCAGTACAAGGATCTGGGCCTAAATCCATCGTTTTTTTGAACTCCACACCACCCTGGGTTAGACACTGGCTATATGCAAATCAGCTCTGACCCTGTGCCTCATGGGAACATTCCAGTCCGAACTACCAAGCCAAGTCTTTCCCAGACCGGAATCAAGCATCCAAGGACCGGTTTCTGGCTATCAGCCTTCATCAGCCTGGATAGCTTGACTCCAGTGGTGTGGAGAGCCTGGGACTCACGTCTGAGCATACCCAGCCCACTCCGGGTGAAAATTGCAAAAAACACAGTTGATGGACAGGACTGTTCCCATGACCCTGTGACCCAATGTATCAACTGTGTTTTTTGCAATTTCACCCTGAGTGGGCTGATGATGCTCAGACGTGAGTCCCAGGCTCTCCACACCACTGGAGTCGAGCTATCCAGGCTGAAGAAGGCTGATAGCCAGAAACCGGTCCTTGGATGCTTGATTCCGGTCTGGTAAAGACATGGCTTGGTGGTTCGGACTGGACTGTTCCCATGAGGCACAGGGTCAGAGCTGATTTGCATATAGCCATTGTCTAACCCAGGGTGGTGTGGAGTGCAAAAAAATGATGGATTTAGGCTCAGATCCTTGTACTAGGGTGAATGTATGACATTGCTCTACATTCTGTCCATCAACTGTGTTTTTTGCAATTTTACTCCGAGTGGGCTGGGGATGCTCAGACGTGAGTCCCAGGCTTTCCACACCACTGGAGTCAAGCTATACAGGCTGAAGAAGGCTGATAGCCAGAAACCGGTCCTTGGATGCTTGATTCCGGTCTGGGAAAGACATGGCTTGGTAGTTCGGACTGGACTGTTCCCATGAGGCACAGGGTCAGAGCTGATTTGCATATAGCCAGTGTCTAACCCAGGGTGGTGTGGAGTGCACAAAAACGATGGATATAGGCCCAGATCCTTGTACTGGGGTGAATGTATGACATTGTTCTACATTCTGTCCATCAACTGTGTTTTTTGCAATTTCACCCCGAGTGGGCTGGGGATGCTCAGACGTGAGTCCCAGGCTCTCCACACCACTGGAGTCAAGCTATCCAGGCTGAAGAAGGCTGATAGCCAGAAACCGGTCCTTGGATGCTTGATTCCGGTCTGGGAAAGACATGGCTTGGTAGTTCGGACTGGACTGTTCCCATGAGGCACAGGGTCAGAGCTGATTTGCATATAGCCAGTGTCTAACCCAGGGTGGTGTGGAGTGCAAAAAAACGATGGATTTAGGCCCAGATCCTAGTACTGGGGTGAATGTATGACATTGTTCTACATTCTGTCCATCAACTGTAAAAATAGCCCCGTCCATGCAACAGGGGATGAGTCACAGGCCCTAAGCCAAAGAGAACCTCAGGATCATGGACGAACACTTGGCCCACCGTGGTGTATTAGAACGACAAAAAGGGCAACCCAGACATCACCAACAGGAGAAGCAAGGGTAATACGAAGAGGCCAAATACACCTCAAGCCCAGTCAACGTACCAAGGACCTCCACCGGAAGCCCCAAGATACCGACAACACAGAGAAAGAAAAGCCATCTACAGACTCCAAGGAGAAGAGGCAGAAGTGCGTCAAAGCCATCCACCAGGACACCTACTCAGTGATGAGGGCAGCTGAGCCCATCACAGCCTAAAGACAAGACAGAACGGCACCTCGGTAATAAGGCAGGTGGAAGAATAAGAATGTAATCTCAGAATGGCCCCGCAGGACAGAGCAGGAGCACCAAAGCCCATGCCAAGGCCCCTGGCCACAGAACAGAAGAGCAGGCGGGGGCAGCCCGCCACTGACCACACTATGAAACTGAACGCCCGACCCACGTCGGACCCAGATCAAGGGCACGGCCAGTAAACCGTCCCGAACGACTCCTAAAGGGAAAAGCCCCGGACATAACTGATCCACAAAGCAGTGTGATCAGCTAGAAGAGAAGAGGTGCAGAAGAACAGCGGGTCGGCACAGGCAACACAGCCAACAACAGACAACACCACAGAGAGGCACGCCCAGGACAAGCCAGACACCAGCAGAGGAAAGCAGCAAGGCAGACCAAGAGGGGTCAGGACACGCCCCAAGGAGGGGCCCGCACCCATGTCCCACAAAAGAAGCGGAACCAGGCAGAGCTACGATGCAAGGTTGCAGACAGCAGAACAGGCCGGCGACAGAGCGACCCCGGGGAAGGACAGACCGGGGCGCAACTCAAGTCATTACAAGCCATCAGCAAGAGGATCGCACCTGCAACCTACTGTGACGCCACGGAGAGCAGAGGCCTGAAGGCTACCATACCTCCCCAGCACATATCAGAGATATATAATAGCTACCAGAACGCCACATAGGGCAAGGTAAGTCCCAAACATGGGAACCCTCCTATGAAAAACTTTCCACAGCAGAGGACAAACAGAAAATATCTGCAGAGAGCCCGCAGGCCGCTTGACCAATCAGCCAACAACATCACAGAGAAGACCTAATCTCAGGCCAAAAAAAGTTCACTATAAACCAAACACCACAATTTGAAAAAATGGCCGGACCAGCAGCCAACAGCACCAAAGTCCTAACGAAACGGCTTCAAGGTGCATAAATCACAACTGAGAACACCTACCAAAACCAGACCAACTCACAGGTCATTGAGAGGGAGAAGAAGGAGGAGGAGGACGACGTAGCCCCGCCAGGAACCTCTGAATGGCCAAGTCTGCTGGGGCGTGTAACAGCTTAGCACCATCGAAGGGAAGGACCACCAGCCGTTCCTGAACGTTCTCCGAGAACACGTTATCCAGAAGCCAGGGGTGTCGAGTCAACGCAGGGCGACTGCTGAAGCCATGTTATGACCAAGCCCCTTCGAAATGTCCAGAGCGGACCGAAGAATAAATGTCACCAGCTCCAGGCCATCCAAAACGAGGTGCCTCAGATCAACACAGGCACCCTCCTGAGAAACAGCTAACAGAAGGGACTCCGCCGAATCCCACAAACAAGAAGTGGCCCTGGCCAAAACACAAAGATTTTTCAGGGCCCGTAAAGCTGCACTGGTGGATGCAAAATATTGCGCCCCTAGGAATCCAGCCAGCAGGCCTCCCGCGACGGGGAAAACAACATCGATGGCAGGGAGGGAAAAGCAGTCTGCAACAGAGGGCCCCCGGTAGAGGGGTGGAAGGAAAGACACACAGGATCACCCGGCGCAGGATGGTGGCGGTGCAGAAGGTGTTGGCACACCTTGTCCCACGTGGCAGGATGGCCCCAAGCCCCCAAAAGAGAAGAATAAAGCGAAGCCTCGAAGGGAAGCAGCAGCTCCCTACCACCAGAGCCCTGATGGCAGACTTCCAGAAGGTGATCCGGAGTGAAATGGGCAGCCGGATTACCCATGCGCAAAATTCCTGCAGCCACGGAAACAGCACAAACAAAGACAGCACCCGCTTCCGTAGGGCCCCGCGGTGGAGAAAGCAGCTCCTTTGTGGGCGACGGCTGCAAGCTAAGGCGGCCATCCCCCAGATCAACCGGAGGATGGAAAGGCCAAGTCTGGAAAGGAGGAAGGGGGGCTGAGGAGTTTGGAACCTGCGGTGTCTCCAGCGAAGAATGCTGCCGCATTGACAGGGAAGAGCCGCCCTTAGATGAGTTTGGGGAAAAAGCCACTATGCGGCGGCCCGTCTCCGGAAAGGACGAAACCAGCAAGTGCCCAACCTCTGGAGAAGAGGAGGCGTCCGAAGATGAGTCAACAACCCAACACCGGCCTGTAGAGTCCGCAACCGAAGTCAAGTCAACGTCTACCGGTGCCGAAGAAGATGCCAGAATGACCTCTGCCGCAACACGCGGCACAGGAGACCGAAGCAGAAGCAAAGCCGGGGCGGCTAAAGAACGGGTCCAAAAATGCATCGACTCGACCTCCAACGAGGGCACCACGATGACACGCCCCAACTCCCAGCCAGCCCCTGCGGTGCCGCCAGAAACCGCCGGCGCACAAGTGACGCCACCTCGGCTTCGGACAATGCCGCTGCCTGCCCCTAGGACCGAGGGGGTCTCACGGACACGCCCCGAGCCCAGGCAACATCCTGTGACACCACAGGGACCCCCGTGGGGGATTGCGGTGAGGCCAAGGTGCCGTGGTCCGAAGGGGGAACCCCACAGGGCCACACCCCAACGTCACCACATCCTCCAAACCTGGATCCGAACCAGCTGACGCTGCAGAAGGCCCCGCGCATGGAAAGGGAACCGCAGATGTCCCAGGAGGGGAAGGAGGAGAAGGAGAAGCCAACAAGGCCTGCAAGGCCGCCGCATAGGCCTCCATCTGGGCTCTAGTCGCCCCCACGCCGGGGAACGGCTGATAGGGTGCCGACGCGCGGGCCGCATCACCCGTGGAGAGCCAACGCCCCCAACAGGCCCGGAACTAGCCCTCGGGGACAAGCTGCAACACTTACCAACAGGTGAGCGACACTTTTGCGGCCTGGGAGGAGGACGATGCTGAAGACGTAGGCGGCGGTTCTTGAATCCATCCGCAGGGGACTGACGCGGTGACGATGCCGACCTAGACATGCGTGCCAAAAGGGGTTTCATCCGGCGCTCCCGCCAGGGCTTCGGTTTCATCTGCTGACATGCCTCACAATCTGTAGCATCTTGATGCTCCCCCAAACACCACATGCAGATGGGGTGAGGATCCATCGCCGCCATCCGGCGTGTTTGAGAAGTTGGCCTGGCATATGATGTCCACTATTCTAGTGGGCACCTTGCACCAGTCCAAACGACCCTTATTGATGGTAGGTTTAAGACAACCTTTATTGAAAGCTATAATAGTGGTAGCTGTGGAGCGCAACCTTTGGGCTAAGTACTGAAGGAATGTAAAGCAGCTTGTTTTACCAGTCTATAATCTCTTGAATGATCAAATGAAAGTACACCACACAAGGTATATAAATAAAATATATGTATTTATTCTAAACACAACCCCTCTAGTCTCTTTATGAGGCTAGAGGCCAAAGTATAATACAAGAACTTTAAATAGCACACAGTAAATAGTACAGATACGTTATGCCCTAGGGGCCTCACAACCCATATACTAAAATAGTGGTATGAGAACCACGTGAGGGATAGAAGTGAGGCCTAGGGGCTGTAGAACCGCTGGGGCAACCAGCACCCACCCAAAGTAGGGATGCAGAAGACCCATGGGGGACACGTGCAGTGTCTAAACACTGTCGCGAATCACCATTGACTTCTATGGAGAAAGTTTAAGTTACAAAGTTAAAGATTTAGGACACTTAGCAGTGGAATGCGAGGGAACCCCTTCAGTACTGGACATTTCGAGAGTCAAGACCCACGGGAGCACTGAAGTACTCGTGTTACCTCACCCAGGGAAGCCGGGTGCATATGTGTCTTTTCGTGTCGGGTTTTGTTGTCGATTCCTGTAGAGAGCTGCAAAGAAGTGCTGCAGGCGACCAGGAGCAAAGTGTCCAGATGGATCCAAGGGTGGATCGGATGTCAGAAGAACCTGAAAGCAGAGGGCACAGAGTCTGGGTCACTAGCCAGTGACCAAGGTGGTGACAAAAAGATGCTAGCCAATGTCGGGTGCTTTGAGGCCACAGCCAGACTAAAGTCGAAAAACCAGTGAAACACAGCAAAAAGTGGGGGTAACCATAGGAAGCAGATCCTACTCTCCTACAGCGTGCAGAAGATGAGCCCGTCTTAAAGCCCGAAGGCATTCACACACTCTTCCCAGAAATGCGTTTCAGAAACGAAAAGAGAAGGCCCAAAACAGGCCAGAAACACAAAACCAGATCCGCATTGCAAGCGGAAAAGGAGAAAACTGACGTAGGCGGGCCAGGGTTGGGACTTATGTATCCTCGCTGACGTCACAGACGCGGAGGATGTCAGGGCAGAGTCACATGGTGCCGTCCCTCTGGCACGCAGGGATGCTGTGGCAAAAAGGTTTTCGGATCCAGTCTCAAGCCTTGGGATAATTCTACGTTCAGGAATCTGCAGCTAGTAGTCTCTATCAGATTCTGAACACATCTCCAGGGAACAAATCAGTGGGTCAACACGTGCAGAGTGGTCCAGAGGGAACAAGAACAGATATGCATCATTTTCTGAAGGAAAGGGCTCAATCTCTGCAAGGTCAGCCAACAGAGTTCAGAACTCCATATGAACAAGTTACTTACCTTCAGTAACGATGTATCTGTACAAGACATATATTAGTTGTAGGAAGGTGGATACCTGACAATGGTCACCCCAGATTTTTTGCCTAGTGTTTAGCTGGTTTTCGACTTAGTTTGCCTGGGATCCTGCTAATCAGGACCCCAGGCTATCTGCTCTCACTGTAAAATGGACTCCATGTACCTTAGGTACATCTCCAATTGGATATTGGGTCACCTTATGAGCCCCTGTATAGTGTACCTTAGGTGCCCAGGGCATAGGTGCCTCCAAGGCCTACCAGGGGCTGCAGCATATCTTATCCCACCCCTGTCTGGCCATCCAAACTGACACAACTGGCTGATCACTCAGCTGGGGCAAGGTTGTGTAATCACCCCATGCTTAGGTATAGTATTCCTATACCAACCATTATATATAGGCACATATGCACCTATAAGTCACTCCTATGGCAGGCCTTAACAATCCTGAAGGCAGAGTCTTGGTTTTATGTGAGATGGTGCTCTAGCATGAGCTGAGCCTGTCTGCAGCTTTCGGAACCATATCCTTATAGCTGTTCTATGATATAGCCATACCATATACTCTTAAGTGCATTATAATCCTCGCGGTTATTGCTAACTTTGGTTTGGCTTTATCAAAACATGTCATGTAAGGTGTCATACGCTTTGGAATACTACCCCTTCTGGCAACGGGGGTAGCATTCCACCCTTCTAGAGAGAGAAGACATATTGTTCCTACTAATCCCGGTTAAAGTTAACCAGAGCCTCAGCATCACAAAATGGATGCTGCTGCCACAGACACAAGTCTGAGCTCCTGCTGCTGGGAGTCCTTCCAGCGAGGGAGGCTTGGACAATAGGTTTCCTGTCTTGGGAGGTGCTAGCACCCCCCCAGGCATGCCATAGTGTATTGGGGCAGGGAGGGCTGAATGAAATTAGACAATGCCTGGGGCACACAAGGTGTCCCATGCATAGCCCAGTTCAAACCAGTTGCTGTGGCACTCCAGCCCCAGCTCTGGCGCAAAACTGGACAAAGGGAAAGGGGTGTAACCACCCCCTTCCCTGGTCCTACCCATAGGAGGGACCTAGCAGGTAATCCAGCCCCTAAATTTGGTATATAAGTAGGAGCTGAGTCCCAAGACTTTAGATTTATCCTGACTGAAACTTGAATTGAAACGCTGGACCTTCGACGTTCTACTTGAAGATAGAAGACTGAAGAATCACCCTTGTGGTCAAGGAGTGACCACCCTGTGCAAGCAGGCACCATCACGCGATCAATGGTTTGCTTTGTTGACGCTCCTGCCAGAGCATGAGCACAGAGCCTGACAAGACCCAGACTTCCAGACTTCCAACAGCCCGATCCACAGTCACAGCAGAGCTGAGAACCCGTGGAGGCGACGAGAGACGTGGGACCGGCCATCTTGGAAAGCCAGCGAATTGCTTTCCTTGCAACTTCTGAGGCACCCTCGAAGTTGTGCATTGGGGATTGAGAAGCCCCAGCCCAGAGCACCAACTGCACCGAAGATCAGCCCTCCACACTCCACGAGTTCTGCGTGGGGCGCTTCTGCATTTTCCTGCTCAATGCGTCTGTCCGGTCGATTGCCCGTTGGCTAGTGGCCTCTGTGACGATGAACCTTTGAATCTACACCACCAACCTGGTTGCTCCAGGTGGACCCCTGCTTCCCTGCAAAGGAGAAGCCCCATAGACCTTGCTGGTCTATCCCGAAGCGAATATTCAATTCCTGCATGGGTTGCATTTGCCAAGGCCTGTTGACTCCAATCCGGAAGTCGACGCCGCCAACAGCGAGATCCTTTGTGGGACAGTCCGTATCCAGCTCCTAGTCATCGTCGGCACCTCCTGGTCCACGTGGCTGCAGAGTCAAGCTTCACGACATCACCTGATTGCATCCCGACATCGCCTGGTTCCTTTCTGGTTCCTTAATGGTCACTGGCTAGTGTCCCAGACTCTGTCCCCTCTGCTTTCAGGTATTCTTCATCCTCGATCCACCCTTGGATCCACCCGGACACTTCTCTCCTTTTCGCCTGCAGCATCTTTCTCCAAGGCTCCATAGGATTCAGCGACGAAACCCGGCACACTTTGACACCTATGCACCCGCTTCCTGTGGGTGAGGTAACGTGAGTACTTCAGTGCTCCTGTGGGTATTGACTATGCTAGTGTCTACGTTTTTAGTAGCTTTCTCCTAATCCATCCGGAAGTGTCCTAAAAGAACTAGTTTCCAATTCTTTTGTTCCGATTCTAACTCTATGGTAACCCACGTGTGTGTTTAGTCACTGCACACGCCTCCCGTGGGCCTCCTACTTCCTATCCTTTGGTAGTACAGTGTAGCACCAGCGATTCCCTAGGCCTATCCTTTGTTCGTGACGTGGTTCTTATACCACTATTTTAGTATATGGTTTTACGTGCCCCTAGGGCTCTACTGTATTTTGAGCAACTTAATGTATGATAATTGAGTATCGTGTTATGTGCTTGTGCCTATGACCTCATAAAGAGTTCAGAGGATTGTGTTTAGTAATAAATACATATATTTTTTATATAGAACCTGTGTGGTGTCCTTTCACTTGGTATTAAAGGGGTTACATATGGTAAAGAACAAGTTACCTTCGGTAACGCTTTTTCTGGTAGATACAGTATCTGCCTGTGGATTCATCACCTTGTGAATATCCCCCTTGCTCCAGCAACGTTCGGAAAATTCTTTGTAGCACACCGGCGTGGACGACGTCATAGGAGCACCGCATCGCGCGCGACTCCGTCTGACGTCACCGACTCCTTATAAGACCCACGTCGGCGTGATGACGTCAGTTCCGCCCTTTTTTCCGTGCCTTCGAGGCACCCGGACGGACCAACAACAGTAAAAATACATATATACAGTGTAGACAGTACATACAAATCAAAACCGCACACAAAGTGCACAGCAAAGGTATCAAGAACCAGAAAAATAAATACATAAAACCAGGTATAGCAGAGCGGACAACGGGGAGGCGGGTGGGTCAGTGAGGAATCCACAGGCAGATACTGTATCTACCAGAAAAAGCGTTACCGAAGGTAAGTAATTTGTTCTTCTGATAGATACATCTGCCTTGTGGATTCTTCTCCTTGTGAATAGAGTCCCACAGCAGTCCCCACTCCCGGACGAGGGTGTCCACTCTGCTATACCAGAGCACGCGAAGTGGCCGTTCCTCCTCACCTCGGTATCCAAGCAGTAGTGCTTCGCGAAAGTGTGAAGGGAGGCCCAAGTCGCGGCTCTGCAAATGTCCTCAACAGGAACACCTCTAGACAAAGCGGATGTTGCAGACTCTGCTCTAGTTGAATGAGCTCTAATACCCTCAGGAGGGTCCTTACCCGCCAGAGAGTAGCAAATCTTGATGCACAGGATTATCCATCTGGAAAGTGTGCGCTTGTGCACCGCTCTGCCCTTTTTGCAGCCAGCAAAACCCACGAAGAGCTGATCGTCAACACGATAGTCTTTAGTCCTATCAAGATAGAAACTAACTGCTCTCTTCGGGTCCAAGCGATGAAGCCTCTCCTCCTCCTTTGAAGGGTGAGGGGGAGGATAAAAGGTAGAAAGGGTAATGGATTGTCCAAGATGGAAGGGAGTTACCACCTTAGGAAGAAAAGCAGCCCTGGTCCTGAGAACCTTTCTTTCAGCATGAATGTATAAGAACGGGGGCTTGGAACTAAGAGCCTGAAGCTCACTTACCCTCCTTGCCGAGGTAATTGCAACCAAGAAGACCGTTTTAAAAGAAAGAAGTCTCATGGGACACTTGTGTAAGGGTTCGAAGGGAGAACCCATCAAATAGGTTAACACAAGATTCAAATCCCAATGAGGAACAACAAAAGAAGAAGGAGGGAACTTATTAGTGAGACCCTTCAAAAATCTTTAGACCACAGGAGACTTAAAAAGAGAAGGCTGATCCGGCAAACAGAGAAAAGCCGATAAGGCTGAAAGATACCCCTTGACCGTGGCAACAGCAAATCCTTGCTGCGCCAGAGAAAGAGCAAACTGCAAAAAGTCAGACAAATGAGCCTTCAAAGGGTCAACACCCCTCTCCCTACACCAAGAGACAAATTTAGACCACCTATATGAATAGATAGACTTAGTGGAGTCACGCCTGGCAGAAAGAATGACATCCACCACATCATGAGGGAGAGAAAAGAAATTCAAGTTGCCCCGTTCAATCTCCAGGCATGAAGGTGTAATGTCTGGAGGTGGGGGTGTAGAACCTGCCCCTCCATCTGAGAGAGGAGATCTACCCTGAGAGGGAGACGGAGCGGCGGGTGAGAAGAGAGGTGGAGTAGGTCCGTGTACCACATCATTCTTGGCCAATCCCGGGCAACCAATATGACTTGGGCCCGGTCCTGGCACATCTCCCTCAGACCCCAAGAAATCAAGGGTATGGGAGGAAACGCGTAAAGGAGTTGATTTCCCCAACTCAACTGAAACGCGTCCCCCAAGGCTCCTTGCATCGGATACTGGAGACTGCAGAATGACAGGCAGTGAGCATTCTCGCAAGTGGCGAACAGGTCCACCCGAGGAGTCCCCCACATCTGAGAGATGTCATGAACAACCTCCGGGTGAAGCCTCCACTCGTGGTCGGCAGAGAACTGCCGACTGAGAACGTCTGCACGAACGTTCAGAACTCCGGCCAGATGATTTGCCATCAGACAAATCTGATGGTCCTGAACCCAGGACCAGAGACGCAGAGCCTCTCTGCAGAGACACTGCGACCCCACTCCTCCCTGCTTGTTGATATACCACATCGCGGTCGTGTTGTCCTTAAGAACTTGAACCGACTGACCGTGAAGGGAAGGGAGGAAGGCCTTGAGTGCCAGACGTATCGCCCGCAACTCTAGAAGGTTGATATGAAGCAACCTTTCCTCCGGAGACCAAAGACCTTTGATCTCCAGATCCCCCAGATGAGCACTCCATCCGAGAGTGGATGCATCCGTTATCACTGTGGCAACCGATGGAGGTAGATGGAAAGGCTTTCCCTGAGACAGATTGCCTTCCACGCTCCACCATGACAGATCCGCTGCAGTTTCTCTGGAGAGCCTCACTGACTCCCCGAGATCTCCGTTGTGCTGATACCACTGCCTGAAGAGACACCACTAGAGTCCCCTCATGTGCCAGCGTGCATGGTTGACCAAAAGAATGCAAGAAGCCATCAGACCGAGCAGACGAAGGACCTTCAGGACTGGAACAACCGCTCCATTGTAGAATAAAGGAATCATTTCCTGTATGTAGTGAATCCTTTGAGGTAGAGGGAATGCACGACATACAGTAGTGTCCAGTAGCGCACCTATGAACAGGTTGCGCTGGGGGGGCACCAGGTTAGACTTGGGTACATTTATCGAAAAACCCAACCTGTGCAATAACTAAGTTGTCTCTTGCAAATGATGGAGCACCTTCTCCGGCGACTCTGCTTTGATCAGCCAGTCGTCCAGATAGGGGAACACAGGAATCCCCGACCTTCTGAGATGCGCAGCCACCACTGCCATCACCTTGGTGAAAACTCGAGGCGCAGTAGTAAGTCCAAACGGAAGGACCGCAAACTGGTAGTGCTGTGATCCCACCATAAAACGGAGATACTTTCTGTGCGACTTCAGAATGGGGATGTGAAAATACGCATCCAGCAAGTCGATCGACACCATCCAGTCTTCTTCCAACAGCGCTTGAAGAACCTGTGCAAGTGTGAGCATTTTGATCTTCTCCTGCTTGAGATAGAGGTTCAAAATCTTGAGGTCCAGGATTGGACGTAACCTGCCATCCTTCTTGGGGATCAGGAAATACCGGGAGTAGCACCCCTGACCCCTTTCCTGCTCTGGAACCACCTCTATCGCACCTTTTCAGAACAGAGCCAGGACTTCTTCCTGTAGGAAAAGCAGGTGGTCCTCCGAACAATAACCTTGGCAAGGGGGGTAATTGGGAGGGAACTCCTGAAAAGGAAGTGCATACCCATTTTCTATGAGATTGAGAACCCAAAGATCTGATGTAACCGATTCCCAATCCCAGAGAAAATGAGTAAGCCGACCCCCTACCGGACCCGCATGATCCGGAATGGCGGATCTAGGGCTGCTTTACTGCTGAGGGTGGGGGTTGATTGTTAGAGGAGGAAGTAGAGGAGGAGGAGGCTTGGCATCCACGAGCACGACCCCTTTGTTTTCCTCTGTATGATCTATACAAAGGATTCTGCTGCTGGTGCTGCTGGCCTTGTTTATAGGAACGAAAAGTCGATCTACAAAATCCCCTAAACTTCCGAGTGGCCGAACCTCTAGCTTGAAGGCCCAAAGACCTTGCCGTTGCCCGGCTATCTTTGAACCTCTCCAAGGCCACATCCGCTTTTTTCCCAAAGAGGCCTGTCCCGTCAAATGGCAAGTCCATTAAAGTAGATTGTACATCTGCCGAAAAATCAGAAGATTTCAGCCATGCGGCCCTTCTGGTGGCAACAGTAGAGCCCATAATCCTGGCCACAGAGTCCGCCATGTCCATGCCACTCTGAATAACCAAGCGGGCTGCAGCCTGAGTATCAGAGACTACCTCATTGAAGTTCTTTCTGTCTTCCTCTGGAAGCTTAGATGACAACTGTTTCACAGAGTCCATCAATGCATGAACATATCTCCCTAGCAGGCAAGTAGCATTGGTAGATTTTAGAGCCATGCTACCCGAGGAGAAAATCTTTTTAGCAGACTGGTTCAATTTTTTAGAGTCCTTATCTGCTGGCACCTGAGGAAAAGAACCTGCAGACCTGTTGGAACAAGCGGCCTGCATAACCAGACTCTCTGGAGAAGGATGTGAAGAGAGAAACTCAGGGTCACCGGGTACAACCCTGTAACGTCTTGCCACCGACCTGGAAACAGCAGGAGCAGTCAAAGGTCTCTTCCAGACCTCCATTATTGGCTCAGTAAAAGCCTCTGTGAATGGAAGCGTAGGCTCTATAATAGATGAAGGCGAGTGTAAACTTCCGTGAGGATGTTAGGCTTGTACTCAACAGTAGGCAAAGTCAGATTGAGCAGATCCGCAGCCTTCCTAATTACAACATGGTAGGGTGCCTCGTCTTTAGATGGTGCATCAGAAACTGATGGCAAACCCCACTCAGGAGAGAGTTCCAGGCCACTAGCACTATGCAGGTCCTCAAAACAGTCCCCTTGATCCAGAAGTTCTCCTTCCTCTACTTTAGGATCTTCATACTTCTTTTCCTCCAAGAGGCGCTGAGCCCTGCGCCTCGACCACTCCAAGCGCACCGAAGTCGACGGATCCGGTAAAGACTCCGACGGAGCCGGAACCGGCGTCAAACGAGGAGCCGGGGCAGCTGGAGGACGAGACTCACGAACCGGCTTGGCACCTCAATCCAACTCACGAAATCGTTCCGGAGTCGGCGAAGACGTATGCGGAGTCGATGACCTCGTCAGCGCTGTACCGAGCAATGGTGTATAAGGCGCCGGCATGAACGGCATAAAAGGTGCCGGAGCGTAAGCTTGAGGGACGCCCAAGTTATAAGACAATGGACCCATAGGACCAGCCGGTACACCAGTGGGGTACATTTCCCTCGCATAAACACCAAACATAGCATTAAGGAAATGCGAGGGGTCCTGTCCAGGACCAGGAAATGGAGGGTACGAGCCCAACGGCCGCTCCGAAGGAGGCTGCTCCGGCATCGGTTTATCCTGGCCCTCTTGATTCTCAGGGTCTTCCACCGGAGTCGGAGCCCGAGGAACCTCCTCATCTCCTTCATGCTCCGAAGAATGATGCGACTCCGGATCCGGTTCTTGCTCCGGAACCGGGGAACCTCCAAGAGACTGCAAAGGAGAAGGAGACACAAAGTCCTTATGATGTTTTCGAGACTTCCTCTACGAATCCGAAGACTCTTTGCCAGAGTGATGTCTAGAGCTTTGCTTCCTCCTCTTGTGCTTCTTTTTCGAGGAGCCCGAAGCATGACCCAAAGCCGACTTGGATCCGGACCTCGACCTCTCTCTGGACCTCGATCTCGGGAGCCGATCTCGACCTCAACTTCGATCGCGACTTCTGCCTCGACCTCGAACGTCTAGACTTCGACCTCGAAGACCTTCCAGCCTCTCTTCCTTTTACCTTTGCAAGTAGAAGCTTAGCCTCTCGCTCTCGTAAAGCCTTAGGGTTCATCTTGAAGCAGGATCGACAGTTTTTAATGTCATGGTCCGATCCAAGACACCACAAACAATCATCATGCGGATCGGTAATTGACATCATACGGGCACACGATCCGTACTGCTTGAACCCCGTCTTCCTCGACGACATCCTCGGCGAAGAAGAAACACTCAACAGAGAAACAGTAACACAAAATAGTAACAAGTTACTATCTGAATCACAGAAGATCCCAAAATCCGTTAGCGTCGACGACGCGGAAAAAAGGGAACTGACGTCATCATGCCGACGTGGGTCTTATAAGGAGTCGTGACGTCAGACGGAGTCGCGCGCGATGCCGTGCTCCTATGACGTTGTCCACGCCGGCGTGCTACAAAAAAATTTCCGAACGTTGCTGCCGTAAGGGGGATATTCACAAGGTGAGGAATCCACAAGGCAGATGTATCTATCAGAAACAGCTGGCTTCACATGCCCTTTTGAGTTTAGCCTAAGACTGCTTTGTCCATGCTACCACTAGGATAGCTGGTCTATAAGGTTGACTTTACAACCACCACCATAAGGGTGGTTTGGACTGGTGCAAGGTGCTCACTAGAATGGTGAACATCATATACCAGGCCAACTTCTCACATTGGTGTGCATCGGTTGGGATTTGAGCTTGCTGTTGTTTTACCAATTGTAATCTTTGAGATATAATTTAAAAGATCACATTAGGTACCATTGGTACATATAACAAGACTTAGAATACTTAAGTCCTACTGAATTTAGTTGTTGTAGACCAAAGGACCTAGCTCACCCTGACTGCAACTCCTAGAGAGGTTTAGTAGGAAACACTTAGTGTAGGTAGGTACACACACCACACCTCACTAGAAAATGTCAATCACAGGTGAACCTAGTGTATCTCTTCCTGAGGGAAGTGACCCTATCAGGGTACCTTCAAAATTTGACACAACTCAAATTCAGAGAGCTGAGACACTTGTGTACCACAAAGAAGTTGAAACAGGGTTCTAACCCTGACCATCAGCACCTGATAGACCTCTTAGACGAATCTTAGGTTCTTAAGGCCTCTAGCACAGGTCCTACAGGGAATGCAAAAGGCATACCCTCCACAGAAGATGACCCCACTGTCCCTGAAGAGGAAGAGGAGACGGAGGAAGAAGACGTTTCTGAGGAAGATGTAGACAGCCAGGTACCAGTCAGAAGACTTAGCCAGGTTAACCTAAGCCTACATGGGGCTGGAGAAGGGCTAGCCCTTCCCAGGCCCAACAGTAGACTTTATCAGAGGTATAGGAGGGAAAGATCCCATTCAGTGGAATCTCTCCACTCCAATGCATCAAGGGGTTCTCAGAGGGAACTGACTTCCACTCAGAGGAGAGAACATCTGGCTAGGATGAGGGAAGCCCAAATCAGAATAGAGAGGGAAGAACTTGCCCTAGCCCAAGCAAAACTTGCTTTGGCAAGAGAGCAAAAGTTAAGTGGATTAGATACCACTGGTGGCAGCAATATCCCTAAGGATAAAGACAGGTCCTATGACAATAGACACCTGAGTAAGATTGTGCCCCCCCTACAAAGATGGGGATGACATCCACAAATGGATAACTGCTTTGGAGAGGGCTTGCAAAGTACAGCAGGTACCCCAAGGTCAGTGGGCAGCAATCTTGTGGCTCTCCTTTTCAGAAAAAGGTAGAGATAAGCTCCTCACAGTTAGTGATGAGGATGCTAAAAACTACTCAGCCCTGAAGAGTGCTCTAATTGATGGGTTTGGCCTAACCACTGAACAGTACAGGTTGATGTTCAGAGATACCCAGAAGACACAGACTCAGGACTGGACTGATTTTGTAGATTGTGCTACTAAGGCTCTGGAGGACTGGTTATTGGGCAGCAAAGTACATGCCTATACAGGTTTGTATAATTTGATTATGAGGGAGCAGATCCTTAGTAATTGTCAAAACCAGCTTCTACACTAGCACCTGGTGAACTCAGATCTGACATCTCCACAAGAATTGGGTAAGAGGGCAGACAATTGGGTCAGAACCAGGATTAGGCCTAGAAATCATGGTGGTGACCAGAAGAAAGATTCTACCAAGCCTCAAGAGAAAGGTGGGGATAAATCAAAAGACAAGTCCTCCACAAGGCCCCAAAACTCCAATGGTGGGGGTGTGTCCCAAAATACTTCCTCTAACCAAAAGAAACCTTATTGCCATGTCTATAAACAGCCTGGCCACTGGAAGACTGACAGCCGTTGCCCAAGGGCCAACAATAAGGAAAACATTCCCCCAAGTAATACTCCCAGACCTCCTGTTACTATTAGTAATAATCCCCCAGGTGGTGGGAGTGCACCCAAGAATTTGGCTGGGTTTACTTTGGGAACTCATGTGGACTCTGGCCTAACCAGGTCCCCTACCATAGCTACTCTTGTCTGTGAAAATGGCATGGGGTTTGCCAACTTCACTGCTTGTCCCAACACTTTGAGCAAGTACAGACAGGAGCCCCTCATCAATGGTCAGAAAGTTGAGGCCTATAGAGACACAGGGGCTGGCATCACTATGTTGACTGAGAGTCTAGTCCCCTCAAGGCACCTTTTACCTGGAGCCACATACCAGGTGACCAACATTGATGGAGTGCAAAAAGATCATCCCATAGCAGTAGTTAATCTCAGCTGGGGAGGTGTCACTGGCCCCAAGAGAGTGGCAGTGTCTACAACCTTGCCTGTAGATTGTCTACTGGGAAATGATCTTTGCAGCCTCGCACCAGCATATTAGCGCGATTTATGCGTTTTTAACTGTCTCACTAAAGCACCGACGGAGGCTCATTTAGAAGGCTCTTAGCGTTTTCCTTTTTTAACTTCACCATTATTTTTACTTTGTTCAAATGTCACAAATGTTATTTGATTGAATAAATTACCTTTGTGTTTTCAAGTTGGGCGTGATCCCCGTTCCACCACTGATTGTTCAGTTTGCTGTGGAGGGATAGATCGCCTTGCCAGGAAGTGTTTCTACCCACTTCCGGTTTGCACTCAGGTTAGCAGTCTAGCTGCTCACCTATTACGTTATAAAATTCTCATGACCCCCCGGACGCGCAACGGATGGGCCCAGCGGGCTCGCCGCCGGCGCGCCAAAGGCGCGCCTAAGGCAAGCCGTCTGCGCCCGTCTGTGCCTTGACCGCGCCTAGGGCCCCCCCCCCTGGTCTAATCGATATACAGACCGGAGGCCCCATATTACGCTATTCATCACTGCTGCTCAAAGAACTAAACATCCATGCCACTTCTCCTCAGTGCAAACCGCTGCCGCTTGCCTCTTCCCTTCCTTCTTTATCACTACTATGCCCTTATTGTTCGTTCCTACTCCCCACCTCCCTCCCTGTCACTGCCTGCACCCCCACTACCCCCGAGCCTTACTACAGGGTGGCGTTAATTAACGCACGGTCCCTCCCGAAGCACAGCCTAGAAATTGTGGAGCTGATTGCTAGACATAAGCTAGAAATCCTCTTCATCACGGAAACATCGGGCGATCTTGCCTCAGGGCCGGATTTTCACGCAGCTATACCTGATGGTTTCTATGTGGCGAGGCAGGACAGGCTGACTGGCAAAGGAGGCGGCCTAGCGATCATTTATAAATCTCCTTATCATATAAAAACTGAATCAGTCTACTCTACGGACTGTGAGGCCGTAACCTTTGCCATCACCCTCAATAATAACCAATCCTTTAAAGGAACCCTCATTTATCGTCCCCCGGGCCCCCGCAACAGGTTCCTCTCAGCCCTTAATGATCTTATTGAACCTTCTGTAGGACTTCCGGACTATACTTTTCTGGGTGACTTCAATTTCTATCTTGAAACCATCAGCGATAGGGACACTAACCAGCTTATCGCCGACTTACATGCCATAGGTCTACAACAGTTAGTCGTAGGCCCTACTCATTCAGCGGGCCACACCCTCGATGGGCTGTTTACCAATAATCCATACATTATGCCTCCCACGGACCTTCCCCTTATATGGTCCGATCATGCGGCAGTCATGTTTACTTTGAATTCACATACCCCTAACCCTCCCCAATTCAGAGCACACGTACCCAAGATCACTCGAGCCTGGAACAGAGTAGACCCTCTTGGCCTATCTAACGTGCTGGCTAGCTCTCGCTATGATAGTTCATCCGACCCTTGCCTTCTTTCTGACAGGTACCTCAACTGGGTACAAGATGCATTTAATACGGTAGCCCTGAGTAAGTCTATTTTTCCCAACCGGAATACTCCATCCGCACAATGGTTTTCAGAGGACCTCAGACTCCAGAGGCAACATTGTAGGAACCTCGAACGCCATTGGCGCAAACACTACAACACTCACGAGAAACATACTTATAAAGCTGCGCTAGCAATCTACAAGCGCTCCATAGTTGCGCGAAAAAGCTCCTTCTACCAATCCCAGATCGAGTCCGCCGGCAATTCCACAAAAAAACTGTTTCAAGTAGTCAACTCCCTGGCCAACCCACCATCCTGCCCAGCCACTGAGCCTTCCCAGGAGCTATGTAACTCCGTAGCTAATTTCTTTTCCTCCAAAGTGATGAATATATACTCAGCATTCACCTCTCAGCAGCACCCAGAGGATCCTCATTCAGACTCCCTACTGCCGACCCTGTGACCCATTCTCTCTAACTTCCGCACAGTATCCATGGAACATATTAGCAAACTGGTCACCTCTATCAGGTCAGGGTCTCCTTTAGACCCGTGCCCTCCCACCATACTTAAATCTGTCAACGACGAGATCACGCCCCCCTCACGGATATCTGCAATTTCATGTTCCAAACAGGTTCCTACCCGGATATATGGAAAAAGGCAGTTATTAGGCCGCTGTTAAAAAAAACCCTCCCTGGATCCTCTAGACCCAGCAAGCTACAGACCTATTGCCTGCCTCCCCTTTCAATCTAAAATATTCAAATCTATCATGAATCAGCCGCTTTCAGAAATCATTGATCAGGAACACCTTCTGGACGTTACCCAATCTGGGTTCCGCAGGAGTCATGGCACAGAAACAGCCCTAATAAAGGCTTCCGATGAAATCAGGGCCATCCTGGATCAGGGGGGGGGGGGGCGGCGGCTCTGGTCCTGTTGGATTTGTCCGCTGCTTTCGACACGGTCGAACATACCATCCTGATCGACCGTGTCGCGACCCTGGGGATCAACCATCTGGCAAAGGAGCTTATTGCATCCTTCTTGGCCAACCGCACTCAATCGGTGATACTGGGTGAATACTATTCACCCATCTTCACCCTTCCGTGCGGAGTGCCCCAGGGATCATCCCTAAGTCCGACACTATTTAATATTTATGTGTCGGACTTGGCAAGGGTGATTAAACATCACGGACTGAGCCTAACCACCTATGCTGATGACACCCAGCTTGTTGTGGCAGTGCATAAGGACGGGCCAGCCGTGGCATCCAGATTTCAGGAGGGGATGCCCGCCATCGGCTCCCCGATGGCGAGCAATTGCCTAAAGTTAAACTCGGACAAGACCGAGGTCATGACCTTTGGAAACCTTTAGTCTAGATGGTCCCCCACCTGGTGGCCAAGCAAAATCGCCCCCCCACTAGTCCCAGTTACCAAGGTCAGAAACCTCTGGATCATGTTTGACGACAAATTGTTGTATAAACAACATGTCAATTTGGTGGTATCTGCATCCTTTCACATGCTAAGAAAATTTAACAAATTACTGCCATACCTTTCTCCATCTGCAGGAAAAACGCTGATCTCCACCCTGGTTTTCTCTAAACTAGATTATGGCAATGCCCTGTTCCTTAATGCTCAGGAACAGGTTCTCCACAAACTACAATCAATTCAAAATGTGGCAGCGAGAGTCCTGCTTGGCATCCCTAAGCATCAATCCACCTCAGCAGCCATACGTCAACTGCACTGGCTAAGGGTCAGAAGCAGATTCTTGAGATCATCCTCGTCATGTCTACTTTTAGTTCATCGCAATAGAACCTCCACATGGGGAGACAGACGTTTCCTGGTGGCAGCCCCCAAGCTCTGGAATTCTCTTCCTTTGCCCATCAGATGCAGCCCCACGCTTACCAGCTTCCGCAGATTGCTTAAGACGTGGTTATTTGATCAGTGATTCTTTCAGCGTGCTCTGCCATAAGAAACACATGCGCCGAGACACCTTCGGGTATTTGCGCGCAATACAAATCACAAAAACATAAACATAAACATAAACATAAACATCTAGAGATCTCAGTCTAGGCTGAGGTAGAACAAGAAACCCATTCTAAAATGGTAAATCTCCATGGAAAGATTAGTGGGGCTGTGATGGCCACAGCCCCAGCTCAAGATGTCCTCCCTGAAAAAGTTGGTAGGGCTGTGCTAGTCTCAGCCCAGTCTCAAGCAGACTCCTTCCCTAGACAGATTGACAGGGCTGTGATGGTAACAGCCCAAACTGAGTCCCTCCCTGAAAAGGTTGGTGGGGCTGTGATGGCCACAGCCCAAACTCAAACAGATTTTATTGTTGTAAAGCCTGAAACTATGGATCACTCCACTCAGACAGAGAGCATTGGGGAGGAAGACAAGTCTCCCTCCCGCCAGACCTTAGGTGAGAGTCAGCCTCCTCAGAGAACTGACCCTACCCCTTGTGAAGGAACTGCCCCAGAGGTTGTCAGGCCTAGCCTGGCAGAGCCCCTGATGTCAGTGGACCCTTCCAAGGTGGAACCCAGTCTGGAGCAGGTAACCTGCCCCTCTCTATCCTGCCTCAGTCAGCATAGGGCTGTAGAGGTCAGTGAGGCCAGTGGACCCCAAAGGGCCCCCTGTCCACAAGAACACCCCCATCAGAAGATTAGGGACACCGAAGATAGCAGCCCTAGCAAGGTGAAAATTTCAGAAACTCCTGAGGGATCTCCCTTACACTTAGTTAGGAACCTCCCCCAGATGGACTCTGTTGGGCACATCCAAACCTGGGACCTAAGGGTCCCAAACCTGACCTGTCCCTCCAGTAAGCCAACAAAAAGGATCCAGCCTCCAGCTGTAGGCAGCCAGAGGTTGACCCTGAGAGCACAGTGCAACTCAGTCATGGAAATAAAGGCACACATGGTGGATAGTGATTGGAGGAAGCTGAGCCCTACATTAGTGGAGCCTCACTTCAGTACTCCATCTCAACACCAGCCTTTTACTTTGCCGAAACACACCACAGGTAGGGTAGAGATTCCCTATGGTGGAGACCCTCTGATAGCCCTAGGGTGAGGGATTGATTAGTGGACCATGAGACAGGGGGTAACCATGCTAGTGCAGGTACTTCCTTATATGGCCTATTAGGCAATATAGGCTTACCTGGTCAAGGATAGCCTTATCTCCTTTCGTTTGGGGGGGGGTTGTGTAGGAAGATGGATACCTGACTATGGTTACCCCAGATTTTTTGCCTAGTTTTTAGCTGGTTTTCGACTTAGTTGGCCTGGAATCCTGCTAATCAGGACCCCAGGCTATCTGCTCTCACTGTAAAATGGACTCCATGTACCTTAGGTACATCTCCAATTGGATATTGGGTCACCTTATGAGCCCCTGTATAGTGTACCTTAGATATCCAGAGCATAGGTGCCTCCAAGGCCTACCAGGGGCTGCAGCATATCTTATGCTACCCCTGGCTGGCCATCCAAACTGACACAACTGGCTGATCACTCAGCTGGGGCAAGGTTGTGTAATCACCCCTTGCTTAGGTATAGTATTCCTACACCTACCATTATATATAGGCACATAAGCACCTAACGTGCTGCAACGTGAGAGATATCTCTAAATAGTTTAAGAGAAAAGTGCCGGTGACCTAGGTTACAATTGGTGTTGTGACTTGATGAGTGGAGGGCGACCTAGGTCCTGAAATCCCTCTTTGCTCCTTGTTGTTGTTGGTAGGTGCTAGCACCACCCCAGACAGGCCATAGTGTACTGGGGCAAGGAGGGCTGAATGAAATGAGACACTGCCTGGGGCACTCAAGGTGTCCCATGCATAGCCCGGTTCAAACTAGTTGCTGGGGCACTCCAGCCCCAGCTCTGGCGCGAAACTGGACATAGGGAAGGGGGTGTAACCACCCCCTTCCCTGGTCCCACCCATAGGAGGGACCTAGCAGGTAATCCAGCCCCTAAATTTGGTATATAGGTAGGAGATGAGTCCCAAGACTTTAGATTTATCCTGACTGAAACTTGAAATGAAACTCTGGACCTTCGACGTTCTACTTGAAGATAGAAGACTGAAGAATCTCCCTTGTGGCCAAGGAGTGACCACCCTATGCAAGCAGGCACCATCAAGCAATCAACAGTTTGCTTTGTCGACGCTTCTGCCAGAGCCCGAGCACAGAGCCTGACAAGACCCAGACTTCCAGACTTCCAACAGCCCAATCCACAGTCACAGCAGAGCTGAGACCCGTGGAGGCGACGAGAGACGTGGGACCAGCCATCTTGGAAAGCCAGCGAATTGCTTTCCGTGTAACTTCTGAGGCACCCTCAAAGTTGTGCATTGGGGATTGTGAAGCCCCAGCCCCGAGCACCAACTGCACCGAAGATCAGCCCTCCACACTCCATGAGTTCTGCGTGGGCCCCTTCTGCATTTTCCTGCTCGTTGCATCTGTTTTCAATTGCCCGTTGGCTAGTGGGCTCTGTGACGACGAACCTTTGAATCTACACCACCTCCCAGGTGGGGCCCTGCTTCCCTGCAAAGCAGAAGCCCCATAGACCTTGCTGGTCTATCCCGAAGCAAATATTCGATTCCTGTGTGGGTTGCATTTGCCAAGGCCTGTTGACTCCAATCCGGAAGCCGACACCACCAACAGAGAGATCATTTGTGGCACAGTCGGTATCCAGCTCCTGGTCATCATCGACACCTCCTAGTCCACGTGGCTGCAGAGTCAAGCTTCACGACATCACCTAATTGCATCCCGACATCGCCTGGTTCCTTCCTGGTTCCTTCCTCATCACTTGCTAGTGACCCGGACTCTGTCCCCTCTGCTTTCAGGTACTCTTCATCCTCGATCCGCCCTTGGATCCACCTGGACACTTCTCGCCTGGTCGCCTGTAGCATCTTTCTCCAAGGCTCCATAGGATTCAGCAACGAAACCCGACACACTTTGACACCTATGCACCCGCTTCCTGTGGGTGAGGTAATGCGAGTACTTCGGTGCTCCTGTGGGTATTGACTATCCTAGTGTCTAAGTTTTAAGTAGCTTTCTCCTAGTCCATCCGTAAGTGTCCTAAAAGAACTAGTTTCCAATTCTTTCGATCCCATTCTAACTCTATGGTAACCCGCGTGTTTGTTTAGACACTGCACACGCCTCCCGTGGGCCTCCTACTTCCTATCCTTTGGTAGTACAGTGTTGCCTCAGCTATTCCCTAGGCCCTAGGCCTATCCTTTGTTTGTGACGTGGTTTTTATACCACTATTTTAGAATATGGTTTTACGTGCCCCTAGGGCTCTAATGTATTTTGTGCAACTTAATGTATGATAATTGAGTATCTTGTTATGTGCTTGTGCCTCTGACCTCATGAAGAGTTCAGAGGATTGTGTTTAGTAATAAATACATATATTTTTATATATAACCTGTGTGGTGTCCTTTCACTTGGTATTAAAGGGGTTACATTTGGTAAAACAGCTGACTTCACATGCCCTCTTGAGTTTAGCCTAAGACTGCTTTGTCCATGCTACCACTAGGATAGCTGGTCTATAAGGTTGACTTTACAACCACCACCATAAGGGTTGTTTGGACTGGTGCAAGGTGCTCACTAGAATAGTGAACATCATATACCAAGCCAACTTCTCACATTAGTTATGGATTCCTTACCTTAGATTAGAATTACCCCTAGGGGTCAGACTTGATCCAGAGAATTTTTCTCTTAGCGGTAGCCCTGCGCGTCGGTAGGACGTATTGGTTGACTCCGTGTCCGTCATTGGTGTCGTGGTCACCGGGATAACGTAGTGATATCTACTTAGACCCCGCCCCTGCGCGCTGACTTAATTTCTGACACAACATTCCGCACAAGAAGCGCAGAGCCATGCAAGACACTGACTCTGGTGCACATAATAGGGCCCTGTAAGGAGTCCCTATCCCTAGAAGTCAGTTCGCAGAACGGGGAGGATGGGTGGGATGGGAAGAAATCTATAACTAATATATGTCTCTTAACAATAACGTTACCGAAGGTAAGTAACTTGTTCAGTGAAAGAGACCATTAGTTAGAGATTCCTCACCTTAGAATAGATACTTCAGCAATGCCAACTCTGGAGGTGGGTCTGCGAACCAAGTTCAAGCCAAAACGTCTTGGAGAAAAGAACAGCCAAAATAGCTGACTCTCCGGACTTGACTGTCCAGGCAATAATGTTTGGTGAACGTGTGCAAGGATGCCCTTGTAGCTGCCTGCCAGATGTCAATTAATGGAACTCTAGGTCCCAAAGCAGTAGAGGCTACCATCTCCCTGGTAGAATGGGCATGCAGTCCCACTGGAGGTTCCTTTTTCGCCAATGAATAGCAGATTTTAATGCATAGAACAACCCATCAAGAGAAAGTGCATTTTTGTACGGCTCGACCTTTATTGGCACCCACATACCCAACAAAGAGTTGATCCTCCACCCGGAAATCTTTAGTGCAGTCAAGGTAGAAGGATAGCGCATGTTTTGGATCCAGAGGGTGGAGTCTCTCCTCTGCTTTGGAAGGGAGCGTAGGCGGGAAGAAGCAGGGGAAAGTGATGGTCTTACCTTTGTGGAAAGAGGTAACCACTTTGGGTAGAAAGGAAGACCTAGTACGAAGGACAACTTTGTCAGGATGGACGGCAATAAAAGGAAGCTTTGAGGATAGAGACTGAAGCTTACTCACCCTGAGAGCAGAGGTGATGACCAGCAGGAAGGCAGTCTTCAAAGTAGGTAGTCTATGAGGGCAGTTATGTAGTGGCTCGAAGGGAGAACATATAAGGTAAGTAAGGACAAGATTCAATTCCTATTGGGGCATCACAAAAGGAGAAGGAGGAGAGAGATGACTAATGCCCTTTAGGAACCTATTTACAATAGGGGACTTGAAATAGAAGGCTGAGCAGGAAGGCGAAGAAAGGCAAATATAGCCGAGAGGTAGCCTTTAAGAGTGCCCAAAGCAGAGCTCTTCTTGGCTAAAGAAAGGATGAACAAGAGGACATTAAAAAGAGGGACAGAGAGGGGATCCACAAATTTTGCTGTGCACCATGCCACAAATGTGTTATATCTACAGGCGTATACCGTTTTAGTGGAGGTATGCCTGCCTAGAAACTTCGGGTGGAAGGTCAAAAGCTGTCAACTGTCACCACTCAATCTCCATGCAAGGAGGTTGAGACTGGACAGGTTCGGGTGTAGGACCGTCCCCTGCTGCTGCGACAGAAGATCCTCTCGAAGAGGCAGTCTAAACAGAGGATCAATGGCCATGCTCAGGAGTTCGGGGTACCAGACTCTTTGTGCCCAGTCAGGAGCCACAAGAATGACTTGGGCCTGGTCACGCTTGATCTTCTTCAGCACTCTGGGCAGAAGTGCTACAGGCAGAAACGCGTACAGGCAGCCGCAATTCCACTCGCAACGAAAAGCATTGCAAACCTAGTGCCGCCTTGGAAATTCCAATGTTCTCTTCGGTGGCGAACAGATCTAACCAAGGCTCTTCCCACTGCTAAAAGAGACCTTTCACCACCTCCGAGTGAAGACGCCATTCGTGATCCATCATACACTGACGACTGAGTTTGTGGGCCCGGCCATTCAGAGAACCTGCCAGGTGTTGAACCACCAGGGATATGCCCTGATGTTCCAGCCATGTCCAAAGGTGAAGAGCCTTCCTGATATAGGGCCCACGACCCCAGTCTGCCCTGTTTGCTGCAGTACCACATGGTGGTGGTGTTATCTGTGAACTCCTGCACTACTCTTCCCTTGACAGAAGGAAGGAATGCCTCCAGTGCAAGACAAATCGCCCGGAGCTCCAGAAGGTTGGTGTGGAGACCGGACTCTGCCGGAGACCAGAGCAAACGGATCTCCGCCTCTCCCAGATGACCGCCCCATCCTAGAAGTGAAGCATCCTTCACTACTGTTAACTCTGGTTGGGGAAGGGAGAGGGATCTGCCTCTGACCCGATCCTGGTTCCTGAGCTACCACTGCAATTGACGTGCAGTCCTCTCCGAGATCTTGACGACGTCGGAAAGATTCCCCATACGCTGTGCCAACTGGAACTTCAGGTCCCACTGCAGAGCCTGCATATGCCACCTGACATGATCCACCAGCAGGACGCCGAAGGCCATGAGGCCCAGGATACATCAGTATCCTAGCCCGAATATCCCAGACTCGCTGCTCGGGAGGATAAGCCTGAAACTACGCTGTAATCAGAACTGCTCCGATGAAAAGGAGCTTCTGACAAGGAATCTGTGTGACTTCGGCATGTTGACATTGACTCCCAGCTAGTGCAGGAGGTCGGCCGTAGTCGGGAGGTGGAGAAGGCAACCTGGGGTGATAGGGGAATACTGGAATCCCTGACCTGCGCAGAAGAACTGCGACCAACCCCATCACTTTCGTCAATACCAGAGGGGCACTGGTAAGGCCAAAGTGGAACACAGTAAACTGAAAATACTCTTGGCGTTCCGTGAACCGCAGGTAATGCCTGTGGGCTGGCAGGACGGGGATATGGAAATATACGTCCTGCAAGTCCAATGCTACTATCCAGTCTACGGGGTCGAGGGCAGACAGGACCTGAGCCAACGTGAATGATCTTGAACTTCTCCTTCCGGAGGAAGAGGTTGAGGGCCCTGGGGTTTAAGATAGGACGCAGGCCTTTGTCCTTCTTGGGAACCAGAAAGTAGTGGGAATAGGAACCACAACCTACTTTTGGGACAGGGACCCTTTCGATACCTCCCTTGGCCAAGAGAGCTGCAACTTCCTAGCGTAGAAGGGCTAATTAATCTTCCAACATGTGATGGGAGGATGGTGGCATGGAGGGAGGGGTAGTCTCGAAGGGGAGGGAGTAGCCCCTTCGGACTATCTGCAAAACCCACCTGTCTGACTTGATGTTTTGCCAGTGGGCAAGGTGATGGCGAATCCTCACATCCACTGGCCTCTGGTGGCCCTGAAAGGTTGGACTAGGAGGGTTTGTAGGCTGCTGCAGAGGGGTTATGGGTGGACTGGCCCTCCAGCTGGCCCCCAGACCCACATCTCTGGGTCCAATGTCGGCGGTCACGCACAGCCTGGGCAGCTTGCGTGAACCAGTGGCTAGCCTGGGTGGAACGTGATAGGGAACCCCTTCCATAGCCACAAAAGGGACGAAAAGCAGACTGCAGGGGAGAGGTTGCCACGAGGCCCAAGAAACTAGCCATATACCTAGAATCCTTAAGCACTCAAGTGCTGAGTCTGCCTTGCCACCGAAAAGGCGACGGCCGTCAAAGGGCATGTCTAGTAAGGTGGATTGGACATCCCCAGAAATACCAGACGTCCTCAACCAGGCGTAGCACCTCAGGGCTTCTGATGTGGAAACCATTCTGCCCAGTAAGTCGGCAGTATCCAGCCCACATCTGATGGTGAATTTAGCCGCATCTCCACCCTCTACCACTGCGCGGGTGTTAACGACACGGGTCTCCCCTGGGCACAGTGGCAGCACTTGCGCAACCGTATCCCACACTGTATCGGTATAATGGTCCACGAGGCATGCAGTATTCACCGATTGCAACACTAAGCTGGTGGAAGAAAACAACTTCTTCCCAAGGTGGTCCAGCTTTCTGGATTCCCTATCAGGGGGAGCAGTAGGAATTCACCCTTAGAGGACGAGGCTTGGACCACCAAGCTCTCGGGGGTTGGGGGTTGGGAGAGGAAAAGTAGGTCGTCCGGGTCAGGGCGGTGGCATGGGAAATCCTCCAGTCCACAGGAGCCCCTGTACTGGGCTTGGAGCAAGTGCCCAGAAGGACGTTGGTGAGGGCTTCATTGAAAAGCACAAGGAGCTCTGAAGAGGCTGCCGCTGGTTCAAGCTCCTCTATCAGGAGGTTAGTCCTGACTGCCACCTTAGGAAGCTCCAGGCCCAAGGCCTTAGCCGCCCTATACAACACCACTTTGTATGAGGCTACCTCCTTTGTAGCCACGGTAGGGGGGAAAGGATGCCAAGGTCTGGGAGGCATCCAAACCACTAGCGTCACCTAGGTCCTCTCGGTAGTCCGATTCTTTAATTTGAGCAGCCAAAGGGTCCACAGACCCCTCCCAGTCCTCCTCACCCTCCTCTGGTTGCCAATCAGGCATGAAAGGCACACCAGGAATGAACAGATGCACAAACGTACCTTCCGGCCCCGGTACCGAAGTTGAGCGATGTCAGTCCGGTGCCATTTTCAAGTCAGGGGGAGGCTGGGGTTGGCTCCGGTTCTGGGCATGACTGGTGCTGGGGGCATCATCACCGGGATCGGTGCCGGGGAAGATACTATGAGGTTGACCGGCATTGATATGGATCCAGGCCTGGATCCTTGGAGGACCTATTGTCCCATTGCCGAAGGCCGCCAGCATCGAAGGCCCTGGGCCTCTTGCCGAGTCCGAGGGGCCTCAAGGCACGCAGGTGGAGTCGGGCTGCCCAAAAACTGGGCAAGAGACGCTCGGGCACCGGGAAAAGGAGGGAAACACAGAGCAGTCACTGGAGTAGCTCCAAAGACTGAGCTGGTGAGCGACGACACTCCAGGTCCCACTTCGCATCATCTGACAGACAGGGAGAAGGTGAAGAGGGACGCTGCTTCTTCACCTTCTTCTTCTACTGCAACTTACCCGAGGATCTCGAAGACTTGGATGACGAGTGGCGATGGTGGCTCCTTGACCGGTCGCAAGACCTTCCTCTTGATCGGGACTTCGAGCGACACTGAGCTGACTGCCGGGTTTCCAAGGCCGCTTTTGGGACAGCTCCTGCAAAGACTTTGGATTCATGGGCCAGCAGTCAGAGCACAACTTTGGGTCATGGTCGCGCTCCAGGCACCAAATGCACATGAGGTGGGGGGTCCGTAACCAGCATCAGGCGGTTACAGGCCTTGCACGGTTTGAATCCGGTCCGACAATGGGAACCCCTCATACACCAGGAGTCGAAGACTCAAAATGAAGTTTACAAAAAGTCAAGAAAAAGTTAGTCAAAAATTGACTAAGGGGTAGCTCTCTTCGGATCTGCGCTAAGGCTGGTTGGAAAAAGAAAGAACTGACATTAGCGCTCAGGGGCGGCATCTAAGTAGACATTGCACCGTCATCCCGGTAACCAGGACGCCGATGACGGACTCGGACTTGACGAACAAGTTACTTACCTTTGGTAACGCTTTTTCTGGTGGATACAGTATCTGCCTGGGAATTTCTCACCTTATGAATATCCCCTGCGCCAGCATTCTGCAGAAATTTTTCCTAGCTCTCTGCGCCGACGAGGTCGTTATAGCGTCATGGCTCCGCACGCGGCGCCTCATGACGTCACGGGAGCCATAAGAAGACAACATCGGAGTGATGACGTCAGTTCCACCCATTTTTCCGAGCCACCGAGGCAAAACAGGCGGACCGACCATAGAGAAAGTGTATACATAGTACACCGAATTCAGATAAAGACACTCAGTGTATAAAGAAATAAGAAAGCTTACATTTCAAACAAGCCAACAATAAACAAATAGAGGCAATAAAGTCTTGAGTATATAAAAATGCATCAATTAACCAAAACCTCATCTTTTAAGGTATAAAAAGGTGGACAATGGGGAGAAGGGTGGGTCAGTGAGGAATTCACAGGCAGATACTGTATCCACCAGAAAAAGCGTTACCGAAAGTAAGTAACATGTTCTTCTGATGGATACATCTGCCTGTGGATTCCTCACCTTATGAATAGAATCGCACAGCAGTCCAACCCCCGGAGGAGGGTTTCCACCCTTTTAACAAATCTCAATATCCTGCTTCGATCAATTTTTTTAAATAAGGATTTCACCATTCTTGGAGATTTCAATTTCCATTTGGAAGACATATATAATAGAGAGACAGCTATGCTTTTAGATACCCTAGGAGCGGTAGGACTTGCCCAAATAGTGGTATCACCCACGCATGAGGCCGGTCACACGTTGGATGGTTTCTTCTCATCAGCCCATGGGCTTATAGTGAAAGACATTTTTCCTCTGTCATGGTCTGACCATTCACTTATCAAGTTTAGTCTTCCATGCAGCACGATCAGACAGGCTAGCATTATGAAGCCGCTTGTCTCTTCCTGCAAAGCATGGAGTAAAGTGGATAAAACCGTATTTCGTACCCATTTGGAAGCCTCATGCCCTCAATTTCAGGACCATGTGGACTTAGCTGTTACTAAATACATTAATTGGCCCTCTGAGGCAGTAAGTGCTGCGGTTCCTACAAGAAAGCTGTCCGGTAATAGGACTATTCCGTTGGCCCCTTGGTTTTCTGACTCACTTCGGGAGGAAAAACAGAATTGTCGCCGTATGGAACATCGCTGGCGAACAAATTACTTTGATTCAGATAAGCAAGCGTACAAGACGGCCTTATTGAACTACAAAAAACTACTTATAGTAGAAAAGAGAAATTATTTTACTCAACAGATTGAGTCAGCAAACAATTCCTCTAAGGAACTTTTTTCGGTCATCAATAAACTTACACTGCCCAATAATACTGGAAAGAAGGGTAATCAAAAATTCTGTAACGATATTGCGGCAACTTTCAAATAAAAAGTTCGGGATATTTTCAAAGCTTTTAAGGATGGATCAGGGCCTTGCGTCTCGCCCCAAGGGCATGGTCCAGACCACGACAAAAGTACTTTGTTGAATTTTTCCCCCGTGTGTTTTCGGAAGTAGTGGGAAAGTATATAATTGAATCCAGGTCAGGATCTCCTCTGGACCCAATGTCCACCAGCTCTTCTCAAAGAATTAGTACATCTGGTGAGTCCCAGGCTTGCGGAAATTTTCAACCTGATGTTAGATTCGGGCATCTTTCCCATCAGCTGGAAGGAGACGTCCATCCTTCCTTTATTAAAAAAGCCAACATTAGATGCCACTAATCCTTTGAACTATCGCACCTTTGCCCGACTACCCATACCAGCTAAGACAGTAGACAAAATTATGAACACTCAATTGTCACAATTCATTAGTGAGAACAGTTTGCTAGATCATTCTCAGTTTGGTTTCCGTAAGGAACATAGTACGGAAAAGGCGCTCATTAAAGCGACTGAAGAAATCAGAGCGGTGATGGATGGAGGAGGCACAGCTACTCTTGTGCTCCTCAATCTATCTGCCCCTTTTTTTTTTATTTTTTTTTATTGCGATTTTGTACATTGACATCAACATAAACAGTGCAGTCATCATCTCAACAGTATGTAGGTGTATATATTTCATATCACGGCTATCACATAGATCACATCTTAGCTTAAGAGTTTATAATACATCAAATGACATCAATCCCTTACGCCGCGTCCCAGTGCCAACATCCTTTATCTACATCGTTTCCCAATCATATCCAATCAGTGTCTATGGGCTGATCTCAGGGGTCCCGTCAAGTTGTGGGGGTTCACACACATTCCCTCTAAATTCGTTCCATTTTCCCCATATTCTTGACCATTTTTTGGGGCACCCTCTATGGGTGTATACTGCCCTTTCGGCCACCATTGTGACGTCCATATCCCTTTCCCATTGTTGGTGCGTGGGAGCGTTCCTGAACCCCAGTTTCTAGCTATGTTCCATTTTGCAATCATCATCCCCAGCATGGCCCAATTTTGTAATGCTAAGCTTAAATCCGTAGGTTCCCAAGCGTGCAAGTGGCATCTCCTGGGGTCTAGTGGGACTACTGCTCCTCCCACCTCCGAGATCGCATTCAGCACCTGTTTCCAGTAGGATTGTATATGTGGGTATTCCCATATTATATAATAAAATGTTCCCGTATGTCTGCAGTGTCTAAGGCATAGTGCGTCAGGTGCATGACCAAGTTTATGTAATGTGGTGCGTGAACAATATGTACGGTGAAGCACCTTGAGTTGTACCAGTTTGAGCCTAGATGGGATCGCTGTTTCCCGGACCGACACCAGCGCATTCACCCAGTCACCGTCTTCCATGTCCCCTAATTCTGCTTGCCACCGCTCCCTCAGCGTTGTCATGGGGTCTAGTTGGTTCTTTACCAATTTGCGATACATTTGGGAAATGGCCTTTTCATCCATATAGTCCGTGAGGTGTCTGTCCTCCAAGGGTGAGGCCTCCGTTAGTTGGGTCTCGGGGGGGATTGTACTTTTAAGCGCGTGTCTGATTTGTATGTATCGGTAGAGTTCCGTATCTGCCATCCCGTATTGTTCCTTTAATTTTGCGAAAGGTTGGACCTCCCCTTTTACCCATAGATCTCCTATTTTGGTAATGCCAATGAGGTCCCATTGTCTGAACCCCTTAGTGTTGGTCAAGGTGCCTAAATGTCGGGTCTCCCAGAGGGGGGTGGCCTGTGTCAGTACTCCCTCCCAGCCCAATGCTCTCTGTGCTGTGTGCCATATTTTAATTGTGTGCGCAGTCGGTCCTGTGAGTGTGTTTCGTCTCTTATTGGTATAGAGGGCTTTCATCAGGTGGTCCGTTGGCAGCACGTATCTATCTAGTCTGAATGCCGGCTCATCTTGCGGGGTGTGCAACCATTGGTTTAACACTATGAGTTGTGAGGCCCAGTAGTATAATTTTATATTAGGCAACGCAATACCCCCATCATACCAGCTACGGACTAATTTGTGTTGCCCTATGCGTGCCGGTTTTCCGTACCACAACAGTGTGGAGACTTCAGCTTCAATCGCTTTAAAATAAGAGGGGGGGCTGGGAATGGAGTATTTTGGAGGGTGTATAAAAACCTAGGCAGAGCCATAATTTTGAAGAGTGCCGCCCTTCCTAACAATGATAGCGGAAGTGATCTCCAGTGTTTGACATCAGCTCGAAATTTTGTAAGCGGCCGCATCAGGTTTTCTTCTATAAAAAGTGTCTCCAGAGGTGTAGCGTATATTCCTAAATATTTGAACCCTCTGGTCGTAATTTGTAGCTCATACCCCGGTGGGAGCTTGGGAGTGGGACCATACAGCACATAGAGTAACGATTTTGTCCAGTTGATAGTATAAACTGATACTTTCCCGTATGCATTACAGATATCCAGCAGGAAGGACAATGACCTTGCTGGAGACGCTATGTATATTAGCACGTCGTCCGCATAGAGCGAAATCCGGTCTTCCCATCCCACCTCCCACTTCTGCCCCCGGATTGACATGTCCCGTCTTATCCATGCCGCGAGGGGTTCCAGTATAAGGGCAAAGAGGAGTGGTGACAGTGGGCAGCCCTGTCTCGTGCCCCTCCCCAATGTGAACTCCCGCGATATACCGGCATTTGCTACCACTTGTGCTAGGGGCGCTGTGTATAGTAATTTAACCCAGTTTGCGATATTTCGGTCCGAACTCCATTTTTTGGAGCCTATCTGCCGCTTTTGATACGGTTGATCATGCTCACTTACAACATTGGCTGAAAAAGTTGGGAGTGGATGGAATGGCTCTGGCTCTGCTGTCCTTCTTAAAGGATCGGAGATCAACGATATCACTTGATGGCTTCAATTCAGCTCCCTGCGTTCTACCATATGGAGTTCCTCAGGGCAGTTCGTTCAACATTTATGTCTCCGAACTGGCCCCTCTGATTCGGGAGTTTGGATTTAGCTTGTGGTCATATGCCGATGACACCCAGATTGTGGTAGCTGCATATAAACATCAAATCTCTCCTTTTCAGCAGTTCCAAAACTGCATGAGTGCAATTAACAAATGGATGAGCACGCACTGCCTCAAACTTAATTCCGACAAAACGGAAGTTTTGATTTTTGGCAATAGGCAGCCTACCTGGAGCAATCTGTGGTGGCCGGCAGAGATGGGTGCTCCTCCTAAACCTGTGGCTAAAGTGAAGAACCTGGGGGTACTGATCGACGATAGATTAACACTCTGTCAACAGACTAATGCCATTGTATCAGCCTCGTATTTTCTTATAAAGAAAATAAGGAAGATACTTCCTTATATCCTGGCGGATACCCGGGAAACAGTAGTCACATCTCTTATTCATTCCAAATTGGACTACTGCAATGGGCTGTATTTGAATGCTCAGAAGCTGTGTCTAAAGAAGCTCCAGATGGTGCAAAACTCTGCGGCCTATGTCTATTGCTTAATCTTCCCAGGCATAAACCTGTATCCAATTAAATCCGCAATCTGCATTGGCTGCCGGTACTTCAGCGCATTAAAGTCAAGGCGCTGTGTCTTGCTTACAAGGCCTTAAATCATTCAGGTCCGGCTTTTCTTCAGAATCTTTTTGTGTGGTACCAACCAACTAGACTTCTTCAGTCAACGGGTGCAAGACTTCTGTCAGTGCCTAGAATTCGGACTTCACATTGGGGTGGCAGTGGTTTTCACTAAGGAACATCTAAACTTGGGAATTCTCTTCCGCTTGAGCTTAGGATTGCCAGCTCCCTAACTGGCTTTAGAAGAAACTTGAAAACTGGCTGTTCCAGGGCTAGGCGCACAGCAGGTTTATTGTTGTCCTCAGCGCCAAGACACCATTAGGTATTTGTGCGCTTTTATAAATCTCATTAACATTAACATTAAACCAAAAGAACAAGTTACTTACCTTCGGTAACGCTTTTTCTGGTGGATACAGTATCTGCCTGTGGATTCCTCACCTTATGAATATCCCCTCTGTGCCAGCATTCTGGAATTTTTTTGTAGTTCTCTGCGCCGACGAGGTCATCACAGCATCATGGCTCCGCAAGCGGCTCCGCATGACGTCACCGGAGCCATAAGAAGACCACGTCGGCGGGATGACGTCAGTTCCACCCATTTTTTCCATGCCACAGAGGCAAACCGGGCAGACCGACCATAGAAATAACGTATACATAGTATACAGAATTTACATAAATACACTCAGTGTATAGAGCAAGAAGAAAGCTTGCATTTCAACATGAAAATAGTAAATAAACAGAGGTAACAAAGTCTTGAGTACACGTAATACATCAGAAACTAAAACCTCAACATTTATGGTATAAAAGGGTGGACAAACGGGGAGGTGGGTGTGTCTGTGCGGAATCCACAGGCAGATACTGTATCCACCAATAAAAGCGTTACTGAAGGTAAGTAACTTGTTCTTCTGATGGATACATCTGCCTGTGGATTCCTCACCTTATAAATAGAATCACACAGCAGTACCTCTCACGGAGGAGGGTGTCCACCCTTCTATTCCAAAAAGTCCTGCAAAACAACGCGCGAAAAATGGCCATCCCTCCTCAATTCGGAATCTAAGCAGTAATGCTTCGCGAAAGTGTGGAGGAAGGCCCAAGTTGCGGCCTTACAGATGTCCACAACAGGAACACCTCTAGACAATGCAGAAGTAGAAGATTCAGACCTGGTGGAATGAGCATGAATGCCTACAGGAGGCTCCTTACCAGCCAGAGAGTAGCATATCTTGATGCACAAGATGGTCCATCGTGACAAAGTGCGCTTGTGCACTGTCTTGCCCGTCATACGACCAGCATATCCAACAAAGAGCTGGTCATCCTGACGGAAGTCCTTTGTCCTGTCCAAATAGAAGCTAATCGCCCTCTTTGGATCTAAACGATGGAGTCTCTCCTCCTCTTTGGATGGGTGAGGGGGAGGATAGAAAGTAGGAAGGGTAATGGAATGACCAAGGTGGAAGGGAATCACCACCTTAGGCAGAAAAGCAGCCCTGGTCCTGAGTACCATCCTTTCAGCACATATGGTCAGAAAAGGCGGCTTTGAACTCAAAGCCTGGAGTTCGCTTACCCTCCTGGCCGAGGTGATAGCCACCAGGAAGAGCTTTTTAAAAGTTAAAAGTCTCAAAGGACAACTATGCATCGGTTCAAAAGACGAACCCATTAAAAAAGTTACCACCAAATTCAAGTCACACTGAGACATAATGAAAGGAGTGGGAGGAAACATGTTTGTCAGCCCCTTATTAAATCTTAAGACTATAGGAGACTTAAATAAAGAAGGCTGATAGGGAAAACACAAAAATGCTGACAAAGCCAACAAATACCCTTTTACAGTGGCCACAGCAAAACCCTGCTGGGCCAAATGAAGAGAAAAACATAGAATATCAGACAGATGAGCTTTTAAGGGATCAATAGATTTCTCTACGCTTAACAAACTTAGACCACCTGTACGAATAGACAGACTTGGTGGAGTGCCGCCTGACCGATAACGTCCACCATGTCAGGTGGGAGAGAAAAATAATTCAAATTGCCCCGTTCAATCTCCAGGCATGAAGGCGCAGGCTATGGTGGTGGGGGTGTAGAACTTGCCCCTCCATCTTAGAGAAGAGGTCCGCCCTGAGAGGGAGATGGAGCGGAGGGTTCGACGAAAGGTGAAGAAGATCTGTGTACCACACCCTTCTTGGCCAATTCAGGGCGATCAATAAAACTTGGGCCCGGTCTTGGCGAATCTTCCTCAGAACCCGAGGAATCAAGGGTACGGGAGAAAACGCGTAAAGGAGCTGTGAGCTCCAACTCAACTGAAACGCGTCCCCCAATGCTCCTTGCCTCGGAAACTGGAGGTTGCAGATTGACAGGCAGTGCGCGTTCTCGAGAGTGGCTAACAGGTCCACCCAACGAGCACCAAACGTATCGCCCGCAATTCCAGAAGGTTGATGTGAAACAAACTTTCCTCTGGAGACCAAAGACCCTTGATCTCCAGATCCCCCAGATGAGCAACCCACCCTAGGGTAGAGGCATCCATAATCACTGTGGCCACCGACGGAGGAAGATAGAAGGGCTTTCCTTGAGATTAATTGCCCTCCACGCTCCACCAAGACAGATCCGCTGCACCTTCTATAGAGATCCTCACAGACTCCCTGAGATCTCCGTTGTGTTGATACCACAGCTTGCGGAGATACCACTGGAGTGCCCTCATGTGCCAGCGTGCATGGTTGATCAACAGAATGCAGGAAGCAATCAGACCAAGCAGGCGAAGGACCTTCAGAACTGGAACAACTGCTCCATTGTAAAACAGAGGAATTATTTCCTGAATGTCGAGAATCCTTTGTGTAGGAGGTAAAGCTCGACACACAGTGGTATCCAGTACTGCCCCTATGAACAGGTTGCGTTGTGAGGGCACCAGGTGAGACTTGGGTACATTTATTGAAAAACCCAATTTCTACAACAGCTGGGCTGTAATCTGCAGATGATGACGCACCATCTCTTGCGACTCTGCTTTCAACAACCAATCGTCCAGGTAGGGGAAAACAGGGATCCCTGACCTCCTGAGATGGATAGGCACCACTGCCATCATCTTGGTGAAGACTCGAGGTGTGGTAGTAAGACCAAACGGAAGAACCGCAAACTGGTAATGTTGCGATCCAACCGGAAAACGGAGATACTTCCTGTGCGACTTCAGGATTGGGATGTGAAAATACGCATCCTGTAAGTCGATGGACACCATCCAGTCCTCTTATTGCAGTGCCTGAAGAACCTGCGCTAGGGTGAGCATCTTGAACCTCTCCTGCTTGAGAAACAGATTCAAGATCCTAAGGTCCATGTAGGAGGGTGGATAACTGACTATGGTTACCCCAGATTTTTTGCCTTGTGTTTAGCTGGTTTTCGACTAAGTTGGCCTGGGACCCTGCTAATCAGGGCCCCAGGCTATCTGCTCTCTCTGTAAAATGGACTCCATGTACCCTAGGTACATAACTAATTGGATATTGAGTCACCTTATCAGCCCCTGTACAGTGTACTTTAGGTACCAAGGGCAAAGGTGCACCCAAGGCCTACCAGGGGCTGCAACATATCTTTTGCCACCCCTGGTTGGCCATCCAAACTGACACAACTGGCTGATCACTCAGCTGGGGCAAGGTCGTGTAATCACCCCTTGCTTAGATATAGTATACCTATGTCTAAACCTGTATCTGGACACATATGCACCTATAAGTCACTCCTATGCCAGGCCTTAACAATCCTGGAGGCAGAGTGCTTGGTTTTATGTGAGATGGTGCTCTAGCCTGAGCTGAGCCTGTCTGCAGCTTTCGGAACCATGTCCTTATAGCTGTTCCAGGATATTGCCATACCATATACTCTTAAGTGCATTATAATCCTCGCGGTTATTGCTAACTTTGGTTTGGCTTTATCAAAACATGTTGTGTAAGGTGTCATACACTTTGGAATACTACCCCCTCGCCAGTTCTGGTGATGGGGGTAGCATTCCACCCTTCTAGAAGGAGAAGACATGTTACTTTACTTAAACGCGGTTAAATCTAACCAGAGCCCCAGCATCACAAATGGATGCTGCTGCCACAGACACAAGTCTGGCCTCCTGCTGCTGACCGAAACTCCGGCAGGGGAGGCCTGGACAAATGGTATCCTGTCACAGGGAGGTGTTACACCACCCCAGACAAGAGTAAGTAAGTAAGTAAGTAAAGTTTTATTGTTTAATGTTAATTAAAACCATTACAAAAAATACAATTGAGTGCTGTGTCCATAGACTTTAGATAATCCTGACTGAAACTTTGAAACGAAACTCTGGACCCTTCGACATCCCACTCGACGTGGAAGACTGAAGAATATCCCTTGTGGTCAAGGAGTGACCACCCTGTGCAAACAGGCACCATCCAGCGCCCAATGGTTTGCTTTGTTGCAGCTCCCGCCGGAGCTCGAGCGACAGAGATTGACGAGAACTGGACTCCCAGACATCCAACAGCCCGATCCACAGCCACAGCAAAGCTGAGACCCGTGGAGGCGACGTGAGACGTGGGACTAGCCATCTTGAAAAGACAGCGAAATGCTTACAGTGCAGCTCCCGAGGCACCCTCGAAGCTGTGCATATTGATGGTTTGAGAAGCCCCAGCCCCGAGCAGCTCGTGCACCGAAGATCACCCCTCCACACTCACCGAGTGCTGCGTGGGGCACTTTTGCATTTTCCTGCTTGATGTGTCTGTCCGTACACTTGCCCGTTGGCTAGTGGCCTGTACGACGACAAATCTTTGAATCTTCTACTCTGCTGGTCTGGTTGATCCAGACTGGCCCTCGCTCACCTGAAAAGGAGCAGTCTCTCTGACCTTGCTGGTCCGAGTAAGAAGCGATCTTCAAATCCTGCATGGGTTGCATTTGCCAAGGCCTGTTGACTCCGATCCGGAAGCCGACACCGCCAACAGCGAGAGCCTTCATGGGACAGTCCGTGATCCACTCCTGGTCATCGTCGATGGCCCGAGTCCACGTGGCAGCGGAGACAAGCTTCTCGACAACCACCTGATTGCGCCGGACATCGCCTGGTTCCTTCCTGGTTCCATCATGGTCACTGGCTAGTGACCCAGACTCTGTCCCCTCTGCTTTGAGGTACTCTATATCTTTGATCCACCCTTGGATCCAACCGGACTCTTCTCTCCTGGCCGCCTGCAGCATCTTCATCTCCAGGCTCCATAGAACTCCACGACGAAACCCGACACATTTTGACACCTATGCACCTGCTTCCTGTGGGTGAGGTAACGAGAGTACTCCGGTGCTCCTGTAGTGGTTTACACCTCTAGTGTCCTAGTTTAAAGTGGGGAAGTTCTAGTCCAGTAGGAAGACTTCTAAAACAGTAACTTTGTAACTTTTACACACCATTGACTTTGCATTGGTGCATGCGTGTGCTTTTAGCGCTGCACCCGAATCCCGCGGGCCTCTCCCGTCCTAACTACTGTTAGACCAGTGTAGCCCCAGCAATTCCCAAGGCCCTAGGCCTTACCATTGTTCGAGATGTGGTACTCATACCACTATTGTAGTATATGGTTTAAGTGGCCACCGGCCCTATCCATAATTGTGCAACTTTTTTGTATCTTTTACTGTGCTTTTGTTTAAATGCTTGTGCCTCTGTCCTCATAAAGAGTACAGAGGATTATTCTAGTAATAAATACATATATTTTTATAATATATAACTTGTGTGGTGTCCTTTCATTTGGTATTAAAAGGATTGCATATGGTAAAACAGCTGGCTTCACATGCCCTCTTGAGTTAAGCCTAAGACTGCTTAGGCCTATGCTACGCCTAGGATAGCTTGTCTATAAGTTTGACTTACAACCACCACCATAAGGGTTGTTTGGACTGATACAAGGTGCTCACTAGAATAGTGAACTTCATACATCAGGCCAACTTCTCACATTGGTGTGCAGCGGTTGGGATTTGAGCTTGCTGTTGTTTTATCAATTGTAATCTTTGACAATATAATTTGAAAGATCCCTTTAAGTACCATAGGTACATATAAACAAAGCTAAAATACTTAAGTTCTACTTAACTTAGTAGTTGTAGACCAAAGGACCTAGCACACCCTGACTACAACTCACTAGCAATGTTCTAGTAGGTAAACACATAGTGTAGGTAGGTGCATACACCCACACCTCACTAGTCATGTCTGGCACAGGTGAACCTTCCAGTTCTCTACCTGTGGCAGGTGACCTTACCAAGGCACCTTCCAGCTATGACAAACTCAGCTTCAGAGACTTGAGTGCCTTGTGCACTTCAAGGGGGCTGAAAAAGGGTCACAACCCTACCATTCCAATCCTGATACAAGTCCTAGAAATGGCTGACCTAGAGAAGGTTCCCACAGACCCCTCAGGTGCTACAGGAGAAGGGATAACCCCCATAGATGATGAAACCATCACCCCAGAGGTAGAAGATGAGGAATGATTGAATGAATGAATGAATGAAAATTGCACTTGTATAGCGCTAGACTACCCGGAGGCCTCGCAGCGCTTGTGACTGAGTACTCAACGCGAGCTCGGGCAGTTCAGCAGATTTTACCATACAAGTGCGTTTTCAGAGCTTTCCTGAAGGACATGTGGTTACTGTTACCTCGAAGAGATAAAGGGAGGGTGTTCCATAGCTTAGCTGCAGTATGAGAGAAGGAGCGGCCTCCCCAGTGGGCTTTCCTGACTCTGGTGGGAGTGGCCAGCTGGAGGGTCCAGGAACGAAGGGAACGGGGCGGGACATAGGGTGTAGCCAAAGGATGAAGAATTGCGGGACCTGTGCGATGAAAGACTTTGTGTAGAATGCACATGGCCTTGAATTGTACTCTTGCCGCTACAGGGAGCCAGTGGAGCTCCTTTAGGGCATTCCTCGCTGACTGCCAGCGGCGTAGGTTATAGAGTAAACGGGCCGCACTGTTTTGTGTGACTTGGAGCTTCTGGGTGACGGAAATCGGAGCTCCCATATAGAGAGCATTCCCATAGTCCAGGCGGGAGAGTATGAGGGCCTGGACCAGAACCCTCCTTGCCTGGAATGGGAGCAAAGGGAGCACTTTTCGCAACATCCTCATAATCCCAAAGCAGGTGGCGGCGGTCTTAGTCGCTTGGGCCGAGAAGTCTAAGGCTTTGTCGAGCCAGATCCCGAGGCTCTTTATTTGGGACTTAGGAGCGGGAGGCGGGCCCAAACATGGTGGCCAGATGGATGCAAGGGCAGAGGGAGAAGGGTTGCCCAAGAGAATGATGTCTGTCTTCTCCCCATTAAGTTTTAGACAGGAAGATTGCATCCAACTAGCAACAGCCTCTAGACAGGGACCTAAGGTGTGGGACGATCCCTCAGAGTGGTCTAAGGAGACCACCAATTGGGTATCGTCCGCGTAGGTGACGATACGCACACCGAAGGGATGGACTATCCTGTCTAGGGGTTCCATGTAGGCATTAAAGAGGGTGGGGCTCAGGGAGGAGCCTGAGGGACCCCACACCTGAGTGGGTGTTTGGGAGACACCGTCTCATCCTCAAAGACCTGGAAGAAGCGGTCAGCCAGGAAGGATGTCAGCCATTCCAGGGCCGCGCCCGACACGCCCATGTCCGCCAGTCGTTGTAATAGCGTGACATGGTTAACCGTGTCGAACGCGGCGCTGAGATCTAATAAAATAATGGCGACTTTTCCACCCCGGTCCAACACAGCTCTCGCCTCCTCCGTTACCGCTAAGAGGGCGGTTTCAGTCCCATGTAGAGGGCGAAACCCTGTCTGAGAGGCACGCAACAGGCTATTGGACTCTAAGTAGTCCACCAAGATGTTATTTACGTGCCTCTCGAGCAGTTTGCTCAGCCAGGGGAGTAAGGAGATGGGACGATAATTCGCCAAGTTGTTCTGGTCAAGATTGGGCTTCTTCAATAGGGCCCTCACCATCGCACACTTCCATGGAAGTGGTACGGATTTGGAGGTGATGGATGTATTGAGAACGTCCAATATGACCGGGCGGATAACGTCCATAACCTTAGTGAGGGTCTGAGGGGGTGCTGGGTCGTTAGGGGAGCCAGAAGTAATCTTGGTGGTTAGTCCATCCAGGCCAGGAATGTCCAGGAGTGGGATTGTATCGAGTATGCAAGAAGCAGAGGGATCAAAGGTAGTGGGCAGGCGGGGTTCCAACTCATTCTTAGCGTCCCCGAATGAGGAATATATGGCCTGGATTTTTTGGGAAAAGAAGACGGCCAAGTCATTACAGCGATTTTGAGCGCCTTCAGCAGAGGGACGCTCCGCAGAGGGTGAGATGAGAGATTTAACGATTTTAAAAATTTCCTTTGGGGCATTCGCGGCCGCGTGGATTTTCCCTCCATAAAAGGAGGCTTGTGCCGCCTTCATCTCCTGTTTATAGAGCTTTATAGCAGCTCTGTACTCAGCCTTTCTGAGTTGAGAGTGGTCATGCCTCCAGGCTCTCTCACGTTTACGGCAGGCTAATTTCATGATTCTAAGGGCGGGAGTGTACCACGGGGCAGCTTTGGGTCCTTTTATAGAATTGCAAGAGTGTTTAGGGAGGACCAGGTCAAGGGTACTAGAAATTCAATTATCGAAATTGTTAGTGGCCGTATTGGGATTTGTTGCCTTCCTAGGTGGGACTCTGGCGAGGGCAGCTTCCCACGCATGGAGGGGAAGTGAGGGCCACTTCCTACCTCGATGCCTAGCAAGGTATTGGGAGGAGGATGGGGAGTTGGTGCGCCAAGTAAAAGGTATTAAAAAGTGGTCGGTCCAGGGTAGTGGTATAGGGGTCTCCACCATAGGATCATCTGCATTACTGTAGATGTGGTCAAGAAGGTGACCCCTATTGTGGGTTACGTGAAAGCCCTTTTGATATAAATCCATGGCTTGTAGATTGGAACGGAGATTGTTAGCTGTAGTGTCGTGGGGATCATCTAGATGTAAGTTAAGGTCCCCCAGCAAAGTAAAGTTGGGCGAGGACAACACTACACTTGCAGCAAGGTCTGTTATTTTCGTGGTAAAATTGTTAAGGGAGCCAGGTGGACGATAAGCTAGGATGCCAGAAAAAGTGGTGGTGGGGGAGAATTCTAGCGAGAAATGAAGACACTTGCACGATGGTAAGGTGGTAGGAATGATACGGCATTTGTAGCTGTCTCGATATATAATAGCCAGTCCACCACCTCTCCCAGATTGGCGATCCAGTCTTTTAAGCGTGTAACCTTGGGGAATGGCCCGTACAATGGTCGGGTCATGATCTGCCTGGAGCCACGTTTCTGTTAGAAAGAGAGCATCCGGATTGAGCTCTTCAATCAATATATGCAATTCGGTGTAATGTTTAGGTAAAGAACGGCAATTGAGAAGAAACAGTCTCCATTCCTGAACAGGGGGCGAGTGACAGGTGTATAGAGGGAGTGGGCTCCAGGAGGTAGATGGAGATCAAGATTCAGATGATCAGGGGGATAGCCAGGTCCAGGTCAGGAGACTTAGCAAGGCTAACGTAAGCCTACATGGGAATGGAGAGGGGAACCACCTTTCCAGACCTAATAGTAGAATACTCCCTGGCAATAGAAGAGAGAGATCCCTTTCCAGGGAATCTAACCTTTCTAATGTCTCAAGGGCTTCTCAAAGGGGAATGACTTCCCCTCAGAGAAAAGAGCATAAGGCTAGGATGAAGGCTGTCCAACTCCAGATATAGAAGGAAGAGATAGCCATGGCCCAAGCTAAACTTGCTTTAGCAAGGGAACAAAAATTGAGTGGATTAGATTCCACTGGTGGCAGCAATATCGCTAGAGATAAAGACAGGTCCTATGAACATAGAAACCTGAGCAAGAGTGTGCCCCCCTACAAATATGGGGATGACATCCACAAATGGATGACTGCTCTGGAGAGGGCCTGCATGGTACAGCAGGTTCCCCAAGATCAGTGGGCAGCAATCGTATTGTACTCCTTTTCTGAGAAAGGGATAGATAAGCTCTTCACAGTTAGCCCTGGGGATGCTAAAAACTACACTGTCCTGAAGAGTGCTCTTATTGATGGGTTTGGCTTAACCAATGAGCAATACAGGTTGTTGTTCAGAGATACCAAAAAAGCTCAGACTCAGGACTGGACTGATTTTGTAGATTGTTCTACTAAGGCTCTGGAAGGTTGGTTACTTGGCAGCAAAGTACATGACTTTACAGGATTGTATAATTTGATTATGAGGGAGCAGATCCTTAGTAATTGTCAAAACCAGCTTTTGCACCAGCACCTGATGGACACGGATCTGGCCTCTCCACAAGCATTGGGTAAGAGGGCAGACAAATGGGTCAGAACCAGGATTAGGCCTAAGAATCAGGGTGGTGACCAAAAGAAGGATAATTCCAAGACTCAAAAGAAGGGTGGGGATAAATCAAAAGACAAGTCTCCCACAGGGTCCCAAAACTCCAATGGTGGGGGTGGGTCCCAAAATACCTCCTCTGTCAAGAAACCTTATTGCCATGCCTGTAAGCAGCCTGGCCACTGGAAGACTGATAGCAGTTGCCCAAAGAATAACAATAAGGAACATATTCCTCCAAGTAATGCTCCAACACCTCCTGTTACTGTTAGTGGTAATCCCCCAGGTGGTGGGAGCCCCCTCAAGAATTTGGCTGGGTTTACTTTTGGATCTCATGTGGACGCTGGCCTAACCAGGTCCCCTACTACAGCTACTCTTGTCTGTGAAAATGGCATGGGGTTTGCCAACTTCACTGCTTACCCAAACACTTTGAGCAAGTACAGACAGGAGCCCCTCATCAATGGTCAAAAAGTTGAGGCCTATAGAGACACAGGGGCTAGTATCACTATGGTGACTGAGAATCTAGTCCCCTCAAGGCAACTTTTACCTGGTGCCACATACCAGGTGACCAATATTGATGGAGTGCAGACAAATCATCCCATGGCAGAAGTAAATCTCAGCTGGGGAGGTGTCACTGGCCCAAAGAGAGTGGCAGTGTCCCCAAACTTGCCTGTAGATTGTCTACTGGGAAATTATCTGGAGATCTCAGCCTGGGCTGAGGTAGAACAAGAAACTCATTCTAAAATGGTAAATCTCCATGGAAAGGTTAGTGGGGCTGTGATGGCCACAGCCCCAATCCAAGATGTCCTTCCTGAACAGGTTGGTAGGGCTGTGCCAGTCTCAGCCCCATCTCAAGCAGATTCCCTCCCTGAACAGGTTAGCAGGGCTGTGATGGTAACAGCCCATACCCAAACTGAGTCCCTTCCTGAAAAGGTTGGTGGGGCTGTGATGGCCACAGCCCAAACTCAAACAGATTCATGTGTTGTGAAGCCTGAAACTATGGACCACTCCACACAAACAGAGAGCATTGAGGAGGAAGAGAAATCTCCCTCCCACCAGACTTTAGGAAAGGATCAGCCTTATCAGGGAACTGACCCTACCCCTTGTGAAGAAACTGCCCCAGAGGTAGTCAGGCCTAGCCTGGCAGAGCCCCTGATGTCAGTTGACCCTTCCAAGGTGGGACCCAGTCTGGAGCAGGTAGCCTGCCCCTCTCTACCCTGCCTCAGTCAGCCCAGGGCTGCAGAGGTCAGGGAGGTCAGTGGGCCCCAAAGGGTCCCCTGTCCAATAAAACACCCCCATCAGCAGTTATGGGGCACCAAAGCTAGCAGCCCTAGCAAGGTGAAAACTTCTAAAACTCCTGAGGGATCTCCCTTACACCTAGTTAGGAACCTCCCCCAGATGGACACTGTTGGGCACAGGCAAACCTGGGACCCAAAGGCCCCAAACCTGACCTGTCCCTCCAGTAAGCCAACAAAAGGGACCCAGCCTCCAGCTGTAGGCAGCCAGAGGTTGACCCTGAGAGCACAGTGCAACTCAGTCATGGAAAGAAAGGCACCCATGGTGGATAGTGATTGGAGGAAGTTGAGCCCTACATTAGTGGAGCCTCACTTCAGTACTCCCTCTAAACACCAGCCTTTTACTTTGCCAAAACACACTACAGGTAGTAATTCCCTATGGTGGAGACCCTCTGATACCCCTAGGTTGAGGGATTGCTTAGTGGACGATGAGATAGGGGGTAACCATGCCAGTGCAGGTTCCTCCTTATATGGCCACTCAGGCAATATAAGCTTACCTGGTCGTCAAGGATAGCCTTATCTCCTTTCGGTTGGGGGGGTTATGTAGGAGGGTGGATACCTGACTATGGTTACCCCAGATTCTTTGACTTGTGTTCAGCTGGTTTTCGACTTAGTTGGTCTGGGACCCTGCTAATGAGGGCCCCAGGCTATCTGCTTTCTAAATGGACTCCATGTACCCTAGGTACATAAAATAATTGGATATTGAGTCACCTTATCAGCCCCTGTACAGTGTACTATAGGTACCCAGGGCAAAGGTGCACCCAAGGCCTACCAGGGGCTGCAGCATATCGTTTGCCACCCCTGGCTGGCCATCCAAACTGACACAACTGGCTGATCACTCAGCTGGGGCATGGTCGTGTAATCACCCCTTGCTTAGATATAGTATACCTATGTCTAAACATATATCTGGACACATATGCACCAATAAGTCACTCCTATGGCAGGCCTTAACAATCCTGGAGGCAGAGTGCTTGGCTTTATGTGAGATGGTGCTCTAGCATGAGCTGAGCCTGTCTGCAGCTTTCGGAACCATGTCCTTATAGCTGTTCCAGGATATTGCCATAGCATATACTCTTAGGTGCATTATAATCCTCGCGGGTATTGCTAACTTTGGTTTGGCTTTATCAAAACATGTCGTGTAAGGTGTCATACACTTTGGAATACTACCCCCTCGCCATTTCTGGTGACGGGGGTAGCATTCCACCCTTCTAGAAGGAGAAGACATGTTACTTTACTTAAACGCGGTTAAATCTAACCAGAGCCCCAGCTTCACAAAATGGATGCTGCTGCCACAGACACAAGTCTGGCCTCCTGCTGCTGACCGAAACTCCGGCAGTGGAGGCCTGGTATCCTGTCACAGGGAGGTGTTACACCACCCCAGACAGGAGATAGTGGATTGAGGCAGGCAGGGCGAGTGAAACTAGACACTGACTGGGGCGCACAAGGCTCCCCATGCATAGCCCAGTTCAAACCGGTGCTGGGGCACTCCAGCCCCAGCTCTGGCACAAAACTGGACAAAGGGAAAGGGGTGTAACCGACCCTTCCTGGGTCCCACCCATAGGAGGGACCTAGCCGGTTATCCAGCCCCTTGATTTGGAATAAAGGTAGGAGCTGTGGCCATAGACTTTAGATAATCCTGACTGACACTTTGAAATGAAACTCTGGACCCTTCAACATCCCACTCGATGTGGAAGACTGAAGAATCTCCCTTGTGGTCAAGGAGTGACCACCTTGTGCAAACAGGCACCGTCCAGCGCCCAACAGTTTGCTTTGTTGCAGCTCCCGCTGGAGCTCAAGCAATATAGATCGACAAGAACCAGATTTCCAGACATCCAACAGCCCGATCCACAGCCACAGCAAATCTGAGACCAGTGGAGGCGACGTGAGACGTGGGACCGGCCATCTTGAAAAGACTGCGAAGTGCTTACAGTGCAGCTACCGAGGCACCCTCGAAGCTGTGCATTTAGGTTTGATTAGCCTTATTCCCGAGCAGCTTGTGCACCGAAGATCACCCCTCCACACTCACCGAGTGCTGCGTGGGGCCCTTTTGCATTTTTCTGCTTGACGCATCTGTCTGGTCACTTGCCCGTTGGCTAGAGGCCTCTATGACGACAAATCTTTGAATCTACTCTGCTGGTCTGGTTGCTCCACACTGGCCCTTGCTCCCCTGAAAAAGAGCAGCCTCTCTGACCTTGCTGGTCCGAGTAAGTAGCAATCTTCAAATCCTGCTTGGGTTGCATTTGCCAAGGCCCGTTGACTCCGATCCGGAAGCCGAGACTGCCGACAGCGAGAGCCTTTGTGGGACAGTCCGTGATCCACTCCTGGTCATCGTCGATGGCCCCGAGTCTACGTGGCAGCGGAGACAAGCTTCTCGAAAACCACCTGATTGCGCCCAACATCGCCTGGTTCTTTCCTGGTTCCATCCTGGTCACTGGCTAGTGACCCAGACTCTGTCCCCTCTGCTTTCAGGTACTCTACATCTTCGATCCACCCTTGGATCCAACCGGACTCTTCTCTCCTGGCCGCCTGCAGCATCTTCATCTCCAGGCTCCATAGAACTCCATGACGAAACCCGACACACTTTGACACCTATGCACCCGCTTCCTGTGGGTGAGGTAACAAGAGTACTCCGGTGCTCCTGTAGTGGTTTACACCTCTACTGTCCTAGTTTATAGTGGGGAAGTTCTAGTCCAGTCGGAAGACTTCTAAAACAGTAACTTTGTAACTTTTACGCACCATTGACTTTGCATTGGTGCATGCGTGCGCTTTTAGCGCTGCACCCGAATTCCGCGGGCCTCTCCCGTCCTAACTACTGTTAGACCAGTGTAGCCCCAGCGATTCCCAAGGCCCTAGGCCTTACCATTGTTCGAGACGTGGTACTTATACCACTATTGTAGTATATGATTTAAGTGGCCACCGGCCCTATCCATAATTGTGCAACTTTTGTATCTTTAACTGTGCTTTTGTTTAAACGCTTGTGCCTCTGTCCTCATAAAGAGAACAGAGGATTATTCTAGTAAAAAATAAATATATTTTTATAATATATAACTTGTGTGGTGTCCTTTCATTTGGTATTAAAAGGATTGCATATGGTAAAAAAGCTGGCTTCACATGCCCTCTTGAGTTAAGCCTAAGACTGCTTAGGCCTATGTTACCCCTAGGATAGCTTGTCTATAAGGTTGACTTACAACCACCACCATAAGGGTTGTTTAGACTGATACAAGGTGCTCACTAGAATAGTGAACATCATACATCAGGCCAACTTCTCACAGTCCAGGATAGGATAAAACCTGCCATCCTTCTCGGGAATCAGGAAATACCGGGAGTAGCATCCCTGACCCCGTTCTTGCTCTGGAACCACCTCTATCGCACCTTTCTGTAATAGAGTAAGAACCTCCTTTTGAAGGAGAAGCAAAGGATACTCCGTGCAAAACCCCTTACAAGGAGAGTAAGGAGGAGGGAATTCCCTGAAGGGAAGAGCATACCCATTTTCCACAAGATCTAAAACTCGAGGTCCAAAGTGATTAATTGCCAATCTTGTAGAAAATGGGTAAGCGGGCCTCCCACAGGACCTACATGATCCAGGATGGTGGATCTAGGGCTGCTTTCCTGCATTACCAGGAGGGGTTGGGGAGGTAGAGGAGAAAGAGAAAGATGGTTGACGTCCGACTCCGAGGAAGGCGACCTCTGCCTTTACCCCTGTAGCTCTTATACAAGGGGTTTTGCTTTAATAAACGGTTTGCTGCTGTTGCTGCTGCTGAGGCTGTCTGGATCCACGAGAGGAAGACTACCCAAAGCCACTGTATCTTTTATATCCATAGCCTCTTGACTGAGTCTGCAGACCCAAAGATCTTACCTATGTCTTACTGTCCTTAAATCTCCGCAGGGCAGAGTCCGCCTTTTCTCCAAAAAGCTTGGACCCATCAAACGGCAAATCAACAAGAGCAGCCAGAACGTCAGGAGAGAAGATTTTAACCATGCCTGCCTCCTTGTTGCAATAGACGAGCCCATGAGTCTGGCAACAGAATCCGCTGTATCCAGACCAGACTGGATATCCTGGCGAGTAGACGCTTGAGCATACACCAACACCTCACTCAGATTCCCCTAGTCCTCCTCAGATAACTTAGGGAGAAGCTGTTTTGCAGAGTCCATTAAAGCATGAATATACCTGCCCAAAAGAAAAGTGACGTTGGTAGACTTTAATGCCATATTGGCTGAAGACAAGCGACTGATGACTGCTTCGAGCAAGAAGCCCGCACAACCAGACTTTCAGGGGAGGGATGAGAGGAAAGGAAACCCGGATCTCCAGGAGCAGGTCTATACCTCCTTGAAACTGTCCTTGAAACTGCAGGAGCCAAAAGAGGATTGCGTCATACATCCAGTATTGGCTCAGTAAGAGCATCATCAATTGGCAAGAGTGGCTCAACCACGGAAGAAGGAGAATGAAGCACTTCAGTGAGAAGATTAGGTTCATACCCAGCCACAGGAAGCTGCAAGTCCAAAATGTCCGCAGCCTTCCTAATAACTGTGTGATATGGAGCAACATCCTTCGAGGGAGAAGCCTTTTGAGAAACAAAGTTCCACTCTGGAGAAGTGTCAAGTCCACTTGCTTCACACAAGTCCTCAAACACATCTTCATTGTCATACACCTCTCCTTCCTCCCTCTCTTCATCCCAGTACTGCTCCTCTTCCAGTAACCTCTGCGCCTCTCCTCGCGAACGCATCTTCGGTTGCGGTGTCGGCGGCGCCACACGCGGCGACGATGGCTCTGGGAGTGGCATCGAAGAAGGATCCATAAGCGGCGTCGTTCGAATCCGAGAGGCTTCACGAGATGGTACCAGAGACTGCATATACGGCATCAACATCCTCGGAGCCAGAAAAGACCAGGACGACATCACTGGCATGAACGGCATAAAGGGGGCCTGAGGATACTGGTGAGGCACACCCAAATGAAATGCCAAAGGACCCATGGGACCCGAAGGCGCTCCAGAGGGGTACGAGGCCCTGGTGAAAACACCATACATCATATTTAATAAATGCGAGGGATCAGAACTCGGCGTCGGAAACTGTGGGTAAGAAGAACCTCATCATTATCAGCCGGATTCGACGGTGAGAATCTCGGCGTTGTTGCCTGCTCTGGAGTCCCCTTATAGGAAGGAGAATGAGCCGGAGTCACCTGAGGAGACACTGAAGGTGAAGGAGAAACAAAGTCCTTTTCTCGACTTCGAGGAGCAGGAGAAGGTGACCTCGACACCACTGACTTTGAAGATCGGCGTTGAGAAGCATGTCTCCTCTTCTTCTTGTGCTTCTTTTTGGAGTCGTGCTACGTCGCAGAATTAGATTTTGACCTTTTTTTACTCCTTTTTTCTTTCCTTGCCTTGGCCATGTACAGTTTGGCTTCTCGCTCCTTTAACGCCTTTGGATTCATCTACCTGCACAAAGAGCATCCCTTGATGTCATGGTCTAAAGACAAACACCAAAGGCAATCCTCATGCGGGTCAGTAATTGACATATGTTTACCGCAATCTCTGCAAGGATTAAACCCAGACTTCCTTGGAGCAGACATGACAAAGAAAGGAAGAAATACAATCCAAAAATACAAAGTATCCAAATGAAGTATGGGGAGTCCCAGAAAAAAACTTTAGCGTCAACAGCGCGTAAAAAAGGGAACTGATGTCATCACACCGTCGTGGTCTTCTTATGGCTCCGGTGACGTCATGCGGAGCCGCATGCGGAGCCATGACGCTATGACGTCCTCGTCAGCACGGAGAGCTAGGAAAATTTTTCGCAGAAGGCTGGTGCAGGGGATATTCATAAGGTGAGGAATCCACAGGCAGATGTATCCATCAGAAAGATGTCACCTACCAACGTGCAGGGGTACTGCTAAGAGAAAAAATCTCTGGATCCAGTCTGACACCTGGAGGTAATTCTAAGGTAAGGAATCTAAGGTAGGGAATCTATAACTAATGGATTCTTTCAGATTCATCTTTTTGAACATAAGAATAGCCATCCATGATGAGGAAAACCCTAGAGTTTGTGAACGGCATTGTGCCCAGAAATGATTCTTGGAGTGGGACCATCTACTCCGGAAGAAGAGGATGTTTCTGTTCTTTTGTGGGAAGGTCTCTTGTGAGAATGTTGCCGGACAGAAGATATAACCGGAAGGGAAGTGGCTCTCTTTGCCATATCCCTATAGACCTTTTCAAAAATAGCTTGGTCTTACATTCTCTGATGGCCTTTGGGTGCATTAATGAACGGAGGTGCAAGCCGAGAGATTATGGTCAGATCCCAGACTTGTGGATATCATGGGGATCTAACAAAGAGATATTCCTATTTAATTTGCAATAGAATATGAACCCAGAAATCTCAGGAGAAAACATTTGGCCATGTTGCATGTTAGATTTGGGGGTCTCTAGTTGGCACAGGTAGGTACTTGTGACAAATAGGGACCCTCTCCTCTAGTCAGGACAAGGGGATTACACTCCTAAAATAACCCCTGCTCACCCTCTAGGCTGCGTGGCGCGAGCAGTCAAGGCTTATTTCAGAGGCGTTGTAAGTTATGCAGTTGTGACCACATGAACAAGTTACTTACCTTCGGTAACGCTTTTTCTGGTAGATACAGTATCTGCCTGTGGATTCCTCACCTTGTGAATATCCCCCTTGCGTCAGCAACGTTCGGAAATTTTCTTTGTAGCACGCCGGCGTGGACGACGTCATAGGAACACCAATTTTAGAATCAATCTGTATGGGAGAAAAAATGTCTTGTTGTTATACTCTGTGTGTGACATACAGAGACAGTACCCAAGGGGAGACAATTGTGTTCTCAAGAACAAATACAAGTTAGGCACAATGTCCACATTTCAATTTTTATCAAAAAACAGTCACATTTATTTACAAAACCAAAGAAAAGGCAATACTATTTATACACGGCGCAAGTACTATAGAGGTGAAGGGAAAGGGGTGCTCAAGTGATAAGAAAGAATAGAAGAATCATCCTAAAATGCGTTTACAATATTTACAACAACACAACAAGGCGGTAAACCTCCCGCAAGTTGAAAAAGGCCTGTCCAATTCCTACCAGGGCAAGTAATGGGAGGAGGGGTGGAGAGGGGGTAAATTAAGATACAGGCACTCAAAAAATGGGGGCGTCGACGTTTCGACCCTAATGCTCTCGGGAATTTTGTTTCCTCGGCTGCGGGTCTTCTTCAGGACGTACAGAAGGGAAGGGGGGGGGTTGGGGGGGGCTTGGCCGCAAATCCACTGAGTTTCCGGATCAACCACCAATGGATCTTGTTTGGTCCAAATTCCTCCAAGTTTTATGGAATTGACCTACTATCTGTAGGTCGATTGATATAAGGTGGGTTGGCTTGTTTACCAGATGGTAGAATCAACGTATGGTGGGTCAAAGGTCGTAGCCTACCGGCGCCCTCACGGGCACTCCGGTGGTGTGGGTGGTTTAGTGCGCCACTTCTGTCGATTTATACAGATGTAGGCGTGCTCGCTGGGTTCCCTCAGCTTCGATTTACAATAGAGTCGGTATACGTATTCCCTGTGCTTGTTCGAGTGGATCTTTCAAAAAGGAACGGGCAATTATTCACCGTTTGCTACGCGGGACCACGTAGCACTAAACCACCCACACCACCGGAGTGCCCGTGGGGGCGCCGGTAGGCTACGACCTTTGACCCACCATACATTGATTCTACCATCCGGTAAACAAGCCAACCCACCTTATATCAATCGACCTACAGATAGTAGGTCAATTCCATAAAACTTGGAGGAATTTGGACCAAACAAGATCCTTTGGTGGTTGATCCGGAAACTCAGTGGGTTTGCGGCCAAGCCCCCCCCACCCCCCCCTTCCCTTCTGTACGTCCTGAAGAAGACCCGCAGCCGAGGAAACAAAATTCCCGAGAGCATTAGGGTCAAAACGTCGACGCCCCCCATTTTTTGAGTGCCTGTATCTTAATTTACCCCCTCTCCACCCCTCCTCCCATTACTTGCCCTGGAAGGAATTGGACAGGCCTTTTTCAACTTGCGGGAGGTTTACCGCCTTGTTGTATTGTTGTAAATATTGTAAACGCATTTTAGGATGATTCTTCTATTCTTTCTTATCACTTGAGCACCCCTTTCTCTTCACCTCTATAGTACTTGCGCCGTGTATAAATAGTATTGCCTTTTCTTTGGTTTTGTAAATAAATGTGACTGTTTTTTGATAAAATTTGAAATGTGGACATTGTGCCTAACTTGTATTTGTTCTTGAGAACACAATTGTCTCCCCTTGGGTACTGTCTCTGTATGTCACACACAGAGTATAACAACAAGACATTTTTTCTCCCATACAGATTGATTCTAAAATTGCAGATCTATTCGCATTTTTCTCATTTAAAATTGTTTTATTGATATTATCAATCTTATCAATAGTCTAGGACCATTGTTTTGATATCATTTATACCCAGGTCCTTTTGATTTTGTGGGTGACACCCCATTAATCTAATGGTCATAGGAACACGGCATCGCGCGCGACTCCGTCTGACGTCACCGACCCCTTATTAGGCCTACGTCGGCGTGATGACATCAGTTCCGCCCTTTTTTCCGTGCCTTCGAGGCACACGGACGCACCAATGCCGGGAAATATACATATATACAGTGTACACAGTACATACAAACCAAAATAGCACACAGTGCATAGCAAAGGCATCAAAACCCAAAATATATACAAATAAATATACAAATAAAACCAGGTATAGCAGAGTGGACGACGGGGAGGCGGGCGGGTCAGTGAGGAATCCACAGGCAGATACTGTATCTACCAGAAAAAGCGTTACCGAAGGTAAGTAACTTGTTCTTCTGTTAGATACATCTGCCTTGTGGATTCCTCACCTTGTGAATAGAGTCCCACAGCAGTCCCCACTCCCGGAGGAGGGAGTCCACTCTGCTACACCAGGAAATCTTGGAGGACAGAACGCGCAAAGTGGCCGTCCCTCCTCACCTCGGTATCCACGCAGTAGTGCTTCGCGAAAGTGTGGAGGGAGGCCCAAGTCGCGGCTCTGCAAATATCCTCAACAGGTACACCTCTAGACAATGCAGAAGTAGCAGACCTTGCCCTGGTAGAATGAGCTCTTATACCCTCAGGAGGGTCCTTACCCACCAGTGAGTAGCAAATCTTGATGCACAGGATTATCCACCTGGAAAGTGTGCGCTTGTGCACCGCTCTGCCCTTCCGACAGCCAACAAAACCAACAAACAGCTGGTCGTCAATCCGGAAGTCTTTAGTTCTATCCAGATAAAAAGACACCGCCCTCTTTGGGTCCAGACGGTGCAGTCTCTCTTCCTCCTTGGAAGAGTGAGGGGGAGGAAAGAAGGTAGGAAGGGTAATGGACTGTCCTAGATGGAAGGGAGTTACCACCTTAGGCAGAAAAGCAGCCCTGGTCCTAAGAACCATTCGTTCAGCATGAATGGTCAGGAACGGGGGCTTAGAACTAAGAGCTTGAAGCTCACTCACCCTCCTTGCCGAGGTGATCGCAACTAAGAAGACCATCTTGAAAGACAAAAGCCTCACAGGACACTTGTGTAAGCGTTCGAAGGGAGAACCCATCAAGAAAGTCAAGACAAGATTTAAATCCCACTGAGGCACGATAAATGGAGAAGGAGGGAACTTATTTGTGAGGCCCTTCAGAAACCTCAAAACAACTGGAGATTTAAAAAGAGCCAGCTGATCCGGCAAGCAAATGTATGTATGTATACTTGTAAATGTATGTATACTTGTAAAGCGCACTGTTACCTCGTTACGTGGTGTCCTGGCGCTGTATACCGCTGGGGAACCCGTCCTGGCTTTCCCTGTGAGAGGGCACCCCAAGGTGAAGCCAGGCATCCCCGGCGTTGCTGGGGCCGTTGTGGAGATTAAGCAAGCTATTGCCCAGAGTTGCAGAGTGGGACCCATGGTTAGCGTAGGCACCTAAGCGAAAATTATCGAGACCGCGGACATTGACCCAAGACCCTGCCGCGTCGGGAATTGAACCCTGGTCCCGGGCCGACCTCTGCTGCAGGGTCTGCGGCTTCTAACCAGTGAGCCACACTTCTCCTCTAACCAGTGAGCCACACTTCTCCTCTAACCAGTAAGCCACACTTCTCCTCTAACCAGTGAGCCACACTTCTCCCAAAGAAATGCCGATAACGCCGAAAGGTAACCTTTGACTGTGGCAACAGCAAATCCTTGCTGCGCCAAAGAAAGAGCAAACTGCAAAATATCGGACAAATGAGCCCTCAAAGGGTCAATAGCTTTCACCCTACACCAAACAACAAATTTAGACCACCTATAAGAATAGATGACTTAGTGGAGTCACGCCTGGCAGAAAGAATGACATCCACCACATCGTGAGGGAGAGAAAAGGAATTCAGGTTGCCCCGTTCAATCTCCAGGCATGAAGGTGTAATGTCTGGAGGTGGGGGTGTAGAACCTGCCCCTCCATCTGAGAGATGAGATCTACCCTGAAAGGGAGACGGAGCGGCGGGTGAGAGGAGAGGTGGAGTAGGTCCGTGTACCACACCCTTCTTGGCCAATCCGGGGCGACCAATATGACTTGGGCCCGGTCCTGGCGAATCTTCCTCAGAACCCGAGGAATCAAGGGTCTGGGAAGAAGCGCGTAAAGGAGTTGACTTCCCTAACTCAACTGAAACGCGTCCCCCAAAGCTCCTTGCATCGGATACTGGAGACTGCAGAGTGACAGGCAGTGAGCATTCTTGCAAGTGGCAAACAGGTCCACCCGAGGAGTCCCCCACATCTGAAAGATGTCGTGAGCAACCTCCGGATGGAGCCTCCACTCGTGGTCGGCAGAGACCTGCCGACTGAGAATGTCTGCACGTACATTCAGAACTCCGGCCAGATGATTTGCCATCAGACATATCTGGTGCTCCTTAACCCAGGACCAGAGATGCAGAGACACTGTGACCCTACTCCTCGCTGTTTGTTGACATACCACATCGCGGTCGTGTTGTCCGTCAGGACTTGAACCGACTGACCGCGAAGGGAAGGGAGGAAGGCCTTGAGCGCCAGATATATCGCCCGCAACTCTAGAAGGTTGATGTGAAGCAACCTTTCCTCTGGAGACCAAAGACCTTTGACCTCCAGATCCCCCAGATGAGAACCCCACCCTAGAGTGGATGCATCCGTTATCACTGTGGCCACCGATAGAGGCAGTTGGAAAGGCTTTCCTTGAGACAGATTGCCTTCCACGCCCCACCAAGACAGATCCACTGCAGTTTCTCTGGAGATCCTCACTGACTCCCTGAGATCTCCGTTGTGCTGAAACCACTGCCTGCGGAGGCACCACTGTAGTGCCCTCATGTGCCAGCATGCATGGTTGACCAACAGAATGCAAGAAGCCATCATACCAAGCAGACGAAGGACCTTCAGGACTGGAATAACCGCTCCATTGTAGAATAAAGGAATCATTTCTTGTATGTCGCGAATCCTTTGAGGTGGAGGGAATGCACGACATACAGTAGTGTCCAGTACCGCACCTATGAACAGGTTGCGCTGGGAGGGCACCAGGTGAGACTTGGGTACATTTATCGAAAAACCCAACCTGTGCAACAACTGAGTTGTCTCTTGCGGATGAAGGAGCACCTTCTCCGGCGACTCCGCTTTGATCAGCCAGTCTTCCAGATACGGGAATATAGGAATCCCCGACCTCCTGAGATGTGCTGCCACCACTGCCATCACCTTGGTGAAAACTCGAGGCGCAGTAGTAAGTCCAAACGGAAGGACCGCAAACTGGTAGTGTTGTGACCCCACCGTAAAATGGAGATACTTCCTGTGCAACTTCAGGATGGGGATGTGGAAATAAGCATCCTGCAAGTCGATCAACACCATCCAGTCTTCTTCCAACAGCGCTTGAAGAACCTGCGCAAGAGTGAGCATCTTGAACTTTTCCTGTTTCAGCTACAAGTTCAAGATCCTGAGATCCAGGATTGGTCGGAGTCTGCCATCCTTTTTGGTGATCAGGAAATACCGGGAGTAGCACCCCTGACCCCTCTCCTGCTCCGAAACCATCTCTATCGCACCCTTTCTGAACAGTGCCAGGACTTCTTCCTGCAGGAGAAGCAGGTGGTCTTCCGAACAATAACCTTGGCAAGGAGGGTAATTGGGAGGGAACTCCTGAAAAGGAAGTGCATACCCATTTTCTACGAGATTGAGAACCCAAATATCTGATGTAACCGATTCCCAATCCCGTAGAAAATGAGTAAGCCGACCCCCTACCGGACCCGCATGATCCGGAATGGCGGATCTAGGGCTGCTTTGCTGTTGTAGGTGGGGGGTGGGTATTAGAGGAGGAAGTAGAGGAGGAGGAGGCCTGACGTCCACGGCCACGACCCTTTTGTCTACCTCTGTATGACTTATACAGAGGGTTCTGTTGTTGCTGCTGTTGTTGGCTTTGTTTGAAGTGATGAAAAGAAGACCTCCCAAAGCCCCTGAACTTCCTGGTGGTAGGGCCTTTCGCTTGCAGGCCCAAAGATCTAGCCGTCGCCCGGGTATCTTTGAACCTCTCCAATGCCGCATCCGCTTTCTTTCCAAAGAGGCCAATGCCGTCAAAAGGCAAATCCATAAGAGTAGCCTGAACGTCTGCGGAAAACTCTGAAGACTTTAGCCAAGCGGCTCTTCTGGTGGCCACTGAAGAACCCATCACTCTAGCCACAGAGTCCGCCGTGTCCATGCCACTCTGAATAACCTGGCGGGCTGCCACCTGAGTGTCCGAGACAACCTCATTTAAGTTTTTCCTGTCTTCCTCCGGAAGCTTAGTTGACAACTGCTTTACCGAATCCATTAAGGCATGCACATACCTTCCCAGTAGGCAAGTAGCATTTGTAGATTTCAAAGCCATGCTACCCGAGGAGAAAACCTTTTTAGCAGCTTGATCCAATTTCTTGGAGTCCTTATCTCCAGGAACCTGGGGAAAAGAGCCTGCTGATCTGCTCGAGCAAGCGGCCTGAACCACCAGACTTTCAGGCGAAGGATGAGAAGCCAAGAACTCAGGGTCACCAGGTGCCACCCTATATCGTCTCACCACTGATCTGGACACCGCAGGTGCAGACAAAGGCTTTTTCCAGACCTCTAAAATCGGTTCAGTCAGAGCCTCAGTGAATGGCAGAGTCAGCTCAACAACTGAAGAAGGCGAATGTAAGACCTCCGTGAGGATATTAGATTTGAACTCCACTGTAGGCAAAGTCAAATTTAGCAACTCCGTAGCCTTTTTGATAACTACATGGTATGGTACCACATCCCTAGAAGGTGCGTCTGAAACCTCAGGCAACCCCCATTCTGGAGAAAGTTCCAGGCTACTTGCACTATGCAGATCCTCAAAGCAATCCTCCTGCTCCTGAAGCTCGCATTCCTCCAGTTCAGGGACCCCATATTCCTTCTCCTCCAAGAGCCGCTGGGCTCTACGCCTCGACCATTCCAGACGAACCGAAGTCGTCGGATCCGGTAACGACTACGACGTAGTCGGAGCCCTCGTCGAACGAGGAAGTGGAAAAACTGGAGGTTGAGAAGCCGGAACCGGCGTGGAGCCCCGATCCAAATCCCGAGGTCCCTCCGGAGCCGGCGAAGCCGTGAACGGAGTCGATGACCTCGGCGGCGCCGTACCAAGCCAAGGAGGATATGGCGCCGGCATAAATGGTAGAAAAGGCGCCAGAGCATAAGCTTGGGGGACACCTAAGTTAAATGGCAAAGGACCCATGGGACCCGCAGGCGCTCCAGTGGGGTACATCGCCCTCGCATAAACACCAAACATGGCATTTAAGAAATGCGAAGGGTCCTGACTAGGACCAGGAAAGGGAGGGTACAAACCCAATGGCTGCTCCGAAGGAGGCTGCTCCGGATTCGGCTCCTCTTCACCCTTTTGACCTTCCAGGTCATCCTCCGAAGCCGGTGTCTGAGGAATTCCCATGTCCTCTTCATGCTCCGAAGACTGACCCGAAGCCGGATTCGATTCTAGCTCCGGATCCGGAGAATGCTCTCGAGACCGTACCGGTGAGGCTCCACCTTCAGGCTCACCAGCAGGAGAAGGAGACACAAAGTCCTTATGATATCTTTGAGAAGACATCCTCTTCGAGTCCGACGACCCCGAATGATGCCGAGAACTATTCTTCTTCCTCTTGTGCTTTCTCTTCGAGGATCCCGAAGCATGTCCAGAAGTCGACTTTGACGCCGACTCCGACCTGGCCCTCGACCTCGATCTTGACCTCGATCGCGACCTCGATCTCAACTTCGATCTTGACTTCGACTTCGATCTCGAGCATCTAGATCTTGACCTCGAAGATCTCTTGGCTTCTTTACCTTTAACTTTGGCCAGCAGAAGTTTTGCCTCCCGTTCCCGCAGAGCCTTAGGATTCATCTTAGAGCAGGATCGACAGCCCTTGACATCATGATCCAAACCCAGACACCACAAGCAATCTTCGTATGGATCGGTAATCTACATCATCCGGGCACACGAGCCGCACTGCTTGAATCCCGTCTTCTTCGACGACATCTTCGACAAAGAACAGAAACAGTAGCACACAAATAGTTACAAAGTCACTATCTGAATCACAGAAGATCCCAGAAACCGTTAGCGTCGACGACGCGGAAAAAAGGGAACTGATATCATCACGCCAACGTGGACCTAATAAGGAGTCAGTGACATCAGACGGAGTCACGCGCGATGCCGTGCTCCTATGACGTCGTCCACGCCGGCGTGCTACAAAGAATTTTCCGAACGTTGCTGACGCAAGGGGGATAATCACAAGGTGAGGAATCGACTGGCAGATGTATGTATCAGAAGTTCAGATACAAAGAAATAAAGACGTGAAGATCTTCCAGATGCGGCACGCTTCTCGGGGATGCAAGAAGTCCTCGGTTCCATGCGTGCACTGCAGCGGCGACACCCTTACGATGCGACGGCAACAGCTCCAGCGGCGACGCTCTTCTCCACGATGCGTGAAGCTTCCACTCAATGCGACAACTACAGCTGCGACATCCAAGATGCGACTGCAGCAGCACCGACGGCGGCACGCTTCTCTGAGATGCGAGGTGCTCTTGGTCGATGCGGTGCAATGCGACAGTTCCAGTGGCGACACCCTCCTGCTTCAGAGTTGCGACCGCGACATGCTCCGACCCCGTTGCGGGATTCTTTTTCTGATGCGGTGCAGTGCGACAACTACAGTGGTGACACCCTCCTTCTACGGAGTTGCAACAGCAGCAGCAGCAGCGACGGCGACACGCTTCCTCTTCATTGCGGCACGCTTCTCTCCGATGTGGTGCAGTGTGACAGTTCCAGCTGCGACGCCCTCCTTCGGAGTTGCGAAGGCAGGCACAGCGATGGCGACACGCTTCTTCTCATTGAGTCGCGCTTCCAGCTCCTTGCGACACGCAGTTCATCAGAAGGCCCAAATCAGCAGCAGGCAATTCCAAAAGAACTTTGGGGAGCTGGGGGTGAAGTCTGATGTCCCTGAGACTCCAGCAGGAGGCAAGCTCTTTTTCAAGCCCTTGGAGATCCTTCACAAGTTGAAAGCAAAGTACACAAAGTTCCTTTCTCCTCAGTTCGGCAGTAAGGCAACCACTGCAGGCCAATCCCCCAAGCAGCACTTCAGCTTGGGAATAGTCTCTCCTCAGTTTCTTCAGGTTCCTCTCCTCAGTAAAGGTTTCTTCTTGTAGTTCAAAAGTGATCTAATTTCATGGGATCAGGGTCCCAATATTTATACCCAGAAATCCTTTGTTCTCTGAGGGGAGAGGGGCCTTTTCCCAGTCCAAACCAGTTCTGAAGCACTCTGTTTACCAGACTTCTCCTTTCCTTTCACAGTGCAGGGCAGAAACATCAGACGCCCCACAGGGGGTGGAGCCAGCATTGTGGAAGGCAAGTACAGTCCTGGAGCACTTTGTTTACAGGACTCCATCTCTTCGGTCAGTGTGCAGAGCAGAGACATCAGCCGCTCCCCAGGGGGTGGAACCAGCATTGTGGAAGGTAGGCACAGCCCTATTCAAGGTTCAGGTGCGACTCCTCCCTCCCATCTAGAGGCAGATCTCTCTATTCACCACTGGGTGACTCAGCCTGTCTCCTGGAATTCCTCAGCCCTGTCACTCTCAAAATCAGACAAACAAGTTATTTACCTTCGGTAACGCTTTTTCTGGTAGATACAGTATCTGCCTGTGGATTCCTCACCTTGTGAATATCCCCCTTGCGTCAGCAACGTTCGGAAAATTCTTTGTAGCACGCCGGCGTAGACGACGTCATAGGAGCACGGCATCGCCCGCGACTCCGTCTGACGTCACTGACTCCTTATTAGGCCCACGACGGCGTGATGACATCAGTTCCGCCCTTTTTTTCGTGCATTCGAGGCACCCGCAGGGACCAATGACAGCAGATATACATATACATAGTGTACAAAGTACATACAACTCAAAACTGCACACAAAGTGCATAGCAAAGGTATTAAAAACCCAATATATAAACATATATAAATATAAATATACATAAAAATCCACAAACTCAGGTATAGCAGAGTGGACAAACGGGGAGGTGGAGGGTCAGTGAGGAATCCACAGGCAGATACTGTATCTACCAGAAAAAGCATTACCGAAGGTAAGTAACTTGTTCTTCTGATAGATACATCTGCTGTGTGTATTCCTCACCTTGTGAATAGTCCCACAGCAGTCCCCACTCCCGGAGGAGGGTGTCCACCCTGCTATACCAGGAAATCCTGGAGGACAGAACGCGCGAAGTGGCCATCCCTCCTCACCTCAGTATCTAAGCAGTAGTGCTTCGCGAAAGTGTGGAGGGAGGCCCAAGTCGCGGCTCTGCAAATGTCCTCAAAAGGAACACCTCTAGACAAAGCGGATGTTTGCAGAGTTTGCTCTAGTTGAATGAGCTCTGATACTCTCAGGAGGGTCCTTACTGGCCAGAGAGTAGCAAATCTTGATGCACAGGATTATCGATCTGGAAAGTGTGCGCTTGTGCACCGCTCTGCCCTTTTTGCAGCCAGCAAAACCCACGAAGAGCTGATCATCCACACGATAGTCTCTAGTCCTATCGAGATAGAAACTGACTGCTCTCTTAGGGTCCAAGCGATGAAGCCTCTCCTCCACCTTGGAAGGGTGAGGGGGAGGATGAAAGGTAGGAAGGGTAATGGATTGTCCTAGATGGAAGGGAGTTACCACCTTAGGAAGAAAAGCAGCCCTGGTCCTGAGAACCATTCTTTTAGCCTGAATGGTCAAGAACGGGGGCTTGGAACTACGAGCCTGAAGCTCACTTACCCTCCTTGCCGTGGTAATTGCAACCAAGAAGACTGTTTTAAAAAAAAGAAGCCTCTTTGGACACTTGTGTAAGGGTTCGAAGGGAGAACCCATCAAATAGGTTAACACAAGATTCAAATCCCAATGAGGAACAGTAAAAGGAGTAGGAGGGAACTTATTAGTAAGACCCTTCAAAAATCTTAAAACCACAGGAGACTTAAAAAGAGAGGGCTGATCCGGCAAACAGAGAAATGCCGATAAAGCCAAAAGATAACCCTTGACTGTGGCAACAGCAAATCCTTGCTGCGCCAGAGAAAGTGCAAACTGTAAAATGTCAGACAAATGAGCCTTCAAAGGGTCAACAGCCCTCTCCCCACACCAAGAGATGAATTTACACCACCTATAAGAATAGATGGACTTAGTGGAGTCACGCCTGGCAGAAAGAATGACATCCACCACATCGTGAGGGAGAGAAAAGGTATTCAAGTTGCCCCGTTCAATCTCCAGGCATGAAGGTATAATGTCTGGAGGTGGGAGTGTAGAACCTGCCCCTCCATCTCGGAGAGTAGGTCTGCCATGAAAGGGAGACGGAGCGGTGGGTGAGAGGAGAGGTGGAGAAGATCTGTGTACCACACCCTTCTTGGCCAATCCGGGGCGACCAATGTAACTTGGGCCCGGTCTTGACGAATCTTCCTCAGAACCCGAGGAATCAAAGGTATGGGAGGAAACGCGTAAAGGAGTTGTGAGCTCCAACTCAACTGAAACGCGTCCCCCAAGGCTCCTTGCATCGGAAACTGGAGACTGCAGAATGACGGGCAGTGAGCATTCTTGCGGGTTGCGAACAGATCCACCCGAGGAGTTCCCCACATCCGAAAGATGTAGCAAACTACCTCTGGATGGAGCCTCCACTCGTGATCGGCCGAGAACTGCTGACTGAGGCTGTCTGCTCGTACGTTCAGAACCCCGGCCAGGTGATTTGCCATCAGACAAATCTGATGGTTCTGAACTCAGGACCAGAGACGCAGAGCCTCTCTGCAGAGACACCGCGACCCCACTCCTCCCTGTTTGTTGATATACCACATCGCGGTCGTATTGTCCGTCAGAACTTGAACTGACTGACCGTGAAGGGAAGGGAGGAAGGCCTTGAGCGCCATACGTATTGCCCACAATTCTAAAAGGTTGATGTGAAGTAACCTTTCCTCTGGAGACCAGAGACCCTTGACCTTTCAGATCTCCCAGATGAGCACCCCACCCTAGAGTGGACGCATCCGTTATCACCGTGGCCACCGGAGGAGGTAGATGAAAAGGCTTCCCTTGAGACAGATTGCCTTCTACGCTCCACCAAGACAGATCCGCCACAGTTTCTCTGGAGATCCTTACTGACTCCCTGAGATCTCCGCTGTGCTGATACCACTGCCTGCGGAGGCACCACTGGAGTGCCCTCATGTGCAAGCGTGCATGGTTGACCAGGAGAATGCAAGAATCCGTCAGACCGAGCAGGCGAAGAACCTTCAGGACTGGAACGACCGCTCCATTGCAGAACAAGGGAATCATTTCCTGAATGTCACGAATCCTTTGAGGAGGAGGGAATGCACGACACACAGTTGTGTCCAGTACAGCACCTATGAACAGGTTGCGCTGGGAGGGCACCAGGTGAGATTTGGGTACATTTATTGAAAAACCCAAGCTGTGTAACAACTGAGTTGTCTCCTGCAGATGAGGGAGCACTGTCTCTGGAGATTCCGCTTTGATCAGCCAATCGTCCAGGTACGGGAATACTGAAACCCCCGACTTTCTGAGATGTGCAGCCACCACAGCCATCACCTTGGTAAAAACTCAGGACGCAGTAGTAAGCCCAAAAGGAAGGACCGCAAACTGGTAGTGTTGCGATCCCACCGTAAAATGGAGATACTTTCTGTGCGACTTCAGGATGGGAATATGAAAATACGCATCCTGCAAGTCGAACGACACCATCCAGTCTTCTTCCATCAGCGCTTGAAGAACCTGTGCAAGTGTGAGCATTTTGAACTTCTCCTGTTTGAGATAGAGGTTCAAAACCCTGAGGTCCAGGATTGGACGTAACCTGCCATCCTTTTTGGGAATCAGAAAATACCGGGAGTAGCACCCCTGACCTCTTTCCTGCTCTGGAACCACCTCTATTGCACCTTTTCTGACCAGTGCCAGGACTTCTTCCTGCAAGAGAAGCAGGTGGCCCTCCGAAAAATAACCTTGGCAAGGAGGGTAATTGGGAGGGAACTCCTGAAAAGGAAGAGCATAACCATTTTCTACGAGATTGTGAACCCAAAGATCTGATGTAATCGATTCCCAATCCCGTAGAAAATGAGTAAGCCGACCCCCTACAGGACCCGCATGTTTTGGAATGGCAGATCTAGGGCTGCTTTGCTGCTGCGGGTGGGGGATGATTGTTAGAGGAGGAAGTAGAGGAGGAGGAGGCTTGGCGTCCACGAGCACGACTTCTTTGTCTACCTCTGTATGACTTATACAATGGGTTCTGCTGTTACTGCTGCTGCTGCTGGCCTTGTTTATAGGGACGAAAAGTGGATCTACCAAATCCCCTAAACTTCCTGGTGGTAGAGCCTCTAGCCTGCAGGCCCAAAGACCTTGCCGTAGTTCGGCTATCTTTGAACCTCCCCAAAGCTACATCCACTTTTTTCCAAAGAAGCCAGTTCCGTCAAATGGTAAATCCATTAAAGTAGACTGTACATCTGCTGAAAATTCAGAAGACTTAAGTCATGCGGCCCTTCTCGTGGCAACAGTAGAGCCCATTATCCTGGCCACAGAGTCCGCCGTGTCCATGCCACTCAGAATTACCTGGCGGGCCGCTGCCTGAGTATCAGAGACCACTTCATTGAAGTTTTTTCTGTCCTCCTCCGGAAGCTTAGTTGACAATTGTTTCACAGAGTCCATCAAAGCATGAACATATCTCCCCAGCAGGCAAGTAGCATTGGTGGATTTAAGTGCCATGCTAGCCGAGGAGAAAATCTTTTTGGCAGACTGGTCCAATTTTTTAGAGTCTTTATCTGCTGGCACCTGTGGAAAAGAACCTGCAGACCTGTTGGAACAAGCGGCCTGCACAACCAGACTTTCCGGAGGATGCGAAGAAAGAAAGTCAGGGTCACCAGGTGCCACCCTATAACGTCTTGCCACCGACCTGGACACTGCAGGAGCAGTCAATGGTCTCTTCCAGACCTCCATTATTGGCTCAGTCAAAGCCTCAGTGAATGGAAGTGTAGGCTCTATAATAGAGGAAGGCGAATGCAAAACCTCCGTGAGGATGTTAGGCTTGAACTCAACGGTAGGCAAAGACAGATTGTGCAGCTCCGCAGCCTTCTTAATGACAACATGGTAGGGTGCCACGTCCTTAGATGGTGTATCAGAAGCTGATGGCAAACCCCACTCAGGAGAGAGTTCCAGGCCACTAGCACTATGCAGGTCCTCAAAACAGTCCCCTTGATCCAGAAGAAGTTCTCCTTCCTCTACTTCAGGAGCTTCGTACTCTTTTTCCTCCAAAAGGCGTTGAGCCCTGCGCCTCGACCACTCCAGACGAACCAAAGTCGTTGGATCCGGTTACGACTCTGACGGAGCCAAAGCCGGCTTCGAACGAGGAGCCGGAACAGCTGGAGGATGAGAATCTCGAACAGGTGCCGTGCCACGATCCAGTTCTCAAAGTCGTTCCGGAGTCGGCAAAGCCGTGCGCGGAGTCGATGACCTCGGCGGCGCCGTACCGAGCCAAGGTGTATAAGGCGCCGGCATAAACGGCATAAAAGGTGCCGGAGCGTAAGCTTGAGGGACACCCAAGTTAAAAGACAACGGACCCATAGGACCAGCGGGGTACATTGCCCTTGAATAAACTCCAAACATGGCATTAAGAAAATGCGAGGGGTCCTGTCCATGACCAGGAAAGGGAGGGTACGAACCCATCGGCTGCTCCGAAGGAGGCTGCTCCGGCATCGGTTCTTCCAGACCCTCTTGACCCTCTGGGTTTTCCACCGGAGTCAGTGCCCGAGGAATCTCCTCCTCTTCCTCATGCTCCGAAGAATGACGCGAATCCGGATTCGGTTCTTGCTCCGGATCCGGGGAAACCTCACGAGATCGCTCAGGTGAAGGTGACACGAAGTCCTTGTGATGTCTTCGTGATGAAGACTTCTTCTTCGAGTCCGAAGACTCTTTGTCAGAGTGATGTCTTGAGCAATGCTTCCTCCTCTTATGCTTCTTCCTCGAGGAGCCCGAAGCATGACCCGAAGCCGACTTCGACCTGGACCTCGACCTCACTCTGGACCTCGACCTCGAAGCCGATCTCGACCTCGACTTCGATCGCGACCTCTGCTTCGACCTCGAGTGTCTAGATGTTGACCTCGAAGATCTACCAACTTCTTTTCCTTTCACCTTGGCCAGCAGAAGTTTTGCCTCACGTTCTCGTAGAGCCTTGGGGTACATCTTGAAGCAGGATCGGCAGCTCTTGACATCATGGTCCGAACCAAGACACCACAAACAATCGTCGTATGGATCGGTAATAGACGTCATCCGGGCACACAATCTGCACTGTTTGAACCCCGTCTTCCTCGACGACATCCTCGACGAAGAAAAGACACTCGACAGAGAAACAGTAACACAAAATAGCAACAAGTTGCTTTCTGAATCACAGAAGATCCCAGAAACCGTTAGCGTCGAAGACGAGGAAAAAAAGGGAACTGATGTCATCACGCCGACGTGGGCCTAATAAGGAGTCAGTGACGTCAGACGGAGTCGCGCGTGATGCGTGCTCCTATGACGTCGTCTACGCCGGCGTGCTACAAAGAATTTTCTGAACGTTGCTGATGCAAGGGGGATATTCACAAGGTGAGGAATCCATACGGCAGATGTATCTATCAGAAATAGGAATACTCAACCTCGCAGAGGCAGGTATGAATGGTTACACAAGCAAATACCTACTTTCTAAAAGTGGTATTTGCAAACACAGAATATTAAAATAAACTTTACTAAAAGACGTATTTTATTATTCTGAGTTCAGGCATACTAAACTCAAAATTCTACCATGTTCTCTGAGACAGTAAGGATTATAAAATGTAATAGCTCTAACAGCCGATTCTGGAGAACAGGTAGCCTTGCAATAGTAAAAAAACGAAAATGGCTGTAATACACTATTAGCGCATGCCACACACATCAGGGCTTGTCCTACCTTATACTTACAATGCACCCTGCCCTTGGGCCTACCATAGGGGTGACTGATATGAAGAAAAGGGAAGGTTTCGGGACTGGCAAGTGGGTGCACTTGCCCAGTCAGCATGATAGTATCAGACTGCACGCAGGCTCCACAATGGCAGACCTTAGACACATTTTACAAGGCTGATTCTGTGGGTGGCACAACCAGTGCTGCAAGCCCACCAGCAGTATTTGGATTTACACGCCCGGGGCACACTCAGTGCACAGGACTAGGGTCAGACAAGGAAACTAAATAGCCAAACATGGAACCACTGATTAATACATCAATTTACAGTAGGAAGCACTTGCACTGTGGCACTGGATAGCAGTGGCACAGTGCCCAAAGCATCTAACACCAGCAAAAATACATGAGGCAACAGCAAAAAATGGAAGGGAGACCCACGCCAATGGTGCCAGGTCTAACATTGCAGTTGAAAGCTGAGGAATTTTATCAGTGAAATACCAAAAAGAGCTCTGGGGCCACATTGATGGAATACAGAAAAAAACAGGAATTCGAGCCAGTGTGCTATTTGTCATCTTATATACTCTGATATTATCACATTCTAGGTTGGCAGAGACGCAGCTAAGGCTGCATGGCACCACCCGGAGGTGCTGAAGAGCTAGTTTTGGGAGAATAGTATGCAGAATCCATCTGGGACCTTGAAACTATTCAGAAGGTGTGGAACCTGCAGGTAGTTATACTATCCAACTGAAAAGGACCAGGCCACTTTTCATTAACATATGGAAAATCATTATTCCGACCCCCCCCAAAGCATTTGGTCCCTTTCCAAAATTGACTGGGGCTGAATCCAGAATTTGGAAACGTTCATACAATTGCATCAAATGGTGCAAAAAGCATTACAGAATGAAATATTTAAATTTTGGAAAGAGCAACTTAACCTCTTACCCATAACTACAGCATTGTTATTGCCAACTTTGTTATTTCTGCATCCAGGCAAAGGATGATGGCGACATACCATTTTGGTTCAACTCAAAACTGTCCACTATGTAGTATTAGACTATTGTAACAAATCCCTATTTGCCCTTTCTCTTTTACAAGTCTACTTACAGCAAGTAGAGTTTCATTAGGGAGCTCTTGTTGTAGTACATACACATTTCACAGAGCCCTTAAAAGCTGGTCACTATGCTTACTCAGAGAGTATGGAAGCAATAAGAGTCTTCAGGACATATAATAATAGCTAAAGACCATCGTACCTGTAGTTGTTGAATACGCTGTTGTCCCTGTGAAGAAAAGGAAATCAGCATCAATTTCCAGAGCAAGGATTTGCACCTCATGAAGAGACTAATTAATAAGTGAATGCAAGACTGTAAAAAAATGGTGTCAAGTGACATAACATAAGTTTTTGGGTATAAACAGACTGGATTAAATATATGTTGTTGTGTTTCCCTGCGAAGTGCTACAAAGAAATAATGACATAGGGAGCAGAATGGCTCATGATGTGCTAAACATTGTTTAGGGAAACAAATGGCTGGCTTTGGCAGAATAGTCCCTCAGATGTGGCTTGTCTGTTTCTTTTGGTCACAGAACTCAGTATACTTTATACTTGCTAACCAGTGGTAAAGTGCTTGTGCTCTCCCTTTAAACATAATGCAATTGGTATACAACTGATTGGCACATTTCACTTACTTATAAGATTGGCACATTTCACTTACTTATAAGACACATTGTGCTAAGGATATGTAAATGAAATGTCACCAGTGGGCTACAGTACACATTGTGCAACCCTTTGCAGTGGCACAGCAAACCCGTCCCCAGGCCTACAAATATTGCTTGGGAGAAAAGTTTTTAAACTGCCAATTCAACATGTCAAAATAAACCTTTTTGACAGTCCTAAAATCTACATGTCCTTACAGTGATTGGTCCCTCAAATCTATTCATACTTTAGCTAGTCTGGCTGCTCCATAGAAAAGCACTGGGATACAATATTACATGATACAACTTTATTTCAGGAATGGGACTAGCTAGCAGAAAAAATTAAACAACATAGTTATTAAAAATCCACATCAATGTGGTGAAGCACAAGTTACTACTTGTGTAACGATATATCTGTAAGAGACATTACTTAGTGATAGATTCCTTACCTTAGAATATCCCCAGGCGTCAGACTGGATCCGTAATTTTTTGCATAGCAGTACCCTTGCGCGTCGGTAGGCGTCGTCTGCGGCTCCGCGTCCGTCGTCGTGGGCGCCGTGATGACATCATCAGAGTACTTAGACGCGGAACGGAGAGGATGGGTAGGTCGGTAAGGAATCTATCACTAACTAATGTCTCTTACAGATATATTGTTACACAAGTAGTAACTTGTGCATCTGAAAGAGACACGTTAGTTAGATTCCTTACCTTAGAATAGATACCCCAGCAGTATCGGTGGTGGGTCTGCGAACTAATAATCACACCAGAAAGTCCTGGAGGACGGAACGACCAAAGAAGCCATCCCTCCGGACTTGACTGTCCAGGCAATAGTGTCTTGCAAACGTGTGCAGCGAGGCCCACGTAGCTGCCTGGAAAATGTCCTGCAAGGACACTCCCTGGCCCAGGGCAGTTGTAGTCGCCATGGCCCGAGTGGAATGTGCCCGTAATCCAACAGGGGGCTCCTTTTTAGCCAAGGAGTAACATGCCTGGATACACAAGATGATCCACCGAGAGATGGTCCGCTTGTGCACCGCCTTTCCCTTCTTAGCGCCCATGTAACCAACAAAGAGTTGGTCATCCACCCGGAACTGGCGTGTGCGATCCAGATAGTAAGAGAGCGCACGTTTTGGGTCCAGACGGTGGAACCGCTCTTCCTCTTTAGAGGGATGCGGTGGCGGAAAGAAGGTAGGCAAGGTGATAGACTGCCCGATGTGGAAGACCGTGACAACCTTGGGCAGGAAAGATGGCCTAGTCCGCAACACAACCTTGTCCGGATGGACAGAAAGGAAAGGGGGTTTCGATAAAAGAGCCAGGAGCTCACTCAATCTCCTGGCAGAGGTGATGGCAACCAGGAAAACAGTCTTCAGAGTAAGAAGGCGGAGAGGGCAGTTGTGAAGTGGCTCAAAGGGAGCGCACATCAGAAATGTAAGAACAAGGTTCAAGTCCCACTGAGGCATCACAAATGGAACAGGAGGGAACGTGTGTGTGATGCCCTTCAGAAAACGATTTACAATAGGAGACTTGAACAAAGAAGGTTGATCAGTGTTAGAAATGGGATCCCTGGCTGGCCAGGGCTTGCGCCAAAGTCAGTCAGAGACCACCACTTCCACGTCAGGGCAAGGGAGTTACACACCAAGATAACCCCTGCTCACCACCTTGATAACGTAGCACAAGCAGTAAGGCTAAACTCGGAGGCAATGTGAGTTAAGTGTTTGCGCACGCACCCCCAGCAACAACACCCAAGGCCCACCACAAAGGAAACTCCACACAAGGTTATGTATAAAAATTATGCGTGTATCAAGAGGGAGAGAGAGGACCAGAAAGCTAGTCCTTATCCCCCGAATTATATGTCAATAAATCAAAAATGGACTAGCTAAATAATCAAAAGAAAATAAATTATTTTAATTTATCAAGGACTCAAGTATGCTTTGTCAATGGTTTGTGGCACCTGGTAGGTGTGCTCATAAAGCCCTCACCCACCAACCTAGTTGGTGGCATGCTTCATCATCGGGCCCACCCAGTGACACCTAGCGTGTCCCGGGTGTGCTTCGACGCCTGAAGACAGCGGAGCAGGTATGTCGCTGTGTGTGCGGTGAAGACTGTTATGGATTGTGAATTTAAAACAGCTTGGCGGGGATCCCAGTGCCCGGGGGCAAATACACTTTATTAGCTGGGTCACCGTCAGCGGTTAAAAAACAAGGCTTATTGGATGTTAGAGGCGAGTTACGACCTCCCACATCCTGGGGTGTGTCAACATGTTTCAGCCAGTGCCTTATTACTATGCTGGCTTTCTTCAGGACGGATAAAAAAGTGTGTGCAATTAAAATTAGTGGGTGTATATCCAGACTATGTGTATACACGCCCTAAAGTGTTTTTCTATGTGTGAGTGCGGAATTCCCATCTCAAGAAAACACCTGTACATTAAACATATAGGACAAGGACAAAACATACAGGGGAGAAGGTTAGAGTCACTTGGCTGTATATATATAAATACAGTTGGTTGCCGGCTCTATAGCGGTGTAGGTGCTGGCTATGAGCGGCTAGGGTGTAATGGCACTGGTGGTACCATTAGGGTGGGGTTCGCACTGGATTACGGTAGTGGGGTGGCTAAAACACGAATTGTACAGATTGGTGCACAGTGGTACAAGAGAAAAAACATAAGAATTCAATCTTACGCTGGTTTGTCAAAAGTGCTACTTCATGGTTAGAGAAGTGGCATGGGTTGACCCTGTTGAGTAAAAACATAGGTTTTGCCACAGTTTTTGGGAGAGAGAGAGACCTGTAGGGGAGAAAAACGCTTACCAGAGATGAAGAACTGTCTTGGTACTCACTGAGTTCTTGGTCAGAGCCTGCCGTGGACCTGTACTGCCTCCTTCGCTGCACCGGTAGCGAGTGGCCATGGGAGTGAGCTTTTTATACTGCAGGCTGATTGTTAGATTATTGCCACCTGTGTTTATCGAAAAAAGGGTGAAAAGACTCGAAGTTCCGAGTCAGAGCGCTCGTAAGCGCTAGTCATGGTTGGGGTGGCGGTCTGCGCATGCGCGTAGTAGTGTGATGTTATCGCGCATGCGCATTATGGTGCTCGTTCTGCGCATGTGCATGAGTGGGAGGGCCGGTACTACTCGCTCGCGCATGCGCGGTTAAGGCGGTGCGAGTGAGGACCAACAAGTGCTATTACCAAATGAAGTGGGGCAATAGGAAGATGCTAATAATGGAGTTACTAAAGCAAATGTACGCCTCATTACAACTAGGCAATGGTCTTGTTAGGGTGCATGTTTTCATGGCGACCGGGCAATGGTCTGGGGATGGCTGGCACTGCTGGTCAGGGGGGGGGGGGGGGTGGTTGGGGTGTTCTTTAAATGTCCTGATCATGTGTGGGACAATGAGTTCCACGGGATGGCATCGTTGAGCCCATTGATAGATGTTGACAAACGGTATACCCATCTTTGTTCTTTGCCCAGGAGTCTTTTGTCATTATCAGTGGCACTTTCCGGGATCTGCTCGATTATTGTCCAGTTGAAGTCATTCGGAGTGTGACCTTGGGTGATGAAGTGGTTCGTAAGCTTGCTTACGTTTTTCTTGCATCGGATCGTGCTTCGATGCTCGGTGATTCTGGTCTTGACCTTTCGGGTGGTCATCCCCACATAACGGAGGCCACACGTGCAGGTCAGGAGGTACACCACGTTGCGTGAGTTGCAGTTGGTGTGACTTTGTTGTGTCCATGTTTTGTTGGGTTCCAGATGGAGCGTCTTGGTATGTGTGGTCAGATGGCACACACTGCAATCGTTGCAAGGGTAGTGTCCAACCACCTTCGGAAGGCCCCAGGCATTCAAGATGGTATTGGCTGGTTGCTTGTGTGGTAGTCTGGGTCTGGTGCTCACCAGCTGGTCCTTGAGGTTTTTGTTCCTTTTGTAAGCGAATCTGGGTGGTTCCCAGTCCCTCTGTCCAGAGTTGATAATTCTCCAATGTTTTTTTATGATTTTGGTCACTTCATTGGAGGCCGTGTTATATGTGGTGACGCAAGTGATGGGTTGATCTTGGTCATTTTTCACGTGATCCTCCAGAAGGGCATCCCGGTTTTGGTTTCTCGCCCTTTTCTGGGTTTTGTGAATGATGGTTTTTGGGTATCCGCGGTTCTCGAGTTTGGTAGCTAATTCGGCAGATTGTGCTTTGTAGTCATGTACATTGGTGCAGTTTCTGCGGATGCGGAGAAACTGTCCGAATGGTAGGTTCTCTCTCAGGGGCCGGGGGTGAAAGCTGTTGTAGTGCAATAAAGAGTTCCTGGCCGTGGGTTTGTAGTAAGTCGTCGTGGTTATGGTTCCATCTTTTGCCCTGATGTCTAGGTCCAGGAAGGGCAATGCTTCGTTACTGGCGGTGCTAGTGAACTTCAGGTATTGGTCCCTGGTGTTGAGCCATGTCATGAAGTTGTCCAGGTCACTCTGTGAGCCTTGCCAAATGACCAGGATATCGTCAATGTACCTGTGCCATTTCAGGATATGGTGACTGAAGGGGTTACTGGTTGTGGCAATGTGGGAGCACTCAAAGTGGTGTACGTAAAGTCCTGCTACACTTGGAGCAAAGACACTGCCCATGGACGTGCCATTCGTTTGCAGGTAGAAGTCGCCTTCGTATTCGAAGAAGTTTTGCTTGAGGGCCAGGGTGGCACATGCCAGTATGAAGTCCCTGGGGGTGTGGTAGGGCCAAGGGGATGCCATTAGGACATCATGGAGGACCTTCAGGGTGGCGTCCTGAGGCAGGCTGGTATATAGGCTCTCCACATCTAGTCCCACCAGGAGTTGGGTGTCGGGGTTGAAGTCCATCTTGTCAATGACCTGTAACAGGTGCTTGGTGTCTTTTATATATGTTGGGGTTCGTTGCACCAGGGGGTTGAGGAAGAAGTCGCAATAGCGTGACAGCGGTTCCAGGAGGGAATTGATGCCTGACACGATTGGTCTGCCCGGAGGTGGTAGTTGACCCTTGTGTACCTTGGGTACTGTATAAAAGTAGGGTGTCTTCGTGTGTTCAGGGCATAGGTATTCAGCTTCCTGTTTCGAGATGTGTTCCGCGTCTGCTGCCCTTTTGACTAGGTTGTGAATACTCGTCCGTAGTTCATTGGATGGGTCCTGTTCCAACCTGCGATAATTCCTCTTATCGCTGAGGAGTCTCCTGCATTCCAAGTCATAATCCGTTTTGTCCTGCAGGACAATGCCTCCCCCCTTGTCTGCGGGTTTGATTACAAGGGTAGCAATGTTTTGTAGGCGTTGTATAGTTTGTCGGTCAGCCCATGACAAGTTGTTAAAATGATTGGAGGGGCTTAGGTGCTCAATATCATGATACACCGCTTGTTCGAATGTCGCAATCTCTGGGGGGATAGTGGACGGGGGAGGTACAAAGGTGGACTTGGGCCGTAGGCCGGTGATGTTTGGGTTTTCCTGAGGTTGTTCATTCTCTGTCTGAGATTTTTCGAAGAAAGACTTCAATTTAAGTTTTCGGAAGAATTGAGCCAATTCAACGTGTAGCTGGAATTTGTCTAATCTTGTTGTTGGCACAAAGGACAGACCCTTCTCTAGGACTGCCTCTTCTTTTTGTGATAACGTAGTGCTAGACAAGTTGAATACCAGGGAGGGTTGACTGGTGTGACTTAGATTTTGCTCGTTCCCGGGGTTGCTTCCTTCGCCTTCTGGCGTGTGTTCGCGCTCACGGGGTTCTCTGTGTGAGCCCAGTGAACCTGTGGTTGCTGTTGGAATGATCTTCGTCGTCCCCGAGCTCTTCATACTGGCATGTGCCACCCTGGCCCTCAAGCAAAACTTCTTCGAATACGAAGGCGACTTCTACCTGCAAACGAATGGCACGTCCATGGGCAGTGTCTTTGCTCCAAGTGTAGCAGGACTTTACGTACACCACTTTGAGTGCTCCCACATTGCCACAACCAGTAACCCCTTCAGTCACCATATCCTGAAATGGCACAGGTACATTGACGATATCCTGGTCATTTGGCAAGGCTCACAGAGTGACCTGGACAACTTCATGACATGGCTCAACACCAGGGACCAATACCTGAAGTTCACTAGCACCGCCAGTAACGAAGCATTGCCCTTCCTGGACCTAGACATCAGGGCAAAAGATGGAACCATAACCACGACGACTTACTACAAACCCACGGCCAGGAACTCTTTATTGCACTACAACAGCTTTCACCCCCGGCCCCTGAGAGAGAACCTACCATTCGGACAGTTTCTCCGCATCCGCAGAAACTGCACCAATGTACATGACTACAAAGCACAATCTGCCGAATTAGCTACCAAACTCGAGAACCGCGGATACCCAAAAACCATCATTCACAAAACCCAGAAAAGGGCGAGAAACCAAAACCGGGATGCCCTTCTGGAGGATCACGTGAAAAATGACCAAGATCAACCCATCACTTGCGTCACCACATATAACACGGCCTCCAATGAAGTGACCAAAATCATAAAAAAACATTGGAGAATTATCAACTCTGGACAGAGGGACTGGGAACCACCCAGATTCGCTTACAAAAGGAACAAAAACCTCAAGGACCAGCTGGTGAGCACCAGACCCAGACTACCACACAAGCAACCAGCCAATACCATCTTGAATGCCTGGGGCCTTCCGAAGGTGGTTGGACACTACCCTTGCAACGATTGCAGTGTGTGCCATCTGACCACACATACCAAGACGCTCCATCTGGAACCCAACAAAACATGGACACAACAAAGTCACACCAACTGCAACTCACGCACGTGGTGTACCTCCTGACCTGCACGTGTGGCCTCCGTTATGTGGGGATGACCACCCGAAAGGTCAAGACCAGAATCACCGAGCATCGAAGCACGATCCGATGCAAGAAAAACGTAAGCAAGCTTACGAACCACTTCATCACCCAAGGTCACACTCCGAATGACTTCAACTGGACAATAATCGAGCAGATCCCGGAAAGTGCCACTGATAATGACAAAAGACTCCTGGGCAAAGAACAAAGATGGGTATACCGTTTGTCAACATCTATCAATGGGCTCAACGATGCCATCCCGTGGAACTCATTGTCCCACACATGATCAGGACATTTAAAGAACACCCCAACCACCCCCCCCCCCCCCCCCCCTGACCAGCAGTGCCAGCCATCCCCAGACCATTGCCCGGTCGCCATGAAAACATGCACCCTAACAAGACCATTGCCTAGTTGTAATGAGGCGTACATTTGCTTTAGTAACTCCATTATTAGCATCTTCCTATTGCCCCACTTCATTTGGTAATAGCACTTGTTGGTCCTCACTCGCACCGCCTTAACCGCGCATGCGCGAGCGAGTAGTACCGGCCCTCCCACTCATGCACATGCGCAGAACGAGCACCATAATGCGCATGCGCGATAACATCACACTACTACGCGCATGCGCAGACCGCCACCCCAACCATGACTAGCGCTTACGAGCGCTCTGACTCGGAACTTCGAGTCTTTTCACCCTTTTTTCGATAAACACAGGTGGCAATAATCTAACAATCAGCCTGCAGTATAAAAAGCTCACTCCCATGGCCTCTCGCTACCGGTGCAGCGAAGGAGGCAGTACAGGTCCACGGCAGGCTCTGACCAAGAACTCAGTGAGTACCAAGACAGTTCTTCATCTCTGGTAAGCGTTTTTCTCCCCTACAGGTCTCTCTCTCTCCCAAAAACTGTGGCAAAACCTATGTTTTTACTCAACAGGGTCAACCCATGCCACTTCTCTAACCATGAAGTAGCACTTTTGACAAACCAGCGTAAGATTGAATTCTTATGTTTTTTCTCTTGTACCACTGTGCACCAATCTGTACAATTCGTGTTTTAGCCACCCCACTACCGTAATCCAGTGCGAACCCCACCCTAATGGTACCACCAGTGCCATTACACCCTAGCCGCTCATAGCCAGCACCTACACCGCTATAGAGCCGGCAACCAACTGTATTTATATATATACAGCCAAGTGACTCTAACCTTCTCCCCTGTATGTTTTGTCCTTGTCCTATATGTTTAATGTACAGGTGTTTTCTTGAGATGGGAATTCCCCACTCACACATAGAAAAACACTTTAGGGCGTGTATACACATAGTCTGGATATACACCCACTAATTTTAATTGCACACACTTTTTTATCCGTCCTGAAGAAAGCCAGCATAGTAATAAGGCACTGGCTGAAACATGTTGACACACCCCAGGATGTGGGAGGTCGTAACTCGCCTCTAACATCCAATAAGCCTTGTTTTTTAACCGCTGACGGTGACCCAGCTAATAAAGTGTATTTGCCCCCGGGCACTGGGATCCCCGCCAAGCTGTTTTAAATTCACAATCCATAACAGTCTTCACCGCACACACAGCGACATACCTGCTCCGCTGTCTTCAGGCGTCGAAGCACACCCGGGACACGCTAGGTGTCACTGGGTGGGCCCGATGATGAAGCATGCCACCAACTAGGTTGGTGGGTGAGGGCTTTATGAGCACACCTACCAGGTGCCACAAACCATTGACAAAGCATACTTGAGTCCTTGATAAATTAAAATAATTTATTTTCTTTTGATTATTTAGCTAGTCCATTTTTGATTTATTGACATATAATTCGGGGGATAAGGACTAGCTTTCTGGTCCTCTCTCTCCCTCTTGATACACGCATATATTGGCAGCGCGCAGCTGTGAGAGCATATTCTCAGCCATGGCCGAAAACCATGGCCTAACCTTCACGGAGAGTGACGTCACGGACATACTATCCGATCCGTCCCTTCAAGCAGATTTTAATATCGCCAACACCATCGCACAGACCACCGATTGGGAGACCCTCACAGAGAGAAAACGCAACAGAATAAGGACTATCCTACACGGAACCATCCTGGCCCAGTACCTCAGAACAAACACCGCCCCGAGGGGCCTTCTGGTCACTAACGCACCCAGAATCTTCCTTGATGATCCAACTTTCAGGAAGGACTGGGCACAGATAGCCTGGCACTGCACCAGGGACTGGATGATCCTGATCATCAAGACCGCCAAAAGACTATCAGATGCCATCATGATAGAAATCCAGACAACAGAGAGCCATTTCAAAGCCACCATCACAGCATTCAAGAAAAAATTGGAAGACCAAAACAAAGACATTAACGAGTACAAGGAATACCTAACCCAAGCTAAGATCAAAAAATTTGACAAAGACTTGAAAAGATTTAACTATGCCAAGGTTTACCCTTATTCGGAAGAGGATTACGCACCACAAACCAACAACTCCAAATTGTCGAACACCTCAGGGGACGACAGCTCCGACTCGAGTAATTCCAGCAATGGCTCACAAAAGAGGGGAGGACGAGGCAGAGGGCGAAGAGGACAACAGTGGCCAAACAACTGGCCGGGAGGACAACAAAGCAATTTCTATGGCTTTCCACCAAACCTCGGGCAAATGCCGAACCCCTACTACGGCTTCCCGCCCATGTACCCACCAGGACCCATGCCACTCTTCCCTGGGAACCAAGGTCCACACATTCCTTTTTTAGGACAGGGCCGAAGAGCTCGGGGACGACGAAGATCATTCCAACAGCAACCACAGGTTCACTGGGCTCACACAGAGAACCCCGTGAGCGCGAACACACGCCAGAAGGCGAAGGAAGCAACCCCGGGAACGAGCAAAATCTAAGTCACACCAGTCAACCCTCCCTGGTATTCAACTTGTCTAGCACTACGTTATCACAAAAAGAAGAGGCAGTCCTAGAGAAGGGTCTGTCCTTTGTGCCAACAACAAGATTAGACAAATTCCAGCTACACGTTGAATTGGCTCAATTCTTCCGAAAACTTAAATTGAAGTCTTTCTTCGAAAAATCTCAGACAGAGAATGAACAACCTCAGGAAAACCCAAACATCACCGGCCTACGGCCCAAGTCCACCTTTGTACCTCCCCCGTCCACTATCCCCCCAGAGATTGCGACATTCGAACAAGCGGTGTATCATGATATTGAGCACCTAAGCCCCTCCAATCATTTTAACAACTTGTCATGGGCTGACCGACAAACTATACAACGCCTACAAAACATTGCTACCCTTGTAATCAAACCCGCAGACAAGGGGGGAGGCATTGTCCTGCAGGACAAAACGGATTATGACTTGGAATGCAGGAGACTCCTCAGCGATAAGAGGAATTATCGCAGGTTGGAACAGGACCCATCCAATGAACTACGGACGAGTATTCACAACCTAGTCAAAAGGGCAGCAGACGCGGAACACATCTCGAAACAGGAAGCTGAATACCTATGCCCTGAACACACGAAGACACCCTACTTTTATACAGTACCCAAGGTACACAAGGGTCAACTACCACCTCCGGGCAGACCAATCGTGTCAGGCATCAATTCCCTCCTGGAACCGCTGTCACGCTATTGCGACTTCTTCCTCAACCCCCTGGTGCAACGAACCCCAACATATATAAAAGACACCAAGCACCTGTTACAGGTCATTGACAAGATGGACTTCAACCCCGACACCCAACTCCTGGTGGGACTAGATGTGGAGAGCCTATATACCAGCCTGCCTCAGGACGCCACCCTGAAGGTCCTCCATGATGTCCTAATGGCATCCCCTTGGCCCTACCACACCCCCAGGGACTTCATACTGGCATGTGCCACCCTGGCCCTCAAGCAAAACTTCTTCGAATACGAAGGCGACTACTACCTGCAAACGAATGGCACGTCCATGGGCAGTGTCTTTGCTCCAAGTGTAGCAGGACTTTACGTACACCACTTTGAGTGCTCCCACATTGCCACAACCAGTAACCCCTTCAGTCACCATATCCTGAAATGGCACAGGTACATTGACGATATCCTGGTCATTTGGCAAGGCTCACAGAGTGACCTGGACAACTTCATGACATGGCTCAACACCAGGGACCAATACCTGAAGTTCACTAGCACCGCCAGTAACGAAGCATTGCCCTTCCTGGACCTAGACATCAGGGCAAAAGATGGAACCATAACCACGACGACTTACTACAAACCCACGGCCAGGAACTCTTTATTGCACTACAACAGCTTTCACCCCCGGCCCCTGAGAGAGAACCTACCATTCGGACAGTTTCTCCGCATCCGCAGAAACTGCACCAATGTACATGACTACAAAGCACAATCTGCCGAATTAGCTACCAAACTCGAGAACCGCGGATACCCAAAAACCATCATTCACAAAACCCAGAAAAGGGCGAGAAACCAAAACCGGGATGCCCTTCTGGAGGATCACGTGAAAAATGACCAAGATCAACCCATCACTTGCGTCACCACATATAACACGGCCTCCAATGAAGTGACCAAAATCATAAAAAAACATTGGAGAATTATCAACTCTGGACAGAGGGACTGGGAACCACCCAGATTCGCTTACAAAAGGAACAAAAACCTCAAGGACCAGCTGGTGAGCACCAGACCCAGACTACCACACAAGCAACCAGCCAATACCATCTTGAATGCCTGGGGCCTTCCGAAGGTGGTTGGACACTACCCTTGCAACGATTGCAGTGTGTGCCATCTGACCACACATACCAAGACGCTCCATCTGGAACCCAACAAAACATGGACACAACAAAGTCACACCAACTGCAACTCACGCAACGTGGTGTACCTCCTGACCTGCACGTGTGGCCTCCGTTATGTGGGGATGACCACCCGAAAGGTCAAGACCAGAATCACCGAGCATCGAAGCACGATCCGATGCAAGAAAAACGTAAGCAAGCTTACGAACCACTTCATCACCCAAGGTCACACTCCGAATGACTTCAACTGGACAATAATCGAGCAGATCCCGGAAAGTGCCACTGATAATGACAAAAGACTCCTGGGCAAAGAACAAAGATGGGTATACCGTTTGTCAACATCTATCAATGGGCTCAACGATGCCATCCCGTGGAACTCATTGTCCCACACATGATCAGGACATTTAAAGAACACCCCAACCACCCCCCCCCCCCCCCCTGACCAGCAGTGCCAGCCATCCCCAGACCATTGCCCGGTCGCCATGAAAACATGCACCCTAACAAGACCATTGCCTAGTTGTAATGAGGCGTACATTTGCTTTAGTAACTCCATTATTAGCATCTTCCTATTGCCCCACTTCATTTGGTAATAGCACTTGTTGGTCCTCACTCGCACCGCCTTAACCGCGCATGCGCGAGCGAGTAGTACCGGCCCTCCCACTCATGCACATGCGCAGAACGAGCACCATAATGCGCATGCGCGATAACATCACACTACTACGCGCATGCGCAGACCGCCACCCCAACCATGACTAGCGCTTACGAGCGCTCTGACTCGGAACTTCGAGTCTTTTCACCCTTTTTTCGATAAACACAGGTGGCAATAATCTAACAATCAGCCTGCAGTATAAAAAGCTCACTCCCATGGCCACTCGCTACCGGTGCAGCGAAGGAGGCAGTACAGGTCCACGGCAGGCTCTGACCAAGAACTCAGTGAGTACCAAGACAGTTCTTCATCTCTGGTAAGCGTTTTTCTCCCCTACAGGTCTCTCTCTCTCCCAAAAACTGTGGCAAAACCTATGTTTTTACTCAACAGGGTCAACCCATGCCACTTCTCTAACCATGAAGTAGCACTTTTGACAAACCAGCGTAAGATTGAATTCTTATGTTTTTTCTCTTGTACCACTGTGCACCAATCTGTACAATTCGTGTTTTAGCCACCCCACTACCGTAATCCAGTGCGAACCCCACCCTAATGGTACCACCAGTGCCATTACACCCTAGCCGCTCATAGCCAGCACCTACACCGCTATAGAGCCGGCAACCAACTGTATTTATATATATACAGCCAAGTGACTCTAACCTTCTCCCCTGTATGTTTTGTCCTTGTCCTATATGTTTAATGTACAGGTGTTTTCTTGAGATGGGAATTCCCCACTCACACATAGAAAAACACTTTAGGGCGTGTATACACATAGTCTGGATATACACCCACTAATTTTAATTGCACACACTTTTTTATCCGTCCTGAAGAAAGCCAGCATAGTAATAAGGCACTGGCTGAAACATGTTGACACACCCCAGGATGTGGGAGGTCGTAACTCGCCTCTAACATCCAATAAGCCTTGTTTTTTAACCGCTGACGGTGACCCAGCTAATAAAGTGTATTTGCCCCCGGGCACTGGGATCCCCGCCAAGCTGTTTTAAATTCACAATCCATAACAGTCTTCACCGCACACACAGCGACATACCTGCTCCGCTGTCTTCAGGCGTCGAAGCACACCCGGGACACGCTAGGTGTCACTGGGTGGGCCCGATGATGAAGCATGCCACCAACTAGGTTGGTGGGTGAGGGCTTTATGAGCACACCTACCAGGTGCCACAAACCATTGACAAAGCATACTTGAGTCCTTGATAAATTAAAATAATTTATTTTCTTTTGATTATTTAGCTAGTCCATTTTTGATTTATTGACATGTATAAAAATTAGCCTTTGTATTACACAAAAACACATTAGATAAAAACACACACTTTACAATGTGCCATCAGGCATGGGCAGAATTTACAGGGGATATGTACAAGACCGGGCCACCTAGACCACTGTCAGGAATCAGCACTTTTAGAACTTAGCACTTAGAATATCACTTATAACATATAACATAGAACATAGAATGTAAAATCACTGTAGCACAAATTAGAAAATGTAGCACACAACCAGTAACCACTGGTAACAGGTAAGTACCACCTACGCAACCCTAACCACCTTAGGAGAATATTGCGCAGGGACCCAGGACCTCACTAGAACCACCTGTACTAGCAAGAACAACCACCTAAGTATCACCATACATTTAGGCGTATAGGCATAGGAACATTTAACACATAATGCATAAACATACATTCAGCGGTGTAAGGAAGGAAAACACATGATGCATCAACAACACATTCAGAGGTGTAAGAACAAGGCACATGACGCATAAAAACACAATTGCGCCAAATTCACTTAAGTCACCACCCGTGACAGCCCCTAGGCCAACTGGCCTCTCTAGGGCTAGGATGCCCTGTGTCCCAAAGTCAGGGGGGGCCTAAACGTAGCAGCTGCCCACGAAGTGCTGGGCAGCTGGGAAAATGATGGGTCCAACGTGGGAGCCTCGCAGGCTCTGAAGAAATAAAATGTCCCCCTGAGCCTCTCAGGGCTCTAAACAAATGACTGGCCCCTTTGAGCCTCGCTGGGCTCTTTGCACAACAAAATGCCCCCTCTGAGCCTCCGTGGCTCTAAAGACAGAAATGCCCCCACGAGCCGCTCGTCGGCTCTACAAACAAATGCGGGGTCGTTGGAGCCCCGCAGGCTCTGAACAAATATGCAAATGGTGGAGCCTCTCTGGCTCGAGAACAAAGATGCTGGGGCTGAGCCTCGCAGGCTCGGAAGACAAATGCCAACGGGGGAGCCTCTCAGGGCTCGAGAAACAACTAGGCTGCCTTGGGGCCTCTCGGGGCTCTGGATCAATGTGGGGCCTTCGCTGGAGTCCCTCCCGGGGGACTCGGGGACAACTGGGGCCCCAGGGAGCCTCTCGGGCTCGTGACTAAAGGTAGGGGGTAGGCGGAGTCCCTCTCGGGGGACTCGGCATCACTCGAAGCCCCTCTGGGCCTCTTAGCACAAAGGGACTCGTCTGGATGGGAGGGGCGGGCACCGGCAATGTGCCCGCCGCCCCTCCTCCCCTTCAGTCCACTCACCGGGTCTCTGGATGCGCCGGTCTCTTCTTCTCCGCCGGCCTCCTCTCGCTCTCCGGGGCTCTCCCTCGACCTTGGGAGTCGCGGGGGCTTCACCTCGGGCCATGCAGGAGCGCGGAGCAGGCTCCCGCCGCTACCTGCTTCTTCTTCGCTCTCCACTGGGGGCTGGGCTCCTCGGGCCGGCAGCCAATCACGGCGCAGCCCGGGGAATGACGTCAGGGGGTTTCCCAGCGGCGGTGAACTCGGGGGGACGATGAGGGGTAGGCTCCCTCGAGAATCCATTAAATAAGAAATAAAGCGAGGTAGGCACTCGCTGGGGGCCCAGGAAACCTTCGTATGACGGGGCAAATGCTGGGTGGGCACCGGCTTGGAAAACAAAGCGCTCTCAGCGCTAGGGAGAAATGAAGCGCTCCCAAGCGCTAGAAGGCAATAACCAGCGCTCCCAAGCGCTAGGCAGGAGGAACAGCGCTCTCAAGCGCTAGGGGCTAAAGGAAAGCGCTAGGACAAGCAGAAAACAGCAAAGTCCTTCAGGGGTCCAGGACCTCAGCAGTCCAGGGGCTGGGCAGGGCCCAGGGAGGCAAGCCTTCCCCTGGGCCCAAGCAGCAGCACGCCCCTGGTAGGTTTGAGTTGAGAACAAGAACATTTGACAAGAGGTCACAGCCTCCTTTTATACATAGAAATCCTTTGTCTAAAGGTGCAGGGTGGGGGAAAACCAGGCGCAGCTGGTTTGGGAGCACTCCTGATGGGCTCAGCCCCTCACTCTATTCACTGGCAGGGTTAGGGACATTAGATGCACCACAGGGGGCGGAGCCAGCATTGTGTGGGGAAAACCCAGCCCTATTCAGGACCCAGGTGCACCACTCCCTCACATCAGCATGCTAATCTCTCCACTCACCACCGGGCATACCCACCCAGACTCCTGGAGCCAGGCTCACCAGCCAATCACACGCCAGCACACTCACTGCACAGACAGGCACACTTCTAGAAGTGGCACTTCCATATTAGACACAAACATGCAGCACATACCATTGTGCAGCACTCAATCACACGAGTCCGCACATACCAGACTCGAGCCTGCACCCCCTACGCATCAGGAACTACCAGGGACACATAAATTCCCCATGCATTCCTATGGGAGGGCAGGCCTATCTCACCACATGCACTCAGAGTACGCACGCGCTTTCCACTGGGACACAGTGAAAGTGTGCAGAAACCAAAAATCACCATCACCAGGTCACCATTAAAAGCAAAAAGTTCAGGGGTGAACCTGCCAGAAGGGCCAAGTCCAACAATCAGGCAGCCTCAGAAAGGCTAAAAGGGCAGAAAGGTAGCCCTTGATAGTGCCCAGAGCAGAGCCCTGCTGGGCAAGAGAAAGAAGTAAGAGAAGAACCTCAGAAAGAGGGGCAGAAAGTGGATCCACAGCCTTTGCTGTGCACCAGGCCACACATTTTTTCCACCTGCAGGCGTATACCGATTTTGTGGAGGGACGCCTCACTGCCAGACTGACATTACAGACTTCAGGAGGCAGGTCAAATGGCCTCAACTGTTGCCGCTCAATCTCCAAGCATGGAGATGGAGACTGGACAGGTTCGGGTGGAGGACCGTCCCCTGCTGCTGCGACAGAAGGTCCTCCTGAAGAGGCAGGCGAACCGGGGGATCGACTGACATACCGAGTAGCTCGGGATACCAGTACCTTCGTGCCCTGTCCGGAGCCACAAGGATGACTTGGGCCCGGTCGCGCCTGATCTTCTTCAGCACTCTGGGCAGAAGTGGTATAGGCGGAAAGGCGTACAACAGACTGCAACTCCACTCGCGACGAAAAGCGTCTCCAAGCGAGTGCCGCCTTGGAAATTCCAACGCGCAGAACCAATGACATTGCGCGTTCTCTTCGGCGGCGAATAGATCTAACCAAGGCTCTCCCCACTGCTGAAAGAGGCCTTGCGCCACGTCCGAGTTCCGACGCAATTCGAGATCGGTCATGCACCGACGGCTGAGTTTGTCCGCCCTGGCGTTCAGAGAACCTGTTAAGTAAAAAGATTTTTTTCCGTTGGGAGGACAATTCGTCACCGATTTCATACATTCACTTCACTCTTTCACTAGTCGCAACTACACTTATGACCCATATACCGAAAGTTTGGCAAACACTTAACAAGGAAAAAACCACGTTAGTATTAAATAATGTACATTTATTTTTTATTTAAAAACATGAATCCATATACAAAATCATTAAAAACACAATACACAATAAAACCACCTAATGTGGAAGATGGAGAAATGTGACCGAGACAACACACTTTGTCTTGTTATGTGGTTAATTCAGACCATTTGTTGACAACAATGGGGAGGCTTTCCCTTCCTATACCCGATTAATCGTTGACAACTTCGAATTTTAACCCTTCTTTAATGCGTCGACGCATTTCGGAAGCCTTAGATGATTATGGCCTCCTTCTTCAGGACAATTTCATTGTCTTTCTCCACATCCAAACTGTCACCGGTGCAATACCATCTTGGTGAGCAGATTTTAAATAAAGTGTATTTTTCTTGCGGTGAGACGTTTCTATATTCCTTGCCTTCACCCACAGCTGTATTAAAGAGGCTTGGATTACGATCAACCTATCAAAGGTCTTTCCGGAGTTGCTCATAAATACCTCAACGGCTGGTTTATCTATTTCACTCTCTTTTATCGAGTGTTTCTTTTATCGTTGCAGCTGTCACACTCTTTACTAATTTAAAAACAGCTTTTCAGTAGAATGCTTGTCAGTAATGTGCTTGTCTTCATCAGCCCGGGTATTCCAAGATTGTGGCTTCTTAAATTCACCAGCAGATTTCCTCGAGGTGTTACGACCGCGTCCTTCCGATCACTGTGGTTTTGGCAAAGAGAACCTGCCAGGTGTTGAACCACCAGGGTCACGCCCTGATGTTCCAACCACTGCCAGAGGCACAGAGCCTCCTGGCAAAGGGTCCATGACCCCACCCCACCCTGTTTGTTGCAGTACCACATGGCGGTGGTGTAGTCCGTGAACACCTGCACTACACTCCCCGGACAGAGGGGAGGAATGCCTTCAGTGCTAGATGAATCACCCACAGCTCCAAAAGATTGATATGGAGCCGGGACTCTGCCGGAGACCAGAGGCCTCTGATCTCCGCCTCTCCCATGTGGCCTCCCCAGCCCTGGAGGGACGCGTCCGTCACAACTACGTGCTCCGGTTGGGGTAGGGAGAGGGATCTGCCGCTGACCCAATCGCGGTCCGTGAGCCACCACTGCAGCTGTCTCGTAGTGCCCTCCGAGATCAGGACATGGTCGGATTGGTTGCCCTGATGCTGGGCCCACTGAAACTTCAGGTCCCACTGCAGAGCCCGCATCCGCCACCGGGCGTGATGCACCAGAAGGATGCAGGAGGCCATCAGCCCCAGAAGCCGCAGCGTCAACCTGACCGAGACCCGGGATAACGGCTGAAAGAGTGGAATCAGAGCCTGAATATCCCGAACCCGCTGTTCGGGAGGATAAACCCAAAACTGCGCCAAGTCGAGAACCGCTCCGATGAAGAGGAGCTTATGAGAGGGGCACAGGTGTGAGTTCGGCACTTTGATGAAGAACCCTTGCTTGTGCAGGAGGTCTGCCGTCGTCTGGAGGTGGCTGACGACTGTCTGGAGCAAGCCCGCCTTCAACAACCAGTCGTAGAGGTGGGGGAAGACCGAAACCCCTAACCTGCGCAGATGAGCTGCGATCACCGGCATCACCTTTGTGAACACCCGTGGGCCGCTGGTAAGGCCAAAGGGGAGCACGGTAAACTGAAAGTGTTCGTGGCCAACCGTGAACCGCAGGTAGCGCCGGTGGGCTGGCAGGACGGGGATGTGGAAATAAGCATCCTACAAGTCCAACGCTACCGTCCAGTCTTCTGGGTCCAGGGCAGCGAGGACCTGAGCCAGTGTCACCTTCGTCGTTGCCATCGCTCTGCCCAGTGAGTCGGTGGTATCCAGTCCACACCGAATAAAATAACGTACCGCATCTCGGCCTTCCACAAGGGCTTGGCCGAGTTTAGCCCATACCTCCAACGGGCATTCTGGCAGCACTTCCGTGACCGTATCCCACAGGGAGTGGGTGTAGCGGCCCAAGAGGCATGCGGTGTTGGAAGACCGCAGTCCCAAACTTAGGGAGGAGAATACCTTCTTGCCGTATTGCTCATACCTCTTGGATTCCCTGTCAGGCGGAGCCGACGGGAATGCGGTCTGGGAATTGGAGGCCTGGATCACCAGGCTCTCAGGGGTGGGGTGGGTGGACAGGAAACAAGGGTCGCCAGGGGCGGGGTTGGCATCTGGCCACGTTCCTATCTACAGGCGAACCTGTAGCGGGCCTCGACCAAGTGCACAAAAGAACGTCGGTCAAGGCCTCATTAAACGGCAGCAGAGGCTCAGCCGAGCTTGACTGCGGTTTAAGGACCTCAGTGAGGAGGTTAGTCCTCACGGCCGCGACGGGGAGTTCAAGGCCCAAGGCCTTGGCCGCCCGCGTCAGCACCACACTGTAGGTAGCCCCCTCCTCCGTAGCCACGGTAGGAGGTGAGACAAAGGCAGTGTCTGGTGATGTGTCCAGACCACTGGCATCCCCAAGTCCACCTGTCCAGTCCTCCTGGGACTGACACTCCTGTGTCAGAGGGTCCTCATATCTCTCCCAACACTCCTCATCACCCATCTCCTGGTATTCAGGGGTGTCAAATGATGGGGCCGGCTCATGGAAGATAAACTCTCTGAACGGCTTCTGAAGCGGCGCCGCTGGGTGCCGCTCCGGCACCGGAACCGGATTGAGGGAGGCATCGGGGACGGGTGCCACCTGAAGACGGTGCCGGGGGTGACACCTGAGGGACCGGCGCCGGGTAGGTCGTTAGATCCACCGGCGACGACCCGGATCCGGAACCGGATCCAGCGGGGGCCTGCAGCACCGGGCCCGAAGGCGCCGGTGGCGCCGGGGCCGAAGCACCCAACGGTGTCGGGGCCGAAGCCCTCGACCCGCTAGGGCCCCCAGACGGGTCCGCTGGGCCCGAAGGTGCCGCGGAGCCCGTCGGAGGAGTGAGGGACCTCATGGCCATGAGGAACCGCTCGATCTCCTCCGGCGTGGCGCGCGGTCCAGGGACCAGAGGGTATGGGGCCGGACGCGATGCCTGCAACTCCGACGGTGCCGCAAGGACGGTGCCACCTGAACCCCCGGCCACGTCGTGCGAGCGTCGGGGGGAGTCGGAAGAGCTATGACATCTCTTCGACTTCTTGTGCTTACCTGACAACTTCGACCCTGAGGAGTGATGTCGACTCCCGGAGCTGCTATGGCTCCGCTCCCGCATCCGGTCCCTCAACCTCCGTCCGGACCGGGACCTCTCTCGGCGCGGGGCCGACTGCCTGAGTTCGAGACACTTGCGGGACCGCTCCCGCCTAGCCTTCAAAGTTAGGGCCCGGCAGTCGGTACAGGTCTTGTCGTCGTGGTCGACGCCGAGACAGTGGAGACACCGACGGTGAGGGTCGGTGACTGACATCAGTCGGTCGCAGTCCTCACAGGGTTTAAAACCTGGCATACCTACCGGCACCGTTCGGAGTCGAAGACTTCGAAAAAGAAATGATCAAAATGGATCAAAAAGTTTAGTCAAAAAAGACTAAGGTACCACTATTTCCGGATCTGCGCTGCTGGCGCGGAAAAAAGAAGAACTGACGTCAGCACGTGGAGGCGGCGTCTAAGTACTCCGACGATGTCATCACGGCACCCACGACGGACGCGGAGCCACAGACGACGCCTACCGACGCGCAAGGGTACTGCTACGCAAACAATTCCGTATCCAGTCTGACGCCTGGGGATATTCTAAGGTAAGAAATCTATCACTAACGTGTCTCTTTCAGATGTCATATTTTTTTGTAGATATTATGGAAAAGTAACTTTTAGAAAGTTACATTTGCCCTGCCTAACGTCCTTGGAAATGAAATTACCATTTTACTCTCCAGCTGCTGTCAGCAAGTAATTAGCATTTCAATAGGCATGAAGCACAAGTTACTGACCTTTGGCAATGCATTCTCTGGTAGAGACTCCAGCTGCAGATGCCTTACCTTTCAATTTCCCAGGCATCAGGCTGGATCTGGAAACTTTTGCTGAGCAATACCCCTTGCGAGTGCCAGCGGGTGACTCCATTCAGCTCCATGTGACATTATCAGCATCGTTTCAGTTAAGTAAACAAGGGGACCCAGTAGGATCGCTTTGGACCTTGGGTAGCTAATTATTCCGAAGAACAGAGAGGATATTCAGACAAGTTGATTATAGACTACAATGAGTGCTATAAGTTTGCTTCCTATGTCCAGCCGGACATGGAATATTTATTTGGTCAATGTATAAAATACAAAAAAAGGAAGGACAGCAGAATTACACGAGGGCACAGTCCTGTACCCAGGGTGAGGGAAAGAAAAAATGGAGAAAAAGATAGAAAGAAAAGTGATTTTTCAGGCAATAACTTTGGAGCGAAGCGTGGCTTGCATTTTCTATACATTGCACATCAAGCTCACGATAACAGTATCTACAACAGATAAACACAATGGTAAATTTGCAGCACTGTTTGTGAAAATCGACGTTTCGATCCCATGCTCCTATACTAGCGGGATCATCATCAGGACAATTTAAATGATTGCCTGGTTGTTTAAAGATGTCGCCTGTTGGGATAAAGGGAGAGAAAGGATGGTGACTCATATGAATCTCATATAGTGACTATACCAACATATCAGCAAGGATCGGTGACAAGAAAAACACCTTAATACGGACTTAGTGGTAAAATTGTGACAAGGTTTGGTAAACCAGTGCTTCCATCTCTACTAGGTTGGGTAACACAGAGAGAGATGAGGGAAGTCTGGGTGGTCACACACTGAGGAAGGTAACAATGCAAAACTTGTGACTCCCGCGATTAAACCTCAGGTTATAGTGACATCAAGACGGACCTTAATACGGACTCAGTGGTAAAAGTGTGACAAGGTTTGGTAAACCGGCGCTTCCATCTCTACTAGGTTGGGTAACACAGAGAGAGATGAGGGAAGTCTGGGCGGTCACACACGGAGGAAGGTAACAATGGGAAACTTGTGACTCCCGCGATTAAAACTCAAGGTATAGTGACATCAAAACGGTTGTATAAACAAGAGAATCACGGAATCGACAATCGTAGGTTCAGAACGGTCACATTGCAAAGTGATGCGCTCGATTGGGTTGACATTGTTATAATGTAGTAGTAATTGCATGGGTGAAGATTGTGACAAGTCGGCGCAATGGCAACCGTGACTGCAATTACGAATAACCTCGTGAAGGTGACATGGTGAAGCCGGTAATGGCGAAGTGGTTGGTAGGGCCTGCCGTTAGGTGAAGAACCAACGCTAACCTTGACGTAGCACGGAGTGGAGTTCCGTGTGTCCAAGATCTGGGATCAGGGTTCTGGTAAATATTCCTAAAGGGACAAGTGAAAGGAAATGGGTTGAACTAATTGCGGACGGTGCGGGGCACCGACAAACCAGTGTACTGGCGAAGGGAGTTTATGCGGTTACCTGCATGTCCTGGTGGTGACTATTCCATTAAGTGGCATAAGCTAGGTTTCTCGATAGGGCTCAGGGGATGCTGTCGCATACAGTTGCGGTATGGTTCCTTATGGAGCTGAGGGGAAAGGGGATTGTTTAAGATTGAGGAACCCGTGCCTGTGCGGTGGTTAAGGGCGGGTGTGATTCAGAAGAGACGAGGGGCTTACCTTAATTAAGTCTCTTCTGGCGTTGAGGTGGTGGTCAATCTGCCTGGTCAAGCCCAGTTATCATAACAAAAAACACAGATGCCCACACTCTTTTTGTTTATGATACAATTATTATATAGACCAAATGAAAAAATTCATTAAATCTGGTCGAGTACTTTTATTTATACCTGTCACTTATATTTTTTAGCAAAACTTTTTTGGGAACTTTCTTTTTTGGCAAAAGAAGAATACATATATACAAAACACATAAATCACTTATTTACACATATATAACCATTACATATTGGACAAAGCAAACATTACGAATATTATAAATAAAGCAAAAAACATCCAAATGACAATAGACATTAGAATTTCCGTTTTTCACTATTTCCAAATCAATTCTTATTCAAAAAACATACAAAGCAACGTCAAATGACAAGAGCAACGAAACATATGCCTATTTTTCTATGACACTTGATGTAATATTTAGCTCTTGTAGATGTACCGGCGCGTTTCAGGTTCGGGTAACCAGTTCCCAAACCCTCATCAGGGCTTTGTTATTTGTCTGTATGTTTTCTGATCAGGCGGGGGATATTTTCATGTATCTTACTGGGGGCGCGCTATTTAAAGGGTCTCTGTCAATGCACCTTTCTTTCTCCGTGTGCACCAAACGGCGCCGCTGGAGGAGGAGGATGAAGGCGTGGCCACTATTTTAGTGATCCTCATATATTTAGCCTGATTTGTGTAGAGAGTAACTTTTACCGCACCTTGGCGGATAACATTCGATCATGCAGGGACCTGTTCTGTGAATGAACAGGCTGCTCCTCTCCCCCTCGAGCTTCCTGTCGACCCTGTCAGGGCAGTGTCTCGAAAAGACTTCTCTTCTTGCGCACTCTTAACCCCTTCGACGCTCATGACGAGCCCAGCTCGTCATGGAGTTTCCATTGATTTCAATGGAAATTACATTGAAGTCCTAAATAGCCTTAGCATCCAAGTGGTTAATGCGCGTACTGGCAGCATACAGTGTCAAACACCCTCTGACTCGCCTGGTAAACCAGGCGAGTCAGAGGGTGTTTGACACCGACTAAGGACCTAACTCCTTCGTGTAAAAATGGTCAAGCACAGTGGCAGCAAAACGAGAGAAAAGGGATTGTTAAGATTACGGACCCTAAGCAAGTGCGAGGGTCGAGACTGGTGGGACTTGGAGTGAAGGGCTTACCTCAATTGAGTCTCTATGGGCGTTGACGTGGTGGTCAATCTGCCTGGTTAAGCGCATTGGCAGGAACAGCACACAAGGCGCGGAGGTGCCGGTTATAAGCTGTGGTAGGGATGCGCCATTTTAGGTCATGGGTATCGAAAGTGAGGAAGGGACTGGGCGTACAGAATCGAGGGAAATTGCAGCGGCCATTTTGGAACGGTGTGTGGGTCTGGTGCTTAGTGCAATGGTTTACAGTGGTGTGGTACCAATTGTGGGGCAAAATTTGGCATTAAGGTCCTATGGGTGAAGTTGTCATTTTGGGACAATTAGCTGGTGTCAATTTGTGACAATATTTACATTAATTACATTTCTGTGGAGGTTGTACACAATACATGTTTGGTGCACTTACATACAGTTCACATTTTTATATACAATTCACCCATAAGACCTTAATGAAAAATGTTGCCCCATAATTGGTACCACACCACTGTAAACAATTGCACTATATGCTTGGCCCGAACTAGTAGCATTGCCACCAAGCACCCGCAGGCATCAGGAATTTCTTTAACATAGCAAAAGTAGGCAGAAAAGGGGATTCAGTGTGATGGTGAATGATGTAATAGCGCAGATGGTCTCGTATACATTTAACCAATAGAATGCCACTTGAGGACAAGACCAAGCCAGATGCGCAAATGTGGCATTGAGCGCCGAAAAACATGTGCAACATGTGTCCGCAGTGAGGCCCATCTTGTGCATTGCGAGCGGAGTACGGTATAGCCCGTGAAGAAATTTCAAGTGTATCTGCCTCAGCCGATAGTTAGGAGAGTATTTCTGTCTGGCAGCAGCGGTATTGCAATTGATCAAGTGTAGGGCAGTCCAGCAAGTCTGCCCACCAGGTGCTGCCCGCCGCCCGCTCAGCATCAATAGTTGCAGTTGCCATGGATAACGAATATAGTCTAGGGCAGGTTTTCGATGTGAAGTAGTCTTGTGTATATATTCAAGTGTCGCGTTAGTGGGAGGTGGTGCCGGTATTTAGTTATTTGCACTTTTGCATGTTGCACGCATCTGGTGGTATAGTAGGCTATCCAGGAGTGTGGGTGTAAGTGTTGAGATTGCAGTGCGCCAGTGGGGGTGTATGGGGGGAGGAATTGGGCGTCCGGATATAAATCAGCATTTATACTGACTCCTAGTGCCTTCCCGCGGCACGGTATACCTTTATTTTGTAATGGGGTAAAAGCTGGATTTTCGGCGAGTTGCATGGATGGGGCGTATAGGGTGTCTGTGCCAGTGTATTTACGAAGTCCCTCCCATGCCCATCACAGGCATTCACCTGTGCTGATTTCTTTTCATGGTTTTTTATAGGGCAGGAACAGCGCAGTGCTAAGCGGCCAAGGAGAGGCCAGGTCAGCCTGTACCACAGTATGCGGCTGGAATGGTGTCAGTGGAGCCAAAAACGTAGGAAACTAACCTGGGCTCAATAAGCGTATAATTTCAGGTTAGAGGCGCCAAGCCTGCCACGTGCAAAAGGTAGCATCAAAATATCATAGGTGATTCGCGGCTGGCATCCCGCCCATGTCAAAGAGATTAAGGTGGATCGCAGTCTATTAAAGAATTGCACCGTAAGAGGAATCGGTATGCTTAAAAACAAATAAAGAAATGTTGGCAAAATAAAAATTTTAGCAATTGTGATGTGGCCTGACAAGCAAAGTGGAAGTATATTCCAGAATGGGATTTTGGCTGCTAACCACTCCTTGGCCCTACCATAGTTCACAGACCAGTTTGTCTGTGTTTCTGCTGAGCCAAATGCCTAGGTATCTAATCGGTTCAGTTGCCCATTTAAGGGGAAACTCTGTTGAGCAAGGTTGCGTTCATCTGCAAGGGGGAACAATATGAATTTACTCCAATTAACGTGGACCCCCAAGTATCCCCCAAAATGTATGACTTCTCTGTCATTGAATCCAGATTCTTGTGTGGCTCACGGATGTATAGTGCGACATCATCCGCATCCATAGAGGTGACCAAAGCTCGGGCAGAGGAACCCAATGCCACGGTGGGTGTGGTGTTGACACAGTTGAGCGGAAACGGGTTACACGGCAATGGCAAAGAGTGGACACTGCTGTGTGCCTCTAGTGATTGTGATGAGATTGGTGATCTGCCCATTAAGTTTATGCACGCTGTTGGGAGGGTATATAGCAATCTAATATGTCGAATGAAGCCAGCACTGAGGCCAAGGCGGGCCAGCAGAGAGAACAGAAAGGGCCATTCGAGAGAGTCAAACACTTTAGCTGCATCGAGGAGCGCAGCCACAGCGGGAGGGTGGGATTCATTTGGTGCATTACAGAAAAAATGGTTCTGTGGTTATGTGAGGTGGCACGGCCTGGAATAAAGCCGGATTGGTCTGGATGTATTATTAATGGCATGAGGGGGAGTAGTCAGTTTGCTAATACATTGGCCAGTATTTTATTGTCCGTGTTGATGAGTGAAAGAGGGCGATACATTTGCAAGATGTTGTCAGCTTTTCTGGTTACAGTATTAGGGCGATGAGTGCCTCACGGAGCAATGGTGGAAGACAGACGACTTCAATGGATTTGTTATACATCTCCACTAAGTGAGGTATTAAAATTGGGGTATACTCTTTGTAAAACAACGGAGTAAGGCCATCCGTAACAGGTGAATTGTCCACCGGGAGACCAGCGATGACCTGAGTAATTTCCTCATTTGTGAATGGAGCATCCAGATATTCACGGTGGGTCGGTCTGAGCCATAGGAGCTCAATTGAGTCAAATTATTGTTGTAGGGAGTCAGGGTCCTACTCGGAGCCCGTGGTGTAAAGTTGAGAGTGAAAAGTAGTGATTGTTTTTATAATATCGTCTGGTGCGGTATTTCTATTTCCCGAACCAGAGCATAGCTCTGGCATATAAGTGGATGCATGGGGTTACCGTAGCATGTTAGCCAGAGTTGTACCCGGACGCTCACCTTCGCCGAATTTACGGACCATGGCCTCGCGGCCCAAGCAGCGGATCTCTTGTGCAGCTTCTGAATGATATTCTGTGGCTTTAACCCTAATGGAGAAGTTACTTACCTTCGGTACCGCTTTTTCTGGTGGATACAGTATCTGCCTGTGGATTCCTCACCTTTTGAATTTCCCCTGCGCCAGCATTCCACAAAAACCTTTTTCTAGCTCTCCCATGCCGACGAGGACGTCATAATAGCACAGTTCCACTCCCAACTTCGTATGACATCACCGGAGCCACATGAAGACCTCCTTGGCGTGCTGACGTCCGTTCCACCCATTTTTTCCGTGCCTCCGAGGCGAATGGGTGGACTGACAACATATTTAGACTATACACAGTATACAAAATATACATAAAAACACACAGCATAAAGAAAAATAGGAGAAGGTAAAGTAACAAAGCATTTCCTAAACACCAATAGCAAGGCAATCAAAAGACATAGGAAAACAACTATGTCCAATAACTAATAAATCCTTTGGTATACGAAGGTGAACAATGGGAAGGAGGATGGGACAGGGTGGAATCCACAGGCAGATACTGTATCCACCAGAAAAAGCTTACCAAAGGTAAGTAACTTGTTCTTCTGATGGCTACATCTGCCTGTAGATTCCTCACCTTTTTAATTGAATCCCACAGCAGTCTCGCTCCCGGAGGAGGGTGTCCACCTAATCTTACCAAAAAATACTGCAGCACAGAGCGTGCAAAATGGCCATCCCTCCTAACCTCCGAATCCAAGCAGTAATGCTTCACAAAGGTGTGGAGGGGGGGACCAAGTTGCTGCCTTACAAATGTCAACAACAGGAACACATCTAGCCAAAGCAGAAGAAGCCTTAGCTCTGGTGGAATGAGCTCTAATACCTTCAGGCAGTTCCTTCCCCGGCCAAGGCGTAGCAGATCTTGATGCACAAGATGATCCACTTGGAGAGTGTTCGCTCGTGGACAGCCTTGCCTTTCATCCGTCCAATGTAGCCCACGAAGAGCTGATCGTCCAGTCTCAGATCCTTGGTTTTGTCCAGATAGAAGCTGACAGCCCTCTTAGGATCCAGGCGATGAAGTCTCTTCTCCTCCTTGGAAGGGTGAGGGGGAGTACACACGGTAGGTAAGGTAATGGATTGCCCCAGATGGAAAGGAACCACCTTAGGCAGGAAAGAAGCCCAGGTCCTGAGAACCATTGTTTCAACATAAATGGTTAAACACTGAGGTTTAGAACTAAGAGTCAGAAGCTCACTTACCCTCCTGGCCAAAGTAGTAGCCATCAGAAAGAAAGTTTTAAAAGAAAGAAGCCTCAGCGGGCAACTATGAAGAGGCTCAAACAGAAATTCCATTAGAAAAGTGAGTGCAAGATTTAAATCCTACTGAGGAATAATAAAGGGAATAGGAGAAAACCTATTGGTGAGGCCCTTAATGAACCTCATAACAATGGGAGACCTAAATAAAGACAGTTGGTCCGGCAAACTAAGGAAAGCCAACAAGGCTGACAAATCACTCTTTACTGTGGCCAAGGAACAACTCTGCTGAGCCAAGGAAAGAGTTAAACTCAGCACATCAGAGAAACGGGTCTTCCAAGGATCAATGGACCTCTTTCCACACCATTTCACAAATTTGGACCACCTGGAGGAATAAATAGATTTGGTGGAGTGTCTCCTGGATGATAAAATAGCGTCCACCACATCTGGCGGGAGAGAGAAAGAACTCAGGTTGCCCAGTTCCATCTCCAGGCATGAAGGTGCAGGCTGTGGATTTGGGGGTGTAGAACCTGGCCCTTCGACTGCGAGAGGGGGTCTGCCCTTAGAGTGAGACGGAGCAGAGAATGCGATGAGAGGTGAAGTAAATCTGTGTATCATACCCTTCTTGGCCAATCCAGGGTGATCAATATGACTTGGGCGCAGTCTTGGCGAATCTTCCTCAGAACCCGAGGAATCAAGGGTATGGGAGGAAACTCATAACGGAGCTGCGAACCCCATTTCAACTGAAATGTGTCCCTCAATGCTTCCGGCCTTTGGAAACTGAAGACTGCAGAACAACTGACAGTGCACATTCTCGTGAGTAGCAAATAGGTCCAACCAAGGAAACCCCCACATCCTGAAGATGTGATGGACCACCTCTGGATGAAGCCATCACTTGTGATCTGCCGAGAAACGCCGGCTGAGACTGTCCCCACGCACATTTAGCTTTCCTGTCAGATGATTTGCCATCACACAAATCTGATGGTCTGGAGCCCAGGACTAGAGGCGCAGAGCCTCTCTGCAGAGACGATACGACCCTACTCCTCCATGTTTGTTTATGTACCACATCGCAGTAGTGTTGTCTATCAGGACCTGAACCGACTGACCGTAAAAGGAGGAAAGAAAGGCCTTGAGAGCTAAATGAATCACCCACAATTCCAGCAGGTTGATATGAAACAAACTTTCCTCCGGAGACCAAACACCTTTGATTTCCAGTTCCCCCAGATGAATACCCCACGCTAAAGTGGAGGTATCCGTGATTACTGTGGTCACCGGTGGAGGAACATGAAAGGGCTTTCCTTGCAACAGATTGCCCTCCACACTCCACCAAGACAGATCCGCTGCAGTGTCTCTGGAGATCCAGACCATCTCCCTAAGATTTCCGTTGTGCTGATACCACTGCCTGCGGAGGCACCACTGGAGTGCCCTCTTGTGCCAGGGTGCATGATTGACCAATAGCATGCAGGAAGCGAACAGACTGAGCAGGCGCAGGAGCTTCAGGACTGGAACAACCGTTCCATCCTGAAACAAAGGAATCATCTCTTGAATGTCAAGAATCCTCTGCAGAGGCGGAAAAACTCGACACACAACAGTGTCCAGTACAGCTCGTATGTACATGTTGCGCTGTAAGGGCACCTGGTGAGATTTTGGCACATTTATCGAGAAGCCCAAGTCGAACAATAGCTGTCACTTGCAGATGATGAAGTACCATCTCTGGAGACTTTGCTTTGAGCAGCCAGTCGTTCAGTGTTAGACTCGGGGGTCTCTGGTTGGCACAGGTAAGTACTTGTGACAAGCAGGGACCCTCTCCTCTAGTCGGGACAAGGGGATTACCCTCTCAAAATAACCCCTGCTCACCCTCTAGGTTGCTTGGCACGAGAAGTCAAGGCTTATTTCAGAGGCGTTGTAGGTTAAGCATTTGTGACGACATACAGTAACTTAGTGACAACACTACAAATGGACACCACACTAGTTGTATATCAAAAATAGTTCGTTTTTATATAGGACTTAGCACAAGGCCAAATAACGACAAAATGAGCCACAATACTATTAGCAATAAAGAGTTCTTGTTGAAAATGCTTATCTGAGAGTTCTGTGCACTTCATACCCTTTGTCCCGCTCTCCTGGTGATGAAAATACCCATAAGAGTCTAACAAGCGCAGCGGACGCTCCGGTCCGATGCGTACCAAAAATGCGGTGCGAGTAGTAAACAGTACCTTCTTTTGATGTGTCCGGCATGGAAGGGCGATGTACAAGACAGCGTTGTACGCGGCGATGTCCTCCTGTCACGGTGCGAGCTACGGCTCATTGACGGCGCCTGTGCGGGTCGGTGAGCTCAGAGTCACATTGCTTGAGGGGACGGTGCTTTGCGGTCCATTTACGTTGCGGAGTACGAGCCGTACCTTGGGAGCTGGAGTCATACAATCCTTGGAAGAGGTGCGAGTCGGGCAGTACGATGCGTACCCAACTCCGTGCGATTCTCGGACCTACCCCAGTAGTGGTGTACGAGTCGTCCCGACCTGTGTGAGTCGATGCTTGAAGCGGTGTACGTTGCAGGGCCTCCCAGTCACGGTGCGAGCTACGGCTCGTTGACGGCACCTGTGCGGGTCAATGAACTCAGAGTTGCGTTGATCGTGGCGGCGATGCTTGGTACGGTGCGTTCAGGATACAATTCGATCGTACGAGGCTTACACAGCTCCCGGCCTCTGCGGATACTGAAAACAGCGTTTCCAGCAGCGATTTGCGAGGAGGATGAAGTCCACTGGTCCTGGGACTTCGTTCAGGGGGCAAGCTCACTTCCAAGCCCTTGGAGATCTTTGGCACAAGTTAAAAGTGTACAAACACACGATCCAAAAGGCAAAATACGCTTATTTTACCAAACGCATCAAGGAAGCAAGTAACTCCCCTAAGGAACTATTTCACGCAGTATCATCCTTGGTGGCCCCCAAACCAGCGGAGATTCCCCCAAGCCACGAATTATGCGAAGACCTGGCCAAGTTCTTCCGGGAAAAGGTGGAAAAGATTTTCCTCCCGCTAGACAAGCAAGTTAAGATCGGAGCACCAGAAACTGACCCTGAGACAAACAGTAACAAAGTGTTGCTACTCAACTTCACCTCCATTAGTGAGGAGGAGGTCGGGAACAGATTACAAAGGATAAAATCAGGTTCCCCGTCGGACCCCTGTCCAGCCACGGTGGCTAAATTAGCCCCCGCTTCCATGCCCGCAGGTCTTACCCCATTGTTCAATGCCATGCTGGACAACGGGGAATTTCCCTTGCAATGGAAACAAGCTTCCATACTACCCCTGCTAAAAAAAAAACAACCTAGAAATGACTGATCTGAATAACTTTTGGCCCATTGCCAGACTACCCCTTCCAGCAAAAATCATGGAGGGTATTTTAAACACATAGCTGAGTGCCTTCCTGGGGGCAGGTCAACGTCTAGATCCGTCTCAGCATGGATTCCGGGCTGGGCCCAGCACCGAATCCGCACTGACTAAATCAGCAGAGAATATAAGAACAGTGATGGATGCAGGGGGCAGAGCTGCCCTGATCCTGCTGGATCTGTCTGCGGCCTTTGATACGGTCCACCACAAGTTACTGGTGGACCGACTGGGGGCCTGTGGGATTCAAGGAAAGGCACTTAAAATCCTGCAAGCCTTCCTTTCCGGCAGGACTCAGAAAGTGGCTTTAAGGGCCTTTGAATCGGACCCTTTTGTGCTCCCCTGCGGAGTTCCTCAGGGGTCCTCCCTGAGTCCAACTCTTTTTAACGTGTACGTTTCTACCCTGGCACCAGTTATCAGATCCTTTGGCTTCAACTTAACATCATATGCAGATGACACACAGATAGTGGTGTCACTGCTACCGGTTGAAACTGAAAGCACAGCAGATAGGTTCAGAGGCTGCATGCGTGAGGTCAGCAACTGGATGGCTGAAAACTGCCTCAAGCTGAATTCAGAAAAAACTGAAGTGATGCTGTTTGGGTCCAGAGATAACTTCTAGTCCCCACGCTGGTGGCCAGAGGAAATGCGGACCCCCCCATCACCGGTCACGAAGGTTAAAAACCTGGGTGTGCTGATGGATGACTCTCTATCCTTCAGGCCTCAAATAAATGCCCTTTCCTCAACTACCCACTATGTGCTAAAAACCATCCGGAAAGTCTTGCCGGTTCTTGCGGATTAGCACAAGAAGACAGTGGTAACAGGTTTGGTGATGTCCCGATTGGACTACTGCAACAGCCTTCTGCTGAATGCTCAACAGGGGATTCTTAACAAGCTCCAAATTCTGCAGAACGCAGCTGCCCATCTGATTACAGGTACACCCAAGCTCATCTCGGCTGCACAGGACTTGGTGAAGCTACACTGGCTCCCAGTTCGTAAAAGAATAATCTTTAAATCATTGTGCGTGGTCCTCATGGCACTGAATGGTCTCGGCCCCCACTGTATGACCTTGCTCTTCCACAGGTACATACCGGTAAGATACCTTAGGTCAGCTGAGCAGGGGCTGGTGGTAGTCCCAAGAGTCAGGAAAGCTCGCTGGGGGGGTAGGAGCTTTTCCTTGGGAGCTGCGAAAGCATGGAACGCATTGCTGCTAAACCTCAGACAGATGCCTGCCCTTCTATCATTCAGGAGAGCCTTAAAGACCTGGCTTTTCACACACTAATTTCTCAGCTCTCACACACTAATGTCAGTCAGTCAACGCCAGGACACCTCCGGGTAACAGCGCGCTCTAAAAATGTGAAAAATAAATAAAAATAAAGTCTTTGAGTCTTTCTCCTCTCTGTCAGCAGCAAGGCAACCACTGCAGGCCAATCCCCCAGGTCAGGGACAGTATTCCTCCTTCAGCTTTCCCAGTTCCTTCTTTTCATGCAGAGGTTTCTTCTTGGCAAATCTGGATCTAATTTCTTGGGAGCAGGGTCCCAATACTTATACCCCTAAATCCTTTGTTCCTCTGGGGTAGAGGGGCCTGTGCCCAGCCAAAACCAGTTCTTGAGCACTTTGTTGACATGACTCTGACTTTTCATTCAAGGAGCAGGCTAGAGACATTAGACACTCCACAGGAGGTGGAGCTAGCATTGTGGTGGAAGGGCACAGTCCTATTCAGAGTCCAGGTGCACTCCTTCCACCCATCTGGATGTAAATCTCTCTATTCACCACCAGGCTACCTAGCCCTGCCCTCACAGAACACAGACAGCAGATACGCATCCTAGAAGAGGCGGGCTGAAATGATTAGGCAAGCAAATATCTACTTTCTAAAAGTGGTATTTGCAAACACAGAATCTTAAAATAACCTTTACTAAAAGATGTATTTTATTATTCTGAGTTCTGGCATACTAAACTCGAATTTCTACCATGTTCCCTGAGTCTGTTAGGATTATAGAATGTATCAATTCTAACAGCTCATTCTGGCCTATGAGAACAGGTAGCCTTGCAATAGTGAAAAACGAAAATGGCTGTAATTCACTATTAGGACATGCCACACACATCAGGGCCTACCATAGAGGTGACTAATATGAAGAAAAGGGAAGGTTTAGGGACTGGCAAGTGGGTGCACTTGCCCAGTCAGCATGAGAGTACCAGACTGCACGCAGGCTCTGTAATGGCAGACCTTAGACACACTTTACAAGGCTGTTTCTGTGGGTGGCACAACCAGTGCTGCAAGCCCACTAGCAGCATTTGCATTTACAAGCCCTGGGCACTCCTGGTGCACTGTACTAGGTTCTGACAGTAAACCAAATAAGCCAATCATGGAATCTAATCAATACATACATTTTAAACAGGGAGCACTTGCACTGTGGCACTGATTGGCAGTGGCACAGTGCTCTGAGCAGCTAACACCAGCAAACACATGAGGCACAGTAACAAAAAGTGGAAGGGAGACCCACGCCAAGGTGCCAGGTCTAACAAGTGTCCCGTCCAGCTGAAATGTGGGGAGAACTACCCTACCCGAGGGAGTTCTCATCACTAAGGCGGAAAAATCTGGACAGACCGTCAGCATTCGCGTGGTCTAAACCAGGGCAATGTTCCACCATGAAATCCATACCCTGTAGGGAAATGGACCACCTCAACAGCTTTGGATTCTCATCCCTCATCTGCATCAACCATCTGAGGGGTCTGTGGTCCGTCTGAACCCGTAAGTGAGTCCCAAATAGGTATGGCCTCAGCTTCTTCAGTGCCCAGACCACAGCAAATGCCTCACGCTCAATTGCACTCCACCTCTGTTCCCAGGGAAGTAACCTCCTACTGATGAAAGCTACAGGTTGGTCAAAGCCCTCCTCAGTAATCTGTGAGAGAACAGCCTCTACATCATGCTCTGAAGCGTCTGTCTGAGCGATGAACTCTTTGGAGAAGTTGGGTGCCAGGAGCACGGGCGCCGTGCACATGGCAGCTTTCAGGGGCCCAAAAGCTTTCTGACAGTTGTCAGTCCAAATCACTTTCTTAGGTTGCTTCTTGGAAGTCAGCTCTGTCAAGGGTGCAACAATGTTGCCATACCTCTTGACAAACCTCCTGTAGTACCCAGTGAGTACTAGGATGGCCCTCACCTCGGGCTGAAGGGGTGCCACCTGGCCGCTCCCAACTTGGTGTCCCAAGTACACCACAGAACCCTGCCCGATCTGGCACTTGCTCCCCTTGATCGTGAGGCCTGCCTTTCGCAGTGCCAACAACACTTCCCAGAGGTGGCGCAGATGTTCTTCCCATGTGACACTGAACACTACGATGTCATCCAGGTAGGCAGCACTGAACTCATCCAGTCCCACCAACACCTGGTTGACCAACCTCTGAAAGGTGGCAGGGGCATTCTTCATCTCAAAGGGCATAACCTGGAACTGGAAATGACCATCTGGTGTGGAGAATGCTGACCTCTCTTTTGCCCCATCAGTCAAGGCGATGTGCCAGTACCCAGACGTCAAGTCAAACGTGCTGAGGTACCGGGCAGCCCCTAACCGATCAATGAGCTCATCAGCTCGGGGAATGGGGTGCGCGTCGGTCTTCGTGACCGAATTGAGCCTTCGGTAGTCCACACAGAACCGAAGTTCTGGTGTGGCACCCGGCGCTGCAGCCTTCGGGACCAAGACCACTGGGCTAGCCCAAGGACTGCTGGAGGACTCAATCACCCCAAGGGTAAGCATCTTTGAGACCTCCTCTTTGATGCAAGCCCTGACCCTGTCAGTTACCCTTTAAGCCTTGTGCTTCATGGGTAAGCTGTCTCCTGTATCCACATCATGGATGCACCCAATCTGTGATACTAGGAACCAGGGAGAACAGATCAGAAAACTCTCCCAGCAACTGGCGGCAGTCATTCTGTTGCTCAGGGGTCAAGGTGGGAGAAAGGTTAACTCCATCCACTGACCCATCTTGCTCTGTGGCTGCCAGGAGGTCAGGAAGAGGTTCAGTCTCCTCCTCCATTCCAGCATCTGTTGCCAAGAGCATGCCCACTTTGGACCTCTCCACGAGGGGCTTAAGGCGGTTGACATGCAGGACCCTCAAGGGGTTCCTGGGAGACCGCAAGTCCACCAAATAGGTAACAGGACTCTTGCGCTCCACCACCTCAAAGGGGCCGGTCCACTTGTCCTGGAGCGCACAAGGCTCCACGGGGGCCAAGACCCACACCTTCTGACCAGGCTGAATCTCTACCAGATTGGCATTCTGGTCGTACCACCGCTTCATCTCCTCCTGGCTGGCTTCCAGATTTGAAATGAAATTAAATGAAAAGAGCATTTGTAAAGCGCGGTAGCTACCCTGAGGTGTCCTAGCGCTGCGGACAAACACGCGTGGAGCGGCAGAGGGAGCCTATTTTAGTTGTTAAACAGCTGGGTTTTAGGCTTTTTCCTGAAAGACAGCAGGTTGTGTTCCGCACGCAGGTGGGGGTAAGGAATTCCAGAGTTTGGCCATGTTGTGGGAGAAGGAGCGTCCCCCACATCTGACCTTCTTGAGTCTGGGTACTGTGAGAAGTTGTGAGGAGGTAGATCTAAGCTGTCTGTTTGGTTGATAGGGAGTGAACAAGATGTGATTGATGGTGGTTCCAGATTTCCAGAAGGCTCGATGTGCAATGCACAGGCCCTTGAATGCGATTCTATCTCTGACAGGGAGCCAGTGGAGCTTCCTGAGTTCTGTTTTGACTGGGGTACGACGTGGGATCTGCAGCAGGATACGTGCTGCACAGTTCTGGATGACCTGTAGCTTGTTTAAGGTGGACTGTGGGGCCCCTAGGTATAGGGCATTTCCAAAATCCAGACGTGACAGGATTAGGCCTTGGATCATGATCCATCTGGCATTAAAGGGTAGGAGGGGAATGATTTTTCGGATGAGCCTGAGTAAACCGAAGCAGGTGGCTGATAATTTTGCTGCTTGGTGGTCGAAATTGAGGGACTTGTCCAGCCAGATGCCAAGGCTCTTGATTGTGTCCTTGGGCACGGGGGGGTCCAAGGCAGGTGGGCCAGAGATGGTCGATGTTGGGATTGGGGCGGTGACCTAGTAGCATTAGCTCGGTTTTGTCTCCGTTTAGTTTGAGACAGGAAGATGTCATCCAGGAGGTCACTGCTTCCAGGCAGTCTCTGAGATTGTTGGGGCAGGTATGAGAATGACTCAGAGCCACTACTAGCTGAGTGTCATCCGCATAGGTGACTATTTTTATCCCAAAGGGATGGACGATCTCAGCAAGGGGGCTCATGTAGACATTAAAAAGCGTAGGGCTTAAGGAAGAGCCCTGCGGTATACCACAATCGAGAGGTTTGCTAATGGAAGAAGTGTCACCCTCACCCTGGAAGGATCGCTCCTTCAAGAAGGATTCGAGCCATGAGATTGCTGTCGATGAGACTCCTAGGTTAGTGAGTCGTTGCAGTAGTATGCTGTAGTTTACAGTGTCAAAAGAGGCACTTTGGTCCAGCAGGATGATGGCTGCCGTGCCTCTCTGATCCATGATCTTCCTTGCCTCTTCTGTCACATTGATAAGGGCAGACTCAGTTCCGTGCATGGGTCGGAATCCTGTTTGAGTAGGGTCAAGCAACTGGTGGGTCTCTAGGAACTCCATCAGATTTGCCTCAGCAAGTGCTCTGAAACGCCTAGTCTGGTTCCTGAAGGCCAGCAAGTAGCTATATACACTCTGGGGAGGTTTCCTTGGAGATTGCTCCCAGCCTTCTTTGACCAGACTTAGAGGTCCTCTCACTGGGTGGCCACGCAGGAGCTCAAAGGGGCTGAACCCTGGAGACTTCAGTGGCACCTCGCGGTAAGCAAAGAGAAGGCACGGTAAGATGACGTCTCACTTATGCTTCATGGGTTCTTTCAGACCCATTATCATGCCTTTGAGGGTACGGTTGAATCTTTCAACCAACCCATTTCTTTGGGGGTGGTAAGGTGTGGTAAACTTGTAGGTTACACTATACTCTTGCCAAGGGGATTTCATATACTTGGATATGAAATTGGTACCCCGGTCAGACACCACCTCTAGAGGGAATCCCACTCTGGAGAAAATTCCCATCAGTGGACGTCCCACCAGGGGGCCGTCACTGTCCCCAGAGCGATGGCTTCCGGGGTACCGGGTGGCATGGTCCACCAGGACCAGGATAAACCTGTTGCCCATGGCTGTCCCGGAGTCCAGTGGCCCCACAATGTCAATCCCCACTCGCTGGAATGTGGTACTGACCACAGGGAATGGCTGGAGAGGAGCCTTCTGCTTCCTCCCGCTCTTTCCACTTGCCTGGCAAGTCTGACAGGTCCTGCAGGGAGCGTCTGAGCTACTGCGCATTTGAGGCCAATAAAAGTGGGTGACAAGCCTTTCAAAAGTCTTGTCCTGCCGCAAATGCCCTGCCAATGGCACATCGTGAGCCAGCCCCAGTAGGAAGGCCCTGAAGCTCTGGGGTACCACCAGCACACGGGCTGATCCAGGGTCAGCAACCTTAGGCTCTGAATATAGGAGATCGTTCTCCCAGTAAATGAGATGTGATCCAGACTGATCACCATCGGCCTGGTCTGTAGCCTGCTGCCGCAGACCCACGAGAGGACATTCTTTTTGCCCTCTACAGAATTCCTCCCTTGAAGGGCCTCCTTCCTGCTGCCAATTGATCAGCTCAGGCAGGTCCCCCAGTTCAGCTATCTGTTCCCCTGTAGGTTCCAGGGCATCTCCCTCAAGGTCTGCTTCATCCTGGACCGTGGGAACAACAAGAGCCGGTTTCCCACGTCCCCTGCCTCTTCTCTCAAAGGCCGGTTCCTGGGCCTCCCTCTCAGGCTCCAGGACCTCTTGAGCTCCCCTACTGGCTGCCATGGACCGGGTGGTCAAGCACGCCCAGTCAGGCAGACCCACCTCAGCTGAGTACTCTTCTCCACCTTTTCCCAAGGTGAGCTCTCCAAATCGTTCCCCAACAGTCTACAGGCATGGTGGTTCTCATAGCTACTTGAAGAGTAACAGGGACCACCCCCACTCAAAGGGAACCTGAGCCATTGGACACTGACTCTCAGTGTTGTCGGCGTTCACGACTTGGCAGAATGCATGTGGGACAACCTGCTCTTGAGACACCAGGTGACACTTGACAGCTGTCACACTGGCTCCTGTATCTCTAAGAGCCCCCACCTTTTGGCCATTGATGGTCACCCACTGCCCATATTTCTTAGTGTTTGAGGGCAGTTGGTTTCTTGGACCATTTCACAGTCTCCTATTGAGACAAGGGATATATCTATGGGACCTCCCCCTCCTTGGACAACCCATTCCTCACCCAGGGCCACACTAGCCATCTGCCGGGGGGCTGCACCAGGGGGTGCAGGTTTAACAAACTGGTGACACTTGGGATCAGAGGTAAAATGACCCAGTTCACCACACTTGTAACACCTTGGGGGCCCTCTTTGAACAGGGGGACCTGTTGGGGCCCCGGTCAGTTTCTGGGGTGGGTGAGGCTGAGAACCTTTCCCTTGGTTCCCTTGGGGATTACTTTGGGGCCTTCTTTGGAACTCCCTCTGTTTTCCCTTGTCCCCCCCACTCTTCTGTTGGGGACCCTGCCCTCCCTTGGCGGAGTCTCCCAAGTGACCCTTGTGGACCCTGGTACTGACCCAGCGGTCCGCCTCCTCAGCATGCTTCCTAGGGTTAGTCAGCTTGCTATCTATCAGGTGCTGGCGTAGCTCAGGAAAACAGTTACTGGACAAATGCTCCCATGCCATTAAATCAAGAAGCCCTTGAAAATCATTAACTTTGCTACCCTTCACCCAACCATCCAGTGCTCTGCAGAAAAAAAGTTACATTCTCAACACACGTACTGTTAAGAATCTTTGTGCAACCCCTGAACCTTTGTCTATACAACTCAGGAGTTAACCCATATCCGGATCCAGGATATCCCGATTCTGGGAGCCCCGCCCGGACCTTAGCGCCCCACGTCGTGGATCCGAAGCGCTCCAACGTTAACTGAGACCCGACCTCAAAGCCCTTCACATACGCCCTGGGACCAGTATCCGGAGGCCCTCTGAATTTCTCCAGCAAGCTCGAACTTTATAACTTACAAGCGCCAACTTCCCCTACCCTCTCGATTACTCCATTACTCGAAACGGCGCATACTTGGATTCCCTATTCCACCCTAAACTTAGACGCGGTGGCGCGCCCGTGAGCACATACAGTGTCCCCCCACCTCTGGGAACTCCAATTCCGAAAATATAGCCTGGACCTACCCATGTAAAAATCTCGCTGGCGATCTTTTTCTGATCCCTGTATTAGTGCAGTGCTTCATCACCCGGAATTTTTGCCACCTCTCTGCTCGATCCCCCAGAAAGGATCGCTCCACCTAAACCCTCGATCTCATTTTTATCGCAGCTTGTGTGTTCCCTCTCCCCCCACCATTGCCAGCCCTGACGAAGGTGCTCCACACCGAAACGCGCGTTGGCGTTATTACCGCGTTACCACCAGGAACGGCAACAACTTTCCAACCTTTTGCCGCCTCCTAGTTGCACCCGCGCCCATGCAACCATTACTCCACCCTCCCTCTGTTGCAGGCCCTTGTAAATTACCTGTATGAAGCGATTGAATATGCATGAGTTTGAATGAGCTTTGTTAGATGTGAGTGCCTGTTGAGCCCCTTGCCCTTACCCCGTGGAGTGAGGGGAACACTGTATATATATTTTTTCACGTACTATTATCCTTCATTTACGATGAAATGATGAATTGCTCTATTGATTTTATGTATTTTTGTATTTAACTCTTTTTTGACTATCTTAACAAGATGACTATATGCACTAAACCAAATAAAACATTTTGAAAAGAATAAAATGTCAAAGATAATGATTTGATTGTGGTCTGTTTACCCCCTCGGTCTCGGACATTCATTGGTTTTTGTTTCCCTCCTATCTGAACTGGATCCCCTTTGGGACCATCATTTATCAAGTTTTGGCAGGGTGATTTATTCTATTTGCCTTCGTGTTTTCCCCTTCATCCCTGCCTATATCATTGATCTGTCCTGGGGAACCCCCTTCTATTGCTCACTCGTTAACCCATATCTGGCCATCAAAGCATCCTTCATGTGTGGACAAGAATTATGAACATCTGAGGGCAAATCCAGCAGTGTGTCCCGCCCCTAACTCAGGAACCGTCCCGACTATCCTGCTCCCCAATCTTTCTCAGGGACCCTGTGGGAAGACATGGCTACCTCATAGGCCAGAGCTTTGCAAACTGTGTGTCCCGACACAGTACTGTGTCCCCTGCAAATGGTGGGTGTGTCGCGGGATGACACCAGTATTAAGGGCACTTAGCACATAACTGCAGCTAATTAAGAGGCATTCCTTTGAAAGAGTGTCTCGGAGTCAGCCGCAGCAGCGCAGACTCCGATACACTCTGCTCTATGGGGGCCGGGCGATTCACAACAAAGCCCCATTAACAAGTAAATGCTGAAAAGTGAAATGTTATTAGCATCCATGTGTAATAACATGTACTGTGGTGCTTGCACCTTCTTGATTTTAAGCTGTATTTCCAACTTTTATTTTATGTCCCATTGTAGGACACAAGTCTTTTCGAAAACGTTGCATGTGACTTTTGTCCTTGAATAAATCCTGTTGGACTGGTGATTAATCATGAGATTAAAAAGAAAAAGTACGTGCTATTCTTGCCAGCATATTATAGGATGTTAAGGGCAATTTGCACAATGTGCCACCTTTCCGAACTGGCACGGTTTTGCCAATACTTATTTTAGAGTTAAAGGGAATTTTGTTTGAATGAAACCTCATTTGATTCTTAACAATGTTTCAGATTTAAGCTATCTCCATTAAGGAGAAACAGTAGACATCTGTGTTCTTCGAATTACATCTGCACTAAAAGCTAGGGTGTGGTGACAGGCAGAGGGAGGGAGACAGAGGGAGGGAGACAGAGGGAGGGAGACAGAGGGAGGAAGACAGAGGGACGGATACAGAGGGACAGAGACAGAGGGAAGGATATAGAGGGAGACAGAGAGGGAGACAGAGAGAGGGAGACAGAGAGAGGAAGACAGAGGGAGGGAGACAGAGAGTAGGAGACAGGCGGTCGGAGACAGAGGGTCAGAGACAGAGGGTCGGAGACAGAGGGTTGGAGACAGAGGGTCGGAGATAGAGTGTCGGAGACAGACAGAGGGTCGGAGACAGAGGGAGGGAGACAGAAGGAGGGAGACAGACAGAGGGAGGGAGACAGACAGAGGCAGGGAGACAGACAAGAGGGAGGGAGACAAGAGGAAGGGAGACAAGAGGGAGGGAGACAGACGAGAGGGAGACAGACGAGAGGGAGACAGAAGAAAGGGAGGGAGTTAAACGAGAGGGAGGGAGGGAGACGAGAGGGAGACAGACGAGAGGGAGGGAGGGAGACGAGAGGAAGGGAGATGAGAGGGAGACAGACAAGAGGGAGGGAGGGAGGGAAATGGGAGGGAGGGAGACAAGCGGGAGACACATGAGGGAGGGAGACAAGAGGGAGAGACAAGAGGGAAGGAGGGAGAGACAGGAGGGAGGGAGGAAGAGACAAGAGGGAGGGAGGGAGAGACAAGAGGGAGGGAGGGAGAAAGAGACAAGAGGGAGCGAGGGAGGGAGAGACAAGAGGGAGGGAGGGAGGGAAGGAGAGACAAGAGGGAGGGAGGGAGAGAGAGATGAGAGGGAGGGAGGGAGGGAGAGAGAGACGAGAGGGAGGGAGAGGGACAAGAGGGAGGGAGGGAGAGGGAGATGAGAGGGAGGGAGGGAGAAAGAGACAAGAGGGAGGGAGAAGAGACAGACAAGAGGGAGGGAGAGAGAGAGAGACAGATGAGAGTTAGGGAGGGTGAGAGAGACAAGAGGGAGAGAGACAGACGAGAGGGAGGGAGAGAGAGATAGACGAGAGGGATAGAGACGAGAGGGAGAGGGAGGGAGAGAGAGAGGGATAGAGACAAGAGGGAGGGAGAGAGGGATAGAAACAAGAGGGATGGAGAGGGGGAGAGAGTGAGGGATAGAGACAAGAGGGAGGGAGAGGGAGAGGGAAGAGGGATAGAGACAAGAGAGAGGGAGAGGGAGAGAAAGAGAGGGATAGAGACAAGATAGAGGGAGAGAGAGAGAGGGATAGAGACAAGAGGGAGGGAGAGGGAGAGAGAGGGATAGAGACAAGAGGGAGGGAGAGAGAGAGAGAGAGAGAGATAGAGACAAGAGGCAGGGAGAGGGAGAGAGAGAGAGAGGGCTAGAGACAGTGGGAGGGAAAACCCCTCTGAACCCCCCTTAGGTGGTTTGGGCTTGTTATGCTACGTTCGCTCGCTACACTGCTTTACTGTGTCCCAAAATTATGCATCTACAAAATGTGTGTCCCCAACATGAACAGTTTGGAAAGCTGTGTCATAGGCCTTGAACCACTGCCCTATGTCATCATTTAAAAGAAATTCTTTAACCACCTCCTTTGGTATGTACACCCTTGATTCTACCTGCACTGGCGGTGTGCTGCCACCAGAGGGAGTAAGCTCTAAACTCTTAGCCTTTAGCTCCAATTCCCTCAAAGCCATCTCATGCTCCATTTGGATTCTTCTCTCTTCTAGAGCCAGCTTGTTGCTTTCCAGCTCCAGTTGCCCATTTAATTTAAGTTTTGTCATCTCCATTTCATGTATTCTGGTTTCCTTCCAGTCTGCCAACTCTTCTGGCGACAGGCCTCTGCGGAAACCATTGTTGCTTTCTGCCTGCTCAATTTCCATCACGTCTTCAGGATCCTTCCTTGACTCAATCCAGGCCCTCAGCACCTTGTGTAGATCTGACTTGATCTTGCATCCAACATGGGGAACTTTGAACTTTTTGCAGAAGCCGTTCAGCTGGACCTTGGTGTAGCTCTCTAGTCTCTTCCCTTCCCATTCTACTTCTTTGCTCTCAGAGACAACAGATGCTGCCCTTTCTTCAGTGAGTGAACGAGGCATGATTTTCAAAAATGAAGATCTCTCAGCAAACAAAAATCAAAAAGTACGTGGTTGCGTTATGGTCTGCACTCACTAAGTAGTGTTCACCAATCACTGTACATAAATCACAAATACAAGTCCAGAATCCTCACCGCTGACCACCAATGTTATACTCGGGGGTCTCTAGTTGGCACAGGTAGGTACTTGTGACAAGCAGGGACCCTCTCATCTACTCAGGACAAGGGGATTACCCTCTCAAAATAACCCCTGCTCACCCTCTAGGTAGCTTGGCGCGAGCAGTCAAGGCTTATTTCAGAGGCGTTGTAGGTTAAGCATTTGTGACCACATACAGTAACTTAGTGACAACACCACAAATGGACACCACACTAGTTGTATAAAATAGTTTGTTTTTATGTAGGACTTAGTACAAATAACGACAAAATGAGCCACAATACTATTAGCAATAAAGAGTTATTTTTTAATATGCTTATCTGAGAGTTCTGTGCGCTTCGTACCCTTTGTCCGGCTCTCATGGTGGTGAAATTACCCAAAAGAGTCTAACAAGCGCAGCGGACGCTCCGGTCCGATGCGTACCAAAAATGTGGTGCGAGTCGTACTCAGTACCTTCTTTTGATGTGTCCGACCAGGGACATTATTCCTCCTTCAGCTTTTCCAGCTCCTTCTTTTCAGGCAGAGGTTTCTTCTTGGCAAATCTGGATCTAATTTCTTGGGAGCAGGGTCCCAATACTTATACCCCTAAAGAACAAGTTACTTACCTTCGGTAACTCTTTTTCTGGTGGATACAGTATCTGCCTGTGGATTCCTCACCCTGTGAATATCCCTCTGCATCAGCAACATTCGGAAATTCTTTTTGTAGGTTCGCGCAGACGTGGACGACGCCACAGAAGCACGGCATTGCACGCAGCTCCGCTGACATCACCGACTCCATAATAGGCTCACGTCGTCGTGATGACATCAGTTCCACCCTTTTTTCCGTGCCTTCGAGGCACACGGAGGGATCAACAACAGTAGATAGATCCACAATGTACACAGTACCAAATAATCAAAATAACACACTCAGAGTGTAGTCAATGCAGGAAAGCAATTATATTAACACATTTCCTTTAACAATAAAATATTAACATTACACTAAATCAGGTATAGAAGAGTGGACAATGGGGAGGTGGGTGGGTCAGTGAGGAATCCACAGGCAGATACTGAATCCACCAGAAAAATCATTACCGAAGGTAAGTAACTTGTTCTTCCGATGGATACATCTGCCAGTGGATTCCTCACCTTGTGAATAGAGTCCCACAGCAGTCCCCACTCCCGGAGGAGGGTGTCTACTCTCCTATACCAGAAAATCCTGGAGGACAGAACGCGCAAAGTGGCCATCCCTCCTCACTTCGGAATCTAAGCAGTAATGCTTCGCGAAAGTGTGTAGGGAACCCCAAGTCGCAGCTCTACAAATGTCCTCTACAGGTACACCCCTAGACATAACCGATGTAGCAGACCTTGCTCTAGTGGAATGAGCTCTTAAACTTTCAGGAGGTTCTTTACCCGCCAAAGAGTAGCATATCTTGATACACAAGACAATCCATCTCGACAGTGTGCGTTTGTGCACCGCCTTGCCTCTTCTGGATCCAACAAAACCCACAAAGAGCTAGTCATCCACTCTGAACTCTCTGGTTCTGTCCAGGTAGAAGCTCACCCCCCTCTTCGGGTCCAAGCGGTGAAGTCTCTCCTCCTCCTTGGAAGGGTGAGGGGGAGGATAGAAGGTAGGGAGGGTAATGGACTGCCCTAGATGGAAGGGAATTACCACCTTAGGCAGAAAAGCAGCCCTGGTCCTGAGTACCATTCGTTCAACATGAATGGTCAAGAATGGGGGCTTTGAACTAAGAGCTTGAAGCTCACTTACCCTCCTTGCTGAGGTTAAAAGACAACAGTCTCAAGGGACACTTGTGCAAAGGTTCAAAAGGTGAACCCACCAGGAAAGTGAGCACAAGATTCAAGTCCCCTTGAGGCACAATAAAGGGAGTAGGAGGAAATTTATTTGTAAGAGGCTTTAGAAACCTTAGAACAAAAGGAGATTTAAATAAGGATGGCTGATCCGGCAGACAGAGTAATGCTGACAAGGCCGAAAGATAACCTTTGACCCTAGCCACAACAAACCCTTGCTGAGCCAAAATAAGAGCAAACTGAAGAATGTCAGACATTCGAGCCTTCAAAGGGTCAAGGGACTTCTTCCCACTCCAAGAAATAAATTTAGACCATCTATAAGAGTAGATAGACTTGGTGGAATCACGCCTGTCCGATAAAATGACATCCACCACATCATGTGGAAGAGAAAAAGAATTCAGGTTGCCCCGTTCAATCTCCAGGCATGAAGGTGTAAGGTCTGGAGGTGGGGGTGTAGAACCTGTCCCTCCATCTGAGAGAGGAGATCTGCCCTGGGAGGGAGACGGAGCGGAGGGTACGAGGAGAGGTGGAGAAGATCTGTGTACCACACCCTTCTTGGCCAATCTGGGGCGATCAAAATAACTTGGGCCCGGTCTTGGCGAATCTTCCTCAGAACACAAGGAATCATGGGTATGGGAGGAAATGCGTAAAGGAGTCTTGAGTCCCAACTCAACTGAAACGCGTCCTTCAAAGCTCCCTGCATCGGATACTGGAGACTGCAAAATAACGGGCATTGAGCTTTCTCGAGAGTGGCAAACAGGTCCACCGGAGGAGATCCCCACATCCGAAAGACGTGACGAACGACCTCCGGATGAAGCCTCCACTCGTGGTCGGCCGAGAACTGCCGACTGAGACTGTCTGCACGTACGTTCAGAACTCCGGCCAGATGATTTGCCATCAGACAAATCTGATGGTCCTGAACTCAGGACCAGAGATGCAGAGCCTCTCTGCAGAGACACTGCGACCCCACTCCTCCCTGCTTGTTGACATACCACATTGCGGTACTGTTGTCTGTCAGGACTTGAACCGACTGACCGCGAAGGAAAGGGAGGAAGGTCTTGAGCACCAGATGTATAGCCCGCAACTCTAAAAGGTTGATGTGAAGTAACCTTTCCTCTGGAGACCTAAGACCCTTCATCTCCAGATCCCCCAGATGAGCACCCCACCCTAGAGTGGATGCATCCGTTATTACCGTGGCAACCAAAGAAGGAAGATGGAATGGCTTTCCTTGAGTCAGATTGCCCTCCACACTCCACCAAGACAGATCCGCCGCAGCTTCTTTGGAGATCCTCACTGACTCCCTGAGATCTCCGTTGTGCTGATATCACTGCCTGCGGAGGCACCACTGGAGTGCCCTCATGTGCCAGCGTGTATGATTGACCAACAGAAAGCAGGAAGCCATCAGACCGAACTGACGAAGGACCTTCAGGACTGGAATGACCGCTCCATTGTAAAATAAAGGAATCATTTCCTGTATGTCGCAAATCCTTTGAGGAGGAGGGAATACCAGACACACAGTTGTATCCAGTACAGCACCTGTGAACAGGTTGCACTGGGAGGGCACCAGGTGAGATTTGGGTACATTTATCAAAAAACCCAATCTGAACAACAACTGAGTTGTGACTTGCAGATGATGGAGCACCTTCTCTGGCGACTCTGCTTTGATCAGCCAGTTGTCCAGATAAGGGAAAACTGGTATCCCTGATCTTCTGAGATGTGGCGCCACCACAGCCATCACCTTGGTGAAGACTTGAGGCGCAATAGTAAGACCAAAAGGAAGGACCGCAAACTGGTAATGCTGTGAACCCACCGTAAAACGGAGATACTTCCTGTGCGACTTCAGGATGGGGATGTGGAAATATGCATCCTGCAAGTCGATCAACACCATCCAGTCTTCTTCCAGCAGCGCTTGAAGAACCTGCGCAAGGTGAGCATCTTGAACTTCTCCTGCTTCAGAAAGAGGTTCAAGACCCTGAGATCCAGGATTGGACGAAGTCTGCCATTCTTCTTGGGGATCTGGTAATACCGGGAGTAGCATCCCTGTACCCTTTCCTGCTCCGGAACTACCTCTATCGCACCTTTTCTCAGTAACACCAGGACTTCTTCCTGCAGGAGTAGCAGGTGGTCCTCTGAGCAAAACCCTTGGCAAGGAGGGTAATTCGAAGGCAACTCCCGAAAGGGAAGAGCATACCCATTCTCCACGAGATTGAGAACCCAAATGGCCGATGTGACTGATTCCCAATCTTTTAGAAAATAGGTAAGCCGACCCCCTACAGGACCCGCATGATCCGGAATGGCGGATCTAGGGCTGCTTTGCTGATGTTGGAGGGAGGTGGGGCGAGGAATAGGAGGAGGAGGAAGCTTGACGTCCTCGAGGACGAGCTCTTTGTTTGCCCTTGTATGACTTATACAGTGGATTTTTCTGTTGTTGCTGCTGTTGCGAAGGCTTGTAGGGACGAAAGGAGGACCTCCCAAATCCCCTATACCTTTTGCTCACAGTTCCTCTGGTTTGTAAACCCAAGGATCTGGTCGTAGCTCTGGCGTCTTTGAATATTTCCAACACAGCATCAGCCTTTTTTCCAAAAAGGCCCGAGCCATCAAAAGGCAAATCCATTAAGGCAGCCTGGACATCCGCAGAGAATTCGGAGGACTTCAACCAGGCCACTCTTCGGGTGGCAATTGAGGATCCCATAACTCTCGCCACCGAGTCAGCTGTGTCCAAACCACTCTGGATGACTTGCCGAGCAGCAGCCTGAGTGTCAACAAGCACCTCATTAAAATTTTTCCTGTCCTCCTCTGGAATCTTTGGAGCTAGTTGTTTCACAGAATCCATCAAAGCATGGATGTAACGCCCAAAGAGGCATGTAGCATTTGTCGACTTGAGAGCCATACTCGCCGATGAAAAGACTTTCTTTGCGGCTTGGTCCTGCTTTTTAGATTCCTTGTCCCCAGGCACCTGAGGGAAAGCACCTGCAGATTTTTTGGAACAGGCTGCCTGTGCCACCAAGCTCTCTGGCAAAGGATGCGAAGATAAAAAGTCTGGGTCTCCAGGAGTAACCCTGTATCTTCTTGCAACAGCTTTAGAGACAGCAGGAGCCGTAAGAGGTCTATTCCACAACTTTAAGATTGGCTCCGGCAAAGCATCATTGAAAGGAAGCATGGGCTCTACAGCAGAAGATGGAGAGTGGAGTACTTCTGTCAAAATATTCGACTTGAACTCTGCAGTGGGTAGAGTTAAATTCAATAGATCTGCTGCCTTCTTGATGACTACATGGTATGGACCCACATCTTTAGAAGGGGCATCTGAGACAGAGGCTAACTCCCAATCCGGAGACAGTTCCAAACCACTAGCCTCTCTTAAGTCATCAAAGAAATCATCAGTATCCTGAAGCTCTCCCTCTTCCATCTCGACTTCTCTGTATCTTTGTTCCTCAAAAAGTCGTTGCGCATCACGTCTCAACCTCTCCTTCGGGAACGGCGTCGGCGGACCCGGAATCGACTCCGACGGAGCCGGAGCCGGCGACGAGCTCGGAGCCGGAGGACCAGGCCGCTGTTCTTGAGATCGGACCTGAACCGGCGCCGGCGACGAAGGCATCGGCGTCGCTGAGAAATGCCAAGGCGATGTCAGAGCCGGCATAAATGGCATTAACGGCGCCGGAGCATAAGTCTGGAGGACTCCCAGGTTAAATGCCATTGGACCCATGGGACCAGCCGGTGCTCCAGAGGGGTACAAGGCTCTTGTATAGACACCATACATAGCGTTTAAAAACTGGGGTGTAGGGTCTGAAAAGAAGGGTATGAACCCACAGGCTGCTCTCGAGGAGGCACCGGATTCATCTCATCTTCAGGTTGGTGAGCCGGAGTCGTCGAACCCTCAGGCAGGGGAGCCTCTTCCTCCTCTTGAGTTGGAGATCGAGACAGCGCCGGAGAGGGATTCGACACCGGAGCCGGTGAATGTTCCGGCGACTACATGAGCGAGGCCTCACCCTCCGGATCCAGAGCCTTAGGAGAAGGAGACATAACATCCTCCCGATGCTTCCTGCTTGGCGACTTTGGTCTCGAATCCGAATCTTTCTCCGAATGATGTCGAGACCCATGCTTCCTCTTCTTGTGCTTCTTTTTTGTCGACCTGGAAGCGTGCCCCGATGACGACCACGAGGGTGACTTCGAACGAGACCTCGACCGCCTCGATCGCGACCTCGAGCTCTTGCTGTCCTTCTTATCCATCATCTTGGCAACCAGGAACTTCGCCTCTCTCTCACGAAGGGCCTTGAGATTCATCTTCTTACAGGATGGACACCCTTGGACATCATGGTCTGAGCTCAGGTACAAAACGCAATTTTCATGCGGGTCCTTGATCGACATCATCTTCCCGCGGCTTGAATCCGGTCTTCTTCGACGACATCTCGACAGAAGAAAGCGATACAAGAAACACGAAAACCAACAACAGTAACAAAGTTACTATCAAAGCTACAGAAGATCACTCGAAAACCGTTGGCGTCGACGACGCGGAAAAAAGGGAACTGATGTCATCACGCTGACGTGGGCCTATTATGGAGTCGGTGACGTCAGCGGAGCCGCGCACGATGCCGTGCTTCTGTGACATCGTCCACGTTGGTGTGAAGCTACAAAAAGAATTTCTGTATGTTGCTGACGCAGGGGGATATTCACAAGGTGAGAAATCCACTGGCAGATGTATCCATCAGAATCCTTTGTTCCTCTGGGGTAGAGGGGCCTGTGCCCAGCCAAAACCAGTTCTTGAGCACTTTGTTGACATGACTCTGACTTTTCATTCAGGGAGCAGGCTAGAGACATCAGACACTCCACAGGAGGTGGTGCCAGCATTGTGGTGGAAGGGCACAGTCCTATTCAGAGTCCAGTTGCACTCCTCCCACCCATATGGAAGTAAATCTCTCTATTCACCACCAGACTACCTAGCCCTGCCCTCTAGAATAATCCAGCCCTGTCACTCACAGAACCCAGACACACACATCCTAGCAGAGGCGGGCTAAAATGGTTAGGCAAGCAAATACCTACTTTCTAAAAGTGGTATTTGCAAACACAGAATCTTAAAATAACCTTTACTAAATTATGTATTTTATTATTCTGAGTTCAGGCATACTAAACTTGAAGTTCTACCATGTTCCCTGAGTCTGTTAGGATTATAGAATGTAACAATTCTAACAGCTCATGCTAGCCTATGAGAACAGGTAGCCTTGCAATAGTGAAAAATGAAAGTGGCTGTAATTCACTATTAGGAAATGCCACACACATCAGGGCTTGTCCTACCTCTTATGTACAATGCACCCTGCCCGTGGGCCTACCATAGAGGTGACTAATATGAAGAAAAGGGAAGGTTTAGGGAATGGCAAGTGGGTGCACTTGCCCAGTCAGCATGACAGTACCAGACTGCACGCAGGCTCTGCAATGGCAAACCTTAGACACACTTTACAAGGCAGCTTCTGTGGGTGGCACAACCAGTACTGCAAGCCCACTAGCAGCATTTGTATTTACAAGCCCTGGGCACTCCTGGTGCACTGTACTGGGGTCTGACAGTAAACCAAATAAGCCAATCATGGAATCCAATCAATACATACATTTTATACAGGGAGCACTTGCACTGTGGCACTGATTAGCAGTGGCACAGTGCTCAGAGCAGCTAACACCAGCAAAACACATGAGGCACAGTAACAAAAAGTGGAAGGGAGACCCACGCCAAGGTGCCACGTCTAACATCCAGATAGGGGAAAACATGAATCTTCGACTTCCTGAGATAGGCTGCCACCATCGCCATCACCTCTGTGAAGAACCGAGGCACGGAAGAAAGACCGAACAGAAGGAATGCAAATTGGTAGTGCTGAGACCCTACCGTAAAACTGAGTTACTTTCTGTGCGACTTCAGGATGGGGATGTGAAAATATGCATCCTGCATGTCGATCAACACCATCCAGTCCTCTTGTTTCAGCACCTGGAGAACCCAAGCTAGGTTCAACATCTTGAATTCCTCCTGTTTGAGATAAAAATTCAAGACCCTGAGGTCTAGGATAGGCCTTAGTCTGCCGTCCTTCTTGGGAATTAGGAAATACCAGGAGTAGCATCCCTGACTGCTTTTCTGCTCTGGAACCACCTCTATAGCACCTTTCTGCAATAAAACAAGAACCGCCTGCTGCAGAAGCAGCAAAGATCCTCTGAACACCAGCCCTGGTGAAGAGGGTAAGGAGGAGGAAGCTCCTGGAAGGGAAGGGCATACCCATTTCCCACAAGATTCAAAAGCCAAAGGTTTGAAGTGATAGATTTCCAATCTTGAAGAAAATGGGACACACAACACCCTACAGGACCATCATGCTCCAAGATGGGGGATCTAGAGCTGCTTTCCTGTGGCACCAGTGGTGGGGGCAGGAGAGGAAGAAGAGGAGGAGGAGAGTTGACGGGATGCACCTCGCAGACGACCTCGCCATTTCCTCTATAGTACAAGTTACTTACCTTCGGTAATGGTGTATCTGATAGAGACGATTCTAGCCGCAGATTCCTTAACGTAGAATTATCCCCAGGAGTGAGACTGGATCCGGAAAATTTTCTTTACCACAGCACCTTTGTGCACCAGGGGCGGTACCACGTGACTCCGCCTTGACGTCGTCCGCAGGCGTGACGTCAGCGAAGTCACATAAGCCCCACCACGGCGCGCTGACGTCAGTTTTCTTCTGAGAACTTTTCCACGCCACAACATGGAGCCATCACACACAAAACTGTGGAGAGTATGGGAACAGTGTGCGAACAAGCTGTGAAAATAGAAAAGGGAGGAAACAAAAGGAGAGGAACAGAACCATTTGGAAAAGTGCTAGGCCCTAAGGTACTAAAAGCCATAGCAGGGAAAAAGCAGAGCACCGCTCTGAGGAGCAACCTTGCAAGCTAAGGCGATATTCTCCCTGGAGGCAGAAAAACATGTGAGGAACATTATAGCAGATGGCGAGAGTCTGCAATCACAACCCACAACAGTGAAGAGCAACAAGTCCGGAACAGACGAGTAGCAGCAAATTACCCCACGACCACACCAACAAGGAGAGGCCTTTCTCTGTAAAGAACAAAGGGTCAAGGCACAACGAAGAGACCCCAAATCAGAGGACTGCAGAGGAGTAAAAAGCCATGAAAAAGGGCAGGAGCAGGCCCCATTCTGGAAGACCAGGGTACCGGGACGCAAGAGTACCCATGGGCCACCCAACCAATCACCAGAAAGGAAGGAGTGAATCAAACCAACAGAACAAGCATCCCACTAGGGAGGAAGGGAAAGAGGGCACTCGCAGAAGACAAAAACCACCCGTAGGCAGGCGAGTGCAGAAGACTAAGCTGAAGGTCCTCGCAGAACGGGGAGGAAGGGCAGGTCGTGAAGGAATCTGCGGCTAGAATCATCTCTACCAGATACACCGTTACCGAAGGTAAGTAACTTGTACATCTGATAGAGACTACTAGCTGCAGATTCCTTAATGTAGAATAGATACCCTAGCCATACCCAGAAGGGAGGAGGGCCTGCGAGAGAGCCTCCCAGTAGGAAAAAACACAGAGCCCCAGCAGGGGATGTGCAATGGGAACAAGAAGGTGGCCCAGCCCCCGCCAAGCAGAAGGAAGCAAGGACTAGGCGAGGGGAGGCCCCCAGGCCAATCAAGGTACCAGGGACCTCCACCAGAAAGGCCTCGGAAGGACAGACAACAGCAGAGGAGTACAGAGGGAGAAAAGAGTTACCCCAAACTTTAAGGAGAAGAGGTAGAAATGGGACAAGGCCCTCCACAGGAGAACACACAAGTGAAGGGGACAGCTGTACCGGCCTCAGCCTCGGGTCAGTGGACAAGGTAGGAATGGTTCTACAGTCAAGAAAGGCAAGAGAAGAAAGACGTAGTCTCGCAAGGCTCCAGCAGAAAAAGGGCAAGGGCACATGCCAAGGCCCCCGGCTGCGGGCCAGAAGAACAGGCGTGCACAGCTAGCAGCTGGCAAATACTATGTGTGAGAAGTTGGCCTGGTATATGATGTTCACTATTCTAGTGAGCACCTTGCACCAGTCCAAACAACCCTTATGGTGATGGTTGTAAAGTCAACCTTATAGACCAGCTATCCTAGTGGTAGCATGGACAAAGCAGTCTTAGGCTAACACTTCAGAGAGCATGTGAAGCCAATTGTTTTACCAATAATAACCCCTTGAATACCAGATGAAAGGACACCACACAAGGTATATATAAAATATATATGTATTTATTTCTAACACAACCCCTCTGCACTCTTTATGATGTCAGAGTTCGAGATACAGCACAAGTAACTTAATAAGCATACGTTAAGTTGCACAATTACAATTCTGCCCTAGGGGCCTCGTAAACCATATACTAAAGAAGTGGTATAAGAACCACTTCAGGAAAGGTGAACAGGCCTAGGGCCTTGGAAATCGGTGGGGCTACACAGAGTAATCAAAAGTTAGGAAGCAGGAGTCCCACAGGATGCGTGTGCAGTGTCTAAACACACACGCAGGTTCGCATAGACTTTCAACGGGAACGTAAATTTTAGAAACTAGTTGATTTCGGACCTTCCGGGTGGACTATGGGAAAACCCAGTTAAAGTAGGACACTTGGATAGTTATTACCCACTGGAGCACCGGAGTACTCGAGTTAACTCACCCAGGGACGCCGGGTGCATAGGTGTCAAGTTGCGTCTGGTTTTGTCGTCGAATCCTATGGAGAGCTGCAAGAAGATGCTGCAGGCGACCAGGAGGAAGATGTCCGGGTGGATCCAAGGGTGGATCAAGGAAGTGAAGAACCTGAAAGCAAAGGGGACATAGTCTGGGTCACTAGCCAGTGACCGGAACGGAACCAGGAAGGAACCAGGTGATATTGAGATGCAATCAGGTGATGTTGTGAAGCTTGTCCCTGCAGCCACGTGGACCAGGAGGCGTTGACGACAACCAGCAGCTGGATACTGACTGTCCCATGAAGGATCTCGCTGTTGGCGGTGTCGGCTTACGCATTGGAGTCAACAAGCCTTGGCAAAGGCAACCCACGCAGGATGTGAAGAGCGGCTTCTTGTACAGACCAGCAAGGTCTGTGGGGCTCCCCTTTTGCAGGAAAGCAGGCACAAGCCCAGAGCAACCAGACAAGCAGCGTTGATTCAAAATGGAGTCTTCAAGATGGCCACTAGCCAGCGGGATAGCAACTGCGAAGACACATCAAGAGGAAATGCAAGAGCAGGCCCCATGCGGCACTCGTGGAGTGTGGAGGACTGAGCTTCGGTGCACTTATGACTCGGTGTTGGGGCTTCTCAATTTCCAATGCACAACTTGGAGGACGCCTCAGAAGCTGCACAATTTAGCAAAGTGCAAAATGGCCAGGTGTCCAGTCCCACGTCTCTCGTGTACGCCACGGGTCTCAGCTTTGCTGGAGGTATGGAGCGAAGTCTTAGAAGTCAGGAAGTCCAGTCCTGTGAAGCAGAGTCATTGGGATCCTTCAGGAGAATCGACAAAGCAAACCAGCAATTCGCTAGGTGGTGCCTGTTTGCACAGGGTGGTCACTCCTTGACCACAAGGGAGATTCTTCAGTCTTCTAGTTGCAGTAGAATATCGAAGGTCCAGAGTTTCATTTCAGAGTTTCAGTTCAGGATAATCTAAAGTCGCGAGACTCAGCTCCTAGCTTTATACGAATTAAAGGGGCTGGATTAACTGCTAGGTCACTCCTATGGGTGGGACCAGGGAAGGGGGTGGTTACACCCCTTTCCCATTGTCCAATTTCACACCAGAGCTGGGGCTGGAGTGCCCCAGCAACTGGTTTGAACCGGACTATGCATGGAGCACCTTGTGTGCCCCAGGCAGTGTCTTATTCTTGTCAACACACCCTGCCCCAATACACTATAGCCTGTCTGGGGAGGTGCTAGCACCTCCCAAGGCAGGAAACCCATTGTCCAGGCCTTCCTCACTGGAAGGGCTCCCAGCTGCAGGAGGTCAGACTTGTGTCTGTGGCAGCAACATCCATTTTGTGATGCTGAGGCTCTGTTTAACTTTAACCGGGTAAAGTTACAACTACATGTCTTCTCCCTCCAGAAGGGTGGAATGCTACCCCCGCCGCCAGTACTGGCGGGGGGGGGGGTAGTATTCCAAAGTGTATGACACCTTACACGACATGTTTTGATAAAGCCAGACCAAAGTTAGCATTAACTGCGAGGATTAGAATGCACTTAAGAGTATATGGTATGGCTATATCATAGAACAGCTATAAGGACATGGGTCTGAAAGCTGCAGAAAGGCTCAGCTCATGCTAGAGCACCATCTCACATAAAACCAAGCACTCTGCCTCCAGGATTGTTAAGGCCCCTGCCATAGGAGTGACTTATAGGTATATATGTGTCTATCTATAATGGTAGGTATAGGAATACTATACCTAAGCAAGGGGTGATTACACGACCTTGCCCCAGCTGAGTGATCAGCCAGTTGTGTAAATTTGGATGGCCAGCCAGGGGTGGCATAAGACATGCTGCAGTCCCTGGTAGGCCTTGGATGCACCTATGCCCTAGGTACCTATGGTACACTATACAGGGACTCATAAAGGTGACCCAAAACCCAATTGGATATGTACCTAAAGAACAAGTTACTTACCTTCGGTAACGCTTTTTCTGGTAGATACAGTATCTGCCTGTGGATTCCTCACCTTGTGAATATCCCCCTTGCGCCTTACTGTTGAGTACTAGCCTAACATTCTCACGGAGGTTTTACACTCGCTTTCATCTATAATAGAGCCTACGCTTCCATTCACTGAGGCTTTGACTGAGCCAATAATGGAGGTCTGGAAGAGACCTTTGACTGCTCCTGCGGTTTCCAGGTCGGTGGCAAGACGTTACAGGGTGGCGCCTGGTGACCATGAGTTTCTCTCTTCACATCCTTCTCCGGAGAGTCTGGTGGTGCAGGCCGCTTGTTCCAATAGGTCTCCAGGTTCATTTCCTCAGGTGCCGGCAGACAAGGACTCTAATAAATTGGACCAGTCTGCGAAAAAGATTTTTTCCTCGGGTATCATGGCTCTAAAATCAACCAATGGTACTTGCCTTCTAGGGAGATATGTTCATGCTTTGATGGACTCTGTGAAACAGTTGTCCCCGTTGTCCGCTCTGCTATACCTGGTTTTAGGTTTTTCTGGTTCTTGACACCTTGGTTTCGATTTGTATGTACTGTGTACACTGTATATATGAATATTTACTGTCGTTGGTCCGTCCGGGTGCCTCGAAGGCACGGAAAAAAGGGTGGAACTGACATCATCACGCCGACGTGGGTCTAATAAGGAGTCGGTGACGTCAGACAGAGTCGTGCGCGATGCCGTGCTCCTATGACGTCGTCCACGCCGGTGTGCTACAAAGAATTTTCCGAACGTTGCTGGCGCAAGGGGGATATTCACAAGGTGAGGAATCCACAAGGCAGATGTATCTATCAGAAGTACATGGTATGAATTTAGAGAGAGATCAGCTGGGCTGTGGGTCTGATTAGCAGGCCCACAGCCACACTAGAGTCGAAAAACCAGTGAATCAGAGCAAAAAGTGGGGGTGAACATAGGAAGCAGACCCTACTCTCCTACACAACCCCCCCCCCACACAGGGACATTAAACTAACCTTGACTCGATCAGTCTTCATGTTCTAAGTGGAAATATCTGGAGAGTCCATCTGCATTGCCATGGTCAGTTCCAGGTCTATGTTCCACTGTAAAGTCCATACCCTGTAGGGAAATGGACCACCTGAGTAGTTTGGGATTTTCACCCTTCATCTGATTTAGCCACAAGAGGGGCTTATGGTCTCTCTGAATCTTGAAGTGAGTACCAAACAAGTATGGCCTCAGCTTCTTCAGGGCCCAAACCACAGCAAAGGCCTCCCTCTCAATAGCTGACCAACGTTTCTCTCTAGGGGTCAGCCTTCTGCTAATAAAAGCAATGGGCTGGTCTTGACCATCTTTATTCAATTGTGAAAGAACATCTCCCACACCCAACTCAGAAGCATCTGTTTGGACAATGAATTCCTTGGAGTAATATGGACTTTTCAGAATAGGTGCAGAGCACATGGCCTGCTTCAGGTCATCAAATGCCTTTTGACAGCTGACTGTCCACTGAACTTTCTTTGGCATTTTCTTTGAGGTCAAGTCATTAAGTGGTGTCACAATGGACCCTATAATTCTTAACAAACTTTCCATAGTAACCAGACAGGCCCAAGAAAGCTCTGACCTGTGTCTGGGTGGTTGGAGGAGCCCAGTCCTTGATGGTCTGGATCTTACTCTCCAGTGGTTGAACCTGACTTCCACCTACAAGGTGGCCCAGGTACACAATCTTACTCTGCCCTATCTGGAACTTAGTAGCATTGATAGTTAGGCCTGCCTTCTGCAGGGCCTCCAAAACCTTCTTCAGGTGGATCAGGTGATCTTCCCAGGTGGAACTGAAGACAGCAATATCATCTAAATAAGCTGCGCAAAAGTCATCCAGACCTTAGAGGACTTGGTTCACCAACCTTTGGAAAGTGGCAGGTGCATTCTTCAAGCCAAAGGCGATCACCACAAATTGGTAATGACCTCCTGAGGTTGAAAATGCTGTTTTGGATTTTGCCTCATCAGCTAGCCTGATTTGCCAGTAGCCTGCTGTCAGGTCAAATGTGCTCAAAAACTTGGCAGAAGCCAATCTGTCAATGAGCTCATCTGCCCTAGGTATTGGATGGGCATCTGTCCTAGTGACAGCATTGAGACCTCTGTAGTCCACACAAAATCTCATCTCTCTCTTACCATCTTGGGTGTGAGGATTTGGCACAAGGACTACTGGACTGGCCCAGGGGCTCTCTGAGGGCTCAATAACTCCCAGTTCCAACATCTTTTGGACCTCTGTCCTGATACAGTCCCTGACATGGTCAGGTTGCCTGTAGATTTTACTCTTCACAGGCAGATTGTCACCAGTGTCCACCTCATGGGTGCACCAGTTTGTCTGACTTGGGGTCAGGGAAAACATATGCCTATAGGCCTGCAGAACTTGTCTGCAGTCCTGTTGCTGCTGGTCAGTGAGGCTGCCTGACAAGGCCACTCCATCAACTGAAACATCATCAGGGTTCTGAGCAGGTCTGGGAGAGGGTCACTCTCTTCCTCCTGTCCCTCATCTGTAGCCATGAGCAAGCCCATGTCTGCCCTGTCAACATTTGCCTTCAGTCTGTTGACATGAAGCACCCTGTGGGGCTTCTGGGCGTCCCAAGAGCAACCAAGTAGGTTACCTCTCCCTTTTGCTCAACAATAGTGTGGGGTCCAGACCATTTGTCTTAGAGTGCTGCTGGGGCCACTGGCTCCAACACCCACACTTTCTGTCCTGGCTGGTACACATTCAGCACAGCCTTTTGGTCATGCCAGGCTTTTTGAAGTTCCTGGCTAGCCTCAAGGTTTTTAGAAGACTTTTTCATGTATTCGGCCATCCTGGAGCGGAGACCAAGTACATAGTCCACTATGTCATGTTTAGGCTTTTTGAGCGGTAACTCCTATCCTTCCTTCACAAGACACAGGGGCCCTCTTACAGGGTGCCCAAACAAAAGTTCAAAAGGGCTGTAGCCAACCCCCTTTTGTGGAACCTCTCTGTAAGCGAACAAAATGCAGGGCAGCAAGATATCCCATCTTCGCCTAAGCTTTTCAAGGAGTCCCTTGATCATGCCCTTTAAGGTCTTGTTGAATCTCTCAACTAGATAATTGCACTGTGGATGGTAGGGTGAGGTGAACTTATAGTTTACACCACACTCCTTCCACATGGCAGTCAAATACCCAGGCATGAAGTTTGCACCTCTGTCTGAGACAACCTCTTTCGGGAACCCCACTCTGGAGAAAACTCCAAGGAGGGCTCTTGCAACAACAGGAGCTGTTGTGGTCCTTAGGGGAATAGCTTCTGGATACCTGGTGGCATGATCCACTAAAACCAGTATGAATCTGTGCCCAAAGGCTGTTTGTGGATCCATTGGTCCAACAATGTCAATCTCAACTCTTTCGAAGGGTACCCCCACCACAGGTAGTGGTATAAGGGGGGCCTTTGTGGTGCCACCTGATTTGCCACTGGCTTGGCAGGTGACACAGGAGCGATAAAACTCCTTGGTATCTGCTGACATGTGTGGCCAGTGAAAGTGAGGGACAAGCCTGTCCCAAGTCTTGTTCTGTCCAAGATGTCCTGCTAGGGGAATATCATGGGCTAAGGTAAGAAGGAAGCCCCTAAATGTCAAAGGTATGACCAACCTCCAGGAAGCACCAGGCTTGGGGTCTCTAGCCTCTGAATAATGGAGCCCCTTCATCCCAATACACTCTGTGGGTACCTGTAGCATTCCCAGCAGCCTCAGCAGCAGCTTGATGTCTGAGGGGTTCAAGAGAGGGGCAGTCCAACTTCGCCTGCCTCAGGTCTACCCTTGAAGGTCCCCCTGTCCCAAGAAACTCAACCTGATCAGGCTCAAGCTCTTCTAGGACAGCTCCTTCTTGGGTCTCACTATCAGCTTCCTCAAAAGGCTGATCTCCACTCTGATGCAGGGTGGAAGGCCCTGCCTTAACCCTACTGCTCTTTCTCTTGGTAGGCAACTGGTCCATAGTTTCAGGATCCAGTGCCTGTTCAGTTTGGCACTTTTTGGCCTGTGACCTGGTCACAGCAAGGACATGTGCTGAGATGCCCAGCATCTCTGCATGAGTCCTATACTCCACTTCAGACCAGACCGAAGATTCTAGATCATTGCCCAACAAACATTCTACAGGGAGGTCTGAACTTACAACAACTCTTTTGAGGCCAGTTACCCCTCCCCAGGAGAAATTAACAACTGCCATACTATGGGTGGTAGTGACATTGCTAGCATTGGTCACTAGGTAATTATCACCTAGTATGATCTGTCCAGGGTTCACAAAGTTAGGCGTCACCATGGTGACACTGGCACATGTGTCCCTGTAGGCCTGAGCCACTTTATCATTGATTAAATGTGTCTGTCTGTACTTGCCCAGGTTACTGGGGCTCACAGTAGAGGACATAGCCATGTCCACATCACAGACAAGGACAGCTTGAGTTGGTACTCTGACTAGGCCAGACTCCATCTCAGTTCCCAGGGTTAACACTACTACACCCTTTTGTTGAGAACCACCACTATTAGCTGTACTAGGGGCTACAGTTGCCTTAGGGGCAATGGTGGTTGGAGCTGCCTCCTTTTTGGTGCAATCACTGGTCCAGGGAGTATTACTTTTACAGATATTGCACCAGGGTTTTCTTTGGCCATCTTTCTTTTTGGATTTCTTGGAACCCCCCTCAGTAGAAGCTTTTTGGGGACCTGTTGAAGACTTCTGGTCTTTTACTTTCTGATCGCCACCCTTTTGGTCTTGCTTCTTCTGTTCACCACCCTGTTTCTGTTTTTTCTGCTTCACCCTGGTTCTGACCCATTTGTCTGCCTTCTTTCCCAATTCTTGGGGAGAGGTCAGATCAGAGTCAATCAGGTGCTGATGCAACAACTGGTTCTGACAATTATTAAGTATTTGCTCTCTCATGATCAAATTATACAATCCTGTATAGTCCTTAACTTTACTGCCCAGCAACCAGCCTTCCAGAGCCTTAGTGGAACAATCTACAAAATCAGTCCAGTCCTGAGTCTGTGTCTTCTGGGTATCCCTGAAGAGCAACCTATACTGTTCAGTGGTTACGCCAAACCCATAAATCAGAGCACTCTTCAGGACTGTGTAGTTGTTAGCATCCTCATCACTAACTGTGAGGAGCTTGTCTCTGCCTTTTTCTGAAAAGGAGAGCCATAAGATTGCTGCCCACTGACTTTGGGGTACCTGCTGTACTTTGTAAGCTCTCTCCAAAGCAGTAATCCACTTGTGGACGTCATCCCCAACTTTGTAGGGTGGGGCAATCTTGCTTAGGTTTCTATTATCATAGGACCTTTTATCCTTGGGGAGAATGCTGCCACCAGTGGGTTCTAACCCACTTAACTTTTGTTCTCTTGCAAGAGCAAGCTTCTCTTTGGCAATGGCAAGTTCTTGCCTCTCAATCCTCAGATTGACTTCTCTCATTCTGGCCTGATGTTCCTTTCTCTCGGGGGAGGACATTCTCCTAACAACATTTGACCCTACTGAGATTCCAGAGTGGTGAGAGTCCCTGGATAGGGATCTCCTCCTCCTGGACTCAGTGTTAAGCCTGCTTGGGGATCTGTATGGGGCTATGCCCCTCCAGCCCCATGTAGGCTTAGGTTAGCCTGGCTAAGTGTTCCCACTAAGACCTGACTATTAGCATCCCCATGAGAGTCCTCCTCTTCTACCTCATCTTCATCAATAAGAGTAGGATCAGGGGATGCTCTGTTGAGGGCTGTCCCTCATCTGCATTAACGGACAGGCCTGTGCTAGAGGCCTTCAGAGCATCATATTCTTCCATGAGCTCAATCAGGTGTCTGAGGGTAGGGTAGGAACCCTGTTTTAACCTCCTGCTTGTGCACAAGGGCCTCAAGTCCTGGAAGGTTAGGGTATCATATCTGGAAGGTATCCTTAAAGGCTCTACCTCCACTGGGAGAGATCGACTTGTTCTGCTCTCAGAGACATGATCTAGTGAGGTGTGGTGTATGTACCTACCTACACTAAGTGTTGCCTACTAAACCTCTCTAGGAGTTGTAGTCAGGGTGTGCTAGGCCCTTTGCTCTACAACAACTAAGTTCAGTAGAACTTAAGTATTTTAAGACTTGGATTTTATGTACCTCTAGGTACCTTAATGTGATCTTTCAAATGATATCTCAAGATATTATGGTAAAGCAATCAGCAAGCTTTTATCCCAACCGCTGCACACCAATGTGAGAAGTTGGCCTGGTATATGATGTTCACTATTCTAGTGAGCACCTTGCACCAGTCCAAACAACCCTTATGGTGATGGTTGTAAAGTCAACCTTATAGACCAGCTGTCCTAGTGGTAGCATGGACAAAGCAGTCTTAGGCTAAAACTTCAGAGAGCATGTGAAGCCAATTGTTTTACCAATAATAACCCCTTGAATACCAGATGAAAGGACACCACACAAGATATATATAAAATATATATGTATTTATTTCTAACACAACCCCTCTGCAATCTTTATGAGGTCAGAGTTCGAGATACAGCACAAGTAACTTAATAAGCATACGTTAAGTTGCACAATTACAATTCTGCCCTAGGGGCCTCGTAAACCATATACTAAAGAAGTGGTATAAGAACCACTTCAGGAAAGGTGAACAGGCCTAGGGCCTTGAAAATCGGTGGGGCTACACAGAGTAACCAAAGGTTAAGAAGCAGGAGTCCCACAGAATGCGTGTGCAGTATCTAAACACACACGTGGGTTCTCATAGACTTTCAACGGGAACGTAACGTTTAGAAACTAGTTGATTTCGGACCTTCCAGGTGGACTACAGGAAAACCCAGTTAATGTAGGACACTTGGATAGTTATTACCCACAGGATCACCGGAGTACTTGAGTTACCTCACCCAGGGACGCCGGGTGCAGATGTGTCAAGTTGTGTCGGGTTTCGTCGTCGATCCTATGAAGAGCTGCAAGAAGATGCTGCAGGCGACCAGGAGGAAGATGTCCGGGTGGAACCAAGGGTGAATCAAGGAAGTGAAGAAACTGAAAGCAGAGGGGACAGAGTCTGGGTCACTAGCCATTGACCGGAACGGAACCAGGAAGGAACCAGGCGATGTCGAGATGCAATCAGGTGATGTCATGAAGCTTGTCTCTGCAGCCACGTGGATCAGAAGATGTCAACAACAACCAGGAGCTGGATACGGACTGTCCCACAAAGAATCTCGCTGTTGGCGGTATTGGCTTCCGGATTGGAGTCAACAAGCCTTGGCAAAGGCAACCCACGCAGGATGTGAAGATCGGCTTCTTGTACAGACCAGCAAGGTCTGTGGGGCTTCCCTTTTGCAGGAAAGCAGGAGCAAGCCTAGAGCAACCAGGCAAGCAGCATTGATTCAAAATGGAGTCTTCAAGATGGCCACTAGCCAGTGGGCTAGCAACCACAAAGACACATTGAGAGGAAATGCAAGAGCAGGCCCCACGCGGCACTCGTGGAGTGTGGAGGGCTGAGCTTCGGTGCACTTACAACTCGGAGTTGGGGCTTCTCAAGTCTCAATGCACAACTTTGAGGACACCTCAGAAGCTGCACAATTTAGCAAAGATAAAAATGGCCAGGTGTCCGGTCCCACATCTCTCGTGTCTGCCACGGGTCTCAGCTTTGCTGGAGGTGTGGGTCAGGGTCGGGGAAGTCTGGAAGTCCAGTCCTGTGAAGCAGAGTCATCGGGATCCTTCGGGAGTGTCGACAAAGCAAACAGGCAATTTGCTAGGTGGTGCCTGTTTCCACAGGGTGGTCACTCCTTGACCACAAGGGAGATTCTTCTAGTTGCAGTAGAATGTCGGTCCAGAGATTTGTTTCAGTTCAGGATAATCTAAAGTCTCTAGACTCAGCTCCTACCTTTATACAAATTAAAGGGGCTGGATTAACTGCTAGGTCCCTCCTATGGGTGGGACCAGGGAAGGGGGTGGTTACACCCCTTTCCCTTTGTCCAGTTTCGCGCCAGAGCTGGGGCTGGAGTGCCCCAGCAACTGGTTTGAACCGGACTATGCATGGAGCACCTTGTGTGCCCCAGGCAGTGTCTCATTCTTTTCAACCCACCCTGCCCCAATACACTATAGCCTGTCTGGGGAGGTGCTAGCACCTCCCAAGGCAGGAAACCTATTGTCCAGGCCTCCCTCGCTGGAAGGGCTCCCAGCTGCAGGAGGTCAGACTTGTGTCTGTGGCAGCAGCATCCATTTTGTGATGCTGAGGCTCTGTTTAACTTTAACCGGGTAAAGCTACAACTACATGTCTTCTCCCTCTAGAAGGGTGGAATGCTACCCCGAACGCCAGAACTGGCGGGGGGGGGGGTAGTATTCCAAAGCGTATGCACTTAAGAGTATATGGTATGGCTATATCATAGAACAGCTATAAGGACATGGTTCCGAAAGCTGCAGACAGGCTCAGCTCATGCTAGAGCACCATCTCACATAAAACCAAGCACTCTGCCTCCAGGATTGTTACGGCCTGCCATAGGAGTGACTTATAGGTATATATGTGTCTATATATAATGGTAGGTATAGGAATACTATACCTAAGCAAGGGGTGATTACACGACCTTGCCCCAGCTGAGTGATCAGCCAGTTGTGTCAATTTGGATGCTGCAGCCCCTGGTAGGCCTTGGATGCACCTATGCCCTGGGTACCTATGATACACTATACAGGGGCTCACAAAGGTGACCCAACACCCAATTGGATATGTACCTAAAGTACATGGTATGAATTTAGAGAGAGAACAGCTGGGCCGTGGGTCTGATTAGCAGGCCCACAGCCACACTAGAGTTGAAAAAACAGTGGATCAGAGCAAAAAGTGGGGGTGAACATAGGAGGCAGACCCTACTCTCCTACACTATGAAACTGAGCACCCAAACCAAGTCGAGAGCAAGATGAAGGCAAAGGCCAGGGAAATTCAGAACAACTCCCAAAAGGGAGGCCGTTCCAGACAAAACCAACTCACGAAAAGAAGTGGGACCAGCCAGAAGAGAGGAGGAGAATTATGTAGGATGGACAAAGCCGTCCACCAGAACACAGGAAAATCCTATCCCTCCTGGAACACCAGACAGAGGACAAGGCCGAAACGCCAGATAAAAAAGGGCGGAAACACCACATCACAACACCGCAGACAGCATACCAAAGCCAGTTCAGCGATGCAGCGGATACTGAAAAGGACAGAACCTAGATCAGCGCAAACTATACCCAGATAAGATCAAAGAAACCGCCCCAGAAGTATACAGTAACCGCAGGAAAGGCAAGGAACTCGCAAGGGGAGTCCACACCCTCCTAGCGTAGGACAGAGCTATACAATAGCTTCAAGTATCCCACTTAGGGTAAGACACGTCCCAATGAAAGCATGGGAACCACTCTTAGGGAAAAAATCCCACGTCAGAGAACAAGAACATAAGAACCTGTGGTTAGAACCACAGGGGGCTTATCAATCATCCAAAAAATACACAATTGCTAAAGGGGCTGAACCAGCAGCAAACAGGAGAAAGGGGCCAACCTAGGAACCCCAAAGGCACGTCAAACCACACAGAACATACAGACGGGCGACTCAAAACACCAGATTCCAGGAAGAAGGTGGGATAACACCTTCCATCAAACCCCGGAGGATCAACAAGCCAAGCTTACGGATGGGGAGGAGGACGGAGCCCCGCAAGGAGACGTTGAATGGCGGAGTCCGCGTGGCTGTTAAACTAAAGAACCCCATCAAAGGGCAGGTCAACCAGATGCTGCCTAATATTCTCAGGAAAAAGACCATCTTGCAACCAAGCATGGCAACGGAGAGTCACAGAACTGGCCATAGCACGACCGAGAGTATCAGCAACATCCAAGGCCGCATGGAGAATTAACGCGGCCAACTCCCGACCATCCAACACATCGTGCCGTAGATCAGCGCACCCTAATGGGAGACGTGAGACAGAAGGGACTCCACAGAATCCCACAAGCTGGAGGTAGCCCTGGCCAACACACAAAGTGTGTTGAGCACTCGCAAATCAACACTGGAGAAAGCAAAGATGTTCCTCCCCCATGATTCCAACCACCGGGCCTCCCGTGACGGAGGAAACAACACCACAGACAAGGACGGAAAAGCAGTCTGCAGAAGAGGGCCCTGAGTAGAAGGGTGGAAGGAAAGGCAGACTTGGTCGTGCGGAGCAGGACGGTGGTGGTGTAGGAACGGCTGAGGCACCAGATCACCTGTGGCAGGACGCCCCCAAGCCCCCAGAAGAGAGTTGCGGAGCGAAACTTCGAATGGAAAAAGCAGCTCCCGTCCACCAGAGCCCTGGTGGAGAACTTCCAACAGATGATCTGTAGGGAATGGGGTGACGGGGTCACCCATTCATAAAATGCCAGCGGCCGTGGAAATAGCCTGAAAAAAGGCAACACTGGCCTCCCTAGGGTACTGCGGGGGAGAAAGCAATTCTGCCATGCGCGACAACTGTAAACTAAGCCATCCGTCCCCAAGTCCAGCCGTAGGAATAAACGGCCAGCCCCTGAATAATGGGGGATCCATGGACGAGTGTGGGACCTGAGGGGCCCCTAGGGAAAGGCATAGGAGCCGGTGAAGCAACTAACCACGAGCTGCGGAAGAGAGGGTCCGAGGGTTGAGGCCGCGTGACGGCAAGGAGCCCTCCCTAGAAGACGCCGGTGAAAAAGCAACAACGCTGTGTCTCATCTCCGGAGAAGAAGAGACCAGGAGCAGGCAAACCTTTGGAGAGGAAGGGACCTCTGGAGACGAGTCGAGGACCCGACCTGGGCACGGCGCCGTGGAGTCTGCCACAGGCGCCGGCACGATGACGATCGGCGCTGGAGGGGACAAAGGCTGCGCTGAGTCGACCTCCGCCACTACGTGCTCCCTAGGAGAATGGGGCGGGTCAGAGCCGATTCGGCTAAGGACCAGTGACGAAAAGGCACCAGTTCGAGCTCACACGAGGCAGCCGCCTGCATAGAGGACCGAGAGGGACTCCGGAAAGCACCCCAGCCTTGAGTCCAGGCGATCTCCTGCAACGCCATAGGGAGCCCCATGGGGATTTGCGCTAAGGCAGTGATGCCGTGAGTCGAAGAGGGGAGCCCCGCAGGACCGCACCTCAACGACACCACCCTCCTACAACCTGAAGCCGTACCCATCGGCGCCGAGGCCAAAGCTGCCGGCGACTCCGTGGAAGGCCTCACGTGAGGCAAGGGATCCGCGGACGTCTCAGGAGGTGGAAGAGGGGCCAAAGAAGCCTGTAGAGCAGCAGCGTAGGCTTTCATTTGGGCCCTAGTCACCCTGATGCCAGGAAACGGCAGGTAGGGTAGCGACAGGCGAGGGCGCACATCCCGAGGGGAACCTGCGCCCTCTGCCGAACGAGGGCAAGGCCTCAGAGATAAGCTGCAGGACCTATCAGCTGGCAAGTGACTCCTTGGGGCCGTGGCAAATGGGCGATGCCGCAGTCGCACAAGTTACCACTTGTGTAACGATATATCTGTAAGAGACATTAGTTAGTGATAGATTCCTTACCTTAGAATATCCCCAGGTGTCAGACTGGATCCGAAACATTTTGCTTAGCAGTACCCTTGTGCGTCAGTAGGTGGCGTCCTGCGGCTCCGCATCCATCACTGGCGTCGTCAGCGCCGAGATGACGTCACGCAGAGTACTTAGGGGCCACCCATGCGAGCTGACATCAGTTCTGTACACGACTTTCCGGGCCAGGAACGTAGAGCCACGCAAGATACTGACCATTGGTGCAGAAAACTAGGGCCTTAAAAGGGGATGACCTTTACCCTAGCAACCAGTTCGCAGAACGAGGAGGATGGGCGGGGCAGTAAGGAATCTATCAAAAATTAATGTCTCTTACAGATATATCGTTACACAAGTAGTAACTTGTGCATCTGAAAGAGACACGTTAGTGATAGATTCCTTACCTTAGAATAGATACCCCTGCAACACCAACCCCAGAGGTGGGTCTGCGAACAGGATTACACCTGGAAGTCCCGGAGCACAGAACGGACAAAGAAGCCTTCTCTCCGGACTTGACAGTCAAGGCAGTAGTGCTTTGTAAACATGTGCAGCGAGGCTCACAAGCTGCCTGACAAATGTCCTGCAATGGAACGTCGCGTCCCAAGGCAGTAGTAGATGCAATTGCCCTGGTCGAATGGGCACTCAGCCCCACAGGGGGCTCTTTCTTGGCCAAGGAGTAACATGCCTTGATGCACAGAATGACCCACTGGGAAATGGTCCGTTTGTGCACAGCCCGACATTTTTTAGCGCCCACGTAGCCAACAAAGAGCTGATCATCTACCCGAAACTGTTGTGTACGCTGCAGATAGAAAGCAAACGCACATTTGGGGTCCAGACGGTGGAGCCTCTCCTCTTCCCTGGAAGGATGTGGAGGAGGAAAGAAGGTGGGCAAAGTGATGGTCTGCCCGATGTGGAAGGGCGTGAGAACCTTTGGCAAGAAAGAAGGACGGGTCCTTAAAACCACCTTGTCCGGATGAACAGAAAGGAATGGAGGTTTGGAAGAAAGAGCCTAGAGCTCACTCACTCTCCTAGCAGAGGTGATAGCTACCAGGAAAGCCGTCTTTAGAGTAAGAAGACGTAAAGGACAGTTATGAACAAGCTCAAAGGGAGCGCACATCAGAAAAGTCAAGACAAGATTTTAGTCCCATTGAGGCATTATGAAAGGCACAGGAGGGAAAGTGTGTGTAATGCCTTTGAGGAAACGGTTAACAACCGAGAACTTAAAAAAATAAGGCTGATCAGGAAGCCTCAGGAAGGCAGAAATGGCAGAAAGGTAAGCTTTGATAGTGTCCAGAGCAGAACCCAGCTCGGCCAAAGACAGAAGAAACAGAAGAACCTCAGAAAGAGGGTTCGGCGTATACCGTTTTAGTGGAGGGACGCCTGGCTGCCAGAAAGACATTACAGACCTCAGGAGGAAGGTCGAAAGCCGTTAACTGTCACCGCTCAATCTCCACGCATGGCGGTGGAGGCTGGACAGTTTCGGGTGGAGGACCGTCCCCTGTTGGTGCGACAGAAGATTCTCCCGAAAAGGCAGTTGGATCAGGGAATCGATGTTCATACTGAGTAGCTCGGGATACCATACTCTTCGATCCCAGTCTGGAGCCACAAGAATAACTTAGGCCCGGTTTAGCCTGATCTTCTTCAGCACTCTGGGCAGAAGTGGTACAGGCAGAAGAACAAGTTACTTACCTTCGGTAACGCTTTTTCTGGTAGATACAATAGCTGCCTGTGGATTCCTCACCATGTGAATATCCCCTTGCGTCAGCAACATTCGGAAATTCTTTTTGTAGTTTCGCGCCGACGTGGACTTGGACGTCATAGAGACACGGCATCGCACGCGACTCCGCTGACGTCACCGACGCCTACAATAGACCCACGCCCGCATGATGACATCAGTTCTGCCCTTTTTTTCGTGCCTTCGAGGCACACGGACGGACCAATGACAGTAGACATATACACAGTATACGCAGTACAAATATCAAGGTAACACACACAGTGTGAAGCAAATGCAATAAAACATTTGAAATAAACAACTCCTTGACAATAAAATAAACACATTACAGAAACTCTGGTATAGAAGAGTGGACAATGGGGAGGCGGGTGGGTCAGTGAGGAATCCACAGGCAGATATTGTATCCACCAGAAAAAGCGTTACCGAAGGTAAGTAACTTGTTCTTCTGATAGATACATCTGCCGTGGGGATTCCTCACCTTGTGAATAGAGTCCCACAGCAGTCCCCACTCCCGGAGGAGGGAGTCCACTCTTCTAAACCAGGAAATCCTGGAGGACAGAGCGCGCAAAGTGGCCGTCCCTCCTCACTTCGGAATCCAAGCAGTAATGCTTCGCGAAAGTGTGGAGGGAAGACCAAGTTACCGCTCTACAAATATCCTCTACAGGAACACCTCTAGCCAATGCTGAGATTGAAGACTTAGCTGTTGTAGAATGAGCCCTTATACCCTCTGGTGGTTCCTTACCGGCCAAAAAGTAGCAGATCTTTATACAGAGGATGATCCATCTTGACAAAGTTCTTTTAAGGACCGCTCTTCCTCTTTTGCAGCCAGCAAACACAATGAAGAGCTGGTCATCCAAACGATAGTCTTTAGATCTGTCCAAGTAAAAGGACACCGCCCTTTTGGGGTACAGACGGTGCAACCTCTCCTCCTCCTTGGAAGGGTGTGGTGGAGGATAAAAGGTAGGGAGGGTAATGGATTGACCATGGTGGAAAGGAGTAACCACCTTTGGAAGAAAAGCAGCCCTGGTCTTAAGAACCATTCGATCAGCATGAATGGTCAAGAAAGGGGGCTTGGAACTAAGAGCTTGAAGCTCACTTACCCTCCTTGCAGAGGCTATTGCAACGAGGAAGACTGTCTTAAGAGTCAAAAGCCTCAAAGGACATTTTTGAAGAGGCTCAAAAGGAGCACCCATCAAAAAGGTCAAGACAAGATTTAAGTCCCACTGAGGCACAATAAAAGGAACAGGAGGGAATTTATTTGTGAGACCCTTTAAAAACCTTAAAACCACAGGAGATTTGAAAAGAGATGGCTGACCAGGCAAACAGAGAAAAGCCGACAGCGCAGAAAGATAGCCCTTAACTGTGGCAACAGCAAGCCCTTGCTGCGCCAGAGAAAGGGCAAACTGGAGAACATTAGACAAATGGGCTCTCAATGGGTCAATAGATTTCCCTCCACACCAAGTGACAAATTTTGACCATCTATAAGAATAGATGGACTTAGTGGAGTCATGCCTGGCCGACAAGATGACATCCACCACGTCAGGCGGGAGAGTAAAGGAATTCAGGTTGCCCCGTTCAATCTCCAGGCATGAAGGTGTAATGTCTGGAGGTGGGGGTGTAGAACCTGCCCCTCCATCTGAGAGAGGAGGTCTGCCCTGAGAGGGAGACGGAGCGGCGGGTGAGAGTCAGTCAGTCAGTCAGAATATCTTTATTCGACTTATTCCAAGTCATACAAAGAAACAAAACAAAAAAAAAAAAAAAAAAAAACAATAAAACATAACATAGAAAGCATACTTGATCTTCCTAATATCTAAAAAGCATCATACTAGATGTTCATTATAAATACTATTTACAAGATTTAAGATAATACATTTATATCTAAAAAGAATACATATTGACTCATTACAAGAAACGATTTTTAAGACGAAGTTTGGCCAACAGCTTTCACCCTCGCAGCGGCCACTAAGAAGTTTGCAAGACTAAACGTTGTGCGTGGATTTGTCATGAGCTGTAAGTAGAGCAGCGCAGGGCGCACCTGTGTGAACCCTGCTTCTTTCAGAATGGGGAGCAAGTATTTTTTCCTCTGCTCATGATACAGACTACAAAACATGACAAAGTGCATTGTATCCTGCACAGAAAAAAGGTCACAACTGCAGGGGGTGGCTAATTCTGGCTTCTGCCAGCCCTTAAAAGAACCAAGATAAAAATGTAAAAGGTTAAACCTGAGTTTGGTTAATAAAAACCTGTGGTAAGGGATTGTTACAAAGCGGAGATAAGGTGCCAAATAGGGTACGCTAACCAATAAATAGTGAGCCCTGACTGCAGGTTTCTGCAGTTCGACTGCCTCACGGCATGCTTCCTTCCTTTCTTTGAATACCTTTTTTATGTAGGCTATATCCTGGACCCTAATTTTTTCTGGGCAAAGGAAAAGTTCCGGGCGGCCCAGTTCTTGAAATGATTTGGTTAAGTAGGCCAGCCATGGGATTTTACTATATTTATCCAATGATTGGACATCCCTCAAAACTTTATGATTCAGTGGGAGATCGTCGTTTAACCACAATTTCAACCACAGGATCAAGGGCGCTACACTAAGTGAATCCGACAGATATGGCAAACCCACCTCCTTATGGAAGGAATAAGTTGGGGTTGACTGGGGCACAGAGAGAAGAGATCTTATGAATCTGTTTTCTGCTCTCTGAATGGGATCAAGATTTGCGTACCCCCACAGAGGGGATCCATATGAAGCGATGGCCACAGGTTTACACTTATAGATCTTTAACATCGCTTCCATAGGCCGGGCTCCCAGCTTACCAGCGAAACCCAAAAGTGCAGAAGCAGATCTGGTTACCGCCAACCTCTTTGCACTTATCTGCGGTCCCCAGGTACCTTTTTGATCGAACAAAACACCCAAATAGGGGAATGTAGTTACCTCGGAAACAGGGACCCCACAGCAAAAGAATGATTTGTGTCTTCTCTTAGTACACTCACGACCCATGACCATCGTGTGGGATTTGGACACATTGACCTTAAGGTCCAAATTTCCCATAAAGGAACCAAAAGCATTCAGGAGAACCTGGAGTCCAACACCAGTGCGGGCAATCAACACGGCGTCATCCGCGTACAGGAGTGCCGGAATTTGGGCATCTCCTGCGCGTGGAACGTCCGTGCCCTGGCCTCGCAGGTGCGCCCCCAGGCCATTAATATAGATGGTGAAAAGCGTGGGGGCCAAAATGCAACCTTGCCGTACCCCTTTTAAGGATCTAAATAAAGGGGTACACCTGCTGTTGTTTGACACTCGAACGGCTGCAAAAAGCTCCTGGTGCAGACTGGCCATATACATGACCAGGGCTTCGTCAATGCCCAAATCCAGCAGGGTCAACCATAATTTGGACCTATTAACGAGGTCGAAGGCCGAGGAGAGGTCCATAAATGCAAGATACACTGAACCCTCCTTGGCCACCGTGTACTTAGAGATGAGTAAATGCAAATTAATACATTGCTCGATGGTACCTTTTCTCTCTCTAAAGCCATATTGCAACTCGCACAGCCCTCCACAACCCTCAACATTCTCCCTCAGTCTAAATAAAAGGACTCTGCCCAGAACTTTTATAGTTGAGTCTAAAAGGGATATAGGCCTATAGAATGCTGGGTCGTCCCGCTGGCCTTTATTTTTATAAATGGGGACGATAGTAGATATAGCCCAAGATGCGGGAGCTGAATTGCCATTAACTGCATTAAACACGTTGGACAACACCCTCGACCACATTTTAGGCGAATACATAAAGAAGTCAGCCGGGACTCCATCTGGGCCAGGTGCCTTATGTTTGGTAGTTTCCGCGAGTGCCTTTTCCACTTCTTGGGGATTAAATACGATAGGATGTGCAACCCCACTAGGCAGTTGACCCATATTAATGCCCTCATCAACTACATCACCCCCATAAACATTTTTAAAGAAAGACAGCCATTTTTCCTCAGTGATCACACAATCCATGGGTACGTTACTATCCTCCGAGAATAGGGGCTGCTTAATGAACTCCCAGAATCTCCTACTGTCCTTCAGCACCGCCGCCGAAAGGATATTATCCCATGTTTCACGTTTAATGGCTTCTTTGCGGTTCCTTACGGCTATCTTGTAAATTTTCCTTAGCCTCACGATGTCATCTGTTACTCTCGGAACGATTTTTAGAGCCACCATCAAGTCTCTATGGGCCTTCGAACATACAGAATCGAACCATCGCTTGTGACCCTGGACTCCCTGGAAGGGTTTAGCTAAAAGTTCGTTAGAGACCTGGACACATATATCCTCGTAGGCTGCTACCATGAGATTCCCTTGAGTGTCCGGGTTCTGACAAAGCTCAACCTGGTCTTTAATCTTAGGGAAGCATTTTTTGTAAAAATTTTCCGGGATCACATTCGCCCACTTCACTCTTCTGTCTTGATCGGTAGTCCTCAGGGGATGGGCTGGTTTTATGATTGATGGTGATGCACCCATATGAGCCCCCCAAGCCACTTCGAGTAGTACTGGATTATGGTCACTGAAGTGAGTTGCTACCGTACAATAGGCGGAGGTCCGAGTTAAAATACCCAGAGAGACAAAGATGTAATCTATCACAGTTCCATGATGACCGCCAGTAAAAGTTGGCAATCTCAGACCGTGATCGGGTTCGTAAAGATTATAGTTTGCAAGTAAATCTTCTAGCTCCTGGCCCTCCACTGAATGTTCGAAGTGAGGCACTACTGGGGCGGCATCATCATCTTCGCTGACTCCTCTTCCCTTACAGGCTAATTTGCATAAATGTATGTTAAAATCACCTAATAAAATAGACTCAGAAGCAAATGCGATATTCTGTAAGACTGTGTTTAAAATGCTGTCCAAACTAGCAATGTTACAGCCGTCATAGGCACTGTTCCCAGAGTTATAGAAATTAACATATAAGGTCCTACTAGTTTTATTAATGACCCTTTCGACAATTAATATATTATCAGATTCAGAGATAATCTGCCTGTAGCTTCCTTTTAGGTCCAAGGCGAATAAAAGCGCCAGACCGCCTTTGGCCCTGCCCATTCTACTAGGGGCAGCAGGTCTTGTGAAACTGGTGTACCCGTCCCACCAGATGTTACTGGCTGTGTCCCAAGTTTCTTGCAGGGCAATGATGTGGTACTTTGAAATATAGCTCCGCCAAACAGGATCCTGGCGTTTAGCGTTTAAACCTGCCACGTTCCAACTTATAATCTTACATGAATCCGTGATAGTCCTTAGCTCATTACCACCCTCTGAATCTCCTTCCGCTATTTCTTGCAATAGTGGAGCCTCGCTAATTTTCGCTTGACAGCGGCTCTGTGTGACCTCTCCAATGGGACCCAAGTTAGCACCAACCTCAGTCCCAGATAAGATTGATTGCTGGTCAAGAATTGTAGGAGGTTGAGACTCAATGGCTACGTTAAGCGTGAGAAGGCTAGAAGGGTCATCAGCGATGAAACCGCCACTACTGGTATTTAGATTGGTCAACCCCTCGTTTTTTCGGTCAGCTCCTGGTTCAAGTCAATCACAGGTGTTTAGGTCGGATAGAGGACCAAACCTGTTACCTGTAGTGAAGCCCCATGCAGATGGAGTAGCTAACTGAACCTGTCCATATTGGGCTGGATTCCACAGAGAATGTGGGGTGTTTGGGCGGATCAAAGAAGGGTCCGTTCTCTGCCAACGTATTGGCCTTATACCCCGCACACTATAATCGAGCCCCATTGCGCCAGGCCCCCACCCGTTTGTTCTTATCTCATGCGGGTGGACAGGCTGGATGTTTTGGTCATACGGGTAGATGGATCTTCCTAACTCTCGCTGTGCGATAGGCTGAGACCGGACATTTGCGTATCGCGATCCCATAGCCCCTAGTAAGCCTAGTAATATCAGCTGCTGATATTACTAGGCTTGTTATGCCTACTAGTATTGGGTAAGGTGGCAAACTGAGACTCGTCATAAAAAAAATTTGAGAGTTAGTGGGACTATAGAACCGCTGCGGCGTTGTGGCGGGAAAACGTTGCTCAAAATATCTGGGAGGACCTCGGCATTAGCAAGATTTAAAATGACGCAGTCGCCGTTGAACCTTTTCGGCTTACTGCCAATCCAAGGTACCCTCCTAGTCAAAACTATATCTCCTGCCAATTTGTCAAACCCTTCTTGGGCCATATACATATTATTTGAAAGCCAATGTAAGGCTTTATCTTTGAGACCCTGATTGGACTCTATTTTATCTTTTGGCAGAACTGGGACATTAGCCAACAACAAGACTACCGGTGAGGCTTCCGCAATGAATTGGACTGAAGCGTCCTCTTGGTGTCTTATCACTGTTACGTCAGTGGGAATGGTGTTAGGGTCCCCAGTTACAGCGTTCTGATCCGGGACAGTTAGTAATAATGGTGAAGGTAAGGGCAACAGCCCTTGTTGAGTGGGCTGTAAATTACTATCGGTAGGGGGAGCCTCCTCATCCGTGGATATTAAATCCGTGACGAGGGAAGATAGATTCTCTACCTCCTTAGTCAGGTTACTATGAACCCCACCCAACTTCCTAACTTCAGCAGTTAGCTTGTCCACTTTCCCGATCAGAGGTTTAATAATGGTCCTAATTTTGATGTCTATCATGTCTTGAATCCTGTTAAAAAGGTCATCATCCATAATGCGTTTAGACTCAATATCTACCTCGGAATCTACATGTTTACCCGCCCGTCTATGAGGAGGGGTGGCAGGCTTCTTCCTACCTAATTGTTTCCCCCCTCGTTTTACTGGTGGTTTTCTGCATGCTCTAACAGCACGTGTTTTTGGCGGCGGGGGTTGTAGATCTTCATCCGTGGCAGCTATCTGGCTGTTTGAGTCAGTAATGGCATTGTCAGATAAATCTATGAGATCTATTCTATCCATAACAGGATCAGGGTCATCTGTGACCTCGCTGTGGTAAGCTAGAGAGTTAGAATCAGCAAGGTTAAGCGGAGGATTTTCTATCAAAGAATCAGACATGGCAGCGCTTACAGCGCTTGTGGATGGACTTTCTGCAGGCAACACAGGTGATTGGCTTAGGCCCAAGGATTGCCTTCGTTTATTGTTGATACTGCTGACCACTTGAACAAGATAAGAGTCCAATGTATTCAAGGTCTCAACAGGGGCAGGTACCAGTTTTTTCCCCATACTCTGGTATATTACTCTAAAAGGGTCAATCAATCGAAGCTAGACTTAGACCAAGTCAAGGACTGACCATGGCACGATATAATGTATATTGTCAACAGCTAATATTTAATACAAAGTAAATGTCATATATAATATGTTATGTGCCAAGTGACAGGCCGGGAACAGTACCTTAGTGTCCACACGAAAGATGTCAGGGGGATGGCCTTGCCTGGCCTTTCCGTGCCTCGGAGGGCCTCAGAGGGCCCGCCCTTTGCCCGGGCTTAGCCCCGGGCGTCCCGCTCGCGTCCCGCTGCGCTGTAATCTGATCAAGATAAGGAGGTTTTACACGCAGGGGGCGTGTCTTCCTGGGGGCGCGCCCGTGCACACCTGTGCAGCGCAGGGACTCCTGGTCTTATGAGTCCCTGCGGCGCGCTCCCTCGATGTTTTCGCGATGTTCCCTCCTCCTGGGACAGGACCCACGGCGCTAGGACTCCCCCAGCCTCGACCCCACGCCACTCACCGCGCAGCAGCGCCCGCGAAGCGGGTGCTGCAAGTTGTAGCGTTGCGGGAGGGCGGTCAATCCCGCCTGGGACACAGGGAGGCCGGGTAAGAGCAGGGCAAGGGTTAAAGATCACACGGCGATAACAGCAGCAGTCTGGTCAGTACAAAGAGATCCCGCTGGAGACTACTCGATATCCCGCTTTAATAATCTGGACACGCAGGGGGCGTGTCTTCCTGGGGGCGCGCCCGTGCACACCTGTGCAGCGCAGGGACTCCTGGTCTTATGAGTCCCTGCGGCGCGCTCCCTCGATGTTTTCGCGATGTTCCCTCCTCCTGGGACAGGACCCACGGCGCTAGGACTCCCCCAGCCTCGACCCCACGCCACTCACCGCGCAGCAGCGCCCGCGAAGCGGGTGCTGCAAGTTGTAGCGTTGCGGGAGGGCGGTCAATCCCGCCTGGGACACAGGGAGGCCGGGTAAGAGCAGGGCAAGGGTTAAAGATCACACGGCGATAACAGCAGCAGTCTGGTCAGTACAAAGAGATCCCGCTGGAGACTACTCGATATCCCGCTTTAATAATCTGGACACGCAGGGGGCGTGTCTTCCTGGGGGCGCGCCCGTGCACACCTGTGCAGCGCAGGGACTCCTGGTCTTATGAGTCCCTGCGGCGCGCTCCCTCGATGTTTTCGCGATGTTCCCTCCTCCTGGGACAGGACCCACGGCGCTAGGACTCCCCCAGCCTCGACCCCACGCCACTCACCGCGTAGCAGCGCCCGCGAAGCGGGTGCTGCAAGTTGTAGCGTTGCGGGAGGGCGGTCAATCCCGCCTGGGACACAGGGAGGCCGGGTAAGAGCAGGGCAAGGGTTAAAGATCACACGGCGATAACAGCAGCAGTCTGGTCAGTACAAAGAGATCGGGTGAGAGGAGAGGTGGAGAAGATCTGTATACCACACCCTTCTTGGCCAGTCCGGGGCGACCAATATGACTTTGGCCTGGTCTTGGTGAATCTTCCTCAGTAGCCGAGGAATCAAAGGTATGGGAGGAAACACGTAAAGGAGTTGATTTCCCCAACTCAACTGATACACGTCCCCCAAGGCTCCTTGCATCCGAAACTGGAGACTGCAGAATGACAGGCAGTGAGCATTCTCGCGAGTGGTGAACAGGTCCACCCGAGGAGTCCCCCATGTCCGAAAGACGTGACAAACCACCTCCGGGTGAAGCCTAAACTCGTGGTCGGCGGAGAGCTGAAGACTGAGACTGTCTGCATGAACGTTCAGAACTCCGGCCAGATGATTTGCCATCAGACAAATCTGATGGTCCTGAACCCAGGACCAGAGACACAGAGCCTCTCTGCAGACACACTGTGACCCCACTCCTCCCTGTTTGTTGATGTACCACATCGTGGTCATGTTGTCCGTCAGGACCTGGACCGAACGACCGCGAAGGGAAGGGAGGAAGGCCTTGAGCGCCAAACGTATCGCCCCCAATTCTAGAAGGTTGATGTGAAGCAACCTTTCCTCTGGAGACCAAAGACCCTTGACCTCGAGATCCCCCAGATAAGCACCCCACCCTAGAGTGGATGCATCCGTTATCACTGTGGCCACCGGAGGAGGCAACTGAAAAGGCTTCCCCTGAGACAGGTTGCCTTCCACGCCCCACCAAGACAGATCCGCCGCAGCTTCTCTGGAGATCCTCACTGACTCCCTGAGATCTCCGTTGTGCTGATACCACTGCCTGCGGAGGCACCACTGGAGCGCCCTCATGTGCCAGCGTGCATGGTTGACCAACAGAATGCATGAAGCCATCAGACCGAGCAGGTGAAGGACCTTCAGGACTGGAACGACCGCTCCATTGTAAAATAAAGGAATCATTTCCTGTATGCCGCGAATCCTTTGAGGAGGAGGGAATGCACAACACACAGTTGTGTCCAGTACAGCACCTATGAACAGGTTGCGCTGGGAGGGCACCAGGTGAGACTTGGGTACATTTATCGAAAAACCCAACCTGTACAACAACTGGGTTGTCTCTCGCAGATGATGGAGCACTCTCTCTGACGACTCTGCTTTGATCAGCCAGTCGTCCAAATAAGGGAATACAGGAATCCCTGACCTTCTGAGATGTGCCGCCACCACTGACATCACCTTGGTGAAGACTCGAGGCGCAGTAGTAAGCCCAAACGGAAGGACCGCAAACTGATAGTGCTGCTATCCCACCGTAAAACGGAGATACTTCCTGTGCGACTTCAGGATGGGGATGTGAAAGTACGCATCCTGCAAGTCGAGCGACACAATGCAGTCTTCTTCCAGCAGCGCCTGAAGAACCTGAGCAAGGGTGAGCATCTTGAATTTTTCTTGTTTCAGATAGAGATTCAAGATCCTGAGATCCAGGATTGGACGAAGTCAGCCATCCTTCTTGGGAATAAGGAAATACCGGGAGTAGCATCCCTGACCCCTTTCCCGCTCTGGGACCACCTCTATCGCACCCTTTCTTAACAGAGTCTGAACTTCCTCCTGTAGGAGCAACAGATGTACCTCTGAGCAATACCCCTGGCAAGGAGGGTAATTGGGAGGGAATTCCCGAAAGGGAAGGGCATACCCATTTTCTACGAGATTGAGAACCCAAAGAAAACGAGGAACAAAAAAAGTAACAGAGCTACCAAAAGCTACTGAGTATCACGAAACTGTTAGCGTTGATGACGCGGAAAAAAGGGAACTGATGTCATCACGCCGGCGTGGGCCTATTGTAGGCGTCTGTGACGTCAGCGGAGTCACGTGTGATGCCGTGTCTCTATGACGTCCAAGTCCTCGTCGGCGTGTAGCTACAAAAAGAATTTCCGAATGTTTCTGACGCAAGGGGATATTCACAAGGTGAAGAATCCACACGGCAGATGTATCTATCAGAAAGGCGTACAACAGACCGCAACTCCACTTGCGACAAAAAGCATCACCAAGCGAGTGCTGCCTTTGAAATTCCAATGCGCAGAACTGATGACAATGCGCGTTCTCTTCGGTGGCGAGTACATCTAACCAAGGTTCTCCCCACTGCTGAAAGAGACCTTGTGCCACGTCCGAGTTCAGAGTTCAGACGCCATCCGTGATCCATCAAGCACCGGCGGCTGAGTTCATCCGCCCTGGCGTTCAGAGAACCTGCCAGGTGTTGAACCACCAAGGTAATGCCTTGACGTTCCAGCCATGTCCAGAGGAGCAGAGCCTCCTGACAATGGGTCCAGGACCCCACACAGCCCTGTTTGTTGCAATACCACATTGCGGTGGTGTTGTCCGTGAACACCTGCACTACACTTCCCTGGACAGAGAGAAAGAATGCCTTCAGTGCAAGTCGGATTGCCCGCAGCTCCAGACGGTTGATATGGAGCCGGGATTGCGCCGGAGACTAGAGGCCTCTGATCTCCACCTCTCCCAAGTGGCCTCCCCATCCCAGGAGGGAAGCATCCGTCACCACTGTGTGCTCCGGTTGGGGAAGGGAGAGGGATTTGCCATTGACCCAATCACGATTTATGAGCCACCACTGCAAGTGTTGTGCAGTGCCCTCTGAGACCTGGACATGATCGGACAGGTTGCCCTGATGCTGTGCCCACTGGAACTTCAAGTCTCATTGCATATGCCATCTGGCATGTTACACTAGCAGAATGCAGGAGGCCATCAGGCCCAGGAGCCGGAGGGTCATCCTGACTGAAACCCGGGATAGAGGCTGAAAGATCAGAATCATAGCCTGAATATCCCGGACTCGCTGCTCGGGAGGATAAACCTGAAACTGCATCGAATCCAGAACCGCTCCGATGAAGGGGAGCTTCTGAGAGGGACTTAGGTGTGACATCGGCACGTTGAGGGAGAACCCCAGCAAATGCAGGTCGACCATAGTCTGAAGGTGGGCGACGACTGCCTGGGGCGAGCCCGCCTTCAACAACCAGTCGTCGAGGTAGGGGAATATTGACACCCCTGACCTGCGCAGATGAGCTGCGACCACCGCCATGGTAAGGCTGAAGGGGAGCACAGTAAACTGAAATTCTCCTGGCCTACCGTAAACCGCAGGTAATGCCAATGGGCCGGCAGGACGGGGATGTGAAAATGTGTGTTCTGCAAGTCCAACACTACCAACCAGTCTCCAGGGTCGAGAGCAGTCAAGGCCTGAGTCAGGATGAGCATCTTGAACTTCTCCTTCCGGAGGAAGTGATTCATGACCCGGAGGTCCAAGATAGGACGCAGACCTCCTTTGTCCTTCTTGGGGACCAGAAAGTAGTGGGAATAGCAACCACTCACTACTTCTGGCCCAGGAACGCACTTGATGGCCCCCTTGGCCAAGAGGGCCGCAACCTTCTGTTGGAGAAGAGCCAAATGATCCCTCGACATGCGGTGGCACCGAGGTGGCATGGCTGGGGGTGGGGACTGAAGAACAAGTTACTTACCTTCGGTAACGCTTTTTCTGGTAGATACTATATCTGCCTGTGGATTCCTCACCTTGTGAATATCCCCTTGCGTCAGCAACATTCGGAAATTCTTTTTGTAGCTTCGCGCCGACGTGGATCCGGACATCACAGAGGCACGGCACCGCTCGCGACTCCGCTGACATCACCGACACCTATAATAGGCCCACGCCGGCGTGATGACATCAGTTCCGCCCTTTTTTCCATGCCTTCGAGGCACACAGACGGACCGATGACAGTCGACATATACACAGTATACGCAGTATAGAAATCAAGGTAACACACACAGTGTGAAGCAAATGCAATAAAACATTTGAAATAAACAACTCCTTGACAATAAAATAATACATTATATAAACTTCTGGCATAGAAGAGTGGACAACGGGGAGGCGGGTGGGTCAGTGAGGAATTCACAGGCAGATATAGTATCTACCAGAAAAAGCGTTACCGAAGGTAAGTAACTTGTTCTTCTGATAGATACATCTGCCGTGTGGATTCCTCACCTTGTGAATAGAGTCCCACAGCAGTCCCCACTCCCGGAGGAGGGTGTCCACTCTTCTAGACCAGGAAATCCTGAAGTACAGAGCGTGCAAAATGACCTTCCCTTCTCACCTCGGAATCCAAGCAGTAATGCTTCGCGAAAGTGTGGAGGGAAGACCAAGTTGCCGCCCTACAAATATCCTCAACAGGCACACCTCTAGCCAACGCTGAGGTTGATGATTTAGCTCTCGTAGAATGAGCCCTTATACCCTCTGGAGGTTCCTTACCGGCCAAAGAGTAGCAGATCTTAATACAGAGGACGATCCATCTTGACAAAGTCCTCTTATGGACCGCTCTTCCTTTCTTGCAGCCAGCAAAGCCAATGAAGAGCTGGTCATCCAACCCACAGTCTTTAGTCCTGTCCAAGTAAAAAGACACCGCCCTCCTGGGGTCAAGAGGGTGTAATCTCTCCTCCTCCTTGGAAGGGTGTGGGGGAGGATAAAAGGTAGGAAGGGTAATGGATTGACCAAGGTGGAAAGAAGTCACCACCTTTGGCAGAAAAGCAGCCCTGGTCCTAAGAACCATTCGATCAGCATGAATGGACAAGAAAGGGGGCTTGTGACTAAGAGCTTGAAGCTCACTTACCCTCCTTGCCGAGGTTATTGCAACGAGGAAAACCGTTTTGAAAGTCAGAAGCCTCATAGGACATTTGTGAAGAGGCTCAAAAGGAGCACCCATTAAAAATGTCAAAACAAGATTTAAATCCCACTGAGGCACAATAAAAGGGGTAGGAGGGAACTTATTCGTGAGGCCCTTCAAAAACCTTAAAACTATAGGAGATTTAAAAAGAGAAGGCTGGTCAGGCAACCAGATAAAAGCCGACAGCGCAGAAAGATAACCCTTCACCGTGGCAACAGCAAGCCCTTGCTGTGCCAGAGAAAGGGCAAACTGGAGAACATCAGATAAACGGGCTCTCAAAGGATCTATAGACTTCTCCCTGCACCAAGTAACAAATTTAGACCACCTATAAGAATAGATGGACTTAGTGGAGTCACGCCTGGCTGACAAAATGACATCCACCACATCGTGAGGGAGAGAAAAAGAAATCAGGTTGCCCCGTTCAATCTCCAAGCATGAAGGTGTAAGGTCTGGAGGTGGGGGTGTAGAACCTGCCCCTCCATCTGAGAGAGGAGATCTGCCCTGTGAGGGAGACGGAGCGGCGGGTGAGAGGAGAGGTGGAGACGGTCTGAATACCACACCCATCTTGGCCAATCCGGGGCGATCAATATGACTTGGGCCCGGTCTTGGTGAATTTTCCTCAGAACCCGAGGAATCAAAGGTATGGAAGGAAACGCGTAAAGGAGTTGCGAGCTCCAACTCAACTGAAACGCGTCCCCCAAGGCTCCTTGCATCGGATACTGGAGACTGCAGAATGACAGGCAGTGAGCATTCTCGCGAGTGGCGAACAGGTCCACCCGAGGAGTCCCCCACATCTGAAAGATGTTGTGAACTACCCCCGGATGGAGCATCCACTCGTGATCGGCAGAGAACTGCCGACTGAGACTGTCCGCACGAACGTTCTGAACACAGGCCAGATGATTTGCCATCAGACAAATCCAATGGTCCTGAACCCAGGACCAGAGACGCAGAGCCTCTCTGCAGAGACACTGCGACCCTACTCCTCCCTGCTTGTTGATGTACCACATCGCGGTCGTGTTGTCCGTCAGGACCTGAACAGACTGACCGCGAAGGGAAGGGAGGAAGGCCTTGAGCGCCAAACGTATCGCCCGCAATTCTAGAAGGTTGATGTGAAGCAACCTTTCCTCTGGAGACCAAAGACCCTTGACCTCGAGATCCCCCAGATAAGCACCCCACCCTAGAGTGGATGCATCCGTTATCACTGTGGCCACCGGAGGAGGCAACTGAAAAGGCTTCCCCTGAGACAGGTTGCCTTCCACGCCCCACCAAGACAGATCCGCCGCAGCTTCTCTGGAGATCCTCACTGACTCCCTGAGATCTCCGTTGTGCTGATACCACTGCCTGCGGAGGCACCACTGGAGCGCCCTCATGTGCCAGCGTGCATGGTTGACCAACAGAATGCATGAAGCCATCAGACCGAGCAGGTGAAGGACCTTCAGGACTGGAACGACCGCTCCATTGTAAAATAAAGGAATCATTTCCTGTATGCCGCAAATCCTTTGAGGAGGAGGGAATGCACAACACACAGTTGTGTCCAGTACAGCACCTATGAACAGGTTGCGCTGGGAGGGCACCAGGTGAGACTTGGGTACATTTATCGAAAAACCCAACCTGTACAACAACTGGGTTGTCTCTCGCAGATGATGGAGCACTCTCTCTGGCGACTCTGCTTTGATCAGCCAGTCGTCCAAATAAGGGAATACAGGAATCCCTGACCTTCTGAGATGCGCCGCCACCACTGACATCACCTTGGTGAAGACTCGAGGCGCAGTAGTAAGCCCAAACGGAAGGACCGCAAACTGATAGTGCTGCTATCCCACCGTAAAACGGAGATACTTCCTGTGCGACTTCAGGATGGGGATGTGAAAGTACGCATCCTGCAAGTCGAGCGACACAAAGGGTGAGCATCTTGAATTTTTCTTGTTTCAGATAGAGATTCAAGATCCTGAGATCCAGGATTGGACGAAGTCTGCCATCCTTCTTGGGAATAAGGAAATACCGGGAGTAGCATCCCTGACCCCTTTCCCGCTCTGGGACCACCTCTATCGCACCCTTTCTTAACAGAGTCTGAACTTCCTCCTGTAGGAGCAACAGATGTTCCTCTGAGCAATACCCCTGGCAAGGAGGGTAATTGGGAGGGAATTCCCGAAAGGGAAGGGCATACCCATTTTCTACGAGATTGAGAACCCAAAGAAAACGAGGAACAAAAAAAGTAACAGAGCTACCAAAAGCTACTGAGTATCACGAAACTGTTAGCGTCGATGACGCGGAAAAAAGGGAACTGATGTCATCACGCCGGCGTGGGCCTATTGTAGGCGTCTGTGACGTCAGCGGAGTCACGTGTGATGCCGTGTCTCTATGACGTCCAAGTCCTCGTCGGCGTGTAGCTACAAAAAGAATTTCCGAATGTTTCTGACGCAAGGGGATATTCACAAGGTGAAGAATCCACACGGCAGATGTATCTATCAGAAAGGCGTACAACAGACCGCAACTCCACTTGCGACAAAAAGCATCACCAAGCGAGTGCCGCCTTGGAAATTCCAATGCGCAGAGCTGATGACAATGCGCGTTCTCTTCGGTGGCGAGTACATCTAACCAAGGTTCTCCCCACTGCTGAAAGAGACCTTGTGCCACGTCCGAGTTCAGAGTTCAGACGCCATCCGTGATCCATCAAGCACCGGCGGCTGAGTTCATCCGCCCTGGCGTTCAGAGAACCTGCCAGGTGTTGAACCACCAAGGTAATGCCTTGACGTTCCAGCCATGTCCAGAGGAGCAGAGCCTCCTGACAATGGGTCCAGGACCCCACACAGCCCTGTTTGTTGCAATACCACATTGCGTTGGTGTTGTCCGTGAACACCTGCACTACACTTCCCTGGACAGAGAGAAAGAATGCCTTCAGTGCAAGTCGGATTGCCCGCAGCTCCAGACGGTTGATATGGAGCCGGGATTGCGCCGGAGACCAGAGGCCTCTGATCTCCGCCTCTCCCAAGTGGCCTCCCCATCCCAGGAGGGAAGCATCCGTCACCACTGTGTGCTCCGGTTGGGGAAGGGAGAGGGATTTGCCATTGACCCAATCACGATTTATGAGCCACCACTGCAAGTGTTGTGCAGTGCCCTCTGAGACCTGGACATGATCGGACAGGTTGCCCTGATGCTGTGCCCACTGGAACTTCAAGTCTCATTGCATATGCCATCTGGCATGTTACACTAGCAGAATGCAGGAGGCCATCAGGCCCAGGAGCCGGAGGGTCATCCTGACTGAAACCCGGGATAGAGGCTGAAAGATCAGAATCATAGCCTGAATATCCCGGACTCGCTGCTCGGGAGGATAAACCTGAAACTGCATCGAATCCAGAACCGCTCCGATGAAGGGGAGCTTCTGAGAGGGACTTAGGTGTGACATCGGCACATTGAGGGAGAACCCCAGCAAATGCAGGTCGACCGTAGTCTGAAGGTGGGCGACGACTGCCTGGGGCGAGCCCGCCTTCAACAACCAGTCGTCGAGGTAGGGGAATATTGACACCCCTGACCTGCGCAGATGAGCTGCGACCACCGCCATGGTAAGGCTGAAGGGGAGCACAGTAAACTGAAATTCTCCTGGCCTACCGTAAACCGCAGGTAATGCCAATGGGCCGGCAGGACGGGGATGTGAAAATGTGTGTTCTGCAAGTCCAACACTACCAACCAGTCTCCAGGGTCGAGAGCAGTCAAGGCCTGAGTCAGGATGAGCATCTTGAACTTCTCCTTCCGGAGGAAGTGATTCATGACCCGGAGGTCCAAGATAGGACGCAGACCTCCTTTGTCCTTCTTGGGGACCAGAAAGTAGTGGGAATAGCAACCACTCACTACTTCTGGCCCAGGAACGCACTTGATGGCCCCCTTGGCCAAGAGGGCCGCAACCTTCTGTTGGAGAAGAGCCAAATGATCCCTCGACATGCGGTGGCACCGAGGTGGCATGGCTGGGGGTGGGGACTGAAGAACAAGTTACTTACCTTCGGTAACGCTTTTTCTGGTAGATACTATATCCGCCTGTGGATTCCTCACCTTGTGAATATCCCCTTGCGTCAGCAACATTCGGAAATTCTTTTTGTAGCTTCGCGCCGACGTGGATCCGGACATCACAGAGGCACGGCACCGCTCGCGACTCCGCTGACGTCACCGACGCCTATAATAGGCCCACGCCGGCGTGATGACATCAGTTCCGCCCTTTTTTCCGTGCCTTCGAGGCACACAGACGGACCGATGACAGTCGACATATACACAGTATACGCAGTATAGAAATCAAGGTAACACACACAGTGTGAAGCAAATGCAATAAAACATTTGAAATAAACAACTCCTTGACAATAAAATAATACATTATAGAAACTTCTGGCATAGAAGAGTGGACAACGGGGAGGCGGGTGGGTCAGTGAGGAATTCACAGGCAGATATAGTATCTACCAGAAAAAGCGTTACCGAAGGTAAGTAACTTGTTCTCCTGATAGATACATCTGCCGTGTGGATTCCTCACCTTGTGAATAGAGTCCCACAGCAGTCCCCACTCCCGGAGGAGGGTGTCCACTCTTCTAGACCAGGAAATCCTGAAGGACAGAGCGTGCAAAATGACCTTCCCTCCTCACCTCGGAATCCAAGCAGTAATGCTTTGCGAAAGTGTGGAGGGAAGACCAAGTTGCCGCCCTACAAATATCCTCAACAGGCACACCTCTAGCCAACGCTGAGGTTGATGATTTAGCTCTCGTAGAATGAGCCCTTATACCCTCTGGAGGTTCCTTACCGGCCAAAGAGTAGCAGATCTTAATACAGAGGACGATCCATCTTGACAAAGTCCTCTTATGGACCGCTCTTCCTTTCTTGCAGCCAGCAAAGCCAATGAAGAGCTGGTCATCCAACCAACAGTCTTTAGTCCTGTCCAAGTAAAAAGACACCGCCCTCCTGGGGTCAAGACGGTGTAATCTCTCCTCCTCCTTGGAAGGGTGTGGGGGAGGATAAAAGGTAGGAAGGGTAATGGATTGACCAAGGTGGAAAGAAGTCACCACCTTTGGCAGAAAAGCAGCCCTGGTCCTAAGAACCATTCGATCAGCATGAATGGACAAGAAAGGGGGCTTGTGACTAAGAGCTTGAAGCTCACTTACCCTCCTTGCCGAGGCTATTGCAACGAGGAAAACCGTTTTGAAAGTCAGAAGCCTCATAGGACATTTGTGAAGAGGCTCAAAAGGAGCACCCATTAAAAATGTCAAAACAAGATTTAAATCCCACTGAGGCACAATAAAAGGGGTAGGATGGAACTTATTCGTGAGGCCCTTCAAAAACCTTAAAACTATAGGAGATTTAAAAAGAGAAGGCTGGTCAGGCAAACAGATAAAAGCCGACAGCGCAGAAAGATAACCCTTCACTGTGGCAACAGCAAGCCCTTGCTGTGCCAGAGAAAGGGCAAACTGGAGAACATCAGATAAATGGGCCCTCAAAGGATCTATAGACTTCTCCCTGCACCCAGTAACAAATTTAGACCACCTATAAGAATAGATGGACTTATCGGAGTCACGCCTGGCTGACAAAATGACATCCACCACATCGTGAGGGAGAGAAAAAGAAATCAGGTTGCCCCGTTCAATCTCCAAGCATGAAGGTGTAAGGTCTGGAGGTGGGGGTGTAGAACCTGCCCCTACATCTGAGAGAGGAGATCTGCCCTGTGAGGGAGATGGAGCGGCGGGTGAGAGGAGAGGTGGAGAAGGTCTGAATACCACACCCTTCTTGGCCAATCTGGGGCGATCAATATGACTTGGGCCCGGTCTTGGCGAATTTTCCTCAGAACCCGAGGAATCAAAGGTATGGAAGGAAACGCGTAAAGGAGTTGCGAGCTCCAACTCAACTGAAACGCGTCCCCCAAGGCTCCTTGCATCGGATACTGGAGACTGCAGAATGACAGGCAGTGAGCATTCTCGCGAGTGGCGAACAGGTCTACCCGAGGAGTCCCCCACATCTGAAAGATGTTGTGAACTACCCCCGGATGGAGCCTCCACTCGTGATCGGCAGAGAACTGCCGACTGAGACTGTCCGCACGAACGTTCTGAACACCGGCCAGATGATTTGCCATCAGACAAATCCAATGGTCCTGAACCCAGGACCAGAGACGCAGAGCCTCTCTGCAGAGACACTGCGACCCTACTCCTCCCTGCTTGTTGATGTACCACATCGCGGTCGTGTTGTCCGTCAGGACCTGAACCGACTGACCGCGAAGGGAAGGGAGGAAGGCCTTGAGCGCCAGACGTATCGCCCGCAATTCCAAAAGGTTGATGTGAAGCAACCTTTCCTCTGGAGACTAAAGACCCTTGACCTCCAGGTCCCCCAGATGAGCACCCCACCCGAGAGTGGACGCATCCGATATCACTGTGGCAACCGATGGAGGAATCTGGAAAGGCTTCCCTTGAGACAGATTGGCTTCCACGCTCCACCAAGACAGATCCGCTGCAGTTTCTCTCGAGATCCTCACTGACTCCCTGAGATCTCCGCCGTGCTGATACCACTGCCTGCGGAGGCACCACTGGAGTGCCCTCATATGCCAGCGTGCATGGTTGACCAACAGAATGCATGAAGCCATCAGACCGAGCAGGCGAAGGACCTTCAGGACTGGAACGACCGAGGGAATGCACGACACACAGTAGTGTCCAGTACCGCACCTATGAACAGGTTGCGCGGTGAGGGCACCAGGTGAGACTTGGGTACATTTATCGAAAAACCCAACCTGTGCAACAACTGAGTTGTCTCTTGCAGATGATGGAGCACCTTCTCCGGCGACTCCGCTTTGATCAGCCAGTCGTTTAGATACGGAAACACATGTATCCCCGTTCTCCTGAGATGAGCTGCCACCACTGCCATCACCTTGGTGAAGACTCGAGGCGCAGTAGTAAGACCAAACGGAAGGACCACAAACTGTGACCCAACCATAAAATGGAGATACTTTCTGTGCGACTTCAAGATGGGAATATGAAAATACGCATCCTGCAAGTCGATCGACACCATCCAGTCTTCTTCTAGCAGCGCTTGAAGAACCTGCGCAAGAGTGAGCATCTTGAACTTTTCCTCTTTCAGGTAAAGGTTCAAAATCCTGAGGTCTAGGATTGGCCGAAGCCTGCCATCTTTTTTGGGGATCAGGAAATACCGGGAGTAGCACCCCTGACCCCTTTCCTGCTCTGGAACCACCTCTATCGCACCTTTTCGGAACAAAGCCAGGACTTCTTCCTGCAGGAGAAGCAGGTGGTCCTCCGAACAATAACCCTGGCAAGGAGGGTAATTGGGAGGGAATTCCTGGAAAGGAAGTGCATACCCATTCTCTACAAGAATGAGAACCCAAATATCCGATGTTATTAATTCCCAATCTTGTAGAAAATGTGTAAGCCGACCCCCCACTGGGCCCACATGATCCGGAATGGCGGATCTAGGGCTGCTTTGCTGCGTTAGACGGGGGTTGGGAAGGGGAGGAGGAAGAGAAGGAGGAAGCTTGACGCCCTCTAGGGCGGGATCTTTGCCTGCCCCTGTACGACTTGTACAGCGTATTCTGCTGCTGTTGTGGCTGCTGCTGAGATGGTCTGTAAGAACTAAAGGAAGATCTTCCAAACCCCCTGAAGCGTCTTCCAGTAGTACCTCTGGACTGGAGACCCAAAGATTTTGCAGTGGCCCTACTGTCCTTAAAACGTTCCAAGGCAGCATCAGCCTTCTTGCCAAACAATCCTGAGCCATCAAAAGGCAAGTCCATCAAAACAGACTGAACGTCTGCAGAGAACTCCGATGATTTAAGCCAGGCAGCCCTCCTAGTGGCCACGGAAGAGCCCATGACCCTCGCCACCGAATCAGCAGTGTCCAGACCACTCTGAATCACCTGTCTCGCAGCTGCTTGAGTGTCCGATATCACCTCCTGAAAATCCTTTCTGTCATCCTCAGGGATTTTCGGAATCAACTGTTTGACAGAATCCATCAAGGCATGGATATACCTTCCCATCAGACACGTTGCGTTGGTTGACTTTAACGCCATACTGGCTGAGGAGAAAACCTTCTTGGCAGTTTGATCCTGCTTTCTGGATTCTTTATCCCCAGGAACCTGTGGAAAAGCACCAGCAGATCTCTTCGAGCAGGCAGCCTGCACAACCAAACTCTCAGGTAGGGGATGTTTTTTTTTTTTTTTTAAAACCTTTATTGAGAAACAGGTATACGTACAAGCGCAGGCCTACAACCACAAGGGCCGGCCGCAAAATCAGGAGAATCAAAAGAGAACAACATCAATGTGTACGGGAGGATGAATACAGGATAGACGAGTAATGAAATCGTTACACAGTAAGCGCCAGGATAAGAAAGGTTTCATTTTATGATGTATAGAGGAGGCAGAAGCCATATCTACCCATGTGTCATGCAACATATTCAGAAAAAGAGGGGGGGGACGAGAGGGAAGCAGCCCCCTACGCAATCAAATCACCACAGTAGAGCAAAGCCCAGATACATCCAATGCCCATCAAAGGTTCAAAAATAAAGGACAAATCGTAGCAAACAAGTAAATGGGTCACCGCATAGACCGCCCTCCCGCCCCGAAAAAGGAGAAAGTGCAGACACTTACGAAACGAAGGAGAAAGAACAAAGGGACATAGCCCACCCCCTAGAAAGAAAGCAAAAAAGGGACCATAGAAGAAAACAAACTAAATTAACAAACACCCCCCCACCCTACATCACTGTAATGGCTATGGCCTATCCCACTAAACAGCGTGCCTGTCGCCCAGAGTCACCCGAAATATAGAAGAGAGAGAAAGGGTATAATAACGAAGGGAAAAAGGAGAAAGGGATAAAAGGAGAGGAAAAAGAGGGAAGAGAAGGAGAGGAGAGAAGAGAGGAGGGGAGCCAGCGATCGAAATACAGAACACCACCCCACCCGCAATAACGGATCACTAGTCGAGGTCAAAAAAGGAATACTGAGAAAAGCCTACATAAAGGATGAAGACAGGAACTGTCCAAATGATGAGGCACGGAGATGCCAATTAACAAAACAAAAGTCCCGCAGGCACCCAGGCACGATCATCCCTGTCCACTTCTATGAAAAGCAGAGCTGCCAGACCCCGCCACGGCCAGGAAACAGCATGATACAGTGGGTCCATACCAGTCAAGGAAAGCAAGTGGGATCTTCACGGAACACCGTCTCGGCGAACAAAAAGCAGCCAGGAAAACTCGGCAGCAGTCAGAATGCAGAAGTAACCCAAAGATCCACGTGGCCAAGCACAAAGTCCGGGCTGTCCAGCACAAAGCAAAGAAATCAGGATGTAGGAAATACTGCTGCATCGGCACCGGGTCCACTTGATCCCATGGAATCGAACACCCAGCCGGATATCCCAGCACAGCAGCTGGAGAAGTCTCAACAATACAAACTCGGGGAGACGACACCGCGTCACAAAATGGCCGAACAACCATGGCGGCGATCCGCAACTCCAAGTCCCGGCAGTGCAAGGACAGGTCGGTCCGCAGAGCACCCAGGGCGAACAAGACAGCACTCCGTGTAGGGGCCGCCCGAATCAAACGAGGTCTGGGGAGAACAAATGCAGCAACGTCCCTGTCTCCAGGAGGAAGACACTCCGAGGGGCCATCCGCCATCTTGTGCATATCGCCCGCCGCCTTTGTCGCATCCGCCGCCAAGCCCACCAGGAGTGCCGGAGGCCCCAGGACACACAGCCGATCCGCGGCGGATGGCGCTCGGCGGAGAAAGGAGAGTCACCAGAAGAACGGGCGTGCTCCCCACAACACTCGGGGGAGCCCTGCACCGGATCCCAGGCGGGACAATCAAGAGGAGTGGGCTTCTCACCCGAGGGGTGCCGGACAACGCGGCTTCTCTTCTTCGGGCCGGCAGGCAATCAGGCATGCGGGGTGTCCCACCATCGGGGGTGGGTCCGCTCCGGCGCTTCCGGCTCGCGGCTCTCAGGCTCCCACCATCGGGTCTCTTCAGCAGTTCCGGGCCGCCGGCACTCCGAACACCTCCGGGCAGACACAGCACTCGAGGCCCCGGCGTCAGGGCCGGGAAGGCCAGCAAGGTCACAAGGGCAGAACGCAGAAACCACTGCACGCCAGAGCCCCGGAAAAAGACGGTAAGTGAAGGCTCTTCCCAGATAACTAAATTCGGAACACCCCGATCAGGATTAAAGACAGGATAGGCGGCGGGGAGGAAGGGATCTCGGAGCGAGGCGTTTATGCGACTGTTCCGATCGCCATCTTGGCTCCTCCCCCAGGTAGGGGATGTGTTGATAAAATTTCAGGGTCCCCAGGTGCAACTCTGTATCTCCTCGCCACTGTTCTAGAAACTGCCGGAGCAGACAAAGGTTTCTTCCAAACCTCATAGATGGGCTCAGATAAGGCATCATTGAAGGGTAACATAGGTTCAATAACAGACGAGGGTGAATGAAGAACCTCAGTTAAAATATTTGGTTTATAATCAGCAGTGGGCAGAGTAATATTCAATAAACTCGCTGCTTTTTTTATAACGGTGTGATAAGGCACCACATCCTTCGATGGTACATTTGACACTGAAGTCAAGTCCCACTCAGGAGACAGTTCAAGCCCACTGGCCTCACCCAAGTCCTCAAAAGGATCCTCAGAATCCTGTAACTCCCCTTCTTCAGTATCTGAATATTGACATCTTTCCTCTTCCAGAAGTCTCTGAGCCTCTCTCCGAGATCTTTCCTTCACAATAGAAGCCAATGGATTCTGAATCGACTCCGATGGGGTTGGTGCCGGCGTCGAACCCGAAGTCGGATGAGGTCTTTTTATACGAGGTCGAGCAGAATCCTGCTTTGGAGTCGTAGGTATCGGCGTCGATGGGACCGGCGTCGACGGAGTCGGCGTCGTGCGCTTCGGCGTCGACGACACCGGTGGTGTCGGAAAATGCCAATGCGGTGGTATAGCCGGCATAAAAGGCATGAAGGGCGCAGGGGCATAAGCTTGGGGAACACCCAAGTTAAAAGCCATAGGGCCCGTGGGACCAACAGGTGCACCAGACGGGAACATTGCCCTGGAATAAACTCCAAACATGGCATTCAGGAACTGTGATGTATCCTGACCTGGAGTCGGAAAATCCGGATATGGACCTCTTGGTTGTTCCTGAGGAGGCGGAGTCGAAACGACGTCGACCTCTTCATCGAGTCCAGGAACCGGGGTCGACGAACCCGCAGGTACCGGAACCTCGACTTCACCAGCCCCCTGCTCCTCACCTTCATCCTCCTGACCAGAAGGATTGGATAGAACTGGAGAATGGACTTGCTTCTGAGACTCGGGCGAATTCGGATGCGAAGCCTCACCAACAGAGTTGTGATCCTCTGATTCCGAAACTTCCACTTCCTTACTCAGAAGTTTAACCTGGAACTTCGGGCTTGAACTAGAGTCCTTTTCTGAGTGATGACGTGACTCATGGCTCCTCTTCTTGTGTTTCTTCTTCGAAGACTTCGAAGTATGAGCCGAAGACGACTCCGAGCGTGCCCTCGAACGAGACCTCGACCTCGACCGCCGAGATCGAGACTTCGAAGACTTCTTAACTCTTTTATTCTTTAATTTTGCCACAAGGAGTTTCGTCTCCCTCTCCCGTAAAGCCTTTGGGGTCATCTTCTTGCAGCAAGGGCAATCTTCGACGTCATGGTCGGAACTCAGGCACCAAGCGCAGCACTCATGTGGGTCGGTAATAGACATTGTCTTGCCACATTTCCCGCAAGCCTTAAAACCAGTCTTCTTCGACGACATCTCGAAGAAATTAAAGATAGACACAGTAATAGAATAATAGTAACAAAGTTACTGTGAAGCTACAGTACGATCCCAGAAAACCGTTAGCGTCGACGACGCGGAAAAAAGGGAACTGATGACATCACGCCGGCGTGGGCCTATTATAGGCGTCGGTGACGTCAGCGGAGTCGCGAGCGGTGCCGTGCCTCTGTGACGTCCGGATCCACGTCGGCGCAAAGCTACAAAAAGAATTTCCGAATGTTGCTGACACAAGGGGATATTCACAAGGTGAGGAATCCACACGGCAGATGTATCTATCAGAAAGGGGAGGGAGTAACCCCTGCAGATTATCTGCAGCACCCATTTTTCTGATGTAATCTCGCGCCAGCGGGGGAGGTGGTGGCTGATCCTGCCACCCACCGGTGTGGGGTGCTCCCTGAAGCTCAGATTAGGAGGGTTTAGAGGCGTAAGCAGCGAAGGTGGAGGTGGATGGACCCGCCTGTTGGTACATGAAGCGCCTCTGCGGAAACCATGACCGTGGCCTCGCTGTGGCTGGTTCTTCACAGGCCTGTTGGAAGGGCGTGCCTGGGTGACTCAACCCTGGTTACAAAAGAAACGAAAACCAGGAGTGGCCGAGGCCTTAGAAGAAAGACCCAGGGACTTGCTCGTAGCCCTCGAGACTTTAAAGCGCTCCAGTGCATTGTCAACCTTGTCCCCAAACTAGCGGGTGCCATCAATGGGCATGTCCATGAGAGAAGTCTGGACATCGGGAGAGAACCCAGTCGAGCGTAACCAGACGTGGTGACGCAACACCACGGCCATAGAGATCGCCCTGCCCAGAAAGTCAGCGTTGTCTAACCCACTCCGGATGGCAAAATTAGCCACATCTTTTTCCTCAGCAATCTCCTGAGGAAGGGTAGCCTGCACCTCCTCAGGATACTGAGGCAACACCTGAGCAACGGTGGCCCACACCATGCGGGAGTAGCGGCCCAACAGGCAGGCGGTGTTCCCCAACAGGCAGGCGGTGTTCACCAACCGCAGCCCAAGACTGGCTGAGGAGAACAACCGCTTCCCAAACTAGTCCATCCTTTTAGAATCCTTATCCGGCGGGCCATGGGAAAGGCACTCTGCGACATCGAGGCCTGAATGACCAGGCTCTCAGGCGTAGGGTGAGTGGTCAAGAAAGCGGGGTCACCGGGCGCCGGTCGTTGGCGTTTGATGACGTGTTTATCCACCGGGGCCCACGTGGCGGGCCTCGACCAAGTGCCTAAGAGAACCTGTAAGGGCGTCATTAAAGGGCAGCAGCGGCTCCGCCGAAGTAGACGCTGTCTGGAGCACCTCGGTGAGGAGGTTGGTCTTGAGGGCCACCATGGGGAGGTCAAGATTGAGGGCCTCAGCAGCCCGACGGAGGATCATCATATAGGAGGCACCCTCCTCCATAGTAGGTGGGGAGAGGCAAACCCCGGGTCAGAAGAGACATTGTGGTCACCTGCATCCTCCAAGTCGTCCACCCAATCGAGTTCGGAGTCACATTGCTGAGCAAGCGTTTTCTCTGACCCTTCCCAGTCGTCGTTGCGGCGGCAGAGCCAGAGATGGGACAAACGGTGTCGGAAACGGCGCCATGAAAAACGCCGGCCTGGGCCAGACCGGCGCCGGCTCCCAATGCGGATCCCAGGCCGGAACAAAAGGGTCAGGGAACCGGGGCAAGGGTGGGATAAATGCCACCCTCGGCTCCAGCCCCGCCGCCCTCGGGTCCACCCCCGGCGCCGGGGCATTAGCCCAGGGTGGCGCCGGGGCTGGAGCCGAGGATGGTGCTGGGGCTGGAGCCGAGGGTGGCGCTGGGGCCAGAGCCAGCAACGCCGCACCTCATGGCACCAGTGCCGGAGCCAGCGGCGCAGGATCCTGTGGCGCCGGGGCTGCAGCCAATGGCGGAGCCGCCGGGCCAGCAGGATCTGGACACGGGTCCGCGGGGCCTGAAGGCGTGCCGGTGGGAGCCCGAAGCTTGTAAAGGCAGTCCAAAGCAGCAAGGAAATCCTGCACCTGTTCGGGAGTCGCCGACGGACCCGGTTGTGACAGGTAGACCGCAGAACTCTCCGGATACAGAGGAGCCGCAGGGGCGAGTCTCCTATCCCCCTCGTCTGCCTCTGAGGAGCGACAAGGGACGTTGGAGAGCGAACGCGCTTCTTCGACTTCTTTTTATGGCGACGCTTACCGGAATCCGAAGGCGAAGACTTGGAGTCTGAGGAGCGACATCTCCGGCCCCGCGAGAGGTCCCGGGAATGGCCCCAAGACTGGGAGCTACGACGCAATGAATGCTGGACCTCCAGCAACTTCCGACGCCGCTCCCTCAAGGACTTGGGGGCCATCTACCGACATGTTTCGATGACAGATCCCGCAGGACTTAAAGCCGGGCATCCCTAGGTGCACCAAGAGAAAAGTGGAGAGACAAAAGTCTCAAAATAGTGGTCAAAAAGAGACCAAGGGACGTGCTCAATCCGGATCTACGCTTACTGGTGTGGAAAAAGAAAGAACTGACATCAGCGCGAATGCGTGGTGCCTAAGTACTCTCCGTGACGTCATCTCGGTGCTGACGATGCCCATGACGGATGCGGAGCCACAGGACGACACCTACTGATGCGCAAGGGTACTGCTAAGCAAATCTTTCCGGATCCAGTCTGACGCCTGGGGATATTCTAAGGTAAGCAATCTATCACTAACGTGTCTCTTTCAGATGGAATCAGCGGCTCCTGGCTTCTGAAGTAGGGGACAGACGCTGGGACGACACCGACCTGGACAAGCGGACCAACAGCAATTTCATCTGGCGCTCCCGCCGGGACTGCAGTTTGAGGTGCTGACAACCGTCGCAGTCCGTAGAGTCATGGTGCTTGCCCAAACACCACATACAGATAGGGTGAGGGTCCGTCGCCGACATCTGACGTGCACAAGAAGTACACGTCTTGAAGCCTGAAGGCATTTGTACACTGTTCCTCAACGCAGAGTGTGAAAAGAAGGCCTGAAAACAGGCCAGGACACGATCTGGATCCGCTTTGCACATGGAAAACAGAAAAACTGACGACATCGCGCAGGGTGGGGCTTATGTGACCTCGCTGATGTCACGCCTGCGGACGACGTCAGGGCGGATTCACGTGATACCGCCCCCGGCATGCAGAGGTGCTGTGGCAAAGAAAAAGTTCCGGATCTAGTCTCACGTCTGGGGATAATTCTACATTAAGGAATCTGCAGCTAGAAGTCTCTATCAGATAGATCTGTACAGAGGATTCTGCTGCTGCCGAGGCTGCTGTCGGCCACAAAAGGAAGCCACCTTACCAAAACCATGGTACCTCTTATATCCAAACCCCTTGGTTTGGGACTGAAGACCCAATGATTTAGCAGTGGCTCTACTGTCTTTAAATCTCTGCAGCGCAGAATCAGCCTTTTTACCAAAAAGCTTGGATCTATCGAATGGTAGGTCAAGGAGAGTAGCCTGCACATCTGGCGAAAACCCAGAAGACCTGAGCCAGGAATGCCTCCTAGTGGCAATGAAAGAACCAATTACCCGGGCCATTGAATCAGCAGTATCCAGACCAGGCTGGATAACTTGACAAGCTGCAGCTGTATCCGCCAGCACTTCTAAAAAGGTGCCATGATCACTGTGCGGTAGCTTGAGAGCCAACTGCTAGACCGAATCCATTAAGGCGTGAATATACCTCCCGAACAAGCACCTAGCATTGGTGGACTTCAACGCCATACTAGAGGAAGAGAAGACCTTCTTGGAAGCCTGCTCCAATTTTTTAGAGTCTTTGTCTCCAGCAACCTGAGGAAAAGATCCTGCCAATTGTTTAGAACAGGAAGCCTGCACTACAAAACTTTCCGGTGAAGATGAGCTGAAAGAAAAGCAGGATCACCAGGAGCAGGCCTGTATCTCCTTGCCACAGACCTTGAAACAACAGGAGCATAAAGAGGCTCTCACCACACCTTTAGAATCGGCTCAGTCAAAGCCTCATTAAATGGCAAAAGAGGCTCAAACACAAAAGATGGGGAATGTAAAACTTCTGTAAGAATATTTGGTCTGAACTCAGCAATGGGCAGATGAAGGTCTAAAAGTTCAGCAGCCTTCCTAATAACAGCATGATATGGTGCCACATCATGAGAAGGAGAGGCCTTTGGAGATGAAAGCTCCCACTCTGGGGAAGTGTCTAGACCACTCGCCTCCTGAAGGCCCTCCAACTCATCAACAGACTCTTCAATTTCACCTTCTTCAGCTTACTCCTGCGGACATTCTTCCTCTTCCAACAGCCTTTGGGCTTCTCTTACTTACTGCAACTTCAGGACCGGCGTCAGCGGCGCCAAGCTTGGCGCCAGAGACGATGGAATAGCCTCTGATGTAGGCAACGGCGCTTATTGATGCTGAGAGGAAGAAGGTTCACCAAGAAGAGTGGCTCACTGGTCAGAGGAGGCAGACCTGGAAGCAGAGGTCAGCCCGGGACCAGGGTTCAATTCCCGGCTCAGCGGGGTCTTGAGTCCTAAAAAATGTCCATGGACTCGACAATTCTCGCTCCGGTGCCTACTCGATTCACGGGTTCACACTCTGCAACTCTGGGCAATAGCTTGCTTAATCTCCACAACGGCCCCTCGCGGCGGGATGCCTGGCTTTCACCTTGCGGATACCCTGCCGGGGTTATCTCACAGGGGAATACCAGGACGGGTTCCCTAAGCAAGCGCTTAGAAACCGCTCGGTGATTTGCGCTATATAAATTCCTGTACATTTACATTTACATTTACCAGATGGCGCCGGAGACTAAGAACATGGCGTCAAAAACCTCAGAGCCGAAAACTGCCAGGATGGCGCCGTTGGCATAATGGGCACGGAGGGTGCCTGGGCATATTGCGGAAGAATGCCCAAATTGAATTCAATCGGACCCACGGGGCCCGACGGTGCACCAATAGGTTTAGCTGCTCTGGCAAACGTGCTCTACATCGCATTAAGAAAATGCGAAGGATCCGACCCAAATCCAAGAAGAACAAGTTACTTACCTTCGGTAACGCTTTTTCTGGTGGATACAGTATCTGCCTGTGGATTCCTCACCTTGTGAATATCCTCCTGCGTCAGCAACGTTGGGAAAATTCTCTGCAGCTCGCCGGCGTGGACGACGTCATAGGAACGCACAACATCACGCGCGGCTCCGCTGACATCACCGACTCCATAATAGGCCTACGCCGGTGTGATGACATCAGTTCCACCCTTTTTTCCGTGCATTCGAGGCACACAGGCGGACCGACAACAATAGAAATATACACAGTACACACAGTACAAACTAGTCAAGGTAACACACATAGCGTGAATATAACATAGTAACATGTCCAAGAACACATTCTTTTTGAGGATAACATGAAATCTTAATACAATAGGAGATTTAAATAAGGACGGCTGATCCAGCAGGCAAAGAAAAGCCGACAAAGCCGAAAGATAACCTTTAACTGTAGCGACAGCAAACCCTTGCTGTGCTAAAGTAAGAGCAAATAAAAGTATATCTGACAAACGAGCCCTCAAAGGATCAATGGACTTCTCCCCACACCAAGACACAAATTTAGACCATCTGTATGAATAGATTGACTTGGTGGAGTCACGCCTGGCCGATAAAATGACATCCACCACATCATGTGGGAGAGAAAAGGAATTCAGGTTGCCGCGTCCAATCTCCAGGCATTAAGGTGTAAGGTCTGGAGGTGGGGGTGTAGAACCTGCCCCTCCATCTGAGAGAGGAGGTCTGCCCTGAGAGGGAGACGGAGTGGCGGGTGAGAGGAGAGGTGGAGAAGATCTGTATACCACACCCTTCTTGGCCAGTCCGGGGCGACCAATATGACTTGGGCCCGGTCTTGGCGAATCTTCCTCAGAACCCGAGGAATCAAGGGTATGGAGGAAACGAGTAAAGGAGCTGTGAGTCCCAACTCAACTGAAACGCATCGCCCAAGGCCCTCTGCATTGGAAATTGGAGACTGCAGAGTGACGGGCAGTGAGCATTCTCTTGAGTGGCGAACAGGTCCACCCGAGGAGTTCCCCACGTCCGAAAGACGTGACGAACCACCTCTGGATGAAGCCTCCACTCATGGTCGGCCGGGAACTGCCGACTGAGACTGTCTGCACGCACGTTCAGAACTCCGGCCAGATGATTAGCCATCAGACAAATCTGATGGTCCTGGACCCAGGACCAGAGACGCAGAACCTCTCTGCAGAGACACTGTGACCCCACTCCTCCCTGTTTGTTGACATATCACATCGTGGTGGTGTTGTCAGTCAGGACTTGAACCGACCCCCCGCGAAGGGAAGGGAGAAAGGCCTTGACTGCTAGACGTATTGCCCGCAACTCTAGAAGGTTGATGTGAAGCAACCTTTCCTCTGGAGACCAAAGACCCTTGATCTCCAGATCCTCCAGAAGAGCACCCCACCCTAGAGTGGATGTATCTGTGATCACCGTTGCAACCGATGGAGGTAGATGGAAAGGCTTTCCTTGAGACAGATTGCCTTCCACACCCCACCAGGATACATCCGCTGCAGCTTCTCTGGAGATCCTCACAGACTCCCTGAGATCTCCGTTGTGTTGATACCACTGCCTGCGGAGACACCACTGGAGTGCCCTCATGTGCCAGCGTGCATGGTTGACCAACAGAATGCAGGAAGCCATCAGACGGAGCAGGCGAAGGACCTTCAGGACTGGAACGACCGCTCCATTGTGAAATAAAGGAATCATTCCCTGTATGTCGAGAATCCTTTGAGGTGGAGGGAATGCTCGACATACAGTTGTGTCCAGTACCGCACCCATGAACAGGTTGCGCAGGGAAGGCACCAGGAGAGATTTGGGTACATTTATTGAAAAACCCAACCTGTACAACAACTGAGTTGTAACTTGCAGATGACGGAGCACTGTCTCTGGAGATTCTGCTTTGATCAACCAATCGTCCAGATACGGGAATACAGGTATCCCCGACCTTCTGAGATGTGCTGCCACCACAGCCATCACCTTGGTGAAAACTCGAGGTGCAGTAGTAAGACCAAACGGAAGGACCGTAAACTGGTAAAGTTGCGATCCCACCGTGAAACGGAGATACTTCCTGTGCGACTTCAGGATGGGGATGTGGAAATACGCATCCTGCAATTCGATCAACACCATCCAGTCCTCTTCCAGCAGCGCCTGAAGAACCTGAGCAAGGGTGAGCATCTTGAACTTCTCCTGTTTCAGGTAAAGGTACAAGATCCTATGGTCCAAGATTGGACGAAGCCTGCCATCTTTCTTGGGAATCAGGAAATACCGGGAGAAGCATCCCTGACCCCTTTCCTACTCCGGAACCACCTATATCGCACCCTTTCGTAACAGTGTCAGAACCTCCTCCTGTAGGAGAAGTAGGTGGTCCTCCACGCAAAATCCTTGGCAAGGAGGGTAATCTGGAGGAAATTCCCAAAAGGGAAGAGCATACCCATTCTCTACGAGATTGAGAACCCAAAGATCTGATGTAACCGATTCCCAATCCCGTAGAAAATGGGTAAGCCGACCCCCTACAGGACCCACATGATCCGGAATGGCGGATCTAGGGCTGCTTTGCTGATGATGGAGGGGGTTGGGAAACAGAGGAGGAAGAGGAGGAGGAGGCTGGACGTCCTCGAGGACGAGCTCTTTGTCTGCCCCTGTAGGATTTATATAGTGGATTTTGCTGTTGCTGCTGCTGTTGAACTTGACGGTAGGGTCGAAAGGACAAACGCCCAAAACCTCTAAACCTCTTAGTCGCAGAGCCTCTGGACTGCAGCCCCAAAGATCTGGCAGTAGCCCTACTGTCCTTAAATCTTTCTAAAGCTGCATCAGCTTTTTTGCCAAACAATCCAGTACCATCAAGTGGCAAATCCAACAAGGCTGCCTGAACGTCCGTAGAAAAGTCAGATGACTTCAGCCAAGCAGCCCTTCTAGAGGCAACAGAAGTTCCCATTATACAAGCAACAGAATCAGCAGTGTCAAGTCCACTTTGAATCACTTGACGTGCAGCCGCCTGTGTATCAGCCAACACCTCATCAAAATCCTTCCAGCTGTCCTCAGGAATTTTTGCAGCCAACTGCCGTACAGAGTCCATCAGAGCATGTATATATCTCCCCAAGAGACATGTGGCATTGGTCGATTTTAGAGCCATACTCACAGAAGAGAAAATCTTCTTCGCAGTCTGATCCTGCTTCTTGGACTCCTTATCCCCAGGCACTTGAGGGAAAGCACCAACAGACTTCTTCAAACAGGCTGCCTGTATAACCAGACTTTCAGGTAAAGGATGCAAGGATAGAAACTCAGGATCACCAGGAGCTACCCTATACCACCTTACAACACCCTTAGCCACTGCAGGAGCTGTAAGAGGTCTGTTACAAACTTCCAATATAGGCTCAGTCAAAGCCTCATTAAAAGGAAGCAATGGTTCTACAACCGAGGATGGTGAATGAAGAACCTCAGTCAATATATTAGCCTTGAATTCAGCTGTATGCAAAATCAAATTTAAAAGAGCCGCAGCCTTTTGAATGACCACATGGTCTGGTGCAACATCCTTTGAAGGGGCATCAGAAACAGAGGACAGCTCCCATTCAGGGGAAAGCTCTAAGCCACTAGCTTCTCTCAAATCATCAAAATAGTCCTCCTCAAGTTCACCTTCTTCCATCTCAGCCTCAGCCTCTCTAAATCTCTGCTCCTCTATAAGACGCTGAGCTTCCCGCCTCGATCTTTCCTTCATTTGCCGCGCCGTCGGATCCGTGACCGACTCCGACGGAGCCGGAGCCGGCGTCGAGACTGAATCTGAAAGCCCAAACTGCTGCTCACAAGGTCGAGTCGGAGCCGGCGTCGATGGAATCGGCGTCGACGACTTCGGCGGCGCTGGGAAATGCCAAGGCGAAGCCTGCGCCGGCATAAATGGCATAAAGGGAGCTGGAGCGTAGGAGTGCGGAACTCCTAAACTATATGCCAAACGACCCATGGGACCCGTAGGTGCACCAGAGGGGTACAAAGCTCTCAAGTAAACTCCATACATTGCATTTAAAAACGAAGTAGGGTCTTGACCTGGAGCTGGGAAGGGCGCGTAAGAACCCACAGGATGCCCTCTCGGAGGTTCTGGATTCGCCTCCTCTTCCACAGGCGGATTAACTGGAGTCACCGAGCCCTTTTGTAAAGGAGCCTCCTCTTCCTCTCGAGCAGGGGACAGCGCCGTAGAGGGAACCAACACCGGAGCCGGAGAATGTACCGGCGACTCCAAGGGCGAGGCATCACCTTCTGGATCACCAAGCGAAGGAGACACCTCATCTTTTCTATGTCTCCTCTTAGGCGACTTCGGCCTCGACTCCGAATCCTTACCGGGATGATGATGATGATGAGATCCATGCCTCCGCTTCTTATGCTTTTTCTTCGCTGACCTCGAAGCATGATCAGAAGACGACTTCAAAGGCGACGCCGTACGGGACCTCGACCTCGACTTTGACTTCGACTTCGACGTCGCCCTCGAACGCGATCTCGAAGTCTTATTCTCATTTCTACCTTTCAACTTCGCCACCAGAAGTTTTGCTTCCCTCTCTCGAAGAGCCTTCGGGTTCATCTTCTTACATGAAGAAAAGCCTTTGACATCGTGGTTCGAACTCAGGCACCAGATACAATCTTCATGCGGGTCCGTTATCGACATCATCTTGCCGCAATCCCCACAAGGCTTGAACCCGGTCTTCTTAGTCGACATCCTCAACGAGAAACAAAGAAGCAAGAAGCAAAAAACCAAACAGAGAAAAACAGCAACAAAGTTACCAACAGCTACAGAGGTTTCCCGAAACCGTTAGCGTCGACAACGCGGAAAAAAGGGAACTGATGTCATCACGCCGGCGTAGGCCTATTATGGAGTTGGTGACGTCAGCGGAGCCGCGCGCGATGTTGTGCGTTCCTGTGACGTCGTCCACGCCGGTGAGCTACAAAGAATTTTCCGAACGTTGCTGACGCAGGGGGATATTCATAAGGTGAGGAATCCACTGGCAGATGTATTCATCAGAAAGGGTGGCTAAGGTGCTGAGTCTGCATCCACTCGAGGCCGAGTAGGCGTCGGGGTCAACTGACCCAAAGCAGGTGAGGTCGCAGGCACAGGAGAAGACATCCTAGGCTCCTGAGAATCTCTTGGCGCCGGAGATAACCTTTGCGCTGGAGAACCCTTCAGCATCGGTGACTGCGCCGGAGAACCCCTCGGTGTCGGAGAGTGAGCCAGAGTCTCTTGAGGAGAAGAAGGCGACATGAAATCTTTAAAGCGACGTCATGAAGCCGGAGATCTCAAAGCTCTATCCTTCGATGAAGACGTCGGTAACTGTGCCTTCTCTTCTTCTTATGTTTCGTAGACTTTGGAGTATGCGAAGTTGACAACTTCGATTTTGACTTTGACCTCTTTCGGCCTCTCTTCTCCTTTCTTGGCTTTGCCATAAAAACTTCAGCCTCAATTTCGTTCAAAGCCTTCGGATTCATCTTCCGACAATTGGAGGAGCCTCCGCTGTGGTGGTCCGAAGAAAGACACCACAAACAGTTTTCATGGGGGTTAGTGATAGACATATGACCCCCACACACTCTGCAAGGCTTAAAACCCAACTTCTTAGATGTAGCCATAGCACTGCTACACCAAGGGGAACAGCATAAAACCGTTGACGGCGTGGAAAAAAGGGAACTGACAGCAGCACGCAACAAGGTCTTCTTGTGGCTCTGGTGACATCATACAGAGTCGCAGGTGGAGCCGTGCCATTATGACCTCCTCGTAGATGTGGGAGAGCTAGAAAAAAGTTTCTGTGGAATGCTGGTGTGGGTAATTCAAAAGGTTAGGAATCCATAGGCAGATGTACACATCAGAAATTTGCAAGTATATCTAGGTTGGGATTAGAACAGTAAGCCTGATCTAGAGCTTGGAGCTCAGACTCCAAGTGCCAAGTGCCTTGGAGTGTCCCTATTGGCCCGGAAGACTACGGCCTGTTTTGAGATGCATACCTCTCTCATCACCACCTTGAACGATTCCCAGAGAACCAAGGGAGATTTCACTGAGCCGGTGTTGAGCTCAAAGAAGTCAGCAGTCTCCAAAAGTTCAGGAAAAAGTCAGGGTCATCGAGATTGGGGCCATAAATGGCAGCTAGGATTAGAGGTTGGGAATAGAGCGTGCCCATTAGTATGACATATCTGCCAGCAGTCGGTGTGTGTATGATCAGCATGCCACAGTAAGCCACCTCTGATTAGAATAGTGACCCATCTGGCATAGTTTGAGTATGCAGACAAGTAGGACTCCCCCCAATGGCGGGCTTTAAGCCTAGCCGCATAGGCGGAGGCAAGATGTATTTCCGGTAGGAAACATATGTCGGTGTTATGTCTGGCTAAGTAGGCATGGATAAGCCTGGATTACGGTGGTCATTGATACCTCTGATGTTCCAGATAATACATGTTACCTCAGCCATACTAATGGGTTGTTATAAGTATAGATGTACGGCTGGTGTTGTGTCAACCGCCATCCAAGCGGAGGTCTCTCTCTGTCTTTTGTGGTGTTGTCAGTTATGACAATGGATTCCACCTACTGAACAGTTAGAAGGAAAATACCCCATAACAGAGGGGTGAATTCCCATCTCCTGTCTACATCTACCCTAACCTTCCCACCTCTCATACCAACCCCCCAATCAGGTTGAGATACATTCCCCCACCACCCCAAGCAACAAAAACATTTGAAATAGGTAACAAGTGGGATTCATCCCGGGTGGGAGCAAGGGCTCAGCAAGGGCTCAGCCAGGCCATCCCCAGTCCGAGGGCGCGGTGACCGTGGGATAGTGTACGACAATCGCTATAGGCCCAATAGACACATCCTTGGTCACCTGTGAATGCAATGAAACACCAATATAGCTGGGAACAAGTAACGATAGACACAAAACATCCCAGTGTTCATGCCCCCTCGAGGACAGCAAAGACAGTAAAAGAAAGGAGGCTAATCATTATCACTCAGAAGGTCATTCTCACCCTCTAGTGGTAAAGTACGTGAGCGGGCTTTGTTCAGTTGTTTGGCCTAGGGTGTAGCCACCTTGGGGTCCATGAAGTAGCGGGGTTTGCCCTCTGTATCAATTCGCAACTTGGCCGGGTACAGGAGAACATATGTGATGTTGAGTTGCTGCAACAGCTGCTTCGCCGGTAAGAAGTCTCTTCTGGCATTTTGGACACTTGGTGTGAAGTCTGGATAGAAAGCTAGGGTGTTGCCCTGATTCCTTACTTCCTTCATCTCTGTCGCTTTCCGAAGGATGACATTGTGGTCGCAATAATTTAGGATGCGGGCGATGATTGTTCTTGCCGCAGCTCCAGGAGGAGGCCAAGGCCCCAGGGAACAGTAGACTCGTTCAACTATGAAGCATTTGTAGGAGAGCAGGGTCTGAGTCCTATGGCCACCCCCACTTTTTGCTGTGATTCTCTGTTTTTTTTTTACTTTAGTGTGGCTGTGGGCATGCTAATCAGACCCACAGCCCAGGTCAGTCAGTCAAACACTTTTATTCGATTTTTAAAAAATCATAAAAAGACACAGGATACATTTCAAGGGTTACACGTACAAAAAAAGTTAAATAACACAGAGAGAATATTTACATAATATGTACATAATAATTCATAGTTCATAGCAGCTGAATGTAAAGTGACATGAGCGCAAGCAGTTCCTCTATACAAAGAATAGATAGATAAAAAAATTAAAAAATTTCGTTGATAATCAATCCGTTATTACATTTTCTGCGCTTTTTATTGATGCGTACTCCTGCTGCTAAAAAACTTGCAACATGAAAAGTGACGTGTGCATTGTGCAAAAGTTGCAGGAATAAGAGCGCTGGCTTCACCTGTAAGAAGCGGGCCTCTCTAAGGATGGGGACAAGATATTTCCTTCTGATTTTACCATAGTGATCGCAGAACATAATAAAATGTAAGGTGTCCTGGGGTGAGAAGTTATCACAATCACATGGTTTATTGTTTTCCGGCGTCTCCCATCTATAGTATGAGCCCAATAAAAAGTGAATTAGATTCAACCGAAATCTAATTAAAAGAAAGCGGTGGAAAGAGTTGTTTACAAATATCAGGTAGGGTTCTGGGCCTGGGACGGTTTTCAATCTGAAATTCCTTCTCACTGTAAATTTCATAAGTTCAGTTTCCTCTCGCTCTGAAATAAAAAGGTTCAGCAGTGAATCCTTAACTATTTTAACGTCCGCTTTGGTTATGCTCATAGGTGAGTAAAAAAGGTCAATGCGTCCCACCTTTGCTAACATATTTTTTACATACAGCATCCAGGGGATCTTAAGGACTCCATCCAAATTTAAACAATCTTCTAGAATTTTATGATTTAAAGAGATCTCTTCATTTAACCAGGTTTTGAGCCAAATAGTAACCGGGGCAGATTTTATCACATCAGAGACATACCCAACTCCCAGTTCTGAGTGGGTGGAGAAAGTAGGGGTAGACTGAGGGACAGAAAGCAATGATCTTAAAAACCTGTTTTCTGCCCTTTGAGTGGGGACAGGCTCTATGTATCCCCAGATTGAGGCCCCGTAATTAGCGATTGCGATGCTCTTTGCATTATATACTTTGAGGATCGCGCTCGTCGGTCTTGAACCCAGTTTTCTGGCAAAATTCAGGATGGCTCCTGTCGATCTGCTTAGTGCATTGGATTTTGCCTTAAGTTGGGGACCCCACGTACCTTTATCGTCAAATAGGACGCCCAAGTAGGTAAAAGAGGGAACCCTCTGGACCTCCTTACCTAGACAGACCATGGTTATTGGTCTCCTCTTTATCCCTTTTATTCCCATGATCATGACGTGAGATTTTTGTGTATTCACAGCCCAGGTGTTCTCTCTCTAAATTGATACCATTTTCTTTAGGTACATACCTGATTGGGTATTGGGTTACCTTTGTGAGCCCCTGTATAGTGTACCGTAGGTACCCAGGGCATAGGTGCATCCAAGGCCTACCAGGGGCTGCAGCATGTATTATGCCACCCCTGGCTGGCCATTCAAACTGATACCACAGGCTGATCACTCAGCTTGGGTAAGGTGGTGTAATCACCCCTTACTTAGATATAGTATAGCTATATCTACCTTATCTACAGACACATAGTAACCTATAAGTCATTCCTATGGCAGCCTTAACAATCCTGGAGGCAGGGTGCTTGGTTTTATGTGGGAGGGTACCCTAGCATGAGCTGAGCCCCTCTGCAGCTTTTGGAACCATGTCCTTATAGCTGTTCTATGATATAGCCATACCATATACTCTTAAGTGCATTATAATCCTTGCGGTTAATGCTGGCTTTATCAAAACATGTCGTGTAAGGTGTCAAACACTTTGGAATACTACCCACCCCCCGCCAATTCTGGCGGCGGCGGTAGCATTCCACCCTTCTAAAGGGAAAAGACATGTATGTTACTGCTTTACCCGGTTAAAGTTAAACAGAGCCTCAGCATCAAAAAATGGATGCTGCTGCCAAAGACACGAGTCTGACCTCCTGCAGCTGGGGGAAACTCCAGCAAGGGAGGACTGCACAATAGATTTCCTGTCGAGGGAGGTCCTAGCACCTCCCCAAAGAACAAGTTACTTACCTTCGGTAACGCTTTTTCTGGTAGATACAATATCTGCCTGTGGATTCCTCACCTTGTGAATATCCCCCTGCGTCAGCAACGTTCGGAATTTTTCTCCGTAGCACGCCGGCGTGGACGACGTCACAGGAGCACGGCATCGCGCGCAACTCCGACTGACATCACCGACTCCTTATTAGACCCACGTCGGCGTGATGACGTCAGTTCCACCCTTTTTTCCGTGCCTTCGAGGCACCCGGACGGACCAACGACAGCAAATATACAAATACACAATGTACACAGTACATACAAATCAAAATTGCACACAAAGTGCGCAGTAAAATTAGCAGAATAGCAGAAAATATACACACATAAAACCAGGTATAGCAGAGTGGACAACGGGGAGGCGGGTGGGCATGTGAGGAATCCACAGGCAGATATTGTATCTACCAGAAAAAGCGTTACCGAAGGTAAGTAACTTGTTCTTTGGGGAGGTGCTAGGACCTCCCTCGACAGGAAATCTAATGTTCTTCTAATAGATGCATCTGCCGTGTGGATTCCTCACCTTTTGAATAGAGTCCCACAGCAGTCCCCACTCCCGGAGGAGGGTGTCCACTCTGCTACAACAGGAAATCTTGGAGGACAGAACGCGTGAAGTGGCCATCCCTCCTCACCTCGGAATCCAAACAGTAGTGCTTCGCGAAAGGGTGGAGGGAGGCCCAAGTCGCAGCTCTGCAAATGTCCTCAACAGGTACACCTCTAGACAAAGCAGATGTTGCAGACTTTGCTCTAGTTGAATGTGCTCTAATATCCTCAGGAGGGTCCTTACCCGCTAAGGAGTAGCAAATCTTGATGCACAGGATTATCCACCTGGAAAGTGTGCGCTTGTGCACCGCTCTGCCCTTCTTACAGCCAGCAAAACCAATAAACAGCTGGTCGTCCATCCGGAAGTCTTTAGTTCTGTCCAGATAAAAAGACACCGCCCTCTTAGGGTCCAGACGGTGCAGTCTCTCTTCCTCCTTAGAAGGGTGAGGGGGAGGATAGAAGGTAGGAAGGGTAATGGACTGTCCTAGATGGAAGGGAGTTACCACCTTAGGCAGAAAAGCAGCCCTGGTCCTAAGAACCATTCTTTCAGCATGAATGGTCAGGAATGGGGGCTTAGAACTAAGAGCCTGAAGCTCACTCACCCTCCTTCCCGAGGTGATTGCAACCAAGAAGACCGTTTTAAAAGAAAGAAGTCTCATGGGACACTTGTGCAAGGGTTCAAAGGGAGAACCCATCAAATAGGTCAGCACAAGATTCAAATCCCAATGAGGAACAACAAAAGGAGTAGGAGGGAATCTATTAGTGAGTCCCTTCAAAAATCTTAAAACCACAGGAGACTTAAAAAGAGAAGGCTGATCCGGCAAACAGAGAAATACCGACAAAGCCGAAAGATACCCCTTGACCGTGGCAACAGCAAATCCTTGCTGCGCCAGAGAAAGAGCAAACTGCAAAATGTCAGACAAATGAGCCTTCAAAGGGTCAACATCCCTCTCCCCACACCAAGAGACAAATTTAGACCACCTATACGAATAAATGGACTTAGTGGAGTCACGCCTGGCAGAAAGAATGACATCCACCACATCGTGAGGGAGAGAAAAAGAATTCAAGTTGCCCCGTTCAATCTCCAGGCATGAAGGTGTAATGTCTGGAGGTGGGGGTGTAGAACCTGCCCCTCCATCTGAGAGAGGAGGTCTGCCCTGTGAGGGAGACGGAGCGGCGGGTGGGAGGAGAGGTGGAAAAGGTCTGTGTACCACACCCTTCTTGGCCAATCCGGGGCGACCAATATGACTTGGGCCCGGTCCTGGCGAATCTTCCTCAGAACCCGAGGAATCAAGGGTATGGGAGGAAACGCGTAAAGGAGTTGATTTCCCCAACTCAACTGAAACGCGTCCCCCAAAGCTCCTTGCATCGGAAACTGGAGACTGCAGAATGACGGGCAGTGAGCATTCTCGTGAGTGGCAAACAGGTCCACCAGAGGAGTCCCCCACATCTGAAAAATGTCGTGAACCACCTCCGGGTGAAGCCTCCACTCGTGGTCAGCCGAGAACTGCCGACTGAGACTGTCTGCACGAACGTTCAGAACTCCGGCCAGATGATTTGCCATCAGACAAATCTGGTGATCCTGAACCCAGGACCAGAGATGCAGAGCCTCTCTGCAAAGACACTGCGACCCTACACCTCCCTGCTTGTTGATGTACCACATCGCGGTCGTGTTGTCCGTCAGGACCTGAACCGACTGACCGCGAAGGGAAGGGAGGAAGGCCTTGAGCGCCAGACGTATCGCCCGCAATTCCAAAAGGTTGATTTGAAGCAACCTTTCCTCTGGAGACCAAAGACCTTTGACCTCCAGGTCCCCCAGATGAGCACCCCACCCGAGAGTGGATGCATCCATTATTACTGTGGCCACTGATGGAGGAAGTTGAAAAGGCTTTCCTTGTGACAGATTGCCTTCCACGCTCCACCAAGACAGATCCGCTGCAGTTTCTCTGGAGATCCTCACTGACTTCCTGAGATCTCCGTTGTGCTGATACCACTGCCTGCGGAGGCACCACTGGAGTGCCCTCATGTGTCAGCGTGCATGATTGACCAACAGAATGCAAGAAGCCATCAGACCGAGCAGACGTAGGACCTTCAGGACTGGAGCAACCGCTCCATTGTAGAATAAAGGAATCATCTCTTGTATGTCGTGAATCCTTTGAGGTGGAGGGAATGCACGACATACAGTAGTGTCCAGTACCACACCTATGAACAGGTTGCGCTGGGAGGGCACCAGGTGAGACTTGGGTACATTTATCGAAAAACCCAACCTGTGCAACAACTGAGTTGTCTCTTGCAGATGATGAAGCACATTCTCCGGCGACTCCGCTTTTATCAGCCAGTCGTCTTGATAGGGGAACACAGGAATCCCCGATCTTCTGAGATGCGCAGCCACCACCGCCATCACCTTGGTGAAAACTCGAGGCGCAGAAGTAAGCCCAAAAGGAAGGACCGCAAACTGGTAGTGTTGCGATCCCACCGTAAAACGGAGATACTTTCTGTGCGACTTCAGAATGGGAATGGGAAAATACGCATCCTGTAAGTCGATCAACACATCCAGTCTTCTTCCATCAGCGCTTGAAGAACCTGTGCAAGTGTGAGCATTTTGAACTTTTCCTGCTTGAGATAGAGGTTCAAAATCCTGAGGTCTAGGATTGGCCGAAGCCTGCTATCCTTCTTGGGTATCAGGAAGTACCGGGAGTAGCACCCCTGACCCCTCTCTTGCTCCGGAACCACCTCTATCGCACCCTTTCTGAACAGTGCCAGGACTTCTTCCTGCAGGAGAAGAAGGTGGTCCTCCGAACAATAATCTTGGCAAGGAGGGTAATTGGGAGGGAACTCCTGAAAAGGAAGTGCATACCCATTTTCTACGAGATTGAGAACCCAAAGATCTGATGTAACCGATTCCCAATCCCGTAGAAAATGAGTAAGCCGACCCCCTACCGGACCCGCATGATCCAGAATGGTGGATCCAGGGCTGCTTTGCTGATGTAGGTGGGGGGTGGGTATTATTGGAGGAAGTAGAGGAAGAGGAGACTTGACGTCCACGTCCATGACCCTTCTGTCTACCTCTATAAGACTTGTACAGAGGGTTCTGTTGGTGCTGCTGTTGTTGCTGGCCTTGTCTGAAGGGACGAAAGGAGGATCTATCAAATCCTCTAAACTTCTTAGTGGTAGAACCTCTTGCCTGGAGACCCAAAGATCTTGCAGTAGCCCGGCTATCTTTGAATCTTTCCAAAGCCACATCCGCCTTCTTCCCAAAAAGGCCTGTCCCATCAAAAGGCAAGTCCATCAAAGTGGATTGAATGTCTGCTGAAAAATCAGAAGATTTTAACCATGCAGCCCTTCTGGTGGCAACAGTAGAACCCATAATTCTGGCAACAGAGTCCGCCGTATCCATGCCACTCTGAATGACTAAACGGGCTGCAGCTTGAGTGTCGGAGACCACCTCATTAAAGTGTTTCCTATCATCCTCAGGAAGCTTAGATGACAGTTGCTTCACAGAGTCCATCAAAGCATGTACATACCTCCCTAGCAGACAAGTAGCATTAGTAGATTTCAAAGCCATGCTACTTGATGAGAAAATCTTTTTAGCAGATTGGTCCAATTTCTTTGAGTCTTTGTCTGCTGGTACTTGAGGAAATGAACCTGCCGACCTGTTGGAACAAGCGGCCTGTACTACCAAGCTCTCAGGAGAAGGATGTGAAGAGAGGAACTCGGGGTAACCAGGGCCCACTCTGTAACGTCTCGCTACAGATCTGGAAACCGCAGGAGCAGTTAAAGGTCTTTTCCAAACCTCCGTTATCGGTTCAGTCAAAGCCTCAGTAAATGGAAGTGTAGGCTCAATAATGGATGAGGGTGAATGTAAAACCTCTGTAAGAATATTAGGTTTGTATTCAACAGTAGGTAAGGTTAGATTAAGTAGATCTGCAGCTTTTCTAATTACAATGTGGTAAGGCGCCACGTCCTTTGATGGAGCATCAGAAACTGATGGCAAACCCCACTCAGGAGAAAGTTCTAGGCCACTGGCACTATGAAGGTCGTCAAAACAGTCTCCCTGATCCAGAAGTTCACCTTCCTCTACTTCAGGATCATCGTACTCCTTTTCTTCCAAAAGACGCTGAGTTCTGCGTCTCGACCATTCCATACGAATCGAAGTCGACGGATCCGGTAACGACTCCGATGGAGCCGGATCCGACGTCGAGCGAGGAGCTGGAGCAGCAGGAAGATGAGACTCACGAATCGGCGTGGCACTTCGATTGGATTCACGAGGTCGATCCGGAGCCGGCGAAGCCGTATGCGGAATCAATGACCTCGGCGGAGCCGTACCGAGCCAAGGTGTATAAGGCGCCGGCATAAACGGCATAAAGGGAGCCGGGGCGTAAGATTGATGAATGCCCAAGTTGAAAGACAATGGACCCACGGGACCAACTGGTGCGCCGGTGGGGTACATACCTCTAGCATAGACCCCAAACATCGCATTAAGAAAATGTGAGGGGTCTTGTCCTGGACCAGGAAAGGGAGGATACGAACCAACCGGTTGTTCCAGAGGAGGTTGTTCCGGCATCGCCTCATCCTGGCCTTCAAGATTTACAGGGATTTCCACCGGAGTCTGAGCTCGAGGAACTTCTTCTTCAATCTCATGATCCGAAGAGTGACATGATTCCGGATCAGGTTCTTGTTCCGGAGTCGGGGAACCTTGAAGAGATTGTAAAGGAGAAGGAGAAACGTAGTCCTTATGATGTCTTCGAGATTTTTTCTTTGAATCCGAAGAATCTTTACCAGAATGATGTCTCGAGCTATGTTTTCTCCTCTTGTGCTTCTTCCTCGAGGAGCCCGAAGCATGACCCGAAGCTGACTTGGATCCAGACCTCGATCTTTCTCTAGACCTCGACCTTACTCTGGATCTCGACCTCAAAGCTGACTTCGATCTCGACTTCGATCTCGACTTCTGTCTCGACTTCGAGCGTCTCGACGTCGACCTCGATGATCTATCAGCTTCTCTTCCTTTTACTTTCGCTAGAAGAAGTTTAGCTTCACGTTCGCGCAAGGCCTTAGGATTCATTTTGAAGCAGGATCGACAGTTTTTAACGTCATGGCCTGATCCAAGACACCACAAACAATCACCATGTGGATCGGTGATCGCCATCATGCGAGCAAATGACCCTCCACGGTTTGAACCCTGTCTTCCTCGACGACAATCTCGACGGAGAAGGAACAATCAAAGATGAAATAGTAACACGAAAACAGTAGAAGATATTAAGTATCGCAGAAGATCCCAGAAACTGTTGGCGTCGACGACGCGGAAAAAAGGGAACTGACGTCATCACGCCGACGTGGGTCTAATAAGGAGTCGGTGACGTCAGTCGGAGTCGCGGGCGATGCCGTGCTCCTGTGACGTCGTCCACGCCGGCGTGCTACGAAGGAAAATTCCGAACGTTGCTGACGCAAGGGGGATATTCACAAGGTGAGGAATCCACACGGCAGATGTATCTATCAGAACAATCTGTAGTGTATTGGGGCAGGGTGGGTTGAATGGAAAGATGCTTTTCCAGACACTGCCTGGGGCACACAAGGTGCTCCATGCATAGCCCGGTTCAAACCAATTGCTGGGGCACTCCAGCCCCACTCTGGCGTGAAACTGGACAAAGGGAAAGGGGTGCAACCACCCCATTCTCAGGTCCACCCATAGGAGGGACCTAGCAAGTAATCCAGCCCATTTTCTTAGTATAAAGATAGGGGCTGTGTCCCCAGTACTTTAGATTATCCTGGAACAAAACTCTGAAATGAAACTCTTGGACCTTCGACGTTCTATTTCTACTAGAAGACTGAAGACATCTCCCTTGTGGTCAAGGAGTGACCACCCTGTGCAAACAGGCACCACCAGTAACTTGCTGGTCTGCTTTGTTGATGCTCCCGATGGATCCCAAAGACTCAGCGACTCAGAAACTGGACTCTCTGATTTCTCTGACTCCGACCCACATCCACAGCAAAGCTGAGACCCGTGGCGGACATGAGAGACATGGGACCGGACACCCTGGACATCCTGCATTTTGCTAACAGTGCAACTACCAAGGCACCCTTGCAGTTGTGCATTGGGGTACAAGAAGCCCTAGACCCAAGAGCCATTTGCACTGAAGCTCAGCCCTCCACACTCCACGAGTGCCTCCTGGGGCCCGCTCTTGCATTTCAGCTCAATGCATAATCCCGGTTGCTAGCCCGTTGGCTAATGAGCCCCCTGAAGACAAACCTTTGAAACCAAACTGCTTTCATGGTTGCTCCAGGCTTGCTCCACCTTCCCTGCAAAGGAGAAGCTCCCCAGACCTTGCTGGTCTGACTCAAAGCCAATCTTCACTTCCTGTGTGGATTGCGTTTGTCAAGGCTTGTTGGGTCCAGTCCAGATACCAACACCGCAGTAAACTAGATCCTTTGTGGGACAGCTCAAATCCAGCTCCTGGTTGTCGTCGACACCCCTGGTCCTCATGGCTGCAGAGACAAACTTCACCTCTTCACCTGATTTCATCGCGACATCGCCTGGTTCCTTCCTGGTCACTTGCTAGTGACCCAGACTCTGTCCCCTCTGCTTTCAGGTTCTTCAGTTCTTTGATTCACCCTTGGATCCACCAGGACACTCTTCCTTTGGCCGCCTGCAGCACTTCTTTTGCAGATCTCCATTGAAAGCATTGGCAAATCCCGACACGAAAAGACACCTATGCACCCAGCTTCCCGGGGTGAGGTAACTCGAGTACTCCGGTGCTCCAGTGGGTATTGACTATCCAAGTGTTCTAGTTTAAAGGGGTTTTGTCGTAGTCCATCCGGAAGTGCCCTAAAACAGGAACTTTGTAACTTCTTCGTTCTCCATTATAAGTCAAAGGTAACTCACGCCTGTGTTCCCACACTGCACGCGTCTCCCGTGGGTCTCCTACTGCCTAACCTTTGGTTGTTTAGTGTAGCCCCAGCGATTCCCTAGACCCTAGGCCTATTCACTATTCCTGAAGTGGTTCTTATACCACTTACTTAGTATATGGTTTGTGAGGCCCCTAGGGCAAAACTGTATTTGTGCAACTTATCGTATGCTAATTGAGTAACTTGTGATGTACTTTGATCTCTGACCTCATAAAGAGTGCAGAGGGGTTGTGTTAGAAATAAGTACATATATATTTGATATATACCTTGTGTGGTGCCCTTTAATTTGGTATTCAAGGGATTATAATTGGTAAAACAGCTTGCTTTACATGCTCTCTGAAGTCTTAGCCTATGACTGCTGGTCCATGCTACCACAGGATAGCTTGTCTATAAGGTTGACTTTACAACCACCATCAATAAGGGTCGTTTAGACTGCTGAAAGATGCCCACTAGAATAGAGGACATCATATGCCAGGCTAACTTCTCACATTGTTGTGCAGCGGATGGGATACGAGCTTGCTGTTGTTTTACCATATAATCTTAAGATATCATTTAAAAGATCACATTAAGGTACCTGTAGGTACATATAAATCAAGTTCTTATAATACTTTAAGTTCTACTGAACTTAGCAGTTGTAGAGAAAAGGGCTTAGCACACCCTGACTACAACTCTTAGAGAGGTTCTAGTAGGAAACCATTTAGTGTAGGTCGGTGCACACACCACACCTCACTAGAAAATGTCCTTGGGAGCAGGCCCTAGTGGACCTCTTCCATAAGAAACCCAGAGGGTGCCTACTAAGTATGACTTATTCACTTTTAATGAACTTAGAAGCCTGTGTGCAGTCAGAAGATTGAGACAAGTCCAACCTTTAACCACCTGGCAGATATCTTAGTGGCCCATGTTACAGAGAATGCATCAGACACAGATAACTAAGGTAGTAGAGAGGGGGGCCATCCATCCACAGAAGAGAATGTTGGTGAAGATCGAGCACTATCTGATGAGGAGGTGGATGCTGATCAGGAGGAGGTTGATGAACCTATCCTGGGCAACACAGAACTATCTGGGGGTGGATAGGGCCTTGGTGGGCCCCCTCCTAACCTACCAAGTAGGCCTACCCATAGGCACAGAAGGCACAGGTCACTGTCCAGTGGCTCTGAGCATTCTGATGTCTCCGTAGGGTCTGATGCCTCTGCTCTAAGAAGGATAACTCCCCTTGAGAGGAGAGAGCATAAAGCTAGGATGAAGGAAGTAAATCTTAGGTTCAAGAGGCAAGAAATTGCCCTTGCAAAAGAGACCCTGGCTCTTGAAAGAGAGAAAAGGTTAAGTGGGTTAGCACCCACTGGTGGCAGCAATATTCCTAGAGATAGGGAAAGGCCCCATGACCATAGAAACCTGAATAAGATTGTCCCTCCCTATCAGGTTGGGTATGACATCCAAGTCCACCCACTAACAAACCCAACTCCGTGCCCGAAGGCCGCAGGGACAGCCAATTATGTGTGCGCTGAAGGGTGGTCTTCTTCACAGGTTGCATCCTTCCTTCAAATCGTGGGGCTCCCCAGCGCACAAGCTCTCATGCAGTCGGAAGTTCCCGGCATGCTATGCAGCCCCCGGGCTCAGCGTATGCAGCAGTTTGCTGTGTTTTTATTCTCTTTTTGGTTTCTTCCTCTGTCTCCAGCACATATGTGGCAATCCCCCACCTCAAGGCAGGACCGAAGGAAAGTGTTTCTGGGCTGCCCGGCAACAGGCCCCGATAGCTGATAGAGATCAGAGTTTGAAAAGACAGGAGAGTTTATAAGCAGTCCACTGTGCAGCAGTTTAAGGGGGCACAAGCTGCAGAGCCCCCCTCAGCATACAGGTCGCAGGTATCCTTTTCCTCAGCAGCCGGGGCACCACCCCAGCCCACAGCTTTTTGGGGGGATTCAGGCAGGCGGAGCAGCTCAACCCAGGCCCGCACTGCAGGCAGCACCGTCACCCGCAGCAGGTATCCTTAGCACTAATGTCAGGGAATCCCCTCGAGGGTCACAACGCTGTCACCCCAGCCCGGGCCCAGGAGTCACCTCCAGGCAGCACCGCAACAACGTTATGGGACAAAGTGGGAAACAAGCAAGCTAGCAAAACATGAATATGGGGAAGGGTGTGGAAAGTGGCTTGCATGGAAACTAAAAACAGATATAGCCAAAAACAAAGTAAAGAGCATACATCAGGAAGGTCAGGTAAACCAAAGCACCGATGAAGATACAATCAGGCAAGAATTCAAGAGATTTTTTGCTGAGTTATACACAGAAGACACAAACCCGCAAGAAAACCAGATCAATGCATGCCTAGAAGGTGTCCCATCTTTATCTCTAACGGAGGAAGATAAGGAAGAACTTAACAAAGAGATCTTAACAAGTGAAGTAGAGGAGATAATTAGAAGTTTAAAAAAAGGAAAGGCAGCAGGCCCTGACGCTCTACCAAACGAGATATACATGGCACTAAGAGACACCCTGCTTCCACACATCACGGAGCTGGCAAACTTGATCCTTAAGCAACAAAATAATATACCTGATTCTTGGAATGACGCAATAATCACCATAATTTTAAAACCTGGTAAGGACCCTACTAGATGCGAGTCATACCGTCCTATATCGCTGCTCAACTCAGATTATAAAATCTTTACGAAAATTATGGCAGCTCGACTAGGAAAAGTATTGGCTCAACTCATAAACCCGGACCAAAAAGGATTTGTCAAGGGGAGAGAATTGCATGAAGTCACACATGAGCTTCTCAGCTCAATAGATATAGCCACGCAAAAGAAAGTCTCCCTTACCATACTCACTGTCGATGCCGCTAAGGCGTTCGACAGAGTTAACTGGGCCTTTCTAGAAAAAGTCATGATTAAAAACAACATCGGCCAACCCTTCATGCACCTTGTGAAACAAATATATAAGTCACCAAGATCCAAAATCTTAGTTAACGGCAGTCTCACAGAAAATGTGAATATAGAAAGAGGAACAAGGCAGGGATGTCCCCTCTCACCCCTGCTCTTCAATTTATACATTGAGCCATGGCGAACAAACTAAGAAGTCCTAAAGAGGTTACCTCGTTCAAGTTCCAAGCGTGGGAGAAAAAAATTGCACTATATGCAGTCGACCTTATGATTTTTACGGACAATTATGTCAAAGCTAAGGAAGCTATTGAAGAAACCATAAGTGCGTTTGGGAAGGTCTCCGGTTACCTGGTAAATCACACAAAAACGGAAATTATGACCTGGAATACTCAGTTTAAAAGCTCAAATATCAAGAAAGAAATAAAATACTTAGGAATTTTAGTGAATCACGAGAAGATTCCTCAACGTAACCTTAACAAGGTGGCAGGAGAGGTGAGAAAGCTGCTTAAAGTATGGTCCACTCTACCTATGGTCTTATAGGAAGATCAAATATCGTCAAAATGTAAATCCTGCCAAAGTATACATACCTTTTTAATACAATCCCTCTGGAATTTGGAAAGCCCCTTTTAAAAAAACCACAGGGGGAAATTACTAGTTTTATATGGGCCTCGAAGGGAACAAGGATTTCGTGGAAGAAACTCAGGAGGGGAAAACAAGATGGAGGACTAGCTAGTCCAGATCTGGGGGAGTACCACAGGGCATTTCAGTTCAAAAACATCCGAGCACTATTAAAAAGTTACCAATACTACCCAAGGTATTTACAAGCGATGACAGAATCAGTTGACCACTTTCTATTCAAATTTGGACACCCCAAATACTTTAAAAAAATAAAACTGAAGATCTTAAGGGAGGCAGCAAAGATGTGGGTACAAATCAGAGTAATTTTAAACATCCCGTATTACAGCGGAATGGCCCCTTTATGGGAATCACCAGGAACCCCAGAATGCTTAAAAGACTCAATGGCAACTCCTTTGAGACTAGCAAATATCAATTACTGGGGTCAACTATTAAATGGTTCAACTCTGACCACATGGGAAAAACTTAAAATAATAACCAATGATTCAGCCTCCAAATTTAAATATTACCAAATTTTAAGTTGGTCTAAAACGCTACCCACATACAACCAAGAGAATGAGAAACTGGAAAAAGAAATGATAAAGAACTCACCCATAACAAAAAAAGTGGCAAAGTGGTACTGGGCTTTCATAGCTGCAGGAGATAGAAACACAAATACCGAGGATCAAATCTGGGGGAGAGACTTACCTACAACTGATTTGGATAGAATTTGGGAAAAATCAGTGGGAAAATGCTGGTTGACCCTAAAATTAACGGCACTGAAAAGAAATCATCTATATACTATACACCGAGCTTATTGGACACCGAAAAAGCTGTCCAAATTTAAAAATGCAGGAGTAAAGAAATGCCCGAAATGTGGGGAAGAAAAGGCAGATGACATCCATATGTTCAGAAACTGCCCCCTATTGGAAGAGTACTGGAACGAAGTTGGTAAGACCCTGAGCATGATCATGAACAAACAGCTAACTGTAAGTACAACCCTTACTCTTTTTGGGATCGAAGATACAATAGATGGAGGGGGACTAACCAAATGTCAGGAAAATCTACTCTTCGTGTTAATTGTACTTGCAAGGAGGGAGATTTGTATCAAGTGGGTTGGGCCCTCCCCTCCAACACATGGAGAATGGATGAATTCTGTTTTAAGGATTAACAAACTAGATAGGAAGGGGAATACCTGTAAGAGATTTAAGTATTGGGAAATTTTGGAAAACCACCTGAATCCCAATACAGGGTTGGTATAACGGTCCCATGATTAATGCGAAACAACTTCTGGCGGACAAGTATGGTACTTGTCGAGTAGCCAAAGCGGCTAGCTCCCCCCCATCTCCAGACCAGATTTGACACTATGTAATGGCTTAAGGGTACTCCTCTAGAAATCATCGGGAAGATGATAAACCCCCCAGACAAGAGAGATCAAGGGGCAGTTTCGGAAAAGGAAAACATAAAAGCAGAGGCAGAAACCTGAAACTCCAATTACATAGAGCTTCGCAATATGAGGACAAAAAAAAATAAAATAAAAAAAAAACAACGTTATGGGGAAGGGCCACAATTATTCACAGTGCAGGGCGGCTAAAGGTATTACTTAGTCTGGCAGCCCTACCCCCCTCCCGTGGGCGGGAAGGGGCCCACAGATTTCAGCAGGGGCAGGATGAGCACAGCGTCGCAAATTCCGGGCCGGGCCTGTCCTGCCGCTCGTAGCTATGGTCACCTCGCTCCAGGATCTCGTAGCAGGAGGCAGCCCATAGGATTGCGCTGCTGCCGTCTCCAGCCCCCCGGTAGCACGCTCATCTCCCAGCGCAAGCAGTGTAGATAGAGTCAGTGCTGGTCAGCAAGAACAGCACAGCAGTCGTCGCCGCCGCATGCCCCTAATTCAGCCTCAGCGACCTCGCGGCCTACCGGAAAAGGCGAATTGCGGCAAGTCTGACTCCTGGGTCGTCCTTCTGGGCAGCTCCGCGTCTAGCAAGTACATCGGGTCAGGCAGCGGAGTGTCCCACGTCGCAGGCAAATGTTTTATGCCACTTTGGCAGGCCTAAGAGCAGGATATTGCCGGATAGTTCTCGTCAGGTCAGTAAAGCTCACTCAAGGTGCAGCCATCTTGCCATCAGCGAGACCACGCCCCCTTCTTAAGGTTACTGAAGGTCTTACCTGAGGGTGGAGCTCAATTCTGATTCAACTACGCGTCATCTGCAACCGTCTGGACACTCTGACCACGTCCGATTGACCGTGTCGTAATGACTGTGTTGCAATGACTGATTCAAACTTCACGTTAGGAACTGAGACCGCAACCGGGATGACTCCAACTGCTCCAGGTCGCCGTGTCCTGCAAGCCTGCTGCACCATCAGTGTCCGTGCTCCATACAGGTTCCTCACAGGGCCTGTGGATATCAAAGTCACCCAAAGGAATCTCAGTTGGAGTGAAGGAGTCACAACCCTGCACCTACAGGCACCGCAACGTAACTGACCGGTTTGCTGATCCTGGGGTACAACGGACTCCAACAGGCTCAGTAACACAGGGGGTGGTTCTACAACTCCCTTGAACCATGCACTGTCTTCAGACCGAGTCAGTAGCCAGTATCCCTTGTCAGCACCACCGGAACCGAGCCCCTATGTACCACTTCGGCTGGCCGTTGCTAAGGCTTGGCGACTCTGGTCTCCAGAGAACTTTGGTTCCTTTTAAGGGACTTCTTTGATTCCAGTGGGCTCCCCTGCTTGCTCGGGCCTGCTCTGACTTACCTAGTCATTGTAAGTACTTTGGACCTTGCCTGTCTTGACTCCACCATCTTCAATTTCTAGGTCTGTGGTCGTTGCTAAGGTGTGTTAGTTCCTCTGCCGGACATTGACCCCCTGGCTCTCGATATCTGACATGGGATAGCTCATGAACGGCTCCGGTCTTTCACAGCGCCACCTGGTCCGCACAGCTGCAACTTCAAGGGCAATGTTAACTATCCTGCATCTATCAATATTGGTGAGCATTCCTCTTCCAGGCCTCCTGGTTACTCCTGAGGGGCATAGACTCTGTCCCCTCTGCTTGCAGGTTCTTCTCAGCCTGAATCCACATTTGGGTTCCACCGGACTCTTTTGTCTGCTTCTCGAGTGGCCCCTTCCAGGAGTCCCCCATTGTGGTCTACATTGATTTCTGACATCACTGGATACTTATACACCCGTCTTCCCTGGTGTAGGCATCCTAGTTTCTGAGGTATCCATGGGTGGGGTGACTCTCCAACCTTCCATCTCCCACACGGTTTCTACTGGGTCCACTGGGAAGGGTCATTTTCTTCTAAAACTTCAACTGCAACTTACCCATTGACTTGTGTTGATCACGCAGTTGTGTTCATACTCTGCACACAGCCTCACAGGGGGTTCCTGGGTACTTACCTTGGGTGGTTCCTACACTTCTACGTTTTCTGGGTCCAGTTTCGACTTGAGTAGTGGTTCACATATCACTATTTTCGCATATGGTTTGGTCTCCCCCAGGAGACCACTTTGAATTTGTGGCACTTATGTGCTCTATTTCCTAAGTATTGAGTAGGAGATAGTACAATTGTGTTACTGAGCGTATGCAATAAAATGCCTATTTTTATAACTACCCTGTGTGATTCTTTTTCACGTAACCTATACCATAAGGTACAGCACTGGTAAACAAGCTGCTTTACACTCCTTCTGGACTAAGCCTGAAGGCTGCTCTCTAAAGTTACCACTTAAAGAGCTTTGTAAGGTTGTCTAAGTCCACTAAATTCACCACAAGGGTTGTCTGGATTAGTGCAGGGTGCTACGCTTTCATAAGTGAGCACCATATACTAAGCCAGCCTCTCACATAGCGGAAGACTGACACCCCTAACCTGTGCAGATGAGCTGCGACAGCCACCATCACCTTGTTGAACACCCAATGGGCACTGGTAAGGCCAAAGGGAAGCACAGTAAACTGAAAGTGCTCGCGCCTACCTTGAACCACAGGTAACGCCTGTGGTCCGGCAGGATGGGAGTGTGAAAAGACGTATCCTGCAGGTCAAACGCTACCATCCAGTCTTCTAAGTCTAGGGCAAACAAGACCTGAGCTAGTGTGAGCATCTTGAATTTCTCCTTCTTGAGGAAGAGATTAACGGTCTGAATATCTAAAATGGGCTGCAACTCTTTGTTCTTCTTCAGAAGCAGAAAGTAGCGGGAATAACAGCCACTGCCTCCTTCTGAAACCGGGACCCTTTCTATAGTGTCCTTGGCCAAGAGAACTGTAACTACCTCCTGGAGCAATTTTAAATGATACACCATTAGCCGTTCCTGATTTGGCAGAATGGGAGGAGGAAAGGAAAGGCAAAGAATAGCCCTCCCGAATGATCTGCAAAACCCACTTGTCTAATGTTATGGACCTCCAGTTGGGGAGATAATGATAGATTCGCCCGCCAACTGGAGCGGTGTGGTCTTGCACAGTCAGGCTAGGAGTGCTTGGAGGCTGCGACTACCTAGGGCAGGGTGGCTGATGACTTCTGGCTTCCATTCATAGGTCGGAATAAACTGCATCCACATTCCCGCATGGCTTGGAAAGCCTGCGCAGGACGGTGGTTGGGATGAACAAGTTACTTACCTTCGGTAACGATATATCTGTAAGAGACATAGATTATTTATAGATTCCTTACCTGTAGAATTACCCCCAGACGTCATACTGGTTCCGAAGAATTTTTTGTCAGCAGTACCCCTACGCGTGGAAAAGCGCCGTTGGTCGGCTCCGCATTCGTTGTTGGCATCGTGGTCGCCGGGATGACGTTGCAGTAGCTACTTAGATGCCCCACTCACGCGCTGACATTGTTTCTTTTACATGACATTCCATGCCAGAAGCGCAGAGCCATGCAAGACACTGACCACTGGTGCACAAAACTAGGGCCAAGAAAGGAATTCCCTGACCCTAGAAGTCAGGTTGCAGAACGGGGAAGATGGGTGGGGCGGTAAGGGATGTTTAACTAATGAACAAGTTACTTATCTTCAGTAACGATATATCTGTAAGAAACATAGGTTAGTTATTAATTCCTTACCTTAGAATTACCCCCTGGCGTCAGACTGTATCCGGAGAATTTTTCGTCAGCAGTACCCCTGCAAGTCGAAAGGTGGAGTCAGTCGGCTCCGCGTTCGTCATTGGCGTTGTGGTCCCCGGGATGATGTTGCGGTAGCTACTTAGATGCCGCCCTCGCGCGCTGACATCAGTTCTTTCACACAACATTCAACACAAGAAGCGCAGAGCTATGCAAAACACTGACCACTGGTGCACAAAACTAGGGCCCTGAAAGGAAGTGCTTAACCCCAGAAATCTGTTCGCAGAACGGGGAGGATGGGTGGGGCGGTAAGGAATCTATAATTAACCTATATTTTTTACAGATATATCGTTATCAAAGGTAAGTAACTTGTTCATCTAAAAGAAACAGTCAGTTATAGATTCCTTACCTTAGAATAGATACCCCAGCAATATCAACCGTGAAGGTGGGTCTGCAAACTAAGTTCAAACAAGAAAGTGCTGGAGAACAGAACGGCCAAAGAAGCCGTCTCTCCGGACTTGGATGTCTCGGCAGTAGTGTTTGGTGAACGTGTGCAGATAAGCCCACATAGCTGCCTGACAAATGTCATTAAGGGGGACTCCCCGTCCAAAAGCAGCAGTAGCTGCTGTCGTCCTGGTGAAATGGGCACACAGTCCCAATGGAGGCTCCTTCTTTGCCAAGGAATAGCAAGATTTGATGTACAAAACAACCCACCTGGATATGGTCCGCTTGTGCACGGCCCGACCTTTCTTGGCGCACACGTAGCCAACAAAGAGCTGTTAATCGACCCGGAATTGTATGGTGCAATCCAAAAAGAAGAAAAGCGCATGTTTTGGATCCAGACAGTAGAGCCTCTCTTCCTCTTTTGAAGTATGCGGAAAGAAGGTTCTCAATGTGAGGGTTTGACCAATGTGGAAAGAAGTAACCAACTTGGAAAGAAAGGAAGGTATAGTTCTGAGGACGACCTTGTCCAGATGAACAGCCAGAAAGGGGGGCTTGGAAGAAAGACCTTGGAGCTCACTCACCCTGCGCGCAGGGGTGATGGCCATCAAAGAGGCAGTTTTCAAAGTCAGAAGCCTTAGAGGACAGTTATGTAGCGGCTCAAAGGGGGAGAATACGTGATATGTAAAAACCAAGTTCAAGTCCCACTGAGGCATTATGAAGGGAACAGGAGAAAAGAGATGAGTAATGCCCTTAAGGAAGCGATTTACAACAGGGACTTTGAAAAGAGAAGGCTGATCAAGAAGCCTAAGAAAGGCTCAAATGACTGAGGGATAGCCCTTAAGAGTGCCCAGACCAGAGCTTTGCTTGGCCAAAGAAAGAAGGAACAAGAAAACCTCAGAAAGTGGGCCCAAAAGGGGATCCACAGCCTTTGCTGTGCACCATGCCACAAATTTGTTCCATCTGCAGGCGTATACAGTCTTAGTGGAAGGACGCCTGGCTGTCAAGATAACATCACAGACTTCAGAAGAGGGTCAACTATTGCCACTCAATCTCCACACAAGGAGGTGGAAGCTGGACAGGTTCGGGTGGAGGATCGTCCCTTGCTGCTGCGACAGAAGATCTTCCCGAAGAGGAAGTCGGATAGGAGGATCGATGGCCATGTGTAACAGCTCAGGATACCAGACTCTTCATGCTCAATGCGGAGCCACAAGAATGACTTGGGGCCGGTTGCGCTTGATCTTCTTCAGCACTCTGGGCAGAAGTGGTATAGGCGGAAAGGCGTATAGAAGAATGCAACTCCACTCGTGACGGAAAGCGTTGCCTAGAGAGTGCCGCCTGGGAAATTCCAACACGAACTGCTGACATAGCACTTTCTCTTCAGTGGCAAATAGATCCAACCAAGGCTCTTCCCACTGGAGAAAGAGCCCTTGCGCCACCTCCGAGTGAAGACGCCATTCGTGATCCATCATGCACCTGCAGCAGAGTTCGTCCACCCTGGCGTTTTGAACCACTAGGGATATGCCCTGATGTACCAGCCACGTCCAGATACGGAGAGCCTCTTGACATAGGGTCCACAGCCCCATCGACCTGTTTGTTGCAGTACCACATGGTGGTGGTGTTGTCCGTGAATACCTGCACCCCTCTTCCCTGGACAGAGGGAAGGAATGCTTTCAGTGCAAGATGGATCACACGAAGCTCCAGAAAGTTGATGTCGAGCCCACACTCTGCCGGAGACCGGAGGTACTCTGATCTTCAGTTCTCCCATGTGACCGCCCCACCCTAGAAGTGATGCATCCGTCACCACTGCTTACTCCGGTTGGGGCAGGAAGAGAGATCTGCCGTTGACCCAATCCTGGTTCGTTAGCCACCACTGCAATGGAGGAGCAGTGTCCTCCAAGATCTTAACGTAATCGGACAGATTCCCCTGATACTGTGCCACTGGAACTTCAGGTTCCACTGCAGAGCCCGCATATGCCAACTGGCAAGATCAACCAGCAGGATGCAGGAGGCCATGAGGCCCAGCAGCCTCAGGGTCATTCTGAACGAAACCCCGGATAGAGGCTGAAAGATTGGAACCATAGCCCGAATATCCCAGTTTTGATACTCGGGAGGATAAACCCGAAACTGCGTTGTGTCCAGAACAGTGATGAAGAGGAGCTTCTGAGAGGGAATCAGGTGTGACTTCGGCATGTTTATAGTGAACCCTAGCGAGTGCTGCCAGTCGTCGAGTGAGGGGAAGGCTGGAACCCTTGATCTCCGCAGATGAGCTGCGACCACCGCCATCACCTTCATGAACACCCGAGGGTCGCTGGTAAGGCCAAAGATGAGAACGGTAAACTGAAAGTGCTCGTAGTCTACCGTGAACAGCAGGTAACGCCAGTGGACCGGCAGGACGGGGATATGAAAATAAGCGTCCTGCAAGTCCAAAAGTCCAACGCTACCATCCAGTCTCCAGGGTCGAGGGCAGACAGGACCTGAGCTAGCATCAACATTTTGAACTTCTCCTTCTGGAGGAAGCGGTTGATGTTTCTGAGATCCAAGATAGGACGCAGGCACCAGGAAGTAGTGGGAATAGCAACCACGACCTACTTCCTACTTCTGGGACAGGAACTCACTCGATGGCGCCCTTGGCCAAGAGTGCCAAAACTTCCTGTTAGTAAAGGGCCAGATGATCCTCCTACGTGTGATGGTACTGAGGTGGCATGGATGGAGGGGTAGTCTCGAAGGGGACGGAGTAGCCCCTTTAGACGATTCGCAAAACCCACCTGTCCAACGTGATGTTTCGCCAGTGGGGGAGGTGATGGCGAATCCTGCCGCCCACTGGCAATTGGTGGCCCTGAAGAACAAGTTACTTACCTTCGGTAATGCTTTTTCTGGTAGATACAATATCTGCCTGTGGATTCCTCACATGTGAATATCCCCCTTGCGTCAGCAACGTTCGGAATTTTTCTTCGTAGCACGCCGGCATGGACGACGTCATAGGAGCACGGCATCGCGCGCGACTCCGTCTGACGTCACCGACTCCTTATTAGGCCCACGTCGGCATGATGACGTCAGTTCCGCCCTTTTTTCCGTGCCTTCGAGGCACACGGACGGACCAACGACAGCAAATATGCAAATATACAATGTACACAGTGCAAACAAAGCAAAAATCGCACACAAAGTGTGCAGCAGAAATAGCACAATAGCAGAACCATATACACATAAAAACCAGGTATAACAGAGTGGACAACGGGGAGGCGGGTGGGCATGTGAGGAATCCACAGGCAGATATTGTATCTACCAGAAAAAGCGTTACCGAAGGTAAGTAACTTGTTCTTCTGATAGATACATCTGCCGCACCCGGAATTGCCATTGAGCGCATTGACTCTGTCGGTACCGCATCCCGCACTACGGGGTGCCACTTTTAAGGAACTCACATTTATTGAAAACGTGCTGGCTAGAAGTCCAGATGAAATCAGCGACTGGATTGCTACTTTAACAAGTGTCACTATTATATAAGCTACTTTGGTTACTCGTTGGGAATCTCTTTATTCTTAGACCAGGAACTCATTGTGTACTAAGAGGAACCCGGTCTTGAGCAGGGCCGGGACGGAATTATCACCGGCACTGCGACCTTTGGTCCTACAAAGACCATCTACAGCCCTGATGAGTCGCGGGAAAAGGTGTTTCTCTGCGACGAAACACGTGTCGGCTGGCATTGTTTGAAGAATAAAAGAGGAGCCGAAACATTGGTGTCCCCATTTTTTGAATGCTGAAAACAAACTTTGTTTCCTCTGATAAATCCGAACTTTAGTGTCCAATGTGACACCTGTTTTGCTTCAACTTTCAATATAAGTGTGCAGTGGGTCCTGTTTTTGATCTGCCGTGTGGATTCCTCACCTTGTGAATAGAATCCCAGAGCAGTCCCCACTCCCGGAGGAGGGTGCCCACTCTGCTATACCAGAAAATCTTGGAGGACAGAGCGCGGGAAGTGGCCGTCCCTCCTCACCTCGGTATCCAAGCAGTAATGCTTCGCAAAAGTGTGGAGGGAGGCCCAACTCGCGGCCCTGCAAATATCCTCAACAGGTACATCCCTAGACAAAGCAGATGTTGCAGACTTTGCTCTAGTAGAATGAGCTCTAATACCCTCAGGAGGGTCCTTACCCGCCAAAGAGTAGCAAATCTTGATGCACAGGATTATCCACCTGGAAAGTGTGCGCTTGTGCACCGCTCTGCCCTTCCGACAGCCAGCAAAACCAACAAACAGCTGGTCGTCCATCCGGAAGTCTTTAGTCCTGTCCAGATAGAAAAACACCGCCCTCTTAGGGTCCAGACGGTGCAGTCTCTCTTCCTCCTTAGAAGGGTGAGGGGGAGGATAGAAGGTAGGAAAGGTAATGGACTGTCCAAGATGGAAAGGAGTTACCACCTTAGGCAGAAAAGCAGCCCTGGTCCTAAGAACCATCCTTTCAGCATGAATGGTCAGAAATGGGGGCTTGGAACTAAGAGCCTGAAGCTCACTTACCCTCCTTGCCGAGGTGATTGCAACGAGGAAAACCGTTTTAAAAGAAAGAAGTCTCATGGGACACTTGTGCAAGGGTTCGAAGGGAGAACCCATCAAAAAGGTCAGCACAAGATTCAAATCCCAATGAGGAACAACAAACGGAGAAGAAGGGAACTTATTAGTCAGACCCTTCAAAAATCTTAAAACCACTGGAGACTTAAAAAGAGAGGGCTGATCCGGCAAACAGAGGAAAGCCGATAAGGCTGAAAGATACCCCTTGACCGTGGCAACAGCAAACCCTTGCTGCGCCAGAGAAAGAGCAAACTGTAAAATGTCAGACAAATGAGCCTTCAAAGGGTCAACATCCCTCTCCCTGCATCAAGAGACAAATTTAGACCATCTATACGAATAAATGGACTTAGTGGAGTCACGCCTGGCAGAAAGAATGACATCCATCACATCGTGAGGGAGAGAAAAAGAACTCAAGTTGCCCCGTTCAATCTCCAAACATGAAGGTGTAATGTCTGGAGGTGGGGGTGTAGAACCTGCCCCTCCATATGAGAGAGGAGGTCTGCCCTGTGAGGGAGACGGAGTGGCGGGTGAGAGGAGAGGTGGAGAAGGTCTGAGTACCACACCCTTCTTGGCCAATCCGGGGCGATCAATATGACTTGGGCCCGGTCTTGGCGAATCTTCCTCAGAACCCGAGGAATCAAGGGTATGGGAGGAAACACGTAAAGGAGTTGCGAGCCCCAACTCAACTGAAACGCGTCCCCCAAAGCTCCTTGCATCGGAAACTGGAGACTGCAGAAAGACGGGCAGTGAGCATTCTCGTGAGTGGTGAACAGGTCCACCCAAGAAGTCCCCCACATCCGAAAGATGTCGTGAACCACCTCCGGGTGAAGCCTCCACTCGTGGTCAGCAGAAAACTGCCGACTGAGACTGTCTGCACGAACGTTCAGTACTCCGGCCAGATGATTTGCCATCAGACAAATCTGATGATCTTGAACCCAGGACCAGAGACGCAGAGCCTCTCTGCAGAGACACTGCGACCCTACTCCTCCCTGTTTGTTGACGTACCACATCGCGGTCGTGTTGTCCGTCAGGACTTGAACTGACTGACCGCGAAGGGACGGGAGGAAGGCCTTGAGCGCCAAACGTATCGCCCGCAATTCCAGAAGGTTGATATGAAGCAGCCTTTCCTCTGGAGACCAAAGTCCTTTGACCTCCAGGTCCCCCAGATGAGCACCCCACCCCAGAGTGGATGCATCCGTTATCACTGTGGCCACCGATGGAGGAAGTTGAAAAGGCTTTCCTTGAGACAGATTGCCTTCCACGCCCCACCAAGACAGATCCGCTGCAGTTTCTCTGGAGATCCTCACTGACTCCCTGAGATCTCCGTTGTGCTGATACCACTGCCTGCGGAGGCACCACTGGAGTGCCCTCATGTGCCAGCGTGCATGGTTGACCAACAGAATGCAAGAAGCCATCAGACCGAGCAGACGAAGGACCTTCAAGACTGGAACAACCGCTCCATTGTAAAATAAAGGAATCATTTCCTGTATGTCGTGAATCCTTTGAGGTGGAGGGAATGCACGACATACAGTAGTGTCCAGTACCGCACCTATGAACAGGTTGCGCTGGGAGGGCACCAGGTGAGACTTGGGTACATTTATCGAAAAACCCAACCTGTGTAACAACTGAGTTGTCTCTTGCAGATGATGAAGCACATTCTCCGGCGACTCCGCTTTGATCAGCCAGTCGTCCAGATAGGGGAACACAGGAATCCCCGATCTTCTGAGATGCGCAGCCACCACTGCCATCACCTTGGTGAAAACTCGAGGCGCAGTAGTAAGCCCAAAAGGAAGGACCGCAAACTGGTAGTGTTGCGATCCCACCGTAAAACAGAGATACTTCCTGTGCGACTTCAGGATTGGGATGTGAAAATACGCATCCTGCAAGTCGATCAACACCATCCAGTCTTCTTCCATCAGCGCTTGAAGAACCTGTGCAAGTGTGAGCATTTTGAACTTCTCCTGTTTGAGATAGAGGTTCAAAATCCTGAGGTCCAGGATTGGCCGAAGTCTGCCATCCTTCTTGGGTATCAGGAAATACCGAGAGTAGCACCCCTGACCCCTTTCCTGCTCTAGAACCACCTCTATCGCACCCTTTCTGAATAGTGCCAGGACTACTTCCTGCAGGAGAAGAAGATGGTCCTCCGAACAATAACCTTGGCAAGGAGGGTAATTGGGAGGGAACTCCTGAAAAGGAAGTGCATACCCATTTTCTACGAGATTGAGAACCCAAAGATCTGATGTAACTGATTCCCAATCTCGTAGGAAATGAGTAAGCCGACCCCCTACCGGACCCACATGATCCAGAATGGTGGATCTAGGGCTGCTTTGCTGATGCGGGTGGGGGTTGGGCATTATTGGAGGAAGTGGAGGAAGAGGAGACTTGACGCCCACGTCCACGACCCTTCTGTCTACCTCTATAGGATTTGTACAGAGGGTTCTGCTGCTGCTGTTGTTGCTGTTGGCCTTGCCTGAAGGGACGAAAAGAGGATCTACCGAAACCTCTAAACTTCCTAGTTGCCAACCCTCTCGTCTGGAGACCCAAAGATCTTGCAGTAGCCCGGCTATCTTTAAATCTTTCCAAAGCGACATCTGCCTTTTTTCCAAAAAGGCCAGTCCCGTCAAAGGGTAAGTCTAGCAACGTGGATTGCACATCTGCAGAGAAATCAGAGGATTTCAGCCATGCAGCTCTCCTGGTGGCAACAGTAGAGCCCATAATCCTGGCAACAGAATCAACTGTGTCCATGCCACGCTGAATTACCATGCGTGCCGCAGCTTGAGTATCGGAGACCACTTCATTAAAGTTCTTTCTATCCTCCTCTGGAAGCTTAGATGACAACTGCTTCACAGAATCCATCAATGCATGGACATACCTCCCCAAAAGGCAAGTAGCATTAGTGGATTTAAGAGCCATACTACCGGAGGAGAAAATCTTCTTAGCAGACTGATCCAGCTTTTTAGAGTCCTTATCTGCTGGCACCTGAGGAAAAGAACCTGCAGACCTGTTGGAACAAGCGGCCTGTACCACTAGACTCTCTGGTGAAGGATGAGAAGAGAGAAACTCGGGGTCACCAGGTGCTACTCTGTAGCGTCTTGCAACAGACCTTGAAACAGCAGGAGCAGTCAAAGGTCTCTTCCAGACCTCCTTTATCGGATCAGTTAAAGCCTCAGTGAATGGCAATGTAGGCTCAATAATAGAAGAAGGAGAGTGCAAAACTTCTGTAAGGATGTTGGACTTGTACTCAACAGTAGGTAAGGTTAAGTTGAGAAGATCTGCAGCCTTCCTAATAACAACATGGTAGGGCGCCACTTCCTTAGATGGTGCATCAGAAACCGAAGGCAAACCCCACTCAGGAGAGAGCTCCAGACCACTAGCACTATGTAGGTCTTCAAAATAATCATCCTGATCAAGAAGCTCACCCTCTTCCACATCAGAATCTTCACCCCTTTTTTCTTCCAAGAGACGCTGAGCCCTGCGCCTCGACCACTCCACACTAACCGAAGTCGACGGATCCGGTAACGACTCCGACGGAGCCGGTTCCGACGTCGAGCGAGGAGCCGGGGCAGCTGGAAGACGAGACTCACGGACTGGCGTGGCACTTCGATCCAAACTACGAAGTCGATCCGGAGCCGGCGAAGCCGCATGCGGAGTCGAAGACCTCGGCGGAGCCGTACCGAGCCAAGGTGTAAGTGGCGCCGGCATAAATGGAGCTGGGGCATAACTCTGAGGAACGTCCAAGCTGTAAGACAACGGACCCATGGGACCAACAGGTTCACCAGTGGGGTACATTGCTCTCGAGTAAACTCCAAACATCGCATTAAGGAAATGCGAGGGGTCCTGTCCAGGACCAGGAAAAGGAGGGCAAGAACCTACTGGATGTTCAGAAGGAGGTCGTTCCGACATAGGCTCATTCTGACCCTCTTGATCCACGGGAGTTTCCATTGGAGTCGGAGTTCGAGGAACTACCTCTTCTTCTTCCTCATGCTCCGAAGAATATTGAGACACCGGATCCGGTTCTTGTTCCGGAGTCGGGGAACATCTGAGAGACTGAACAGGAGAAGGAGAAACGAAGTCCTTATGATGTTTACGAGACTTCTTCTTCGAATCCGAAGACTCCTTTCCCGAATGATGTCTAGAGCTGTGCTTTCTCCTCTTGTGCTTTCTTTTCAAAGAGCTCGAAGCGTGACCCGAAGCCGACTTGGATCCAGATCACGATCTCTCCCTGGATCTCGACCTCGCTCTGGACCTCGACCTCGAAGCGGACCTCGACTTCGAGCGAGATTTTTGTCTCGACTTCGAGCGTCTCGACGTCGACCTCGAAGATCTACCAGTCTCTCTTCCCTTTACCTTCGCAAGAAGAAGTTTCGCTTCACGTTCTCGTAACGCCTTAGGGTTCATCTTGAAACAGGATCGACAGTTCTTAACATCGTGGTCTGATCCAAGACACCATAAGCAATCGCCATGAGGATCGGTGATCGACATCATGCGAGCGCAGGACCCACATTGCTTGAGTCCTGTCTTCCTCGACGACATCTTCGATGAAGAAAGAAGAATTAAAGGAAAAAACAGCAACACTGTAATAGTAGAAGATACAAAGTATCGCAGAAGATCCCAGAAACCGTTAGCGTCGAAGACGCGGAAAAAAGGGAACTGACATCACGTCGACGTGGGCCTAATAAGGAGTCGGTGACGTCAGACGGAGTCGCGCACGATGTCGTGCTCCTATGACGTCGTCCACGCCGGCGTGCTACGAAGAAAAATTCCGAACGTTGCTGACGCAAGGGGGATATTCACAAGGTGAGGAATCCACATGGCAGATGTATCTATCAGAAAGGGTGTACTAGGAGGGTTTGAAGGCTGCTGCAGAGGGGCGTGGTGGACTGGCATGCTCGCTGGCCCCCAGACCCTCGACGGTGGGACCCATGTTCCCGGCTGCACAGGGGCTCGACAGCTTGCACTGGCATGTGGCTCTGGGTGGGACAAGTTGGGGCACCCCTTCCTTAGTCACGAAAGGTGCGAAAAGCAGATTGCACAGGATGGGTGTTGGAGGGGCCCAAGGACTTGGCCGCAGCCTGAAAGTCCTTGAATCACTCTAGCACATTGTCTGCTTTGTCACCGAAGAGGGCAAAGGGCATGTCCATCAGGGTAGCTTGGATATCCCCGGAAAAACCAGTCGACCTCAGCCTGGCGTAGCGTTGAAGGGCTACCAATGTTGAAATCGTCCTGCCCAGCAAGTAGGCGGTGTCCAGTTCACAGCGTATAATGCACTTAGCTGCATCTCTCCCCTCGGCGACTGCATGAGAGAGCATGGCCCAGGCCTCCTCTGGGTACTGGAGCAGCACCTGCGCTACCGTATCCCACACAGAGTGGGTGTAACGGCCCAACACACATGCAGTGTTTACTGTCCACAGTACCAAGCTGGAGGAAGAAAACGTCTTCTTCCCAAGATGGTCCAGCGTTTTGGACTCCCTATCAGGTGGTGCAGAAGGGAATGCACATTTGGACATGGCAGCTTGGACCACCAAGCTCTCAGGGGTGGGATGTTAGGAAAGGAAAGTGGGGTCAACCAGAGCCAGGCGTTGGCGTCGGGCAATCTTCCTATCCACAGGAGCCCCTGTGCTGGGCCTGGACCAGGTACCCAGAAGGATGGCTGTTAGGGCTTCATTGAATGGCAGCAGGGGCTCCGAAGAGCTCGCTGACGATTGAAGCACCTCTGTCAGGAGGTTAGTCCTGACTACGACAATAGGTAGCTTGAGGTTGAGAGCCTCAGCCGCCCTACCAAACACCACTGCCTAAGAAGCTCCCTCCTCCATAGCCACGGTAGGAGAAGACAACATGCCAAGGTCTGGGGAGGTATCCAGACCATTGGCTTCCCTCCAACTCCTCTCTCCAGTCCGGGTCGTACTCCAACTGGTCAGTTAAAGGGCCACCGAACTCCTCCCAGTCCTCTTCACCCTCCTCTGGTTGCCAATCTGGTCTAACCACACCAGGTTGAACAGGGGAACAAAAGTACCCGTTGGTACTGGATCCGGTGTCGGTCTACGCTGGTCCAGCTCCATGTCCACGTCAGGGTGGAGGCCGGGGTCGACGCAGGCTGGAGACACAACCAGCATCGGCAGTGAACATGGTGCCGTTGGATTTGGTGCCGGGGAGGTGTTATGAGGACAAGTGATGGTGGTGGTGGCTCCGTGACCGGTCCTTCAACCTCAATCACGACAGAAACCTCAAACGGCGGGGAGCCGGCTTCCAGGCCTCGAGAAGCTTTCGGGACTGCTCCTGCAAAGTCTTCGGATTAATGGTCCGGCAGTTGGAACATGACTTGGAGTCCTGGTCAGGTTCCAGGCACCATAGGCAGACGTGGTGCGGAACCGTCAATGACATCAGCTTTTGGCAGGAACCGCAAGCCTTGAAACCGGGCATCCCTTGTGCACCAGGAGTCAATGGACTAAAAAAACGATGTTGACAAAAGCCGAGAAAAAATTCAGACAAAAAGTGACTGGAGATACTTGTCTCTCCAGATCTGCAGTGGCTGGCGTGGAAAAAGAAAGAACTGACATCAGAGCGCGAGGGCGGCATCTAAGTAGCTGCCGTGATGTCATCCCGGTGACCACGACACCAACGACGAATGCGAAGCCAACAGACGCTACCTTTCGATGCGTAGAGGCATTGCTGATGAAAAAATTCTCCGGACTCAGTCTGATGTCTGGGGGTAATTCTAAGCTAAGGAATCTATAACAATTGACTCTTTCACATAAATGCACAAAGCTCGGCAGGGGACGCTCGGGCTCCCAGAAAGGGAGGGAAGCACAGTGTCATCCCAGAAGCAGGCACCGAAGATGGAGCCTTAGAGAGACGACGCTCCGGGTTCCGTGTTGCATCAGCTGATCGATTGGGAGAAGGCAGAGAGCGTTGGTGCTTCTTCGCCTTCTTCTTGTGCTTCGATTTACCCGAAGACTTGGAGGACTTTGAGTGCTATGAGATGTTAGGGCTATGCGACCGGCCTCGAGACCTTCCTCTAGAGCGAGACTGAGCACGATGCAGAGCTGACTGCCGGGACCCCTCCCACAAAGACTTTAGATTCATGGCCCGGCAGTTGGAGCACAACATTAGATCGTGGTCGTGCTCCAGATACTAGAGGCACACACGGTGCGGGTCCGTCACAGATGTCAGATTGGGACATCCCTTGCGCACCAGGAGTCAAAGACTCAAAAAAGAGGTTGACAAAAGTAAAAAAATCTTAGTCAAAAAGTGACTAAAGGGGTAGCCCTCTCTGGATCTGCACTGGGCTGGCTTAGAAAAAGAAAGATCTCACGTCAGCGCGCAGGGGTGGCATGTTAATAGACACCACAACATCATCCCGGTGAACACGATGCTGACAGTGAGAAGTTGGCCTGGCATATGCTGTCCACTATTCTAGTGGGCACCTTGCACCAGTCCAAACGACCCTTAGTGTTGGCAGGTTTAGGACAACCTTTATAGAAAGTTATCCCAGTGGTAGCTGTGGAGAGCAGCCTTCAGGCTAAGTCTTGAAGGAATGTAAAGCAGCTTGTTTTACTAGCCTATAATCTCGTGAATGACCAAATGAAAGGAGAACCACACCAGGTATATATATAAAATATATGTACTTATTCTAAACACATCCCTCTAGTCTCTTTATGAGGCTAGAGGCACAGGTACATTCAGTAAACTTAATTAGCACACTGTAAATTAGCACAATATACGTTGAGCCCTAGGGGCGTACCAAACCATATATTAAGAAAGTGGTTTAAGAACCACGACTGTCATTGAGACAAGGCCTAGAACGTGTAGAACCGCTGGGGCCACCAGGAACCACTCAAGTTAGTGACACAGGGGACCCACGGGGGACGCGTGCAGTGTCTAAACACAGCCGCAAATCACCATTAGCTTCTACGGGGGAAAGTCACAGTTGGAATTTTAAAGATAAAGGACACTTAGAAGTGGACTTGGAGCAAACTAGGAGGTTCCAGAGTCAACACCCACAGGAGCACTGGAGTACTCGAGTTACCTCACCCAGGGAAGCCGGTGCATAGGTGTCTTTTCATGCCGGGTTTCGTCGTTGTTTTCAATGGTGATCTGCTGCAAAGTGCTGCTGGCGTCCACGTGAAAAATGTCCGGGTGGATCCAAGCCTGGATCAAGGATGAAAAGAACCTGAAAGCAGAGGGGACAGAGTCTGGGTCACTTGCCAGTGACCAGGAAGGCGATGAGCGGATGCCCACCGATGTCAGGTGATTTCAGTTGAAGAAGGTGCAGCTTGACTCTTCAGCCACGAGGACCAGGAGGTGTCGACGACAACCAGGTGCTGGATTTGAGCTGTCAAACAACGGATGTCGAGTGCTGCTGTGTCGGTTTCCGTATTGGACCCAACAAGCCTTGGCAACAGCAGCCCACGCAAGAAGTAGAAATCGGCTACGGTGCAGACCAGCAAGATCTGAGGTACTCACCACACGATGGAGAGTCAGGGCACGTCTGGAGCAACCAGGGAAGCCCAAGGAAAAGTCGAGTTACCTTCGAGGGGACCCACCAGTTGATGGACCTGGGATCGTGAAGGGGCCTCAAGCAGAAATGCCAGAAGCAGGCTCACGGAATACTCGTGGAGTGTAGGCCCCCAATCTTTGGTGCAGATGGTGCTCGGGGCTTGGACTACAATTAGCCCAATGCACAACTTCGAGAAAGCTCGGGAAGTTGATGCAATAGACAATGTGCACGGTGTCCAGGAGTTTCGGTTCCAAGTCACTCGTGAGGACGGGGGGGTCTCACCTTTGCTGGGATCTCGTGTCGGCCTCTGAAAAGTCTGGAAGTGCATGTCTTGAGTCACAAGTACTTAGGAGTCCGGCAGGAGCTTCAGAAATGCAGACCGGCAAGATGCTTCTTTGATGCCTGCTTGAGCAGGGTATTCACTCCTTGACTCCAAGGGAGATTTTTCAGTCCTCTAGTCGGTATAGTGTGTCGAAGTTCCAGGATTCAGCTTCAGAGTTTCATCCAGGTATAATCTAAAGACCTGTTGCCAGGAGTCCCTTGCTTATACTAAAGAAGGGGGTTGGACATACTCTGGGGACCCACCTATGGGAGGATCTGGGAGGGTTGGTTACACCCCTTTCCCTTTGTCCAGTTTTGTGCCAGAGCAGAGGCTGAGTGCCCTTGCAACCAGTTTGAACTGGGGTATGCACAGGGACACCAAGTGTGTCCCCAGCACTGTCTGAAAAGTATTCTCTGAATGTACCCACCCAGCCCCAATACACTAAAGCCTGTCTTGGAGTTGGTTACACCTCCCTGTGACAGGAAACCTATTGTCCAGGCCTCCCCTGCCGGAGTTTCATCCAACAGCAGGAGGCCAGACTTGTGTCTGTGGCATTCATTTTGCGATGCCAGGGTTCTTTTAAACTATTACGGGGCAGACCAGTGTGTACATGACTACTCCCTCTAGAAGGGTGGAATTCTACCCCCGCCACCAGGACTGCCGGGGGGGTGGTAGGTTTCCCAAGTGTTTGACACCAAGCACGACATGTTTTCAGGCAGCCATTCCAAAGTTAGCATTTACTGCAAGGTTATAATGCACTTAAGAGTATATGGCCTGGCTGCATCACAGAACAGCTTCAGAGAATAGATTCTGAAAGCTGCAGAGGGGTACTGCTCATGCATGGGCATCTTCTCACACAAAACCAAGCACCCTGCCTTAAGGATTGTTAAGGCCTGCCATAGGAGTGACTGATAGGTTTATATATGTCAGTTTTTAAAGGTAGATATAGGTAACCTATATCTTAGTAAGGGGTGCATGCACCACCTTACCCAGGCTGCAGTAGCAGTCCTGTGGTACAATTTTTGAAGGCTTCTCATGGGTGGCATAATACATGCTGCAGCCCCCGGTAGGCCTCTGGGGTACCTATGCCCTTAGTACCTAAGGTACGATATACCAGGGACTCACAAGGTTACCCCAGTAACCAATCTGGTGTGTACCTTAAGTACTTGCAATCAATTTAGTGAGGAAGCAGCTAGGCTGGGGTCCTGGATAGCAGAGCCCCAGCCAGACTAAAGTCGAGAAACAGTGAAACACCAGCAAAAAGTGGGGGTATTCATGGTAAGCAGATCCTACTCTCCTACACTGAAAACGGATGCAGAGTCGATCGACGCCACCTACCGACGCGCAAGTGTACTGCTAAGACAAACATTTTCCGTATCCAGTCTGACGCATGGAGGTAATTCTAAGGTAAGGAATCTATAACTAACAGTCTCTTTCAGATAGTATTAACAACAATTAAACAAACACTATATAACATATAGAATAAATATATTTGTAAAAAAAAATGATTAAACAATTATATTTTTGAAAAAGTTATAACAACAATAGTCTTGAAAACTATAATACTTACCTTAAAAATATATATTTTTGTCAACAATATTTCTGCATCTCTATATTTCTCTGGCAACAATATTAAAAACTCGATATTTGTGTCACTCTATAGTTATGACTCAATATTTTTTCCAAATACTGTTGGTACGAGTCCCCTTGAAGTTGGGCCCACTAAGACTTTAGATCCCACTGCAGTGCCCTCATATGCCAGTTTGAATATGCAATGTTACATCGCATGAGGTACAACGCATGGGAATACAACGCGGCTGTTACAACGACCATGTTGTTACAACGCATACCATTACATCGCAAGTCGTTCCTACGACTTGCTATAGAGGGCGACCTGGAACTAGGAATAGTATAATTTACTATTCCAACTCCAGCGTGCGCAACAGTAGGGAAGGTGTTGGAATAGTAAATTATACTATTCCTTAGTGTTAGAATTGGGGGTCTCTGGTTGGCACAGGTGAGTACTTGTGACAAGCCAGGGACCCTCTCCTCTAGTCAGGGCAAGGGACTTACTCTTTAAAATAACCCCTGCTCATCCTCTAGGTTGCGTGGCGCGAGCAGACAAGGCTAATCTCAGAGCGTTATGGGTTAAGAATTTGTAACTACACACAGTAACTCACTGACAATACCACACATGGACACCACACTAGGTTTGTATAAAAAATAAATCATCTTTATATAAGGCTTAGCACAAGACCCAAATTACGTTTTAAAAATGAGGCCACAATATTATCTCAAGCAGGAGCGTTTCTCTGTTACAAAAAATGCGCAATTCAATATTCTGTGTGAGTCGGGTCTCTTCCTTCGACCCTGCGGGGATGGAAGGCAACCACAGAGTCAAGGGCGCGAAGCAGACACTCGGGCCCGGTGTGCGTTGGTCACGGTGGGCGAATCTACACAATACCTTCAAAAAGATGTCCGATGAGGACGAAGCGCTAGCAGGAGTGGAGGCAACCCAGGGACGGGTCGGCAGCTTTCCAAATGGAGTCCGGCTCGTTGCGGGCGACTCAGGACGAGGCATCGGTGCGGGACTTCGGGGAACGATGCGGAGGTCCAGGGTTCTGATGCGTCCACTGTGTGCGACGTTGATCCTTGTCGCGCCTCCTAGCGGGGATGCCGGTGTGAGGTGCGCAGCGCGGCACGAGGCGGCCAGTACGAGTCGTACGGGTCGAGCTCTTGATATGCGGCGATCCAGGGTTACCTCACGAGCGCGGTGCATGGCGACCGGTACGCTGCGGGCGTACGGGCTGTACTGCAGTCGTGTGGTGCGCTCTTAGTCCTGGGCCAGCGGCAGGAGTGCGATGAGTACATGTGGCTCAAAGGGAGGAGGAAGCGAGGTGAGCGGCTGTGATTCTGAAAATTCGGGACTCGTGCAATAAACTTTGTTGTAGTATGACGATTTTGGTATCAAAAGACCGAGAATGGCTAGTACACTATGTACAAGCATTTTCGTCATATTCCAGCAACGATTTCACCTCGAAATCGTCATTTTCGTCCTGAACCCTTGGCTTCCATTTTGTGTACGGCAGCCATTTTGTGAGTTGCCCTCACATAGGCTTATAATACAGCTAAATTCGATTCCAAAGGACACGTACACCTTAATTGACTTCTCTCTGACTTGGGCAAGCTGAAACCATTGCCCCAGGCCGAACCTGCCCAGCCAGTTCCTTTCCCAGTGGCCGAGCGAGATAGCATCAAGGCACAACATGCCATAAACCTTTTCATCGCACACACACCCTGCCTAATCTTGCTCACACCTGTCCCTGTTTCTTTCTCTACAACTTGCTTTACGAGGAGGAGGTGCCCGTTTTTATTGATACACCGATATCTGATGAAAATGTTGGGCCTTGCCTGGTAATTTATTGTGGGCTGAACAAATTGAAATGTGGGCTTGTCATCATGACTCTGCTTTTTCTTTGTAGTGAAAATATGTGAATGGTCTACTGTAAATCTAAGAATGTTTGCCTGAAGCATAATATTTTGTATAAAAAGAGAAGACTGGCTTTGTAAGATGGAGCAGTCTCCTGAGAATATACACGTGCTGTACTTCTAGGACGCCTGTTACTTGGTTGCAGCCAATAAATTCGATCTTTGACTTCACCTAGAAGACTCTGAGTTTCTGTGTCTGAATCAGGAAAGTACTCGAGGTCTTTGGGTGTTGTCCCTGGCACCACTGGGTTACCGGTTCAGTACCGGTTCTGAAAAACCCAGTACTTCAGGGTAGCCTGGGGAACGGTGCAAGCTACGGCTCGAGTCAGGAGCAGAGTTGCACAGTGCGGGCGGCCAGGCACGTACTTCAGAGCGGGCAGGAGTAGGGTAGCACTCAACGGTTGTTCGTCGATATATTTGTGCATAATTTGTTACCCGAGTTGTGTAAGAAGTTGAAGGATTCAGAAAGTTCTTGGGCAGTTTCCTCCTCAGCACAGATATTGGCTTCCGCACAGTACTACGAAAATAGGGACAAAGATGAGAAAGATAGAGCAGAGAAGAAAACTAAAGAGTTAAAAACGGAGGTTCTGTTACAGCAAGCGTACCCGCCAGGTGGTGGTCAAAATAGTGGTGGTCAGAGTAACTATCAGAATACCTATCAGAATACCTGGCGCCCAACGTGGGGCGATACCAACGGTACCGGTCCAAGCCAGAGGTTTGTGAGGAGCTTCGTGTGAAAATTCTGGAGGAAGGCTGCCACTTCATCGACCCCTGCATGTCGACGTGGTCCGAAAGTCTTTGCTGCGAGGTTCCCCGCTTCCCGACGGCTACGAAGGACTGCTGCCCTGGCTATCGCCCTGATTTGGACCCTTGATGTTTGGTAGAGCGAAACGATAGACGAGTCTTCGGGTGACGTCATCGATATCTCAGTTAAGTATAAGTGGAGCGTCTCCCAGTCCTTGGTTGGTTCTTAGTTTGGTATCCCTTTGGGATCTTTGATTTGGAACTTGCAAGTACCAAAGCCGAAGGACTCGTGTATTCACGAGAATATCGTAATCGATAATCCTTTAAAGTTTGAATCTAGACTAGAGAGCGAAGATGCCTGGTCTTAGCACACTTGGAAATTTGTTTTGTCTTGGTTGTAATAATAGGGATTCCCGATTGGAGGACTCGTGTCCGGTTCCTCCGATTGGAACTCCAACTTATGAACTGTATGTGAAACATGGAGTAGGCCCCATCACATATAATGAAGTGTGGATCAAATACACCAGAAAAGATGGTGTTTTAAAATGGCCCCATTATGGTAGCTTTGACACGGAAATCTTAGATAAGCTCGAAGTCAAACTTTTCAAGAAGAAAGCCCGGCCGGCGATGTTTGACTCTTTCCGCCTATGGCGTAAGGAGGCCAAACAGAAAGAAATTAAATTAGCGAAGAAAAATAAGAGAGAAAGGGGTATTTCGATAATGCAAGCTGCTATGCAGTATAAAGATAACGAAGAGGAACAGATGAGTGAGCAGTTGCACAGGCAACGTAAAATGGTGATCGATAAATGTTAACCGGTTTTGCCGCCTCTTCAGCAAGATGCAGCAAAAGACCTTGAACAAGACCCCCTAATGTCGCATTTGTTGAGTTCGCCACCCCCCTATGCGCAGAATGCTACGCCACCTCCACAACCTTTAGTTGCGCAACCCGTGGTTGCATTGCCTCCTGCTCCTCCACAGCACCCACCAGCTGTTCTTCAGTTGGCTCCTACTCTTCCGGTGCAGCCTCCTCAAGGGCCACCGCCTTTGACATCTGCTCTGCCTTTACTTCCTACAACTTTGACTTCTATATCGACTCCCACTCCTGGTATTCCTTCTGACACTGCCTCTGCATCTGCTTTGCCTCCCCCTGCTTTTCCGCTTGTCTTTTCACCGAATTCTCCCTCTGTTCGACAAAGAGTGACTAGCACGGTCACTAGTCTTCTATATCCCTTCTTTGGGCCAACAAGCACGACCCCCACCTCAAAGCGTGCACAGTTGCGTAGTCAACTGCCTGACTCTAGGGAGAAGGAAACGTTGAATTATTTGGCACATAGATGGATGACCGAACCGACTAAATATGACCTAAAATCTGTTATGGATGTCTTCCATCAGTGGCAAGAACCAAAACAGAGATACGTTTTTGAGAAAATGTGTACTTTCCTTTGTGAGGATAGAGAGGAAAATGATTTGGAGCCCAATCCGCCTAAGTTGTGTCATGTACGGTTCGAATTTGGAAAAGGCGCAATTGTGGGTTCAGATGTTAAGAAAGCAGTTGCGACATTGTTGTCATTGAGGACTGAAAGTGTTTCTCGGTCATTGTTTGAGTCTGATTCCTCTGTTAAAAAGAAGGTGGGACAGTATCCCATGAGGGAAGATCCCCCAGTTTGGAGAGATGGGGACGCGAATGCTAATCCAATCATTCCACCACACTTTCAGCATGTGTGGGTACATGTTCCATGGAAGCGAGCTGAAGTTTTGGCCCTTAAACAGACATTGCTTGATCCCCGTAAAAATCCTGCGGGATATTACAAGGAATTGTCCCAGACTGCAGGTTAATGCATCATGAATTTGGCGGATATAGACATGTTATTTGGGAATGTTGTTCCACAGCCTTTATGGGGAAAGATTCGTCATGCAGATCATGATCAGGAGTTAGGTGACTCATGGGCTAATATTACTGCTGCAGATGCCCGACAAGTTGGTGGTGCAAAACCCGAGCCTTTAGTAGCAGATCTCCCTGGTAGGATCATTAATTACATGAAAACTTTGATGCCTGCAATGCGTGTAAATTGGGATAAATTATCTGCGTGTAAGCAGAAGAAAGATGAAACGGTGTCAGATTTCTTCACCAGGTTTGAAGAAACGTTTGTCGACCACAGTGGTCAAGATATGAGTACAGAAGGTGGTCAACGGTTGTTCGTCGATATATTTGTGCATAATTTGTTACCCGAGTTGTGTAAGAAGTTGAAGGATTCAGAAAGTTCTTGGGCAGTTTCCTCCTCAGCACAGATATTGGCTTCTGCACAGTACTACGAAAATAGGGACAAAGATGAGAAAGATAGAGCAGAGAAGAAAACTAAAGAGTTAAAAACGGAGGTTCTGTTACAGCAAGCGTACCCGCCAGGTGGTGGTCAAAATAGTGGTGGTCAGAGTAACTATCAGAATACCTATCAGCAGCCTCAACAGTTTCAGAGGAACTCGCAAAGAGTCGAGTATACTCAACCACGTGTCCCTGTAGGTCCCAATCAGTGTTCATATTGTAAGGAAGAGGGTCATTTTAAGTATAGTTGCCCTGTTTTGTTACAGCGCGCAAATGGTGTTTCTGGTGCAAGAGGTCTAGGTGTTCAGCAAGCTCCCAGAGGTAGAGGACGTGGAAATTTCCCCCAGAACGCACGTTCCCTTCCGCCTCAAAATTCAATGAATAGTTTTGACCAGCAGAATAACGCGTCTGGTAGGACGGCTCAGTACTATGCTGATGATTACTATGCAGAAGATGAGCATATGGAAGGTAATGATTGCTAGGACAGCCATAGACAAAGAGAGGGAGTTGTTTCAGTTCCAGTATATCAGAGTGGACCTTACGTTGAGGTGATTACATCAGGTGTGTCAGAACCTTTTCTGTTGGATACTGGTGCTACAAAGAGTTCCATTATGCACTCCAAACTCCCTGGCGCACCTTTGTCTGGCGAAACGAATGTATCAGTAGGTTTTTCTGGCACCCCGGTTAGAAACCCAGTTTCTAGCCCTTTGTCTCTTTCTGTTGGTCCTTGTGAATTCGAAGCACCCCTTATTCTGACAATAGCTTGTGGTGAAAACTTGTTAGGATTAGATCTGTTGAAAAGATTGTATGCGACTTTGTATTGTTCTCCTTCAGGAGTACAACTCACACTAGGTAAGAAAGTGGTTTCTCCAATGTATTTGTCAAGGGATAAACTTCCGACAGAATTGTCGTTTCTTCCTGATATTCTTTGGGCTACTTGTCCTAATGATGTAGGTCTTTTGGAAATACCGCCATATGTTGCAACATTGAAAGCCAATGTTAAAATGCCACGCATTCCCCAATACAAAATTTCTAGTGAAGGTGAGAAAGCTTTGCTAGCGATCATTTATGATCTGATTGAAAAATATGTGATTGAAGAGACAAGAGGCAACGTTTGCAATAGTCCTGTTCTGCCTGTTTTGAAGCGAACTGACCCTTCCCAGTCTCCTGTTTACAGATTTGTGATTGATCTTAGAGAGGTGAATAAAATAGTTGTGCCACAATTTCCAGTTGTTCCTGACATTACTGCCCTATTGACTATGATTCCAGCTTCTGCCACCTGGTTTTCGGTGATTGACCTGAAGAATGCTTTCTTCAGCATCCCGATTGCTGAGGAGAGTAGGGATATTTTTGGCTTCAGTTTAGGAGGTCGAAGCTTCCGCTTTAAACGCGCTCCCCAGGGCTATTGTGAAAGTCCATCGATATATAGTCAAGCTTTAAAAACACAGCTTGATACTATTGTTTTACCTGATGGCGCTACCCTCATTCAGTATGTTGATGATTTGCTTGTTGCTGCAGATACTGAAGAAATCTGTAAAGAAGCCACGTTGTCTTTATTGCGTCATTTGTGTGAGTTGCATCACAAAGTGTCTCTCTCAAAATTGCAATATTGTCGACAAGAAGTGACCTACTTAGGTCATCTCTTATCGAAGGAGGGAAGGAAACTGACCCCAGAAAGAATTCAGGCAATAGCGAAATTGAGTGTGCCAAGAACACAGAGAGAAGTGCGTGCTTTCTTGGGCATTACATCATATTGCAGGCAATGGATACCAAATTTTTCCTTGCTGGCCAAACCTTTGGTGGCATTAACTTGTAAAGATACACCGAATCCCGTTCCATGGTCTGAAGAGTGTCAGAAAAGTTTTTCCGAATTGCGCACAGCATTATGTTCGGCTCCTGTGTTGGGTACCCCCGACTACAGCAAGCCCTTTACATTGTATGTCCATGAGAAAGAAGGTTGTGCATTATCAGTGTTGACTCAGTCTTTTGGAGACAAGCAGCGTCCATGCACGTATTTTTCGTCAACTTTGGACCCGGTAGCTAAAGCATTGCCAAGTTGTTTAAGAGCAACAGCGGCAGCAGCTGTTTCTATTCGACAGTCTGCTGGTTTAGTGATGAATAACACGTTAATTGTGATGGTTCCACATGCAGTGGACACATTGTTAAACAGAACCAAGACACAGCACTTAACTAGTGCTCGATTGTCAGGTTACGAGTTAACATTGTTAGCGAGTCATGTGCACATAAAAAGATGCACCACACTTAACCCAGCTACGTTGTTGCCAATTGTAACGGAATTAGATGATTCAGAACAGCATGATTGTTTTCTTAGAACAGAAGAAGAAACGAAAGGGAGAATAGACCTCCAGGATACTCCCCTTGCAAAGTGTGATGGTACCTTATGGGTGGATGGTTCATGCTTCAAGCTTCCGAATGGTGATATGACTGCAGCATATGCTGTCACGACTTTGCATACGATTGTTGAAGCTGCACGTATCCCACATAATTCAGCTCAAGCAGCAGAGTTGATTGCACTTACAAGAGCATGTGTGTTGTCAAAAGGAATGAAAGTGACTATCTATACCGACAGCCAATATGCATTTGGAGTGGCTCACAGTTTTGGACGATTGTGGAAAGAACGTGGGTTCCTGACTTCGCATGGAGCTAAGATTCAGCATGGTCAGTTGGTGAATGAGCTTCTCGAGTCACTTACTTTGCCGTTGCAAGTTGCGATTGTGAAATGCAGTGCACACAAGAAGGTGACTGATGATGTTGGTCGTGGAAATGCCTTTGCTGATGAAGTCGCAAAAGAAACAGCAAGGAATGTAATGTGCCGAATGTATGTTGCAGACCCTGCAAGATGGATCGGTGACGTTGGAATGTGTGAAGACACGATCGAGAGTGTGAAGTCTATTCAAGCTGAAGCTACAGAGAAAGAGTTGAGTGTGTGGAGAGAAAGTACGGGTAAAATGGATGCCAATGGTTGCTGGATTGAATTGTCAGAGCATCAGAGATGGATGTTACCCGATGCGTACATGCTTGCAGTGATTACAATGGCCCATGGAATGGCTCAAATCAGTGTGAAAGGGATTTGTAAGTTGTTGGCTCCAGTATGGCAAAATGCTGGAATTCCCAAGTGTGCAGAGAATGTGGTCAAGAATTGCATGGTGTGTCTGAAATACAATCCTGGTTGGGGAACCCCAACTCCAGCTGGTCATTTTGGACCTCCTACGTATCCGTTCGAGGTTTTGCAGCTAGATTTCATCCACATGGAGAGGTGCAACAATTTAAAATACGTACTTGTTGTTGTTTGTGCCTTTTCAAGATGGGTGGAAGCCAACCCCCTAAAGGACAACACTGCCCTATCCACAGCTAAAGCCCTTGTGAAAGAGTTCTTCCCTAGGTTCGGAATGCCGAGAATGGTCTGGAGTGACAATGGGAGTGAATTTGTGGGTCGAGTGATGAAGAGAGTATGTGAAGGGCTAGGCATCCAACAGAAATTCCACGCTGCAAATCACCCCCAATCAGCTGGACTAGTAGAATGCTACAATGGCACGTTAAAACTTAAATTGGCCAAAATTCAAGCGAGCTCTGGTCTTAAATGGCCTGACGCTCTCCCTTTAGCACTCCTATCAACCAGAATGACTGCGCATTCGCGAGTGCGACTTAGTCCTTATGAGATTGTGTTTGGCCGCCCGGCGAACATATGGGGAGTGCCAAGGCCTACAAAGTTCAGTGAAATCGAATACCCTGTTTTGCTTGACTATTTGTACGAATTGACAGCTAAATTGCGTGTTTTACACCAACAGGTGCATGATACACTGCCTCAGGTCTCTGAAGCTCCAGGACATCAGATCGATCCTGGATCCTGGGTTCTAGTGAAAAACTTTCAGCGAACAAAGAACGACCAGCCCAGGTGGACCGGCCCACACCTCGTCCTTCTTTCAACGAGATCAGCTGTTCGAGTGGAAGGAAAGAAGCACTGGATCCACGGTGTACATTGCAAGAGGGTGCCTTTGCCTCTGCCGTACGACCGGTGGGTCCAGGAGGGTGTCGCCGACTCAGAGACTGAAACCGTGCCTCGTTTTCTGCCTTTCAGTGATGCACGTATTTCTGAGAAAGAAAGTGACAAGCTCTTGCAAGCAGCTGTATCACCGTCAATTCGATTGGACACTACAGAACCTGAACTCCTTTTCCAAGACCAAACAGTACCTGGGAGAAAACGTTATAATTTGATGCCGAGACCTATGGCCAAATAAATAAAATTTTCCTTTTTGTTATTTTTGAAAGTGCAGCTCTCCCATCTGAGAAACTTTTTTATTTTTGTTTTTTGAACCACCATCCGGGTTCCGCTATAGGGTCGCGGTTGCCCAAAGTCTTTGGGGTGCAGCTGAAGACGTTAGGTCGACAGTTCTGGTTGGTCTAAGGGAGTTGCCCTGGACTGACAGAAGCATTCCTTAGCATAGAACACCCAACCATCGCGAGCAGCATATTATAGAGGATGGAGTTTTTGGAGATGGAGAGACCTGCCAAAGAAACAAACTTTAAAAGCAGAATATGTAGAATGATGACAAAGAAACGCTTTTTGATATTGTGCATTTTCATGTTATTCAGTGTGATGATATTTTTAATAGGGTATGTTTTATTCTCTTTTCGAGTAACATTTGCACCCACTACATCGCCTACACCTCCTCTTTCTACTGTTTCCTCTCATTCTTTTCAGCCCCTTCCTGAACACGAATCAGCTAGGAGATTAGAGTTTATTAATAACTTCTTTGTTCAGCTTTTGCACCAACACCAACTAGTAATGAACACGACTAACTGTTGGGTGTGTGGTCTTATGCCTCACACAAAGGATAAAGGTATCCCTTATCTGGTCCTGCCATTCAGCCATAATGGTTCTGTGTGGGCATACAGAACAATGTTCATCTATGCACATGAAGTCTACCCCCTAAGTTCTGTGGAAGACAATCCTAAGAATAGTGCTCTAGTTAAGGGTATAGAAGACATGATTAAGGAAGATATTTCCTACAAGACTATCCCTAGAGATGAGACACTAGTATACATAGGATGGAACATGACCGGATATGGAGCTACTCTGAGTGAGAAACAGCAAGCTAAGAGATCTTCCCCGATTTGGATTGTACCCCATCAGGGTCACCTGTGTCTGCAAGGTACTGGCAAGAATCCCAGAGCTCAGTTAGGGAAGAGTATCTGTACTGAAACGTATGTTTTTGCATCTCAGACTTCCCCTTCGTTTTTAGCAGCTAAGGGTACCTATTTCATCTGCCATGATAGAGCCTATACATGGTTGCCCCCTGACTTTTCGGGCACATGTTTTGTTTCGTTCCTGTTGCCTCCCACCTACACAGCTGCGGCAGACTACCACAAGACAAGGATAGTTAGAGGTGTCTTGAGTAAAGAAGACACTGCAGGACAAGAATTTGGGGACTTCGTAAAGGGTTTTCTGCCGTTCTGGGGACCCATGGTTAACAGCAGGAACATAAGGCAATTGACAAGGGTGGTTGAATCCACCATGGTTGAAACTGCCGGTGCCCTTAGTAACTTGACTGCTGAGCTCCAGTCGGACCGTCTTATGACCCTTCAGAACAGGGTCGCATTAGATGTCATACTTGCAGACCGAGGTGGGGTATGTAAATTGATCCAATCGAGTTGCTGTGTTTTCATTCCAGATAACACTCCAACAGTGTACCAGGCCATCTCCAAACTGCATAAGATTTCCGAATCTATTCATGTGGATAAAGGAGATTGGTCGTTAATGGGATGGTTCTGGGAACTGATATCCGCCTGGGGATGGAAAATTCTGATGGTCATTGGGATGGTCTTAGCCATTCTTTTCCTGTTCTGTCTATGCGTGCAGTGTGCTCCTGCAATATGTGGCCTCTGTGCTACATCATGTGTAAGGAAACCTGTATCAAGAGACGAGCTAAGTACTAGGATGATGTTACAGCAACATCTCAATGACTTTAGGAATATAGACCTGGACTCAGATTAGCATGAGGATAGGTTAAATTGCCTATGTAAGGGCAAAAGGAGGGGGTGTGGTTCTGAAAATTCTGGACTCGTGCAATAAACTTTGTCGTAGTATGACGATTTTGGTATCAAAAGTCCGAGAATGGCTAGTACACTATGTACAAGCATTTTCGTCATATTCCAGCAACGATTTCACCTCGAAATCGTCATTTTCGTCCTGAACCCTTGGCTTCCATTTTGTGTACGGCAGCCATTTTGTGAGTTGCCCTCACATAGGCTTATAATACAGCTAAATTTGATTCCAAAGGACACGTACACCTTAATTGACTTCTCTCTGACCTGGGCAAACTGAAACCATTGCCCCAGGCCGAACCTGCCCGGCCAGTTCCTTTCCCAGTGGCCGAGCGAGATAGCATCAAGGCACAACATGCCATAAAGCTTTTCATCGCACACACACCCTGCCTAATCTTGCTCACACCTGTCCCTGTTTCTTACTCTACAACTTGCTTTGCGAGGAGGAGGTGCCCGTTTTTATTGGGGGTACACCGATATCTGATGAAAATGTTGGGCCTTGCCTGGTAATTTATTGTGGGCTAAACAAATTGAAATGTGGGCTTGTCATCATGACTCTGCTTTTTCTTTGTAGTGAAAATATGTGAATGGTCTACTGTAAATCTAAGAATGTTTGCCTGAAGCATAATATTTTGTATAAAAAGAGAAGACTGGCTTTGTAAGATGGAGCAGTCTCCTGAGAATATACACGTGCTGTACTTCTAGGACGCCTGTTACTTGGTTGCAGCCAATAAATTTGATCTTTGACTTCACCTAGAAGACTCTGAGTTTCTGTGTCTGAATCAGGAAAGTACTCGAAGTCTTTGGGTGTTGTCCCTGGCACCGCTGGGTTACCGGTTCAGTACCGGTTCTGAAAAACCCAGTACTTCAGGGTAGCCTGGGGAACGGTGCAAGCTACGGCTCGAGTCAGGAGCAGAGTTGCACAGTGCGGGCGGCCAGGCACGTACTACAGAGCGGGCAGGAGTAGGGTAGCACTCAACGGTTGTTCGTCGATATATTTGTGCATAATTTGTTACCCGAGTTGTGTAAGAAGTTGAAGGATTCAGAAAGTTCTTGGGCAGTTTCCTCCTCAGCACAGATATTGGCTTCCGCACAGTACTACGAAAATAGGGACAAAGATGAGAAAGATAGAGCAGAGAAGAAAACTAAAGAGTTAAAAACGGAGGTTCTGTTACAGCAAGCGTACCCGCCAGGTGGTGGTCAAAATAGTGGTGGTCAGAGTAACTATCAGAATACCTATCAGCAGCCTCAACAGTTTCAGAGGAACTCGCAAAGAGTCGAGTATACTAAACCACGTGTCCCTGTAGGTCCCAATCATTGTTCATATTGTAAGGAAGAGAGTCATTTTAAGTATAGTTGCCCTGTTTTGTTACAGCGCGCAAATGGTGTTTCTGGTGCAAGAGGTCTAGGTGTTCAGCAAGCTCCCAGAGGTAGAAGACGTGGAAATTTCCCCCAGAACGCACGTTCCCTTCCGCCTCATAATTCAATGAATAGTTTTGACCAGCAGAATAACGCGTCTGGCAGGACGGCTCAGTACTATGCTGATGATTACTATGCAGAAGATGAGCATATGGAAGGTAATGATTGCTAGGACAGCCATAGACAAAGAGAGGGAGTTGTTTCAGTTCCAGTAGATCAGAGTGGACCTTACGTTGAGGTGATTACATCAGGTGTGTCAGAACCTTTTCTGTTGGATACTGGTGCTACAAAGAGTTCCATTATGCACTCCAAACTCCCTGGCGCACCTTTGTCTGGCGAAACGAATGTATCAGTAGGTTTTTCTGGCGCCCCGGTTAGAAACCCAGTTTCTAGCCCTTTGTCTCTTTCTGTTGGTCCTTGTGAATTCGAAGCACCCCTTATTCTGACAATAGCTTGTGGTGAAAACTTGTTAGGATTAGATCTGTTGAAAAGATTGTATGCGACTTTGTATTGTTCTCCTTCAGGAGTACAACTCACACTAGGTAAGAAAGTGGTTTCTCCAATGTATTTGTCAAGGGAGAAACTTCCGACAGAATTGTCGTTTCTGCCTGATATTCTTTGGGCTACTGGTCCTAATGATGTAGGTCTTTTGGAAATACCGCCATATGTTGTAACATTGAAAGCCAATGTTAAAATGCCACGCATTCCCCAATACAAAATTTCTAGTGAAGGTGAGAAAGCTTTGCTAGCGATCATTTATGATCTGATTGAAAAAGATGTGATTGAAGAGACAAGAGGCAACGTTTGCAATAGTCCTGTTCTGCCTGTTTTGAAGCGAACTGACCCTTCCCAGTCTCCTGTTTACAGATTTGTTATTGATCTTAGAGAGGTGAATAAAATAGTTGTGCCACAATTTCCAGTTGTTCCTGAAATTACTGCCCTATTGACTATGATTCCAGCTTCTGCCACCTGGTTTTCGGTGATTGACCTGAAGAATGCTTTCTTCAGCATCCCGATTGCTGAGGAGAGTAGGGATATTTTTGGCTTCAGTTTAGGAGGTCGAAGCTTCCGCTTTAAACGCGCTCCCCAGGGCTATTGTGAAAGTCCATCGATATATAGTCAAGCTTTAAAAACACAGCTTGATACGATTGTTTTACCTGATGGCGCTACCCTCATTCAGTATGTTGATGATTTGCTTGTTGCTGCAGATACTGAAGAAATCTGTAAAGAAGCCACGTTGTCTTTATTGCGTCATTTGTGTGAGTTGCATCACAAAGTGTCTCTCTCAAAATTGCAATATTGTCGACAAGAAGTGACCTACTTAGGTCATCTCTTATCGAAGGAGGGAAGGAAACTGACCCCAGAAAGAATTCAGGCAATAGCGAAATTGAGTGTGCCAAGAACACAGAGAGAAGTGCGTGCTTTCTTGGGCATTACATCATATTGCAGGCAATGGATACCAAATTTTTCCTTGCTGGCCAAACCTTTGGTGGCATTAACTTGTAAAGATACACCGAATCCCGTTCCATGGTCTGAAGAGTGTCAGAAAAGATTTTCCGAATTGCGCACAGCATTATGTTCGGCTCCTGTGTTGGGTACCCCCGACTACAGCAAGCCCTTTACATTGTATGTCCATGAGAAAGAAGGTTGTGCATTATCAGTGTTGACTCAGTCTTTTGGAGACAAGCAGCGTCCATGCACGTATTTTTCGTCAACTTTGGACCCGGTAGCTAAAGCATTGCCAAGTTGTTTAAGAGCAACAGCGGCAGCAGCTGTTTCTATTCGACAGTCTGCTGGTTTAGTGATGAATAACACGTTAATTGTGATGGTTCCACATGCAGTGGACACATTGTTAAACAGAACCAAGACACAGCACTTAACTAGGGCTCGATTGTCAGGTTACGAGTTAACATTGTTAGCGAGTCATGTGCACATAAAAAGATGCACCACACTTAACCCAGCTACGTTGTTGCCAATTGTAACGGAATTAGATGATTCAGAACAGCATGATTGTTTTCTTAGAACAGAAGAAGAAACGAAAGGGAGAATAGACCTCCAGGATACTCCCTTTGCAAAGTGTGATGGTACCTTATGGGTGGATGGTTCATGCTTCAAGCTTCCGAATGGTGATATGACTGCAGCATATGCTGTCACGACTTTGCATACGATTGTTGAAGCTGCACGTATCCCACATAATTCAGCTCAAGCAGCAGAGTTGATTGCACTTACAAGAGCATGTGTGTTGTCAAAAGGAATGAAAGTGACTATCTATACCGACAGCCAATATGTATTTGGAGTGGCTCACAGTTTTGGACGATTGTGGAAAGAACGTGGGTTCCTGACTTCGCATGGAGCTAAGATTCAGCATGGTCAGTTGGTGAATGAGCTTCTCGAGTCACTTACTTTGCCGTTGCATGTTGCGATTGTGAAATGCAGTGCACACAAGAAGGTGACTGATGATGTTGGTCGTGGAAATGCATTTGCTGATGAAGTCGCAAAAGAAACAGCAAGGAATGTAATGTGCCGAATGTATGTTGCAGACCCTGCAAGATGGATCGGTGACGTTGGAATGTGTGAAGACACGATCGAGAGTGTGAAGTCTATTCAAGCTGAAGCTACAGAGAAAGAGTTGAGTGTGTGGAGAGAAAGTACGGGTAAAATGGATGCCAATGGTTGCTGGATTGAATTGTCAGAGCATCAGAGATGGATGTTACCCGATGCGTACGTGCTTGCAGTGATTACAATGGCCCATGGAATGGCTCAAATCAGTGTGAAAGGGATTTGTAAGTTGTTGGCTCCAGTATGGCAAAATGCTGGAATTCCCAAGTGTGCAGAGAATGTGGTCAAGAATTGCATGGTGTGTCTGAAATACAATCCTGGTAGGGGAACCCCAACTCCAGCTGGTCATTTTGCACCTCCTACGTATCCGTTCGAGGTTTTGCAGCTAGATTTCATCCACATGGAGAGGTGCAACAATTTAAAATACGTACTTGTTGTTGTTTGTGCCTTTTCAAGATGGGTGGAAGCCAACCCCCTAAAGGACAACACTGCCCTATCCACAGCTAAAGCCCTTGTGAAAGAGTTCTTCCCTAGGTTCGGAATGCCGAGAATGGTCTGGAGTGACAATGGGAGTGAATTTGTGGGTCGAGTGATGAAGAGAGTATGTGAAGGGCTAGGCATCCAACAGAAATTCCACGCTGCAAATCACCCCCAATCAGCTGGACTAGTAGAATGCTACAATGGCACGTTAAAACTTAAATTGGCCAAAATTCAAGCAAGCTCTGGTCTTAAATGGCCTGACGCTCTCCCTTTAGCACTCCTATCAACCAGAATGACTGCACATTCGCGAGTGCGACTTAGTCCTTATGAGATTGTTTTTGGCCGCCCGGCGAACATATGGGGAGTGCCAAGGCCTACAAAGTTCAGTGAAATCGAATACCCTGTTTTGCTTGACTATTTGTACGAATTGACAGCTAAATTTCATGTTTTACACCAACAGGTGCATGATACACTGCCTCAGGTCTCTGAAGCTCCAGGACATCAGATCGATCCTGGATCCTGGGTTCTAGTGAAAAACTTTCAGCGAACAAAGAACGACCAGCCCAGGTGGACCGGCCCACACCTCGTCCTTCTTTCAACGAGATCAGCTGTTCGAGTGGAAGGAAAGAAGCACTGGATCCACGGTGTACATTGCAAGAGGGTGCCTTTGCCTCTGCCGTACGACCGGTGGGTCCAGGAGGGTGTTGCCGACTCAGAGACTGAAACCGTGCCTCGTTTTCTGCCTTTCAGTGATGCACGTATTTCTGAGAAAGAAAGTGACAAGCTCTTGCAAGCAGCTGTATCACCGTCAATACGATTGGACACTACAGAACCTGAACTCCTTTTCCAAGACCAAACAGTACCTGGGAGAAAACGTTATAATTTGATGCCGAGACCTATGGCAAATAAATAAAATTTTCCTTTTTTGTTATTTTTGAAAGTGCAGCTCTCCCATCTGAGAAACTTTTTTATTTTTGTTTTTTGAACCGCCATCCGGGTTCCGCTATAGGGTCGCGGTTGCCCAAAGTCTTTGGGGTGTAGCTGAAGACGTTAGGTCGACAGTTCTGGTTGGTCTAAGGGAGTTGCCCTGGACTGACAGAAGCATTCCTTAGCATAGAACACCCAACCATCGCGAGCAGCATATTATAGAGGATGGAGTTTTTCGAGATGGAGAGACCTGCCAAAGAAACGAACTTTAAAAGCAGAATATGTAGAATGATGACAAAGAAAAGCTTTTTGATATTGTGCATTATTATGTTATTCAGTGTGATGATATTTTTAATAGGGTATGTTTTATTCTCTTTTCGAGTAACATTTGCACCCACTACATCGCCTACACCTCCTCTTTCTACTGTTTCCTCTCATTCTTTTCAGCCCCTTCCTGAACACGAATCAGCTAGGAGATTAGAGTTTATTAATAACTTCTTTGTTCAGCTTTTGCACCAACACCAACTAGTAATGAACACGACTAACTGTTGGGTGTGTGGTCTTATGCCTCACACAAAGGATAAAGGTATCCCTTATCTGGTCCTGCCATTCAGCCATAATGGTTCTGTGTGGGCATACAGAACAATGTTCATCTATGCACATGAAGTCTACCCCCTACGTTCTGTGGAAGACAATCCTAAGAATAGTGCTCTAGTTAAGGGTATAGTAGACATGATTAAGGAAGATATTTCCTACAAGACTATCCCTAGAGATGAGACACTAGTATACATAGGATGGAACGTGACCGGATAGGGAGCTACTCTGAGTGAGAAACAGCAAGCTAAGAGATCTTCCCCGATTTGGATTGTACCCCATCAGGGTCACCTGTGTCTGCAAGGTACTGGCAAAAATCCCAGAGCTCAGTTAGGGAAGAGTATCTGTACTGAAACGTATGTTTTTGCATCTCAGACTTCCCCTTCGTTTTTAGCAGCTAAGGGTACCTATTTCATCTGCCATGATAGAGCCTATACATGGTTGCCCCCTGACTTTTCGGGCACATGTTTTGTTTCGTTCCTGTTGCCTCCCACCTACACAGCTGCGGCAGACTACCACAAGACAAGGATAGTTAGAGGTGTCTTGAGTAAAGAAGACACTGCAGGACAAGAATTTGGGGACTTCGTAAAGGGTTTTCTGCCGTTCTGGGGACCCATGGTTAACAGCAGGAACATAAGGCAATTGACAAGGGTGGTTGAATCCACCATGGTTGAAACTGCCGGTGCCCTTAGTAACTTGACTGCTGAGCTCCAGTCGGACCGTCTTATGACCCTTCAGAACAGGGTCGCATTAGATGTCATACTTGCAGACCGAGGTGGGGTATGTAAATTGATCCAATCGAGTTGCTGTGTTTTCATTCCAGATAACACTCCAACAGTGTACCAGGCCATCTCCAAACTGCATAAGATTTCCGAATCTATTCATGTGGATAAAGGAGATTGGTCGTTAATGGGATGGTTCTGGGAACTGATATCCGCCAGGGGATGGAAAATTCTGATGGTCATTGGGATGGTCTTAGCCATTCTTTTCCTGTTCTGTCTATGCGTGCAGTGTGCTCCTGCAATATGTGGCCTCTGTGCTACATCATGTGTAAGGAAACCTGTATCAAGAGACGAGCTAAGTACTAGGATGATGTTACAGCAACATCTCAATGACTTTAGGAATATAGACCTGGACTCAGATTAGCATGAGGATAGGTTAAATTGCCTATGTAAGGGCAAAAGGAGGGGGTGTGGTTCTGAAAATTCTGGACTCGTGCAATAAACTTTGTCGTAGTATGACGATTTTGGTATCAAAAGACCGAGAATGGCTAGTACACTATGTACAAGCATTTTCGTCATATTCCAGCAACGATTTCACCTCGAAATCGTCATTTTCGTCCTGAACCCTTGGCTTCCATTTTGTGTACGGCAGCCATTTTGTGAGTTGCCCTCACATAGGCTTATAATACAGCTAAATTTGATTCCAAAGGACACGTACACCTTAATTGACTTCTCTCTGACCTGGGCAAGCTGAAACCATTGCCCCAGGCCGAACCTGCCCGGCCAGTTCCTTTCCCAGTGGCCGAGCGAGATAGCATCAAGGCACAACATGCCATAAAGCTTTTCATCGCACACACACCCTGCTTAATCTTGCTCACACCTGTCCCTGTTCCTTTCTCTACAACTTGCTTTGCGAGGAGGAGGTGCCCGTTTTTATTGGGGGTACACCGATATCTGATGAAAATGTTGGGCCTTGCCTGGTAATTTATTGTGGGCTAAACAAATTGAAATGTGGGCTTGTCATCATGGCTCTGCTTTTTCTTTGTAGTGAAAATATGTGAATGGTCTACTGTAAATCTAAGAATGTTTGCCTGAAGCATAATATTTTGTATAAAAAGAGAAGACTGGCTTTGTAAGATGGAGCAGTCTCCTGAGAATATACACGTGCTGTACTTCTAGGACGCCTGTTACTTGGTTGCAGCCAATAAATTTGATCTTTGACTTCACCTAGAAGACTCTGAGTTTCTGTGTCTGAATCAGGAAAGTACTCGAGGTCTTTGGGTGTTGTCCCTGGCACCGCTGGGTTACCGGTTCAGTACCGGTTCTGAAAAACCCAGTACCTCAGGGTAGCCTGGGGAACGCTGCAAGCTATGGCTCGAGTCAGGAGCAGAGTTGCACAGTGCGGGCGGCCAGGCACGTACTACAGAGCGGGCAGGAGTAGGGTAGCACTCAAATCGCTGTTCCTGTGGCAGGCAGGTCTTTGGGAAAATCCACTGGGTTTAGGCAGGCAGGAGGAGTCCAATAGTCCTGGGACTTTGTTCAGGGGGCAACCTCTCCAACAAGCCCTTGGAGATCGTTTAAAGTCACAAGCTGAGCAAAGTCTCTTCAGTCTTTTCCTCTCCTTTCACAGCAAGACAACCACTGCAGGCCAATCCCCCAGGTCAGGGACAGTACTCCTTCTTGCAGCTTTCCCAGTTCCTTCTTGTCGGGCAGAGGTTCTTCTTGGTTCAAGCAGGATCTGATTTCTTAGGAGCAGGGATTTATACGGCATTTCTTTTGTTTTTTCAGGCCAGGGAGCCTTTGCCTTGTTCAGTCCAGTTCCTGAGCACTTTGTTGACATGATGCAGGCTTCTGCTTTCAGGGTGTAGGGCAGAGACATCAGACGCTCCACAGGAGGTGGAGCCAGCATTGTGGTGGCAGAGCACAGCCCTATTCAGAGTCAAGGGGCACTCCTCCCACCCATCCTGGTGTAATCTTTCTATTCACCACCTGGCTGCCCAGCCTGTCTCCTGGAATTCCCAAGCCCTGTCACACACAGAAACCAGACAGCAGATACACATCCTAGCAGAGGCGGGCTGAAAAGGTTAGGCAAGCAAATACCAACTTTCTAAAAGTGGTATTTGCAAACACAAAACATTAAAATAAACTTTACTAAAAGATGTATTTTATTATTCTGAGTTCAGACATACTAAACTTGAATGTCTACCATGTTCCCTGAGTCTGTTTGGAATGTAGAATGTAACAATTCCAACAGACCATCCTGGCCTATGAGAACAGGTAGCCTTACAATAGTGAAAAACGAAAATTGCTGTAATTCACTATTAGGACATGCCACACACATCATGGCTTGTCCTACCTTATGCTTACAATGCACCCTGACCTTTGGCCTACCATAGGGGTGACTAATATGAAGTTAAGGGAAGGTTTAGGGACTGGCAAGTAGGTACACTTGCCCAGTCACCATGACAGTTTAGACTGCACGCAGGCTCTGCAATGGCAGACCTTAGACACATTTTACCAGGCCGCTCCTGTGGGTGGCACAACTAGTGCTGCAAGCCCACTAGCAGCATTTTGATTTACAAGCCCTGGGCACTCCTGGTGCACTGTACTGGGGTCTAACAGTAAACCAAATAAGCCAATAATGGAAACCAATCAATATAGCATTTAGTAGGGAGAGCATATGCACTTTAGCACTGATCAGCAGTGGTAGTGCCCAGAGTCATTAAACCAACAAAAACAGGTCAGAAAGAATATAGGAGGAAGGCAAAAAGTTCATGGATGACCCTGCAGAAAGGGCCAAGTCCAACACAACCCCATTCCAGTCAAAACGCAGGGTAGACCAATCACTACCGTGATGGGCTTCCCTGCTTAGGGCGATAGAACATGGACCTGGCCCGCAACAGCAGGGGCATATTCCAGTTCTACGCCAATCTGAACCCATTTCAAATCCTCTGTCCACACTCTCAGGGTCCATCAAGATAATCCGTGGGGAACCCTTCTCTGTGGAACAGAATTCCTTTTATGGGAATTACTGACATTATAAGTGTTAGCATGATGTAGCTGCATACACGCATATTCATAATTTATGTATTGCTTGATGTTATTAGCAGAAAGTGGCCTTTGTTTCTTCTCATAGGTTAAGTTGTACAGTAGATAGAGAAACCACAGTAACGCCATTTTGAATTTGTCGACTCGGGCCTGGGTAGCGATCATGTGTAGTTTTCCCTGTTACCAGGCAACTCTCAATTAGTTGAGTTACAAGACAGTTTAAGGCATGATGTTTTCTCTGCTCCTAGGCCAAAGGTCGCAAATGGCTTTAGAGGTGATAAGCACATTCTTGCCGGCGCCGGGCTGTTACTCCCATGTACCGAGACGAAAGGGAGTTACCCTTTCTGACCTTCCCCATAATAGCAGAAACAGACTTCAGAGCAGGCTTTGTGTGCCATTTATGGTTCTTCCTGGAGATCTCATACCTATTGGTAGGTTGCCAAATATGGTTATTTCATGTAATGTAACTATGGTATAAAACATTTGTCTCATGTGTAAATCGTCAATCTTCTCGGCGCACTGATCGGGTGTGGACGAGGGGGCTCCTCTGCACAGAGTCTTTTTGTTAATAAACGATTGCCTTTTCTTCACTTTTCTTCGATATTTTTCCAGTACTACAGTTGGCAACTCTGCCGGGACTCCGCGTTTGGGGTCGTCCTCCCGTAAACGGGGTGAAATAAGGACATTAGGGGGATTTCTCTGATCGAGGGGGTGGACGGACTTATGATTTTGGCTGGACTCCGCTCTCGCGATCAGAGAGCCCCAGCTGCTAGTGACCCCTCGCCGGAGTTCTACGGGTGTAACCCAGGAACTGATCCGAGATGACCTTCAGGAGTGGGCAGTGGAGAACTTGCAATCCTATTTGAGTGCACCAGGTGAGTGTATTAGTTTGTTGTTTATGGATCGTATTGTTGAATGATGTTTTGGAAACAGTTAACTGATTTTTGTGGTTTAGTGGTTGGCGTACCACAAGGAATTTTGGAGATCTGACGGGGCCGCATTGAGGCGGCACGGGCAGATGCTCCGCGGACTTGCTTTGTGAATATTAGAGGTTTCGATCAGACGCCTTGGTGTCGCATATTTTTGTGCACACCCGGCCGGACTGCCCTCGGAAAAGCCCGTGGTTGTACCTGGGTGACTACTGGACACATCTGAAGCGGCGCTAAGGCAGCGGGCTCAGTCAGAATAGTCCTGAAGGTGAACCAGGAAGATTGCGGGATGGTCTGTTGGCCGGTCTGTGGTTAATCCCTGTCTGACGACCTCTTGTTAGTCTTTGGACTGCCTATTTTCTTTGTTTCTGTTTGGTCCGGTGGCTGGAGGTTCACAACTTCTCTATGAGCGGGAGTCGAAGGGCTCTGTTCTTTGGTAGTTTCATATTAATTAAGAATTGAAAAAGAAATAAATTGTTGTCCTTTTAATGTTAAAGGTTGTGTACTTAAAATTCGTGTGTGTATGGTTGGTGTGAGGTTGACGAAGATTGAGCGTGAATGAAACATGGCCATGTTCTGACTGTTCGTGACGAAGTGTAAAGAGTGATCTTTTAAAAATGTTGTGTTTTAGTAAAATATGTTTTGGATGTTGTTGTCGGCGGAAAAATACACGATTAGATGAAAGTCAGCCTGCCCCACCAGAAGGCAGTCCAAATTTTGATATGTATGTAAAGCATGGTCTTACGCCCATTTTATTTAGTAACTTATGGCATGGCACAAATATACCAAGGATGACGAAGAATTGCAATGGCCCGTAACTGGGTGTTTTGATGAGAAGAATATACAGTATTTACCGGATCGTTTGTTCTCTAAAAGAAGTCGGCAGGGAATGTTAGATTCTTTGCGTTTATGGCAAAAAGAGGCAAAACGTCGCCGAATTAGAGAAGAAAAATTATTAAAAATACAGAACGGTCAGACCATCACTCAGAAGGCTATCGCGTATGATAAGGAACAAACTGAGAAAAAGATAGAATGTTTAGATAGACAGTTCCGATTACAGGCTGATAAAAGTTACAGAGCTCAACCTGAGGCGGAAGATGAAATAGAGGACTTATTAGATACGCGTCCTCCACCCCCTTATGCTCCGCAACGAGTGTATCCAGCGATATCTCTGGCCAGTGCCCCCGGTGCACCTGTCGTGTTATCGACGGCTCCTGTGATCCCTGCCACTACTATGGCAACGGGAACTGTTTTTACTCCTTCCTCTATGATGGCTACTTTATTGACAGACGACTCATTGACCCCTTGTGGTGTTCTCGTGTCATCCGTTCTCATCTGGAACTCGGAACACTCGGAGTGAAGAGTGTTCCGAGAGTCTCAGATGTAACGGTTGGCTCAGGCTTTTGAGACATGATATTTACTTCTTTCAATAAACCAACAATATTACTTTACTCATCTTGTCTCCAACGTCTTTCTTCGGAGAGATCTCTTCACCCCTGTCAAGTCCCCAATGACACGACCTCTCCTTCGTCCTCTGTTGCTTGGCCTTCCCAGTCAACCACTTCAACTCCTGCCAGGATAGATTCAACCCCCTCCCATGCTCCCGGGATAGGGGGCGTTCGACGATTATATACACGCGCTGTTATAGGATGTAAGGAAAAGCAAATGGTGATAGACCAGGCGTCCCAGTGGGTACGGAATGCTATTTACACTATTGAGGACATTTGGGGAACTATGAAGGATTACGAACCGGTTATGCAACAATATGCATTAGAAACTATGGCTAATCGGTTGATTTCTTTATAAGAACAAGGTTTTGAGGATGGGAGAGCCCCGCAGGTCCTATACGATATAGTGGACCGGGCCCACAAGTTTGAATTAGAACAGGAACATGTATATGGGAACTTGGTCACCATTATGCGATATTGGCTGCGATTATTTACAAAATGTCCAACATGGAATTCTCAGCATCCCATGCAAGAAGTCCATCCCATTTACCATCCCGAAATTCCGGAACTTAAAGATAAAGCTAACCAGGTCATCCAGGCCCGTGTGGAAGCCCGGTTTCAAGAACAGTAGGTATATACTCCTTGGAAAAGAAGTGAGGTCCTTTCCTTGAAGTCTCATTTACCTGACCCGCATAAAAATCTCACCGCCTATTACAAAGAGCTTAATGAGGCCGCTTCTTTAGCGGTGATGACTTTGGCTGATATAGAATTATTCTTTGGACTGTTGGTTCCAGTTGATGTGTTGCGCCAGGTACATGACCAACCTCATGCTAATGAGTTAGGAGGAACGTGGGAGCAATTTAAAGCATGGGATGGGGAAAGGAAACCTGGGGATAAACCTAGAGCTGAGATTTTGGCCCTTCTAGGCAGAATATTTACATATATGCACACCTTAATCCCACCCCGGAAAGTGGATTGGGATAAATTGACTGCTTGTAAACAGAAAAAGGATGAAACTGTATCAGATTCCTTTACTCGATTTGAAGGTGTGTTTATTGATTTTAGTGGACAGGATTTATCGGTAGAAGGGGGGATAAGATTGTTTGTTAATCGTTTTGTGACTCACTTGTTGCCGGAAATATCAGCACGGCTCCAGGCTGCAGAAAGTACTTGGACCACCTCTATTCCTTCAGTCATATTAAGTATGGCTCAATATTATGAGCATAGGGAGAATGAGAGTAAAGACAAATCTGATAAAAAGACTATACATCTTAAAACTCATGTACTATTACAACAAGTGGCCAGGGGACGTGGCAGGAGCGCAGGGGGAGTTAGGGGGTTCGTTCCAAGAGGGGCAGGGACAGGACGGGGAGGAGGAGGTCCGGCTGTTGCTTTGGGTCAGAATCAGTGTGCTTATTGTGAGCAGGAGGGGCACTGGCGAGCTCAGTGTCCTTTCCTTTTAGCACAGAACGGAGCTGTAAGAGGCAGAGGTAGAGGCAGAGGAGAGGTGGCGTTGATCGTGGTGACATGAAAAGGGACGAAGGGATACGAGGTGTGTCACGGGGGAATTATTTTGATAATCCCAATGGGAGGCAGTATTACAATGAAGATTATGGAATGGACGAATCAGATAGATATTTTTGTGCATAGGACTGCCACAGACAGAGAAGGGGCCAAGTGTCAGTACCCGTTGACCAAAAGTAGCCTTATGTTACAGGACAAATAATGGGAATTTCTGAAACTTTTTAGTGGACACGGGTGCGATGAATAGTTCGATTGCTCGTTCATTGGTCCCAGGGGCTGCTCTGTCTGGGCATAATAATGTTTCAGTTGGATTTTCTGGTATTCCAGTGGTAAGCCCCATTTCGAAGCCACTCTCATTCATGATAGGTCCACTTACAGTAGGTTCTCCATTTTTGTTGACGTCGCATTGTGGGCAAAACTTATTGGGATTGGATCTGTTAAAAAAGATGCATGCCAAAATGTATTGTTCTCCGGATGGAGTATATTTGACGGTTCAATCACCAGAACAATGTATTAAACAGAATCTTATGAAAGATGGCCAGCTCCCTCCGGAGTTGGCTGCCATTCCTTCCACGTTCTGGACAACTGGGGATACTGATGTAGGTTTATTGAATATTCCACCAGTTTCTATTACGTTAAAAGCCAATGCTCGGTTGCCTCGTATTCCACAGAATAAAATCTCCCCAGCAGGTGAAAAGGCATTAATGTCAATAATACAGGATTTTATAGACAAGGGTGTGGTGGAAGAGACAGCTTCTAACACATGTAACAGCCCTATATTACCGATTCTGAAGAAGGCTCCTATAGGGAGCAGTCCTGATTATGCTGATACGTATCGCTTTGTAATTGACCTCCGGGAAGTTAATAAGGTGGTAGTACCACAATATCCAGTGGTCTCGGATATTACGACGATACTTACTATGATTCCCCCTACTGCTGATTTTTTCTCAGTTATTGATTTAAAGAATGCTTTCTTTAGCATTCCCATCCATCCTGAGAGCAGACATATTTTCAGCTTCTCGTTATCAGGCGCAGCTTTAGATTTTGCCGTGCTCCTCAGGGCTATACAGAGAGCCCTAGCATTTATAGTCAGGCCTTGAAGGTAATTTTGGATGAATTGACCCTGCCTCCAGGAAACATTCTCCTCCAGTATGTTGATGAGCTCTTGGTGGCGTCTGATACGGAGGAGGGCTGCAAGGAGGCTACGGTTAAATTATTGTCCCATTTGGCAGCCCATGGAAATAAAGTATCTCTTTGTAAATTTCAATATTGTCGACAGGAGGTGACCTACCTTGGTCATCTACTGTCGAAAGAGGGGAGGAGGTTGACTCCTGAACGTGTGTCTGCTATTTTTAACATGCCTGTACTCAATGAGATGTTCATGCATTTCTTGGCATAACCTCTTACTGCCACCAGTGGATTCCTAATTTTTCTCTTCTTACTAAACCACTGTTACATTCGATTACGAATGAAGTGCATGAACCCTTACCCTGGACGGATAAGTGTCAGAAAGCTTTTGATTCTTTGAAAACTGCTCTTTGTTCTGCACCTGTCTTAGGAACTCCTGACTACCGAAAACCTTTTGTATTCTACGTGCATGAGGTGGACAGTTGTTCGCTTTCAGTGTTAACGCAAGGATTTGGTGGTAAGCAAAGACCTTGTGCTTATTTTTCGGCAGTATTGGATCATGTCGCTAGAGCACTTCCTAACTGTCTGAGGGCTACTGCCACAGTGGCGGTGGCCATTAGGCAGTCGGAAGGACTCGTGCTAAATTCTGACCTCACAGTGATGGTACCGCACGCTGTGGACACGCTATTGAATAAAACAAAGACACAGCACCTTACTAGTACACGTCTTACTGGATATGAATTGACTCTGTTTGCTCCCCATATCACTATAAAAAAGGTGTGCCACTCTGAACCCAGCCATGTTACTATCCCTCCCTTCGGATGAACCAAATAATGACATACATGATTGTATATTTCGGACAGAAGAAGAAACAAAGGGACGGGTGGACCTCACAGACACGCCCCTATCTGAACCCCATGGGGAGTTGTTTGTGGATGGCTCTTGTTTTAAGTTACCAGATGGCACCACGACAGCTGCGTATGCAATTACTACTCTGCGTACGGTTGTTGAAACATCTTGAGTTCCCTATCATTTTGCACAGGCAGTTGAACTAATAGCTCTGTTACGAGCATGTTAGCTAAGTGAGGGACTGGTGGTAAATATTTATGCTGATAGCCAATATGCCTTTGGCGTGGCTCATAGTTTTGAGAAGTTGTGGGCTGAAAGAGGATTCTTTACTTCTCATGGCCAACTAATACAACATGGCCCCCTGATATTGAGGTTGTTGACTGTGTTGACTTTGCCATGAAAGGTAGCAATTGTTAAATGTAGTCCCCATAAAACCATAGTGGATACTGTGGGAGAAAGAAATACTTTCGCTGACCAAATAGCAAAAGACAATGCTAAATCTAAAATGTCCCCGATGTATGTATATTCAGCTAGGTGGGTGGAGGAGTCTGATATATTTGATAATATCATGAAAGTGTTCGAGAAATGCAGAAGGAGGCTACCCCTGCTGAATTGGCCCGATGGGAGAATGAGTTAGGGAGGTCAGATGATAATGGTTGTTGGGTTGATTTAAGTGAAAAGCAGCGATGGATGCTTCCCAATGCTTTTGTTAATGCTGTAGTGACTATGGCCCATGGGACTGCACATATAGGAGCATTGGGAATTTGTCATTTGTTGGACCCAGTTTGGAATAATCCCAATATTTCTAAAATTGCCACTCATTTGGTTCAACACTGTATGGTTTGTCTACGACATAATCCTGGAAGAAGAGAACCTGTTTTTAGCGGGAATTTTCCACCACCCTCTTTCCCTTTCGAAGTGCTCCAAATGGATTATATCCAACTGGAGAGAGTGAATAACCTGAAGTGCATCTTGGTAGTGGTTTGTGTGTTTAGTAAGTGGGTAGAAGTTTACCCTACCAAGGAGAACACTGCACGAGCGACTGCTAAAGTTCTAATCAAAGAATACTTCCCTAGATATGGGGTCCCTCGGGTCATATGGTCGGACAACGGGACCTATTTTAATGCTGATCTTATCAGGCATATCTGTAATGGATAACCCATAAAACAGAAATTTCATGCTGCTCGACATACTCAGTCTGCTGGATTGGTTGAAAAATATAATGGAATTTTGTAGTTAAAGATGGCTAAAATTTAGTAGACTACAGGGTTGCGGTGGCCGGACACGTTGTCTCTGGCTTTAATGTCCTTGCGCATGACCCTCCCATTCCCGTTCAGGTCTGTCCCCGTATGAGGTCATTTTTGGACGACCAGCCAATGTATGGGGTGTCCCTCGTCCGAGAAGTTTTAGAGAAATTGATTATCCTGTGATGACAGATTACTTGTTAGCATTGACTAAAGACCTTCGTTCTATCCACCATCAGGTATCTGATGTATTGCGGCCCCTGCCGTAGGGTTCGGGACATCGTTTGGAGCCCGGCCAGTGGGTGATGGTGAAGAATGACCAGCGAAAATCGAGCAATGAGCCTAGGTGGACAGAACCGGTGCAAGTTTTGTTGGCCACCCGAACAGCAGTGAAGGTGACTGGGCAGAAGGACTGGATCCATGTTGCTCATGTGAAAAAGGTGCCTCTTCCCCTTCCTTTTGATCGCCTGAATTCAGAAGGAATATTGACCCAGGAAAGCAAAAGAGCTCCTTGCGTGGTTCCTTTTTCCGACGCCCTGGAAATCGAAGGGCAAGAAAGGGGAGCCGAGGGCACGAAAGAGGCCCCGTCGCAAAGGGCGGAATTGGCCTCTGAATCTGTTGCTCCAGTTGTTGAACGAGAAGTTCATAGAAGATTTGGCACCTCGGATGCTTCCTCATCTGTTTTGTTTAATGATCAGGAATTGCCAGGTCAGGCTCGATACAACCTATGGCCCAGAAACCGATACGGTACCCCCAACACTAGCAGGAGATAGGGAAAGACTTTAGTAACAGGGGTTTGCTAGAGAATTTTGGGGGTACTGAGCAAGACACTGGACTGAACCCTTTGAGAGCTGGAACTTTGTGTAGCTCTGTTCAGAAAGAAAGACTGAGAAGCAAAGAGAGGGGGCCTAGGTTGTAATTGGAGAAGATAACCGACAAGAGGATTTGTTCTTTTGATGAATGATAGGAGCCTGCCTGTGAGGCTCTAGACGGACACAGGAAAGAAGCACCCTCTGGCAGGATGGACTGCATTTTGCAGATTAGTTTGGACTTTTAGTTAGAATGTATCCCTTTGTTCTATTTATTCCTGAGGAGGAGCGACCCCTTGCTCCTCGATATATGCCCATTTATGTACCTGTGTTTTCATCATGGACAACCAGAGTGAAGGTTGCTTTCGTGATAACCATTGCAATGTTGTTTATTGTAATAATGAGTGTGTTTTTATAATTAGAATTTCATCACCCCATGCATACTATGATAGGGACACCTACTCCGCCAATAGAGCACCATTTCTTCACGTTAGCCCTTCATAAAGAAAGGCATCGTCAGACCTATGTCTAGAATGTATTTGTAGAAATGTTGCATTAGACTCACAGTGCTACCAATACGACAAATTGTTGGGTTTGTGGTCTATTACCTTCTGTAATGCATCAACATGATCTCTTTATCTCACTGCCATTATCCTATGTAGGAAATTGTGAAGCCTGGTTTAAATTATTGAGTATGATGTACCTACATTACACTGTAGATACCTCTCGATATACTGAAAAGGATTATGAGATGATTCTGAATTATATAGAAGTACACCAATGTTTTGACCCACAGGGAAATAATGGGGAGGGGTCCCTAGACCCCAAGGCTTGTATGAATTTGTATACCGAATATGAGAATGTCACATGGTTAAGAACGGAGATACTGTATTTTGCTGAATTTAATTTCACCCAGTATTTCCAACAATTTTGTGGTTCTGAAAAATTCTGGACTCGTGTAATCATTCTGAACTCGAGAATTAAACTTCGTCGAAAAATGACGAATTTGGTATCAAAAGACCGAGAATGACAAGCATACCATGTACAAATATTTTCAGCAGATTTGAGTGACGATTTCACCTCGAAATCGTCATTCGCGTTCTAAACCCTTGGCTTCCATTTATGTGTTGCCCTTTACATAGGCCTTAATCCAGCTGAATTCAATTCCACAAGGACACATACTCCTTAATCGACTTTCCTATGACCTGTGCAAGTTGGAACCATTGCCCCAGGCCGAACTCGTTAGGTCAGTTCCCCTCCCAGTGGCCGAACAAGATAGCATCAAGGCTCAACAAGCCATAAAACCATTTCAGCGCGCACACCTGCCGTATCTCGCTCGCATCTGTCTCTACTCTTTGGCTTCACTTACTTTATGGTGGGGAGGTGCCTGTTTTATTGGGGGTCCATCGATATCTGATGAAATGTTGGGCCTTGCCGGGTGATTTGTTGTGGGCAGCACAACGTGAAATATGTACATGTCATCATGACTCTGCTTTTCTTTTGTAACCAAGACCTGTAAATGATATATTGCAAATTCGAAGAATGTTTGCCTGAAGCTGAATATTCTGTATAAGAAGAGAAGCCTGACTTTGTAAATTCGAGCAGTCTCCTGAGAATATACTTCCCCGTGTGTTGTACTTCTAGGACACTTGTTACCTTGGTTGCAGCCAATAAATCGATCTTTGACTTCACCTAGAAGACTCTGAGTTTCTGTGGTCTGGATCAGGAAGAACCCGAGGTTTCTGGGTGTACCCTGACACCGCTGGGTTACCGGTTCTGTGCCGGTTCTTAAAAACCCAGTGCCTCAGCTGGCGCCCAACGTTTGGGGCGATTCCAGTGGTGCCAGTCAGCCAGAGGTTCGTGAGGAGCTTCGTGTGAAAATTCCGGAGGACGGCCAAAAACCTCATCGACCCCTGCATGTCGACGTGGTCCGAAGGTCTTTGCTGCGAGGTTCCCCGCTTCCCGATGGCTACAAAGGACTGCTGCCCTGGCTATCGCCCTGATTTGGACCCTTGAAGTTTGGTAGAGCGAAACACTAAGACGAGTCTTCTGGTGACGTCATCGATATCTCAGTTAAGTATAAGTGGAGCGTCTCCCAGTCCTTAGTTGGTCTTAGTCTTGGGTATCCTTTGGGATAATTCTTGGTACTTGCAAGCACCAAAACCGAAGGACTCGTGTATTCACGAGAAATATCGTAATCGATAATCCTTTGAAGTTTGGAACTAGACTAGAGAGCAAAGATGCCTAGTCTTAGACTTGGAAATTTGTTTTGTCTTGGTTGTAATAATAGGGACTCCCGATTGGAGGACTCATGTCCGGTTCCTCCGGTTGGAACTCCAACTTACCAGTTATATGTCAAACACGGAGTAGGTCCCATCACATACAATGAAGTGTGGATCAAATACACCAGAAAAGATGGTGTTTTAAAATGGCCCCAATATGGTAGCTTTGATACCGAAATCTTAGATAACCTTGAAATTAAACTTTTCAAAAAGAAAGCCCGGCCGGCGATGTTTGACTCTTTTCGCCTATGGCGTAAGGAGGCCAAACAAAAAGAAATCAAATTAGCTAAGAAAAATAAGAGAGAAGGGAGACTTTCAGTAATGCAAGCTGCTATGCAGTTTAAAGACAATGAAGAAGAGCAGATGAGTGAGCAGTTGCACAGGCAACGTAAAATGGCAATGGACAAATGTTATCCAGTTTTGCCGTCTCTTCAGCAAGAGGCAGCAAAAGAGCGTGAAAAGGATCCATTAATGTCGCATTTATTAAGTTCTCCACCCCCCTATGCGCAAAAAATGCCACGGCACCCCCGCAACCTTTAGTTGTGCAACCTGTGCCTACTATTCCTCCGCAGCACTGACCAGCTGTTCTCCAGCTGGCTCCTGTCCCTATGGTGCAGCCTCCTCCAGGCCCACCGACCACATCTGCTCCACCTGTACTTTCTACGATTTTGCCTACTGTACTTTCTACTTCACCTAATGCTCCCTCTACGATTTTGTCCAGTGCCCCTTCTATGTCTCCTGATGCCTCCTCTGCTATTGTCTCTGCTCCTGCCTTATCTCACCCCGTTCTTCCACCCGTTCTTCCTTCAGTTTCACCTTCCATTTGGCAGAAAAGGGCCAGCACTGTCACTAACCTTTTCTCACCTCTTTTCGGGTCGCCTACTACGACCCCTAAAATGGAACGAAGACAGTTGCGAAATCGACTGCCTGACTATCAAGAGAGAGACTCATTGAATCGTTTAGCACGGAAATGGGTTATGGACACCGTAAAGTATGATGTAGAGTCTGTCATGGAAGTCTTCCATCAAAGGGAAGCACCGACGCAGAGATATGTTTTTGAACAGATGTAATAATAATAATAATAATAAACTTTATTCGGATTTTTTTGCGATCCATAAAAGCAGTACATAGTAAAAAATCTACTGTACGATGTATTTACAAGTAACATACAATTTAAAAAAGGGAGTTGGGTAGTTTATACAGTACTGTTATTTTAGAGATTTTTTCTGTGTCTATGTATACATTTCAGAAAGTTAAGAACGTGGTAGCATGTGGCTTCAGTGTCCAAAAGCTGCAAACTCAGCATGGCTGCTCGACATTGTCTGAGACCCCAAGATTTTAAAAGAGTCAATAACCAAACTTTGCGGTGTTCCTGATAAAATTTACAGAACAAAACGGTATGAAGGGTGGTTTGTGTTGATTCCCCATCACAAGGACAAAGAGGTGGATTTGAGTCCCAGACGTTTGGGGTTGGAAAGGCAACCAGTTTGTGGAATATGTTCAGTCTGAATCTTATCAGGAGGTATCGGTCGAAATTGCCTATGTTAAGAGTTAAGTAGGGCTGAATTAGAAAGGTGGATTGGACCGTTATTGCGTGCTGAACGGATCCTTTCCCAGCTTCTGACTGTAATCTCAGGTTTCCCAGGTGGTCCAAGGCTCGTATTTTTAAGTTGTTTTTTGTAAGTTCTCCAATTTTTTCGGGATTTAGATAATATTGTTCAATTCCGAGATCAATGAGGAAATTCCGAATATAGGCTAACCATTTGATTTTTAGGGCGTGGTCCAGGGACATTGCATCTGCTAATATTGTTTTTGTAAGGTCATTTTTTTCTGAAGTCCAGATGCGACGCCATAAAAGTAGCGGTTGTATTTTCGCGAGGTCTTCGATATATGGGACGCCCAATTCTGAGTGGCAGGCGTAGGTCGAAGCTCGCTTAGGGGCTGATAAGAGAAATCTAAAAAAGTTGTTTTCTGCGATTTGTAGAGAAGTAACATCCGTGTGACCCCATAATCCTGCTCCATATAGAGCTGTAGATTGGCATTTGGCTTTATATATAGTCATCAGTTCCATGGGTGGGCGTTTTCCTAGTTTCTGTGTGAACGACACCAGTGCGGCCAGCGCTCTTTTAAAGCAGTGTTTCCTGGCTTCTATTGCTGCTTTCCAAGAGAGCTTGTTATCTATCGTCACTCCTAGATAGCAGTATTCATTTGTGGAGTCTATTTTTTGGGTATCAAGATAGATGGTTTTTTGGTGTTTTATCCCAACCCCGGCCTTCATTACGAAAGTCTTTTTCACGTTTATGTGAAGGTCTAGGGTTCTCATGAACTGAGAGTATCTGTTGAGGGATTTTTGGAGTTCACAGGGGGTTCGTGCCAGGAGGACAGCGTCATCCGCGTAGAGCAGTGCGGGGATCAGGCGATGTTTAGCCTGCGGGAGATCTCGGGCACCCTTCAAAAGCTCCACCTCCAAGTTGTTAGTGTAGAGGGAGAAAAGAAAGGGTGCCAGGACACATCCTTGTCTGACCCCGCGCTCCACTCTAAATGACGCTGTCAGTTCCCCCTTTGTGCCGAATCGGACTCTTGAGGATGGGTTAGAATAAAGTTCCCTTAAAAAGTTCAGGAGTGGCGGATCCACCCCCATTTGTGCTAAAAGGGACCATAATTTGGTATGGGAGACGCAGTCGAAAGCCGCGGACAAGTCCACGTAGGTCATGTAGAGTTTTTCTTTTTTGGCTTGCACGTATTTTCCAAAAATGACCGAAAGGTTTAGGGCTTGTTCCACGGTTCCTAGACCTTCTCTGAATCCGAATTGAAGGTCAGATAGTATGCCTCTCTCTTCCACCCAGTCCTGAAGTCTCTCTAGGATCACTCTGCCTGCCATTTTCCCCAGTGAGTCCAACAATGAAATTGGGCGGTAGCAAGCAGGGTCCTGGCGGTTTCCTTTCTTGAATATTGGGACCATGATGGACCTTGTCCATGACTCCAAAATTCCTTTTTTTGCCGTTGCAGTGCACACCCTTGTTATAATTGGTGCCCAAAGTTCTGTTTTATATTTAAAAAAGTCCACTGGGACTCCATCTGGGCCTGGAGCTTTTCCCTTTTTGGTTGAGTTCAGTGCCGAAAGGATCTCGGAGATTTCGAAGTTTATATCTATAGGGTATGGTAGAAATGTTTCTTTCTCCTCTTCCGTCTCTTGATCAGAGGTTGGTTTTTGAAAGATTCGAGTGAAATGTGATACCCATTCTGCGGCGCCTATTGCGACTTCGATTTTTGGGCGCATGTCATCAACCAAGAAGGGAGTTCTTATAATTCGCCAAAAGGCTTGGGAGTTTTTTTCTTGTGCACTGGTATGGAGTTCGTTCCAGAGTGCTTGCTTAAGTTCCTCTTTTCTCTCTTTCCTAATTTTGTGATATTCGCTTCTGAGAGTGGCTATAGAGCGTTGATCCCTTTCGTCTTTGTTTAGGGCTAGCTTCAGCTTTGTGTGAGCCTTTGTGCAGTCTTGATTGAACCAACCTTTAGGTCGTGGTAGTCCAGTTTTTTGTTTTGCTGTAAGTAAAACCTTTAACTTATCCATGATCTGGGCAAAGTTGTTAAGAAGCTCCTCGTCTTCTGTTAATGTATCCAAACAAATTTTAATTTGGGGGTAGACTGACTTTATCAGCTCTTTAGTCAGTTCTTCTGGATTTATCCTTCCCCACTTTATTGAGTACCCGTTTAATTTGTCCATGCTTATGTTGTCCTGAGTCAATGCGTTGGCTATTGTCATTGGGGGGCATTGTTGATGGTTTATTATCACTTCCAGTTTTAATATTGCATGATCGCTTTGGGGATTCGGTTTGACTTCGAAGTTTTTTACTCTTGGTTGCAAGGATGCTGATATTATTATGAAATCAACCGTGGTGTTATAACCTCTTCCTAGGTAGGTCGGTGCTAGTGAATTGGTTCCATGGACCAAGGTGTTCACTACTTGGAGGTCCAAATCTGATAAAAGATCGTTCATTTGTCTACCCATGTTGGTATGCGAGAAGTGAGTGAGGGAAAGGCCTTCCTCTGTCACCATGCCAGAACACTTTTGTTTTGGTTGGGTACAGGCGTGAAGATTAAAATCGCCTGCCCATATTATGGTTGTCGGACCTCTTTCTCCTTGTTTCGTTCTGAGGGAGGTTAATTTTTCATGGAGATGGATCAGGACTCCCTGAAACTCTGATTCATCCAGGTTATTATAAAAGTTAATGATAACTATTGGCTCTTTTTTCTGCAGGAAAAGACCAAGGATCTGTAAATTAGAGTCCAGTTCAATGACCTTTATTTTTATGTTTTGAATAGTATTGGCTAGATAGATGCATAATCCTCCCTTTGGTCTACCCATCTGACCCGACTTCGCCAAAGAGGAGTATGTCTTGTACCCCTGTAAGTGGTATTCTTGTTGTGCCCACGTCTCCTGTATGCATATTATTTGGTGACTGTGCACGTGGTACATAATTGTCCCATCCTCCACTTTTGTCCTTAATCCTGCAATGTTCCAGGAGATCAGGCTTAGGGTTGTGGGATTGTCCCTAGAGATTTTAGCTATTTTTGGTTCATTAGAAATCTCTGGGTCTGAAGGGACTGGTGGGGAATCCGGGGGTCCCGGTAGGTCGGTGCTATTTGGGGAGTATTCTTCTAGCTGTGGTAGTCAGTCAACGCACTCTAGGGCACTATACTTATTTGCTAGGGGAAGACCATTCCAGTCATCCCAACGTGGGGGATCACTGCGGTTTCTCCACTGTTCTTGGCCTCTCCATTCCTCCTTTTCTCTGCCTCGATGACTAGGGCCTAATAGATTGGAGGAGGGGAGCCGTCCTTGCCAAGGCTGCTGCCATCGATGAATAATGTGTTGCATGGGTTGAGGGGGTTGCTGCCACTGTTGGGGAGTGTAATATAGATATTGAGGGGGTTGAGGAGGTGGTTGAGAAGTGTAATGTAGAGGTTGAGGGAGTTGAGGAGGTGGTTGCCACTGGAAGGTTGTTTGTTGTGGAGCTTGTGGGAATCGGGGAGTGTGTGGGGGCTGCTGGCGTAAGTGCGTTATGTGTTCTGAGGGGTTTATAAGCCCTCTATTTACTGGGACTGTGGAGCAGGGAAAATTTTGTCGAGAGGATGTAGGTAGGAAGTAGCACAGAGGAAGAGGGTTTATTTGGGTGGCAGGTCCACTGCTAGGTGTATTACAGATGTAGTTTGCTGCCCCTATCTCCCTAAATTTGATGGTAATAACGTCGCCTGCTATGGTCTTCGTATTTCTGCCCACCCATTCTCCTCTACGTACGGAGAGGATGTCACCCCTGATGTAAACAGGTAGGGGTTTGTGCAGTTGAAGCCACTGGGCGCATTTGTTCTTCAAATCTACGAAAGTTTCTCTTACACCCTCCTTCAGAGGTGGTACAGATGTTAACACCACCACGAAGGGAGAAGTTTCCGGCGGTAAATTAATTATTTTTGGGCGAGACTGCTTTGTCTTAGATTCATGCGATTTCTCTAGGAGGGGAGTCGCTGCTGGGATAGTGATGTTCCCATTTGTGACTTTTGGCTGCCGGTTGTTTGTTTTGGTTGGGCCCAGTGGTGCTGCTTGTGTGTCAGGGGCGGGATCTACTGCTATGGGGGTGACTGGGGGAGCATCTGGTTTACTCCCTTTTTGGATTGAGGGCCATGTTGCTGACGCCTTGCTAGCTGGTGAAGTATTCGGCTTAGTCGATGTGCCTGTTGCGTGTTTGGTACAGGATGTTTTTTTAGAAAGTATTTCTTTTACCCCATGCGTTTGTGCGGGGCCACAACCGCCACATTTCGAATTGATTAGTGAGGTGAGTCTGTCCAGCTTCGATATTAAAGGTTTAATTTGTGCCGCTATTGTGGCCTCCAGATCTGATTTAAGGTCTGTTACCATGTTTTCCACCCAACAGGGTATACCTGCCGCAGAGTTAGGAGTGGGCGTAATCAAGTTATGATTCTTGATTTTAGCTTGAGGTTTTTCCTTAATGTTTGGCATAGCCTTGGTGAAAATGGGGGTATCTTTCCTTGTTTTCGTTAGTTCTAAGGTCATTTCTGTATCGGGTAGCATGGATTGACTAGTTACGCTCTGTTCTGGTTTGTCAGTTGGTGATTGGCAGGCTTCTAAGTCTGGCGTTGCCTCAAGGTCGACATATGAGAAATCTGAGTCTAACTGGGTCACTGATAAGTCAACAGCATTTGGGACAGTCAGCGTGGGAACGGTATTTAGGTGTAGTGGTAAAGAGCAGTTGTTCATGGCCTGGTTGGCGGGGGAGCTTGCAGTTGCAAAAGAACCCAGGGAGGAACGTTTAGCCTGCATAAGGTCCAGGGAGACTCTTTTCTCCAACATGATAATGCTCTTATCAATAGTTTCATTGACCTGGGATATGAAGAGATCAATGGGACCGGTTACTTGCGCCACTGCCGTAGCTTTTTTTGGTGTTGCTTCTAGTTTTGGGACGCATAGTGATCGTCTGCGATATAAGTCAAGAAACCGCAAGGTAAGCCTCACAGAAAATACTTGGTGAATCCTAAGTCTGGCCACTCTATGTTAGAATGTAGGGTAAGTATCACTGGGACGCCTACCTTGCATATGATGGTACAGAAGAAGTGCAGGGGGTCTGGACCGTGGCCGTCCTCTGCCGTCCTCGAACGGCCTCAAACGGCCCTGTCTTTGCCCAGTCTTCGCCCTGGCTGCGTCCCGCGCTGCGGGAGTATGATGAGGTTAAGTAAAAGATGTGATAGGGCGGGGGGGGGCGGGCCAGCAGGGAGAGCGGACCGGAAGCTCTCCGTCGGTCTTGCAGGGACTTCTGGGAAATGAAGTCCCCGCACGCTCGCAGCCCCGCTGGCTCCTCGCGCCCCTTACCGCCTTGCCGCCTGGCCGATGTAATGCCTCTCAAGAGTTAATGTCTCCACCAGCGTCCACCTACGAAGCGGCACCCGCGGAGCGGGTGCTGCGAGAAGTGGGCTGGGAGACCGATGTGCTGCTGGTGGGCTGAAGGGCTGCTGACGCGGTGAGCCACGAACCTCCGTGTAGATTAGGCAATGATCCACAGAGTGGACAGGCAGGAACACTATTATCAGCCTTGTTGGGCGGGTGGCGGGCCAGCAGGGAGAGCGGACCGGAAGCTCTCCGTCGGTCTTGCAGGGACTTCTGGGAAATGAAGTCCCCGCACGCTCGCAGCCCCGCTGGCTCCTCGCGCCCCTTACCGCCTTGCCGCCTGGCCGATGTAATGCCTCTCAAGAGTTAATGTCTCCACCAGCGTCCACCTACGAAGCGGCACCCACGGAGCAGGTGCTGCGAGAAGTGGGCTGGGAGACCGATGTGCTGCTGGTGGGCTGAAGGGCTGCTGACGCGGTGAGCCACGAACCTCCGTGTAGATTAGGCAATGAACAGATGTGCGTTTTCCTTTGCGAGGATTTGGAAGACAATGATCTGGATGGCAACCCGCAAGAGTTGTGTCGCGTACGGTTTAAGTTTGGAGAGGGCATGATTGTAGGTCCCGATGTAGAGAAAGCGGTTGAAATATTGTTATCATATCGGAGTAAGGGGAGCAGTTCTGGGTCACAATCTGAGCCTGGTGCATCTAGTAGGAAAAAGGCGCGACAATACCCGATGAGAGAGGTTCCCCCACAATGGAGAGAGGGCGACGCAACTGTTAACCCACCTATTCTGCCACATTTTCAGCGTGTATGGGTACATGTCCCATGGAAGCGAGCTGAAGTTTTAGCCCTTAAACAGACATTACCTGATCCGCGTAAAAATCCTGCAGGGTATTTCAAAGAGTTGCCACAGACTGCTGGATCATGTATAATGAACTTAGCCGATATAGATATGTTATTTGGGAATGTTGTTCCACAGCCTTTATGGGGTAAAATTCTTCATACAGATCATGATCAGGAGTTAGGTGACTCATGGGCTAATATTGCTACTGCAGATGCCCGACAAGTTGGTGGTGCTAAGCCTGAGCCTTTGATAGCAGAACTCCCTGGTAGAATAGTTGATTACATGAAAACGATAATGCCTGCAATACGTGTAAATTGGGATAAGTTATCTGCATGCAAGCAGAAGAAAGAAGAGACAGTCTCAGATTTCTTCACCAGGTTTGAAGAAACGTTTGTCGACCACAGCGGTCAAGATATGACCACAGAAGGTGGTCAGAGATTGTTTGTCGATAAATTCGTGCACAATCTGCTTCCGGAATTGTGTAAAAAGTTAAAGGATTCGGAAAGTTCTTGGGCTGTGTCATCTTCAGCCCAGATATTGGCTACTGCACAATATTACGAAAATAGAGACAAGGACGAGAAAGATAGAGTAGAAAAGAAAACTAAGGAATTAAAAACGAAGGTTTTGCTACAGCAAGCATATCCGCCACGTGGTGGTGGTGGTCAAAATAATAATGGTCAGAATAACTATCAGAATAATTTTCAGCAGCCTCAACAGTATCAGAGGAACTCGCAAAGAGTCGAGTACACTCAGCCACGTGTCCCTGTAGGCCCCAACCAGTGTTCGTATTGCAAGGAAGAAGGTCATTTCAAGTATAGTTGTCCTATTTTGTTACAACGTGCAAATGGTATTTCTGGTGTAAGAGGTCGTGGTATTCAGCAAGCGCCTAGAGGTAGAGGACGTGGAAACGCCCCTCAGAACGCACGTCCCCTTCCACCACAAAATTCTATGAATAGGTTCGATCAGCAGAACCACGCATCTGACAGGACAGCTCAATACTATGTTGATGATTACTATACAGAAAATGAGTATTTGGAGGGTAATGATTGCTAGGACAGCCAAAGACAAAGAGAGGGAGTTGTTTCAGTTCCAGTAGATCAGAGTGGACCCTACGTCGAGGTGATTACATCAGGTGTGTCAGAGCCTTTTCTGTTGGATACTGGTGCAACAAAGAGTTCTATTATGCACTCCAAACTCCCTGGCGCACCTTTGTCTGGCGAAATGAACGTTTCTGTAGGTTTTTCTGGCGCCCCAGTTAGAAATCCGATTTCTGACCCTTTGTCTCTTTCTGTTGGTCCTTGCGAATTTGAAGCACCCCTCATTCTGACAACAGGTTGTGGTGAAAACTTGCTAGGATTGGATTTGTTAAAAAGATTGTATGCGACTTTGTACTGTTCTCCTTCAGGAGTACAGCTTACTTTAGGTAAGAAAGTGGTTTCTCCCATGTATCTGTCAAGGGACAAACTCCCAGCAGAATTGTCGTTTCTTCCAGATATTCTTTGGGCCACTGGTCCTAATGATGTAGGCCTTTCAGAAATTCCACCATATGTGGTAACATTAAAAGCCAACGTTAAAATGCCACGAATTCCCCAATACAAAATCTCGAGTGAAGGTGAAAAAGCTTTGCTAGCGATCGTTCACGAAGGATGTGATTGAAGAAACACGAGGCAACGTTTGCAATAGTCCTGTTCTACCTGTTTTACAACGAACTGACCCTTCCCAGCCACCTGTGTACAGATTCGTGATTGATCTTCGAGAGGTGAATAAAATAGTTGTGCCACAATTCCCAGTTGTCCCCGACATTACCACAATATTGACTATGATTCCAGCATCTGCCTCTTGGTTTTCGGTGATTGACCTGAAGAATGCTTTCTTCAGCATCCCGATCGCTGAGGAGAGCAGGGATATTTTTTCCTTCAGTTTAGGAGGTCGCAGCTTCCGCTTTAAACGCGCTCCTCAGGGCTACTGTGAAAGTCCATCAATATACAGTCAAGCTCTAAAAACACAGCTTGATACGATTGTTTTACCTAAAGGTGCTGCTCTTGTACAGTACGTGGATGATTTGCTCATTGCCGCAGATACTGAGGAACTTTGTAAAAAGGCCACGCTGTCTTTATTGCATCATCTGTGTGAACTTCATCACAAGGTGTCACTTTCCAAACTACAATATTGCCAACAAGAAGTGACCTACCTAGGTCACCTCGTATCGAAGGAGGGAAGGAAACTGACCCCAGAAAGAATTCAGGCAATAGCGAAATTGAGTGTGCCAAGAACACAGAGAGAAGTGCGTGCTTTCTTGGGCATTACATCGTACTGTAGACAGTGGATTCCGAATTTTTCGTTATTAGCCAAACCCTTGGTGGCATTAACGTGCAAAAATACACCCAATCCCATTCCTTGGTCTGAAGAGTGTCAGAAAAGTTTTCTCGAATTGCGCACAGCATTATGTTCAGCTCCTGTGTTAGGTACCCCCAATTACAGTAAGCCTTTCACATTATATGTCCACGAGAAAGAGGGCTGTGCATTGTCTGTGTTGACTCAGTTGTTTGGAGGTAGGCAGCGTCCATGTGCCTATTTTTCGTCGACTTTGGATCTGGTAGCTAAAGCATTGCCAAGTTGTTTAAGAGCCACAGCAGCAGCAGCTGTTTCTATTCGACAGTCTGCTGGTCTAGTAATGAATAATACACTAGTCGTGATGGTCCCACATGCAGTAGACACGTTGTTAAACAGAACCAAGACACAGCACTTAACTAGTGCTCGACTGTCCAGTTACGAATTGACATTACTAGCGAGTCATGTGCACATAAAAAGGTGCAGTACCTTAAACCTAGCTACGTTGTTGCCAATTGCAGAGGAATCAGATGTCTCAGAACAGCACAATTGTTTCCTCAGAACAGAGGAAGAGACGAAAGGGAGAGTAGATCTATCCGATACTCCTCTTGCTGAATGTGATGGTACATTATGGGTGGATGGTTCATGCTTCAAGCTCCCGAGTGGTGACACGACTGCAGCATATGCTGTTACGACTTTGCATACAGTTGTTGAAGCTGCACGTGTCCCACATAATTCGGCTCAAGCAGCAGAATTAATTGCACTCACGAGAGCATGTGTATTGTCCAAAGGAATGAAAGTGACTATCTACACTGATAGTCAGTATGCATTTGGAGTGGCTCACAGTTTTGGGCGATTGTGGAGAGAACGTGGGTTCCTGACTTCGCATGGAGCTAAGATTCAGCATGGTCAGTTGGTGAATGAGCTTCTTGAATCACTGACCATGCCCCTGCAAATGGCGATTGTGAAATGTAGTGCTCACAAGAAGGTGACTGATGATGTTGGTCGTGGAAATGCATTTGCTGATGAGATCGCGAAAGAAACGGCAAAGAATGTAATGAGCCGAATGTATGTTGCAGGCCCTGCAAGATGGACTGGTGATGTTGGAATGTGTGAAGACACAGTAGAGAGCGTGAAGTCCATTCAAGCTGAGGCCAGAGAGAAAGAGTTGAGCACGTGGAGAGAAAGTACGGGTAGAATGGATGCAAATGGTTGTTGGATTGAATCATCAGAGCATCAGTGATGGTTGTTACCCGATGCATATGTGCTTGCAGTGGTTACAATGGCTCATGGATTGGCTCATATCAGCGTAAAAGGGATTTGCGAGTTGTTGGCCCCAGTATGGAAGAATTCAGGGATTCCCAAGTGTGCAGAGAATGTTGTCAAGAATTGCATGGTATGTCTGAAACACAATCCTGGTAGGGGAACCCCAACTCCAGCTGGTCATTTTGCACCTCCTACGTATCCGTTCGAGGTTTTGCAGCTAGATTTCATTCACATGGAGAGGTGCAACAATTTAAAATACGTACTCGTTGTTGTTTGTGCCTTCTCAAGATGGGTAGAAGCCTATCCCCTAAAAGATAATACTGCCTTGTCCACAGCAAAAGCCCTTGTGAAAGAGTACTTCCCCAGGTTTGGAATGCCTAGAATGGTCTGGTCTGATAATGGAAGCGAATTTGTGGGTCGTGTGATGAAGAGAGTGTGTGAAGGGCTAGGTATTCGGCAGAAGTTCCACGCTGCAAATCACCCCCAATCAGCTGGATTAGTAGAATGTTACAATGGCACTTTAAAACTTAAACTGGCCAAAATCCAAGCAAGCACAGGTCTTAAATGGCCTGACGCTCTACCCTTAGCACTCCTGTCCACTAGAATGACTGTGCATTCACGAGTGAAACTTAGTCCATATGAGATAGTTTTTGGCAGGCCAGCCAACATATGGGGAGTGCCTAGACCCACAAAATTTAGTGAACTGGAACACCCTGTTTTGCTCGATTATCTGTATGAATTGATGGCTAAATTTCGTGTTTTGCATCAACAGGTCTACAACACCCTGCCTCCGGTCTCTGAAACTCCGGGTCACACCATTGACCCCGGTTCCTGGATTCTTGTCAGAAACTTTCAAAGAACGAAGAACGACCAGCCCAGGTGGACCGGGCCTCACCTCGTCCTTCTTTCTACAAGATCAGCCGTTCGGGTGGAGGGGAAGGCCAACTGGGTCCACGGGACCCATTGTAAGAAAATCCCTTTTCCCCTGCCCCATGACCAGTGGGTCCAGAAGGGTGTCGCTGACCCAGAACCCGAAACAGTGCCACATGTCACCCCTTTTAATGATTTGCATGTAAGAAGAACTGACTCTGAACGGGAGAAAGAGAACATTTCACACAAAGCCGCGCCACCATCCGAGCGATTGAACACTACAGAGCCTGAACTTTTGTTCCAGGATCAGACAATACCTGGGAAACAACGATATAATTTGAGACCGAGAAAAACGAACTAATAAAACAATTTATTTTGCAATTCGAGACCAAGATCCATGGACTAATAAATAGATATTTATTTTTCCTCCCAAGTACTATTTTTGAAAGTGCAGCTCTCCCATCTAGGAAACTTGCTTATTTTTGTTTTTCGAACCGCCATCCGGGTTCCGCTGCTAGGGCCGCGGTTGATTAAAGTCTTTGGGGTGCAGCTGATGACGTTAGGTCGGTAGTTCTGGTTGGTCCAAGGGAGTTGCCCTAGACTGACAGAAGCATCCCTTAGCAGAGGCAACCTCCCACCGCGGGCAGCACTTTAGAGAGGATGGAGTTTCCCGATGTAGAGAGACCTGCCAACTGAACGAACTTTAAGCACAAACTATGTAACGTGATGACAAAGAAAAGCTTTTTACTATTGTGCATTTGTATGTTATTCAGTATGATGATATTTTTGATAAGTTACGCATTATTCTCTTTTCGTGTAACATTTGCACCCACTGCATCACTCATATCTCCTCCTACTGTTTCCTCTCATTCTTTCCACCCCCTTCCTGACCATGAATCCAATAGGAGATTGGAGTTCATTAATAACTCCTTTGTTCAGTAGTTACACCAACACCAACTTGTAATGAACACAACTAACTGTTGGGTATGCGGCCTTATGCCTCACACCACGGATAAAGGTATCCCTTATCTGGTCCTGCCATTCAGTCTTAATGGTTCTGTATGGGCATATAGGACAATGTTCATATATGCACACGAAATCTACCCCCTACGTTCTGTAACAGACAATCCTAGAAAAAGTGCTCTAGTCAAGGGTATAGTAGACATGATTAAGGAAGGTATTTCTTATGAGACTATCCCTAGAGATGAGACACTATTATACATAGGATGGAACATGACTGGATATGGAGCTACTCTGAGTGAGAAACAGCAAGCTAAGAGATCGTCCCCGATTTGGATTGTACCCCATCAGGGTCATCTGTGTCTGCAAGGTAATGGCACGAATCCCAGGGCTCAGTTAGGGAAGAGTGTCTGTACTGAAACGTATGTTTTTGGATCTCAGACTTCCCCAGCGTTTTTAGCAGCTAAGGGTACCTATTTCATCTGCCACGATAGAGCCTATACATGGTTGCCCCCTGACTTTTCGGGCTCATGTTTCGTTTCATTTCTGTTGCCTCCCACCTACACAGCAGCGGCAGACTACCACAGGACAAGGATAGTTAGAGGTGTTTTGAGTGAAGAAGACACTGCAGGTCAAGAATTTGGAGACTTTGCGAAGGGTTTTCTGCCGTTCTGGGGATCCATGGCTAACAGCAGGAACATTAGGCAATTGACAAGGGTAGTTGAGTCCACCGTGATTGAAACTGCTGGTGCCCTTAGTAACTTGACTGCTGAGCTCCAGTCGGATCGACTTATGACCCTTCAGAACCGGGTCGCGTTAGATGTCATACTTGCAGACCGAGGTGGGGTATGCAGATTGATCCAATCAAGTTGCTGCGTTTTCATCCCAGATAACGCTCCAACAGTGTACCAGGCCATCTCCAAACTACATGAGATTTCCGAATCTATTCATGTGGATAAAGGAGATTGGTCGTTAATGGAATGGTTCTGGGAACTGATATCCGCCTGGGGATGGAAAATCATGATGGTCATTGGAATGGTCTTAGCCATTCTTTTCCTGTTCTGTCTATGCGTGCAGTGTGCTCCTGTAATATGTGGCCTTTGTGTCGCATCATGTGTAAGGAAACCTGTATCAAGAGACGAACTAAGTACTAGAATGATGTTACAGCAACATCTCAATTACTTTAGGAATATAGATCTGGACTCAGATTAGCATGAGGATAGATTAATTGCCTATGTAAGGGCAAAAGGAGGGTTTGTGGTTCTGAAAAATTCTGGACTCGTGTAATCATTCTGAACTCGAGAATTAAACTTCGTCGAAACATGACGAATTTGGTATCAAAAGACCGAGAATGACGAGCATACCATGTACAAATATTTTCCACAGATTTGAGTGACGATTTCACCTCGAAATCGTCATTCGCGTTCTAAACCCTTGGCTTCCATTTATGTGTTGCCCTTTACATAGGCCTTAATCCAGCTGAATTCAATTCCACAAGGACACATACTCCTTAATCGACTTTCCTATGACCTGTGCAAGTTGGGACCATTGCCCCAGGCCGAACTCGTTAGGTCAGTTCCCCTCCCAGTGGCCGAACAAGATAGCATCAAGGCTCAACAAGCCATAAAACCATTTCAGCGCGCACACCTGCCGTATCTCTCTCGCATCTGTCTCTACTCTTTTGCTTCACTTACTTTATGGTGGGGAGGTGCCTGTTTTATTGGGGGTCCATCGATATCTGATGAAATGTTGGGCCTTGCCGGGTGATTTGTTGTGGGCAGCACAACGTGAAATATGTACATGTCATCATGACTCTGCTTTTCTTTTGTAACCAAGACCTGTAAATGATATATTGCAAATTCGAAGAATGTTTGCCTGAAGCTGAATATTCTGTATAAGAAGAGAAGCCTGACTTTGTAAATTCGAGCAGTCTCCTGAGAATATACTTCCCCGTGTGTTGTACTTCTAGGACACTTGTTACCTTGGTTGCAGCCAATAAATCGATCTTTGACTTCACCTAGAAGACTCTGAGTTTCTGTGGTCTGGATCAGGAAGAACCCGAGGTTTCTGGGTGTACCCTGACACCGCTGGGTTACCGGTTCTGTGCCGGTTCTTAAAAACCCAGTGCCTCAGCTGGCGCCCAACGTTTGGGGCGATTCCAGTGGTGCCAGTCAGCCAGAGGTTCGTGAGGAGCTTCGTGTGAAAATTCCGGAGGACGGCCAAAAACCTCATCGACCCCTGCATGTCGACGTGGTCCGAAGGTCTTTGCTGCGAGGTTCCCCGCTTCCCGATGGCTACAAAGGACTGCTGCCCTGGCTATCGCCCTGATTTGGACCCTTGAAGTTTGGTAGAGCGAAACACTAAGACGAGTCTTCTGGTGACGTCATCGATATCTCAGTTAAGTATAAGTGGAGCGTCTCCCAGTCCTTAGTTGGTCTTAGTCTTGGGTATCCTTTGGGATAATTCTTGGTACTTGCAAGCACCAAAACCGAAGGACTCGTGTATTCACGAGAAATATCGTAATCGATAATCCTTTGAAGTTTGGAACTAGACTAGAGAGCAAAGATGCCTAGTCTTAGACTTGGAAATTTGTTTTGTCTTGGTTGTAATAATAGGGACTCCCGATTGGAGGACTCATGTCCGGTTCCTCCGGTTGGAACTCCAACTTACCAGTTATATGTCAAACACGGAGTAGGTCCCATCACATACAATGAAGTGTGGATCAAATACACCAGAAAAGATGGTGTTTTAAAATGGCCCCAATATGGTAGCTTTGATACCGAAATCTTAGATAACCTTGAAATTAAACTTTTCAAAAAGAAAGCCCGGCCGGCGATGTTTGACTCTTTTCGCCTATGGCGTAAGGAGGCCAAACAAAAAGAAATCAAATTAGCTAAGAAAAATAAGAGAGAAGGGAGACTTTCAGTAATGCAAGCTGCTATGCAGTTTAAAGACAATGAAGAAGAGCAGATGAGTGAGCAGTTGCACAGGCAACGTAAAATGGCAATGGACAAATGTTATCCAGTTTTGCCGTCTCTTCAGCAAGAGGCAGCAAAAGAGCGTGAAAAGGATCCATTAATGTCGCATTTATTAAGTTCTCCACCCCCCTATGCGCAAAATGCCACGGCACCCCCGCAACCTTTAGTTGTGCAACCTGTGCCTACTATTCCTCCGCAGCACTGACCAGCTGTTCTCCAGCTGGCTCCTGTCCCTATGGTGCAGCCTCCTCCAGGCCCACCGACCACATCTGCTCCACCTGTACTTTCTACGATTTTGCCTACTGTACTTTCTACTTCACCTAATGCTCCCTCTACGATTTTGTCCAGTGCCCCTTCTATGTCTCCTGATGCCTCCTCTGCTATTGTCTCTGCTCCTGCCTTATCTCACCCCGTTCTTCCACCCGTTCTTCCTTCAGTTTCACCTTCCATTTGGCAGAAAAGGGCCAGCACTGTCACTAACCTTTTCTCACCTCTTTTCGGGTCGCCTACTACGACCCCTAAAATGGAACGAAGACAGTTGCGAAATCGACTGCCTGACTATCAAGAGAGAGACTCATTGAATCGTTTAGCACGGAAATGGGTTATGGACACCGTAAAGTATGATGTAGAGTCTGTCATGGAAGTCTTCCATCAAAGGGAAGCACCGACGCAGAGATATGTTTTTGAACAGATGTAATAATAATAATAATAATAAACTTTATTCGGATTTTTTTGCGATCCATAAAAGCAGTACATAGTAAAAAATCTACTGTACGATGTATTTACAAGTAACATACAATTTAAAAAAGGGAGTTGGGTAGTTTATACAGTACTGTTATTTTAGAGATTTTTTCTGTGTCTATGTATACATTTCAGAAAGTTAAGAACGTGGTAGCATGTGGCTTCAGTGTCCAAAAGCTGCAAACTCAGCATGGCTGCTCGACATTGTCTGAGACCCCAAGATTTTAAAAGAGTCAATAACCAAACTTTGCGGTGTTCCTGATAAAATTTACAGAACAAAACGGTATGAAGGGTGGTTTGTGTTGATTCCCCATCACAAGGACAAAGAGGTGGATTTGAGTCCCAGACGTTTGGGGTTGGAAAGGCTACCAGTTTGTGGAATATGTTCAGTCTGAATCTTATCAGGAGGTATCGGTCGAAATTGCCTATGTTAAGAGTTAAGTAGGGCTGAATTAGAAAGGTGGATTGGACCGTTATTGCGTGCTGAACGGATCCTTTCCCAGCTTCTGACTGTAATCTCAGGTTTCCCAGGTGGTCCAAGGCTCGTATTTTTAAGTTGTTTTTTGTAAGTTCTCCAATTTTTTCGGGATTTAGATAATATTGTTCAATTCCGAGATCAATGAGGAAATTCCGAATATAGGCTAACCATTTGATTTTTAGGGCGTGGTCCAGGGACATTGCATCTGCTAATATTGTTTTTGTAAGGTCATTTTTTTCTGAAGTCCAGATGCGACGCCATAAAAGTAGCGGTTGTATTTTCGCGAGGTCTTCGATATATGGGACGCCCAATTCTGAGTGGCAGGCGTAGGTCGAAGCTCGCTTAGGGGCTGATAAGAGAAATCTAAAAAAGTTGTTTTCTGCGATTTGTAGAGAAGTAACATCCGTGTGACCCCATAATCCTGCTCCATATAGAGCTGTAGATTGGCATTTGGCTTTATATATAGTCATCAGTTCCATGGGTGGGCGTTTTCCTAGTTTCTGTGTGAACGACACCAGTGCGGCCAGCGCTCTTTTAAAGCAGTGTTTCCTGGCTTCTATTGCTGCTTTCCAAGAGAGCTTGTTATCTATCGTCACTCCTAGATAGCAGTATTCATTTGTGGAGTCTATTTTTTGGGTATCAAGATAGATGGTTTTTTGGTGTTTTATCCCAACCCCGGCCTTCATTACGAAAGTCTTTTTCACGTTTATGTGAAGGTCTAGGGTTCTCATGAACTGAGAGTATCTGTTGAGGGATTTTTGGAGTTCACAGGGGGTTCGTGCCAGGAGGACAGCGTCATCCGCGTAGAGCAGTGCGGGGATCAGGCGATGTTTAGCCTGCGGGAGATCTCGGGCACCCTTCAAAAGCTCCACCTCCAAGTTGTTAGTGTAGAGGGAGAAAAGAAAGGGTGCCAGGACACATCCTTGTCTGACCCCGCGCTCCACTCTAAATGACGCTGTCAGTTCCCCCTTTGTGCCGAATCGGACTCTTGAGGATGGGTTAGAATAAAGTTCCCTTAAAAAGTTCAGGAGTGGCGGATCCACCCCCATTTGTGCTAAAAGGGACCATAATTTGGTATGGGAGACGCAGTCGAAAGCCGCGGACAAGTCCACGTAGGTCATGTAGAGTTTTTCTTTTTTGGCTTGCACGTATTTTCCAAAAATGACCGAAAGGTTTAGGGCTTGTTCCACGGTTCCTAGACCTTCTCTGAATCCGAATTGAAGGTCAGATAGTATGCCTCTCTCTTCCACCCAGTCCTGAAGTCTCTCTAGGATCACTCTGCCTGCCATTTTCCCCAGTGAGTCCAACAATGAAATTGGGCGGTAGCAAGCAGGGTCCTGGCGGTTTCCTTTCTTGAATATTGGGACCATGATGGACCTTGTCCATGACTCCAAAATTCCTTTTTTTGCCGTTGCAGTGCACACCCTTGTTATAATTGGTGCCCAAAGTTCTGTTTTATATTTAAAAAAGTCCACTGGGACTCCATCTGGGCCTGGAGCTTTTCCCTTTTTGGTTGAGTTCAGTGCCGAAAGGATCTCGGAGATTTCGAAGTTTATATCTATAGGGTATGGTAGAAATGTTTCTTTCTCCTCTTCCGTCTCTTGATCAGAGGTTGGTTTTTGAAAGATTCGAGTGAAATGTGATACCCATTCTGCGGCGCCTATTGCGACTTCGATTTTTGGGCGCATGTCATCAACCAAGAAGGGAGTTCTTATAATTCGCCAAAAGGCTTGGGAGTTTTTTTCTTGTGCACTGGTATGGAGTTCGTTCCAGAGTGCTTGCTTAAGTTCCTCTTTTCTCTCTTTCCTAATTTTGTGATATTCGCTTCTGAGAGTGGCTATAGAGCGTTGATCCCTTTCGTCTTTGTTTAGGGCTAGCTTCAGCTTTGTGTGAGCCTTTGTGCAGTCTTGATTGAACCAACCTTTAGGTCGTGGTAGTCCAGTTTTTTGTTTTGCTGTAAGTAAAACCTTTAACTTATCCATGATCTGGGCAAAGTTGTTAAGAAGCTCCTCGTCTTCTGTTAATGTATCCAAACAAATTTTAATTTGGGGGTAGACTGACTTTATCAGCTCTTTAGTCAGTTCTTCTGGATTTATCCTTCCCCACTTTATTGAGTACCCGTTTAATTTGTCCATGCTTATGTTGTCCTGAGTCAATGCGTTGGCTATTGTCATTGGGGGGCATTGTTGATGGTTTATTATCACTTCCAGTTTTAATATTGCATGATCGCTTTGGGGATTCGGTTTGACTTCGAAGTTTTTTACTCTTGGTTGCAAGGATGCTGATATTATTATGAAATCAACCGTGGTGTTATAACCTCTTCCTAGGTAGGTCGGTGCTAGTGAATTGGTTCCATGGACCAAGGTGTTCACTACTTGGAGGTCCAAATCTGATAAAAGATCGTTCATTTGTCTACCCATGTTGGTATGCGAGAAGTGAGTGAGGGAAAGGCCTTCCTCTGTCACCATGCCAGAACACTTTTGTTTTGGTTGGGTACAGGCGTGAAGATTAAAATCGCCTGCCCATATTATGGTTGTCGGACCTCTTTCTCCTTGTTTCGTTCTGAGGGAGGTTAATTTTTCATGGAGATGGATCAGGACTCCCTGAAACTCTGATTCATCCAGGTTATTATAAAAGTTAATGATAACTATTGGCTCTTTTTTCTGCAGGAAAAGACCAAGGATCTGTAAATTAGAGTCCAGTTCAATGACCTTTATTTTTATGTTTTGAATAGTATTGGCTAGATAGATGCATAATCCTCCCTTTGGTCTACCCATCTGACCCGACTTCGCCAAAGAGGAGTATGTCTTGTACCCCTGTAAGTGGTATTCTTGTTGTGCCCACGTCTCCTGTATGCATATTATTTGGTGACTGTGCACGTGGTACATAATTGTCCCATCCTCCACTTTTGTCCTTAATCCTGCAATGTTCCAGGAGATCAGGCTTAGGGTTGTGGGATTGTCCCTAGAGATTTTAGCTATTTTTGGTTCATTAGAAATCTCTGGGTCTGAAGGGACTGGTGGGGAATCCGGGGGTCCCGGTAGGTCGGTGCTATTTGGGGAGTATTCTTCTAGCTGTGGTAGTCAGTCAACGCACTCTAGGGCACTATACTTATTTGCTAGGGGAAGACCATTCCAGTCATCCCAACGTGGGGGATCACTGCGGTTTCTCCACTGTTCTTGGCCTCTCCATTCCTCCTTTTCTCTGCCTCGATGACTAGGGCCTAATAGATTGGAGGAGGGGAGCCGTCCTTGCCAAGGCTGCTGCCATCGATGAATAATGTGTTGCATGGGTTGAGGGGGTTGCTGCCACTGTTGGGGAGTGTAATATAGATATTGAGGGGGTTGAGGAGGTGGTTGAGAAGTGTAATGTAGAGGTTGAGGGAGTTGAGGAGGTGGTTGCCACTGGAAGGTTGTTTGTTGTGGAGCTTGTGGGAATCGGGGAGTGTGTGGGGGCTGCTGGCGTAAGTGCGTTATGTGTTCTGAGGGGTTTATAAGCCCTCTATTTACTGGGACTGTGGAGCAGGGAAAATTTTGTCGAGAGGATGTAGGTAGGAAGTAGCACAGAGGAAGAGGGTTTATTTGGGTGGCAGGTCCACTGCTAGGTGTATTACAGATGTAGTTTGCTGCCCCTATCTCCCTAAATTTGATGGTAATAACGTCGCCTGCTATGGTCTTCGTATTTCTGCCCACCCATTCTCCTCTACGTACGGAGAGGATGTCACCCCTGATGTAAACAGGTAGGGGTTTGTGCAGTTGAAGCCACTGGGCGCATTTGTTCTTCAAATCTATGAAAGTTTCTCTTACACCCTCCTTCAGAGGTGGTACAGATGTTAACACCACCACGAAGGGAGAAGTTTCCGGCGGTAAATTAATTATTTTTGGGCGAGACTGCTTTGTCTTAGATTCATGCGATTTCTCTAGGAGGGGAGTCGCTGCTGGGATAGTGATGTTCCCATTTGTGACTTTTGGCTGCCGGTTGTTTGTTTTGGTTGGGCCCAGTGGTGCTGCTTGTGTGTCAGGGGCGGGATCTACTGCTATGGGGGTGACTGGGGGAGCATCTGGTTTACTCCCTTTTTGGATTGAGGGCCATGTTGCTGACGCCTTGCTAGCTGGTGAAGTATTCGGCTTAGTCGATGTGCCTGTTGCGTGTTTGGTACAGGATGTTTTTTTAGAAAGTATTTCTTTTACCCCATGCGTTTGTGCGGGGCCACAACCGCCACATTTCGAATTGATTAGTGAGGTGAGTCTGTCCAGCTTCGATATTAAAGGTTTAATTTGTGCCGCTATTGTGGCCTCCAGATCTGATTTAAGGTCTGTTACCATGTTTTCCACCCAACAGGGTATACCTGCCGCAGAGTTAGGAGTGGGCGTAATCAAGTTATGATTCTTGATTTTAGCTTGAGGTTTTTCCTTAATGTTTGGCATAGCCTTGGTGAAAATGGGGGTATCTTTCCTTGTTTTCGTTAGTTCTAAGGTCATTTCTGTATCGGGTAGCATGGATTGACTAGTTACGCTCTGTTCTGGTTTGTCAGTTGGTGATTGGCAGGCTTCTAAGTCTGGCGTTGCCTCAAGGTCAACATATGAGAAATCTGAGTCTAACTGGGTCACTGATAAGTCAACAGCATTTGGGACAGTCAGCGTGGGAACGGTATTTAGGTGTAGTGGTAAAGAGCAGTTGTTCATGGCCTGGTTGGCGGGGGAGCTTGCAGTTGCAAAAGAACCCAGGGAGGAACGTTTAGCCTGCATAAGGTCCAGGGAGACTCTTTTCTCCAACAGGATAATGCTCTTATCAATAGTTTCATTGACCCGGGATATGAAGAGATCAATGGGACCGGTTACTTGCGCCACTGCCGTAGCTTTTTTGGTGTTGCTTCTAGTTTTGGGACGCATAGTGATCGTCTGCGATATAAGTCAAGAAACCGCAAGGTAAGCCTCACAGAAAATACTTGGTGAATCCTAAGTCTGGCCACTCTATGTTAGAATGTAGGGTAAGTATCACTGGGACGCCTACCTTGCATATGATGGTACAGAAGAAGTGCAGGGGGTCTGGACCGTGGCCGTCCTCTGCCGTCCTCGAACGGCCTCAAACGGCCCTGTCTTTGCCCAGTCTTCGCCCTGGCTGCGTCCCGCGCTGCGGGAGTATGATGAGGTTAAGTAAAAGATGTGATAGGGCGGGGGGGGCGGGCCAGCAGGGAGAGCGGACCGGAAGCTCTCCGTCGGTCTTGCAGGGACTTCTGGGAAATGAAGTCCCCGCACGCTCGCAGCCCCGCTGGCTCCTCGCGCCCCTTACCGCCTTGCCGCCTGGCCGATGTAATGCCTCTCAAGAGTTAATGTCTCCACCAGCGTCCACCTACGAAGCGGCACCCGCGGAGCGGGTGCTGCGAGAAGTGGGCTGGGAGACCGATGTGCTGCTGGTGGGCTGAAGGGCTGCTGACGCGGTGAGCCACGAACCTCCGTGTAGATTAGGCAATGATCCACAGAGTGGACAGGCAGGAACACTATTATCAGCCTTGTTGGGCGGGGGGCGGGCCAGCAGGGAGAGCGGACCGGAAGCTCTCCGTCGGTCTTGCAGGGACTTCTGGGAAATGAAGTCCCCGCACGCTCGCAGCCCCGCTGGCTCCTCGCGCCCCTTACCGCCTTGCCGCCTGGCCGATGTAATGCCTCTCAAGAGTTAATGTCTCCACCAGCGTCCACCTACGAAGCGGCACCCGCGGAGCAGGTGCTGCGAGAAGTGGGCTGGGAGACCGATGTGCTGCTGGTGGGCTGAAGGGCTGCTGACGCGGTGAGCCACGAACCTCCGTGTAGATTAGGCAATGAACAGATGTGCGTTTTCCTTTGCGAGGATTTGGAAGACAATGATCTGGATGGCAACCCGCAAGAGTTGTGTCGCGTACGGTTTAAGTTTGGAGAGGGCATGATTGTAGGTCCCGATGTAGAGAAAGCGGTTGAAATATTGTTATCATATCGGAGTAAGGGGAGCAGTTCTGGGTCACAATCTGAGCCTGGTGCATCTAGTAGGAAAAAGGCGCGACAATACCCGATGAGAGAGGTTCCCCCACAATGGAGAGAGGGCGACGCAACTGTTAACCCACCTATTCTGCCACATTTTCAGCGTGTATGGGTACATGTCCCATGGAAGCGAGCTGAAGTTTTAGCCCTTAAACAGACATTACCTGATCCGCGTAAAAATCCTGCAGGGTATTTCAAAGAGTTGCCACAGACTGCTGGATCAGGTATAATGAACTTAGCCGATATAGATATGTTATTTGGGAATGTTGTTCCACAGCCTTTATGGGGTAAAATTCTTCATACAGATCATGATCAGGAGTTAGGTGACTCATGGGCTAATATTGCTACTGCAGATGCCCGACAAGTTGGTGGTGCTAAGCCTGAGCCTTTGATAGCAGAACTCCCTGGTAGAATAGTTGATTACATGAAAACGATAATGCCTGCAATACGTGTAAATTGGGATAAGTTATCTGCATGCAAGCAGAAGAAAGAAGAGACAGTCTCAGATTTCTTCACCAGGTTTGAAGAAACGTTTGTCGACCACAGCGGTCAAGATATGACCACAGAAGGTGGTCAGAGATTGTTTGTCGATAAATTCGTGCACAATCTGCTTCCGGAATTGTGTAAAAAGTTAAAGGATTCGGAAAGTTCTTGGGCTGTGTCATCTTCAGCCCAGATATTGGCTACTGCACAATATTACGAAAATAGAGACAAGGACGAGAAAGATAGAGTAGAAAAGAAAACTAAGGAATTAAAAACGAAGGTTTTGCTACAGCAAGCATATCCGCCACGTGGTGGTGGTGGTCAAAATAATAATGGTCAGAATAACTATCAGAATAATTTTCAGCAGCCTCAACAGTATCAGAGGAACTCGCAAAGAGTCGAGTACACTCAGCCACGTGTCCCTGTAGGCCCCAACCAGTGTTCGTATTGCAAGGAAGAAGGTCATTTCAAGTATAGTTGTCCTATTTTGTTACAACGTGCAAATGGTATTTCTGGTGTAAGAGGTCGTGGTATTCAGCAAGCGCCTAGAGGTAGAGGACGTGGAAACGCCCCTCAGAACGCACGTCCCCTTCCACCACAAAATTCTATGAATAGGTTCGATCAGCAGAACCACGCATCTGACAGGACAGCTCAATACTATGTTGATGATTACTATACAGAAAATGAGTATTTGGAGGGTAATGATTGCTAGGACAGCCAAAGACAAAGAGAGGGAGTTGTTTCAGTTCCAGTAGATCAGAGTGGACCCTACGTCGAGGTGATTACATCAGGTGTGTCAGAGCCTTTTCTGTTGGATACTGGTGCAACAAAGAGTTCTATTATGCACTCCAAACTCCCTGGCGCACCTTTGTCTGGCGAAATGAACGTTTCTGTAGGTTTTTCTGGCGCCCCAGTTAGAAATCCGATTTCTGACCCTTTGTCTCTTTCTGTTGGTCCTTGCGAATTTGAAGCACCCCTCATTCTGACAACAGGTTGTGGTGAAAACTTGCTAGGATTGGATTTGTTAAAAAGATTGTATGCGACTTTGTACTGTTCTCCTTCAGGAGTACAGCTTACTTTAGGTAAGAAAGTGGTTTCTCCCATGTATCTGTCAAGGGACAAACTCCCAGCAGAATTGTCGTTTCTTCCAGATATTCTTTGGGCCACTGGTCCTAATGATGTAGGCCTTTCAGAAATTCCACCATATGTGGTAACATTAAAAGCCAACGTTAAAATGCCACGAATTCCCCAATACAAAATCTCGAGTGAAGGTGAAAAAGCTTTGCTAGCGATCGTTCACGAAGGATGTGATTGAAGAAACACGAGGCAACATTTGCAATAGTCCTGTTCTACCTGTTTTACAACGAACTGACCCTTCCCAGCCACCTGTGTACAGATTCGTGATTGATCTTCGAGAGGTGAATAAAATAGTTGTGCCACAATTCCCAGTTGTCCCCGACATTACCACAATATTGACTATGATTCCAGCATCTGCCTCTTGGTTTTCGGTGATTGACCTGAAGAATGCTTTCTTCAGCATCCCGATCGCTGAGGAGAGCAGGGATATTTTTTCCTTCAGTTTAGGAGGTCGCAGCTTCCGCTTTAAACGCGCTCCTCAGGGCTACTGTGAAAGTCCATCAATATACAGTCAAGCTCTAAAAACACAGCTTGATACGATTGTTTTACCTAAAGGTGCTGCTCTTGTACAGTACGTGGATGATTTGCTCATTGCCGCAGATACTGAGGAACTTTGTAAAAAGGCCACGCTGTCTTTATTGCATCATCTGTGTGAACTTCATCACAAGGTGTCACTTTCCAAACTACAATATTGCCGACAAGAAGTGACCTACCTAGGTCACCTCGTATCGAAGGAGGGAAGGAAACTGACCCCAGAAAGAATTCAGGCAATAGCGAAATTGAGTGTGCCAAGAACACAGAGAGAAGTGCGTGCTTTCTTGGGCATTACATCGTACTGTAGACAGTGGATTCCGAATTTTTCGTTATTAGCCAAACCCTTGGTGGCATTAACGTGCAAAAATACACCCAATCCCATTCCTTGGTCTGAAGAGTGTCAGAAAAGTTTTCTCGAATTGCGCACAGCATTATGTTCAGCTCCTGTGTTAGGTACCCCCAATTACAGTAAGCCTTTCACATTATATGTCCACGAGAAAGAGGGCTGTGCATTGTCTGTGTTGACTCAGTTGTTTGGAGGTAGGCAGCGTCCATGTGCCTATTTTTCGTCGACTTTGGATCTGGTAGCTAAAGCATTGCCAAGTTGTTTAAGAGCCACAGCAGCAGCAGCTGTTTCTATTCGACAGTCTGCTGGTCTAGTAATGAATAATACACTAGTCGTGATGGTCCCACATGCAGTAGACACGTTGTTAAACAGAACCAAGACACAGCACTTAACTAGTGCTCGACTGTCCAGTTACGAATTGACATTACTAGCGAGTCATGTGCACATAAAAAGGTGCAGTACCTTAAACCTAGCTACGTTGTTGCCAATTGCAGAGGAATCAGATGTCTCAGAACAGCACAATTGTTTCCTCAGAACAGAGGAAGAGACGAAAGGGAGAGTAGATCTATCCGATACTCCTCTTGCTGAATGTGATGGTACATTATGGGTGGATGGTTCATGCTTCAAGCTCCCGAGTGGTGACACGACTGCAGCATATGCTGTTACGACTTTGCATACAGTTGTTGAAGCTGCACGTGTCCCACATAATTCGGCTCAAGCAGCAGAATTAATTGCACTCACGAGAGCATGTGTATTGTCCAAAGGAATGAAAGTGACTATCTACACTGATAGTCAGTATGCATTTGGAGTGGCTAACAGTTTTGGGCGATTGTGGAGAGAACGTGGGTTCCTGACTTCGCATGGAGCTAAGATTCAGCATGGTCAGTTGGTGAATGAGCTTCTTGAATCACTGACCATGCCCCTGCAAATGGCGATTGTGAAATGTAGTGCTCACAAGAAGGTGACTGATGATGTTGGTCGTGGAAATGCATTTGCTGATGAGATCGCGAAAGAAACGGCAAAGAATGTAATGAGCCGAATGTATGTTGCAGGCCCTGCAAGATGGACTGGTGATGTTGGAATGTGTGAAGACACAGTAGAGAGCGTGAAGTCCATTCAAGCTGAGGCCAGAGAGAAAGAGTTGAGCACGTGGAGAGAAAGTACGGGTAGAATGGATGCAAATGGTTGTTGGATTGAATCATCAGAGCATCAGAGATGGTTGTTACCCGATGCATATGTGCTTGCAGTGGTTACAATGGCTCATGGATTGGCTCATATCAGCGTAAAAGGGATTTGCGAGTTGTTGGCCCCAGTATGGAAGAATTCAGGGATTCCCAAGTGTGCAGAGAATGTTGTCAAGAATTGCATGGTATGTCTGAAACACAATCCTGGTAGGGGAACCCCAACTCCAGCTGGTCATTTTGCACCTCCTACGTATCCGTTCGAGGTTTTGCAGCTAGATTTCATTCACATGGAGAGGTGCAACAATTTAAAATACGTACTCGTTGTTGTTTGTGCCTTCTCAAGATGGGTAGAAGCCTATCCCCTAAAAGATAATACTGCCTTGTCCACAGCAAAAGCCCTTGTGAAAGAGTACTTCCCCAGGTTTGGAATGCCTAGAATGGTCTGGTCTGATAATGGAAGCGAATTTGTGGGTCGTGTGATGAAGAGAGTGTGTGAAGGGCTAGGTATTCGGCAGAAGTTCCACGCTGCAAATCACCCCCAATCAGCTGGATTAGTAGAATGTTACAATGGCACTTTAAAACTTAAACTGGCCAAAATCCAAGCAAGCACAGGTCTTAAATGGCCTGACGCTCTACCCTTAGCACTCCTGTCCACTAGAATGACTGTGCATTCACGAGTGAAACTTAGTCCATATGAGATAGTTTTTGGCAGGCCAGCCAACATATGGGGAGTGCCTAGACCCACAAAATTTAGTGAACTGGAACACCCTGTTTTGCTCGATTATCTGTATGAATTGATGGCTAAATTTTGTGTTTTGCATCAACAGGTCTACAACACCCTGCCTCCGGTCTCTGAAACTCCGGGTCACACCATTGACCCCGGTTCCTGGATTCTTGTCAGAAACTTTCAAAGAACGAAGAACGACCAGCCCAGGTGGACCGGGCCTCACCTCGTCCTTCTTTCTACAAGATCAGCCGTTCGGGTGGAGGGGAAGGCCAACTGGGTCCACGGGACCCATTGTAAGAAAATCCCTTTTCCCCTGCCCCATGACCAGTGGGTCCAGAAGGGTGTCGCTGACCCAGAACCCGAAACAGTGCCACATGTCACCCCTTTTAATGATTTGCATGTAAGAAGAACTGACTCTGAACGGGAGAAAGAGAACATTTCACACAAAGCCGCGCCACCATCCGAGCGATTGAACACTACAGAGCCTGAACTTTTGTTCCAGGATCAGACAATACCTGGGAAACAACGATATAATTTGAGACCGAGAAAAACGAACTAATAAAACAATTTATTTTGCAATTCGAGACCAAGATCCATGGACTAATAAATAGATATTTATTTTTCCTCCCAAGTACTATTTTTGAAAGTGCAGCTCTCCCATCTAGGAAACTTGCTTATTTTTGTTTTTCGAACCGCCATCCGGGTTCCGCTGCTAGGGCCGCGGTTGATTAAAGTCTTTGGGGTGCAGCTGATGACGTTAGGTCGGTAGTTCTGGTTGGTCCAAGGGAGTTGCCCTAGACTGACAGAAGCATCCCTTAGCAGAGGCAACCTCCCACCGCGGGCAGCACTTTAGAGAGGATGGAGTTTCCCGATGTAGAGAGACCTGCCAACTGAACGAACTTTAAGCACAAACTATGTAACGTGATGACAAAGATAAGCTTTTTACTATTGTGCATTTGTATGTTATTCAGTATGATGATATTTTTGATAAGTTACGCATTATTCTCTTTTCGTGTAACATTTGCACCCACTGCATCACTCATATCTCCTCCTACTGTTTCCTCTCATTCTTTCCACCCCCTTCCTGACCATGAATCCAATAGGAGATTGGAGTTCATTAATAACTCCTTTGTTCAGTAGTTACACCAACACCAACTTGTAATGAACACAACTAACTGTTGGGTATGCGGCCTTATGCCTCACACCACGGATAAAGGTATCCCTTATCTGGTCCTGCCATTCAGTCTTAATGGTTCTGTATGGGCATATAGGACAATGTTCATATATGCACACGAAATCTACCCCCTACGTTCTGTAACAGACAATCCTAGAAAAAGTGCTCTAGTCAAGGGTATAGTAGACATGATTAAGGAAGGTATTTCCTACGAGACTATCCCTAGAGATGAGACACTATCATACATAGGATGGAACATGACTGGATATGGAGCTACTCTGAGTGAGAAACAGCAAGCTAAGAGATCGTCCCCGATTTGGATTGTACCCCATCAGGGTCATCTGTGTCTGCAAGGTAATGGCACGAATCCCAGGGCTCAGTTAGGGAAGAGTGTCTGTACTGAAACGTATGTTTTTGGATCTCAGACTTCCCCAGCGTTTTTAGCAGCTAAGGGTACCTATTTCATCTGCCACGATAGAGCCTATACATGGTTGCCCCCTGACTTTTCGGGCTCATGTTTCGTTTCATTTCTGTTGCCTCCCACCTACACAGCAGCGGCAGACTACCACAGGACAAGGATAGTTAGAGGTGTTTTGAGTGAAGAAGACACTGCAGGTCAAGAATTTGGAGACTTTGCGAAGGGTTTTCTGCCGTTCTGGGGATCCATGGCTAACAGCAGGAACATTAGGCAATTGACAAGGGTAGTTGAGTCCACCGTGATTGAAACTGCTGGTGCCCTTAGTAACTTGACTGCTGAGCTCCAGTCGGATCGACTTATGACCCTTCAGAACCGGGTCGCGTTAGATGTCATACTTGCAGACCGAGGTGGGGTATGCAGATTGATCCAATCAAGTTGCTGCGTTTTCATCCCAGATAACGCTCCAACAGTGTACCAGGCCATCTCCAAACTACATGAGATTTCCGAATCTATTCATGTGGATAAAGGAGATTGGTCGTTAATGGAATGGTTCTGGGAACTGATATCCGCCTGGGGATGGAAAATCATGATGGTCATTGGAATGGTCTTAGCCATTCTTTTCCTGTTCTGTCTATGCGTGCAGTGTGCTCCTGTAATATGTGGCCTTTGTGTCGCATCATGTGTAAGGAAACCTGTATCAAGAGACGAACTAAGTACTAGAATGATGTTACAGCAACATCTCAATGACTTTAGGAATATAGATCTGGACTCAGATTAGCATGAGGATAGATTAATTGCCTATGTAAGGGCAAAAGGAGGGTTTGTGGTTCTGAAAAATTCTGGACTCGTGTAATCATTCTGAACTCGAGAATTAAACTTCGTCGAAACATGACGAATTTGGTATCAAAAGACCGAGAATGACGAGCATACCATGTACAAATATTTTCCACAGATTTGAGTGACGATTTCACCTCGAAATCGTCATTCGCGTTCTAAACCCTTGGCTTCCATTTATGTGTTGCCCTTTACATAGGCCTTAATCCAGCTGAATTCAATTCCACAAGGACACATACTCCTTAATCGACTTTCCTATGACCTGTGCAAGTTGGGACCATTGCCCCAGGCCGAACTCGTTAGGTCAGTTCCCCTCCCAGTGGCCGAACAAGATAGCATCAAGGCTCAACAAGCCATAAAACCATTTCAGCGCGCACACCTGCCGTATCTCGCTCGCATCTGTCTCTACTCTTTTGCTTCACTTACTTTATGGTGGGGAGGTGCCTGTTTTATTGGGGGTCCATCGATATCTGATGAAATGTTGGGCCTTGCCGGGTGATTTGTTGTGGGCAGCACAACGTGAAATATGTACATGTCATCATGACTCTGCTTTTCTTTTGTAACCAAGACCTGTAAATGATATATTGCAAATTCGAAGAATGTTTGCCTGAAGCTGAATATTCTGTATAAGAAGAGAAGCCTGACTTTGTAAATTCGAGCAGTCTCCTGAGAATATACTTCCCCGTGTGTTGTACTTCTAGGACACTTGTTACCTTGGTTGCAGCCAATAAATCGATCTTTGACTTCACCTAGAAGACTCTGAGTTTCTGTGGTCTGGATCAGGAAGAACCCGAGGTCTCTGGGTATACCCTGACACCGCTGGGTTACCGGTTCTGTGCCGGTTCTTAAAAACCCAGTACCTCAATTTCAGGATCAAAATGTTACCGATGACAAGCCAATCCCTGTGCCCATATTAAATAGCACTTCTGCATTCTGTGTACAAGGAACAGGACATATCCCCGTAGGAGACAGTCGGTGCAATTACACCTGTTGATTACGTACCTTTAGTAGTCCACCATGATAACGCCCCAAATGTTTATTTTGTTTGTGGAGAGAATGCCTACACTTGGCTTCCCCGGGGGTGGATGGGCCGTTGTTATTTGCCCTTCCTGTATCCACCTGTATATATAGCTCCATCTGATTATCATAAGGATCATCGGTTAGATGGACAAGGTAACCTAATAAAACGTTATAAAAGAGAATTGGACATGTCTGAAATATATCAAACTGATACCCCAGAGCAGCATTTCGTTGATATAGTAAAGGGAGTGTTTCCTATTTGGGGACCTATAATAACTAGTAAAGAGGTGAGACGATTATCCAGAGTAGTGGAAAGAGTCATTAATGCCACTGCTGGTATATTGAAAAATCTGACTGTAGAGCTTCATGCTACGAGACTCGTTTCTCTTCAGAGTCGTATGGTGTTAGACATCATACTAGCAGATTGAGGAGGAGCTTGCCGCATCATCGGCAGCTCCGGTTGTGTATACATCCCTGACTCCGCCCCTCTGTCCATTTAGCTATTCAGAAATTACACCGATTAGCAGCAGAAATACATACTGATACAGGAAGTTGGTCCCTTACCGGCTGGTTTTGGGGCCTACTGTCAGCCTGGGGATGGAAGATCTTAATGGTATTGGTGGGTATAGCGGGTGTCATTTTCACATGCTGCTTATGTATACATTGTGGGCCCGCCTGTTGTTCTTATTGTGCCAGAAGAGTATCCTCTGCCCTGGTATCATCACCCTCGACAAAAGAAAAATCTCAGATGGTAGAGCAGGAAATTCAAGATTTGATGGAGATAGATGAGGGTATCTTTGAGGATTGATTTAGCTGCATCACGCAAAAAGGGCGGTTCTGTGGAACAGAATTCCTTTTATCGGAATTACTAACATTATAAGTGTTAGCATGAAGTAGCTGCATATACGCATATTCATAGTTTATGTATTGCTTGATGTTATTAGCAGAAAGTAGCCTTTGTTTCTTCTCATAGGTTAAGTTGTACAGTAGATAGAGAAACCACAGTAACGCCATTTTGAATTTGTCGCCTCGGGCCTGGGTAGCGATCACGTGTAGTTTTCCCTGTTACCAGGCAAGTCCCAATTAGTTGAGTTACAAGACAGCTGAAGGCATGATGTTTTCTCTACTCCTAGGCCCAAGGCGCATCTAGCTTCAGAGGTGATAAGCACATTCTTGCCGGCGCCGGGCTGTTACTCCCATGTACCGAGACGAAAGGGAGTTACCCTTTCTGACCTTCCCTATAATAGCAGAAACAGACTTCAGAGTAGATTTTGTGTGCCAGATATGGTTCTTCCTGGAGATCTCGTACCTATTGGTAGGTTGCCAAATATGGTTATTTCATGTAATGTAACTATGGTATAAAACATTTGTCTCATGTGTAAATCATCAGGCTTCTCGGCGCACTGATCGGGTGTGGACGAGGGGGCCCTGCACAGAGTCTTTTTGTTAATAAACGATTGTCTTTTCTTCACGGCCAACTGACTGGTTATTTGGTAATAGTTATTGGGCTATTGGTAAGTGTGGCCCTTCTCGATATTTTCCAGTACTACATCTCTTCACCTGTGGACACCACCTGCCCAGCATCTAACCTTAACTTGCTCACAGGTGTGTCCCAACAGACAGACGTCAAGTCACAGTGGCCACTGACAGTAGTCAGGGATGAGACCCAGGCCTTATGCCTCCCAGGGCTCTCAAACCTCTGTGGCGTTAGAGAGTGGGGGGCGGTAACCCCAGGTGCTTGGCACCCTTGGTCCACTCTCTCTCCTGTCAGGTGAGGTATGACATCCTGGCACTGATCCACCAGCCCCAAGACTGTACCCGGCGGCTGGGCCAAAGAATGGGGCTGGCTCTCCCACACCCGGTCCTCCTCCTTGGGGCTCTGTACCCTCACACCTGGAGTGGTACCCCCTTCCAGAATTGTCAGGGCATCTGTGGCAGGTGACCTGCACAATTCGCCCTCCAGTTCAGGGGTGCTATCTTGCAACTGGAGTACCAGGTCAGGGGACACCCTGCACCTAGCCCTCTAACCTAGGGTCTAAACCCTCAAGCTGCACCAGGGTCAGAGGCGAGGACTCCCTCCCTCTGCACCCTCTTCCAGATGGCTGTACCCTCCCACCTGGAGTGGTACACCAATAAGCCACTTTGGTCAGGACACTGATTATAGTTGTCCCTTCCTCCAGGTCAGACAACACCTGAACCTGGCTCTCCAACCTAGGGTCTAAACCCTCCGGCTGCACCGGGGTCAGAGACGAGGACACCCTCCCTCTGCACCCCCTTCCAGATGGCTGTACCCTCCCACCTGGAGTGGTACGCCAGGAAGACAGACTGGTAGGGACACTGATTACAGATGTCCCTCCCTCCAGGTCAGGTAACCCCTGTACCTGGCTTCTCAACTCAACGACCCAGCCCTGCAGTTGAACACTTGCCTGGCACACCAGGACTTCCTTGGGAGCACGCATGTCCCCCCTGAGGGTAACACATAACTCCTGTGTTGTGTGACAGTCTGCCTGGCGCAGATCTCCCGTCCCCTGTCCATCTGACAGTACGCGAAGATCCCCCAGGACAGAAGTGGTATCACCATGGTCATTCCCTGGGGACGCAGCCCTTCTGGTTGGCCTCTGACCCACTGGTTCTTCCACTGGGGACTCTTTTCCCCTCTCACCCCTCCATCTGGACTTCTGCACCCTCCCAACTGGAGTGGCACTGACAGATACCAGAACTACTGGAGCTCTGCTTACAGAGTCGCCACGTTCTCTAGATACTGGGAGATTCTCCTCAAATGGCCTACAAGTACAGCCTAGGCCCCCGACCTGATGTTCCCTTAAGAAACCATCCAGGACCTGAGACTGGGTTTCGGGTACCTTGGAACAGATCCCACTCTCACTCCTCCTCCTCTGAGACAGGACGTGAGCCCCTACACCCCTCCCACTACACTGAGACCTAGCTGGGCTACACTGTACCCCTTTCATCACACAAGACTGGAAGTTACCTGAGCCACTCTTGTTGGAATCACTCCCAAATGATTCTTCAGACCTTCTGGAATCCACCAAAGGGTCTGCTTCAAATGTGAGCTCTCTGGGGTCAGAGATCTTACTCTCCAACAGGTGATGGCATAGCTCTGGAAAACAGGGACTTAAAATATGCTCTCCCAGAATTGGATCACACAGCCCCCTACAAGGGTCAACCAAAACTATCCTTCACCTCACCATCTAGTGCCTCACACACATACTCCACACCACTCTCCTGAGATTGGCAAGACAGTATCTGACTGTCTCTGTCCCACAACCCACACTCTTCTGGGTGGTCTTCACACTCGCATTCCAGGACTTCACTTTGGGGGAACCCCTCTCCCTGTACCTCTCATCTAGAGTCAGTATAGTGTCCCTCCCCCTACTAAGACCATGAACCCCTACGCCAGTTACCCTATTCCCTTCAGTGACACTGCGCACTACTGGAGCTACCTCATGTCCTTGAACCTCCAGGTGTATGTTAACCCCCTCCAAGTCAGGTGCCACATCTCTGGGAGTGTGTACTACTCTCCCAGCACTAGATACCTGAATGTTGCTGCCACTATCTGAGCTGGACTCCACCTCCAACTTAGCAAAGCTCAATCTCTGAGCCACACACCTCTCTTGTTGCTGGGCTGAAACCCTCATGGCCTCAAGCCCCTCGAGCTCCAAGTCAAGTTTCCTTATTATCAAGTCATGCTCAAACTGCCTTTTCTTTTCTTCCAGGGCTAATTTCCTAGCTTCTAGCTCCAGTTGTACATTCAGTTTTGCCATCTCCATTTCATGTGCTCGGGTTTCCTTCCTGTCTGCCAACTCCTCTGGCGACAGGACTCTCCAAAATCAATGACGCTTCCTGCTGGTTCAAATTTCACCACATTCTCAGGTGCCCCTTGACTCCATCCAGGCCCTCTACGCCTTTTGGAAGTGTGGCTTGTTTTTTCATCCAGACTGTAAAACTCTAAACTTGAGACAGAAGCCCTTCAGCTGGGCTAAGGTGTAGCTCTCTAGCCTCTCTTCTTCCCATTCCATTCCTTCAATGTCAGGGATGATAGATGCTGCCTTTCCGCCATTGAGTGAACCAGGCATGACTTCTTTAAAAAATGGAGATTTCTCAGCAAAACAAAAATCAACAAGTATGTGGCTGCGTTATTGGTCTGAACTCACTACGTGGTGTTCACCAATCACTGTATATTAATTACAAATTCAAATTTGAAATTCTCACCGCTGCCTCCAATGTTAGAATTGGGGGTCCCTGGTTGGCACAGTTGAGTACTTGTGAGAAGCAGGGACCCTCTCCTCTAGTCAGGGCAAGGGACTTACTCTTTAAAATAACCCCTGCTCACCCTCTAGGTTGCGTGGCGCGATCAGACAAGGCTAATCTCAGAGCGTTATGGGTTAAGCATTTGAAACTACACACAATAACACACTAGGTTTGTATCAAAAATAAATCTTCTTTATATAAGGCTTAGCACAAGACCCAAAAACCATTTTAAAAATCAGGCCACAATATTATCTCAAGCAGGAGCGTTTCTTTGTTACAACAAATGCGTAATTCAATATTCTGTGTGAGTCTGGTCTCTTTGTTCGACCCTGCGGGGATGGAAGGCAACAACAGAGTCAAGGGCGCGAAGCGGACAATCGGGTCTGGTGCGCGTTGGTCACGGAGGGCGAATCTACACAGTACCTTCAAAAAGATGTCCTACGTGGACGAAGTGCTGGCAGGAGTGGAGGCAACCCAGGGATGGGTCAGCAGCTTTCCAAATGGAGTCTGGCTCGTTGTGGGCATCTCAGGACGAGAAGTCGGCGCGGGACTTCGGGGAACAGTCCGGGGTTCTGATGCGTCCACTGTGTGCGGCGGTGATCCTTGTCATGCCTCCTGGCGGGGATGCCTGGGTGAGGTGCGCAGCGTGGCACGAGGCGGCCAGTACAAGTCGTACGGGTCAAGCTCTTGAAGTGTAGGGCTGCCGGGGGACCTCACAAGCGTGGTGCACAGCGGCCGATATGCTGCGGACGTACGGGCCATACTGCAGTCGTGCGGTGCGCTCTTAGTCCTGGACCAGCGGCAGGAGTGCGATGAGTCCATGTGGCTCAAAGGGAGGAGGAAGCGAGGTGCGGGCGGCCCGGGGAACGGTGTGAGCTACGGCTCGAGTCAGGAGCAGAGTTGCACAGTGCAGGGCGGCCAGGCACGTACTTCAAAGCTGCCAGGAGTACGGGTCACACTCAAATCGCGGTTCCTGCGGCAGGCAGGTCTTTGGCAAAATCCAGGGGGTTTAGGCAGACAGGAGGAGTCCAATAGTCCTGGGTCTCCGTTCAGGGGGCAAGCTCGTCCACAAGCCCTTGGACATCATTTGAAGTAACAAGTTGAGCAAAGTTTCTTCAGTCTTTTCCTCTCCTTTCACAGCAAGGCAACCACTGCAGGCCAATCCCCCAGGTCAGGGACAGTACTCCTCCTTGCAGATTTCCCAGTTTCTTCTTGTCGGGCACAGGTTCTTCTTGGTTCAAGCAGGATCTGATTTCTTAGGAGCAGGGCTCCTATATTTATATGGCATTTCTTTTGTTCTTTCAGGCCAGTGGGCCTTTGCCTTGTTCAGCCAAGTTCCTAAGCACTTTGTTGACATGATGCAGGCTTCTGCTTTCAGGGTGTAGGGCAGAGACATCAGATGCTCCACAGGAGGTGGAGCCAGCATTGTGGTGGCAGAGCACAGCCCTATTCAGAGTCAAGGGGCACTCCTCCCACCCATCCTTGTGTAATCTTTCTATTCACCACCTGGCTGCCCAGCGTGTCTCCTGGAATTCCCCAGCCCTGTCACACACAGAATCTAGACAGCAGATACACATCCTAGCAGAGGAGGGCTGCAAAGGTTAGGCAAGTAAATACCAACTTTCTAAAAGTGGTATTTGCAAACACAGAACATTAAAATAAACTTTACTAAAATATGCATATTATTATTCTGAGTTCAGGTATACTAAACTCGAATTTCTACCATGTTCCCTGAGTCTGTTAGGTATGTAAAATGTAACAATTCCAACAGCCCATCCTGGCCTATGAGAACAGGTAGCCTTACAATAGTGAAAAACAAAAACGGCTGTAAATCACTATTAGGACATGCCACACACATCAGGGCTTGTCCTACCTTATGCTTACAATGCACCCTGCCCTTGGGCCTACCATAGGGGTGACTAATATGAAGTTAAGGGAAGGTTTAGGGACTGGCAAGTAGGTGCACTTGCCCAGTCAGTATGACAGTACCAGACTGCACGCAGGCTCTGCAATGGCAGACCGTAGACACATTTTACCAGGCCGCTCCAACAGCTCAGAGAGAATATAGGAGGAAGGCAAAAAGTTCAGGGATGACCCTGCAGAAAGGGCCAAGTCAAACACTTAGTTTGTAGCGCCCCCTAAAGCAAGTCGTAGAAACGACTTGCATTATAATGGTTAGTGTTGTAACAACACGATCATTGTAACAACCGTGTTGTAATCGCATGGGTTGTACCGCATGTGATATAAACACTGCTTCCCGCCAGTTGCCATGCTTGACCAACAGGATGCATGAGGCCATCAACCCTAGGAGCATCAGATTCGACCTCACTGAAATCCAGGACAGAGGCTAAAAGATCAGGATAATAGCCTGAATTTCTTGGACTTACTTTCCCGGGGAGAAAGTATGAAACCAGACTGTGTCCAGAATAGTTCCAATGAAAGTAAGCGTCTGGGAATAAGTCAGGTGTGACTTGGGCACATTGATAGTGATGGCACTGGAGTCAGGAGAGGGCTGACAACTGCTTGCGGCGAACCCGCCTTTAACAGCCAGCCATTGAGGCTGGAAAAGTCCGGAACCCCTGACTTCTAAAGTTGAGCTGCCACCACAGCCATTATTTTTTATGAACACGTGAGGGAAATTTGTGAGACCAATGGGGATCGCTGCAAACTGAAAATGCCCACAGCAAAACACAGGTAGTGCCAGTAAGCCGACAGGAGAAACCTTTGGAAATAGGCATCCTGTAGGTCCTAAGCCACCTGTTAGAATTGGGGGTCTCTGGTTGGCGCAAGTTTTCACTTGGGACAAGCAGGGACCCTCTCCTCTAAGTCAGGGCAAAGGATGACCCCTTAGAATTACCCTTGCTCACCCTCTAGGTGCGTTGCGTGAGCAGCCAAGGCTATTCTTCAGGCGTTGTTTAGTTAAGCATTTGTAATAACACACACAGTAAAAGTACCAATCCCCCCACAATGGACACCAGGCTGTGGATATATAAAAATACGTTCTCTTTATGTAAAAATATATATGCAAGTAAGACTTATCACAAGACCAATAATAACGTTTTTAGATTAGGCCACAAGATTGTAAATGGGCAAGCTTTTCTTAGTTATAGTTCAAAAAGGTTTCTTTTCAATTCACTCCCAAAACAGTTCTCTCAGTTCCAGTTATTTTGCTCAGAAAGGATAATGCCCCAATTCTTAGTGTGCAAGGTTGATAATCCTTCAAAAATACTTCTTGGGCAGTTTCTAGGAACTTCAGACCAGTCTTAGGCCTTCTGTGCGCTTCGTAGCGCTTTCGCTCGCTCCCTCGATGAAATAGACCCGGACTCTACCGCGGCTCACGCATCGGGCGTGAGCAAGCCTACGCCGCATACGGCCCTTCCCAGCGGCTCGGGACGTAGCGAGGACAGAGCTTGGTGCAAGCCGGGCTCAACTGTGCGGCTCATACTGCGGGAGGGTTCCGATGAGCCGGGCGCCTGTTAGGGGGCTAGGGGCCCAGGATTGGAGGACAGAAGTAATGCGCTTGACTCCCACTCACGCGTGAGGACTCTGGTGGGAGTGTAGACTTCCTCCTCCGGCCCTCTGATGCGCACAGCTCCGATGACGGGGAAATAACACGTTGCGGGGCCCGAGCCCGTTACAGGAGTCTTGGAGAGCGTGGTGGTTTCCTTAGGGTTGAGTGAGTCGTGCACGGGCAGTGCGACTCGTTCCTTGAAGAGGTGCCTTTGGAGCTTTCACGTCAGCGGTTGCGGGCACACAGGCAGGCGCGGCTCTCGACCCCCAGTACGAAGGTATGGGGGTCTCCACAAAGGGGGGGCGGCGCGGCCTGCAAACGCTCTGGGATAGTGAAGCGGGGACAACAGGGCACGGTCCGTGCGAGCTGCATTTCCGGCGGTGATCACGATCTCCAGAGAAATTCCGGCGGGAGGGGCGAGAGCGCTTCAGCGCACTCCTAATGACAGCCTGGGGCAGAGGAGCAGGCATCCTGACCCGGGGGCAGAGAGCGACTCCAAACGGAGCGAGGCTCTCACGGGTAAAGGGCAGGCGAGCTCTGGAGTGCCACAGCCCTAGGAGGGGGCAATGAGGGGCGCAGTCTTACTCCGGCGGGAGGCACACACGGCTCGTGGTTCAAAGACGAGCAAAGGCACCAAGAACCTACTAGTCCTGGGGTTCAGGTCAGGGGGCAAGCTCAAGCAAGCCCTTGGAGAAAGTTTCTAGCACAAGTCTGCAAAGTCTTTTTCATCAAGTCTTCTCCTCTCCTTCCTCAGCAAGGCAAGCAGCAGGCCAGTCCTTCCAGCGTCTTCTTCTCCTTCTAGTTGGGCAGAGGTTCTTTGTGGGAAACAGGATTCTGATTTACAAGGAGCAGGGCTCCAACTTTTATACAGCATTTTCTTTGTTCTCACAGGCCAAGGGGGCCTTTGCATAACTCCTTTCAGTCTCTGAGTACTTTGTTGGGTGTACTCTGGCTTCTGCTTTCAGTGTGAGGGGCAGGCACATCAGACGCTCCACAGGAGGTGGAACCAGCATTGTGTGGACAGGGGCAGCCAGGAGTACCTTGTTGACAGTGCTTCGCCCTTCCTGGGCCAGGTGCCGGCTGAGTCATCAGTCGCTCCCCAGGAGGAGGAGCCAGCATTGTGGTGGCAGAGCACAATCCTATTCAGAGTCCAGGGGCACTCCCACCTCCCACCAAGGTGTAATCCTTGCATTCACCACCTGTCTTCCCCCAGCCCTGTCACTCACATAACCCAGACAGTCAGATACACATCCAAGCAGAGGCGGGCTGAAATGGTTAGGCAAGCAAATGCTAACTTTCTAAAAGTAGCATTTGCAAACACAGGATATTAAATTAAACTTTACTAAAATAAGTATTTTATTATTCTGAGTTCAGGCATACTAAACTTTTTCTACCATGTTCCCTGAGCCTGCTGGGATTATAGAGTGTAATAATTCCAGCAGCCCATCTTGGCCTAAGAGAACAGGTAGTCTTACAATAGTGAAAAACTAATTTGGCTGTAATTCACTATTAGGACATGCCACACACATCAGAGCATGTCCCACCTTACACTTACAGTGCACCCTGCCCTTGGGCTTACCATAGGGGTGACTAATATGAAGTTAAGGGAAGGTTTAGGGGCTGGCAAGTGTCTGCACGTGCCCAGCCAGCATGACAGTACCAGACTGCACACAGGTTCTGCAATGGCAGACCCTAGACACATTTTAAAAGGCTGTTTCTGTGGGTGGTGCAACCAGTGCTGCAGGCCCACTAGCAGCATTGGCATTTACAAGCCCTGGCACTCCTGGTGCACATTACTGGGGACTGAAGTAAATCCTATGAACCAATCAGGAACATCAATCACAGTTACACTTTACATAGGGAGCACTTGCACTGCGGCACGGATTGGTCGTGGCGCAGTGCCCCGAGCAGCGGACACCAGCAAAAACATCTGAGGCACATCAGCAAAAAGTGGAAGGGAAACTCACGCCAAGGTGCCAGGTCTAACGCGTGTCCCCTCCAGCTGAAATATGGGGAGAACAACCCTTCCCCAGGGAGTTCCTCATCACTAAGGTGGAAAAACCTGGACAGACCGTCAGCATTGGCGTGATCTGTGCCAGGGAGATGTTCCACCGTGAAGTCCATACCCTGTAGGGAGATGGACCACCTCAACAGTTTTGGGTTCTCACCCCTCATTTGCATCAACCATCTGAAGGGCCTGTGGTCTGTCTGAACCCGGAAGTGAGACCCAAACAAGTAGGGTCTTAGCTTCTTCAGCGCCCAGACCACAGCAAATGCTTCTTGCTCTATTGCACTACTCCACCTACGTTCCCAGGGAAGTAACCTCCTACTGATGAAGGCTACAGGTTGGTCCCAGCCCTCCTCAGTCATCTGTGAGAGAACATCCCCTACACCATGCTCTGAAGCGTCTGTTTGCACTAGAAATTCCATGGAGAAATCAGGAGCCAAGAGCACGGGTGCCGTGCACATGGCAGTTTTCAGGGTGTCAAAAGCCTTCTGACGGGTGTCAGTCCAGATCACATTCTTGGGCTGCTTCTTGGAAGTCAGCTCTGTCAAGGGGGTCACAATAGTGCCATAGCCCTTGACAAACCTCCTGTAGTACCCAGTGAGCCCCAGGAAGGCTCTCACTGCAGTCTGGGTCTTGGGGGGTTCCCAAGCCAGGATGGTCTCAAATTTGGGTTGCAAGGGTGCAACCTTGCCACTCCCCACTTGGTGTCCCAAGTACACCACTGAACCCTACCCAATCTGGCACTTGCTTGCCTTGATTGTGAGGCCTGCTTTGCGCAGCGCCATCAACACTTCCCAGAGGTGTCGCAGGTATTCTGGCCAGGTGCCACTGAACACTGCGATGTCATCCAGGTAGGCGGCACTGAACTCATCCAGCCCAACCAACACCTGGTTGACCAACCTCTGAAAGGTGGCAGGGGCATTCTTCATGCCAATGGCATAACCCGGAACTGGAAATGCCCATCTGGTGTAGAGAATGCTGACCTCTCTTTGGCCCCATTGGTCAAGGCGATCTGCCAGTACCCAGACGTTAAATCAAACGTGCTGAGGAACCGGGCAGCCCCTAGCAGATCAATGAGCTCATCAGCTCTGGGGATAGGGTGCGCGTCAGTCTTCGTGACTGAATTGAGCCCTCTGTAGTCCACACAGAACCGGAGATCAGGTGTGGCTCCCGGCGCAGCAGCCTTTGGGACCAAGACCACGGGGCTGGACCAAGGACTGCTGGAGGACTCAACCACCCTAAGAGCAAGCATTTTGGAGACCTCCTCCTTGATGCAGGCTCTGACCCTGTCAGTTACTCTGTAGGCCTTATGCCTCACAGGTAAGCTGTCTCCTGTGTCCACGTCATGGACGCACCAATCTGTGACACCAGGAACCAGGGAGAACAGATCTGGAAACTGCCCCAGCAATTGGCGGCAGTCTTCCTGTTGCTCAGGCGTCAGGGTGGGTGAGAGGTTAACTCCATCCACTGACCCATCTTTCTCAGAGGCTACCAAGAGGTCAGGAAGAGGCTCAGACTCCTCCTCCATTCCATCATCAGTTGCCAACAACATGCCCACTTCGGACCTCTCCAAGTGGGGCTTAAGGCGATTAACATGTAGGACCCTCAAAGGGTTCCTGGGAGACTGCATGTCCACCAAGTAGGTTACAGGACTTTTGCACTCCACAACCTCAAATGGACCGGTCCACTTATCCTGAAGTGCACAAGGCTCCACTGGGGCCAAGACCCACACCTTTTGTCCAGGTTGAAGCTCCACCAGAGTGGCATTCTGGTCGTACCACCGCTTCATCTCTTCCTGGCTGGCTTCCAGATGTGCCTCAGCAAGTTGCCTGAAGCGCCTGGTCTGGTTCCTGAAGGTCAGCATGTAAATGTGTAAATTCTGGGGATGTTTCCTGGGAGATTGCTCCCAGCCTTCCTTTACTAAACTCAGAGGTCCTCTCACGGGGTGACCATACAGCAGTTCAAAGGGGCTGAACCCTAGGGACTTCTGTGGCACCTCACGGTATGCAAAGAGAAGGCATGGCAAGAGAACCTCCCACTTACGCCTCATCGGACCTTCCAGGCCCATGATCATGCCTTTTAGGGTTCGGTTGAATATCTCAACCAACCCATTTCCTTGGGGATGGTAAGGGGTGGTGAACTTGTACGTTACACCACACTCTTGCCAAAGGGACTTCATATACTTGGATATGAAGTTGGTTCCCCTGTCGCTCACCACCTCTAGAGGGAATCCTACTCGTGAGAAAATTCCCATCAGTGCCCGTCCCACCACGGGGGCCGTCACTGTCCTCAGAGGTATGGCTTCAGGGTACTGGGTGGCATGGTCTACCAAGACCAGGATGAACCTGTTGCCCATGGCTGTCTTGGGGTCCAGAGGCCCGACAATGTCAATACCCACTCGCTGGAATGGAGTACCAACCACGGGGAAGGGTTGCAGAGGAGCCTTGTGCCTCCCTCCGCTCTTACCACTTGCCTGGCAAGTTTGACAAGATCTACAGTGACCATCTGAGCTCTTGTGCATTTGGGGCCAATAAAAGTGGGTGACAAGCCTGTCATAGGTCTTGTCCATCCCCAAATGTCCTGCTAACGGCACATCATGAGCCAACCCCAGTAGGAAGGCTCTGAACTTCTGGGGTACCACCAGCACACCGGCTGAACCAGGTTCAGCAGCCTTAGGCTCTGAATACAGGAGGTCATTCTCCCAGTACACATAATGTGTCTTGGCCTGAACACCATTGGCCTGGTCTGCAGCCTGCTGCCGCATACCCACGAGAGAAGGGCATTCTTTCTGCTCCCTGCAGAATTCCTCCCTGGAGGAGCCTCCTTCTTGCTGCCAATGGGTCAGCTCAGGCAGGTCCCCCAGTTCAGCAATCTGTTTCCCTGTAGGCTCCAGGGCATCCCCCTCAAGGTCTGCTTCCTCCTGGACCGTGGGAACTTCAGGGGCCGGTTTCCCGCGCCCCCTGCGCCTTCTCCCTAAGGCCGGTTCCTGGGCCTCTCCTTCAGGCCCCAGGATCTCTTGAGCACCCCTACTGGCTGCCATTGACCGGGTGGTCACGCACGCCCAGTCAGGCAGACCCACCATTCTCAGGTGAGTCGTCTTCTCTACCTTTTCCCAAGGGGAGTCTTCCAAGTCATTCCCTAGCAAACAGTCTACAGGCATGGCTTTCCTCACACAGACCTGCAGAGTACCAGAGACCCCCCCCCACTCGAAGGGAACTTGAGAAATCGGACACTGACTCTCTGAATTATCAGCATTGATAATCCTACAGTAGGCATGGGGTACAACCTGCTCTTGAGACACCAGGTGCTGCCTCACTGCAGTCACACTGGCTCATGTATCTCTAAGAGCCTCAGCTTTCTTACCATTGATGGTCACCACCTGCCCATATTTTTTAGTGTTAGAGGGCAGGTAGTTCTCCGGGACCATCTCACTGTCTCCTAGAGAGACTCGGGTCATCTGGACAGGATCTACACCCCCGGGGACTACTACTTCTTCCCCCAAATTAACACTAGCTACTTGTCGGGGTGGAGCACCAGTGGGTGCTGGTTTACCAAACAGGCAAAACTTGGGGTCGGAGGCAATGTGACCCGGGTCACCACACCTGAAACAATTGAAGGGCCCCTTTGTAACAGGCCTACCTGTCGGGGCCCCGGTCTGCTTTGGGGGTGGGGGAGGCTGAGAACCTCTCTGCTGGTTCCCTTGGGGATTACTTTGGGGGCCTCGCTGGAACCCTCTTTGTTTACCCCTGTCCCCCCCCACTCTTCTGCTGGGGGCCCTGCCCACCCTTGGCGTAGTATCCCGTGGGACCCTTGTGGACCCTGGTGCTGAGCCAGCGGTCCGCCTCCTCAGCAAGCTTCCTCGGGTTGGACAGCTTGCTATCAATCAGGTGCTGGCGTAGCTCAGAAAAACAATGTTGCGACAAGTGCTCCCATGCCATTAAATCAAGAAGCCCCTGAAAATCATTTACTTTGCTACCCGTCACCCAACCATCCAGTGCTCTGCAAAAACCAGTCACATACTCCACATAAGTACTCCCAGGACACTTTACACTCTCCCTAAACTTCTGTCTATACATTTCAGGGGTAAGCCTATACCTGGTCATTAAGGCCTCTTTCATGCGGGGATAGGAACTTTGTTCTTCAGTGGGCAAATCATGTAGGGTGTCCCGCCCTTCGCTAAGGAACCTCCCCCACAACCCCACTGCCCAATCCTTGTCAGGGACCCGGTGGGAGGACATGGCTACCTCTTATGCCCTAAACCACTGTCCTATGTCATCCCCCTTAAAGAACTCCTTAACTACCTCTTTGGGTATGTACACCCTGGACTCTACCTGCACCGGCGTTGTGCTGCCACCAGAAGGAGTGTTCCCAAACCTCTCAGCTCCAACTCCTTCAATCTTAGGTCATGGTCCAGCTGGCGTTGCTGCGCCTCCATGGCCATTCTTTGCTTGTCCATCTCCATTTGTCCATCTAACTTTGCCATCTCCATTGCATGTGCCCTATCTGCTGCCCTGTCTGCCAGCTCCTCTGGTGACAGGCCTCTGCTGGGCTCCACAATGCCATCTGGTGGTATGATATCCACCGCATTCTGTGGTTCTCTTGGCTCTTTCCAGGCTCTCAGCGCCTTGATGTATTGGCCTTTCTTTTTGCACCCAGTGTGTGCAACTCTGAACTTTACACAGTAGCCTTTCAACTGCTCCGGTGTGTAACCCTCCAGTCCTCTGTGTTCCCAATCCACATCTTCAATTCCAGAAATCACAGAGGGTGCTCTTCCAGCAGGGAGTGAGTCAGGCATGGCTTCAGCAATGGCAGATGTCTCAACAAAATTTTAAAAAAATGGAAATCTGTGGCTGCGTTATAGGTCTGCTCTTACTGTGTGGTGATCAGCAATTCGCTGTATGTTAACTACAAATGCAAATTCGCAAATCCTCACCGCTGCGTCCAATGTTAGAATTGGGGGTCTCTGGTTGGCGCAAGTTTTCACTTGGGACAAGCAGGGAGCCTCTCCTCTAAGTCAGGGTGAAGGATGACCCCTTAGAATTACCCTTGCTCACCCTCTAGGTGCGTGGCGTGAGCAGCCAAGGCTATTCTTCAGGCGTTGTTTAGTTAAGCATTTGTAATAACACACACAGTAAAAGTACCAATCCCCCCACAAATGGACACCAGGCTGTGGATATATAAAAATACGTTCTCTTAATGTAAAAATATATATGCAGGTAAGACTTATCACAAGACCAATAATAACGTTTTTAGATTAGGCCACAAGATTGTAAATGGGCAAGCTTTTCTTAGTTATAGTTCAAAAAGGTTTCTTTTCAATTCACACCCAAAACAGTTCTCTCAGTTCCAGTTATTTTGCTCAGAAAGGATAATGCCCCAATTCTTAGTGTGCAAGGTTGATAATCCTTCAAAAATACTTCTTGGGCAGTTTGTAGGAACTTCAGACCAGTCTTAGGCCTTCTGTGCGCTTCGTAGCGCTTTCGCTCGCTCCCCTCGATGAAATAGACCCGGACCCTACCGCGGCTCACGCATCGGGCGTGAGCAAGCCTACGCTGCGTACGGCCCTTCCCAGCGGCTTGGGACGTAGCGAGGACAGAGCTTGGTGCGAGCCAGGCTCGTACTGCGGGAGGGTTCCGATGAGCCGGGCGCCTGCTAGGGGGCAAGGGGCCCAGGATTGGAGGACGGAAGTAATGCGCTTGACTCCCACTCACCCGTGAGGACTCTGGTGGGAGCGTAGACTTCCTCCTCTGGCCCTCTGATGCGCACAGCTCTGATGACGGGGAAATAACACGTTGCGGGCCCCGAGCCCGTTACAGGAGTATTGGAGAACGTGGCGGTTTCCTTGGGGTTGAGCGAATCATGCACGGGCAGTGCGACTCGTTCCTTGAAGAGGTGCCTTTGGAGCTTTCACGTCAGCGGTTGCGGGCACACAGGCAGGCGCGGCCCTCGACCCCCAGTACGACGGTATGGGGGTCTCCACAAAGGGGGGGTGGCGCGGCCTGCAAACGCTCTGGGATAGTGAAGCGGGGACAACAGGGCACGGTCCGTGCGAGCTGCATTTCTGGCGGTGATCACGATCTCCAGAGAAATTCCGCTTCAGCGCGCTCCTAATGACAGGCCGGGGCAGAGGAGCAGACAGCCAGACCCGGGGGCAGAGAGCGACTCCAAACGGAGCGAGGCTCTCACGGGTAAAGGGCAGGCGAGCTCCCGAGTGCCACAGCCCTAGGAGGGGGCGATGAGGGGCGCAGTCTTACTCCGGCGGAAGGCACACACAGCTCGAGGTTCAAAGACGAGCAAAGGCACCAAGAACCCACTAGTCCTGGGGTTCAGGTCAGCGGGCAAGCTCAATCAAGCCCTTGGAGAAAGTTTCTAGCACAAGTCTGCAAAGTCTTTTTCATCAAGTCTTCTCCTCTCCTTCCTCATCAAGGCAAACAGCAGGCCAGTCCTTCCAGTGTTTTCTTCTCCTTCTAGTTGGGCAGAGGTTCTTTGTGGGAAACAGGATTCTGATTTACAAGGAGCAGGGCTCCTACTTTTATACAGCATTTTCTTTGTTCTCACAGGCCAGGGGGGCCTTTGCATAACTCCTTTCAGTCTCTGAGTACTTTGTTGGATGTACTCTGGCTTCTGCTTTCAGTGTGAGGGGCAGGCACATCAGACGCTCCACAGGAAGTGGAGCCAGCATTGTGTGGACAGGGGCAGCCAGGAGTACCTTGTTGACAGTGCTTCGCCCTTCCTGGGCCAGGTTCCGGCTGAGTCATCAGTCGCTCCCCAGGGTGCGGAGCCAGCATTGTGGTGTAATCCTTGCATTCACCACCTGTCATCCCCCAGCCGTGTCACTCACATAACCCAGACAGTCAGATACACATCCAAGCAGAGGTGGGCTGAAATGGTTAGGCAAGCAAATGCTTACGAGGCGCACTCTGCTTACGGCTCCGGCGGCACAAGGATATAGGCAGTTCCAGCAGCTCTTGGGGAAGGCAGGGGAGAGTCCAATAGTCCTGGGACTCTGTTCAGGGGGCAAGCTCACCCACAAGCCCTTGGAGATTGTTGAAGCACAAGTTTGCAAAGTCTCTTTAGTCTTTTCCTCTCCTTTCACAGCAATGCACCCACTGCAGGTCAATCCCCCAGGTTAGGGACAATACTCCTCCTTCAGCTTTTCCAGGTCCTTCTTGTCGGGCAGAGGTTCTTCGTGGTTCAAGCAGGATCTGATTTCTTAGGAGCAGGGCTCCTATATTTATACTGCATTTCTTTTGTTCTTTCAGGCCGGGGGCCTTTGCCTTGTTCAGTCCAGCGCCTGAGCACTTTGTTGACATGATGCAGGCTTCTGCTTTCAGGGTGCAGGGCAGAAACATCAGACGCTCCACAGGAGGGGGAGCCAGCATTGTGGTGGCAGAGCACAGCCCTATTCAGAGTCACGGGGCACTCCTCTCACCCATCCTGGTGTAATCTTTCTATTCACCACCTGGCTCCCCAGCCTGTCTCCTGGAATTCCCCAGCCCTGTCACACACAGAAACCAGACAGCAGATACACATCCTACCAGAGGCAGGCTGAAATGGTTAGGCAAGCAAATACCCACTTTCTAAAAGTGGTATCTGCAAACACAGGTTATTAAAATAAACTTTACTAAAATAAGTATTTTATTATTCTGAGTTCAGGCATACTAAACTTTATTTTTTACCATGTTCCCTGAGCCTGCTGGGATTATAGAGTGTAATAATTCCAGCAGCCCATCTTGGCCTAAGAGAACAGGTAGCCTTACAATAGTGAAAAACGAATTTGGCTGTAATTCACTATTAGGACATGCCACACACATCAGAGCATGTCCTACCTTACACTTACAATGCACCCTGCCCTTGGGCCTACCATAGGGGTGACTAATCTGAAGTTAAGGGAAGGTTTAGGGGCTGGCAAGTGTGTGCACTTGCCCAGCCAGCATGACAGTACCAGACTGCACACAGGTTCAGCAATGGCAGACCCTAGACACATTTTAAAAGGCTGCTTCTGTGGGTGGCGCAACCAGCGCTGCAGGCCCACTAGCAGCATTGGCATTTACAAGCCCTGGCACTCCTGGTGCACTTTACTGGGGACTGACAGTAAATCCAATGAACCAATCAGGAACATCAATCACAGTTACACTTTACTTAGGGAGCACTTGCACTGCGGCACGGATTGGCCGTGGCGCAGTGCCCTGAGCAGCGGACACCAGCAAAAACATCTGAGGCACATCAGCAAAAAGTGGAAGGGAAACTCACGCCAATTTGCCAGGTCTAACACCACCATTCAGTTTCCAGGGTCGAGGGCAGACAAGACCTGGGCTAATGGGAACATTTGAATTTGTCCTTTTGAAGAAAACACTGAGAGGGCACAGGACTAAAATAGGCTGCAGGCCTCCATCTTTCCTGGGCACCAGAAAGCAATGGGAATAACAACCACAACGCACTTCTCAGAGGGTCCAACTGGAACCGAGGGCAATCCCACCCGCAGTGCTCCAGATAGAAGGCCTCTTGATGTGTTGGTAAGGATCCAAAGAGCCAGACCATGTCTCTGCGGAACACTTCAATCTGATGAGGCATGGTGATCGGCCTCGGAAATTCAGGTTGTACTGGCACTAGTTGCGGGATAAGCTCAAAAGCTGGCTCACTTTGGGAGCAAGGTCAATATGAGCAGCACTGCCTCCATGCTTTCTCAGGCATATGTATGAGGAGCATGGGAGCAGATACCACCTTTGATTTCTTATGCGCCTTTTTTGATTTACCTAATGATTTAGATGCCTCTTGAAGCAGCTCTGGTGACTCCTGAAGCAGAACTGGGACTGAACTTCAGACATGGACCGTCGCTTGGAGCAGCCCCAGCTAGGAGTCGTTTTGTGCTTGTAACTATAAAGCGTTGCCTTGCAGTCCATGATGGCCTTCAGGTTCATCGATGCGCAGTCGCTGCAGGCCTTGGACACATGGCCCAACCCCAGGCCCTACAGGCATATTTGATGGGATCAGTCACAGATGTTTATTTGCGATAGTAATAGGGCACTAAACCTATCGTTTTAGGGGGGAAAATCTCTTGCACACTGAAGAAATTTTGAGTTAAATGTCTCTGAGACATACCAAGAGAGCTCTGGATCCACATCTGGTGGTGCGGAAAGGAACTGTCTGAGGACGTAGGATGGTACATATATGGGCCCGTACGTCATTTCTGGAGCAGAACGGAATTAGTGCTGAGCCATATGATGCCACCTGATGGGGTGCCGAGGTACTACAAAAAGGTTTCCAGAGCAAGTCTGATGCCTGGGGAATATCCAAAAGGTTAGGAATCTGCTGCTAGAAAATGTAAACATAGCATTGTTGGCCCACCAGGACCAGTATATATACATTTTTTAATGCATTCAATGGGAAGATTTCAAAGATATTTAAAAAAAGTTACTTGTCTCCAGGACCAATATTTTTGGTGGATACATTATTGTCCTACTAATTCATCAACATATGAGTATCTAACAGTCCCAGACTGAATCCAGAAACTTTTTCTGCAGCACCAGTCCTCCAAGGTTGCCCTTAAGTACCATGCAGCCCCACTTGTGTCTCCTATGTGATAACATTAGAGTACAGAAGGTGCCAACCGCTATGCTGCAATCAATTCCCAGTACTTTTTCAGTGTGCCTTCGAGACATGCCGAGAAGAGCCGATACAGCATCAACAGTGACAAATACATTATATGAATGTTTGCATAACTTGGGGTCCAATCTTTATAGATCCTAATGGGTGGAAATAAATCTGGAGAAAGATAAAAGATTTACCAGAAACTCTGTTAGAGAAGGTAACTAACTTTTGTTTACTAATGGGTACATCTTTTAACAGGATCCTCCCCTTTAAATAAATCCCACAGCAATACTCACTAGGAGGTGAGAGTAGGTTTTGCAGATGATGCAAGAGGGGATGTAACACAGCTCTGGCAAAGTATCGGTCGAACAAGTTACTTACCTTCGGTAACGCTTTTTCTGGTAGATACAATATCTGCCTGTGGATTCCTCACCTTGTGAATATCACCTGCATCAGCAACATTCGGAAATTCTTTTTGTAGCTTTGTGCCGATGTGGACCCGGACGTCACAGAGGCACGGCATCGCTCGAGACTCCGCTGACGTCACCGACGCCTATAATAGGCCCACGCCGGCGTGATGACATCAGTTCTGCCCTTTTTTCCGTGCCTTCGAGGTACACGGACGGACCAATGACAGTAGACATATACACAGTATACGCAGTACCAATATCAAGGTAACACACACAGTGTGAAGCAAATGCAATAAAACATTTGACAATAAGATAAATACATAATAGAAACACTGGAATAGAAGAGTGGACCACGGGGAGGCGGGTGGGTCAGTGAGGAATCCACAGGCAGATATTGTATTTACCAGAAAAAGCGTTACCGAAGGTAAGTAACTTGTTCTTCTGATAGATACATCTGCGTGTGGATTCCTCACCTTGTGAATAGAGTCCCACAACAGTCCCCACTCCCGGAGGAGGGTGTCCACTCTTCTATACCAGAAAATCCTGGAGGACAGAGCGTGCAAAATGGCCGTCCCTCCTCACCTCGGTATCCAAGCAGTAATGCTTCGCGAAAGTGTGGAGAGAAGACCAAGTTGCAGCTCTACAAATATCCTCTACAGGAACACCTCTAGCCAATGCTGAGGATGAAGACTTAGCTCTTGTAGAATGAGCCCTTATACCCTCTGGTGGTTCCTTACCGGCCAAAGAGTAGCAGATCTTTATACAGAGGACGATCCATCTTGATAAAGTTCTTTTATGGACCGCTCTTCCTCTCTTGCAGCCAGCAACACCAATGAAGAGCTGGTCATCCAACCGACAGTCTTTAGATCTGCCCAGATAAAAAGACACCGCCCTCTTGGGGTCCAGACGGTGTAATCTCTCCTCCTCCTTGGAAGGGTGTGGGGGAGGAAAAAAGGTAGGGAGGGTAATAGATTGACCAAGGTGGAAAGGAGTAACCACCTTAGGCAGAAAAGCAGCCCTGGTCCTAAGAACCATTCGATTAGCATGAATGGACAAGAAAGGGGGCTTGGAACTAAGAGCTTGAAGCTCACTTACCCTCCTTGCCGAGGTTATTGCAACGAGGAAGACTGTCTTAAGAGTCAAAAGCCTCATAGGACATTTGTGAAGAGGCTCAAAAGGAGCACCCATCAGAAAAGTCAAAACAAGATTTAAGTCCCACTGAGGCACAATAAAAGGAGTAGGAGGGAACTTATTCGTGAGGCCCTTCAAAAACCTTAAAACCACAGGAGATTTAAAAAAGAGATGGCTGGTCAGGCAAACAGAGAAATGCCGACAGCGCTGAAAGATAGCCCTTCACTGTGGCAACGGCAAGCCCCTGTTGCACCAGAGAAAGGGCAAACTGGAGAACATCAGACAAATGGGCTCTCAAAGGGTCTATAGATTTCTCCCCACACCAAGTGACAAATTTTGACCACCTATAAGAATAGATGGACTTAGTGGAGTCAAGCCTGGCTGACAAAATGACATCCACCACATCAGGCGGGAGAGAAAAAGAACTCAGGTAGCCCCGTTCAATCTCCAGGCATGAAGGTGTAAGGTCTGGAGGTGGGGGTGTAGAACCTGCCCCTCCATCTGGGAGAGGAGATCTGCCCTGTGAGGGAGACGGAGTGGCGGGTGAGAGGAGAGGTGGAGAAGGTCTGAGAACCACACCCTTCTTGGCCAATCCGGGGCGATCAATATAACTTGGGCCCGGTCTTGGCGAATTTTCCTCAGAACCCGAGGAATCAAAAGTATGGGAGGAAACGCGTAAAGGAGTTGCGAGTTCCAACTCAACTGAAACGCGTCCCCCAAGGACCCTTGCATCGGATACTGGAGACTGCAGAATGACAGGCAGTGAGCATTCTCGCGAGTGGCGAACAGGTCCACCCGAGGAGTCCCCCACATCTGAAAGATGTCGTGAACAACCTCCGGGTGAAGCCTCCACTCGTGGTCGGCAGAGAACTGCCGACTGAGACTGTCTGCACGAACGTTCTGAACTCCGGCCAGATGATTTGCCATCAGACAAATCTGATGGTCCTGAACCCAGGACCAGAGACGCAGAGCCTCTCTGCAGAGACACTGCGACCCCACTCCTCCCTGCTTGTTGATGTAAAACATCGCGGTCGTGTTGTCCGTCAGGACCTGAACCGACTGACCGCGAAGGGAAGGGAGGAAGCTTTGAGCGCCAGACGTATTGCCCGCAATTCCAGAAGGTTGATATGAAGCAACTTTTCCTCTGGAGACCAAAGACCCTTGATCTCCAGGTTCCCCAGATGAGCACCGCACCCGAGAGTGGATGCATCCGTTATTACCGTGGCCACTGATGGAGGAAGTTGAAAAGGCTTTCCTTGCGACAGATTGCCTTCCACGCTCCACCAAGACAGATCCGCTGCAGCTTCTCTGGAGATCTTCAATGACTCCCTGAGATCTCCGTTGTGCTGATACCACTGCCTGCGGAGGCACCACTGGAGTGCCCTCATGTGCCAGCGTGCATGGTTGAGCAATAGAATGCAAGAAGCCATCAGACCGAGCATGCGAAGAACCTTCAGGACTGGAACGACCGCTCTATTGTAGAACAAAGGAATCATTTCCTGAATGTTGTGAATCCTTTGAGGTGGAGGGAATGCACGACAAACAGTAGTGTCCAGTACCGCACCTATGAACAGGTTGCGCTGGGAGAGCACCAGGTGAAATTTGGGTACATTTATCGAAAAACCCAACTTGTGTAACAACTGAGTTGTCTCTTGCAGATGATGGAACACCTTCCCCGGAGACTCCGCTTTGATCAGCCAGTCGTCCAGATAGGGGAATACATGTATCCCCGACCTCCTGAGATGTGCTGCCACCACTGCCATCACCTTGGTGAAGACTCGAGGCGCAGTAGTAAGACCAAATGGAAGGACCGCAAACTGGTAGTGTTGCGACCCAACTGTAAAACGGAGATACTTTCTGTGCGACTTCACGATGGGAATATGAAAATACGCATCCTGCAAGTCGATCGACACCATCCAGTCTTCTTCCAGCAGCGCTTGAAGAACCTGTGCAAGAGTGAGCATCTTGAACTTTTCCTGTTTCAGGTAAAGGTTCAAGATCCTGTGATCCAGAATTGGCCGAAGCCTGCCATCCTTTTTGGGGATCAGGAAATACCGGGAGTAGCATCCCTGACCCCTCTCCTGCTCTGGAACCACCTCTATCGCACCTTTTCGAAACAGTGCCAGGACTTCTTCCTGCAGGAGAAGCAGGTGGTCCTCCGAACAATAACCCTGGCAAGGAGGATAATTTGGGGGAAACTCCCGAAAGGGAAGAGCATACCCATTCTCTACAAGATTGAGAACCCAAAGATCCGATGTTATCAATTCCCAATCTTGTAGAAAATGGTTAAGCCGGCCCCCCACTGGGCCCACATGATCCGGAATGGTGGATCTAGGGCTGCTTTGCTGCGGTGGCTGGGGGCTGGGATGGGGAAGAGGAGGAAGAGGAGGAAGCGTTACGGCCCGAGCTCGGGCCCTTTGTTTGCCTCTATAAGCTCTATATAATGTGTTTTGCTGCTGCTGAGTTGACTTATAGGTTCGAAAAGAAGATCTGCCAAATCCTCTTGAACGTCTTCCAAAAGTGCCCCTGGTCTGAAGGCCCAACGACTTTGATATCTTTAAAGCGTTCCAAAGCAGTGTCTGCTTTTTTTCCAAACAATCCAGACCCGTCAAATGTTATGTTATGTTATAGGTGTTTATATAGCGCACGGCTGCCCCAGCCAAGGGGCGTCCCGGCGCTAGCTGTCGGTGTCCAGAGGGGGTTGCTGAAGATGCTGACCAAGATGGTATAACATAACTAACAGAAAAGGTGAGTCTTAAGAGCTTTCCTGAAAGGTAACAGATCCTTCATTCCACGAATCTGAGCTGGAAGTTCATTCCAAAGTTTTGCCGCAAGATAAGAAAATGAGTGACCGCCCATCCGACTCAGTTTGTTGTGGGGTATTGTGATCAAATTCTGTCCCTCCGACCGTAGAGAGCGTCGAGGAACGTAGGATGAGAGGAGTGGGCACAGCATGGGGGGGGACCCATGTTTCAGGATTTTAAAAGCAAGGCATAGGGTTTTAAAATGAATCCTCTTTTCTACAGGGAGCCAATGTAGACTCCTGAGGGTAGTAGCGACAGATTTGTGCCGGGGGATACCAATCAGGGCTCTTGCGGCGGCATTTTGAACTCATTGCAGTCTGGCTTTCTCAGCTACGTTAGCTCTTAGCAGCAAGGAGCCAGCGTAGTCCAACCGCGAGAGAATAGCTGATTGTACCACCAGTTGGCGAGTGTGGTGGTCAAAATATTTTAAAATGGGTCGTAGGTTTCGCAGGATGCCAAAACAGGTAGCCGCTACTTTTTTAGTATGGTGGACAAAGTTCAGAGCAGAATCTATCCATACTCCCAAGTTTTTTACCACATTTTTTGGCACAGGAGGTTGGTCCAAGACCTCAGGCCACCAGTTATTCCCCCAGGCCGTTGTGTCTTTACCTAATAACAGGACTTCTGTTTTGCCGGCGTTAAGTTGGAGGTAATTTGATGACATCCAGCTGGTGATATCTGCGAGAGATTGTTTGAAGATGGAAGATCCATCAATGCAGCCTGGACATCTGTGGAAAACTCACTAGATTTCAGCCATGCAGCTCTTCTTGTCGCTACTGAAGAACCCATGACCCTCGCCACAGAGTCAGCCGTGTCCAACCCACTTTGAATAACCTGCCTTGCTGCAGCTTGAGTATCAGAGATTACCTCCTGGAAGTCTTTTCTATCCTCCTCAGGTATTTTGGGCACCAACTGTTTCACAGTGTCCATAAGAGCGTGGATATAACGGCCCATCAAGCAGGTTGCGTTTGTGGATTTCAAAGTCATACTGGCAGAAGAAAAGACCTTTTTAGCAGCCTGATCCTGCTTTCTCGACTCCTTTTCTGCTGGGACCTGTGGAAATGCGCCCGTAGATCTTTTGGAACAGGCAGCCTGCACCACCAAACTCTCCGGCAGAGGATGAGAGGTTAAAAATTCCGGGTCTTCAGGAGCTGCTCTATACCTCCTAGCTACAGCCCTAGCAGGAGCTGATACAGGATTTTTCCAAATCTCTAAAATCGGATCCTTCAAGGCATCATTAAAAGGTAGTAAAGGTTCAGTCACTGAAGAAGGAGAGTGAAGGACCTCTGTGAGCAGATTAGATTTAAATTCTGCAGTTGGTAGAGCAATGTTCAATAAACTTGCAGCCTTCTTTATCACCACATGATAAGGTGTCACATCCTTTGAGGGTTCATTAGAAACTGAAACAAGGTCCCATTCAGGTGACAGTTCTAGGCCACTAGCTACAGACAGGTCCTCAAAAGGGTCCTCAGAATCCTGTAGCTCGCCCTCCTCCAGATTCTCCCCTCTATATCTTTCTTCCTCCATCAATCTTTGAGCTTCACGCCTAGATCTTAGCTTCACATTCGAAGCCGTCGGATCCGCAATCGACTCCGACGGAGCCGGAGCCGGCGTCGAACTCGACGTCGGACGAGGGAGAGATTCACGACGTCGCTCAGGGTTCGGCATCAAAGTTGATGGAACTGGTGTCGAAGGATTCGGAGTCATCGTTCTCGGCGTCGATGGCTTCGGAGTCGAAGGCCTCGCCAGAGTCGGATAATGCCAATGTGGCGTCGGAGCCGGCATAAAGGGCATAAAGGGCGCAGGTGCATAGGATTGAGGAACACCCAGACCATATGCCATCGTACCCATGGGACCAGTAGGAGCCCCAGAGGGATACATAGCCCTTGAATAGATTCCGAACATCGCATTCAGGAAATGCGTAGGGTCCTGACCTGGAGCCGGGAAGGCTGGGTATGAACCCCCAGGTTGCTCTTGAGGGCGTAGAGTCGAAACGACGTCGATCTCTTCTTCGGACTGGTGCACTAGAGTCGTACGACCTTTGGGCAGCTGAGCCCCTCCCTCACCAACCTCCTCCTCCTCACCTTCATCCTCCCGACCTGAAGAATGGGATGGGTCCGGAGATGGAACAGCCTTCTGCTTCGGCGAACTCGGCGAGTTCGCATGTGACACCTCAACCTCGGCATCCTGTTCCTCCGAAGCCGAAGAAACTACCTTCTCGACCAGTTTCACCTGCGACTTCGGCTTGGAACCCGACTCCTTCCTCGATCGATGTCGGGATTCATGGGTTCTCTTTTTATGCTTCTTTCTATAAGATCTTGAAGCACGGGCTGAGGATGAATCCGATCGCGACCTCGATCGAGACCTTGACTTCGAGCGTCGAGTTCGCGATCTTGATTTCTTCTTGTCTTTTCCTTCTTTAAACTTGGCAACAAGAAGTTTTTCTTCTCTTTCCCGGAGGGTCTTTGGTGTCATCTTCCTGCAGGATTGGCAGTCCTCGACGTCGTGGTCGGAGCTCAGACACCACAAACAGCATTCATGTGGGTCTGTAATGGACATTATTTTGTTACATTCTCCGCAGGCTTTAAATCCGGTCTTCTTCGAGGTCATGTTGAAATAGAGAAGACAAAGAGACCAGAAAAATAGCAAGTAACAAAGTTACAGTAAAGGCTACAGACGATCCCAGAAAACCGTCAGCGTCGACGACGCGGAAAAAAAGGAACTGATGTCATCACGCCGGCGTGGGCCTATTATAGGCGTCGGTGACGTCAGCGGAGTCGCGAGCGATGCCGTGCCTCTGTCACGTCTGGGTCCACGTCGGCGCGAAGCTACAAAAAGAATTTCCGAATGTTGCTGACGCAGGGGATATTCACAAGGTGAGGAATCCACACGGTAGATGTATCTATCAGAAACTGCGTGCATGTACCTAAAAGCAACAACATTTAGTAAAAGTTATGTAAAAATGACCATGTGATTGCACAGCAGAAGGTAACCATCGGAATACCTTTTTTGAGAGATGTGAAAGTCACTATGGTTCTGATGGAGTGATCAAAATTCCAGATTGGTCTGGTCATAGCAAATTTTAATCAAAGGGTAATCCAACACAAACTATTCTGCTTGTGTACAGCTTTTACCGTCTTGGCTTTTGTGAAGATTACAAAGAACTGATTGCCCACTCTGTCCTGCCAGCTGCAGCTAATGTCGTAAAACAATGCGTGCCTTGTGTCCAGGTAATGAGGCCACTTCCCTGTGGGGGTATGTGTGGAGGTATGAGGAGGAAGGAAGAGTAATGGATTTGCCCATGTGAAGGCAGATCACACTTTTGTTAAGGAAAAGATGGGCAAAAGGATTTGGCCACCATGCCGTGAAAGCAGGCCCACCATGTGTGGGAGAGGAAGAGGTCCAATTGATCACCATACCAAATTCTCGTTCCCCTGTCTTAGACAATTAGCATCATGTGTGCTGGATCATGCTGCAGATTCTGCAGGACTTTTAACAGTAGTGAAATTAGCAGAAATGCAAAAAGCAGGTCCGATACCAGTTGATTCCAAACACATCTCCAGGGAACAACTCAGTGGATCTACTCATGCAGAGTGGTCCATAGAGAACAGGAACATTCCAAAGATATACATCATGATCTGATGGAAAGGGCTCAACCTCTGCAGGGTTAGCCAATAGAGTTCAGAATTCCGGATTCATCTTTTTGAACATATCACCTTCCATGATGAGAAAGTCCCCAACGTTTGTGAACGGCATCGGGCCCCCCAATGATCCTTGGAGAGGGACGCTCGACTCCAGAAGAAGTTGATGTTTCTGTCTTTTTGTGGGAAGGTCTTTTCAGAGCATGTTACCGGACAGAAGATGTAACCGAAAGGGAAGATGCTCTATTTGCTATAACCCTACAGAGCGTTGCCAAAAATAGCTTGGTCTAGCATTCTCTGGTGGCCTTTGGGTGCATTAATGAATGGGAGGTGCAAACCAAAACGTTATGTTCTGATCCCAGACACCACTTGTAGACATCATGTGGATCTGACAAAGGCATATTCTTCTTTAATCTGTAATAGGATATGAGCCCAGAAATCTCAGGAGAAAACATTTGGTCATGTTGCAGTTGAAAGCTGAGGAATTTTATCAGTAAAATACCAAAAAGAGCTCTGGGCCCACATTGATGGAATACAGAAATAAAGCAACTTGAGCCAGCGTGCTGTTTGTCATCCTATACTCTGATATTATTACACATTCTGGTTAGCAAAGTCACAGCTTAGGCTACACAGCATCGCCCGGAGTTGCTGGAGAGCTAATTCTTTGGGGAAAGTATTCATATTCCGTCTGGTACCTAGAGACTATTCAGAAGGTGTGGAAACTGCAGGAAGATATACTATCCAACTGAAAAGGACCAGGCCACTTTTTATTAACATATGGAAAATTATTCCAATTATTTCCCCCCTACCCCCATAGCATTTGCTCCTATGCCGCAATTGACTGGGGTTGAAACCAGAATTTGGTAACTATCACGCAATTGCATCAAATGGCACAAAACATATTAAAGAATAAAAAAATCACATTTTGTGGAAAGAGAAACTTAACCATAACTCCAGCATTGTTATTGCCAACTCTGTTATTTCTGCATCCAGACATAGGATGAGGGTAGTATACAATTTTGATTAAACTCAAAGCTGTCCACTATGTAGTAATTAACACTTTTAGAAACTCCCTTGTTGGTGTTTCTGTTTTACATGTCTATTTTTCCTAAAATAACTAGTGGAGTTTCATTGGGGAACTCTTGTTGTAATACATCCACATTTCACACAGCCATTAAACGTTGTTCACTATGCTTACTCAGAGAGTATGGAAGCAATAAGAGTTTTCAGGGTGTATAATATGAACTAAAAACCATCATACCTGCAGTTGATGCATATGCTGTTGTCCCTGTCAAGAAAAGGAAACCAGCATTAATTTCCAGAGCAAGGATTTGCGCCTCACGAAGAGATTAATTAATGGGTGAATGTAAGGCTGTAAAAAGACTGTGCCACGTGACATAACAAAAGATTTAGGGTATGAACACACTGGATTAAACTAATGTTGTGGTGTTTGACTGCAAAGTGCAGCAAAGAAATAATGGCATATAGAACAGAATAGCTTATGATGTGCTACACATTATTTATGGTAACAAATGGCTGGCTTTTGTGGGATAGTCTCTCAGATTGTTGCCTAGTCCCTTTCTTTTGGTCACAGAACTCAGTACATTTTATCCCTGCTAACCAATGGTAAAGTGTTTGTGCTCCCCCTTTAAACGTGATGCAATTGATATACACCTGATTGGCAAATTTCACTTACCTATAAAACACATTGCACCATGGGTCTGAAAGTTAAGTGCCATCAGTGGGCTGCAGTACACGTTGTGCAACTCTTTCCAGCAATACAACAAATCCGACTTTGGGCCTACAAACGTAGCCTGGGAGAGAAGATTTTAAACTTCCAATTCGACCTGTCAAAATAAACCCTGTTGACAGGTCTAAAATCTTCCTTTAAAATACTAACAGGACACCCCTTAGTGCCCATAAAGGCAGGATACATGGTATGTAAAAGTGTGACATGTAAAAATGTCTTCTTCCACATGTCACTACAGTGATTGGTTCCTCAAAGCTAATTACACTGTAACTGGCTGGCTGCTCCAAAGGAAAGCAATATTACATAATACAACTTTATCTCAGGTTCGGGACTAGCTAGAAGAAATAATTAAACAACTATCTTTTAAATAGTTATTATAGAACACGTTACTTACCTTTGGTAACACATTATCTAGTAGACACTCTATCTAGCTGCAGATTCCTTACCTTTGAATTTCCCAGGCGTCAGGCTGGATCTGGAAACCTTTGCTGAGCAATACCCTTGTGTACGACTTCGGGTGGCTCCACTCGGCTCCAAGTGATGTCGACGGAGTCGGCTATGATGTCGCAGTGCCTATATAGGCGCCACCCAGGCATGCGGATGTCAGTACTTTTCATATTTTCCACGCCAGAAGTGCAGAGCCACAAAATAACTGACGTAGTCGTGTGCAAAAAATAAGGCCCTGAAAGGGAAACAAACAAGTTACTTACCTTCGGTAATGCTTTCTCTGGTGGATACAGTGTCTACCTGTGGATTCCTCACCTTATGAATATCCCCTGCTCCAGCATTCCACGGACATTTTTCCTGGCTTTCCACGCCAACGAGGTCGTCACAATACCATGGCTTCGCACGCGGCTCCGCATGACATCACTGGAGCCAGAAGAGGACCACGTTGGCGTGATGACATCAGTTTCACCCATTTTTTCCGTGCCACTGAGGCAAACGGGCAGACCGACCATAGCGACAATGTATACATAGTACGTAGTATTCACACAAATACCCAATGTTTAAAGTGAAATAGAAAAGCAAAGAAAGCAAACATTTCCTCCTATAAACCTACATAAAAGCAAATAGAGGCAACACAAAATGACAATATGAAATAACCATATTAATCAATACCTCTTTTTAAGGTATAGGAGGGTGGACAACAGTGAGGCGGGTGGATCAGTGAGGAATGCACATGCAGATACTGAATCCGCCAGATAAAACGTTACCGAAGGTAAGTAACTTGTTCTTCTGATGGATACATCTGCCTGTGGATTCCTCACCTTATGAATAGAATCCCATAGCAGTCCCACTCCTGGAGGAGAGTGTCCACCCTTCTAAACCAAAAAGTCTTGCGAAACAGAGAGTGCAAAATGGCCATCCCTCCTCACTTCGGAATCCAAGCAGTAAGTGTGGAGGGAAGCACAAGTTGCGACCTTACAGATGTCCAACACAGGAATACCCCATGACAAGGCAAAAATAGATGATTTAGCCCTGGTGTGAGAGTGAGCTCTAATGCCTTCAGGAAGCTCCTTACCAGCCAGAACGTAGCAGATCTTGATGCACAAGATGATCCACCTGGATAAAGCGCGCTTGTGCACACCTTGCCTTTCATGCGTCCAACATAGCCCACAAGAGCTGATCAACCTGTCGCAAGTCCTTTGTTCTATCCAGAGTTAGGGTCCAAACCGTGAAGCCTCTCCTCCTCCTTGGAAGGGTGAGGGTGAGGATAGAAAGTAGAAAGTAGGAAGGTTAATGAACTGCACTAGATAGAAGGAAGTTAGCACCTCAGGCAGAAAAGCAGCCCTGGTCCTGAGGACCATCCTTTCAGCATGTATGGTTGGAACGGAGGCTTTGAACTCAAAGCCTGAAGCTCACTCGCCCTCCTAGCCGAAGTGATAGCCACAAGAATTACTGTTTTGAATGTTAGCAGTCTCAAAGGACAACTATGCATAGGTTCAAACGAGGAACCCATTAAGAAAGGTAAAACCAGATTCAAATCCCAGTGGGGCATAATAAAAGGAGTGGGCGCAAACATGTTAGTGAGCCCCTTAATGAAGCTTAAAACTATTGGAGACTTAAAAAGAGACGGCTGATCAGGCAAACAAAGAAATGCAGATAGAGCTGACAAATATCCTTTAACAGTGGCCACAGCACAACCCTGCTGAACCAAATGCAGCAAAAAACAAAGAACATCAGAAAGATGAGCTTTTAAGGGATCAATAGACTTCTCTCTACACCATTTAACAAATTTTGACCACCTGTAGGAGTAGATAGACTTGGTGGAGTGTTGCCTGGCTGATAATATAACATCCACAACGTCAGGGGGGAGAGAGAAAGAATTCAGGTTGCCCTGTTCAATCTCCAGGCATGAAGGTGCAGACTCTGTAGGTGGGGGTGTAGAACCTGCCCCTCCGACTGCGAGAGGAGGTCTACACTGAGAGGGGGACGGAGCAGAGGGTACGACGAGAGGTGAAGAAGGTCTCTGTACCATACCCTTCTTGGCCAATCCGGGGCAATCAATATAACTTGGGCCCGGTCTTGGCAAATCTTCCTCAGAACAGGAGGAATGAAGGGTATGGGAGGAAACGCATAAAGGAGTTGTGAGCTCCAACCCAACAGAAATGCGTCCCCCAATGCTACCTGCCTCGGAAACTGGAGACTGCAGAATGACGGGCAGTGTGCGTTCTCAAGAATGGTAAACAGGTCAAACGAGGAGTTCCCCACGACCGAAATATGTGTCGAACTACCTCCGGATGAAGCCTCCACGCGTGGTCGGCAGAGAACTGCCGACTGAGACTGTCTGCACGCACGTTCAGCACCCCGACCAGCTGATTTGCCATCAAGCAAATCCGATGATCCTGAGCCCAGGACCAGAGCGGCAATGCCTCTCTGTAGAGAGAGTACGACCCTACTCCTCCTGCTTGTTGAAGTACCACATTGCAGCAGTGTTGTCCATCAGGACTTAAACCGACTGACTGCAAAGGGAAGGGTGAGAGTCCTTGAGCGCCAAATGTATCACCCGCAATTCCAGAAGATTGATATGAAGCAATCCTTCCTTTGGAGACCAAAGACCCTTGATCTCTAGATCGCCCAGCTGAGCACCCCACCCTAGGGTAGAGGTATCCGTTATCACTGTGGTCACCAATGGAGGAAGATGAAAGGGCTATCCTTGAGAAAGATTGCCCTCCACGCTCTACCAAGACAGACCCGCTGCAGCTTCTCTGGCGATACTGACTGACTGCCTGAGATCTCCGTTGTGCTGATAAAACTGCCTGCGGATACACCACTGGAGCGCCCTCATATGCCAGGTGCATTATTGACCAACATAATGCAGGAAGCGAACACACCGAGCAGGTGAAGGACCTTCAGAACCGGAACAACCGCTCTACTGTAAAACAAGGGAATAATTTCCTGAATGTCAAGAATCCTTTGTGGAGGTGGGAAAGCTCGACACACAGTGGTATCGAGTCCTGCCCCTATGAACAGGTTGCGCTGTCACGGCACTAGGTGAGGCTTGGGTACATTTATCAAAAAACCCAATTTATACAACAGCTGAGTTATTACATGCAGATGATGAAGCACTGTTAGACCTGGCACCATTGGCGTGGGTCTCCCTTCCATTTTTATTGCTCTTGCCTCATGTGTTTTGCTAGTGTTAGCTGCTCAGAGCACTGTTCCACTGCCAATTAGTGCCACAGTGCAAGTGCTCCCTGTATAAAGTGTATACATTGATTGGATTCCATGATTGGCCTATTTGGTTTACTGTCAGACCCCAGTAAAGTGCACCAGGAGTGCCAGGGCTTGTAAATACAAATGCTGCTGGTGGGCTTGCAGCACTGGTTGTGCCACCCACAGAAGCGGCCTGGTAAAATGTGTCTAAGGTCTACCATTGCAGAGCCTGCGTGCAGTCTGGTACTGTCATGCTGACTGGGCAAGTGCACCCACTTGCCAGTCCCTAAACCTTCCCTTAACTTCATATTAGTCCCCCCTATGGTAGGCCCAAGGGCAGGGTGCATTGTAAGTATAAGGTAGGACAAGACCTGATGTGTGTGGCATGTCCTAATAGTGAATTACAGCCATTTTAGTTGTTCACTATTGTAAAGCTACCTGTTCTCATAGGCCAGAATGGGCTGTTGGAATTATGACATCCTATGATCCTAACAGACTCAGGGAACATGGTAGAAATCCGAGTTTAGTATGCCTGAACTCAGAATAATAAAATACATCTTTTAGTAAAGTTTATTTTAATGTTCCGTGTTTGCAAATACCACTTTTAGAAAGTGGGTATTTGCTTGCCTAACCATTTCAGCCTGCCTCTGGGAGGATGTGTTTCTACTGTCTGGTTTCTGTGTGTGACAGGGCTGGGGAATTCCAGGAGACCGGCTGGGCAGCCAGGTGGTGAATAGAAAGATTACACCAGGATGGGTGAGAGGAGTGCCCCTTAACTCTGAATAGGGCTGTGCTCTGCCACCACAATGCTGGCTCCACCTCCTGTGGAGCGTCTGATGTCTCTGCCCTGCACCCTGAAAGCAGAAGCCTGCATCATGTCAACAAAGTGCTCAGGAGCTGGACTGAACAAGGCAAAGGCCACCTGGCCTGAAAGAACAAAAGAAATGCAGTATAAATATAGGAGCCCTGCTCCTAAGAAATCAGATCCTGCTTGAACCACGAAGAACCTCTGCCCGACAAGAAGGACCTGGAAAAGCTGAAGGAGGAGTATTGTCCCTAACCTGGGGTATTGGCCTGCAGTGGGTGCCTTGCTGTGAAAGGAGAGGAAAAGACTAAAGAGACTTTGCAAACTTGTGCTTCAACAATCTCCAAGGGCTTGTGGGTGAGCTTGCCCCCTGAACAGAGTCCCAGGACTATTGGACTCTCCCCTGCCTTCCCCAAGAGCTGCTGGAACTGCCTATATCCTTGTGCCGCCGGAGCCGTAAGCAGAGTGCGCCTCGTGAAACTCTGTCAACTTGAAGCCGTGCTGTTGCCGCCCCGCACTGTGTGTCTCCGCTCTCCTACGAGCCGTAGCTCACACCGTACTTCAGCCGGGCCGCACCGCACCCCGCTTCCCCCTCCCATCTCTGAGCTACTTGTTGCCTCCTGCCGCTGGGGATGGAATCGCACCACCCGGTCCAGTACGGCCCGTACGCTTGAAGCGTACCATCCGCCGTGCAACATCCGGGTGAAGATTTCATGGCAGTGCCGCACCTGAAGAGCCGACCCGTATGCACCGTACCGGCCGCCTCGTGCCGCACTGCTATCCCCGCACCACCAGCCCCGCTTCAGGAGGTACAGCTCCAAGGCCGCCTGTTGGACTGGGCCCTTCTGGCAGGTTCACCCCTAAACCTTTTGCTTTGGTAGGTGACTTGGTGTTAGTTATTTTTTGGCTTCTGCGCACTTTCACTGTGTCCCAGTGTAAAGTGCGTGCGCACTCTGAGTGCATGTTGTGAGATAGGCCTGCCGTCCCATAGGAATGCAAGGGGTATGTATGTGTCCAGGTTAGTTCTGATGTGTGGGGAGTGCAGGGTCAAGTTTGGTATGTGTGGACTTGTGAGAGTAAATGCTGCGCGATGATGTGTGCGACGTTAATGTGTCTAGTGTGGAAGTGCCACTTCTAGAAGTTGGCCTGTCTGTGTAATAAAGGCGAAATGACTATCTGGCTTGTGATTGGCTGGAGATGGCTGGTGTGCCTGGCTCCAGGAAATCAGGATGGGTCTGCCCCGGAGGTGAGTGGGGAGATCTGCATATTGATGTGAGGGAGGGGTGCACCTGGGACCTGAATAGGGCTGGGCTTTCCCTACACAATGCTTGCTCCGCCCCCTGTGGTGCAACTGATGACCCTAGCCTGACTAGTGAATGGGGAGAGGGGCTGAGCATAACAGAGTGCTCTAAAACCAGCTGCGACTGGTTTTTCCCCACCCTGCAACCCAAAGACAAAGGATTTCTGGGTATAAGAAGGGGCTGTGACCCCTTACAAAATGTTCTCTTCCGGATCCTAACTTGAGGGGGGCCTGCTGCTGCTGGGCGCCAGGAGGACCACCACTAGGGACTGCCTCCCTGCCTGGAGGGCCCTGTGAGCTGTGTTGGCCTCCAAAAGCGCCCGGGGAGCACTTAGTGGGCAGCTGCTTCATTTAGGCCCTTGCGAATCTTCTTTGGCCGCCTGTGAAGCCTGCCCTGACTTTGCTGGACACAGAGCGTTTCAGCCCCTGAGAGGCCAAGTTGGCCTGGGGACAGTTCATGTGTTAGGCACTTGCGTAGGGTACCTGTTTTTGGTCTCGTGTGATTTTTGCGCAAATGTGATTACCTGCCTAATGTGATTTCTGCATAATATGCAAATACCTTATTGCCTATACCTCTGAATGTATTTTTAAGCCTAGGAGGTTGTTTTAACTAGTATAGTTATACTAGGGAGTTCATGGTTCCCTGCATGACATTTACCTAAGGTGTTTAGGATTGCGTAGTGTGTAATTACCTCTTACCAGTGGTTACTGGTTGTGTGCTACACTTGCTATTTTGCGCTACAATTGTTCTATGTTCTAAGCGCTATTCCTACACAGTGTTATTTCTACAAAGTGCTAGTTCTACCAAGTGCTTATTCCTGACAGTGGCCCACGTGGCCCTGTCCCATGTATAATATTCCCTGTAAATTCTGCCCGTGCCAGTTGCACAGTGTAAATTGTGTGTTTATTACCTAACGTGTTTGGTATAATACAAAGGCTATTTTTATATATAACCTTGTGTGGAGTTTCCTTTGTGGTGGGCATTGGGTGTTGTTGCTGGGTGCGTGCGCAAACGCTTTACACATCGCCTCCGGGATAAGCCTGACTGCTCGTGCCAAGCTACCAAGGGGGTGAGCAGGGGTTATCTTGGCGGGTGACTTCCTTGCCCTGACTAGAGTGGTGGTTTCTGCTTGGCTTTAGCGCAAGCCTTAGCCAACCGGAAATCACCATTTCTAACACCTCCTAAACGCCGTGTACGCTTCAAAGACCCAGCCTCGTTTGCCTCGCTCCTCGAAGCCCCCGCTCTACACCTCTCACCGGGAAGCCTACAGCAGGCAGGCCCGCCTCGCAGAGGCACCGCCAGAGTCTTTTGATTGCCTGCACGTCCCGTATGCCTCACTCGAGCCGGACGCCTCACCGCCAAAAGGTACTGTCATCGCGACTCGCACCCCCAGTGCATACACCTCAGGCCGGAAGGTCCGCAGCACCTGAGCAAGCCTTTAGACATTGTTTTATTAACCTGTGAGAGTCAGTCAAAAGAGCGCGAAGCGCACAGATAAGAGAACTACGCATTTTTAAATAACGCTTTGCCTGAATAGTATTGTGGCCTAATTTTAAAACGTAATTGGTTCTTGTGCTAATTCTTACATAAAGTAATTATTTTTGATACAAAACCTCGTGTGGTATCCCTTTTGTGGTGTTATCATTGAATTACTGTATGCACTTACAGATGCTTAACCCATAACGCTCTGAAGTTTAGCCTTGTCTGCTCGCGCCACGCTCGCCTAGAGGGTGAGCAGGGGTTATTTTAAAGAGTAAGTGCCTTGCCCTGACTAGAGGAGAGGGTCCCTGCTTGTCACAAGTCCTTACCTGTGCCAACCAGAGACCCCCAATTCTAACAAGCACCATCTCTGGCAACTCTGACTTCAGAAGTCAGTCGGCCAGGTAGGGGAAAACCGGAAACCCCGGACCTCCTGAGATGGGCAGCCACCACTGCCATCACCTTGGTGATGACTCAAGGTGCAGTAGTAAGACCAAAACGGAACAACCGCAAACTGGTAATGTTGCGACCCAACTGTAAATCGGAGATACTTCCTGTGCGACTTCAGGATTGGGATTTGAAAATACGCATCCTATAAGTCGATGGACATCACCCAGTCCTCTTGCTGCAGCGCCTCAAGAACCTGCGCTAGGGTGAGCATCTCAAATCTCTCCTGCTTGAGAAACAGATTCAAAAAAGGCCCAGGATAGGACGTAACCTGCCATACTTCTTGGAAATCAGGGAATACCGGGAGTAGCATCCCTGACCCCTTTCCTGCTCTGGAACCACCTCTATTGCACCCTTTTGTAACAGAGCAAGAACCTCCTTCTGAAGGAGAAGTAAATGACCCTCTCTGCAGAACCCTTGGCAAGGAGGAAAAGGAGGAGGAAATTCCCTGAAGGGAAGGGCGTACCCATTTTCTACCAGATCTAAAACCCAAAGGTCCAAAGTGATCAATTTCCAATCCTGTAGAAAATGGGTAAGCCGGCCTCCAACAGGACCTACATGATCCAGGATGGTGGATATAGGGCTGCTTTCCTGCATTACCAGGAGGGGTTGGGGAGGTAGAGGAGGAAGAGGAAGAAGGTTGACGTCCGGCTCCACGAAGGCTACCTCTGCCTTTACCCCTATAGGACTTGTACAAGGGTTTTGTTGCTGCTGCTGAGGCTGTTAAAACTTCAAAAGGAAGACTCCCCTGTATTATTTATAACCCTAACCTCTTGCCTGAGTCTGCAGACGCAAAGACTTTGCCGTGGCCTTACTGTCCTTAAATCTTTGCAGGGCGGAATCAACCTTCTCTCCAAAAAGTTTAGACCCATCAAAAGGCAGATCAAGAAGGGCAGCTTGCACATCGGGAAAGAACTCAGAAGACCTCAATCACGCATATCTTCTTGTTACAATGCAATAACCCATCACCCTGGGCTTAGAATCCGCTGTGTCCAGGCCAGAGTCGCAGCCTGAGAGTCGGTCAACACATCACTCAGATTTCCCCTATCTTCCTCAGACAATTTAGGAAGAAGTTGTTGGCAGAGTCCATTAGGGCATGAATGTATCTACCCAAGAGACAAGTCGCGTTGGTAGATTTCAGTGCCATGCTAGCTGAAGAAAAGACCTTCTTCGCAGACTGTTCCAACTTCTTGGAATCCCTGTCAGCCGGGGCCTGCGGAAAAGCCCCTGTAGACTGCTTTGAACAAGAAGCCTGCACCACCAAGCTCTCAGGAGAGAGGTGAGATGAAAGGAACACTGGATCCCCAGGGGCAGGTCTATATCTTCTGGACACGACCTTGAAACCGCAGGAGCAGAAAGAGGGTTGCGCCACACATTGAGGATTGGCTCTGTCAGTGCATCAATAAAGGGTAAGAGTGGTTCAACCACTGAGGATGGAGAATAAAGCACCTCTGTAAGTAGATTAGGCTTATACTCAGCCATAGGGAGCTGTAGATCCAAAAGTTCCACAGCTTTCCTAATCACAGAATGATACGGTCCAAACTCTTTCAAGGGGGAAGCCTCCTGTGAAGCAAATTCCCACTCTGGAGATGTATCAAGTCCACTTGCCTCACACAATTCTTCAAAAACATCTTCTGTGTCATACACTTCTTTTTCCTCCCTCTCTTCAACCTGGTACTGTTCCTCCTGCATTAATCTATGCGCTTCTCTCCTCGAGCGCATCTCCGGCATCGGCAGCGCCACACACAGGGTCAATGGCCCTGGGAGCAGCATCGAAGGAGAATCCACTGCCGTAACCGGCGCCAATCAAATCCGAGAAGCTTCACGGGATGGAGCCGGGGACTGGCCCTACGGCGACGACATCCTCTGAGCCGGAAAATGCCAGGACAGCATCGCCGGCATGAATGGCACAAAGGGGGCCTGTGGATACTGGTGAGGCACACCCAAATTAAATACCAAACGACCCATTGGACCCAAAGGAGCACCAGAGGGATATGAGGCCCTGGAGAAAATGCCATACATTGCATTCAGAAAATGCGATGGATCCAAACTCGGTGCCGGAAACTATGGACATTGAGCCAGTTCAAGATCCAAACGAGGTACCTCTTGAGTTGGAGCCACTGGAGCCACAGGCGGAGCCACAGGCGGAGCCGCAGGAGCTGAAGGAACCTCAGCATCAGCCGGATCCGACACACCCTCTGGAGACGGTGAGAATCTCGGCGTCGATGACTGCTCCGGAGTCCCCTTGTAAGATGGAGAATGGCACGGAGTCACCTGAGGAGACACTGAAGGAGAAGGAGAGACAAAGTATTTTTCTCGACGTCGAGGAGCTGGAGAAGGTGACCTCGACATCACAGCCTTCGACGACCGGCTCCGAGAATAACGTCTCTTCTTCTTCTTATGCTTCCTCTTAGAGCCATGCGAAGTCGATGACTTGGACTTCGACCTTTTTCGACCTTTTTCGACCCATTTTCTCTTTTCCTGCCTTGGCCATACACAGCTTGGCCTCCCTTTCCTTAAGAGCCTTCGGATTTATCTTCCTACAAGAAGAACATCCCTCAACGTCGTGGTCAGATGACAAACACCAAAGACAATCTTCATGAGGGTCAGTGATCTACACATGACCCCCGCATTCTTTACGGTGCTTAAAGCCCGACTTCCTCGGGGCAGACATGCCAAAAAAAAGAAAGATACAATCAAAATAACAAAGTATCCAGTCGAAAGTATGGAGAGTCCCAGAATTTTTTTTTAGCATCAACAGTACGGAAAAAAGGGAACTGACGTCATCATGCCAATGTGGTCCTCTTATGGCTCCAGAGACGTCATGCAGAGCCGCGTGTGGAGCCATGGTATTATGACGACCTCATCGGTGTGGAGAGCCAGGAAAAATGTCTGCTGAATGCTGGCGCAGGGGATTTTCATAAGGTGAGGAATCCACAGGCAGATGTATCCATCAGAAAACCCTAGGCCTACCACATCAGTCCGCAAAGCGGGGAGACATGGGTGGGGGTGTAAGGAATCTGAAGATACACTGAGTCTTTACCAGAGAATGTGTTACCAAAACTAAGTTACCCATCTGATAGAGGCTTCTAGCTGCAGATTCCTTACCTTTGAATCAGATACCAGAGCCATACCATCCCGGCAGTGGGTTGCAGACTCATGATCTAGACTGAGAAGTCTTGCAGGACTGAACGAGCAAAGTGCCTGCCCCTGCGCACTTGACCATCAAGGCAATAATGTTTTGCGAGCATGTACAATGATGCCCACGTTGCTGCCTGATAGATGTCTTGGACTGCGACACCCTGTGCCAAGGCCGTAGTCGCAGCCTTTCCCCTGGTGCAGTGGGACCTTAATCCTTCAGGGGGGTACTTCTTCTCCAATACATAAAAGATTGTAATGCAGAAAACGACCTAGCGAAAGATGGTCTTTTACTGCACTGTCCTTCCCTTCTTCGCTCCCACATACCTCAAAAAGACTTGGTCATCCACCCAGAACAATTTTGTGCGGTCAAGGTAATACGACAATGCTCTTTTGGGGTAAGTGGGGAGCGAAGAAGGTGGGCAAAGTAATAGAATGACCCAGACGGAATGGGGTCACAACCTATGGTAAGAATGACGCCCTGGTGCGATGCACAACCTTGTCCGGAAACGACATAAGATAAGGAGGCAAGCTGGATAATGCCTGCAATTCATTCACCCTACGGGCCGATGTTATTGCCACTAAGAAGGCTGTTTTGATGGTCAACAGCCGGAGGGACAGTTGTGCAAAGGCTCAACAGGGGGTGTACATCAGGTAAGTGAGGACCAAATTAAGATCCCATTGTGGCATAACAAAGGGCATAGGTGGAAATAAATTGCTAAGCCCTTTGAGAAGTCTATTTACAATAGGAGATTTAAAAAAAGAAGGTTGGTCTGGCTGCAGCAGAAAAGCAGACAGAGCAGAGAGGGAGAGGTAGCCTTTGAGAGTTCCAAATGTAGAACCCTGCAGGGCAAGAGTTAGAATAAATAAAAGGACAGTAGAAAGAGAAGTAGAAAGAGGGTCACTGGACCTTTCTGTACAGTATAATCCATATTTCTGCCAACTGCAGGCATATACCGCCATAGTGGAGGGTGCCTGGCCACCAGAATAACGTTACAGACTTTGGGAGAAAGGTCAATATCTATCTCAATCTCCACGCATGGAGGCGCAGAGTTGACAGGTTCGGGTGGACAACCCTTCCCTGCTGCTGCGACAGAAGATCCTCCCGAAGGGGCAGCCTGATCGGAGGATCGACACTCATGCTCAGAAGCTCTAGATATCAGACTCTCCTTGCCCAGTCCACAGCCACAAGAATGACATGGGCATGGTTGCGCCTGATCTTCTTTAGCACTCTGGGCAGAGAACATTGAGCTTTTTCTTCGGTGGTGAATAGATCTAACCAAGGCTCTCCCCACTGTTTAAAAATACCTTGCACCACCTCCGAGTGAAGACGCCATTCGTGATCCATCATGCACCTGTGGCTGAGTACATCCGCCCTGGTGTTAATAGAACCGGCCAGGTGTTGAACCACCAAGGAAATGCCCTGATGTTCCAGCCATGTCCAGAGTCGGAGGGCTTCCTCACATAGGGTCCACAACCCCACCCGCCCTGTTTGTTGCAATACCACATGGAGGTGGTGTTGTCTGTGAGCACCTGCACTACTCTTCCACAGACAGAGGGAAGGAATGCCTTTAGTGCAAGACGAATTGCCCGAAGCTGCAGAAGGTTGATGTGAAGCCAGGACTCCACAGGAGACCAGAGGCCTCGGATCTCCACCTCTCCCATGTGCTCGCCCCATCCCAAAAGGGATTCATCCATCACCACAGTTTGTTCTGGTTGGGGAAGGGAGAGGGATCTGCCATTGACCCAATCCTGGTTCATAAGCCACTACTGCAGTTGATGAGCAGTGCCCTGCGAGATCTGGATGCAACGGAACAGATTTCCCTGATGTTGCACCCACTGGAACTTCAGGTCCCAATGCAGAGCCCGCTTATGCCACCTGGCATGATCAACCATCAGGATGCAGGAGGCCATGAGGCCTCAGGGTCAGCCTGACCGAAACCCGGGACAGAGGCTGAAAGATCGGAATCATAGCCTGAATATCCCGGATTCGCTGTTCGGGAGGATGGACCCAAACCCGCATTGTGTCCAGAACCGCTCCTATAAAGAGGAGCTTCTGAGAGGAAATCAGATGCGTTTTCGACACATTGATGGAGAACCCCAGTGAATGCAGGAGGTCGGCTGTAGTCTGGAGGTGGGAGAAAGCTGCCTGGGGCAAGCCCGCCTTCAACAGCCAGTTGTCGAAATAGGGGAAGATTGAAACCCCTGATCTGGGAAGATGAGCTGCGACCACCGCCATCACTTTCATGAACACCTGGGGGCGCTAGTAAGGCCAAAGGGGAGCACGGTAAATTGAAAATGCTCGTGGCCTACAGTTAACCGTAGGTCATGCCAGCTGGCCGGCAGGACAGGGATGTGAAAATAAGCCTCCTGCATGTCCAACACTACCATCCATTCTTGAGAGTCGAGGGCAGACAAGACCTGAACAAGCGTCAACATCTTGAACTTCTCCTCCCGGAGGAGGAGATTGACATCCCTGAGGTCCAAGATAGGACGCAGGCCCTGGTCCTTCTTGAGAACCAGAAAGTAGTGGGGATAACAACCACAACCTACTTCTGGGACAGAAACGCGCTCAATGGCTCCAATGGCCAAGAGAGCCGTAATTTCCTGCTGGTGAAGGGCGAGATAAACCTCTGACATGCAGTGGTGACATGGTGGCATGGCCGGAGGGATAGTCTCGAAGGGGAGGGAGTAGCCCCTTTGGATTATTTACAAAACCCACCTGTCCGATGTGATGGTGCGCCAGTGGGGGAGGTGATGGCGAATCCTGCGGCCCACTGGCGTTTGATGGGCCTGAAGAACAAGTTATTTACCTTCGGTAACGATATATCTGTAAGAAACAGTAGTTAGTATTAGATTCCTTACCTTAGAATATCCCCAGGCGTCAGACTGGATCCGGAAATTTTTGCGTAGCAGTACCCTTGCGCGTCGGTAGGTGTCGTCTGCAGCTCCGCGTTCATCGTCGGCGTCGTGGGCGCCGTGATGACTTCGTCGGAGTACTTAGACGCCGCCTCCGCGTGCTGACGTCAGTTCTTAGACACATCTTTTCCGTGTCAGAAACGCAGAGCCATGTTAACAACCAACACTGGTGCTATTGAAACTAGGGCCCTGAAAGGGGATGACCTTAACCCTAGATATCGGTTCGCAGAACGGGGAGGATCGGAAGGGCGGTAAGGAATCTAATACTAACTACTGTTTCTTACAGATATGTCGTTACCGAAGGTAAGTAACTTGTTCATCTGAAAGAAACAGGTTAGTATTAGATTCCTTACCTTAGAATAGATACCACAGCAATACCAACCCCGGTGGTGGGTCTGAGAACCCATAATCACACCAGAAAGTCCTGGAGGCCAGAACGGCCAAAGAAGCCATCCCTCCGGACTTGACTGTCCAGGCAGTAGTGTCTCGCAAACGTGTGCAGGGATGCCCACGTAGCTGCCTGACAGATGTCCTGCAAGGGGACTCCCCGGCCCAGGGCAGTGCTAGCCGCCGTGGCCCGAGTGGAATGGGCTCGCAGACCAACAGGAGGCTCCTTCCTCGCCAAGAAGTAACATGCCTTGATACACAAGATGACCCACCGAGAGATGGTCCTCTTGTGCACCGCCCGTCCCTTCTTACCGCCCACGTAACCAACAAAGAGTTGGTCATCCACCCGGAACTGGCGTGTGCGATCCAGATAGAACGAAATCGCACGTTTTGGGTCCAGACGGTGGAGCCGCTCTTCCTCATTAGAGGGATGCGGTGGCAGAAAGAAGGTGGGCAAGGTGATAGACTGCCCGATATGGAAGGCCGTGACAACCTTGGGCAGGATAGATGGTCTAGTCCGCAACACAACCTTGTCCGGATGGACAGAAAGGAAAGGGGGTTTAGACGAAAGAGCCTGGAGCTCACTCACTCTCCTGGCAGAGGTGATGGCAACCAGGAAAGCAGCCTTCAGAGTAAGAACGCGGAGAGGATAGTTGTGAAGTGGCTCAAAGGGAGCGCACATCAGAAAGGTAGGAACTGAGGCATCACAAACGGAACAGCAGGGAACATGTGTGTGATGCCCTTCAGAAAACGAGTTACAATAGGGGACTTGAACAAGGAAGGTTGATCAGGCATCCTTAGAAAGGCTGAAAGGGCAGAAAGGTAGCCCGTGATAGTGCCCAGAGCAGAGCCCTGTTGGGCAAGAGAAAGAAGGAAGAGAAGAACCTCAGAAAGAGTGGCAGAAAGTGGATCCACAGCCATTGCTGTGCACCATGTCACAAACTTATTCCACCTGCAGGCGTATACCGACTTTGTGGAGGGCCGCCAGAATTACATTACAGACTTCAGGAGGCAAGTCAAATGGCCTCAACTGTCGCTGCTCAATCTCCAAGCATGGAGGTGGAGACTGGACAGGTTCGGGTGGAGGACCGTCCCCTGCTGCTGTGACAGAAGGTCCTCCTGAAGAGGCAGATGAACCGGGGGATCGACTGACATACTGAGTAGCTCTGGATACCAGTACCTTTGTGCCCAGTCCGGAGCCACAAGGATGACTTGGGCCCGGTCGCGTTTGATCTTCTTCAGCACTCTGGGCAGAAGTGGTATAGGCGGAAAGGCATACAACAGACCGCAACTCCACTCGCGACGAAAAGCGTCTCCGAGCGAGTGCCGCCTTGGAAATTCCAACGCGCAGAACTGATGACGTTGCGCGTTCTCTTCTGTGGCGAATAGATCTAACCAAGGCTCTCCCCACTGCTGAAAGAGGCCTTGCGCCACGTCCGAGTTCAGACACCATTCGTGATCCATCATGCACCGACGTCTGAGTTTACGCCCTGATGTTCCAGCCACTGCCAGAGGCGCAGAGCCTCTGGCAGTGGTGTGGCTCACTGGTTAGAGGCGGCAGACCCGAGAGCAGAGAACGGGCTGGGACCAGGGTTCGATTCCCGACGTGGTAGAGTCTTGGACCAGGATCAGCGGACTCGATAATTCTCGCCTCGGTGCCTACTCTAACCAGGGACCACACTCGGTAACTCTGGGCATTAAGCTTGCCTCATCTCCACAACGGCCCCTCACAAACGTCAGGGGTGCCTGGCTTCACCTTGGAGACTCCCAGGAGGAACTATCTCACAGGGAAAGCCAGGACGGGTTCCCCAGCGGTCTATAGCGCTACGAGGCCTGCGGTGCGGGTAGCAGTGCGCTTTACAAGACACACTTTCATTTCATTTTCATTTCAAAGGGTCCACGACCCCACCCCGCCCTGTTTGTTGCAGTACCACATGGCGGTGGTGTTGTCCGTGAACACCTGCACTACACTCCCCGGACAGAGGGGAGGAATGCCTTCAGTGCTAGACGAATCGCCCGCAGCCCCAAAAGGTTGATTTGGAGCCGGTACTCCGCCGGAGACCAGAAGCCTCTGATCTATGCCTCTCCCATGTGGCCTACCCAGCCCTGGAGGGACGCATACGTCACAACTACGTGCTCCGGTTGGGGAAGGGAGAGGGATCTGCCGCTGACCCAATCGCGGTCTGTGAGCCACCACTGCAGCTGTCTCGCAGTGCCCTTCGAGATCAGGACATGGTTCCGATAGGTTGCCCTGATGCTGGGCCCACTGAAACTTCAGGTCCCACTGCAGAGCCCACATCCGCTACCGGGCGTGATGCACCAGAAGGATGCAGGAGGCCATCAGCCCCAGAAGCCACAGCGTTAACCTGACCGAGACCCGGGTTAAAGGCTGAAAGAGTGGAATCAGAACCTGAATATCCCGAACCCGCTGTTCGGGAGGATAAACCCGAAACTGCGCCGATTCGAGAACCGCTCCGATGAAGAGGAGCTTCTGAGAGGGGCATAGGTGTGACTTCGGCACATTTATGGAGAACCCCAGCTGGTGCAGGAGGTCTGCAGTCGTCTGGAGGTGGCTGACGACTGTTTGGGGCGAGCCCGCCTTCAACAACCAGTCGTCGAGGTAGGGGAAGTATGAAACCCCTTACCTGCGCAGATGAGCTGCGACCACAGCCATCACCTTTGTGAATACCCATGGGGCGCTGGTAAGGCCGAAGGGGAGCACGGTAAACTGAAAGTGCTCGTGGCCATCCATGAACCGCAGGTAGAGCCGGTGGGCCGGCAGGACGGGGATGTGGAAATAAGCGTCCTGCAAGTCCAACGCTACCATCCAGTCTCTTGGGTCCAGAGCAGCAAGACCTGAGCCAGTGTCAGCATTTTGAACTTCTCCTTCCGGAGGAAGCCGTTGACGTTCCGTAGGTCCAAGATAGGGCGTAGACCCCCTTTGCCCTTCTGGGGTACCAGAAAGTAGTGGGAGTAGCAACCACACCCTACTTCTGGCCCAGGAACGCGCTCGATGGCCCTCTTGGCCAAGAGGGCCGTAACTTCCTCCTGCAGAAGTCACAAATGATCCCCCGATACGCGGTGGTATTGCGGTGCCATGGCTGGAGGGGTCGCCTCGAAGGGGAGGGAGTAGCACCTTCGGACGATTTGCAGCACCCTCCTGTCCGATGTGACAGTGCGCCAGTGGAGGAGGTGATGGCGAACCCTTCCCCCCACAGGCGTCACATGGGCCTGAAAGCACGGACTAGGAGGGTTTTGAGGCGGATGCTGCGGGGGAAGGTGTGGACTGGCCTCGCCGTTGAACCCGACCGCCGCCACGGCGGTTTCCACGTCTGCCACCGCGTTGTATGTTAGTATGCGGTGCGTGGCTGGCAGCACATGTGGGGGCGCCCCTTCCTTGGCCACAAAAGGAGCGAAAGGCACCCGTTTGCTAGCGCGGGGCCGAGAGGCCCAAGGACCTGGCCGTAGCCCTGGAGTCCTTAAAGCGCTCAAGCGCATGGTCTGCCTTGTCGCCAAAACGGCGACGGCCATCAAACGGCATGTCCATGAGTGTATTCTGGACATCGGCCTAGCAGTTGGCGGACCTCAACCAGGCGTGGCGACGAATCGCCACCGTCGTTGCCATCGCCCTGCCCAGTGAGTTGGTGGTATCCAGCCCACACCGGATAGAATACCGTGCTGCATCCCGGCCCTCCACAAGGGCCTGGCCGAGTTTAGCCCGTACCTCCAACGGGCATTCTGGCAGCACGTCCATGACCGTGTCCCACAGAGAGTGGGTGTAGCAGCCCAAGAGGCATGTGGTGTTGGAAGACCGCAGTCCCAGACTTAGGGAGGAGAATATCTTTTTGCCATACTGCTCATACCTCTTGGATTCCCTGTCAGGCGGAGCCGACGGGAATGCGGTCTGGGAATTGGAAGCCTGGATAACCAGTCTCTCGGAGGTTGGGTGGGTGGACAGGAAACAAGGGTCACCCGGGGCCGGGCGGTGGCGTCTGGCCACGTTCCTATCTACAGGCGAACCTGTAGCGGGCCTGGACCAAGTGCCCAAAAGAACGTCGGTTAAGGCCTCATTAAACGGCAGCAGAGGCTCAGCTGATCTTGACTGCGGTTTAAGGGCCACAGTGAGGAGGTTAGTCCTCACGGCCACGACGGGGAGCTCAACGCCCAAGGCCTTGGCCGCCCGCGTCAACACCACAGTGTAGGTTGCCCCCTCCTCCGTATCCATGGTAAGAGGTGAGACAAAACCAGTGTCTGGCGAGGTGTCCAGACCACTGGCATCCCCAAGTCCACCTGTCAAGTCCTCCTGGGACTGACACTCCAGTGTCAGAGGGTCCTCAGACCCCTCCCAACACTCCTCATCACCCATCTCCTGATACTCAGGGTTGACAACTGATGGGGCCGGTTCATTGAAGTAAAACTCCCCAAACGGCGTATAGAGCGGCGCCCAGCGGCGCCGCCCCGATGCCGGAACCGGACCGAGGGAGGTATCAGGGACGGCGCCGCCCGAAGACGGCGCCGGAGGTGACACCTGAGGGACCGGCACCGCTGAGGTCGTCAGGTTAACCGGTGACGACCCGGATCCAGAAGCGGATCCAGCGGAGCCCTGCGGGGATGAGCCCGAAGGCGCCAGCGGTGTCGGGGCCGAAGCACCCGCCGATGTCGGGTCCGAAGCCGCCGACCCGCTAGGGCTCCCATACGGGTCCACTGGGCCCGATGGCGCCGCAGAGCCCGCCGGAGGAGTGAGAGACCTCATGGCCATGAGGAAGCGCTCGATCTCCTCTGACGTCGCGTGCGGCCCAGGGACCGGAGGGTATGAGGCCGGGCGCGACGTCCGCGACTCCGACGGAGCCGCGTGGGCGGTGCCACCTGAACCCCCGGCCGCGTCACGCGAGCGTCGTGGGGAGTCGGAAGAGCGATGACGTCTCTTCGACTTCTTATGCTTACCTGACGACTTCGAAGCTGAGGAGTGATGTCGACTCCCGGAGCTATGATGGCTCCGATCCCGCGACCGGTCCCTCGACCTCTGTCCGGACCAGGACCTCTCGCGGCGCGGGGCCTACTGCCGGAGCTCGAGTCACTTGCTTTCTAAGTCAGGGACGCCTAGCTTTCTAAGTCAGGGCCCGGCAGTCGGAGCAGGTCTTGTCGTCATGGTCGACGCCAAGACAGTGGAGACACCTGCGGTGCGGGTCAGTGACCGACATCAGTCGGTCGCAGTCCTCACAGGGCTTAAAACCTGGCATCCCTATCGGCACCGTTCGGAGTCGAAGACTCGAAAAAATTATCAAAAGGGATCGTAAAAAGTTTAGCAAAAAAATGACTAAGGTACCACTTTTTCCGGATCTGCGCTGCTGGCGCGGAAAAAGAAGAACTGACGTCAGCGCGCAGAGGCGGCGTCTAAGTACTCCGACAAAGTCATCACGGCGCCCACGACGCCGACGACGAACGCGGAGCCGCAGACGACGCCTACTGACGCGCAAGGGTACTGCTACCCAAAAATTTCCGGATCCAGTCTGACGCCTGGGGATATTCTAAGGTAAGGAATCTAATACTAACCTGTTTCTTTCAGATAGGTAGGATGAGGAGGGTTTGGAGGCTGCTACAGAGGGGGTTGGAGAGCTGGCCTGCCGGCTGACCCCCAAAATCTCGCGGGTTGTTTCCACGTCCTCTGCTGCGCGAAGTTTGGGTAACTTGCTGTGGCCTTTGGCCCTGGCCGGGAAGTAGCAGGACACCCCTTCCGTAGCCATGAAAGGGGCAAAAAGCAGACTGCGTCAGATGGGAGGAGAGGCCCAAGGACTTGGCAGTAGCCCGTGAGGCCTTGAAGTGATCTAGGGCACTGTCTGCTTTGTCATCAAAAAAGGTGACAGCCATCAAAGGGCATGTCCATCAAGGTGTCCTAGACATCCCCTAAAAAGCCAGTGGACCGCATCAAGGCGTAGCGACGAAGCACTACCGACGTTGGAATGGTCTTGCCCAGAGAGTCGGTGGTGTCCAGCCCACAATGGATTGTAAACTTTGCTGCATCTCTCCTGGCGGTAACAGCCTGGGAGAGCACTGTCCGGGCCTCCTCCGGACACTGAGGCAGCACTTGCACCACCGTATCCCACACTGAGCTCGAATAACGGTCCAAGAGATATGCATTGTTCACGGACCGCAGTCCTAAGCTGGCAGAAGAGAAAATTTTCTTGCCAAGGTGGTCTAGATTCTTGGATTCCCTTTCTGGTGGAGCGGTAGGGAAGGTGCTTTTTGAGGTAGAAGCTTGAACTACCAAGCTCTCAGGGGTGAAGTGTTGGGAGAGGAAAGTGGGGTCGTCCGGAGGCGGGCCGTGGCGTCGGGTAATTATCCTGTCCATGGGAGCCCCCGTGTTGGACCTGGACCACGTGCTCAAAAGGACGTCCATGAGGGCCTCTTTAAACGGCAGCAGGGGCTCCCAAGCGCTCGCAGCCGGTTGATGCACCTCTGTCGGGAGGTTAGTCCTGACCGCCACCATAAAAAACTTGAGGTTGAGAGCTGCCCTGCCCAACACCACTGCGTCTGACGCTCCCTCCTCCGTAACCACGGTAGGAGGAGACAACATGCCAAGGTCAGGAGAGGTGTCAAGACCACTGGAATCCCTCAGTTCCTTTCTTCAGTCCTGCTCAGTATCTAACTGGTCAGTTAAAGGGTCACCTGACCCCTCCCAGTCCTCTTCATCCTCCTCTGAGTGCCACTATTGTTGAAAAGGGACCCCAGGAGTGAACAGGGGCAGAAAAAGCACACCCGGTGCCGGACGATGCCGGTCCAGCTCCGGGTCAACGTCGGGACTTACGTGGAGCCGACTGATGCCACCTTCCAACGCGCAAAGGTACTGCTGACTAAAAAACTTTCCGGATTCAGTCTGACGCCTGGGGGTAATTCTAAGGTAAGGAATCTATAACTAACATGTTTATTTCAGATAGTTACGATGAAAGTAAGTGTCTGAGAATGAGTCAGGTGTGACATTGATAGTGAGCCCCAAAGGTGACAGGATGTTTGCCGTAGTCAGGAGTGGGCTGACGACTGCTTGGGGAGAACCCGCCCTTAATAGCCAGTTGTCGAGGTAGGGGAAGTCTGACACCCCTGACGTCCAAAGGCAAGCTGTCACCACAGCTATCAATTTCATGAACACCCAAGGGAAACTGGTAAGACCAATGGGGGAATGCAAACTGAAAATGCTCCTTCCCCACTGCAAAACGCAAGCAGCGACAGTGGGCCGACAGCAAAGACCTTTGGAAATAGGCATCCTGTAGATCCTAAGCCACCATCCAGTCTCCAGGGCTGAGGGCAGACAGGACCTGGGATAAGGGGAGCATTAGGGCCTAGGGAATCGCTGGGGCTACGCTGTACTAACGAGAGTTAGGGAGCAGGAGGCCCACCACGGGATGTGTGTGCAGTGTCATTACACACACGTGTGTTACCATAGAGTTAGAATGGGAACAAAAGAATTACAAACTAGTTCTTTAAGGTCACTTCCAGATGGACTAGGAGGAAGCTACTGAAAACTAGGACACTAGGATAGTTAATACCCACAGGAGCACCGGAGTACTCGTGTTACCTCACCCACAGGAAGCGGGTGCATAGGTGCCAAAGTGTATCGGGTTTCGTCGCTGAATCCTATGGAGCCTTGAAGAAAGATGCTGCAGGCGACCAGGAGAGAAGTGTCCGGGTGGATCCAAGGGTGGATCGAGGATGAAGAGTACCTGAAAGCAGAGGGGACAGAGTCTGGGTCACTAGCCAGTGACCAGGAAGGAACCAGGAAGGAACCAGGCGATGTCGCAAAGCAATTAGATGATGTCGTGAAGCTTGACTCTGCAGCCGCGTGGACCAGGATGCGTCGACGATGACCTGGACATGGATACGGACTGTACCACAATGGATCTCGCTGTTGGCTGTGTCAGCTTCCGGATTGAAGTCAACAGGCCTTGGCAAATGCAACCCACGCAGGAATTGAATATTCGCTTAGGATTAGACCAGCAAGGTCTAAGGGGCTTCTCCTTTGCAGGGAAGCAGGGGCCCACCTGGAGCAACCAAGCAGGTGGTTTAGATTCAAAGGTTCGTCGTCACAGAGGGGGGGTCGACTCCGGCCAGGGAGCCGGTTGAGGTGTAACGAGATCATCCGGCACCGATCCGGATCCAGGCCTGGATCCAAGGGGGTCTGTGGCGCCAGGCCAAGAGCCGCCGGCAGCGAAGACTTAGGCCCCCCAACCAAGTCCGAGGGGCCTGAAGGCGTGACAGCGGGGTCAGACTACCCAAAGATGGCATGCATCGCCTCGTAGAACGTACGAAGTTGGGCAGGGGTCACCCCAGGTCCCAGAAAGGGAGGAAGCCCGGAGTCGACCCTTCCGGCTCCGTGCGCGGAGCCGTTTGAGTGGCACCACCCCCGTGTCTCGTCGGGTCGGCCGACCGATGAAGGGAAAAGTCGAAGAGGGACGATGCTTCTTCAACTTCTTCTTATTCTTCGACTTATCCGACCCCGAGTGCAAAGACTTCGAGGGATTCGAACCGGAATGGTGGTGGCTCAGCGACTGGTCCCTCGACCTCCCTCTCAAATGGCGTGGAGCCAATTGTCGGCATTCAAGCAGCTTTTGGGACTGCTCCCGCAAAGCCTTTGGCGCCATCGACTGACAGTCAGAGCACGACTTGGGGTCATGGTCGCGCTCTAGACAAAAGAGGCACATGCGGTGCGGATCCGTCACGAACATCAGTCAGTTACAGGAATGGCGGGCCTTGAAACTGGACATCCCTCGTGCACATGTTCGGAGTCGGAGACTCGAAACAAGAAGTCGACAAAAGTCGAGAAAAATGTAGTCAAAAAATGATTGAGGTACCGCTATTCCCAGATCTACCTTGGCTGGTGTGGAAAAAGAAAGAACTGACGTCAGCGCGTGAGGGCGGCGTCTAAGTAGCTGCCACGATATCGTCCCGGCGACCATGATGCCGACGACTTACGTGGAGCCGACTGACGCCACCTTCCGACGCGCAAAGGTACTGCTGACTAAAAAACTTTCCGGATTCAGTCTGACGCCTGGGGGGTAATTCTAAGGTAAGGAATCTATAACTAACATGTTTATTTCAGACAGTTACGATGAAAGTAAGTGTCTGAGAATGAGTCAGGTGTGACATTGATAGTGAGCCCCAAAGGTGACAGGATGTTTGCCGTAGTAAGGAGTGGGCTGACGACTGCTTGGGGAGAACTCGCCCTTAATAGACAGTTGTCGAGGTAGGGGAAGTCTGACACCCCTGACTTCCAAAGGCAAGCTGTCACCACAGCTATCAATTTCATGAACACCCAAGGGAAACTGGTAAGACCAATGGGGGAATGCAAACTGAAAATGCTCCTGCCCCACTGCAAAACGCAAGCAGCGACAGTGGGCCGACAGCAAAGACCTTTGGAAATAGGCATCCTGTAGATCCTAAGCCACCATCCAGTCTCCAGGGCTGAGGGCAGACAGGACCTGGGATAAGGGGAGCATTTTGAATTTGTCCTTTTGGAGGAATACACTGAGAGGGCACAAGTCTAAATAGGCTGCAGGCCTCCATCCTTCCTGGGCACCAGATGTGAGAAGTTGGCCTGGTATATGATGTTCACTATTCTAGTGAGCACCTTGCACCAGTCCAAACAACCCTTATGGTGATGGTTGTAAAGTCAACCTTATAGACCAGCTATCCTAGTGGAATCATGGACAAAGGAGTCTTAGGCTAAAACTTCAGAGGGCATGTAAAGCCAGCTGTTTTACCATATGCAACCCCTTGAATACCAAATGAAAGGACACCACACAGGTTATATAGAATATATATATATATATTTATATATATATATATATTCACTGAAAAAAACATAGGTTATAGACCATATATAGTTAGGGCTTAGCATTTAAAAAACCTTATTTTACTCACACAAAACCATTGAAATTCCATATATAGTTAGTTGCACTAACTATATATCGCGCACCCGCAATCCACTGCTGATGATGTCACATATTACATCATTCATGACATGGTCAGTGACATCACTGATGACATCATTGATGACATCTCAAATGACATCACTGATGACATCACTGATGACAACATCCAGTGTCTGTATGTTTCTGTAAACTTTAAATATGTCTTTCATATTGAAGAATGAGTGGATGAATAAGTGTCTGGATGAAGGATTCAGTAGGTGCATGACTGACTGTATGAGTGAGTGATTAAATGTGTCTCACTGAGTGCATGGGTTAGTGACTAAACTGTCTTAATTTGTGCATCATTATTTGTATTGTTCTGTAAACTGCTGCATGTGTTGATCAGTAGCTATATGAGTAACTATATGGGTTATTGATTGGTTGCCCAATTATTTGTATGGGAGACTGAGTGTGTGTGTGGCTGGCAGGGAGGTGTGTGACTCTGTGCAGATCAATGTGTACTTGTATCAATGATTGTATAAGAGAGTAAGTATGTGTTAGTATATGTTTGAAAATGTTATGTGCTCTATGTTTAACTGTATAGATTAGAAAATGGAAGTGTGATTGATTCTTTACAGGACTGACTAGGTGTGTAAGTAACTCCATGGGTGAGTGGCAGAGTGTGATTGTCTGTATAGGTGTATGAGTGCATATGATAGTGTTGTAAAGATGAGTCATTGTATGTATGAATGATTGTATGGGTGAATGAGTGAATGTGTGTGTAGAAGTAGGAATCAGTGAGTGCGTATGTAGTAACTAGTATTGGTGTGTCAATGGTTTCAAAAATTATACTCATATTTAACACTGGGTGTAACAGAGGTTATATTAAAGTGTGAGGAGATGCATTTTATTGTCACATGAATGATATCATAAGTGATGTGATCATTGATGTCAAATGAGATGTCATCAGTGATGTCATCAGTGATGTCATTTGAGATGTCATCAGTGATGTCATCAGTGATGTCACTGACCATGTCATGAATGATGTAATATGTGACATCATCATCAGTGGATTGCGGGTGCGCGATATATAGTTAGTGCAACTAACTATATATGGAATTTCAATGGTTTTGTGTGAGTAAAATAAGGTTTTTTAAATGCTAAGCCCTAACTATATATGGTCTATAACCTATGGTTTTTTCAGTGAATTTTCAAGGTTTTTTAAATGCTAATTCCTAACTATATATGGTCTCTAACCTATGGTTTTTTCAGTGAATTTCAATGGTTTTTTAATAGCAAATATCATAAGCTGTCGAATGTCAAGTACGTGGTAAGTAAAAACATTTTCGTGTTTATGCACACTGATCTGCTTTGAATGCTGCCCCCCCCTCCCCCTCATTTCTATTATGAGTACTCTCTCTTTGCAGATAGTGAAGGGTAGTTAACGCAGGCCTTTGTCCCCGTTGTAATCCGTCGTGCCTGCTTCTCTCTCCATTTGATTGATTGTTATCCAAGCATTTACTGTTTTAGAATTGGTTCTCTTTGGTTCGTTCTCTATTTACAAACAAGCACAGAGTCGCAATACTCTGTTTAGTCTTTGCAGATAGCGAAAAATCGTGTAAAAAAACAAAAGGAATCGAGCAAAATCAGTAGGCCACTAATGGGATCTCTTTTTGACCTCGCTAAAATAGAAACATTAGGAACAACCCCTCATGACAAACACGAAACTATTGAGATGAACTGAACTCCACACCATGATGGCTGCAATACAGCTCGGCTCCGCCACCCACCCCGCCCAAAATAACGATAAACTCTATGCAAATATTACAAATATATACAACACACCAGCAAAGTAACAGGGTAAAACATTTTATTAAACAACTATTTACATAACTATTTTATACTTTTTGATGCCCGATCCGGCTAGCTCAATCGATCGAGCATGAAACTCATGCACTCTGATGGTTCAAAGTTTTGAGGAGTGCTTGTAACACTGTCTGAAGCCTATTTGCACTTGCTTCAGCTTCACTATTGTCAAAGTAAAGTGGGGACTGTTTGAGGACGTGACTGCATTTGTGAACAATGTAATGCGGTGCCACCCTGAACCGCTTGACGGAGGCCCCCGAGGGACGGTGTGATGGCGCGGACTCGGAGGGGGCGCTTGGCTCCGGCTCCCTCCCCAAGTCGTGTTCTCCTGGTGTAGCCTGAGATCGCCCCCGACATAGGTGGCCGGCTCCCGGGATCAAGCGGAACTTTTTGCCTTTTGGTAACTCTTCCATTCTTGACCTTGTCCCACAATCCGTTTCACCTAAAGACACGCTGTAGTGGGGCGCCCCTTTACCATTTCAGTTACCATTCCGCCCGCTTTTGCTACACTGTGCCTCTTCCGCTATTCAGCTGTTTACCGCCCGCTCTTTCGACTACAGCGTCTCGCTCACCATGTAGTTGAGTTGCTCCCGCTCTTGCGGTGCAGCGATAGCCGGCTGCCACAGTACTCTCAAAATGGCGGCCGGCTCTTCAGATTTGGGCGTGGTCCACTAAAATTGCCCTGCGACACCTTGGAACTCGGACGCTTGTCTGCTAGAGATTGGGCTCCATTCTCGAAAGCGTCCCCTCAGCCTTGAAGATTCTACAAAAGTCTTGGGGGCCCCCGACTCCCGCAGGCTTCTGGTGGAGAGCGGCTAGCATTATTGCTCGTCGAATGGCCACGACGGAGCTACGAAATGGTGGTGCTCTCATGCTAACGCCAGCTTCAGTCTGAAACATCCAGAAACACTGTAGACTACCAATTCGATCCGTTCCGGTAGCGCCCCAACGTGACCCGGTAGAGAAGAACTAGCCCTCCCCTCTTTCACTGATGGTTCTTGTTGCCTGTCCCTTCTGTTGTCATTTAGCAGAACTATTTAGCCTGCTGAAAGGGGTTGTGTTCCGACCGCTGGTTGGTGGAGACATTTTGACTATATTCTAGACCAAGCGTTGTCGCGTAATGCGTCATATGACGCGCCGCGTTAGCGCATCCGGAAGTGATCCGGTGCGCGACGCGCAGCGCGTAACGTAAGCATAACAGGTCATATGACTTGTTAATAAAACTTTTCATTGGTTCATTTTACTTTTCTTATTCTAATGATGCTTTCGAACATTATTTTTTCTTAAATATATGTTATAATGTTCCAGGCTAATGTACTTTCCCGGAAAATTTACAACTGTCCTGCAAGTAAAATATATTCCTTTTTCGAGAAAAAGGGCGTTTCTTCGTCCCATGACGGAGCCGTTGAGCAAAAGAGGGTCGGCCTGCTGTCTTAGTCGCCGATACGCCTGAATATCAGATTCTTATCGATCACTTTATGTTGCAGGAGTAGAAAACACAACAGCCCTTGACCATTTATCTTTACTGCGTTCCTGCGTATTATACCTTTTACCCTTCATGTAATTGGACTGCTTTATTTCACTTGCCTTTTACTGATTCGAAAACAGTGACTATTATTAAAAACTTTACCAATGTATATACTACTACCATGTTTTCTTTTAAAAACCTTTATTGTGAAAATGTCATTATACAAATACGGGCCTATAACCACGTGGGCCGGCCACGGAGCAAACTGTAATCGTATATGATGAGTAGACATTTACACTGTAGAGGAACGTAACGGGCGGGCCATTAGGTTGCAAGAACTAAAGTGTCTAACAGTTGCGGAATCGGTGGACGTACATTTTATAATTAAAATACGACAGGGCCACTTACAATAAAATTATCTAGATATACATTTGCGGGCAAGTACCATGGGTGACGTTAATTCGAACTTTCAATAGTACAGTAATCAATAACACATCAGAACTTAATATCAATAGGGATATCGAAATATTCAATCTATTCTCGTCCCCGCCCGCCATGTGCTTCAAAACTGCATACGTATCTCGTGATATCAAGGTTGTGCAACCAGTACACAACAAGGAGTTACGAGTCCCATTTATTTCGGCGCCATTTTGGGCGAGGACGGGCAGGTCCAGGATATAGTCAAAATGTCTCTACCAACCATCGACTATGATGATGTTCATATGCTGTATTTATTAGAGTAACACTCATCTGTCCACATGAAATTAATTTGCCACAATCTAAACATGTCATTTTAATCTTTCCAAAGTTCTTCTAAATATTTGGGACCGTTTCCCTTGCCTCTGATGCTGTCAGTGCCACTTCTTTGATGAATGTACTGGCAGGTCGGGGGTTCTCCTCCAAATCTCTCTTTTATGCAGCACTATAAATAATCGGTGCCACCTCTCCATATGACGATGCATGATATAGTTACCATAATTATATATATTTTTCGGTTCCTCTGGAGAGTACATCGTGGCAGATGAAGCGTGTAACGTACCGGGCATTTACCTTTTTTTGCATGTAGAGGAAAGGAAAATAAATTCGAGCGTCCGAGTTCTAAGGTGTCCCAGGGCCATTTTAGTGGACCAGGCCCAAATCCAAAGAACAGGCCGCCATTTTGAGAGTCCTCTTGCAGCCGCCTGTCGCTGTAGCATCAAGAGCGGCCGAAACTCAGCTGAATGGCAACTGAAACGGTAAAGGGGCGCCCCACTACAGCAGACGAGCCTCCACCTAGGAAGGCCCGTTCACGCCGCCTTCCCCCCCCCCCTTCGGGCACCCCACGCCGTTATTCGGAGCAGGATTGTAGGATGGCCACACCAGTACGGCAACTTGCTAGACACCACCTCGGTGCCTACCGAATCTCAGCGCCTTGTGGTGTCTTCTATTCAGAAAACATTGTTGTGCTGCCTTCGACCTATTCGCCGCAAGTGCGCACGCAACTCAGCTGCATAGCTTGCTAGACACCACCGAGGTGCTAACTGAATCTCAGCGCCTTGTGGTGTCTTCTATTCCAAAAATATTGTTGCGCTGCCTTTGGCCCCATTCGCACATCGGTCCGCTACTGACGCCATCTCACAGGCCAACGGGGCGCCCCACGCCGACTTTCAGCATTGTAGGATGGCCACACCAGTGCGACAACTTACTAGACACCACCTCGGTGCCATCCGGATCTTGGCATCTCAGCGCCTTGTGGTGTCTTCTATTCAGAAAATATTGTTGCGCTGCCTTTGGCCCCATTCGCACATCGGTCCGCTACTGACGCCATCTCACAGGCCAACGGGGCGCCCCACGCCGACTTTCAGCATTGTAGGATGGCCACACCAGTGCAACTTACTAGACACCACCTCGGTGCCATCCGGATCTTGGCATCTCAGCGCCTTGTGGTGTCTTCTATTCAGAAAATATTGTTGCGCTGCCTTTGGCCCCATTCGCACATCGGTCCGCTACTGCCGCCATCTCACAGGCCAACGGGGCGCCCCACGCCGACTTTCAGCATTGTAGGATGGCCACACCAGTGCGACAACTTGCTGGACACCACCTCGGTGCCATCCGGATCTTGGCGCGTTGTGCTGCCTTCGGCCTATTCGCACATCGGTCCACTACTGACGCCATCTCACAGGCCAACGAGGCGCCCCACGCCGACTTTCAGCATTGTAGGATGGCCACACCAGTGCAACTTACTAGACACCACCTCGGTGCCATCCGGATCTTGGCGCATTGTGCTGCCTTCGGCCTATTTGCACATCGGTCCGCTACTGACGCCATCTCACAGGCCAACGGGGCGCCCCACGCCGACTTTCAGCATTGTAGGATGGCCACACCAGTGCAACTTACTAGACACCACCTCGGTCCCATCCGCATCTTGGCGCGTTGTGCTGCCTTCGGCCTATTCGCACATCGGTCCGCTACTGCCGCCATCTCACAGGCCAACGGGGCGCCCCACGCCGACTTTCAGCATTGTAGGATGGCCACACCAGTGCGACAACTTGCTGGACACCATCTCGGTGCCATCCGGATCTTGGCGCGTTGTGCTGCCTTCGGCCTATTCGCACATCGGTCCGCTACTGACGCCATCTCACAGGCCAACGGGGCGCCCCACGCCGACTTTCAGCATTGTAGGATGGCCACACCAGTGCAACTTACTAGACACCACCTCGGTGCCATCCAGATCTTGGCGCGTTGTGCTGCCTTCGGCCTATTCGCACATCGGTCCGCTACTGACGCCATCTCACAGGCCAACGGGGCGCCCCACGCCGACTTTCAGCATTGTAGGATGGCCACACCAGTGCGACAACTTGCTGGACACCACCTCGGTGCCATCCGGATCTTGGCGCGTTGTGCTGCCTTCGGCCTATTCGCACATCGGTCCGCTACTGACGCCGCCTCACGTGCCAACGGATTTTCTACGCTTTTTATACCCTATGCCGCATAACAGGTCATGTGACTTGTTTATAAAACTTTTCATTGGTTCATTTTACTTTTGGTTTCCTAATGATGGAAGGCTTGATCATATGACCTAAAAATAACACTTTTCATTGGATGAAAACTCTTTTTTTTTCCCAAACGATGAAAGCCCCACCTTGTTTCTGGATGTTTCAGACTGAAGCTGGCGTCAGCATGAAAGCACCACCATCTCGTGGCTCCGTCGTGGTCATTCCGCGAGCAATCATGGCAGCCGCTCCCCACCGGAAGCCTACAGGAGTCGGGGGCCCCCAAGACTTTTGTAGAATCCTCAAGGCGGAGGGGACGCTTTCGAGAATGGGGTCCAAGACCTAGCAGACAAGCGTCCGATTTCCAAGGTGTCCCAGGGCCATTTCAGTGGACCAGGCCCAAAAAGGAAAGAGCCTGCCGCCATTTTGAGAGTCCTGTGACAGCCGCCTATCGCTGCACCGCAAGAGTGGGCGCAACTCAGCTGAATTGCGGATTTAGACACAGTGGACCAAAAGCGGACAGAATGGCAACTGAAACGGTAAAGGGGCGCCCCACTACAGCAGACGAGGCTCCACCTGGGGAGGCCCGTTCACGCCGCCCCCCCCCCCGGGGCGCCCCACGCCGTTATTCGGAGGGCGGCAACTCAGCTGAATTGCGGATTTTGACACAGTGGACCAAAAGCGGACGGAATGGCAACTGAAACGGTAAAGGGGCGCCCCACTACAGCAGACGAGGCTCCACCTGGGGAGGCCCGTTCACGCCGCCCCCCCCCCCCCGAGGCGCCCCACGCCGTTATTCGGAGGGCGGCAACTTACTGGACATCACCTTGGTGCCATCGTTCTGCTGCCTTGGAACTATTCGCACAACAGACCGCTACTGATGACCCACCCCGCGCGACGCCCCACGCCGGATACCGAAATCAGTGCGGCACCCAGGCAACATCACCTGGGTGCCGTCCAGAAATCTGGACGTTGTGCTGCCTTGGGACTATTCGCACAACCGACCGCTACTTCCTTCTTTTTGCCTAAAAATGTTTAAATGTTTTTACTGTTTTTGTTTTGTTGTATATATTTATAAGTTATTAAAGTTTTATAATCCTACTACTTTGTTGGAGTGCTATATATTTTTAATGTGACACATAATTGTAAAAACTTTGATGTACAAAGAGTCATCCCTGGAATCTTCTGCTTCAGGCTCGGTCCCCTCCCCAATCACAATACAGGATGGTTTTCAGATAGTAGGAACGCGTGTGGTGTGACGGATCTCATCGGGTGTGGGCCTTGATCTACTATAACTCCTTTGAAGAGGGGTAATTCTTTACAGCTGGGGCCATAAACTACATCTGCAGGGCTAGCTGATAGCATGGGACCGGCCTGGACAATCGGACACAGAGGAAGAGGAGTGTCAGAGGGTGCGGTAGTGAATAGGGCGAAAGGGAGGTGTCGGGCGGGCACAGGGTGTGATTCTCAGGGAAGAGCAGCGCAGATGGGGGGAGGTTTATTGCCCATGCATAAGACAGAGAGCGGGGGTGACCAGTGCCTGGGGGAGATGCTTGCGAGGGTGGGGAGCCATGCTAAGGATCGACAGCGTGCAGAGAGTGGGTCTGGTCAAGTCATCTAAAATGGCTGCCGTGCACGACAAAAGTGTGGCATTTGAAAAAAGGCAAGATGGCGCAGACAATGTTTTTCAACACTTCCTGATTTCCTTCGAATCGAACGTTAACAGACGTTGGGGCCTATTACCAAAGTTAAGCGATATTTATCCCTAACGATGCTTAGCAACGAATTTTTTACCGCTAAGCATCGTCAGAAATTATCGCAGATAAACCTTGCTATTACCAAGGTTTATCGCAAATGCGATAAAAAACGGCCGCAATGCATTAATATCGCTGAAAAGTCAGCGATATTCATGCATTACCGAGCTAATGCTCTTAGCCATGTTATCCACCTCCCATTGGATAACATGGCTAAGAACTGCTCAGGGCAGGTGTTACTTTTTGGAGATATTCGCGCTTAGCGCGAATATCTCCAAAAGTTGGTAATAGGAGATAGCGATGTTAGCGACTGTTTCCAGTCGCTAACATCTTGGCATGCCCACTTTGCATGTCATTAGTGATAAATATCACTGACATGCAAAGTGGGGCCCAAGATGGTCGCTATCTCCTACTAGCGGTCGCTAACTGGTGTTAGCGACAGCTAGGTAATACGGAGATAATTTTATCTCCGCTTTCTTGGCTTTTAAAGCCAAAAAAGCGGAGATAAACCCCCTTGATAATATGCCCCGTTATCTCTCCCACACTACCGGTCCCCCTGGGCTTAAACGCCGAGATGGTAGGGACTGCATCCCGTGAAGATAGGCCGAGACGTCACTCAGCAGAAAAAAAAGTTAAAAAAAAGTCTATAAACATACAATAAGTTAAAAGTCAATCATTCTTCATTCCTTGTAGTACGCTCCCCAGTCCGCTTCCCGTTACGCTAACCGGGCGCACCCCACCAAAAAAGCCCCGCGAAGCCCTTTTAAAGCCTCCACATCAAACCTATGGGGTCAGGGAGGATCTACTATGCCCCCTTATGGTCATTTGCCCCTTCGCTTTGGCCTCCTCTTGTCTCTCGATCCTACCGAGAGACAAGATGGCGGCCGCTACGGACTGTTTGGAATGTTTACAGACGCCGGAGAACCAATCAGCTTCGCTTCACAAAGCTCCGTAACGCGAAAAGTACGCGAACTGGAGCGCTGCCCGTTCCGCTGTTACAGATATATATCTTTTTTTGAACGTTAATTTCTCAAAATCCACTGGAGCACATATATTGAGACCTAGCAAAGGCACATCGGGCTACCAGTCCCTACAATTTTGCCAAGTTTCGTGCAAATCCATTCAGCCATTCGATTATTATTATTTTTTTTTTTTTTTGCCCCGCGGGGCCCTTTTAAAACCTCCACATCAAACCTAGGGGGTCAGGGAGGATCTACTATGCCCCCTTATGGTCATTTTCCCCTTCGCTTTGGCCTCCTCTTGTCCGCTCGATCCTACCGAGAGACAAGATGGCGGCCGCTACGGACTGTTTGGAATGTTTACAGACGCCGGAGAACCAATCAGCTTCGCTTCACAAAGCTCCGTAACGCGAAAAGTACACGAACTGGAGCGCTGCCCGGTCCGCTGTTACAGATATATATCTTTTTTTGAACGTTAATTTCTCAAAATCCACTGGAGCACATATATTGAGACCTAGCAAAGGCACATCGGGCTACCAGTCCCTACAATTTTGCCAAGTTTCGTGCAAATCCATTCAGCCGTTCGGGCTAAAAGTGAGGCCAACCGCCCTATGGAAAACTCAATGTTAAAAACACGTTTTGGGACCCCCCTTTTTTCTCGGCCCCCCCTTGACGAAACCCCCCCAAATTTTCAGGGGCTACTCAGAAACAAAATGTTCCATTTTCCTGAAAATTTCAGCCAATTCTGTCCACAAACGCCAAAGTTATTAGACATAGAATTTTCAAAAATCCCATAGAGAAAAAATCCTAACTATATATACCTACTGGCGACCGCCAGTAGGTAATATATATATATATATATATATATATATATATATATATATATATATATATATATATATATATATATATATATATATATATATATATATTTATACTAAACACAAGCCCTCTGAGCTCTTTATGAGATCAGAGGCTAAAGCACATAACAAGATACTCAATTATCATACATTAAGCTGCACAATATACAGTAGGGCCCAAGGGGCACGTAAAACCATATACTAAAATAGTGGTATAAGAACAACGTCACGAACACAGGATAGGCCTAGGGCCTAGGGAATCGCTGGGGCTACGCTGTACTAACGAGAGTTAGGGAGCAGGAGGCCCACCACGGGATGTGTGTGCAGTGTCATTACACACACGCGTGTTACCATAGAGTTAGAATGGGAACAAAAGAATTACAAACTAGTTCTTTAAGGTCACTTCCGGATGGACTAGGACAAAGCTACTGAAAACTAGGACACTAGGATAATTAATACCCACAGGAGCACCGGAGTACTCGTGTTACCTCACCCACAGGAAGCGGGTGCATAGGTGTCAAAGTGTATCGGGTTTCGTCGCTGAATCCTATGGAGCCTTGAAGAAAGATACTGCAGGCGACCAGGATAGAAGTGTCTGGGTGAATACTGGAGAACCACAGATTACAGGTAAGTAACTATTGTTCTTCTCCAGTATTAGGGGTGTCTTTCATAGATTCACATGCCTGAATCCGAGTAGTTAGCAGTAATACAATGTAACGCTCTTAGACGCTAAGGTAACAGTTTTCATGCATGAACAAAAAGTAATGCAATAACATATGAAAGCGTCAAAAGAGCAATAGGAGGTGGGAGAGATCATCAGAGGCTCACCTTATTGAAAAAGATTACGAAGGACTGCTCTCCCCACCGAGGCATCAGTATCACTTGAAGAATCCAGACAGTAATGCCTCGTGAATGTGTGCCTGCTGGACCATGTTGCAGCTCTGCAAATCTGCAGGAGAGGCACACCAGCAAACAAAGCAGTTGAAGAGGAGACTGCTCTCGTAGAGTGCGCTTTAGGTAAGGTCTGTAAGGGTTTACCTGCTTGTTGATGGCAGAGCCCTATCGTGGTTGAGACCCACCTGGCGATAGTCTGTTTTGTGACTGCACAGCCTTGTCTCGGCCTGCCATGCGCCACAAATAGCTGATCCGTCTTTCTGATGGCAGCTGTCCTTGAAAGGTAAAACTTAAGGCATCTCTTAATGTCTAATGTGTGTAAAGTCCGCTCAGCTGGTGACTGCGGATTGGGAAAAAATGTCTTAAGTATCACTGGCTCATTTAAATGAAAATCCGATGGCACCTTGGGCATGTACTTCGGGTTGGTGCGTAGTATCACAGAGTTATTTGTGAACTGCAAGAAAGGTGGCTTAGACGAGAACGCCTGCATGTCACTCACCCTTCTGGCTGATGTCAACGCCAGTAGTAATGCAACCTTCCAAGTGATGAACTTGAGATCAACTTTATGGATTGGCTCAAAGGGATGGCGCATGAGCTGAGCTAGTACTATATTCAAGTGCCAGGATGGGGGTGGCCGACGTATTGGAGGAAACATACGGAATAAGCCTTTAAAGAATTGCTGGATTATTCTGGAGGAATATAGAGAATTCGTACCATCCTGGTGGTATCGGGATATGGCCGCTAAAAACACTTTAAGTGTTGAGTGTGCTAAACCCGATTTAGCCAACTGTAGAAAGAAGGGTAAGATCTTTTCCGGTTCCGCAGTTATGGGATGTAAATTCATAGTTTGGCACCAAACACAAAAGCGCTTCCATTTAAGTTTATAAGCTTTGTTCGTTGAAGGTGCTCTAGCATTGGCTAGGACTTCTTGACAGTCATGCGGAATGTTCAAGTGCGCAAACTCATGGTGTTGAAGAGCCAAGCCGATAATTTCAGAGAATGTGGATCTGGATGATACACCCTGCCTCCTTGAATTGTCAGAAGATTTGGAATTTGAGGCAGTTGGACTGGTTCGCGTTCTGATAGAAGAAGAAGCTGTGTGAACCAATACTGTCGTGGCCACCGTGGAGCAATCAAAATTATTCGACACGGTTGTCCCCTCATTTTCTTGATGACTTTGGGAATTAATGGAATTGGCGGGAAGGCGTAGGCAAATATCCGCTCCCAATTCATTGACAGAGCATCCCCGCAAGATTCTCTGTGGGGAATCCAGCTCGCAAAGTGTGTACATTTCTTGTTCTGATATGTTGCGAAAAGATCCAGATCGGGGTGACCCCATCTCTGGAAGATCCAATCCAGCGCTGGCTGATGCAGTTCCCACTCGTGAGTGCTGCTCTTGGATCTGCTCAGTGAATCTGCCAGCACATTGGCTATTCCTGGAACATGCACCGCTGACAAGTTGATGTCGTGAGTCAGAGCCCAATTCCAGATCTCTTGAGCCTGCTGGGACAACCGGGCTGATCTTGTGCCCCCCTGCTTGTTCAGGTAATGCATGCTCGTTGTATTGTCTGTTCGAATTAACACTGTTGCGCCTTCCAGTATCGCTTGAAATGATTTCATGGTGAGGAAAATGGCCCTCAATTCCAACAGATTGATGTGCCATTTCTTTTGATGTCTGTCCCATTTGCCACTGATCGTCATCCCTTGAAGGTGAGCGCCCCAACCTTCTAGCGAGGCATCCGTGGTTACGATGAATCTGGGGACTTCTGCGTGGAAAGCACAACCCACCTGCAAGTTGTGTGTCTGACTCCACCACAGGATTGTATTCTTCATTCGAGGTGTTAAGGTGATGATATCCTCGAAGGAACCTGATACCTGCACCCATTGGTGACTGAGTTCCTCTTGTAAGGGTCTCATCCTCAGACGACAGTTTGGAGTGAGAGGGATGCATGATGAGATCATCCCTAGGAAAGATTTGAATTTCCGAACAGAAACGCACTCTTTTCTGAGGAGTATAGTCGCCATCTTTTGGATCTTCTCCTGTCTTTCGCTTGAAATGAAGACCTGAGCGAGCTTGGAATCCAGTGTTGCCCCTAGGAAACACTTCCTTTGTGATGGTATCAGATCTGATTTCTCGAAGTTCACTGAGAAACCCAGGCTTTGAAGCAGGCTAAGGCATTTCTGGACATGTCTGCTCGAAGGAACCTGATACCTGCACCCATTGGTGACTGAGTTCCTCTTGTAAGGGTCTCATCCTCAGACGACAGTTTGGAGTGAGAGGGATGCATGATGAGATCATCCCTAGGAAAGATTTGAATTTCCGAACAGAAACGCACTCTTTTCTGAGGAGTATAGTCGCCATCTTTTGGATCTTCTCCTGTCTTTCGCTTGAAATGAAGACCTGAGCGAGCTTGGAATCCAGTGTTGCCCCTAGGAAACACTTCCTTTGTGATGGTATCAGATCTGATTTCTCGAAGTTCACTGAGAAACCCAGGCTTTGAAGCAGGCAAAGGCATTTCTGGACATGTCTGCTTGTAGTGGCGTAGGAATTGGCCTTGATAAGGCAATCATCCAGATATGGATATATCTGAATACCCTGTAATCGTAAGTGGGCCGCTACAGGTGCTAACATCTTTGTGAATACCCTCGGGGCTGAATGTAGTCCAAAGGGAAGCACCTTGAATTGGAAATCCCTGCCAGCCACTCTGAACCTCAGGAACTTCCTGTGTCTGGGGAAAATGGGTACGTGGAAGTAAGCGTCCTGAAGGTCGAGTGTTGCCAAATGGTCTCCTTCTGCCAAGAACTGGAGGATCTCTTGGAGCGTTAACATTCTGAACGTTCAGGCAAGCAGGTGAAGAGGCTGGTGCTCTGTACTTTTTATCCACTTGTGGTAAAACTGCAGGTAAAGAGTTTGGCGTGGCCATGATCTTTAGACCTTCTTTCCAAATAAAGTCTATAATTGGAATAGACCAACTTTGCCTCTGAGCCAAACTTTTAAAGTCGTACAGGAAACAATCATCCTGCTTAGTCTCCATGGTAATGAGAAATCTCTTGGTTGCATTGTCCCTAATCCTATGGAAATTCGCAATATCCACTGGTGGTGACTCGGCCTTTGGTTGTTCATCTGGTGAAGGTGTGTCAGCCTGATAATCTTCATACTCCGACGAGTCCGTTTTATCTAATTCACCTTCTTCCTGAGCCTCCTCCTCAGTATTCTCATCCTCCATTTGGTTATAGGGCACCGGCATTGATGGGTGATGCCCCGCTTCTTCTGTCATAGTAGGCATTGGATTCGGGGTCACTCGAGGCTGTGGAGAAGAGATTTGTGATTCGCCAGACTCTGAAGGCGGAAAACGGCGATAGTAATCGCTCAACATGTACTGCAAATTTTGGAAAAGTTCCATAGGCATTTGCATCCCTGGTGTCGGTGCAGTATCCAACCTGGGCGGTTGCGTCACTTGCTCCTCTTCCTCCTGATCCTTTACTAGTATAAGCAAGTCAGATGGACTCTTGGCTGCTTGAAATAAATCATCACCAGAGTCCTCTTCCTCAGAATCCAAGAGCCTGTCTGGCAGCGTTAGCGGCGACATAGATGCAGACTGGGATGGGCGCTTTTGTAAAAGTGCCGCAGTGGTGGCTGGAGATGGCAGCGATATCACGTTGTTTCTTGCTGACCAGACTTGGAGATCTGTGCAACATGACAGCTTTGGTGTTGATGGATTCTCTTGAGCCACTGGAAAGTCTGTGTCTTGCGGCTTAGACTTTGTTGAGATCGATGCACTCGTCGACAATGATTGCTCCGTCGACGACTGTGGCTGTTTAGGCTTCATCGACGAGACGTTTTTCGTCGTCGACGACGAACTCGTCGACGGGACCATTTTCTTCGTCGACGGGGCCGTCGACGGGGTCATCGACGGAATTATCTTCTTCGTCGACTTCGTCGACGGGGCCGTAGACGGGGTCTTCTTCGTCGACGATGGGATCGTCGACGGGGTCATCGACGGGGTCTTTCTCGTCGACGACGGTTGCTTCGTCGACGGTGTCGCCGTCGACGGTAAGGTCTTCTTCATCGATGGTAAGACTGTCGTTGACGGCAAACTTTTCGTCGACACTGGAATGTGTTTCGTCGACGGAGGCTCGTCGACGGGAGGTGAAACTTTCTTCGGCGACGAGATGGGACGAATCTGGACATGAACCAAAGTTGGAGAGGACGCTGAGGACATCACCAAAGAGGGTTTTGGTGAGGAAAAAGTCATAGTAGAAGTCACTGTAGTGGCTGTCTGACAGGAAACCGGCAGAGAAGTTGCTGCCTTGGTTACGGGCCTCTGAGGTGACAATAAAGACACAGTCTTTTTTGATTCTGGTGGCCTCACAGATTTTTCAGAGGATTTTTTCATTTTTGAGGTAGAAGGCTCATCAGCGTCCTGAGTGAGCTGGGCCTGCCTCGCCACCTTCGCCTTAGGAGTAGTCACCTTACCCTCAGCCATCCTTTTCCTAGATCCCATAGAAGACACTGAGGCCAAACTTCCTACCTCAGAGAGGGGGACATTCTTGTCTTTATTCCGCTGTATCCACAGCAGCAAGCGACCCTCTCTGTCCCTGAGGGTCTTTGAAGGGAAGGTGCGACAAATCTTGCACTCCTTAGCCTGGTGATCAGGGTACAAGCAGTAGATGCAGAGAGTATGCGGATCCTCCTTGAACAGCCTTGCCTTTCCACAGGATTCACAGGCCCTGAACAGGGACTTTGATTTAGACATGTTTGAAAGTGAGAACTTTCAAAAGTAGAGAAAAAACTGAGCAGAGCTCAGAGAGACTCCCTATCACACGACGTGCGGTAAAAAATCTGACAGCCTGGGTCTCTGGGGAGAGTATTCTGGTGGGAGCTGTGGCCTGATTGGCTGCAGTTTGGTCTAAACATAATGACTTGGATAGTCACTAATGTGGAAGTTTTTTCCTTGGTAGCTGGGGCTACTTTACTTCCTGGTTTAGTATTACTGTTATTTGCTATGTACAAATGGCATATTACTGCTTTTTTATGTACCGTGGGACTCCTACTCCGACGACGGGGAATGATTCAGGCATGTGAATCTATGAAAGACACCCCTAATACTGGAGAAGCCAATCTATCAATGAGCTCATCTGCTCTTGGAATTGGGTGAGCATCTGTCCTAGTGACAGCATTGAGGCCTCTGTAGTTCACACAAAACCTCATCTCTCTCTTACCATCTTGGATGTGAGGTTTTGGCACAAGGACTACTGGGCTGGCCCAGGGGCTCTCTGAGGGCTCAATTACTCCCAGCTCCAACATTTTCTGTACCTCAGACATGGTCAGGTTGCCTGTAGATCTTACTCGTCACAGGCAGACTGTCACCAGTGTCCACCTCATGGGTGCACCAGTTAGTCTGACTAGGTGTCAAGGAAAACATATGTATGAAGGACTGAAGAACTTGTCTACAGTCCTGTTGCTGCTGGCCAGTGAGGCTGCCAGCTAAGGCCACTCCATCAACTGAACCATCATCAGGGTTCTGAGTCAACAGATCTGGGAGAGGGTCACTCTCTTCCTCCTGCCTGCCCCTCATCTGTAGCCATGAGTAAGCCCATGTCTGCCCTGTCAACATATGCTTTGAGTCTGTTGACATGGAGCAACCTGTGGGGGCTCCTGGGAGTTCCAAGGTCCACCAAGTAGGTTACCTCTCCCTTTTTCCCAACAACTGTGTGGGGTCCAGACCATTTGTCTTGGAGTGCTGCTGGGCCACTGGCTCCAACACCCACACTCTCTGTCCTGGCTGGTACTCAGTCAGCACAGCCTTTTGGTCATGTCAAGCTTCTTGAAGTTCTTGGCTAGCCTCAAGGTCATCCTGGAGCGGAGACCAAGTACATAGTCCACTATGTCTTGTTTAGGCTTTTTGAGAGGTAACTCCCATCCTTCCTTCACCAGACATAGGGGTCCCCTTACAGGATGCCCAAACAAAAGTTCAAAAGGGCAGAAGCCAACCCCCTTTTGTGAGACCTCTCTGTAAGCAAACAAAAGGCAGGGTAGAAGGATGTCCCATCTTCGCCTAAGCTTTTCAGGTAAACCCTTGATCATACCCTTCAAGGTCTTGTTAAATCTTTCAACAAGGCCATTGCACTGTGAATGATAAAGGGTGGTGAACTTATAATTTACACCACACTCCTTCCACATTGCAGTCAAATACCCAGACATGAAGTTTGCCCCTCTATCTGAGACAACCTCCTTTGGAAAGCCCACTCTTGAGAATACCCCCCCGGAGAGCTCTTGACACCACAGGTGCTGTGGTGGTCTCAGGGGAATAGCTTCTGGATACCTGGTGGCATGATCCACTACCCCCAGTATAAATCTGTGCCCAGAGGCTGTTTGGGGATCCATTGGTCCAACAATATCAACCCCTACTCTTTCAAAGGGAACTCCCACCACAGGTAGCGGTATAAGGGGGGCCTTTGTTGTTCCACCTGATTTGCCACTGGCTTGGCAGGTCACACAGGAGCGACAAAACTCCTTGGTACCTTCTGACATATGGGGCCAGTAAAAGTGAGGGACAAGCCTGTCCCATGTCTTGTTCTGGCCTAGATGACCTGCTGGGGGAATATCATGGGCTAAGGTAAGAAGGAAACCCCTAAATGCCAGAGGTATGACCAACCTCCTGGAAGCACCAGGCTTGGGGTCTCTAGCCTCTGAATAAAGGAGTCCTTCATCCCAGTAAACTCTGTGGGTACCTGTAGCATTCCCAGCAGCCTCAGAAACAGCTTGCTGTCTGGGGGTTCAAGAGAGGGACAGTTTGACTGTTGTGGTACTGAAAATGTTGGACCTGTGTCATAAACATCATCGTATCATGACGATTTTGATATCAGCAGACCGAGAATGGCTAGTACACTATGCACAAGCATTTTTGTCATATTCAAATGACAGAATCACCCTGAAATCAGAGTTTTCGTCCTAAACCCTCGGGTTCCATTTTGTGTACGGCAGCCATTTTGTGAGTTGCCCTCACATAGGCCAATGATTAAGGCCAAACACGATTCTGAAGGACACGTACACCTTTCCTGACTTCTCTGTGACCTGGGCAAGCTGACTCCACTGCCCAAGGCCAAACCTGTTCGACCAGTTCCTTTCCCAGTGGCCGATCGAGATAGTATCAAGGCACAGCATGCCATAAACCTTTATTGCACACAACTATGTCTTATCTTACCCACACCTGTTTCTGCTCCTTTCTTTATGACCTGTTTACGATGGGGATGTGCCGGTTTTTTATTATGGGTTTCTGCAGCTTGTGTAAGAAGGAATGTTTTGTTTTGCATGCTTGCAAAACCTAGGACTGCCCCTTTTCTTTTGTACTGAGTCATGTAATGCTAAAAACATATAAAAGGCATCTGTCCTCTGTGTTCCTCAGACTACCTCATTCAGTTGCTACGGCTTCTGTGTGACGTGGCCTCACTTATTAAATTTAATAAAGATGTCTTTTCATATTTTCAGCTTCTGTGCCAAGTTCTTTGTTATATTAGTAAGTATTCCCTGAGAACGAAATTTTGAAGTTCTTCAGTTGGCGCCCTAACGCGGGGATCATCAGAGAAGTGACTTTCTGTGGGAGTGATCGTGCCAGGAGACTGAAATTAACTGGGAGGACAGAACAGGAATCTAGTAAGAAGGTACTCTGTGCACAGGGATTCTGGAGATTCTTTGATTCTGCAGCCCAGTATATTTCTGACCTTCCTGATTTTTGATCCTCCACATGATGTCACTCCTGACTGATAACCTTTTTGCGTGAGTATTCTTAAAAAGACCATTAGGTCATATAGAACTTGACAGTTAGAATCTGGATAACATTTTGATTAGTAAAAGTAAGAGTTAAGTATAAGTGGGTCGCTCCCAGTCCTTTGTTCTTTGGTTCCTTAGTCTGGTTCTTAGTTTGATTTGTCCTTAGTTTTTATTTGAATATTGCAATTTTCAAAAACCGAGGGTCTTGTACATTTACGAGTGTATCGATAGAGATAGCCCCTTGAAGTTTGAAGCTAGATTAGTGAGCTATAACATGCCTGATCTTAGCAAATTTGGAGATTTGTGTTGGCCAACTTTGTATATGTTTGTATTAGCCGGCTTCCCCTAAAGGGGATATCTAAATAGGTTTAGATTTTAAAAAACACATTTCTTCCTTGGTGATTTTGTATCCCAGGGAATTAAAATATGACATAATACAAAAACAAGGATCCTTTGTTCTGCGCAGTTTTATGAATGGAGATATGCAGAACGGTTTTTGGTGTTCTGCCAGCCAAAGGTAGTGAATTAAGTGTATTGTGGCTTCGTGCACATACAGCAGTCTGTTGGGCTGTGTTTTTTGCAGTCTTTTGGAACCCTATTGAGACGTGTTTCTTGTAAATATGACTTACAGCTAGTATTTACAAATGGCTTTGTTTTCGTCCTGAGTGTCGATTTGTGGGTTCAATGTGTGTTAAATGTCTATGTGGTTTTTCTCATTAGTGTAACTTCAGTAATAGCTTACAGTGCTGTATTGTGTGTCCTTGAGTGTTTGAATACTTTCTCTTTATGTCTGCAATGAGCTCTCAATGTGTGTTTGTGGGTTTCTTGATGTTTTCAGTCTGTTAAGTAAAATGTCAGATTAATTAATATTAAGTAGAAATTAAATAACACGCCAGCAATTTACTATGTCACATGCTAAAATCGCTATGTGTTGCTATTTAATTTACAGACTAAGCAAAAACGCATATGTGCAAACTATTAATGCTTAAAATAGATAAGTTAAAATTCACATTCACTAGGAATATGAAGGCCTCAAAAATAATTGTGTCTTTTGTAGCAAAACGAATTTGTAGCGTTTTTTTACTTACATGCATTGTAGTACATGTAAAAGGCAAACACCTCAGCTAAAGTGAATTTTTTCTTGCTAGATTTAAATGCATCTTTTTGAGCGCGCATTTTTAAAACTTGAAATGTCTGTTTTCAGTAAAACTGAAAGCGTGCTCAGGTTTCAGCACTGTTTCAGGTTTCAGCCTTTCCTGCCTTAAGGCAGCAGATGTTGTTTTTAGAAGGCCATAAATAGCATTGGAATGTTTATTTAGCCCAGGACTTAGCTGTTTAGTTAATCACAGTTGGCCTTTTTCATTTCAGAATAGTGTTTTAGAGGGTTATAAAAATAAGGTTCATCACTTTGTATCACTGGAAGACATTCCAAATGCGGTTTTCCTCTCTTAAAGCATTTTTTTTTTCAAAGTATATTTTTTGGGTTCTATTGCTAAATACTGATTGTCCTTTAAAAAATGGCGCGAAAAATGTCATGTTTTAAGTTAGGCTTTTGTGCTTAGGCGCATAAATGAATGCATCTAAAAATGATAGGCAAGGGATGCAGCTTTACCTTTACATGTGGAATTATCATAAAAACAGATAATTGGTTTCATTGAACGAAAAATTATTAATTATGGAAAAATTATTTGAGAAAAAATAAGTGTTTTTTAAAATCGTTTTTTGATATTTATAAAGCTTAATACTCATACTATGACCTCCTAGTATTAAAAATTGATTTAAGTTATGTGTTACGGTGTAATTAGGTAATTTGCATGTTGGTTTTCACTTGGCGCAGGCGTAAAAAACTCATTTTTCCAAGGATTTACATGAGATATGACTAATGTCTAATATCTGTAATGTGTAAAGAACATCCTGAGGATGATTAATATGTAAAACAATTATAGGATATTCATTTTTAAGTGCCCCAAAGATAAAAGTCGAAATTGAGTTAAATAGGTTTTTAACACAGATTCTTGTCATTTACCATAGCTTGAAAGTGTCTCTGGCTTCAGTAAATGCATACATTTGTGCATAATACAAACTTGTGGGTTGTTATTGAGGTTGTTTTTCATAGCTCAGTGAGCCAATGTGCCCGGTGCAGAGGTTTGTGTTTAATATCAGGGTTGAAGGTTCTAACTTTAGCGGGGCCCATTCAAACGTTCATCAATGTTAGGTTGATAAAATGAGTACCATTGTGTAGGGTGGTAGCAAACATTTGTTCTAAAAACTGGTATGTGTGAATCCTTCACAGTAAATGTAGTAGGCCTTCTGTCCTTGCCAGCCTCGAAATGAACAGAAACTGTGGGCTAGGAGAACAGGCTGCTCGAGTTGCGTTAAGATGCTATCTTTAGTTTTCCTGTAAACAATGGAGGAGGCTGTCATGTTGACATTGTGACCTTTTAAATCCGAGCCTTGTCTCTGTGTAATGCAGAATAACCTTGCTAAACAGGCCTCTGAAAGGTGGAATTTCTGGTTTAAAGTTAAAGACTTAATTCCAAAGGGAAATATAAAAAGGTTTCTTGAAAGGTTTCTTTAAAAGTCCCAACATCATGACATTTGTATTTCTGCTCTAAAAAAATAATGTCTGCTAGTACAGAAAACAAAGTGTTGCATTACGTCTTAGACAAAAAAAAATAAGATGCAGCCTTTTACTAAAATTTTTAAGCCTACATGAATAAGTAAGAACGATTTGCCAATTAAGAATGTATTTATTTTTTATCGTGGAGATTGTGGCACAAGGCTAATTTTAAGTGTCAGGGAAAGGATTTTACCTCTAAAAGTTAAAAAGGCTTCATGTTGCAAGGTGACTGACAAGATGGTAACAGTTAAGTAATGGAAATTTATTTTTGTGTTTGTTAATGTGTATCATGTTTTGTCTTCCGCTTAAAAGTTACAATTGATGTCTGTTTATTATCAGAAATGTCTCTCTTTTGTGTGCGGTGTATTTTTTTCCTTCTCGTTTCGCTTCTGCTCACAGATCATTCATGGATTGCTCTGGGGGACTTTAAGCCTAACAAGACACGTGAGTTTGGTTGGTTGAAATGAGATGTTTTTTTTTGCGCAACTCCTTTGAAAAGAAATGTCCATGCGTTTTTCATGTTTGTGTATTTTGTTCTATCATGAATTGTTCTTGCTGGTTCTGTGTGTCCGAAAGTTGTATTTGACAGCAGATACCCACTATTGGTGATCTACTGTCAAAAAGGAGGGTATCCTTACACGGTATTATGCGTCACCACTCATTTATATATGCTATAGTTTTACAGCGAGTATATCTGATGGCTTGACGTCCGTTTTGTGCGTTTTTGCATGTTTTATGTTTTATGTTGCTGCTTAAGAAATTATTACAAATTCACCCGTGTTGTTGTGAGGGGACATGTATGACGATACTTGTCGCTGTCAACAGTTGGGTTCAATTTTCGCTGATACTAAAATTCACAGATATGATTTATTTTTTTACATATTGTGAACCAGACAGACAACACTTCACCAGTGTATGTCAAATTTGGCTATAGGTATTGAAGAAAAATAAACAGCAAATTGTGTCATCTGTAGTCACGATACTGCCCTTTCCTGTAAGGAACAGGCAGCCCTAAAATTATATATCCTGATTGGACGTAAGGATAAATGATAGATTTGTGACTCTTGTACATGGTGACCTAATTTCTATATTACATTAGTCAGTTTGATTCTGCTTCCTAAGAAGTATACGGCTTTGTACCGTAAAGGAAACCAGGTTTCATTTTTTCCTGATGAAGGAACTGGAACATTAGATGAGATTACCGTATATGGTGTAGCGGCCAGCGGTAGAGCTAAATTTGTATATTATAGTGATTCTTTTTTTTTTGTGTATCACCCATACTCTTGGTATTGTGTCACATGCCTGACTATCACCCAAGCACATCATGCCTAGTTATTGGGGATTTTAGCTGTGTCCTAGACCCATTCCTCTTTTCCGTATTCCTTTCACCAGTCAGCTTTTATTATTATTAGTGTATTGTTCAGGCTCACACTTTCAGATTACAGTAATGTACCATGGACCCCCATCGTATGTATAATTCCCTTTTGCATAACTAGACTGGTTTCTAAGAATTTTCTTTAGGCCTATTCTGATGTTTTTCCAGTCTGACTGTTAGGACTGTTAGGACTGATTAACTGACTCAATACTATAGTAAGATAAGCTTTCCACCTCAATAGGAGACACCTTACGTTTTTTGAATATGACAAATTCAATGCCTATTCTAAATTGGTTTTTAGTTCCTTTTTTTTTACTGCTTTAATTTTTGATGGACCAGATGTATTATAAATAATGGAAATACCAGGACTCTCTAGTTCTTGTCTTTTGTTTCCACATCTTGATAATTAGCTTTTGTATTGCATAGTCCACCTGATGCACAATTAGTAAAAGAAAGTATCTACATGTCCCTGATAATAACACCTATATGAAATCATTGAGATAAAATGTGTTTACCCAATTAGACGATGCCACTATGTGTGAGGACATCCATTCAGATAGAATTCCCATGTCGCTATGATGATGAAAGATATGCTCTCACACGGAAACCCAATTGAAGAGCCTAGAGGCACTGTTTTGCCTATTGCCTTTGTTTTTGTATTGCCTTTGAGAATGAGAGTGTATTTCAACGCAGAATTGTCCCATGGCGTGTGGCCACTCCTTTGAAGATCGCAGGCCACCTGTTTGCAGTCCCCTTGTTGTACAATGAACTGTTTAAAGCATCACACTTGCTTCATCAGAAGGCGTTCAACATCAGAAAAGAAGAAGGAGCTGGTTTTGCCACAGTCCCTTGAGATTTCAGTGCAAAAGAGCGCCTGTCATGTGCTGGTTAACCTCTGACAGTGTGCAGTCCCTTGGATTTCAGTGCAAAAGAGCACCTGTCATGTGCTGGTTAACCTCTGACAGTGTGCAGTCCCTTGAGCCCCTTGGCCTGAGTTTTGGCCACGCACCCCTTTTTCTCTTGCTTCAACGGAAGTGCAGTGCACCGGAGGATCCAAGAGTGGCAAAAGGCACTCCATTCTGGTGCCCATGAAAGAGCAGCCTGAGCGTCCTCTGACACTGAATGATGAGTGTTGGAGTCTGAGAATGGTCCCGGGTCTGCACGAGATGATCTGTGCCCATATCTGTAGTGTCTGCCGCAGAGGAGAGATACGGTGCACTGCCTTGAGACATTGAGACTTTTTGAATGAGCTATGAGTGTTTGCCAGGAGGGCACTCCAACAGATACTGAGCATCAGAGCATGGGAGGCCTGAATCCAAAGGCCCATGCAACAACGGGAGCAGACTTGATTGGACAATAGAAGCCTGCCAGAGAGGCTTTTTGAACAGACTCTGGGCATAGTTGGTTTCACAAGAGGATTCCGTGTGATTGTATAGACTAAGTGTTAGGAGAATGATTTTAATGTTCTGCTGGCATTATTTTAAAGTAGTATTCTGTTTAGTAAAAGCAGAATAAAGTCCATTTTCTGTGAAAGAGTATCCCCTTTTCACCTCAGAGCATTAATGAGGGTCACCACTGTTTCACTTGAACATATAATGAATTACAGAAATGCATAGGAAGACCTAAAATGTTACTAGATAATTTTAGGATTTACTTTTTGCTTAGGGTTGTGAAAAATTATGATTTCATTTGTAATAGCGGTCACTACTTCGTCTATATGTTCTTAACAACGTGTTTTCTAGTGTTTTAAACATAACATTGTCTTTTATGGGTGGGATTGTTTTTGCTGCCCAATTGACATCTGTACCCACCTCCCAACCTATGTCTCTTCCTACTTCTACTTCTTTGCATTCTTTCCATATTTTGACTGAACATGGACTAGTTAGGAGGTCAGAGTTTACTGATAATTTCTTTTGTACAGTTTCTGCATCGACACCAGTTAGTAGTGAACATCACTAATTGTTGGGTGTGTGGTCTTATACCACATACTACAGATAGAGGCATTCCCTATTTGGTCCTGCCATATATGGCCTTAGTGATACTGCGTGTGTAAGGAGACCTGTCCCGAGAGAGTCGCTAAGTAATAGGATTATGCTTCAGCAACATCTTGATGATTTGATAAATATAGACCTGGACTCAGACTAGCGTGAGTATAGGTTATTGCCTATGTAAGGGCAAAAGGAGCGTCTGTGGTACTGAAAATTTTGGACCTGTGTCATAAACATCGTCGTATCATGGCGATTTTGATATCAGCAGACCGAGAATGGCTAGTACACTATGCACAAGCATTTTTGTCATATTCAAATGACAGAATCACCCTGAAATCAGAGTTTTCGTCCTGAACCCTCGGGTTCCATTTTGTGTACGGCAGCCATTTTGTGAGTTGCCCTCACATAGGCCAATGATTAAGGCCAAACACGATTCTGAAGGACACGTACACCTTTCCTGACTTCTCTGTGACCTGGGCAAGCTGACTCCACTGCCCAAGGCCAAACCTGTTCGGCCAGTTCCTTTCCCAGTGGCCGATCGAGATAGTATCAAGGCACAGCATGCCATAAACCTTTATTGCACACAACTATGTCTTATCTTACCCACACCTGTCTCTGCTCCTTTCTTTATGGCCTGTTTACGATGGGGATGTGCCGGTTTTTTATTATGGGTTTCTGCAGCTTGTGTAAGAAGGAATGTTGGGTTTTGCATGCTTGCAAAACCTAGGACTGCCCCTTTTCTTTTGTACTGAGTCATGTAACGCTAAAAACATATAAAAGGCCTCTGTCCTCTGTGTTCCTCAGACTACCTCATTCAGTTGCTACGGCTTCTGTGTGACGTGGCCTCACTTATTAAATTTAATAAAGATGTCTTTTCATATTTTCAGCTTCTGTGCCAAGTTCTTTGTTATATTAGTAAGTATTCCCTGAGAACGAAATTTTGAAGTTCTTCACTGTGCCTGCCTCAAGTCTGCCCTTGAAGGTCCCCCTGTCCCAAGAAACTCAACCTGTTCAGGTTCAAGCTCTTCTAGGACAGTTCCTTCAGGGGTCTCACAGTCAGCTTCCCGAGAAGGCTGATCTTCACTTGAGGGCAGGGGGGAAGGCACTGCCTTAACCCTACTGCTCTTTCTCTTGGGTGGTACTTGGTCCATAGTTACAGGATCCAAGACCTGTTCAGTTTGGCACTTTTTGGCCTGTGACCTGGTCACAGCAAGGACATGAGCTGATATGCCCAACATCTCTGCATGAGTCCTATACTCCACTTCTGACCATACTGAGGATTCAAGATCATTGCCCAACAAACACTCTACTGGGAGATCTGCACTTACCACAACTCTTTTGAGGCCAGTTACCCCTCCCCAGGAGAAGTTAACAACTGCCACACTATGTGTAGTAGTGACATTGCTGGCATTGGTCACTAGGTAATTATCACCTAGTACAATCTGTCCAGGGTGTACAAAGTTAGGCGTCACCATGGTGACACTGGCACATGTGTCCCTGTAGGCCTGTGCCATTTTGTCATTAATCAAAGGTGTCTGTCTGTACTTGCCCAGAGTACTGGGACTCACAGTAGAGGACATAGCCATGTCCACATCACAGACTAGGACAGCCTGAGTTGGTATTCTGACTAGGCCAGAATCCATCTCAGTACCCAGGGTAACCCTACTAAAGCCTTGGGTTGGGAACCACCACTGTTAACTGTACTAGGGGGTGCAGGTGCCTTAGGGGCAACAGTGGTAGGGGCTGTAGCTTTCTTGGTGCACTCACTGAGCCAGTGAGAGGCAGATTTACAAAAGTTACACCAAGGTTTTTTTGGCCATCTTTCTTCTTTTTCTTAGAATTTTGGGACCCCCCCTCATTGGATGTTTGGGGGCCAGTAGAAGACTTCTGGTCTTTTGGTTTCAGATCTCCCCACGTCTGGTCTGCCTTTTTCTGATCCCCACCTTGGTTCTGGCTTTTCTGCTTAACCCTGGGTCTGACCCATTTGTCTGCCTTCTTTCCCAATTCTTGCGGAGAGGTCAGATCAGAGTCAATCAGGTGTTGGTGAAACAACCGGTTCTGACAATTGTTAAGTATTTGCTCTCTCATGATCAAATTATACAATCCTGTATAGTCCTTAACTTTACTTCCCAGCAACCAGCCTTCCAGAGCCTTAGTGGCACAATCAACAAAGTCAGTCCAGTCCTGAGTATGTGTCTTCTGGGTATCTCTGAACATCAACCTGTACTGTTCAGTGGTTAGGCCAAACCCATCAATCAGAGCACTCTTAAGGACAGTGTAATTGTTAGCATCATCATCACTAACTGTGAGGAGTTTGTCTCTTCCTTTTTCTGAAAAGCCACAAGATTGCTGCCCACTGACTTTGGGGTACCTGCTGTACTTTGCAGGCCCTCTCCAAAGCAGTTATCCATTTGTGGATGTCATCCCCAACTTTGTAGGGGGGCACAATCTAACTCGGGTGTCTATTGTCATAGGACCTGTCTTTATCCTTAGGGATATTGCTGTCACCAGTGGAATCTAATCCACTTAACTTTTGCTCTCTTGCAAGAGCAAGTTTTGCTTGGGCTAAGGCAAGTTCTTCCCTCTCAATCCTGATTTGGACTTCCGTCATCCTAACCTGGTTTTCTCTCCTCTGAGGAGAAGCAATTCCCCTCTGAGAACCCCTTGAAGCATTGGAGTGGAGAGATTCCCTGGAGTGGGATCTTTCCCTCCTATACCTCTGGCTTGTAGGCCTGAATGGGGCTGTTCCATTCTCAGCCCCAAATAGGCTTAGGTTAGCCTGGCTAAGTCTCCAAACCTGAACCTGGCTGTCTACCTCTTCCCCAAAATCTTCCTCCTCCTCCACTTCATCTTCATCTTCATCTATGACAGTAGGGTCAGGGTCATCTTCTGTTGAGGGTAGTACCTCATATCCATTAACTGACAGACCTTTAGAGGCCTTAAGAACATCATGTTTCTCCATGAGCTCAATCAGGTGTCTGAGGGTAGGGTGAAAACTCTGTTTTAACCTTCTACTAGTGCACAAGTGCCTTAGCTCTTGGAAGGTTAGGGTATCATATATAGAAGGTATCCTTGGAGGATCTACCTCCACTGGGAGACATCCACTTGGTTCTGCTCTCAGAGACATGGTCTAGTGAGGTGTGGTGTGTGTACCTACCTACACTAAGTGTTTCCTGCTAAACCTCTCTACGAGTTGTAGTCAGGGTGTGCTAGGCCCTTTGGTCTACAACAACTAAGTTCAGTAGAACTCTAGTATTATAAGTCTTTTTTATATGTACCTATAGGTACCTAATGTGATCTTTCAAATTATATCTCAAGATTACAATTGATAAAACAACAGCAAGCTCTTATCCCAACCGCTGCACACCAATGTGAGAAGTTGGCCTGGTATATGATGTTCACTATTCTAGTGAGCACCTTGCACCAGTCCAAACAACCCTTATGGTGATGGTTGTAAAGTCAACCTTATAGACCAGCTATCCTAGTGGTAGCATGGACAAAGCAGTCTTAGGCTAAAACTTCAGAGGGCATGTAAAGCCAGCTGTTTTACCATGTGTAACCCCTTGAATACCAAATGAAAGGACACCACACTTGTTATATAGAAAATATATATGTATTTATTCTAAACACAACCCCTCTGAGCTCTTTATGAGATCAGAGGCTAAAGCACATAACAAGATACTCAATTATCATACATTAAGTTGCACAATATACAGTAGGGCCCTAGGGGCACGTAAAACCATATACTAAAATAGTGGTATAAGAACCATGTCATGAGCACAGGATAGGCCTAGGGCCTAGTGAATCACTGGGGCTACAATGTACTAATGAGAGTTAGGGGGCAGGAGGCCCACGGGATGTGTGTGCAGAGTCTTTACACATACGCGTGTTACCATAGAGTTAGAATGGGAACGAAAGAATTACAAACTAGTTCTTTTAGGTCACTTCCGGATGGACTAGGAGAAAGCTACTGAAAACTAGGACACTAGGATAGTTAATACCCACAGGAGCACCGAAGTACTCGAGTTACCTCACCCACAGGAAGCGGGTGCATAGGTGTCAAAGTGTCGGGTTTCGTCGCTGAATCCTATGGAGCCTTGAAGAAAGATGCTGCAGGCGACCAGGAGAGAAGTGTCCGGGTGGATCCAAGGGCGGATCGATGATGAAGAGTACCTGAAAGCAGAGGGGACAGAGTCTGGGTCACTAGCCAGTGACCAGGAAGGAACCAGGCGATGGCGCGAAGCAATCAGGTGATGTCGTGAAGCTTGACTCTGCAGCCATGTGGACCAGGAGGCGTTGACGATGACCAGGAGATGGATACTGACTGTACCACAAAGGATCTCGCAGTTGGCGGTGTCGGCTTCCGGATTGAAATCAACAGGCCTTGGCAAATGCAACCCACGCAGGAATCGAATATTCGCTTAGGATTAGACCAGCAAGGTCTAAGGGGCTTCTCCTTTGCAGGGAAGCAGAGGCAAACCTGGAGCAACCAGGCAGGCAGTTTAGATTCAAAGGTTTGTCTTCACAGAGGCCACTAGCCAATGGGCAAGCGACCGGACAGACGCATCAAGCAGAAAAATGCAGAAAGGCCCCACGCAGAACTCGTGGAGTGTGGACAGCTGATCTTCGGTGCAGATGATGCTTGGGGCTGGGTCTTCTCAATCCTCAATGCACAACTTCGAGGGTGCCTCAAAAGCTGCACAAGTAGCAAGGAGCAGGCTTTTCAAGATGGCTGGTCCCACGTCTCTCGTCGCCTCAACGGGTCTCAGTTTTGCAGGGACTGTGGATCGGAGTCAGAGAAATCTGGAAGTCTGGCTCTCGTCAGACTCTGTGCTCGGGATCCGGCAGGAGCGTCAACAAAGTAAACCACTGATCGCTGGGCAAGGTAGCTGGCAGGGTCGTCCTCGAGCGACTCCATCAGTGGGCGGAGGAAAGGGGTGTCCTGTCTGATTTACAATTTGGTTTCCGGGAAGGCTTCAGGACAGTAGAACAGGCCTTAAATCTATCTATGATTATGGGAAAATATATTCACGCAAAACAGGACAGACTCTACATGGTGTATGTGGACCTGTTCGCGGCTTTTGATTGCGTCTCCCACACAAAGCTTTGGTCTGTACTGTCACAAATGGGAGTGGATCCCCCACTTTTAGATTTCTTGAGGGAATTATATTCCAAGGCTTCCGCGAGAGTCCGTTTCGGTGCGAAGGGCGAGTTGTCGGCATCTTTTGGAGTAGAGCGTGGAGTCAGGCAAGGTTGTGTCCTGGCCCCCTTCTTATTCTCCCTCTATACAAACAGCTTGGAGGTGGAACTTTTGAGGGGCGCCCAGGACCTCCCACAAGTAAAACAACGCCCGATTCCCGCTCTGCTCTATGCAGATGACGCTGTCGTACTGGCACGGACCCCGGGTGAATTACAGAAGGCACTTTCCTGGTACTCGGCCTTCATGGGCAGTCTTGACCTCCACATTAACATTAAGAAGACCTTTGTAATGGCGGCAGGTACAGGGAGAAAAACGGCCCAAGGACTTAGTGCTCAATAATCAAAAATTAGAAGTGACGGCCCAGTACCCCTATTTAGGCATCACAATAGATGAAAAACTGACCTGGAAAGCGGCAGTCGAGGCTAGGAAGCACTGTTTCAAGAGAGCTATAGCAGCCCTGATGTCCTTTTCACAAAAACAGGGCAACCGGTCGCCCTTGGAATTATTGAAAATATACAGTGCTAAATGCCAGACAATTGCACTGTATGGGGCCGGCGTCTGGGGGCACGCGGATGTTAGTGCTTTACAGGTTGCAGAAAACTCATTCCTAAGGTTTCTCCTTGCCGCACCAAGACGATCTTCAACATATGCGTGCCACACAGAACTAGGCATACCACACATAGAGGACCTGGCAAAAATCCAACCGTTGCTATTATGGCGGCGTATCTGGACCTCTGATAAAAACACGCTGACCAAGGGGATCCTGGCCGATTCAATGGCACTAGATCATTCAGTAAAAATAAGATGGCTTGCCTATATCAGAAATGTTCTCACAGACCTAGGCCTAGAGACTTTTTACATCACACCGGCAAAGATCAGTGAGATATCTAGGAAAGATCTGAAAGAAATGGCCTTGAGCCATTTAGATAGCTTAAGGCTCGCCAGCGAAATAGGGAGAGCCTCTGTCAATCACGCAATCATGATCCAGACTACCTTTACCATCCAGCCTTATTTAACGCTTGAAACTGGTATTTTCGATCGACTTCTACTAACCAGATTCAGACTAAACCTTTTCCATCGGTTAGTAGCTTTCTCCACGATGAATGCTTGGGACCCAATTCTAGGCCTTTGTACCTGTGATGATAAATCAGTGCAGTCCACCATACATACTGTCCTGTTCTGCAAATTTTATAATGATCATCGCAAATTGTGACTGCTATCATTGTTAAAATCGTGGGGTGTTAGACAGTGCCGCCCCGCTATGTTGCGCTTTCAGTTTTTAGAGTCGGAAACCACTTGTTATCACGTTGTTAACTTTTTGAAATGTATTTTTAAACATAGAAAAAATTTGTAAGTGACACCCGCAAAACAAAGATTAACGATCTTAATGAAACGTGAAGTGATATTCTTTTTAGCTATGTTCTTTTAGTCATATTGTACTACTGATTTTTTCTTTGCTTATTATTGTAATAATATGTACAATATTGCTTTTATGGATTTCTATTTTGAAATACAGAATAAAGAAATGTAATAATAAAAATTAAAAGTAAACCGCTGATCGCTGGATGGTGCCTGTTTGAACAGGGTGGTCACTCCTTGACCACAAGGGAGATTCTTCAGTCGTCTTCTGTGAAGGAGATCATCGAAGGTCCAGAGTTTCATTTCAAGTTTCAGTCAGGATAAATCTAAAGTCTCTAGACTCAGCTCCTACCTATATACTGATCTGGTGGGCTGGTTTACCTGCTAGGTCCCTCCTATGGGTGGGACCAGGGGAGGGGGTGGTTACACCCCTTTCCCTTTGTCCAGTTTCGCGCCAGAGCTGGGGCTGGAGTGCCCCAGCAACTGGTTTGAACCGGGCTATGTATGGGACACCTTGTGTGCTCCAGGCAGTGTCTCATTTCATTCAGCCCTCCCTGCCCCAATACACTATGGCCTGTCTGGGGTGGTGCTAGCACCTCCCAAGACAGGAAACCTATTGTCCAAGCCTCCCTCGTTGGAAGAACTCCCAGCAGCAGGAGGTCAGACTTCTGTCTGTGGCAGCAGCATCCATTTTGTGATGCTGAGGCTCTGGTTAACTTTAACCGGGATTAACCCTCTAGAAGGATGGAATGCTACCCCCGTCGCCAGAATTGGTGAGGGGGTAATATTCCAAAGCGTATGACACCTTACACGACATGTTTTGATAAAGCCAAACCAAAGTTAGCAATAACCGCGAGGATTATAATGCACTTAAGAGTATATGGTGTGGCTATATCATAGAACAGCTATAAGGACATGGTTCCAAAATCTGCAGACAGGCTCAGCTCATGCTAGAGCCTCATCGCACATAAACTAAGCACTCTGCCTTCAGGATTGTTAAGGCCTGCCATAGGAGTGACTTATAGGTATATATGTGTCTATTTATAAGGGCAGGTATAGGGATATTATACCTAAGCAAGGGGTGATTACACCACCTTGCCCCAGCTGAGTGATCAGCCAGTTGTGTCAGTTGGATGGCCAGCCAGGGGTGGCATAAGATATGCTGCAGCCCCTGGTAGGCCTTGGGTGCACCTATGCCCTGGGTACCTATGGTACACCGTACAGGGACTCACAAGAGTGACCCATTTCCCAATTGGTGATGTACCTAAAGTACATGGTATGAATTTAGAGAGAGAACAGCTGGGCTGTGGGTCTGATCAGCAGGCCCACAGCCACATTAAAGGCGAAAACCAGTGAAGCAAAAAGCAAAAAGTGGGGCGACCATAGGAAAGCAGACCCTACTCTCCTACACCAGAAAGCTGGGGAATAACAACCAAAACCTAATTCTCAGTGGGTACAACTGGAACTAAGGGCGAACCAGCCAGCAGAACTCCAGATGGAAGACTTCTTGATGTGACAGGTGGAGTTGGTAAGGATCCAAAGAGCAACTTTATCTGACAAGGTATGGCAATCGTCCTTCCAAACTCGGGTTCTACTGGCACTAGTTGCAGGAACAACTCCAAAGGTGGCGGACTCTGAGATAGAGATAAGCAGCGCTGCCTCCACACCTTCTCAGGCATATGTGAGTGGCACATGGGGGCAGATACCTCATTCTATTTCTTATGAGTCTTTTTTGATTTACCTAAGGATTTTGACAGCGAGGAAGACCCGCCTCTAGAGCAGCTCCGGTGACTGATGAACCGGGACTGGGACTGAACTTTAGACATAGACCACCACTTGGAGAAGTCCTAACTAGGAGTCCTTTTGAGTTTGTCAATGTAAAGCTTTGCCTTGTGGTCCCTGATGGCCTTCACATTCATTGACGCGCAGTTGCTGCAGGCCTTTGAGACGTGGCCCAACTCCAGGCACTACAGGCATACTTGATGGGTTTGGTTGCGATAGTCCTCACAGGGCTTGAAACCTATAGTTTTAGGGGGTGACATCCCTTGCACTCTGAAGACATTTTGAGGCACATGTCTCTGATTCACACCAAGAGAGTTCTGGATCCACATCTGGTGGTATGGAAAGAAAGGAACTGATGTAAGGACGCAGGGTAGCACATATATGGGCCCGCACGTCATTTCTGGAGCAGAACGGAATCAGTGCGGAGCCGTGTGGCGCCACCTGATGACATGTTGAGGTACTGCAAAAAAGTTTCCAGACCCAGCCGTATGCCTGGGGAATATCCAAAACGTGAGGAATCTGCGATTAGAAAATGTGAATATAGCATTTTTGGGACTACTGGCCCCTATTATTTTTGGTTTGTTTAATGCATCTACTGGGAAGATTTCACAGACATTTAAAAATAAAAGTTACTTATCTCCAGTACCAATATTTTTGGTGGATACATTATTGTCCTATTGATTCATCAACATATGATTATCTATTAACCCCAGACCGAATCCAGAAACTTTCTGCAGCACCAGGTCTCCAGCGCTGCCCTGAAGTACCATGCAACCCCACCTGTGTCTCATATGTGATAACATTAGAGTTCAGAAGGTGCCAACCAATGTGCTGGCATCAATTCCTGGTACATTTTCAGTGTGCCTTTGAGGCATGCAGAGAAGAGCCAAGACAGCATCATCAACAGTGACAAATACAGTATATGAAATGTTTGCATAACTTGGGGTCTTATCATTCATGGAACTAACTCATCCAGGGAGTACAGATGGTGGAAATATATATGGAGAAAGATAAAATATTTATCAGGAGGTAAGTAACTTTTGTTTTTCTAATGTATGCATCTTTTCACAGGATCCTCCCCTTTGAATATAACCCACAGCAATACGCACCACGAGGTGAGACTGGGTAGTGTAGATGTGTTAGAAATGGGATCCCTGGCTGGCCAGGGCTTGCGCCAAAGTCAGTCAGAGACCACCACTCCTTTGTCTTTGTGCAGGGTGGGGGAGAAACCAGTCGCAGCTGGTTTTGGAGAACCCTGGATGTGCTCAATCACCCTTTTCATTCACTGGCAGGACTAGGGTCATCAGTCGCACCACAGGGGGCGGAGCCAGCATTGTGTGGGGAAAACCCAGCCTCATTCCGGAACCAGGTGCAGCCCTCCCCTCACATCAGCATGCTAATCTCAGCACTCACCACTGGGCAGACCCATCCAGACATCCTGGAGCCTGGCATAACAGCCAGCTCCAGCCAATCACACTCCAGCACCCTCACAGCACACGTACAGCCATGTCTAGAAGTGGCACTTCCACACTAGACACATTCATGCCGCATACATCATTTCGCAGCATTCAATCACACAAGTCCGCACATACCAGACTCGAGCCTGTACACCCCACATATCAGGAACTACCAGGGACACATACATTCCCCATGCATTCCTATGGGAGGGCAGGCCTATCTCACCACATGCACTCAAAGTGCGCACGCACTTTCCACTGGGACACAGTGAAAGTGCGCAGAGCCCAAAAATCACAATCACCAGGTCACCATTAAAAGCAAAAAGTTTAGGGGTGAACCTGCCAGAAGGGCCAAGTCCAACACAACCCCCTTCCAGCCAAAACGCAGGGTAGACCAATCACCACCGTGATGGACTTCCCTGCTTGGGGCGATAGAACACGGACGCGGGCCCGCAACTGCAGGGACACCCTCCTGTTCTACGCCACGGTGAACACATGGTATTCCTTCTAAAACCACTGTCTGGACCAACTGGGCTACCCCACTGGTACTCCCGAGCTGTCCGCGGCCAGGACCAGGCCCTGGGCCACCCAGGTGCCACTGGTCCTTGCCTATTCGCAGAGCAGGGGGTAGTAACCCCTGGCACATAGTAGCCATTCTCCACTCTTCCTGTCTGCAGGACAGGACTAGACTGCCACTGGTTCTCCAGCCTAGGGTCTACAACCTCAGGTGGACCAGGAGTCTCAGGGAAGGCTCTCCTCCCCCTACCTCTTCTTCTAGGGTTCCTCCACCTCCTGCGAGGGGTACACCTAGAACGCCATTCCAACCCAGGGTTTAATCCCTCAGGTGGCACCGGGGTCAGAGGTGGGCTCTCCCACCCTCTGCACCCCCTTCCAGAGTCCTGCTCCCTACCAACTGGGACGGTACCTCTGGAAGAAGAACCGGTCAGGACACTGGTTACAGTCGTCCTATCCTTCAGGTCAGGCTAATCCTGAACCTGGCCTCCCAACCTTTGGTCTAAAACCTTTGGTGGAATAGTTGCCTGGCACTCCAGGACTTCTGGGGATTCACACTCCATCCCCCTGAGGCTGACACATGACCCATGTGTCGTGTGACTGTCTGTCTGGTGCAGATCTCCCGTCCCCTGTCCACCTGACAGGGCGCGAAGATCCCCCAGAACAGAAGTGGTGTCACCATGGTCACTACACGGGATCCTAGCCCAACTGGGTAGTCCCTTACCCACTGGTTCTTCCACTGGGGAACTCATCCCCCAATCACTCCTCACTTCGGACTTCTGTGCCCTCCCAACTGGAGGGACACTGCCGGACACTGGAACCCCTGGAGCTCTAGTTACAGATGCTCCAGGTTCCCTAGACACTAGGAGATCCTGCTCAAATGGACTAACAGGACAGCCTAGGTCCCCAACCTGGTGTTCCCTAAAGAAACCATTCAAGTCCTGAGGCAGGGCTTCGTGCGTCTGGGGACCTTCGGTCGCCCACTTACTCCTGCTCCACTGAGCCAGGCAGTAAGCCCCTACACCCTCCTCGCTATCCTGGGACCTAGCTGGGCTACACTGAGCCTCTTCCACCACGCTGGGCTGGAAGATACCCGAACCACTACTTTTGGAATCACTCACTAATGACTCTAAAGAACCTCTGGCCCTTTCCCAGCGGTCTGCTTCATCTGCAAGCTCACATGCATCAGACCATCCACACCCTAACAGGTGTTGGCGCAACCCTGGTGAACAACAACAGAGCAGGTGCTCTTTGACAATCAGATCAAACAAGATGTCAAAATCATCTTTCGTGTGAACCTGTACCAAAGCCCACAGTGTATCACAACATTCATCCTCAAACTCCTCCCAAGACTGGTGAGACAGTTTCTTACTGTCCCTGAACTTCAACCTTAACTCCTCCTCTTGGGAAACAGGTACCAGACTGGGGGAACTGGGACTGGGATTTCCTCCACTGAAATCTATATAGCTGCCACCACTGGACTCAACCCGCCCTGGGGAGTCCAGAAAATTAAAACTGCGCGCAGGGGATAGTCTACCCTCCAGAGGTAATTTCTCTCTGGTGAAGGCCCTCTCAGCCTCCTCTATCCTTTCTTGCGCTAAGACCCTCTGAGTCTCTAGCTGTTGCTTTCTAACGCCCAGCTGTGCCATAGCCTGGGCATGCTCTAACCTGAGCTTTTCTAAAGCCAGCTGGTGCTCCCTTTCTCTCCTCCTACCTTCCCACTCCTCTGGGGACAGGAAAAGGGATGAGACACTGCCTCCTACACTAGACCCAGCAAGGGACTCCCTATCTATGGGGTCTTCACTATCTGCTGGCGTCCCTGTACTATCATTTTCTTCCTCCTCTTCAGACTCTTCAGGGCTCCCCTCAGACCCACCACCCTCATGGTGTGAGACCCGGGCCCTCTCCTCACTGTGCTCACGCTCCCAGTCATCCTTCTGTCATTGGATTAGGTTACCCCTAAGTTGGGACTGGGTGTCTGACTCATTCACTGCAATGTCTCCCTCTTCGCAAAACTCTCTCAGTTCATGCATAAACAGACCCCAGGCATTAAAAGCAGACTCCATCTTGGCAGGATGAACCTGCCAGAAGGGCCAAGGGGTGAACCTGCCAGAAGGGCCAAGTCCAACAAGATGATGCAAGGAAGTCGTGTAACACAGCCCTGGCAAAGTATCTGTCATTGAGTGGCATGCTTCTACCTTAAAGCAATAACATTTAGTAAAAGTATGTAAAGATGACCATGTGGTTGCACAGCAGAAGGTAACCATCGGAATACCTTTTCTGAGAGATGTGAAAGTCGATATGGTTTCTGATGGAGTGGGCAAAATTCCTGATTGGTCAGGTCATAGCAGATTTTAATCAAAGAGTAGTCCAACACAAAATGTCCTGCTTGTTTACAGCTTTTACCTTCTTGGCTTTGGTGAGGATTACAAATAACTGATTGTACACTCTGTCCTGCCAGGTGCAGCTGATGTAGTAAATAAAACGTTACTTACATTCAGTAAAGAAATACCTGTAAGAAACAAATATTAGGTATGGAATCCTCACCTTAGAAACGCCCCCAGGCATCAGACTGAATCTAGAGAATTTTTCTTCAGCATTACCCCTGCACGTCGGTAGATGCCATTGGTTGACTCCATGTTCGTCGTTGGCATTGTGATTGCTTGAATGACGTTGCGGTTTCTACTTAGATGCCGCCTCTGCTTGCTGATGTCAGTTCTTTCTTTTTCCGCGACAGCCAGCGCAGATCCGAAGAGAGCGGTACCTCGTGTCACTTTTTCACTCTCTTTTTGCAACTTTTTATCGACTTCTTTTCGAGTTGTCATGACTCCTGTTGCACAGGGATGTCATCTTGGCGGAGCGGCTTCAAGTCTTGTGGCGCCTGCCACAAGCTGATGTCGGTAATGGACCCCCATCTCATGTGCCTGTGGTGTCAGGAGTGCGACCACAACCCAAAGTGATACTCTGACTGAAGTGCCATGGCCCGTAGTATTTGCAGGAGAGGTCCCGAAAGCTTCTGGTGGCCCCGCAGTAGGCTCTGAGCTGCTTGAGGTCCCGGTCAAGAGGGAGATCGAGGGACCAGTCGACAGCCATCATCACCACTCCTGGTCGAAGTCTTCAGGTAAATTGGAGCACAAAAAGAAGGCGAAGAAGCATCATCGCTCTTTGCGCTCTCCCCGTCTGGCAGCCGACGCAACGCAGGTTGGGGATGGTAGTCGCTCGGCTCCGCCCTCCGAGCCTGTTGGGTCGGCTCCGAGACTCCCTCCCTTAACAGGAGCTGGAGCAACCTCTGCCCGACTTCATAGCATTTCTGAAGCCCTCCATTCCATCTTTGGGCAGCCCGACTTCAGTTGCACGTCTATGGGTCCTGCGGACTGGCCTGGGGGTTCTAGGTCTTCGATGCCGGCGACTTCTGCTTTGGTGCCACAGGGCCCCAGGGATCCAGGCCTGGATCCCGATCAGCACCGGTCGAACTTGCAACACCTACTCAGGCGCTGAATCCATTAACAACACCTCCACCCCCTCCAAAGCCGGCTGTGTCCCCAACCGACCTCGACCCCAGCCTCCACCTCAATGTGCACAAGGAGCTGGACCAGCGTCGACCGACATAGGGACCAGCTCCGACCGGTACTTTAGTACCCTTGTTCTCCCTGGTGTTCCATATCGCCCTGAGTGGCTACCAGAGGAGGGCAAGGAGGACTGGGAGGGGTCTGTGGACCCTCTGGCAGACCAGTTAGAAGAAACGGACTGGAGACAGGAGTTGGGTGAGGCCAGTAGTCTGGACACCTCCCCAGGTCTTGACATGCTATCTCACCCAACCGTGGCTACGGAAGAGGGTGCATCATATGCAGAGATGTTGTGTAGGGCGGCTGAGGCCTTAAACCTTGAGCTTCCTATGGTGGCGGTCAGGACTAACTTCTTGACCGCAGTGCTTCAACGGGCAGAGGCCTCATCAGAGCCCCTGCTGCCATTCAATGAGGCCCTCACAGACATCCTTTTGGGCACTTGGACCAAGCCTAACACACAAGTTACTTACCTTCGGTAACGATATATCTGTAAGAAACAGTAGTTAGTATTAGATTCTTTACCTTAGAATATCCCCAGGTGTCAGTCTGGATCCGGAAACTTTTGCGTAGCAGTACCCCTGCGCATCGCTAGGCGTCGTCTGCGGCTCCGCGTCCGTCATTGGCGTCGTTGGCGCCGGGATGAAGTCACCGGAGTACTTAGACGCCGCCCTCACGCGCTGATGTCCGTTCTTATACACAGCTTTTCCGCTCCAGAAACGCAGAGCCATGATAAAAATCAACACTGGTGCCATAAAACTAGGGCCCTGAAAGGGATGACCTTAACCCTAAATATCGGTTCGCAGAACGGGGAGGATGGGTGGGGCGGTAAGGAATATAATACTAACTACTGTTTCTTACAGATATATCGTTACCAAAGGTAAGTAACTTGTGCATCTGAAAGAAAAAGGTTAGTATTAGATTCCTTACCTGAGAATAGATACCCCAGCAATACCAACCCTGGTGGTGGGTCTGCGAACCAATAATCACACCAGAAAGTCCTGGAGAACGGAACGGCCGAAAAAGCCATCGCTCCGGACTTGGCTGTCCAGACAGTAGTGTCTTGCGAACGTGTGCAGCGAGGCCCACGTATCTGCCTGACAGATGTCCTGCAAGGGTACTCCCCGACCCAGGGCAGTAGTAGCCGCCGTGGCCCGAGTGGAATGGGCACACAGCCCCACAGGAGGCTCCTTTTTAGCCAGTGAATAACAAGCCTTGATGCACAAAACGACCCATCAAGAAATAGTCCATTTGTGCACAGCCCGTCCCTTCTTAGCACCCACGTAACCAACAAAGAGTTGGTCATCCACCCAGAACTGGCGTGTGCGATCCAAATAGTATGAGAGCACACGTTTTGGCTCCAGACGGTGGAGCCTCTCTTCCTCTTTCAAGGGATGAGGAGGCGGAAAGAAGGTGGGCAAGGTGATGGACTGCCCGATGTGGAAGGCTGTGACGACCTTGGGCAGGAAAGAGGGACGTGTTCGTAAGACAACTTTGTCCGGATGGATAGAAAGGAAAGGGGGTTTAGAAGAAAGAGCCTGGAGCTCACTCACTCTCCTGGCAGATATGATGGCACCAGGAATGCAGTCTTAAGAGTGAGAAGACGAAGAGGACAGTTATGAATTGGCTTGAAGGGAGCGCACATCAAATAAGTCAGAACAAGATTCAAGTCCCACTGAGGCATCACAAAAGGAACAGGGGGAAACATATGAGTGATGCCCTTCAAAAACCTATTTACAACTGGGGACTTGAAAAGAGAGATCTGATCAGGGAGCCTTAAGAAGGCAGAAATGGCAGAAAGGTAGCCCTTAAGAGTGCCCAGAGCAGAGACCTGCTGGGCAAGAGAAAGAAGAAAGAGGAGAACCTCAGAAAGGGGGGCAGAGAATAGATCTACAGCCTTTGCTGTGCACGATGCCACAAATTTGATCCACCTGTAGGCGTATACAGATTTTGTGGAGGGACGCCTGGCTTCCAGAATCACATCGCAGACTTCAGGAGGCAAGTCAAATGGCCTCAACTGTCACCGCTCAATCTCCACGAATGGAGGTGGAGTCTGGACAGGTTCGGGTGGAGGACCGTCCCCTGCTGCAGCGACAGGAGGTCCTCCTGAAGAGTCAGACGAATCGGGGGATCGACTGACATGCTGAGTAGCTCGGGATACCAGCCTGATCTTCTTCAGCACTCTAGGCAGAAGTGGTATAGGCGGAAAGGCGTTTCAATAGACCGCAGCTCCACTTGCGATGAAAAGCGTCTCCGAGCGAGTGCCGCCTTGGAAATTCCAACGCGCAGAACTGATAACATTGAGCGTTCTCTTCTGTGGCGAAAAGATCTAACCAAGGCTCTCCCCATTGCTGAAAGAGACCTTGCGCCACGTCCGAGTTCAGACGCCATTCGTGATCCATCATGCACCGACGACTGAGTTTGTCCGCCCTGGCGTTCAGGGAACCTGCCAGGTGTTGAACCACCAGGGTCACGCCCTGATGTTCCAGCCATTGCCAAAGACGCAGAGCCTCCTGGCATAGGGTCCACGACCCCACCCCGCCCTGTTTGTTGGAGTACCACATGGAGGTGGTGTTGTCCATGAACACCTGCACTACACTCCCCGGACAGAGGGGAGGAATGCTTTCAGTGCAAGTCGGATCGCCCGCAGCTCCAGAAGGTTGATGTGGAGCCGGGACTCCGCCGGAGACCAGAGGCTTCTGATCTCCGCCTCTCCCATGTGGCCCCCCAGCCCAGGAGGGACGCGTCCGTCACAACTACGTGCTCCGGTTGGGGAAGGGAAAGGGATCTGCCGCTGACCCAATAGCAGTCCATGAGCCACCACTGCAACTGTCTTGCAGTGCCCTCAGAGATCAAGACATGGTCGGACAAGTTGCCCTGATGCTGGGCCCACTGAAACTTCAGGTCCCACTGCAGAGCCCGCATCCGCCACCTGGTGTGATGCACCAGAAGGATGCAGGAGGCCATCAGCCCCAGAAGCCGCAGTGTCAACCTGAACGAGACTCGCGATAAAGGCTGAAAGATCGGAATCAGAGCCTGAATATCCCAAACCCGCTGTTCGGGAGGATAAACCCGAAACTGCGCCGAGTCTAGAACCGCTCCGATGAAGAGGAGCTTCTGAGAGGGGCACAGGTGTGACTTCGGCACATTGATGGGAACCCCAGCAGGTGCAGGAGGTCGGCCGTAGTCTGGAGGTGGCTGACGACTGTCTGGGGCGATCCCGCCTTCAACAACCAGTCATCGAGATAGGGGAAGATTGACACCTCTAATCTGTGCAGATGAGCTGCGACCACTGCCATCACTTTCTTGAACACCCGACAGGCCGAAGGGGAGCATGATAAACTAAAAGTGCTCGTTGCCTACCGTGAATCGCAGGTAACGCTGATGGGCCGGCAGGACAAAGATGTGAAAATAAGCATCCTGCAAGTCCAATGCTACCATCCAGTTTCCCGGGTCTAGGGCAGCTAAGACCTGAGCCAGAGTCAGCATCTTGAACTTCTCCTGCCGGAGGAAGCCGTTGACGTTCTGCAGGTCCAAGATAGGGCGTAGGCCCTCTTTGCCCTTCTTGGGAACCAGAAAGTAGTTAGAGTAACAACCACACCCTACTTCTGGCCCAGGAACGTGCTCAATGGCCCCCTTGGCCAAGAGGGCCGTAACTTCCTCTTGCAGACGTTGCAAGTGATCCCCCGACACGCGGTGGTATTGCGGTGGCATGGCTGGAGGGGTCGCCTCGAAGGTGAGGGAGTAGCCCCTTCAAACGATTTGCAGCACCCACCTGTCCGATGTGATGTCGTGCCAGTGGAGGAGGTGATTGAGAACCCTGCCCCCCACTGGCATTAAATGGACCTGAAAGCTCAGACTAGGAGATCTTTGAGGCGGATGCTGCGGGGGTGGATGTGGACTGGCCTCGCCGTTGTCCCCTGGCACCGCCACGGCGGTTACCACGTCCGCCACCATGCTGGATGTTAGTTTGCGGCCCATTTCTGGCAGGATGTGTGGGGGTGCCCCTTCCTTGGCCACGAAAGGAGCGAAAGGCAACAGATTTCTGGCGCGGGCCCGACAGGCCCAAGGACTTGGTCTTAGCCCTGGAGTCCTTAAAGATCTCAAGTGCACTGTCTGCCTTGTTGCCAAAGAGGCGACGGCCATCAAACGGCATGTCCATAAGGGTGTTCTGGACATCGGCCGAAAAATTGGCGGATCTCAGCCAGGCGTGGCGGCAAACTGCCACCATCGTTGCAATCGCCCTGCCTAGCCAGTCTGTGGTATCAAGCCCACAACTAATAAAAATACCGTGCCGCACCTCGCCCCTCCGCAGGGGCTTGGGCGAGTTTAACCCGGGCCTCCTCCGGGCATTGTGGCAGCATGTCTGCGACCGTGTCACATGGAGATTGGGTATAACTGCCCAAAGGACAAGCGGTGTTGACCGACCGCAACCCCAAACTAAGTGAGGAGAACATCTTTTTACCATATAGTTCATACCTTTTGGATTCCCAATCAGGGGGAGCTGTTGGGAATGCGGTCTGGGACTTGGAGGGCTGGATAACCAGGCTCTCGGGGTGGGATGGGTGGACAGGAAACAAGGGTCGCCTGGGGCCGGGCGGTGGCGTCTGGCCACGTTCCTATCTACAGGGGGACCTGTAGCGGGCTTGGACCAAGTGCCCAGCAGAACGTCAGTTAAGGCCTCATTATACGGCAGTAGAGGCTCCGAAGAGCTTGCCTGCGGTTTGAGGACCTCAGTGAGGAGGTTAGTCCTCACGGCCGCGACGGGGAGCTCAAGAGACAAGGCCTTGGCTGCTCTCGTCAACACCACACTGTAGGCAGCCCCCTCCTCCGTAGCCACGGTAGGAGGGGAAACAAATTCAGTGTCGGGCGAAGTGTCCAAACCACTGGCATCCCCTAGTTCACCTGCCCAGTCCTGAAAAGACTGGCACTCCTGTGCCAGAGGGTCCTCAGACCCCTCCCAATCTGCCTCGTCCTCCATCTCCTGGTACTCAGGTTCAAATGATGGGGCTGGATCATAGAAGTAAGGCACTTCTCTCGGCGTCGAATGCGGTGTTGATCGATGCCGTTCTTGCACCGGACAGGATCGAGGGGAGGTTCCGGGATGATGTCGTCCAGAGACGGTGTCGAGGACGACACCCTAGGAGTCGACGCCGGCGGAGGGGTCGTTAGGTCGACCAGCGGCGACCCGGATCCAGTGGATCCAGAGGGGCCCTGTGGCGTTGGGACCGAAGTCGCCGATGGCGCCGGGCCGGAGCACCCGGCCCGCTTGGGCTCCCAGTCGGGACCGCGGGGCCCGAAGTCGCCACGGAACCCAACAGAGGAGTGAGCGACCTCATGGCCGTGTGGAAGGCATAGATCTCCTCCGGCGTTGTGTTCTGCCCAGGGACCGGCGGGTATGGAGCAGGCCACGACGCCTGCGGCTCTGGTGGAGCTGCTTGGGTGGTGTCGCCTGAACCGCCGCCGCGTTGCGCGAGCGTCAGGGGAGTCAGAAGAGCGGTGTCGCTTCTTCGACTTCTTGTGCCTCTTATCTGAGGACTTGGAACCTGACGAGTGGTGGCGACTTGCCGAGCTGTGATGACTCCGGCCCCGCGACTGGTCCCTCGACCTCTTCTTGAATCAGGACCTCGAACGGCGCGGGGCCAACTGCCAGAGCTCAAGGTGCTTAAGGGACGGCTCCTGCCTGGCTTTCGACGTCAAGGCCCGGCAGTCGGGGCACGACTTGTCATCGTGGTCGGCCCCTAAGCAATCCAGGCACCGGTGATGGGGGTCGGTAACCGACATCAGTCGGTTGCAGTCGGCACAGGGTTTGAACCCGGGCATCCCTACCGGCACCGATGGAGTCGTTCGACTCGAAAAACAGATCAAAAAGGATCAAAAAAGTTTAGTCAAAAAATTACTAAAGTGTACCACTTTTTCCGAATCGGCGCTTGTTGGTGAGGAAAAAAGAAGAACTGACGACAGCGTGCGAGGGCGGCGTCTAAGTAGTCCGCCGACGTCATCCCGGCGCCAACGACGACGACGGACGCGGAGCCGCAGACGACGCCTAGCGATGTACAGGGGTACTGCTACGCAAAAGTTTCCGGATCCAGACTGACGCCTGGGGATATTCTAAGGTAAGGAATATGATACTAACCTGTTTCTTTAAGATACAGGGGCTACCGTGGATAGGATGATTGCCCGACGCCACCGCCCTGTCCCGTGCAACCCTATTATCCTCTCCCAACACCTCAACCCCGAGAGCTTGGTCGTCTAAGCCTCGACATCTAAGGGCGCATTCCCTACCGCATCACCTGATAGAGAATCCAAGAAGCTGGACCATCCTAAGAAGAAGATGTTTTCTTCCTCTAGCTTAGGACTGCCGTTGGTGAACACTGCATGTCTCTTGGGCTGCTATTCCCACTCTGTGTGGGATACAGTCACATAGGTGCTGCCACAGTGCCAGGAGGAGGACCGGCTGTGTTCTCCCATGCAGTTGCCGAAGGGAGAGACACAGCGAGGTTCACCATACGATGTGGGCTGGACACCGCCGACTCGCTGGGCAGCAAAATTTTAACGTCAGTAGCCCTACGGCGCTACGCCTTGCTGAGGTCCACCAGCTTTTCGGGTGATGTCCAAACTACAATTTATGACATGCCCGTTGATGGCCATCGCTTGTTTGGCAACAAAGTGAACAATTCGCTCTAAAGCTTTAAGGACTCCAGGGCTAAGGCCAGGTCCTTGGGCCTCGCTTCTACCTCTCGCCCTGCACAGTCTGCTTTTCGCCCCTTTCGTGGCTACGGAATGGGTGCCCTGCCAAGTTCCGTCCAGGGCCACAAGCCTGCGAAAGCTGTCCAGCCTCTGCGTGGCTGTGGGACCCACTGCTGTGGGTCTGGGGGCCAATGGGTGGGCCAGTCCACCAGTGCCCCCTCTGCAGTAGCCTCCGAGCCCTCCTTGTCCGACCATTCAGGCCCACCCTTTGCCAGTGGGCGGCAGGATTCACCATCACCTTCCCCACTGGCTCAACATCACGTCGGACAGGTGGGTTTCACAGATAGTCCGAAGAGGACACTCCCCCCCCTTCAAGACTACCCCTCCATCCATGCCACCTCAATTCCATAACATGTTGGAGGATCACTTGGCCCTTCTCTAACAGGAAGTTACAGCTCTCTTGACCAAGGTGTAGGAGAGTAGGGTCTGCAATCCTATGGTTACCCCAGATTTTTGCTTTTTGCTTCACTGGTTTACGACTTTCCCTGGCTGTGGGTCAGCTAATCAGATCCACAGCCTAGCTGTTCTCTCTCTAAATTGACACACATGTACTTTAGGTACATCTACCAATTGGTATGGGGTCACCTTATCAGTCCCTGTACAGTGTACCTTAGGTACCCAGGGCATAGGTGTACCCAGGGCCTACCAGGGGTTGAAGCATGTATTATGCCACCCGTGGCTGGCCATCTAAACAGACACAACTGGCTGATAACACAGCTGGGGCAAGGTGGTGTAATCACCCTTTGCTGTAGATATAGTATACCTATATCTAACCACAAAATGGACACATAGATTCCTATAAGTCACTCCTATGGCAGGCCTTATCAATCCTGAAGGCAGAGTGCTTGGAATTATGTGAGATGGTGCTCTAGCATGAGCTGAGCCTGTCTGCAGCTTGCGGAACCAAGTCCTTATAGCTGTTCCATGATAACGCTATACCATATACTCTTAAGTGCATTATAATCCTCGCGGTTATTGCTAACTTTGGTATAGCATTATCAAAACATGTCGTGTAAGGGGTCATACGCTTTGCAATACTACCCTCTCGCCAGTTCTGGCGACGGGGGTAGCATTTCACCCTCCTAGAGGGATAAGACATGTATGTAACTGTAACCCCGGTTAAAGTTAACCCGAGCCTAAGCATCACAAAATGGATGCTGCCACCACAGACACAAGTCTTACCTCCTGCTGCTGGGAGTCCTTCCAGCGCGGGAGGCCTGTACAAAGGGTTTCCTGCCTTGGGAGGTGCTAGCACCACCCCAGACAGGACTTTGTGTATTGAGGTAGGAAGGGGTGAAAGGAATGAGACATGCCTGGGGCACACAAAGAGTTCCTGGGCATACCCCGGTTCAAACCAGTTGCTGGGGCACTCCAGCCCCAGCTCTGGCGCGAAACCGGACAAAGGATAGGAGGTGTAACCACCCCCCTTCCTGGTCCCACCCATGGGAGGGAACTAGTCGTTAGTACAGCCCCCTTTAGCAGAAAAAGGTAGGAGCTGGTCCCATTCCAAATTAGATTATCCTGAACAACTTTACAAGAAGAAACTCTGGACTTCGACGTTCTGCTCCACAGAAGACTGAAGAAATCTCCCTTGTGGCCAAGGAGTGACCACCCTGCAACTGCAGGCACCATCAAGCGTCCTAGCGGTTCACTTTGTCATCCTTCCTGCCGGAACCAGACCTCAGAGCTTGACGAGACCCGGACTCCCAGACCTCTCCGACCTCTACCCACATCTGCAGCACAGCTGAGACACGTGGGTGCGACGAGACACGTGGGACCGGCCATCTTTGAAGAACTGAACTTCGCTTCCAGCACGACCTCTGAGGTACCCTCAAGTGAGTGCTTTGGGGATTGAGAAGCCCCAGCCCCGAGCAACTCTTGCACCGAAGACCAGCCCTCCAGCCTCCACGAGATCTGCGTGGGGCACTTCTGCCTGGTTGCTGCTCGACGTGTTGTCTGGTCACTTGCCGGCTGGCTTGTGGCCTCCTAGACGACTAACCTTGAAATCTACACCGCTGGTATGGTTGCTCCAGACTGGCCCTTGCTTCCTTCCAAAAGAGAAGTACCCCGGACCCTCCCGGTCTGCACCAGACGCCATCTTTACTCACCGTGTGGGTTGCCTTTGCCAAGGCCTGTTAACCCCGATCCTGGAACAGACACCGCCGACAGCGAGAGCCTGCCTGGGACAGCTCGTGCCTCCATCGTGGTCGTCGAAGACACCTCCTGGTCCACGTGGCTGCAGAGACAAGCGTCACCTCTTCCCCTGATGGCGACAACAGCATCTGGTTCCTTCCTGGTTCCACACCGGTCACTGGCTAGTGACTTTGAACACTGTCCCCTCTGCTTTCAGGTCTCCATCTTCATCGATCCACCCTTGGATCCTTCCGGACATCTCCCTCCTGGTCGCCTGTAGCATCTTTTCTTCCAGGCTCCACTGACTTCAACGCGGAAACCCGACGCACTTTCACACCTATGCACCCGCAGCCCGTGGGTGAGGTAACGAGAGCATTTCGGTGCTCATAGGTAGATTGACTCTTCTAGTGTACAGGTATCCTGTAGTTTTAGTCTCAACCAGTCGGAACTGTCCTTACTTACCTATTTCGTAATTTGTTCATGCCCATTGACTTTGCATTGAAACCCACGTGTGTGTTCTAACACTGCACACACGTCCCGTGGGCCTCCTGCTCCTTACCTAAGGTTAGGGTAGTGTAGCCCCAGTGATCCTACAGCCTCTGGGCATCCTCATTTCTCCTATCGTTCTACTTAACTCATTTACTTAGTATATGGTTTGTCGTGCCCCTAGGGCACCATTGTAATTGTGCGACTTACTGTATTTTTCTGAAGAGTATTGTTATGTGCTTAGCCCTCTGAGTTCATAAAGAGTTCAGAGGTGTTTGTTAGTAATAAATATATTGTTTATTTTCACAACAACCTGTGTGGTGTCCTTTTATCTGGTATTCAAAGGGTTATATGTGGTAAAACAGCTGGCTTCACATGCCAAAAGAGTTTAGCCTAATACTGCTCTGTCCTTGCTACCATTAGGATAGCTGGTCTATAAGGTTGATTTACAACCAATCGCCATAAGAGTTGTTTGGACTGATACAAGGTGATCACTAGAACTAGTGAGCATCATATATCAGGCCAACTTCTCACACAAGGGAGCCATCGAACGAATTCCTGCACCATAATTAGGTTGTTATTCCCACTACTTTCTAGTGCCCAAGAAGGACAAGGGCCTGCGTCCTATATTGGATCTCAAAAACGTCAACCGCTTCCTCCGGAAGCAGAAGTTTAAAATGTTGGCATTGGCTCAGATCCTGTCTGCCCTCGACCCTGGAGACTGGATGGTAGTGTTGGACTTGCAGGACGCTTATTTTCACATCTTCGTCCTGCTGGCCCAAGGGCATTACCTACGGTTCGCTGTAGGCCATGAGCACTTTCAGTTTACCGTGCCTACCTTTGGCCTTTCCAGCGCCCCTTGGTTGTTCACAAAGGTGATGGCAGTGGTCGCAGCTCATCTGCGCAGATCAGGGATATCAGTCTTCCCCTATCTTGACGACAGGCCTACCACCTCCAGCCTACGGCCAATCTCCTGCATTCGCTAGGGGTTCACCATCAATGTGTCGATCTCACACCTGATTCCCTCTAAGAATTTCCTTTTTATCGGAAGCAGTTCTGGACACAGCGCAGTTTTGGCCTATCCTTCCGAGCAGCGAGTGCGGGATATTAAGGCTATGATTCTGATCTTTCAGCCTCTATCTCTGATTTCGGTCAGGCTGGCCCTGAGGCTACTGGGCGTCATGGCCTCCTGCATTCTGCTCGTGGACTATGCCAAGTGCTATATGCGGGTTCTGCAGTGGGACCTGAAATTCCAGTGGGCACAGGGGAATCTTTCCGATTGAGTCCAGATCTCGGAGGCCACTGCACACCAACAGCAGATCCCTCTTCCTTCCCCAACCAGATTTCACAGTGGTGACAGACGCATCACTTCTGGGGTGGGGTGGCCACAAGGGAGAGGTGGAGATCAGAGGCCTCTGGTCTCCGGTGGAGTCCGGGCTCCACATCAACCTTCTGAAGCTCCGGGCGAATGGTCTTGCACTGAAGGCATTCCTTTCTTCTGTCAAAGGGAGAGTAGTGCAGGTGTTCATGGACAACCCCAACCCCATGTGGTACTGCAACAAAAAGGGCGGGGTGGGGAGAGGGTTGTGGACCCTATGTCAGGAGGCACTTCGTCTCTGGACTTACCTGGAACCTCAACCTGGCAGGCTCTCTGAACGCCAGTGAAGACAAACTCAACCGCCGGCACATGATGGATCATGAATGGCATGTTCACTTGGAGGTGGTGCAAGGTCTTTTTCATCAGTGGGGACAGACTTGGTTATATCTATTCGCCGCTGAAGAGAACAGGCAATGTCAGTAGTTCTGCTTGTTGGAATTTTCATGGCAGCAGTAGGTAGGCAACGCTGTTCGTCGCGAGTGGAGTTGGGGTCTTCTATATGCCTTTCCGCCTATACCATTTCTGCCCAGAGTGCTGAAAAAGATCAGGCGCGACTGGGCCCAAGTCAATCTTGTGGCCCCTGTAGGAGAGTAGGGTCTGCTTCCTATGGTCTCCACCACTTTTTGCTGTGATTTTCAGTTTTTTCGACTTTAGTGTGGCTGTGTGCCTGCTAATAAGACCCACAGCCCAGCTGTTCTCTCTCTAAATTAATACCATGTACTTTAGGTACATACCTGATTGGGTATTGGATCACCTTTGTGAGCCCCTGTATAATGTACCATAAGTACCCAGGGCATAGGTGCATCCAGGGCCTACCGGGGCTGCAGCATGTATTATGCCATGCCTTGCTGGCCATACAAACTGACACCACAGGCTGATCACTCAGCTTGGGTAAGGTGGTGTAATCACCCCTTACTTGCTGATGACACTTGCACGAAGCGAGGGAAACTGGTGATACGCTTTTGGAACCAAGTAGTGTGGCTGTGTGAATGATAATTACGATTTACATCGCCCATTGAATAATTATTTTAACTGCATATGGAACAGCGCGCACCAAACGATTTAGGTTTGGGAAGTGTGACATATTTTTACCTAACACTGCGCCGATTGATTTTATAATTTGCACTGTGTACAAATGTAAAATGTGATTTGAAATACTGATTCACTCACCCCCACATCACTCCTGCAGCCCCGGTCCACCGCAAGCGCTAGGCTTGTTTGAGTGGAGGGCACAGGGAGGCTCCTTCTTCCGGCTCCCAGGCCGAGGAGGACACCGATTGGCTGAGTGGATAGAGGTGGAGCTCACGAGCCCGTCCTCTACAAAAGCCCATTGTATTTTGTCAGTCTCCCTGATGACACTTGCACGAAGCGAGGGAAACTGGTGATACGCTTTTGGAACCAAGTAGTGTGGCTGTGTGAATGATAATTACGATTTACATCGCCCATTGAATAATTATTTTAACTGCATCTGGAACAGCGCGCACCAAACGATTTAGGTTTGGGAAGCGTGACATATTTTTACCTAACACTGCGCCGATTGATTTTATAATTTGCACTGTGTACATATGTAAAATGTGATTTGAAATACTGATTCACTCACCCCCACATCACTCCTGCAGCCCCGGTCCACCTCAAGCGCTAGGCTTGTTTGAGTGGAGGGCACAGGGAGGCTCCTTCTTCCGGCTCCCAGGCCGAGGAGGACACCGATTGGCTGAGTGGATAGAGGCGGAGCTCACGAGCCCGTCCTCTACAAAAGCCCATTGTATTTTGTCAGTCTCCCTGATGACACTTGCACGAAGCGAGGGAAACTGGTGATACGCTTTTGGAACCAAGTAGTGTGGCTGTGTGAATGATAATTACGATTTACATCGCCCATTGAATAATTATTTTAACTGCATCTGGAACAGCGCGCACCAAACGATTTAGGTTTGGGAAGCGTGACATATTTTTACCTAACACTGCGCCGATTGATTTTATAATTTGCACTGTGTACAAATGTAAAATGTGATTTGAAATACTGATTCACTCACCCCCACATCACTCCTGCAGCCCCGGTCCACCGCAAGCGCTAGGCTTGTTTGAGTGGAGGGCACAGGGAGGCTCCTTCTTCCGGCTCCCAGGCCGAGGAGGACACCGATTGGCTGAGTGGATAGAGGCGGAGCTCACGAGCCCGTCCTCTACAAAAGCCCATTGTATTTTGTCAGTCTCCCTGATGACACTTGCACGAAGCAAGGGAAACTGGTGATACGCTTTTGGAACCAAGTAGTGTGGCTGTGTGAATGATAATTACGATTTACATCGCCCATTGAATAATTATTTTAACTGCATCTGGAACAGCGCGCACCAAACGATTTAGGTTTGGGAAGCGTGACATATTTTTACCTAACACTGCGCCGATTGATTTTATAATTTGCACTGTGTACAAATGTAAAATGTGATTTTTAAAATACTGATTCACTCACCCCCACATCACTCCTGCAGCCCCGGTCCACGGCAAGCGCTAGGCTTGTTTGAGTGGAGGGCACAGGGAGGCTCCTTCTTCCGGCTCCCAGGCCGAGGAGGACACCGATTGGCTGAGTGGATAGAGGCGGAGCTCACGAGCCCGTCCTCTACAAAAGCCTGACGCCCTCTATGACGCGCAGCGAATACGCGCTGCGACCGCGCCATAGCCGCGCCAAAGACAAGCCTAAGACCAGCCCGTCTGGGCCCGTCCGGGACAGTACGGGGCATGGGGCACGGAATAATACTCCATCGGTGCGGCAACCTGCAGGTATGAGCTCTGCATATCTCAAGAGTCTGCGCCCAATTAAACACATTGACTGCAGTGTGCTACTGCCCTCACTCACTAGTAGTACCGCTTGCCATAACTGCAACCTGACTTTGACCAACTTCCAGCCCCATCCTGACCCCAAACCTGGTAAGCCAACACCTATCCTGCGAGCCAAACCTAAGACCCGCGACTTCTCCTTCTATAGCGTGAACTGCAGGTCCTTACCGCAGCACAAACTAGATATTTTTAATCTCTTACTCGATAACCAACCCAGCGCCCTTTTTCTCACAGAAACATGGCTGCATGAGAGCGCTGGTCCTGACATAGCAACCGCCCTCCCCCCTGACTACGCTATAGTCAGGAGAGACAGAGAAGGTCACATTGGAGGAGGAATTGCTATCATATTCAATCGAGAAATTACTTGCACAGTTGAACCCGTCCATATCCCTGACTGTGAAGCAGCCTCATTTAAAATCACCCTAAACCATAATTTTACGGCCTCTGGCATCCTAATCTACAGGCCCCCTGGATATGCCAACTCCTGGGCTGCTAATCTGGCGAACTACATCACTCCCTTCCACCTCGCCTCCAAAAACTTCTCTCTCCTGGGAGACCTTAATCTGCACTTTGACGACCCCTCAAATGCGGCTTGCACCAATTTACTCGACGATCTGGCAGCACTGAATTTAACATTACTAAACTCTGGACCCACTCACAAGGCGGGGCATCTGCTAGATCCCATTTTCACAAATATTCCTGAACTCAGCTGGAGCGATACCATCCCAATTTGTTGGTCAGACCACCATCTTATCCACTTCTGCCTGCAATTACCAACACCTCCAAAAACAAACGCTGCCTGGCCTATATCAACGATAAGAAATTGGAAACTCCTTGACATTGGGAAACTCAATGACACTCTAGCAAGGCATTCACCTAGCACAGGCACAGACATTGAAAGTATTGCTCTGGCCACACACTCCTGGCTAGAAAACGCCGTCGAAAAATGCCTTCCTCTTTCCCGAGTAAAAAGAAATACTCACCGCCCCCCAGCTCCTTGGTTTAATGAGTCCTTGAAAACCATTAAATCCAAATGCAAAACCCTCGAGAGAAAATGGCGCAAAGACTACGCCCACGACAAGAAAACTATCTATCACAAAGCTAGAAACGAATATCATTCAGCCTGCACCAAAGCCCGAGCCCTTTTTGTAGCCAAAACCATCAACACCGCGCCCAATAAAGCAAAAATGTTATTTTACACTGTAAAGGACCTTGCTGGGGAGAAAACAGTTGCATCGGCTTGCCCACTAAATAAAAAACAATGCCAAGATCTCGCTTCCTTTTTCAATGAGAAAATTGAAAACATCATCTCAGGTATCAGGAGCAATCTCCCCACCCCTGACTCCGCAGACGCAGTCCCTTCCTGGTCGAATGACATCAACATCATTGAGTCTTGGCCTTCCTTTACCTTGGAATCACTCATTTCCACCCTCAAATCAGTTAAGTCAGGCTCCCCACGGGACCCAGCACCGGTCTCCATTCTTAAAAAACTGGATGTTCCTTCCTTGACCATTATCGCAGAAACTATAAATTCTTCCCTTCAGCTCTCCACAGTGCCTGCAATGTGGAAACACGCTATGGTCAGTCCACTCCTAAAAAAACCCACTGCCAACCCGGAACTCCTTGCGAATTACCGGCCCATCTCACTTCTTCCCATATTTTCTAAACTACTGGAAAGGCACATTCACTCCGCCCTCACCATCTTCACCGAAGAGAATTGCCTTCTCCATCCATTGCAGTCGGGTTTCAGAGCCGGTTTCTCCACGGAAACAGCCCTGCTAGGTGTAACCGAAAACATCAGGAAACTCCTAGATGATGGTCAGACTGTCGCACTCATTCTATTGGACCTGAGTGCGGCTTTCGATACCATCTCCCATTCCACACTTCTGGCCAGACTGGGGAAAAACGGCATCAGGGGGGATGCGCTAAAATGGATTGAGTCCTTCTTGACACAGAGAACTTTTCAAATCACATCCCCAATAGCCTGCTCTGACACAGTTAGCGCCCCCCACGGAGTACCACAAGGCTCCATCCTGAGCCCTCTGTTCTTTAATCTCTATCTCCGGCCCCTGGCCGACATAGCGGATGAAGCTGGGCTCACCCTCATGACATATGCCGATGACTCTCAAATCATCTTCTCCCTTTCAGAGTCTAACCCATCGCTTCCATCCCGTCTTAAACAAGGTCTCCACAACATCTTCAGCTGGATGTCCACAAACCAGCTGAAATTGAACGGAAAAAAGACGGAAATCCTCCTCCTGGGGAAAAATAAAGACCTCTGGAACACAACTCACTGGCCACCCGAGCTTGGTTCCATCCCCACACCCACCACCCAAGTAAGAAATCTGGGGGTTACCATCGACAACACCTTGTCTATGAAGCAACAGGCGAACAAAGTGGTTGGCCTCTGCTTCACCATCTTGAAATGGTTAAAAAAGATCCTCTGGATGCTGCCCCTAGATACGCAAAAGACCGTAGTCAATGCACTTATTACATCTCGTCTTGACTACGGCAACATCCTATACTTGGGTTCAAACAAAGCTGTCATAAACCGCTTACAACTGGTCCAGAACTCAGCGGCTAGACTACTTTGTAACATCCCAAAAACCTCCAGTGTGTCTAGCCATCTGAAAGACCTACATTGGCTCAGGGTGGAGAGCCGCATCCGGTTCAAAGCCATGAGCTACATGTTCAGGATCAAATCCGGTACCGCCCCTAAATATTTACAAACCCTGGCAACCCCCTACATCCCGACAAGAGTGCTGCGTTCTCAACATTCCGCAAACTTCTCCACCCCAAAGTTCAGGCTAGCGAGAATGGGAGGAAGATCTTTTTCTGTCCTAGGGCCCACACTCTGGAACAAACTCCCTATTCACATCCGTAAAGAAGCCAGTTACGTCACCTTCAGGAAACATCTAAAGACCTGGCTCTTCCAGAAATAATCTACCAGTCACTTTTCCACCCTACCTCAATCGCTTCTTTTCCTGTCATCGGCACCGGGAAACCCTTGTTGGGTAGCTGCGCGCCATACAAATGCAAAAAATGAATAAATAAATTACTTAGATGTAGTAAACCTATATCTACCCATATATATAGACACATATGCACCTATAAGTCACTCCTATGGTAGACCTCGACAATACTGGAGGCAGAGTGCTTGGTTTTATGTGAGAGGGTGCCCTAGCATGAGCTGAGCCCCTCTGCAGCTTTAGGAACCATCTCCTTATAGCTGTTCTATGATATAGCCATGCCATTTACTCTTAAGTGCATTATTATCCTCGCGGTTAATGCTAACTTTGGTTTGGCTTTATCAAAACATGTCGTGTAAGGTGTCAAAAACTTTGGAATACTACCACCATGCTAATTCTGGCGGCAGGGATAGCATTCCACCCTTCTAGAGGGAAAAGACATGTATGTTACTGCTTTACTCGGTTAAAGTTAAACAGAGCCCCAGCATCACAAAATGGATGCTGTTGCCACAGACACAAGTCTGACCTCCTGCTGCTGGACGAAGCTCCCGCAGGGGAGGCCTGGACGATTGGTTTCTTGTCCAGGGAGCTGCCAGCACCTCCCCAGACATGCAAATGTGTATTGGGACAGGGAGTGTTGCATCAGCAGATGCTTTTTGAGACACTGCCTGGGGCACACAAGGTGCTCCATGCGTAGCCCGGTTCAAACCAGTTGCTGGGGCACTCCAGCCCCACACTGGCGTAAAACTGGACAAAGGGAAAGGGGTGTAACCACCCCCTTCCCAGGTCCACCCATAGGAGGGACCCAGCAGGTAATCCAGCCCCTTATAAGTATAGGAGCTGTGACCCCAGGACTTTAGATTATCTTGGAAAGAAACTTTGATACAGAACTCTTGGACCTTCGATTGTCTATTTTGACTTGAAGACTGAAGACATCTCCCTTGTGGTCAAGGAGTGACCACCCTGTGCAAACAGGCACCATCAGTAACTTGCAGGTCTGCTTTGTCGATGCTCCCGCCGGAACCCGAAGACTCAGCGACACAGGAACTGGACTTCCAGACTTCTCTGAAACCGACCCACATCCACAGCAAAGCTGAGACCCGTGGCGGACACGAGAGACGTGGGACCGAACACCCTGGACGTCCTGCATTTTGCCAACAGCTCTAAAACCAAGGTACCCTTGCAGTTGTGCATTGGGGTATGAGAAGCCCCATTTGCACTGAAACTCAGCCCTCCACACTCCACGAGTGCTGCGTGGGGCCCGCTCTTGCATTTCAGCTCAATGCGCCTTCCCAGTTGCTAGCCTGTTGGCTAGTGAGCCCCCTGAAGACAAACCTTTGAAACCAAACTGCTTTCCTGGTTTCTCCAGGCTTGCTCCAGCTTCCCTGCAAAGGAGAAGCTCCCCAGACCTTGCTGGTCTGACCCGAAGCCCATCTTCACTTCCTGCGTGGATTGCGTTTGCCAAGGCTTGTTGGGTCTAATCCGGATACCAACACCGCAGTCAACTAGATCCTTCGTGGGACAGCTCGAATCCAGCTCCCGGTCATCGTCGATGCCTCCTAGTCCTCGTGGCTGCAGAGACAAGCTTAACTTCTTCACCCGAGGACATCACCTGGTTCCTTCCTGGTTCCTTCCTGAGCACTGGCTAGTGACCCAGACTCTGTCCCCTCTGCTTTCAGGTTCTTCAGTTCCTCGATCCACCCTTGGACCCACCCGGAAACTCTTCCTCTGGCCGCCTGCAGCACTTCCTTGCAGATCTCCATTGAAAACATCGACGAAACCCAACACCTAAAGGCACCTATGCACCCGGCTTCCCTGGGTGAGGTAAAACGAGCACTCTGGTGCTCCCGTGGGTCTTGACTCTCGAAGTGTCCTAGTCTAAAGGGGTTTTGTCGTAGTCCATTCGGAAGTGCCCTTAAATAGTAACTTTGTAACTTCTTCGTTCTCCATTATAAGTCAATGGTAACGCGTCTCCTGTGGGCCTCCTATTGCCTAACCTTTGGTTGTTTAGTGTAGCCCCAGCGATTTCCTAGGCCCTAGGCCTACTCACTGTTTCTGTAGTGGTCCTTATACCACTTACTTAGTATATGGTTTGTGAGGCCCCTAGGGCATAACTGTATTTGTGCAACTTATCGTATGCTAATTGAGTAACTTGTGATGTACTTCGATCTCTGACCTCATAAAGAGTGCAGAGGGATTGTGTTAGAAATAAATACATATATATTTTATATATACCTTGTGTGGTGTCCTTTCATTTGGTATTCAAGACATTATAATTGGTAAAACAGCTTGCTTCACATGCTCTCTGAAGTCTTAGCCTAAGACTGCTGGTCCATGCTACCACTAGGATAGCTTGTCTACAAGGTTGACTTAACAACCACCATCAATAAGGGTCGATTAGACTGGTGCAAGGTACCCACTAGAATAGTGGACATCATATGCCAGGCTAACTTCTCACAGCCCCGGACTGGGCACGAAGAGCCTGGTATCCTGAGCTTCCGCACATGGCCATCGGTCCTTCAATCAGACTGCCCGCTCGGGAGGATCTTCTGTCGCAGCAGCAGGGAATGGTCCTCCACCTAAACCTGTCCAGACTCCACTTCCTTGCATGGAGATTGAGTGGCAATAGTTTACAGCTTTCAACCTTCCTCCCAAAGTTTGTAACATCTTCTTGGCAGCTAGGAGTCCCTCCACTAAAACAGTATACGCTTGTAGATTGAATAAGTGTGTGTCATGGTGCACAGCAAAGGCTGTGGATCCCCTTTCTGCCCCCCTATCAGAGGTTCTCCTCTTCATTCTGTCTTTGGCTCAGTAGGGTTCTGCTCAGGGCACTTAAAAAGGCTATCTTTCAGTCATTTCAGCCTTTCTTCGGCTTCCTGATCATCCTTCTCTTTTCAAGTCTCCTATTGTAAATCACTTCTTTAAAGGCATTACTCACCTGTTCCCTCCAATTCCTTTTGTAATGTCCCAGTGGAACTTGAACCTGGTTCTGACCTACCTTATGTGCGCTCCTTTCGAGCCGCTGCATTACTGTCCCCTCACACTTTGCACTCATAAATCTGCCATTTTGGTTGCCATCACCTCTGCTCGCAGGGTGAGTGAGCTTCAGGGTCTTTCTTCCAAACCTCCTTTCCCCGCTGTTCATCCGGACAAAGTTGTTCTTCACGCTAGGCCTACTTTCCTTCCCAAAGTGGTTACCTCTTTCCACATAGGACAGGCCATCACTTTGCCTACCTTCTTCCTGCCCCCGCATCCTTCTAAAGAGGAGGAGAGGCTCCATCTTCTCGATCCAAAATGTGCACTTTTTTTCTATCTGGAACGCACAAAGCAATTTCGGGTGGAGGACCAGCTCTTTGTTGGCTATGTAGGTGACAAGAAAGGTCAGGCCATGCAAAAGCGGACCATCTCTCGACGGGTCGTTCTTTGCATCAAAATCTGTTATTCCTTGGCAAAGAAGGACCCTTCAGTGGGACAGCGTGCCCATTCCACCAGACTGACGGCAGGAACTACTGCTTTTGGACATGGAGTCCCTCTGCATGACATCTGCCAGGCAACCAAGTGGGCTTCATTGCACACGTTCACCAAACATTACTGTCTGGACAGCCAAGTCCGGAGCGATGGCTTCTTTGGCCATTCGGTTCTCCTGGACTTTCTGGTGTGAACTTAGTTTGCAGACCCACCTCCGGGGTTGGTATTGCTGAGGTATCTATTCTAAGGTGAGGAATCCATAAATAATTGACTCTTTCAGATGAACATGTTACTTACCTTCGGTAACGATATATCTGTAAGAGACAAATATTAGTTATGGATTCTTCACCACCCCACCCATCCTACCTGTTCTGCGAACTGACTTCTAGAGTATGGGACTTCCTTTTAGGGCCCTAGTGTTTGTACACCAGTGGTCAGTGTCTTGCATGGCTCTGCGCTATGTAATTCCGGTGATCACGACGCCAACGACGAACGCGGAGTCGACCAACACCACCTACCTACGTGCAGGGGTACTGCTGAAGAAAAATCCTCTGGATCCAGGGGGTAATTCTAAGGTGAGGAATCCATAACTAATATTTGTCTCTGACAGATATATTGTTACCGAAGGTAAGTAACTTGTTTGTCTCTTTCAGATACAATGTGTGTCTGGAATCCAGTTAATGAGGCAACTTCTCTTTGAGGGCATGAGGAGGAAGGTAGAGTCATTGATTGGTCAATATGAAAGGAAGGAAACACTTTTGTTAAGGAAGTGATTGGGAAAAAAGATGTGGACACCCTGCCGGGAAAGCAGTCCCATCCTGTGCGGGAGAAGAGAGGTCCAATTGATAAGCATACCAAATTCTCCTTCCCCTGTCTGAGGCAATCAGGATCATGTGTGCTGGACCCTGCTTCACATTCTGCATGATTTCAACAGTAGTGGAATCAGTGGGAATGTGAAAAGCAGGTCCGGTGACCAGTTGAATCCAAACACATCTCCAGGGAACGAATCAGTAGGTATATCCATGCAGAGTGGTCCAGAGGAAACAGGGTCCAGAGGGCACAGGAACAATCCAAAGTGATGCATCAGGATGTTATGTTATGTTATTCACAATTTGTATAGCGCACGGGCACCCAGAGGTTTCATGGCGCTAAAGAAGAGGAAAGATGGTGAGCAGTGGCCTAACCGTGTACTTGTTTGAATAACCAGGTCTTCAGTGCACCCCTGAATTGCATTAAATTGGTGCAGCTCCGAAGTGAGAGGGGAAGCGAGTTCCAGATCTTTGGGGCCAAATAAGCAAATCGGCAGCCGCCGAGGCTTGTCTTTTTAAAAAGTGGCAGGGTGAGGAGAGACAGGTGGGCAGAGCGGAGATTGCGAGTCGGTTCGTATTTGTTTATGAGATGGTTTATAAATATGGGCTTTTTCCATGAAGAGCCTTGAAGGTCAGGCAGCTCACTTTGAAGGTTACCCGTCGGGCTATAGGTAACCAATGAAGGGTGGCTAACAGTGGTTTCGCCGAGCTCCTGCCGTTGCATTTGAATATTAGTATGGCCGCTTGATTTTGCACAATCTGCAACCGATTGGAAAGAGCCAAGGGGATACCTAGATAGATGGAGTTGGAAAAATCAAGGCGGGAGAGGACCAAGGCAATTACCACCTGGATAAGGGCGGAGTGCGTGAGCAGATGAGCAATTTTCTTGATCTTACGTAACTGGAAGAAGCACGAGGAGGTCACAGTTCCCACCTGACCTTTTAATGACAAATCAGTGTTAAGGGTGATCCTGAGACTTTTTACCGATGGAGAGGGAAACGGTGGGGATCCCATTGAGGGAGGCCAAAAATGAGGGCCCCAGCTGTTTGCACTTTTGCCCGGGAGTACCAGCTCGGTCTTTCCGGGGTTGAGTTTTAGATGGTTTGCCTCCATCCACCCTTGGATGTGCAACATAGTGGCCTGAAATTCTTCAACAGAGTCTGAGGAGTTTAGTGGGAATATAAGCTGCAGATCGTCCGCATAGTTGTATATAGTAACCTTCCTGTTTTTTAACGAATGCAGCAGCGGTGTGAGGTATAGATTGAACAGGAGGGGGGACAACGATGAACCCTGCGGGACGCCGCAGGTGGTGGGGAGTTTGGGCGCCGTAAAGTTCTCGAGTTTAACAGCCTGGAAACGGTCATTCAGAAAAGACTTAATCCAACCAAGAGCCGTGCCTCGCAGGCCGGCCTGTTTGACACGGTGTAATAGGATGGTATGATCCACCATGTCGAACGCTGCCGACAAGTCCAGGAGCACCAAGGCCTGATGTATGCCCTTGTCGGCATTGGACCTCATAGTGTCCAGGACCGCTAGGATCACCGACTCGCTAGAGTCTTGCTGGCAGAAGCCGGCTTGATTGGGTTCTAGGAAGTCGGATGTCTCTATGAAACTTGAGTTACAGCTAGCCACATGGGCTTCTAAGATCTTTGCACCAAAAAGGAGAAGCGATATGGGTCGGTAGTTTGAAAGGTTGGAAGGGTCGGCGCCGGGTTTTTTAATTAATGGGACCAACGTGGCGTTTTTGAACGAATTAGGGACTATTCCCTGAGATAGAGACTCGTTCAAGAGGGGGATTATTCCTTGAGGTATTGTCGAATAAACTTCTTTTAGTATGTGTGGGGGCAGGGGTCGTTAGGAGATCCGGACGTAACTCGGTTCATTAATTCTGCTAGTCTCAGTTGTTCTATAGGAGGAATAGCATCGAGTTCGTTAAGATTTCTGCTGCTATCTACTCTTTCCGCAGGAATCGAGCTGGGCTGGATACTGTTTTTTATATTGACAATTTTATCTTTAAAAAAGTCATTGAGTTGATTACATAACGTTTGCGTGGGGGCTTGAGAGGGGGAAGTTCTGGCATCATTACATAGGTCGTTTACGACCCTGAAGATTTCTCTGGTTTTATTTTGGGCGTTTGAGATTTTTTCGGAGAAAAAGACTGCTTTAGCAGATAAGATGGCATTTTTGTACTTCCTACGGGCAGCTATGTATAATGATCTGTCTTCATCAGAGTACCCATGTCTCCATTTTCTCTCTAATTGGCGCAATTCTAATTTTTGGTTTTTGAGATCTACGGTGAACCATCTATGTGCATCCATGCGGCGAGCACGTGAGATCTTGGTTAAGGGGACGTGCTCGTTGCTGGCAGCCAAGAGCCAATTAGTAAGATCTTTGTCCATGAGATTAATGTCTGGGGAAGAAGCTGGGAGAGAATTGGTCAGCGTAGACATGAAATCTTGTTTGTTTAGTGAGCTCCATTTCCTTTCTAGTCCCCCTGCGGAGGCGGGGGCCTTTAGATGGCTGTGAGAGGTAATGAAGAATTGAAGTTGATGGTGATCCGACCATATGCAGGTCTTATCGTCGGAATGGATAATGGCACATTACGAGACCATATTTGGTCTAGAATAGGTCCCTTTTCATGGGTAGGGGTCAGAACTGATTGAGAAAAGTTCATGTGGGAAAGAAACTCAAAGAGTTCTGATGGAAAGGACTCAACCTCTGCAGGGTCAGCCAATAGAGTTCAGAATTCCGGATTAATCATTTTGAAAATAGGAATTACCTTCCATGATGAGGAAGATCCCAGCGTTTGTGAACGGCATCAGGCCCCCCAATGATTCTTAGAAGGGGATGTTTCTACTCTTTTTGTGGGAAGGTCTCTTGTGAGCATGTTGAAAGAAAGAAGATCTAACTGATGGGGAAGAGGCTCTCTTTGCCATATCCCTACAGACCTTTGCCAATAATACGTGGGTCTTACATTCTCTCATGGCCTATGGGTGCATTAATAAATGGGAGGTGCAAGCTAAGAGTTTATGTTCTGATCCCAAACAACACTTGAAGATATCATGTGGATCTTACAAAGACATATTCCTATTTAATCTGTAATAGGATATGAATCCAGAAATCTCAGGAGAAAGCATTTGGCCATGTTGCAGTTGAACGCTCAGTAATTTTAAGAATGAAATACCAATAAGATCTCTGGGTCCACATTGGTGGAATACAGAAAAAACAGGAACTCAAGCCAGCTTGCTGTTTGTCATCTTATGTACTCAGATATTATCACATTCTAGGTTGGCAGAGTCGCAGCTTAGGCTGCATGGCACCACACAGAGGTTCTGGAGAGCTATTTTGGAGGGGAAAGTATCCAGATTCCGTCTGGCACCTGGAGACTATTCAGAAGGTGGGGAACCTGCAGGAAGATATACTATCCAACTGAATGAAAAAGACCAGGCCACTTTTTATTGCTCTAAGGATAATAATTTTTCCTGCTCCCCTCCCCCCACACACACATACACAGCATTTGGTGCCTTGCCAACATTTATTGGGGGTGACTCCAGATTTTGGAAACATTCATACCATTGCATCAAATGGTGCAAAACGTATTAAAGAATTAAAAATCAAATTTTTGGGAAAGAGCAACTTAACCTCTTAACCTCTTAACCATACATACAGCATTGTTACTGCAAAATCGGTTATTTCTGCACTCACACAAAGGATGAGGGTAGCATACAATTTAGGTTAAACTAAAACTGTCCACCATGTAGTATTAGACAATTATATACACCCCCATGTTGGTGTTTCTGTTTTACATGTCTATATTTCCTAAAATAACTAGTAGAGTTTCATCAGGGAACTCTTGTTGTAGTACATTTCACAGAGCCATTAAAGATTGTTCATTATGCTTACCAAGAAAGTATGGAAACAATTCAAGGTTTTAGGATATACAATAATAACTAAAGATCATCATACCTGAAGTTGTTTCAAATGCTGTTGTCTCTGTCAAGAAAATGAAACGGCATCAATTTCCAGAGCACGGATTTGCACCTCACGAAGAGAGTAAGTAATGGGTGAATGCAAGGCTGTAAAAAACTGTGTCGCGTGACATAACAGAAGAGTTAGGGCATGAACACACTGGATTAAATACATGTTGTTGTGTTTGCCTGCGAAGTGCTGCGAAGAAATAATGGCATATAGAGAAGAATGGCTTATGAGGTGCTACTCAGTATTTAGGGAAACAAAAAGCAGAATTTTGCGGGATACCCCCTCAGATTTTTGCATTGTCTGTTTCTTTTGGTCACAGAACTCAGTACATGTTATCCCTGCTAATCAGTGGTAAAGTGCTTGTGCTACCTTTTTAAACATGATGAAATTGGTAAACATCTGATTGGCACATTTCACTTACCTATAAGACACATTGTACCAAGAGTCTATAAGTTAAATGTCACTAGTGGGCTGCAGTACAAATTGCGCCACCCATTGCAGAAACACTACAAACCTGACCCAAGGCCTACAAATGTAGACTGGGAGAGAGGTTTTTAAACTGCCAAATCACCCTGTCAAAATAAACCCTGGTTACAGGCTTAACATCTTCCATTTAAATACTAGCAGGTCACCCCTAATGTAGTCCTTAGTGCCTATCAAGGCAGGGTTAACCCTGGGCGTAGTGGGGCGTAGTGGGACTCCGCGGAGCTACGCGGAGAGGGCGAGAAGCTACGCCCACTCCCGCACTCCGCGTAGCCCCACTACGCACCTCCCTCCCGCTCTCCCCTACATACTTTATTTAAGCATTTACACGGATTAAAACAACTTAAAAGCACTTACCTTGTCCGGGGCTCGTCCGGGTCTTCATCTTTGAATAGCGTCCTTTGCCTGGATACCAATGCGCATGCGCGGGCGGCCGCACATGCGCATTTCTCCCGAGAAATGCGCATGCGCGGCCGCCCGCGCATGCGCATTGGTATCCAGGCAAAGGACGCTATTCAAAGATGAAGACCCGGACGAGCCCCGGACAAGGTAAGTGCTTTTAAGTTGTTTTTATCCGTGCAAATGCTTAAATAAAGTATCTAGTGGAGGGCGGGAGGGAGGCGGGTGGCGGCCGACTCGGCTACGCTCACGGAGTGGGCGTAGTGTTGCCGGCTACGCTGTCTACGCAAAATGCGTAGAAGGCAACACTACGCCTACTCCGTGGGCGTAGCCGATTCGGACGCCCACCCTTAGGCAGGGTGCATGGTATGTAAATGTGGGACACGTAAATGTTTCTTGTTCTTCTTGTCCTTACAGTGATTAGTCCCTCAAAGTTTTTCACATTGTAGCTGGGTTGGCTGCTCCATAGGAAAGCAATATTACATAATACAACTTTATCTCATATTTTTCTAGATATCGTGGAAAAGTACCTTTTAAAAAGTTACTTTCGCCCTGCCTGTAGTCCCTGGAAACTAAATCAATATTTTACTCTCCCGCCAGTGATGAACAAGTTAGTTACCTTCGGTAGCGATATATCTGTAAGAAACATAGGTTAGTTATAGGTGACTCACCTTAGAATTACCCCAGGCATCAGACTGGATCCGGAAAGTTTTTCGTCAGCAGTACCCCATTGCGTCGGAAGGTAGCGCCGGTTGACTCCGTGTTTGTCGTTGGCATCGTGGTTGCTGGGATGACGTTGCATTAGCTACATAGACGCCGCCCTCGCGCGCTGAAGTCAGTTCTGTACACGACTTTCCAAGCTAGCTGCAAAGAGCCATGGAAGACACTGAGCACTGGTGCACACAACTATGGCCCTGAAAGGAAGTCCTTAACCCTAGAAGTCAGTTTGCAGAACAGGGAGGATGGGTGGGCAGTAAGGAATCTATAACTAACCTATGGTTCGTACAGCTATATCGTTACCGAAGGTAAGTAACTTGTTTATCTGAAAGAAACAGTTGGTTATAGATTCCTTACCTTAGAGTAGATGCCCCAGCAATACCAACTCCGGAGGTGGGTCTGCAAACTAAGTTAACACCAAGAAGTCCTGGAGAACAGAATGGCCAAAGAAGCTGTCTCTCCGGACTTGACAGTCCAAGCAGTAGTGTCTAGTGAATGTGTGCAGCGATACCCACGTAGTTGCCTGATAGATGTCATGAAGAGGGACTCCATGACCAAAAGCAGTAGTGGCTGCCGTCGCCCTGGTGTAATGGGCGTGCAGTCCCACTGGAGGTTCCTTCTTTGACAAGAAATAACAAGCTATAATGCACAAAACGACCCATCTAGAAATGGTCCAATTGTCCACTGACCGACCTTTGTACGCACCCATTTAGCCAACAAAGAGCTGGTCATCCACCCGGAATTGTTTTGTGTAATCCATTTAAAAGGAAAGCGCACGCTTTGGACCAAGATGGTGGAGCCTCTCTTCTTCTTTGGAAGGATCTGTAGACGGAAAGAAGGTAGGCAAAGTCATAGTCTGTCCAATATGGAAAGCAGTAACCACTTTGTGAAGGAAGGAAGGACGAGTCGAAGGACAACCTTGTCCGAATGAATAGTCAGAAAAGGAGACTTAGAAGAAAGTGCTTGGAGCTCACTCACCCTGCGCACAGAGGTGATGGCCACCAGAAAGTCAATTTTTTGGTTAGAAGCCTGAGAGAACAGCTATGTAGTTGCTCAAGGGGAGCGCACATAAGATAAGTAAGAACCAAGTTCAAGTCCCATTGGGGCATTACGAAGGGAACAGGAAGAAAAAGATGAGTAATGCCTTTAAGGAAGCGATTTACAACAGGGGACTTGAAAAGAGAAGGCTGATCAGGAAGCCTAAGAAAGGCTGAAATGGCTGAGAGATAGCCCTTTAGAGTTCCCAGAGCAGAGCCCTGCTGGGCCAAGGAAACGAGGAACAAGAGAACCTCAGAAAGAGAGGCAGAAAGGAGATCCACAGCCTTTGCTGCGCACCATGCCACAAATGTGTTCCATCTGCAGGTGCATACCGTCTTAGTGGAGGAATGCCTGGCTGCCAAGAGGACATCACAGACTTCACGAGGCAGGTCAAACAACGTCAACTGCCGCCGCTCAATCCCCACGCAAGAAGGTGGAGGCTGGACAGGTACTGGTAGAGGACCGTTCCCTGCTGCTGCAACAGAAGATCCTCCCGAAGAGGAAGACGCGTCGGAGGCTCAAAGGCCATGTGTAGCAGCTCGGGATACCAGACTCTTCATGCCCAATCTGTAACTATAAGAATGACTTGGGTCAGGTCGCACTTGACCTTCTTCAGCACTTTGGGCAGAAGTGTTATAGGTGGAAAGGTTCATAGAAGACCGCAACTCCACTCGTGACAAAAAGCGTTACCTAGTGAGTACCGCCCTGGAAATTCCAACGTGCAGAATTGCTGACATTGAGCGTTCTCTTCAGTGGTGAATAGATCTAACCAAGGCTCTCCCCACTGCTGAAAGAGACCTTGTACCACCTCCGAGTGAAGATGCCATTTGTGATCCATCATGCACCTGTAGCGTAGTTTGTCCGCCCTGGCGTTCAGAGAACCTGCCAGGTGTTGAACCACCAGGGATATGCCCTGATGTTCCAGCCATGTCCTGAGGCGCACAGCCTCATGACATAGGGTCCACGACCCCACCCACCCTGTTTGTTGTAGTACCACATGGCGATGGTGTGGTCCCTGGACAGAGGGAAGGAATGCTTTCAGTGCAAGACGAATCGCCCGAAGCTCCAGAAGGTTGATGTGGAGCCCGGACTCCGCCGGAGACCAGAGGCCTCTGATCTCCGCCTCTGCCACGTGGCCGCCCCATCCCAGAAGTGATGCATCGGTCACCACTGTAAAATCTGGTTGGGGAAGGGATCTGCCGGCGACCTAATCCTGGTTCGTTAGCCACGACTACAATTGGTGTGCAGTGCCCTCTGAGATCTGTACGCAACCTGACAGGGTCCCGTGATGATGTGCCCACTGGAACTTCAGGTCCCACTGCAGAGCCCGCATATGACATCTGGCATGGTCCACCAGCAGGATGCAGGAGGCCATCTGGCCCAGTAACCTGTGGGTCATCCTCACAAAAACCCGGGATAGAGGCTGAAAGATTGGAATCATAGCTCGAATATCCCAGACTCGCTGTTTGGGAGGATAGGCCCAAAACTGCATTGTGTCCAGTACCGCTCTGATGAAGAGGAGCTTCTGAGAGGGAGTCAGGTGTGACTTCGGCATGTTGATGGAGAATCCCAGCAAATGCAGAAGGTCGGCCTGTGTTTGGAAGTGGGAGAAGACAGCCTGGGGTGAGCAGCCTTCAACAGCCAGTCGTCGAGATAGGGGAAGACTGGAACTCCTGATCTGCGCAGATGAGCTGTGACAACCGCCATCACATTCGTGAACACCCGAGGGGTGCTTGTAAGGCCAAAGGGAGCATGGGAAACTGAAAGTGCTCGTGGCCTACCGTGAACCGCAGGTAACGCGGGGGGCAGCAGGACGGGGATGTGAAAATAAGCATTCTGCAAGTACAACGTTCCCATCCAGTCTCCAGGGTTAAGGGCAGACAGGACCTGAGCTAGCGTCAACATTTTGAACTTCTCTTTCCGGAGGAAGCGGTTGACATTTCTGAGATCCAAGATAGGACGCAGGCCTTTGTCCTTCTTGGGCACCAGAAAGTAGTGGGAATAGCAACCATGACCAACTTCTGGGACAGGAACTCCATCGATGGCTCCCTTGGCCAAGAATGCAGATACAACGTGTTGGAGAAGGGCCAGATGATCCTCCGACATGCGGTGGTACTGAGGTGGCATGGCAGGAGGGGTGGCCTCAAAGGGGAGGGAGTAGCCTCTTCGGACTATTTGCAAACCCCATCTGCCCAACGTGATGGTGCGCCAGTGGGGGAGGTTATGGTGAGTCCTGCCGCCCATTGGCATACAGTGGCCCTGAAAGGTTGGACTAAGAAGGTTTGGAGGCTGCTGCATAGGGGGCTGTGGTGGACTGGCCCGCCCGCTGGCTTCCAGAACCACAAGCAGTAGTTCCTACGAAAGTAGCGGAAGGCAGACTGCGCAGGGCGGGTGGCGGAGAGGCTCAAGGACCTGGCCGTAGCCCGAGAGTCCTTAAAGAGCTCCAGTTCACTGTCTGCCTTGTTGCTGAACAGGCGACTGCCATCAAAGGGCATGTCAATAAGTGTAGATTGGACATCCCCTGATAAACCAGTCAACCTCAACCAGGTATAGCGCCGAAGGGCTACTAATGTGGAAATCCTTCTGTCTAGTGAGTCGGCGGTATCCAGCCCCAGCAGATGCTAAACTTCGATGCGTCTCTCCCTTCAGCAACCGCACGGGAGAGTGTGGCCCGGGCCTCCTCCAGGCACTGGGACAGCTCTTGCACTACCGTATCCCACACAGAGTGGATATAACAGCCCAACAGACTTGCAGTGTTTACTGACCGCAGTCCCCAAGCTGGAGGAAAAAAACATCTTCTTCCCAATATGGTCCAACTTCTTGGATTCCCTATCAGCTGGTGCATTAGGGAATGCACCTTTGGAGGTAGAGGCTTGGACCACCAAGCTCTCAGGGGTGAGGTGTTGGGAGAGGAAAGTGGGGTCGCCCGGAGTCGGCGATGGCGTCAGGCAATCATTCTACCCACAGAAGCCCCTGTGTTGGGTCTGGAACAGGTGCCCAAAAGGATGTAGGTGAGGGCTTCATTAAACGGGAGCAGGAGATCCGAAGAGCCTGTTGCCAGTTGAAGCACCTCTGTCAGGAGGTTAGTCCTGACTGCCACCTAGGTACCTTGAGGCTGAGAGCCTTTGCAACCCTAGGCAACACCACGGCGTAAGACGCTCCCTCCTCTATAGCCACAGTAGGAGGAGACAACATGCCAAGGTCTGGTGGGGTATCCAAACCACTGGCTTCCCCCAGTTCCTCTCTCCAGTTCGGTTCATAGCCCAACTGGTCAGTCAGAGGATCTCCAGACCCCTTTGAGTCCTCCTCTCCCTCCTCTGGCTGACAATCTGGTCTAAAAGAGTCAGGGTAGAACAAGGGCACAAAGGTACCTGTCGGTGCCAGATCCGGCATCAGTCAACGCCGGTCCAGATCCCTGTTTACATCAGGATGAAGGCCGGGGTCGACTCGGGATGAGGACACAGCTGGCGTCAGCTGCAGACGTGGTTCCGGTGAAGTTGTCTCCAAGGTAGGTGTAACAAGGTAGACCGGCCTGATCCTAATGCAGGCCTGGATCCAAGGGTACCTTGCGGTGCGGGGGCTGGAGTCGCTGGCATTGAAGGCCGGCGGAGTCAGGCTCCCCTAAGATGGTATACATTGCTTTGTAAAATTGGCAAAGCTGGGGTTGCTCCGGGTCCCCGTAAGGGAGGGAAGCCCAGAGCCGACCCTTAGGGCTCCACACGCAGAGACGGAGAGGTGCACCACTCGCATCAATCGTCGCATCGGCCGACGGATGGGGAGAAGTCGAAGAGCAACAATGCTTCTTCGACTTCTTCTTGTGTTTTGACTTACCTGACCCCATGTGCAAAGACCTGGAAGAAGAGTGATGATGACTCTACAACCGGTCGGTCGACCTCCTACGCGACCGGGACATGGAACAGAGCGGAGCCAACTGCCAGGCCTCGAGAAGCTTTCAGGAACGCTCCCACAAAAAATTCGGATTCATGGTCTAGCAGTCAAAGCACGACTTGGGGTCGTAGTAGCGCTCTAGGCAAAACAGGAACACGTGGTGCGGATCCGTCAACAACACCAGTCGGCTACAGGAACCACAAGGCCTTCCTGGCGTGAACCAGGAGTCGAAGACTCAAAACGGTGTCGACTAAAGTCGGCAAAAAGTCAGTCAAAAAGTGACTGGAGGCACCGTTTATGAGAAGTTGGCCTGGTATATGATGTTCACTATTCTAGTGAGCACCTTGCACCAGTCCAAACAACCCTTATGGTGATGGTTGTAAAGTCAACCTTATAGACCAGCTATCCTAGTGGTAGCATGGACAAAGCAGTCTTAGGCTAAACTCAAGAGGGCATGTGAAGCCAGATGTTTTACCATATGTAACCCCTTTAATACCAAGTGAAAGGACACCACACAGGTTACATATAAAATATATGTATTTATTACTAAACATAATCCTCTGAACTCTTTATGAGGTCAGAGGCACAAGCACATGACAAGTTCCTCAAATATCATAAGTTAAGTTGCACAAAATAGAGTGGTGCCCAAGGGGCACGTAAAACCATATACTAAAATAGTGGTATAAGAACCACGTCACAAACAAAGGATAGGCCTAGGGCCTAGGGAATCACTGGGGCTACACTGAACTACCAAAGGATAGAAAGTAGGAGGCCTACGGGAAGCGTGTGCAGTGTCTAGACACACACGTGGGTTCTCATAGAGTTAGTATGGGAACGAAAGAATTAGAAAGTAGTTCTTTTAGGGCACTTCCGACTGGACTAGGAACAAACTACGTGAAACTAGGACACTAGGATAGTCAATCTTCACAGCAGCACCAAAGTACTTTCGTTACCTCACCCACAGGAAGCGGGTGCATAGGTCCCAAAGTGTGTTGGGTTTCGTCGTTGATTCCTATGGAGCCTTGGAGAAAGATGCTGCGGGCGACTGGGAGAGATGTGTCCGGGTGGATCCAAGGGCGGATCGAGGATGAACAGTACCTGAAAGCAGAGGGGACAGAGTCTGGGTCACTAGCCAGTGACCAGGAAGGAAACAGGGAGGAACCAGGCGATGTCAGGATGCAATCAGGTGATGTCGTGAAGTTCGTCTCTGCAGCCACGTGGACCAGGAGGTGTCGACGATGAATAGGAGCTGGGCACGGATTGTCCCACAAAGGATCTCACTGTCTGCGGTGTCGGCTTCCGGATTGGAGTCAACAAGCCTTGGCAAAGGCAACCCAGACAGGAATCAAAGATGGCTTCTGGTTCAGGCCAGCAAGATCTGATGAGCTTCTCCTTTTCAGGGAAGCAGAGGCCAGTCTGGAGCAACCAGACCAGCAGTGCAAATTGAAAGGTTCGTCGTCACAGAGGCCACTAGCCAATGGGCAAGTGACCGGACAGATGCGTCAAGCAGGAAAATGCAGAAGGGCCCCACGCAGAACTCGTGGAGTGTGGAGGGCTGATCTTCAGAGCAGTTGGCGCTCGGGGCTTGGGCTTCTCAATCCCCAATGCACAACTTTGAGGGTACCTCAGAAGTTGCGTGGAAAGCAATTCGCTGGCTTTCCAAAATGGCCGGTCCCACGTCTCGCGTTACCTCCATGGGTCTCAGCTTTGCTGTGGCTGTGGATCGGGCTGAATGAACTCTGGAAGTCTGGGTCTTGTCAGGCTCAGGTGCCGGGCTCCGGCGTGGGCAACGACAAAGCAAACCGTTGATCGATTGATGGTGCCTGCTTGCACAGGGTGGTCACTCCTTGACCACAAGGGAGATTCTTCAGTCGTCTTCTTGCAAAGTAGATCATAGAAGGTCCAGAGTTTCATTTCAGAGTTTCAGTCAGGATAAATCTAAAGTCTTGGGACTCAGCTCCTACCTATATACCAAATCTAGGGGCTGGATTACCTGCTAGGTCCCTCCTATGGGTGGGACCCAGGAAGGGGGTGGTTACACCCCTTTCCCTTTGTCCAGTTTCATGCCAGAGCTAGGACTGGAGTGCCCCAGCACCGGTTTGAACTGGACTATGCATGGGACACCTTGTGTGCCCCAGGCAGTGTCTCATTTCATTCAGCCCTCCCTGCCCCAATACACTATGGCATGTCTGGGGAGGTGCTAGCACCTCCCAAGACAGGAAACATATTGTCCAAGCCTCCCTCGCTGGAAGGGCTCCCAGCAGCAGGAGGTCAGACTTGTGTCTGTGGCAGCAGCATCCATTTTGTGATGCTGAGGCTCTTGTTAACTTTAACAGGGATTAGTAGGAACAACATGTCTTCTCCCTCTAGAAGGGTGGAATGCTAGCACCGTCGCCAGAACTGGTTTGATAAAGCCAAAACAAAGTTAGCAATAACCTCGAGGATTATAATGCACTTAAGAGTATATGGTATGGATTTACTTGGACCCATGGTTGGTAATGATCTCTGAGGGACCTTGCCGCTTCACATTGACTGCCGGCATTAAATTGTGATATGGAGGCACAGACGTAGCTCGTCTTGAACGCCATTTAGCGGACCTATTTTGAATATTCTCTGTCCCATGGGATCGTCATGAGGTGATTATGGTATTTTGTCATTCCCACTAAATATCAGCACCGTCTAAAACCATGGCTGATAATTTGTAATGGCGGGGTAAGTGGTCCGTAATCTGCCTGATACTGACTAGATTGCACTTGACAGTAAAGACGCTATGAATACCATTTGGCTTACTACATTCTAAGATGGCCACCGCTATTACGCTCAAAACTCCTCTCGCCTCCACGCGCTGTGTAGCATAGGACGCGATTGGAGGGCGTGACGAGATGAGGCGTTCAAATCACTGCAGAGTTCAGCTTTCACAGTCGGAGCTCTTAGACGCCGGTGGGACGCGGTAGCGGTAAGGTTTACGATACAGGTCGATGGGTGTTGATTTGAGATGGTGACCCTTGGGGGAACAAGCAAGTGGATATGGGTAGGGGTTGTATGAAGCCACCCTCGTTCGAAACTGGTTCCTGGATGAGGGAGAGTTGTGCTCCCGAGGTGACGCTACGATTTTGTTTAGTGTGCCAATAATGAATGCATGACCCGGATTATTCTATCATTAATCCGGTACAGAAGAACCAGGCAAACTATTCTAATTGAGCGCAACTATACAAGACTGTAGCACACTACAAAGTTTTTTTCCCCTTTTTTCCTTTTTTCCACATACCCTAATAGAAACCCAGAAGCACGGTAGGTTTCGCAGGGACACGTGATCAGCTGACACAGATACCCTAACAGGAAGTGTGTGGGTATGTTATAACTTCGCCACCTCGAGGTAATTGTGTTTTAAATGATCCAAGAAGCCACCACGTTTATTTGTCATCACTGTGTCTGGTCTGTACAGCAATTTTTTATGATATTCACACGTTATTGTCTATCACTACAGGTGTTGAAATTAAAAACACTGTGGAATGAGTGAAAGGATGAACCCCTGTAAGCCCTGATGATGTTGTGACACAAGCTAGCAACGAAACATGTTGGCAAAACAACATTAGGTTTGGTACAATAGAAACAAATTTTAGTTTGAAAGGTTTGCAGCCCAGAATAAAAGTCGGAGTGGTTAGCAAGCTTCTCAATTTTAGTGGTGAATGGTACACTTTTGATTTTGCACTAGGGGTGTGTTTGTTGACTTGTGCACGAGTGGGATTTATGATTTACGTCTCCCTGATAGTGAAATTATTTGTTGATTTCACTTTCTTTCTTTCTCTTTTCTCTTCTTTCCACAATTGAGAGAGAGTTACTGTTGGACCTGGCCCTCTTGGCAGGGTCATCCCTAAACTTTTTGCCTTCCTCCAATATTCTCTCTGACCTGTTTTTGGTTGGTTTAATGACTCTGGGCACTTTACCACTGCTGACCAGTCCTAAAGTGCATATGCTCTCCCTGTGCAAAATGTATATGTGATTTATTTCCATGATTGGTTCATTGGATTTACTGCCAGTCCCCAGTAAAGTGCACCAGGAGTGCCAGGGCTTGTAAATGCCAATACTGCTAGTGGGCCGGCAGCGCCGGTTGCGCCACCCACAGAAGCAGCCTTTTAAAATGTGTCTAGGGTCTGCCATTGCAGAACCTGCGTGCAGTCTGGTACTGTCATGCTGGCTGGGCAAGTGCACACCCTTGCCAGCCTCTAAACTTTCCCTTTACTTCATATTAGTCACCCTATGGTAGGCCCAAGGGCAGGGTGCATTGTAAGTGTAAGGTAGGACATGCTCTGAGGAGTGTGGCATGTCCTAATAGTGAATTACAGCCAAATAAATTTTTCACTATTGTAAGGCTACCTGTTCTCTTAGGCCAGATGGGCTGCTGGAATTATTACACTCTATAATCCCAGCAGGCTCAGGGAACATGGTAGAAAGTAAAGTTTAGTATGCCTGAACTCAGAATAATAAAATACTTCTTTTAGTAAAGTTTATTTTAATATCCTGTGTTTGCAAATGCTACTTTTAGAAAGCTAGCATTCGCTTGCCTAACCATTTCAGCCCGCCTCTGCTTGGATGTGTATCTGACTGTCTGGGTTATGTGAGTGACAGGGCTGGGGATGACAGGTGGTGAATGCAAGGATTACACCTTAGTGGGAGGTGGGAGTGCCCCTGGACTCTGAATAGGGCTGTGCTCTGCCACCACAATGCTGGCTCCGCCCCCTGGGGAGCGACTGATGACTCAGCCGGCACCTGGCCCAGGAAGGGCGAAGCACTGTCAACAAGTTACTCCTGGCTGCCCCTGTCCCCACAATGCTGGCTCCACCTCCTGTGGAGCGTCTGATGTGCCTGCCCCTCACACTGAAAGAAGACACCAGAGTAAACCCAACAAAGTGCTCAGAGACTGAAAGAAGTTATGCAGAGCCCCCCCTGGCCTGCAAGAACAAAACAAAAAAAAATGCTGTATAAAAGTAGGAGCCCTGCTCCTTGTAAATCAGATACTGCTTCCCACAAAGAACCTCTGCCCAACTAGAAGGAGAAGAAGGCGCTGGAAGGACTGGCCAGCTGCTTGCCTTGCTGAGGAAGGAGAGGAAAAGACTTGATGAAAGAGACTTTGCAGACTTGTGCTAGAAACATTCTCCAAGGGCTTGTCTGAGCTTGCCTCCTGACCTGAACCCCAGGACTAGTGGGTTCTTGGTGCCTTTGCTCGTCTTTGAACCTCGAGCCGTGTGTGACTCCCGCCGGAGTAAGACTGCGCCCCTCATCGCCCCCTCCTTGGGCTGTGGCACTCGGGAGCTTGCCTGCCTCTTCACCCGTGAGAACCTCGCTCTGTTTGGAGTCGCTCTCTGCCCCCGGGCTAGTCTGCCTGCTCCTCCGCCCCTGCTTGTCAATAGGAGCGCGCTGAAGCGCTCTCGCCCCTCCCACCGGAATTTCTTGGAGATTGTGATCCACACCGGAACAAGCAGCCCGCACGGACCGTGCCCTGCTGTCCCCGCTTCATCATCCCCGAGTGTTGCAGACCGCGCCGCCTCCCTTTGTGGAGACCCCCGTACCGCCGTACTGGGGGTCGTGGGCCGCGCCTGCCTGTGTGCCCGCACCCGCTGACGTCAAAGATCCAAAGGCACCCCTGAACTGAACGAGTCGCACTGTCCGTGCACGACTCGTCCACACCCCGAAGGAATCGAAGCCTTCGTAAGGATCCACACCAGGCTAGGGACCCGCAACGTTTGATTTCCCCTTTCGCACCAGCCGCTTCCGCTTCTGCAAACCGTGAGTAGACTGAACGCTCCCACCCTGGTACGCCGGGCCTCCCAGTTACCCGCCTCCCTGCTGGCAGCACACCGCATGCGAGAGAGTGACCGGGGCGCTTCACTGTTCAAGAGAGACCTGTGCGCCTCGTACCCGAGACTCACAGTGGTACGCTCTGCTTCTCTCTGGCCAAAGTGTACGCCGCGTACGGGTGCTCATGCTGGATGCGTGAGCCGTGATAGAGTGTTCTGTTTTCACCCGCTCTGAGTGCACAGAAGCGCTGCGAAGCGCTCAGCAGGCCGAAGACTGGCCTTGAGCCCCTAAATAGTAAAAAAAGGGAGCACTGTTGAGTGGACTATCACGTATTAGCAGTAACAGCGACTAAGAAGAAACAAGTGAATTGAACTAGAAAGAAGATACATTAGAACTGTAACTGAGAAACGCTTGCCTATTTACAATCTTGTGGCCTAATATAAAAACGTTATTATTGGTCTTGTGATGTCTTACCTGCATATATATTTTTACATAAAGAGAAACGTATTTTTATATATCAACAGCCTGGTGTCCATTTGTGGGGGATTGGTATATTTACTGTGTGTGTTGCTGCAAATGCTTAACTAACAGCGCCTGGAGAATAGCCTTGGCTGCTCACGCCACGCACCCAGAGGGTGAGCAAGGGGTCATCCTTCGCCCTGACTCAGAGGAGAGGGTCCCTGCTTGTCACAAGTGAATACTTGCGCCAACCAGAGACCCCCAATTCTAACATTTACCAATGATGATAAGTGGGTAAACTGGTAATTGCCAACCAGCAACCCCTTGTGGCGGTTCTACCGTGAGGTGCTCTCTCTCTTTCCTCACATTTTTTTCCACTGTATGGAAAGTGGGGTGTGTAAGTGGTAGTTGACGTGTGATTTCTGTTTATAAATGTGACACTGTGACATATATGAATAAAGGAAATTCATATAAAAGGGGAACGAAAGTAAATTGGTTATCCCAGTACGTCACGTATATAAAGAAACCTGTGTCCTTAAGGAGGAGTCCTCTGTTGTTTATATATGGCTATATCATAGAACAGCTATAAGGACATGGTTCCGAAAGCTGCAGACAGGCTCAGCTCATGCTAGAGCACCATCTCACATAAAACCAAGCACTCTGCCTCCAGGATTGTTAAGGCCTGCCATAGGAGTGACTTATAGGTGCATATGTGTCTATATATAATGGTAGGTCTAGGGATACTACACCTAAGCAAGGGGTGATTATACAACCTTGGCCCAGCTGAGTGATCAGCCAGTTGTGTCAGTTTGGATGGCCAGCCAGGGGTGGCAAAAGATATGCTGCAGCCCCTGGGAGGCCTTGGGTTCACCTATGCCCTGGTTACCTAGGGTACACTGTACAGGGACTCACAAGAGTGACCCAAATCTCAATTGGTGATGTACCTAAAGTACATGGTGTGAAATGTAGAGACAGAACAGCAGGGCTGTGGGTCTGATTAGCAGGCCCACAGCCACATTAAGTCGAAAACCAGTGAAGCAAAAAGCAAAAAGTGGGGTGACCATAGGAAAGCAGACCCTACTCTCCTACACTGTTCTCTCCAGATCTGCACAGGCTGGTGAGGAAAAAGAAAGAACGAACATCAGCGGGCAAGGGCGGCATCTCTGTAGCTACTGCAACGTCATCTCAGCAACCACAATGCCAATGACGAATACGGAGTCGACTGACGCCACCTTCCGACATGCAGGGGTACGGCTGATTAAAAACTTGCCCGATCCAGTCTGACGCCTGGGGGTCATTCTATGGTAAGGAATCTATAAGCCAAACAAAATCAACAAGAGAGATAGGGCGCGAGTAGACACTCCTGTACCCCAATAATTATATTTTAAACAACGAAGGAGTGACTTAATGAAAACAAAATAAGACAAAACAAGGTGTGTTAGGTTATGCAATGGTCCCTACCCGGTTGGCATAACTGTAAGGTTGGAAAAATCCAATCCTAACAATCAGGAGGTCGCAACCCAGAAAAGTAGTATAACTACACATAACTGGAAAGGACAAGTAAACCTCTTTGTTAAAAGGACCCTCACTCACCACTAGTTGGTGACATGCTTCATCATAGGGTCCCCGCTGGGGTGGCCGAATGCCCCCCCAGCGTGCTACAACGCCTGATTTACAGCGGAGCGGGTTGGTGTTGAGTGTGACAGTGGTTTAACTCAAAAGAAATTGTTGCAAAATAAGTGAGTGCAGAATTTAAAAATTACTAGGTTGAAACCCAAACAAAATCTTCAATGTGGGCCAACCTGTATCCAGATTAAAAAGGCGGACAAAATAGGTTCTGAATTTGGAGACCTATGTCCTTGAGTGAGATATAAGGTCAACATGTTTCTGCTGTAAAAATGCAGGATCGCACAGCATTCGTCAGGACCATAGACCAATAGCACTCCGGTGGTATGTACACACTAAGGTACACCCTCCCGTGAGGCACTTGATGTAAAAAATTGAAAGAGTATGATGTAATTACTCACGGATATTGCCCGTGTCGGCACACTGTGATTCACAGCAGCCCGAGTTACCTGTAGAAAAAGGAGAGGGACACACTAACACATAGACACACAAATCAACATGTTATCCATTTTTACAACATGTAGCAAGGTAACGTGAGAATTATCACATCACCTCTGTTTCCTTAACACCCTATTAGAGTGGTAGGATAAAGTACCCTCATAATCATGAATTCGATATAGAGGGATGTTTAGTTACAGACTTGTCCCTTTAAGGCTTCTCCGCCTCGCCCTGTGTGACGCCCCGTGTCACGCCCCCCTTTTTCATGTCCGGGCACGCCAGTCACGTGGCCGGAACAACTATGTTATTTAAAAGAGCTCACATGTTGACCTTATATCTCACTCAAGGACATAGGTCTCCAAATTCAGAACCTATTTTGTCCGCCTTTTTAATCTGGATACAGGTTGGCCCACATTGAAGATTTTGTTTGGGTTTCAACCTAGTAATTTTTAAATTCTGCACTCACTTATTTTGCAACAATTTCTTTTGAGTTAAACCACTGTCACACTCAACACCAACCCGCTCCGCTGTAAATCAGGCGTTGTAGCACGCTGGGGGGGCATTCGGCCACCCCAGCGGGGACCCTATGATGAAGCATGTCACCAACTAGTGGTGAGTGAGGGTCCTTTTAACAAAGAGGTTTACTTGTCCTTTCCAGTTATGTGTAGTTATACTACTTTTCTGGGTTGCGACCTCCTGATTGTTAGGATTGGATTTTTCCAACCTTACAGTTATGCCAACCGGGTAGGGACCATTGCATAACCTAACACACCTTGTTTTGTCTTATTTTGTTTTCATTAAGTCACTCCTTCGTTGTTTAAAATATAATTATTGGGGTACAGGAGTGTCTACTCGCGCCCTATCTCTCTTGTTGATTTTGTTGGTTCTTAGAGCAGCGTGCAGCTGTGAGAGACTTACTGATTTATTATTAGCAGAGACTTATTAATAACGAGACCATCAATCTACCATGGAAGAACAGGGCCCCTCCTTTTCAAAAGAAGAGGTGGTTGCTTTGCTTGGTGACAACATGCCTTATTTCTCGACCCTTCTCTAGCGCATACCATATCCCAGATAGGTGACTGGGTGGATCAAGGTGAACCAAGAATATAACCGCACTAGAGCCATTTCATATGGCATCATGATCTAAGCATATTTTAATAATAATACAGTACTAAAGTTATCAATGCCCCAGAAGATTCTACGACAATGCATTATTTCGGAAGGTATGGGCGCAGACAAATTGGCTGCCTACCATATAGTATCAAGGCGTAGCCTCCCACTTAGGACTGGCTCGTTTTAATCGACGCACGTCTTTGCCTTAATCGTTATCGTTATGAATATCAATCACATTTTTTGGAGAGAACTACTGTTCCTCAAAATTAACATCTTATTCCCCTCAACTTATTGGTTCACCAACGAGGCGGAACGGGGATTCGAACCGCATTACCTGTAGGGTGACCAAAGGGGCTTTGTCCCTTTAAGGCTTCTCCGCCTCGCCCTGTGTGACGCCCCGTGTCACGCCCCCCTTTTTCATGTCCGGGCACGCCAGTCACGTGGCCGGAACAACTATGTTATTTAAAAGAGCTCACATGGGTTTCTCTACTACCTCCGGGCAGACGGCAGTCCTGTAGCATAGGTTTTGGACGGGGAGTCGCGAGTGGAAAAGTAAGTTTTTAACTGCTTGTCTACCGTGCAGCTGCTTTCTGCCTCAAAGACTGTCGAACTACGGAGGGTTTGGTAACATCTTGTTTTCCTCCTTACACGCTAGATTTTACACCGCGTGAACAATTCCCGTGCTGTCTTGACCCATGAAGAGAATTTCCCTCCTTCTAGCTGTAAGTGCTTTGAGCTCCTTGCTGACACGCTATTGAACCTTGCAGATTAATGCATGTTGTCGCTCTGGTTTCCACATTGTGAGGCCCCCCCTTTTGCCGTTTTATGAGTCTCCAAAATAATATATTTTGTCTGCTTTAATTATTGATTATATACCCGGCTTAAGTATAAACTATGGAGGGGTAAGAAATCCTTAGCCTTTCTAAAACTTTAGCCCAAAATACGCTGATTTAAATAAATCTACTGCGTTTCAGGAACCTCCCTCTTTGGTTCCACTATTCTAATATGAATAATTTTTGTTTAGAAGTCTGTAACTAAACATCCCTCTATATCGAATTCATGATTATGAGGGTACTTTATCCTACCACTCTAATAGGGTGTTAAGGAAACAGAGGTGATGTGATAATTCTCACGTTACCTTGCTACATGTTGTAAAAATGGATAACATGTTGATTTGTGTGTCTATGTGTTAGTGTGTCCCTCTCCTTTTTCTACAGGTAACTCGGGCTGCTGTGAATCACAGTGTGCCGACACGGGCAATATCCGTGAGTAATTACATCATACTCTTTCAATTTTTTACATCAAGTGCCTCACGGGAGGGTGTACCTTAGTGTGTACATACCACCGGAGTGCTATTGGTCTATGGTCCTGACGAATGCTGTGCGATCCTGCATTTTTACAGCAGAAACATGTTGACCTTATATCTCACTCAAGGACATAGGTCTCCAAATTCAGAACCTATTTTGTCCGCCTTTTTAATCTGGATACAGGTTGGCCCACATTGAAGATTTTGTTTGGGTTTCAACCTAGTAATTTTTAAATTCTGCACTCACTTATTTTGCAACAATTTCTTTTGAGTTAAACCACTGTCACACTCAACACCAACCCGCTCCGCTGTAAATCAGGCGTTGTAGCACGCTGGGGGGGCATTCGGCCACCCCAGCGGGGACCCTATGATGAAGCATGTCACCAACTAGTGGTGAGTGAGGGTCCTTTTAACAAAGAGGTTTACTTGTCCTTTCCAGTTATGTGTAGTTATACTACTTTTCTGGGTTGCGACCTCCTGATTGTTAGGATTGGATTTTTCCAACCTTACAGTTATGCCAACCGGGTAGGGACCATTGCATAACCTAACACACCTTGTTTTGTCTTATTTTGTTTTCATTAAGTCACTCCTTCGTTGTTTAAAATAAAAAAGGAATCTATAAGAACAAGTTATTTACCTTCGGTAACCCTTTTTCTGGTGGATACAATATCTGTCTGTGGATTCCTCACCTTTTGAATACCCCTGAGCCAGCATTCCGCGGGAAAATTCTTTCCTAGCTCTCCCACGTCAACGAGGACGTCACAATGGACAGGCTCCGCTCTCGGCACCATGTGACGTCATCGGAGCCACAAAAGGATTTTGTCGGCATGCTGACATCAGTTCCACCCATTTTTCCCGTGTCACCGAGGCAAACGGGCAGACCGACACATTTTCAAATATAAACATAGCATATCAAATATTTATATATATACACATATGTAAAATCACAAATGCATAATCAATAAAGGCAAAGAGAAATAGCAAGGAAAATGCATTTCTTATTATTAAAATATAAACATGATTAATATTTTAAAAAAATTGGTAGAAGCAGGTGGCAATGGGGAGGCGGGTGGGACCGTGAGGAATCCACAGGCAGATATTGTATCCACCAGAAAAAGTGTTACCAAAGGAAAGTAATTTGTTCTTCTGATGGATACGTCTGCCTGTGGATTCCCCACCTTTTGAATAGACTCCCAAATCCGTACCTCTCCTGGAGGAGGGTGTCCACCTGACTAGACCAAAAAATCCTGCAAAACAGAGCAAGCAAGATGGCCATCCCTCCTAACCTCAGAGTCCAAGCAGTAACGCTTTGCAAAGGTGTGGAGGGAGGCCCATGTTGCTGCTTTACAGATAGCAAGAACAAGAACACCTCTAACCAAAGCAGAAGAAGTAGACTTAGCTCTGGCGGAATTACCTCTGATACCTCCTTCTTGGCCAGGGCGTAGCAAATCTTGATGCACAAGATAATCCACCTGGAAAGAGTCCTCTTGTGCACAGCCTTGCCTGTCATCTTCCCAACATAGCCCAAGAAAAGCTGATCATCCAGCTTCAGACCTCTTGTCTGATCCAAATAAAAGCCGCCCGCTCTTGTAGGGTCCAAACGATGCAGTATCTCTTACTCCTTAGAAGGGTGAGGGGGAGGATAGAAGGTTGGTTAAGTAATGGATTGTTCCATATAAAAAGGGGTAACCACCTTGGGAAGGAAAGCAGCCCTGGTCCTTAGAACCAACTTATCCGCATGAATGGTCAGGAAAGGAGGTTTTGAGCTAAGAGACTGAAGCTCACTTACCCTCCTAGCCGACCGAATGGCAATCAAGAAAAACGTTTTAAAAGAAAGAAGCCTCAGCGGGCAAGAATGAAGAGGCTCAAATGGAGAACCCATTAAAAAAGTAAGGACTAGATTCAAATCCCACTGAGGCATAATGAAAGGAGTAAGAGGGACCTTATTTGTAAGGCCCTTAATGAACCTCATGACAATGGGAGACTTAAATAAATATGGATGGTCCGGAAAACATAGAAAGGCTGACAAAGCTGATAAATAGCCTTTGACAGTAGCTGCAGCACAAAGTTGTTGTGCCAAAGAAAGTGAAAATTCCAAGATATTAGACAAACAGGCCTTAAGAGGATCAATGTCTCTCTCTCCGCACCACTTAACAAATCTAGACCATCGAGAAGAGTAAACAGACTTGGTGGAGTGTCGCCTGGACGATAAAATAACATTCACTATATCTGGCGGGAGAGAGAAGGAACTCAGGTTGCCCCATTCAATCTCCAGGCATGAAGGTGAAGGCTCTGGAGGTGGGGGTGTAGAACCTGCCTCTGTGACTGCGAGAGGAGGTCTGCCCTGAGAGGGAGATGTAGCGGAGGGTGTGACGAGAGGTGAAGAAGGTTTGTGTACTGTCGCAGGGTTTCTGTTCTCACACAGAACTGTGCGCAGAGGAGTGGAACCTCGGCAAATTAGGGTGTCCCAAAACCCACCTTAGCAACCAACTCACCCCTTACCGAGCTAGCTACAGTGTCTCATTGGACATATCAAACTCCCAATGTTTAGACAAACCAGAACATGAACTTACAGTACCTCAGGGTACGTGGGACTCATGAACACTCTTTCGTTATATTATCATTACAAACCAGAACATGGAGTAAAGAAGACACATGTGCATTTGAAATGTTTATTTACTAATGCCGTCTTCTCAGGCGCAGTATCTTAGATAATACAAGTATACTTATTATCAGTAGCAAAATTACCAGCATAGTTACTAAGACATAAAAAGCGAATGGTGACAGCATGTTAACATACTGTAATGAATAAGAGTTAACAACACTTATATCTCACCCACCCTAACACATATATTATATTATTAGCTAAGAAGGTCTCTTTGGGTTGTTTCAGGGCGGGCCCATACCTTAGTGTCCTAGCATGAAAGGAATCACATCAGCATACACCAGCTCTCTCTGCATGTGCACCGCATCAAGTGTGTTCTATGTGCCTCGTGCAAAGCAATATCAATCCCGCCTGAAGCCAGAGTTGGCAAAGGCTGCACTTGTGTTATGACTATGAAGGCGTGGAGATCAGACCTCATAACAATTCCATATCGTGTTGTTCCTGAAACTTCAGCACTCTTCGTGCAGACATAGTTTATTAAGCAAAGCTGATATCAGAGCAATAACATATTATTCTCACATACACCACGGCAAACTACTAGGTTGAAAGCTAAGTCAACAATTAAGTGTCGTGTGCAGAAGGTGCAAGAAAGAAAAATGGCGTTTAAACCTCAAATGTACCTATGCTAACTTAACACGATATAAGGATATACAGGATCTATATGACACCCCCCCATGATCCGAGAACGGACAAAATATGATAACAGAAGTGCCATCTCATGAGAGCAGAACTCAACAGTAAACGAGCATGAATTGAAACTAAAGATCAAAAAGGTAATGCTAAAAAATAGCCCAAAAATATAATGTGGCTCAAGCCAATAGGCAAGAAAAATTAAAAATTCATGACAAATAAGTCAACGAAATGCTATAAATCAGCAAGTCAATTCGAAACAGTGTCTATGACAAAACTGTATATGAAAAATAAGTAGCAACAGCCTCCAATATGAAGTCACTGTCCTCATCCGAAAACAGTTCAGCCATCCAATTTAAAAGATGAAAGGAACATACGTGTTCCTCCAGCACCGGATCCTCTATAACCATCAGAGGACAGCTCGGTGGGTTTTCAAGAAAACTCAGTTCCAAGAAATTCCGTGCTGCCGACAACACATCCCAGGGACCAATTAGTCCATGCGCCACTGCTAAGGCCATAATCCTCTCGTCAGAACAAACCAACTCGTGAGCAATGATAGGACTCATCAGTTGATTAAAATCGACGTCAGGAGAAACCGGTCCGCAGAGACACAAATCAATGGCCCACTGGAAATCACAGGTCAGGCAGTGAAAGACAGGCTGGACACAGGTGAAGTAGGAGAATCGAAAAGATAATCCATATGCCGTGCTCAATGTCGCCAACGGCAGTGTGCCATAATATTCAAGCATGCGGTTGCGAAACCGCGTCAGTAGCTGTTGCGCGGGGTCTTGCACAGGATGGACATCCATATTTAAAGAGACAAAAAACCACTAGCGCGCCAGCTGCTAATGCAAGTAAAAACGGGAACCCTCCAAACAAGGAAGAAAAAATAGAATGGAAGAAAGCAGGGATGACTCCAAAAATCTTTTCAAAGGAAGTCACGAGACCACTGCTAACAACTTTAAAAAAATGTGCAAGGCCTTTTGTGGAGGATGCGTTAAAGATAGTTCGAACCATCGCTCCGAAATGCAAAGGCAAATCAGTATTCAAAAGAGCCTGAACCTCTGTACGGGTGTTTGCAATGTGAAGCACGAAAGTTTCACGGGCCGAGCTCAAGGCCACCTCTTTCTGGGACAAAAGAGCCCTTATTCTTGCCATGCCGCTGAATTCTGCTCCCAAGGTCGGTATCTGTGGCCAGATGGAAGACGCCCTATGTTCACGTGTGGGAGGATAAAGCACATTTCTGCAGCAAAAAACCCGCTCACTTACTGTTACTATGAAAGGAATACCTTTAATTAACCCACAACAGTCCTCATTATTGAGCATTAAATAACTACCATTCTCTAATAATTTAAACGTGGGGATGATAGCAGGAACTGGCGTGCCCTGTAAAACGCAAGCCATATTCGGTCGGTCCTTGTTGCTTGAACCGTGTAACTGTATATGTCTACACATTAAAGAATGATCTGGCGTCTCAGTGCACTCCTCCCCTGTCAGATAAACTTCCTGGTCATCCTTAAAACATCTGTATGTGTATGGGAGCGACCAGACCTCATGAAGGAAACCGCTACCTAAAGGTTCATAACGACCTATGGGTACATATTTCATGCAATTTGAAAACTTATATAAAGCAAAAGGCAGCGTTATTAAACCGTGGATAAGCCACGTTGAAGCAGTGGCTTCAGCCACGGAAAAAGGTAAAGATTCTAACCTTTCAATATGTAACATAGAAAAGGAAGCATCACGCATTGAAAGTAAGCGTTGTTTGTCAGTCAAATTAAACGGTGCAAATAAAGAAGAAACGTTCATGTACCCCCAGGGAACTTTACCCATTTTCAGTGTTTGAAGGGTCCATGCAAACTGCATGATTGACCGTAATTGATTTTGACCATGGTATAATACTGACACTTCATCATGTATAATATCGACGACTGACGACACAATATTATCCAATGTGTAAATTCTAGAGGAAAGCACATTAATGCTATTGTCAACAACTGCAAGCACTTTCTCAAGATTTGCCTGATCAATGGCCCTAAGGCGTGTAGCAGCCTCAATCTGTGATAGCTTCCAAATTTCATTGTAAACTCCATATAACCACCTTTTCGACCTGCCACTAGCCGGGCCTTTAATGAAATCATTCAAGTCCACGTCTGCATTTAGTTTAGAAAGGTGATTCTTAACCGCAGGCAAGGTTGAATGCTTCAGCCAGTTTTGACACAATTTGCCTACAGAATACGATGTGACAGTATGACCTAAGTCAAAACGGGGATCAGATCTAATAGTTTTAAAACCGTCAGTTAAATTCAAAAATCTATGTTGGCAAGAATCAGCACTACGGTGCCAAAGCAGCCAAACCTTAGGATTCACACTGGAAATGTTAAAGGAGGAATTAAGAAGTAGAGTCTGTAATTCTCTAATGGATAACTGAGTAAAATTACTCCAACCATCATATTCCTCTAACTCCGGGAAAGAAGGAGCGTTTAATTTTTTAGAAGTAGCCAATCCAAAGCATGTGGTCTGGGAAATTGTTTCATTCAGAAACAGCATATGATTCGGGATGAGACATGCACGGTGCAAAGCCTCAGTGCCTTGTACCTGCCAGGCCCTTGAACCCGAAACTGATTTAAGGTCTATCGTATCCTTCCATAACTCATAGCCTCCAGTAACTAATTGATCAAGGAAGGACTTGGAATACAACAATTTAGTATCGGTAAGTCTAACCTTGGACATTGGCATTTTTCGAAACTTAAAATAAAAGGACTCGGGATTGGACTGATTAAAGTCAGTGAAGTAAGTATACTTTCTCAGAAATGTTTCAGAACTCCCCTGATGAGGCGCTGGGCAATGTTCCCACTGAGTAAAGTTAACAGTATCCCTTCTGGATGATGTTTTGTGTAAGAAGTGATTGCCATAATGTTGGTAACAGAATAATTCACCATAATTAGCAGATTCTAAATATAAATCCTCAGCATCAAATGCAGCATAGTATTGCAAATCATAAAATAAACTTTCTACAGCTTTGACATCCCAGTCATCAGAACGAATGTTTTGTTTCACCACATCCCCCATATTCACTCTAAGTACATTAGGGACATTAACGACTTCCGTTGGGCCATGAATCTGAAACCGAACTGCATCCCACACGATTCCATCAAGGACAGGCCATGCTGTGATGTTAACCAAAGTTAAGTCTCTTTTCAATCTGTGTGTAGATTGTGAAGAGGAAAGTGGGGCCAAAGTTCCATTTAAATGAGTAATGCAAGTTCTCTCCTCGACATAGTGTCCATTCATAATTCGAAAAAAATAAAACACAAAACCAATTGACATAAAAAGGTAAACTGAAAAAAGGACCAGCCAAATGTAAGTCCAAGGGGGTATCAAAAAATGTTTTTTACACAGGCTAGCATAAACTGCAATTCGAGAGGGTTTCTTCGGGGCAAGGGAAGCAGAGTCAAATGAAAATCTGGATTCCGTGGCTAAACGAGCTTGCAGGTCAGGCATGGACAAATCAGTGGGGTAGGTATAGTCTAACTCATCAATGTTAGTTCCGGGTAAATTATTTAATAATGGACTGGAAACAACAGGTAATTCGATGGCCACTTCAGGTTCAATATTAGAAGCAGTGGGCATAACAGAATTCCTCACAATGGAAGGACAGGAAACAGCCGGTGTCATGCTAAGAAGAATCGGCCACTCTGTGTATCTTGACATTGTCAATTGAAATAAACCTGTTTTCCTTACGTCCAGGAAGTGGTGGTAAAATGACAGTTCTTGTGCCTTTCACTCCAAGGACTGGAACCGGAGCTCGATAGGAAGGACCAAATTCTTTCTTGTTATCGATCTTCTCCCGAACCAGTTCTCCAACTTGGGGTAGCCAGCCAACTACCGGGATCTGCAATGCATCATCCGACGTGGAGGGCAAATGTTCCTTTGCAAGACTGTCTCTGGTCTTTTGTAGATTCTGTAAAACATTGCAATGTTCATCTGCGTCAAAGGAAGTGGCGCGAACCACATAGTCTAGACCGTCAAGGTCAGGGACGTACATCTTGATGCCAAAGAGCATTTCGTATGGGGTCCGCCCACCCAGAGACCTTCTAGGGAGATTATTAAGAGCACGCTGCACGCCATAGAGGTGAGCCAGCCAGTTTCTGCCAGTGCCTATAACTCGGGCTGTCAAAGATTGCTTTAAATCACGGTTCATTCGCTCAACTACACTGTTACCCTCAGGTCTGTAGGGAGACGAAAACTTGACTTGGACCCCCAACGAAGTCATGGGATCCTTATACGCCTTAGAGGCGAAAGCCGGACCCTGATCCGAATGGAAGGTACCACAGGCAAAAATCCCTATAAAGATACGCAAATCTCTAATGACAGTCCGTGAATCAGCGCTGCGATGTGGCCATACCCACACAAAGCGTGTGCATGAGTCAACTGCTACTAAGATGTACTTATACGCAGTATCAGATGAAAAAGGACCGCAGTGATCCAAATAAACACAACCTAGTGGTTTATTAGAAATGTACAACTGAGTCTGTGGCGGACGCGTAGCAGTAGAAGGTTTAATCTGCTGGCATATGTCACAAAGAAGGACATAACCACGCGTCTGTTTGTACAGTCCCCGCCACCAGAAACGTTGTTGTAATTGAGTTACAGTGGCCGAGACGCCCGCATGCGCAGACCCCACACCTTCATGTGCCGCTGTACTCAAGTCTGCTCTGCGATCCGAGTTGGGAATCAGCCGTTCCCCAACGTCAGGAATTGTCACAAAAGGAACCTTTTCGGGACTTAAGTGGTATTTGTACTTCGAAGGGAATCCCGCAGGATGCTTACTTCCCTTCTCAGAGGCAGCAACTGCTGCCAAGATGTCGCTATCAATCTTGGTTTTTGACCTAGTAACCGCTGCAACTAAGTATGTAGATACTGCTGATTTCGCTGCTTCATCAGCAAGCGAGTTGCCAACAGCGTGAACTCCTACGCGCTGATGACCGAGAGTATGAATCACATAAACGAGTGGCAACATAGCCTTAAGCTCTGCCACTCGAACCCAGATCATTTTATGTTTTATTGTGCTACCTTTGGAATCATGAAATTCATTTTGAATCCAAAAGAACAAGTTCTCATTGTAAGACTGGACACAGTAGAAAAAATCACTTACAATCAGAGTAGTAACACTTGGATCTGCGTACTCCAACGCTAGTAAAAGAGCACGAAGCTCAGCTAATTGTGCAGTGCAATCGCCCAGGGGCAACGTGTGTACCTCCCTGGAAATGAATTCATCATTCAACATAGCACCAACCACAATAGCGCATGCGGAAACGTAGGCATGTTTAGAGCCATGCGCAACCTGCGCCGACCCATCAGTGTAAATGATGCAATGGAAGTCCTCCAAAGGTCGCATAGCCAGAGGAGCAGGATGAACGAACTCATACTGCAAGTACTCTTGCGACCGTAAAGAGGCGTCAAAAATAAACGTGACATCCGTGGACGTCAATGACGCTGCCCATTGAATCCACCGTGGGTGCAAAGCCTTCGAATTTGGTACACTGGCTTTCGTGACTGCCTCCAAATGAGGACAGGGTGTTACCACTAACATGCGCTTCCCCTGTGACAGAGCTCGTTCTTTAAGAATCGCCATCTGTACAGCAGTTAAAACCTTTTCCACAGTGGGAAATCGCAATTCAGCCGAAGTGTACAAGTGTGACTTGTAAGCAATAGGTACTGTGTCTCCTTCATTAAAAGTGAGGTACGTGAAACCCACTGTCCCAGGAATTATTCTTATTACCAGGTTGGTGTGGTTATCACGAGTCAGTAAGTATTTAGAAGCGAGCAGATCGGCCTGCAAAGATTGCAAAATGGCCGAATGCTCAGGCAGCCAGCATGATTTTGAAAAAGTTGATTGTATCAAAGCATACAAAGGCTTGATACGCTGGGCATATTCCGGAACATAAGTTCTGCCGAAATTCAAGAAGCCCAGTAAAGATTGTAATTTCTTCAGTGTCGTAGGAGCGCGCAACTGTGCGCATTTCTCCAGGAAGTGGGGAGCCAATCCTCGACCTTCATTGTTCAGCTCATAGCCGAGGAACAACACTGTGTGTTCTGCAATGTGCGATTTCGCAAAATTAAACTTGTAACCCATATCAGCAAAGTTACAAATTATTTAATTCACCCGACACAGATGCATCCAAATTTCGTCGTCTGTGAGATAAATGTCATCCACATAAGAACATGCATCTGGATCTATACTCTCCAATATAGTGACTATTCTTGAGGTGAAGACTCCAGGACTATTTTTGTAGCCCATTGGAAGTCGCCGGAAGCGTTTTTGCACACCAGCGGACGTAAAACTTGTCCATTGGGAGCTGAAGCTATCCAGTCTGTGTGCATAAAAACCGTTAGATATGTCAAGCGTTGTCTTGAAACGCTTACGCACTAGACTATCCACTAGCGCAGAGCCGTGAGTATTCTGTACCGCACAGTTACGGCAATGCGAGTTCAAATGACGGTAATCCAATACCAAACGATATGATCCGTCAGGTTTGGTCACAGTAAAAAGGGGATTATTCATCGGTGACACACACGTTTCAATAACTCCCTGATATTCCAATTGTTCAAGGATTTCTGCTACAGCAGCTTTAGCTTCACGCCGTATGGGATATTGAGGCTGAGGCTGAGGCTCAGACCGCAAAGGAATTTCGTGGGAAGGAGACAATTTATCCCAACCACATTGGTTGCGGTACAGAGCCGGTGCAAGAGCCCGAGCCCACTCTTCTGCAAAATGTTGCGCATGCTCAGTCGAGACAGTGTGCGCGAAACTGGGAAGGATTACCTCCTCCCCTCGCGGCGCTGCGAGCACAAAAGGTGGGGGCCAGTCAGCCTCAGAAAGCAAAATGTCGTACGTAGACGAAAGGTTCTCCCAAAATACCCCTCTGACAGTACGCTGTATGTCACCTTCAATTAACAGGACAATTTCAAAAAGTCTTTCAGGGGGAGCCAGTCTTGTATCGGCTGTTTCAATTACAACGAACACTTCAGTCGCTGTCACCCTCAGTAGTGGACGCAGCGCCTCTCTGACTATGGTTATCTCCGCCGCGCTGTCCAGCAAGGTCAGAGCCCACGTCAGATTCCGAAGCCGCGTTCTCACTATCTGTGGCATATCGATGCGCTGTTAAGGCTGCGACTTTCTTTTTCGCAAACTGCGGTCTTTTAGGCGTAGAATCCTCCTGCTTCACTGCGCCGTCAGCTTGGCGGGACTGACCACGTCCCTGTTGGCCTCCACGTCCACGTCCACCCCCTCCTCCACCGGTCTTCGGGGCCGATGTTTCCTGAAAGGAACGAGGAGAGCGTTGATCAGAACCCTGAAATCGATCAGGTGATTTAATCATCGCGCGATCGCGCAAATCATAAACTTTCTCTGTCGGCGCAGGAGTCTGAAGTGCAGGAAAAGAATCCTGAGTCTGCTTATATTGCTTCCCCTGTGTCTTTTTAGTAGGCCAATTCTGTTTTTTGGACTTGGGTTGGACATCTGCAACTGCAGATTGTCCCTGAGGTTGTTTTTTCTCCTTTACTGTAAAATATTTCAGACCTCTACTTGTGCGGCCAATCGTCTTATAAGCGGCCACAACAATCTTTGCCAACTGACGGGGTTTATCGGCATCGGGCAGAGCAGCCAAAGCGTTCGACACCTGAAAGTTCACAGCATCTCCTTTAACATTGGAGAGAATGAGATCACATACAATCTCAAAAGAACCACACAGGCGCATACCCAATTCAACCGCTGCCTCAGGACCGTGATCATTCTGAACACGTCTAATGATGTCAGGCAGGGCAGTCATAGACGGGGTGCCGAAGCACCTTGTATAAACTGCCGCAAATGTTTTTCCCCAGCTTTCACAGTCAACAAGTTCAGGAGTTAAATCCTTCGGTAAAGTAATCGTCAACATTCTATGCTTATCAGCAGGAGTAGAATTCGGAAAAACCGCCTCCAGTTGATCAAACTTCTCAGCTAGCCAGAATGGGAAGTCATCGTTGTCAACTGGACGAGCACCAAAAACCGAATTAACCATCACTGGATTGAGACGCATTCCGCCTCGATCCACGGGAACGGCCGCACCCCCCTGGGGACCTCCAGGCAGGTGGCGACCGATGTATTGCACTAATGCACGAATCACGGAAATGGAAACAACATGCAGCCTACGAATTTCCTGCAGGGTACAAGCGCCGTGATTCGGGTGCGGGGTAAAGCCACCCAACGCAGGCCAATTTGTACCTGGAATTGAGAGTGGACCTAACCTCGCAGCGGACAAAGAGTGGGGGAGGGCGCCATCAAACCAAACTCGATGCTGCCAATGATCAATAGGTATTTCCAATGCCCTGTACGGTGTATACTCAGCCGGGACAGCCGAGGCGGTGTAGGAGTGGAACAAACCAGAATTAGCGTCCACTGCCGGAAACGTAACCCAAGAGTAAAACAACTCGTAAGGGAACGCCGGATCTGCACATACCACGAAAATCACAGCCATCCCATCCACCGGGACCTGGTACGTCTGAAGATGGTTGCGTACCGCTACGCGACTATGCTGCGCAATGGCCACCGCCGCCATGACAACACTGGAAACAAGAAAACACAAAGATTACTTTGTAGCACAACTGGGTAGTAATTCAAAGAAACCGTTTAAGAAAGAATCAAGCTTGAATAACACCTATTTCAAAAAATAGGTAGGTTTCACCGACACCCCGCTTTCCGGAAACGGAGGTGAAGGGGTTAAGGTATGAACGATAAACTACTCGAGTGTCATGATATAAGACCACCGAATCCGTTGGGCGCCATGTCGCAGGGTTTCTGTTCTCACACAGAACTGTGCACAGAGGAGTGGAACCTCGGCAAATTAGGGTGTCCCAAAACTCACCTTAGCAACCAACTCACCCCTTACCGAGCTAGCTACAGTGTCTCATTGGACATATCAAACTCCCAATGTTTAGACAAACCAGAACATGAACTTACAGTACCTCAGGGTACATGGGACTCATGAACACTCTTTCGTTATATTATCATTACAAACCAGAACATGGAGTAAAGAAGACACATGTGCATTTGAAATGTTTATTTACTAATGCCGTCTTCTCAGGCGCAGTATTTTAGATAATACAAGTATACTTATTATCAGTAGCAAAATTACCAGCATAGTTACTAAGACATAAAAAGCGAATGGTGACAGCATGTTAACATACTGTAATGAATAAGAGTTAACAACACTTATATCTCACCCACCCTAACACATATATTATATTATTAGCTAAGAAGGTCTCTTTGGGTTGTTTCAGGGCGGGCCCATACCTTAGTGTCCTAGCATGAAAGGAATCACATCAGCATACACCAGCTCTCTCTGCATGTGCACCACATCAAGTGTGTTCTATGTGCCTCGTGCAAAGCAATATCAATCCCGCCTGAAGCCAGAGTTGGCAAAGGCTGCACTTGTGTTATGACTATGAAGGCGTGGAGATCAGACCTCATAACAATTCCATATCGTGTTGTTCCTGAAACTTCAGCACTCTTCGTGCAGACATAGTTTATTAAGCAAAGCTGATATCAGAGCAATAACATATTATTCTCACATACACCACGGCAAACTACTAGGTTGAAAGCTAAGTCAACAATTAAGTGTCGTGTGCAGAAGTTGCAAGAAAGAAAAATGGCGTTTAAACCTCAAATGTACCTATGCTAACTTAACACGATATAAGGATATACAGGAGCTATATGACAGTACCAATCCCTTCTTGGCCAATCTGGGGCATTCCATATGACTTGGACCCAGCCTTGGCGAATCTTCCTCAGAACCAGAGGAATCAAGGGTATGGGAGGAAACGCGTAAAGGAGTTGCGAGCTCCAATCCAATTGAAACGCATACCCCAGCGCTCCCTGCATCGGAAACTGGAGACTGCAGAACAACGGGCAGTGTGCGATATTGTAAGTGGCAAACAGGTCCAGCATAGGAGACCCCCACATCTGAAATATGCGATGGCCCTCCTCCGGATGAAGCCGCCACTTGTGATCGGCCGAGTAACGATGACTGAGACTGTCCCCACGAACATTCAGCACACTGGCCAGATAATTTGTAAAGACACAAATCTGATGGTTCTGAACCCAGGACCAGAGTCGTAGAGCTTCTCGACAGAGACGATACGACCCTACAGAACAAGTTACTTACCTTCGGTAACGCTTTTTCTGGTAGATACAATATCTGCCTGTGGATTCCTCACCTTGTGAATATCCCCTTGCGTCAGCAACATTCGGAAATTCTTTTTGTAGCTTCGCGCCGACGTGGACTTGGACGTCATAGAGGCACGGCACCGCTCGCGACTCCGCTGACGTCACCGACGCCTATAATAGGCCCACGCCGGCGTGATGACATCAGTTTCGCCCTTTTTTCCGTGCCTTCGAGGCACACGGACGGACCAATGACAGTAGAAATATACACAGTATACGCAGTACAAATATCAAGGTAACACACACACAGTGTGAAGCAAATGCAAAAAAAACATTTGAAATAAACAAATACCTAATAGAAACTCTGGCATAGAAGAGTGGACAACGGGGAGGCGGGTGGGTCAGTGAGGAATCCACAGGCAGATATTGTATCTACCAGAAAAAGCATTACCGAAGGTAAGTAACTTGTTCTTCTGATAGATACATCTGCTGTGTGGATTCCTCACCTTGTGAATAGAATCCCACAGCAGTCCCCACTCCCGGAGGAGGGTGTTCACTCTTCTAGACCAGGAAATCCTGAAGGACAGAGCGTGCAAAGTGACCGTCCCTCCTCACTTCGGAATCCAAGCAATAATGCTTCACGAATGTGTGGAGGGAAGACCAAGTTGCCGCTCTACAAATATCCTCTACAGGCACACCTCTAGCCAATGCTGAGGTCGAAGACTTAGCTCTAGTAGAATGAGCCCTTATACCCTCTGGTGGTTCCTTACCCGCCAAAGAGTAGCAGATCTTAATACACAGGACGATCCATCTTGACAAAGTCCTCTTATGGACCGCTCTTCCTCTCTTGCAGCCAGCAAAGCCAATGAAGAGTTGGTCATCCACTCGACAGTCTTTAGTTCTGTCCAGGTAAAAAGACACCGCCCTCTTGGGGTCAAGACGGTGTAATCTCTCCTCCTCCTTGGAAGGGTGTGGGGGAGGATAAAAGGTAGGAAGGGTAATGGATTGACCAAGGTGGAAAGGAGTCACCACCTTTGGCAGAAAAGCAGCCCTGGTCCTAAGAACCATTCGATCAGCATGAATGGTCAAGAAAGGGGGCTTGTGACTAAGAGCTTGAAGCTCACTTACCCTCCTTGCCGAGGTTATTGCAACGAGGAAAACAGTTTTGAAAGTCAGAAGCCTCATAGGACATTTGTGAAGAGGCTCAAAAGGAGCACCCATCAAAAATGTCAATACAAGATTTAAGTCCCACTGAGGAACAATAAAAGGAGTAGGTGGGAACTTATTTGTGAGGCCCTTCAAAAACCTTAAAACTACAGGAGATTTAAAAAGAGAGGGCTGGTCAGGCAAACAGATAAAAGCCGATAGCGCAGAAAGATAACCCTTCACCGTGGCAACAGCCAGACCCTGCTGTGCCAGAGAAAGGGCAAACTGGAGAACATCAGATAAATGGGCCCTCAAAGGGTCTAAAGACTTCTCCCTGCACCAAGTAACAAATTTCGACCACCTATAAGAATAGATGGACTTAGTGGAATCACGCCTGGCTGACAAGATGACATCCACTACATCAGGTGGGAGAGAAAAAGAACTCAGGTTGCCCCGTTCAATCTCCAGGCATGAAGGTGTAAGGTCTGGAGGTGGGGGTGTAGAACCTGCCCCTCCATCTGAGAGAGGAGATCTGCCCTGTGAGGGAGACGGAGCGGCGGGTGAGAGGAGAGGTGGAGAAGGTCTGAGTACCACACCCTTCTTGGCCAATCCGGGGCGATCAATATAACTTGGGCCCGGTCTTGGCGAATTTTCCTCAGAACCCGAGGAACCAAAGGTATGGGAGAAAACGCGTAAAGGAGTTGCGAGCTCCAACTCAACTGAAATGCGTCCCCCAAGGCTCCCTGCATCGGATACTGGAGACTGCAGAATGACAGGCAATGAGCATTCTCGTGAGTGGCGAACAGGTCCACCCGAGGAGTCCCCCACATCTGAAAGATGTCGTGAACTACCTCTGGATGGAGCCTCCACTCGTGATCGGCAGAGAACTGCCGACTGAGACTGTCTGCACGAACGTTCTGAACTCCGGCCAGATGATTTTCCATCAGACAAATCTGATGGTCCTGAACCCAGGACCAGAGACGCAGAGCCTCTCTGCAGAGACACTGCGACCCTACTCCTCCCTGCTTGTTGATGTACCACATCGCGGTCGTGTTGTCCGTCAGGACCTGAATCGACTGACCGCGAAGGGAAGGGAGGAAGGCCTTGAGCGCCAAACGTATCGCCTGCAATTCTAGTAGGTTGATGTGAAGCAACCTTTCCTCTGGAGACCAAAGACCCTTGACCTCCAGGTCCCCCGGATGAGCACCCCACCCTAGAGTGGAGGCATCCGTGATCACTGTGGCAACCGATGGAGGCAGTTGGAAAGGCTTTCCTTGAGACAGATTGCCTTCCACGCTCCACCAAGACAGATCCGCTGCAGTTTCTCTGGAGATCCTCACCGACTCCCTGAGATCTCCGTTGTGCTGATACCACTGCCTGCGGAGGCACCACTGGAGTGCCCTCATGTGCCAGCGTGCATGGTTGACCAACAGAATGCAAGAAGCCATCAGACCGAGCAGGCAAAGCACCTTCAGGACTGGAACAACCGCTCCATTGAAAAATAAAGGAATCATTTCCTGTATGTCGCGAATCCTTTGAGGTGGAGGGAATGCACGACATACAGTTGTGTCCAGTACAGCACCTATGAACAGGTTGCGCTGGGAGGGCACCAGGTGAGACTTGGGTACATTTATCGAAAAACCCAACCTGTGCAACAACTGAGTTGTCTCCTGCAGATGATGGAGCACCTTCTCCGGCGACTCCGCTTTGATCAGCCAGTCGTCTAGATACGGAAACACATGTATCCCCGTTTTCCTGAGATGAGCTGCCACCACTGCCATCACCTTGGTGAAAACTCGAGGTGCAGTAGTAAGACCAAACGGAAGGACCACAAACTGGTAGTGTTGTGACCCAACCGTAAAACGGAGATACTTTCTGTGCGACTTCAAGATGGGAATATGAAAATACGCATCCTGCAAGTCGATCGACACCATCCAGTCTTCTTCCAGCAGCGCTTGAAGAACCTGTGCAAGAGTGAGCATCTTGAACTTTTCCTGTTTCAGGTAAAGGTTCAAAATTCTGAGGTCCAGGATTGGCCGAAGCCTGCCATCTTTCTTGGGGATCAGGAAATACCGGGAGTAGCACCCCTGACCCCTCTCCTGCTCTGGAACCACCTCTATCGCACCTTTTCGGAACAATGCCAGGACTTCTTCCTGCAGGAGAAGCAGGTGGTCCTCCGAACAATAACCCTGACAAGGAGGGTAATTGGGAGGGAACTCCTGGAAAGGAAGTGCATACCCATTCTCTACAAGATTGAGACCCCAAAGATCCGATGTTATTAATTCCCAATCTTGTAGAAAATGTGTAAGCCGACCCCCCACTGGTAAAACATGATCCGGAATGGCGGATCTAGGGCTGCTTTGCTGCGTTGGCAGGGGGTTGGGAAGGGGAGGAGGAAGAGGAGGAAGCTTGACGACCTCTAGGGCGGGATCTTTGCCTGCCCCTGTACGACTTGTACAGCGTATTCTGCTGCTGTTGTGGCTGCTGCTGAGATGGTTTGTAAGAACGAAAGGAAGATCTGCCAAACCCTCTGAAGCGTCTTCCAGTAGTACCCCTGGACTGGAGACCCAAAGATTTCGCAGTGGCTCTACTGTCTTTAAAACGTTCCAAGGCAGCATCAGCTTTCTTGCCGAATAATCCTGAGCCATCAAAAGGTAAGTCCATCAAAACAGACTGAACGTCTGCAGAGAACTCCGATGATTTAAGCCAGGCAGCCCTCCTAGTGGCCACGGAAGAACCCATGACCCTCGCCACCGAATCAGCAGTGTCAAGACCACTCTGAATCACTTGTCTCGCAGCTGCTTGAGTGTCCGAAATCACCTCCTGAAAATCTTTCTTCTCTTCCTCAGGGATTTTCGGAATCAACTGCTTGACAGAATCCATCAAGGCATGAATATACCTCCCCATCAGACAAGTTGCGTTAGTTGACTTAAGCGCCATACTGGCTGAAGAGAAGACTTTCTTAGCGGTTTGATCCTGCTTCCTGGATTCCTTATCCCCAGGAACCTGCGGAAAAGCCCCAGCAGACCTTTTCGAGCAGGCAGCCTGTACAACTAAACTCTCAGGCAGGGGGTGTGTTGACAAGAATTCAGGGTCACCTGGAGCAACTCTGTACCTCCTCGCCACTGTCCTAGAAACTGCAGGAGCAGACAAAGGCTTCTTCCAGACTTCATAGATGTGCTCACATAAGGCATCATTGAAGGGTAACATAGGTTCAATAACAGAAGAGGGTGAATGAAGAACCTCAGTTAAAATATTTGGCTTATAATCAGCAGTGGGCAGAGTAATGTTCAATAAACTCGCTGCTTTTTTAATAACGGTGTGATAAGGAACCACATCTTTCGACGGTACATTTGACACTGAAGTCAAATCCCACTTAGGAGACAGTTCAAGCCCACTGGCTTCACCCAAGTCCTCAAACGGATCTTCAGAATCCTGTAACTCCCCTTCTTCAGTATCTGTATACTGATATCTTTCTTCTTCCAGAAGTCTCTGAGCTTCTCTTCGTGACCTTTCCTTCACAATAGAAGTCGAAGGATTCATAATCGACTCCAACGGGGTCGGGACCGGCGTCGATCCCGAAGTCGGATGAGGTCGTTTCACCCGAGGCCGAACAGAGTCCTGCTTCGGAGTCGTAGGAACCGGCGTCGATGGAACCGGCGTCGACGAAGTCGGGGTCGTGCGCTTCGGCGTCGACGACACAGGAGGTGCTGGAAAATGCCAATGCGGTGGTATAGCCGGCATAAAAGGCATGAAGGGCGCAGGGGCATAAGCCTGGGGAACACCCAAGTTAAAAGCCATAGGACCCGTGGGACCAACAGGTGCACCAGACGGGAACATTGCCCTGGAATAAACTCCAAACATGGCGTTCAGGAACTGAGATGGATCCTTACCTGGAGCCGGAAAATCCGGATATGGACCTCTTGGTTGTTCCCGAGGAGGCGGAGTCGATACGACGTCGACCTCTTCATCTAGTCCAGGAACCGGGGTCGACGAACCCGCAGGTACCGGAACTTCGACTTCACCAGCCCCCTGCTCCTCACCTTCATCCTCCTGACCAGATGGATTGGATGGAACTGGAAAATGGACCTGCTTCTGAGACTCGGGCGAATTCGGATGCGAAGCCTCACCAACAGAGTTATGATCTTCCGACTCCGAAACTTCCACTTCCTTACTCAGAAGTTTGACCTGGGACTTCGGTCTTGAACTAGAGTCCTTTTCTGAGTGATGACGTGACTCATGGCTCCTCTTCTTGTGCTTCTTCCTCGAAGATTTCGAAGCATGAGCCGAAGACGACTCCGAATGCGACCTCAAACGAGACCTCGACCTCGAACGTCGAGATCGAGACTTCAAAGACTTTTTAACTCTCTTAATCTTTCGTTTTGCTACGAGGAGTTTCGTCTCCCTCTCTCATAAAGCCTTTGGGGTCATCTTCTTGCAGCAAGGGCAATCCTCGATGTCATGGTCGGAACTCAGGCACCAGACGCAGCATTCATGTGGGTCGGTAATAGACATCGTCTTGCCACATTCCCCGCAAGCCTTAAAACCAGTCTTCTTCGACGACATCTCGAAGAAATTAGAGATAGACACAGTAATAGAATAATAGTAACAAAGTTACTGTGAAACTACAGCACGATCCCAGAAAACCGTTAGCGTCGACGACGCGAAAAAAAGGGAACTGATGTCATCACGCCGGCGTGGGCCTATTATAGGCGTCGGTGACGTCAGCGGAGTCGTGAGCGGTGCCGTGCCTCTATGACGTCCAAGTCCACGTCGGCGCGAAGCTACAAAAAGAATTTCCGAATGTTGCTGACGCAAGGGGATATTCACAAGGTGAGGAATCCACACGGCAGATGTATCTATCAGAAACTCCCTGCTTGTTGATATACCACATCGCAGTAGTGTTGTCCGTCAGGACTTGAACTGACTGACCGGAAAGGGAAGGAAGGAAAGCCTTCAGGTGCAAACGAATCGCCCGCAATTCCAAAAGGTTGATGTGAAGCAACCTTTCCTCTGAAGGCAAAAGACTTTTGACCTCCAGATCCCCCAGATGAGCACCCCACCCTAGACTGGAGGCATCCGTGATCACTGTGGCCACCAGAGGAGGAGGCTGAAAGGGCTTTCCTTGAGACAGGTTGCCTTGCACACTCCACCGAGTCAGCTCCACTGCAGCTTCTCTGGAGATTCTGACAAACGCCCTGAGATCTCCGTTGTGCTGATACCACTGCCTGCGAAGGCACTACTGGAGTGCCCTCATGTGCCAGCATGCATGGTTGACCAACAGAATGCAGGAAGCGAATAGACCGAGCAGGTGAAGAACCTTCAAGACTGTAACAACCGCTCCCTTGTGGAAAAAAGGAATCAATTCCTATATGTCGAGAATCCTCTAAGGAGGCGGGTATGCACGACATACGGCACTATCCAGTAATGCCCCTATGAACAGGCTGCTTTGAGAAGGCACCAGGTGAGATTTGGATAAATTTATCGAGAAACCCAGTTTGAACAACAGATGAGCTGTTACTTGCAAGTGGCGCAAAACCAACTCCGGAGACTCCGCTTTGAGCGGCCAGTCGTCCAGGTATGGGAAAACAGGAACCCCTAACCTTCTAAAATGAGCCACTACCACTGCCATCAATTTTGTAAAGACTCTAGGTGAGGAAGTAAGACCAAACGGAAGAACTGGAAACTGGTAGTGCTGCGATCCTACCGTGAACCAGAGATACTTCCGATGCGACTTCAGGATGGGAAGATGAAAACACGCATCCTTTAGATCGATGGACACCATCCAGTCTTCCTGTTGCAGCGCAAGAAGAACCTGAGCCAAGGTCAACATTTTGAACTGCTCCTGTTTAAGGTAAAGGTTCAAAATCCTGAGGTCCAATATTGGTCTTAAACTACCGTCCTTTTTGGGGATCAGGAAATACCGGGAGTAGCAACCCTGACCCCTTTTCTGCTCCGAAACCACCTCTATCGCACCTTTCTGTAGCAAAGTAGGAACAAAGGGAACTAACGTCAGCACACTGACAAGGTCCTTAAGGGGCTCCGATGATGTCACACGGTGCTGCGAGCGGAGCTTGTCCATTGTGATGTCCTCGTCGATGTGGGAGAGCTAGGAAATAATTTTCTAGCGGAATGCTGGTGCAGTGGATATTCAAAAGGTGAGGTATCCACAGGCAGAAGTATCCATCAGAACTAACTGTTTCTTTCAGATTAGCATTTCAATAGGTATGGATCAGGTGTAAACTTACTCACAGGACAGGAACAAAAGACCTTTGATGTTGGGCTGTGTTGCTGTGGCCGTGATAGGAAGGCTTGTGGGTTGGGCCTAAGGATTTGATTAACTTCAAAGAGGCCTACCCTCTCACAAGAAGATGTAGCTAGCCCAGGACTGCACCCTTCAGTTCTCTCTCCAGCCAACAATGCGCCAACTACAATGTGCCTCGTTTGACATTACACCATCACAGCTTGTTTGACTGGTCTGGTGGGTTTACATTTAACATTACAAAGGAGGGAAACAGAATCCCAAAATAATTTGTATGTATCCACTCTACAGTTGTTGAAAGTTTAGCTGTGTTATACCAGATGTCTGTCTCAGAGGTTGTTGTGGTTACAGGGACTGCTTAAAACTGGATTTCAGTGTTAGATGTGGGAATACACTAGGATTACCATGCTACACTTACTGCTCTCTCACCCAGCCCTCAGAGCCCAAGTTTAATGTGGCCGAAAGTTTGGTCATCTTGAAAATAAACAAAGTGGGTAAGGGTACCCCTGGGAACCTTTTCACCATTGGTTAACGCGTCTCCAGGGGCCATTTCCACCCACTTGCTCATGCCAGGTAAACATGTGGCATCCAAAGCACCCAGGCTCCAGAGATCTTTCCTGCAGCTGCCCAGTTTATCAGTGGCAACTGGATCTGAACTGGACTTTGCCTGTCACCCTGTGAGTCTCTAAGTGCCTCTCCCGAGGTCCTGGGGGTTTTAGAAGTGTAATTCCGTGGAGGACTGGGACTTAAAGGACTATTCTTGGCGCTAGTTCTACTTCAAACTTTAAAAAATCCTATCTCCTGTTACATATATTGGATTTTTGTAATTTCATGTTTGAAATAGTGTGCTGTTTTTCTAAATTTGGGATTTTTATTGTTTTGCATTTTGACTGTTTTAGAATGCATAGAAACAAGCTACTTACCTTCAGTAACACATTCTTTGGCAGAGACACTATCTAGCTGCATATTCCTTGGCTTTGATATTCTCAGGCGTAAGGCTCGATCCAGAAACGTCTGCATGAGCAGTACCCCTGGGTGCCGTTTAGTGGCTTCATTCCTCTCCGTGTGACGTCGTCGGTGTCATTAGCGTCAGTTATGATGTTGCAGTCACCCATATAGGCGCCACCCAGACACGTGGACATCAGTACTTTTCACTTGCCAACGCCAGAAGCGCAGAGCCATGAAGTGACTGACTTGAATGTGTTTCATATCTACGGTCCTGTAAAAGGGATCAACCTTAGTCCTAAAAAATGAGTCCACAGAGCGAGGAGGCATGAGGGGGTCTTCAAGGCATCTGTAGCTAGATATTGTCTCTACTAGATAATGTGTTACTGAAACCTTCTAACTCAGATTCCTCACATTGGAATAGATAACCAAGCCATACCATCCTGACAGTGGGCTCTGGGCAGATTTATTGCACTAAGTCCTGTAAGACCAAACGGGCAAAATGCCCATCCTTGCACGCCTGACTGTTGTAGGAGAGTAGGATCTGCTTCTTTTAGTTACCCCCACTTTTTGCTGATGTTTCACTGTTTTTTACCTTAGTCTGGCTGGGGCCCTGCTATCCAGGACCCCAGCCTGGCTGCTTCATCTCTAAAATGATTCCATGTACTTTATGTACACTCCAGTCTGGTTACTGGGTTACCCTTATAAGTCTCTAGTATATGGTACACCATGTACACAGGGCATAGGTACCCCAGCGTCCTACTAGGGGCTGCAGCATGTATTATGCCACCCCTGGGCAGCCTTCCAATTTGACACACAACCGCCTATAGGGAGAAAGAATGGGTAGGAAGGTTGGGAAACAAAAGAAATAGGCGGTTGTGTGTTTAAATGTATATACCAGGCAAGCAAATGTATGTATTGTTAGTCCTGATGATGATCCCGCAATATTGAGCATAAGGGATCGAAACGTCGACTTGTTTTAAGTGTTTTCACAGCCTTACTATTATGTTTGATTCATGCTGTGTCTAGCACTTTATTGGCACTACTTTCAATGTCTACTGAATTACAAGTGGCCAATTATGCTCCTTCTTGCCTAAAAACCCTCCTTGTTTGTTCCTAAAAACGGTACAGGACTGTGCCCTTCCACACCCCAATATTTGTTTTATTGTAAAAAATAAACTACCCTGTCCGGCTGGACAGTGGCCAATATAGCTACCATTGAGGACTATTGTTTATCTGATTCTGAATCTACATATTCTTGGGGACCACTGTTGTTTCTAGATTGGTCCACACCAAAGCATCTTTCCTCTTTCTGCGTGGGATGCTGTCGCCATGGCTTGTTGGGTTCAATCTGGGCACGACACCGCACCACTCGACATCCTTTGTGGGACAGCTCGAATCCAGCTCCTGGTCGTTGTCGACGCCTCCTGGTCCTCGTGGCTGCAGAGTCAAGCTTCACCTCTTCGCACCTGAAGAACAAGTTACTTACCTTCGGTAACACTTTTTCTGGTGGATACAGAATCTGCCTGTGGATTCCTTACCTTTTGAATACCCCCTGCGTCAGCATTCCGTGGGAAATTCTTTCCTAGCTCTCCCACGTCGACGCGGATGTCAAAATAGGTAGGCTCCCCTCGCGACACCGTATGACGTCATCGGAGCCATAAAAGGACCTCGTCGGCGTGCTGACGTCAGTTTCGCCCATTTGTTCTATGCCACCGAGGCTCACGGACGGACCGACACATTATCAAATATATACAAAGCATATCAAATATATATATATATATATAAACTCACACATGCATAATCAATAAAGGCATAGAGAAATAGCAAGAGCTAAAGCATTTCTCATTATTAAAATATAAACATGATTAAAATAAAACATTTTTTGGTAGAAATAGGTGGACAACGGGGAGGCGGGCGGGACAGTGAGGAATCCACAGGCAGATATTGTATCCACCAGAAAAAGTGTTACCAAAGGAAAGTAATTTGTTCTTCTGATGGATACGTCTGCCTGTGGATTCCCCACCTTTTGAATAGACTCCCAAATCCGTACCTCTCCTGGAGGAGGGTGTCCACCTGACTAGACCAAAAAATCCTGAAAAACCGAACAAGCAAAATGGCAATCCCTTCTAACCTCAGAGTCCAAGCAGTAATGCTTTGCAAAGGTGTGGAGGGAGGCCCAAGTTGCTGCTTCACAGATATCAAGAACAGGAACACCTCTAGCCAAAACAGAAGAAGACTTAGCTCTGGTGGAATGAGCTCTGATACCTTCAGAAGGGTCCTTCTTGGCCAGGGCGTAGCAAATCTTGATGCACAAGATATTCCACATGGACAGAGGCCTCTTGTGCACAGCCTTGACTTTCATCTTCCCAACATAGCCCACGAAGAGCTGATTGTCAAGCCTCAGATCTCTTGTCCTATCCAAATAAAAGCAGACAGCTCTCTTAGGGTCCGATGCAGTCTCTCCTAATCCTTGGAAGGGTGAGGGGGATGATAGAAGGTGGGTAAAGTAATGGACTGTCCTATATAAAAAGGGGGTAACCACCTTGGGAAGGAAAGCAGCCCTGGTCCTTAGAACCAACTTATCCTAATGAATGGTCAGGAAAGGAGGTTTCGAACTAAGAGCTGAAGTTCACTTAACCTCCTAGCCGAGGTAATGACAATCAAGAAAACCGTTTTAAAAGAAAGAAGTCTCAACGGGCAAGTATGAAGGGACTCAAACGGAGAACCCATTAAAAAGGTAAGAACGAGATTCAAATCCCACTGAGGCATAATAAAAGGTGTGGGAGGGAACTTATTTGTAAAGCCCTTAATGAACCTCATGACAATGGGGGACTTAAATAAAAACGGCTGGTCCGGCATAAAAACGGCTGGTCCGGCAAACATAGAAAGGCCAACAAAGCTGACAAATAGTCCTTAACAGTAGCTACAGCACAACCTTGCTGTGCCAAAGAAAGTGAAAACTCCAGAATATTAGATAAACGGGCCTTCAGAGGGTCAATGTCTCTCTCTCCACACCACTTAACAAACCAAGACAATCTGGAAGAGTAAACAGACTTAGTGTAGTGTGGCCTGGACGATAAAATAACATCCACTATATCCGGAGGTAGAGAGAAAGAACTCAGGTTGCCCGTTCAATCTCCAGGCATGAAGGTGCAAGCTCTAGAGGTGGGGGTGTAGAACCTGCCCCTGCGACTGCGAGAGGAGGTCTGCCCTGAGAGGGAGACGGAGCAGAGAGTGCGATGAGAGGTGAAGTAGATCTGTGTACCACACCCTTCTTGGCCAATCCGGTGCATTCAATAAACAGCTTTTCTGCGCTAGAAACGCAGAGTCATGATAAAAACCAACACTTGTGCCATGAGACTAGGGCCCTCAAAGGGATGACCTTAACCCTAGATATCGGTTCGCAGAACAGGGAGGATGGGTGGGGCGGTAAGGAATCTAATACTAACTACTGTTTCTTACAGATATATTGTTACCGAAGGAAAGTAACTTGTGCATCTGAAAGAAACAGGTTAGTATTAGATTCCTTACCTTAGAAAAGATAGCCCAGCAATACCAACCCCGGTGGTGGGTCTGCGAACCAATAATCACACCAGAAAGTCCTGGAGAACGGAACGGCCGAAAAAGCCATCTCTCCGGACTTGGCTGTCCAGGCAGTAGTGTCTTGCAAACGTGAGCACCGAGGCCCACGTAGCTGCCTGACAGATGTCTTGCAAGGGGACTCCCCGGCCCATGGCCGTAGTAGCCACTGTGGCCCGAGTGGAATGGGCAGTCAGCCCAACAGGAGGCTCCTTTTTAGCCAAAGAGTAGCATGCCTTGATGCACAACACAACCCACCGAGAGATGGTCCGTTTGTGCACCGCCCGTCCCTTCTGAGCGCCCACGTAACCAACAAAGAGTTGGTCATCCACCCGGAACTGGCATTTGCAATCAAGGTAGAAGGAGAGCGCACGTTTTGGGTCCAGACAGAGGAGCCTCTCTTCCTCTTTCGAGGGATGCAGAGGCAGAAAGAAGGTGGGCAAGGTGATGGACTGCCCGATGTGGAAGGCTGTGACTACCTTGGGCAGGAAAGAGGGACGCGTTCTCAACACAACCTTGTCCGGATGGACGGAAAGTAAAAGAGGTTTAGAGGAAAGAGCCTGGAGCTCACTCACTCTCCTGGCAGAGGTGATGGCAACCAGGAAAGCAGTCTTAAGAGTAAGAAGACAAAGAGGGCAATTGTGAAGTGGCTCGAAAGGATTAGACATCAAATAAGTAAGAACAAGGTTCAAGTCCCACTGAGGCATCGCAAAAGGAACAGGAGGAAACATCTGAATGATGCCCTTCAAGAACCTATTTACAACCGGGGTCTTGAACAGAGAGGGCTGATCAGGTAGCCTTAAAAAGGCAGAAATGGCAGGGAGGTAGCCCTTGATAGTGCCCAGAGCAGACCCCTGCTAGGCAAGAGAAAGAAGAAAGGAGAACCTCAGAAAGAGGGGCAGAGAATGGATCCACAGCCTTTGCTGTGCACTATGCTACAAGTTTGTTCCACCTGCAGGTGTATACCTATTTTGTGGAGGGACACCTGGCTGCCAGAATCACATCACAGACTTCAGGAGGCAAGTCAAATGGCCCCAACTGCCACTGCTCAATCTCCACGCATGGAGGTGGAGACTGGACAGGTTCGGGTGGAAGACCGTCCCCTGCTGCTGCGACAGAAGGTCCTCTTGAAGAGGCAGACGAATCGGGGGATCGACTGACATGCTGAGTAGCTCGGGATACCAGTATCTTCATGCCCTGTCTGGAGCCACAAGGATGACTTGGATCCGGTCGTGCCTGATCTTCTTCAGCACTCTGGGCAGAAGAGGTATAGGCGGAAAGACGTACAACAGACCGCAGCTCCACTCGCAAGGAAAAGCGTCTCCGAGCGAGGGCCGCCTTGGAAATTTCAAAGCGCAGAACTGATGACATTGCGCGTTCTCTTCTGTGGCGAATAGATCTAACCAAGGCTCTCCCACTGCTGAAAGAGGCCTTGCGCCACGTCCGAGTTCAGAAGCCATTCGTGATCCATGGTGCACAGATGGCTGAGTTTGTCCGCCCTGGCGTTCAGAGAACCTGCCATGTGTTGAACCACCAGGGTCACGCCCTGATATTGCAGCCATTGCCAGAGACACAGAGCCTCCTGGCATAGGGTCCACGACCCCACCTGCCCTGTTTGTTGCAGTACCACATGGCGGTGGTGTTGTCCGTGAACACCTGCACTACACTCCCCCGGACAGAGGGGAGGAATGCTTTCAGCGCAAGACGGATCGCCTGCAGCTCCAGAAGGTTGATGTGGAGCTGGAACTCTGCCAGAGACCAGAGGCCTCTGATCTCCGCCTCTCCCATGTGGCCCCCCAGCCCAGAAGGGACGCGTCCGTCACAACTACGTGCTCCGGTTGGGGAAGGGAGAGGGATCTTTCGCTGACCCAATCGCAGTCCGTGAGCCACCACTGCAACTGTCTTGCAGTGCCCTCTGAGATCAAGACATGGTCGGACAAGTTGCCCTGATGCTGGGCCCACTGAAACTTCAGGTCCTACTGCAGAGCCCGCATCCGCCACCTGGCGTGACGCACCAGAAGGATGCAGGAGGCCATCAGCCCCAGAAGCCGCAGCGTCAACCTGAACGAGACTCGGGATAAAGACTGAAATGATCGGAATCAGAGCCTGAATATCCCGAACCCGCTGTTTGGGAGGAAATACCCAAAACTGCGCCAAGTCTAGAACCGCTCCGATGAAGAGGAGCATCTGAGAGGGGCACAGGTGTGACTTAGGCACATTGATGGAGAACCCCAGCAGGTGCAGGAGGCCTGCCGTAGTCTGGAGGTGGCTCACGACTGTCTGGGGCGAGCCCCCCTTCAAAAACCAGTCGTCGAGATAGGGGAAGACTGACACCCCTAATCTGCGCAGATGAGCTGCGACCACCGCCATCACTTTCGTGAACACCCGAGGGGCGCTGGTATGGCCGAAGGGGAGCACGGTAAACTGAAAGTCCTCGTGGCCTACCGTGAACCGCAGGTAGCGCGGGTGGGCCGGCAGGACGGGGATGTGGAAATAAGCGTCCTGCAAGTCCAACGCTACCATCCAGTCTCCTGTGTCTAGGGCAGCTAAGACCTGAGCCAAAGTCAGCATCTTGAACTTCTCCTTCCGGAGGAAGCCGCTGACGTCCCGGAGGTCGAAGATAGGGCGTAGGCCCCCTTTGCCCTTCTTGGGAACCAGAAAGTAGTGAGAATAGCAACCACACCCTCCTTCTGGCCCAGGAACGCGCTCGATGGCCCCCTTGGCCAAGAGGGCCGTAACTTCCTCCTGCAGAAGATTCAAGTGATCCCCGACATGCGTTGGTATTGTGGTGGCATGGCTGGAGGGGTCGCCTCAAAGGGGAGGTAGTAGCCCCTTCGGACGATTTACAGCACCCACCTGTCTGATGTGAAGGTGCGCCAGTGGAGGAGGTGATAGTGAACCCTGCCGCCCACTGGCGTTGAATGGGCCTGAAAGCTCGGACTAGGAGGGCTTTGAGGCGGATGCTGCGGGGGTGGATATGGACTGGCCTCGCCGTTGTCCCCGGCCACCGCCTCGGCAGTTACCACGTCCGCCGCCACGCTGGATGTTAGGCTGCGGCCCATGGCTGGCAGGACATTAGGGGGCACCCCTTCTTTGGCCACGAAAGGAGCAAAAGGCAGACTGCTGCTGACGCAGGGCCGACAGGCACAAGGACTTGGCCGTAGCCCTGGAGTCCTTGAAGCTTTCAAACGTCCATCAAACGGCATGTCCATGAGGGTGCTCTGGACATAAGCCGAAAAGTTGGCGGACCGCAACCAGGCGTGGCGGCGAACCGCCACCGTCGTTGACATCGCTGTGAGAAGTTGGCCTGGTATATGATGTCCACTATTCTAGTGGGCACCTTGCACCAGTCCAAACAACCCTTATGGTGATGGTTGTAAAGTCAACCTTATAGACTAGCTATCCTAGTGGTAGCATGGACAAAGCAGTCTTAGGCTAAAACTTCAGAGAGCATGTGAAGCAAGCTGTTTTACCAATATAACCCCTTGAATACCAGATGAAAGGACACCACACAAGGTATATCTAAAATATATATGTATTTATTACTAACACAACCCCTCTGCACTCTTTATGAGGTCAGAGTTCGAGATACAGTACAAGTTACTCAATAAGCAAACTATACGTTGTACAAATACAATTCTGCCCTAGAGGCCTCACGAACCATATACTAAGTAAGTGGTATAAGGACCACTACAGAAACAGTGAGTAGGCCTAGGGCATAGGAAATCGCTGGGGCTACACTGAACAACCAAGGGATTGGAAGCGTGTCAGTGTCTAAACACACGCGAGAGTTACCATAGAGTTTCAATGGGAATGTAAAAGTTTCAAAGTAATAGATTTTGGACACTTCCGGATGGACTACAAAAACCCTGTTAAACTAGGACACTTGGATAGTTAATACCCACGGGAGCACCAGAGTACTCGACTTACCTCACCCAGGGAAGCCGGGTGCATAGGTGTGATTTTGTGTCGGGTTTCGTCGCTGTTTCCTATGGAGAGCTGCAAGAAAGTGCTGCAGGCAACCTGGAGAAAAGTGTCCGGGTGGATCCAAGGATGGATCGGAGTCGAGAAAAACCTGAAAGCAGAGGGGTCAGAGTCTCGGTCACTAGCCAGTGACCAGGAAGGAACCAGTAAGGAACCAGGCGATGTCGAGATGCGATCAGGTGAAGAGGTGAAGCTTGTCTCTGCAGCCACGAGGACCAGGAGGCATCGACGATGACCAGGAGCTGGAGTCGAGCTGTCCCATGAAGGATCTAGCAGTTGGCGGTGTTGGTATCTGGATTGGACCCAACAAACCTTGGCAAATGCAACCCACGCAGGATGGGAAGATTGGCTTCAGTTCAGACCAGCAAGGTCTGGGGAGCTTCTCCTTCGCATGGAAGCTGGAGCAACCCCGGAGCAACCAGGCAAGTGGTGTAGTTTCCCAAAGATGTCTTCAGAGGGCCAACTAGCCAACGGGATAGCAACAGCAAAGACGCATTGAGCTGAAATGCAGGCGCAGGCCCCACGTAGCACTCGTGGAGTGTGGAGGACTGAGCTTCAGTGAAAATGCTGCTCGGGTCTGGGGCTTCTCAAACCCCATTGCACAACTTTGAGGGTCCCTCAGGAGCTGCACAGGTAGCAAAAAGCAGGTAGTCCAGGATGTCCGGTCCCACGTGGCTCACCTCCGCCACGGGTCTCAGCTTTGCTGTGGATGTGGGTCGGAGAGGTCTGGGAGTCTAGTTCCTGCGTTGCTAAGTCTTCGGGTTCCGGTTGGAGCGTTGACAAAGCAAAGCGGCAAGTTACTGATGGTGCCTGTTTGCACAGGGTCGTCACTCCTTGACCACAAGGGAGAAGTCTTCAGTCTTCCAGTCGATAAGGAATGTCAAAGGTCCAAGAGTTTCATTTCAGAGTTTCTTTCCAGGATAATCTAAAGTCTCTAGACTCAGCTCCTAACTTTATACTAAACTAAGGGGCTGGATTACCTGCTAGGTCCCTCCTATGGGTGGAACCTGGGAAGGGGGTGGTTACACTCCTTTCCCTTTGTCCGGTTTCTCGCCAGAGCTGAGGCTGGAGTGCTCCGCAACTGGTTTGAACCGGGCTATCCATGCCAGAGTTTTGTCCAGCAGCAAGAGGTCAGACTCGTGTCTGTGGCAGCAGCATCAATTTTGTGATGCTGAGGCTCTGTTTAACTTTAACCTTGTAAAGAAGTAATCAACATGTCTTCTCCCTCTAGAAGGGTGGAATGCTACCCCCGCCGCCAGAACTGGTGAGGGGGTAGTATTCCAAAGCCTATGACACCTTACACAACATGTTTTGATAAAGCCAAACCAAAGTTAGCAATAACCGCAAGGATTATAATGCATTTAAGAGTATATGGTGTGGCTATATCATAGAACAGCTATAAGGACATGGTTCCGAAAGCTGCAGACAGGCTCAGCTCATGCTAGAGTACCATCTCACATAAAACCAAACACTCTGCCTTCAGGATTGTCAAGGCTTGCCATAGGAGTGACTTATAGGTATATGTGTCTATATATAAGGGAAGATATAGGAATACTATATCTAAGCAAGGGGTGATTACACCACCTTGCCCAAGCTGAGTGATCAGCCTGTGGTGTCAATTTGGATGGCCAGCCAGGGCTGGCATGATTCATGCTGCAGCCCCTGGTAGGCCTTGGATGCACCTATGCCCTGGGTACCTATGGTACACTATACAGGGGCTCACAAAGGTGACCGAATTCCCAATCAGATATGTACCTAACGTACATGGTATCAGTTTAGAGAGAGAACAGCTGGGCTGGGGGTTTAATTAGCAGGCCCACAGACACACTAAAGTCAAAAAACCAGTAAATCACAGCAAAAAGTGGGGGTGACCATAGGGAGCAGACCCTACTATCCTACACAACCCCCCCCCCCCCCCAACGCAGGGACATTAAACTAACCTTGACCAGTTGAGTCGTCATGTTCTAATTGGAAATATCTGGAGAGTCAATCTGCATTGGCATGGTCAGTCCCAGGTCTATGTTCACTGTAAAGTCCATCCCCTGTGGGGAAATGGACCACCTAAGCAGTTTGGGATTTTCACCCTTCATCTGATTTAGCCACAAGAGGGGCTTATGGTCTGTCTGAATCTTGAAGTGAGTACCATACAAGTATGGCCTCAGCTTCTTCAGGGCCCAAACCACAGCAAAGGCCTCCCTCTCAATAGCTGACCAACGTTTCTCTCTAGGGGTCCGCCTTCTGCTAATAAAAGCAATAGGCTGGTCTTGTTCATCTTTATTCAATTGTGAAAGAACAGCTCCCACACCCAACTCAGAAGCATCTGTTTGGATAATGAATTCCTTGGAGTAATCTGGACTTTGCAGAATAGGTGCAGTGCACATGACCTACTTCAGGTCATCAAATGCTTTCTGAAGGCTTACTGTCCACTGAACTTTCTTTGGCATTTTCTTTGAGGTGAGGTCATTAAGAGGAGTCACAGTGGACCCATAGTTCTTAACAAACTTCATGTAGTAATCAGACAGGCCCAAGAAAGCTCTGACCTGTGTCTGGGTGGTTGGAGGGGGCCAGTCCTTTATGATCTGGATCTTGCTCTCCAGTGGTTGAATCTGACCTCCACCTACAAGGTGGCCCAGGTATACATCCTTGCTCTGCCCTATCTGGCATTTAGTAGTCTTGATAGTTAGGCCTGGCTTTTGCAGGGCCTCCAAAACATTTTTCAGGTGGATCAGGTGATCCTCCCAAGTGGAGCTAAAGACAGCAATATCATCAAGATAGGCTGCACAGTAGGCATCCAGGCCTGTGAGAACTTGGTTCACCAACCTTTGAAATATGGCAGGTGCATTCTTCAAACCAAAGGGCATTACCACAAATTGATAATGACCTCCTGGGGTTGAGAATGCTGTCTTGGCTTTTGCATCCTCAGCTAGCCTGATTTGACAGTAGCCAGCTGTCAGTTCAAATGTGCTCAAAAACTTGGCAGAAGCCAATCTGTCAATGAGCTCATCTGCCCTTGGTATTGGGTGGGCATCTGTACTAGTGACAGCATTGAGACCTCTGTAGTCCACGCAAAACCTAATCTCTCTCTTACCATCTTGGGTGTGAGGCTTAGGCACAAGGACTACAGGATTGCCCAAGGGCTCTCTGAGGGCTCAATAACTCCCAACTCCAACATCTTTTGGACCTCTGTCCTGATACAGTCTCTGACATGGTCAGGTTGCCTGTAGATTTTACTCTTCACAGGCAGACTGTCACCAGTGTCCACCTCATGGGTGCACCAGTTTGTCTGACATGGAGTCAGTAAAAACATATGCCGGTAGGCCTGTAGAACTTGTCTGCAGTCCTGCTGCTGTTAGTCAGTGAGGCTGCCTGCCAAGGCCACTCCATCAACTGAACCATCATCAGGGTTCTGAGAGAGCAAGTCTGGGAGAGGGTAACTCTCCTCCTCCTGTCCCTCATCTGTAGCCATGAGCAAGCCCATGTCTGCCCTGTCAACATATGCCTTCAGTCTGTTGACATGAAGCACCCTGTTGGGGCTCCTGGGAGTTCCAAGGTCAACCAGGTAGGTTACCTCTCCCTTTTGCTGAACAATAGTGTGGGGTCCAGACCATTTGTCTTGGAGTGCTGCTGTGGTCACTGGCTCCAACACCCACAATTTCTGCCCTGGCTGGTACACAGTCAGCACAGCCTTTTGGTCATGCCAGGCTTTTTGAAGTTCCTGGCTAGCCTCAAGGTTTTTAGAAGCCTTTTTCATATACTCAGCCATCCTGGAGCGGAGACCAAGTACATAATCCACTATGTCGTGTTTAGGCTTTTTGCGAGGTACCTCCCATCCTTCCTTCACCAGACACAGGGGTCCTCTTACAGGGTGCCTAAATAGAAATTCAAAAGGGCTGTAGCCAATCCCCTTCTGTGGGACCTCTCTGTAAGCGAATAAAAGGCAGGGCAGCAAGCTATCCCATCTTCGCCTAAGCTTTTCAGGGAGTCCCTTGATCATGCCCTTTAAGGTCTTGTTGAATCTTTCAACTAGACCATTGCACTGTGGATGGTAGGGTGTGGTGAACTTGTAGTTCACTCCACACTCTTTCCACATAGCAGTCAAATATCTAGATATAAAGTTTGCACCTCTGTCTGGGACAACCTCTTTCGGAAAGCCCACTCTTGAAAAAACTCCCAGGAGGGCTCTTGCCACAACAGGGGCTATTGTGGTCCTTAAGGGAATAGCTTCTGGGTATCTGGTGGCATGATCCACTACCACCAGAATAAACATGTGCCCAGAGTCTGTTTGGGGATCCATTGGCCCAACAATGTCTATCCCAACTCTTTCAAAGGGTACCCCCACCACAGGTAGTGGTATAAGGGGGGTCTTTGTGGTGCCACCTGATTTGCCACTGGCTTGGCAGGTGACACAGGAGCGACAAAATGTCTTGGCATCTTCTGACACGTGTGGCTAGTGAAAGTGAGGGACAAGCCTGTCCCAAGTCTTGTTCTGGCCAAGATGTCCTGCTAAGGGAATATCATGGGTGAAAAATTCGAAATCAATACTAATGGACCATACTCACCTGTAGCCCATATACCAATAGCATTAATAAGAATTCAGTCGGCAATGGAGAAGGTTCAATCTTTTATTCCACAAATACAAGCCCTGACAGGGGAGCCTCGGTCTACACGACCCACAGAGGTGCGCAGAGGAGACTGACTACATGCATAAGATGCAAAGCATATATTCGTTTCATACATTACACAATGACACCTTACAATGAAAGATACAACTTGTCAGTGAGCCAAGAGGAATACCCATATAAGGCACAATTGATTTGCTAGCAGCCTAGGCCTAAGCTATTCCGGGGGCAGGTCAGTGAGGTGCCTCCCTGTCTATCTGTAGCCCGGGGAGTACAGGAACGGGCTCTGCTAGAATGTGCGCATCCCACAAGAAGGGCAGGTGTGACCTTGGGTTTCCTTTAGCTACAAGCTAACGAAATGGAGCAGGCGGCTTGGCCGGCCATCGTGGTTTCATAAGAAAGTGTAATCACGTGATTTCTGCGAAATGGTTGCTGTTAAGAAGGAGAAACGAAACTTAATGGCTCCGATCATACCAATAGGTCTGGGAGGAGCAGAGTGAATCGTTCTCGGATAACCTATATCATGTACAGTATATAGTTAACATAGGGTTCATAAGGTTATATGGCATATAGAGGCCAACAACATGTATTTATTGCATATATATCCCATCAGACGGCCCTTTTGGCCTACTATAGCCAATATAAACTATTTCTATTCTACAAATACTCCCTCATCAATTTGCATAAGCTCCGAAACCTCCTTCTGTAATATTTGTTTTTCAACTTTAGCCTGACGAGAAAAGCTTAAAGCGGATGTTATACGTGCTGCACAGAAAGAGCAACAAGCTGGGCCACATTGTAAGCATAGACAACAAGTAAATATTATTTCAAATGCTCCAGCAAGTATCATGAATATTTTCCAACCCCAGGTAATCAGAAGACCCCAGAACCACCCACTAAGGGACCAGGTACCATTATCGACATGGGCTTCACTAGCCAACCGATGCAATTTCTGAATTGCCAGATGGATGGTCGCGGCCGAGTCTGGAATATAAACACAGCAGGAGCTGCCAATCACGCGGCAGGCTCCTCCCCTATCGGCGAGGATGACGTCAAGAACCATTCGGTTCTGAAGCGAAACGAGTCTCGTCGCCTGAAGCTCGACAGTAAGATTGGTCAGAATCTAAGTCGAGGTCTGCACTACATTCTCCACTATCCTGGACAGGCGTCTAATACTACGGCTATTAAAAATTGGCCCCCAAAATGGAGTGAGGCCTTTGGCAAAATCCTCAAACTGTTGCAAAGAAGTATCTGTTTGATCAGTACTGTCAGTATCAAAGCTTCTAATACTCCGATTAGATTCGATCTCCCTTTTAACTAGTTCATGGGTTTTATGATAATCAGATGGGGCGATGTAAACCGGCGGGAACAGAAATGAAAGGTAACATCGCCCAGCCCATCCCCTGGGAAGCCAAGTATATGCATTTTCACCGCATACAAAATACACATTAGGAGGAGTAATCACGGGGGGAGTACCGTAAGTTTGTAGGGTGTAAGTATAGTTACACTTACTACTCCCTACCTTAACATGGCCTCGTCCTTGAATATAAAAGGGGGAAGTAGTATTTATGATGGGAATAGACAAGGCCTTGTCATCGGTGACGTTTCGCTCCTTAAAATGCTGAAAGTACATGGTGGAATTGAAGAGTTCAAAATCCTGCATTTCATCTTCTAACCAGGATACATTTTTATATTCAGTGTATACATTCATACATGCATTTGGGTCTAAAGATCCTTCTCCTCCATTACCTTCGGCATCAAATCCCTGGTGCTGCTCTATGTACTTCAAAATAGCCTCATAATCTTTTTCAGTGTATATCTTAGGATTGGCTACATAATGGGAATACATTAATGACAATAATTGGAACCAGGCTTCGCAGCTAGCCAAATGGGACATAGGTAAGGAAACAAACAATTCATGCTGGTGCATTACAGAGGGGAGTAATCCACAAACCCAGCAATTGGTTCTATTTGTCGTACTGTGAGTTTGATGCAACATTTCAATGAAAACATTTTTAGCATAAGTTTCTCTATGTCTGGCCTTATGCGGGGGTAAGGAGTAAAAGAGGCGTTCCTCCGGGGCAGGGGTAGTTCCTAACAATTTCTGTACAGGGTGTTGAAATTCTAGATACACAAATACACACATCATAAATACAGTGATTATTATAATAAAAGCAACGAATGCCACCGTCACTCTGGTGGGCCATCTGGAAAATAATTGCATATTATCAATATACCGCCGAGGGGCAAGTGGTCGCTCGTCCTCCATAGCAAATCGAGCAAAAGGAAACATACTCTCTAAAAGTCCAAAATCTAACTCGGTCTCTCTCTAAAAGTCCAAGATCTAATCTTATATCCACAAAGCATGCACACCACCAGAGGGGTTCTTCTTCCCGCCCAGGGATCTTCTCCCTGTGTCCATTTAGAGCCTCACAGGCAGACTCTTATCATCCATCAAAAGGGAAACAACGTATATTCTCCAGTGAAACGACCGCGGCCCTTAACTCAGTCTTTCTTTCTGAACAGAGCTATTTATCACAGTGTTCCAAGCCCTCAACGGGTTCAGTCCAGTGTCTCGCTCAGTACCCCAGTAACTCTATTCGATATTCCACAACTCAAGTCTTTTTCTAGCTCCTACCATTTGAAGCTGGGGTACCGCGCTGTTTTCGGGGCCGCAGGTCGTATTTACAACGGCCAGGTTGCTCCTCATCAGAAAACAATTCTGCTGCAAGGGCATCTGATGCATTCGAAGCCGGAGACGCCCTTGGGACAGCAGCCTCTGCTGGTTGAGCCGCTGTCCTTTCACTTGGGGGCAACACCTCTCTTTGCTGCCCTTTTCTTGGGCATCCGAAAAGGGCACAAAACCTCTCAGCCGTTCTCCTTCTTGGCTCGGGACTCCAATGCTGTTTTGTAAATCAAAGGGCAAAGGCAACTGTAGGCGCTTCAGATGACTGATATGTATCCAGTGCTTTCTTCCGTGCACCTTAACCGCCGTCCTTGTAGCTAAGATAATCTGGTAGGGTTCGGACTACTTCGGTTCCAAACTTGATTTCTTCTGATAGTTCTTCACAAGGACCCACTGCCCTGGCTCCAGTCGATGTCCAGGACCCTCTGGTAGCGGCTGCAATGTGTTCGATACCTGTTGATGAATAGAACGCAGATCTTTAGTCAAAGCATACAAGTAATCTGTCATTAATGGGTAATCAATATCCCTAAAGGATCGGGGTCTCGGGACTCCCCACACATTAGCAGGACGGCCAAAAATGACCTCATAAGGTGATAGACCGGTTCTGGTGTGCGGAGTTGTTCTTATTGACAATAATTCTAATGGAGGTGCGTCGGGCCACTTTAATCCGGTACTGGCACAGATCTTGGCCATTTTCAGCTTTAACGTGCTGTTATATTTTTCGACCAAACCAGCCGACCGGGGATGTCTGGCGGCATGAAACTTTTGTTTTATCTGTAGCCCATCACAGACACTCTGAACCAACAAAGAGTTAAAATGTGTCCCGTTATCAGACCAAATAATCCAGGGCAAACAGTATCTGGGGAAGTATTCCTTAATTAGGGCTTTGGCAGTTGCTACAGCAGTGGCTTCTTTGGTGGGGTAGGCTTCAACCCATTTACTGAAAGCACAAACCACCACCAACACATATTTTAGATTATTTACTCTATCCATCTGAATGTAATCAATTTGTATTACTTCAAACGGCAGAGTCGGTGGTGCAAAGTTTCCACTCAAAACAGACTCTCTTCCCCCAGGGTTGTACCGTAGACACACAGGGCAGTATTTCACCACATATGTCGCAGTCTTGGGAATAAGTGGGTTATTCCAGACTGGGTCCAAAACAGCACAAATACCTTTTGCACCTATGTGGGCGGTGCCATGGGCCATAGTTACTACGGCATAGACCAATGCATTAGGAAGTAACCATCGCTGCTTTTCAGATCGGTCTATCCAACATTCATTTTTATCTAGTTTTCCTACCTCTTGCTGCCATCTCTGTACTTCATCTATAGTGGCCTCTTTCTGTAGCTCTTTAACGCTGTCAATAGTATTATCAAACAAAGACGTTTCTTCCACCCACCGAGCCGAAGTACTAGGAAACATAGGGATCATTCTTGTTTGGGCCGTTTCCTTAGCTACTGAGTCAGCAAAGGCATTTCCTTTCCCAGTGGAATCAACAACCTTCTTATGGGCGCTACATTTAATGATAGCTAATTTCTCTGGTAGCGTCAAGGCAAACAATAATCGATCAACTAAGGGACCATGCTGAATTTTCTGTCCATGCGTAGTAAAGAAACCCCTCTCCCTCCACAGCCTCCTAAAGCTATGGGCAACGCCGAAGGCGTACTGGCTGTCTGTAAAAATATTTACCCTCAGCCCTTCGCTCAACTCACACGCTCGTAACAAGGCTATTAGTTCAGCTGCCTGAGCTGAGTGATGAGAAATCCGTGCAGTTTCCACCACCGTTCTTAAAGTTGTAATAGCATATGCAGCTGTTGTGGTACCATCAGATAATTTAAAACAAGAACCATCTACATACAGTTCTCCGTGGGGCTCTAATAAAGGGGTGTCAGAAAGATCTACACGTCCCTTCTTTTCTTCTTCAGTTCTAAAGATGCAATCATGAACATCGTCTCTGCTATCCTTTGAAGGGAGAGGCCATAATGTGGCTGGGTTCAAAGTAGCACATCTTTTGATCGTGATATGGGGTGTAAATAATGTTAACTCGTACCCTGTCAATCGAGCACTCGTAAGGTGCTGAGTCTTGGTTCTATTCAGAAAGATATCCACAGCATGCGGTACCATGACTGTGAGATCCGTATTCAAGACTATACCTTCCGATTGCCGGATGACCATCGCCACTGCAGCGGTGGCCCGCAGACAACTGGGAAGGCCTTGTGCTACAATATCCAAGACTGATGAAAAGAAGGTACAAGGTCTTTGTTTACCGCCCAAATCCTGTGTTAATACTGAAAGCAAACAACCGTCCACATCGTGCACATAAAGTGAAAAAGGCTTCCGGTAATCCGGGGTACCCAAGACAGGCGCAGAACATAGAGCAGATTTCAAAGAGTCAAAGGCTTCCTGACATTCATCCGTCCAGGGTAGGGGTTCATGCACATCTTTGTTAGTCAAATACAACAAGGGTTTAGAGAGGAATGAATAGTTAGGAATCCACTGGCGACAGTAAGAGGTTATGCCAAGAAAAGCACGAACATCACGTTGAGTACGAGGTACAGACATGTTAGTAATTACAGATATTCGCTCTGGAGTTAATCATCTCTCCGCTTTCGACAGTAAGTGACCCAGGTAGGTCACTTCCAGTCGACAATATTGGAATTTGGAAAGGGACACTTTATTTCCTTTTCCAGCCAAATGTTTTAACAATTTAACGGTGGCCTCTTTACACCCATCTTCCGTATCAGAGGCCACCAGAATGTCATCCACGTACTGGATGATCGCATTTCCTGCAGGCAAAATTCATTCATCAAGAACTGCTTTCAAGGCTTGGCTATATATACTGGGACTTTCTGTATAGCCTTGAGGTGCACGCGTAAATCTAAAGCTTCGTCCAGCGACTGAGAATCCGAAAATATGCCTACTATCGGGGTGTATTGGAATGCTGAAGAAAGCATTCTTGAGGTCTATGACTGAAAAATATTTCGCCGTTGGGGGAATCATTGTTAGAATAGCAGTAATGTCAGGTACCACTGGGTATTGTGGGACCACTATCTTGTTGACCTCTCGGAGGTCAATCACAAAACGATATGTGTTTTTATAATCAGGGGTACCATCAACAGGTGCCTTCTTCAAAATCGGCAAAATCGGGCTGTTACAAACATTAGCCGCTGTTTCTTCTACCACGCCTCTTTGAATGAGGTCGCCAATGATCTGCAACAAGGCCTGCTCACCTTCTGGTGAAATCTTATACTGCAGAATGCGGGGCAGCTGCGCATTAGGTTTCACGGTTATTGACACGGGGGCTATTTGTAACTGGCCAACATCGGTGTCTCCTGTAGCCCACAGTGTCTGAGGAATGGTAGAGAACTCAGGAGGAAGGGTTTCGTTCTGAACAAAATATTGTGCCGTTTCTACGGATGGTTTCTGCATTGTTAAGTAGACACCATCGGGGGAACAGTAAATTCTAGCATACAATTTATGCAATATATCCAGATCCAAAAGGTTTTCACCACAATTAGAGATCAAAAGAAAAGGCGTATGCACGGAAATAGGGCCTATAGTGAAAGGTAAGGGTTTCGAAACGGGGCTCACCACCGGTATTCCAGAGAATCCTACTGATAGTTATTTTGGCCAGACAGAGCAGCCCCTGGGACCAGTGTATGGTCAACTGAACTATTCATTGCCCCAGTATCCACTAAAAACGTTCCCGATGTACCCAACAGTTCTCCTTTTACATAAGGTCCCTCCTGGTCAATTGGTACTGTAATATGGCCCCGCTCTGTCCATGGCAGTCTCATGCATAATCCTGTCCTTCATATCCATCATCCCGGTAATTCTCAATTTAATACTGCCTGTTCTGGGGATCATCAAAATAATTTTTCTTAAAACCCGCATGTTGCATTTCCTCCCTTCTCATGCTATTCCGGTCGACATTTCCTCGACCTCTTCCCCGCCCTCTGCTAGGACCATTTCGTGCCAGAAACAGAGGGCAATCCGCCCTCCAATGTCCTTCCTGCTTACAATACGAAAATTGGTTTATGCTGATGTTCGGAGGGCCACCTCAACCTCTTCCAGCCACTACACGGAATGAGCCACGTGCTCCCCTTCCCGCATTTTGTCTTCTACTAACTTGCTGTAACAACACCCTAGTCTTCAAGTCCTTAGTCTTCCTCTCTGATTTTTCCTTGCTCTCATTCTCTCGATGCTCATAATACTGTGCCATACTGAGAATTACAGAGGGGGCGGCCGTAGTCCATGTGCTTTCGGCCGCCTGGAGGTGGGACATTACTTCCGGGAGCAAATTAGTAACAAACCTATTCACGAACAGCCGTATTCCCCCTTCTGTAGACAAGTCCTGCCCCCTAAAATCTATAAAGACCTTTTCAAATCTAGTAAAGAAATCTGACACACTCTCATCTTTCTTTTGTTTACAAGCCGTTCATTTGTCCCAATCGACTTTCCTAGGTGGGAGAAGGGTCTTCATAAGTGTAATAATTTTATCCGGTACTGTTAAGACTTCATCTCTGGGTTTTTCCCCCGGCTTCCATTCCTTGTCCAAATTCTTTAACTGGTCCCAAGTACCCCCTAGTTCGGGAACGTGATCCGTATCATGTATCTGTCTCCAGATATCTACCGGAATCAAAAGACCAAAAAATAACTCGATATCAGCAATGGTCATGATAGCGGAATTAGCTGCTTCAGTTAATTCCTTATAGTAGGCAGTAGGATTTTTACGGGGGTCAGGGAGTTGGGCTATTAGGGTGAGGACCTCGCTTCGTTTCCAAGGGGTATAAACCCATTGTTCCTGAAGCCTCGCGTCTACTCTAGCCCGAGTTACAGCATTATTGTCGTCTCTCAATTCAGGAACTTCAGGGAAAAAGAGAGGATGCACTTCTCTCATGGGATGCTGTGCTCCCCAATCTGCACACTTCCGGAGCATCCGCTCCCGATAATGCAAAAGTGTCTTCACATTTTGATATACTTCATCAGATTGCAAATGAAATTTATGAGCTCGATCCCGTATATCGCGCAGTATTTGAGGAGGTAGTCCTTCCTCAAAGCACTAGTCCCACAGTGATATTAGTCGGATTGCCATACTCTCTAGGGCCAGTTGTTGTGCAACTGGTTCATAATCTTTCATAGTGCTCCAAATATCTTCCAAAGTATAAATAACGTTCCGCATCCACTGGGATGCTTGAGTTATGATAGCCCTCCTTTCTTCCGCACACAATAACGATCGCGTATAAGCTCGCTGATCACTCAAGTCAGATACAGGTCGCTTGGGTGTGGCATCTAAACAGACTGTATTCCTGGGGTCTAGAGCAATCGGAGTTGGAGGGGAGAGAAATACAGAGTGTAAGGAAGAAGGAACAGTCGCATCCAGCTGTAAAGATATCAAGGGTGAGGTAGTTGGTCGAAGAGTGGAAGGGGAAAGCAACGCATTTTGTACCGACCCATCAACAGGGGCCATGGCGACCGCCCCCCCGTGTTCGAGATGGTGCAGTTCCTATTTGATCAGCCCGTCAATAAGGTACTGCTGGGTATAAGCCTTGTGGAGCATAAGGGGGAGGCGGACGGGCTTCTAATAATTCTTCTAACTCATCTCCCGTTTCTGGCCGTGCCACATAACTTTTGTCTGTTTCTAAACGGAACCGTCTATCCATCTGTACAATATTTTCTTCCACCTTTCCTTTCTCGTAAGCCACGGCCTTCTGGGTGACGTTCTGTCCTGCTTTAAGTTTCCCCAACTTCTCTTCTCTAATTCCTCGTCGTTTTGCTTCCTTCAACCATAAGTTCCAGGAGTCAAACATCGACTGACGGCTTCTTTTCATAAACAATTTGTTTTGTATATAATTTATTTTTTGTTCATCAAATGACCCCGTTAGAGGCCATTGCAAATCCGAATGATCTCTGGTATATTTGTGCCAGAGTGTATTAAATAGAATCGGCTGCAAGCCATGTTTGACATGCCTATCAAAGCTAGGGCTGTCCTCGGGAGGGGCCGGCTGTTTTTCTTCCAGCCGTGTACCTCGACGACAGCAACACCCGAAACATATTTTACTAAAACAAGGCATGAAAATACTTACACAATCTTATTCGAAAGCTTCAAAACTCATTCACATGCGGACGGGTCCTTCTCATCACTCAGTCTTCAACATCTCATCCGTACGTATAAAGTGCTGTAAAGTAGTGCAAGGCAATAATTCTTTTCGTATTCTCTTTCCATACAAATGACGTCTTCAAATATCGAACAGAGTCCGTCGATTCTCGTTCGGGGAATTGATTCAACAGAATTCCAGACCAATAAATCAATTACACAAAGAAGCAGTCCCTAGACTGCTCTGAGATCACTTGGCAGGCGAACCACGAACCCTCTTACAGGCCATCCCATGGTCCTGTTCTGGTTGGGCCGGGCGTCTGGGTTTTTAGCTCCAGAACCCAGTTGCTCCCAGGGCTTTCCCGAAGAGGATTTGTCCGAGCGAGTAACGCCGTACACCGCTAAGGCACCGAGTATAATCTCAGGTTTTCACCAAAACAAGTCTGTGAGGTATCTGCCCGAACAGCCACCGTGCCGTAACGTCAGACCCTCAAATTCCCTTGTGATCCGGCTTCCCCGGCCACCAACAGAAACTGTTAATCGTCACCCGAGGGAAACACTTCCTCCAAGTGTTCCGTATCCAATCCAACCAAGAAAAATCACTCACCTGGTGCGCTCAGGTCGATTGCGAATTCTTCACTGCCGACACCTAGACAGACCGACACAGTCTGTTCTTCTCTCGGGTTAAGCCCGTAGGACTCCGGCGTGGGGTCTTCAGCAGCTGGGAGGGATACCGGGCTCGAGAGTGGAGTTGCTTGTTTTCGTACCACAAACGGGTGCTTCAAATCAGGATCCTCTTTCCGTCCACCCACTCGGCCAGAACTCCTCCTTGTCCCTTTACTCCTGTTTACTGGAGGGGACGACCCCAACGCGGAGTCCAGGCGGAGTCGCCAACTGAAGGATTAAAAAAAAATACTAATGGACCATACTCACCTGTAGCCCATATACCAATAGCATTAATAAGAATTCAGTCGGCAATGGAGAAGGTTCAATCGTTTATTCCACAAATACAAGCCCTGACAGGGGAGCCTCGGTCTACACGACCCACAGAGGTGCGCAGAGAAGACTGACTACATACATAAGATACAAAGCATATATACGTTTCATACATCCCACAGTGACACCTTACAAGGAAAGATACAACTTGTCAGTGAGCCAAGAGGAATACCCATATAAGGCACAATTGATTTGCTAGCAGCCTAGGCCTAAGCTATTCCGGGGGCAGGTCAGTGAGGTGCCTCCCTGTCTATCTGTTGCCCGGGGAGTAAAGGAACGGGCTCTGCTAGAATGTGCGCATCCCACAAGAAGGGCAGGTGTGGCCTTGGGTTTCCTTTAGCTACAAGCTAACGAAATGGAGCAGGCGGCTTGGCTGGCCATCGTGGTTTCATAAGAAAGTGTAATCACGTGATTTCTGCGAAATGGTTGCTGTTAAGAAGGAGAAACGAAACTTAATGGCTCCGATCATACCAATAGGTCTGGGGGAAGTAGAGTGAATCGTTCTCGGATAACCTATATCATGTATAGTATATAGTTAACATAGGGCTCATAAGGTTATATGGCATATAGAGGCCAACAACATGTATTAATCGCATTTATATCCCATCATGGGCTAAGGTAAAAAGGAAGCCCCTGAATGCCAAAGGTATGACCAACCTCCTGGAAGCACCAGGCTTGGAGTCTCTAGCCTCTGAATAAAGGAGTCCTTCATCCCAATACACTTTATGGGTACCTGTAGCATTCCTAGCAGCCTCAGCAGCAGCTTGCTGTCTGAGGGGATCAAGAGAGGGGCAATCCAGCTGTGCCTGCCTCAGGTCTGCCCTTGAAGGTCCCCCTGTCCCAAGAAATTCAACCTGATCAGGCTCAAGCTCTTCTAGGACAGGTCCTTCTTGGGTCTCACCATCAGCTTCCTCAGAAGGCTGGTCCTCACTCTGATGCAGGGGGAAAGGCACTGCCTTAACCCTACTGCTCTTTCTCTTGAAAGGCAACTGGTCAATAGTTTCAGGATCCAGGGCCTGTTCAGTTTTGCACTTTTTGGCCTGTGACCTGGTCACAGCAAGGACATGTGCTGAAATACCTAACATCTCTGCATGGGTCCTATACTCCACTTCAGACCAGACTGAAGATTCCAGATAATTTCCCTACAAACATTCTACAGGGAGGTCTGAACTAACAACAACCTTTTTCAGGCCAGTTACCCCTCCCCAGGAGAAATTAATAATTGCCATACTATAGGTGGTAGTGACATTGCCTGCATTGGTCACTAGGTAATTCTCACCTAGTTTAAACTGACCAGGGTCTACAAAGTTAGTCGTCACAATGGTGACACTGGCACATGTGTCCCTGTAGGCCTGAACCACTTTGTTATTGACTAAAGGTGTTTGCCTGTTCTTGCCCAAGTTATTGGGACTCACAGTAGTGGACATAGCCATGTCCACATCACAGACAAGAACAGCTTGAGTTGGTATTCTGACTAGGCCAGAATCCATCTCAGTACCCAGGGTTAACACTACTAAAGCCTTGGGTTGAGAACCACCACTGTTAACTGTACTAGGGGGTGCAGGTGTCTTAGGGGCCACAGTGGTTGGAGCTGCCTCCTCCTTGGTGCACTCACTGGTCCAGTGAGTATTAACCTTACAAAAATTACACCAAGGTTTCTTTGGACCTTCTTTCTTTTTCTTAGACTGTTGGGATCCCCCACCATTAAAAGCTTTTTGGGGACCTTGCGAAGACTTCTGGTCTTTTGCTTTCTGATCCCCACGCTTTTGGTCTTGCTTCTTCTGATCACCACCTTGGTTCTGGACCTTCTGCTTCACCCTGGTTCTGACCCATTTGTCTGCCTTCTTTCCCAATTCTTGGGGAGAGGTCAGATCAGAGTCAATCAGGTGCTGCTGATGCAATAACTGGTTCTGACAATTATTAAGTATTTGTTCTCTCATGATCAAATTATACACTCCCGCAGAGTCCTTAACTTTACTGCCCAGTAACCAGCCTTCCAGAGCCATAGTGGCACAATCACCAAAATCAATCTAGTCCTGAGTCTGTGTCTTCTGGGTGTCTCTGAACAGCAACCTATATTGCTCAGTGGTTAAGTCAAACCCATCTATCATAGCATTCTTCAGGACAGTGTAGTTGTTAGCATCCTCATCACTAACTGTGAGGAGCTTGTCTCTACCTTTTTATGAAAAGGAGAGCCATAAGATTGCAGCCCACTGCCTTTGGGGTACCTGCTGTACTTTGCAAGCCCTCTCCAAAGCAGTTATCCACTTGTGGATGTCATCCCCACTCTGGTAGGGAGGGACAATCTTACTTAGGATTCTATGGTCATTTGACCTTTCCCTATCTCTAAGGATGTTGCTGCCACCAGTGGAATATAATCCATTTAACTTTTGCTCTCTTGCAAGAACCAGTTTCTCTTTGGCTAGGGCAACTTGTTACCTCTCAATCCTCAGATTAACTTCCTTTATTCTGGCCTGCTGCTCTCTCCTCTGAGGGGAAGTCATTCTCCTCTGAGCAGAGGCATCAGATCCTACTGAGCCATTAGAATGGTGAGATTCCCTGGATAGGGATCTCCTCCCTCTGGGCCCAGGGTTAAACCTGTTTGGAGGTCTGAATGGGGCTATGCCCTTTTCAGCCCCATGCAGGCTTAGGTTGACCTGGTTAAGTTCTAAAACTTGGACCTGATCAGTGTCGTCATCATCATCATCATCATCTTCCCCTTGATTCTCATCATGGAAATCTTCTGTTGATGGATGATCCTCCCCTGTACTACTTGTTGTGACTATGTTAGCTGCTTTAGCGACATCATACTCCTCTAGTATCTCTATAAGATGCTTAAGAGAAGGGTTTGTACCTTGCCTCAACTTTCTAGTTGTACATAAGTGTCTCAACTCATGGAAGGAAAATGTGTCATATTTAGAAGGTGCCCTGGGAGGGTCAACTGATGCTGGGAGGTATCCACTGGGTTCTCCTTTCAATGACATCTTTCTAGTGAGGTGTGGTGGGTGCACCTACCTACACTAAGTGTTACCTACTAAACCTCACTAGGAGTTGTAGTCAGGGTGTGCTAGGCCCTTTGCTCTACAACGACTAAGTTCAGTAGAACTTAAGTATTTAAGACTTGATTCATATGTACCTCTCGGTACCTTAATGTGATCTTTCAAATGATATCTTAATATTATATGGTAAAACAATCAAGAAGATCTTATCCTCACCGCTGCACACCAATGTGAGAAGTTGGCCTGGAATAAGATGTCCACTATTCTAGTGGGCACCTAGCACCAGTCCAAACAACCCTTAAGGAGATGGTTGTAAAGTCAACCTTATAGACCAGCTATCCTAGTGGTAGCATGGACAAAGCAGTCTTAGGCTAAAACTTCAGAGAGCATGTGAAGCAAGCTGTTTTACCAATATAACCCCTTGGATACAAGATGAAAGGACACCACACAAGGTATATATAAAATATATATGTATTTAATACTAACACACCCCTCTGCACTCTTTATGAGGTCAGAGTTTGAGATACAGCACAAGTTACTCAATAAGCATACTATAAGTTGCACAAATACAATTCTGCCCTAGGGGCCTCACGAACCATATACTAAATAAGTGGTATAAGAACCACTTCAGAAAAGGTGAGTAGGCCTAGGGCCTAGGAAATTGCTGGGGCACGGGAAGCGTGTGCAGTGTCTAAACACCCACACGAGTTACCATAGAGTTTCAATGGGAACGTAAAAGTTACAAAGTAATAGATTTTGGACACTTCTGGATGGACTACGGCAGTGGTTCCCAAACTTTTGACTCCTGAGGACCCCCATTAAGTCACCACTGGTAGCCGGGGTCCCCCAAGTAATTTGTATGAGTTAAATTTCAAATTTTAAAACAGTAATTCGAAAAAAATACACACGTGTGCACACAAAACAAATACTTAAAGTACTTAGGGGCAGATTTACAATAAGTGACGCATCCATGCATATCAGCAGGGATGCGCCACTTATTGTGCGTCATGCCTGCGCCACCATTGATACGCCGCATTTACAATGGGACCACTGCCTGCCCTTAAATAATAATTTTGTGTGCATTTGCAAAGGGGAAGGGGTCCCCTTGGGACCCCTTCCCCTTTGCAAATGCATTACCATCTACTTGAAGTAAGTGGTAATTGCGAGTGTTTTGCGACCGCAAAACATTTGTACATGGTTTTAAGACTCGCTATTTGGAAGGGAATGCCCCTTCCAAATAGCAAGTTGCAAAACCTATTTAGCGAGTCGCAAACAAATTGCGAGTCGCGAAATAGGCAATGTACATGGCCCAATACGTTTTTGCATGTGAAAGCGGGTTCACAAACCCGTTTGCACATATAAAAACGGATCGTATATCTGGCCCTTAGTATTTTATATTGAAGTAATAGCCCCTCTGTCACATGTATTTCATTTGTTTTATAGCATCTCTCATACCATTGTAGGATGTCAGAGCACTTTACATCACACACATATAGAGACATTGAATCGTACATGTAAATCAGTGTGTATATAAAATGTTTAATGAGTGCTTGGTCTGAAAAAGCACAAACTCAGGATTCCGAACATAACACAGTGGCTAGCACTGACTTTAACCTTAAAAATGTATTTCCACCCAAATAAATCTTTTTAGCAGCATCAGGATAATGAATAACTGGGAAAAAACAAAAGTTAGTAACTGGTACCATGCAGTTTGCAAGCAGCTCTTTGATGACAGTTTATAGGTCCCTCTGCTACATTACGATTGTCACTTATGAAGTGCACAGTAACAAAAGAATCTGTGACAAAAGCAGTAACCACGAACCTATGCACATAAAGTGCTGCTTTTTAAAATGCATGTTACACGTTCTTTGCAGTAGGCACATTAACCCTCTGTGCTACATTAGTTAAGTCAAAGCTGCCACTAAACAAAACTCTCCTCACGCTCCAGCAGGTACATTAATCACTGGCTTTATCTTGACACTTTTATTGCTGCTGGCAATCTGCTAATTATACAAGAAACTTTTCTGTGCTTTTAAAACTGTTGCCTGCGGACCCCCTGGGAATGTGTCACGGACCCCTGGGGGTCCGCGGACCACAGTTTGGGAAACACTGGACTACGGGAAAACCCTGTTAAACTAGGACACTTGGATAGTTACAACCCACGGGAGCACTGGAGTACTCGAGTTACCTCACCCAGGGAAGCCGGGTGCATAGGTGTGATTTCGTGTCGGGTTTCGTCGCTGTTTCCTATGGAGAGCTGCAAGAAAGTGCTGCAGGCGACCAGGAGAAAAGTGTCCGGGTGGATCCAAGGGTGGATCGGAGTCGAGAAGAATCTGAAAGCAGAGGGGACAGAGTCTGGGTCACTAGCCAGTGACCAGGAAGGAACCAGGCGATGTCGAGATGCGATCATGTGAAGAGGTGAAGCTTGTCTCTGCAGCCACGAGGACCAGGAGGTGTCAACGACAACCAGGAGCTGAAGTCGAGCTGTACCACAACAGATCTAGCTGTTGGCGGTGTGGGTATCCAGTTTGGACCCAACAAACCTTGGCAAATGCAATCCACGCAGGATGGGAAGATTGGCTTCAGTTCAGACCAGCAAGGTCTGGGGAGCTTCTTCTTTGCAGGGAAGCTGGAGCAAGCCCGGAGCAACCAGTCAAGAGGTGTCGTTTCACAAAGATGTCTTCAGAGGGCCAACGAGCCAAAGGGCTAGCAACCGCAAAGACGCGTTGAGCTGAAATGCAGGCACAGGCCCCACGTGGCACTCGTGGAGTGTGGATGGCTGAGCTTCAGTGCAAATGCTGCTCGGGTTTGGCGCTTCTCAAACCCTAATGCACAATTTCAAGGGTACCTCAGGAGCTGCACAGGTAGCAAAAAGCAGATAGTCCAGGATGTCCGGTCCCACGTCGCTCGTGTCTGCCACAGGTCTCAGCTTTGCTGTGGATGTGGGTCGGAGTCAGAGAGGTCTGGGAGTCCAGTTCCTGCATCGCTAAGTCTTCAGGTTCCAGCTGGAGCATCAACAAAGCAAACCGGCAAGTTGCGGATGGTGCCTGTTTGCACAGGGTGGTCACTCCTTGACCACAAGGGAGATGTTTTCAGTCTTCCAGTCGATATGGAACGTCGAAGGTCCAAGAGTTTAATTTCAGAGTTTCTTTCCAGGATAATCTGAAGTCTCTTGACTCAGCTCCTAACTTTTTACTAAACTAAGGGGCTGGATTACCTGCTAGGTCCCTCCTATGGGTGGGACCTGGGAAGGGGGTGGTTACACCCCTTTCCCTTTGTCCAGTTTCACGCCAAAGCTGGGGCTGGAGTGCCCCCGCAACTGGTTTGAACCGGGCTATGCATGGAGCACCTTGTGTGCCCCAGGCAGTGTCTCATTTCTTAGCCTTCCCTTCTCCAATACACTAAAAGTCTGTCTGGGGGGGTAGTAGCACCTCCCAAGGCAGGAAACCTATTGTCCAGGCCTCCCCTGCCAGAGTTTCATCCTGCAGCAGGAGGTCAGACTCGTGTCTGTGGCAGCAGCATCCATTTTGTGATACTGAGGCTCTGTTTAACTTTAACCGGGTAAAGCAGTAACCAACATGTCTTCTCCCTCTAGAAGAGTGGAATGCTACCCCCGCCACCAGAATTGGCTGGGGGTTGTGTTCCAAAGCGTATGACACCTTACATGACATGTTTTGATAAAGTCAAACCAAAGTTAGCATTAACCGCGAGGATTATAATGCACTTTAGAGTATATTGTATGGCTATATCATAGAACAGCTATAAGGACATGGTTCCAAAAGCTGCAGACAGGCTCAGCTCATGCTAGAGCACCATCTCACATAAAACCAAGCACTCTGCCTTCAGGATTGTCAAGGCCTGCCGTAGGAGTGACTTATAGGTATATATGTGTCTATATATAAGGGTAGATATAGGAATACTATATCTAAGCAAGGGGTGATTACACAACCTTGCCCAAGCTGAGTGATCAGCCTGTGGTGTCAGTTTGGATGGCCAGCCAGGGGTGGCATAATTTATGCTGCAGCCCCTGGTAGGCCTTGGATGCACCTATGCCCTGGGTAATTATGGTACACTATACAGGGGCTCACATAGGTAACCCAATACCCAATCAGGTATGTACCTAAAGTACATGGTATCAATTTAGAAAAATAACAGCTGGGCTGAGGGTCTGATTAGCAGGCCCACAGCCACACTAAAGTAAAAAAAAACAGTAAATCACAGCAAAAAATGGGGGTGACCATAGAAAGCAGACCCTACTCTCCTACAATCGCCCTGCACAGTGAGTCCGTGGTATCCAGCCCACATCGAATAGAATATCGCGCAGCATCTCGTCACTCCGCGAGGGCTTGACCGAGCTTCGCACGGGCCCCTTCTGGGTTCTCTGGCAGCACGGCCGCAACTGTATCCCACAGAGAGTGGGTATAACGGCCCAAGAGGCAAGCGGTGTTGACTGACCGCAGTCCGCAGCTAAGGAACGAGAACAGTTTCTTACCAAACTGTTCGTACCTCTTGGATTCCCAATCTGGGGGTGCAGTCGGGAATGCGGATTGGGAAGTGGAGGCCTGGATAACCAGGTTCTCGTGGGTGGGGTGGGAGGACAGGAAGCTAGGGTCGCCCGGAGCTGGGCGGTGGCACCTGGCAACGTGCCTATCTACAGGGGGGCCTGTAGCGGGCCTGGACCAAGTGCCCAACAGGACGTCCATGAGAGCCTCATTTAACGGCAGTAACGCTCCGGAGAGCCAGCCTGCGGTCTAAGGACCTCAGTGAGGATCTTAGGCCTCACAGTAGCGATGGGGAGCTTAAGCGCCAAGGCCTTGGCTGCCCGCGTCAGCACCACGCTATAAGTAGCCCCCTCCTCCGTAGCCACGGTAGGAGGGGAGACAAAACCAGTGTCAGGTGAGGTGTCTAGACCACTGGCCTCCCCTAGCTCCTCTGTCCAGTCCTGAAATGACGGGGGGAGTCGGAAGAGCGATGTCGCCTCTTTGACTTCTTATGCCTCTTACCTGAGGACTTGGAGCCCGACGAATGGTGACAACTCGCCGAGTTTCGACGACTGTGGCACCGCGACCGGTCCCTCGACCCCCTCCTGGACTGGGACCGTGAGCAGTGCGGGCCGACTGCTGTATCTTGAGGTGCTTACGGGACCGCTCCCGCCTAGCCTTCGACATCAGAGCCCGGCAGTCGGGCACGACTTGTCATCGTGGTCGGTCCCAAGGCAATAGAAGCACCGGCGGTGGGGATTGGTAACCGACATCAGTCGGTGTCAATCGGTACAGGGCTTGAACCCGGGCATCCCTACCGGCACCGAGAGTCGTAAAGACTCGAAGATAGATAAAAAAGGATCATAAAAAGTTTAGTAAAAAAGTGACTAAAGTACTGCTTTTTCCGGATCTGCGCTTGCCGGCGCGGAAAAAAGAAGAACTGACGTCAGCGTGCGAGGGCAGCGTCTAAGTACTCCGACGAAGTCATCACGGCACCAACGACACCGACGGCAGACACGGAGCCGCGGAGGACGCCTACCGACATGCAAGAGTACTGCTACGCAAAACTTTCCGGATCCAGTCTGACGCCTGGGGATATTCTAAGGTAAGGAATCTAACACTAACCTGTTTCTTTCAGATCCTCAAAGTTTTGAGGTGGTCCATTTCCCTACAGGGGATGGACTATACAATGGAGAATAGATATGAGAGTAACCATGCCAATGAAGATGGACTCTCCAGATATTTCCACTTAGAACTTGAAGACTCAACTGGTCAAGGTTAGTTTAATGTCCCTGCGTTTGGGGGGAGGTTGTGTAGGAGAGTAGGATCTGCTTCTTATAGTTAACCCCACTTTCTGCTGGTGTTTCACTGTTTATTGACTTTAGTCTGGCTGGGGCCTTGCTTTCCTGGAGGTACTCCCCTGCATGGCAGGCACCAAAGACACATCTGACTGGTTTGCATCTCCGAAGCTCCTGCCAGACTCCGAAATATTTGCAACACAGGAGGTGGATGTCCCGACTTCCCCGAGGCCGATCTGTGTCCCCAGGAAAGCTGAGACCTGCAGCCCTCTTGGGTACCGTGGAACCGGAAGCCCTGGACACCATGCACATTTGCAAGTGCATCAGCTTCTCGACATTCCTTGAGACTGTACATTGGGTTACTTGTAGCCCAGACCCCAAGCACCTTTTCCACTGAAAATTGCTGGTCTACACTCCACAACTGTTCCGTGAGCCAGCTCTTTGTGTTTTCGCTCGAGGTACCTTCGCGATTCCCTGGTTTGTCGACCGATGGGTCCCTGAGAAGGCAACTTTGACTTTCTTTGGGCTTCCCTGATTGCTTCTGATGTGCCCTGACTCTCCACGACTTGGTGAGTCCCCCAGACCTTGCTGGTCTGCACCGAAGCATCTTTTCTCTTCCTGCGTGGGTTGCTGTTGCCAAGGCTTGTTGGGTCCAATCCAGGCACCGACACCACAGCACTCAACATACTTCATGGGACAGCTGAAATCTAGCTTTCGGTTGTCGTCGACACCTCCTGGTCCTCGTGGCTGCAGAGTCATGCTTCACCTCTTCACACCTGAATCACCCGAAATCGGTGGGCATTCGTCTATTGTGCTCCTGGTCATTGGCAAGTGACCCAGACTCTGTCCCCTCTGCTTTCAGGTTCCCTCCCATCTTCGATCCAGGCTTGGATCACACCGGACACTTTTCTTCTCCACGGCAGCAGCACTTTGTAGCAGATCGGCACTGAAATCAACGACGATTCCCAACACCAAAAGATACCTATGCACCCGGCTTCCCAAGGGTGAGGTAACACAAATACTACAGTGCTCCTGTGGGTGTTGGCCCTAGAACCCCTTAAGTCTAAAAGGGTTTGCTCACAGTCCTCTCCTTAATCTTTAAATTTCCAACCGCGACTTTCCCCATAGAAGATAAATGCGATACGTGGCTATGTCCTCACACTGCATGCGTCCCCCATGGGTCCCCTGTGTCACTACCTTTGGTGGTTCCTTGTGGTCCCAGCTATTCTACAGGCTCTAGGCCTTGTGTCTAGTCAAGTCGTGGTTCTTGTACCATTTTCTTAATATATGGTTTGGTTCCCCCCTGGGGCCCAGTGTATATTGTGCTATTTACTGACGTTCTATATTGTTTAAGTGTGTACTTTGCTCTGTAATCTCATAATGGGATTACTAGAGAATGTTTAGAAATAAATACATATATTTTATATATATATATACACTGTGTGGTTCTCTTTTCATTTAGACATTCAAGATGATATAATCTGCTGAACCATGCTGCTTTACACTCCTTCAAGACTTAGCCTGAAGGCTGCTCTCCATAGCTACCACTAGGATAGCTTTCAATAAAGGTTGTCTTAAACCTATCATCAATAAGGGTTGTTTTGCCTGGTTCAAGGTGCCCACTAGAATAGTGGACAGCATATGCCAGGCCAACTTCTCATAACCTGGCCCACAACAGCGGGGGCACGTTCTGGTTCTAGCCCTTGCTGAACCCAGTTGGATCCCTCTGTCCATACTCTCAGGGCCCACTAAGCTCACCCTTGGGGAACCATTTTCCTCGTCTGCTGACCCACATCTGTGCAACACCTACCCTTAGTTGCTCAAAGGTGTGTCCCAGCAGATGGGAAGTACCACCACAGCCAACACATTAGTGTGGCAGAGTCCGACCCTGGGTGTCACTCCTGTTCCTCCCCCAGGGACACCTCTGTTCACAAGGACAGCAAGGCAAAACCAAAGGGATGATGGATGGCATGTTGAACATTGCAAGCACAACCCCATGTCAACTGATCTGGGTTTAATCCATCATCATTCTTTAGCTCACTCTGCCACCCCCAGTTCAGACATGGCCATATGCAAATCAGTCTGACCCTGTGCCTCATGGGAACAGTCCAGCCCGAACTGGCAAGCCAAGTCTTTCCTGGACCCATAAGGGTTGTCTGGATTAGTGTAAGGTGATTCACTTAAATAAGTGTATACCATATACTAAGCCAGTTTCCTACATTATAACATATAAAGATTAATTAAGACTCTGTCACTTCTCCTATCAGAAAGCGTGTCCATGCTGAATCGGCCTATGCCCCAAAAAGATGGGTGCTGTCAAAGGGCATATCGACTAAAGTTACCTGTACAACCTCTGAAAACCTGAACCACTTAACCATGCACAACGGCAGAGGGTCACCGATAATGCCATTGTCCCGCCTACTGAATCAGTAGTATCCATGCCACATCTTATTATCAGCTTAGCTGCCTGTCGGCCATCTCTAATCAGGTTTTCAATATCAGTGCAGAGGTTATCTGGCAATGATGGCAATATAGTCTGCAAGGTATCCCACAAAGCATGGGAAAACCGTCCAAGAATACAGGACATGTTGGTGGACCTTAACGCAGTACTAGCAGATTTTAAAATGTTTTTTTCCCACATGCATCTTGACTTCTAGAGTCCTTATTTAATGGAGTTTTAGGTGCAAAATCCACAACCTGCGAAGCTGTAGCAGCCTCAACCATGAGGCTATGAGTGGGAGGATGTTTGAGAAGACAACATGGGTCTCCAGACACAGGCAGGGACCTGTGAGATATAGCACAGTCTACAGAGACCCCTTAATCAGGCTTGGCCCATGTTCCTAACAATATGTCAAACAGGGCCTCATTGTATTGAAGGACGGGCTCTTCTCCTGACTCTCCCAGGTAAAGAGCATCAATCAGAGTGTCAGTGAACTTCGCCACCATAGGTAGTGACAAGTTGAAATCTGCAGCCACTCTCCTCAACACGTCTGCAAAGGAAGCACTTCAGTAGCTAAACTAGGAGGGGAAAGTAGACCACTAGCCTCACCCAGAGCACATATCCAACTCTGCTCCCCATGAGATGAAATAATCTCAGAGATGGACAGAAAAAGCCGAGGCCCCCTTGCATCATCCGTTAAAAGGTGATCCTCTGAAGTCTCACCCTGAGAAGGAAGTGAAAATGCCACATTTCCCTCAGTTTGCTGTACAGAATCCGCACCCAACGTGATAGGTGTTAAGAAGGCAATGTTTTAACGTCATTAGGAGGAGAGACTTCGATCTGTGCTGCCGACGTCAATGTCGAGGTCATCTGATCGACAATGGACACAGAAGGTGGATTCCCGAAGGGCTGTGTTACGGCGCCATAAAGGAGTCAGCCAACGCCAACTGGTGCTGACCTAAAGACTCAAATTGCCCAATCAACAAAGAGGATGAATGTACCGGCGTGGTTCCACTCACCGTCTTGGGCGCTACAGTGGAAGGAAGAGGTGTAGAGAGAAACAATACTTTCTTATCTGGGCCATCAATGCCTTGGCTCCCGTAAAGACAAGGAGATGCGAGTCAGATTCACAAATGGCCTCCTCAGCCAGCGAACAGGAGGAGCCATGGAAGACACGTCTGTGCTTACCCTCGGTCGATTATGAATTACAGTTTCCTGGAGAACTACTCTGGCTCCTGGAACGGCCTCCCAAACTGAAATCTGCATGAGAAGAAGAAGAACGAGGCCACAATGTCTCAGAGGACCGTGACAGACATGCTGTCAGCAACTTCATACGGCGTTACTTGAGCACCTTCGGCTTCAGTCTATGTCAGGAGTCGTAATTCTCTGAGTCGTGGTGTTCCTCCAAACACGACATGCAGACAGTAGGGGGGTCTTTAACCGACATCTGTTGAGTACAGGACCCACAAGGCTTAAAGCCCGACATGATCGGAGAAAGACACACCATTCCCACCAACAAAGCTTTCGAAATAGGCTAGAAGAACAAGTTACTTACCTTCGGTAACGCTTTTTCTGGTAGATACAGTATCTGCCTGTGGATTCCTCTCCTTGTGAATATCCCCCTTGCGTCAGCAACATTTGGAAATTCTTTTCGTAGCTTCGCGCTAACATGGACTTGGACGTCATAGAGGCACGGCATCGCTCGCGACTCCGCTGACATCACCAACGCCCATAATAGGCCCACCCCGGCGTGATGACATCAGTTCCGCACTTTTTTCATGCCTTCGAGGCACACGGACGGACCAATGACAGTAGATATATACATAGAATACACAGTATACAATTGTCAAGGCAAAACACACAGTGCAAAGTAAATATAAGAAAACATTTGAAATAATACATTTTTCTTGACCATAAAATATTTACAATACAGATTCTCTGGTATAGAAGAGCGGACAACGGGGAGGCGGGTGGGTCAGTGAGGAATCCACAGGCAGATACTGTATCTATCAGAAAAAGCGTTACCGAAGGTAAGTAACTTGTTCTTCTGATAGATACATCTGCTGTGTGGATTCCTCACATTGTGAATAGAGTCCCACAGCAGTCCCCACTCCCGGAGGAGGGTGTCCACTCTTCTAGACCAGGAAATCCTGGAGAACAGAGCGTGCAAAGTGACCGTCCCTCCTCACCTCGGAATCCAAGCAGTAATGCTTCGCGAAAGTGTGGAGGGAAGACCAAGTTGCCGCCCTACAAATGTCCTCTACAGGAACACCTCTAGCCAATGCAGAGGTTGAAGATTTAGCTCTTGTAGAATGAGCCCTTATACCCTCTGGAGGTTCCTTACCGGCCAAAGAGTAGCAGATCTTTATACAGAGGACGATCCATCTTGACAAAGTTCTTTTATGGACCGCTCTTCCTCTCTTGCAGCCAGCAAAGCCAATGAAGAGCTGGTCATCCAACCGACAGTCTTTAGATCTGTCCAGGTAAAAGGACACCGCCCTTTTGGGGTCCAGACGGTGTAATCTCTCCTCCTCCTTGGAAGGGTGTGGGGGAGGATAAAAGGTAGGGAGGGTAATAGACTGAGCAATGTGGAAAGGAGTCACCACCTTTGGGAGAAAAGCAGCCCTGGTCCTAAGAACCATTCGATCAGCATGAATGGTCAAGAAAGGGGGCTTGGAACTAAGAGCTTGAAGCTCACTTACCCTCCTTGCTGAGGTTATTGCAACGAGGAAGACTGTCTTAAGAGTCAAAAGCCTCATAGGACACTTGTGAAGAGGCTCAAAGGGAGCACCCATTAAAAAGGTCAAGACAAGATTTAAGTCCCACTGAGGCACAATAAAAGGTGTAGGAGGGAACTTATTTGTGAGGCCCTTCAAAAACCTTAAAACCACAGTAGATTTAAAAAGAGACGGCTGGTCAGGCAAGCAGAGAAATGCCGACAGCACTGAAACTGTGGCAACAGCAAGCCCTTGCTGCGCCAGAGAGAGGGCAAACTGGAGAACATTAGACAAATGGGCTCTCAAAGGGTCAATAGATTTCTCCCCACACCAAGCGACAAATTTAGACCATCTATATGAATAGATGGACTTAGTGGAGTCACGCCTGGCTGACAAGATGACATCCACCATGTCAGGCGGGAGAGAAAAAGAATTCAGGTTGCCCCGTTCAATCTCCAGGCATGAAGGTGTAATGTCTGGAGGTGGGGGTGTAGAACCTGCCCCTCCATCTGAGAGAGGAGGTATGCCCTGAGAGGGAGACGGAGCGGCGGGTGAGAGGAGAGGTGGAGAAGATCCGTGTAACACACCCTTCTTGACGAACCCGGGGCGACCATTATGACTTGGGCCCGGTCCTGGCGAATCTTCCTCAGAACCCGAGGAATCAAAGGTATGGGAGGAAACGCGTAAAGGAGCTGATTCCCCCAACTCAACTGAAACGCGTCCCCCAAAACTCTTTGCATCGGATACTGGAGACTGCAAAATGATGGGCAGTGAGCATTCTCGCGAGTGGCAAACAGATCCACCCGAGGAGTTCCCCACATCCGAAAGATGTCAAGAACAACCTCTGGATGGAGCCTCCACTCGTGGTCGGCCGAGAACTGACGACTCAGACCCGGCCAGATGATTTGCCATCAGACAAATCTGATGGTCCTGAGCCCAAGACAAGAGCCACAGGGCCTCTCTGCAGAGACACTGCGACCCTACTCCTTCCTGCTTGTTGATGTACCACATCGCGTCGCGTTGTCCGTCAGGACTTGCACTGACCAACCGCGAAGGGAAGGGAGGAAGGCCTTGAACGCCAAACGTATCGCCCGCAATTCTAGAAGGCTGATGTGAAGCAACCTTTCCTCTGGAGACCAAAGACCCTTGACCTCCAGATCCCCCAGATGAGCACCCCACCCTAGAGTGGATGAATCTGTTATCACCGTGGCCACCGATGGAGACAGATGGAAAGGCTTCCCTTGTGACAGATTGCCTTCCACGCCCCACCAAGATACATCCGCTGCAGCCTCTCTGGAGATCCTCACTAACTCCCTGAGATCTCCGTTGTGTTGAAACCACTGCCTGTGGAGGAACCACTGGAGCGCCCTCAGATGCCAGCGTGCATGGTTGACCAACAGAATGCATGAAGCCATCAGACCGAGCAGACGAAGGACTTTCAGTACTGGAACTACCGCTCCACTGTGAAACAAATGAACCATTTCCTGTATGTTGCGAATCCTTTGAGGTGGAGGGAATGCACAACACAGTAGTGTCCAGTACCGCACCTATGAACAGGTTGCGCTGGAAGGGACCCAGGTGAGACTTGGGTACATTTATCGAAAAACCCAAACGGTACAACAACTGAGCTGTATCCTGCAGATGCTGGAGCACTCTCTCTGACGACTCTGCTTTGATCAGCCAGTCGTCCAAATAGGGGAATACTGGAATCCCCGACTTCCTGAGATGTGCCGCCACTACCGCCATCACCTTGGTGAAGACTCGAGGCGCAGTAGTAAGACCAAGTGGAAGGACCGCACACTGGTAGTGCTGCGATCCCACCGTAAAACGGAGATACTTTCTGTGCGACTTCAGGATTGGGATGTGGAAATACGCATCCTGCAAGTCGAGCGACACCATCTAGTCCTATTCCAGCAGCGCTTGAAGAACCTGTGCAAGGGTGAGCATCTTGAATTTCTCTTGTTTCAGATAGAGATTCAAGATCCTGAGATCCAGGATTGGACGAAGTCTGCCATCCTTCTTGGGGATTAGGAAATACCGGTAGTAGCATCCCTGACCCCTTTCCTGCTCTGGGACCACCTCTATCGCACCCTTTCTTAACAAAGTCTGTACTTCCTCCTGTAGAAGCAACAGATGTTCCTCCGTGCAAAAACCTTGGTAAGGAGGGTAATTGGGAGGAAATTCCCGAAAGGGAAGGGCATACCCATTTTCTACGAGATTGAGAACCCAAAGATCTGATGTAACCGATTCCCAATCCCGTAGAAAGTAGGTAAGCCGACCCCCCACTGGACCCACATGATCCTGAATGGCGGATCTAGGGCTGCTTTTCTGTGGCTGGGGGGTTGGAGGAGATGGAGGCGGAAGAGGTTTGACGCCCTCGAAGACGACCCCTTTGCTTCCCCCTGTATGACCTGTACAAGGTGTTCTGCTGCTGCTGCTGCTGTTGTTGCTGCTGCTGACCTTGTCTAAAGTTCCGAAAGGAAGAGCGTCCAATTCCTCTGAACTTTCTGGCCGATGCACCTCTAATTTGAAGGCCCAAAGATCTGGCAGTAGCTCTGCTATCTTTAAACCTTTCGAAAGCTGTATCTGCCTTCTTTCCAAAAAGTCCTTCTCCGTCAAAAGGCAGATCCAAAAGCGCCGCCTGAACATCAGCAGAAAAGTCTGAGGACTTTAGCCAAGCCGATCTTCGCGTAGCAACTGCAGTACCCATAAACCGAGCCACAGAATCAGCCGTGTCAAGACCGCTCAGAATTACTTGGCGTGCCGCTGCTTGGGTGTCAGACAACACCTCCTCGAAATCACTCCTGTTCTCCTCAGGGATCTTAGGAGCCAAAGCACGCATAGAGTCATTAAGTGCGTGCACATACCTCCCCATGAGACAAGTGGCATTTGTAGACTTCAAGGCCATACTTGCAGATGAGAAAGTTTTTTGGGCCACTTGATCTTGCTTGTTAGCCTCCTTGTCCCCAGGAACTTGGGGAAATGCACTTATAGACTTCTTAGAACACGCAGCCTGAATCACCAGGCTCTCTGGAGAAGGGTGAGATGTTAAGAATGCAGGGTCCTCTGGAGCTACCCTATACCTTCTAGCCACACTCTTGAATACAGCAGGAGCAGAGAGCAGCTTCTTCCACACCTCCATAATGGGCTCAGTTAATGCCTCATTACATGGTAGTAAAGGCTCCACAGCCGAACTTGGAGAGTGAAGAACTTCTGTTAGAAGGGTTGACTTAAATTCAACTGTTGGTAACGTTAAATTTAAAAGTCCTGCAGCCTTCCTCATTACCACATGATATGGCTGGACATCCTTTGAAGGCGCATCATGCCCTGAGGGCAATTCCCACTCCGGGGAAAAATCCAGGCCACTGGCAGCAGCCAGCTCCTCAAAACAATCTTCACCCAGCTCACCCTCCTCTAAGTCAGGACGAGAGTCGGCATAACTTTGTTCCTCCAAGAGACGTTGAGCTTCCCTTCTGGACCTCTCCTTTACACGCCTCGGCACCGGATCCATCAATGACTCCGACGGAGTCAGAACCGACGTCAGTACCGGCTTTGATGGCCCAGATGTAAGCTCCTGATGTCTACTTGGAGCAGGCGACGTCGGCATTGGAGTCGTCGACTTCGGACGAGCCGGTGACGACCTCGGCGGGGCCGGAAACTGCCACGGCGTCGATGGGGCTGGCATAAACGGCATGAATGGAGCCGGGGCATATGAATGAGGAACACCCAAATTAAATGCCAGAGGACCCATGGGACCCGAAGGTGCACCAGAGGGGTACCACGCCCTTGAGAACACGCCATACATAGCGTTCAAGAATGCTGAAGGGTCTTGGCCCGGCGCTGGAAAAGGTGGTTGAACACCCTCAGGCTGACCTCGAGGTGGGATCGAATTCAGCTCAACAAAATGCGCAGATTCTTCAACTTCCACAGGGACAACTTCTTCCTCCTCTCGAGCCAGAGACGGCGCCGGAGATGGATTGGACTCCGGAGCCGGAGAGGGAACCTGCGACCTCAAAGGCGAAGCCTCACCTTCCTGATCTGGAGTCTCCTGCGGCGGGATCAACTTCAAACAAACCCTCCTGGGCGACCTCGACCTCGAGTTCGACTTCTCACCCGAGTGACGTCAAAATTCATGTCTCCTCTTCCTGTGCTTCTTCCTTGATCTTGAAGCATGGTCCGAAGAAGACTTCGAGGCCGAACTCTCACGAGATCTGGACCTCGACTTCAACATCGACTTCAACTTATTCTTCCTTGATCGAAATCTTGATGTCTTCTTACCCTTGTCGGCCTTAAGTCTTGCCACAAGTAGCTTGGTTTCCCTCTCCCGCAGGGCCTTCTGATTCATCTTACGACATGATGAACATCCATCCACGTCGTGATCGGAGCTTAAGCACCAAATACAGTCCTCGTGCGGATCCGTGATGGACATCATTTTTCCGCACTCCCTGCAGGGCTTGAAACCGGTCTTCTTCGACATCTTATCGAAACAAAGAAGCAGGATACACAGAGAAACGAAACAAAGTCACAGTATAGCTACTGAGATTCCCGAAACCGTTATACGACGTGAAAAAAAGGGAACTGATGTCATCACGCCGGCGTGGGCCTATTATGGGCGTCGGTGATGTCAGCGGAGTCGCGAGCGATGCCGTGCCTCTATGACGTCCAAGTCCACGTCGGCGCGTAGCTACGAAAAGAATTTCCGAATGTTGCTGACGCAAGGGGGATATTCACAAGGTGAGGAATCCACACGGCATATGTATCTATCAGAAAAAACGGCCAGAGGAACTGACTCTCCAGATCCACATTGCAGCGCAGAAAAGAAGAAAATGACATCCGCAGCCGGTGGGGACTTATATGGCTCCACCGGAGTCAATGTCATCACTGAGTCGTATGGCGCAGTTCCTCGGCACGCAGATGTCCTGCTGAAAAATTTCCAGATCCAGTCTGACATCTAGGGAGAATTCAAAAGTTAAGGAATCTGCAGCTAGATACCTTTATCTAGGACAAAGCCCAGCAAGAGTGTCCCTGAAGCTGATTAAAAGACTCTCTAAGATATAATAAGTGCCTTTAGCACTACAGAATGCATAAAGGTTTAGTGCATGTTTAACAGGGGGGCATGGCCAAGCAAAATGGGCACTTAGATGCTCCTACCAGCAAAAGGGAAATCCTGACCTAATTCTCCAATATCCGGTGCCATCGTATTCCCCGTACGGTGCACTCCTCCAGCAAACTACATTGTTAGGGCTCTGAGAGGACACCCCATTGGCCTTCAGGAACTGTCTAGCAGTGAGGACAGGTTATCTGTGCCGTGTTAAGCCTCCCTGAAACTGGACCTGAGAACTGCTGATCATAGGGAAGGAGCCTGGTGGCAAACCAGGGGGCGACACCACTTTCCCCAGTGCAGCCTCCCAGAGCTGGTGAGTCTCCGACAGTATAGGAGCTGTCTGGTGGTGGAGAACCCTCCGATGGCAGTGTTGTGCTGCCAACGAGAGGAGGCGGCTGTCGGCGGTTAACGGGCCCAGACCACACAGTGGGCTTGCATCATGCCTGAGGTCTATGGGGGAGATGTCCGGTGACTTCAAAAATGGCACACAGCTGTTCCTCTTGATGAGGCCAATCCACACTATATTAGGTCCGCCTCCGTTAAGCCAGACTTTGCAAATGCCATTCACTGCTAAGTTGTTTGTTGTCACTGTCCACTTCAGATGACCCAAAAAGGTCTGTCTTCTGAAGGTCTGGCGTAGCAAGTCCCTGATTTTTTTCTGGATTCATGCCTGCCCTTTTGATCTCTCTCTACCCAATACAGAGTCTCAATGGATAGAGCTTGTAGGAAAGAAATAGTTCACCTCAGCAATTTTTTGTCAGCAGTACCACTGCACATCGCAAGATTGCGCCGGTCGACTCCAAGTTCATCGTTAGCTTAGTGGTCACCAAGATGACGTCGCGGTAGCTACATAGACACCGCCCTTGTGCGCTGATGTCAGTTCTATACACGAGTTTCCACGCCAGAAGCGCAGAGCCATTGAGCAGTGGTGCACAAAACTAGGGCCCTAAAGCACAAGTTACTACTACGGTATATCTTTAAGAGACATTAGTTAGTGATGGATTCCTTACCTTAGAATATTCCCCAGGCGTCAGTCTGGATCCGGAAAGTTTTCAGCTTCACAGTACCTCTGCGTGCCAATAGATGGCGCCTTGCAGCTCCGTGCCTGTCACTGGTGTTGTAAGCGCCGGGATGACGTCACGGAGGCTACTTAGGCGCCACCCATCCGCGCTGACGTCAGTTCTGTACACAACATTCCGCTCCGAAATGCAGAGCCATGCCAGAAACCGACCTTTGGTGCAAACAACTAGGGCCCTAAAAGGGAATGAACTTAACCCTAGTAATCAGTTCACAGAACGGGGAGGAGGGGTGGAGCGGTAAGGAATCTATCACTAACTAATGTCTCTTACATATATATCGTTACACAAGTAGTAACTTGTGCATCTGAAAGAGACACGTTAGTGATTGATTCCTTACCTTAGAATAGATACCCCAGCAATACCAACCAGGGTGGTGGGTCTGTGAACAAAATTACACCAGGAAGTCATGGAGAACAGAACGGCCAAAAAAGCCGTCTCTCTGGACTTGACTGTCAAGGCAGTGGTGCTTGGTAAACGTGTACAGCAAGGCCCACAGAGCTGCCTGACAAATGTCCTGCAAGGGAACGCCGCGCCCCAAGGCAGTAGTGGCTGCAGTTGCCCTGGTTGAATGGGCACGCAGCCCCTCAGAAGGCTCCTTCTTGGCCAAGGAGTAACATGCTTTGATGCACAGAACGACCCACTGGGAGATGGTCCGTTTGTGCACAGCCCGACCTTTTTTGGCACCGACGTAGCCAACGAAAAGCTGAACTGCTGTGTACGCTGCAGGTAGAATGCTAGCACATGCTTTGGGTCCAGACGGTGGAGCTTCTCCTCTTCTCTTGAAGGATGCGGAAAGAAGGTGGGCAAATTGATGGTCTGCCTGATGTGGAAGGGTGTGACAACCTTTGGCAGAAAAGACGGACGGGTCCTTAAAACCACCTTGTCCGAATGAACCGAAAGGATAGGAGGTTTGGAAGAAAGGGCTCACTCACTCTTCTGGCAGAGGAGATAGCAACCAGGAAAGCTGTCTTCGGAGTAAGAAGATGTAAAGAACAGGTACGAAGAGGCCCAAAGGGAGCGCACATCAGAAAAATCAAGACAAGATTTAAGTCCCATTGAGGCGTTATGAAAGGCACGGGAGGAAACGTGTGTGTAATGCCTTTGAGAAAGCGGTTAACAACTGGGGACTTGAAAAGAGAAGGCTGATCAGGGAGCCTCAGGAAGGCAGAAATGGCAGAAAGATAGCCTTTGATAGTGCCCAGAGCAGAGCTCTGCTGGGCCAAAGAGAGAAGGATCAGAAGAACCTCAGAAAGAGGGGCTGACAGGGGATCCACAGCCTTTGCTGCGTACATTGCCACAAATCTATTCTACCGGCAGGCATATACCATTTTAGTGGAGGGACACCTGGCTGCCAGAGTGTCATCACAGATTTCAGGAGGAAGGTCGATAGCCGTCAACTGTCGCCGCTCAATATCCATGCATGGAGGTGGAGACCTGACAGGTTCGTTTCGAGGACCGTCCCCTCCCGCCGCGACAGAAGATCCTCCCGAAGAGGCAGATGGATAGGGGGATTGATGCTCATACTGAGTAGCTTCGGATACGTTTGCCCTGATGCTGTGCCCACTGGAACTGCAGTTCCCACTGCTGAGCCCCCATATGCCATTTGGCATGTGTCACTAGCAGGATGCAGGAGGCCATCAGGCCCAGAAGCCGGAGGGTCATCCTGACTGAAACCCGGGATAGAGGCAGAAAGAGCGGAACCATAGCCTGAATATCCCGGACTCGCTGCTCGGGAGGATAAACCCGAAACAGCATCGAATCCAGAACCGTTCCGATGAAGGGGAGCTTCTGAGAGGGACTCAGGTGCGACTTCGGCACATTGATGGAGAACCCCAGCAAATGCAGGAGGTCGGCAGTCCTCTGGAGGTGGGAGACGACTGCCTGGGACGAGCCCGCCTTTAACAGCCAGTCATCGAGGTAGGGTAAGACTGACACCCCTGACCTGCACAGATGAGCTGCGACCACCGCCATCACCTTCGTGAACACCTGAGGGGCGCTGGTAAGGCCAAAGGGGAGCACGGCAAACTGAAAATGCTCCTGGCCCACCATGAACCGCAGGTAATGCCGGTGGGCCGGCAGGACTGGAATATGAAAATAAGTGTCCTGCAAGTCCAACGCTACCATCCAGTCTCCAGGGTCCAGGGCAGTCAGGACCTGAGCCAGAGTCAGCATCCTGAACTTCTCCTTCCAGAGGAAGCTATTGATGTCCCGGAGGTCCAAGATGGGGCGCAAACCCCCCGTTTCCAACTTGGGAACAAGAAAGTAGTGGGAATAACAACCACTCCCTACTTCCTGATCGGGAACATACTCGATGGCCCCCTTGGCCAGGAGGGCCATGACTTCCTGACGGAGAAGGGCCAAATGATCCCCCGACATGCGGTGGCACTGAGGTGGCATGGCAGGAAGGGAGGACAGAAAGGGGAGTTAGTAACCTTGGCAGATTATCTGCAGCACCCACGTGTCCGATGTGATATCACACCAGTGGTGGAGGTGGTGATGGACCCTGACTCCCACAGGTGTGGGGTGCCCCCTGAAGCTCGGATTAGGAAGGTTTTGAGGCAGAAGCAGCAGGGGTGGAAGTGGACTGACCCGCACGCTGGTTACCAGACCCGCCCCTGCGGAACCCCTGCCCGCGCCTCACTGAGGCTGGTTCTGCACAGGCTTGCTGGAAGAGCATACCTTGGTACCCCTGCCCTGGCCACGAAAAGGAATGAAACCCCGGCGTGGCAGGGTTTTTCGAGGAAAGACCCAAAGACTTGGCGGCGGCGGCGGCCGGAGAGGGGGCAAGCGGCACCAGAAACGCCGGGAGTGGCGCCGGTCAGGGCCGAACTGGAGCCACATCCCAATGTGGATCCCAGGTCGGAACGAAATGGTCCGAGAACCGGGGCAGGGGCGGAATAAACTGCACCCAGTACGGCGCCTGTGGCGGAGCCAGGGGCAGCGCTGGGGCTGGAGCCAAGGGCAGCGCCGGGACCGGAGCCAGCAGTGCTGTACCTTGTGGCGCTGGAGCTGAGGGCACTGGATCCAGTGGCTCCGGGGCTGGCGCCAGAGGCGGTGCCACCGGGCCAACAGGATCTGGACACGGGACCGCGGGACCCACAGGCGCACCGGCAGGAGCCCGAGGCCTAAACAGGTGGTCCACGGCAGCAAGAAACTCCTGCACCTGTTTGGGAGTCGCCGACGGACCCGGGTATAGCGGGTAGGCCACGGGACTCCCGGGCTCCGGAGGAGCCGCAGGGGAGGAGCCCCTGTCCCTCACGTCCGCCTCCAGGGAGCGAAGGGAGACGCCGGCGAGTGCATACGCTTCTTCGACTTCTTCTTATGGCGTCGCTTACCGGAATCTGGAGGTGAAGACTTATAACACGAGGAGCAATGGCTCTGGTCTGGCAAGCGGTCCCGCAAACGGCCCCTAAACTCGGAGCGGCGGTGAGAGGAGTGCTGAACCTCCAGCAACTTCCGGTGCCGCTCCCGCAAGGCCTTAGGAGCCATGGCACGGCAGTCCCGACAGTCCCGGGAGTCATGGTCAGGGTTCAGGCAGTAGAGGCAGACATCATTGGGGTCCGCCACCAACATATTACGGCGACATGCCCCACAAGAGGTAAAGTCAGGCATCCCTACGTGCACCAGGAGACAAGTAAAGGAGACAAAAGTCTCAAAAAAGTGGTCAAACAATGACCGAGGTACGTGCTCAATCCAGATCTGCGCTTTCGGCGCGGAAAAAGAAAGAACTGCCGTCAGCGTGCATGGGTGGCTCCTAAGTAGCCTCCGTGAAGTCATCCCGGTGCTTACAACGACAGTGATGGGTGTGGAGCCGCACAGCGCCACCTAATGGTGAGCAGAGGTACTGCTAGGCAGAAAACTTTCCAGATTCAGACTGACACCCGGGGAATATTCTAAGGTAAGGAATCTTTCACTAACGTGTCTCTTTCAGATAGGAAGTCCTTAACCCTAGAAGTCCGTTGGCTCAACAGGGAGGGTGGGTGGGGTGGTAAGGTATCTATACCTAACCTATGTTTCTTACAGATATATTGTTACTGAATATAAGTAACTTGTTCATCTGAAAGAAACAGTTAGTTATAGATTCCTTACTTTAGAATAGAAACCTCAGCAATACCAACCCTGGAGGTGAGTCTGCGAACTAAGTTCACACCAGAAAATCCTGGAGAACAGAACGGTCAAAGAAGCCGTCTCTCCAGACTTGGCTGTCCAGGCAGTAGTGCTTGGTGAACGTGTGCAGCGATGCCCACATAGCTGCCTGACAGATGTCATTAAGGGTGGAGTTGCCATCCCAAAGCAGTGGTAGCTGCAGTCACCTTTGTGGAATGGGCACGCATTCCCACTGGAGGCTCCTTCTTTGCCAAAGAATAGCAAGCTTTGATGCACAGAATGACCCTCCTGGAGATGAGCTGGTTGTCCACGCGGAACTGTTTGGTGCGATCCAAGTAGAAGGAAAGCGCACATTTTGGATCGAGACAGTGGAGCCTCTCTTCATCTTTTGAAGGATGCGGAGGCGGAAAGAAGGTGGGCAAATTGATGGTTTAGCCAATGTGGTAAGAAGTAACCACCTTGGGTAGAAAGGAAGGTCTAGTTCTGAGGATGACCTTGTCCGGATGGACAGCCAGAAAGCTTGGAAGAAAGAGCTTGTAGCTTTCTCACCCTGCACGCAGAGGTGATGGCCACCAGAAAGCCAGTTTTCAAAGGTAGAAGCCTAAGTGGACAGTTATGTAGCAGCTCAAAGGGAGCGCACATAAGATATGTAAGAACCAAGTTTAAGTCCTACTGGAGCATTACAAAGGGAACAGGAGGAAAAAGATGAGCAATGCCCCTAAGGAAACGATTTACAAGGGACTTGAAAAGAGAAGGCTGATCGGGAAGAATAAGGAAGGCTGAAATGGCCGAGAGGTAGCCATTTAGATTGGCCAGAGCAAAGCCCTGCTGTGCCAAAGAAAGGAGGAACAAGAGAACCTCAGAAAGAGGGGCTTAAAGCGGATCCACAGCCTTTGCTGTGCACCATAACACAAATTTGTTCCATCTGCAGGCGTATACCGTCTTAGTGGAGGGATGCCTGGCTGGCAAGATAACATCACAGACTTCGGGAGGAAGGTCAAAATCTGTCAACTGTTGGCGCTCAATCTCGACGCAAGGAGGTGGAGTCTGGAAAGGTTTGGCTGGAGGATCGTCCACTGCTACTGCGACAGAAGATCCTCCCGAAGAGGCAGTTGGATCATAGGATCGATGGCCATGGCAATAGCTTGGGATACCGGAATCTTTGTGCCCAATCCGGAGCCACAAGAATGCCTTGGGCCCAGTTGCGCTTGATCTTCTTCAGCACTTTGGGCAGAAGTGTTATAGGCGAAAGGCGTATAGAAGATCGCATCTCCCTCACAATGAAAAACATTGCCTAGAGAGTGCCGCCTTGGAAATTCCAACATGCAGAACTGCTGAAATTGCGCAATCTTTTTGGTGGTGAATAGATCTAACCAAGGCTCTCCCCACTGCTGAAAGAGACCTTGCACCACCTCCGAGTGAAGAAGCCATACGTGATCCATCATGCACCTGCTGCTGAGTTCGTCCGCCCTGGCATTCAGGAAACCTGCCAGGTATTGAACCACCAGGGAAATGGTGGTTGCCAAGATAACATAGCTGACTTTGGGAGGCAGGTCAAATGACGTCAACTCCCGCCGCTCAATCTCCACCCAAGGAGGTGGAAGCTGGACAGGTTCGGGTGGAGGACCGTCCCCTGCTGCTGCAACAGAAGACCTCCCGAAGTGGCAGTCTGATCGGAGGATCTATGGCCATGTTGAGCAGCTCGGGATACCAGAACCTTCATGCCCAATCTAGAGCCACAAGAATGATTTGAGCCCGGTCGCGCTTGATCTTCTTGAGCACTCTGGGCAGAAGTGGTATAGGCGGAAAGGCGGAAAGAAGACCGCAACTCCACTAACGACGAAAAGCGTCGCTTAGCGAGTGCTGCCTTGGAAACTCCAATGGGCAGAACTGCTGACAGTGCGAGTTCTTTTCAGTGGCAAGTAGATCTAACCAAGGTGCTCCCCTCTTGCAAAAGAGACCTTACACCACCTCCGAGTGAAGAAGCCATTCATGATCCATCATGCATCTGCAGCTAAGTTCATCCGCCTTGGTATTCAGGAAACCTGCCAGGGGTTGAACCACCAGGGAAATGACCTGATGTTCCAGCCATGTCCAGAGGCGGAGGGCTTCCTGATATAGGGTCCACGACCCCACCCCCGTTTGTTGCAGTACCACATGGCAGTGGTGTTGTCTGTGAACACCTGCACTACTCTTCCCCGGAGGGAGGGAAGGAATGCTTTGAGTGCAAGACGAATCGCCCGAAGTTCCAGAAGATTGATGTGGAGCCCGGACTCCGGCGGAGACCAGAGGCCTCAGATCTCCGCCTCCCCCAAGTGGCCGCCGCATCCCAGAGGTGATGCATTGGTCACCACTGTGAACTCTGTTTGGGAAAGGGAGATGGTTCTGCCGTCGACCCAATCCTGGTTCGTTAGCCACCACTGCAATTGGTGTGCTGTGCCCTCCGAGAATTGACGCAAACGGACGGGTTCCCCGGATGTTCTGCCCACTGGAACTTCAGGTCCCACTGCAGAGCCAGCATATGACATCTGGCACGGTCCACCAGCAGGATGCAGGAGGCCATCAGGCCCAGTTGCCTGAGGGATATCCTGAACGAAACCCAGTACAGAGGCTGAGATATCGGAATCATAGCTTGAATATCTCGGATTTGTCGTTCGGGAGGATGGACTCGAAATTCTGTTGTGCCCAGAACCTTTCCGATGAAAGGAGCTTCTGAGAGGGAGTCAGGTGTGACTTCGGCACGTTGACAGAAAACCCCAGTGAATGTAGGAGGTCGGCTGTAGTCTGGAAGTGGGAGACGACAGACACGGGCGAGCAAACCTTCAACAGCCACTTGTCGAGACAGGGGAAGACTGGAACCCATGATGAGCTGCGACCACCGCCATCAGTTTCATGAACACCCGAGGGGCGTTTGTAAGGCCAAAGATGTGCACGGTAAACTGAAAGTGCTTGTGGCCTATCGTGAACCGCAGGTAACGCCAGTGGGCCGGCAGAACAGGGATGTAAAAATAAGCGTCCTGCAAGTCCAATGCTACCATCCAGTCTCCAAGGTCGAGGGCAGACTGGACCTGAGCTATCATCAACATTTTGAACTTCCTATTCCGAAGGATGCGGTTGATGTTCCTGAAATCCAAGATAGGACACAGGCCTTTGTGCTTCTTGGCCACCAGAAAGTAGTGGGAATAGCAACCATGACCAACTTCTGGGACAGGAACTCGCTCGATGGCTCCCTTGGCCAAGAATGCAGAAACAACATGTTGGAGAAGGGCCAGATGATCCTCCGACATGCGGTGGTACTGAGGTGGCATGGCAGGAGGGGTAGCCTCAAAGGGGAGGGAGTAGCCTCTTCGGACTATTTGCAAACCCCATCTGCCCAACGTGATGGTGCGCCAGTGGGGGAGGTTATGGTGAGTCCTACAGCCCATTGGCGTTCAGTGGCCCTGAAAGGTCGGACTAAGAAGGTTTGGAGGCTGCTGCATAGGGGGCTGTGGTGGACTGGCCCGCCCGCTGCCTTCCAGAACCACAAGCAGTAGTTCCTACGAAAGTAGCGGAAGGCAGACTGCGCAGGGCGGGTGGGGGAGAGGCTTAAGGACCTGGCCGTAGCCCGAGAGTCCTTAAAGAGCTCCAGTGCACTGTCTGCCTTGTCGCTGAACAGGCGCCTGCCATCAAAGGGCATGTCAATAAGAGTAGATTGGACATCCCCTGATAAACCAGTCAACCTCAACCAGGTATAGCGCCGAAGGGCTACCAATGTGGAAATCCTTCTGCCTAGTGAGTCAGCGGTATCCAGCCCCAGCAGATGCTAAACTTCGATGCGTCTCTCCCTTCAGCCACCGCACGGGAGAGTGTGGCCCGGGCCTCCTCCGGGCACTGGGACAGCTCTTGCGCTACCGTATCCCACACAGAGTGGATATAACAGCCCAACAGACTTGCAGTGTTTACTGACTGCAGTCCCCAAGCTAGAGGAAAAAAACATCTTCTTCCCAATATGGTCCAACTTTTTGGATTCCCTATCAGGTGGTGCATTAGGGAATGCACCTTTGGAGGTAGAGGCTTGGACCACCAAGCTCTCAGGGGTGAGGTGTTGGGAGAGGAAAGTGGGGCCGCCCAGAGTCGGCGATGGCGTCGGGCAATCATTCTACCCACAGAAGCCCCTGTGTTGGGCCTGGAACAGGTGCCCAAAAGGATGTAGGTGAGGGCTTCATTAAACGGGAGCAGGGGCTCCGAAGAGCCCGCTGCCAGTTGAAGCACCTCTGTCAGGAAGTTAGTCCTGACTGCCACCTAGGTACCTTGAGGCTGAGAGCCTTTGCAACCCTAGGCAACACCACGGCGTAAGACGCTCCCTCCTCTATAGCCACAGTAGGAGGAGACAACAAGCCAAGGTCTGGTGGGGTATCCAAACCACTGGTTTCCCCCAGTTCCTCTCTCCAGTTCGGTTCATAGCCCAACTGGTCAGTCAGAGGATCTCCAGACCCCTTTGAGTCCTCCTCTCCCTCCTCTGGCTGACAATCTGGTCTAAAAGAGTCAGGGTAGAACAAGGGCACAAAGGTACCTGTCGGTGCCAGATCCGGCATCAGTCGACGCCGGTCCAGATCCCTGTCTACATCAGGATGAAGGCCGGGGTCGACTCGGGATGAGGACAAGGCTGGCGTCAGCTGCACACATGGTTCCGGTGAAGTTGTCGCCAAGGTAGGTGTAACAAGGTAGACCGGCCTGATCCTAATGCAGGCATGGATCCAAGGGTACCTTGCGGTGCGGGGGCTGGAGTCGCTGGCATTGAAGGCCCAGGGCCCCCAGCCAAGTCTGCGGGGCCCGAAGGCGCGCCGGCGGAGTCAGGCTCCCCTAAGATGGTATATATTGCTTTGTAAAATTGGCAAAGCTGGGGTTGTTCCGGGTCCCCGTAAGGGAGGGAAGCCCAGAGCCGACCCTTAGGGCTCCGCTCGCAGAGACGGAGAGGGGCACCACTCGCATCAATCGTTGCATCGGCCGATGGATGGGGAGAAGTCGAAGAGCAACAATGCTTCTTCGACTTCTTCTTGTGTTTTGACTTACCTGACCCCATGTGCGAAGACCTGGAAGAAGAGTGATGATGACTCTACAACCGGTCGGTCGACCTCCTACGCGACCGGGACCTGGAAGAGAGCGGAGCCAACTGCCAGGCCTCGAGAAGCTTTCAAGAACGCTCCCACATAGAATTCGGATTCATGGTCTAGCAGTCAAAGCACGACTTGGGGTCGTAGTAGCGCTCTAGGCAAAACAGGAACACGTGGTGCGGATCCGTCAACAACACCAGTCGGCTACAGGAACCACAAGGCCTTCCTGGTGTGAACCAGGAGTCGAAGACTCAAAACAGTGTCGACTAAAGTCGGCAAAAAGTCAGTCAAAAAGTGACTGGAGGCACCGTTTATGAGAACTTGGCCTGGTATATGATGTTCACTATTCTAGTGAGCAACTTGCACCAGTCCAAACAACCCTTATGGTGATGGTTGTAAAGTCAACCTTATAGACCAGCTATCCTAGTGGTAGCATGGACAAAGCAGTCTTAGGCTAAACTCAAGAGGGCATGTGAAGCCAGCTGTTTTACCATATGTAACCCATTTAATACCAAGTGAAAGGACACCACACAGGTTACATATAAAATATATGTATTTATTACTAAACATAATCCTCTGAACTCTTTATGAGGTCAGAGGCACAAGCACATGACAAGGTCCTCAAATATCATAAGTTAAGTTGCACAAAATACAGTGGTCTCAATGCTGACGAGGTTGTCACAATCAGATCAACAAAGCAAGAGTGTACCCAGGTAGTAACAGACCACCGGATTGGAGCGAATAGACGTCTTCACTTAAGGCGTTAAGGAAAGCCCTCACTCACCACCTAGTGATGACATGCTTCATCATCGGGCCCCACAAAAGAGACCTAGCGTCTCTTTCGTGTGCTTCGACGCCAGATCTACTGCGGAGCGGGTTAGTGGGTAAAGGCAGTGTTGTGCGAAAGAAAATTAACTTAAGTGAGTGGTGAGGGGTTTAAAAAGAAGTCAGTAGTGTCTCAAAAATACTTTATTAATATGATCACTAAGGACTTAAAGATAAAACATTTTTGTGTAGGAAATATGTCCACATTTAGTTAAGTGGTGGTTTCCTAGGTCAGTCGACATGTTTCAGCCAAGAAACGGTGTAAATTTACCTGGCATTCATCAGGACTCTAGTGTGTAATAAACCCTGGCGGTATGGGCTCGCTAAGGCCCACCCTACCTAGGGACGTGAAAGTGAAAAATAATATTTGTGAAAAAGTGCAAAAAATTAGGAACAAAAGAATATCGTCCTAATTACTCCTGGTTTAGGAGGCTTCCGACTTTTGCGGTTTCTGCACCTGTGGGAAAAGAATTAAACGGACAAACATATAGGACAAAACAAACAATGAGTTGCGATGTTGGCCACTTAATGTAGATCCATTGTGCTCCTATAGGTGGTTTAAAAAGCATCGTGTAGCAGAGTAGCAGTATAGTTAACACCACCTTGGTCCCCATATTTATAGAACGCTATTGGTGGGTAGTGATGTGTACTATACGTGCTATAAAGAGACAGTGCTATGTACAATGGTTTTGGTGTTGCAAGAGATGCTATCAATCTAAAAAGTCGGCGCGATCGGGATCGTGCAGTTTGCTTCATGAAGCTAAGTACCATTCTATGCCGTGGGATCGACTATCTGTCAATACCCGGTTGTTCTGTTTTGTTTTACTATTACAGGGTGTGCCAATTACGCTTCCACCCCCCCCTGTGACCCATGGTGTGAACATTTTACACCCTTAAAGTGAGAAATCTTTTAATTTGTTTGCACGATCCCGATCGCGCCGACTTTTTAGATTGATAGCATCTCTTGCAACACCAAAACCATTGTACATAGCACTGTCTCTTTATAGCACGTATAGTACACATCACTACCCACCAATAGCGTTCTATAAATATGGGGACCAAGGTGGTGTTAACTATACTGCTACTCTGCTACACGATGCTTTTTAAACCACCTATAGGAGCACAACGGATCTACATTAAGTGGCCAACATCGCAACTCATTGTTTGTTTTGTCCTATATGTTTGTCCGTTTAATTCTTTTCCCACAGGTGCAGAAACCGCAAAAGTCGGAAGCCTCCTAAACCAGGAGTAATTAGGACGATATTCTTTTGTTCCTAATTTTTTGCACTTTTTCACAAATATTATTTTTCACTTTCACGTCCCTAGGTAGGGTGGGCCTTAGCGAGCCCATACCACCATGGTTTATTACACACCAGAGTCCTGATGAATGCCAGGTAAATTTACACCGTTTCTTGGCTGAAACATGTCGACTGACCTAGGAAACCACCACTTAACTAAATGTGGACATATTTCCTACACAAAATATTTTTATCTTTAAGTCCTTAGTGATCATATTAATAAAGTATTTTTGAAACACTACTGACTTCTTTTTAAACCCCTCACCACTCACTTAAGTTAATTTTCTTTCGCACAACACTGCCTTTACCCACTAACCCGCTCCGCAGTAGATCTGGCGTCGAAGCACACGAAAGAGATGCTAGGTCTCTTTTGTGGGGCCCGATGATGAAGCATGTCATCACTAGGTGGTGAGTGAGGGCTTTCCTTAACGCCTTAAGTGAAGACGTCTATTCGCTCCAATCCGGTGGTCTGTTACTACCTGGGTACACTCTTGCTTTGTTGATCTGATTTATACCGGGGTATAAGAGTGTCCCAATACTCTCCCTGCCTCTCTTTTTGTTGTGACACGAGGTTGTCACAATGCCATGGCTCCGCTCGCGACTCCATATCACGTCACCGGAGCTATAAGAGAGCCTCGTCGGCGTGATGACATCAGTTTCACCCATTTTTTCCAGGCCTCCGAGGCGAACAGGTAGAGCGACAACAGATTCAAAGTATACACAGTACACAATATTCATACAAATGCACACAGTGTAAAATTAAAATTAAAAGGAAAGCAAAAGAATAAAAGCATTTCCTATAAACCAAGCACAGGCAGATAGAAGAGACAATGCAAAACAAATATGTTAAACCATGCCACTTTTAAGGCATAGAAGGGTGGACGGGTCAGTGAGGTATCCACAAGCAGATACTGTATCCACCAGAAGAAGAATTACCAAAGGTAAGTAACTTGTTCTTCTGATGGATACATCTGCCTGTGGATTCCTCACCTTTTGAATAGTATCCCACAGCAGTACCAATCCTGGATGAGGGTTTTCACCCTTCTATACCAAAAAATCCTGCAGGAGAGAGCATGCAAAGTGGCTCTCCCTCCTCATTTCGGAATCCAAGCATAATGCTACGCGAAAGTGTGGAGGGAGGCCCAAGTCGCAGCATTACAAATGTTTACTACAGGAACACCTCTGGCCAACGCAGAAGTGGATGACTTGTCTCTGGTGGAATGAGCTCTAATACTTTTAGGTGGTTCCTTACCATCCAGGGCATAGCAGATCATGATGCACAAGATGATCCATCAGGAAATAGAGCGCTTGTGCACAGCCTTGCCCTTCATGCATCCAACGTAGCCCACAAAGAGCTAATCGTCCAATCGCAAGCCTTTAGTCCTATCCAAATAAAAGCTAGCCGCTCTTTTGAGATCCAGGCGGTGAAGTTTCTCCTCCTCCTTGAAAGGATGAGGGGGAGGATAGAATACAGGATGAATAATGGACTCCCCTGGATGGAAGGGAGTAACCACCTTAGGCAGAAAAGCAGCCCTGGTCCTGAGAACCATCCCTTCAGCATGAATGGTCAAAAACGGGGGTTTCGAACTGAGAGCCTGAAGAACAAGTTACTTACCTTCGGTAGCGCTTTCTCTGGTGGACAAAGTATCTGTCGTTGGGTTCCTCACCTTTTGAATATCCCCTGCACCAGCATTCAGCGGAAAATGTTTCCTAGCTCTCCACGCCGACGAGGTTGTCACAATGCCATGGCTCCACTCGCGACTCCATATGACGCCACCGGAGCCATAAGAGAGCCTCGTTGGCGTGATAACATCAGTTCCACCCATTTTTACATGCTTCTGAGGCAAACAGGTGGACCGACAACAGATTCAAAGTAGACACAGTAGACACAGTACACAATATTCATACAAATACACACAGTGTAAAATTAAAAGGAAAGCCAAAGAATAAAAGCATTTCCAATAAACCACACAAAGGCAGATAGAAGAGACAATGCAAAACAAATATGTTAAACAATGCCACTTTTAAGGTATATAAGGGTGGACAACTGGGAGGAGGGTGGGTCAGAGAGGAATCCACAAGCAGATACTGTATCTACCAGAAAAAGTGTTACCGAAGGTAAGTCACTTGTTCTTCTGATGGATACATCTGCCTGTTGATTCCTCACCTTTTGAATAGAATCCCACAGCAGTCCCACTCCTGGAGGAGGGTGTCTACCCTTTTATACCACAAAATCCTGCAGGACAGAGCGCGCAAAATGGCCCTCCCTCCTCATCTCAGAATCCAAGCAATAATGCTTTGGAAATTATGGAGGGAGGCCCAAGTAACAGCCTTACAAATGTCCACTACAGGAACACCTCTGGCCAAACCAGAGGTGGATGACTTGGCTCTGGTAGAATGAGCTCTAATACCTTCAGGCGGTTCCTTATCTGCCAGGGCATAGCAGATCTTTATGAACAAGATGATCCATCTGAAAAGAGTGCGCTTGTGCACAGCCTTGTCCTTCATGCGTCCAACGTAGCCCACAAAAAGCTAACCGCTCTTTTAGGATCTAGACAATGAAGTCTCTCCTTCTCCTTGGAAGGGTGAAAACAGTAATGGACTGCCCTAGAAGGAAGGGAGTAACCACCTTAGGCATAAAAGCAGCCCTGGTCCTGAGGACCATCCTTTCAGCATGAATGGTCAAAAACGGGGGTTTAGAACTGAGAGCCTGAAGCGCACTTACACTCCTGGCTGAGGTAATAGCCACAAGAAAGACTGTTTTAAAAAACAGGTGTCTCAAAGGACAACTATGAAAGGGTTCAATCGGGGAACACATCAAGAAAGTCAAAACAAGATTTTAATTTCATTGAGGCATAACAAATGGGGAAGGCGGAAACCTATTAGTAAGGCCCTTAATAAATCTCAAAACAATAGGAGATTTAAATAAAGACAGCTGATCCGGCAAACAAAGAAACGCCGATAAGGCCGACAAATAGCCCTTAACAGTGGCCACAGCACAACCCTGCGGAGCCAAGAAAAGTGAAAACTGAGGAACATCTGACAAGTGGGTCTTTAAAGGATCAATGAACCTCTCCCCAAACAATTTGTCAAATCTAGACAATCTGGAGGAGTAAATAGACTTAGTGGAGTGTCGCCTGGACGATAAAATAACATTCACCACATCCGGCAGGAGGGAGAAGGAACTCAGGTTGCCCCGTTCAATCTCCAGGCATGAAGGTGCAGGCTCTGGAGGTGGGGATTTACAACCTGCCCCTGCGACTGCGAGAGGAGGTCTGCCCTGAGAGGGAGACGGAGCGGAGGGTACGATGAGGGTGAAGTAGATCTGTGTACCCCACTGTAGGAAGGTAGATCCCTGACTATGGTTGCCCCCAACTTTTTGCCTGGTGTTTTGCTGGTTTTCTGACTTAGTTGACCTGGGGCCCTGCTATTCAGGACCCCAGGCCTACTGCTCTCTCTGTAAAATGGATTCCATGTACCTTAGGTACATATCTAAATTGGATACTGAGTCACCTTATCAGTCCCTGTACAGTGTACCTTAGGTACCCAGGGCATAGGTGTACCCAGGACCTACCAGGGGCTGCAGCATGTATTATGCCACCCCTGGCTGGCCATCCAAATCTGACACAACTGGCTGCTTGACAGCTGGGGCAAGGTGGTGTAATCACCCTTTGCTTTAGATATAGTATACCTATATCTAACCCTAAAATGGACACACAGATCTCCTATCAGTCACTCCTATGGCCGGCCTTAACAATCCTGAAGGCAGAGTGCTTGGAATCGTGTGAGATGGTGCTCTGGCATCAGCTGAGCCTGTCTGCGGCTTTCGGGATCTATCCCTTCGCCGTTTCCATGATATCGCATACCATATACTCTTAAGTGCATTATAATCCTCGCGGTTATATGCCAACTCTGGTATCGCTTTATCAAAACATGTCGAGTAAGGTGTCATACGAATTGGAATACTAACCCCTCGCCAATTCTGGCGACGGGGTTAGCATTCCACCCTTCTAGAGGGACACGACATGTATGTAACCCCGGTTAAAGTCAAACAGAGCCTCAGCTCCACAAAATGGATGCTGCCACCGAGACACAAGTCTGCCCTCCTGCTGCTGGGAGTCCTCCCAGAGCAGGAGGCAAGGACAAAGGGTTTCCTGCCAGGGGCGGTGCCAGCACCGTCCCAGACAGGGTTTTGTGTATTCCAGGTAGGCAGGGCTACAGAGGAAGGTGACTGCAAGTGGCACCCCGGTGCTCACTGTGCATAGGCCGGTTGAAACCAGTTCCAGGGGCACTCCAGCCCCTGGCCTGGGGAAAGCCCGCCAAAGGAGAGGGGTGTAACCACCCCCCTCCTGGTCCCACCCATAGGGCAGGACTTAGTCGCGTGCCAGCCCCCTTTTCCCAGATAAAGGTAGGAGCAGGCCCCCTTCCAAATTAGATCATCTTTGAATCCTGAAACTACTTTCCACGAAAGGAACTCAGGACTTCTTCCTAAGATTTCTCCCTTGTGACTAAGGAGTAGTCACCCTGCATCCGCAGGCACCATCTTAAGAACACTGCGGTCTGCTGCAAGTCCTTCCTCCGGAATCCGACTGCCCAGCTCGACGAGAACCGGCTTCCCTGGCACCTCTGACCTCTACCCACCTCTACAGCCCAGCTGAGAATCGTGGGTGCGACGAGACCTCGAGGGACCAGCCATCTGCAAGACTGCACGACTTCTGCACAGCAAGCCCGCCGAGTAATTTCCTGGTGAGTGCTTTGGGGTCCGAGAAGCCCCGACCCTGAGCAGCTCCAGCACCGAAGTGCAGCCTCCCAGCATCTCCACGATCTGCGTGGGGCCCTTCTGCTTTTTGCTGCTCACCGCGTTGTTTGGCTACTGGCCCGCTGGCTTGTGGCCTTCTGAACGACGCCCGACGACATCACTGCTGCTGGTCTGGTTGCTCCAGACTGGCCCTTGCTCCCTTCCCGAAGAGGAGCACCCCGGACCCTCCTGGTCCACTCAAGACGCCATTTTGAGTCCACCGCGTGGGCTTGAATTAGCCAAGGCTTGTTGCCCAATCCTGGGTAACTTCGACGCCGACAGCTTCATCCATCGTGGGACAGCTCGCCTCTCCATCCTGGTCGCCGACAACGCCTCCTGGTCCGTGAGATCTGCAGAGCCAGCGTCGCCCACTCACCTAGTCGAGGTGACTACCATCCGGTGCCCTCCTGGTGCCCACTGACTACTGGCTAGTAGTCACGAACTTGGTCCCCTCTGCTTTCAGGTGTCATCCATCTTCCAGATCCAGGCTTGGATCAACTCGAACTATCTTCACTGGTCGCCTGCCAGCATCTTTCTTCCAGGCTCCTGGTCCGGCAACGAGGATTCCCGACGTCTTTTGAGACCTATGCAGCTGCAGCCCCATGGCTAGGTAACTTCGGCATTTCGGTGCCCCAGCATAGCCTCACTACCCAAGGGTCAGGATCCACTGTCGTTTTCTCCCTACCAGGTCGGGTTCGCCCGTGAACACTAACTTTAGCGTTACTAGCTTCCATAGACTTTGTCCCGCATCCCGCGTGAGAGTGCACACTCTGCACCCGAGTCCCCTAGGCCTCCTAGAAGTAATCTAACGATTCCATAGTCAAGTCCTAGCGATTCCAAAGCCTATTAGTACTGTACTTACCTGCTAGTAATTTTGCATTCCACTTTTAAAGTATATGGTTTTTCGTGCCCCTCGGGCATTTGTGTATACCGTGCTAACTTAAGTATTTTCGTAAGAGTTTTGTTGTGTGCCTAGCACCCTGTCCTCATAAAGAGTACAGGGCTGTTGTGATTCTAATAAATACATTGTTTATTTTCATAACACTTGTGTGGTGTCCTTTCACTGGGTGTTCAAGGGGTAATGTGATGGTAAAACAGCTGGCTTAACACGCCCTCTAGAGTCTTAGCCTTAGACTGCTCGTATCCATGCTACTAGGATAGCTGGTCTATAAGGTTGACTTACAACCAATCATCTATAAGGGTTGTTTGGACTGATATATAGTGATCACTAGAATAGTGAACACTGCACATCAGGCCAACTTCTCACATTGGTGAGCAGCGGTTGGGATTTGAGCTTGCTGTTGTTTTACCACACATGCCCTAAGAATATCTTGTGAAAGATCACATAGGTACTAAAGGTACATATAACTTAGCTTAGAATACTCTGAGTTCTACTGAACCAGCTGTTGTAGCTCCTAGGGCCTAGCACACCCTAAACTACAACTCTAGCAAGGGATCAGTAGGCAAACACATAGTGTAGGTAAGTGCACCACTTACACCTCACTAGAAAAGCATGTCTAACCATGGAGAGTCCACTGAGACTCCCCTGGTAAGTGTTGACCCTCCACAGGTCACTTCCAGATATGCAGCTCTCAGTTTCCAGGAGATGAGACAAGTCTGTACCTCCAGGAAACTGAAGCAGGGGTCTAACCCCACCATTCCCTTTCTGATAGGTCTCTTAGAGACATATGATGCCAGAAAGATTTCTCAGTTACATGAGAATATGCCAGCCTTAGAGGGTACCTCTGGGGATCCAGACCTCCCCAACATTGCCAATGCAGTTGGGGAGGAGGAGGATCATGAGGAACTCTCTCGGGATGAGGTAGACAAAGGTCTTGAGGTAGTCAGAAGGCTAACTAGGGCCAACTTAGACCTACTTGGGGAAGGATCTGGGGGACCCCCAGTACTGACCCTGATGAGGCCTAACCTTGGAGTTAGGAGAGATAGATCTCTTTCTAGGGACTCCATTAGATCTCTGCACTCTAATGCCTCTTCTCAGGGGAGAAGGAACTCTCCCCAGAGGAGATTGACTTCCCCTCAGAGAAGAGAGCATGAAGCAAGGATGAGACAAGCTAGACTGAGGATTGAAAGGGAAGAACTTGCCCTGGCCAAAGAAAAGCTTGCATTTGCTAGAGAGCAGCAGATGAGTGGGTTAGCTCCCACTGGTGGCAGCAATCTCCCAAGAGATAGAGAGAAGGGTTTAGATACTAAACACCTGACCAAAATAGTGCCCCCCTTTAAACAAGGGGATGACATCCAGAAATGGATGGCTGCTTTGGAGAGGGCCTGCACTGTGCAGTGCATTCCCCAAAGTCAGTGGGCAGCTATACTGTGGCTCTCCTTTGATGGCAAAGGTAGAGATAAGCTCCTCACTACTAGAGTTGAGGATGCTAACAATTACCAGGTCCTGAAAAATGCACTGGTTGATGGGTTTGGCTTAACCACTGAGCAGTACAGGTTGCTGTTCAGAGACACCCAGAAAACTCAGTCTCAGGACTGGTCTGAATTTGTTGATTGTGCCACTAAGGCTTTGGAAGGCTGGCTACTGGGTAGTAAGGTTACTGATTTCAAAGGATTGTATAATCTAATTATGAGAGAGCAAGTCTTAAATAATTGTCAGAACCAGTTATTACACCCGCACCTGGTAGACTCTGATCTGACCTCTCCACAAGAATTGGGTAAGAGGGCAGACAAATGGGTCAGAACCAGGATTAGGCCCAAGAACCAAGGTGGTGACCAGAAAAAGGAATCAACCAAGCCTCAAGAGAAGGGTGGGAATAAATCTCCAGATCAAACCACATCAGGGCCCCAAAAATCCTCTGAGGGTGGTGGGTCCCAGAATCCTTCCAATAACCAGAAGAAACCTTATTGTTATCCCTGTAAACAGGTGGGTCATTTGAAAACTGACAGCAGTTGCCCCAAGAATAACAATAAGGAGAACATACCCCCAAGTAACATTCCCAAACCTCCTGTTACTACTAGTGGTAATCCCCCAGGTGGTGGGAGTGCCCCCAAGAACTTGGGTGCATTTACTTTGGGAGTTCCTGGGGACTCTGGCCTAACCAGGTCCCCAAACTTAGATACTCTTGTCTGTGAGACTGGCATGGGGTTTGCCAACTTCACAACTTGTCCCACCACTTTGGGCAAGTACAGACAGGAGCCCCTCATCAATGGTATAAAAGTTGAGGCCTATAGAGATACAGGGGCTAGCATCACTATGGTGACTGAGAGTCTAGTCCCCTCAAGGCAACTTTTACCTGGTGCCACATACCAGGTGATTAATATTGATGGAGTACAGAGAGATCATCCCATGGCAGTGGTCAATCTCAGCTGGGGAGGTGTCACTGGCCACAAGAGAGTGGCAGTATCACCAAACTTGCCTGTAGATTGCCTACTGGGGAATGATTTAGAGCTCTCAGCCTGGGCTGAAGTTGAGCAAGAAACCCATTCTAAAATGGTAAACACCCATGGTAAGGTTAGTGGGGCAGTGATAGCCACAGCCCCAGTCCAAGATGTCCTCCCTGAACAGGTCAGGAGGGTTGTGCCAGTCACAACCCAATCTCAGACAACTTCCTTCCCAGAACAGGTTGTCAAGGCTGTCATGGTAACAGCCCACACCCAAACTGAGCCCCCTCCTGAAAAGGTTGGGAGAGTTGTGATGGCCACAGCTCAAACTCAGACAGATGATAGTGTTGTGAAGCCTGAAACTATGGATCACTCCACTCAGACAGAGAGCATTGAGGAGGAAGAGAAATCTCCCTCCCACCAGACTCTAGGAAAGGATCAGCCTCCTCAGGGAACTTATCTGACCCCTTGTGAAGGAACTGCCCCAGAGGTAGTCAGGCCTAGCCTGGCAGAGCCCCTGATGTCAGTGGACCCTTCCAAGGTGGGACCCAGTCTGGAGCAGGTAACCTGCCCCTCTCTACCCTGCCTCAGTCAGCCCAGGGCTGTAGAGGTCAGGGAGGCCAGTGTTGGACCCCAAAGGGCCCCCTGTCCAAAAGAATTCCCCAATCAGCAAATTAAGGGCACTGAAGCTAGTAGTCCTAGCCAAGTGAAAATAAAATCAACTCCTGAGGGATCCCCCTTAAATTTAGTTAGGGACCTCCCACAGATGGACACTGTTGGGCACAGCCAAACCTGGGACCTGAGGGCCCCAAACCTGACCTGTCCCTCCAGTAAGCCAAACAGAGGGACCCAACCTCCAGCTGTAGGTAGCCAGAGGTTTACCCTGAGAGCCCAAAACAACTCAGTCTGGGAAAGAAAGGCCTCTATGGTGGAAAATGATTGGGGGAAGCTGAGCCCAAAATTAGTGGAGCCTCACTTCAGTACTCCATTTCAGCACCAGCCTTTTCCTTTGCCAAAACACACCACAGGTAGAGATTCCCTATGGTGGAGACCCTCAGATACCCTTAGGGTGAGGGATTGCTTAGTGGACCATGAGATAGGGGGTAACCATGCCAGTGCTGGTACTTCCTTATATGGCCACTCAGTCAATATAGGCTTACCTGGCAAGGATAGCCTTATCTCCTTTCGTTTGGGGGGGTTATGTAGGAAGGTAGATCCCTGACTATGGTTGCCCCCAACTTTTTGCCTGGTGTTTTGCTGGTTTTCTGACTTAGTTGACCTGGGGCCCTGCTATTCACGACCCCAGGCCTACTGCTCTCTCTGTAAAATGGATTCCATGTACCTTAGGTACATATCTAAATTGGATACTGAGTCACCTTATCAGTCCCTGTACAGTGTACCTTAGGTACCCAGGGCATAGGTGTACCCAGGACCTACCAGGGGCTGCAGCATGTATTATGCCACCCCTGGCTGGCCATCCAAATCTGACACAACTGGCTGCTTGACAGCTGGGGCAAGGTGGTGTAATCACCCTTTGCTTTAGATATAGTATACCTATATCTAACCCTAAAATGGACACACAGATCTCCTATCAGTCACTCCTATGGCAGGCCTTAACAATCCTGAAGGCAGAGTGCTTGGAATCGTGTGAGATGGTGCTCTGGCATGAGCTGAGCCTGTCTGCGGCTTTCGGGATCTATCCCTTCGCCGTTTCCATGATATCGCATACCATATACTCTTAAGTGCATTATAATCCTCGCGGTTATATGCCAACTCTGGTATCGCTTTATCAAAACATGTCGAGTAAGGTGTCATACGAATTGGAATACTAACCCCTCGCCAATTCTGGCGACGGGGTTAGCATTCCACCCTTCTAGAGGGACACGACATGTATGTAACCCCGGTTAAAGTCAAACAGAGCCTCAGCTCCACAAAATGGATGCTGCCACCGAGACACAAGTCTGCCCTCCTGCTGCTGGGAGTCCTCCCAGAGCAGGAGGCAAGGACAAAGGGTTTCCTGCCAGGGGCGGTGCCAGCACCGTCCCAGACAGGGTTTTGTGTATTCCAGGTAGGCAGGGCTACAGAGGAAGGTGACTGCAAGTGGCACCCCGGTGCTCACTGTGCATAGGCCGGCTGAAACCAGTTCCAGGGGCACTCCAGCCCCTGGCCTGGGGAAAGCCCGCCAAAGGAGAGGGGTGTAACCACCCCCCTCCTGGTCCCACCCATAGGGCAGGACTTAGTCGCGTGCCAGCCCCCTTTTCCCAGATAAAGGTAGGAGCAGGCCCCCTTCCAAATTAGATCATCTTTGAATCCTGAAACTACTTTCCACGAAAGGAACTCAAGACTTCTTCCTAAGATTTCTCCCTTGTGACTAAGGAGTAGTCACCCTGCATCCGCAGGCACCATCTTAAGAACACTGCGGTCTGCTGCAAGTCCTTCCTCCGGAATCCGACTGCCCAGCTCGACGAGAACCGGCTGAGAATCGTGGGTGCGACGAGACCTCGAGGGACCGGCCATCTGCAAGACTGCACGACTTCTGCACAGCAAGCCCGCCGAGTAATTTCCTGGTGAGTGCTTTGGGGTCCGAGAAGCCCCGACCCTGAGCAGCTCCAGCACCGAAGTGCAGCCTCCCAGCATCTCCACGATCTGCGTGGGGCCCTTCTGCTTTTTGCTGCTCACCGCGTTGTTTGGCTACTAGCCCGCTGGCTTGTGGCCTTCTGAACGACGCCCGACGACATCACTGCTGCTGGTCTGGTTGCTCCAGACTGGCCCTTGCTCCCTTCCCGAAGAGGAGCACCCCGGACCCTCCTGGTCCACTCAAGACGCCATTTTGAGTCCACCGCGTGGGCTTGAATTAGCCAAGGCTTGTTGCCCAATCCTGGGTAACTTCGACGCCGACAGCTTCATCCGTCGTGGGACAGCTCGCCTCTCCATCCTGGTCGCCGACAACGCCTCCTGGTCCGTGAGATCTGCAGAGCCAGCGTCGCCCACTCACCTAGTCGAGGTGACTACCATCCGGTGCCCTCCTGGTGCCCACTGACTACTGGCTAGTAGTCACGAACTTGGTCCCCTCTGCTTTCAGGTGTCATCCATCTTCCAGATCCAGGCTTGGATCAACTCGAACTATCTTCACTGGTCGCCTGCCAGCATCTTTCTTCCAGGCTCCTGGTCCGGCAACGAGGATTCCCGACGTCTTTTGAGACCTATGCAGCTGCAGCCCCTGGGCTAGGTAACTTCGGCATTTCGGTGCCCCAGCATAGCCTCACTACCCAAGGGTCAGGATCCACTGTCGTTTTCTCCCTACCAGGTCGGGTTCACCCGTGAACACTAACTTTAGCGTTACTAGCTTCCATAGACTTTGTCCCGCATCCCGCGTGAGAGTGCACACTCTGCACCCGAGTCCCCTAGGCCTCCTAGAAGTAATCTAACGATTCCATAGTCAAGTCCTAGCGATTCCAAAGCCTATTAGTACTGTACTTACCTGCTAGTAATTTCGCATTCCACTTTTAAAGTATATGGTTTTTCGTGCCCCTCGGGCATTTGTGTATACCGTGCTAACTTAAGTATTTTCGTAAGAGTTTTGTTGTGTGCCTAGCACCCTGTCCTCATAAAGAGTACAGGGCTGTTGTGATTCTAATAAATACATTGTTTATTTTCATAACACTTGTGTGGTGTCCTTTCACTGGGTGTTCAAGGGGTAATGTGATGGTAAAACAGCTGGCTTAACACGCCCTCTAGAATCTTAGCCTTAGACTGCTCGTATCCATGCTACTAGGATAGCTGGTCTATAAGGTTGACTTACAACCAATCATCAATAAGGGTTGTTTGGACTGATATATAGTGATCACTAGAATAGTGAACACTGCACATCAGGCCAACTTCTCACACCCACCCTTCTTGGCCAATACGGAGCGATCAATATAACTTGGGCCCGGTCTTGGCGAATCTTCCTCAGAACCTGAGTAATCAAGGGTATGGGAGGAATGCGTAAAGGACTTGCAAGCGCAAATTCGTTTGAAACGCATCCCCAGGCGCTCCCTGAATTGGATACTGGAGACTGCAGAACAACCGGCAGTGCACAATCTTGTGAGTGGCAAATAGGTCCAACCGAGGAGACCCCCACAACTTGAAGATGTGATGGACCGCCTCCGGATGAAGCCGCCACTCGTGATCGGCTGAGTAATGCCAACTGAGATTGTCTGCACGAATATTCAGCACACTGGCTAGATGATTTGCAAACACACAAATCTGCTGTTATGAGCTCAGGACCAGAGTCGCAGAGCCTCTCGACAGAGCTGATACCACCCTACACCTCACTGTTTGTTGATGTACCCCATCACAGTAGTGTTGTCCGTCAGGACCTGAATGGACTGACCGCGAAGGGAAGGAAGGAAAGCCTTTAGTGCCAAATGTATCACCCGCAATTCCAGAAGGTTGATGTGAAGCAACCTTTCCTCTGAAGACCAAAGACCTTTGACCTCCAGATCCCCAGATGAGCACCCCACCCTAGAGTGGAGGCATCCGTGATCACTGTGGTCACCGGCGGAGAAGGCTGAAAGTGATTTCCTTGAGACAGATTGCCCTGCACACTCCACCAAGTCAGCTCCACTGCAGAGTTTCTAGAGGATCTGACAGACTCCCTGAGATCTCTGTTGTGTTGATACCACTGCCTGTGGAGGCATCAATGGAGTGCCCTCATGTGCCAGTGTGCATGACTGACCAATAGTATGCAGGAAGCAAACAGACCGAGCAGGCGAAAAACCTTCAGGACCGGAACAACCGCTCCATTGTGAAACAAAGAAATCATTTCCTGAATGTCGAGAATCCTTTGTGGAGGTGGAAAAGCTCACCACACAGTACTATCCAGTACCACCCCTAAAAACAGGTTGCGCTGAGAGGGCACAAGGTGAGATTGGTGCACATTTATTGAAAAGCCCAAGTTGAACAACAGCTGAGTTGTAACTCGCAGATGATGAGGCACCATCTCCGGCGACTCCGCTTTGAGCAGCCTGTCGTCCACGTAAGGGAAAATTGGAATCCCCGACCTCCTGAGATGAGCTGCCAAGACTGCCTTCACCTTTGTGAACACTCGAGATGCAGAAGTAAGACCAAACGGGAGGACCGTAAACTGGTAGTGCTTCGATCCAGAGATACTTCCTGTGCGACTTCAGGATATGTATGTGAAAATACGCATCCTGCAAGTTGATCAACACCATCCAGTCCTCTTGCTGCAGCGCTAGAAGAACATGAGCAAGGGTCAGCATCTTGAATTTCTCCTGTTTGAGGTAAAAACCCTGAGATCCAGGATCGGACGTAACCTGCCATCCTTTTTGGGAATCAGAAAATACCAGGAGTAGCATCACTGACCCCGGTTCCTGCTCCGGAACCTACCTCTATCACGCCTTTTTGCAATAAGGCAAAGACCTTCTTCTGGAAAAGAAGTAAATGATCTTCCGAACAGAATCCTTGGCAAGGAGGGTAAGGAAGAGGGAATTCCCAAAAGGGAAGGGCAAACAGGGCAAACCCATTCTCTACAAGATTCAAAACCCAAAGTTCCGAAGTGACCGATTTCCAATCCTGTAGAAAGTGGGACAGCCGACCCCCTACAGGACCCACATGATCCAGGATGGGGCATATAGGCTGCTTTTCTTCATTGTGAATATAAAGGAAGCTGAGTCGTTCCTCAGGGGGAGGATGTCCGTGTCACACTAATGTCTGGATACTGTTGGTCTCAATAAGTCCAACGGTTGGGCATCTATTTTGTTGGATATAATGCCCCCACACACCCTTTCAGGTGTCATGCTTCATCATCTGGGCTGCTCCTCGTTGGGTCGGCGGTGCAATACCCAATGGGCTCACCTCAAAGAGGGGCACTTTACTAGAGATCTTTTATCCAACAGCCGTTTAGTCAAGTGCGGGTATGGGGCCAAAGGTGTGTAGACATGGAAGTGAATTTAAAATAAAGCTGGGAGTACCAGTATCAAGTTTATTCTGGGGGTCTCCTGCTCTAGTTAAAATTTGAAAACTAGCCGGTACTCGATGGAATTCAATGTTTCCTACTTGAGTCTCAGTTAGTATGTGATCGTGATGGTTGACATGTTTCTCGCGTTTCTGTTCAATGACTCACGATTCTTCAGGACCTCAGGAAAAAATAATTATAATGTTGGTAACTGTCTACACTAGAGGATCTACATTAGTATCCAAGAGCTAATCTAGATATCACAAAAAGAAAGCGTGCTTAATGCGTTAATGTACCTGTGGTGCGCTGGATCTACCCATTATGTTTAGTTCCCAGGCATCAACAGTACCCTGCGGTCTGCACAACAGGTTGAGACTTCCATAAAGTATGGAGTTTTTCAGTCGTGTGTCCTTCCTATCGACCTACCCACGCCACCGGGTCCGGCCGGTCCGGGTAGACATGCTTTTTTTCGTTACCTGGGGGAGTAGGGGAGGTAGAGAAGGAGGAGGAGAATTGATGGGTTGACCCTTGTGGGCGACCCCTGTTTTTCCCTCTGTAAGATTTGTAAAGAAGGTTTTGTTGCTTTTGTTGCTGAGGCTGTCGCAGACTATGAAAGAAAGACCTTCCAAATCCTCGATACTTTCTATAACCAAATGCTCTTGATTGAGTTTGCAAACCTAAGGACTTTGCTGTGGCCTTGCTGTCCTTGAGTCTCTGAAGCGCAGAATCAGCTTTCTCTCCGAACAGTTTTGATCCATCAAACGAAAGGACAAGGAGGATAGCCTGTACATCTGGAGAAAACCCAGAGGATCTGAGCCAAGCCTGTCTCATGGTAATGATGGAGGTGCTCATAACCCTGGCCACCGAATCAGCTGTGTCAAGACCAGACTGTATAACCTGACAAGCTGCAGCCTATGCATCCATCAGAACCTCCATAAAATTACCACGTTCCTCTTCAGGCAGCTTTGGTGCTGTTTAAAAGAATCCATTAGGGTGTGTTTGTATCTCCTCAGTAAACAGGTAGCATTGGTTGACTTTATCGACATGCTTGAAGAAGAAAAGACTTTCTTGGCCAATTGCTCCAAATTTTTTAGAGTCCCTGTCGGCAGGAGCTTGAGGGAAATGCGCCTGTAGACTGTTTAGAACAGAACACTTGTACCACTAAGCTTTCAGGGGACAGATGAGATGAATGGAAAGTAGGGTCTCCTGGAGCAGATCTGTATCTCCTTGCCACATATTTCGAAACAGCAGGAGCAGATAGAGGGTTTCGCCACACTTCAAAGATAGGCTCAGCTAAACCCTCCTTAAACGGCAACAGTGGCTCAATTATAGATGATGGAGAATGTAAAACAACTGTAAGCAAATTTGGTTTTTACTCTGCTGTAGGCAATTGCAAGTTCAAAAGTTCTGCAGTATGATAGGAAGCCACCTCTTGAGATGGCGAGGCTCTAGAGGAAGAAAGCTCCAACTCCGGGGAGGTGTCCAGGCCACTAGCCTCTTGAAGACCCTCGATATTGTCCACAGACACCTCGATTTCACCTTCTTCAACCTCCTCTCTTCGAAAAGGTTCTTCCTCCAACAGTCTCTGTGCCTCTCTTCTCGAACGTACCTTCGGTTGCTGCATCCGTGGAGCCACACGCAGCGCCGATAGCTCCTGAGCCAGCGTCAATGGAGGATCTGATGCAGGAATTGGTGCCGTACTAAGTCGAGAGGAAGGACCACCAGATGGCGCTGGGAACTGGGTATACGGCGTTGAAAACCTCGGTGCCAGAAACTGCCACGACGGCGCTGTCGGCATAAAAGGCATGAAGGGTGCCTGGACATATTGTTGAGGCACGCCCAAATTGAAGGCAAGGAGACCCACGCATCCAGAAGGTGCTCCAGAGGGGAAGGCAGCCTTGGCAAACATGCCATACATAGAATTTAAAAAATGTGTGGGGTCTGACCCCGGTCCAGTAAATGGAGGATACAGAGCCGAGTCAGGATCCACACAAGCAACATCCGGAGCCGGAACAGCTGGATCCACAGGAAGAGCCGCAGGCACAGACTCATACAAAGGAGTGTAGTGTAGTTCCTATAGTCCCAATAGGCTCTGCGCATTGGAATATTATCTTCAGTAGTGTAGACGGAGGACTGAGGTTATCTAGGTCTCTACCGACTATATTAGACTTAAGTTTTTGCCAGCTAGCTCAGAGTTCACTAGAAACTTTCTCGAATAAGCGAGGAGGAGTTTAACCTCCCTGGATAGACAAGAAGGGATTTAGTTTCTGACAACCATAAAACATGACAACTTTGCTCTCCCTGATTAAGAGTATATCTCTAGAGTCGTGTGAAAACAAAAGACAGCTATTTCACTCAGTCAAAGGTGCGTACTTAGTTTCACCAGATTGCAGAGAAAAAGAGAGACGGGCGTTTTCAATAAAAGGTGTTATTTATTGTGCAGTCTCTTTCCTCATACAAGAGAAATGAATTGCTACAATTGCAATACTTATAGTTAAGTAAAGTGCATACAGTAAAAGCAGGATTATAAAATAATATTGTAAAAGCATGGATATGGTTTCCATATGATACTTTAAAATGGATAAAATAGATACATACATATATACATTGACTAATCGTACTCAACTGGTGCTTCTAACTACGCCTACCCCGGTGTACCTGACCTAAGCCTAATACATGGGAGGGAGTAAGTAAGTAGCAGTTTAAGTTAAGTTTGTTTTGCCAAGAATCTGACTCAAGAATTCTCTGTAAGGGTTTAGTCAGTTCAGTACCTGGGTATTAGAAGGCAGGAGGGCCGGTATCTCTCTCTCAGGACTCGGTATACCAGTCACCCGCAAGGGTAAGCTGGAAACGCCGGAGGCTGGATTTCTCGGCAAGAGAAAAGACAGCGTCTTTCTCAGTGCGTCAAAAGGGAGGGGCAGCGTCCGTGGGCTCTCGCATCAGCTGGGCTCTTCGGAAGTAGTAGCTGCTCTGCTCCAGGATTACCACCGTGTGTTTGCTTAAGGCAGCGTTGGTATATTTATACCTGAAAGGTGCCGGGGTTGACGTAAGGATGGACATAAGACGTCAATAAAGATGTCACTAAGAACTGGTCGTTCTTACAGTGCTTTACAGGAGTTCTCGGACGAAATCAAAACAATAGCAGCGGGGATTTCCCAGGTTGCTGGAGGCTTGGATTTGTTTAAGAACTCGGTGTGCTTTCTAGGGGGCTGGAGGAATAGGCTTGCTTAATGTGACAGCATGCGCTATGACTGAATTATGAAAGGGTTTCTATGCCGTTGCAGGGATATTATTGATTTATAACCGGACAAGGGCAAAGAATAGGAATATTGATTCAGGTACCTAGATAAAACACACTACACCCACTCCACGAATTCATGTCCATAATTACTAAACTAAGCAATAGTAAACATATCTAACGGTGCATGTGTATACCGATCCACCCCAAAATACAGTATTTTGGATCTCAAATGGTATATGCGAAATACACGAAAATGAGTATAGGTACTGTATGCTTTCAAGCAGTGTAATCATTCATTAAAAAAGGATGCACATATATATCAGCATGAATGATTTGCGAAAATTACACATGAAATGGCTCTTAATACAGAAAAGAAAAGTGCGAGACCATTCCATCACATATAAATACAGTTTCTTGTAAATATGCTAGAGGCTGAGGTAAAATATTGTCTCTAGAGTTCCTAAAATAGAAGCTCTGTTCTCTAAGAATAGTTCTACTTTAAGCAGATGATTAGTGCCAAAAAAAAGTAAATATTTTTGGAATCGGGGAAAAATAGTTTCGTTTTCAAGGGAAAAAGTCAAAACAGTTCCAAATATTTTCAGAAGCTTTTGTTTTTCAAAGCTGAAGGCCAAATTCAGAGTTCAGGGAACGCTGAGTGCTCATTTGCTTAAGAGTTTATTCCTTCTGTTCCGGTGAAAACATCATTTCAGACAGACTTTCAAAAAAGCAGTTTACCGCATCAGGTGAAAGTTCGACCAAGTTGGAAAATGCCGCAACTGTGCAATCGTGAGCATGATTGCTATCATCGATGACAGGATCAGCAGTGCTCACAGAGGGTCGTACCTGGTTGATGCTGCTCTCATCTTGCACTTCACTACCCTTCAATTGCAGTGGTGAAGTCTCAACGAATGCCTTCATCAGGATTGGTAACCGCTGGGGACAACACGATGCATGAGTCTTTACTGGACTGAGCAAAGTATCTGTATCCAATGGTACTTCTGATTGTAGTGTAAGACAGACGTCTAACACGCATTCTTCTCCGCACAGCATACATCTTAACACAGGTAAAATACAGTTTTGCCAGATGGGTCTGAATGAAAGAAACCAGGTCATATTCAGATCTCTTAGCCGGGCTAATCCAAGGACTTTAGTTATGCGGTCCCGATAGCGTATAGCTAGGATCGTTTCTTCCATTGTTGCTGGAGTCTTGTCTGTGACATGGCTTGCCATAACGAAGCAGGAGAATCAAAAATAAAATGCCTGCTACGAGTCCCAACAGGAGTGGAAGGCCGCCAAAGAGTGAATGGACAAAATTAGGAAAGATGCCCAGGACTGCTTTGAAAGGTGTCAACAGTCCCAAAAAAATGGTCTTAAATACACTCGCGATACCATTCGTATCAGAAATGTTTAAGATTTCATTTAGCATTTCTGCGAAGTGTAGGGGGCAATTTGTTGATAAAAGGTTATGAATCTCTGCCGTTGTCCTTGCAACTTGGAGATCATACGTTTCTTTTGATGACGTCAAGTGCACTGGCGTCTGTAGAAGAACAGACTTCATTCTGCTTAAAGTATCAATTCGAATAGAAGAGATTTTCAGAATGGGCCAAATTTTTCCCTCCCTGTCTGGAGTGTCGTTGGGATACAATACTTGCTCACAGCAAGTGACCCTGGACGTTACGCTTACGAGATGAGCTTTTCCTGGCACCAGGCCACAACATCTGTGGTCCACAATTAGAATATAGCTCCCGTTAGAAAGCCGTCTAAAGAATGGCTCGATTCGAGTTGCAGGTGTGCCAAGCTGGTGACATGAAAGGTTATTTGAAGTCCCCTCACAGGCCCCATGCAAATTTATACCCTGACACAGAAGTATACCACTTAGTGATTTTTCACAATTATCACCACTAAGAAATATATTCTGTCCTTTTTCACTATAACATGTGTGTGTGTAAGGTAATTTCCATGATGACTTGATGTATCCTTTACCCAACCTTTCATACTGGCCTGCCTGTATATACTGTTGGCAGTATCGAAATTGGAAAGTCGTTATCGGAATAGTTATTATCCCGTGTATTATCCATTCAATGACAAGTCGTTCTGACATTGTCAATGGTAATCTCTCAAGTTTTTCAATGCTCAGAATTGTATATTCTGCTCCCTTTTGTGCCAAGCTGATTTGTATATCAGTAAGGTTAAAGATAGAGAATAATGACGTTATGTTGATTAAACGCCAAGGCACGTAGCCTGAACGCAGATTTTGTAACGTCCAGCCAAGCTGTACAATAGAACGCAGTTGGGACTGACCATGTTGTAACATTAGCATGTCCTGTTCTATTATATCGATTGCAGATGATACAATACTGTCCAGTGAATATATTCTGGAAGACAGAGTCATTAACCCATTGTCCACAACAGAAAGTTATTTTTCCAAATTAATACGGTCAATTTCCCGTATTTTCTCTGCTGTTTTAATTTGAGTTACTTTCCAAGCTTCGTTATAAGCTGCATATATAGAGGCCGCTATGAAACGTTTTTGACACTGTTTGCGTGGTCCCATAATGAAATCACGCAAGCCAGCACCTTCTTTAAGTAAAGTTAAGTGTTGCTTAATTTCTGCCAGTGTGGATGTATGTAGCCATTCGAGGCATAGTTTACCCACACTGTATGTTGTTACAATCCCTGGATGTTGTCTCTGGGAGTATCTAGGGTCTGGCCTGGTCAATTTGAATCCCTGTATTTTGTTCAGGAATCTATCTTTGACAGTTATTTGTGTCTGTGGGCCAGATCAACCAATTTTTCCAATCAGGATGTGTTCTGTTTTGGTTAAAAATATGGGCTACGTCTATCTCAACATCTGTAGTGCTATTACTATCAGGTGATGGCTTTGGAATAGACGGTTTGTTTAAGTCTTTAATTTTGGCTAGGCCAAGACAGGTTGTTTGTTGAATTGTGTCATTCAAAAATATAATTTGTTCTGGGATCATGCAGGCTCTGAATAACGATTCTATATCTTGGACTTGCCAGTCTTTAGTACCCCAGATCGTTTTTGTTTCAATGTTATTATTCCAAAAATCAAAATCAAATGTATTCATTTTTTCAAAAAATGATTCTGAATAGATTAATTTTGTATTTGTCAGCATGGTTTTCATTCCTGTCTTATTTAACAGTTTGAAATAAAATGTTTCTGCGTCACTTGTGTTAAACCCTGAGAAGTATGGGAATTTCTCATAGAATGTTTTTGAACTACCTTTTGGTGGAGTTGCACAATGTTCCCATTGATTATAATTTAAAACATTTCTAGGCTGAGCAGATTTATGCAAATAATGGTTACCATAGTGGTTGTAGCAGTACATCTGATCATAATTTGATGAACCCTGTAAATAATCATGTTCTGTAAATTTTGCTGACATAACTAAGTCTGACATCATATCATTATTACTTTCAAAGTCCCAATCATCAGAGAATGTACTCGGTTTTACAAAGTCACTTAATGAAACCTTAAATTGATGAGGATACTTCAAGAGTTCGACCGGGCCATATATATCGTAATCTGTTTTGTCCCATGCTACTCCACCGGGTAATGGATTGGCTGTGAAGTTTACTGAAGAAAGTTCTCTTTTCTTGATGTGTGAAGACTTGTGTGGCTTTAGGACCAGGTTGATATTCTGGCTTGCTGTGTCCATTGTAACATATTTTCCCTCAATGAAGTGTCCCAAGCATAGCACCATGATGAGCCAAAGCAGGAGGAAAAGTACACCTAGCACCACCCAAAATTCAATCCATGGGGAAATCAGATAGGTCTCCTTTAGTCGATGAAAGAGTTCTTTAGCTTTGTCTTTAAAAGTTTTTGTTGTTGGCTGTTCTTCAGGTTCGCTTGGATCCTCAGAAAAGTCATCGAAGTTGATGAAGTAGCCTGATGCAGTTCTGTCAATTATTGGAATTGCTTCTGGATTTGTCCTTGTTTTATTAGCATAGTCTGTGGCTACATAGCTGTAGACAGGTGTTTCTTGACAAATTGTTGTAATTTGTGTTTCAAGAGGCATAAGTTCCATGGCTTTGTTGCATAGTCTTTGTTGATTCACTGTAGGTTTATCAAATGTGATTAGTCTCTCAGTTTGAACCTCTTGATTTGTAGCAAACTTTGGTGTTCTGCTACTTCTTGGGAGTCCACTTGGCCTACTACTTATTATTGGCCACATGATTGTGGTTTAACCAGGTCGATGGATACAACTCGGTTCTCCTTTTTACCAGCAAGGGGCGGTAGTACAACTGATCTTGTTCCATTGACAGCTAAGACAGGTACTACTTTTCTGTAAGAAGGCCCAAATTCCTTCTTCAACGAGATTTTCTCTCTGACCAGATCCCCAATCTTTGGAATCCAGACAGGCCTTGCTGGGACAGGTGGTTTCTCTTCAGTGGCTGTTGGCTGTTGTTTCAACTTTATGTTGCTCAGGTCTTTTCTTGTTTCATTTAAGTCCTGTAAAATAGCCAAACGATCTTTGATATCAAAGCATTTTCCTTCTACCACTGAAGTTTGACTATCGAGGTCCTGGATATGCTTTCTAGTCCCGAACAATAGTTTGTACGGACTGAAACCTTTTAGAGAATTTCTTGGCAGATTATTAAGACTATGTTGGACACTTATTAAATGTTTGACCCACCCAACCCCCGCACCTAATACCTTTGCCGTTATAGATTGCTTTATGTCTCGTTTTTTTCTTTCCACCATCCCATTTCCCTCAGGAAGGAAGTGATAAGATTCCCGCAATGCAATGCCCATGCTGGTCATGTCCTTCTCCCTAGCTCGAGAGCTAAAGGCAGGATCCTGGTCAGAATGTAGCATGCCAATTGCGTCTATGCCGCTATAGACTCGCAAATCTTTTTATAACAGTTCAGACGTCAGCCGAGAGCTGGTGTCTACATTTTAAGTGAAGTTAGTCTTAAATAATATTAATGGGGCGCATTATTTCTGTGTTTTTGCATATAGATGGCATTGTTCTCTCTAAGCGAAAGGCCATGGCAATACACCGGCCGGTTCGCCACTGTGGTCTCTGTTGCAGTCTGGGCAGTTTATTGCGAATTTGTGATGTTGTAGGCTCATTCCCGGCCACCAGTATATTGATTGTAATTCTTTCAGAGATTCCTTAATCTTATGGTGTCTTAGACCCTCACCCATATGTGCGTCTGCCACTAATAAGTTTCTCCTGTTTGTGTTTGGAATCACTCTATCCCCCACTCCAGGGATTTGAGCAAAAGGAACGGAGTTTGCATCGATTACGTATGTATAATTGAGTGGATAGTTGACAGGTAGCGCTGAACAGTCGCCTTTTGATGACGTTTTTACCGCAAGAATCGTTTCCCCGTCTATGTATTTTCCTGAACGCTTTTTTGTAGCTACGGAAGCCGGCTTAGTTGCTTCCGCTGTGGCTGTCTTAGCCAATGAATTCCCTGAAACGTGAACGCCATCACGTTCATGACTCAATGAATGTATCACGTGAGTCTTGGGTAGTTCTTTCTGAAAAAGAACTACTTGTTCCCAAAGCGATTTTTGCTTTATTGTGGCACCTGTGTCATCTTTGTAACCGTTTTGAACCCAGTTCTGTAAGTCGTTATTGTATGATTTGACGCAGTAATATGAATCGCACACTATTAGTGTCGGGAATTCGCGATCCGCATTATCTAGCGCCATTTTCAACGCTATTATTTCAGTTTGTTTATCTGAATTATTTTCTACAGAGTGTGATTTTGTTACCAGAGGTCTCAATTTACCTCCGCGCCACACATATTTAACAATCTCGCATGTGGCGTTATAGGCTTGTTTTCCCCAAACCGAGGGTTGTGCATGTCCGTCTGTGTATATTACACAGGCGTACTGTTGTATTGGCCGAATGTCGATTGGCAGAGGATATTCTCTTTCATATTCTAGATTTTTAAATTTTTTCATTTCCGGGTCAAAATAGTATTTCACTTTGTCTGTAGCAAGAGAATTTTCCCATTGTATCCATTTTGGATTTAATGCCACAGTAGGTAAATTACATGGGCTTGTTAATGCCTCAAAGGCTGATTCTGCTGTTCTAACAGTAATCTGTCTGCCATCAGCTTGGTCTCTTTCTTTTGCTACAGCCGTTTGAACCACATGAACAATGTTTTCCTTAATGCTGAATGTTTTTTCAGTTTCTGTGTACAAATGTGATTTGTATGCTATTGGTACCTTTTCTCCCTCATTAGAGGTCAGGTATGTGAATCCGCATCTTCCTGGGATGACTCGGATTACAAGCTTGCGTGTGTTATCGCGTGTTTGCAATTTTGTTTTAGCTAACATGTCTGTTTGCAATGATCTCAAAATTTCTGTGTGTTTTTGAGTCCAATTGATTGTTTTAAAATCTGGTTTTATTAGTTCATAGAGAGGTTTAACCCTCTCTGCATAATTTAGAATGTAAGTTCTTCCGAAATTCAGGAAACCTAGAATTGATAGTAAGTTTTTCAGAGATCTTGGTGCGGATTACAGCACATTTCTCTAAGAAATTGTCTGCCAGGCTTTTGCCTTCACTTGATAATTCATATCCTAAAAACAGGACAGTTATATGGGCAATTTGTGACTTCTTAAAGTTGAATTTGTAACCCTCTGCTGCGAACCCAAGTATTATGGTGTTCACTCTCTTCAAGTGAGTATCCAAGTCGTCATCTGTTAGATAGATGTCATCGACATAAGATAATGCCTCATCATCATACGTTTGTAGTAACTCTGTAGCTCTTGCTGAGAATAATCCTGGGCTGTTCTTGAACCCCTGTGGGAGTCGACAGAATTTTACTGCGAGCCCATTATTGAGAAAGCGGTCAAATACCTGCTTTCAGGTGCTATATTTTGACAAAAGAATCCATTAGAGATGTATAATGTTGTTTTGTAGTTTTTGCGCACGATGTTATTCATTAGTGCTGCACTATGTGAGTTTTGTACTGCAAAGGTTTTGCAACATGAGTTAAGGTGTCTGTAGTCCAAAACTAGACGATATGAATCGTCTGGCTTGGAGACAGGAAACAAAGGGTTATTCATTTGTGAGGTGCATGTTTCAATCACCCCCTGGTATTCAAGTTGATCTAAGATCTCCCTGACCTGTTTTTTAGCTTCTTGCTTAATTGGGTACTGCCTTTGTGCAGTTGGTTGACTTTTTAACTGGATTTTGTGAGGAGGAGAGTCCTCATCCCATCCAACATGGTTTTTATATAATGCAGGAGCTTGGGCTACTGCCCACTTTCTTGCAAGTGTATATTTTTTATGAATTGGAATGTGATTTGAGAAGGCAGGCATAATCATTTCTTCGCCATGAGGGCACTCCCTTACAAACTCCGGTGGCCAGTCTTTTTCAGCTAAAAGGATGTCATAGCCTTTGGAGAGGTTATCCCAAAATAGACCCCTTATTTTCCTAGTTTTATCTCCCTCTATACGTAATGTTATTTCGTATGTTTTATGAGGTTTGCTAACTCTGGTATCTGCAGTTTCCACCTGAATGTATTCATTCGTGTCCACTGTCTCCAGATGATTCATCAGGATCTTGCGAGCTATGCTCACTTCTGCTGCGCTGTCTAGCATTGTCTGAGCCCACTCTCCGTTTTTCAGCTGTGTCCTCAGGATCCTCGGCATGTTTGACTATTTTAATGCTGGCTACCTTCTTTTTTGGAAATTGTAGTTTTTTACTGTGATGAGCAGGTTCTTTGTCTTTGGACTTGACGTGCTCTTCCCTGTGTTCTGACCGTCCTCTTCTTTCCGATTTCTGCGAGGAAGTCTGAAAAGATCGAGAGGGACGTGTATCAATATCTTGATATCTATCAGGTTTCTTCAAATTATCCCTATTTCTAAGGTTGTATCTTTTCTCAGAGGGCTCCCTCTGGGGAGACTTGTGTCCTTGGTCCAGAGATCTTTCTCTCCGCCGAGGAGACCTTCCTCTGGACTGGAATCTTTTTTCTTTGGGAGTGGATTGTTTATTTCCATCCCAGCTCTTTTTTGGAGTGTTTAAATTATTTTTAATAAATATTTTTTCAGGATTTTCAGTTAGTTGGGGTTTTACGGGTTTCCCACCCAAACTATCTCTTCCTAGTTCTTCATAGGATTTTTCTATGATTCTGGCAAGTTCAAATGGTTGTTCTGCTATATCTGTTTCTTTAAATTTCTGAAGGAAAGTTATATCCTTAGTTGCCACTTGAACTAAGTCTCTATATGCCTGTGTTAATTCTTTTATTTTAACTAAGAGTTCTTCACTTGACATTTTAGTAATGTCCGGATGTGGTGTGTAGCTGGCTAGAACCGGCCACGTTGCTCCTGGTCTACCTAGTGGACCGAGCCTGGTGATGTGATTATTATGTTTTAGGGCGCCTTTAAACCAGAGCAGGTGCTCTTGGTATTTTAATGGGATTTCCACCTCCTCGAAAGGAGTGTAGATATCCGGTGGTGTCAGGAATCTACGAATTGTTTGAATCCTTCGAGCCGCGGCCACGTGCATTCCTGTGCTACATAAGAGGGCTCGAATAGTGGTGAAACCCAAGAGGTTAAACGTGTGGTTTCCCTGGCCGTGCTAATTAAATTGGTGCTCTTGTATATAACTACTGTACAATACTTGTTTAAAATAGTTAGCCCTGTTAGAATCCCTACACTCAAAATGGCCGATGGACTGAGTCGCTCTGTGTCCAAAGAGCGGTCGGCACTCTAGTTTAACCTGTGGGGAGCGCAAGCTCCGTACTGCGCACTTCAACGCATATCTTGCTGAAGTAACAGCTGGTTTCAGCTTCGCATCTACCATTCATGACGGAAGCTAAATTTCCACTGGAATAGCTGGCAGTTACCCATATGGTCAGAGTATATTCCGGTATTTATAGTGTATTTCCATAGAAACTGGGGAATTCGTCTCCAGAAGTAATTGAACTCGAGACGGCTGAGGAGTTCCAGTCAGGCACTTCGTGGGCAATTGTTGTCGTCTTTTCCTTCGCCCACCTTCACATCAAGAACTACGGAGACTGTCAAGCAGCAGCAGTTACTACAACTGGAAGTATCAGTAAGGCAGTGTCCAGCGAACAGCAGCAGCGAATTTGTGTCCTTGTTCCCTTCCTTGTGCTTATCCTCTTCTTCCCTTCTCCTTTATACCTACCCTGTACCTTTTTGCGCGCTCTGAAGGATATATTGAGTTTGCAGCTGTGAGGCGAACAATATTGACAGTCCACACTGCAAGATTACAGAAACCCCAGTACAGCAGGAACAAGAGGCATTCCAGTCAGGAAGCCTCCACAGAATACAATTTAATACAGAAGAGCAGCATTGCCTAGAGAACCACTGGTAGGATAAAATTTATGTATTTCCCATAGTGTAATTCATAGAGGTAGGTTGTTGTGGCTTATTCTCTCCCTCTTCTGTGCATTAGGCATCATCAAATTGGCGAACTGCAGACCCAACAGATAGTCAGCAGCCAGAACAGGTGCCAGAGGTTTTCAAGGTGTCTCTTCTCTCTCTCCACTTCCCCTTTCCCTTTTGCTAGTGTTCTTTGCTCTAGTAGCGGAGGCACTGGTGGGAGGGCGATTGGGACTTGCAGCGATACTACCTCTGCGAAGTGTTCTGGAGCCTTCTGGCAGTTTGAAGTGCCCACGTAAATTACTTCGCCCGGGTGGTATGGCGGAGGGAATGGATTTGAAGACTCTAGGAGAGATTCTTGAGGGTATCCAAAGAGAAATAGGAGCAGTACGGGTAGAAAATAAAGGTTTGCAACAGGAATTAGCGGCCTCTCGTTTGGAGACTAGGGTGTTAGCTCAGAAGGTTGAAGGATTAGCTTTGGGAAATCCAGTACAGAACATTCCTGCTCCTAGTACCAGTAGTGCTAGTTCAGACCCAAAAACTGTAGCACAGGTTATTCATTCGGTCTCTCCTTTAATTCCGTTAGCGGCACCGGAGAGATTCACTGGGGATCCACAAAAGGCCCAACTTTTTTTGACTCAGTGCTCCCTCCATTTCATGTGCAGGCCCACCCTCTTCCCTGATGCTCAGTCCCGAGTGGCTTTTATCCTTTCATATTTGGGTGGAGACGCAGCTAATTGGGCCATGCCGTTAATCAGTGGAGATGACCCTTTATTATGTGATTTTGCTCATTTTAAAAGTGAGTTTCTTAGGATATTCGACAGGAGAAGGATTTCCCGGGCCACTGATAATGAGCTGTTGGAGTTGCGTCAGGGGTCCAAGGATTTAATCACGTATCTTACGCAATTTAATAAACTTATTCTGGAAACGAACTGGCCAGAAGAAAAGAGAGCGGCATTGTTCTATCGAGGATTGCGAGATGAAATAAAAGACACCTTGGCTCAAGTCCCGAATCGGCCCACTGAGTTGACGGCCTTGGTGGATTTGGTGTTAGAACTAGATTTTCGCCAATCTGAACGTAAGGGAGAGAAGAAAAAAGATTGGAAGACTACCTTCCCGCGTTTTGATCGGATTAGAACTGAGAAAGGTTCAGGAAATTCCAGTGAAGTTGAACCAATGCAGATTGGAGCAGTAAGAGGACCACTTAGTTTGGAAGAGAAAGAGTCTAGACGACAGAAAAAGTTGTGTCTTTATTGTGGAGGGGCGGGACACTTTGTGAAAGAATGTCCTAAACGCCCCAAAACTCCGTTTAAGGGAAACGAGAAGAGCCATCAGTAGAAGGAGTCGCTCTGGTGGTGAAGAAGGATAAATCCGCTCCAGAACCTCACTTGATTCTAAACACATTACAGACTATGATCCCACATGTGATCCTTCACATGACCTTAAAGTTCAGGGAGCATCAACTTTCTGGAGTAGCCATTATGTTGGATTCTGGGGCTACTGGCAATTTTTGCGACATTAAATATGCTCGACAAATGGGAATTCAAGCTATTCGAAAAGAAAAACAAGAGCTTGTTCGGGCTGTAGATGGTACTAATTTGACCTCAGGTCCAATCACTTGTCATACCGAAGAATTTCACTTTGATTCAGTCTGATGGTCATTGGGAAGTCTTACAATTCAATCTGATAGACGCATCCCAATTTCAACTGATTTTGGGATTGCCATGGTTAACTACCCATAATCCAACTATTGATTGGGAGAATAGAACGGTCAAGATGAAATCTCAATTCTGCTTGGAACATTGTTTCGGCTTGCAGGAAGTTCACAAAGAACCCTCACAAGCTTCATTGTTGTCATATGGAGGGCAATCCATTGGAGTTATTTCCACTGAAGAGATTCCTCCCGAGTATCGAGATCTTGCAATGGTTTTTAGTGAACAAGAGGCAGAAGTCTTGCCACCACATCGATCATATGACTGTACTATAGATTTGGAGCCAGGGGCTGTCCTCCCATGTAGTCGGATTTATGCTTTAACTGAGGCAGAGAATGAACATTTGAAGAGCTACTTGGATCGCTATCTTGCAAATGGTTTCATCCGACCTTCACAGTCACCGGTATCTTCAATACTATTTTTCATTCCGAAGAAACAAGAAGGAAGTCTAAGAACTTGCATCGACTACCGGGCCTTGAATCAAGTAACCATTAAAAACAGATACCCCTTGCCTTTGATCTCAGTCTTACTAGATCAAATAAAAGAAGCTCGGATCTTCACTAAATTGGATTTGCGGGGTGCTTATCACCTTATTCGGATGAAGGAAGGGCACGAGTGGAAAACTGCTTTTCGGACAAAATTCGGCCTTTTTGAATATTGTGTGATGCCCTTCGGGTTGTGTAATGCCCCTGCAGTATTTCAACATTTCATAAATGATGTAATGAGTGATCTTATTGATAATATTGCAATCATTTACTTGGATGATATTGTGATCTATTCCAAGAACCCACAAGAACATCCGAAGCATGTAAGATTGGTGTTGGAAAGACTTCAAGCCCATCGGTTGTTTGTGAAGTTAGATAAATGCGTTTTTCATGTGAATCAAGTAGAGTTTCTGGGATTTGTCATTTCCTCACAAGGCATCATCATGGATCCAGGAAAAGTGTTAGCAGTGGAAAATTGGCCTACCCCACATAACATCAAGGAGATTCAAAGATTTTCGGGATTTGCCAACTTTTACAGACGTTTTATTCAGGGATTTTTTTCAATTAATCTCTCCTATAACTCGTTTGTTGAAGAAAGGTGTCAAATTTGAGTGGACTAGTGAGTCTGAGAGAGCATGTTGTGACCTTAAGAAGAGATTTGTGTCGGCTCCTATCCTACTGCATGCAGATCCTATGGAACCCTTTTACCTAGAAGCTGATGCCTCCGATCAGGCTATTGGAGGGGTCCTTTCTCAACGTCATCCTAAGACGGGGCAATTACATCCTGTAGACTACCGCTCTAGAAAGTTGCTTCCAGCAGAATTAAACTATACCATCACAGAAAAGGAATTATTGGCAGTGAAGGACGCCTTCGAGAATTGGAGACATTATTTGTCGGGAGCTAGACACACTGTTACAGTATTTTCTGACCATAAAAACCTTCAATTTTTGAAAACTGCCAAAACCCTCACCCCTCGGCAGTTACGTTGGTTTTTATACTTTGCAGACTTTGATTTTGTGATTATTTATCGTCCAGGTAACAAGAATGGAAAAGCAGACGCCTTGTCTCGAATGAACACTGAAGAAAGTGAACACATTGTGGAACCTCAACCTATCATTCCGGAGTCTAAGATAATCTGCACTCTTTCCATTGACAATTTTCAAGAAGAAGTACGGAAAAGCTTGACCCAAGAGGAAATTCAGAAATGGGTACAGTCTGAAGATGGAAGACGATGTCACCAAAATCTACCTTACTTTAACGAAGCATTGTATCTTCCCACTCCCTCTCTGCAGCGGAAGGCGTTACAGCATTGTCATGATCACCCCTTAGCGGGCCACAAGGGAATTTCAAAGACTCTAGATTTAGTACAGCGCTATTTCTGGTGGCCTGGGTTGTCCTCTCAAGTAAAGGAGTATGTGCAATCTTGCGAGCTCTGTGCTCATGGGAAACCTACTAGACAGGCTCCTCAAGGGTTACTTCAACCACTTCCTACACCCAACCATCCTTGGCACACCATTTCAATGGATCTTATTGTAGATTTGCCTAAAAGTAAAGGTTTTAATACAATTTTGGTGGTTGTGGACACTTCCACGAAAATGAGTCATTTTTTCCCTCTGACAGGCATTCCTACAGCCCCAGAGTTAGCCCGGGTATTCAGTGAAAATATAGTGAAATTGCATGGAGTCCCCAAGATAGTGGTGTCTGACCGGGGATCTCAGTTTATTTCTCATTTTTGGCGGGCTTATCTGAAAGGACTGGGAGTGGAGAGTAGGTTATCCACTAGCTATCATCCTGAATCTGACGGTAAGACTGAGAGGATCAATCAGGAGTTAGAACAATATCTTCGCTTGTTTCTTATAGATCAGGGTGGTGATTGGTCGGATCGGTTATGGATGGCTGAATTTGCAAGTAATAATGCGAAGAGTTCCTCTACCGGTCACTCTCCATTTTACTTAAACTCTGGTCGCCATCCTAATCTATTTGTAACCCAGGAAGATTTGGGAGTTCCCGCAGTGAAGGATTATTTAACTAACATCAACTCATTACATGAATCTGCAAAGCAAAATCTAATCAAGGCTAAGACCTCTTATAAGAAATGTGCTGATAGGCATAGACGATCTGCTCCGCAATACCAGGAGGGTGCATTGGTTTGGTTGTCCACCAAGAATCTTCATTTAAAGTGCAATAGGAAGTTTCAGCCTAGGTTTGTAGGTCCTTACCCTGTAGAGAAGGTATTGGGTCCAGTGACAGTGAAATTAAAGTTACCTAGTAACTTAGCTATTCACCCAGTTTTCCATGTTTCCTTATTGAAGAAGATCAAGTCAAAGATGCGTCTCAATAAGCCTTCAGGTCCTTTGAACATTCAGGGTCAGGCAGAATATGAAGTCAAGGACATTTTAGATTCCAAGCACAAGAAGAGTTTACTCCATTATTTAGTGGATTGGAAAGGTTATGGCCCTGAAGACAGATCTTGGGAACCAGAATCTCAGATTCATGCTCCACAATTGATTAAAAGATTTCACGCACTAAATCCGTCTAAACCAGGACCGATAAATCGGTCCTTAAGAGGGGGTACTGTCAGGAATCTACGAATTGTTCGAACCCTTCGAGCCGCCGCCACGTGCATTCCTGTGCTACATAAGAGGGCTCGAATAGTGGTGAAACCCAAGAGGTTAAACGTGTGGGTTCCCTAGCCGTGCTAATTAAATTGGTGCTCTTGTATATAACTACTGTACAATACTTGTTTAAAATAGTTAGCCCTGTTAGAATCCCTACACTTAAAATGGCCGACGGACTGAGTCGCTCTAAGTCCAAAGAGCGGTCGGCACTCTAGTTTAACCTGTGGGGAGCGCGAGCTCCGTACTGCGCACTTCAACGCGTATCTTGCTGAAGTAACAGCTGGTTTCAGCTTCGCGTCTACCATTCATGACGGAAGCTAAATTTCCACTGGAATAGCTGGCAGTTACCCATATGGTCAGAGTATATTCCGGTATTTATAGTGTATTTCCATAGAAACTGGGGAATTCGTCTCCAGAAGTAATTGAACTCGAGACGGCTGAGGAGTTCCAGTCAGGCACTTCGTGGGCAATTGTTGTCGTCTTTTCCTTCGCCCACCTTCACATCAAGAACTACGGAGACTGTCAAGCAGCAGCAGTTACTACAACTGGAAGTATCAGTAAGGCAGTATCCAGCGAACAGCAGCAGCGAATTTGTGTCCTTGTTCCCTTCCTTGCGCTTATCCTTTTCTTCCCTTCTCCTTTATACCTACCCTGTACCTTTTTGCGCGCTCTGAAGGATATATTGAGTTTGCAGCTGTGAGGAGAACGATATTGACAGTGCACGCTGCAAGATTACAGAAACCCCAGTACAGCAGGAACAAGAGGCATACCAGTCAGGAAGCCTCCACAGAATACAATTTAATACAGAAGAGAAGCATTGCCTAGAGAACCACTGGTAGGATAAAATTTATGTATTTCCCATAGAGTAATTCATAGAGGTAGGTTGTTGTGGCTTATTCTCTCCCTCTTCTGTGCATTAGGCATCATCAAATTGGCGAACTGCAGACCCAACAGATAGTCAGCAGCCAGAACAGGTGCCAGAGGTTTTCAATGTGTCTCTTCTCTCTCTCCACTTCCCCTTTCCCTTTTGCTAGTGTTCTTTGCTCTAGTAGCGGAGGCACTGGTGGGAGGGCGATTGGGACTTGCAGCGATACTACCTCTGCGAAGTGTTCTGGAGCCTTCTGACAGGTGGTTCTTCTATTATGTAATAGTGGAATTCATGTGTGACAGCGTTTGCTGCTGGAAAGTTTATCCATGAATAGAATACCTCTGTCTGCCGATATTCATGTGCCTCAATTACGAATATGACTGTACCACCTCTCGATGTTAGTCCATTTTCTATTAGTTTAAGAGTTATAATTTTTCTTATGCTGACCGGGATGAGTATTGCACCCGGGTCTTGCTGTAGGAGACTTGTGTCTTCCGCTAGGAGTTGGGCTGCTATTCTAGCTGCCTCCCTTTCTTCTTCATTGTCTGACATTTTACTGACAAGAAGGTTTTTTGTTGCAGATCAAGTTTTCAAGGAAACAAAGATTAGGTGCACAATATTTTGGAACACTGTATCCTTCAACGTTGAATAAACCAAAAACTATACAGAGAAATCTCTTTCTACTAAGTTCCGGCGGATTTTTAACCTTTGACCCACTCCAGACGTCTTTGGAGTATTTAAGGGAGAAAGGGTCTGTGTGAAAAAGCACGACTGAGATACTCTAACGTCTTGCGTTAGATTTATCGCCTTACCAAACGTTGGGCGCCATGTAGTGTAGTTCCTATAGTCCCTATAGGCTCTGCGTATTGGAATAATATCTTCAGTAGTGTAGACGTAGGACTGAGGTTATCTAGGTCTCTACCGACTATATTAGACTTAAGTTTTTGCCAGCTAGCTCAGAGTTCACTAGAAACTTTCTCGAATAAGCGAGGAGGAGTTTAACCTCCCTGGATAGACAAGAAGGGATTTAGTTTATGACAACCATAAAACATGACAACTTTGCTCTCCCTGATTAAGAGTATATCTCTAGAGTCGTGTGAAAACAAAAGACAGCTATTTCACTCAGTCAAAGGTGCGTACTTAGTTTCACCAGATTGCAGAGAAAAAGAGAGACGGGCGTTTTCAATAAAAGGTGTTATTTATTGGGCAGTCTCTTTCCTCATACAAGAGAAATGAATTGCTACAATTGCAATACTTATAGTTAAGTAAAGTGCATACAGTAAAAGCAGGATTATAAAATAATACTGTAAAAGCATGGATATGGTTTCTTAGCCATATGATACTTTAAAATGGATAAAATAGATACATACATATATACATTGACTAATCGTACTCAACTGGTGCTTCTAACTACGCCTACCCCGGTGTACCTGACCTAAGCCTAATACATGGGAGGGAGTAAGTAAGTAGCAGTTTAAGTTAAGTTTGTTTTGCCAAGAATCTGACTCAAGAATTCTCTGTAAGGGTTTAGTCAGTTCAGTACCTAGGTATTAGAAGACAGGAGGGCTGGTATCTCTCTCTCAGGACTCGGTATCCCAGTCACCCGCAAGGGTAAGCTGGAAACGCCGAAGACTGGATTTCTCGGCAAGAGAAAAGACAGCGTCTTTCTCAGCGCGTCAAAAGGGAGGGGCAGCATCCATGGGCTCTCGCATCAGCTGGGCTCTTCGGAAGTAGTAGCTGCTCTGCTCCAGGATTTCCAGCGTGTGTTTGCTTAAGGCAGCGTTGGTATATTTATACCTGAAAGGTGCCGGGGTTGATGTAAGGATGGACATAAGACGTCAATAAAGATGTCACTAAGAACTGGTCGTTCTTACAGTGCTTTACAGGAGTTCTCGGACGAAATCAAAACAATAGCAGCGGGGATTCCCCAGGTTGCTGGAGGCTTGGATTTGTTTAAGAACTCGGTGTGCTTTCTAGGGGGCTGGAGGGATAGGCTTGCTTAATATGACAGCATGCGCTATGACTGAATTATGAAAGGGTTTCTATGCCGTTGCAGGGATATTATTGATTTATAACCGGACAAGGGCAAAGAATAGGAATATTGATTCAGGTACCTAGATAAAACACACTACACCCACTCCACGAATTCATGTCCATAATTACTAAACTAAGCAATAGTAAACATATCTAACGGTGCATGTGTATACCGATCCACCCCAAAATACATTATTTTGCATCTGAAATGGTATATGCGAAATACACGAAAATGAGTATAGGTACTGTATGATTTCAAGCAGTGTAATCATTCATTAAAAAAGGATGCACATATATATCAGCATGAATGATTTGCGAAAATTACACATGAAATGGCTCTTAATACAGAAAAGAAAAGTGCGAGACCATTCCATCACATATAAATACAGTTTCTTGTAAATATGCTGGAGGCTGAGGTAAAATATTGTCTCTAGAGTTCCTAAAAATAGAAGCTCTGTTCTCTAAGAATAGTTCTACTTCAATCAGATGATTAGTGCCAAAAAAAAGTAAATATTTTTGGAATCGGGGAAAAATAGTTTCGTTTTCAAGGGAAGAAGTCAAAACAGTTCCAAATATTTTCAGAAGCTTTTGTTTTTCAAAGCTGAAGGCCAAATTCAGAGTTCAGGGAACGCTGAGTGCTAATTTGCTTAAGAGTTTATTCTTTCTGTTCCGGTGAAAACATCATTTCAGACAGACTTTCAAAAAAGCAGTTTACCGCATCAGGTGAAAGTTCGACCAAGTTGGAAAATGCCGCAACTGTGCAATCGTGAGCATGATTGCTATCATCGATGACAGGATCAGCAGTGCTCACAGAGGGTCGTACCTGGTTGATGCTGCTCTCATCTTGCACTTCACTACCCTTCAATCGCAGTGGTGAAGTCTCAACGAATGCCGTCATCAGGATTGGTAACTGCTGGGGACAACACGATGCAGGAGTCTTTACTGGACTGAGCAAAGTATCTGTATCCAATGGTACTTCTGATTGTAGTGTAAGACAGACGTCTAACACGCATTCTTCTCCGCACAGCATACATCTTAACACAGGTAACATACAGTTTTGTCAGATGGGTCTGAATGAAAGAAACCAGGTCATATTCAGATCTCTTAGCCGGGCTAATCCAAGGACTTTAGTTATGCGGTCCCGATAGCGTATAGCTAGGATCGTTTCTTCCATTGTTGCTGGAGTCTTGTCTGTGACATGGCTTGCCATAACGAAGCAGGAGAATCAAAAATAAAATGCCTGCTACGAGTCCCAACAGGAGTGGAAGGCCGCCAAAGAGTGAATGGACAAAATTAGGAAAGATGCCCAGGACTGCTTTGAAAGGTGTCAACAGTCCCGAAAAAATTGTCTTAAATACACTCGCGATACCATTCGTATCAGAAATGTTTAAGATTTCATTTAGCATTTCTGCGAAGTGTAGGGGGCAATTTGTTGATAAAAGGTTATGAATCTCTGCCGTTGTCCTTGCAACTTGGAGATCATACGTTTCTTTTGATGACGTCAAGTGCACTGGCGTCTGTAGAAGAACAGACTTCATTCTCTTAAAGTATCAATTCGAATAGAAGAGATTTTCAGACTGGGCCAAATTTTTCCCTCCCTGTCTGGAGTGTCGTTGGGATACAATACTTGCTCACAGCAAGTGACCCTGGACGTTACGCTTACGAGATGAGCTTTTCCTGGCACCAGGCCACAACATCTGTGGTCCACAATTAGAATATAGCTCCCATTAGAAAGCCGTCTAAAGAATGGCTCGATTCGAGTTGCAGGTGTGCCAAGCTGGTGACATGAAAGGTTATTTGAAGTCCCCTCACAGGCCCCATGCAAATTTATACCCTGACACAGAAGTATACCACTTAGTGATTTTTCACAATTATCAACACTAAGAAATATATTCTGTCCTTTTTCACTATAACATGTGTGTGTGTAAGGTAATTTCCATGATGACTTGATGTATCCTTTACCCAACTTTTCATACTGGCCTGCCTGTATATACTGTTGGCAGTATCGAAATTGGAAAGTCGTTATCAGAATAGTTATTATCCCGTGTATTATCCATTCAATGACAAGTCGTTCTGACATTGTCAATGGTAATCTCTCAAGTTTTTCAATGCTCAGAATTGTATATTCTGCTCCCTTTTGTGCCAAGCTGATTTGTATATCAGTAATGTTAAAGATAGAGAATAATGATGTTATGTTGATTAAACGCCAAGGCACGTTGCCTGAACGCAAATTTTGTAACGTCCAGCCAAGCTGTACAATAGAACGCAGTTAGGACTGACCATGTTGTAACATTAGCATGTCCTGTTCTATTATATCGATTGCAGATGATACAATACTGTCCAGTGAATATATTCTGGAAGACAGAGTCATTAACCCATTGTCCACAACAGAAAGTGATTTTTCCAAATTAATACGGTCAATTTCCCGTATTTTCTCTGCTGTTTTAATTTGAGTTACTTTCCAAGCTTCGTTATAAGCTGCATATATAGAGGCCGCTATGAAACGTTTTTGACGTTGTTTGCGTGGTCCCATAATGAAATCACGCAAGTCAGCACCTTCTTTAAGTAAAGTTAAGTGTTGCTTAATTTCTGCCAGTGTGGATGTATGTAGCCATTCGAGGCATAGTTTACCCAAACTGTATGTTGTTACAATCCCTGGATGTTGTCGCTGGGAGTATCTAGGGTCTGGCCTGGTCAATTTGAATCTCTGTATTTTGTTCAGAAATCTATCTTTGACAGTTATTTGTGTCTGTGGGCCAGATCAACCAATTTTTCCAATCAGGATGTGTTCTGTTTTGGTTAAAAATATGGGCTACGTCTATCTCAACATCTGTAGTGCTATTACTATCAAAATTGAATCCCCGACCTCCTGAGATGAGCTGCCAAGACTGCCTTCACCTTTGTGAACACTCGAGATGCAGAAGTAAGACCAAACGGGAGGACCGTAAACTGGTAGTGCTTCGATCCAGAGATACTTCCTGTGCGACTTCAGGATATGTATGTGAAAATACACATCCTGCAAGTTGATCAACACCATCCAGTCCTCTTGCTGCAGCGCTAGAAGAACATGAGCAAGGGTCAGCATCTTGAATTTCTCCTGTTTGAGGTAAAAACCCTGAGATCCAGGATCGGACGTAACCTGCCATCCTTTTTGGGAATCAGAAAATACCAGGAGTAGCATCACTGACCCCGGTTCCTGCTCCAGAACCTACCTCTATCACGCCTTTTTGCAATAAGGCAAAGACCTTCTTCTGGAAAAGAAGTAAATGATCTTCCGAACAGAATCCTTGGCAAGGCGGGTAAGGAAGAGGGAATTCCCAAAAGGGAAGGGCGTACCCATTCTCTACAATATTCAAAACCCAAAGTTCCGAAGTGACCGATTTCCAATCCTGTAGAAAGTGGGACAGCTGACCCCCTACAGGACCCACATGATCCAGGATGGGGCATATGGGCTGCTTTTCTTCATTGTGAATATAAAGGAAGCTGAGTCGTTCCTCAGGGGGAGGATGTCCGTGTCACACTAATGTCTGGATACTGTTGTTCTCAATAAGTCCAACGGTTGGGCATCTATTTTGTTGGATATAATGCCCCCACACACCCTTTCAGGTGTCATGCTTCATCATCTGGGCTGCTCCTCGTTAGGTCGGCGGTGCAATACCCAATGGGCTCACCTCAAAGAGGGGCACTTTACTAGAGATCTTTTATCCAACAGCCGTTTAGTCAAGTGCGGGTATGGGGCCAAAGGTGTGTAAACGTGGAAGTGAATTTAAAATAAAGCTGGGAGTACCAGTATCAAGTTTATTCTGGGGGTCTCCTGCTCTAGTTAAAATTTGAAAACTAGCCGGTACTCGATGGAATTCAATGTTTCCTACTTGAGTCTCAGTTATTATGTGATCGTGATGGTTGACATGTTTCTCGCATTTCTGTTCAATGACTCACGATTCTTCAGGACCTCAGGAAAAAATAATTATAATGTTGGTAACTGTCTACACTAGAGGATCTACATTAGTATCCAAAGAGCTAATCTAGATATCACAAAAAGAAAGCGTGCTTAATGCGTTAATGTACCTGTGGTGCGCTGGATCTACCCATTATGTTTAGTTCCCAGGCATCAACAGTACCCTGCGGTCTGCACAACAGGTTGAGACTTCCTTAAAGTATGGAGTTTTTCAGCCGTGTGTCCTTCCTATCGACCTACCCACGCCGCCGGGTCCGGCCGGTCCGGGTAGACATGCTTTTTTTCGTTACCTGGGGGAGTGGGGGAGGTAGAGGAGGAGGAGGAGAATTGATGGGTTGACCCTCGTGGGCGACCCCTGTTTTTCCCTCTGTAAGATTTGTAAAGAAGGTTTTGTTGCTTTTGTTGCTGAGGCTGTCGCAGACTATGAAAGAAAGACCTTCCAAATCCTCGATACTTTCTATAACCAAACGCTCTTGATTGAGTTTGCAAACCTAAGGACTTTGCTGTGGCCTTGCTGTCCTTGAGTCTCTGAAGCGCAGAATCAGCCTTCTCTCCGAACAGTTTTGATCCATCAAACGAAAGGTCAAGGAGGATAGCCTGTACATCTGGAGAAAACCCAGAGGATCTGAGCCAAGCCTGTCTCATGGTAATGATGGAGGTGCTCATAACCCTGGCCACCGAATCAGCTGTGTCAAGACCAGACTGTATAACCTGACAAGCTGCAGCCTATGCATCCATCAGAACCTCCATAAAATTACCACGTTCCTCTTCAGGCAGCTTTGGTGCTGTTTAAAAGAATCCATTAGGGTGTGTTTGTATCTCCTCAGTAAACAGGTAGCATTGGTTGACTTTAACGCCATGCTAGAAGAAGAAAAGACTTTCTTGGCCAATTGCTCCAAAATTTTTAGAGTCCCTGTCGGCAGGAGCTTGAGGGAAATGTGCCTGTAGACTGTTTAGAACAGGACACTTGTACCACTAAGCTTTCAGGGGACAGATGAGATGAAAGGAAAGTAGGGTCTCCTGGAGCAGATCTGTATCTCCTTGCCACATATTTCGAAACAGCAGGAGCAGATAGAGGGTTTCGCCACACTTCAAAGATAGGCTCAGCTAAACCCTCCTTAAACGGCAACAGTGGCTCAATTATAGATGATGGAGAATGTAAAACAACTGTAAGCAAATTTGGTTTTTACTCTGCTGTAGGCAATTGCAAGTTCAAAAGTTCTGCAGTATGATAGGAAGCCACCTCTTGAGATGGCGAGGCTCTAGAGGAAGAAAGCTCCAACTCCGGGGAGGTGTCCAGGCCACTAGCCTCTTGAAGATCCTCGAAATTGTCCACAGACACCTCGATTTCACCTTCTTCAACCTCCTCTCTTTGAAAATGTTCTTCCTCCAACAGTCTCTGTGCCTCTCTTCTCGAACGTACCTTCGGTTGCTGCATCCGTGGAGCCACACGCGGTGCCGATAGCTCCTGAGCCAGCGTCAATGGAGGATCTGATGCAGGAATTGGTGCCGTACTAAGTCGAGAGGAAGGACCACCAGATGGCGCTGGGAACTGGGTATATGGCGTTGAAAACCTCGGTGCCGGAAACTGCCAAGACGGCGCTGTCGGCATAAAAGGCATGAAGGGTGCCTGGACATATTCTTGAGGCACGCCCAAATTGAAGGCAAGGAGACCCACGCATCCAGAAGGTGCTCCAGAGGGGAAGGCAGCCTTGGCAAACATGCCATACATATCATTTAAAAAATGTGTGGGGTCTGACCCCGGTCCAGTAAATGGAGGATACAGAGCCGAGTCAGGATCCACACAAGCAACATCCGGAGCCGGAACAGCTGGATCCACAGGAAGAGCCGCAGGCACAGACTCATACACAGGAGAAGGTTCGTCCTTAACCCGTAAGCCCTCCGGAGCTGGAGAGCCCCTCGGAGTCGGCGACCGCGCCGGGGAACCTTTAGGTGAAGGAGAATGAACCGGAGTCGCCTGAGGAGATGGCGAAAGCGATGGAGACCCAAAGTCCTTTTGTCGACCTTGAGGAGCCGGAGAAGGTGACCTCAAAGCCTTTCCCTTCAACGAACGACGCAGAGACCCATGCCTCCTTTTCTTTTTGTGCTTCCTCGTCTTCGAAGCATGTGAGGTCGAAGACTTAGATTTCGATTTGGACCTGTTAGACCTGGCACCTTGGCGTGGGTCTCCCTTCCACTTTTTGGTTACTGTGCCTCATGTTTTTTGCTGGTGTGAGCTGCTCAGAGCACTGTGCCATCAGAGTATCACAGTGAATAGACTCTGTTGTGTTCTGATCGCTTCGTTGCCCACCCGCCCGCCTGTTACGGCACAGCCTTTGCCGCAGCACCGCCCCTACGTCTGACGTCACGTGCTAGAACACGCGAGAAGAGCCGTGAGCAGAGCCGAGCCGAGTGCTGCATCCACGTTAGCGTTTCACGTTCGGAAGGCAGCAACGCGGCTACAGGCTCTAAAGCAGCAAAACAGAAAAAGTAATAAGAGGAGGAAGGAGGAGACACGGCAAACCGGGCCGTGCCGTGTCGTGATGGCTGGCAGGGGCAGGCAGCCACGGGGTGCTCAGGGTGCTCCCTGCTTAATCAGCAGGCCGTGGGGCGTGGGCACGAAGGTTGATCTAGTCAGACACAACAGAGGTAAGTGGGGGAGCGGAGAGGAGGGAGGAGCATTGAACGCCTCTCCGAGTTTGTGTGCACCATTGGGTTTGGGCTTGGAAAACTTATGGTCAAATATATTCTGGTCGAACTGATTTTAACCCAAGTAAAGAAAACCTACAGTGCACGTGCAGTGCACTTGGAGAGACCAAGCTACCGGGACCTTGACCTTGACTACGCTTGTAGTTGAATCTATTACACTACCCCCTTCTAACAGCTAAAAAGGAAAATCAGCCCCGGCGAACTGTAGGTGCACTGGGAAAATCCAATGATGGCCTCAAAAAAAGGGAAAAAGCCGGTAGAACATAATTTGAAGCCAAGGTTAAATGCAGCAAACACAGTAAGCCCGGGCGCCTTGGAAGAGAGCAGTGAGAGTATAGAGATGACACCGGCGAAAGCAAAAAGGAAAGGAGCAAAGAGGATTAAAGTGGTGGCCAAAAACCCGGGCAGCTCTGTGTCAATATCAATAAAGGAATTCATGGGGAAACATTTAAAAAAAGTTTTTTACACCAGTAAAAGTCCAAGAAAATGCGACAAGCAAGTTAGCATCACTTAACGGGAGCCTAGAGAGGGAAGAGAATGCATGTGCCTCCCTACCCTTGGAGGTACATATGTCCGATTCCCTTAATATGGTCAATCAGTCGCCACGGTTGTCGTCATCACCACATGACCCCTTTTCCTATGACTTGGAAAGAGGACCACTGGACAGCCCGATCCCGCTGGACAGCCCAATTCCACAGGAAGGTATTGAGAGAGTAACAGAAATCTCCTCGAGCAGTAGGAGAAGCCAGACAAGAAGTGAAAATAAAAGTCTGCCTGAAGCTTGAAATATCAGTTTAAGACAATGTGCAGAACTGAACATAACACCAGAGATAAATCCAGAGTCAAATCGGGACCTTTCATCAATGTCTGCTGCCTCTATGTTGGATCTAATGCTAATATTACAAAGGACTCTTCAAGGACTTCTAGAAGTAACCCTGTCTAATAATACCATTTTAAAAAATCAGAAAATGTATCTAGCCAAAATAGAGGGGGAGCTGCCGGGAATTAGATCCCATATGCCAGATATGGTAAGACAAATCCCGGATCCCGAGCCCCAAATTCAGGCACAGGGGGAAACTGACAAACCTCTTAAAGAAAGTGAGCATATGCCAAATACAGCAGGTAAAATTCCTGACCCTGACCCTTATCCTCGGAGTGAGGGACAGATTCAAACTGACAAACGATCAAAAGAGAGTCATCAGGTATATATCAAAGTGGCCTATGAGGATAATAAGAAGAGCACAGCAGACTAGGCGTGGGCAAACAAATAGAGTAAGAGGCGCAGGAAAAAAATCAGCAAGGAAGGTGAGCCAAATCTTTGAGGAAGAATTAGGGGTGGGAGATGGTGAGAGGGGAAAGGAAATAAAGGGACCTAACCCCCATATGAGTATATCAAAGAAGAAAACCCAAAAAAGGCAGGGAAAAACTGTGCTTCCATATAATATCTCGATACCCCAGAAGAACCCAGCTAACAATAAATCCTCAGCACAGCCCAAGGTGGCTGGGAGACAACTGGGAGGAAGTCTGCAGGCCTGGGTTACCCGGTAGGTGCGAGTAAATAGACCTAATAATCAAACAGACAAGGCCAATATGATAGAACCTTCAGCACCATTTAGGGCAACAAAAGAGGGGAACAAGAATATGTGGTTATATCTTGAACAAATCCCTCTAAGGAAAGAGGGGAAGAAGTTAGGAAAGAGGATTCCCTTAAATAGGTCACAACTCCTGCAAGGATTTGCCAAATGCCAGAACCTGAAAGCGATAGGAATGAATGACCTAAGGCTAGTGGGTTTCAGCCAAACTAGAGAAGGGAAGGAGGTCACTGGAATTACGCTGTTCTCAAATCTGGTAAAAGATACGACTGAGAAAGCAGCAAACGAGCTACAGAAATTGGAGCAAGGAGTCAGGCCAGGCGGGGCCCTCTTCGAGAACCTTCAAAGATCAGGGGGAGGAAGGTTGGGTAGACGATATTGAATAGGAAAAAGGTATGCCACATAGCATAAGACTAGCCTCCTGGAATATGAATGGCCTAGGAGATGATGTACAACAAAAAACATAAGGGAACTTGGAGAAAACACAGAGATTATAGGTATCCAGGAGACTTGGCTATGTAGCAAGACCCCAATTTTTGATGCTTCTACCAGCGAAACTGACTAGCTAAGAAATATAGATTTGGTCGCCCAGCTGGTGGAATAATGACTCTGGTGTCAACAAAAATTATGAAGAAAGTAACCGAAATAACTGTGAAATATAAATGGTTGCTGGTCTGTAGAATTCTGTTATCAGGGTTCATAAAAATGGATACGATTTTGATTATAAATGTGTACATTCAATGGGGCTCTACAGAGCAATATGCAGATGAAATGGTTCTTTTTAAAGATGATATGGATTATCTTTGTGAAAAGTATTGCACGGATATGATTATATTAATGGGCTACACCCTAACAATGTAGACTGCTGGTTTCAAGAAATACTAGAGGCCTATGAGATACCACAAGCTACCTTTCCTGAATGTATAACAAGTGCTAAGGACACGCAGTTGGGAAATTTTTGGGGAGCCAAAAATCTCTTTTGCCTAAATGGAAGATGCCTCTTAGACTGTCCTGCGAAAAAAACATTCAAACTGGGTACTTAAATCTGCCCTATTGATTATGTCTTTATGGCACCCTGGAACTTCCAACTAACTACTGGGTTTAGGATCTTGAATAGAGAAGGAAGCGACCATAATGTTGTAGTCTTGGAGATCCCCGATGTACAACTAGAACTCCGTCCACAAGTGATGGAACAACAGATGGATTATCCTAGACGTTGTACAACTAGGTTAATGGAAGAATATGTCTCCAGATTAATAAAGCTACAACAGAATCTAGATCTGGAGAAAGTAAGTGGCCAGAGCCTAGATTGGTACGTAAGAAAAATTGAGGAGGTGGTCCTAATACTCAGTAAGGGACTGAATACTCAGTAAGGGACTGAAAAATGGAAACAGTGGCAAAAAAAAAAAAGTGAGCAGATGGAGAAACTAACTGGCTGGTTCACAAGGGAATGTCAGGAGAAAAAAAGAAAAATGAGGAGAATGGCACGCCATAAATCCCTAAAGGGGGATCAGGGTAGTGGAAACGCCCTAGTGGCCTCAAAAAGAGAATAGAGAATACAACATGCTAATTAGGAGGACAAAAAGAGAATTTAAAGAAGGTTGTTGGTTAAAGTTACTTGAGGCAATCGAAACGAAGAACCTACGCCAGTTCTGAAAGCTAGTGCACTCAGCAGCAGACCGCCAGCCAGGGGCAATGAATTGTATAGTGGAAGAAGCAGCTTGGGAGGAATATTTACAGGACTTGTATAGCCCTGGGACTAACCGGGAAGAGAATCTGTACACAGACTGGAGCGGTCTGGTAGCAGATATAAAACTCGATTTCTTAGTCATTGAAGTTAAAAAAACGATAAAGGGCTCGAATCTTACAAGAGCGGCAGGCCCAAATAACCTCCCGGCACAGATAACTAAAACTCAATCAGACTGGTGGGCGGAATTCTTTGCAAATATGTTCCGAGCTATTTTAGACACTGGGAGGCTCCCCGATAACTGGAAAGGGGCTATAATAAGGCCAATACATAAGAAAGGGGACATGCATAACCCGAAAAACTATAGACTAATCAATCTACTTGATATTGGGGAGAAGATATTCGCAAAAATAGTGCTAGGCAAACTAAAAAACTGGGTAGAAGCGAACTCAATCATCCCGGTGGAACAGGGGGGATTTAAAGAAGGGCACTCCACAGAGGACTACTGTTATGCCCTTTGGGCACTTGCCTGGAAATCGATAGAACAAAAGGGGAATATGTTCTGTTGTTTTGTCAACTTCCGGGCAGCCTTTGACTCGGTGGACCGCGGGAAATTATGGGAATGCCTGATCAAATATAATATCCCCGTTTGCTTACTAGACATCCTAAAAGAACTACATAGAGGGAACTGGGCCCAAGTAATAAAAGACACCCATGGGGCACTGACAAGGAAAATAGATACAGGGAATGGGCTAAGACAGGGCTGCGTCTTAGCCCCCCTCCTCTTTTCAATTTTTTTAGCAGACCTGCCAGCAGCATTTGAGGTAGAAAAAAGTGCCAGCCCCAGAATGAGTGGAAGAAAGGTCTCAAGCCTGTTGTACGCAGATGACCTAGTGATTACTGACCAGACAGAGCTAGGGTTACAGAGAAAACTAAACGCTTTTAATGACTATTGTAAGGCTAAATTGCTAGTAGTAAATATGGACAAGACAACGATCTTGTGTTTCGGAAACAGGTCCAAGAGCTTTAGCTGGTATCTAGATAAAACAAAATTAGAAACGGTAAAAAAATATAAATACCTAGGCCTATGGTTCGAATCCTCTTTAAAATGGGATAAACATTTGGAAAATCAAAATGCAAAAGCATCTTCCTCCATTTGTGGTTTGAAAAAAATGTAATAAAAATTATGTGGACTTGTCACACAAACCCCTGCTAAAAGCTTATGCAGCCATGATTCCCCCCCAAGTACTGTATGGTGTAGAGGTGCACCTCTTTAGTGGCAAAGGGGGGTGTGATCGGGAGGAAGGTAATGCTTTAAAAATGCTATTGTCCCTGCCAAAGTCAGCAATGATACAGGCAATCAGACTAGAGACAGGAATGATAAGATGGAATACCCAGGCCTAAATGGCTGTGGCAAGATTCTGGAAATGCCAATCCCAAGGGGAAGCCCAAAAGGTCTCACATTGGTGCAGTGATGAAATCCGCCATAGCAGCCTAAGATGGGCAATAGAGGCAAAAAGGAAAATAAAGGAGATAATCTGGAGTCTAAACGTGGGTGTAAATCAAAATTCCTTAGACGTAGTCTTCACGAAGAGTGCACTCAGAGCACAAGGAAGGGAGCATTCAAGAATGCAGGACTTAGGATACATGAGAAATAAAAAATCAGTCCAATACATGATAGAAGCATGGGGATATGATGCATGGTATCCTTATTTAGAAACCCTGCCGAACTATGGATTTAGGTGGGATATTTTGGAAATCTGAATTGGTACCATCCCTTGGCAAATGGAGGGGAGAGTTAAGGCAGAAATGTTATATCCTGATGGTATATACAAGTGTGGACTGGGGACCAAGTGTGAAATGTTGCACATATTATTAGATTGTCTTACGTGTGTAGATGTGAGAAAACGGTTCTTATGACCCCTATTTATAAAACATGGCATAAGACTACGAGCCCAAGCAATTAATTTACTGATAGGAATGGAACATTTGGATATAGCAATTGCACTTGGTAACTATCTGATAGGGGTCAACCAACTGGCGAGGGAAAAGCTTAAGAAAGTACAGTGAGGAATTTACTCTTACACCATCTCCCGCAAAAGTCAAAGGCTAAAAACTGAGGTGAAGCAAGCTCAAATGGTCCGAATATTTTATTGTAAACGAATAATGCTAAATGTAAAGAACTTGCTTTTATCTTAAAAGATTGGTAACGTCCAGTTTTATTATGTATAGAGGGTTTTATACTTTTAATGATTTTATAAATTAGAATATTGATTAAATTGATTTTAGCATAGAAGTAGTCATGTGGAGTTGCACAGAAAGTAATTGTGTGATTTTTTTTGGGGGGATTTTTTTTTGTCCTCATATTCGCCCTTGGTAACCATATAGGGACGAAGAAGTATTGAAGATGACTGAGGCACTGGCCCAGATAAACTGGGGGGGATTTAAGTGGTACCTAAGAGTGTATCCCACAATGCCACGCCTCCCAACTTTATCCTCATCCAATGGTACCGACAGGGTTAGTGAACTGCTATGTACAACCCATTTTATAGCCAGAGTCGCATATATAGGGTATGTAAAGCAAAGAGAAAAAAAAAGAGGGATCAAAAGAACAAATGATCCATCCAAGCAGCATAATCATAGGACTTGGGGGGGGGGAAAACAAAAAAAAAAAACCTCAATGTTCTGGCCTATAGTTACCAGTTCAGCAGTAGCCAAAATCTCCTTTTGTGTTGGTTGCCTCCTCTAGCCAGATCTAGTTTAGACATCTGTAACATTGCTGCTCGCCAATCTGTATAGAGAGGAGGAGTCTTGTCTTTCCAGCATTTACAGATTTCTCTTCTAGCTAATAAACAACTATAAAAGACCAGCTTTTTACTTGTACCTTCAATCCCAGGTATAATACCAAAGAAAACTAACGTGGGGCAGGGACTCACTTGTAGATCAATTGCTAGTGAAAGGGAAGCACAGATTTCATTCCAGAAAGATGTTATATAGGGACACTCAAAGAACATGTGTGTATCTGATGCTGCTACTAAACCACATCTGGGGCATACGACCTGAGCATTATTAGAGAACTTTGATAGACGTAATGGAGAGTAATACGCTCTATGCAGTGTCAACAAATGGTTCCGACGAAGCCAGGAAGGTTTTACAATCTCGCCTAGAGTCTTAAATGATTTGAGCCACAAGCCCTCTACATCGGTATTAGGTATATATGTTTCCCAAAGGGAGTGGGGTAGCAGGAATTCGCCATCGATCTCATCTAGTATAAGGTTATACCAAAATGTTATCTCTTTTTTAAATGGGGGTTTGTCCATCAGGTAGGATACTAGGTTATGATCAGCACCTAATTTATGCCTACCCCTGCCTAGGCTGTAAGCTTGGGACCAACTCTGGATTTGAAGATATTTAAAGCGTGAAAAGCGAGTTCCTAATATTGTGCTCAAGGTCTCCCATGGAAGTAATACTCCATCAGCAAACAGGTCCCCCCATGCTGAGATCCCGGCCTCTCTAACTGGGAGGGCTAAACTGTCCAAAAGCCAAGATGGGACACCTGGCGAGTCCCATAACGGGGCCCGACTCTGATAATAATCCAAATTAAGTGTGCGTCTTAAGTTTGTCCATGTTCTAGCTAAGTCCCTCAGCACCTTTAACTTGACCTTCTTAAAGTATTTTGGGTCCCCAAATTTTAGCAAAAGGTTTGTTGGCCCAATTTTTTCCCCTTTGAGAAGTGCTACGAATAATTTTCCGCTCCCTACGTTATTAGGGGTCTTTAAAAGCATCCTAATATGAGAACATTGGAAAGCCCAGCCATATATCTGGAGGTCTGGTGCTGCGAGACCTCCTTTTTCTCAACGCCGTCTGATCTTCTTCCAGGATAACCTGGGTTTACGGCTATTCCAAATGAATCTATTTAATTCCGTTTGAAGTTTGGCAGTCGAGGATGGATCAAAAAAAAGAGAAATAGTGTTAAACAAAAACATAATCTTGGGTAAAATGGTCATTTTGACCAGATTAGATCTACCTATCAGGGAAATAGGAAGAGCTGACCATGATCTCAACAACCTTCGAGCTTCTTTAGCCACACGGGCAAAATTTAACGGGGCGATCTTATTAATATCCGTATAGATATTTAACCCGAGATATCTAAGGGTGGCACTCGGCTGTACTCCTGCAACCAGAGCAGATTGATTCCAAACCATAATGTCGGTTTTTGATGCATTCACTTCGTAACCAGATATTGCCCCAAACTCTTGTGCAATAGATATGACCGTTGGGAAGGCTGAACTTAACTCAGATGAAAAAATAAGAACGTCGTCCGCGTATAGTGCGACTTTCCTCTCCCAACCTTCAAAAATAAAAGGTTTTATATAAATATTGTCCCGAATTAGTTGAGCGAAAGGCTCGATATATAAATCAAATAGAAGTGGTGAGAGGGGACACCCTTGACGGGTTCCTCGTGTAATATCAAATGGCTCCGTAAGCTCCCCGTTAACCAGTAATGAAGCAGAAGGATTTTTATATAGTAGTTTTACTGCTCGTCTAAAATTGTCTCCCAGATTGAACTTTTTTAACACTTCTTCTAAATATACCCAGTTTACCCTGTCAAAGGCTTTGGTGGCATCCAGAGTGAAAACTGCTAAAGGAAGTGATGCTGAAGTGGCCATATCTATTGCACCGATGAGGTCATACGTCAGTTCGTGCAATTGCCTCTCCTTCACAAAACCTTTCTGATCCATATGCAAGATGTTATTTGCTACACCACCCAATCTATTTGCAAGTACGGCTGCAAAGATTTTATAATCCGTACTAAGAATTGAAATTGGTCTATATGACCCACAATTGGATGCGGGTTTGCCAGGCTTTAAAATCAGGGTTATGGAGGCCCTGTCCCAAGATGCAGGAGGTAGGGCACCTTCTAATAAGATGTTATTAAACAGATTTGTTAAGTAGGGAAGAATAGTTGGACATATTACTTTGTATATTTCCGAGGGTAACCCATCTGGTCCTGCTGCTTTGCCTTTTTTACTTTTCGAGATGGCAAAGCTAACTTCCTCCGATGTAATAGGGCCATCTAAGATTCCCATTTGTTCAAGGTCCAGAGCCGGTAAAACGATCCTGGATAACCAGGCCCTTGCTTGAGTGGGTTGTACGTCAGTGTCTTCCTGATAAATCTCACTAAAGAAACTTCTAAAGGCGCCACTAATTCCCTCATCTGTTGAATATAGGATACCGTCTTTACTAATGGAACTAATATTATTTCGGGCCCTATCCGTCTTTGACTTCCAGGCAAGGAGCCTACCGGCACCTTCCCCATATTCGAAGTGGGCCAGTCTACTAGCCTCCCATCTTTCTAAGACCCGTGCACTTAAAACTGAGGAAAGATCTCCCTTTAGGACTGTTAATTTCTCTTGCATCCCATCAGGTGTGGACCCTATTGAGGCGGGATTCGTGATGATCTCTTCTTGAAGTTTTGCTATCTCAAATTCAAGAGAGGCAACTACTTCCCTATAGGTCTTATTTTTATATGCTGAAATATTGGTTAGATAGCCCCTTAGAGTTGCTTTAAATGCGTCCCATGTTATTCCAGGTGGCGCAGACCCCTGATTAAACTCCCAAAAGAATTTAACTTCATGGTTTAATGCCTCAGAGATGTCCGAAGAGGAAAGTATTGATCTATCAAACGACCAATATTTTAACGCGGGCCTAGATGGAACCTCAAGCTCAAGCAAGATAGCAGTAATTGTGTGATTTTATAAATATTTGCATTGTCCCGCTATTGATTGTTTTTTGTACAGTGTTCTGAATTTTATATGGTCTTGAAGTTTAAAGACTACGGTCTAAATAAACAGAGTTCTCTCTCTCACTGCCAATCAGTGCCACAGTGCAAGTGCTCCCTGTATAAAATGTATACATTGATTGGATTCAATGATTGGCTTATTTGATTTACTGTCAGACCTCAGTAAAGTGCACCAGGAGTACCCAGGGCTGGTAAATCCAAATGCTGCTAGTGGGCTTGCAGCACTGGTTGTGCCACCCACAGACGCAGCCTGTTAAAATGTGTTCTAAGGTCTGCCATTGCAGAACCTGCGTGCAGTCTGGTACTGTCATGCTGACTGGGCAAGGGCAACCCCTTGCCAGTCCCTAAACCTTCCCTTAACTTCATATTAGTCACCCCTATGGAAGGCCAAAGGGTAGGGTGCATTGTAAGTATAAGGTAGGACAAGCCCTGATGTGTTTGGCATGTCCTAATAGTGAATTACAGCCATTTTTCGTTTTTCACTATTGTAAGGCTACCTGTTCTCATAGGCCAGAATGGGCTGTTGGAATTGTTACACTCTATGATCCCAACAGACTCAGGGAACATGGTAGAAGAACAAGTTACTTACCTTCGGTAACGCTTTTTCTGGTAGATACAATATCTGCCTGTGGATTCCTCACCTTGTGAATATCCCCCCTGCATCAGCAACATTCGGAAATTCTTGTCGTAGCTTCGCGCCGACGTGGACTCGGACGTCATAGAGGCACGACATCGCTCGCGACTCCGCTAACGTCACCGACGCCTATATTAGGCCCACGCCGGCGTGATGACATCAGTTCCGCCCGTTTTTCCGTGCCTTCGAGGCACACGGACGGACCAATGACAGTAGACATATACACAGTATACGCAGTACAAATATCAAGGTAACACACACACAGTGTGAAGCAAATGCAATAAAACATTTGACAATAAAATAAATACATAATAGAAACACTGGCATAGAAGAGTGGACAACGGGGAGGCGGGTGGGTCAGTGAGGAATCCACAGGCAGATATTGTATCTACCAGAAAAAGCGTTACCGAAGGTAAGTAACTTGTTCTTCTGATAGATACATCTGCCGTGTGGATTCCTCACCTTGTGAATAGAGTCCCACAGCAGTCCCCACTCCCGGAGGAGGGATTCCACTCTTCTAAACCAGGAAATCCTGGAGGACAGAGCGTGCAAAGTGGCCGTCCCTCCTCACCTCGGAATCCAAGCAGTAATGCTTCGCGAAAGTGTGGAGGGAAGACCAAGTTGCCGCCCTACAAATGTCCTCTACAGGAACACCTCTAGCCAATGCAGAGGTTGACGACTTAGCTCTTGTAGAATGAGCCCTTATACCCTCTGGTGGCTCCTTACCGGCCATAGAGTAGCAGATCTTTATACAGAGGACGATCCATCTTGATAAAGTTCTCTTATGGACCGCTCTTCCTCTCTTGCAGCCAGCAAAGCCATTGAAGAGCTGGTCATCCAACCGACAGTCTGTAGATCTGTCCAGATAAAAAGACACCGCCCTCTTGGGGTCCAGACGGTGTAATCTCTCCTCCTCCTTGGAAGGGTGTGGGGGAGGATAAAAGGTAGGGAGGGTAACAGATTGACCAATGTGGAAAGGAGTAACCACCTTAGGCAGAAAAGCAGCCCTGGTCCTAAGAACCATTCGATCAGCATGAATGGACAAGAAAGGGGGCTTGGAACTAAGAGCTTGAAGCTCACTTACCCTCCCTGTTGAGGTTATTGCAACGAGGAAAACTGTCTTAAGAGTCAAAAGCCTCATAGGACATTTGTGAAGAGGCTCAAAAGGAGCACCCATCAGAAAAGTCAAAACAAGATTTAAGTCCCACTGAGGCACAATAAAAGGTGTAGGAGGGAACTTATTCGTGAGGCCCTTCAAAAACCTTAAAACCACAGGAGATTTAAATAGAGATGGCTGGTCAGGCAAGCAGAGAAATGCCGACAGCGCTGAAAGATAGCCCTTCACTGTGGCAACAGCAAGCCCCTGTTGCGCCAGAGAAAGGGCAAACTGGAGAACATCAGACAAATGGGGTCTCAAAGGGTCTATAGATTTCTCCCCACACCAAACGACAAATTTTGACCACCTATAAGAATAGATGGACTTAGTAGAGTCACGCCTGGCTGACAAGATGACATCCACCACGTCAGGCGGGAGAGAAAAAGAACTCAGGTTGCCCCGTTCAATCTCCAGGCATGAAGGTGTAAGGTCTGGAGGTGGGGGTGTAGAACCTGCCCCTCCATCTGGGATAGGAGATCTGCCCTGTGAGGGAGACAGAGCGGCGGGTGAGAGGAGAGGTGGAGAAGGTCTGAGTATCACACTCTTCTTGGCCAATCCAGGGCGACCAATATGACTTGGGCCCGGTCTTGGCAAATTTTCCTCAGAACCCGAGGAATAAAAGGTATGGGAGGAAACGCGTAAAGGAGTTGCGAGCTCCAACTCAACTGAAACGAGTCCCCCAAAGCTCCTTGCATCAGATACTGGAGACTGCAGAATAACGGGCAGTGAGCATTCTCTTGAGTGGCAAAAAGGTCCACCTGAGGAATCCCCCACGTCCGAAAGACGTGTCGAACTACCTCCGGATGAAGCCTCCACTCGTGGTCGGCAGAGAACTGCCAACTGAGACTGTCTGCACGAACGTTCTGAACTCCGGCCAGATGATTTGCCATCAGACAAATCTGATGGTCCTGAACCCAGGACCAGAGACGCAGAGCCTCTCTGCAGAGACACTGGACCCCACTCCTCCCTGCTTGTTGATATACCACATCGCGGTCGTGTTGTCCGTCAGGACTTGCACTGGCACACCGCGAAGGGAAGGGAGGAAGGCCTTGAGTACCAAATGTATCGCCCGCAATTCCAGAAGGTTGATGTGAAGCAACCTTTCCTCTGGAGACCAAAGACCCTTGACCTCCAGATCCCCCAGATGAGCACCCCACCCGAGAGTGGATGCATCCGTTATTACCGTGGCCACCGATGGAGGAAGTTGAAAAGGCTTTCCTTGCAACAGATTGCCTTCCACGCTCCACCAAGACAGATCCGCTGCAGTTTCTCTGGAGATACTCACTGACTCCCTGAGATCTCCGTTGTGCTGATACCACTGCCTGCGGAGGCACCACTGGAGTGCCCTCATGTGCCAGCATGCATGGTTGACCAACAAAATGCAAGAAGCCATCAGACCGAGCAGGCGAAGAACCTTCAGGACTGGAACGACCGCTCCATTGTAGAACAAAGGAATCATTTCCTGAATGTCGCGAATCCTTTGAGGTGGAGGGAATGCACGACAAACAGTAGTGTCCAGCACTGCACCTATGAACAGGTTGCGCTGGGAGGGCACCAGGTGAGACTTGGGTACATTTATCGAAAAACCCAACTTGTGCAACAACTGAGTTGTCTCTTTCAGATGACGGAGCACCTTCTCCGGCGACTCCGCTTTGATCAGCCAGTCGTCCAGATACGGGAATACAGGTATCCCCGACCTCCTGAGATGTGCTGCCACCACTGCCATCACCTTGGTGAAGACTCGAGGCGCAGTAGAAAGACCAAACGGAAGGACCGCAAACTGGTAGTGTTGCGACACAACCGTAAAACGGAGATACTTTCTGTGCGACTTCAAGATGGGAATATGAAAATACGCATCCTGCAAGTCGATCGACACCATCCAGTCTTCTTCTAGCAGCGCTTGAAGAACCTGTGCAAGAGAGAGCATCTTGAACTTTTCCTGTTTCAGGTAAAGGTTCAAGATCCTGAGATCCAGAATTGGCCGAAGCCTGCCATCCTTTTTGGGGATGAGGAAATACCGGGAGTAGCACCCCTGACCCCTTTCCTGCTCTGGAACCACCTCTATCGCACCTTTTGGAAACAGTGCCGGGACTTCTTCCTGCAGGAGAAGCAGGTGGTCCTCCGAACAATAACCTTGGCAAGGAGGATAGTTCGGGGGAAATTCCCGAAAGGGAAGAGCATACCCATTCCCCACGAGATTGAGAATCCAAAGATCCGATGTAATCAATTCCCAATCTCGTAGGAAATGGGTAAGCCGACCCCCACTGGACCCACATGATCCGGAATGGCGGAATGGCGGATCTAGGGCTGCTTTGCTGCGGTGGTTGGGGGCTGGGATGGGGAAGAGGAGGAAGAGGAGGAAGCGTGACGGCCCGAGCTCGGGCCCTTTGCTTGCCTCTGTGGCTGCTGCTGGGTTGACTTATAGGTTCGGAAAGAAGATCTGCTAAATCCTCTTGAACGTCTTCCAAAAGTACCCTCATCTGAAGGCCCAACGACTTTGCTGTCGCCCTGCTGTCTTTAAAACGTTCCAAAGCAGCGTCTGCTTTTTTCCAAACAATTCAGACTCGTCAAATGGAAGATCCATTAACGCCGCCTGGACATCTGTGGAAAACTCACTTGACTTCAGCCACGCAGCTCTTCTTGTCGCTACGGAAGAACCCATGACCTTCGCCACAGAGTCCGCCGTGTCCAATCCACTTTGAATAACCTGCCTTGCTGCAGCTTGAGTATTAGAGATTACCTCTTGGAAGTCTTTTCTATCCTCCTCAGGTATCTTGGGCACCAACTGTTTCACAGTGTCCATAAGAGCGTGGATATAACGCCCCATCAAGCAGGTTGCGTTTGTGGACTTCAAAGCCATACTGGCAGAGGAGAAAACTTTTTTAGCAGCCTGATCCTGCTTTCTCGACTCCTTTTCTGCTGGGACCTGCGAAAATGCACCCGTAGATCTTTTGGAACAGGCAGCCTGCACCACCAAACTCTCTGGCAGAGGATGAGAGGTTAAAAATTCCGGGTCTTCAGGAGCTGCCCTATACCTCCTAGCTACAGCCCTAGATACAGCAGGAGCTGATACAGGATTTTTCCAAATCTCTAAAATTGGATCCTTTAAGGCATCATTAAAAGGTAGCAATGGTTCAGTCACTGATGAAGGAGAGTGAAGGACCTCTGTGAGTAGATTAGATTTAAATTCTGCCGTCGGTAGAGTAATGTTCAACAAACTTGCAGCCTTCTTTATCACCACATGATAAGGTGTCACATCCTTTGAGGGTTCATCAGAAACCGAAACAAAGTCTCATTCAGGGGACAGTTCGAGACCACTAGCTACAGTCAGGTCCTCAAAAGGGTCCTCAGACTCCTGTAGTTCGCCCTCCTCCAGATTCTCCTCTCGATATCTTTCTTCCTCTATCAACCTCTGGGCTTCACGCCTTGATCTTTGCTTCACATTCGAAGCCGTCGGATCCGCAATCGACTCCGACGGAGCCGGAGCCGGCATCGAACTCGACGTCGGAGGAGGAAGAGATCCACGACGTCGCTCAGGGTTCGGCATCAAAGTTGATGGAACTGGCGTCGAAGGAATCGGAGTCATCGATCTCGGCGTCGATGGCTTCGGAGTCGACGGCCTCGCCGGAGTCGGATAATGCCAATGCGGCGTCGGAGCCGGCATAAAGGGCACAGGTGCATAGGATTGAGGAACACCCAGACCATATGCCATCGGACCCATGGGACCAGCAGGAGCCCCAGAGGGATACATAGCCCTTGAATAAATTCCGAACATCGCATTCAGGAAATGCGTAGGATCTTGACCTGGAGCCGAGAAGGCTGGGTACGAACCCCCAGGCTGCTCATGAGGGCGTGGAGTCGAAACGACGTCGATCTCCTCTTCGGGCTGGTGCACCGGAGTCTTACGACCTTTGGGCAGCTGAGCCCCTCCCTCTCCAACCTCCTCCTCCTCACCTTCATCCTCCCGACCTGAAGGATGGGATGGGTACGGAGATGGAACCGCTTTCTGCTTGGGCGAACTCGGCGAATTCGTATGCGACGCCTCAACTTCGGCATCCTGTTCTTCGGAAGCCGAAGATACTCCCACCTTCTCGACCAGCTTCACCTGCAACTTCGGCTTGGAACCCGACTCCTTCCTCGATCGATGTCGGGATTCATGGGTTCTCTTTTTATGCTTCTTTTTTGAAGATCTTGAAGCATGGGCCGAGGACGAATCCGATCGCGACCTCGATCGAGACCTTGATTTCGAGCATCGAGTCCGCGACCTTGATTTCTTCTTCTCTTTTCCTTCTTTAAACTTGGCAACAAGAAGTTTTGCCTCTCTTTCTCGGAGGGCCTTTGGTGTCATCTTCCTGCAGGATTGGCAGTTCTCGACGTCGTGGTCGGAGCTCAGACACCACAAACAGCATTCATGTGGATCTGTAATGGACATTATCTTGCCACATTCTCCGCAGGCTTCAAACCCGGTTTTCTTTGAGGTCATGTCGAAAGAGAGAAGACAAAGAGACTAGAAAAATAGCAAGAAACAAAGTTACAGCTAAGGCTACAGATGATCCCAGAAAACCGTTAGCGTCGACGACACGGAAAAAAGGGAACTGATGTCATCACGCCGGCGTGGGCCAAATATAGGCGTCGGTGACGTCAGCGGAGTCGCGAGCGATGTCGTGCCTCTATGACGTCCGAGTCCACGTCGGCGCGAAGCTACGAAAATAATTTCCGAATGTTGCTGACGCAGTGGGATATTCACAAGGTGAGGAATCCACACGGCAGATGTATCTATCAGAAAATCAATTTTAGTATGCCTGAACTCAGAATAATAAAATACATCTTTTAGTAAAGTTTATTTTAATATCCTGTGTTTGCAAATACCACTTTTAGAAAATTGGTATTTGCTTGCCTAACCATTTCAGCCTGCCTCTGCTCTGATGTGTATCTGCTGTCTGGTTTCTGTGAGTAACAGGGCTGGGGAATTCCAGGAGACAGGCTGGGGCAGCCAGGTGGTGAATATGAAGATTGCAGCCAGATGGGTGGGAGGAGTACACCTAGGTTCTGAATAGGGCTGTGCTCTGCCACCACAATGCTGGCTCCACCTCCTGTGGAGCATCTGAGGTCTCTGCCCTGCACTTTGTAAAGAGAGAGGGAAGACTGTGAACCGAGTACTCCTGGACTGTACTGGTCACCACAATGCTGGCTCCACCTCATGGGGAGTGTCTGATGTCTCTGCCCTGCACCCTGAAAGAAGAAGGCAGCCTCATGTCAACAAAGTGCCCACAAACTGGACTGAACTAGGCAAAGGCCCCCCGGCCTGAAAGAACAAAAGCAATGTGGTATAAATATAGGAGCCCTGCTCCTAAGAAATCAGATCCTGCTGAAACAAGAAGAACCTCTGCCCGACAAGAAGGAACTGGGAAAGCTGCAAGGAGGAGTACTGTCCCTGACCTTGGGGATTGGCCTGCAGTGGTTGCCTTGCTGTGAAAGGAGAGGAAAAGACTGAATAGACTTTATTCAACTTGTGCATTTTGAAAGATCTCCAAGGGCTTTTGTGTGAGCTTGCCCCCTGAACGGAGTCCCAGGACCAGTGGACTCCAACAACCTGGAGAAAAGCTGCTGAGAGCACCGCCTACCCCGCAACGCTGAAGGAGAGAGCTGTGTGTGCTGTGTGAAAGCTCACCGCGTACTCTGAGAACCCTGTGCCCAGCTGTTTTGCCCGAGCAACGCGACTTCTGCCTTCTTTGAGCCGTAGCTTGCAACGAACGGACCTGCCTGGCCCGAGCAACGCGGCTTCTGCCCTCTTCGAGCAGTAGCTCGCAACAAACGGACCTGCCTGGCCCGAGCAACGCGACTTCTGCCCTCTTCGAGCCGTAGGTCGAACCCAAGGAACTGACTCCGCTTTTGGGCTTCGCTTCTCCCCTTCGCATCATCCTGATCGACGCGCACCCTGCTCCTGGTGTCCACAGGCTGCGGCGCGTAGAGCAGCCGGGTACATCTTGTTCCTCCTAAGCGTACTGCCGCCTCGCACCGCACTCAGATGCCCCCCTCTTCAGGTACGGCGCGGACGCCGCAACAAAGTGCCCCCGAATCAACACAGCATCGTCCCCTTTAGTAACACGACCTTGAGCCCTACGCGCTGTGGCTCGCAACACAAGAGGAGGACACCGCCGCCTTAGACGCTTGGCTCTTCACCACATCGTCCGTGATGCATCCCCCATTCAAGGTTCTGTGTACGACTCGCACCTTGTGTGCAGCGCATCGGACAGAAGCGTCTGCTGCGCGTGTGAGACTCTGTAGGGGATTTCATCACGTACGAGTCGAACTGAGGAAATACGACTCGCACAGCCTGTTTAAGATACGCATTTTAAAGAACTACTTATTGCCAATAGTATTGTGGATAATTTGAACGTTATTTGGATCTTGTGCTAAGCCTTTTTATATAAAGAGTACTTATTTTTTATACAAACCCTAGTGTGGTGTCCATGTGTGGTGTTGTCACTGAGTTACTGTGTGTATTTACAAATGCTTAACCCATAACGCTCTGAGATTAGCCTTGTCTGCTCCCGCCACGCAACCTAGAGGGTGAGCAGGGGTTATTTTAAAGAGTAAGTCCCTTGCCCTGCCTAGAGGAGAGGGTCCCTGCTTGTCCTTACCTGTGCCAACCAGAGACCCCCAATTCTAACATAGGAGGCAGCGGTGAGGATTTCGAATTTGCATTTGTAATTTATATACAGTAATTGGTGAACACCACGTAGTGAGTTCAGAACAATAACACAGCCACATACTTGTGATTTTCTTGTTTTGCCAAGATCTCCATTTTGCTGAAAAATCATGCCTGGGACACACAGCATAGAAAGGGCAGCATCTGTAACCTCTAATGGAATTGAAATTGACTGGGAAGGAGAGAGATTAGAAAGCTACACCGTAGGCCACCTGAAGGGCTTTTGCAAGAAATTTAAAGTTTCACATGCTGGATTCAAAGTCAAGTCAGACTACCTAAAGGCGCTGAGGGCCTGCATAGAGTCAAGAGCACCTGAGAATGTGGTAGAAATTGAACGAGCAGAAAGCATCCATGATTTTGGCAGAGTCCTGTCGCCAGAGGAGTTGGCAGACAGGAAGGAAACCCGGGCACATGAAATGGAGTTGGCAAAACTTAAAATCAATGGGCAATTGGAGCTAGAAAGCAAAAAGATGGCTCTAGAAGAAAGAAGAATTCAGATGGAGCATGAGATGAAAGTGAGGGAGCTGGAGCTGAAAGCTAAAAGTTTTGAACATCCTCCCTCTGGTGGCAGCACAACGCCAGTGCAGGTAGAACCTAGGTTGTACATACCTAAGGTAGTGGTAAAAGAGTTTTTTTTAAATAATGACATAGGGCAGTGGTTCAAGGCCTATGAGGTAGCCATGTCTTCCCACCGGGTCCCTGGGAGAAATTGGGGAGCAGGGTTGTGGGGCGGTTCCTTAGCGAGGGGCGGGACACACTGCTAGATTTGCCTTCTGAAGTTCATAACTCTTACCCCCACATGAAGGATGCTTTGATGACCAGGTATGGGTTAACTCCTGAATTGTATAGACAGAGGTTCAGGTTGTGCAAAGATTCCTAATAGTACCTATGTGGAGTATGTAACTTTTTTCTGCAGAGCACTGGATGGTCGGATGAAGCGTAGCAAAGTGAATGATTTTCAAGGTCTCTTTGATTTAATTGCATGGGAACACTTGTCTAGTGATTGTTTTCCTAAGCTACGCCAGCACCTGATTGATAGCAAGCTGACTAACCCTAGGAAGCTTGCTGAGGAGGCGGACCGCTGGGTCAGTACCAGGGTTCCACAAGGGCCAAGTGGGAGACTCTGCCAAGGGTGGGCAGGGTCCCCAGCAGAAGAGTGGGGGGGACAAGGGAAAAAAGAGGGAGTTCCAAAGAAGGCCCCAAAGTAATCCCCAGGGGAACCAAGTAAGTATGGGCGAATTTTGCGGATCTGAGGTCCGCGAATTCGCGCAAAATCGCAAAAAATCATTGAATTCTGGGATTTTCCTGCGAAATCGTGGATTCTTTTGCAATTGCATTATACTCAACTGAAGTACTTTCTACTGGCTAATCAGTAAGTGCTACCTCGTTGGGTAAATGTATATTGCTTTTTCTACACTGCAGCTGCGTAAAGGGCCAGAAAATTTGTCTCCACTGACCATGTGTACCTGTAACTTTGCCATCGCGCCAAAAGGCGCCGAGGTCCCTTGAGTGAGCTGTCCATCATAGTTGGGAAAGGGCATGAAAACGTGTGATACCGCTAGTGTGTGGTGCGGGGCCAAATGGGCAGGGCTTCTATGCGTGTTCACATGCCTCTTGTGTAAAGGGTCAGAGAGTGAGCATGGCAGCAGGTGAGGAGAAAGCATCCTCCTGGTCACGGGAACTACAAGGGGGTTGTGTTCGAGAAACTCAGGGATTCAAAGACCTCCCTCGAGTATTACAACTAATTTTTGACTGCAGATATGGGGTTAAAGCACACTTTCCCAGCCTCGACCGTGCTCACTAATGTTTTGGGCTGATTAAAACGTTACTGAATTTGAGCCTCAACTCGGGCACCTGCTTCTTCTGTAAGTGCTTCCTGTTGAGGTTTAATTTTTGTGACAGGAGCCTCGTGCCAGAATGAATCCTGCCCTGCATAGTTATCCACTTAGATGCCACTATGATGGACGAAGCTGTCCATCATAGTGGGGAAAGGGTGGGAAGACGTTTGATACCGCTAGTGTGTGGTGCGGGGCTTCTATGCGTGTTCACATGCCTCTTGTGTATAAAGGGCCAGACAGCAAGCAGGGCATCATATGAGGAGAAAGCAGCCTCCTGGCCACAGAAACTACACGGGGATTGCGCTCAAGAAACTCATGGATGCAAAGACCTCCCCGAAGTATTACAGCTAATTTTCGATGGCAGATATGGGGTTGAAGGCAAGTACACTTGCCCAGCCTCGACCGTGCTAATGTTTTGGGCTGATTAAAACGTTCCTGAATTTGAGCTTCAACTCGGGCACCTGATTTATTTATATCTGTAAGTGCTTCCTGTTGAGGTTTAATTTTTGTGACAGGAGCCTCGTGCCATACTTGTAACTATTCTCTGACCCTGCTTCGAGGGTCAGAGCAGGGTCAGAGAATAGTTGCAAGTAGGCAACGAGGTGCCGCTCAGGAAGCACTTACAGGGTTACAGCAGGTGCCCAAGTTGAAGTTAATTTCTTTGTAACCCGTTTGTAAAGGGTTGCAAAGAAATTAGCTTCAACTTGGGCACCTGCTGCTGTAACCCTGTAAGTGCTTCATGGAAAATTCATCAAGCTCGCGGATTTTTCAGCAATTTCGGGAGATTTGCGGATCGCGAAATTGCAGCAAATCTGCAAATTCCGCGAGCGGAACGAATTTTGGGCCCACACTTAAAACCAATAGAAAGGTTCTCAGCCTCCCCCAACCCCAAAACCACCCGGGGCCCTGACAGGTAACCCTGTTCAGAGAGGGCCCCTCAAGTGTTAAAAGTGTGATGAGTTGGGTCATTTTGCCAATGATCCAAAGTGTCGCCAGTTTGGTAAACCTGCACCGCCGAGTGCAGCCCCCAGGCAGATGGCTAGTGTAGCCCTGGGTGAGGAATGGGTTGTCCAAGGGGGGAAGGTCCCGCAGAGATGTCCCTTGTCTCATTAGGAGACTGTGATATGGTCCAGGAAAACCAACTGGCCAACAACACTAAGAAATATGGGCAGTGGGTGACCATCAATGGCATGAAAGTGGGGGCTCTTAGAGAACAGGAGCCAGTGTGACAGCTGTCAAGTGTCACCTGGTGTCACAAGAGCAGGTTGTCCCACATACATTCTGCCGAGTTGTGAACGCCGACAACACTGAGAGTCAGTGTCCAATGGCTCAGGTTAACTTTGAGTGGGGGGGTCTCTGGTACTCTTCAAGTAGCTGTGAGAACTGCCATGCCTGTAGACTGTTTTGTTGTGAAATGACTTGGAGAGCTCACCTTGGGAGAAGGTGGAGAAAAGCACTCACCTGCGGATGGTGGGTCTGCCTGACTGGGCGTGTGTGACCACCCGGTCCATGGCAGCCAGTAGGGGTGCTCAAGAGGTCCTGGAGCCTGAGGGAGAGGCCCAGGAACCGGCCTTAGAGTGAAGGCGCAGGAGGTGCGGGAGGCCCTTGTAGTTCCCACGGTCCAGGAGGAAGCAGACCTTGAGGGGGATATCCTACAGGGGAACAGATTGCTGAACTGGGGGACCTGCCTGCGCTTACCCATTGGCAACAGGAAGGAGGCCCCTTCAGGGAAGAATTTTGCAGGGCGCAGAAAGAAAGTCCTTCTCTCGAGGGTCTGCGGCAGCAGGCTGCAGCCCAGGCCAATGGTGATTAGTCTGGATCACATCTCACATATTGGGAAAATGACCTCCTGTATTCAGAGCCTAAGGTTGCTGAGCCTGGGTCAGCCCGTGTGCTGGTGGTACCCCAGAGCTTCAAAGCCTTCCTACTGGGGCTGGCTGACGATGTGCCATTGGCAGGTCATTTGGGGCAGGACAAGACCTTTGAAAGGCTTGTCACCCACTTTTATTGGCCCCTTATGCGCAAGAGCTCAGATGTTCATTGCAGGACCTGCCAGACTTGCCAGGCAAGTGGAAAGAGTGGGAGGAAGCCGAAGGCTCCTCTCCAACCCTTCCCTGTGGTCAGTACCCCATTCCAGCGAGTGGGGATTGACATTGTGGGAACACTGGACCCCAGGGCAGCCATGGGCAACAGGTTTATCCTGGTCCTGGTGGACCATGCCACCCGGCACCCGGAAGCCATCCCTCTGAGGACAGTGACGGCCCCCGTGGTGGGACGTGCACTGATGAGAATTTTCTCCAGAGTGGGATTCCCTCTAGAGGTGGTGTCTAACCGGGGTACCAATTTCATATCCAAGTATATGAAATCCCTTTGGCAAGAGTGTGGTGTAACCTACAAGTTCACCACACCTTACCACCCCCAAGGAAATGGGTTGGTTGAGAGATTCATGATTATGGGTCTGGAAGAACCCAAGAGGTGTAAGTGGGATGTCCTCTTGCCATGCCTTCTCTTTGCTTACCGGGAGGTGCCACAGAAGTCCCTAGGGTTCAGCCCCTTTAAACTCCTGGATGGCCACCCAGTGAGAGGACCTCTAAGTCTGGTCAAAGAAGGCTGGGAGCAATCTCCCAGGAAACCTCCCCAGAATGTATATAGCTACATGCTGGCCTTCAGGTACCAGACTAGGCGTTTCAGGCTTCTTGCTGAGGCAAATCTGGAAGCCAGCAAGGAAGAGATGAAGCGGTGGTACGACCAGAATGCCACTCTGGTAGAGTTTCAGCCTGGGCAAAAGGTGTGGGTCCTGGCCCCCGTGGAGCCTTGTGCGCTCCAGGACAAGTGGACCGGGCCCTTTGAGGTTGTGGAGCGCAAGAGTCCTGTCACCTATTTGGTGGACTTGCGGTCTCCCAGGAACCCCTTGAGGGTCCTGCATCTCAACCGCCTTAAGCCCCACTTGGAGAGGTCCGAAGTGGGCATGCTCTTGGCAACAGATGATGGAATGGAGGAGGAGACTGAGCCTCTTCCTGACCTTCTGGTAGCCACAGAGAACGATGGGTCAGTGGATGGAGTTAACCTCTCTCCCACCCTGACCCCTGAGCAACAGAGTGACTGCCACCAGTTGCTGGGACAGTTTTCTGTTCTCCCTGGTTCCTAGTGTCACAGATTGGTGCACCCATGATGTGGATACAGGAGACAGCTTACCTATGAAGCACAAGGCTTACAGGGTAACTGACAGGGTCAGGGCTTGCATCAAAGAGGAGGTCTCAAAGATGCTTGCTCTTGGGGTGATTGATTCCTCTAGCAGTCCTTGGGCCAGCCCAGTGGTCTTGGTCCCGAAGGCTGCAGCGCCGGGTTCCACACCCGAACTCCGGTTCTGTGTGGACTACAGAGGACTCAATTCAGTCACCAAGACTGACGCGCACCCCATCCCCAGAGCTGATGAGCTCATTGATCGGTTAGGGGCTGCACGGTACCTCAGCACGTTTGACTTGACGTCTGGGTACTGGCAGATTGCCTTGACTGATGGGGCCAAAGAGAGGTCAGCATTCTCCACACCAGATGGGCATTTCCAGTACCGGGTTATGCCATTTGGGATGAAGAATGCCCCTGTCACTTTTCAGAGGTTGGTCAACCAGATGTTGGTTGGGCTGGATGAGTTCAGTGCCGCCTACCTGAATGACATCAAAGTGTTCAGTGTCACATGGAAAGAACATCTGCACCACCTCTGGGAAGTGTTGATGGCACTGCTCAAGGCAGGCCTCACGATCAAGGGCAGAAAGTGCCAGATCGGGCAGGGTTCTGCGGTGTACTTGGGACACCAAGTTGGGAGCTGCCAGGTGGCACCCCTTCAGCCCAAGATTGAAACCATCCTTGCTTGGGAACCCCCAAAACCCAGGCAGAGGTGATGGCCTTCCTAGGACTCACCGGGTACTACAGGAGGTTTGTCAAGGGGTATGGCAGCATTGTTGCAACCTTGACAGAGCTGACTTCCAAGAAGCAGCCAAAGAACAAGTTACTTACCTTCAGTAACGCTTTTTCTGGTAGATACAGTATCTGCCTGTGGATTCCTCACCTTGTGAATATCCCCCTTGCGTCAGCAACATCCGGAAATTCTTTTGTAGCCTCGCGCCGACGTGGACGTGGACGACGTCATAGAGGCACGGCATCGCACGCGACTCCGCTGACGTCACCGACACTACAATAGGCCCATGCCGGCGTGATGACATCAGTTCCGCCCTTTTTTCCGTGCCTTCGAGGCACACCGACGGACCAATGACAGTAGACATATACACAGTATACGCAGTACAAAAATCAAGGTAACACACACAGTGTGAAGCAAATGCAATAAAACATTTGAATTAAACAACTCCTTGACAATAAAATAAATACATTACAGTAACTCTGGTATAGAAGAGTGGACAATGGGGAGGCGGGTGGGTCAGTGAGGAATCCACAGGCAGATACTGTATCTACCAGAAAAAGCGTTACCGAAGGTAAGTAACTTGTTCTTCTGATACATCTGCCAGTGGATTCCTCACCTTGTGAATAGAGTCCCACAGCAGTCCCCACTCCCGGAGGAGGGTGTCCACTTTCCTATACCAGAAAATCCTGGAGGACAGAGCGCGCAAATTGGCCGTCCCTCCTCACCTCAGTGTCCAAGCAATAAAGTGTGGAGGGAGGCCCAAGTCGCCGCTCTACAAATGTCCTCAACAGGCACACCTCTAGAAAGAGCAGAGTGGCTCTAATACCCTCTGGAGGATCCTTACCAGCCAAAGAGTAGCAGATATTTATACAGAGGATGATCCATCTTGAAATAGTGCGCTTGTGCACCGCTCTTCCTTTCTTGCAGCCAGCAAAACCAATGAAGAGCTGGTCATCCATTTGATAGTCTTTAGTCCTATCAATGTAAAAGCTCACCGCCCTCTTAGGGTCCAGACGGTGTAATCTCTCCTCCTCCTTGGAAGGGTGAGGGGGCGGATAAAAGGTAGGAAGAGTAATAGATTGACCTAGATGGAAAGGAGAAACCACCTTAGGGAGAAAAGCAGCCCTGGTCCTGAGAACCATTTGATCAGCATGAATGGTCAAGAACGGGGGCTTGGAACTAAGAGCTTAAAGCTCACTTACCCTCCTTGCCGAGGTGATCGCAACCAGGAAGACAGTCTTAAAAGACAAAAGTCTCATGGGACACCTGTGTAAGGGTTCGAAGGGAGAACCCATCAAGTAGGTTAATACAAGATTTAAATCCCACTGAGGAACAATAAAGGGAGTACGAGGGAACTTATTTGTGAGGCCCTTCAGAAATCTTAAAACCACAGGAGATTTGAAAAGAGATGGTTGGAACGGCAAACAGAGAAATGCCGACAACGCAGAAAGAAAGCCCTTGACCGTGGCAACAGCAAACCCTTGCTGCGCCAAGGAGAGGGCAAATTGTAGTATATCAGACAAGTGGGCCTTCAAAGGGTCAACAGATTTCTCTCCACACCATGAGACAAATTTAGCCCATCTGTAAGAATAAATGGATTTAGTGGAGTCACGCCTAGCTGATAATATGACATCCACCACATCGTGTGGGAGAGAAAAGGGGTTCAGGTTGCCCCGTTCAATCTCCAGGCATTAAGGTGTAATGTCTGGAGCTGGGGGTGTAGAACCTGCACCTTCCTTTGAGAGAGGAGATCTGCCCTGAATGGGAGATGGAGCGGCGGGCGAGAGGAGAGGTGGAGAAGATCCGTGTACCACACCCTTCTTGGCCAATCCGGGGCGATCAGAATAACTTGGGCCCGGTCTTGGCATATCTTCCTCAGAACCTGAGGATTCAAGGGTATGGGAGGAAACGCGTAAAGGAGTTGCGAGTTCCAACTCAACTGAAACGCATCCCCCAAGGCTCCCTGCATCGGAAACTGGAGGCTGCAGAATGACGGGCAGTGAGCATTCTCACAAGTGGCGTACAGGTCCACCTGAGGAGTTCCCCATGTCCGAAAGACGTGACGAACTACCTCTGGATGAAGCCTCCACTCGTGGTTGGCAGAGAACTGCCGACTGAGACTGTCTGCACGAATGTTCGGAACTCTGGCCAGATGATTTGACATCAGACAAATCTGATAGTCCTGAACCCAGGACCAGAGACGCAGAGCCTCTCTGCAGAGACACTGCGACCCCACTCCTCCCTGCTTGTTGACATACCACATCGTGGTCGTGTTGTCCGTCAGGACCTGAACTGACTGACCGCGAAGGGAAGGGAGGAAGGCCTTGAGCGCCAAACGTATCGCCCGTAATTCCAGAAGGTTGATGTGAGTCAACCTCTCCTCTGGAGACCAAAGACCCTTGACCTCCAGATCCCCCAGATGAGCACCCCACCCTAAAGTGGACGCATCCGTTATCACTGTGGCAACCGATGGAGGCAGATGGAAGAGCTTTCCTTGAGACAGATTGCCCTCCACGCGCCACCAAGACAGATCCGCTGCAGTTTCTCTGGAGATCCTCACTGACTCCCTAAGATCTCCATTGTGTTGATACCACTGCCTGCGGAGGCACCACTGGAGTGCCCTCATGTGCCAGCGTGCATGGTTGACCAACAGAATGCATGAAGCCATCAGACCGAGTAGGCGAAGGACCTTCAGGACTGGAACAACCGCTCCATTGTAGAATAAAGGAATCATTTCCTGTATGTCGCGTATCCTTTGAGGTGGAGGGAATGCGCGGCATACAGTCGTGTCCAGTACAGCACCTATGAACAGGTTGCTCTGGGAGGGCACCAGGTGAGACTTGGGTACATTTATCGAAAAACCCAACCGGTCCAACAACTGAGTTGTCTCCTGCAGATGGTGGAGCACTTTCTCTGACGACTCCGCTTTGATCAGCCAGTCGTCTAAATAGGGGAATACTGGAATCCCCGACCTTCTGAGATGTGCTGCCACCACCGCCATCACCTTGGTGAAGACTCGAGGTGCAGTAGTAATTCCAAAAGGAAGGACCGCAAACTGATAGTGTTGTGTTTCCACTGTAAAACGGAGATACTTTCTGTGCGAGTTCAGGATTGAAATGTGGAAATACGCATCCTGCAAGTCGAGCGACACCATCCAGTCTTCTTCCAGCAGCGCTGAAAGAACCTGTGCAAGTGTGAGCATCTTGAATTCCTCTTGTTTCAGATAGAGATTCAAGATCCTGAGATCCAGGATCGGACAAAGACTGTCATCCTTTTTGGGTATCAGAAAATACCGGGAGTAGCATCCCTGACCCCTTTTCTGCTCTGGGACCACTGTAGGAGAGTGGGGTCTGCAATCCTATGGTCATCCCAGATTTTTGCTTTTTGCTTCACTGGTTTACGACTTTCCCTGGCTGTGGGCCTGCTAATCAGACCCACAGCCTAGCTGTTCTCTCTCTAAATTGACAACCATGTACTTTAGGTGCATTTACCAATTGGTACTGGGCCACCTTATCAGTCCCTGTACAGTGTACCTTAGGTACCCAGGGCATAGGTGTACCCAGGGCCTACCAGGGGCTGAAGCATGTATTATGCCACCCCTGGCTGGCCATCTAAAACTGACACAACTGGATGCATGACAGCTGAGGCAAGGTGGTATAATCACCCTTTGCTATAGATATAGTATACCTATATCTAACCCTAAAATGGACGCATATACTCCTATCAGTCACTCCTATGGCAGGCCTTATCAATCCTGAAGGCAGAGTGCTTGGAATTATGTGAGATGGTGCTCTGGCATGAGCTGAGCCTGTTTGCAGCTTGCGGAACCAAGTCCTAATAGCTGTTCCATGATAACGCTATACCATATACTCTTAAGTGCATTATAATCCTCGCGGTTAAATGCTAACTCTGGTATAACATTATCAAAACATGTCGAGTAAGGTGTGATACGATTTGGAATACTACCCCCTCGCCAATTCTGGCGACGGGGGTAGCATTCCACCCTTCTAGAGGGACACGACATGTATGTAACTGTGAACCCCGGTTAAAGTTAACTCGAGCCTTGGCATCACAAAATGGATGCCACCACCACAGACACAAGTCTGACCTCCTGCTGCTGGGAGTCCTTCCAGCGAGGGAGGTTTAGACAAAGGGTTTTCTGCCTTGGGAGGTGCTAGCACCACCCCAGACAGGATTTTGTGTATTGAGGTAGGGAGGCCTGAAAGGAATGAGACATGCCTGCGGCACACAAGGTGCCCTGTGCATACACCGGTTCAAACCAGTTGCTGGGGCACTCCAGCCCCAGCTCTGGCGGGAAACCGGACAAAGGATAGGGGGTGTAACCACCCCCCTTCCTGGTCCCACCCAGGGGAGGGACCTAGTCAGTAGTGCAGCCCCCTTTAGCAGGATAAAGGTAGGAGCTGGTCCCATTCCAAATTAGATTATCCTGAACAATTCTACAAGAAGAAACTCTGGACTTCGACGTTCTGCTCCACAGAAGACTGAAGAATCTCCCTTGTGGGCAAGGAGTGTCCACCCTGCACAAGCAGGCACCATCAAGCGTCCTGCGGCTTCCCTTTGTCGTCTTCCCTCGAGGATCCAGACTTCAGAGCCCGACGAGACCCGGATTCCCAGACCTCTCCGACCTCAACTCACATCTACAGCAAAGCTGAGACCCGTGAGTGCGACTAGACACGTGGGACCGGCCATCTTGGAAGAAACTGCACTTCGCTTCCAGCACGACTCCCGAGGTAAACTCGACTAAGTGCTTTGGGGACTGAGAAGCCCCATCCCCGAGCAGCCCCTGCACTGAAGATCAGCCCTCCAGCATCCACGAGATCTGCGCGGGGCCCTTCTGCTTTGTTGCTGCTCGACGTGTTGTCTGGTCACTTGCCGGCTGGCTAGTGGCCTCCTAGACAACGAACCTTTGAAACTTCACTGCTGGTCTGGTTGCTCCAGACTGGCCCTTGCTCCCTCCCAAAAGAGGGGCACCCCGGACTCTCCTAGTCCGCACCAGATGCTTTCTTCACTCACCGTGTGGGTTGCCTTTGCCAAGGCCTGTTGATGCAGATTCCGGATCCAACACCGCCGACAGCGAGAGCCTGCGTGGGACAGCTTGTGCCTCCATCCTGGTTGTCGAAGACACCTCCTGGTCCACGTGGCTGCAGAGTCAAGCATCCACTCTTCACCTGATCGCGACGACGACATCTGGTTCCTTCCTGGTTCCACTCCAGTCACTGGCTAGTGACTGTGAACATTGTCCCCTCTGCTTTCAGGTCCTCTTCTTCACCGATCCACCCTTGGATCGCACCGGACATCTTCCTCCTGGTCGCCTGCAGCATCTTTTCTTTCAGGCTCCATAGACTTCAACGCGAGAACCCGACGCACTTTGACACCTATGCACCCGCAGCCCGTGGGTGAGGTAACGAGAGCATTTCGGTGCTCAAGGGTAGTTTAACTGTCCTAGTGTCCAGTTCCACAGTCGTTGTTGTCCTAACTAGTCAGGATTGTCCGTACTCACCTTTAACTTGAACTGTACTGTCCATAGACGTTGTTACACATCTCGCGTGTGAGTTCACACTCTGCACACGCGTTCCGTGGGCCTCCTATTACTTACCTAGTGTTAGTGTAGCGTGGTCCCAACGATCCTACAGCCTCTGGACAGCTCCATTCCTTCTATCGACTTTCACATTCCACTTACTTAGTATATGGTTTGTCGGGCCCCTAGGGCACCATTGTAATTTTGTGCAACTTGCCGTATTTTTCGTAAGAGATTGTCATGTGCTTAGCCCTCTGACCTCATAAAGAGTTCAGACGTGTTGTTATTAATAAATAGACTTTATTTTCATAACAACCTGTGTGGTGTCCTTTCATCTGGTATTCAAGGGGTTATATTGTGGTAAAACAGTTGGCTTCACATGCCAAAAGAGTTTAGCCTAAGACTGCTTTGTCCATGCTACCATTAGGATAGCTGGTCTATAAGGTTGACTTACAACCAATCACCATAAGGGTTGTTTGGACTGATACAAGGTGATCACTAGAACTAGTGAGCATCATATATCAGGCCAACTTCTCACAACCACCTCTATAGCACCCTTTCTCAACAGAGTCTGTACCTCCTCCTGTAGAAGTAACATATGTTCCTCCGTACAAAATCCTTGGCAAAGAGGGTAATTGGGAGGGAATTCCCGAAAGGGAATACCCATTTTCTACGAGATTGAGAACTCAAAGATCTGATGTAACCGATTCCCAATCCCACAGAAAGTAGGTAAGCCGACCCCCCACTGGACCCACATGATCCTGAATGGCGGATCTAGGGCTGCTTTTCTGAGGCTGGGGGGTTAGAGGAGGTAGAGGAGGAAGAGGCTTGATGACCTCGAGGTCTAGCTCTTTCCCCTATAAGATCTGTTCAAGGGGTTCTGCTGCTGCTGCTGCTGCTGCTGCTGACCTTGCCGATAGTTGCGAAAGGAAGAGCGTCCAAAACCTCTGAAATTTTTGGTTTAAGAACCTCTGATTTGAAGCCCTAAAGATTTAGCAGTTGCTCTACTGTCTTTAAATCTTTCCAAGGCTGTACCAGCCTTTTTGCCAAAGAGACCAGATCCATCAAACGGCAGATCCAGCAAAGACGCTTGAACATCTGCCGAAAAGTCTGAAGTTTTCAGCCAAGCCGATCTCCTCGTGGCAACCGCAGTGCCCATGATACGTGCCACCGAGTCTGCAGTGTCCAGACCACTCTGTATCACTTGGCGAGCCGCAGCCTGTGCGTCTGATAACACCTCCTCAAAATCCTTCCTGCTGTCATCAGGAATCTTAGGAGCTAAAGTACGCATAATATCCATAAGGGCATGCACATACCTCCCCATAAGGCAAGTGGCATTAGTTGACTTCAACGCCATACTCGCAGAGGAGAAGGTCTTTTTAGCCACCTGATCTTGTTTCTTTGCCTCTTTATCACCGGGCAACTGAGGAAAGGCACTCACAGTCTTTTTGGAACAGGCTGCTTGTATGACTAGACTCTCAGGTGATGGATGAGAAGTCAGAAGGCAGGGTCCTCAGGTGCAACCCTGTACCTTCTCGCCACACTCTTGGATACTGCAGGAGCTGTCAGTGGTTTTTTCCACACCTCCATAATAGGCTCCGTTAAGGCTTCATTAAACGGAAGCAATGGTTCCACCACAGAGCTAGGTGAATGTAAAACTTCTGTAAGAAGATTGGACTTAAACTCCACTGTTGGTAAAGTCAATTGCAGAAGTTCTGCTGCCTTCCTCATCACTACATGATAAGGCTGGACGTCCTTTGAAGGCGCATCAGAACCGGATGGTAACTCCCACTCTGGAGAAAAATCCAGGCTACCAGCATCAGCTAGATCCTCAAAACAGTCATCCACCAGTTCACCTTCCTCCATATCAGGATGTGACTCTATATATCTTTGCTCCTCCAAAAGGCGTTGTGCCTCCCTTCTGGACCTCTCCTTAACACGCTTCGCAGCCGGATCCACCAACGGCTCCGACGGAGCCGGAATCGACGACAGTATCGAATCCGATGGTCCAGTGGGATGCTCTTGAGGTTGATCTGGAGCGGGCGATGCCGGAACCAGCGTCGGCGACCTCGGTGGAGCCGGGTATTGCCATGGCGGCGTCGGAGCCGGCATGAAGGGCATGAATGGAGCAGGAGGATAGGAGTGAGGGACTCCTAAATTGAAGGCCAGAGGACCCATGGGACCCGAAGGTGCGCCAGAGGGGTACCACGCCCTTGAAAAGACACCATACATAGCGTTTAAAAACGCTGATGGGTCCTGGCCTGGGGCTGGGAAAGGTGGCTGAAGGCCCTCAGGCTGGTCTTGTGGAGGGTTCGGATTCGGCTCTTCGACAGGCGCAAAATCCTCATCCACATGAACTTCTTCCTCTTCTCTGGCCTGGGACGGCGCCGGAGACGGATTCAAAGCTCGAGTCGGCGACTGTACCTGTGACTCCGAAGGCGAAGCCTCACCTTCATGATCCGAGACATCCATCGTGACCACCTTGGAACGAACCTTCTTCGGTGACCTCGACCTCGATACCGACTCCTTACCGGAATGACGTTGGGACTCATGTCTCTTCTTCTTATGTCTCTTTCTCGACTTCAAAGCATGGTCTGAAGCGGACTTCGAAGACGACTCCTCTCGAGATCTGGATCTTGACTTCGATCTCGACCTCGACCTCGCCCTTCGAGAGCGAGATCTCGAAGATTTTCTTCCCTTGTCAGCCTTCAGCTTCGCTACCAGGAGCTTGGTCTCTCTTTCCCGCAGGGCCTTCGGGTTCCTCTTCCGACAAGATGAACATCCATCCACATCATGGTCAGAGCTTAAACACCATATGCAGTCCTCATGCGGGTCAGTAATGGACATCATTTTCCCGCACTCCCTGCAGGGCTTGAAGCCGGTCTTCTTTGTCGACATCGTGATGAAACAAAGAAGCAGAAAGCGAATAACAAGGTACCAAAGACACCAGTTGGCTACTGAGATTCCCGAAACCGTTAGCGTCGATGACGCGGAAAAAAGGGAACTGATTTCATCACGCCGGCGCGGGCCTATTGTAGTGTCGTGACGTCAGCGGAGTCGCGTGCGATGCCGTGCCTCTATGACGTCGTGCACGTCCATGTCGGCGCGAGGCTACAAAAGAATTTCTGGATGTTGCTGACGCAAGGGGGATATTCACAAGGCGAGGAATCCACTGGCAGATGTATCTATCAGAAGAAAGAGATTTGGACTGACACCTGTCAAAAAGCTTTTGAGACTCTGAAAACTGCCACGTGCACGGCGCCCGTGCTCCTGGCACCCAACTTCTCCAAAGAGTTCTTTGTGCAGGCAGACGCTTCAGAGCATGGTGTAGGGGCTGTTCTCTCACAGATGACTGAGGAGGGCTTTGACCAACCTGTAGCCTTCATCAGTAGGAGGTTACTTCCATGGGAACAGAGGTGGAGTGCATTTGAGCGTGAGGCTTTTGCTGTGGTCTGGGCACTGAAGAAGCTAAGACCCTACCTGTTTGGGGCTCACTTCCGGGTTCAGACGGACCACAGGCCCCTCAGATGGTTGATGCAAATGAGGGGTGAGAATCCAAAGCTGTTGAGGTGGTCCATTTCCCTACAGGGGATGGATTTCACGGTGGAACATCGCCCTGGCACGGATCACGCCAATGCTGACGGTCTGTCCAGATTTTTCTGCCTTAGTGATGAGAACTCCCTGGGGTAGGGTAGTTCTCCCCACATTTCAGCTGGAGGGGACACGTGTTAGACCTGGCACCTTGGTGTGGGTCTACCTTCCACTTTTTGGTTACTGTGCCTCATGTGTTTTGCTGGTGTTAGCTGCTCAGAGCATTGTGCCATTGCCAATCAGTGCCACAGTGCAAGTGCTCCCTGTATACAATGCATACAGTGATTGGATTCCATGATTGGCTTATTTGGTTTACTGTCAGACCCCAATAAAGTGCACCAGGAGTGCCCAGGGCTGGTAAATCCAAATGCTGCTAGTGGGCTTGCCGCACTGGTTGTGCCACCCACAGAAGCAGCCTGGTAAAATGTGTCTAAGGTCTGCCATTGCAGAACCTGCGTGCAGTCTGGTACTGTAATGCTGAATGGGCAAGTTACTACTTGTGTAACGATATATCTGTAAGAGACATTAGTTAGTGATAGATTCCTTACCTTAAAATATCCCCAGGCGTCAGACTGGATCTGCCAATTTTTGCGTAGCAGTACCCTTGCGCGTCGGTAGGTGTCGTCTGCGGCTCCGCGTCCGTCGTCGGCGTCGTGGGCGCTGTGATGACGTCGTCGGAGTACTTAGATGCCGCCTCCGCGTGCTGACGTCAGTTCTTAGACACAGCTTTTCCGTGCCAGAAGCGCTGATCCATGTTAAAAACCAACACTGGTGCCATTGAAACTAGGGCCCTGAAAGAGGATGACCTTAACCCTAGATATCGGTTCGCAGAACAGGGAGGATGGGTGGGTCGGTAAGGAATCTATCACTAATTAATGTCTCTTACAGATATATCGTTACACAAGTAGTAACTTGTGCATCTGAAAGAGACACGTTAGTGATGAACAAGTTGCTTACCTTCGATAACGCTTTTTCTGGTAGATACAGTATCTGCCTGTGGATTCCTCACCTTGTGATTCCTCATCTTGTGAATATCCCCCTTGTGTCAGCAACATTCGGAAATTCTTTTCGCAGCCTCGCGCCGACGTGGACTTGGACGTCATAGAGACACGGCATCGCACGCGACTCCGCTGACGTCACCGATGCCTATAATAGGCCCACACCGGCGTGATGATATCAGTTCCGCCCTTTTTTCCGTGCCTTCGAGGCACACAGACAGTAGAAATATACATAGCATACACAGTACACGATAGTCAAAGTAACACACACAGTGTGAAGTCAATGCAAGAAAACATTTGAAATAACGCATTTTCTTTGACCATAATACAATACAGTTATTCCGGTATAGAAGAGTGGACAACAGGGAGGCGGATGGGTCAGTGAGGAATCCACAGGCAGATACTGTATCTACCAGAAAAAGCGTTACCGAAGGTAAGTAACTTGTTCTTCTGATAGATACATCTGCCTTGTGGATTCCTCACCTTGTGAATAGAGTCCCACAGCAGTCCCCACTCCCGGAGGAGGGTGTCCACTCTCCTAAACCAGAAAATCCTGGAGGACAGAGCGCGCAAAATGGCCGTCCCTCCTCACCTCAGAGTCCAAGCAGTAATGCTTCGCAAAAATGTGGAGGGAGGTATGAGAAGTTGGCCTGATATATGATGCTCAATAGTTCTAGTGATCACCTTGTATCAGTACAAACAACCCTTATGGTGATTGGTTGTAAGTCAACCTTATAGACCAGCTATGCTAATGGTAGCATGGACAAAGCAGTCTTAGGCTAAACTCTTTTGGCATGTGAAGCCAGACGTTTTACCACATATAACCCCTTGAATACCAGATGAAAGGACACCACACAGGTTGTTATGAAAATAAACAGTATATTTATTAATAACAAACACCTCTGAACTCTTTATGAGATCAGAGGGCTAAGCAAATGACAATCTCTTAGGAAAAATACGATAAGTTGCACAAAATTACAATGGTGCCCCAGGAGCACGGCAAACCATATACTAAGTAAATGGTATAAGTAGAACGATTTAGAAAATGAAGATGCCCAGAGGCTGTAAGTTCGCTGGGACTACTCTACCCTAACCTAAGGTAAGTAAAGGGAGGCCCACGGGACGCGTGTGCAGAGTGTGAACTCACACGCGAGATGCGGAACAATGTCAGTGGGCAGAACAAATTACGAAAAGGTAAGTAAAAGACAGTTCCTACTAGTTACGACTAAAACGACTGGATACCTGGACACTAGGAGAGTCAATCTACCCTTGAGCACCGAAATGCTCTTGTTACCTCACCCACGGGCTACGGGTGCATAGGTGTCAAAGTGTGTCGGGTGTCCGCATTGAAGTCTATGGAGCCTTGAAGAAAGATGCTGCAGGCGACCAGGAGGAAGATGTCCGGTGCGATCCAAGGGTGGATCGAGGAAGAAGAGGACCTGAAAGCAGAGGGGACAGTGTTCAAAGTCACTAGCCAGTGACCGGTGTGGAACCAGGAGGGAACCAGATGCTGTCATCGCGATCAGGTGAAGAGTGGACGCTTGTCTCTGCAGCCACGTGGCCCAGGAGGTGTCTTCGACGACCAGGATGGAGGCACGAGCTGTCCCACGCAGGCTCTCGCTGTCAGCGGTGTCGGATCCGGATTTGGAGTCAACAGGCCTTGGCAAAGGCAACCCACGCGGTGAGTGAAAACGGCGTCTGGAATGGACCAGGAGGGTCCAGGGTGCTCCTCTTTTGGAAGGGAGCAAGGGCCAGTCTGGAGCAACCAGACTATGTTATGTTATGTTAAGGTTTTATTTATATAGCGCACGGCTACTCAACAAGAGTGTCCCGGCGCTTTCAAAGAGCAACTCAGCAGTTAAAAAACATAACAGTCAACAAACAAAGAAGAGCAAGTAAAATAAAAGAAATCAGCCTAAAGATTAAAAAGCCAGGTCTTCAGGTTTTTCCTGAACAGGAGCAAACTAGGAATGCTGCGTAAAGCGAGGGGCAAAGAGTTCCATAGCTTGGGGGCCTTAAAGCTGAAAGAACGACCCCCGATGCGAGCCTTCCTCACACGGGGCACCACGGCCATGAACAAAGATTCCGTAGATCGTGGATCGTCGTCTAGGAGGTCACTAGCCAGCCGGCAAGTGACCAGACAACGCGTCGAGCAGCAATCAAGCAAAAGGGCCCCACGCAGATCTCGTGGATGCTGGAGGGCTGGTCTTTGGTGCAGGAGCTGCTCGGGGCTGGGGCTTCTCAATCCCCAAACACTTACTCGAGGATGCCTCAGAAGTCATACTGGAAGCGAAGTGCAGTCTCTTCAAGATGGCCGGTCCCACGTGTCTCATCGCACCCACGGGTCTCAGCTGTGCTGCAGATGTGGGTAGAGGTCAGAGAGGTCTGGGAGTCTGGGTCTCGTCGGGCTCTGAAGTCTGGATCCGGCAAGAAGGACAAAAAAGTGGACCGCTAGGACGCTTGATGGTGCCTGCAGTTGCAGTGTGGGCACTCCTTGCCCACAAGGGAGATTCTTCAGTCTTCTGTGGAGCAGAACGTCGAAGTCCAGAGTTTCTTCTTGTAAAGTTGTTCAGGATAATCTAACTTGGAATGGGACCAGCTCCTACATTTATCCTACTAAAGGGGGCTGTACTATGACTAGGTCCCTCCTATCGGTGGGCCCAGGAAGGGAGGTGGTTACACCCCCTACCCTTTGTCCGGTTTCGTACCAGAGCTGGGGCTGGAGTGCCCCAGCAACTGGTTTGAACCGGTGTATGCACAGGGACACCTTGTGTGCCCCAGGCATGTCTCATTCCTTTCAGGCCTGTCCTACCTAATACACAAAATCCTGTCTGGGGTGGTGCTAGCACCTCCCAAGGCAGGAAACCCTTTGTCCAGGCCTCCCTCGCTGGAAGGACTCCCAGCAGCAGGAGGTCAGACTTGTGTCTGTGGAGGCAGCATCCATTTTGTGATGCTGAGGCTCGAGTTATCTTTAACCGGGGTTCACAGTTACATACATGTCATGTCCCTCTAGAAAGGTGGAATGCTACCCCCGTCGCCAGAACTGGCGAGGGGGTAGTATTCCAATTCGTATGACACCTTACTCGACATGTTTTGATAATGCTATACCAAAGTTAGCATTTGACCGCGAGGATTATAATGCACTTAAGAGTATATGGTATAGCGTTATCATGGAACAGCTATAAGGACTTGGTTCCGCAAGCTGCAGACAGGCTCAGCTCATGCCAGAGCACCATCTCACATAATTCCAAGCACTCTGCCTTCAGGATTGATAAGGCCTGCCATAGGAGTGACTGATAGGAATATATGTGTCCATTTTAGGGTTAGATATAGGTATACTATATCTATAGCAAAGGGTGTTTACACCACCTTGCCCCAGCTGTCTTACCAGCCAGTTGTGTCTGTTTATATGGCCAACCAGGGGTGGCATAATACATGCTGCAGCCCCTGGTAGGCCTTGGGTTCACCTATGCGCTGGGTACCTAAGGTACACTGTACAGGGGCTGATAAGGTGTCCCAATACCAATTGGTAAATGCACCTAAAGTACATGGATGTCAATTTAGAGAGAGAACAGCTAGGCTGTGGGTCTGATTAGCAGGCCCACAGCCAGGGAAAGTCATAAACCAGTGAAGCAAAAAGCAAAAATCTGGGGTGACCATAGGATTGCAGACCCCACTCTCCTACAGGAGGACCAAGTAGCAGCCCTACAAATATCCTCTACAGGAACACCTCTAGACAAAGCCGAGGTTGACGACTTAGCTCTTGTAGAATGAGCCCTTATACCCTCTGGAGGTTCCTTACCGGCCAAAGAGTAGCAGATCTTTATACAGAGAATGATCCATCTTGAAAGAGTTCTTTTATGAACCGCTCTTCCTTTCTTGCAGCCAGCAAAACCAATGAAGAGCTGGTCATCCACACGACAGAGTTTAGTTCTGTCCAGGTAAAAAGACATCGCCCTTCTAGGGTCCAGACGGTGTAACCTCTCCAGCTCCTCGGAAGGGTGAGGGGGAGGATAAAAGGTAGGGAGGGTAATAGATTGTCCTAGGTGAAAGGGAGTCACCACCTTAGGGAGAAAAACAGCCCTGGTCCTAAGAACCATTCGATCAGCATGAATGGTCAAGAAAGGAGGCTTGGAACTAAGAGCTTGAAGCTCACTTACCCTCCTTGCCGAAGTAATTGCAACCAGGAAGACTGTCTTAAAAGTCAACAGCCTCATAGGACACTTGTGTAAGGGCTCAAAGGAAGCACCCATCAAGCATGTTAAAATAAGATTTAAGAACCCATTGAGGCACAATACAGGGAGTAGGAGGGAACTTATGAGTGAGACCCTTCAAAAATCTTAAAACTACAGGAGATTTGAAAAGAGAAGGCTGGTCCGGTAAACATATAAACGCCAACAAAGCCGAGAAATAACCCTTGACTGTGGCAACAGCAAGTCCTTGCTGTGCCAAAGAGAGAGCAAACTGGAGAATATCAGATAAATGGGCTTTCAAAGGGTCTACAGACTTCTCTCCACACCAGATGGCAAATCTAGACCCTCTATACGAATAGCTGGACTTAGTGGAGTCACGTCTAGCTGAAAGAATGACATCCACCACATCGTGAGGGAGAGAAAAAGAGCTCAGGTTGCCCCGTTCAATCTCCAGGCATGAAGGTGTAATGTCTGGAGGTGGGGGTGTAGAACCTGCCCTCTCCATCTGAGAGAGGAGGTCTGCCCTGTGAGGGAGACGGAGCAGCGGGTGAGAGGAGAGGTGGAGAAGATCCGAGTACCACACCCTTCTTGGCCAATCCGGGGCCACCAATATAACTTGGGCCCGGTCTTGGCGAATCTTCCTCAGAACCCGAGGAATCAAGGTTATGGGAGGAAAAGCGTAAAGGAGTTGACTTTCCCAACTCAACTGAAACGCATCCCCCAAGGCTCCTTGCATCGGATACTGGAGACTGCAGAATGACGGGCAGTGAGCATTCTCGTGAGTGGCAAACAGGTCCACCCGAGGAGTCCCCCACGTCCGAAAGAAGTGACGAACCACCTCCGGGTGAAGCCTCCACTCGTGGTCGGCAGAGAACTGACGACTGAGGCCGTCTGCACGTACGTTCAGAACTCCGGCCAGATGATTTGCCATCAGACAAATCTGATGGTCCTGAACCCAGGACACTGCGACCCCACTCCTCCCTGCTTGTTGATATACCACATCGTGTTGTCCGTCAGGACTTGAACTGACCGACCGCGAAGGAAAGGGAGGAAGGCCTTGAGCGCCAGACATATCGCCAGTAATTCCAGAAGGTTGATGTGAAGCAACCTTTCCTCTGGAGACCAAAGACCCTTGACCTCCAGGTCCCCCAGATGAGCACCCGACCCTAGAGTGGATGCATCCGTTATCACCGTGGCCACCGATGGAGGAAGTTGAAAAGGCTTTCCTTGCGACAGATTTCCTTCGACGCTCCACCAAGACAGAACCACTGCAGTTTCTCTGGAGATCCTCACTGACTCCCCGAGATCTCCATTGTGTTGATACCACTGCCTGCGGAGGCACCACTAGAGTGCCCTCATGTGCCAGCGTGCATGGCTGACCAACAGAATGCAGGAAACCATCAGACCGAGCAGGCGAAGGACCTTCAGGACTGGAACGACCGCTCCATTGTAAAATAAAGAAATCATTTCCTGTATGTCGCGAATCCTTTGAGGAGGAGGGAATGCAAGACATACAGTTGTGTCCAGTACAGCACCTATGAACAGGATGCGCTGGGAGGGCACCAGGTGAGACTTGGGTACATTTATCAAAAAACCCAACCTGTACAACAACTGGGTTGTCTCTTGCAAATGTTGGAGCACTCTCTCCGACGACTCTGCTTTGATCAGCCAGTCGTCCAAATAGGGGAATACCGGAATCCCCGACCTTCTGAGATGAGCTGCCACCACCGCCATCACCTTGGTAAAGACTCGAGGCGCAGTAGTAATTCCAAAAGGAAGGACCGCAAACTGATAGTGTTGCGATCCCACCGAAAAACGGAGATACTTCCTGTGCGACTTCAGGATTGGGATGTGAAAGTACACATCCTGCAAGTCGAGCGACACCATCTAGTCTTCTTCCAGCAGCGCTTGAAGAACCTGAGCAAGGGTGAGCATCTTGAATTTCTCTTGCTTTAGATAGAGATTCAAGAACCTGAGATCCAGATTGGACGAAGTCTGCCATCCTTCTTGGGAATCAGGAAATACCAGGAGTAGGATCCCTGACCCCTTTCCTGCTCTGGGACCAACTCTATCGCACCCTTTCTTAATAGAGTCTGAACCTCCTCCTGCAATTGGGAGGTAATTCCCAAAAGGGAAGGGCATACCCATTTTCTACGAGATTGAGAACCCAAAGATCTGATGTAACCGATTCCCAATCCCGTAGAAAATGGGTAAGCCGACCCCCCACCGGACCCACATGATCCTGAATGACGGATCTAGGGCTGCTTTTTTGAGGCTGGAGGGTTGGAGGAGGAGGAGGAGGAAGAGGCCTGACGTCCACGAGGACGCGCTCTTTGCTTTCCCCTGTAAGATCTGTACATGGAATTTTGCTGCTGCTGCTGTTGTTGCTGCTGCTGACCTTGTCGGTAATTCCGAAAGGAAGAGCGGCCAAAACCTCTGAATCTCCTGGTCGAAGAACCTCTGATCTGGAGACCTAAAGATTTAGCAGTCGCCCTACTGTCTTTAAATCTCTCCAAGGCCGTATCAGCTTTCTTGCCAAAGAGACCAGATCCATCAAACGGCAAATCCAGCAAAGCCACCTGAACATCTGTCGAAAAGTCCGAGGATTTCAGCCAGGCTGATCTTCTAGTGGCAACCGCAGTGCCCATGATACGAGCCACTGAGTCCGCAGTGTCCAGACCACTCTGTATCACCTGGCGCGCCGCAACTTGCGCATCTGATATCATCTCCTCAAAATACTTCCTGTCTGCATTAGGAATCTTAGGAGCTAAAGGACACATAGAATCCATAAGGGCATGGACATACCTCCCCATTAGGCAAGTGGCATTTGTTGACTTCAACGCCATACTTGCAGAGGAGAAGGTCTTTTTAGCCACCTGATCCTGTTTCTTTGCCTCTTTGTCACTTGGGACCTGAGGAAAGGCACTCACATTCTTTTGGAACAGGCCGCCTGTATGACAAGACTCTCAGGTGATGGATGAGACGTCAAAAAAGCAGGGTCCTCGGGTGCGACCCTGTACCTTCTCGCCACACTCTTGGATACTGCAGGAGCCGACAGTGGTTTCTTTCACACCTCCAAAATGGGTTCCGTCAAGGCATCATTAAACGGAATCTATGGCTCTACCACAGAGCTAGGAGAATGCAAAACTTCTGTAAGGAGATTGCATTTAAACTCCACTGTTGGCAATGACAATTGCAGGAGATCTGCCGCCTTCCTCATGACCACATGATAAGGCTGGACATCCTTAGAAGGTGTATCTGAACCTGATGGCAACTCCCACTCTGGAGAGAAATCCAGGCTACCAGCATCAGCCAGGTCCTCAAAACAGTCCTCCTCCAGTTCACCCTCCTCCATATCAGGATGCATCTCTAAATGCCTTTGCTCATCCAAAAGGCGTTGTGCTTCCCTTCTGGACCTCTCCTTCACACGCTTCGCAGCTGTATCCACCAATGGCTCCGACGGAGCCGGGTTCAACGCCGGTACCGAATCCGACGACTCAGAAGGATGCACTCGAGGACGAACTGGAGCGGGCGACGCCGGAACCGGCGTCGACGACCTCGGCGGAGCCGGATATTGCCATGGCGGCGTCGCAGCCGGCACATAGGGCATGAAAGGAGCAGGAGGATAGGAGTGAGGAACTCCTAAATTGAAGGCTAGAGGACCCATAGGACCCGAAGTTGCGCCAGAGGGGTACCACGCCATACATAGCGTTCAAAAACGCCGATGGGTCCTGGCCTGGGGCTGGAAAGGGTGGCTGGAAACCCTCAGGCCGGTCTTGTGGAGGGTTCAGATTCGGCTCTTCGACAGGCGCAGAATCCACATCCACCTGAACCTCTTCATCATCTCGGGCCGGGGACGGCGCCGGAGACGGATTCGAAGCCGGAGTCGGTGACTGTAAATGTAAATGTAAATGTACATGGATTTGTATAGCGCAAATCACCACTGGTTTCTAAGCGCTTGCTTAGGGAACCCGTCCTGGTATTTTCCTGTGAGATACCGCGGCAGGGTATCCGCAAGGTGAAAGCCAGGCATCCCGCCGCGATGGGCCGTTGTGGAGATTAAGCAATCTATTGCCCAGAGTCGCAGAGTGTGAACCCATGAATCGATTAGGCACCGGAGCGAGAATTGTCGAGTCCATGGACATTTTAGGACTCAAGACCCCGCCGAGCCGGGAATTGAACCCTGGTCCTGGGCTGACCTCTGCTTCCAGGTCTGCCTCCACTAACCAGTGAGCCACACTTCTCCACTGTACCCGCGACTCCGATGGAGAGGCCTCACCTTCATGTTCTGAGACATCCAGCGTAACCGCCTTAGAACGAACCTTCTTCGGTGACCTCGACCTTGAGTCCGACCCCTTACCGGAACGATGTTGAGACTCATGCCTCTTCTTCTTATGCTTCTTTCTCGACTTCGAAGCATGGTCTGAAGCTGACCTTGAAGACGACTCCTCTCGAGATCTGGATCTTGACTTCGACCTCGACATCGGTCTTCGAGAACGGGACCTCGAAGATTTTCCTTTTCCAGCCTTCAGCTTTGCAACAAGGAGTTTGGTCTCTCTCTCTCCCTCAGGGCCTTCGGGTTCATCTTCCGACAAGACGTACACCCATCCACATCGTGATCGGAGCTCAAACACCAAATGCAGTCCTTGTGCGGGTCGGTTATGGACATCATTTTCCCGCACTCCCTGCAGGGCTTGAAGCCGGTCTTCTTTGTCGACATCGTAGATGAGACAAGAAACAAAGAAGCAGAAAGCAGTAACAAAAAGTCAACAAAGTACCAAATGGCTACTGAGAATCCCGAAACCGTTAGCGTCGACGACGCGGAAAAAAGGGAACTGATGTCATCACGCCGGCGTGGGCCTATTATAGGCGTCGGTGACGTCAGCGGAGTCGCGTGCGATGCCGTGTCTCTATGACGTCCAAGTCCACGTCGGCGTGAGGCTACGAAAAGAATTTCCGAATGTTGCTGACGCAAGGGGGATATTCACAGGGTGAGGAATCACAAGGTGAGGAATCCACAAGGCAGATGTATCTATCAGAAAGATTCCTTACCTTAGAATAGATACCCCAGCAATACCAACAAAGAGTTGGTCATCTACCGGAACTGGTGTGTGCGATCCAGATAGAAAGAGAGTGCACATTTTGGGTCCAGACGGTGGAGCCGCTCTTCCTCTTTAGAGGGATGCGGTGGCAGAAAGAAGGTAGGCAAGGTGATAGACTGCCCGATGTGAAAGGCCGTGAGAACCTTGGGCAGGAAAGAAGGCCTAGTCCGCAACACAACCTTGTCCGGATTGACAGAAAGGAAAGGGGGTTTAGATGAAAGAGCCTGGAGCTCACTCTCTCTCCTGGCAGAGGTGATGGCAACCAGGAAAGCAGTCTTCAGAGTAAGAAGGCAGAGAGGACAGTTGTGAAGTGGCTCAAAGGGAGCGCACATCAGAAATGTAAGAACAAGGTTCAAGTCCCACTGAGGCATCACAAACGGAACAGGAGGGAACGTGTGTGTGATGCCCTTCAAAAACCTATTTACAATTGGGGACTTGAACAAAGAAGGTTGATCAGGCAGCCTCAGAAAGGCTGAAAGGGCAGAAAGGTAGCCTTTAACAGTGCCCAGAGAAGAGCCCTGCTGGGCAAGAGAAAGAAGGAAGAGAAGAACCTCAGAAAGAGGGGCAGAAAGTGGATCCACAGCCTTTGCTGTGCACCATGCCACAAACTTATTCCACCTGCAGGCGTATACCAATTTTGTGTAGGGACGCCTGGCTGCCAGAATGACATTCCAGACTTCAGGAGGCAAGTCAAATGGCCTCAACTGTCGCCGCTCAATCTCCAAGCATGGAGGTGGAGACTGGACAGGTTCGGGTGGAGGACCGTCCCCTGCTGCTGCGACAGAAGGTCCTCCTGAAGAGGCAGACGAACCGGGGGATCGACTGACATACTGAATAGCTCGGGATACCAGTACCTTTGTGCCCAGTCCGGAGCCACAAGGATGACTTGTGCCCGGTCGCACTTCATCTTCTTCAGCACTCTGGGCAGAAGTGGTATAGGCGGAATGGCGTACAACAGACCGCAACTCCACTCCAGACGAAAAGCGTCGCCGAGCGAGTGCCGCCTTGGAAATTCCTGCACGCAGAACTGATGACATTGCGCGTTCTCTTCGGTGGCGAATAGATCTAACCAAGGCTCTCCCCACTGCTGAAAGAGGCCTTGCGCCACATCTGAGTTCATACGCCATTCGTGATCCATCATGCACCGACAGCTGAGTTCGTCCGCCCTGGCGTTCAGAGAACCTGCCAGGTGTTGAACCACCAGGGTCACGCCCTGATGTTCCAGCCACTGCCAGAGGCGCAGAGCCTCCTGGCAAAGGGTGCACGACCCCACCCCGCCCCGTTTGTTGCAGTACCACATGGTGGTGGTGTTGTCCGTGAACACCTGCACTACACTCCCCCGGACAGAGGGGATGAATGCCTTCAGTGCTAGACGAATCGCCCGCAGCTCCAAAAGGTTGATATGGAGCCTCTCCCATGTGGCCTCCCCAGCCCTGGAGGGACGCTTCCGTCACAACTACGTGTGTTGGGGAAGGGAGAGGGATCTGCCGCTGACCCAATCGCGGTCCGTGAGCCACCACTGCAGCTGTCTCGCAGTGCCCTCTGAGATCGGGACATGGTCGGAAAGGTTGCCCTGATGCTGGGCCCACTGAAACTTCAGGTCCCACTGCAGAGCCCGCATCTGCCACCAGGCGTGATGCACCAGAAGGATGCAGGAGGCCATCAGCCCCAGAAGCCGCAGCGTCAACCTGACCAAGACCCAGGATAAAGGCTGAAAGAGTGGAGTCAGAGCCTGAATATCCCGAACCCGCTGCTCGGGAGGATAAACCCGAAACTGCGCCGAGTCGAGAACCGCTCCGATGAAGAGGAGCTTCTGAGAGGGGCACAGGTGTGACTTCGGCACATTGATGGAGAACCCCAGCTGGTGCAGGAGGTCTGTCATCGTCTGGAGGTGGCTGATGACCGTCTGGGGCGAGCCCGCCTTCAACAACCAGTCATCGAGGTAGGGGAAGACTAAAACCCCTAACCTGCGCAGATGAGCTGCGACCACCGCCATCACCTTTGTGAACACCCGTGGGGCGCTGGTAAGGCTGAAGGGGAGCACGGTAAACTGAAAGTGCTCGTGGCCAACCGTGAACCACAGGTAGCGCCGGTGGGCCAGCAGGACGGGGATGTGGAAATAAGTGTCCTGCGTGTCCAACGGTACCATCCAGTCTTCTGGGTCCAAGGCAGCTAGGACCTGAACCAGTATCAGCATTTTGAACTTCTCCTTCCGGAGGAAGCCGTTGACGTTCCGTAGGTCCAAGATAGGGCGGAGGCTCCCTTTGCCCTTCTTGGGTACCAGAAAGTAGTGGGAGTAACAACCACACCCTACTTCTGGCCCAGGAACACGCTTGATGGACCCCTTGGCCAAGAGGGACGTAACTTCCTCCTGCAGAAGCCGCAAATGATCCCCCGATACGCGGTGGTGATAGAGCAAGAATTTGCATATTACGCAACTTACTCGAGTCATGAACCTCGAATCTGTCATAACCCGGTAACAAAATTTGTATGTTGTACTAATTTCCCTTTATTTTTGAATATGCGTGTATCTTAGTGATGCTTGCCTATGTGTCTTACTAAAACTAATAACTCTCATTTCTAAAAATGGCCGCTGATTTGGAATTTTGCTTCTGCGCATGCGTTAGTCACACTCACGTGACGTGACGTAGTTGTAATTCTGGAGGGAAAGGGTGCGCATGCGTAATAGCCACAAGATGGCTGCTTATGTATTAACGTGGTGAAGCTCGTGCAGATGCTCTCGTGTTATTGTGTATTGCACTAATATAAAACCGCATAGTATATTTTTATAGTGATAAACCATAAGTACACAATTATGATATGTAGTATATTCATTTATTTCTATGTTTTAATTTGTTTTCGCTTACTTTTCATGTACCACGATAACTGGGGGGTCTGACTGTGACGAGAACCATTTTGACGGTCCCTTCTGCGCATGACACGCAGCCAGGGAGAAATGTCCTTGAGTAGTGGAACTCCGCCAGCTGGCAGCCACAGTCAAGATGCTCCGTCGAAAGCCACCTCTGACCTAGGAGGATGGAGCAGAATTTGTTCTTCATTTGTAACAATTGTATTTCTCTATTGTATTCTGTGAAACTTTTCGTGGGAACCCCAATCTTGCTAGGCGGATCCCTAGAATGTAAATTTAGGCTTACAGAAGTCTGTTCTGATTGGTGTGTTAGCCTATCCTACCTTGGGACCAATCGAAATTGGGGATTCTGACACTTTGCAACATTTGGGGGTGGTACACTGACCCGAAAACAGTATATCTAGCCTAGGTTCAGCTAGAGAAATTGTCCGACTTGTCTGAATAGCTGACCTGTCACTGACCCAACGCACTCAATAGGTGACTGAATTTACAGAGCGCTGCGGAGCACTCTGTCCGAATTTGACCTTAGACTTTAAAGGTTTTACTAAACCTTAAGTGCTGGCGGAGCACTTTGCTGGGAGTTCGCTAACCCAATCGGGGTTCTGACTGATAGCTGCAGAGAGGTTGGAGCGCAGGCGTTGCTTCCAAACTGCGGGTGCTGGTCGTGTCCTGGTGGTCCTGTCCTGATCCTAATCTGGTTTCCCTGTCCTGTCCTGGGGTGTCCAATCTGCATCTGCTGTCCCATAGATGACTGTCCTTCCTTGGGGTATTTCCTGTCCTTGACTGATCCGTGGCCAGGGTTGGTCTGCACACCTTTCTAGGTAAATATAGTGCGAAAACTCTTCACTGCATCTTCTATTTTTCTGTCTTTGCTTAAATAAAGACATTCCTTTGCATATGTTAATTTCCATGCTTTCCGCAACCTATTATGAAAGTCATTAAGTATATATTTTCTTAGCATGTTCCCATGTTTCCCTACCTTTTAGAGAACATTTTTCCTCCATATTGTTTATGAAACATAACTGTGGTATATAAATTTCTCCTGAATCTAATTTTGCGTTAAGATACTAGAACTATAGCGTGTTCCACTTTTTCCCCCTCCTATACATGTATAGGATTTCCAATCCTTACCTTACAGTATTTTTCCCAACCTGTAGAGACTAGTTTGTGATTCAAGTTCTAAAATCTATTTAGTAGACTGCATTGTTATAACCTTTTTATAGACTTATAAATGGTTGCCCTGACACTGTTCCTCTATGGTTATGTTCTTTTCGTTATCTTGATTATTGATTGCCTTCTAACTGTAAACATGCTGATTTCCGAACCTGATTTCTAGATAAAACCTTTGAAACTTCTCAGTTGTCCGTGGTCATCTTATGAATATCAAAGATATTTAAAGTTGGGGTTTGTATTTTGTCTACCTTTCTTCACAGCTAGCTCCCTGATCTATCGTGGTTATAGGTACCCGTAACGGTGGATGGTAAGTCGGGTACATTAGAATACAATAGGAAGGAATCAGGGTTGCTGATGGTAGGGTTGTGAGGTCACTTGATTAATATATATGGTGATTTGAAATCTATGGGCCCGAAACCTATATGGTGAAATTGTTGGTCGGGTGACCCACGATCTCTATCAGTAATTTTCTGGTAGCAGAGGGGATGGTTAGGGACTAGTTAAAGTTAGGTAGGACTAGTTAGGTTAGACAAGTTGATGCTGCTATAAGGGTAAAGCAGTTCACGTGAATTGATCACTCATGTGAAATGTTTTGCTTTGAAAATTATCTAATGTCTTAAAGTGTTTTTCTTATTATTGTACTGATATATGTATTTACCCACTCGTTAAGTAAACTGTTACATGTTTGTTGGGAATCCCCGGGGGAATTTAATAGCGAATGGTGAAGAGAATCCACTTGCTTTGAGGTCACTTACTCCAGGAAGGTTAGTGCAGGTTAGGTAGAACTGGAAGCACTAACTAGGGTTTTTTCTGAATATATGTTTGAATAAATGATAGCTACGAGATCATTGGCAAAACTTCTCTCGTGATATAACCTAGTAAGAACCACAGTGGAAGGAGTAGCAGGTTCATCGGAGCTTGAGTGATAGCAAAGGGGTTCGCTGGTGAAACGTTGGACTTAGAATATATCCCAGAAAAGTGGATGAGTCTAAGGAAGTAACAGGTTTCCTAATGCTTGAGTGAAGGGTAGGCAGAAGAGATCTATCCGTAGCGTGTGAAAAGTAGACGGAAGGAGTTTACTTGCAGTGAAACAAATCTTCTCTGTCTAGACACTTGAGTACAGTGGCAAATGTGTATTCGTTGTTAAATAACCAAGCACTAGCACTTTAGAAAGAAATAAAGTTTCCGTTACCTTGTGAAGGAGGGAGTCAGTTGCGAGGCTGCTCTGACGTCACTCCGTGCCGCGCTGGGATTGGTAGACGCAGCGGGTGTGTAGCGGAGCTGGAATTGTAAAGGAGGGGTGAGTGCCGAAGCGTGAGAACTGTCTCGCGAAAAAGGCCGCGCACCCATTGGTCGAAATAATTTGAATTCGTGCATTTCATTGGTCGCACGAAAATAAGAGACGCCCTTGGATTGGGGTGATTTTGTAAACAGAGTCACTCGCAGAAATCGTATGTGGCATTCGTACAGACCGCATACTAGACCTGATCCGCGACATTTAGGGTTTGAGAACGATCAGTGGAAAGGTCATAAAACTGACATTATGTACGGAAACAAGAGACCATTATCTCTTGTAAACAAAGTAAAGAATTATTTCAAAAAGGACAAACCAATTAGAACCAGAGAAGGTGTTGTCATTCCGCCACCGAATACTCCCGCATCTTTCATGATGTTTGATAAAGGGTACCACTCGTGTGTATGGTTGGAAAATTGGGTGGAGTACACGAAAGATGACGGAGTATTGGCTTTTCCGTTAGAAGGTACATTCAATGGCAGAATTTTATTTAATTTGAGAACCCGAATGAATGATTTACATCCCAGACCTAGATTAACGCAGTACGAAGCTTTAGAGGAATGGGAGATCGAAGCTTTTGAAAGGGATAAGCCCCGGATCGATAAAGGGTTGACTAAATTTTATCCGAAACTGAAACAAGAGACCCGTGACAAAAAGATAAAACAGTGGAGACAGAATATGATTGTGGAAGGACTGTTTCCAATGATGCCAGTGGGTGGTCCTCCTACAGGAGAGAAGAAAACAGAAAAAGGTAAACACTGGGTGCCCATTGGAGAGTCGGATGATGAATTGTTAGATGACATGTTTTTAAGAAGTCCGCCTCCTTATAATGAAGAAACAACAAGTGATGGACGAAATGTGGATCAATGTCACACACTCCCCCAGTCAAAAGATCTGGGCCCAAATCCATCGTTTTTTTGCACTCCATACCACCCTGGGTTAGACAATGGCGATATGCAAATCAGCTCTGACCCTGTTGCCCCATGGGAACAGTCCAGTCCGAACTACAAAAGCCATGTCCTTCCCAGAACAGAATCAAGCATCCGAGGACCGGACCGGTTTCGAGGTAACACCTCTCTTCAGCCCGGCTAGCTTGACTCCAAGTGGTGTGGAGTGCCTGGGACCCACGTCTGGGCATCCCCAGCGCACTTAGGGCGGCAATTGCAAAAACAACAAGTGATGGACTGAATGTGGATCAATGTCACACACTCCCCCAGTCAAAAGATCTGGGCCCAAATCCATCGTTTTTTTGCACTCCACACCACCCTGGGTTAGACAATGGCGATATGCAAATCAGCTCTGACCCTGTTGCCCCATGGGAACAGTCCAGTCCGAACTACAAAAGCCATGTCCTTCCCAGAACGGAATCAAGCATCCGAGGACCGGACCGGTTTCGAGGTAACACCTCTCTTCAGCCCGGCTAGCTTGACTCCAAGTGGTGTGGAGTGCCTGGGACCCACGTCTGGGCATCCCCAGCGCACTTAGGGCGGCAATTGCAAAAACAACAAGTGATGGACTGAATGTGGATCAATGTCACACAAGCGTGGAAGGGTATACTCAGACGTGAGTCCCTTGCTCATTGCACCATCAGGATTCAAGCAAGCCGGGCCGAAGACGCCTGAAATGGCAGAAACCGGTCCCCGGAAGCTTGTTTCCTTCCCAGTGTAAGAATTGGCTTTTGTAGTCTGGTCTGCCCTGTTCCCATGATGCACTGGGCCAGGGACAGACTAATTTGCATACAGCCAGGTTCTGAAACTGGGATGGTGCAATGAGCTAAAAAACGGTGTTGGATCTAGCCCTGATCTCTTGACTGGGTGAGAGTACTCTGCTTAATTCAGAGACTCTGTCCATCACCACCCCTTGTTGTAAATATCCTTATAATGAAGGACACCGACCTTCTAGTGAAGGGGATAATTCTCGAAGACCTCTGCCCCAAGATGAGGCCAGATCCGCGAGTGTAGGAGGAAGTTGTCAAATACCTCCCTATACCGAGAGTTTAGGACCCATAGATGCAAGAGATATTTATCCTAGAATACCCGCGGGTGGAGAAACGAGATACACACGCGAAAGAGACTTTTTGCCCAGATCTCCCTAAGAAGGTGAGGCAAGACCATCCAGTTCAGGAATGCCGTTCCTAAACCCTCTATATGAGGAAGAACCAAGATCCCTAGGCACAGGTACTTTGCACCCAGGACCTAGTTATGGTGAAGGACCCAGAGAGGCACATCCCACTGCCCCGAGTTGTGCTCCAACTTTAACCCCACAAGTATTACATGACAATTCAGTCGAAAGGATATTGGAGGATAGAGAACGAGAGGCACTAGCTAAGCAGAGAGCTGAAATAATTCAGAAGATTTCCCAGTTAAATGCAAGTCCTGAGTCATTAACAATCCCGGTTACTATTGGACCAGTGGTTCCATTGTATGGGGACCGACAGGGAAGTCCAAGAACTCCAGTTATTACCCCAGTTGTAGCCCAACCGAGATCAGAGCCCTTAATTGTAGATGACTTAACAAGTGAGTGTGAGACTGAAGTCTCGCTAATGGATCTGCCCCTTATGGAAACAGGAAAAAGGATGCAGAAAAGACATAATCCTTTCAATACGAGGGAGATTCAAATGGAATCAGCTTCAGGTACTAAGAGCGTCACGGTAGTAACTCCTGAAGAAATTGAGAGATGGAGTCGAGAATTAGAAAAACAAACTCTTCAGTCGAAACCTCTAGATCTCTACAAACTGAGAGTAGAAATAGAAGAACTTATGGCAGGAAATGTAGGATTAGACAGATTAAATACCTACTTGGAAGAAGAGCTGTTATTTATCTGCAAGAGCCTTACTCGAAATGCCAGATTACTCCACGAAAAACTAACTGACACTGCAGCTAGTATGGGAATAGATATCTCGAAATCAAAACCTTTGCAAAAACCATACAGAGCAGATTTCTCAGACAAGGATCTAGAGAACTTGAACATGCCAGGAAAGAAGGCACAGGTCAAAGAGTTATTGACAGTATTACAGAAATGGGGAGATGTGGACAGGTGGAAAGCCAGGTGGGCCAAAAAGAAAGAGGAGGCTAGATCTAAACAAGTGACTCCTCAGTTCGTTCTAAAAGAAGCTGATAAACCAGAACAGTTATGTCCTATGCGTGAAGTACCAGGTGGAAAATACGTGCATGTTCCATGGTCCAGACAGGATATTGTGTCCTTTACAAATGATTTCCCAAAATTACGAGAGAAGCCTGTGTACTGGTACAGGCAGGTGGAAAGGTTTGTAAAGGTACAGAAATGCCTGTGGAAAGATTTGGATGGGTTCTTTGATATTGTGGTTCCTGTAGATCTATGGACCGAGTGTAAGATCGCCATAGGTTGGCCTAGTGAGGAATATCCGAGGGATTCTAACACAGGAGCATCCTCTGACGAAGTAATGAAAAAATATGATCAGGTGATTCTACACCTAAAGCAAAAGGTGCCTGCAAAGGAAACTGATTGGACCAAGATAGATAGAACCACGCAGGAAAGGGACGAGACTGTGCACTCCTTTTATGAAAGACTGTTACAGGTGTTTAAAACATACAGCGGCATAGATAACATCGAGATGAAGGATATGACCCACTTCATTTACAGGTTTGTAAACGGTTTAAGACCCGAAGTTTTTGTCAGTGGATCAAAGATAATAAAATGTGTTGGCAGTCTAAGAAAATGGATGAGGTCCTACGGTACGCAAAGTACTGTGAGGACGAAATGGCAGAAAAGCGAAAGGCGTTGAAGGAAAAGGTGATGTGGGCACAAGTAAAGCTCGCAGAACAGCAGGAAAAGCAATTAAGTAAATTGAGTAAGAGTACCCAACATCAAGGCCCTGGGGGTGGGGGAAAGCCCAAGGTAAAAATGAGCAGAGAAGACGCTAAAAAAGAAATTTCCCTGCCACCAGTGCGGGGAAATTGGACATTGGCGAGACGAGTGTCCATATTTGCAGCATGATAATACCCAAACCCCTGATTTAATTCCACAGACGCAGAATGAAAAACCGAGAAAGACCCAGCAGCAGGTAAAAACAATACAAGTGCCCCGAGCGCCAAAACCGAATATTAAGGGAAAATCACCACAGGGTGACGACATAGAAATCTGGGGAGGCAATGAGAACAGAAATGCAGCAACTTCGCAGTATTTATTAAATGACACTTTTCTCTGTGACGACCAATACTGACGGGGCCTGAGAGGGGAGGACGAGGAGTGTGTACTTGGCGCCTCCTTGCCGGTAGACCAGTCAGGGCCATACATTGAAGGAAAGGTTGATGGAAATGATGTCACCTTTCTGTTGGACACTGGTGCTACCCGTTCTACTGTGAGAACAGCGGACGTTCCAAACCTACCCCTCTCGGGAGAAGCAATCCAGGTAGTAGGTGTGTCTAATCAATTGATTAGTACCCCAGTTACTGAACCCATGGAGATCACAATAGGGAACTTTAAAGAAATGCATAGATTTGTCGTTTGTGACACCAGTCCAGTAAACTTACTGGGACGTGATTTGTTTGTGCAAAATGAACGGTACTATCTTTTGCACACCAAAGGGCGTCGAAATTCAGACCCCAGAGGAAGATGGCATCTACAAATTAATGTTAATCAGACCTGACTCAGAAATTAAACGAATGACTATACAAGACTTACCTGAAGAACTTCAAAAGACAGTGAAACCAGAAGTATGGGACTTTACTGGAAAGGATGTAGGATTAATGGCAAATGTAGATCCCATACAAATAGCCATGAAAGAAAATGCAGTTTACCCCAATACCAAGCCTTATAGAATGAGTGCCGAAGTAAGAGCAGGAGTTGCCATTGAAATACAGAAATTGCTAGAAGCAAACATCATACAAGAAGTGATGAGCAGCCCGTGTAATTCCCCCATAATTGGAATTAAGAAACCTAGTGGCAAGTACAGAGTAGTGCAGGACCTGAGAAAGGTAAACAAGATCGTTGTTCCTTGCTGTCCTATTGTCCCGAACCCCGCAGTGATCCTGTATCAGATTCCTTGGGATGCTGAGTGGTTCACTGTGATAGACCTATGTCACGCATTCTTTTCGATCCCATTGCATCCAGACAGCAAATTTCTTTTCTCATTTGCTTTCAATAGTCACGTGTATGTTTGGAATCGTGTCCCCCAGGGGTACATAGAAAGCCCCTCTATCCTTAATCAGATCCTGAAAAAGTGTCTTGAATCTTTAGTCTTACCTGGAAAGTCTGTTTTGGTGCAATATATTGACGACCTCTTGGTGGCGTCCAAAAGTCATAGGGATTGTGTAATTGATACCATTGCTTTACTGAATCACCTAAGTGAAAAGGGACATAAAGTGGCCCCTGAAAAATTGCAGTTCTGTTCAAAGTCAGTGAGATATCTGGGGCACCAGATAGAAAAAGGCATCAGAAAAGTCACTTCAGAGAGAGTCAGAATAATTCAAAAGATGCAGTTACCCCGCACTCAGAAAGAAGTCAGAATGTTCCTTGGAGTTGTAGGTTACTGCAGGCAATGGATTGTGGGATTCGCAGTCCTGGCAAAGCCTTTGATAAAAATGACCAAGAAAGGAGCAAAGGACCCAGTTGAATGGGATGATGAAAGCTTAACAGCATTTACTAAATTACGAGATTGTCTGTGTACAGCCCCTGCTTTAGGCATGCCTGACTATTCTAAGGAGTTTGCCCTGTTCTGTGACACACGAGACAATTGTGCATTGTCAGTCTTAACCCAGGAGCATGGGTTGATTAAACGCCCAGTGGCATATTTTTCTGCCACTTTGGATCCAGTGGCTGCTGGATTACCTGGGTGTCTGAAAGCAGTAGCTGCCACTTGCACGAGCTTAGAGCAGAGTGAATCCATTGTAATGGGACATCCTGTAACTGTGTATGTTCCACATGCAGTTGTAATTTTACTGACCCGAACCAAGACTCAGTATCTCACCCCTAGTCGGCTGACTAAATACGAGAGGATTCTCGTGGGTGCTGCAAATGTTATTCCTGAACCCTGCCACCCTGCTCCCTGATTCCATGAGTGTAGAAGATAAAGGAGAGAACGAGCATGACTGCATTGACCTGACAGTATTCAGTACTAAACCCCGCCCAGACATTAAGGAAACACCTTTGCCTGTACATGATGAGGAGTTCTTTGTGGATGGCTCATGTATGAGACACGAACTTGTAGGACTAAGCGCTGCTTATGCTGTAGTCACCTTAGACAGCATTAAAGAAGCATCATGTTTATTTGGAGTAAAGTCTGCACAAGTAGCCGAATTGATAGCATTGATAAGAGCTTGCAAATTGGGAAAAGACAAAAAAATAACAGTGTATACTGACAGTCAGTACTGTTATGGGGTTGTGCATGACTTTGGCCAATTATGGCTACAAAGAGAATTCCTGACTTCATCAGGTACCCCCATTCGAAATGGAAGGGTTGTACAAAATTTACTGGAAGCAATCCAATTACCAAAAGAATTAGCAGTGGTCAAATGTGTTGCCCATAAAAAAGGCCTTGACGCTGTATCTTTGGGAAATGATTTTGCTGATCAGGTGGCGAAACAGTGTGCTAAGGATCGCATGTCAATAAATATCAAACTGGGAGGGACCGGAAACAGCTGCCAACTTATGGTGTTTGAAGAAGTGCCTACCTGGGATGAGGTGAGAGAATGGCAGCATGCAGTGCCATCGAAAGAGAAGGAAAGGCGGAGAAAACTTGGTTGTCGACCGAGAAGTGAGGATGGTGTCATTGTGGGCCCAAATGGTATGCCTGTGTTACCTAGACACCTGCTCGCTTCTATGGCAAGATTGATACACGGAAATTCACACACTGGTAGGGATGCCATGGTTCTGGTGTTTCAACAGACCTGGTATAATCCGAAGTTTAGGAAGGTAGCAGAATCACTCTGCCAGAGGTGCTTAACATGTCAGCAGTTCAACGCTGGTAAAAGAACAGTAGTTGAACTGGGGAAAATTGGAAAATCAGGAGGTCCCTTTGTGAGAATACAAATTGACTTCATCACCATGCCTCGTTGTGAGGGAAAAAGATATGTCCTTGTCTGCCTGTTTTCAAAATGGGTGGAAGCTTACCCTGCCAAACAGAATGATGCCATAACCGTAGCCAAAATGTTACTACGAGAATTAATACCTAGGTTTGGGGTTCCAGTCACTATTGAATCAGATAGAGGTAGACATTTTCAGAATGAGGTAATCAATCAGCTCTGTAAAGCATTTGGAATCACACAAAAGCTGCACTGTGCATATCGTCCAGAGGCTTCTGGAGTAGTAGAGCAAATAAATGGCACTATAAAATCGAGATTAGCAAAAATGTGTGACTCTACTGGCATGAACTGGATAACTGCCTTGCCTCTTGTACTGATGGGACTCAGAAGTATTCCAGACCGAAAAACAGGCCTGAGTCCTCATGAAATCCTGATGGGAAGAGTGATGAGACAAGCATGGGTACCAGGATACAAACTGTTAAGCATTACTGATGATTTGGTACTTGAGTACTGCAAGCAACTGGGTGACCAAGTGCGTTCTATCTCTCGCCAGATTGGGGAAGACGCCGTCGCCAACCCGACAACTCCAGTTCACAAGTTGGTTCCTGGTGACTGGGTTAGAATCAAGAAGCATACTCGTTCGAGTTGCCTTGCACCGAGGTGGGGAGAAAAGCGCCAGATAATACTGGTGACCACCAGCAGTGAAGTGTGCAGGCGTTCCCAAGTGGATCCATGCCAGCCATACACAGAAAGTGATTCCAGACGAGGAACCTGGAGCTGAAGGTTGTCCAGCTGAGGGGTCTGCAGATGTTGGTCCTGAAGTAGCTGATGACGAACAACCAAGCACCAGTCAAGATGATTGGATACCCTTAATCGACTTGACCGAAGACCCAATCAGAACAAGAGAGCGAACCCAAGAAGATAGAGAGTGGAATAGAGAGGAAAAGATAGGCACAGGCGAAGACCCTCAGATCATTGAGATTCACGTCAAATCTGAGGAAGAAGAGGAAGGTCAGACAGGGACAGAACAGGTGATTGACACACCTCCACTAACTCCTGAAATTGAAAAGGGTCAGACTAGAACCAGTGTAAACGTTCGAGCAGAAGAAAATCAAGAGATCGAAGTGCTTGAACAGGATCAGATAGAATTAGAAGAACGTGTTCAGGACACAGAAACAGAGACACTCGAAAGCCAAACCCAAAATTCACCTGAACCAGGCCAGCTTAGTAACCAGGCAGAAGAAATAGATACAAGACCTGGGACTAGTCAGACAGGAAGGGAAGAGACAGAAGCAGAAGTTCCACAGACAAACGATAATAAAAGAGCGTTAGAAGAAAGCCAAATCACAGTGCCAACTAAAAGACTCAAGAAAAAGAAACATATCGAACCAAGATACATTAAAAGACTGAGACACAGAATAAAAACAGTAGAAGAAAAACTTGCAGAAAGAAGGAAAAGTCCTCGAATTTCAGAACAAGCTGGAGAAAGCTCCAAAAGAAGGAGTGATCGAATAAAAAGACTGAACGAAAAATACCAAGATCCTGAATGGACATTTTTAATTTTGGAAGATTTTGAGGATCTTGATATAACTGACGAAAGTGACGGAGAACCGATTGCCGATCAGTCTACAGAAGAAGAAGACGAATTAACCTGAAGTTGCGCAGAGTAAGCTACCTGGGCAAAGTTACAAAGAGGGGTTGAAAAACTTCTTCTGAGCGAAAATGTCTGATTCAAACATGAATGGAAGGCCTAGACGCAGTTGTTGCAAAACATGCTGCAGAGTATGTATATGTAGCATAGTTATAGTTATAATAATTTGGATAGGACTAACAGTTTTTATTCCTTATATTTTAATAATGTGCTTAAGGGGGGCTTTCCAAAAACTTGGGCATGTTCAATTATTGTACCAATTTTTAAAAAAGGAGTAAGAAATGACCCAAAATGTTATCGCCCCATATCCCTGTTGGATTCCTCCATGAAGATTTTGGGGAAAGTCTTATTGGAGAAAATTAATAAATGGTCCACAGAAAATAACATCTTGTCCAATGCCCAGTATGGTTTCCGGTCAGGCAGAGGGACAGAGGACCAATGTCTGAACTTGAACATGATAATTGCTAAATATACGAAGGCTAAAAAAGGGACTATTTTTGTTGCATACATGGACCTGTCTACAGCGTTCGATTTAGTGAACAGAGCTAAGTTGTGGGGCATGCTGTTACAGATGGGATTGGACCCCCCTCTGGTTCATTTTTTGGCTGAACTCCATAAAGACCTTAAGGCTTCCGTTAGAATGGATCAAGAGGGGCATCGTACAGCGTGGTTTAAATCAGGCAGGGGTGTGCGACAAGGTTGCATCCTTGCTCCTATGCTGTTCACATTGTACATAAATTCTCTGGAAAATACTCTTTTGGCTTCATCTGTGGACACTCCACGTGCAGGAGACACTCACATCCCAGTGCTCCTGTACGCGGATGATGCTGCTTTAATAGCTAGGACACATTTGGGCCTCCAGAGACTTCTTAATGCATTTAGTGACTTTATGTCCTCTCTTGACCTTGTAGTTAACAACGCTAAATCCCATGTCATGGTCTTTGGGGCAGCAAAGAATAACACCAAATCCTTTTACTGCAAAGGGGAAGTGATCAGCAATGTTAAAGTGTTCACTTACCTCGGAGTAATCTTTGATACCAAGGGTAGCTGGACCCCTCAGGTAGTAGCAAAGACCAAAGCTGTAAGGAGTTCTATAAATGCAATCTTAAGTTTTGCAAGGAGATTGGGGGGGAAACCTAGTGGTGCACTTTTGGCCTTGTATAGGGCAAAATCATTGGCTATAGCGAGATATGGAGCTGGATTATGGGGTTATGTAAAAATTGAAACCATTCAAACAGAGGTCAATAAGTTTTTATGTTCTGTGCTAGGACTCCCCTTATCAACAGCCACTTTCGCTGTCCATCAGGAGCTTGGAGTTAGTTATATCACAGATATCCTCTCCATGGCTCCTATTCTATTATGGATAAGAGTTTGGACCAACAACAACTTAAGTCTTAACCACAAAATTTTGTTGGACTGTCTTAAATTGGATAAACATAAAGATATTGCTTGGCTGGCTTACATTAATAAGTGCTCGAAAGAACTTGGTCGTCCGGAGATTTTCTCCTCCCCGCTTGGTTTAAAAAAAGCTGACCTAGCTTGGGTCAAAGAGAATTTTTGCAGACTCAAGTCTTTGGAGAGAGAACAACTCCAGTTATTAAAACCTACGGTCAGAGCACATTATATGACTCTTACATGTATTGCCATCCAACCGTACCTTACTTTAGTTAATATCCCATTTCATAGATGGCTCCTGGTTAAGTTTAGGTTCAACCAGATATACTTGGTACTCAGTGATAGACATAGTTGGTGCAAACTTGAGGATGCACCAGTATGTGAATGTGATAATTTTTCCATACAAGACAACATACATCTTGTGTTGTTTTGCCCATTTTATCAAGTTCCAAGGAGAAAGTATTTGTTACCTTTACTAAAAGAGAAAGCGTTCATGCAAGCAAAACCCGCTTTTTTGTTCTTACAAATGCTTGACTCTCCCTTAGTAATGTTTAGTGTGGCAAATTATCTTGTGGCTGCAGTTCGAATTAGGAGGAGGAAAGCCCTAGCCCAATAACGGGGACTGGGATGATTTAAAATATATCTGGCTCTTTTGCACATAAGTTTTTATGACATTTTTAAAATCGAATTGTACAATTTGGAATTTTTATAAAATGTGTTTTTAACTACATTGTGTTATATGAAATTGCGAAATGTGTCATTGGAATGATTCTATATTGGAATGATTTTATATTGTTGTAGTATGCTTTTATGATTTTTAACAAAATCGAATAAAGTGGTTTTTGACTTGACTTGACTTGACTTATATGGTGAGCAAAAATACTAATATTGACCCTACTCAGACTGTGACTACTGACACTGAAGAACTGACAACACGAAGTGTAGAAAGACGTGAAAAGGCACTCAGACAAACAAAACGAGACTTAGAAGCATCAGATGAGGAAGGACTACATTATCATGGAGTTAAAAACCAGACATAGTTAAATGTTTTCGCAAACCTTTTAGTGCACTATGTAGAAACTATGGAAATAGAAGACTGCTATGTCTGCATGAAGCTACCTACTTCTGTAGCTGAAGGCGTGACTTACCATCACCTACCTTTGACCTATGGAATTTCCTGTAGCATTTTAGCTAGTTAATTTTACAAAAGAGGACCATTACAGTACTATTACTCTAACTCTGACGTAATATTTTCTGAACTTCCCATACGTGGAAATTTGAATCCTGTACATACTAAAAGTGATGTTACACGTTATTTGGGAGAGTACTTCCTGACTATAGGTACCATAGACTTGAATGAAGCACACAGAGATAACTTGACCTGTTCATTACATGAACAAGAAAAAATATTTCTAAACATGCCAGAGAAAAGAAGGGAGAGTTTCCAAAGAAAGGCTAATGAAAAAAGACAGAAAACTCCTAAATGGGCTGAAAACATGGAAAGCACCTCAAATGGTGGGAGTGGTCTTGCTTTGTTGCTGGATTTCGAAAGGAAAGGGAAACTCTGTCTTCATCGCGAGAAGACTAGTTATTATAATAACATTTTAATTGGTTCCAGTCAATGTGAACACAATTACAAGGTAATTGAAGGTTGGGGTTTCAAAAATGGGTCAGAACCTGTGTTTCCCGGAATCTATTATATATGTGGAAACAAGGCTTATTTCAAATTGCCGGATCACTGGTATGGAAGCTGCTACTTTGGCATTGTTTTCCCGAAAATATACCATGTGAAGGAAATTACTGGAAGCAATGAAAACACTAATGGCTTAATGCGTAGTAAAAGAGAAAGCGTAGGTGAAATAATGGGTAGTATTTTTAGTGCACTGATACCTGGAGTGGGAGTGGTTCTGAACACACACAGAATTTGCAAATTATCCACAATAGTGGATGTGTTGTCTACTGACACAGCTCATGGATTCCTGCTGGTCAATACCGAAATGGTTGCGATCAGATCAATGGTTTTGCAGAACAGACTTGCGCTGGACACCTTATTAGCAAAAGAGGGCGGAGTCTGCCGGATGCTGAAGGCGCAACATTGTTGCACCTACATACCGGACAAAAGTGTACAGATCAAAAGATATGTGAAAAACATTACTAATTTGGAAAAGGAACTCAAACCACTGGAGGTTGACAGTGCCTGGAAGAGACTTGTCGATGGTCTCTCCAACGTAGGTCATTGGTTTGCTAATTTAGGTAGAAGTTTATTGTTCAAGGTACTGATGCCAATTGGAGTGATAGGTTTCATAATCTTTCTCATATTTGTCTGTTGCAAATGTCGCAAACACACAAAGAAATACACTGTGAATAGAAGAGGTGTGAAACGGAGTGTGGATGAGCTCGAATTGGAAGAAATGAATAATCAGATTTACAAAAAGGTGAAAAATTCTCACCCTAGCAAAGATGTGAAAGAGAAATTGAATCGCTTGTTGGAAGAGATTGAGATGCATAAGGTGTGAGAAAAGTTGGCATCTGGTTCCATTTTTGTTTGTGATGATAGTAAATATCATCAAAGAGGGGATTGATAGAGCAAGAATTTGCATATTACGCAACTTACTCGAGTCATGAACCTCGAATCTGTCATAACCCGGTAACAAAATTTGTATGTTGTGCTAATTTCCCTTTATTTTTGAATGTGCGTGTATCTTAGTGATGCTTGCCTATGTGTCTTACTAAAATTAATAACTCTTGTTTCTAAAAATGGCCGCTGCATTGGAATTTTGCTTCTGCGCATGCGTTAGTCACACTCACATGACGTGACGTAGTTGTAATTCTGGAGGGAAAGGGTGCGCATGCGTAATAGCCACAAGATGGCTGCTTATGTATTAACGTGGTGAAGCTCGTGCAGATGCTCTCGTGTTATTGTGTATTGCACTAATATAAAACCGCATAGTATATTTTTATAGTGATAAACCAAAAGTACACAATTATGATATGTAGTATATTCATTTATTTCTATGTTTTAATTTGTTTTCGCTTACTTTTCATGTACCACGATAACTGGGGGGTCTGACTGTGACGAGAACCATTTTGACGGTCCCTTCTGCGCATGACACGCAGCCAGGGAGAAATGTCCTTGAGCAGTGGAACTCAGCCAGCTGGCAGCCACAGTCAAGATGCTCCTGCGAAAGCCACCTCTGACCTAGGAGGATGGAGCAGAATTTGTTCTTCATTTGTAACAATTGTATTTCTCTATTGTATTCTGTGAAACTTTTCGTGGGAACGCCAATCTTGCTAGGCGGATCCCTAGAATGTATATTTAGGCTTACAGAAGTCTGTTCTGATTGGTGTGTTAGCCTATCCTACCTTGGGACCAATCGAAATTGGGGATTCTGACACTTTGCAACATTTGAGGGTGGTACACTGACCCGAAAACAGTATATCTAGCCTAGGTTCAGCTAGAGAAATTGTCCGACTTGTCTGAATAGCTGACCTGTCACTGACCCAACGCACTCAATAGGTGACTGAATTTACAGAGCGCTGCGGAGCACTCTGTCCGAATTTGACCTTACACTTTAAAGGTTTTACTAAACCTTAAGTGCTGGCGGAGCACTTTGCTGGGAGTTCGCTAACCCAATCGGGGTTCTGACTGATAGTTGCAGAGAGGGTGGAGCGCAGGCGTTGCTTCCAAACTGCGGGTGCTGGTCGTGTCCTGGTGGTCCTGTCCTGATCCTAATCTGGTTTCCCTGTCCTGTCCTGGAGTGTCCAATCTGCATCTGCTGTCCCATAGATGACTGTCCTTCCTTGGGGTATTTCCTGTCCTTGACTGATCCGTGGCCAGGGTTGGTCTGCACACCTTTCTAGGTAAATATAGTGCGAAAACTCTTCACTGCATCTTCTATTTTTCTGTCTTTGCTTAAATAAAGACATTCCTTTGCATATGTTAATTTCCATGCTTTCCGCAACCTATTATGAAAGTCATTAAGTATATATTTTCTTAGCATGTTCCTATGTTTCCCTACCTTTTAGAGAACATTTTTCCTCCATATTGTTTATGAAACATAACTGTGGTATATAAATTTCTCCTGAATCTAATTTTGCGTTAAGATACTAGAACTATAGCGTGTTCCACTTTTTCCCCCTCCTATACATGTATAGGATTTCCAATCCTTACCTTACAGTATTTTTCCCAACCTGTAGAGACTAGTTCGTGATTCAAGTTCTAAAATCTATTTAGTAGACTGCATTGTTATAACCTTTTTATAGACTTATAAATGGTTGCCCTGACACTGTTCCTCTATGGTTATGTTCTTTTCGTTATCTTGATTATTGATTGCCTTCTAACTGTAAACATGCTGATTTCCGAACCTGATTTCTAGATAAAACCTTTGAAACTTCTCAGTTGACCGTGGTCATCTTATGAATATCAAAGATATTTAAAGTTGGGGTTTGTATTTTGTCTACCTTTCTTCACAGCTAGCTCCCTGATCTATCGTGGTTATAGGTACCCATAACGGTGGATGGTAAGTCGGGTACATTAGAATACAATAGGAAGGAATCAGGGTTGCTGATGGTAGGGTTGTGAGGTCACCTGATTAATATATATGGTGATTTGAAATCTATGGGCCCAAAACCTATATGGTGAAATTGTTGGTCGGGTGACCCACGATCTCTATCAGTGGTACTGCGGTGGCATGGCTGGAGGGGTCGTCTCGAAGGGGAGGGAGTAGCCCCTTCGGACGATTTGCAGCACCCACCTGTCCGAAGTGACAGTGTGCCAGTGGAGGAGGTGATGGCGAACCCGCCCCCCACTGGCGACACATGGGACTGAAAGCACGGACTAGGAGGGCTTTGAGGCGGATGCCGCGGGGGAAGGTGTGGACTGACCTCGCCGTTGTCCCCGATCGCCACCACGGCGGTTTCCACGGCTGCCACCGCGTTGGGTATTACCCTGCGGCGTGTGGCTGGCAGCACGTGTGAGTACACCCCTTCCGTGGCCACGAAAGGAGTGAAAGGCAGCCGATTGCTGGCGCGGGGCCGAGAGGCCCAAGGACTTGGCCACAGCCCTGGAGTCCTTAAAGCGCTCAAGCACATGGTCTGCCTTGTCGCCAAAAAGGAGACGGCCATCAAACGGCATGTCCATGAGTGTATTCTGGACATCAGCCGAGAAGTTGGCGGATCTCAACCAGGCGTGGTGATGAATCGCCACCGTCGTTCAAGGCCCTAGGCCTTGGCGGCCCACGTCAGCACCACACTATAGGTAGCCCCCTTCTCCGTAGCCACGGTAGGGGGGGAGACAACGCCAGTGTCTGGTGATGTGTCCAGACCACTGGCATCCCCAAGTCCACCTGTACAGTCCTCCTGGGACTGACACTCTCGTGTCAGAGGGTCCTCAGACCCCTCCCAATCCTCCTCATCACCCATCTCCTGGTACCCAGGGGTGTCAAATGACGGGGCCGGCTCATGAAAGGAGAATTCTCTGAACGGCGTCTGAAGCGGCGCCCAGCGGCGCCGCTCCGGCGCCGGAGCCGGGTCGAGGGAGGCCTCGGGGATGGCGCCGCCCGAAGACGGCACCGGGGTGACACCTGAGGGTCCGGCGCCGGGGAGGTCGTTAGGTCCACCGGCGACGACCCGGATCCGGAACCGGATCCAGTGGGGCCCTGCGGCGCCGGGCCCGAAGGCACAGGTGGTGCCGGGTCCGAAGGCGCCGGCGGCGCCGAGGCCAAAGCACTCGACAATGTCGGGGCCGGAGCGCCCGACCCGCTAGGGCCCCCAGATGGGTCCGCTGGGCCAGAAGGTGCCGCGGAACCCACCGGGGGAGTGAGGGTCCTCATGGCAATGAGGAACTGCTCGATCTCCTCCGGCGTCGCGCGCGGCCCAGGGACCAGAGGGTATGGGGCAAGACGCAACGCCTGCAACTCTGACGGAGCCGCGTGGGCGGTGTCACCTGAACCCCCGGCCGCTTCGAGCGAGCGACGGAGGGGTCGGAAGAGCGATGACGTCTCTTCGACTTCTTGTGCTTACCTGACGACTTCGACCCAGAGGAGTGATGTCGACTCCCGGAGCTATGGTGGCTCCGCTCCCGCCACCGGTCCCTCAACCTCCATCCGGACCGGGACCTCTTTTGGCACGGGGCCGACTGCCGGAGTTCGAGTCGCTTGCGGGACCTCTCCCGCCTAGCTTTCGAAGTCAGGGCCCGGCAGTCGGAACAGGTCTTGTCGCCAAGACAGTGGAGACACCGACGGTGAGGGTCGGTGACCGACATCAGTCGGTCGCAATCCACACAGGGCTTAAAACCTGGCATCCCTACCGGCACCGTTCGGAGTCGAAGACTCGAAAAAGAATGATCAAAAGAGATCAAAAAGTTTAGTCAAAAAAGACTAAGGTACCACTTTTTCCGGATCTGCGCTGCTGGCGCAGAAAAAAGAAGAACTGACGTCAGCACGCGGAGGCGGCGTCTAAGTACTCCGACAACATCATCACGGCACCCACGATGCCGACGACAGACGCGGAGTCACAGACGACACCTACCGACGCGCAAGGGTACTGCTACGCAAAAATTTCCGGATCCAGTCTGACGCCTGGGGATATTCTAAGGTAAGGAATCTATCACTAACATGTCTCTTTCAGATCCTTCCCTTAACTTCATATTAGTCACCCCTATGGTAGGTCCAAGGGCAGGGTGCATTGTAAGTATAAGGTAGGACAAGCTCTGATGTGTGTGGCATGCCCTAATAGTGAATTACAGCCATTTTTAGTTTTTCACTATTGTAAGGCTACCTGTTCTCATAGGCCAGAGGAGTGGGCTGTTGGAATTGTTACACTCTATGATCCCAACAGACTCAGGGAACACAGTAGAAATTCAAGTTTAGTATGCCTGAACTCAGAATAATAAAATACATATTTTAGCAAAGTTTATTTTAATATCCTGTGTTTGCGAATACCACTTTTAGAAAGTTGGTATTTGCTTGCCTAACCATTTCAGCCCGCCTCTGCTCTGATGTGTATCTGCTGTCTGGTTTCTGTGAGTGACAGGGCTGGGGAATTCCAGGAGACAGGCTGGGGCAGTCAGGTGGTTAATAGGAAGATTACAGCCAGATGGGTGGGAGGGGTACACCCAGGTTCTGAATAGGGCTGTGCACTGCCACCACAATGCTGGCTCCACCTCCTGTGGAGCGTCTGAGGTCTCTGCCCGACCTTTGTAAAGAGAGAGGGAAGACTGTCAACAGAGTACTCCTGGACTGCACTGGTCACCACAATGCTGGCTCCACCTCCTGGGGAGTGTCTGATGTCTCTGCCCTGCACCCTGAAAGAAGAAGGCAGCCTCATGTCAACAAAGTGCTCACAAACTGGACTGAACTAGGCAAAGGCCCCCCGGACTGAAAGAACAAAAGAAATGTGGTATAAATATAGGAGCTCTGCTCCTAAGAAATCAGATCCTGCTGAAACAAGAAGAACCTCTGCCCGACGAACAAGTTACTTACCTTCGGTAACACTTTTTCTGGTGGATACAGTATCTGCCTGTGGATTCCTCACCTTGTGAATATTCCCCTGCATCAGCAACGTTCGGAAAATTCTTTCGTAGCTCGCCGGCGTGGACGACGTTATAGGAGCAACGCATCGCGCGCGACTCCGACTGACGTCACTGATTTCTTATTAGGCCTACATCGCCGTGATGACATCAGTTCCGCTCTTTTTTCCGTGCCTTCGAGGCACCCGGATGGACCAATGACAGTAGATATATACATATACAATGAACACAGTACATAATACAAAAAAATTACACACATAGTATGTAGACAATGTATGAAAAACAAAATATATACATATAAATACATTTAAAAATTGTTATAAACTCAGGTATAGAAGAGGGGACAACGGGGAGGCGGGTGGGCATGTGAGGAATCCACAGGCAGATACTGTATCCACCAGAAAAAGCATTACCGAAGGTAAGTAACTTGTTCTTCTGATGGATACATCTGCCAGTGAATTCCTCACCTTGTGAATAGAGTCCCACAGCAGTCCCCACTCCTGGAGGAGGGTGTCCACTCCTCTATACCAGAAAATCTTGAAGGACAGAGTGCGCAAAGTGACCGTCCCTCCTCACTTTGGTATCCAAGCAGTAATGCTTCGCGAAAGTGTGGAGGGAAGCCCAATTCACTAGTCTACAAATGTCCTCTACAGGTACACCCCTAGACAAAGCAGATGTAGAAGATTTTGCTCTAGTGAATGAGCTCTTATACCCACTGGAGGGTCCTTACCCACCAGGGAGTAGCAGATCTTGATGCATAGTATAATCCATCTTGAAAGTGTGGGCTTGTGCACAGCTCTTCCTTTTCTGCAGCCAGCAAACCCAACAAAGAGCTGGTCATCCACTCGATAGTCTCCTGTCCTATCAAGATAAAAGCTCACCGCCCTCTTAGGGACCAGACGGTGAAGTCTCTCCTCCTCCTTGGAAGGGTGAGGGGGAGGATAGAAGGTGGGTAGGGTAATGGACTGTCCTAGATGGAAGGGAGTTACCACCTTAGGCAGAAAAGCAGCCCTGGTCCTAAGAACCATTCGTTCAGTATGAATGGTCAAGAACGGGGGATTTGAACTAAGAGCTTAAAGCTCACTTACCCTCCTTGCCGAGGCAATTGCAACCAGGAAGACCGTCTTAAAAGATAAAAGTCTCATGGGACACTTGTGCAAAGGTTCGAAAGGAGAACCCATCAGAAAAGTTAGCACAAGATTCAAGTCCCATTGAGGCACAATAAAGGGAGTAGGAGGAAATTTATTTGTAAGACCCTTCAGAAACCTTAGAACCACAGGTGATTTAAATGAGGACGGCTGATCTGGCAGGCAGAGAAAAGCCGACAAGGCTGAAAGATAACCTTTGACCGTAGCCACAGCAAACCCTTGCTGAGCCAAAGTAAGTGCAAACTGAAGAATATCAGACAACCGAGCCTCTAAGGATCAATGGACTTCTCCCCACACCAAGTAGAAAATTTAGACCATCTATAAGAATAAATAGATTTGGTGGAATCACGCCTGGCCGATAGGATGACATCCACCACGTCATGTGGGAGAGAAAAAGAATTCGGGTTGCCCCGTTCAATCTCCAAGCATGAAGGTGTAAGGTCTGGAGGTGGGGGTGTAGAACCTGCCCCTCCATCTGAGAGAGGAGGTCTGACCTGAGAGGGAGACGGAGCAGCGGGCACGAGGAGAGGTGGAGAAGATCCGAGTACCACACCTTTCTTGGCCAATCCGGGGCGATCAAATAACTTGGGCCCGGTCTTGGCGAATCTTCCTCAGAACCAGAGGAATCAAGGGTTTGGGAGGAAACGCGTAAAGGAGTTGTGAGTCCCAACTCAACTGAAACGCATCCCCCAAGGCTCCCTGCATCGGAAACTGGAGACTGCAGAATGACGGGCAGTGAGCATTCTCGTGAGTGGCGAACAGGTCCACCCGAGGAGTTCCCCACGTCCAAAAGACGTGACGAACTACCTCTGGATGAAGCCTCCAGTCGTGGTCGGCTGAGAACTGCCAACAGAGACTGTCTGCACGCACGTTCAGAACTCCGGCCAGATGATTTGCCATCAGACAAATCTGATGATCCTGAACCAAGGACCAAAGACGCAGAGCCTCTCTGCAGAGACACTGCGACCCTACTCCTCCCTGCTTGTTAACATACAACATCGCGGTGGTGTAGTCCGTCAGGACCAGAACCGACCGACCGCGAAGGGAAGGGAGGAAGGCCTTGAGCACCAGATGTATCGCCCGCAACTCTAGACGGTTGATGTGAAGCAACCTTTCCTCTGGAGACCAACTGGTAATGCTGCGATCCCACCGTAAAATGGAGATACTTCCTGTGCGACTTCACGATTGGGATGTGAAAATATGCATCCTGCAAGTCAATCGACACCATCCAGTCTTCTTCCAGCAGCGCTTGAAGAACCTGCGCAAGGGTGAGCATCTTGAACTTCTCCTGCTTCAGGTAAAGATTCAAGATCCTGAGATCCAGGATTGGACGAAGTCTGCCATCCTTCTTGAGGATCAGGAAATACCAGGAGTAGCATCCCTGACCCCTTTTTTGTTCCGGAACCACTTCTACGCACCCTTTCTCAACAATGCCAGGACTTCCTCCTGCAGAAGTAGCAGTTGGTCCTCCGAGCAAAACCTTGGCAAGGAGGGAAATTCGGAGGGAATTCCCAAAAGGGAAGTGCATACCCATTCTCCACGAGATTGAGGACCCAAATGTCCGTTGTGACTGATTCCCAATCCCGTAGAAAATAGGTAAGCCAACCCCCTGCAGGACCCGCATGATCCGGAATGGCGGATCTAGGGATGCTTTGCTGTAGTAGGAGGGGGTGGGTAGAGGAAGAGGAGGAGGACACCTGACGTACTTGAGGACAACCCCTTTGTTGTCCCCTGTAAGATTTATACAACGGATTTTGTTGCTGCTGCTGCTGCTGTGACTGCTTTAGGGACGAAAATAAGATCTTCGAAAGCCCCTATATATTTTGCACACAGATCCTCTAGTTTGCAAACCTAAAGATCTGGCTGTAGCCCTGCTGTCCTTGAACCTCTCCAATGCAGCATCAGCTTTTTTACCGAAGAAGCCTGAGCCATCAAAGGGCAAATCCATCAAAGCAGCCTGAACATCCGCAGAAAACTTCAGAAGTCTTCAGCCAGGCAGCCCTTCTGGTGGCAATCGAAGACCCCATGACTCTAGCCACCGAATCCGCTGTGTCCATACCACTCTGTATGACCTGCCGAGCAGCAGCCTGCGTGTCAGAAACTACTTCATCAATATTCTTTCTGTCCTCCTCAGGAAGCTTAGGAGACAACTGTTAACAGTATCCATCAAAGCATGGATATAACGACCCAGCAAACAAGTGGCATTTGTAGATTTTAGGGCCATACTGCCTGACGAGAACACTTTCTTTGCATTTTGGTCCTGATTTTTGGAATCCTTATCACCAGGTACCTGGGGAAAAGCACCTGCAGATCTTTTAGAGCAGGCAGATTGTACTACCAAACTCTCCGGTAAGAGATGAGTAGACAAAAATTCAGGGTCGCCAGGAGCCACTCTATAACGCCTTGCAACGGCCTTAGAAACTGCAGGAGCCGTAAGTGGTCTATTCCTTACCTCCAAGATGGGATCCGTTAGAGCCTCAGTAAAAGGAAGTATAGGCTCAACTACAGATGACGGAGAATGGAGGACTTCACTCACAATGTTCGACTTATACTCAACAGATGGCAAAGTCAAATTCAATAAATCTGCAGCCTTTTTAATCACCACATGGTAGGGAGCCACATCTTTAGAAGGAGCATCAGACACTGTGGCCAACTCCCAATCAGGAGACAGTTCTAGACCACTTGCATCTCGAAGATCGTCAAAATAATCCTCCTGATCTTGAAGCTCACCTTCTTCAATTTCAGCTTCCCCATAACTCTTCTTCTCCAAAAGGCGATGTGCTTTACACCTCGACCACTCCATTCAAACTGACGTAGTCGGATCCGGTATCGACTCCGAAGGAGCCGGAGCCGGCGTCGAATGTGGATCTGGAGCCGGCGTCGAATGAACTGGAACCGGCGTCGAACTTCGAGCTGGAGCCGGCGTCGAACTTCGAGCTGGATCTCGAGGTCGTTCCGGAGCCGGTGAAGCCGTAAACGGCGTCGATGACTTTGGTGGCACCAAGAGATGCCAAAGCAGAGCCGGAGCTGGCATAAACGGCAAGAATGGCGCAGGAGCATAGGCTTGGGGAACCCCCAAATTGTATGCCAACGGGCCCATGGGACCAGCCGGTGCTCCGGAGGGGTACATGGCTCTCGCATAAACGCCATACATGGCGTTTAAAAAATGCAAAGGGTCCTGTCCTGGACCCAGAAAAGTAGGGTACGAACCCACCGGCTGTTCCTGAGGAGGCTGCACCGGAGTCAACTCCTCTTGCTCCTCTTGTTCCTCGGGTTGGTAAACCGAAGTCGTCGAACCCTTTGCAACAGGAACTTCTTCTTCCTCCTCATGTCCCGAAGACTGAGACGGATCCGGAGACGAATTCAACTCCGAAGCCGGTGAATGCTCCCATGACTTCAAAGGCGAGGCCCCACCTTCAGGATCCTGAACTGGAGAAGGAGATACCATATCCTTTCGATGCCTTCTAGAACACGACTTTGTCTTCGAGTCCGACTACTTACCGGAATGGTGTCTTGAACTATGCTTCCTTCACTTATGCTTCTTCTTAGATGACCTGGAAGCATGTCCCGAAGTCGACTTCGAAGCCGACCTCGACCGGGACCTCGACCTTGACTTTGAGTTCGGGCGTCTCGATCTGGACCTCGAACTCTTCCTGGCATCCTTACCCTTCAATTTGGCAACAAGAAGTTTTGCCTCACGTTCTCGAAGAGCCTTTGGGTTCATCTTCAAACAGGATTGACAACCCTGGACGTCGTGATCCGAACCCAGTCACCATAGACAGGCACCATGCGGATCCGTAAAGGACATCATCTTTCCACCTGAATCACACGGCTTAAACCCAGTCTTCTTCGACAACATCCCGACAGAAGACAGCAACACCGAAGAGATACAGAAAACTCACAATAGTAACAAAGTTACTATTAACTCAACAGAAGATCCATTGAAACCGTTAGTGTCGACGACGCGGAAAAAAGGGAACTGATGTCATCACGCCGACGTATGCCTAATAAGGAGTCAGTGACGTCAGTCGGAGTCGCACGCGATGCCGTGCTCCTATGACGTCGTCCAAGTCGGCGTGCTACGAAATAATTTTCCGAACGTTGTTGACGCAGGGGGATATTCACAAGGGCAGGAATCCAGTGGCAGATGTATCCATCAGAAAAGAAGGAACTGGGAAAGCTGCAAGGAGGAGTACTGTCCCTGACCTGGGGGATTGGCCTGCAGTGGTTGCCTTGCTGTGAAAGTAGAGGAAAAGACTGAAGAGACTTTATTCAACTTTTGCATTTTGAAAGATCTCCAAGGGCTTGTGTGTGAGCTTGCCCCCTGAACGGAGTCCCAGGACCAGTGGACTCCAACAACCTGGAGAAAAGCTGCTGAGAGCGCCGCCTACCCCACAACGCTGAAGGAGAGAGCTGTGTGCGCCGTGTGAAAGCTCACCGCGCAATCTGAGAACCCTGTGCCGCGCTGTCTGGCCCAAGCAACGTGACTTCTGCCCTCTTCGAGCCTTAGCTCGCAATGAACAGACATGCCTGGCTCGATCTACCCGACTTCTGCCCTCTTCGAGCCATAGCTCGCAACGAACTGACCTGCCTGGCCCAAGCAATGCTACTTCTTCCCTCTTCGAGCCGTAGCTTGCAACAAACGGACTTGCCTGGCCCGAGCAATGCAACTTCTGCCGTCTTCGAGCCGTAGCTTGAATGCAAGGAACTGACTCCGCTTTTGGGCTTCGCTTCTCCCCTTCACATCGTCCTGATCGACGTGCACCCTGGCGCTGGTGTCCACAGGCTGAGGCGCGTAGAGCGGCTGGGTACGTCTCGTACCTCTGAAGCGTACTGCCGCCTCGCACCGCGCTCAGGCGCCCCCTCTCCAGGTACGGCACGGACGCCGCAATGAAGTGCCCCCGGATCGACACAGCATCTTCCCCTTTAGTAACGCGACCTTGAGCCCTACGAGCTGTGGTTTGCAACACAAGAGGAGGACATCGCCGCGTGAGACGCTTGGCTCTTCACCGAATCGTCCATGACGCATCCCCCCATTCACGGTACTGTGGACGATTCGCACCTTGTGTGCAGCGCATCGGACAGAAGCGTCCGCTGCGCGCGTGAGACTCTGTAGGGGATTTCCTCACCGTACGAGTCGAACTGAGGAAATACGACTCATACAGCCTGTTTAAGATATGCATTTTAAAGAACTACTTTTTGCCATAGTATTGTGGATAATTTGAACGTTATTTGGATTTTGTGCTAAGCCTTTTTATATAAAGAGTACTTATTTTTTATACAAACCCTGGTGTGGTGTCCGTGTGTGGTGTTGTCACTGAGTTACTGTGTGTATTTACAAATGCTTAACCCATAACGCTCTGAGATTAGCCTTGTCTGCTTGCGCCACGCAACCTAGAGGGTGAGCAGGGGTTATTTTAAAGAGTAAGTCCCTTGCCCTGACTAGAGGAGAGGGTCCCTGCTTGTCACAAGTCCTTACCTGTGCCAACCAGAGACCCCCAATTCTAACAGGACCTTTTTGGATCCCTTTTCTCCTTCCTTGCTCTTGCCATAAAGAGCTTGGCCTGACGCTCTTTCAAGGCCTTCGGGTTCATCTTACGACAGCATGAACAGCTCTCCACGTCGTGGTCCAATAACAAACACCATAAACAATTCTCATGGGGGTTCAGTGAAGGACATATGACCCCCACACTCTCTACAGGGCTTGAATCCTGACTTTCTTGAAGTCGCCATAGTGCAGCTGCAGTTATAATTCGGCAAAAATAAAAAGTAAATCGAAAACGGTATGGAGAGTCCAAGAAAACCATTACGCGTCGACGGCGCGGAAAAAAGAGGACTGACGTAATCACGATGACGAGGCTTTCTTATGGCTGCGGTGACGTCTTGTGGAGGCGCGAGCAGGGCCATGGCATTGTGACAACCTCGTCGGTGTGGAGAGCTAGGAAAAAAAGGTTCCGCAGAATGCTGGTGCTGGAGATATTCAAAAGGTGAAGAATCCACAGGCAGATGTATCCATCAGACTAGCAACCACAACTTACTTCTGGGACAGGAACTCGTTTGATGGCCCCCTTGGCCAAGAGTGCCGAAACTTCCTGTTGGAGAAGGGCCAGAAGATCCTCTGACATGCGATGGAACTGAGGTGGCATGTCTGGAGGGGTAGTTTTGAAGGGGAGGGAATAGCCCCTTCGCACTATTTGCAAAACCCACCTGTCCGACTTGATGGTGCTCCAGTGGGGGAGGTGATGGTGAAACCTGCCACCCACTGGCGATTGGTGGCCCTGAAAGGTCAGACTTGTAGAGTTTGGAGGCTGCTGCAGAGGGGGCTGTGGTGGACTGGCCCACCTGCTGGCCCCCAGAACCAAGGCAGTGGTTCCCACGTCCCTGGCCGTGCAGTGACTCAAAAGTTAGTGCAAGCCTGTGGCTGTGGGCGGGACTTGGCAGGGCATCCCTTCTGTAGCCACAAAAGGGTCAAAAAGCAGACTGCACAGGGCCGGTGGTGGAGAGGCCCAAGGACCTGGACATAGCCTGAGAGTTCTTAAAGCGTTCTAGCGCGTTCGACATCCCCTGAAAAACCAATCGACCTCAACCAGGCGTAGTGTCGAACGACTACCGACGTGGAAATCGTCCTGCCTAGTGAGTCGGAGGTATCCAGCCCACAGCGGATGGTAAACTTTGCTATGCCTTTCCCTTTGACAACTGCCCGAGAGAGTACAGCACAGGCCTCCTCCAGGCACTGAGACAGCACTTGCGCAACCATGTACCATACAGAGTGGGTGTAATGGCCCAACAGACATGCAGTGTTTACTGACCGCAGTTCCAAGCTGGAGGAAGAAAACATCTTCTTTCCAAGATGGTCCAGCTTTTTGGATTCGAAATGCAGCCTTGGAGGTGGGGGCTTGGACAAACAAGCTCTATGGGGTGGGGTGTTGGGAGAGGAACTTGGGGTCGCCCATGGCTGGGCGGTGGTGTTGGGCAATCATCCTGTCCACAGGTGCCCCTGTGTTGGGCCTGGACCAGGTGCCCAAAAGGATGTCTGTTAGGGCCTCATTGAACTGCAGCAGAGGCTCCGTAGAGCTCCCTAAAGGTTGAATTCCCATGGTCAGGAGATTAGTCCTGACTCCCACCGTAAGTAGCTTGAGGCTGAAAGCCTTGGCCGCCCTACGCAACACCACTACATTTGACGGTTTCTCCTCCAAAGCCATGGTAGGAGGAGACAATATGGCAAGGTCTGGTGAGGTATCCAGACCATTGGCTTCCCCAGTTCTTCTCTCCAGTCCGGTTCATAAACTAATTGGTCAGTTAAAGGGTATCCAGACCCCTCCCAGTCCTCCTCACCCTACTCTGGCTGCCAATCTGGTCTGAAAGAGCCAGGGTAGAACAGGGGCACAAAAGTACCCGTCAATGTCGGTCTGGCTCTGTGTCTACCTCAAGGTGGAGGCCGGGGTCGACATCGGCTGAGGACACAGCCGACACCGGTTGCAGATGGTGCCCGTGGAATCAGCGCCGGGGGAGGTGTAACAAGGTCGACCAGTGCTCATCCAGATCCAGGCCTGGATCCAAGGCGACCCTACGGTGCAGATGGCGTCAAAGGCCCAGGGCCCTAAGCCGAGTCCGCAGGGACTGAAGGCACGCTGGCTGAGTCGGGCTGCCCTAATTTGGCGTGCATCATTTCGTAAAATTGACGAAGCTGGGCAGGGTTCACTCCAGGTCCCAGATAGGGGAGGAAACCCAGAGTCCGCCCCTCGGGCCCCGCACGCGTAGCCGCTGGAGAGGCACTACCCGCATCCCTGTTGCGTCAGCCGGGGAGAAGTCGAAGAGCAATGATGCTTCTTCGACTTCTTGTGCTTCGACTTACCTAACCCTGAGTGCGAAGACTTGGAAGATGATTGATGGTGGCTCCATGAGCGGTCCCTCGCCCTCCTACGTGACCGGGTCCTCGAGCGGCACAGAGCCGACTGCCAGGCCTCGAGAAGCTTTCGGGACCGCTCCCGCAAAGACTTTGTGTTCATGGTTCAGCAGTCGGAGCACGACTGTAGGAGAGTAGGGTCTGCTTTCCTATGGTCACCCCATTTTATTTGCTTTTTGCTTCACTGGTTTTCAACTTAATGTGGCTGTGGGCATGCTAATCAGACCCACAACCCTGCTGGTCTCTCTCTAAATTCAACACCATGTACTTTAGGTACATCATCAATTGGGATTTGGGTCACTCTTATGAGTCCCTGTACAGTGTACCATAGGTACCCAGGGCATAGGTGCACCCAAGGCCTACCAGGGACTGCAGCATGTATTATGCCACCCCTGGCTGGCCATCCAAACTGACACAACTGGCTGATCACTCAGCTATGGCAAGGTGGTGTAATCACCCCTTGCTTAGGTGTAGTATTCCTATACCTACCCTTATATATAGACGCATATGCACCTATAAGTCACTCCTATGGCAGGCCTTAACAATCCTGAAGGCAGAGTGCTTGGTTTTATGTGAGATGAGGCTCTAGCATGAGCTGAGCCTGTCTGCAGCTTTCGGAACCATGTCCTTATAGCTGTTCTATGATATAGCATACCATATACTCTTAAGTGCATTATAATCCTCGCGGATATTGCTAACTTTGGTTTGGCTTTATCAAAACATGTTGTGTAAGGTGTCATACGCTTTGGAATACTACCCCCTCGCCAGTTCTGGTGACGGGGGTAGCATTCCACCCTTCTAGAGGGAGAAGACATGTTGTTCCTACTAATCCCGGTTAAAGTTAACCAGAGCCTCAGCATCACAAAATGGATGCTGCTGCCACAGACACAATTCTGACCTCCTGCTACTGGGAGCCCTTCCAGCGAAGGAGGCTTGGACAATAGGTTTCCTGTCACAGGGAGGTGCTAACACCACCCCAGACAGGCCATAGTGTATTGGGGCAGAGGGCTGAATGAAATGCGACACTGCCTGGGGCAGACAAGGTGTCCCATGCATAGTCCAGTTCAAACCGGTGCTGGGGCACTCCAGCTCCAGCTCTGGTGCGATACTGGACAAAGGGAAAGGGGTGTAACCACCCCCTTCCTGGGTCCCACCTATAGGAGGGACCTAGCAGGTAATCCAGCCCCTAAATTTGATATATAGGTAGGAGCTGAGTCCCAAGACTTTAGATTTATCCTGACTGAAACTCTGATATGAAACTCTGGACCTTCCACAACCTACTCGACGTAGAAAACTGAAGAATCTCCCTTGTGGTCAAGGAGTGACCACCCTGTGCAAACAGGCACCATCAAGCGCTCAATGGTTTGCTTTATCGTTGCTCCCGTCGGAGCCCGAACACAGAGCCTGACTTCCAGACTTCCTTCAGCCCGTTCCACAGCCACAGCAAAGCTGAGACCCGTGGAGGTGACGCAAGATGTGGGACCAGTCATCTTGGAAAGCCAGCGAATTGCTTTCCGTGCAACTTCTGAGGCACCCTCGAACTTGTCCATTGGGGATTGAGAAGCCCCAGCCCCGAGCACCAACTGCAACGAAGATCAGCCTTCCACACTCCACAAGTTCTGCGTGGGGCCCATCTGCATTTTTCTGCTTGACGCGTCTGTCCGGTCACTTGCCCGTTGGCTAGTGGCCTCTGTGATGAAAAAACCTTCGATTTACAATGCTGGTCTGGTTGCTCCAGAATGGCCCTCGCTCCCTTGAAAAGTAGCAGCCCATCAGACCTTGCTGGTCTGATTAAGAAGCCATCTTCAATTTCTGCGTGGGTTGCATTTGCCAAGGCCTGTTGACTCCGAATCGAGAACCGCCGCTGCCGACAGCGAGAGCCTTCGTGGGACAGTCCACAGCCAGCTCCTGGTCATCATCGATGCCCCCTGGTCCACGTGGCAGCGGAGACAAGCTTCACAACATCGCCTGATTGCTTCCCGACATCGCCTGGTTCCTTCCTGGCTAGTGACCCAGACTCTGTCCCCTCTGCTTTCAGGTACTCTTCATCCTCGATCCGCACTTGGATCCACCTGGACTCTTCTCTCCTGGTCGCCTGCAGCATCTTTCTCCAAGGCTTCATAGGAATCGACGACGATACCCGACACACTTTGGGGCCTATGCACCCGCTTCCTGTGGGTGAAGAAACGTGGGTACTCCTGTGAAGATTGACTATCCTAGTGTCCTAGTTTCATGTAGTTAATTCCTAGTCCAGTCGGAAGTGCCCTAAATCTTTGACTTTCCAACTTTACGCACCCATTGATTTTCTATGTGTGCACGCATGTGTGTTTAGACACTGCAAACGCATCCCGTGGGCCTCCTGCTTCCTAACAATTGTTAGTTCAGTGTAGCCCCAGCGACTCTCAAGGCCCTAGGCCTTCTAACTGTTCGTGACGTGGTTCTTATACCACTATTTTAGTATATGGGTTAGCGGGCCACCAGGGCCTATCCATAATTGTGCAACTTATTGTATGCGATATTGAGTAAATTGTTATGTGCTTGTGCCTTTGACCTCATAGAGAGTTCAGAGGATTGTGTGTAGTAATAAATACATATATTTTTACATATAACCTGTGTGGTGTCCTTTCACTTCGTATTAAAGGGGTTACATATGGTAAAACAGCTGGCTTCACATGCCCTCTTAAGTTTAGCCTAAGACTGCTTTGTCCATGCTACCACTAGGATAGCTGTTCTATAAGGTTGACTTTACAAACATCACCATAAGGGTTGTTTGGACTGGTGCAAGGTGCTCACTAGAATAGTGAAAATCATATACCAAGCCAACTTCTCACACTGGTGTGCAGCGGTTGCGATTTGAGCTTGCTGTTGTTTTGCCAATTGTAATCTATGCAATATCATTTGAAAGATCACATCAGGTACCATAGGTACATATAACAAGACTTAGAATACATAAGTTCTACTGAACTTAGTTGTTGTAGACCAAAGGGCCTAGCACACCCTGACTACAACTCCTAGAGAGGTTTAGTAGGAAACACTCAGTGTAGGTAGGTGCACACACCACACCTCACTAGACATGTCTGGCACAGGTGAACCATCTAGTTCTCTACCTGTGGTGAGTGACCCTCCCAGGGCACCCTCCAGTTATGACATGCTCAACTTCCAAGAGATGAGACACTTGTGTACCTCAAGGAAATTGGAACAGGGTTCCAACCCTACCATCCCACACCAGATAGAACTCCTAGAGAGAGCTGATCTTGAGAAGGCCTCTAAATCAGGCCCCTCAGATAGGACAGGTGAGGGTGTACCCTCAACAGAAGATGACTCCCCAGTCCCAGAAGAGGAAGATGAGGAGGTTGAAGAAGATTCTGGGGAAGAGGTAGACAGCCACACTATAGTCAGGAGACTTAGCCAGGCTAACTTAAGCCAACTTGGGGCTGAGGATGGTACAGCCCCATTCAGGCCTCCAAGTGGGTTTAATCAGAGGTATAGGAGGGATAGGTCTCACTCAGGTGAATCTAATCACTCCCATGCTTCAAGGGGTCCTAGAAGGGGAATAACTTCTCCCCTGAGACAGGAACACCAGGCTAGGATCAGAATAGAGAAGGAAGAACTTGCCCTAGCCCAAGCAAAACTTGCTTTAGCAAGAGAGCAAACATTAAGTGGATTAGATTCCACTGTTGGCAGCAATATCCCTAAGGATAGTGACAGGTCCTGTAATGCAAATAGACACCTGAGTAAGATAGTGCCCCCTACAAAGTTGGGGATGACATCCACAAATGGATTACTGCTTTGGAGAGGGCCTGCAAAGTACAGCAGGTACCCCAAAGTCAGTGGGCAGCTATCTTGTGGCTCTCATTTGAAGAAAAAGGTAGAGACAAGCTCCTCACAGTTAGTGATGAAGATGCTAACAATTACACTGTCCTGAAGAGTGCTCTGATTGATGGGTATGGCTTAACCACTGAACAGTACAGGTTGATGTTCAGAGATACCAGGAAGACACAGACTCAGGACTGGACTGATTTTGTTGATTGTGCCACTAAGGATCTGGAAGGTTGGTTACTGGGAAGTAAAGTTAAGGACTATACAGGATTGTATAATTTAATCATGAGAGAGCAAATCCTTAATAATTGTCAGAACCAGTTGTTGCACCAACACCTGATTGACTCAGATCTGACCTCTTCCAAAGAATTGGGAAAGAGGACAGATAGATGGGTCGGAACCAGGGTTAAGCAGAGACCCCAGAACCAAGTTGGTGATCAGAAGTAGGCAGACCAAAAAGGTGGGGAACAGAAACAAAAAGACCAGAAGTCTTCTTCAGGTCCCCAAAATACTTCTAATGAGGGGGGTCCCAAAATTCCAAGAAAAAGAAGAAAGAAGGACCAAAGAAACCTTGGTGTAATTATTGTAAAACTGCCTCTCACTGGTTTAGTGAGTGCACCAAGAGAGGTACAGCCTAATCCTGGGCGTAGTGTGCGGAGTGGGGCTCCGCGGAGCTACGCGAAGTGGGCGCAAAACTACGCCCACCCGCGCACTCCGCGTAGCCCCACTACGCACCGCCCGCCTCCCTCCCGCCCTCCCTAAATATGTAAATAAAAGGATAGAAAGGTTTTAAAGACACTTACTTTGTCCGCCGCGTCCCGGGGGCTCCCTCTCGCCGTCCCTGGATTCGCGCCGCCGCCATTTCGGATACAAATGCGCATGCGCGGGTGCCCGCGCATGCGCATTTCTCATTAGAAATGCGCATGCGCGGCCGCCCGCGCATGCGCATTAGTATCCGAAATGGCGGCGCGAATCCAGGGACGGCGAGAGGGAGCACCGGGGACGTGGCGGACAAGGTAAGTGTCTTTAAAACCTTTCTATCCTTTTATTTACATATTTAGGGAGGGCGGGAGGGAGGCGGGTGGCGGCCGGCTACGCACCGTCTGCGGAGCGCGCGTAGTGCCGCCTGGCTACGCCCGCTACGCAAAATGCGTAGGAGACGGCACTACGCGCACTCCGTGCACGGAGCGTAGCTGGCCGCCCACGGTTAGTACAGCCCCTACCACTGTAGCCCCGAAGGCAACTGTCCCCCCTAGTACAGTCAGCAGTGGTAGTTCCCAACCCAAGGCTATACTGGGGTTAACCATGGATACTGAGATAGATTCTGGCCTGTTCAGGATTCCTACTCATGCTGTCTTGATCTGTGATGTGGACATGGCGATGTCCACTGCTGTGAATCCCAATACTTTGGGCACGTACAGGCAGACACCTTTGATTAATGATAAAGTGTCTCAAGCCTACAGGGGCACATGTGCCAGTGTCACTATGGTGACACCTAACTTTGTGGACCCTGGACAGATTGTACTGGGTGATAATTACCTGGTTACCAATGCTAGCAATGTCACTACTACACATAGTGTGGCAATTGTTAACTTCTCCTGGGGAGGGGTAACTGGACTCAAAAGAGTTGTGGTACGTGCAGACCTCCCAGTTGAATGTATTTTGGGCAATGATCTTGAAAACTCAGTATGGTCAGAAGTGGAGTATAGGACTCATGCAGAGATGTTAGGCATATCAGCTCATGTCCTTGCTGTGACCAGGTCACAGGCCAAAAAGTGCCACACCGAACAGGCCTTGGATCCTGAAACTATGGACTGAGTGCCATCCAAGAGAAAGAGCATCCAAGTGAGGGTCAGCCTTCTCAGGAAGCTGATTCTGAGACTCCTGAAGGAACTATCCTACAAGAGCTTGAACCTGACCAGGTTGAGTTTCTTGGGACAGGGGGACCTTCAAGGGCAGGCTTGAGGCAGGCTCAGTTAGACTGCCCCTCTCTTGAACCCCTCAGACAGCAACCTGCTTCTGAGGCTGCTGGGAATGCTACAGGTCCCCACAAAGTTTACTGGGATGAAGGACTCCTTTATTCTAAGGGTAGAGACCCCAGGCCTGGTGCTTCCAGGAGGTTGGTCATACCTCAGGCCTTTAGGGGTTTCCTTTTAACCTTAGCCCATGATATTCCCTTAGCAGGACATCTAGGCCAGAACAAGACTTGGGACAGGCTTGTCTCTCACTTTCACTGGCCCCCACATGTCAGAAGATCAAGGGAGCTTTGTCGTTCCTGTGTAACCTGCCAAGTCTGTGGCAAGTCAGGTGAAACAACAAAGGCCCCCCTCATACCACTACATGTGGTGGGGGTTCCCTTTGAAAGAGTAGGGATTGACATTGTTGGACCAATGGATCCCCAAACAGCATCTGGGCACAGATTTATACTGGTGGTAGTGGATCATGAAACCAGGTATCCAGAAGCTATTCCCCTAAGGACCACACCAGCACCTGTTGTAGCAAGAGCCCTCCTGGGAGTTTTCTCAAGAGTGGGCTTTCCAAAGGAGGTTCTCTCAGAAAGAGGTGCAAACTTCATGTCTGGGTATCTAACTGCAATGTGGAAGGAGTGTGGTGTTAATTATAAATTCACTACACCCTCCCATCCACAGTGCAATGGGCTTGTTGAAAGATTTAACAAGACTCTAAAGGATATCATCAAGGGTTTTCCTGAAAAGCTTAGGCGAAGATGGGACATCCTTCTACCCTGCCTTCTGTTTGCTTACGGAGAGGTCCGTTTTGAGCTCTTGTTTGGGCATCCTGTAAGAGGACCCCTATGTCTGGTAAAGGAAGGATGGGAGTTACCTCTCAAAAAGCCTAAGCTAGACATTGTGGACTATGTACTTGGTCTCCATTCCCGGATGGCTGAGTACATGAAGAAGGTGTCCAAAAACCTTGAGGCTAGCCAAGAACTTCAAAAAGCTTGGCATGACCAAAAGGCTGTGCTGACTGAGTACCAACCAGGACAGAAGGTGTGGGTTTTGGAGCCAGTGGCCCCAGCAGCACTCCAAGACAAATGGTCTGGACCCCACCCAATTGTTGAGAAAAAAGGAGAGGTCACCTACTTGGTGGACCTTGGAACCCCTAGGAGCCCCCACAGGGTACTCCATGTCAACAAACTCAAAGCATATGTTGACAGGGCTGACATGGGCTTGTTAATGGCTACAGATGAGGGACAGGAGGAAGAGAGTGACCCTCTCCCAGACCTGTTGACTCAGAACTCTGATGATGGTTCAGTTGATGGTTTGACCTTAGCTGGCAGCCTCACTGACCATCGGCAGCAGGACTGTAGACAAGTTCTTCAGTACTTCAGACATATGTTTCCACCTGAAGAAGGTTTTGGAGGCCCTGCAAAAGGCGGCCTAACTATCAAGGCCCCTAAGTGCCAGATAGGGCAGAGTAAGGTTGTGTACATGGGCCAACTTGTAGGTGGGGGTCAGGTTCAACCACTGGAGAGTAAGATCCAGACCATAAAGGACTGGTCTCCTCCAACCACCCAGACACAGGTCAGAGCGTTCTTGGGCCTGTCTGGGTACTACAGAAAATGTGTCAAGAATTATGGGTCCATTGTGACACCACTTAATGACTTGACTTCAAAGAAGATGCCAAAAAAGGTTCAGTGGACAGTAAGTAAGTAAGTACATTTTTATTATGCTTGATTAATTAAAACCTTGCATAAGCACATGAACAATAAAATCACGGTTACAATAAATGAAGAATTTACAAGACTAAAATAGCTGTCAAAAGGCATTTGATGACCTGAAGAAGGCCATGTGCTCTGCACCTATTTTAAAGAGTCCTGACTACTCCAAAGAGTTTATTGTCCAAACAGATGCTTCCGAGTTGGGGGTGGAAGCTGTGCTTTCACAACTTAATGTAGATGGTCAAGACCAGCCCATTGCTTTTATTAGCAGAAGGCTGACCCCTAGAGAGAAAAGTTGGTCAGCTATTGAGAGGGAGGCCTTTACTGTGGTTTGGGCTCTGAAGAAGCTGAGGCCATACTTGTTTGGCACTCACTTCAAAATTCAGACAAACCATAAGCCCCTATTGTGGCTAAATCAGATGAAAGGTGAAAATCCCAAACTATCCAGGTGGTCCATTTCCCTACAGGGGATGGACTTTACAGTGGAGCACAGACCAGGGACTGACCATGGTAATGCAGATAATCTCTACAGGTACTTCCACTTAGAACATGAAGACACAACCGTTCAAGGTTAGTCTAAGGGGGGGTTTTCGACCTAATGTGGCTGTGGGCCTGCTAATCAGACCCACAGCCCTTCTGTTCTCTCTCTAAATTCAACACCATGTACTTTAGGTACATCACCAATTGGGATTTGTGTCACTCGTTGTGAGAAGTTGGCCTGATATATGATGTTCACTAGTTCTAGTGACCACCTTGTATCAGTCCAAACAACCCTTATGGTGATTGGTTGTAAGTCAACCTTATAGACCAGCTATCCTAATGGTAGCATGGACAAAGCAGTCTTAGGCTAAACTCTTTTGGCATGTGAAGCCAGCTGTTTTACCACATATAACCCCTTGAATACCAGATGAAAGGACACCACACAGGTTGTTATGAAAATAAACAATATATTTATTAATAACAAACACCTCTGAACTCTTTATGATATCAGAGGGCTAAGCACATGACAATCTCTTAGGGAGAATACGATAAGTTGCACAAAATTACAATGGTGCCCTAGGGGCACGGCAAACCATATACTAAGTAAATGGTATAAGGAAATCGATAGAAGGAATGGAGCTGTCCAGAGGCTGTAGGTTCGCTGGGACTACACTATCCTAACCTCAGGTGAGCAATAGGAGGCCCGCGGGACGCGGGTGCAGAGTGTGAACTCACACGCGAGATGCGTAACAACGTCTATGGACAGTACAGTTCAAGAAAAAGGTGAGTATGGACAATCCTGACTGGTTAGGACTAAAACGACTGTGAATCTGGACACTGGGAGAGTCAAGCTACTCTTGAGCACCGAAATGCTCTTGTTACCTCACCCACGGGCTGCGGGTGCATAGGTGCGAAGTCGTGTTGGGTTTCTGCGTTGAAGTCTATGGAGCCTGGAAGAAAAGATGCTGCAGGCGACCAGGAGGAAGATGTCTGGGGTGATAAACGGGTGGATCGAGGAAGAAGAGTACCTGAAAGCAGAGGGGACAGTGTTCAAAGTCACTAGCCAGTGACCGGTGTGGAACCAGGAAGGAACCAGATGCTGTTGTCGCGATCAGGTGAAGAGTGGACGCTTGTCTCTGCAGCCACGTGGACCAGGAGGTGTTTTCGATGACCAGGATGGAGGCACGAGCTGTCCCACACAGGCTCTCGCTGTCGGCGGTGTTTGATCCGGATTTGGAGTCAACAGGCCTTGGCAAAGGCCACCCATGCGGTGAGTGGAAACGGCGTCTGGAGTGGACCAGGAGGATCCGGGGTGCTCCTCTTTTGGAAGGGAGCAAGGGCCAGTCTGGAGCAACCAGGCTAGCAGTGAAGATTTCAAGGTTTGTCGTCCAGGAGGTCACTAGCCTGCCAGCAAACGACAAGCCAACGCGTCGAGCAGCAAACAGGCAGAAGGGCCCCACGCAGATCTCGTGGATGCTGGAGGGCTGATCTTCGGTGCAGTAGCTGCTCGGGACTGGGGCTTCTCAATCCCCAAAGCACTTTGTCGAGGTTACCTCAGAAGTCGTGCTGGAAGCGAAGTGCAGTTTCTCCAAGATGGCCGGTCCCACGTGTCTCGTCGCACCCACGGATCTCAGCTGTGCTGCAGATGTGAGTTGAGGTCGGAGAGGTCTGGGAATCCGGGTCTAGTCGGGCTCTGAAGTCTGGATCCTCGAGGGAAGACGACAAAGTGAAGCCGCTGGACGCTTGATGGTGCCTGCAGTTGCAGGGTGGACACTCCTTGCCCACAAGGGAGATTTCTTCAGTCTTTTGTGGAGCAGAACGTTGAAGTCCAGAGTTTCTTCTTGTAAAGTTGTTCAGGATGATCTAATTTGGAATGGGACCAGCTCCTACCTTTATTCTCCTAAAGGGGGCTGTACTGATGACTAGATCCCTCCCCTGGGTGGGACCAGGAAGGGGGGTGGTTACACACCCTATCCTTTGTCCGGTTTCGCGCCAAAACTGGGGTTGGAGTGCCCCAGCAACTGGTTTGAACCGGTGTATGCACAGGGCACCTTGTGTGCCCCAGGCATGTCTCATTCCTTTCAGGCCTCCCTACCTCAATATACAAAATCCTGTCTGGGGTGGTGCTAGCACCTCCCAAGGCAGGAGAACCCTTTGTCCAGGCCTCCCTCACTTAGAGGACTCCCAGCAGCAGGAGGTCAGACTTGTGTCTGTGGTGGCAGCATCCATTTTGTGATGCTTAGTCTTCGTTTAACTTTAACCGGGGTTCACAGTCACATACATGTCGTGTCCCTCTAGAAGGGTGGAATGCTACACCCGTCGCCAGAATTGGCAAGGGGGTAGTGTTCCAATTCGTATGACACCTTACTCAACATGTTTTGATAATGCTATACCAAAGTTAGCATTCAACCGCGAGGATTATAATGCACTTAAGAGTATATGGTATAGCGTTATCATGGAAAAGATATTAGGACTTGTTTGAGCAAGCTGCAGACGGGCTCAGCTCATGCCAGAGCACCATCTCACATAATTCCAAGCACTCTGCCTTCAGGATTGATAAGGCCTGCCATAGGAGTGACTGATAGGAATATATGTGTCCATTTTAGGGTTAGATATAGGTAGACTATATCTATAGCAAAGGGTGATTACACCACCTTGCCTCAGCTGTCTTACCAGCCAGTTGTGTCTGTTTAGATGGCCAGCCAGGGGTGGCATCATACATGCTTCAGCCCCTGGTAGGCCTTGGGTACACCTATGCCCTGGGTACCTAAGGTACACTGTACAGGGACTGATAAGGTGGCCCAGTACCAATTGGTAAATGCACCTAAAGTACATGGATGTCAATTTAGAGAGAGAACAACTAGGCTGTGGGTCTGATGAGCAGGCCCACAGCCAGGGAAAGTCATAAATCAGTGAAGCAAAAAGCAGAAATCTGGGGTGACCATAGGATTGTAGACCCCACTCTCCTACATAACCCCCCCCCCAAACTTAGGGACATTAAACTAACCTTGACCAGGTGAGTCTTCCTGTTCTAAGTGGAAATACCTGGAGAGACCATCTGCATTGCCATGGTCAGCCCCTGGTCTGTGCTCCATTGTAAAGTCCATCCCCAGTAGGGAAATGGACCACCTAAGAAGTTTGGGGTTTTCACCCTTCATTTGATTTAGCCATAAGAGGGGCTTATGGTCGGTCTGAATCTTGAAGTGAGTTCCAAACAAGTATGGCCTCAACTTCTTCAGGGCCAAAACCACAGCAAAGGCCTTCCTCTCAATAGCTGACCAACGTTTCTCTCTAGGGGTCAGCCTTCTACTTATAAAAGCAATGGGCTGGTCATGACCATCAATATTCAATAGAGATAGAACAGCTCCCACACCCAACTCAGATGCATCTGTTTGGACAATGAAGGTTTTGGAGTAGTCAGGACTCTTGAGAATAGGTGCAGTACACATGGCCTGCTTCAGGTCATCGAATGCCTTCTGACAGCTAACTTTCCACTGAACTTTCTTTGGCATTTTCTTGCTTGTCAAGTCATTAAGTGGTGTCACAATGGACCCATAATTTTTGACAAACTTCCTATAGTAACCAGACAGGCCCAAGAAAGCGCTGACCTGTGTCTGGGTGGTTGGAGGAGCCCAGTCCTTTATGGCCTGTATCTTACTCTGCAAGGGTTGAACCTGGCCTCCAGCTACAAGGTGGCCCAGGTACACAACCTGACTCTGCCCTATCTGGCACTTGGTGGCCTTGATAGTGAGGCCTGCCTTTTGCAGGGCCTCCAAAACTTTCCTCAGGTGGATCAGGTGATCCTCCCAGGTGGAGCTGAAGACAGCAATATCATCTAGATATGCTGCAAAAAAGTAATCCAACCCAGTGAGAACTTGGTTCACCAACCTTTGAAAAGTGGCAGGTGCATTTTTCAAACCAAAGGGCTTCACCACAAATTGGTAATGACCTCCTGGGGAAGAAAATGCTGTTTTGGCCTTGTCATCCTCAGCTAACCTGATCTGCCAATAACCAGCTGTTAGGTCAAATGTACTCAAGAAGGTTGCAGAAGCCAACTTGTCTATGAGTTCATCTGCCCTAGGTATTGGATGGGCATTTGTCTTAGTGACAGCATTGAGACCCCTGTAGTCTACACAAAACCTCATCTCTCTCTTACCATCCTGGGTGTGAGGTTTTGGCACTAGAACTACAGGACTAGCCCAAGGGCTCTCTGAGGGTTCAATGACTCCCAATTCCAACATCTTTTGTACTTCTTTCTTTATGCAGTCCCTGACGTGGTCAGGTTGCCAGTACATTTTACTCTTGACAGGCATACTGTCACCAGTGTCCACCTCATGGGTGAACCAGCTTGTCTGACTGGGGGTCAGTGAGAACATTTGTCTAAAGGATTGAAGAACTTGTTTGCAATCCTCTTGTTGATGCTCAGAGAGGCTGTCAGAAAAGACTACACCATCAACTGACCCATCATCAGGGTTCTGAGTGAGCAGGTCTGGGAGAGGGTCACTCTCTTCCTCCTGTCCCTCATCTGTTGCCATGAGCAAGCCCATGTTCTCCCTGTCGACAAATGCCTTGAGACTGTTTACATGAAGCACCCTGTGGTGGCTCCTGGGAGTTCCAAGGTCCACCAAGTAGGTGACCTCTCCCTTTTGCTCAATAATGGTATGGGGTCCAGACCATCTGTCTTGGAGAGCTGCCGGGGCCACTGGCTCCAACACCCACACCTTCTGTCCTGCATGATAAACAGTTAGGACAGCCTTTTGGTCATGCCAAGCTTTTTGAAGTTCTTGGCTGGCCTCAAGGTTTTTGGATGCCTTCTCCATGTACTCTGCCATCCTGGAGCGGAGACCAAGTACATAGTCCACTATGTCAAGTTTAGGCTTTTTGAGAGGTAACTCCCATCCTTCCTTTACAAGACATAGGGGTCCTCTTATAGGATGCCCAAACAGAAGTTCAAAAGGGCTGTAGCCAACCCCCTTCTCTGGGACCTCTCTGTAAGCAAACAGGAGGCAGGGTAAAAGGATGTCCCATCTTCGCCTAAGCTTTTCAGGTAACCCTTTTTTTTATCATCCCTTTTAGGGTCTTGTTGAATCTCTCCACAAGCCCATTGCACTGTGGGTGATAGGGTGTGGTAAATTTGTAATTCACACCACACTCCTTCCACATTGCAGTCTCGTCGCACCCACGGATCTCAGCTGTGCTGCAGATGTGAGTTGAGGTCGGAGAGGTCTGGGAATCCGGGTCTCGTCGGGCTCTGAAGTCTGGATCCTCGAGGGAAGACGACAAAGTGAAGCCGCTGGACGCTTGATAGTGCCTGCAGTTGCAGGGTGGACACTCCTTGCCCACAAGGGAGATTTCTTCAGTCTTCTGTGGAGAAGAATGTCGAAGTCCAGAGTTTCTTCTGGTAAAGTTGTTCAGGATAATCTAATTTGGAATGGGACCAGCTCCTACCTTTATTCTCCTAAAGGGGCTGTACTGGTGACTAGGTCCCTCCCCTGGGTGGGACCAGGAAGGGGGGTGGTTATACCCCCTATCCTTTGTCCGGTTTCGCGCCAGAACTGGGGTTGGAGTGCCCCAGCAACTGGTTTGAACCGGTGTATGCACAGGGCACCTTGTGTGACCCAGGCATGTCTCATTCTTTTCAGGCCTCACTACCTCAATACACAAAATCCTGTCTGGGGTGGTGCTAGCACCTCCCAAGGCAGGAAACCCTTTGTCCGGGCCTCCCTCGCTGGAAGGATTCCCAGCAGCAGGAGGTCAGACTTGTGTCTGTGGTGGCAGCAACCATTTTGTGATGTTTAGGCTTCGTTTAACTTTAACCGGGGTTCACACTCACATACATGTCGTGTCCCTCTAGAAGGGTGGAATGCTACCCCCGTTGCCAGAATTGGCAAGGGGGTAGTATTCCAATTCGTATGACACCTTACTCGACATGTTTTGATAATGCTATACCAAAGTTAGCATTCAACCTCGAGGATTATAATGCACTTAAGAGTATATGGTATAGCGTTATCATGGAACAGCTATTAGGACTTGTTTCCGCAAGCTGCAGACGGGCTCAACTCATGCCAGAGCACCATCTCACATAATTCCAAGCACTCTGCCTTCAGGATTGTTAAGGCCTGCCATAGGAGTGACTTATAGGTGAATTTGTGTCTATATATAATGGTCGGTATAGGAATACTATACCTAAGCAAGGGGTGATAACACCACCTTGCCTAGCTGATTGATCAGCCAGTTGTGTCAGTTTGGATGGCCAGCCAGGGGTGGCAAAAGATATGCTGCAGCCCCTGGTAGGCCTTGGATGCACCTATGCCCTGGGTACCTATGGTACACTATACAGGGGCTAATAAGGTGACCCAATATCCAATTGGAGATGTACCTAGAGTACATAGAGACCATTTTACAGTGAAAGCAGATAGGCTGGGGGCCTGATTAGCAGGATCCCAGGCCAACTAAGTCGAAAACCAGCTAAACACAAGGCAAAAAGTCTGGGGTAACCATAGTCAGATATCCATCCTCCTACATAACCCCCCCCCCAAAAAACGAAAGGAGATAAGGCTATCCTTGACCAGGTAAGCCTATATTACCTGAGTGGCCATATAAGGAAGAACCTGCACTGGCATGGTTATCCCCTGTTTCATGGTCCACTAAGCAATCCCTCACCCTAGGGGTATCAGAGGGTCTCCACCATAGGGAATTACTACCAGTGGTGTGTTTTGGCAAAGTAAAAGGCTGGTGTTGAGATGGAGTACTGAAGTGAGGCTCCACTAATGTAGGGCTCAGCTTCCTCCAATCACTATCCACTATGGGTGCCTGTCTTTCCATGACTGAGTTGCACTGTGCTCTCAGGATCAACCTCTGGCTGCCTACAGCTGGAGGCTGGGTCCCTTTTGTTGGCTTACTGGAGGGACAGGTCAGGTTTGGGGCCTTTGGGTCCCATGTTTGGCTTTTCCCAACAGTGTCCATCTGGGGAGATTCCTAACTAGTTGTAAGGGAGATCCCTCAGGAGTTTTTAAAATGTTCACCTTGCTAGGGCTGCTAGCTTTGGTGCCCCCATCTGCTGATGGGGGTGTTCTATTGGACAGGGGGCCATTTGGGGTCCACTGGCCTCATTGACCTCTGTAGCCCTGGGCTGACTGAGGCAGGGTAGAGAGGGGCAGGTGAACAAGTTACTTACCTTCGGTAACGCTTTTTCTGGTAGATACAATATCTGCCTGTGGATTTCTCACTTTGTGAATATCCCCTTGCGCCAGCAACATTCGGAAATTCTTTTCGTAGCTTCGCGCCGACGTGGACTTGGACATCATAGAGGCACGGCACCGCTCGCGACTCCGCTGACGTCACCGACGCCTATAATAGGCCCACGCTGGCGTGATGACATCAGTTCCGCCCTTTTTTCCGTGCCTTCGAGGCACACGGACGGACCAATGACAGTAGATATATACACAGTATACGCAATACAAATATCAAGGTAACACACACACAGTGTGAAGCAAATGCAACAAAACATTTGAAATAAACAAATACATAATAGAAACTCTGGCATAGAAGAGTGGACAACGGGGAGGCGGGTGGGTCAGTGAGGAATCCACAGGCAGATATTGTATCTACCAGAAAAAGCGTTACCGAAGGTAAGTAACTTGTTCTTCTGATAGATACATCTGCCGTGTGGATTCCTCACCTTGTGAATAGAGTCCCACAACAGTCCCCACTCCCGGAGGAGGGTGTCCACTCTTCTAGACCAGGAAATCCTGAAGGACAGAGCGTGCAAAGTGACCGTCCCTCCTCACTTCGGAATCCAAGCAGTAATGCTTTGCGAATGTGTGGAGGGAAGACCAAGTTGCCGCCCTACAAATATCCTCTACAGGCACACCTCTAGCCAATGCTGAGGTCGAAGACTTAGCTCTAGTAGAATGAGCCCTTATACCCTCTGGTGGTTCCTTACCAGCCAAAGAGTAGCAGATCTTAATACAGAGGACGATCCCTCTTGACAAAGTCCTCTTATGGACCACTCTTTCTCTCTTGCAGCCAGCAAAACCAATGAAGAGCTGGTCGTCCAATCGACAGTCTTTAGTTCTGTCCAGGTAAAAAGACACCGCCCTCTTGGGGTCCAGACGGTGTAATCTCTCCTCCTCCTTGGAAGGGTGTGGGGGAGGATAAAAGGTAGGAAGGGTAATGGATTGACGAAGGTGGAAAGGAGTCACCACCTCAGGCAGAAAAGCAGCCCTGGTCCTAAGAACCATTCGATCAGCATGAATGGTCAAGAAAGGGGGCTTGTGACTAAGAGCTTGAAGCTCACTTACCCTCCTTGCCGAGGTTATAGCAACGAGGAAGACTGTTTTGAGAGTCAGAAGCCTCATAAGACATTCGTGAGGAGGCTCAAAGGGAGCACCCATCAAAAAGGTCAATACAAGGTTTAAGTCCCACTGAGGCACAATAAAAGGAGTAGGAGGGAACTTATTTGTGAGGCCCTTCAAAAACCTTAAAACTACAGGAGATTTAAAAAGAGAGGGCTGGTCAGGCAAACAGATAAAAGCTGACAGCGCTGAAAGATAGCCCTTCACCATGGCAACAGCAAGCCCCTGCTGTGCCTGAGAAAGGGCAAACTGGAGAACATCAGATAAATGGGCCCTCAAAGGGTCTATAGACTTCTCCCTGCACCAAGTAACAAGTTTTGATCACCTATAAGAATAGATGGACTTAGTGGAGTCACGCCTGGCTGACAAAATGACATCCACTACATCAGGCCGGAGAGAAAAAGAACTCAGGTTGCCCCGTTCAATCTCCAGGCATGAAGGTATAAGGTCTGGAGGTAGGGGTGTAGAACCTGCCCCTCCATCTGGGAGAGGAGATCTGCCCTGTGAGGGAGACGGAGCGGAGGGTGAGAGGAGAGGTGGAGAAGGTCTGAGTACCACACCCTTCTTGGCCAATCCGGGGCGATCAATATAACTTGGGTCCGGTCTTGGCGAATCTTCCTCAGAACCCGAGGAATCAAAGGCATGGGAGGAAACGCGTAAAGGAGTTGCGAGTTCCAACTCAACTGAAACGCGTCCCCCAAGGCTCCTTGCATCGGATACTGGAGACTGCAAAATGACAGGCAGTGAGCATTCTCACGAGTGGTGAACAGGTCCACCCGAAAGATGTTGCGAACCACCTCCGGGTGAAGCCTCCACTCGTGATCGGCAGAGAACTGCCGACTGAGACTGTCTGCACGAACGTTCTGAACCCCGGCCAGATGATTTGCCATCAGACAAATCTGATGGTCCTGAACCCAGGACCAGAGGTGCAGAGCCTCTCTGCAGAGACACTGCGACCCCACTCCTCCCTGCTTGTTGATGTACCACATCGCGGTCGTGTTGTCCGTCAGGACCAGCACTGACACACCGCGAAAGGAAGGGAGGAAGGCCTTGAGTGCCAGACATATCGCCCGCAACTCTAGAAGGTTGATGTGAAGCAACCTTTCCTCTGGAGACCAAAGACCCTTGACCTCCAGGTCTCCCAGATGAGCACCCCACCCGAGAGTGGATGCATCCGTTATCACTGTGGCCACCGATGGAGGAAGTTGAAAAGGCTTTCCTTGTGACAGATTGCCTTCCACGCTCCACCAAGACAGATCCGCTGCAGCTCCTCTGTAGATCTTCACTGACTCCCTGAGATCTCCGTTGTGCTGATACCACTGCCTGCGGAGGCACCACTGGAGTGCCCTCATGTGCCAGTGTGCATGATTGACCAACAGGATGCAAGGAGCCGTCAGACCGAGCAGGCGAAGAACCTTCAGGACTGGAACGACCGCTCCATTGTAGAACAAAGGAATCATTTCCTGTTTGTCGCGAATCCTTTGAGGAGGAGGGAATGCACGACACACAGTAGTGTCCAGTACCGCACCTATGAACAGGTTGCGCTGTGAGGGCACCAGGTGAGACTTGGGTACATTTATCCAAAAACCCAACCTGTGCAACAACTGAGTTGTCTCTGCAGATGATGGAGCACCTTCTACGGCGACACCGCTTTGATCAGCCAGTCGTCCAGATACGGGAATACAGGTATCCCCGATCTCCTGAGATGAGCTGCCACCACTGCCATCACCTTGGTGAAGACTCGAGGCGCAGTAGTAAGGCCAAACGTAAGGACCGCAAACTGGTAGTGTTGCAACCCAACCGTAAAACGGAGATACTTTCTGTGCGACTTCAAGATGGGAATATGAAAATACGCATCCTGCAAGTCGATTGACACCATCCAGTCTTCTTCCAGCAGCGCTTGAAGAACCTGTGCAAGAGTGAGCATCTTGAACTTCTCCTGTTTCAGGTAAAGGTTCAAGATCCTGAGATCCAGAATTGGCTGAAGTCTGCCATCCTTTTTGGGGATCAGGAAATACCGGGAGTAGCAACCCTGACCCCTTTCCTGCTCTGGAACCACCTCTATCGCACCTTTTCGAAACAGTGCCAGGACTTCTTCCTGCAAGAGAAGCAGATGGTCCTCCGAACAATAACCCTGGCAAGGAGGGTAATTTGGTGGAAACTCCTGAAAAGGAAGAGCATACCCATTCTCCACAAGATTGAGAACCCAAAGATCCGATGTTATCAATTCCCAATCTTGTAGAAAATGGGTAAGCCGGCCCCCACTGGGACCATATGATCCGGAATGGCGGATCTAGGGCTGCTTTGCTGCGTTGGCACGGGGCTGGGAAGGGGAAGAAGAGGAGGAGGAGGAAGCTTGACGGCCTCTAGGACAGGCTCTTTGCCTGCCCTTGTACGATTTGTACAGCGTATTTTGCTGTTGCTGTGGCTGCTGCTGAGATGGTCTGTAGGAACGAAAGGAAGATCTGCCAAATCCTCTGAAGCGCCTTCCAGTAGTAGCCCTGGACTGAAGGCCCAAAGATTTCGCAGTAGCCCTACTGTCTTTAAAACATTCTAAGGCAGCATCAGCCTTCTTGCCAAACAATCCTGAACCATCAAAAGGCAAGTCCATCAAAACAGACTGAACATCTGTAGAGAACTCCGATGTTTTAAGCCATGCGGCCCTCCTAGTGGCCACGGAAGAGCCCATGACCCTCGCCACCAAATCAGCAGTGTCCAGTCCACTCTGAATCCCCTGTCTTGCAGCCCCCTGAGGGTCCGATATCACCTCTTGAAAATCCTTTCTATCCTCCTCAGGGATTTTCGGAACCAACTGTTTGACAGAATCCATCAAGGCATGGACATACCGTCCCATCAGACAAGTTGCGTTGGTTGACTTTAACGCCATACTGGCTGAGGAGAAGACCTTCTTGGCAGCTTGATCCTGCTTTCTGGACTCTTTATCCCCATGAACCTGTGGAAAAGCACCAGCAGACCTCTTCGAGCAGGCAGCCTGCACAACTAAACTCTCAGGCAGGGGGTGTGTTGACAAAAATTCAGGGTCACCAGGTGCAACCCTGTACCTACTCGCCACTGTCCTAGAAACTGCAGGAGCAGACAAAGGCTTTTTCCAAACCTCATAGATGGGTTCAGATAACGCATCATTAAAGGGCAACATTTGCTCAATAATAGAGGAGGGTGAATGAAGAACTTCAGTAAGAAGATTTGGCTTATAATCAGCAGTGGGCAGAGTAATGTTCAACAAATTTGCCGCTTTTTTGATAACAGTGTGATAAGGTACCACATCCTTTGAAGGCACATTCGACACTGAAGCCAAATCCCACTCAGGAGACAGTTCAAGCCCACTGGCCTCACTCAGGTCCTCAAAAGGATCTTTAGATTCCTGTAACTCTCCTTCCTCCATATCTGCATATCGATATTGTTCTTCCTCCAGAAGTCTCTGGGCTTCTCTCCGTGACCTTTCCTTCACGATAGAAGTCGAAGGATCCGGAATCGACTCCGACGGGGCCGGGGCCGGCGTCGAACCCGAAGTCGGATGAGGTCGTTTCACACGAGGTCGAACAGAATCCTGCTTCGGAGTCATAGGCATCGGCGTTGATGGAACCGGCGTCGACGGAGTCGGCATCGAACGCTTCGGCGTCGACGACACAGGCGGTGTCGGAAAATGCCAATGTGGTGGTAGAGCCGGCATAAAAGGCATGAATGGCGCAGGAGCATAAGCTTGGGGAACACCCAAGTTAAAAGACATAGGACCCGTGGGACCAACAGGTGCACCAGACGGGTACATCGCCCTGGAATAAACACCAAACATGGCGTTCAGGAAATGGGATGGATCCTGACCTGGAGCCGGAAAATCTGGATACGGTCCTCCGGGCCGTTCCCGAGGAGGCGGAGTCGACACGACGTCGACCTCTTCATCGAGTCCCGGAACCGGGGTCGACGAACCCGCAGGCACCGGAACCTCGGCCTCACCAGCCCCCTGCTCCTCACCTTCATCCTCCTGACCAGAAGGATTGGATGGATCTGGAGAAGGGACCTGCTTCGGTGACACGGGCGAATTCGGATGTGAAGCTTCACCAACAGAGTCCTTATCGTCCGACGCCGAAATCTCCACTTCCTTATTAAGAAGTTTGACCTGCGACTTCGGGCTCGAACCAGAGTCCTTCCCTGAGTGATGACGTGACTCATGGCGCCTCTTCTTATGTTTTTTCCTTGAGGATCTTGAAACATGAGCTGAAGACGACTCCGAGCGCGGCTTCGATTGAGACCTCAACCTCGAACGTCGAGATCGAGACTTTGAAGTCTTTTTAACTTTCTTACTCTTCAGCTTTGCCACGAGGAGTTTCGTCTCCCTTTCTCGTAGGGCCTTTGGGGTCATCTTCTAACAACAAGGGCAATCCTCGACGTCATGGTCGGAACTCAGGCACCAGACGCAGCATTCATGTGGGTCAGTAATAGACATTGTCTTGCCACATTCTCCGCAAGCCTTAAAGCCAATCTTCTTCGACGACATCTCGAAGAAAATAGAAACAGTAATAATAGAACAAGAGTAACTAAGTTACTAGAAAGCTACAGTACGATCCCAGAAAACCGTTAGCGTCGACGACGCGGAAAAAAGGGAACTGATGTCATCACGCCCGGCGTGGGCCTATTATAGGCGTCGGTGACGTCAGCGGAGTCGCGAGCGGTGCCGTGCCTCTATGACGTCCAAGTCCACGTCGGCGCGAAGCTACGAAAAGAATTTCCGAATGTTGCTGGCGCAAGGGGATATTCACAAGGTGAGGAATCCACACGGCAGATGTATCTATCAGAATACCTGCTCCAGACTGGGCCCCACCTTGGAAGGGTCTACTGACATCAGGGGCTCTGCCAGGCTAGGCCTGACTACCTCTGGGGCAGTTTCTTCACAAGGGGTATGATCAGTTCCCTGAGGAGGCTGATCCTTTCCCAAAGTCTGGTGGGAGGGAGACTTGTCTTCCTCCCCAATGCTCTCTGTTTGTGTGGAGTGATCCATAGTTTCAGGCTTCACAACACATGAATCTGTTTGAGTTTCGGCTGTGGCCATCACAGCCCACCAACCTTTTCAGGAAGGAACTAAGTTTGGGTTTGGGCTGTTACCATCACAGCCCTGCCAACCTGTTCAGGGAAGGAATCTGCTTGAGATTGGGCTGAGACTAGCATAGCCCTACCAACCTGTTCAGGGAAAACATCTTGAACTGGGGCTGCGGCCATCACAGCCCCACTAACCTTTCCATGGAGACCTACCATTTTGGAATGGGTTTCTTGTTCTACCTCAGCCCAGGCTGAGATCTCCAAATCGTTGCCCAGTAGACAATCTACAGGCAAGTTTGTAGACACTGCCACTCTATTTGGGCCAGTGACACCTCACCAGCTGAGACTTACTACTGCCATGGGATGATTTGTCTGCACTCCATCAATATTGGTCACCTGGTATGTGGCTCCAGGTAAAAGTTGCCTTGAGGGGACTAGACTCTCAGTCACCATAGTGACGCTAGCCCCTGTGTCTCTATAGGCCTCAACTTTCTGACCATTGATGAGGGGCTCCTGTCTGTACTTGCCCAAAGTGTTGGGAAAAGCAGTGAAGATAGCAAACCCCATGCCATTTTCACAGACAAGAGTAGCTATGTTAGGGGACCTGGTCCACATGGAGGCCAGAGTCCACATGAGTTCCCAAAATAAACCCAGCCAAACTCTTGGGGGCACTCCCACCACCTGGGGGATTACTACTAATAGTAAAAGGAGGTTTGGGAGTATTACTTGGGAGAATGTTTTCCTTATTGTTGGCCCTTGGGCAACTGCTATCAGTTTTCCAGTGGCCATGCTGTTTACAGACATGGCAATAAGATTTCTTAGGGTTAGAGGAAGTGTTTTTTTGGACCCACCCCCACCATTGGAGTTTTGGGGCCCTGTCTAGGACTTGTCTTTTGATTTATCCCCACCTTTCTCTTGAGGCTTGGTATTATCTTTCTTTTGGTCACCACCGGATTTTTAGGCCTAACCCTGGTTCTGACCCATTTGTCTGCCTTCTTACCCAATTCTTGGGGAGAGGTCAGATCAGAGTCCACCAGGTGTTGATGTAGAAGCTGGTTCTGACAATTATTAAGGATCTGCTCCCTCATAATCAAATTATACAATCCTTGATAGTCATGTACTTTGCTGCCCAATACCTAGCCCTCCAGAGTCTTAGTAGCACAATCTACAAAATCAGTCCAGTCCTGAGTCTGTGTCTTCTGGGTATCCCTGAACATCAACCTGTACTGTTCAGTGGTTAAGCCAAACCCATCAATCAGAGCACTCTTCAGGACTGTGTAGTTGTTAGCATCCTCTTCACTAACTGTGAGGAGCTTGTCTCTACCTTTTTCTTCAAAGGAGAGCCACAAGACAGCTGCCCACTGACTTTGGGGTACCTGCTGTACTTTGCAGGCCCTCTCCAAAGCAGTAATCCATTTGTGGATGTCATTCCCAACTTTGTAGGGGGCACTATCTTACTCAGGTGTCTATTTGCATTACAGGACCTGTCACTATCCTTAGGGATATTGCTGCCAACAGTGGAATCTAATCCACTTAATGTTTGCTCTCTTGCTAAAGCAAGTTTTGCTTGGGCTAGGGCAAGTTCTTCCTTCTCTATTCTGATCTGGACTTCCCTCATACTAGCCTGGTGTTCCTGTCTCAGGGGAGAAGTTATTCCCCTTCTAGGACCCCTTGAAGCATGGGAGTGATTAGATTCACCTGAGTGAGACCTATCCCTCCTATACCTCTGATTAAACCCACTTGGAGGCCTGAATGGGGCTGTCCCAATCTCAGCCCCAAGTTGGCTTAAGTTAGCCTGGCTAAGTCTTCTGACTATAGTTTGGCTGTCTACCTCTCACTCAAAATCTTCTTCAACCTCCTCTTCCTCCTCTTCTGAGACTGGGGGGTCATCTTCTGTGGAGGGTACTCCATCACCTGTACTATCTGAGGGGCCTGGTTTAGAGGCCTTCTCAGCATCAGCTCTCTCTAGGAGTTCTATCAGGTGTGGGATGGTAGGGTTGGGACCCTGTTTCAATCTCCTTGAGGTACACAAGTGTCTCATCTCTTGGAAGTTGAGTATTTCATATTTCGAGGGTGCCCTGGGAGGGTCGCTCGCCACAGGTAGAGATCCAGATGGGTCACCTGTTCCAGACATGATCTAGTGAGGTGTGGTGTGTGCACCTACCTACACTAAGTGTTTCCTACTAAACCTCTCTAGGAGTTGTAGTCAGGTTGTGCTAGGCCCTTTGGTCTACACCAACTAAGTTCAGCAGAACTTAGGTATTCTAAGTCTTGTTATATGTACCTATGGTACCTAATGTGATCTTTCAAATGATATCTCAAAGATTACAATTGGTAAAACAACAGCAAGCTCAAATCCCAACCGCTGCACACCAATGTGAGAAGTTGACCTGGTATATGATGTTCACTATTCTAGTGAGCACCTTGCACCAGTCCAAACAACCCTTATGGTGATGGTTGTAAAGTCAACCTTATAGACCAGCTATCCTAGTGGTAGCATGGACAAAGCAGTCTTAGGCTAAACTCAAGAGGGCATGTGAAGCCAGCTGTTTTACCATATGTAACCCCTTTAATACCAAGTGAAAGGACACCACACAGGTTATATATAAAAATGTATGTATTTATTACTAAACACAATCCTCTGAACTCTTTATGAGGTCAGAGGCACAAGCACATAACAAGTTACTCAATCAACATACAATAAGCTGGACAATATACAGTAATGCCCTAGGGGCACTTTGAACCATATACTAAAATAGTGGTATAAGAACCACGTCACGAACAAAGGATAGGCCTAGGGCCTAGGGAATCGCTGGGGCTACACAGTACTACCAAAGGATAGGAAGTAGGAGGCCTACGGGATGCATGTGCAGTGTCTTTACACACACGCGAGTTACCATAGAGTTAGAATGGGAACGAAAGAATTGGAAACTAGTTCTTTTAGGTCACTTCCGGATGGACAAGGAGAAAGCTACTTGAAAGTTAGACACTAGGATAGTAAATACCCACAGGAGCACCGAAGTACTCGCATTACCTCACCCACAGGAAGCGGGTGCATAGGTGTCAAAGTGTGTTGGGTTTCGTCGCTGAATCCTATGGAGCCTTGAACAAAGATGCTGCAGGCGACCAGGAGGGAAGTGTCCGGGTGGATCCAAGAGTGGATCGAAGATGAAGAGTACCTGAAAGCAGAGGGGAGAGAGTCTGAGTCACTAGCCAGAACCAGGAAGGAACCAGGCGATGTCGGGATGCCATCAGGTGATGTCATGAAGCTTGTCTCTGCAGCCACGTGGACCAGGAGGTGTCGACAATGACCAGGAGCTGGGCACGGACTGTCCCACGAAGGATTTCCCTGTCGGCGGTGTCTGCTTCCGGATTGGAGTCAACAAGCCTTGGCAAAGGCAACCTACGCAGGAATCAAAGAAGGCTTCTGGTTCAGACCAGCAAGGTCTGAGGGGCTTCTCCTTTTCAGGGAAGCAGGGGCCAGTCTGGAGCACCCAGACCAGTGTTGGAAATTCAAAGGTTCATCGTTACAGAGGCCACTAGCCAACGGGAAAGTGACCGGACTGACGCGTCGAGCAGGAAAATGCAGAACTAGTGGAGTGTGGAGGGTTGATCTTCGGTGCAGTCGGTGCTCGGGGCTGGGGCTTCTCAATCCCCATTGCACAACTTCGAGGGTGCCTCAGAAGTTGCACGGAAAGCAATTCGCTGGCTTTCCAAGATGGCCGGTCCCACGTCTCGTGTCGCCTCAACGGGTCTCAGCTTTGCTGTGGCTGTGGATCGGGCTGAAGGAAGTCTGGAAGTTCGGGTCTTGTCAGGCTCTGTGTTCGGGCTCCGGTGGGAGCAACGACAAAGCAAACCGTTGAGCGCTTGATGGTGCCTGCTTGCACAGGGTGGTCACTCCTTGACCACAAGGGAGATTCTTCAGTCGTCTTCTTACAAAGTAGATCGTCGAAGGTCCAGAGTTTCATTTCAGAGTTTCAGTCAGGATAAATCTAAAGTCTTGGGTCTCAGCTCCTACCTATATACTAAATTTAGGGGGTTGGATTACCTGCTAGGTCCCTCCTATGGGTGGGACCCAGGAAGGGGGTGGTTACACCCCTTTCCCTTTGCCCAGTTTCGCACCAGAGCTGGGGTTGGAGTGCCCCAGCACCGGTTTGAACTGGACTATGCATGGGACACCTTGTGTGTCCCAGGCAGTGTCTCCTTTCATTCAACCCTCCCTGCCCCAATACACTATGGCCTGTCTGTGGTGGTGCTAGCACCTCCCAAGACAGGAAAACTATTGTCCAAGCCTCCCTCGCTGGAAGGGCTCCCAGCAGCAGAAGGTAAGACTTGTGCCTGTGGCAGCAGCATCCATTTTGTGATGCTGAGGCTCTGTTTAACTTTAACCGGGTAAAGCAGTAACCAACATGTCTTCTCCCTCTAGAAGGGTGAAATGCTACCCCCACCGCCAGAATTGGAGGGGTGGGGGGTAGTATTCCAAAGTGTTTGACACTTTACACAACATGTTTTGATAAAGCCAAACCAAAGTTAGCATTAACCGCGAGGATTATAATGCACTTAAGAGTATATGGTATGGCTATATCATAGAACAGCTATAAGGACATGGTTCCGAAAGTTGCAGAAGGGGTCAGCTCATGCTAGGGCACCCTATCACATAAAACCAAGCACTCTGCCTCCAGGATTGTCGAGGCCTACCATAGGAGTGACTTATAGGTTACTATGTGTCTATATATAAGGTAGATATAGATATACTATATCTAAGTAAGGGATGATTAGACCACCTTACCCAAGCTGAGTGATCAGCCTCTGGTGTCAGTTTGGATGGCCAGCCAGGTGTGGCATAATACATGCTGCAGCCCCTGGTAGGCCTTGGATGCACCTATGCCCTGGGTACCTATGGTACACTATACAGGTGCTCACAGAAGTGACCCAATACCCAATCTGGTATGTACCTAAAGTACATGGCGTCCATTTTATAAAGAGAGTAGTTAGCCTGGGGCCCTGACTTGCAGGATCCCAGGCCAACTAAGTCAAAAACCAGCAAAACACAAGGCAAAAAGTTTGGGTAACCATATAGTCAGATATCCACCTTCGTACAGGCGACCTCTGTTTTTCCCTCTGTAAGATTTGTAAAGAGGATTTTGTTGCTGTTGTTGCTGAGGCTGTCGCAAACTACAAAAGAAAGACCTTCCAATTCCTCAATACTTTCTATAACCAAACCCTCTTGATTGAGTTTGCAAACATAAGGACTTTGCTGTGGCCTTGCTGTCCTTGAGTCTCTGAATCGCAGAATCAGCCTTCTCTCCGAACAGTTTTAATCCATCAAACGAAAGGTCAAGGAGGGTAGCCTGTACATCTGGAGAAAACCAAGAGGATCTGAGCCAAGCCTGTCTCCTATTAATAATGGAGGTGCTCATAACCCTGGCCACCGAATCAGCTGTGTCAACACCAGAATGTATAATCTGACGAGCTTCAGCCTGTGCATCCGTCAGAACCTCCATACAATTACTAAGTTCCTCTTCAGGCAGTTTGGGTGCTGTTTAGAAGAATCCATCAGGGTGTGTATGTATCTCCCCAGCAAACAGGTAGCATTGGTTGACTTTAACGCCATGCTAAAAGAAACAAAGACATTCTTGTCCAATTGCTCCAATTGTTTAGAGTCCCTGTCGGCAGGAGCTTGAGGGAAATGCACCTGTAGACTGTTTAGAACAGGATACTTGTACCACTAAGCTTTCAGGGGACAGATGAGATGAAAGGAAAGCAGCGCCAAGAAACCGTACGGTGCACGTTGCGCTTTATAAATGTTTTAAATTAGAATAAGAAATTAGAAATTAGAAATTAGGGTCTCCTGGAGCAGACCTGTATCTCCTTGCCACAGATTTCGAAACAGCAGGAGCAGATAGAGGTTTACACCGCACTTCAAGGATAGACTCAGTTAAAGCCTCCTTAAACTGCAACAGTGGCTCAATTATAGATGATGGAGAATGCAAAACAACTGTAAGCAAATTTGTTTTTTACTCTGCTGTAGGCAATTGCAAGTCCAAAAGTTCTGCAGCCTTTTTAATGACTGTATGATAGGGAGCCACCTCTTGAGATGGCGAGGCTCTAGAGGAAGAAAGCTCCAACTCTGGGGAAGTGTCAAGGCCACTAGCCTCCTAAAGACCCTCGAAATTGTTCACAGACACCTCTATTTCACCTTCTTCAACCTCCTCTCTGCAAAACTGTTCTTCCTCCAACAGTCTCTGTGGCTCTTTTCTCAAACGTAACTTCGGTTGCTGCATCCACGGCGCCACACGCGGCGCCGATAGCTCCTGAGCCGGTGTCGATGGAGGATCTGATGCAGGAATCGGCGCCGTACTAAGTGGAGAGGAAGGACCACCAGATGGCGCCAGGGTCTGAGTATACGGCGTCGAAAACGTTGGTGCCGGAAACTGCCAAGACGATGCCGTCGGCATAAAAGGCATGAAAGGTGCCTGGACATATTGTTGAGTCACGCCGAAATTGAAAGCAAGGGGACCCACGGGACCAGAAGGTGCTCCGGAGGGGAAGGCAGCCTTGGCAAACCTGCCATACATAGCATTTAAAAAATGTGTGGGATCTGACCCCGGTCCATGAAATGGAGGATACAGAGCCGAGTCAGGATCCACACAAGTCACATCCGGAGCCAGAACAGCCGGATCCACAGGAGGAGCCGCAGGCACAGACTCATGCACAGGAGGAGGTTCGTCCTGAGGTGGTAAGCCCTCCGAGGCCAGAGAGTCCCTCGGAGTCGGCGACCGCGCCGGGAACCTTTAGGTGAAGGAGAATTAACCGGAATCAGCTGAGGAGATGGCAAAGGTGATGGAGACCGAAAGTCCTTTTGTCGACCTTGAGGAGCCGGAGAAGGTGACCTCAAATCCTTTCCCTTTGAGGAACGACGCAGAGAGCCATGCTTCCTCTTCTTTTTGTGCTTCCTCAACTTCGAAGCATGTGAGGTCGAAGACTTCAACTTCGATTTGGACCTTTTTCAATCCCTCTTCTCCTTCCTTGCTCTTGCCATAAAGAGCTTGGCCTCACGCTCTTTCAAGGCCTTCGGGTTCATCTTACGACAGCATGAACAGCCCTCCACATCGTGGTCCGATAACAAATACCACAAACAATCCTCATGGGGGTTCAGTGATGGACATATGACCCCCACACTCTCTACAGGGCTTGAATCGCGACTTTCTTGAAGTCGACATCATGCAGCTACAGTTATAACTCGGAGAAAATAAAAAGTAACTCAAAAACAGAATGGAGAGTCCCAGAAAACCATTACGCGTCAACGGCGCAAAAAAAAGGGAACTGACGTCATCACGCCGACGAGGCTCTCTTATGGCTCCGGTGATGTAATGAGGAGTCGTGAGCAGAGCCGTGGCATTGTGACGGCCTCGTCGGCGTGGAGAGCTAGGAAAAAAGTTGACATGGAATGCTGGTGCAGGAGATTTTCAAAGGGTGAGGAATCCACAGGCAGCTGTATCCATCAGAATAGCAACCACAACTTACTTCTGGGACAGGAACTCGCTTGATGGCCCCCTTTGCCAAGAGTGCTGAAACTTCCTGTTGGGGAAGGGCCAGAAGATCCTCGGACATGCAATGGAACTGAGGTGGCTTGTCTGGAGGGGTAGTCTTGAAGGGGAGGGAGTAGCACCTTCGGACTATTTGCAAAACCCACCTGTCCGACATCATGGTGCGCCAGTGGGGAAGGTGATGGTAAAACCTGCGGCCCACTGGCGATTGGTGGCCCTGAAAGGTCGGACTAGTAGGGTTTGGAGGCTGTTGCAGAGGGGGCTGTGGTGGACTGGCCCGCCTGCTGGCCCCCAGAACCACGGCAGTGGTTCCCACGTCCCTGGCTGTGCAGTGGCTGAACCGCTAGTGTTGGCCTGTGGCTCTGGGCGGGAGCTGGCAGGGCACCCCTTCTGTAGCCACGACAGGGGCAAAAAGCAGACTGCACAGGGCGGGTGGTGGAGAGGCCCAAGGCCCTGGCCGTAGCCCGAGAGTCCTTAAAGCGTTCTAGCGCGTTGTCTGCTTTGTTACCAAATCGTCCTGCCTAGTGAGTCAGCAGTATCCAACCCACAACGGATGGTAAACTTCGCTACGCCTTGCCCTTTGACAACTGCCCGAGAGAGTACGGCCCAGGCCTCCTCTGTGCACTGAGACAGCACTTGCGCAACCGTGTCCCATATGGAGTGGGTGTAATGGCCCAACAGACATGCAGTGTTTACTGACCGTAGTCCCAACTAGAGGAAGAAAACATCTTCTTCCCAAGATGGTCCGCAGTCCCAAGCTGGAGGAAGAAAACATCTTCTTCCCAAGATGGTCCAGCTTTTTGGATTCGAAATGGAGCCTTGGAGGTGGAGGCTTGGACCACCAAGCTCTCAGGGGTGGGGTGTTGGGAGAGGAACGTGGGGTCACCTGGGGCTGGGCGGTGGGGTCGGGCAATCATCCTGTCCACAGGAGCCCCTGTGTTGGGCCTGGACCAAGTGCCTAATAGGATGTCTGTTAGGGCCTCATTAAGGGAAACATCCTTTACGACGCAACTTTTACCACACAGCGCCTTTACAACGCAGGTTTTTCAACGCAAGTCATTACAATGAATTGCGCTGGAGGGCGCTCTAGGATAGGTAATAGTTTAATTTACTATCCAACACCTTCCCTACTATCCACGGGGACTGGAGTTGGAATAGTAAATTAAACTATTCACTATCCAGCACCCCCCAACGCAAGTCGTTGTAACGACTTGCGTTGAAAAACCTGCGTTGTAAAAGCATGCGTGTTAAAGCATGCGTTGTAACAACATACATCTCCTCATTAAACGACAGCAGAGTCTCCGTAGAGCTGGCTACAGGTTGAAGCACCCCTGTCAGGAGGTTAGTCCTGACTCCCACCGTAGGTAGCTAGAAGGCTGAGAGTCTTGGGCGCCTTATGCAACACCACTACATACGACGGTTTCTCCTCCATAGCCACAGTTGAAGGAGACAACATGACAAGGTCTGGTGAGGTATCCAGACCACTGGCTTCCCCAGTTCCTCTCTCCAGTCCGATTCATAACCTAACTGGTCAGTTAAAGGGTCTCCAGACCACTCCCAGTACTTCTCACCCTCCTCTGGCTGCCAATCTGGTCTCAAAGAGCCAGGGTAGAACGGGGCACAAAAGTACCCGTCGACGTTGGTCCGGCTCTGTGTCTACCTCAAGGTGGAGGCTGGGCTCTACATCGGCTGGGGACACAGCCGACACAGGTTACAGACGCGGAGTGGTGCCGGTGAAATAGGCGCTGGGGGAGATGTAACAAGGTCGACCGGTGCTCATCCGGATCCAGGCCTGGATCCAAGGCGACCCTCCGGTGCGGACGGCGACAAAGGCCCAGGGCCCCCAGCCGAGTCTGCAGTCTCTGAAGGCGTGACTGCTGAGTTGGACTGCCCAAATTTGGTGTGCATCACTTTGACGAAGCTGGGCAGGGGTCACTCCAGATCCCGGAAAGTGGCAGAAACCCGGAGTCTGCCCCGCAGGCCCTGCACGCTTAGTCGCGAGAGGCGTACCACCCGCATTCCCCGTCGCGTTGGCCGGGGAGAAGTCGAAGAGCAATGATGCTTCTTCGAATTCTTGTGCTTCGAGTTACCTAACCCTGAGTCCGACGACTTAGAAGAAGAGTGCTGGTGGCTCCGTGAGCGGTCCCTCAACCTCCTACGTGACCAGGACCTCGAGCGGCACAGAGCCGACTGCCGGGCCTCAAGAAGCTTTCGGGACCGCTCCCGCAAAAACTTTGTGTTCATGGTTCAGCAGTCAGAGCACGACTTGGGGTCGTGGTCGCGCTTGAGGCAGACTAGGCACATGTGGTGCCAATCCGTCACCGATATCAGTCTCCAGGCATGAAGGTGTGAGGTCTGGAGGTGGGGGTGTAGAACCTGCTCCTGCGACTGCGAGAGGAGGTCTGCCCTGAGAGGGAGATGAAGTGGAGGGCACGAGGAGAGGTGGAGAAGATCTGTGTACCACACCCTTCTTGGCCAATCCGGGGTGATCAATATGACTTGGGCCCAGTCTTGGCGAATCTTCCTCAGAACCCGAGGAATCAAGGGTATGGGAGGAAACGCGTAAAGGAGTTGTTAGTCCCAACTCAACTGAAACGCGTCCCCCAAAGCTCCCTGCATCGGATACTGGAGACTGCAGAATGACGGGCAGTGAGAGTTCTCGTGAGTGGCAAACAGGTCTACCCGAGTAGTTCCCCACGTCCAAAATGTGAGAAGTTGGCCTGGTATATGATGTTCACTATTCTAGTGAGCACCTTGCACCAGTCCAAACAACCCTTATGGTGATGGTTGTAAAGTCAACCGTATAGACCAGGTATCCTAGTGGTAGCATGGACAAAGCAGTCTTAGGCTAAACTCAAGGGGGCATGTGAAGCCAGCTGTTTTACCATATGTAACCCCTTTACTACCAAGTGAAAGGACACCACACAGGTTATATATAAAAATATATGTATTTATTACTAAACACAATCCTCTGAACTCTTTATGAGGTCACAGGCACAAGCACATAACAAGATACTCAATTATCATACATTAAGTTGTACAAAATACAGTAGAGCCCTAGGGGCACGTAAAACCATATACTAAAATAGTGGTATAGGACCCACGTCACAAAAAAAGGATAGGCCTAGGGCCTAGGGATTCGCTGGGGCTACACTGTACTACCAAAGGATAGGAAGTAGGAGGCCCACGGGAGGCGTGTGCAGTGTCTAAACACACACGCGGGTTCTCATAGAGTTACAATGGAAACAAAAGAATTGGAAACTAGTTCTTTTAGGTCACTTCCGGATGGACAAGGAGTAAGCTACTTGAAAGTTAGACACTAGGATAGTAAATACCCACAGGAGCACCGAAGTACTTGTGTTACCTCACCCACAGGAAGCGGGTGCATAGGTGTTAAAGTGTGTCGGGTTTCGTCGCTGAATCCTATGGAGCCTTGGAGAAAGATGCTGCAGGCGACCACGAGAGAAGTGTCCGGTTGGATCCAAGGGCGGATTGAGGATGAAGAGTACCTGAAAGAAGAGGGGACAGAGTCTGGGTCACTAGCTAGTGACCAGGAAGGAATCAGGAAGGAACCAGGCGATGTCGGGATACAATCAGGTGATGTCATGAAGCTTGTCTCTGCAGCCACGTGGACCAGGAGGTGTTGATGACAACCAGGAGCTGGATACGGACTGTCCCACAAAGGATCACGCTGTCGGCGGTATCGGCTTCCGGAATGGAGTCAACAAGACTTGGCAAAGGCAACCCATGCAGGAATCGAAGATGGCTTCTGGATCTGACCAGCAAGGTCTGATGGGCTTCTCCTTTTCAGGGAAGCAGGGGCCAGTCTGGAGCAACCAGACCAGTGGTGTATATTCAAAGGTTCGTCGTCACAGAGGCCACTAGCCAACGGGCAAGTGACCAGACAGACGCATCAATCAGGAAAATGCAGAAGGGCCCCATGCAGAACTCGTGGAGTGTGGAGGACTGATCTTTGGTGGTTTGTGCTCGGGGCTGGGGCTTCTGAATCCCCAATGCACAACTTCGAGGGTGCCGCAGAAGTTGCACGGAAAGCAATTCGCTGGCTTTCCAAGATGGCCGGTCCCACGTCTCGCGTCGCCTCCACGGGTCTCAGCTTTGCTGTGGCTGTGGATCGGGCTGAAGGAAGTCTGGAAGTCTGGCTCTTGTCAGGCTCTGTGCTCGGGCTCGGGCAGGAGCGTCAACAAAGCAAACCGTTGATCGCATGATGGTGCCTGCTTGCACAGGGTGGTCACTCCTTGACAACAAGGGAGATTCTTCAATCTTCTATCTTCAAGTAGAACGTCGAAGTTCCAGAGTTTCATTTCAGTTTTCAAAATCAGGATAATCTAAAGTCTTGGGACTCAGCTCCTACCTATATACTGATCTGGTGGGCTGGATTACCTGGTAGGTCCCTCCAATGGGTGGGACCAGGGAAGGGGGTGGCTACACCCCTTTCCCTTTGTCCAGTTTCACGTCAGAGCTGGGGCTGGAGTGCCCCAGCACCGGTTTGAACCGGGCTATGCATGGGACACCTTGTGTGCCCCAGGCAGTGTCTCATTTCATTCAGCCCTCCCTGCCCCAATACACTATGGCCTGTCTGGGGTGGTGCTAGCACCTCCCAAGACAGGAAACCTATTGTCCAAGCCTCCCTCACTGGAAGGACTCCCAGCAGCAGGAGGTCAGACTTATGTCTGTGGCAGCAGCATCCATTTTGTGATGCTGAGACTCCGGTTAACTTTAACCGAGATTAGTAGGAACAACATGTCTTCTCCCTCTAGAAGGGTGGAATGCTACCCCCATCGCCAGAACTGGCGAGGGGGTAGTATTCCAAAGCGTATGACACCTTACACGACATGTTTTGACAAAGCCAAACCAAAGTTAGCAATAACCGCAAGGATTATAATGCACTTAAGAGAATATGGTATGCTATATCATAGAACAGCTATAAGGACATGGTTCCGAAAGCTGCAGGCAGGCTCAGCTCATGCTAGAGCATCATCCCACATAAAACCAAGCACTCTGCCTTCAGGATTGTTAAGGCCTGCATAGGAGTGACTTATAGGTGCATATGTGTCTATATATAAAGGTAGGTATAGGAATACTACACCTAAGCAAGGGGTGATAACACCACCTTGCCCCAGCTGAGTGATCAGCCACTTGTGTCAGTTTGGATGGCCAGCCAGGGGTGGCATAATACATGATGCAGCCCCTGGTAGGCCTTGGGTGCACATATGCCCTGGGTACCTATGGTACACTGTACAGGGACTCATAAGAGTGACCCAAATCCCAATTGGAGATGTACCTAGAATACATGGAGTCCATTTTACAGTGAGAGCAGATAGCCTGGGGTCCTGATTAGCAGGATCCCAGGCCAACTAAGTCGAAAACCAGCTAAACACAAGGCAACAAATCTGGGGTAACCATAGTCAGATATCCATCCTCCTACACTGGGTACCCATGGTACACTGTACAGGGACTCACAAGAGTGACCCAAATCCCAATTGGTGATGTACCTAAAGTACATGGTATGAATTTAGATAAAGAACAGTTGGGCTGTGGGTCTTATTAGCAGGCCCACAGCCACATTAAAGTCGAAAACCAGTGAAGCAAAAAGCAAAAAGTGGGGTGGCCATAGGAAAGCAGACCCTACTCTCCTACATAACCCCCCCAAATGCAGAAACATTAGACTAACCTTGACCAGTTGTGTCGCACAAGTTACTACTTGTGTAATGATATATCTGTAGGAGACATTAGTTAGTGATAGATTCCTTACTTTAGAATATCCCCAGGCGTCAGACTGGATCCGGAATTTTTTTTTGTAGCAGTACCCTTGCGCGTCGGTAGGCGTCATCTGCGGCTCCATGTCCGTCATCGGCGGCGTGATGATGTCGTCGGAGTACTTAGACGCCGCCTCTGCGTGCTGACGTCAGTTCTTAGACACAGCTTTCCCGCGCCAGAAACGCAGAGCCATGTTAAAAACCAACACTGGTGCCATTGAAACTAGGGCCCTGAAGGGGATGACCTTAACCCTAGACATTTGTTAGCAGAACGGGGAGGATGGGTGGGTCGGTAAGGAATCTATCACTAACTAATGTCTCTTATAGATATATAGTTACACAAGTAGTAACTTGTGCATCTGAAAGAGACACGTTAGTGATAGATTCCTTACCTTAGAATAGATACACCAGCAATACCAACCCCGGTGGTGGGTCTGCAAACCAATAATCACACCAGAAAGTCCTGGAGGACGGAACGGCCAAAGAAGCCATCCCTCGGACTTGACTGTCCAGGCAATAGTGTCTTGCAAACGTGTGCAACGAGGCCCACATAGCCGCCTGGCAAATGTCCTGCAAGGGCACTCCCCAGCCCAGGGCAGTTGTAGTCGCCGTGGCCCGAGTGGAATGAGCCCTCAATCCACCAAGGGGCTCCTTTTTAGCCAAGGAGTAACATTCCTGGATACACAAGATGATCCACCGAGAGATGGTCTGCTTGTGCACCGCCTTTCCCTTCTTAGCGCCCACGTAACCAACAAAGAGTTGGTCATCCACCCGGAACTGGCGTGTGCGATCCAGATAGTAAGAGAGTGCACGTTTTGGGTCCAGACGGTGAAGCCTCTCTTCCTCTTTCGAGGGAAGCGGAGGCGGAAAGAAAGTGGGCAAGGTAATGGACTGCCCGATGTGGAAGGCCGTGACAACCTTGGGCAGGAAAGAGGGTCTTGTCCGCAACACAACCTTGTCCGGATGGAAAGAGAGGAAAGGTGGTGTGGAAGAAGGAGCCTGAAGCTCACTCACTCTCCTGGCTGAGGTGATGGCAACCAGGAAGGCAGTCTTCAAAGTAAGAAGACAGAGAGGACAGTTATGGAGCAGCTCAAAGGGAGCACACATAAGGTAAGTAAGTACAAGGTTCAAGTCCCACTGAGGCATCACAAATGGAACAGGAGGGTACATGTGTATGATGCCCTTAAAAACCTATTTACAATTGGGGACTTGAACAAAGATGGCTGATCAGGTAGCCTTAAGAAGGTGGAAAGGGCAGAAAGGTAGCCCTTAATAGTGCCCAGAGCAGAGATAAGAACCTCAGAAAGAGGGGCAGAAAGTGGATCCACAGCCTTTGCTGTGCACCATACCACAAACTTATTCCTCCTGTATACCGATTTTGTGGAGGGACGCCTGGCTGCCAGAATGACATAAACAAAAAAGGGGGGAGAAGGAGGTTAAACCAGACCAGGTCGGCCTCCAGTCTGTGTACGAAATACAGGAACCCTATGTCAAGGGTCCAGAGACCTGGTAGGTGTTTGTATGGTCACTGCTTACTAAGTCAGTGTGTACCAAAAATGTGTAAGAAAGAAAAATTTCTTTCTAGAGTCCCCTCACTCACCGGGGTTGCCCCACGGTGACATGCTTCATCATTGGGGCCATCCCAGTTCTCTACGAAAAGGGGCGTGCTGCGACAAGGCGACTACGCTGGAGCACTGGTTTTGTGAGATGACTATGTGTGGTGCAAGTGTGGTGATGGTGGAGTGGGTGTGGAATTAAAAATACCGTGCTAGTGGGCCTCAACAATTTATTTCGCTCCTAGTGTGGTATAAAAAATTAAAAAGGGGTAACACTGTATTCCAACTTTTACTGAGCTAGATCAGTGTCAAGGTCAACATGTTTCAAGCTCCCCCAAGCTTTTCCTCAGGACCATACAGGGTCCAGCCCTGTATTGCCACTCCTGTTTTCAAATGAAAAAGTGTTGCTAAAAACTACTTATTTACAATGAACGCTGTTGTTAATAAAACATGCGTGTTGTTGTACATACGTTTTGTATTTCACTTCGATTTCTGTAAAATAGAATAACAGTTGTTAAATGATGGACAACCCCTTCCAAGAAGGGGAACAACTCACATGCATCTCACTCCAACTAGGGCGTGAGTGTGCCCTTGGCATCATAATGATGCGTGCTGGTTTTCAAAACGGTGTAGGAAAATAAATCACTGTGAATAAAGTGGTTTAGTGGTTTCACACACAAAACATATAGACTTAATGTGACTATTGACAAGACACACAACACATACACACGAAATAATATGGCAGATGGTTATATTTACATAAAAGAGTGTATGATTACACCCCATGGTCTTAGGCAAGGGCAGGAACGCCTCGTGGAAACATTGCTGAAAAAGGATTATCAAGGTTCAGAGTTAGAAGGCTCCTTTCCTGTTTGCCCGTTTAAAATTGCCGATTTCCTTGCAATCTAGCATAGTTCATACACTTACTTCCTATCGGCAGACCCGCTCGGTACTACCTGGTGCTTCCTCACCCGACCGCATACTGATCTGAACCCGGGCTCGCGGTGTATTTAGAACGCGCGAGCTTCCGGGTTGCCGGGACAACCTCTGTTAAGCTAGAGCGCTCACTTGGGGCGGCCATCTTGGTGGGATGTGATCGCGCTCGGCGCGAGTGTTAGCTAAAAATAGGGATTACTACCGAATGTTGCTGGGTTCAGGGATAAGAAGTATTTTAGAGTGATACTGTGAACTAGGGCATTTTTATACACTAATTTAGAACACAAGTTTTTTTCTCGGGTGGGCGAAGTTCTTTAGATTGATTAGGCTTATTCTTGAAAGAACGGGTATTTTAGCATTTGATAGATAGGAAAGCTAGTACCTATCTTTGCTGGGAAGGCTGTGCTGGGTCTTTTGATATTGTGGAAAAAGGTATTCATGGTGATAGGGTTTGTTTTTGGGGGGGAGTATTACCATGATATTTATTCAGTTGTGGTTCATACCATCCCAAGTCAATTCATTAGAAAAATTGTCTATGGGCGAAAGGCTCCCCACGGGATTTCATCATTAAGTCCTTGGGTATCTGTATGAAGACGAAACACCCATCTTTGTTCTTTTTCATGGAGGATTCGTTCCTGATTGTCTTTGTTTTTCACTGTTTCTATGACCACCCAGGTTAAATCATTAGGTGTATGGTTCTGTTCAATGAAGTGGGTGGTCATTCTTGTTGTGGCTCGCTTGCACCTGATGTTACTTCTGTGCTCTACTATGCGAGTACTGACCTTCCTAGTGGTCATTCCTACATAGTGAAGGTTGCACGTGCAGGTTATCAAATACACAACCCCACTGGTATTGCAATTGGAAAAACCCTTTAGTTCCCATCTCGTAGTGTTGTTGAAAATTACGTTTTTGGTTGGGGAAGTCAAATGACAAACACTACAATTGTTGCATGGAAAATGACCATCAGGTAGTGGTTGGGATCTTACTGTCTGGGTTATTGGTGTGGGACGGGTATGTACCAAATAATCCTTCAAATTTTTACCCCGCCTATGACTAAACATGGGAGTAGGTATGTGAAGGCCGCCGCTGTTAAGTATTGGCCAATGTTTTTTGATTATTTTGGACACACTGTCAGAGACTTGATTGTACGTGGTGATACAGATCGGTTTTTTGTCCTCAGGTTGTGTTCTCTCTTTGGGTTCTAAAAGTGCTTCCCTGTTGTTGTTAGCCGCCCGTTTTTTAGCCTCTTTGATCAGTTTATTTGGGTATTTTCTGTATCTCAGCTTGTTGCTTAAGTCTTCCGCTTGGGTTAGGTAGTCGGATTTTTTACTACAGTTCCTGCGCAAACGGAGGAATTGTCCAAATGACAGGTTTTGTTTGAGATGGCGAGGGTGAAAACTATCAAAGGTCAAGAGGCAGTTTCTTGCTGTCTCTTTAAAATGGGTTGTTGTCACCAGTCTGCCTGACTCAGCATGGATGTTTAGATCAAGGAAAACTAGATCGGTCTTGCTCATTGAGCAGGTGAACTTGAGGAAGGGATCCTGTGTGTTGAGCCAGGTGAGAAAGGTCTGTGCTTCTTCTTCTGTGCCTTGCCATATCAACAAAATATCGTCGATATAGCGTTTCCAATGTAGGATTTGATGTCTGTGTGGATTCCTCTCATTCAGTATTTTGTTTTTCTCCAGTTGATGGACGTACAACCCGGCTATGCTCGGCGCAAATGTACTGCCCATACTAGTCCCATGTTGTTGTTTATATAGGGTAGATTCAAAGCGGAAGAAGTTCTCACACAGTGCTAGTTGGCAGCATTCGAGTACTACATGGCGAGGAGTCTGGAATTCCCACTCGTTTTCGTACAGTACTTCCTCTAGAATCTGTAAAGTCTCTCTGTGTGGCAAGCTGGTATACAGACTTTCGACGTCCAGACTTATCAAAAGGCTGGATGTCGCGTCAAAGGTTAGGTCTTGTAACAGGCACAGTACGTCCTTGGTATCCTTCAGATAGGTGTCTGTTTTTTGCACAAGGGGTCTGAGAAAGGCATCTGCGAATTGTGAAAGGGGCTCTAGAATTGAGCCTATCCCCGAGACTATGGGCCTCCCTGGTGGGTTCTCCAGTCTCTTGTGTATTTTGGGGATAGTATAGAAGTATGGTATTGTTGGTTTTTTGTTTGTTAAGAACTCAATTTCTTTTTTACTAAGCCAATCGTTGGCTTGACATTCCTCTGTTAGGTATGCAATTGAGATTCTTAGACGTTCTGTCGGGTCTTCATCCAGTTTGGCGTAGTTTCTTGTGTCCCCTAGTAGACGGAGACATTCATTCCTGTAATCCGTGGTGTTTTGTAATACAATTGCCCCGCCTTTGTCGGCTGGTTTTATGGTAATTTGATTGTTTTTTGACAGTTCCTGTAACGCGGATTGTTCAGCTTTGCTGGTGTTATGAAATACTTTGATAGTTCGTGGGTCTAACTCCTGAACCTCTCGCATGACCGCTTTTTCAAAGGTTAATACTTCCACTGGTAGGCTGTGTGATGGAGGGACAAAGTTTGATTTTTTATGTAGTCCTGTGTCACTCCTTGCCAGAATGACATTACAGACTTCAGGAGGCAAGTCAAATGGCCTCAACTGTCGCCGCTCAATCTCCAAGCATGGAGGTGGAGACTGGACAGGTTCAGGTGGAGGACTGTCCCCTGCTGCTGCAACAGAAGGTCCTCCTGAAGAGGCAGACGAACCAGGGGATCGACTGACATACTGAGTAGCTCGGGATACCAGTATCTTCTCGCCCAGTCCGGAGCCACAAGGATGACTTGGGCCCGGTCTCGCTTGATCTTCTTCAGCAGTCTGGGCAGAAGTGGTATAGGCGGAAAGGCGTACAACAGACCGCAACTCCACTCGCGACGAAAAGCATCTGTGAGCGAGTGCAGCCTTGGAAATTCCAACGTGCAGAACTGATGACATTGCGCGTTCTCTTCGTTGGCGAATAGATCTAACCAAGGCTCTCCCCACTGCTGAAAGAGGCCTTGCGCCACGTCTGAGTTCAGATGCCATTCGTGATAAATCTTGCATCGACGGCTGAGTTTGTTGTCCCTGGCGTTCAGAGAACCTGCCAGGTGTTGAACCACCCGAGTCACGCCCTGATGTTCCAGCCACTGCCAGAGGCGCAGAGCCTCCTGGCAAAGGGTCCACGACCCCACCCCGCCCTGTTTGTTGCAGTACCACATGGCGGTGGTGTTGTCCGTGAACACCTGCACTACACTCCCCCGGACAGAGGGGAGGAATGCCTTCAGTGCTAGACGAATCGCCCGCAGCTCCAAAAGGTTGATATGGAGCCGGGACTCCGCCGGAGACCAGAGGCCTCTGATCTCTGCCTCTCCCATGTGGCCTCCCCAGCCCTGGAGGGACGCGACCATCACAACTACGTGCTCCGGTTGGGGAAGGGAGAGGGATCTGCCGCTGACCCAATCGCGGTCCGTGAGCCACCACTGCAGCTGTCTCGCAGTGCCCTCCGAGATCAGGACATGGTCGGAGAGGTTGCCCTGATGCTGGGCCCACTGAAACTTCAGGTCCCACTGCAGAGCCCGCATCCGACACCGGGCGTGATGCACCAGAAGGATGCAGGAGGCCATCAGCCCCAGAAGCCGCAGCGTCAACCTGACCGAGACCCGGGATAAAGGCTGAAAGAGTGGAATCAGAGCCTGAATATCCCGAACCCGCTCTTCGGGTGGATAAACTGGAAACTGCGCTGAGTCGAGAACCGCTCCGATAAGAAGGAGCTTCTGAGAGGGGCACAGGTGTGACTTCGGCACATTGATGGAGAACCCCAGCTGGTGCAGGAGGTCTGCCGTCGTCTGGAGGTGGCTGACAACTGTCTGGGGCAAGCCCGTCTTCAACAACCAGTCGTCGAGGTAGGGGAAGACTGAAACCCCTAACCTACGCAGATGAGCTGCGACCACTGCTATCACCTTTGTGAACACTAGTGGGGCGCTGATAAGGCCGAAGGGGAGCACCGTAAACTGAAAGTGCTCGTGGCCTATCGTGAACCGCAGGTAACGCCGGTGGGCCGGCAGGACGGGGATGTGGAAATAAGCGTCCTGCAAGTCCAACGCTACCATCTAGTCTCCTGGGTCCAGGGCAGCTGAGACCTGAGCCAGAGTCAGCATTTTGAACTTCTCCTTCTGGAGGAAGCCGTTGACGTTCCGTAGGTCCAAGATAGGGCGTAGGCCCCCTTTGCGCTTCTTGGGTACCAGAAAGTAGTGGGAGTAACAACCACACCCTACTTCTGGCCCAGGAACGCACTTGATGTCCCCCTTGGCCAAGAGGGCCATAACTTCCTCCTGCAGAAGTCGCAAATGATCCCCCGATATGCGGTGGTATGGCTGGAGGAGTCGCCTCGAAGGGGAGGGAGTAGCCCCTTCGGACGATTTGCAGCACCCACCTGTCCGATGTGACAGTGCGCCAGTGGAGGAGGTGATGTCGAACCCTGCCCCCCACTGGCGTCACATGGGCCTGAAAGCACGGACTAGGAGGGTTTTGAGGCGGATGCTGCAGGGGAGGGTGTGGACTGGCCTCGCCGTTGTCCCCGACCACCTCCACGGCGGTTTCCACGGCCGCCACCGCGTTGGATGTTAGTCTGCGGGGCGTGGCTGGCAGCACGTGTGGGGGCACCCCTTCCGTGGCCACGAAAGGAGCGAAAGGCACCCGTTTGCTGGCGTGGGGCCGAGAGTTTTAAGGACCTGGCCGTAGCCCTGGAGTCCTTAAAGCGCTCAAGCGCATGGTCTGCCTTGTCGCCAAAAAGGCAACGGCCATCAAACGGCATTTCCATGAGTGTATGCTGGACATCGGCTGAGAAGTTGGCTGACCTCAACCAGGCGTGGCGACGAATCACCACCGTCGTTGCCATCGCTCTGCCCAGTGAGTTGGTGGTATCCAGCCCACACCGGATAGAATACCGCGCTGCATCTCGGCCCTCCACAAGGGCCTGGCCGAGTTTAGCCCGTACCTCCAACGGGCATTCTGGCAGCACGTCCGAGACCGTATCCCACAGAGAGTGGGTGTAGCGGCCCAATAGGCATGCGGTGTTGGAAGACCGCAGTCCCAGACTCAGGGAGGAGAATACCTTTTTGCCGTATTGCTCATACCTCTTGGATTCCCTGTCAGACGGAGCCGACGGCAATGCGGTCTGGGAATTGGAGGCCTGGATCACCAGGTTCTCAGGGGTGGGGTGGGTGTACAGGAAACAAGGGTCGCCCGGGGCCAGGCGGTGGCGTCTGCCCACGTTCCTATCTACAGGCGAACCTGTAGCGGGCCTGGACCAAGTGCCCAAAAGAACAAAGGTCAAGGCCTCATTAAACGGCAGCAGAGGCTCAGCTGAGCTTGACTGCGGTTTAAGGACCTCAGTGAGGAGGTAAGTCCTCACGGCCGCGACGGGGAGTTCAAGGCCCAAGGCCTTGGCCGCCCGCGTCAGCACCACACTGTAGGTTTCTCCCTCCTCCGTAGCCACGGTAGGAGGTCAGACAAAACCAGTGTCTGGCGAAGTGTCCAGACCACTGACATCCCCAAGTACACCTGTCCAGCCCTCCTGGGACTGACACTCCCGTGTCAGAGGGTCTTCAGACCCCTCCCAATACTCCTCATCACCCATCTCCTGGTACTCAGGGGTGTCAAATGATGGGGCCGGCTCATTGAAGTAGAACTCTCCAAACGGCTCCGGCGCCGGAACCGGATCGGGGGAGGCATCGGGGACGGCGCCACCCGAAGACGGTGCCAGAGGTGACACCTGAGGGACCGGCGCCGGTGAGGTCGTTAGGTCAACCGGCGACGACTCGGATCCAGAAGCGGATCCAGTGGGGCCCTGTGGCGCCGGTCCCGAAGGCGCCGGCGGCGTCGGGGCGAAGCACCCGACGGCGTCGGGGCCGAAGCCTCTGACCCGCTAGGGCCCCCAGACGGGTCTGCTGGGTTCGAAGGTGCCGCAGAGCCCGCTGGAGGAGCGAGGGACCTCATGGCCATGAGGAACCGCTCGATCTCCTCCGGCGTCGCGGGTGGCCCAGGGACCGGAGGGTGTGGGGCCGGACGCGACGCCCGCGACTCTGACGGAGCCGCGTGGGGGGTGTCAACCGAACCCCCAGCCGTGTCGCTCTAGCGTCGGGGGGAGTCGGAAGAGCGATGACGTCTCTTCAACTTCTTGTGTTTACCTGACGACTTCGACCCTGAGGAGTGATGTCGACTCCCGGAGCTATGGTGGCTCCGCTCCCGCGACTGGTCCCTCGACCTCTGTCCGGACCGGGACCTCTCACGGCACGGGGCTGACTGCCGGAGCTCGAGTCGCTCGCCCGCCTAGCTTTCGAGGTCAGGGCCCGGCAGTCGGAGCAGGTCTTGTCATCATGATCGACGCCGAGACAGTGGAGACACCGACGGTGAGGGTCCGTGACCGACATCAGTCGGTCGCAATCCTCACAAGGCTTCAAACCTGGAATCCCTACCGGCACCGTTCGGAGTCGAAGACTCGAAGGAATGATCAAAAAGGATCGTAAAAAGTTTTAGTCAAAAAATGACTAAGGTCTAAGGATCTGCGCTGCTGGCGCGGAAAAAAAGAAGAACTGACGTCAGCACGCGGAGGCGGCGCCTAAGTACTCCGACGATGTCATCACGGTGCCCACGACGCCGACGACGGACGCGGAGCCTCAGATGACGCCTACCGACGCGCAAGGGTACTGCTACGCTACGTAAAAATTTTCCAGATCCCATCTGACGTCTGAGGAAATTCTAAGGGTAGGAATCTATCACTAACGAGTCTCTTTCAGATTTCATGTTCTAAATGGAAGTACCTGGAGAGACCATCTGCATTGCCATGGTCAGTCCCTGGTCTGTGCTCCACTGTAAAGTCCATCCCCTGCAGGGAAATGGACCACCTGAGAAGTTTGGGATTCTCACCCTTCATCTGATTTAGCCACAAGAGGGGCTTATGGTCTGTCTGAATTTTGAAGTGAGTGCCAAACAAGTATGGCCTCAGCTTCTTCAGGGCCCAAACCACAGCAAAGGCCTCCCTCTCAATAGCTGACCAACGTTTCTCTCTAGGGGTCAGCCTTCTGCTAATAAAAGCAATGGGCTGGTCTTGACCATCTACATTAAGTTGTGAAAGCACAGCTCCCACCCCCAACTCAGAAGCATCTGTTTGGACAATAAACTCTTTGGAGTAGTCAGAACTCTTCAAGATAGGTGCAGAGCACATGGCCTTCTTCAGGTCATCAAATGCCTTTTGACAGCTTACTGTCCACTGAGGACAAGAATACATTGTCCAAACGTGCTCACGCTTGGGCTGTGCTCAATAATTATGATGTCCTTAACCCCTTCGACGCTCATGACGAGCTGGGCTCGTCATGGCGTAGCCTCCTCGCACGCTCATGACGAGCCCAGCTCGTCACGTAAAGTGCGATTACGAAAAACCCAGCGTACGGGCGGAATTCCGCCCGCACGCATGCGGTTAAACTCCAACCCTACCTTATGGCACATTCAAAGATTGCCACCTGGCACATTAAAAGATTGCCACCAAGGAAAAGTTCTTAAGACTTCGGCTGGGAGTTGGCCTGATTAATCCATTTCTACCACCTTGGGAAAGAAAGGGAGGCGATCAGCCTTGCCGTCTGTGCACTTGCGGCACGGAGAGTCTTATTCATATTATATGTATTTGCAAGAACTTAAAGGACATACGGATCTCCTTGTTGAAACCATTCTTTAATCTGCATGGCGTTAGGTCTTGCAGACAGGCGGTGATGCTGTGCTTTAATCCAACTTTAGTACAGCTTATTTGCCGTCTTGTAAAATTCTTTGAACTAATGGAAAAAAGGCTGAAAAATGTATCCTCAGTTGTCATTGACTAGATCCGCTTAACAGCCCTGGCTCTTCAAGATCTTGCCTAGTAAAGGTATCTTATGGCTTTCCAAATTGGTATTGCAAGCTACAAGCTGGACATTAGGCAGTTGTCTCATGCTGTGCTGGTGCTTCTCATCAGTTTAAAGTGATACATTTTATTAAACTGACTTTTCACAGACTGAGTATTAATCACACACTGATCTTAGCACGTATGATTCAACAGGAAGCAATTTGTTTTTTAATGTAGCTATTTTAGTCTTGTAAATTCTTCATTTATTGTAACCTTGATTTTATTGTTCATGTGCTTATGCAAGGTTTTAATTAATCAAGCATAATAAAAATGTACTTACTTACTTACTGTCCACTGAACCTTTTTTGGCATCTTCTTTGAAGTCAAGTCATTAAGTGGTGTCACAATGGACCCATAGTTCTTAACAAACTTTCTGTAGTACCCAGACAGGCGCAAGAAAGCTCTGACCTGTGTCTGGGTGGTTGGAGGAGCCCAGTCCTTTATTGTCTGGATCTTACTCTCCAGTGGTTGAACCTGACCCCCACCTACAAGGTGGCCCAGGTACACAACATTACTCTGCCCTATCTGGCAATTAGTGGCCTTGATAGTTAGGCCTGCCTTCTGCAGGACCTCTAAAACCTTCTTCAGGTAGATCAGGTGATCCTCCCAGGTGGAGCTAAAGACAGTAATATCATCAAGATAAGCCATCCAACCCAGTGAGGACTTGGTTCACCAACCTTTGGAAAGTGGCAGGTGACCTCCTGGGGTTGAGAAATCAGTTTTGGCCTTGGCATCCTCAGCTAACCTGATTTGCCAATTGCCAGATGTCAAATCAAATGTTCTCAGAAACTTGGCAGAAGCCAATCTATCAATGAGCTCATCTGCTCTTGGAATTGGGTGAGCATCTGTCCTAGTGACAGCATTGAGACCTCTATAGTCCACACAGAACCTCATCTCTCTCTTACCATCTTGAGTGTGAGGTTTTGGTACAAGGACTACTGGGCTGGCCCAGGGACTCTCTGATGGCTCAATTACTCCCAACTCCAATATTTTCTGCACCTCAGTCTTTATACAGTCCCTGACATGGTCAGGTTGCCTGTAGATCTTACTCTTCACAGGTAGACTGTCACCAGTGTCCACCTCATGGGTGCACCAGTTAGTCTGACTAGGTGTCAAAGAAAACATATGTCTGAAGGACTGAAGAACTTGTCTACAGTCCTGTTGCTGCTGGTCAGTGAGGCTGCCAGCTAAGGCCACACCATCAACTGAACCATCATCACGGTTCTGAGTCAACAGGTCTGGGAGAGGGTCAATCTCTTCCTCCTGTCCCTCATCTGTAGCCATGAGCAAGCCCATGTCTGCCCTGTCAATATATGCTTTGAGTCTGTTGACATGGAACACCCTGTGGGGGCTCCTGGGAGTCCCAAGGTCCACTAGGTAGGTGATCTCTCCCTTTTTCTCAACAATGGTGTGGGGTCCAGACCATTTGTCCTGGAGTGCTCCTGTGGTCACTGGCTCCAACACCCACACCTTCTGTCCTGGCTAGTACTCAGTCAGCACAGCCTTTTGGTCATGCCAAGCTTTTTGAAGTTCTTGGCTAGCCTCAAGGTTTTTAGAAGCCTTCTTCATGTACTCAGCCATCTGGGAGCGGAGACCAAGTACATAGTCCACAATGTCTAGCTTAGGCTTTTTGAGAGGTAACTCCCATCCTTCCTTTACCAGACATAGGCGTCCTCTTACAGGATGCCCAAACAAAAGTTCAAAAGGGCTGTAGCCAACCCCCTTTTGTGGGACCTCTCTGTAAGCAAACAAAAGGCAGGGTAGAAGGATGTCCCATCTTTGCCTAAGCTTTTCAGGTAAACCATTGATCATACCCTTGAGGGTCTTGTTAAATCTTTCAACAAGCCCATTGCACTGTGGATGGTAGGGTGTAGTGAATTTGTAATTAACACCACACTCCTTCCACATTGCAGTCAAGTACCCAGACATGAAGTTTGCACTTCTGTCTGAGACAACCTCCTTTGGAGAGCCCACTCTTGAGAAAACTCCCAGGAGGGCTCTTGCCACAACAGGTGCTGTTGTGGTCCTTAGGGGAATAGCTTCTGGATACCTGGTGGCATGATCCACTACCACCAGTATAAATCTGTGCCCAGAGGCTGTTTGGGGATCCATTGGTCCAACAATGTCAATCCCTACTCTTTCAAAGGGAACCCCCACCACAGGTAGTGGTATAAGGGAGCCTTTGTTGTGCCACCTGATTTTCCAGTGGCTTGGCAGGTCACACAGGAGCGACAAAACTCCTTGGCATCTTCTAACATATGGGGCCAGTGAAAGTGAGGGACAAGCCTGTCCCAAGTCTTGTTCTAGCCTAGATGTCCTGCTAAGGGAATATCATGGGCGAAGGTAAGAAGGAAACCCCTAAAGGCCTGAGGTATGACCATCCTCCTGGAAGCACCAGGCTTGGGTTCTCTACCATCAGAATAAAGGAGTCCTTCATCCAAATAAACTTTATGGGTACCTGTAACATTCCCTGCAGCCTCAGAAGCAGCCTGCTGTCTGAGGGGTTCAAGAGAGGGGCAGTCTAGCTGTGCCTGCCTCAAGTCTGCTCTTGAAGGCCCCCCTGTCCAAAGAAACTCAACCTGTTCAGGTTCAAGTTCTTCTAGGACAGTTCCTTCAGGGGTCTCACAGTCAGCTTCCTGAGAAGGCTGATCTTCACTTGAGGGCAGGGGGAAAGGCACTGCCTTAACCCTACTGCTCTTTCTCTTGGATGGTACTTGGTCCATAGTTACAGGATTCAAGACCTGTTCAGTTTGGCACTTTTTGGCCTGTGACCTGGTCACAGCAAGGACATGAGCTGATATGCCTAACATCTCTGCATGAGTCCTATACTCTACTTCTGACCATACTGAGGATTCAGGATCATTGCCCAATAGACATTCAACTGGGAGGTCTGTACTTACCACAACTCTTTTGAGGCCAGCTACCCCTCCCCAGGAGAAGTTAAAAACTGCCACACTATGTGTAGTAGTGACGCTGCTTGCATTGGTCACCAGGTAATTATCACCCAGTACAATCTGTCCAGGGTCCACAAAGTTAGGTGTCACGATAGTGACACTGGCACATGTGTCCCTGTAGGCCTGAGCCACTTTGTCATTGATCAAAGGTGTTTGCCTGTACTTGCCCAGAGTACTGGGACTCACAGTAGTGGACATAGCCATGTCCACATCACAGACAAGAACAGCCTGAGTTGGTATCCTGATTAGGCCAGAATCCATCTCAGTACCCATGGTTAACCCCATTATAGCCAATGGTTGGGAACTACCACTGTTAACTGTACTAGGGGGTGCTGATGCTTTAGGGACTACAGTGGTAGGGGCTGTACCTTTCTTTGTGCACTCACTAAACCAGTGAGAGGTAGATTTACAATAATTACACCAAGGTTTCTTTGGACCTTCTTTCTTCTTCTTCTTGGAAGTTTGGGACCCCCCTTCATTAGAATTTTGGGGGGCTGATGAAGACTTCTGGTCTTTTTGTTTCTGATCCCCACCTTTTTGGTCTGCCTTTTTCTGATCACCACCTTGGTTCTGGGGTCTCTGCTTAACCCTGGTTCTGACCCATTTGTCTGCCTTCTTTCCCAATTCTTGGGGAGAGGTCAGATCTGAGTCAATCAGGTGTTGGTGCAACAACTGGTTCTGACAATTGTTAAGAATTTGCTCTCTCATGATCAAATTATACAATCCTGTATAGTCCTTAACTTTACTTCCCAGTAACCAGCCATCCAGAGCCTTAGTGGCACAATCAACAAAATCAGTCCAGTCCTGAGTCTGTGTCTTCTGGGTATCTCTGAACATCAACCTGTACTGTTCAGTGGTTAGGCCAAACCCATCAATTAGAGCACTCTTCAGGACAGTGTAATTGTTAGCATCATCTTCACTAACTGTGAGGAGCTTGTCTCTTCCTTTTTCTGCAAAGGAGAGCCACAAGATTGCTGCCCACTGACTTTGGGGGATCTGCTGCACCTCGCAGGCCCTCTCCAAAGCAGTTATCCATTTGTGGATGTCATCCCCATCTCTATAGGGGGGAACAATCTTACTCAGGTGTCTACTGTCATAGGACCTGTCTTTATCCTTAGGGATATTGCTGCCACCAGTGGAATCTAATTCACTTAACTTTTGTTCCCTTGCTAAAGAAAGTTTGGCTTTGGCTAGGGCAAGTTGCTCCTTCTCTATTCTGATCTGGACTTCCCTCATCCTAGCCTGGTGTTCTTTTCTCTGAGGGGAAGTAATTCCCCTCCTAGAACCCCTTGAAGCATTGGAGTGGAGAGATCCCCCTGAGTTGGATCTGTCCCTCCTATACCTCTGATTAAGTCCACTTGAAGGCCTGAATGGGGCTGTCCTATTCTCAGCCCCAAATAGGCTTAGGTTAGCCTGGCTAAGTCTCCTAACTTGGACCTGGCTGTCTACCTCTTCCCCAGATTCTCCCTCTTCTACATCCTCCTCAACATCATCCTCATCTAGGATAGGGGGATCAGTGGTGTCCTCTGTGGAGGGCAGTACCCCATCTGCATTTCCCGATGGGCCTGGATTAGAGGCCCTAAGAACATCATAACCTTCTAGGAGTTCTATCAGGTGCTGAAGGGTAGGGTTTGAACCCTGTTTCAACCTCCTTGTGGTACACAAGTGTCTCAGCTCTTGGAAGTTGAGTATTTCATATCTGGAGGGTGCCCTTGGAGGGTCACTCCCCACAGGCAGAGACACACTTGGCTCACCTGTGGCAGACAAGATCTAGTGAGGTGTGGTGTGTGCACCTACCTACACTAAGTGTTTCCTACTAAACCTCTCTAGGAGTTGTAGTCAGGGTGTGCTAAGCCCTTTGGTCTACAACAACTAAGTTCAGTAGAACTTAAGTATTTTAAGTCTTGTTATGTGTACCTATGGTACATAATGTGATCTTTCAAATGATATCTCAAAGATTACAATTGATAAAACAACAGCAAGCTCAGATCCCAACCACTGCACACCAATGTGGGAAGTTGGCCTGGTATATGATGTTCACTATTCTAGTGAGCACCTTGCACCAGTCCAAACAACCATTATGTTGATGTTTGTAAAGTCAACCTTATAGACCAGCTATCCTAGTGGTAGCATGGACAAAGCTGTCTTAGGCTAAACTCAAGAGGGCATGTGAAGCCAGCTGTTTTACCATATGTAACCCCTTTAATACCAAGTGAAAGGACACCACGCAGGTTATATATAAAAATATATGTATTTATTATTAAACACAATCCTCTGAACTCTTTATGAGGTCAGAGGCACAAGCACATAACAAGTTACTCAAATATCATACGTTAAGTTGCATAAAATACAGTAGAGCCCTAGGGGAACGTAAATCCATATACTAAAATAGTGGTATAAGAACCACGTTACGAACAAAGGATAGGCCTAGGACCTAGGGAATCGCTGGGGCTACACTGTACTACCAAAGGATAGGAAGTAGGTGGCCCACGGGATGCGTGTGCAGTGTATAAACACACACGCGGGTTCACATAGAGTTAGAATGGGAACAAAAGAATTAGAAAGTAGTTCTTTTAGGGCACTTCCGACTGGACTAGGAACAAACTACGTGAAACTAGGAAACTAGGGTAGTCAATCTTCACAGGAGCACCGAAGTACTCGCGTTACCTCACCCACATGAAGCGGGTGCATAGGTCCCAAAGTGTGTCGGGTTTCGTCGTTGATTCCTATGGAGCCTTGCAGAAAGATGCTGCAGGCGACCAGGAGAGAAGTGTCCGGGTGGATCCAAGGGCAGATCGAGGATGAAGAGTACCTGAAAGCAGAGGGGACAGAGTCTGGGTCACTAGCCAGTGACCAGGAAGGAACCAGGGAGGAACCAGGTGATTTTGTGAAGCTTGTCTCTGCAGCCACGTGGACCAGGAGGTGTCGACAATGACCAGGAGCTCGGCACAGACTGTCCCACGAAGTATCTCGCTGTAGGCGGGGTTGGCTTCCGGATTGGCGTTAACAAGCCTTGGCAAAGGCAATCCATGCAGGAATCGAAGATGGCTTCTATTTCAGACCAGCAAGGTCTGATGGGCTTCTCCTTTTCAGGGAAGCAGGGGCCACTCTGGAGCAACCAGACAGTGGTGTAAATTGAAAGGTTTGTTGTCACAGAGGCCACTAGCCAACGGGCAAGTGTCCGGACAGACGCGTTGAGCAGGAAAATGCAGAAGGGCCCCTCGCAGAACTCTTGGAGTGTGGAGGGCTGATCTTCGGTGCACTTGGTGCTCGGGGCTGGGGCTTCTCAATCCCCAATGCACAACTTCGAGGGTGCCTCAGAAGTTGCATGGAAAGCAATTCGCTGGCTTTCCAAGATGGCCGGTTCAACGTCTCGCATCACCTCCACGGGTCTCAGCTTTGCTGTGGATCTGGCTGAAGGAAGTCTGGAAGTCAGGCTTTGTGCTCGGGCTCTGGCAGGAGCGTTGACAAAGCAAACTGTTGATCGCTTGATGGTGCCTGCTTGCACATGGTGGTCACTCCTTGACCACAAGGGAGATTCTTCAGTCGTCTTCTTGCAAAGTAGATCGTGTAAGGTCCAGAGTTTCATTTCAGTTTTCAAAATCAGGATAATCTAAAGTCTTGGGACTCAGCTCCTACCTATATACCAAATTTAGGGGCTGGATTACCTGCTAAGTCCCTCCCATGGGTGGGACCTAGGAAGGAGGTGGTTACACCCCTTTCCCTTTGTCTAGTTTCGCGCCTGAGCTGGGGCTGGAGTGCTCCAGCAGCGGTTTGAACTGGACTATGCATGGGACACCTTGTGTGCCACAGGCAGTGTCTCATTTCATTCAGCCCTCCCTGCCCCAATACACTATGGCCTGTCTAGGGTGGTGCTAGCACCTCCCAAGACAGGAAACCTATTGTCCAAACCTCCCTCGCTGGAAGGGCTCCCAGCAGCAGGAGGTCAGACTTGTGTCTGTGGCAGCAGCATCCATTTTGTGATGCTGAGGCTTTGCTTAACTTTAACCGGGATTAGTAGGAACAACATGTCTTCTCCCTCTAGAAGGGTGGAATGCTACCCCTGTCGCCAGAACTGGTGAGGGGGTAGTATTCCAAAGTGTATGACACCTTACACGACATGTTTTGATAAAGCCAAACCAAAGTTAGCAATAACCGCGAGGATTATAATGCACTAAAGAGTATATGGTATGGCTATATCATAGAACAGCTATAAGGACATGGTTCCGAAAGCTGCAGACAGGCGCAGCTCATGCTAGAGCCTCATCTCACATACAGCCAATCACTCTGCCTTCAGGATTGTTAAGGCCTGCCATAGGAGTGACTTATAGGTGCAATTGTGTCTATATATAAGGGTAGGTATAAGAATACTATACCTAAGCAAGGGGTGATTACACGACCTTGTCCCAGCTAGGTGATCAGCCAGTTGTGTCAGTTTGGATGGCCAGCTAGGGGTTGCATAAGATATGCTGCAGCCCCTGGTAGGCCTTGGGTGCACCTATGCCCTGGGTACCTATGGTACACTGTACAGGGACTCACAAGAGTGACCCAAATCCCAATTGGTGATGTACCTAAAGTACATGGAATGAATTTAGAGAGAGAACAGCTGGGATGTGGGTCTGATTAGCAGGCCCACAGCCACATTAAAGTAAAAAACCAGTGAAGCAAAAAGCAAAAAGTGGGGTGACCATAGGAAAGCAGACCCTACTCTCCTAGACAAAAGACGTAATGAACCACCTCCGGATGAAGCCTCCACTCGTGGTCGGCCGAGAACTGCCGACTGAGACTGTCTGCACATACTTTCAGAACTCTGGCCAGATGATTTGCCATCAGACAAATCTGATGGTCCTGAACCCAGGACCAGAGACGCAGAGCCTCTCTGCAGAGACACTGTGACCCTACTCCTCCCTACATGCTGACATACCACATTGCGGTAGTGTTGTCCGTTAGGACTTGAATCGACTGACCGTGAAGGGAAGGGAGGAAGGTCTTGAGCGCCAAACGTATCGCCCGTAACTCTAGAAGGTTGATGTGAAGCAACCTTTCCTCTGGAGACCATAGACCCTTGATCTCCAGATCCCCCAGATGAGCTCCCCACCCTAGAGTGGATGCGTCCATTATTACTGAGGCAACCGACGGAGGAAGATGGAAGGGCTTTCCTTGAGACAGATTGCCCTCCACGCTCCACCAAGACAGATCCGCTGCAGCTTCTCTGGAGATCCTCAATGACCCCCTGAGATCACCGTTGTGCTGATACCACTGCCTGCGGAGGCACCACTGGAGCGTCCTCATGTGCCAGCGTGCATGGTTGACCAGCAGAATTCCCGGAAGCAAACAGACCGAGCAGACGAAGGACCTTCAGGACTGGAACAACCTTTCCGTTGAAAAAATAAGGAATGATTTTGTGAATGTCGAGAATCCTTTGAGGTGGAGGGAATGCCCGACACACAGTAGTGTCCAGTACTGCCCCTATGAACGGGTTGCGCTGTGAGGGCACCAGGTGAGACTTGGGTACATTTATCGAAAAACCCAATTTGTACAACAGCTGTGTTGTCACCTGCAAATGATGACGCACCTTCTCTGGAGACTCTGCTTTGAGAACCCAGTCGTCTAGATAGGGGAAAACTGGAATCCCCAATCTTCTGAGATGGGCTGCCACCACTGCCATCACCTTGATGAAGACTCGAGGTGCAGTAGTAAGTCCAAATGGGAGAACCGCAAACTGACAGTGCTGCGAGCCCACCGTGAAATGGAGATACTTTCTGTGCGACTTCAGGATAGGAATGTGAAAGTACGCATCCTGCAAGTCGATCAACACCATCCAGTCCTTTTGCTGCAGCAACTGAAGAACCTGCTCAAGGGTGAGCATCTTGAACTTCTCTTGTTTCAGAAAAAGATCCAAGATCCTGAGATCCAGGATTGGACATAACCTGCCATCCTTCTTGGGAATCAGGAAATACCGGGAGTAGCACCCCTGACCCCATTCCTGCTAGGGAACCACCTCTATTGCACCTTTCTTTAATAATGTTAGGACTTCCTCCTGCAGGAGAAGGAGATGTTCTTCCGAGCAAGCCCCTTGGAAAGGAGGGTAATTTGGAGGGAATTCCCGAAAGGAAAGAACATACCCATTCTCTACAAGATTGAAAACCCAAAGGTCTGTAGTGACAGATTACCAATCTTGCAGAAAATTAGTAAGCCAACCCCCTACTGGACCAACATGATCCGGAATGGGGAATCTAGGGCTGCTTTGCTGTGGTGATAGGAGGGGAGGTAAAGGAATAGGAGGTGGAGGGTCGACAGCCTCGGGGACAACCTATACTTTTTCCTCTATACAATTTGTATAGAGTATTCTGTTGTTGTTCTTGCTGCTGCTGACGAGGCTGGCCATATGAACGAAAGGACGACTTCTCAAATCCTCTGTATTTTCGGAAAGAGCCTCTAGGTTGAGCTTGCAAGCCAAGAGATTTAGCTGTTGCCTTAAATCTCTCTAAGGCAGTGTCCGCTTTCTTACCAAAGAGTCCTGAACCATCAAATGGTAGGTCCAACAGAGTAGCTTGAACATCTGTTGAAAAATCCGTAGACTTCAACCAAGCAGTCCTTCTAGTAGCCACTGAAGAACTCATGATCCTTGCCACCGAGTCAGCTGTGTCCAGTCCACTCTGAATGACTTGACGTGCAGCAGCCTGGGTATCGTGTAAAACCTCCTCAAAATTCTACCTGTCTACCTCAGACAGCTTAGGCAGCAACTGTTTAGATGAGTCCATCAACGCATGGATGTATCTACCCATCAAACATGTAGCATTCGTTGATTTCAATGCCATGCTTGCAGAGGAGAATACCTTCTTGACAGAATGATCAAGCCTCTTTGATTCCCTGTCAGCTGGAACTTGAGGAAATGCTCCTGAAGATCTCTTTGAGCATGCAGCCTGAACTACTAAGCTCTCTGGAGAAAGATGAGCCGATAAAAACTATGGGTCACCAGGAGCCACCCTATATCTTCTTGCTATAGACCTGGAAACTGCAGACGCAGAATGAGGCTTTCGCCAAACCTCCAGTACAAGTTGAAGAATTGCCTCATTGAAAGGCAAAAGAGGCTCAACAACTGAGGAAGGTGAATGGAGAACTTTCGTTAATAAATTTGACTTAAACTCAATAGTAGGGAGTTGAATGTCCAATAATTCAGCTGCCTTTTTAACAACCACATGATAAGGTGCTACATCTTTTGAAGGAGCATGAGAATCAGGACAAAACTCCCATTCAGGAGAAATGTCCAGTCCGCTGGCCTCTCTAAATTCAGCAAAGTACTCATCTGAATCATGCAGTTCACCTTCTTACCTTTCCTCACGATATCTTTCCTCTTCTAAAACCCTCTGGGCCTCTCTGCTGGATCTTATCCGCAGCCCAGGCGTCGATGGATCCACAATCAGAATCGGAGTCGGTGTCTTGCATGGATCCGACGGCGCCGCTTGCGCCGTACGAGGCTGAACAAAAGGCGCCGGTGAAGATGAAAACGTCGTCGGAGCCGGGAAACTCCAAAACGGCTCTGCCGGAAGGAACGGCATGAAAGGGGCCTGGGCATAGGCTTGAGGAACTCCCAAATTGAAAGCTAATGGACCCATGGGACCCGCAGGTGCACCAAAGGGGTACATAGCCCTTTGAAAGACTCCATACATGGCATTAAGGTAATGCGATGGGTCTTGTCCTGGAGCTGGAAATGGAGGGTAAGCTCCCGGGACCGACTCCGAAGCAGGTGTTCCTGAATTCGGGCCAGCTGTCGCCGATGTCGGAACTTCTTCTGGAGTTACATGCTCTTCTGGCACAGGGAGTTCTTGCTCTTGAGCCAGAGAATGGACCGAATCTGGTGACGGAGCCGGCGTCGGTAATCGACGCAACTTTTCTGGTGAAGCCGGAATCGATAACGAAGGAGACATATAATCTTTTCTGTGATGTCGAGGCGAGGTCGATCTCGGCGCCGCTTCTTTATCAAATCGATGTCTTGAAGAGTGCTTCTTTTTCTTATGTTTCTTCGGCTTCGAGTGTCCCGACGTCAACTTCGAGCCTGACCTCGACTCGGAATGAGACCTTGAGCTCCTCTACCTCTCTTCAATCCCTTCCTCATTTTGGCCATAAAAAGCTTCGCCTCTCTCTCTTTCAACGCCTTTGGATTCATCTTTCTGCAGCATGAACATCCATCGACGTCTTGGTCGGAACACAAGCACCAAACACAATCTTTGTGCGGGTCAGTGATGGACATCTGTTTACCGCACTCCCTGCAGGGCTTAAAACCAGATTTCCTCGCAGACATCTTTGAAGGAAACAAGAGAAACACAGCGAAACAGCTAGATATACAAAGTAACTACGGAGAGTCCCAAAAAACCGTTGGCATCGACTGCGCAGAAAAAAGGGAACTGACGTCATCACGCCGACGAGGCCCTATTATGGATCCAGTGACGTCAGCGGGGCCGTGAGCGGAGTCGTACCCTCTGTGACGTCGTCCATGACCTCGTCGGCATAGAAAGGTACCAAAAATGTCCGAATGGCTGCTGCGCAGGGGATATTCACAAGGTGAGGAATCCACTGGCAGACGTATCCATCAGAAGTCAAGGGTTTGGGGTAAACACATAAAGGAGTTGTGAGCCCCGTTTCAATTGAAAGCATCCCCCAACGCTCCCCGCAGCAGATACTGAGGACTGCAGAACGACGGGCAGTGCGCGTTCTCTTGAGTGGCAAACAGGTCCAACCAATGAAATCTACACATCCTGAAGATGTGATGAACCACCTCCGGATGAAGCCGCCACTCGTGATCGGCCAAGTAGCGAGACTATCTGCACGCATATTTAGCACCCCGGCCAGGGGATTTGCAATTGCAACAATTTAATGGCCCTGAGTCAAGGACCAGTCACAGAGCCTCTCTGAAGATACAATACAAACCTACACCTCCCTGTTTGTTTAAGTACCACATTGCGGTAGTGCTGTCCGTCAGGACTTGAACGGACTGACTACGAAGGGAGGGAAGGAAGGCCATGCGAGCCCAAAGTATTCCCTGCAAATCCAGAAGGTTGAAAAGCATCCTTTTTTTCCTCCAAAGAACAAATAACCTTGATCTCCAGATCCCTCACATGATCACCCCACCCTAGAGTAGAGGCATCTGTGATCACAGTGGTCACAGGTGGAGGAAGTTGAAAAGGCTTCACTTGAAACAGGTTGCCCTGCACACTTCACTAAGACTGCTCCGCCACAGTGTCTCTGGCGATTCTGACCACCTCCCTGACATCTCCATTGTGCTGATACCACTGCTTCCGGAGGCACCAGTGGTGTGCCCTCATGTGCCAGTGTTCATGGCTGACCAACAGTATGCAGGAAACAAACACACCGACCAGGCATAGGACCTTCAGGACTGGAATGACTGCTCCATCGTGAAACCAAGGAATCATCTCCTGAATTTCGAGGATCCGCTGCAGAGGTGAGAAAGCTCGGCACACAGTAGTGTCCAGTACTGCCCCTATGAACAGGCTGCGCTGAGAGGGCACCCAGCGAGTGTTGGGTACATTTATAGAAAAGCCCATGTCGAACAACACCTGTGTTGTTACCTGCAGATGATGCAGCACCATCTTTGGAAACTTGGCTTTGAGCAGCCAGTCGTCTTGATAGGAAAAAGACTGGAATCCCCGACCTTCTGAGATAGGTTGCCACCACCGCAGTCACCTTTGTGAAGACCCGTGTTGCGGAAGTAAGTCCAAACGGGAGGACCGCAAACTGGTAGTGCTGAGACCCTACTGTAAAACGGAGATACTTCTGATACGATTCAGGATGGGAATGTGAAAATACGCATGCTATAAATGATCAACACAATCCAGTCTTCTTGCTGAAGCGCCAGAAGAACCTGAGCTAGGGTCATCAACATCTTGAATTTCTTCTGCTTGAGGTAAAAATTCAAGACCTTGAGGTCTAGGATCAGTCTTAACATACCGTCCTTCTGGAGGATCAGGAAATAACCGGAGTAACGAACAAGTTACTTACCTTCGGTAACGCTTTTTCTGGCGGATACAGTATCTGCCTGTGGATTCCTCACCTTATGAATATCCCCTCTGCGGCAGCATTCCGGTAATTTTTTGTAGCTCTCTGCGCCAACGAGGTCGTCACAGTGTCATGGCTAAGCACGCGGCTCCGCATGACGTCACCAGAGCCATAAGAAGACCACTTCGGCGTGATGACGACAGGTCCACCCATTTTTTCCGTGCCACAGTGGCAAAACGGGTGGACCTACCATAGAAACAACGTATACATACTATACAGAATTTACACAGTGTATAAAGAAAGAAGAAAGCTTGCATTTCAACAAGGCAATAGTAAATAAACAGAGGTAACAAAGTCTTGAGTACACATAATACATCAAAAACTAAAACCTCAGCTTTTATGGTATAAAAGGGTGGACAAATGGGGAGGTGGGTGGGTCTGTGAGGAATCCACAGGCAGATACTGTATCCACCAGATAAAGCATTACCGAAGGTAAGTAACTTTTTCTTCTGATGGATACATCTGCCTGTGGATTCCTCACCTTATGAATAGAAATCCACACAGTACCTCTCCTGGAGGAGGGTGCCCACCATTCTATACCAAAAGGTCCTGCAAAACAGCGCGCGCAAAATGGTCATCCCTCATCACTTCGGAATCTAAGCAGTAATGCTTCGCGAAAGTGTGGAGGGAAGCGCAAGTTGTGGCCTTACAGATGTCCAAAACAGGAACACCTCTAGACAATGCAGAAGTAGACAATTTAGATCTGGTGGAATGAGCACGAATGCCTACAGGAGGCTCCTTACCAGCCAGGGAGTAGCATATCTTGATGCACAAGACGATCCATCATAACAAAGTGCGCTTGTGCACCGCCTTGCAATTCATACGACCAGCATATCCAACAAAGAGCTGGTCATCCTGGCGGAAGTCCTTTGTCCTATCCACATAGAAGCTAATCGCCGTCTTTGGATCTAAACGATGGGGTCTCTCCTCCTCTTTGGATGGGTGAGGGGGAGGATAGAAAGTAGGAACGGTAATGAATTGACCTAGGTGGAAGGGAGTCAAAACCTTAGGCAGAAAAGCAGCCCTAGTCCTGAGTACCATCCTTCCAGCATATATGGTCATATATGGTCAGAAAAGGAAGCTTTGAACTCAAAGCCTGGACTTCGCTCACCCTCCAGGCCGAGGTGATAGCCACCAGGAAGACCGTTTTAAAAGTTAAAAGTCTTAAAGGACAACTGTGCATCGGTTTGAATGACGAACCCATTAAAAAAGTTAACACCAAATTCAAGTCCCACTGAGGCATAATGAAAGGAGTGAGAGGAAACATGTTTGTCAGCCCCTTAATAAATCTTAAGACTATAGGAGACTTAAATAAGGAAGGCTGATGGGTTAAAACACAAAACTGCAGACAAATCCAACAAATACCCTTTTACAGTGGTCACAGCAAAACCCTGCTGGGCCAAATGAAGAGAAAAACATAGAACATCAGATAGATGAGCTTTTAAGGGATCAATAGATTTCTCTCCGCACCACTTAACAAACTTAGACCACCTGTACGAATAGATAGACTTGGTGGAGTGTCCCCTAGCCAATAAAATATATCCCTGACCCCTTTCCTGCTCCGGAACCACCTCTATCGCACCTTTCTGTAAAAGGGTAAGAACCTCTTTCTGAAGGAGAAGCAAATGATCCTCTGTGCAAAACCCATGGCAAGGAGGGTAAGGAGGAGGAAATTCCCTGAAGGGAAGAGGTTACCCATTTCCTACAAGATCTAGAACCCAAAGGTCTGAAGTGATTAATTTGCAGGCTTGTAGAAAATGGGTAAGCCGGCCTCCCACAGGCCCCACATGATCCAGGATGGGGGATCTAGTGCTGCTTTCCTGCATTACCGGGAGGGGGAGGGGAGGTAGAAGAGGAGGAGGAGGAGGGATGTTGTCCAGCCCCATGAAGAGGACCTCTGCCTTTACCTCTGTAGGATTTATAGAGAGGGTTCTGCTGCTGTTGTTGTTGTTGCTGAGGCTGACAGGAACGAAAGGAAGACTTCCCAAAACCACAGAATCTTCTGTAACCATACCCTCTTGACTGAGACTGTAAACCTAGGGATTTTGCTGTGGCTTTACTATCCTTAAACCTCTGCAACGCCAAGTCAGCTTTCTCCCCAAAGAGCTTAGAACCATCAAAGGGGAGATCCAAAAGAGCAGCTTGTACATCAGGTGAAAATCCTGAAGATCTTAACCGTGCATGCCTCCTAGTGACAATAGATGAACCCATCACCCTTGCCACCGAATCTGCAGTGTCCAGACCTGACTGGATTACTTGGCGAGCAGCTGCCTGAGAGTCAGACAAGACCTCACTTAAATTGTTCCAATCCTCCTCCGATAGCTTAGGGAGAATCTGCTTGGCAGATTCCATAAGGGCGTGAATAATTTGCCCAACAAACAAGTAGCGTTGGTGGACTTCAAAGTCATACTGGCCGACGAAAAAACTTGCTTTGCAGACTGCTCAAGCTTTATTGAATCTCTGTCAGCCGGTGCTTGAGAAAAAGAACCCACAGAGTGCTTTGAGCATGAAGCTTGAACCACCAAACTTTGAGGTGACGGGTGAGACGAAAGAAATCAGGGTCCCCTGGTGCCGGTCTATACCTTCTAGAAGCAGATTTAGAAACTGCAGCAGCAGGAAGAGGATTACTCCAGACTTCTAATATCGGCTCCGTTAGGGCATCATTGAAGAGTAAAAGAGGCTCTACTACAGCAGAAGGAGAATGAAGTACCTCTGTCAGAAGATTGGGCCTATATTCAGCCACAGGAAGCTGTAAATCCAACAGTTCAGCTGCCTTCTTGATGACAACATGATAAGGAGCTACATCCTTAGAAGGAGAAGCCTTCTGCAATGTAAAATCCACTTCTGAAGAGACATCCTAACCACTTGCCTCACACAAGTCTTCCAAAAAGTCCCAAGACTCATAAATGTCACCTTCCTCCATGTCACCAGCACGATATTGCTCCTCTTCAATCCGCCTTTGAGCTTCTCTCCTAGAGCGCATCTTCGGAAGCGGAGTCGGTGGCACCAACCGCGGCGTCGACGGCTACGGCAACGGCGTCGAAGAAGGCTCCATGACAGCAACTCACGCCGAACGAACCCTGGAAGAATGGATGCCAGAAGGAGCCGGGGACTGCTCAAACGGCATTGACACCCTCAGCGCCGGAAACTGCCATTACGGCCCCATCGGTATATAAAGCATGTTAGAACTGGCTATTTCTGGTAGGCTAAGGCTGACGCCAAAGCCAGGCAGACACCACCATTCTAGTCAGGGCAAGGGAGTCACACGCCAAGATAACCCCTGCTCACCCCCTTGGTAGCTTGGCACGAGCAGTAAGGCTAAACTCGGAGGCAATGTGTAAAGCATTTGCGCCAGCACACAACAGCAACAACATCCTAGGCACACCACAAAAGGAACTCCACACAATGTTATATAAAAATAACTTCTGTATTGTCAAAACATATCAGATAGAATCACACATGTACATTGTGCCAACTGGCACGGGCAATATTCATAAGGGATTATTTACAAGACAGGGCCACATAGGCCACTGTCATAATCAGCACTTAGTAGAAATAGAAATACTGTCAGAAATTAGAATAAAAGATATAAAATCACTGTAGCACAAATTAGCAAGAATAAATCACAACCAGTAACTACTGGTAACAGGTAAGTACCACCTACGCAACCCTAACCACCTTAGGAGAATGTCACACAGGGAACCAGGACCTCACTAGGACCATCTGTACTAAAAAGAACAACCACCTAAGTATCACACAGCATTTAGGGGTCTAGGAAAGAACACATTACCCATGATGCATAAATATACATTCAGAGGAGTAGTAAAGGGAAACACATGATGCATAAACCTACACATTCAGCGGTGTTAAGAACAAAGCACATGATGCAATAAAAATACATTCAGAGGTACAGCGCAAGAAGACACATGATTCCTAAATACATTCAGAGGTGCAGGAATAACGCATGATGTAAGAAAACACATTCAGAGGTGCAATAACCCTACAATTGCGTAAAGCTTACATAAGCCACCACCTGTGGCAGTCCCTAGGCCAACTGGCCTTGTTGGGGCTAGGACGCCCTGTGTCTCAAATGTCAGGGCCTAAACGGTGCAGCTGCCCACTAATTGCTGGGCAGCTGGGATAACAAGCAAACTAGGGCATGGGCTCTCACTAGCCCTAGAACAGTACTGTGCCAAACGGCAGGAGCCCCACAGGCTCTTGAACCAATATGCCCCCCTGAACCTCTCTGGTTCATCGCACCTGTATTATCAAGCTCTTGTCATCAAAGGGTAGTCTCAAGTCTCTAAAATCAGTAGTGCCAATAACGCTACTGGATTAGCTCCAACTGGCTCTAAAAACGAGCACCCCAAGCAATGCCAGCAGGTAAATACCTTTAGAATCGGCCCTGTGAGGAAATGCACCCCAAGCGCTGCAAGCGCGCCTCACCGAGTACTTCTCGGACTCTTTCTTCCAGACCGGCACAGCCTCGCACTTCTGATGGCTTCAACGCCTCCGCGCCAGACAGAGCACACTCACTCCTTGCCCCGGCCGGTCCCGGTTGCTCTCCCGCCTGCTCTCGGCAATCCAACGAGCGGCGGGGGAGGTAGCTCGGCTCTCCGAGTCAGGGACGACAGGCCAGGGACAAGGATCGCTTCCGACTCCCTCGGCGAGGTCAGCTCACTCTTTCCCCGGCTTCGGGGGCCACACACACGGCTTCGGCGTCGTCCTCGTGGGTCCCGGGTACGGGGACCAATCACTGCGCGACTCGGCAGGTGAGCCCCTGGGATGACATAGGGCTTCTGTGGGGATCCGCCAACCAGAGCGCGGCACCTCAGGAACAGCTTTCAGCCCACAGCCAATCAGATAGCGGGTCTTCCAGACAAGCCTCCCGCAGCCCGCCAATGACAGCGAGGCACCGCGGAAGAGCTTCGTACCGCCAGCCAATCCCTACGCGGCGTTCCTGAGGGGGCTCGTCCTCCTCAACCAATGAGAGGACAGTTTCGCCGATCTTTGTTCTCCGTGGTCCCGGCGAGGCTTCTCAGGTAATTTCAGGCCCCGGGCTGCGGCGGTGATTCTCTGGCGGCATAAACGGGGTAATAAGATGCCGTGTGGGCACCGGCCAAAGCTCACAAAGCGCTCCCCAGCGCTAGAACACAATAAAGCGCTCCTAAGCGCTATGGCCCAAGATAAAGCGCTCCTAAGCGCTAGGCAAAAGAGAAAATAAAGCGCTCCCAGCGCTAAAGGCAAAAAGGCATGATGCATAAATATACATTCAGAGGAGTAGTAAAGGGAAACACATGATGCATAAACCTACACATTCAGCGGTGTAAAGAACAAAGCACATGATACAATAAAAATACATTCAGAGGTACAGCGCAAGAAGACACATGATGCCTAAAAACATTCAGAGGTGCAGGAATAACACATGATGTAAGAAAACACATTCAGAGGTGCAATAACCCTACAATTGCGCAAAGCTTACATAAGCCACCACCTGTGGCAGTCCCTAGGCCAACTGGCCTTGTTGGGGCTAGGACGCCCTGTGTCTCAAATGTCAGGGCCTAAACGGTGCAGCTGCCCACTAATTGCTGGGCAGCTGGGATAACAAGCAAACTAGGGCATGGGCTCTCACTAGCCCTAGAACAGTACTGCGCCAAACGGCAGGAGCCCCACAGGCTCTTGAACCAATATGCCCCCCTGAACCTCTCTGGTTCATCGCACCTGTATTATCAAGCTCTTGTCATCAAAGGGTAGTCTCAAGTCTCTAAAATCAGTAGTGCCAATAACGCTACTGAATTATCTCCAACTGGCTCTAAAAACGAGCACCCCAAGCAATGCCAGCAGGTAAATACCTTTAGAATCGGCCCGTTGAGGAAATGCACCCCAAGCGCTGCAAGCGCGCCTCACCGAGTACTTCTCTGACTCTTTCTTCCAGACCGGCACAGAGTCGCACTTCTGATGGCTTTCAACGCCTCTGCACCAGACAGAGCACACTCGCTCCTTGCCCCGGCCGGTCCCGGTTGCTCTCTTGCAAAGTGACTAGATGGTTCCTTAGCGCCCGTGTCACATGGTGTTGGTCACGTGGTCAGCGCGCATTTTGTTACGTCGCGCCCGGCAATGCTTCAGTGCCCAAACAAGCATCGGCTTCTTGGCAAGTGGAAACCCATTGCGGCGTCCTCTGCAGCCCCAGTCACACTCAAACCAGACAGTCAATCCACAAGCAGGCCCAGGCACTCTGGGCCAGGCTCACCAGCCAATCACACGCCAGGCACAAATTACACAAATATGCCAACTTCTCAAAGTAGCACTTCTAGACTAGACACAATTATGCCGCATACACCATTACGCAGCATTCAATCTCACGAGTTTGCACATATCAAACTCGACCCTGCACTCCCCACACATCAGGAACTACCATGGGCATACATATTCCCCATTCATTCCTATGGGAGGGCAGGTCACTCAGCATACATACACAGAGAGCTCACGCACTTTACACTGTACCACAGTGAAAAAGTGCGCAGAGGCCTAAAATCACCAACCCAGGTTCCAGAAACAGGCTAGGAAAAAGCAAAAAGTTTCGGGGTGAACCTGCCAAAAGGGCCAGGTCCAACAAAGCATAAAGGCGGACAAAGAATAATGCTGAGGCACACCCAAAGTGAATTCCAAAGGGCCCATGGGACCCGAAGGTGCTCCAGAGGGGCATGTGGTTCTATTAAAAATACCATACATGGCATTCGTGAAGTGCGACGGATCCGAACCTGGCGCCGGGGACTTCCTTACGAGGAGTCTCCGGAGATGGATCCGCAGGAGCCACTGGTGGAGCCGCAAGAGCAACAGCAGCAACAGGAAACTCTTCCTTCACTGGATTCGATACTCCATCCAAAGCCGGAGAATCATATTCATATTCAATCTTTATTTCGGCCGTTGGCCATCAAAGATATACAGTAAAACATGTATAGTCACTATAAAATCAACATACATAATCAATGACAGTATAAAACCTTAAAATTACATTCTAATAAAACTACGTTAAAAACTGTGAACCTTAAGATTAAGAGGGAGCCTGCATCTTCAAAATGCGAATGCGAGTGTGCCAAACATTAGTGAGGAACTTTGCTAGTGCAAATACAGTTAAACTGGAAACATCGGTTTTTAGGATTCTATACATTGGGAGGTACTCCCTACCACCCAGATTTCTGATCAATGGTAAGAGCCAGTATTTCCTCGCTGCCTTGTAAGCTGGGCAAAACAGAACCACGTGTAAATCACTTTCCTCTGCCGCAGTGCAAGCGGGGCACTGCTTGGTGGAGGGAGGCGATGACCAGGAACTGGTAAAGGATCGTTAAGGCAGTGTGCCATATCTCCATTGAAGAAACAGCTTCCTGGCCAACACGGGAGAGACGGCATCTAAAACTCTCTCCTGCCTGTACAAATCCTTGCTTTGCACAAAGACAGAAGTTAGTGACCCTTCACACTGACTGTCTAAGGCCGTGGCTAATTTATGTTCATGATAAGCGCTAGCCAGACCTTTCCTTGAGATATTTAATGAGGCATTAGCAGGGTTAGACCAAAGGTCGGGGAACCCCAGTACCGTACAAGAATTTTGAATGTATTTTATCCAGGGGATCAATAGCGCTTTCGGGTGGGTCAATAGCTCCATTAGTTCCGCCCTATAGGCGAGAAGTTCGTTGCTACTCCACAGCCTTCGCCAGAAGGCTATAGGTCTCAAGCCTAGTTCGTCAGCTATGGGGCGCAAGCCCAGATCTAGCCTCAGAGGGAGGAGCGGGGTGCTGGGTGGAAGTGCGACTATCTGTCTGATGAATTTGTTCTCTGTTAGAGACAGACTACGACATGATGTGTGTCCCCACAATTCCGCCCCATACATAGTAGCACCCCTGGCTTGCGCTTTGTAGATCTGGATAAGCGACCCCAGTGGTCGGTATGTGGAACCATTTAACATCCGCGTGATACCCCCTGTGGTCTGTATCAATTTTAGATTGGCCCTGCTCTGGTGTGATCCCCAAGACATAGTTTCATTGAGAGTTACACCAAGGTAGTCAAAAGTGGAAACTCTCTCGAGCCGTGAGGCTCCCAATAGCGGATTTGGGTGCAATTTATGACTTGGGTTCAAAACCATAAACTTAGTTTTGGCCGCATTAATTTCTAAGCCTCTGTCAGTGCAAAAGTCCACAAATGAATCGAGGATCCTCTGTATCCCCATTGGGGTTTTGGACAGCAGCAGGGTGTCATCTGCAAACATAATTGCAGGCACCCTACTGCCGTTTAGTTTAGGGGCGTCAGTGTATTCAGTTGCATTTAGGTGGGCGATCACCCCGTTGACAAAGAGGCAGAACAGGGTCGGTGCCAGCACACAACCCTGTCTAACCCCTCGGTCAACGGGTAATCTATCTGTCAGAGCCCCAGACCTCCCGCACCTCACTCGAGCATAATTATTTTCATGCAGTCTCTGCAAGATTATCAGGATGTCCGGGGGAACCCCCATCTCAGCCAAGACGCTCCACAGTTTCCCTCTGGGCACCAAGTCGAACGCGGCCCGCAGATCCACAAAAAATGTGTATAGGCTGCCGCCTTCGAATACCGCTGCCCTCCAGTAAATAATATTCAATCGAAAAACCTGGTCCACCGTGGAAACACCCTTTCTAAATCCGGCCTGATACGGGCTAAGGACACCCAACTCTTCTGCCCAAGCTTGGAGCCGATTCAACAATACCCTGCCAAACAGCTTCTGTGCCACATCAATTAAACTGATTGGTCTGTAGTTGGCTGGGAGAAGAGGCGAGCCCTTTTTGAAAATGGGGACCACCTCCGCCCCCAGCCAAGTACTAGGGATTTCCATACCGCTGAGGACTCCATTGAACAACGTGGCAAGGTAGGGCGCCCAAACATTGGGCTCCTGCTTGAACAGGTCCCCGGGTATGCCGTCCAATCCTGTCGCCTTTCCCGAGGTAAGTCCTGCTATTGCAACCCTAACCTCGCCCAGTGTTATTGGATCTCCCTCATAATCAGGCCAACCAACACCGGTGTCAGTGGTGGGTTCTCCCGGTTCAGAGCTGTAAAGGGATTGAAAGTGTGTCTGCCACACCTCTGGTGCAATATTTGGCTCAATTGCCGAGTGTAGATTCCCCGACCCCCCGCTTACTATTCTCCAAAACATTCGGTGGTCCTGTGTCACTAGGGACTTAGTGAGCTCTTCCCATTGGCTCTCTTCCCATTCAGTTTTGGCGTGGGCAATAAGTTTTTTATATGCCCATCTGCGTTCTCTTAGCTGTTCCCCGCCTAGACCCTCCTTGATCGCTCTAAGGAGTTCCCCCTTTGCTCTTCTACAGGCTGCGTTGTACCATGAGGATTTACATGGCTGCCCCCTCCTTGAGTTCTGCACGTTACTAAAGAAGACCGGAGACACAGCCTTTATGAGATCCTCATGGGCCTGGTGTAATTTGGCCTGTGAGTCCTTAATTCCCACCTCGGTAGCCAAGTCTCCCACAGTTTCCAGAATGGGTATTATCCCTGCATAAAGCCTCGGGAGTAGTTCCTCACTTGAGGCCAGTTCTTCCCACCTGATCCTTCTCCTGTTGTTTTCCAGGAGAAGTTCAGGTTGGATCCCCTCCCCTGATGCCGCATGAGTTCGGCGCCCGGAGAATCAACCAGGGCCAGAGACTGCGCCGGAGAATCCACAACAGGAGACCGGACAGGCGACGCCTGTGGAGTCTCAGAAGGCGAATGAGATATTAAGTTTCTGGAATGACGTCAAGGATCCGGGGAAGGTGACTTCGAAGCACGAGACTCGGTCAAACGACGTTGAGACCCATGCCTCTTCTTCTTCTTGTGCCTCCTCTTGAATCTATGCGAAGTCGACGACCTAGACTTCATTCTTTTATGACCTCTTTTCTCCTTTCTCACATTGGACATGAAGAGTTTAGCCTCTCTTTCCTTCAGCGCCTTAGGGTTAATCTTCATGCAGGATGAACAACCTTCGACGTCGTGATCACTCGAAAGGCACCAAAGGCAGTCATCATGCGGGTCAGTGATCGACATGTGACCTCCGCATTCCTTGCAGGGCTTGAAACCCGACTCCTATGAACAGGCATAATGGAAAACAGTAACAAGAAAAGTCTTGAAACAAAGTAGCAGTAGAAAGACAGGAGAGTCCCAGAAAAACCGTTAGCTTGTAGCGCGGAAAAAAAGGAACTGACGTCATCACGCCGACGTGGTCTTCTTATGGCTCCGAAGATGTTATGCAGAGTTGCTTGCGGAGCCATGACGCTGTGAAGACCTCGTCGGTGCAGAGAGGTCCAAACAATTTCCGGAATACTGGCGCAGAGGGGATATTCATAAGGTGAGGAATCCACAGGCAGATGTATCCATCAGAAATCCTCAACCCCTTTCCTGCTCCGGAACCACGTCTATTGCACCTTTCTGAAGTAAAGCAAGAACCTCCTGCTGCAGGAGCAGCAAATGGTCCCCTGAATACCAGCCCTGGCGAGGAGGGTGAGGAGGTGGAAACTCTTGGTAGGGTACGGCGTACCCATTCTCTACAAGATTCAAAACCCAAAGCTCTGATGTAATAGATTTCCAATCTTGTAGAAAATGGGACACCCAACCCCCAACATGCTCCAAAATGAGAGATCTAGAGCTGCTTTCCAGTGGTACCAATGATGGGGACAGGGGAGGAAGAAGAGGAGGGGAACTGTTGCCAGGAGGCCCTTCACAGACGGCCTCTAACCTTTCCTCTGTACAATTTGTACAAAGGGTTCTGCTGCTGCTGTGGCTGCTGACGGCCTCAAAAAGAAAGCCGTCTCCCCAAAACCTCAGTACCTCCTATATCCATAACCCCTAAGTTGCTAGTGCAGTCCTTGAAACGTTGTAGCTCCGGATCCGCATTTGCACCAAAGAGTCTGGACCCATCAAAAGGCAGATTAAGAGGAATTGCCGGCACAACCGGAGACAACCCTGAAGACCTGAGCCAGGCATGCCTCCTGGTAGCCACGGAGGAACCCATCACCCTGCCTACAGCATCTGCAGAATCCAGCCCCTACTGGATTACCAGATGGGATGCAACCTGCGTGTTTGCCAAAACTTCCAAAAAGGAACCATAGTCATCCTCTGCTAACTTAGGTACCAACTGTTTAGCAGAGTCCATTAAGGCATGGATATACTTCCCCAACAAGCAAGCACATTAGTTGACTTTAACGCCATCTTTGCAGAGGATAAAAGCTTCCTGGCAAACTACTCCAATTTCTTTGAGTCCCTGTCCCCTTGGGGGTGGGGAAAGACCCAAATGACTGGTTAGAACAAGAAGTATGTACTAACAAGCTTTCCATTGATGGATGGGCAGAAAGGAAAGCTGGATCACCAGGAGCAGTCTTATATAGTCTTGCCACCGTCGTTGAAACAGCAGGGGCAGATAAGGGTTTCTGCCACACCTCCAGAATTGGCTCAGTCAAAGACTCTTTTAAGGGCAACAGATGTTCCATAACAGAAAATGAATAATGCCACACCTCAGTAAGTATATTTGACCAAAAGGTAAGTGTAGGAGAGTAGGGTCTGCTTCCTATGGTCACCCCCACTTTTTGCTTTTGTTTTCCTGGTTTTCGACTTCGATGTGGCTGTGCTGATCAGACCCACAGCCCAGATGCACTCTCTCTAAATTCTAACCATGTACTCTAGGTACATACACAATTGGGAATTGGTCCACCTTATCAGCTCCTGTAGAAGTGTACCTTAGGTACTCAGGGCATAGGTGTAACCAAGGCCTACCAGGGGCTGCAGCATGTATTATGCCACACATGACTGGCCACTCAAACTGACACAACTGGCTGATCACTCAGCTGGGGCAAGGTTGTGTAATCGCCCCTTGCTTAGGTATAGTATTCCTATATCTACCTTTATATATAGACACACAGTAACCTATAAGTCACTCCTATGGCAGGCCTTAACAATCCTGGAGGCAGAGTGCTTGGTTATGTGTGAGATGGTGCTCTAGCATGAGCTGAGCCTGTCTGCAGCTTTCGGACCATGTCCTTCTAGCTGTTGTATGATATTGCCATACCATATACTCTTAAGTGCATTATGAACCTCGCAGTTAAATGCTAACTTTGGTTTGGCTTTATCTAAACATGTCGTGTAAGGTGTCATACGCTTTGGAATACTACCCCCTCGCCAATTATGGCAACGGGGGTAGCATTCCACCCTTCTAGAGGGAGAAGACATGTTAGTTCTGACTATCCCGGTTAAAGTTAACCAGAGCCCCAGCGTCACAAAATGGATGCTGCTGCCACAGACACAAGTCTGACCTCCTGCTGCTGGGAGTCCTTCCAGCGAGGGAGGCCTGGACAATAGGTTTCCTGCCTGGAGAGGTGCGAGCACCACCCCAGACAGGATTTTGTGTATTGGGACAGGGAGGGCTGAAAAGAAACAGACACTGCCTGGGGCACACTAGGTGCTCCATGCATAGTCCAGTTCAAACCGGTGCTGGGGCACTCCAGCCCCAGCTCTGGCGTGAAACTGGACAAAGGAAAGGGGGTGTAACCACCCCCCTTCCTGTACCCATCCATAGGAGGGAACTAGTAAGTAAACCAGCCCCCTTTAGTTGTATAAAGGTAAGAGCTGACCCAGGAGACTTTAGATTAATCCTGGAATCGAACTGAAGACGAAACTCTGGACCCTTCGACATTCAACTGAAGCTGAAGACTGAAGAATCTCCCTTGTGGCCAAGGAGTGACCACCCTGGGCAACCAGGCACCATCCAGCAACTCGACGGCTTGCTTTGTCCTTGTTCCCGCCGGAACTCGAGCGCAGAGCCTGACAAGACCTCGACTTCCGGACTCCTCTGACCCCACTGCTCAACTCCAGCACAGCTGAGCTCCGTGGAAGGCTTCAGAATTCGTGGAAGCAGGCAACTTGGAAAGTCTTCAACTTGCTAACAGCGCAGCTCCTGAGGCATCCTCGAAGCTGTGCCCTGGGGACTGAGACACCCTGACACCGAGCTCCACCTGCACTGAAAACCAGCCCTCCACACTCCACGAGATCTACGTGGGGCCATTCTGCTTGTGTTCTGCTCGATGCGTTGTCCGGTTGCTGGCCCGTTGGCTAGTAGCCCTCTGACGACGACTCCTTTGAAAATCCATTGCTGGTCTGGTTGCTCCAGACTGGCCCTCGCTTCCCTGAAAAGGTGTAGTACCTCAGACCCTCCTGGTCTGCACCAGAAGCCTTTTGTGTATCCTGCGTGGGTTGCCTTTGCTTAGGCTTGTTGGCTCCAATCTTGAAGTCGACCCCTCCATCTGCGAGAACCTTTGTGGGACAGCTCCTCTCCAGCACCTGGTCGTCCTCTACACCTCCTGGTCCACGTGGCTGCAACGACAAGCTTCACATCTGCACCTGATTGCTCCTCGACGACATCTGGTTCCTTCCTGGTTCCACCCGGTCACTGGCTAGTGACCTAGACTCTGTCCCCTCTGCTTTCAGGTCTTCTTCATCCTAGATCCACCCTTGGATCCACCCGGACATCTTCCTCCTGGTCACCTGCAGCATCTTCTTCCAAGGCTCCATAGGAAACGACTAGAAAACCCGACACACTTTGACACCTATGCACCCGCAGCCCGTGGGTGAGGTAACGCGAGTACCTCGGTGCTCCTGTAGGGATTGACTATCCTAGTGTCCAGTTTTGCTAGTTGTGTAATCTTAGTTAGACCGGAAGTGTCCTAAAACTTCATTACTTACCTTTTTACGTTCCTATTGACTTTCTATTGACTCTCGCGTGAGAGTACTGACTCTGCACGTGCCGCCTGTGGGCCTCCTACTCCTAACCTAAGGGTCAGATAGTGTAGCCCCAGCGATCCTCGAGGCCCTTGCCTTCTCCTTTCCCAAGTCGTGGTTCTTATACCACTTACTTAGTATATGGTTTTACGCTCCCCTAGGGCCTAACTGTAAATTGTGCTATTTAAAGTATTTCTAAGTTTAACTTGTTATGTGCTTTTGCCTCTGACCTCATAAAGAGTTCAGAGGAGTGTGTTAGTGAATAAATACATACATGTTTTATATATATCCTGTGTGGTGTCCTTTCATTTGGTATTCAAGGGGTTACATATGGTAAAACAGCTGGCTTTAGACGGCCTCAAGAGTCTTTTAGCCTAAGACTGTTCTGTCCACGCTACCACTAGGAAAGCTGGTCTAAAAGGTTGACTTACAACCATCACCATAAGGGTTGTTTGGACTGGTGCAAGGTAATCACTAGAACTAGTGAGTACCATATACCAGGCCAACTTTTCACAGTAAGCAGCCTTTTTGATGACAGCATGGTATGGTGCAACATCCTGTGAAGGTAGGGATTTCGGGGATGGAAGCCCCCACTCCAGGGAAGTGTCAGTGTCTAAGCCACTGGCTTCCCGAAGGCCCTCAAATTCATCCACGGAATTGAGAATTTCTCCTTCTTCCGCTGATCCTGTTCTTACTCCTTTTCCTACAAAAGCCTTTGGGCTTCTTTCCTGGAGTGTATTTTCATTATCGGCGCCAGGCGCCGTGTTGGAGACATCGGTGCCGGTGTCGAAGGAGTTCCCTTGGAATCGGGCAGCGGTGACGCTCGAGGCTGGGAAGGTGTTGACCCAACACCAGATGGCGCGGGAGATTGTGGTATTGGCATTGAAAATCTTGGAGCCGGAATCTGCCATGACAGCGCAGTTGGCAGTAAGGGCACAAATGGTGCCTGGACATATTGTTGAGGGATGCCCAAATTATACGCAAGCTGACCCACGGGGCCAGACTGCGCACCAGTAGGGTAGGATGCTTTGGCAAATATGCCAAACATCGCATTGAGAAAATGCGACGGATCCGACCCTGGACCTGGAAAGGGTGGATAAGGATCTGGAACCACCGATTCTGGATTCAATCGAGGCCGCGTGGAGGGCTGTGGCTGGGGCGCCGGGGACATCGAATCCAGTACAGGCGAAGTCTGAGGAACAGAAGAAGACTCGTAGTGTAGCAGACCTATAGATCCATAGGTCTCTCACCCTAGGCACTGGTTTGTGGCTGAATGATATTCAGCATGAAGGTTAGGTTTAAATAATTTCACCGTAAGCTTCGTGTGTGATTTCATCAAAGTTCAATTTATTGGCTTATTCACTCCATCTTGGCATGTTTTAATCACATGTTCCAAAAAAGCATTTTCATATCTTACATTTTTATAGAATTCTAATGCATTTCGGTGCAAAAAGCACCTTCATCAGGGAAAATGTGGAATATACAAATAAACATTCTTAGAAATGTGTATAATGTCAGTCCCAGTGAAATGCTACTATTGGTGTGTGACGCACTGTTGCTTATCTCTAGTTTGTTAGCTGGTAATTAAGCTCTGGGATTCACATATTCAGGCTCCATTGTTCGCTGCCCGTACTCCGTTATTTACAAAATAATGATAATATCGGCTACTTCAGCTGGTTCACTCTCAGGGATTCTATTGCGGTATATCCGCGTTAGTTCTTACTAGAGGATGCCTTTTAACGGGCCGCTGACTGCTTGCTACAAACTCCACTTCCTAAGCTATTCTATAGCATGTCTTACCTCGCGTGTGCGGGTGGCGTAGCGTCTACTCTCCTCGCGGTTTCCGTTCAGTTAATATTACGGAACTGGTGTAAGCTGGGTATTTACGCGAAGCACGTTGACGCGCGTGCGCACTAGGTTCAAGTCGCATTTTTTAAAAAATCCTGCTCTTTTCAAAACAAACAAGCTTTATTCACACGAGTGTCAAAAGTGTCTATCACTAGGTGTCTGACTTCAACAATTAAATCAACTCGCGCGCTCTATAGCCAGTGTTCATGAGAGCGCATAATAAGCTTTAAATGGCTTTGTGAGGAATGTCAATATTCGCTTAAGTCAAACCATGTGTATCAAAAATGCTCTAGGAGCACCAAGGAGGTTGATAAGAACTTAAGATTATGCTAAGCAGGCTACCATGACTGTATTCTTAAGGCTTATAAATAGCATATAAATTCAGTTCGATCGTTAAGCCCATTCGGTTTTAGACTGTTGAGGTGATAAATCCAATAGTTTTCTCGCTTTAGTAGGTTCATCTTGTTAAGAGGACCTTCGGTTTTGGGAACTATTTCCAGTATACAAGCCTGCAATTGACTGATGTGGTGATGTTTTTCAAGGAAATGAGTCGCCACCGTTGATTTGAGCGATCCTGTTCTTATGTTGCTCTTATGTTCCGTTAGTCGGGTCTTGAATTTTCTCTCCGTGTGCCCAACATATACTGATCCACACGGGCATTTAAGCATGTACACTATATTCATAGTGTTACATGTGGCGTTAACCTTTAGTGGAACCTTATGTCCTTTCATTGGATGGGAAATGGTATTTCCCTTCATTATGTTATGACAGTTACTGCAATTCATGCATGGAATTATTCCACGAAAAGAATTCATTGGCAGACGTTCTTCTGAAGTATTTAACATCTCTCCCAAATTCCTGCCTCTAGTGAAGGCGAATAATGGTTCTTTAGCAAACGCTCCTTTGAAGTCTAATTCCAATTTTAACATCTGCCAATGTCTTTTTATAATGGCTTTGAACTGGAAGCTCACATTCGAAAATGTATTAACACATGTGATCCTCTGTTCTGAAGGTTTGCTCTTGCTAATGAGGAGTTCTTCTCTGGATTTATTTAGTGCTCTCGCTAGTGCTGTTTTGATGATGGCTTCAGGGTATCCTCTATCCTGAAATCGTTGCGCCATGATGTCCAATTGCTGTTGACATTCTTGTGTTTCAGAGACCACTCTCCTGACCCTGAGGAACTGGTAGTAGGGCAGGTGTGTTTTGAGAGCTTGAGGGTGGTGGCTTTCGTATTTTAGGAGATTGTTCCTATCTGTGGGTTTACGATACAAGTTCGTGCGAAATTGATTTCCTTCTCTTATGATTTCCACATCTAAAAATTGGATACTGTTGCAACTGACTTGCCATGTGAAACTAATACGGTTGTTTCTCCTATTCGGTATTTCCAATTGGTTTATCAAAGATTCAACATTGCCTTTCCACACTAGGAAGATATCGTCAATGAACCTTACGTACATGAGTAGTTGTGTTGCCCATTCCTGACACTGATAAATATTTTGCTCCTCAAATTATGTCATGAACAAATTTGCATACGCCGGAGCGGCGCAATAGCCCATCGATGTTCCACTACGTTGGATGAACCATCTCTTTTTGTATGTAAAGTAGCTGTTCATGAGGGTAAATGCCATGAGCTCCATCAAGAAGATTTGTAGGTCCTGTGCGTACGTGCTATTCAACAGAGCGTGCTCTACGGCTTCCAGGCCTTCTTTATGAGGTATCGACGAGTACAACGCCTTCACGTCAACTGTTTCCATGACAATTTCCTCTTGGATGCTCAGATGTTGCAGTTTTATCAAAAAGTCGGTCGAATCTCTGATGTAGGACTGTGATTTTAAAACTAGAGGCTGCATGTACTTATCCAAGAATTTCCCCACTGGTTCGTGGAGGCTCCTTTTGGTGGACACAATAGGGCGACACGGTGGTTTATGCAAGTCTTTATGTACCTTCGGTACCATGTACAAAACGGGACTGCTGGGACTATCCTGTGTGAGAAATTTTCGGGTTTTTTCAGTGATGGTACCCCTATCTTCAGCTCTTTTTAGGATGGTTGATAAGGTCTTCCGGATTTCCTCTGTGGGATTGAAATCAATTTCCATATATAGATGAGCATCTTCAATGTGATCTGTAACCACTGCTTCATAGTAAGATGGATTCAGTACTACCATCGCCCCTCCTTTGTCGGCCTGACAGAAGAAGACTCCATGGGTGCCGGAGAAACCATGGGAGCCAGTGAGTGGGTTGGAGTCACCTGTGGAGAAGGTGTAGGTGAGACGACATCCTTAGCCTGACTTCACAGAGACATTGCGGAGAAGTTGACCTTGAAGCCCTACTCTTCAAGGATCGATGGTGAGATCCATGCCTTCGCTTCTTCTTGTATTTCTATATTAGAGGTATGGGAGGTCGATGACTTCGATTTAGATCTCTTGCAAACCCTCTTCTCCTTTTTTGCCCATTCCATCAAAAGCTTAGCCTCACGTTCTTTTTCAGCACCTTTGGATTCATCTTTCAACAGCAGGAACATCCTTCGACGTTATGGTCCGTGAAGGACATATGTTCCCCACACTCGTGCAAGGCCTGAATCCAGACTTCTTCAGAGTAACCATCACACTGCTACACCAAGAGTGAAGTAGAAGCAAAAGTAATACGAAACCAATTTCAGAGTCCCAGAAAATCGTTACACGTCGATGGGGGAGAAAAAAGGGAACTGATGTCAGCACGCCGACAAGGTCTTCTTATGGCTCCGATGATGTTACGCGGCGTCGCATGTGGAGCCGTTCCATTGTGACGCCCTCATCGACGTAGGAGAGCTAGAAAAGGTTTCTGTGGAATGCTGGTGCAGGGGTAATTCAAACGGTGAAGAACCCACAGGCAGATGTATCCATCAAAAATATATCTACATTCCAAGTTGATAAAACCTTTCTTGCATTACTACTACAACCCCTCCCTTATACATTGAGGTAATCACCGCTGGCAGTCTTGCATGGGGTGACCACAAACGTAATATTGTCTGTACAAAAGTAATGATATTGGTAGCACAGCATGATTTTCATTGAACATAAGTAGCTCTTATTACAGAAAAGGTTGGAGATGCCTGCTCTATCCAGATCATTGCGGACGTTGAGTTATTGTTGTGAGTCGCCCTTGTTTTCAGAAGTCAGTATTCTTGACACCATTTCCATCCTACTAAATTTACAATTATAAAGTGTTGCTCAGAGAGAAGACTGTTAATCTGAGAACGTTCTAATGAAGCAGCTTCCCCCTTTCTTAGGGTAACTTTCATGTAATTACATGCACAGGTCTTAGCCCAGTTGTAGGAAGTTGGGTTTTAGGTCTTTAGGTCGAGAAGGGGTGTCAGGCCTAACTTAGAGGCATTGTGTAAGGTATATATGCAGCACACAAACTGTAGTAACGTGAAAACACGACAATATACAAAAACCACCCCATGCAGAAAAATAGAGTTAAATGTAATAAAAACATTGATACCTGATTGAAAAAATCTAATCAGTAGAACAGGAGTTATGAATTTTTAAAGTTGGAAGTAAAAACTAGGCTCTATAAGATCCAAGCGCCAACTCAGGTGTCTAGTGGTGCAAGACTTGGGCAAAGTCGAATATTACGACCGACGCAAAGGTGTGTGGTTTTGATACAAGAAGTGGATTGCGCACGGTCTCGGCTTACCTTGAGACTTAGGGAAGTTTTTGGAAAAAAATTTCTGAGAAGCAGGGGTGGGCGGACTTTGCAGAGTAGAACTATGTGGAATTCCGATGAGCTGCATTAAAACTCAGTGAAATTCCGCAGTTCCACTCCGCCCACTTGGCATGATTGACTCTCTTCCATGCTCTCTGCTGCTCCCTACCTGTCCTCTGTTCCGACCGCCCCAGCAAGTCCAAGACAAAATTAAACTGAAAGCCCTGTTACTGGGAATGAGTGGCTTTCAGAGGCTGGGCCACAAACCTGCAGCGCTAATCCCACTAAAACCTCCGCCACTGCTCAGAGGCCCTGGAACATGCTACGGTTATCCCTCACATGGAACTGAAGTATTCTGCTTTTTGCACTTTCGCAGTATTGTTGTATTTCAAGCTGCAGATTTCTTGACTGGATGGTTGCCTTTTCAGTCAGGCAGCAAGACTCCCCTTCTCAACCTAAGTCATTTGCTTTGTTTATATCTTTTTCTGCAAATCTACTTTCCTGTTTTTCCACTGACAGCTATGGGTCATACAACATTAGATTGGCCACCTGCAGAGAAATAGTTACTTGTTGCAAATGTGATGTTACAAAGATCGGCTTGGAGGTAAAAGCAGATCAAATGGCAGTGCACTGTTCTGGGAAAGAATGCAATTCCGATTTTTTCAATGAGCAAACTAGGGGCCAGATGTAGGTAGCCCAATACCGGTCGGTAACGGCCGAAATTACTGAATTTCGTCCGTTACCGACCGGTATTAGGCATTTGAGATGTAGGGGTCTGTTAGAAATGGGATTTCTGGTTGGCTGAGGCTTGCACCAAAGCCAGGCATAAACCACCACTCTAGTCAGGGCAAGGGAGGTCTACCCCAAAGATAACCCCTGCTCACCCACTTGGTAGCTTGGCACGAGCAGTCAGGCTTATCCCGGAGGCAATGTGTAAAGTATTTGCGCACGCACCCACCAGCAACAACATCCCAGGCCCCACACAAAAGGAACTCCACACAAGGTAATATCAAAAATAGGCTTTGTATTCTCACAACACATCAGATAGTAATCACACAATATACATGGTTACAAATGGCACGGGCAATATTTACAAGGGATTGTGTACACATGACAGGGCCACGTGTGCCCCTGTCAGACTTAGCACTTGGTGAAGAAATAGTAAAATAGATAACTTGCTAAAAGTGAACTAAATCATAAACTTACAAGTAAAAATAGGTCATAGAACGTACAGCCAGTAAACACTGATAATTACTGTACTTTGCAACAGTCTGTGACATGAAATCCATCATGCACAGTATCTCACAAGTCTAACTACATTAGACCCTCACCACCTAAGTAAACATTACACTAGGGGCGTAAATCACACAGGGAAGTATAATCTCCCTAACACAAACCTAACAGGTAAAACAACCTCCTATGCATAAACCATATCTAGAGGTATCAAACAGGGTGCGCAAAACACACTATACACAATACATTTAAAGTATTAGCACATAAATCACATTAGGACCTGCACCCTCTAAATGTAACAATCCCCCACTGGCCAACTGGCCATCTTAAATAAGGAGGCTCAAATGCCCTAAGTCCAGAGAGTCAGTGCTGCTGCTTAGGCAGCAAAGGTCAAGGTTGCACCACTGCGCCAAAATCTAAACGTGGCAGCTGCCCACTACTTGCTGGGCTGCTGAGAGCAAGAACTGGGGCCTAAATGCCGCAGCTGGCACTAAGTGCTGCGCAGCTGGGGAAGGCCAAAGTAGGGGCGAAGGAGTGCATCCCATTCCTGAGTCCAAAGACAGGTCCCCTAGAAAGAAATGCCTAAACGGTGCAGCTTGGAGGAGAGTAGGGTCTGCTTCCTATGGTCATCCCCACTTTTTGCTGTGATTCTTTGGTTTTTCGACTTTAGTGTGGCTGTGGGCCTGCTAATCAGACCCACAGCCCAGCTGTTCTCTCTCTAAATTACCATGTACTTTAGGTACATACCTTACTGGGTATTGGGTCACCTTTGTGAGCCCCTGTATAGTGTACCATAGGTACCCAGGGCATAGGTGCATCCAAGGCCTACTAGGGGCTGCAGCATGTATTGTGCCACCCCTGGCTGGCCATTCAAACTGACACCACAGGCTGACCACTCAGCTTGGGTAAGGTAGTGTAATCGCCCCTTACTTAGATATAGTATATCTATATCTACCTTATATATAAACCCATAGTAACCTATAAGTCACACCTATGGCAGGCCTTAACAATCCTGGAGGCAGAGTGCTTAGTTTTATGTGAGAGGGTGCCCTAGCATGAGCTGAGCCCCTCTGCAGCTTTCGAAACCATGTCCTTATAGCTGTTCTATGATATAGCCATACCATATACTCTTAAGCGCATTATAATCCTCGCGGTTAATGCTAACTTTGGTTTGGCTTTATCAAAACATGTCGTGTAAGGTGTCAAACACTTTGGAATAATACCTCCCCGCCAATTCTGGCGGCGGGGGTAGCATTCCACCCTTCTAGAGGGAAAAGACATGTATGTTACTGCTTTACCCGGTTAAAGTTAAACAGAGCCTCAGCATCACAAAATGAATGCTACTGCCACAGACACAAGTCTGACTTCCTGCAGCTGGGGGAAACCCCAGCAAGGGAGGCCTAGACAATAGGTTTCCTGTCGAGGGAGGTGCACCTCCCAGAAAGCCTGTAGTGTATTGGGGCAGGGTGGGTTGAATGGAAAGATGCTTTTCCAGACACTTCCTGGGGCACACAAGATGCTCCATGCATAGCCTGGTTCAAACCAGTTACTGGGGCACTCCAGCCCCAGCTCTGGTGCGAATCTGGACAAAGGGAAAGGGGTGTAACCACCCCCTTCCCAGGTCCACCCATAGGAGGTACCTAGCAGGTAATCCAGCCCCTAAAATCAGTATAAAGATAGGAGCTGTGTGTAGAGACATTATATTATCCTGGAACGAAACTCTGACATGAAACTCTTGGACCTTCGACGTTCTATACCGACTAGAAGACTGAAGACATCTCCCTTGTGGTCAAGGAGTGACCACCCTGTGCAAACAGGAACCACCAGTAACTTGCTGGTCTGCTTTGTCGACTCTCCCGATGGATCCCGAAGACTCAGCAACTCAGAATCTGGCCTCTCACACTTCCCTGACTTTGACGCACATCCACAGCAAAGCTGAGACCCGTGGCAAACACGAGAGACGTGGGACCAGACACCCTGGGCATCCTGCATTTTGCTAACTGCATTGACTCCTGGGGTAACTCACAGTTGTGCATTGGGGTATGAGAAGCCCCAGATGCGAGCGTCATTTGCACCGAAGCTCAGCCCTTCACTATCCACGAGTGCTGCGTGGGGCCCGCTCTTGTATTTCGGCTCAATGCGTCTTCCCGGTTGCTACGCTGTTGGCTATTGAGCCCTCTGTAGATGAACCTTTAAAACTAAACTGCTTTCCTGGTTTCTACAGGCTTGCTCCAGCTTCCCTACAAAGGAGAAGCTCCACAGACCTTGCTGGTCTGACCTGAAGCCAATCTTCACTTCCTGCGTGGATTGCATTTGCCAAGGCTTGTTGAGTCCAATACGGATACCAACACCGCAGTCAACTAGATCCTTTGTGGGACAGCTCGAATCCAGCTCCTAGTCATGATTGACACCTCCTGGTCCACGTGGCTGCAGAGACAAGCTTTACCTCTTCACCTGATTGCATCGCGACATCGCCTGGTTCCCTGGCTAGTGACCCAGACTCTGTCCCCTCTGCTTTCAGGTTCTTCAGTTCTTCTATCCACCCTTGGATCCACCCGGACACTCTTCCTTTGGCCACCTGCAACACTTCTTTTGCAGATCTCCATTGAAAGCATTGACGAAACCCGACACGAAAAGACACCTATGCACCCGGCTTCCCTGGGTGAGGTAACTCGAGTACTCCGGTGCTCCCGTGGGTATTGACTCTCCAAGTTTCCTAGTTTAAAGGGGTTTTGTCGTAGTCCTTCTGGAAGTGCCCTAAAACAGTAACTTTGTAACTTCTTCGTTCTCCATTATAAGTCAATGGTAACTCGCAACTGTGTTCCCACACTGCACGTGTCTCCCATGGGTCTCCTACTTTCTAACCTTTGGTTGTTTAGTGTAGCCCCAGCGATTCCCTAGACCCTAGGCCTATTCACTATTCCTGAAGTGGTTCTTATACCACTTACTTAGTATATGGTTTGTGAGGCCCCTAGGGCAAAACTGTATGTGTGCAACTTATCGTATGCTAATTGAGTAACTTGTGATGTACTTCGATCTCCGACCTCATAAAGAGTGCAGAGGGGTTGTGTTAGAAATAAATACATATATATTTGCTATATACCTTGTGTGGTGTCCTTTCATTTGGTATTCAAGGGATTATAATTGGTAAAACAGCTTGCTTTACATGCTCTCTTAAGTTTTAGCCTAAGACTGCTGGTCCATGCTACCACTAGGATAGCTGGTCTATAAGATTGACTTTACAACCACCATCAATAAGGGTCGTTTAGACTGGTGCAAGGTGCCTACTAGAATAGTGGACATCACATGCCAGGCTAACTTCTCACATTGGTGTGCAGCGGATGGGATAAGAGCTTGCTGTTGTTTTACCATATAATCTTAAGATATCATTTGAAAGATCACATTAAGGTACCTGTAGGTGCATATAAATCAAGTTCTTATAAAACTTTAAGTTCTACTGAACTTAGCCGTTGTAGAGGAAAGGGCTTAGGACTCCCTGACTACAACTCCTAGAGAGGTTCTAGTAGGAAACCATTTAGTCTAGGTAGGTGCACACACCACACCTCACTAGAAAATGTCCTTAGGAGCAGGCTCTAGTGGACCTCTCCCAGAGGAAAGCCAGAGGGTACCTTCTAAGTATGACTCATTCACTTTTAATGAACTTAGAAGCCTGTGTACAGTCAGAAAGTTGAGACAAGGACAGAGTCCAACCTTTAACCACCTGGTGGATATCTTAGTGGCCCATGATACAGAGAATGCATCTGACATAGATAACAAAGGTAGTAGAGAGGGGGGCTATCTACCCACAGAAGAGAATGTTGGAGATGATCTAGCACTACCTGATGAGGAGGTGGATGCTGAAAAGGATGAGGTTAATGAACCTATCCTGGGAAACTCATGACTATCTGGGGTTGGAGAGGGCCTTGGTGGACCCCCTCCTACCCTACCAAGTAGGCCTAACCAAGGGAACAGAAGGAACAGATCACACTCCAGTGGATCTGGTCATTCTGATTCCTCAGTAGGGTCCGGTGCCTCTGCTAGGAGGAGGATGACTTCCCCTCAGAGGAGAGACCACAAAGCTAGGATAAGGGAAGTAAATCTTAGGATCACGAGGCAAGAAATTGCCCTAGCAAAAGAGAGTATGGCTCTTGAAAGAGAGAAAAAGTTAAGTGGGTTAGAACCCACTGGTGGCAGCAATATTCCTAGAGATAGGGAAAGGTCTCATGACCATAGAAACCTGAATAAGATTGTCCCTCCCTATCAGGTTGGGGATGACATCCACAAATGGATAATTACTTTGGAGAGGGCTTGCAAAGTACAGCAGGTACCTCAAAGTCAGTGGGCAGCAATCTTATGGCTCTCTTTTGCAGACAAATATAGAGACAAGCTCCTGACAGTAAGTGAACAGGATGCTAACAACTACTATGTCCTGAAGAGTGCTCTGATAGATGGGGTTGGCTTAACCACTGAGCAGTACAGGTTGCTGTTCAGAGATACCCAGAAGACACAGACTCAGGACTGGACTGACTTTGTAGATTGTGCTACTAAGGCTCTGGAAGGCTGGTTGCTGGGCAGTAAAGTTTATGACTATACAGGATTGTATAATTTGATCATGAGAGAACAAATACTTAACAACTGTCAGAACCAGTTATTGCATCAACACCCGATTGACTCTGTTCTGACCTCTCCCCAAGAACTGGGAAAGAAGGCAGACAAATGGGTCAGAACCAGAGTGAAGCAGAATGTACAGAACCAAGGTGGTGGTCAGAAGAAGCAAGACCAAAAGGGTGGGGAGAAAGCAAAAGACCAGAAGTCTTCTCAAGGTCCCCAAAAAGCTTCTAATGGTGGGGGTTCCCAACCTGCAAAAAAGACAGAAGGTCCTAAGAAACCATGGTTCAAAGTATGCAAGGTAAATACTCACTGGACCAGTGACTGCACCAAGAAGGAGGCAGCTCCAACCAACATTGCCCCTATGGCAACTGTTCCCCCTCAAACAGCTAATAGTGGTGGTTCTCACCAGAAGTGTGTAGTAGGGTTAACCCTGGGAACTGAGATGGATTCTGGCCTAGTTAGAATACCAACTCAAGCTGTTCTTGTCTGTGATGTGGACATGGCTATGTCCTCTAATGTGAGCCCCGGTAACTTGGGTAAGTACAGACAGACTCCTTTAATTAATAACAAAGTGGCTCAGGCCTACAGGGACACATGTGCCAGTGTCACCATGGTGACACCTAACTTTGTGGACCCTGCTCAGATCATACTAGCCGACAATTACCTAGTGACCAATGCAAGCAATGTCACTACCGCCCATAGTATGGCAATTGGGTAACTTTTCCTGAGAGGGGTAACTGGCCTCAAAAGAGTTGTTGTTAGTTCAGACCTCCCTGTAGAATGTTTGCTTGGCAATGACTTTGAATCTTCAGTCTGGTCTGAAGTGGAGTATAGGACTCATGCAGAAATGGTAGGTATCTCAGCACATGTCGTTGCTGTGACCAGGTCAAAGGCCAAAAAGTGCAACACTGAATAGGCCCTGGATCATGAAACTATGGACCAGCTGCCTACCAGGAGGAGAAGCAGTAGGGTTAAGGCAGTGCTTCCCCCTTGCCTCCGGATGAGGATCAGCCTTCCAAGGAAGCTGACTGTGAGACCCAAGAAGGAACTGTCCTAGAAGAGCTTGAACCTGATCAGGTTGAGTTTCTTGGGACAGGGGGACCTTCAAGGGCAGATCTGAGGCAGGCGTAGTTGGACTGCCCTTCTCTTGAACCCCTCAGACAGCAAGCTGCTGCTGCTGCTGAGGCTGCTGGGAATGCTAATGGAACCCATACAGTGTATTGGGATGAAGGGCTCCTGCATTCAGAGGCTAGAGTCCCCAAGCCTGGTGCTTCCAGAAGGTTGGTTATACCTTTGGCATTCAGGGGCTTCCTTCTTACATTAGCCCATGATATTCCCTTAGCAGGACATCTTGGCCAGAACAAGACTTGGGACAGGCTTGTCCCTCACTTTCATTGGCCCCACATGTCAGAAGACACCAAGGAGTGTTGTCGCTCCTGTGTCACCTGCCAAGCCAGTGGCAAATCAGGTGGCACCACAAAGGCCCCTCTAATACCACTACCTGTGGTGGGGGTTCCCTTTGAAAGAGTTGAGATGAACAAGTTACTTACCTTCGGTAACGCTTTTTCTGGTAGATACTATATCTGCCTGTGGATTCCTCACCTTGTGAATACCCCTTTGCGTCAGCAACATTCGGAAATTCTTTTTTCATAGCCTCGCGCCGACGTGGAGTCCTGACGTCATAGAGACACGACCTCGCTCGCGACTCCGCTGACGTCACCGACGCCTATAATAGGCCCACGCCGGCGTGATGACATCAGTTCCGCCCTTTTTTCCGTGCCATCGAGGCACACGGACGGACCAATGACAGTAGAAAAGCATACAGTATACGCAGTACACAATAGAAATGGCAAATACACACAGTGCAAAGTAAATGCAGGAAAGAAAATGAAACATTTCCCTGACAACAATATATATATATATACATTACATAACAGTAACTCTGGCACAGAAGAGTGGACAACGGGGAGGCGGGTGGGTCAGTGAGGAATCCACAGGCAGATATAGTATCTACCAGAAAAAGCGTTACCGAAGGTAAGTAACTTGTTCTTTTGATAGATACATCTGCCGTGTGGATTCCTCACCTTGTGAATAGAGTCCCACAGCAGTCCCCACTCCCGGAGGAGGGTGTCCACTCCTCTAAACCAGGAAATCCTGAAGGACAGAGCGTGCAAAGTGACCCTCCCTCCTCACTTCGGAATCCAAGCAGTAATGCTTCGCGAAAGTGTGGAGGGAAGACCAAGTTGCCGCTCTACAAATATCTTCAACAGGCACACCTCTAGCCAATGCTGAGGTCGAAGACTTAGCTCTAGTTGAATGAGCCCTTATACCCTCTGGTGGTTCCTTACCGGCCAAAGAGTAGCAGATCTTTATGCAGAGGACAATCCATCTTGATAAAGTTCTCTTATGGACCGCCCTTCCTTTCTTGCAGCCAGCAAATCCAACGAAGAGCTGGTCTTCCAAACGAAAGTCCTTGGATCTGTCCAAGTAAAAAGACACCGCCCTCTTAGGGTCCAGACGGTGCAGTCTCTCTTCCTCCTTAGAAGGGTGAGGGGGAGGATAAAAAGAAGGTAGGGTAATGGACTGCCCTAGATGGAAGGGAGTTACCACCTTAGGCAGAAAAGCAGCCCTGGTCCTAAGAACCATTCGATCAGCATGAATGGTCAAGAAAGGGGGCTTATGACTAAGAGCTTGAAGCTCACTTACCCTCCTTGCCGAGGTTATTGCAACGAGGAAGACTGTTTTAAGGGTAAGAAGCCTCATGGGACATTTGTGGAGAGGCTCAAAGGGAGCACCCATCAAAAAAGTCAACACAAGATTCAAGTCCCACTGAGGCACAATAAAAGGAGTAGGAGGGAACTTATTCGTGAGGCCCTTCAAAAACCTTAAAACAACCGGTGATTTAAAAAGAGAGGGCTGGTCAGGCAAACAGAGAAATGCCGACAGCGCTGAAAGATAACCTTTCACCGTGGCAACAGCAAGCCCCTGTTGCGCCAGAGAAAGGGCAAATTGGAGAACGTCAGACAGATGGGCTTTCAAAGGGTCAATAGACTTTTCCCCACACCACGAGACAAATTTCGCCCACCTATAAGAATAGATAGACTTAGTGGAGTCACGCCTGGCTGACAAGATGACATCCACAACGTCAGGTGGGAGGGAAAAAGAAATCAGGTTGCCCCGTTCAATCTCCAGGCATGAAGGTGTAATGTCTGGAGGTGGGGGTGTAGAACCTGCCCCTCCATCTGAGAGAGGAGGTCTGCCCTGAGAGGGAGACGGAGCGGCGGGTGAGAGGAGAGGTGGAGTAGATCTGTATACCACACCCTTCTTGGCCAATCCGGGGCGACCAATATGACTTGGGCCCAGTCTTGGCGAATCTTCCTCAGAACCCGAGGAATCAAAGGTATGGGGGGAAACGCGTAAAGGAGTTGACCCCTCCAACTCAACTGAAACGCATCCCCCAAGGCTCCTTGCATCGGATACTGGAGACTGCAGAATGACAGGCAGTGCGCATTCTCGCGAGTGGCGAACAGGTCCACCCGAGGAGTCCCCCACATCCGTGAACCTCCGGTGAAGCCTCCACTCGTGGTCGGCAGAGAACTGCAGACTGAGACTGTCTGCACGAATGTTCAACACTCCGGCCAGATGATTCGCCATCAGACAAATCTGATGGTCCTGAACCCAGGACCAGAGACGCAGAGCCTCTCTGCAGAGACACTGCGACCCTACCCCTCCCTGCTTGTTGATGTACCACATCGCAGTCGTGTTGTCCGTTAGGACCTGAACAGACCGACAGCGAAGGGAAGGGAGGAAGGCCTTGAGCGCCAAACGTATCGCCCGCAATTCTAGAAGGTTGATGTGAAGCAACCTTTCCTCTGGAGACCAAAGACCCTTGACCTCCAGATCCCCCAGATGAGCACCCCACCCGAGAGTGGATGCATCCGTTATCACCGTGGCCACCGATGGGGGAAGATGAAAAGGCTTTCCTTGGGACAGATTGCCTTCCACGCCCCACCAAGACAGATCCGCTGCAGCTTCTCTGGAGATCCTCACTGACTCCCTGAGATCTCCATTGTGCTGATACCACTGTCTGCGGAGGCACCACTGGGATGCCCTCATGTGCCAGCGTGCATGGTTGACCAACAGAATGCATGAAGCCATCAGACCGAGCAGGCGAAGGACCTTCAGGACTGGAACGACCGCTCCATTGTAAAATAAAGGAATCATCTCCCGTATGTCGCGAATCCTTTGAGGAGGAGGGAATGCACGACATACAGTAGTGTCCAGTACCGCACCTATGAACAGGTTGCGCTGGGAGGGCACCAGGTGAGATTTGGGCACGTTTATCGAAAAACCCAACCTGTACAACAACTGGGTTGTCTCCTGCAGATGATGAAGCACAGTCTCTGACGACTCCGCTTTGATCAGCCAATCGTCTAGATACAGGAATACCGGAATCCCCGATCTTCTGAGATGCGCCGCCACCACTGCCATCACCTTGGTGAAGACCCGAGGTGCAGTAGTAAGTCCAAACGGAAGGACCACAAACTGGTAGTGTTGTGACCCAACCGTAAAACGGAGATACCTCCTGTGCGACTTCAGGATTGGGATGTGAAAGTACGCATCCTGCAAGTCGAGTGACACCATCCAGTCTTCTTCCAGCAGAGCCTGAAGAACCTGAGCAAGGGTGAGCATCTTGAATTTCTCCTGCTTCAGATAAAAATTCAAGATCCTGAGATCCAGGATCGGACGAAGCCTGCCATCCTTCTTGGGAATCAGGAAATACCGGGAGTAGCATCCCTGACCCCTTTCCTGCTCTGGAACCACCTCTATCGCACCTTTTCTCAAAAGTGTTTGGACTTCCTCCTGTAGGAGTAACAGATGTTCCTCTGAGCAATATCCCTGGCAAGGAGGGTAATTGGGAGGGAATTCCCGAAAGGGAAGGGCATACCCATTTTCTACGAGATTGAGAACCCAAAGATCTGATGTAACCGATTCCCAATCTCGTAGAAAGTAGGTAAGCCGACCCCCCACTGGGCCTACATGATCCCGAATGGAGGATCTAGGGCTGCTTCTCTGTGGCTGGGGGGTTGGAGGAGGTGGAGGAGGAAGAGACTTGACGACCTCGAGGACGTGTTCTCTGCTTCCCTCTGTAAGACCTATACAAGGTATTCTGCTGCTGCTGTTGTTGCTGCTGCTGCTGAGCAGGTCTATACGACCGAAAGGAAGAGCGACCAAACCCCCTAAACTTTCTGGTCGTAGAACCCCTGACCTGAAGGCCAAGAGATCTAGCAGTTGCCCTGCTGTCCTTGAATCTCTCCAAGGCCGCGTCTGCCTTCTTCCCAAAAAGCCCCTCGCCATCGAAAGGCAAATCCAATAATGCAGACTGCACATCCGCTGAAAAGTCAGATGACTTCAACCAGGCTGAACGCCTCGTGGCAACCGCCGTGCCCATGATCCTTGCCACAGAATCTGTTGTATCAAGTCCACTTTGGATGACCTGACGAGCCGCTGCCTGAGTGTCAGATAAAGCTTCTTCAAAGTCCTTTCTACTAGCCTCAGGAACCTTAGGGACCAAAGAACTTATAGAGTCCATAAGAGCATGGATGTATCTTCCCATGAGGCAAGTGGCGTTAGAAGACTTCAAAGCCATGCTAGACGAAGAAAAAATCTTCTTCGCGACCTGATCTTGTTTCTTGGCCTCTTTGTCGCCAGGTACATGCGGAAAAGCCCCAACCGACTTTTTAGAGCAAGCGGCCTGAATTACCAAACTTTCAGGGGAAGGATGCGAAGATAAGAAAGCAGGATCCTCAGGAGCCACTCTATACCTCCTAGCCACACTTTTTGAAACTGCAGGAGCAGAAAAAGGCTTCTTCCAAACTTCCATTATAGGATCCTTTAAGGCATCGTTAAATGGGAGCAAAGGTTCTACTGACGAACTAGGAGAATGGAGGACCTCTGTCAACAAATTCGATTTAAACTCGACAGAGGGCAAATTCAGACCTAAAAGTCCTGCTGCCTTCTTCATGACAACATGATAAGGTTGAACATCCCTGGAGGGAGCATCAGGTCCAGAAGGCAAAGACCACTCCGGAGAAAACTCAAGACCACTAGCATCCGCCAGGTCTTCGAAACAATACCCTTCCAGTTCACCTTCCTCCACCTCAGAAGATGAATCATTAACTCTCTGCTCCTCCAGAAGTCGTTGAGCTTCTCTACGAGATCTCATTTTGACTCGAAGTGCAGTCGAATCCAACGCCGAATTCGACGGCGTCGGAGCCGACTTCGGAATCGAATCCGAGGGCTTGGAAGGCTGCCCCATAGAATCCAAGGGAGTCGGTGACGCCGGAACCGGGGTCGTCGACTTCGGCCGAGCCGGCGTCGATATCGGCGTCGATCTTGGTAGAACCTGGTATTGCCACAGCGGAGTCGGAGCCGGCATATATGGCATGAAGGGTGCTGGAGCATATGAGTGAGGAACACCCAAATTGAAAGCCATAGGACCCATGGGACCCGAAGGCGCTCCAGAGGGGTACCACGACCTCAAGAAAACACCATACATCGCGTTTAAAAACGCAGAAGGGTCCTGACCTGGAGTCGGGAATGGTGGATGCTCAGGCTGACCTCGAGGCACATTAGAATCTGTTTCCTCAACAGGATTCGAAACCTCTTCCTCAACAGGAACTCCATCGGTGTCCTCCGGAGCCGGAGATGGAGCCGGAGACGGAGCCGGAGACGGAGTCGGAGTCGGATCCGGAACTGGAGTCGGAGAATGGACCATCGACTCCGAAGGCGAAGCCTCACCTTCTCGATCCGACTCATGAGGAGGAATCACTTTCGACTTCATCCTTTTGGGAGACTTCGATCTGGAATGATGACGGGATCCGTGTCTCCTCTTCTTATGCTTCTTGTGGTAACCGGAAGCATGACCGGATGATGATTTCGAGGCCGACGCCTCTCGAGACCTTGACCTGGATCTCGACCTCGACTTCTTCGGATGCTTCGAGGATCTTTTAACCTTACTTGCTTTAAGTTTGGCAACAAGAAGTTTAGACTCCCTCTCACGAAGAGCCTTCGGATTCATCTTTTGACATGATGAACAACCATCGACGTCATGATCCGAGCTTAAACACCAGATACAGTCTTGGTGAGGGTCCGTAACGGACATCATCTTCCCGCATTCTCTGCAAGGCTTAAAACCGGTCTTCTTTGTCGACATGACAGTAGAACAGAAATATCTGAGAATGGAGAATTGAAGAAACGAAGTAACAATGTACTAAGGCTACAGAGTATCCCGAAACCGTTAGCGTCGACGACGCGGAAAAAAGGGAACTGATGTCATCACGCCGGCGTGGGCCTATTATAGGCGTCGGTGACGTCAGCGGAGTCGCGAGCGAGGTCGTGTCTCTATGACGTCAGGACTCCACGTCGGCGCGAGGCTACGAAAAAAGAATTTCTGAATGTTGCTGACGCAAAGGGGTATTCACAAGGTGAGGAATCCACACGGCAGATGTATCTATCAGAAAGACATTGTTGGACCAATGTATCCCCAAATAGCATCTGGGCACAGGTTTATTCTGGTGGTAGTGGATCATGCCACCAGATACCCAGAAGCTATTCCCCTAAGGACCACAACAGCACCTGTTGGGGCAAGAGCCCTCCTGGGAGTTTTCTCAAGAGTGGGTTTTCAGAAGGAGGTTGTCTCAGACAGAGGTGCAAACTTTATGTCTGGATATTTGTCTGCTATGTGGAAGGAGTGTGGAGTGAACTATTAGTTCACCACACCCTATCATCCACAGTGCAATGGTCTGGTTGAGAGATTCAACAAGACCTTAAAGGGCATGATTAAGGGTTTGAATGGAAAGCAAGGTACTGCGCTGTTCCTAAATAGGTGAGTGTCAGGGTCACCAACAGTTATGAAGCCGTAGGGTCTCAGTGGAGTCCTACAGACGGGCAACCATTCGGTTGGACATAATGGCCTCACACACCCTTGCAGGTGTCTTGCTTCATCATCGGCAATGCTCCTCGTTGGGTCGGCGGTGCAATACCCAATGGGCAACACCTCAAAGAGGAGCTCTTTGGCGGAGATCTTCTGTCCAACTGCCGTGTGGGTGAAGTGCGTGAGTAGGGCCAGACAGAAGTAGACCTAAAGTGAATAAAAATAAGGCTAGAGGCACCAGGATCAGGTTTATTCTGGGGGTCCCCTGCCTCAATTAAAATGAGATACTAGCCAGTACTCGTTGGAATATTATGTTCCTATTTTCGGACTAGGCTAGTTTGTGTAGGCAATGGTCGACATGTTTCACGCAAACGTACAGTGACTAGCGATTCATCAGGACCTGTCACAGAAGTTAATCTTCAAAAGAAAAACTGTCTACAATAGAAGTGTTCCTAAAACAAGTCAATTTGACTAACTATCAATCGGGAACAAAGTGATACCTGTGTTGCGCTTAATCCGCCTGGGTGGGGAGAAAAAGAAAGCAAATCACAATAGGTTTTATCAACAATCAAACAACGGTGACCTTATACACTCAAAGTGATGTGCTAGTGAAAGTGCAACTAGCATGTGAGTTAAAAACACATCCTCGGTGAGCACGGTGGTGAACATGCCCCTGTAGAGAAACATAGTTAAAATGACATATACAGCAGCATTCTCATATACAGTTGTAGGGAGCACCTCACTCACCTAAATGGTCAGAAATACATACAACAACAGTACCCGGCGGGTAGTACACCGGGTCACGACCTTTGAGGTATAAGGCTGAAAATGACAAGAGAGTGACAAAAGGCATTTTGAACAGTAGGCCTCATGTCCAACACCATGGTCATATTTTAATTACTAGGGAATCTGGGATGTGGAAATGTTACTAGGTGTCCTGCGCCAGTGTGTAACTGCCTCGTATAAAACTATAGGGTTCAAAAATAGCCACTGAAGAGAAACAGTCACATAGATTGTCAAGCAAATGGTAATGAGCCTCAGAAGTCTACTTAAAGGATCAGGCATCAGCGAGTCATGAACCACCTACCCCTCTTTATAAATAGTGCAATAGCGGGTCCCCTCTTAGACGGGAACCTGTTGCATCTAAATTATCAATGCAATGTATACATAACCCGTATGGTTGGTGAGCACTGGCCCTTAGTACTACTCATTATCGCCGGTAACTCTCCAAGCCCGCCGCTAAGCTTTACAGTTTGTACCTCGCGCTTAAGGCTTAGACAACTCATAATGCGGCTTGCTGAAAAATGGACACAGCAATCTGTGGCCTTCGCAGCGGTGCATTCGGAAAAGTACAATACCGATATTTAATAGCTTACAGGAACTGCCGTGGAGGGTATTGGGTGCATATACAACGTCCCCTATCTAGCGTTCCCAGCCCCCCCATGTGGACTCAGTGAGCCGGTGTCCCATTAACGATTAGGCCCATGAAAGCTCCGGTTCCCAACCCTTCCCCTACACTTACTTGCGGAGTCCCGTGTCTCCTCTAAAAGACCTACCCCTCTTCCGCCAGGTCCGGGTGGTGATCAGTAACCCGCTGGGAAGCCATTTTAATGTTTGTAATCAAGCACGTGACCGGGTGGAGGGTGAGGGCGTGTTACAATGTGGACAGCGAATGTCACGTGATAATGTTGGCAAAGCCGGCGGCCCTTCCTATGTGGTTACTGGGACTCGCTAATGCAAGGAATATGACAACAAACCTCGGTGATCTATATACCTGCACTGGACAATATAAATCCCTAAATGCGTAAGGGGATTCAGGTAGGGGGGGAAGTATGAATAAACCTTGTGAGATATAAATCAGAGAATGTCCCGTGATAATGTTGGAAAAGGCGGCGGCCATTACTGTGTGTATACTGGGACTCGATTGATCATGGGCTATAACCACATCCTAGGTGATATTAATACCTTAACTGTGCACTGCTAGTCCCTCAATGCTTAAGGAGAGTCGAGGTAGGACAGGGAGGTGTGCATAAATCATGTGAAATCACAGTTGGCTCACGAGTAGATGTCTCTCGTGTGTGATGGTCTTATGACCAGTGTATGTCCCAGTGGCCATAATTAATGACAGGGGAGGTGAAGATGTGTTACAATGCGAACAACGAATGTGAGGTGAAGGGGTGTTGCATTGTGAACAGTACTGGAGAAGCCGGCGGCCATTATTGTGTGTTTACTGGGACTCGATTACCCACAGATCTATTTTCATAGCCCTTGGTGGTATTATAACCTGCACTGTGCAATTCTTCTTCCATTAGTGCTTGAGGGGAGTCGAGGTTGGAGGGGGAAGTATGACTAAGCCTAGGGAAATGAAAAATGGCTCATGAGTAGATGACCCCACACACTAGGGTCATCTACCAGGGTGCTTCATGTCAACAGATTGAAAGCATATGTTGACAGGGCAGAGATGGGCTTGCTCATGGCTACAGGTGAGAGACAGGAGGAGGAGAGTGACCCTCTCCCAGACCTGCTTTCTCAAAACCCTGATGATGGTTCAGTTGATGGGGTAGCCTTGGCAGGCAGCCTCACTGACCAACAGCAACAGGATTGCAGGCAAGTTCTGCAGTCCTACAGACATATGTTTTCATTGACTCCAAGTCAGACTACCTGGGCACTCATGAAGTGGACACTGGGACAGTCTGCCTGTCAAGAGTAAAATCTACAGGCAACCTGACCATGTCAGGGACTGTATCAGGACAGAGGTCCACAGGATGTTGGAGTTGGGAGTCATTGAGCCCTCAGAGAGCCCTTGGGCCAGTACTGTAGTCCTGGTGCCTAAACCTCACACCCAAGATGGTAAGAGAGAGATGAGGTTTTGCGTGGATTACAGAGGTCTCAGTGCTGTCACTAGGACAGATTCCCACCCAATACCAAGAGCAGATGAGCTCATTGACAGATTGGCTTCTGCCAAGTTTTTGAGTACATTTGACTTGACCGCCGGCTACAGGCAGATCAGACGAGCTGATGATGCAAAAGCCAAAACAGCATTCTCAACCCCAGGAGGTCATTATCAATTTGTGGTAATGCCCTTTGGTCTTAAGAATGCACCTGCCACATTCCAAAGGTTGGTGAACCAAGTCCTCTCAGGTCTGGATGACTACTGTGCAGCTTATCTTGATGATATTGCTGTCTTTAGCTCCACTTGGGAAGATCACCTGATCCACCTGAAGAATGTTCTGGAGGCCCTGCAGAAGGCAGGCCTAACTATAATTTCCTGATTACGTCCATTCGATCCAGACAAAATAGATTGCGGACAACTCTGACCCTGAACCATGTGGTACTATGATTTATTGAACAATTATCTGGTTGAAAATCTTTTTTCATTCTGGTAACATTTTAACCATTAGTAAAAATTAATTATGAACTACGTAAACTTTACACATTTCTCCCTGGCACTTAGCACTATGTATATAGAACTGTAATAATCCTAGAATTTACTAAATTCTGTAGGATTTGCACACTATGCTATGGCTGTAAAAAATGGTTGCTTTTAACTCTGATTTGCTTTGAAGATGTGTACATTGAATTCATGTTTTTTCCTTCTTTTAAAAATTTTAAATACAAGTTTTAAAATTGTTTGTCTAATCACCTGTGTTTGTATGATCAAAAATGGATGTATAGCATACTTTTATGATTTTAAAATAATCAAATAAAGTGTATTTGACTCTGACTCTAACTATCAAGGCTACCAAGTACCAGATAGGGCAGAGCAAGGTTGTGTACCTGGGCCACCTGGTAGGTGGAGGTCAGGTTCAACCATTGCAGAGCAAGATCCAGACCATAAAGGACTGGACTGCTCCCACCACCCAGACACAGGTCAGAGCTTTCTTGGGCCTGACTGGGTACTACAGGAAGGTTGGCAAAAGTTATAGGTCCATTGTGATACCTCTCAATGACTTAACTTCAAAGTAAATGCCAAAGAAAGTTCAGTGGACAGTAAGCTGTCAAAATGCATTTGATGACCTGAAGCAGGCCATGTGCACTGCACCTATTCTGCAAAGTCCAGACTACTCCAAGGAATTCATTGTTCAAACAGATGCTTCTGAATTGGGTGTGGGTGCTGTTCTTTCACAATTGAATAAAGATGGTCAAGACCAGCCTGTGGGATGAAAATCCGGTTCTTCCCCCTTTCTGCAGCATTAGACATAGTTATATATTTGTTAGCATGATGTACCTATATATCCTTTCATATATTACATATATGGGCATTTACTCGTGTATTTCCTTTCAGTTAAGTAGGAACATTTGAGCGTTTTCCCTTTGTTTAGTGAACTAGGCTGAAAACCATGTAGACGCCATTTTGTTGGCCATTTCCTATTCTGAGCTGTAGTCACATGTTCTTTCTGCTCAGCAGACAGGATCCCATTATTTGAATTACTGAGAGCAGCTGAAAGTAGACTGTCTTTCCCTTTTCCAGGTCTCAAGGTCGCATCTGGCTTTAGGGTGCGATAAGCACATTCCTGAAGGCTCCGTGCCGACACTCCCAAGCTCCAAGACGAAAGGGAGTCACCCTTCCTGACCTCCCCAGTAATGAATAGCAAGCTTTGAACTAATCATATGTGCCATATATGGTCCTTCCTTAAGGCCCCCTGAAGAACAAGTTACTTACCTTCGGTAACGCTTTTTCTGGTAGATACAATATCTGCCTGTGGATTCCTCACCTTGTGAATACCCCTTGCGTCAGCAACATTCGGAAATTCTTTTTTCGTAGCCTCGCGCCGACGTGGACTCCTGACGTCATAGAGACACGACCTCGCTCGCGACTCCGCTGACGTCACCGACGCCTATAATAGGCCCACGCCGGCGTGATGACATCAGTTCCGCCCTTTTTTCCGTGCCATCGAGGCACACGGACGGACCAATGACAGTAGAAATATACAAGTATACATAGTACACAATACTTAAGGCAAAACACACAGTGTTAAGCAAAAAACAGGAAAGTAATTTAAACATTTCCTTGACAACAAAATATAAATACATTACAGTAACCCTGGCATAGAAGAGTGGACAACGGGGAGGCGGGTGGGGCAGTGAGGAATCCACAGGCATATATTGTATCTACCAGAAAAAGCGTTACCGAAGGTAAGTAACTTGTTCTTCTGATAGACACATCTGCCGTGTGGATTCCTCACCTTGTGAATAGAGTCCCACAGCAGTCCCCACTACCGGAGGAGGGTGTCCACTCTTCTAGACCAGGAAATCCTGAAGGACAGAGCACGCAAAGTGACCGTCCCTCCTCACTTCGGAATCCAAGCAGTAATGCTTAGCGAATGTGTGGAGGGAAGACCAAGTTGCCGCCCTACAAATATCCTCAACAGGTACACCTCTAGCTAATGCAGAGGATGAAGACTTAGCCCTTGTAGAATGAGCCCTTATACCCTCTGGTGATTCCTTACCGGCCAAAGAGTAGCAGATCTTTATGCAGAGGACAATCCATCTCGATAAAGTTCTCTTATGGACCGCCCTTCCTTTCTTGCAGCCAGCAAAACCAACGAAGAGCTGGTCTTCCAAGCGAAAGTCCTTGGATCTGTCCAAGTAAAAGGACACCGCCCTCTTAGGGTCCAGACGGTGCAGTCTCTCTTCCTCCTTGGAAGGATGAGGGGGAGGATAGAAGGTAGGAAGTGTAATGGACTGCCCTAGGTGAAAGGGAGTTACCACATTAGGCAGAAAAGCAGCCCTGGTCCTAAGAACCATTCGATCAGCATGAATGGTCAGGAAAGGGGGCTTGGAACTAAGAGCTTGAAGCTCACTAACCCTCCTTGCCGAGGTTATTGCAACCAGGAAGACTGTCTTAAGGGTAAGAAGCCTCATGGGACATTTGTGGAGAGGCTCAAAGGGAGCACCCATCAAAAAGGTCAATACAAGATTCAAATCCCACTGAGGCACAATAAAAGGTGAAGGAGGGAACATATTAGTGAGACCCTTCAAAAACCTTAAGACCACAGGAGACTTAAAAAGAGAAGGCTGGTCAGGCAAGCAGAGAAAAGCCGACAGCGCCGACAGGTAACCCTTCACCGTGGCAACCGCAAGACCCTGCCGCGCCAGAGAAAGGGCAAACTGGAGAACATTAGACAAATGGGCCTTCAAAGGATCAACAGACCTTTCCCCACACCACGTGACAAATTTTGACCATCTATAAGAATAGATGGACTTAATGGAGACACGCCTGGCTGACAAGATGACATCCACAACGTCAGGCGGAAGGGAAAAGGAATTCAGGTTGCCCCGTTCAATCTCCAGGCATGAAGGTGCAATGTCTGGAGGTGGGGGTGTAGAACCTGCCCCTCCATCTGAGAGAGGAGGTCTGCCCTGAGAGGGAGACGGAGCGGTGGGTGAGAGGAGAGGTGGAGTAGATCTGTATACCACACCCTTCTTGGCCAATCCGGGGCGACCAATATGACTTGGGCCAGGTCTTGGCGAATCTTCCTCAGAACCCGAGGAATCAAGGGTATGGGGGGAAACGCGTAAAGGAGTTGACCTCTCCAACTCAACTGAAACGCGTCCCCCAAGGCTCCTTGCATCGGATACTGGAGACTGCAGAAAGACAGGCAGTGCGCATTCTCGTGAGTAGCGAACAGGTCCACCCGAGGAGTCCCCCACATCCGAAAGATGTCGTGAACCACCTCCGGGTGAAGCCTCCACTCGTGGTCGGCAGAGAACTGCCGACTGAGACTGTCTGCCCGAACGTTCAACACACCGGCCAGATGATTCGCCATCAGACAAACCTGATGGTCCTGAACCCAGGACCAGAGACGCAGAGCCTCTCTGCAGAGACACTGCGACCCTACCCCTCCCTGCTTGTTGACGTACCACATCGCGGTCGTGTTGTCCGTTAGGACCTGAACAGACTGATCGCGAAGGGAAGGGAGGAAGGCCTTGAGCGCCAAACGTATCGCCCGCAATTCTAGAAGGTTGATGTGAAGCAACCTTTCCTCTGGAGACCAAAGGCCCTTGACCTCCAGATCCCCCAGATGAGCACCCCACCCGAGAGTGGATGCATCCGTTTTCACCGTGGCCACCGATGGGGGAAGTTGAAAAGGCTTTCCTTGGGACAGATTGCCTTCCACGCCCCACCAAAACAGATCCGCGGCAGCTTCTCTGGAGATCCTCACTGACTCCCTGAGATCTCCATTGTGCTGATACCACTGTCTGCGGAGGCACCACTGGGGTGCCCTCATGTGCCAGCGTGCATGGTTGACCAACAGAATGCATGAAGCCATCAGACCGAGCAGGCGAAGGACCTTCAGGACTGGAACGACCGCTCCATTGTAAAATAAAGGAATCATCTCCCGTATGTCGCGAATCCTTTGAGGGGGAGGGAATGCATGACATACGGTTGTGTCCAGTACCGCACCTATGAACAGGTTGCGCTGGGAGGGCACCAGGTGAGACTTGGGTACATTTATTGAAAAACCCAACCTGTACAACAACTGGGTTGTCTCTCGCAAATGTCTCTCGCTCTCTGACGACTCTGCCTTGATCAGCCAGTCGTCCAAATAAGGGAACACTGGAATCCCTGATCTCCTGAGATGCGCCGCCACCACTGCCATCACCTTGGTGAAGACTCGAGGCGCAGTAGTAAGTCCAAACGGAAGGACCGCAAACTGGTAGTGCTGCGATCCCACCGTAAAACGGAGATATTTCCTGTGCGACTTCAGGATTGGGATATGAAAGTAAGCATCCTGCAAGTCGAGCGCCACCATTCAGTCTTCTTCTTGCAGCGCCTGAAGAACCTGAGCAAGGGTGAGCATCTTGAATTTCTCCTGCTTCAGATAGAGATTCAAGATCCTGAGATCCAGGATCGGTCGAAGCCTGCCATCCTTTTTCGGAATCAGGAAATACCGGGAGTAGCACCCCTGACTCCTTTCCTGCTCTGGGACCACCTCTATCGCACCTTTCCTTATCAGAGTCAAAACTTCCTCTTGCAGAAGTGACAGATGCTCCTCAGAGCAATACCCTTGGCAAGGAAGGAAATTGGGAGGGAATTCCCGAAAGGGAAGGGCATACCCATTTTCTACAAGATTGAGAACCCAAAGATCTGACGTAACCGATTCCCAATTATTACAAGGAAGAGGGACATAGATAGGACAATATTTTACGGGGTCCAGTGTACTCGTCCTATAGACTAGTGACACAAAGAGATGTACAAAAGTTCCCCGGGAAGAGTGACGGAGAGGGGTGTGTGTGCTAGTGAGTGGGGGGAATCCCCAAGTTGGAACTAGAACCCTCACACACCCAGCAAGCTAGGTGTCATGCTTCATCATATGGGCTCTGCTCCTCGTCAGACTGGCGCTGCAATGTCTGACGGGCTCCCGAAACCGGGGCTCTTTAACGGAGATCTTCTGTTCCCGCCATATGGTGCATGCGTGTGAGAGGGCCTGTGGAGTGTGGTCGTGAAGTGGGTGTTAAGTTAAAAAAGGTGAGTCAGTCTACATACTGAATTTATTCTCGTAGTAGACTCCCTTGGTTAAAAACAAAGAACAGTGGTGTGGGAGGGGAGAGACAATGACCCTAACACTATTAGGGAGAATTGGACTACTACCCTCAATTATCGGTCGACATGTTTCTTGCCTGATGGCAATTCTTCAGGACCTAAATAGGATCGTACCACACAGTGAAAAAACTAGTGACGAATATATACAAAAACAGAAGTAGGGGGTCAACACTTGCAGGCAGGTATACGGCCGTAATACAGTCAGTAATACCAGGGTGCAGGCTAGTCTGTCCTGCTGCAATTAGAATGCCTGTAGAAATGAAATAAGGTATGTAAAAAAACATAATACAAAGCAACTGCATTGATGAATTTTACACCTTAAAAACATAGTGAGCGCACACACACCCACAGTAACCGTGCTAGTTAAAAACCGAGCATAACATTTGCTAATAGTGGCAAACCATAATTGTGATCAAATGGTACCAGCCATTGCATGCATCGGTCGAATTAAAACATGAAGAAACAACAAAGTACAATGCTGTGCAGACTGAGGAGTGTAAACTAGGTAACCTTACCCTAAACCGGATCCCTGATGGACCTCTCAGTCTGCTCCCGTGGGACTGGCTGGGGAGGTATAGTACCTAGTTTCCAGGAGACAAGGGTATTTTATATGGGGTGTATATAGGCTCCTAACCATATCGTTAGGGGTGCTGACGAGTAGGTGTGGTCTAACCATGTGGCCTACGAGACGAGGTAAGGTAGAGTACCTCCCTATGCACCCCGAGCATTAGAGCCATCCGGTGAGTAACCGATTCCCAATCCTGTAGAAAATGGGTAAGCCGACCCCCTACCGGACCCACATGATCTTGAATGTCGGATCTAGGGCTGCTTCTCAGGGGCAGGGGGGTTGGAGGAAGTGGAGGAGGAAGAGGCCTGACGTCCACGAGGACGAGCTCTCTGCTTTCCCCTATATGTCCTGTACAAGGAGTTTTGCTGCTGCTGTTGTTGCTGCTGCTGCTGCTGGCCTTGCCGGAAATTCCGAAAGGAAGAGCGGCCAAAACCCCTGAATCTTCTGCCAGTTGAAGAGCCTCTCATTTGAAGACCCAAGGATTTAGCAGTCGCCCTGCTATCTTTAAACCTCTCAAGGGCCGCATCAGCCTTCTTCCCAAAGAGGCCTGAACTATCGAAAGGAAGATCTAATAATGTCGCCTGAACATCAGCCGAAAAGTCAGAAGATTTCAACCAGGCAGACCTCCTAGTAGCGACAGCAGTGCCCATAATGTGCGCCACAGAGTCTACAGTATCCAAACCGCTCTGAATGACCTGGCGAGCCGCCGCCTGAGCGTCAGAGATGACTTCCTCAAAATCCTTCCTGCTGTCATCAGGAATTTTTGGAACAAGAACACGCAAAGAGTCCATCAGCGCGTGTAAATATCTCCCCATCAAGCAAGTGGCATTTGACGACTTCAATGCCATACTGGCAGAGGAGAAGGACTTCTTTGCCACCTGATCCTGCTTCTTTGCCTCCTTCTCAAAAGGAACCTGAGGGAAAGCACTAACGTTCTTTTTGGAGCATGCAGCCTGAATGACCAAACTCTCCGGTGAAGGGTGAGAGGTTAAAAAGGCAGGATCCTCAGGGGCAACCCTGTATCTTCTGGCTACACTTTTAGAGACAGCTGGAGCCGACAAAGGTTTTTTCCACACCTCTAGAATGGGCTCTGTCAGAGCATCATTGAAAGGAAGAAGAGGTTCCACCACTGAACTCGGAGAATGCAATACTTCAGTCAGAATATTAGATTTGAATTCTGCTGTAGGCAAAGTCAACTTAAGGAGACTGGCAGCCTTCCTCATAATTAAATGATAGGGTTGAACGTCCTTAGAAGGAGTGCTAGAACCTGAGGGTAACTCCCACTATGGAGAGAAATCCAGGCTTCCTGCGTCTGCCAAATCCTCAAAAGCATCTTCATCCAATTCACCCTCTTCAACGTCAGATTGTGAATCCAAAAACCTCCTTTCATCCAGAAGGCGTTGAGCCTCTCTTCTGGATCTCATCTTGACCCGTTTTGCTATCGGATCCACCACCGGCTCCGACGGATTCGGAATCGACGTCGGGATCGAACCCGAAGGCTCAGAGGGATGTGTTCGAGGACGACTCGGAGCAGGCGAAGCCGGAACCGGCGTCGATGGCTTCGGTGGAGCCGGAAAATGCCACGGCGGCGTCGGAGCCGGCATGTAAGGCATAAATGGAGCTGGAGGGTAGGAGTGAGGGACTCCTAAGCTAAAAGCTAAAGGTCCCATGGGACCCGAAGGTGCACCAGAGGGGTACCACGCCCTCGAAAAGACTCCGTACATCGCGTTGAGAAACGCAGAAGGGTCCTGGCCTGGGGCAGGAAATGGTGGATGAAAACCTTCAGGCCTGTCCTGAGGAGCGTTCGGATTCGGCTCACCTAAGGGCGCGGAACTCCCATCCTCACGAAGCTCCTCCTCATCTCGGGCCGGGGACGGCGCCGGAGACGGACTCGGAGCCGGATTCGGAGCCGGAGTCGGAGACGGAGCCGGAGACGACGCCAGTGACTCAGAAGGGGAGGCCTCACCTTCAGGTTCTGGATCCGAAACATCAAGGGTCACCACCTTCGAACGTACCTTCTTCGGTGACCTCGACCTCGATCCAGACTCCTTACCAGAACGATGTCGGGACTCATGTCTCCTCTTCTTATGTTTCCTCTTTTTCGAAACACAATCAGAAGCCGACTTCGAAGACGACCTTCCTCGAGATCCAGACCTCGACCTCGATCTCGACTTCGACCTCGCCCTTCGAGAACGAGACCTCGATGACTTCTCCTTTCCAGCTTTCATCTTAGCCACCAGCAGCTTCGCCTCTCTTTCTCTCAGGGCCTTCGGGTTCATCTTCTTACACGAAGAGCAGTCATCCACATCATGGTCCGAGCTCAAGCACCAGATGCAGTCGCTGTGAGGGTCGGTGATGGACATCATCTTGCCACATTCTCTGCATGGCTTAAAGCCGGTCTTTTTAGAAGACATTGTCGAATAAACAGGATACAGAGAAGCAGAAAAAGGTAACAATATAGGCAACAAAGTATCCGTTGGCTACAGAGATTCCCGATAACCGTTAGCGTCGACGACGCGGAAAAAAGGGAACTGATGTCATCACACCGGCGTGGGCCTATTATAGGCGTCGGTGACGTCAGCAGAGTCGCGAGCGAGGTCGTGTCTCTATGACGTCAGGAGTCCACGTTGGCACGAGGCTACGAAAAAAGAATTTCCGAATGTTGCTGACGCAAGGGGTATTCACAAGGTGAGGAATCCACACGGCAGATGTATCTATCAGAATCAGCTTGTATTTTTCCATGTACGGTGACTTCATGTGTTGAACTGAAAGTATATCTGTCTGTTTTTGACTGTAAGCCAGCAGTCTTCTCTGCGCACCGGATGGGTGAGGACAGAGAGGCTCCTCTATAGAGTATTCTGTTTAATAAATGGTTGAACCTTCTTCACTGCCAACTGACTGGTTATTTGGTAATTGGTATTGGCGCTATTGGTAGGTATAGCTCCATAGATTATTTTTGTAATACAACAAGCCAATAGCTTTTATTAGCAGAAGCCTGACCCCTAGAGAGAAATGTTGGTCAGCTATTGAGAGGGAGGCCTTTGCTGTGGTTTGGGCTCTGAAGAAGCCGAGGCCATACTTGTTTGGAACTTACTTCAAGATTCAGACAGATCATAAGTCTCTCTTGTGGCTAAATCAGATGAAGGGGAAAATCCCACTGCTTAGGTGGTCCATTTCCCTACAGGGGATGGACTTTACAGTGGAACATAGACCTGGGACTGACCATGCCAATGCAGATGGACTCTCCAGATATTTCCACTTAGAACATGAAGAGTCAACTGGTCAAGGTTAGTTTAATGTCCCGGGGGGGGTTGTGTAGGAGAGTAGGGTCTGCTTCCTATGGTCACCCCCACTTTTTGCTGTGACTCTCTGTTTTTTTACTTTAGTGTGGCTGTGGACCTGCTAATCAGACCCACAGCCCAGCTGTTCTCTCTCTAAATTAATTCTATCTACTTTAGGTACATACCTGATTGGGTATTGGGTCACCTTTGTGAGCCCCTCTATAGTGTACCATAGGTACCCAGGGCATAGGTGCATCCAAGGCCTACCACGGGCTGCAGCATGTATTGTGCCACCCCTGGCTGGCCATCCAAACTGACGCCACAGGCTGACCCCTCAGCTTGGGTAAGGTGGTGTAATCACTGTGAGAAGTTGGCCTGGTAATTGATGTTCACTATTCTAGTGAGCACCTTGCACCAGTCCAAACAACCCTTATGGTGATGGTTGTAAGTCAACCTTATAGACCAGCTATCCTAGTGGTAGCGTGGACAGAACAGTCTTAGGCTAAAAGACTAATGGTTGCTGCTGCCACAGACATGAGTCTGACCTCCTGCAGATGGGGGAAACTCCAGCAAGGGAGGCCTGGACAATAGGTTTCCTGTCGAGGGAGGTGCTCACCTCCGCAGACAGCCTGTAGTGTATTGGGGCAGGGTGGGTTGAATGGAAAGATCCTTTTCCAGACACTGCCTGGTGCACACAAGGTGCTCCATGCATAACCCGGTTCAAACCAGTTGCTGGGGCACTCCAGCCCCGCTCTGGAGAGAAAATGGACAAAGGGAAAGGGGTGTAACCACCTCCTTCCCAGGTCCACCCATAGGAGGGACCTAGCAGGTAATCCAGCTCCTAAAATCAGTATAAAGATAGGAGCTGTGTCTAGAGATATTAGATTATCCTGGAACGAAACTCTGAAATGAAACTCTTGGACCTTTGACATTCTATACCGACTAGAAGACTGAAGATATCTCCCTTGTGGTCAAGGAGTGACCACCCTGTGCAAACAGGCACCACCAGTAACTTGCCGGTCTGTTTTTTCGACGCTCCCGACGGATCCCAAAGACTCATCAACTCAGGAACTGGACTCTCAGACTTCTCTTACTCCGACCCACATCCACAGCAAAGCTGAGACCCATGGCGGACACGAGAGATGTGGGACCGGACACCCTGGACATCCTGCATTTTGCTAACTGCATCAACTCCTGAGGTAACTCGCAGTTGTGCATTGGGGTACGAGAAGCCCTAGACCCGAGCGCCAATTGCACTGAAGCTCAGCCCTCCACACTCCACGAGTGTTGCATGGGGCCCGCTCTTGCATTTCAGCTTAACGCGTCTTCCCGGTTGCTAGCCCATTGGCTAGTGAGCCCTCTGAAGACAAACCTTTGAAAATAAACTGCTTTCCTGGTTGCTCCATGTTGGACTTGGTCCTTCTGGCAGGTTCACCCCTAAACTTTTAGCTTTTAATTGTGACTTGGTGTTGGTTGTTTTTGGCTTCTGCGCACTTTCACTGTGTACCAGTATAAAGTGTGTGCGGAGTCTGAGTGCATGTTGTGAGATTGGCCTGCCCTCCCATAGGAATGCATGGGGAATGTGTGTGTCCATGGTAGACTAGTTTCTGATGCGTGGGGAGTGCAGGCTCGAGTTTGGTATGTGCGGACTCGTGTGATTAAATGCTGCGCTTTGATGTGTGCGGCGTTAATGTGTCTAGTGTGGAAGTGCCATTTCTAGAAGTTGGCATGTCTGTGTAATAACTGAGAAATTACTGTCTGGCTTGTGATTGGCTGGAGCTGGCTGGTGTGCCTGGCTCTGTGAGTCAGGATGGGTCTGCCCCGGTGGTGAGTGGAGAAATCTGCATGTTGATGACAGGGAGGGGCTGTACCTGGGACCTGAATAGGGCTGGGCTTTCCCCTCACAATGCTGGCTCCACCCCCTAAGGTACGACTGATGACCCTAGCCTGACTAATGAATGGGTAGAGGGGATGAGCATAACAGAGTGCTCCAAAACCAGCTGCAACTGTTTTTTCCCATAATCCTGCAGCCTAGACAAAGGATTCATGTGTATAAAAGAGGGGCTGTGACCCCATGAAAATGTTCTCTTTCCTGATCCTATCTTGAGGGGGGACTGCTGCTGCTGGGCACCAGGAAGACCACCACTGGGGACTGCCTCCTTGCCTGGAGGGCCCTGTGAGCTGGCCGCTGGGCCCAGCCTTTGCCCCCCCCCTTGCCTTCCTAAAAGACTTTCCTGAATTTTGCCTTGCAGCGCCTGGGAGTGCTTTGCTTTCATTTCCTTATCCTTACAGCACCTGGGAGTGTTGGATTTGTTCTAGGAGGCTCTGCAGCGTCGCGCTGCTGGGGGAGAGTGAGGAATCCCCCCCCCCTTTTTGCTTATTTTCGGCGCTGGAGCCCACTCCGCTGAATTGCCGATTTAAAGATCCCTAGCGGGTGCCCACCCTGCCAGGGACTTGGTGCTGATTGTTTTGCCCCCCCCCCAGCGGGGGTCCACTCCGCTCATTTTGTGCTAGAGGGAGCCTACCCCTCGTTTTGACCCCAGAGATCACCGCCGCAGCGCCGAGGCTGAGAGCAAGCCGAGGAAGCAGCCGCTGACGTCACCCGGGGAGCCGCGCTGCCATTGGCAGCCCCAGCAGGAAGCAGACGGGTGCCTACCCCGTGCTCCTGCACTGGAAAGAGGTAGCGAGCTCTTCCTCCCTCCTGGGGCTCCCAGTAGCGAGGAAAAGCCCCGGAGTGCAGCTGGGGAGGTGGGGAGAACCCCGCCCGCGGCACCCGTGAAGCCAGAAAGAGCTCCTGCAGACCAAGGAGACAGCCAGAGTCCCCCGCCGCCTCCCAAGAGCAGTCCAGTGAGTGGAGCTGCCAGGGAGGAGGGGGGCGCGAGACTGAGGTCCAGTTGTTGATTTCGAGTCCCCCGAGCGGGGCTCCAACTAAGGGGGCAGTGTTTAGAGCCCACGAGCGGCTCCTGGGCATCTTTGTTGTTTTGAGTCCCCGAGCGGGACTACAACGATTCCGGGGGCACTTTAGAGGGTAGAGCAGCCCCGGTTGGCAGCGGGCCGCTCCCCCAGTTCAGAGGGCACATTTCTTTCGAGCTCGAGAGGCTCCAACGTCACGGAGGCATCTTTGTTGTAGAGCCCAAGAGCCTCCCGGGCGCATTGGGCATTTGTTCATTAGAGCCTGCGAGGCAACCACGTGTTGGGCATTGTTTATTTAGAGCCACCCCCCCCCCCCCAGAAAGGAGCCAGGAGGCACGCTGATGCCAGCCTCAGGTCCTACATCTGCCCAGCACTTAGTGGGCAGCTGCTTCATTTAGGCCCTTGTGAAGCTTCTCTTGCTGCCTGCGCAGCCTGCCCTGACTTTGCTGGACACAGGGCGTTTCAGCCCCTGAGAGGCCAAGTTGGCCTGGGAACAGGTTCATGTGTTGTGCCCTGGCTAGGGGTATGTGTTTATGCCCTCTGTGATCTTTTGCGCAGATGTGATTACCTGTCTAAGGTGATTGGTATATCATATGCAATGCTTTTATGCCTATACCCCTAAATGTATGTTTATGCTTAGGAGGTTGTTTTTCCTAGTATAGTTATGCTAGTGAGCTCATGGTTCCCTGCGTGATATTTGCCTAAGGTGTTTAGGATTGCGTAGGAAGTACTTACCTTTTACCAGTGGTTACTAGTTGTGTGCTACATTTGTTATTTGGTGCTACAGTTATTATATGTGCTATGTGCTAAGCCTTATTCCTACAAAGTGTTAATTTCTACAAAGTGCTATTCCTGCCAGTGGTGCAGGAGGCCCTGTCCTATGTATATATAATCCCCTGTAAATTCCGTCCGTGCCAGTGGCACAGTGTAAATTGTGTGTTTATTATCAAATGTGTTTGGTATAATACAAAGGCTATTTTTATATATAACCTTGTGTGGAGTTCCTTTTGTGGGGGGCCTGGGATGTTGTTGCTGGTGGGTGCGTGCGCAAATACTTAACCTACATTGCCTCCGGGATAAGCCTTACTGCTCGTGTCACGTTACCTAGAGGGTGAGCAGGGGTTATCTTTGGCGTGTAACTCCCTTGCCCTGACTAGAGTGGTGGTTTCTGCCTGGCTTTGGCGCAAGCCTTTGCCAACCGGAAATCCCATTTCTAACACTCCAGGATTGCTCCAGCTTCCCTACAAAGGAGAAGCTCCCCAGACCTTTCTGGTCTGACCTGAAGCCAATCTTCACTTCCTGCGTGGATTGCGTTTGCCAAGGGTTGTTGGGTCCAATCCGGATACCGAAACCGCAGTCAACTAGATCCATCGTGGAACAGCTCGAATCCAGCTCCTGGTTGTCGTCAACACCTCCTGGTCCTCGTGGCTGCAGAGACAAGATTCACCTCTTCACCTGATTGCATCGCGACATCGCCTGGTTCCTACCTGGTTCCTTCCTGGTCACTGGCTAGTGACCCAGACTCTGTCACCTCTGCTTTCAGGTTCTTCAGTTCTTCGATCCACCCGGACACTCTTCCTTTGGCCGCCTGCAGCACTTCTTTTGCGGATCTCCATTGAAAGCACCGATGAAACCCGACACAAAAAGACACCTATGCACCCGGCTTCCCTGGGTGAGGTCAGTCAAACAAGCTTTATTTGACAGTTGTCATAAAAGCATTACAGTTAGAAATATATTTATAAGAATAGAGTTAAAATTTACACAAGGATTTAAACATTTTTAAATTCATTACAATAAAAAGATTTCATCATGTTAAAATACATCAAGTGTTCAGGAGGAAGGTAATCATTCAATAACCTATCCCTTTAGATTTTTATTTCTAATGATCCAGGCCCATCCTAAAAATTTCGCCGCAGCTATATATATTACAGGACTTGGGTTTGTACAGATGATTCTAACAGCCACTATTCCACTCCGAGTACCCATCAGTTTAGCTATGGGCCGCAACCAGACTCTGTGCGGACCAGAGTATGCAGGGCACACAAAAAGTAGATGACGAACTGTTTCTTTAGAATCTAGGCAAGAAGGACAAGAGGCACTTCCTCCATTAGACCACCTGGATGTGAATGCTCTGACAGGGATGCTACCGAGTCTCAGTTGGAAATAGAGCTTTCTATCCAGTGGCTTCGTTATGTCGTCCCAGAATGACTCGAAGCGAGTCTCTTCCTTGAACTCCATAAACACCCTCGTTAGTGAAAGTGGGGGAGTGGTCCTGAACAGTTTTGAGGATATCATCCCCCAGTACAATCCCTTAATTGCCTTTTTTGAGGGGAATATAGCATTGGTTGTGTTTTCCCAGGTCTCCGCCAGACCTAGCTCTCTGAGAACCGCTCTAATTCCAGAGAGCCATTTTATCTGGTGAAAAACATCACTTTTAATAATGTCCAGAAGTCCCATGGCGAATATTTTCAGCTCTGGCATTACCCATATTCGCCTCCAGTATAATACTGGGCGGAGGTTTGCAATAATCTCAATTGGTTTCATGCCAAGGTCCTGGAGAACCGGGCCCATGGGGGTTCTATGTGGTAGCATGATAAGATTACGTAGGAACCTATTTTCAGAAACTGTTAACTTACTTAGATTCACATGCCCCCATATGTCTACCCCATAGAGTGCTGCGCTCACAGCCTTCGCATTTTAGACCATGATTGCGGGGGCCACCGGTTTTGTCAGAGACTTGGCATGTTCACTGATCAGTGCCCCTGCGATTTGCCTATGCTTTAGGGTTGCTAGGTCAATTTGTTTGTTCCATCGGAGATCATGCTGGATGGTTACACCCAGATATGAGAATGATTTTACTTGTTCCAGGGTTAGGTTATTCATCAATACCTTCCCTCTAAATGACTTGTGTTGATTAAAAGACATAAATTTGGATTTTAAAACATGATTTTCCAGGCCATGGTCAATGCAAAATGTTTCGAAGATCCCAAGTGCTTTTTGCAAGCCACTTGGGGTCTTGGAAATAATGAGACAGTCGTCGGCAAACATTAATGGCCACATGCATCATTGTTGCCGTTTGCGATTCCTTAATTGCGAAAATTAAGGAATCGCAATTAAGGAATCGCAACCGGCAATGCATTAAAAATTCGCAATTTATTTTGCAATTCCTTATTTTTCCTTATTTGCGATTCCCAATTTTGCGAATCGCAAATAAGGAATCCCTTTACATTGATTCCTATGGGCCTAGAGGTCCATAGGAATCAATTGGAAGGCATTCTCGATTCGCAATTAAGGAATCGCAAAATAAGAATGCAATTTCAAGGGTGCAGGGAACGGTCCAAAGGACCCCCCCCTGCACCCCTGAAATTAAACTTTAAGTACATTTTTCACACACACATGCCCAAAGGGCATGTGTGTGTTTAAAATGAAACTTTCAAAAATGCACTTTTGTGCATTTTTGAAAGTTTCCGCAAATTAGCATGAAGTTTAACTTCATGTTAATTTACCACTTCCAAATTGCGATTTTTTACCTTAAAAAAAATCATGCATTGCATTTAAGAAATCGCAAAATTGCGATTTCTTAAATGCAATCGCAATTTAAGAAATCACAAATAAATTGCGATTTCTTAAATTGCGAAAAATGCAAAAAAGGTTAATGCATCCCAAATCTATGAAATGCATTCGCAAACGGCTGAATTTTGCGATTCGCACCGTTTGCGAATGCAATTTAGTTTGATGCATGTGGGCATAAGATTGGTATTTTGGCACCTGCTAAAATTGGAGCATCAACATTTGCCTCTATCAACACCTTTGCCACATTATTGATGTAGACAGAGAAGAGGGTCGGCGCTAACACGCACCCTTGGCGCACTCCTCTCTCTACCGGGAACTGGTTTGTGACACATCGAGGGGGGCCCCATCTTATCTGGGCATAGTTATGCTCATGCAGTTTGGCAATCAAGGAAAAAAGGGTGGGAGGCATGCCCATGTCGTTCAGTACAAGCCAAAGATTTGTACGGGGGACAAGGTCAAAGGCTGCCCTCAGATCAATGAAGGCAGCATACAGGCTACCCCCCCCCCCCCCCCCCCCCAGTTGAACAACCTTCCAATAAAGCATGGCAAAGTGTAGCACTTGGTCGACTGTACTTATACAGGCTCTAAATCCCGCTTGAAGGTGAGACAAGATATTCATCTCACGCTCCCACTCGTGGACTTTATTTAGTACCAGTCTACCATAGATCTTCTGGATGGTATCAATTAGACTGATCGGGCGGTAGTTGCCTGGGAGTGATTTGTCGCCCTTTTTGTAAACAGGGATTATTTCCGCCCCATTCCAGGATTCAGGTAGTGGGGATCCGCTGGCTATCATGTTTGCCAGTAATAATATATACTTTCCCCAGAGTTCTCTGTTGTGTAGGAAGATGTCAGTCGGGACACCATCTATTCCTGGCGCCCTTCCAGGTGTGATAGAGTCAAATGCATGCTGGATATCCATAATAGTAAACGCTTCTTCCACCCATGGGGTATGTACAATCCCTTCTCTCTGTTCTGAGGGTAATTTCAGCCCTTTGGCATATTGGGGCCTAAAGTGAGCTACCCAGTCATCCTGGGCTACCCAATTTTGGGGTTTTTCTGGACGGCCTTCGGATCCCCATTTCAACAAGTCCCAAAATTGTTTGGAGTTCTTGATTGAACTAGCCTCCTTAAGTCCCCCCATTTTTTTACATCCCAAGCGCGCTTAGATTTTTGGATGACATTTTTATACGTGCTCCTAGCTATACGGACACTGGCGCTGGATCCGGCTTTAATGGCCTGCACTAGATCCAGTCGTGCCTTCCTACATTCTTTGTTATACCACCTCGGAGATTTATCAGTCATAGTTTTGTTTGGGTTGTTTGTTTTAACAAATAGACCTTTTATTTGTGAAAACAAGGCTTCATGCACCTTGTTTGCACTATCTCTCTCTGGGGTTGAAGGTTTGGCATTGGCGCAGGCACTTAATTCCATGGTGGCTTGCTCTAAATTCTTTAAAATAAAGTCAATGTTTGACTGGCTTTGGGCGACTTTGGCCCACTTCAAGTGGCGCATATCGTTTGCAAGGAGGACGGCTTGGGAGCTTCCATCACTTGGGCCCAGTGTTGTCACTGGCACTTCCCAGTAGGAAAAAGTCATACATAGGGGGTTTTGGTCACTCTCAAGGCGGTCAACAACCATCATATCCTCCAGATGGTGCCACAACTCAAGATGGACTAGTATTTAATCAATTCTACTTTCTCTGTTACCGCTCTTAAATGTGACCGCACCCACCCTATCTTTAGGGGTTCTGCCGTTGGCCGCCCTTAGTCCTTTATTTAAGCAGGTAGAGTTAATCTGGATCACCAGATCAGTCCACCTTTTCACTGGGCCTAATTCTAGCTTAGGAAACCCCACTGGCTGTCTTGTTCAACTACAAAATAAGAGTCGCCACTTGGCAAAGGTTCAAAGTTTACATTAAAATCGCCTGCAACAATCAGACGCGAATGTGCAGAGAATTTTTCAATAAGGCCATCAAGGACAGCAAGGGTATTAGACTTCCGCCCCCCTGTGCTCCTAGCATACACATTGTAAATGTCTAATGGTTTAGCCCGATTAAGCGTAAGGGACACAATCTGTATATCCTTATGATTCCAGATGAGCTCCTTTACAATGATTCCAGAGTCCTGTTTGACCCAAATTGTTAATCCACCAGAGGGTCGTCCTCTATCGCTTTTTTCAGCGGGGACACTAAAGTTTAGGAACCCTGGGAAGCACAGGGGGTCAAGGAGCCACGTTTCTTGAAATATACATATGGTAAACTGGCTGACAAACAAAGCCCACTCTGGGCTTTGTACCTTGGCACTCAGCCCCGCAATATTCCATGACATAATGGAGCCAAATGCATCGAAATCTGTCACCAAACTTACATCAAGGCTCTGATCTAAGGGGATACCCTCCCCAGTGTACACCCCTAGATCTAATATTACACGAGGTGTTCCCATGGGGGTGTCCTGTGACGCGGTTAGGGTGATTGATGATATATCATCAAGGGGTTTGGAATTAGTGTCATCTGGCATTATTCAATCTTTGGATTCCAAGGACGACCCACCCACACCTACCCCCTGCGATTGAGTTCCGGTATCTTTCAACCACTGTTGGGGGGGGGTGAAGATCTAATTTGAATGGATGAATGATCAGGGGAGCAGGACCTGAACTCCAATAGTATCAAGTTTTGTGCCATGTTTTCACTTTTAAGTGTGAGTTCAATGCAGTCGGCTCCGTTTCCTGGTTGCGAGAGCCTGGTGGCCCTAACAATATCTTCCCTTATCACTGATAGGCATCCTCTGATATGCCTGATCCAATGGATAGCTTTGTTTGTCAGGGAATCTTTTGTTTCTGTGTCCTTCCCTGGGCTTACTTTTGGGACATTTACCATATATACTTTAGATAAATCAGGGGGTGTAGGTTGAGGCAGGGAGGGGCATCTGCCCGTCCAATTCTTGGGGGTATACCTGGTGGTATTGGGGATATTAATAGGCCTAGCGTTATGCTTTGTGTACCCATTATTTTTTGCTCTGTCAGGAGATTTAGGTTTAGGGGTTTTTGCAGGCAAGGGATTCGCTGGCGCCTCTATATCTTTACCTGCTTTATTGTGAGGCGTGTGTACTTTTGTCAGGGTACTACCCCAAGGTTGCTGTGTCGCTGGGTGCAGAATTATTGCCTTTTGCTTCTCCACAGTAACAATGCTCGACTGTTTTTTGTCTAGGCTGCAATTGGAGCATGTATTTACATTAGTAATTACCTTGTGCACTTTAGAAGTTAAAATATCAACTTTATCTTGCATGCAATGAATAAAGTTACATAAACGGTTCACAAGGCTACATAACTCAGAAATGTCATTCCCGGTTCCAGAAATGGGTGTGTACGAATTTGATTCCAACCCATGCCCTTGGGAAGCATCAGATGGAATTAGCTGAATCAAGGGGTCCCCGTTCTCCTTATTTGAACAGTCAATGTCAGTGAGAGGAGAGAACCTATTTGAGCACAGTACAATTGAACAAGTTACTTACCTTCGGTAACGCTTTTTCTGATAGATACAATATCTGCCTGTGGATTCCTCACCTTGTGAATATCCCCTTGCGTCAGCAACATTTGGAAATTCTTTTTGTAGCTCCGCACCGACGTGGACTTGGACGTCATAGAGGCACGGCATCGCACGCGACTCCGCTGACGTCACCGACGACTATAATAGGCCCACGCCGACGTGATGACATCAGTTCCGCCCTTTTTTCCGTGCCTTCGAGGCACACGGACGGACCAATGACAGTAGACATATACACAGTATACGCAGTACAAATATCAAGGTAAAACACACACAGTGTGAAGTAAATGCAATAAAACATTTGAAATAAACAACCCCTTGACAATAAAATAAATACAATACAGAAAAACTGGTATAGAAGTGTGGACAATGGGGAGGCGGGTGGGTCAGTGAGGAATCCACAGGCAGATATTGTATATACCAGAAAAAGAGTTACCGAAGGTAAGTAACTTGTTAGATACATCTGCCGTGTTGATTCCTCACCTTGTGAATAGAGTCCCACAGCAGTCCCCACTCCCGGAGGAGGGAGTCCACTCTTCTAAACCAGGAAATCCTGGAGGACAGAGCGCGTAAAGTGGCCGTCCCTCCTCACTTCAGTATCCAAGCAGTAATGCTTCGCGAAAGTGTGGAGGGAAGACCAAGTTGCAGCCCTACAAATATCCTCTAGGGGAACACCTCTAGCCAATGCTGAGGGAGTAGAATGAGCCCTTATACCCTCTGGTGGTTCCTTAATGGCCAAAGAGTAGCAGATCTTTATACAGAGGACGATCCATCTTGATAAAGTTCTTTTATGAACCGCTCTTCCTCTTTTACAGCCAGCAAAACCAACGAAGAGCTGGTCATCCAATCGACAGTCTTTAGTTCTGTCCAAGTAAAAGGACACCGCCCTCTTGGGGTCCAGACGGTGTAATCTCTCCTCCTCCTTGGAAGGGTGTGGGGGAGGATAAAAGGTAGGGAGGGTTATGGATTGACCAAGGTGGAAAGGAGTCACCACCTTTGGGAGAAAAGCAGCCCTGGTCCTAAGAACCATTCGATCAGCATGAATGGTCAAGAAAGGGGGCTTGGAACTAAGAGCTTGAAGCTCACTTACCCTCCTTGCCGAGGTTATTGCAACAAGGAAAACTGTCTTAAGAGTCAGAAGCCTCATAGGACATCTGTGAAGAGGCTCAAAGGGAGCACCCATCAGAAAGGTCAAAACAAGATTTAAGTCACAATAAAAGGAGAAGGAGGGAACTTATTTGTGAGGCCCTTCAAAAACCTTAAAACTACAGGAGATTTAAAAAGAGATGGCTGGTCAGGCAAACAGAGAAATGCCGACAGCGCAGAAAGATAGCCCTTAACTGTGGCAACAGCAAGCCCTTGCTGCGCCAGAGAGAGAGCAAACTGGAGAACATTAGACAAATGGGCTCTCAAAGGGTCAATAGATTTCTCCCCACACCAAGTAACAAACTTTGACCATCTATATAAATAGATGGAGTTAGTGGAGTAACGCCTGGCTGACAAGATGACATCCACCACGTCAGGCAGGAGAGAAAAGGAACTCAGGTTGCCCCGTTCAATCTCCAGGCATGAAGGTGTAATGTCTGGAGGGGGGTGTAGAACCTGCCCCTCCATCTGAGGGAGGAGGTCTGCCCTGACAGGGAGACAGAGCGGCGGGTGAGAGGAGAGGTGGAGAAGATCTGTATACCATACCCTTCTTGGCCAGTCCGGGGCGACCAATATGACTTTGGCCCGGTCTTGGCGAATCTTTCTCAGAACTCGAGGAATCAAAGGTATGGGAGGAAATGCGTAAGGGAACTGATTTCCCCAACTCAACTGAAACGCGTCCCCCAAGGCTCCTTGCATCGGATACTGGAGACTGCAGAAAGACAGGCAGTGAGCATTCTCGCGAGTGGCGAACAGGTCCACCCGAGGAGTCCCCCACATCTGAAATTTGTCGCGAACCTCCTCGGGTGAAGCCTCCACTCGTGGTCGGCTGAGAACTGCCGACTGAGACTGTCTGCACGAACGTTCAGAACTCCGGCCAGATGATTCGCCATCAGACAAATCTGATGGTCCTGAACCCAGGACCAGAGACGCAGAGCCTCTCTGCAGAGACTCTGCGACCCCACACCTCCCTGCTTGTTGATGTACCACATCGCGGTCGTGTTGTCCGTCGGGACTTGAACCGACTGGCCGCGAAAGGAAGGGAGGAAGGCCTTGAGAGCCAAACGTATCGCCCGCAATTCTAGAAGGTTGATGTGAAGCAACCTTTCCTCTGGAGACCAAAGACCCTTGACCTCCAGATCCCCCAGATGAGCACCCCACCCTAGAGTGGATGCATCCGTTATCACTGTGGCCACCGTAGGAGGCAACTGAAAAGGCTTCCCCTGAGACAGGTTGCCTTCCACGCCCCACCAAGACAGATCCGCCGCAGCTTCTCTGGAGATCCTCACTGACTCCCTGAGATCTCCGTTGTGCTGATACCACTGCCTGCGGAGGCACCACTGGAGCGCCCTCATGTGCCAGCGTGCATGGTTGACCAACAGAATGCATGAAGCCATCAGACCGAGCAGGCGAAGGACCTTCAGGACTGGAACGACCGCTCCATTACAAAATAAAGGAATCATTTCCTGTATGTCGTGAATCCTTTGAGGAGGAGGGAATGCGCGACATACAGTTGTGTCCAGTACAGCACCTATGAACAGGTTGCGCTGGGAGGGCACCAGGTGAGATTTGGGTACATTTATCGAAAAACCCAACCTGTACAACAACTGGGTTGTCTCCTGCAGATGATGGAGCACTCTCTCTGACGACTCTGCTTTGATCAGCCAGTCGTCCAAATAAAGGAATACAGGAATCCCTGACCTTCTGAGATGTGCCGCCACCACTGCCATCACCTTGGTGAAGACTCGAGGCGCAGTAGTAAGCCCAAACGGAATGACCGCACACTGATAGTGCTGCGATCCCACCGTAAAACGGAGATACTTCCTGTGCGACTTCAGGATGGGGATGTGAAAATACGCATCCTGCAAGGTGAGCGACACCATCCAGTCTTCTTCCAGCAGTGCCTGAAGAACCTGAGCAAGGGTGAGCATCTTGAATTTCTCTTGTTTCAGATAAAAATTCAAGATCCTGAGATCCAGGATTGGACGAAGCCTGCCATCCTTTTTGGGGATTAGGAAATACCGGGAGTAGCATCCCTGACCCCTTTCCTGCTCTGGGACCACCTCTATCGCACCCTTTCTGAACAGAGTTTGGACTTCCTCCTGTAGGAGTAACAGATGTTCCTCTGAGCAATATGAAAAAAGGAGGGAGTGCAAGTGCTACTTGCACTGTTTCCTGAGGCACTCCGGTGGGAGATAAGACTCCTGAACACTGATTTTATCGCCAAAGGGTTAATAAAGTTCAAACAAGCGTAATCAATGGTATTCTTTCTTGAAGAGAAATTTAATGGGTAGGTCACATGTTATATCCACATAATGACTTTTTCATGAAGCAATACTCAAAGCGTATTTTCAATTGACATCAATCGATCAGTGCATCATCCCTATGCATTTCGGGCAGGGGCCCTTCTTCAGGGGATAGCAAAAGATCTGTAAGTGAATGAATTTTTTGATTGCGTCTTAGCTGTAGATAAAAATCAACCTAACAAAACTCAGAACGGTCTTTTTGTGCATCTATCCCCGACATCGCATGTAATTGGGCCGCGGGCAATATCATTAAAATATTGATTTTGTTGAGCCTTAAACGTATGGGCATGCATACCAAGCTACTAACATTCGGGATAGTCCGTTTTTTACCTTTACCACCACGGATGTTTATTTACTCCGCAGTCACCGTCATTCACACTAACTGCCGGCTACTCAGTGCGCCGCGCTTTGTTATAGAGAAGACTCGGTAAGTGTGTTTTTTGCATGATTACGACTCCCTAGATCACTTTCATTCACTGCGCACATCGTGAGAGCACTTTTGAAGCGCACATCGAGTTAGACCGTTCTGAGTTTTGTTAGGTTGATTTTTATCTACAGCTAAGACGCAATGGGTGTTTTTGGTTTACCGTTTACATTACTGCCATGGTTGTCACAGTCCCCACCCCACACTGGGCTAATTTCACATTTTTTTACCCCCTCATTTTTTTCTACCCGTTCATACTGCAAATAATGCATGTTTTATTTTATTTGCACCTGTTTTAATGTCACTATTACCTCGTGGCCACGAGTTCCCTTCCTGATACAAATTCATTCACTTACAGATCTTTTGCTATCCCCTGAAGAAGGGCCCCTGCCCGAAATGCATAGGGATGATGCACTGATCGATTGATGTCAATTGAAAATACGCTTTGAGTATTGCTTCATGAAAAAGTCATTATGTGGATATAACATGTGACCTACCCATTAAATTTCTCTTCAAGAAAGAATACCATTGATTACGCTTGTTTGAACTTTATTAACCCTTTGGCGATAAAATCAGTGTTCAGGAGTCTTATCTCCCACCGGAGTGCCTCAGGAAACAGTGCAAGTAGCACTTGCACTCCCTCCTTTTTTCATATTTTACAGTCCTTACCGGCCGGAAGGGACTATTTCCTGGCACCCTAAAAGTCTAATCTCAGCTTACACCATTACATTGATGAACTGTTCTTACCAAGAGTGCCGCCAGTCCTACATAAATCTTGATTACCTCTGAGCAATATCCCTGACAAGGAGGGTAATTGGGAGAGAATTCTCGAAAGGGAAGGGCATACCCGCTCGCAGCCTCTTGGGAAAATCCTGTTGAACTTTGGTGTTTTAAAGTCTTTTAGCCTGCCGGTTTGCTCCCTGCATCCTGACCTACGAGGACCCGGGGACACAAGCGGACGCTGCCGGGGCCGGGACTGCGAGACCCAGGGTGCCCAGCGCTTCAAGATCTCAGCGCACCTGGTGTCTCTTCCCGCCCCCAGCTCTCCGCCCTTCATTGCTCTAACACCGGCTACTTAAGGCTCGCGGCCCCCGCTTTGCGGGAGCCGCTCGCAGCCTCTTGGGAAAATCCTGTTGAACTTTGGTGTTTTAAAGTCTTTTAGCCTGCCAGTTTGCTCCCTGCATCCTGACCTACGAGGACCCGGGGACACAAGCGGACGCTGCCGGGGCCGGGACTGCGAGACCCAGGGTGCCCAGCGCTTCAAGATCTCAGCGCACCTGGTGTCTCTTCCCGCCCCCAACCCTCCTATTTCAACGTAGTGGTGAGCGCGCACGCGGGACGCGCGCGGGACATAGCCCGGGGCTAAGCCCGGGCAAAGGGCGGGCCCTCTGAGGCCCTCCGAGGACTGAAAGGACTGGACTGGCCGCATCTCCTTGCAAGTTTATTAATAGATTATTGTTGTTGTCATTGTCGTGTTATATTTTCTTATGGGATGTTAATGGTTGTTTTTTTGCACCACTAGGTGTAGCATTTTGGTTTTATCATATATAACATTACAGGGGTTGTTACTTAAGTATTTGCTCTTCTGCTATTTTAACCAGAGTACCCTTTGATAGTTACTTGCTGGCGCTATACAATGTCATCTCGAAAAACCCGAAGTCAGGCGGTGGCGGGGATAAAGAATATAAAAACCAAAAAACTTACTAATACCTTGGATAGCTTTATCCTTCGCACTAACAGCCTAATTGATGAGGGTATTATCTTGATGGAACGGAGGGTTTCTCAAGATTTGCTACATGCTAAAAGATCGTCATTGGGTAATATAGCCTTGGCTTGTACTCCGAACAAACATTCGAGTATATCAGATACGCCCCAATTGTTAACCAATCATGTGTCCCCTATATCAGTTGTGGCCCAGTCTCAATGTATAAATATACCTCCGGTACCCACACTACCAGTATCCTCAATTGAGTCCGCCTCTCTTACCACTCCAGTGGTTATCTCTGCTATTATACACACAGCCCCTTCACAGTCAGAAGGGCTCCCTGTAGAAGGTATAACATCCTCCCCAAAATCATCTGTCATAGAGGTGCCCAGTGATACTGTAGTTAATCAGAATACATTGCCTTGTATGGGGAATTTAGTTTGTGTGGGCAATGGTTCACAGGAGGGAGGGATAAGTATGGATGCCCCAGTTGACACTATCAGGCCACATCGTGTATCCCACCCCCTGCCTTTAGAGTTACCTGATGTAACTGCATCCGATTCAAGCTTGGCTAGCATTCTTGATAATAGTAGTCCTGATGAATCTGTAGAGAGTGATGAGGATGAGAATGCGCCCTTTTTTGATTCTCTAGCTACACTTATTAGGTCCTTGCTTTTGCCCTTGGAAACTAGACTCCAGGGTATAGAACACCAACTTGAAATTATATCCAAGGACCTGAATTGTAAGGGGGAAAAAGTAACTCATGTAATCCTGAAGAATACCCCCGGTACATCGGGAACCCCACTACCATTGGCCAAGAACCTTTTACCAGTACCTAATCAGTTAACTAAGACCTGTCCTACCGCTCCAACTGTGCTGAAGGTTGGTAAAGTGGTCACTAAACAAGTCTCTGCAGACACTAATAAACCTCTGGAAAAAGCTGGTTCTTCCACCTTAAGCGTTGTCCCTCCTCCCCCCCCGGTGAAGTCACCAAGGGTACGGCGGAATATTAGTTTACCATCAGACGCCTGCCCATTTGTGATAGTGTTAACGGGTGTCCCCGAGCTTACACCAGCCAGCCCCGAAACATTTTGGGGTCTTAAAAATAAAGTTTGTCACTGGTTGGATAGGAATTTCCCACCACCTCCCAATGTCAATAAAAATATCCTTATGGTAGAGAGAGCACCATGGGTAGGAGAGAAAAAGAAACATCTCAAAGGAGATTGTGTGGTGATTACATTTGAAGACCCTTGCATAGTAGAGTTTATTTGCTCTGGGCATTGCCGTAACAATGACTCGGAGATCTCTGTTAAACCCTTGTCATACTTCTATATGCCCGTGGGGAACCACGATAATAGATGGAGTTGGTTAAGGGCTACCACGCATGAAAATGGTAGGAGGAGATTGGAAACCCAAGGGAATCAACGTTCTAATAATTGGGGAGGGGCCGCAAATGGAGACTGGCAAGAAGTCCGAAGAGGGAGAGGTAGACATTACAATGGTGGAAATAGGTTTAAGGAGGGATGGTTGGGCCCTCAGCTGGATTACCCTATCCAATGCTACAATCGTTTCAATGGTCTGGAGGAAGTCGATTGACTGCCTAACCAGCCCATCGAGGGATTGGGTAGTCGGGTGGTGCAGGTCTCACCTGGAGATCAAGTAAAATCGCCTGTAGACAGAGTGGCAATTGCAGGTTCCACCAGTAAAGGTATAGATATTATTGAACCCTTGGTTGCAGTGGGTAACTGTACGCTAGATATAGCTTCTATAGGACAAATGGAATCCAAGGCACCGGGTTCTTTTATCACCATTTTATCGTGGAATATTGCAGGTTTAAAGAAAAATTTGGCAAATCCTGATTGGAATGTTTTTATTAACAACTTTGATATATGTATGTTTCAAGAGACGTGGTGCCTATACCCCGAATACATGAATGGTTATTCTACCTTTTATGTTCCAGCTGTTTCAATGGGGAGAGGGCGCCCCTCTGGTGGGTTACATATCTGGGTGAAAATTTCTTTGAATTGTAGTGTTACCTCTAACAAGTATGTTTCTAATGACATCTTACACATTACTTTAAAGAATTGTGCAGGGGGCTATAGTTATGAAATCTTCTGTATTTATGCTAGAGGCCTCCAGGGAGGGCTCGCTTCCCCAGTATTGGAATTGTTGGATGTGAAGTTATCAAACCTCCCAACTAGATCCAAAATACTGGTTGGGGGGATTTTAACTGCACATTCGAACCTTTAGATGTTGAAGAAGCATTGGGGTCTAATGTAGTGGATGGTAGACAGATCATACCACCATTGAAACTTAGTCCAATTAAGAAATGGTCATCTAGAGTTATTCAGTTGAATGCCTTGGTGTTAGATCATAATTTATGGGCTCTTAATGGCCGTACTAAGTCAGATCGCGAAGGAGCGATGACCTTTAACAGGTTAGGGTGCCCCTCTCGTATTGACTACATCCTCTTAGATGAACACTCCTGGCCTGACGTAATTGATATGGAGGTCAGGGAGTCTTCCTATAGCGACCATAACCCCTTATGTATGCAATTTCAGTGGGTAAGTGGCCGCGATCTTAGCCGGAAAACAGAGTTGATAACTAAAGAAGTTTTCCCTGTAAATAATAACCGGAAGCTAAAATGGAATGTGGTCAAATGTGATGAGGGGAAGCTCCAAAATATTAAAGAATTGGTACTTGAAGAAACTAGTAGATTGACAGCCCTAGTTTCCTCGCCAGTTAATCTAGCTGATCCCAGTTTGTCGGTCTCTTATAACAATTTAATAAGCAAATTGGGAGCCCATTTTTGTAAGAAGCCATTGGCAAAATCCCGTTCTAATGGTATTAAACCTAAAAGTAATCCGTGGTACACAATTAATTGTAGAGTCAAAAGGAAAGCAATTACTAAAGCAATACGAAGTAAGGATTCTGTGGCCGTACGGTTGGCTAGGAAAGATTATATAAGTAGTATAAAATTAGCAAAAAGAGATTGGGAGGAAGAGCATTGGCAGCAGCTGAAGGAAGCAGCATGTGGAAAAAATACTGTCATATTTTGGAAATTAATTAATGTTTTAGATAGAAATGGAGCAGGACCCATTTTAAATCACATTACCGAACAGGAATGGTATTCCCATTTTTTAAAATTGTACTGTGAGGATAGCTTGGATAGCTCGATATCACCACCAGTTACTATCCCCGAAAGCATGCCTTGTGAATACTTGATTCCCAACACAGATTTATTTTCCGAGAGTGAAGTATTAGATGCCATCTCTAAATTACTGTCCGGGAAGGCCCCAGGCCAAGATGGTCTTCCAGGAGATATGTTAAAGTACGAACCAAATGTGTGGGCTAAGTATATATCCTGTCTGATGAATCTGATTCAGTCTGGTCACTCTGTTCCTGACTCCTGGAAAGGTGCGGAGGTGATAACCATTTATAAAAAGGGCGAAAGGAATGACACCGCCAATTACAGACCGATAAGTCTAATAGACATTATTCAGAAGGTGGTTGGAAGGGTGATCATAAATCGTACAGAGTCTTGGCTTGTGGACAAAGGCATTTTGTCCCACTTTCAGGCCGGGTTTAGGTGCAATATAGGTGCAATAGACCAGGTCTTTAGATTTTGTGCAGTCTGTTGGAAGTCAGTGTTAATTACTAAGGGCAGTCTATACCTGGCTTTCATAGACTTGAAGACAGCATTTGATGTCATTCCACGGGCTAAGCTCTGGTCGGTCTTATCCGATATGGGTTTTCCTAGTTACCTCCTACAACTCATTATTAAACTCCATGGGGGGAATTATGCTAGGATTCGCTGGGGAACCCAAGGCCAACTGACTGAGAAGATTCCGGTAAATAGGGGAGTGAGACAAGGGTGTGTGATGGCTCCAACTCTGTTCTCCCTCTTTATCAATGGGGTGGTAGACCATTTGAGGGAGGACCCTGCTGATGCCCCCGCCCTTGCAGGAGAGAAAACACCCACTCTCCTCTTTGCCGATGACACCCTTCTCATGTCAAAATCCCCCATGGGTTTGCAAAAACTGCTTGATCGTTTTTGCGATTTCTGTAAAGATAGGGGGTTGTCAATAAATACTTCGAAAACAAAGTTGATGGTGCTGACTGCCAAAAAGAAACACAGGAGGGTGAACCTCTTGTTGAATGGCACGTCGCTGGAGGTGGTAGAAGAATTTGATTACCTCGGAGTGAGACTTTGTAACAATTTAAGTTGGTCTGCCCATATCGCCAAAATGGTTTTAAATCTCAAAAGGGTTTCAGGAGTAATCTCTAAGAATCAGCGACGATCCATTAGTAGACCCATAGCTCCTACCCTGGCAGTTTATGAAGGGAAAGCATTGGCAGCGGCAGTATATGGTTCAGAACTTTGGGGGGCGGAAAATACAAAAGCTTTAGCAGTGGCGGAAAATAAATTTATTAGAGATATGGTTTTGCTACCCCTTTCGTCCCCCTTGAAACCTTTATTTTTAGACCTGGGTAAAAAATCGATTTCTGATCTGGTACAAATTCGCCCCTTGTTATTTTGGGTTCGTCTTAGAAGGACCCCTGAACTTTTTAACTATGCCCAGGTTTTGGATGAGCTGATTAGCTTGAATGTAGCCAATAAAATTAAATGGCTCAACAATTTAAAGAGGCTGGTGATAACTATAGGTCTGGAGGAGAGTTGGATTTCACAAATGCCACCTTCGAAATCAATTGTTAAAAAACTCTACTGGGATTGGGTTGTTGCAAAAGAACTCAGGAATCCAAATTGGGGTCATTTAACTAGTGCCTTCCTTGACCACAAGCCTCTTAGAAAGTTAGAGCCTTTCATGGATTTCATCCAGGTCCCTCGCAATAGAACATTGTTTTTGAAATTCAGATATGGTATTTTACCCCTTAACTCATTCAAAGAAGGTTGGAAGGGATATAGAGGAACAGAGCTAAAATGTCCAGGTTGTGCCTGCCCGAAAGAATCACTGGGCCACTTCCTATTTGCATGTGCAGCTTACAAACAACCAAGAGAAAGATGGTTGAAACCTGTTTGTAGGAATTTAGGGGTGAGGGACCATAGAATAGCCATGCGTATCTTTCTAACTAATGTCATTTCAATGCATATGGTTTGCGGGGTAGCCAAATATGTGGCGAATGCTTGGTTCATCAGGTCAAAACTTTTACCCGATGTCTGAAATGTTACATGTATAGTTTATCTTTGTTTAATGTATACGGGTAGGATTATGTTAAGTACTCCGGATACTGTATAATTGTACTTTTATGAAATTTGTTTCGAATAAAGTATACTGATTTGCATACCCATTTTCTACAAGATTGAGAACCCAAAGATCTGATGTAACCGATTCCCAATCCCGTAGAAAGTGGGTAAGCCGACCCCCCACCGGACCCACATGATCCTGAATGGCAGATCTAGGGCTGCTTTTCTGTGGCTGGGGGGTTAGAGGAGGTGGAGGAGGAAGAGGCCTGACCCCCTCGAGGACGTGACCTTTGTTTTCCCCTATATGACCTATACAAGGTATTTTGCTGCTGCTGTTGTTGTTGCTGCTGTTGACCTTGTCTATAGGTACGAAAAGAAGAGCGTCCAAAACCTCTAAATTTTCTGGCCGTTGAACCTCTTACTTGAAGACCAAGAGATCTAGCAGTTGCCCTGCTATCCCTAAATCTCTCTAAGGCTGTATCTGCCTTCTTGCCAAAGAGTCCTTCATCATCAAAAGGCAGATCTAATAACGCAGACTGCACATCAGCAGAAAAATCAGAGGATTTTAGCCAAGCTGAACGTCTTGTGGCAACCGCAGTGCCCATGATCCTTGCAACAGAATCTGCAGTATCTAGACCGCTTTGGATAACTTGACGAGCTGCCGCTTGAGTATCAGACAAAACTTCTTCAAAGTCACCTCTGCAGTCTTCTGGAACCTTTGGAATCAATAATCGCATTAAGTCCATAAGTGCGTGCACATATCTCCCCATAAGACAAGTGGCATTCTTTGATTTTAACGCCATGCTTGCGGAGGAGAAGGTTTTCTTGGCTACTTGATCCTGTTTTTTAGCTTCCTTGTCACCAGGCACTTGGGGAAAAGCACCAACTGACTTTTTTGAGCACGCAGCTTGAATCACCAAACTTTCAGGAGAAGGGTGAGATGATAAAAATGCAGGGTCTTCAGGAGCTACTCTATATCTCCTAGCCACACTTTTTGAGACAGCAGGAGCAGAAAGAGGCTTTTTCCACACCTCCATAATGGGTTCAGTTAATGCCTCATTAAACGGGAGTAATGGTTCCACAGCTGAGCTTGGTGAATGGAGAAGCTTCGTAAGCAGATTCGATTTAAATTCAACAGTAGGTAATGTCAAGCCTAAAAGTCCTGCTGCCTTTTTCATTACCTTATGATATGGCTGAACATCCTTAGAGGGTGCATCCGGACCTGATGGCAACACCCACTCTGGGGAAAAATCAAGACCACTAGCATCAGCTAGCTCCTCGAAATAATTCTCATCCAGTTCACCTTCCTCCAAGTCTGAATGAGACTCATAATACCTCCGTTCTTCCAAGAGACGTTGAGCTTCTCTCCAAGATCTCTGTTTAACACGGATTGCAGCCGGATCCACTGTTGACTCCAACGGCGCCGGGGCCGACGTCGGTACCGAATCCGAAGGCTTAGAAGGATGCTCCAAAGATTTGCTTGGAGCGGGCGACGCCGGTGCTGGAGTCGTCGACTTCGGTCGAGCCGGTGTCGACATCGGCGTCGACCTCGGAGGAGCCGGGTACTGCCACAGAGGAGTCGGGCCGGCATATACGGCATGAAAGGTGCCAGGGCATAAGAGTGAGGCACACCCAAATTAAATGCCATTGGACCCATGGGACCCGAAGGTGCACCAGAGGGGTACCATGACCTCGAGAATACACCATACATAGCGTTTAGGAACGCTGAAGGATCCTGACCTGGTGCTGGAAAAGGTGGATGATCTCCCTCAGGTCGTTCTCGAGGCAGATTCGAATCTGGTTCATCAACAGGAGCCGATTCCTCATCCTCATGAGGAACTTCACCGACTTCTTCTTGAGCCGGAGACGGCGTCAGAGCCGGATCGGAAACCGGAGTCGGAGATTGAACTTGCGACTCCGAAGGCGAGGCCTCACCTTCTTGATCCGAAACCTCTTGTGGTGGGATCACCTTCGATTTAACCTTCTTGGGTGATCTCGAGCTCGAGCCCGACCTCTCACCCGAATGACGTCGAGATTCATGTCTCCTTTTCTTATGCTTCTTATGCAACCTCGTAGCATGACCTGATGAAGACTTCGAAGCCGACGCCTCTCGAGATCTTCGACCTCGACTTCCTCGAGCGGGATTTTGAAGACTTCTTTCCTTTATCGGCTTTCAGTTTTGCCACAAGAAGCTTGGTCTCCCTTTCTCGCAGGGCCTTTGGGTTCATTTTTTGACACGACGAGCATCCATCTACGTCGTGGTCGGAGCTCAAACACCAAATACAGTCCTGGTGTGGGTCCGTAATGGACATCATCTTCTCGCACTCTCTGCAGGGTTTAAATCCAGTCTTCTTTGTTGGCATTTTAAGGAGACAAAGAGGCAAGAGAGTAAAGGAACGAAGAAAAACAGTAACAGATTTACTAAAAGCTACAGAGTATCCCGAAACCGTTAGCGTCGACGACGTGGAAAAAAGGGAACTGATGTCATCACGCTGGCGTGGGCCTATTATAGGCGTCGGTGACGTCAGCGGATTCGCATGCGATGCCGTGCCTCTATGACATCCAAGTTCACGTCGGCGCGAAGCTACAAAAAGAATTTCCGAATGTTGCTGACGCAAGGGGATATTCACATGGTGAGGAATCCACAGGGCAGATGTATCTATCAGAAGAATCAAGCAAGCTAGGGGGAGCTTTTTCAGCCTCTACATCTACTCTTGTTGACCCAGCATTGAAAGCATCCCCTATGCCTTAATCGATATTGCGACTGTTCTTTTTCTTCAAGAACATCCCAGGGACAACAGTCGCACCCCGTTTGCCGTTTTTCTGCAATAAATCAATTACATCTTCCCCATTGTTCTCACTCGAGATATGCTCTGAAGGGGGCTCGGATGTGAGAATAAGGCTACAGTCTTCTATCAATTCTTCAATGCGTGACATTACACAGTTCTCTCCCGCATGTTTAGGTACTTTGGTGGCCTTCCTAGACTTTCTCCTTTTCACCCGAGTGCTAGTACCGTCTGTGACACCCTCCATACATTTCCTCGTCCCCATTTCAGTTATCCGTATTGATACACTACCTTAGTAAGTGGTCGGGCGATGCAGATGTATATGGCGTGGCCCTGCCCTGCCTCCTCCTGCCCCGGACGGCCACAGGCGGCCCGCTCTCTGCCCAGGCTCAGCCCGGCGCCGTTGCGCGCGTCCCGCGAGGCGGGGAGGCACCCCTTGCACTTGTAGCGCCTCTGGGCGCAGGGATGCCGTCACAGGTGCAGCGCCGGAGGCCGGGGCAGCTGGGAGATGTAGTTTCCCGCTGCAACCGGTCCGGCAAGTAGGAGCCGGCAGCCGTTGCCCTCACGGCGCGGAAACGGGAGAGGAGTTGTCGTTTCCCCTGGGACAGGTAGGAGCAAGCCGTTCCCCTCACGGCGCGTGTCCACAGCTCAGCGTCCCCCCAGCGCGCTCGGCACCCCTTGCACTTGTAGCGACTCCGGGCGCAGGGATGCCGTCACAGGTGCAGCGCCGGAGGCCGGGGCAGCTGGGAGATCTCCTTTCCCGCTGCAACCAGTCCGGCAAGAAGGAGCCAGCAGCTGTTGCCTTCACGGCACGGAAACGGGAGAGGAGGTGTCGTTTCCCCTGGGACAGGAAGGAACAAGCCGTTCCCCTTACGGCGCGTGTCCACAGCTCAGCATCCCCCGAGCGCGCTCGGCGCCCCTTGCACTTGTAGCGCCTCCGGGCGCAGGGATGCCGTCACAGGTGCAGCGCCGGAGGCCGGGGCAGCTGGGAGATGTAGTTTCCCGCTGCAACCAGTCCGGCTAGAAGGAGCCAGCAGCCGTTGCCCTCACGGCGCAGAAACGGGATGGGAGGTGTTGTTTCCCCTTGGACAGGTAGGAGCAAGCCGTTCCCCTCACGGCGCGTGTCCACAGCTCAGCGTCCCCCCAGCGCGCTCGGCGCCCCTTGCACTTGTAGCACCTCCGGGCGCAGGGATGCCGTCACAGGTGCAGCGCCGGAGGCCGGGGCAGCTGGGAGATGTAGTTTCCCACTGCAACCGGTCCGGCAAAAAGGAGCCAGCAGCCGTTGCCCTCACGGCGCGGAAACGGGAGAGGAGGTGTTGTTTCCCCTGGGACAGGTAGGAGCAAGCCGTTCCCCTCACAGCGCATGTCCACAGCTCAGCGTCCTCCCTGGGTGAGGTAACTTGAGTACTCTGGTGCTCCCGTGGGTATTGACTCTCCAAGTGTCCTAGTTTAAAGGGGTTTTGTCGCAATCCATCCGGAAGTGCCCTAAAACAGTAACTTTGTAACTTCTTCGTTCTCCCTTATAAGTCAATGGTAACTTGCGACTGTGTTCCCACACTGCACGCATCTCCCACGGGTCTCCTAACCTTTGGTTGTTTAGTGTAGCCCCAGCGATTCCCTAGGCCCTAGGCCTATTCACTATTTCTGGAGTAGTTCTTATACCACTTAATTAGTATATGGTTTGTGAGGCCCCTAGGGCAAAACTGTATGTGTGCAACTTATTGTATGCTAATTGAGTATCTTATGATGTACTTCGATCTCTGACCTCATAAAGAGTGCAGAGGGGTTGTGTTAGAAATAAATACATATATATTTGATATATATCTTGTGTGGTGTCCTTTTGGTATTCAAGGACTTATAATTAGTAAAACAGCTTGCTTTACATGCTCTCTGAGGTTTTAGCCTAAGACTGCTGGTCCATGCTACCACTAGGATAGCTTGTCTATAAGGTTGACTTTACAACCACCATCAATTAGGGTCGTTTAGACTGGTGTAAGGTGCCAACTAGAATAGTGGACATCATATGCCAGGGTAACTTCTCACACAGCTGCCTACTACTTGCTGGGCAGCTGGGAAATTAAAACTGCGACATGGGCCCTCACTGGCCCTTAGGAACAAAACTGCCACACGTGGGAGCCCTCTAGGCTCTTAAAACAATTGTGCCCTGGGTTGGAGCGCTGGACCCACATGGGGCTCTGTAAAATGAACACTGTACCCCTGTAAGCCATCTGGCTCTTAAACAAATGCTGCCCTCATGGAGCGCCCTAGCGCTTGGCAAATAATCATGCCCCCCAAATGGCGAGCAACTTGCCCCCTCGGTGGAGCTCACGGGCTCCTCAAATACATAATGCCCCAAAGGGGGAGCCATCTGGCTCTAAAGGTAACTGGGGTCTCGTGGGAAGGTTAGGGGGAACACTGCTGGAGCGGCCTGCGGCACGACGGGGCTGCTCAAAATATCCCATTCACACAGTGCCTCAAAGGTACCAACACAGGGAAGGCCCACTCGTCCTGGGACTGGGCGTGGCGCTCTCCTCTCGGCGCTCTCCTTCTCAGACGCGGCGGGGGCAGGCACCGGCAATGTGCCTCGCCCCCCTCCTCCTTGAACGCTGTGTCGCTTGCGGGGCTCTCTCCACTAACAAGATCCCCGCCTCACCAGGTGCTCGGCTTCACCCGGTCCCCCATCTCGGGACCGGGGCTTTGCAAATGGAGTCTGCGAGGCTCCGGAACTTCCTTCTCAGTGCAATGGCTTAACCAGGCAGGGGGAAGCGGAACCAAGGGGTACCAGGCCCCACCCACCTCCACTACTTCCGGGTCGCGGTAGGCAGTGGACCGGCAACATTTTGACAAGCAGCTCGGGCTGCAGCGGTGATTCGCGGGGTGGGCACTCGCTCTAGCGAAAGTCGGCAAGCAGCCATAAGCGGGGTGGGCACCCGCACTGCAACAATGATTGCGGGCAAAGTCGCAGGGTAGGCACCTGCGCACAAAAATAATTAAATAAGCGGGGTGGGCGCCCGCACTGCCATTAATAATTGCATGCTCCCTCAATGACAGGGCATTTTAAAATAAAGCTCTTCCCAGGCGCTAGGGGGGCACAGAGATCACCAAAGCCCCCAGAAATGACCCCTACAGCAAGGAGGGTCCTAACAACAAGCAGGGCAACACAGGACAAGGCTTCCAGGGCAAGGAAAGTCCCCCAGCCATCCTCAGGCAAGGCAGAAGGGGCCCCAGAAAGAAGTCCTCCAGCAATCCAGGGGCTGGGCAGGGCCCAGGGAGGCAAGCCTTCCCCTGGGCCCCAGCAGCAGCATGCCCCTGGTAGATTCAAGTCAGGAAACAAGAACATTTACTTGGGGTCACAGCCCCTCTTTTATACAAAGGAATCCTTTATTGTCAAAGGTGCAGGCAAGGGGCGAACCAGATGCAACTGGTTCTTGAGCACTTTGTTTTGCTTAGCCCCTCTGCCTATTCACAGAATGGGTCAGGGACATCAGACACATCACAGGGGGTGGAGCCAGCATTGTGGAGGGAAGATCCAGCCCTATTCAGGTCCCATGTGCACTCCTCCCTCCCATCAACATGCAGATCTCTCCATTCACCACCGGGGCAGACCCATCCTGACTCCTGGAGCCAGGCACACCAGCCAGCTCCAGCCAATCACAAGCCAGACAGTCAAATCACATTAACTGCACAGACATGCCAACTTCTAGAACTGGCACTTCCACACTAGACACAATAAATCCGCGCACATCATAGTGCATCATTTAATCACACGAGTTCCCACATACCAAACTCGACTCTGCACTCCCCAAACATCAGGAACTACCATGGACACACATATCCCCCATGCATTCCTATGGGAGGACAGGCCAATCTCACACACACACTCAGAGAGCGCACGCACTTTACACTGGGACACAGTGTCAAAGTGCGCAAATACCAGAAATCACTATAATTATGTCATATTTGTGAGAAAGTGCCATCTTTCTTGCCTTGGTATGCCCCCACTTTTTCTGAACTGCTGATGTGCTGTGACTGAGTGTGCCCTGGGTCACTGCCAATCAGGTACCCAGGGGCAGTGTTCCTTCTCTAAAAAGAAAAACTATGCTGAAACAAGATACCCAATTGGCATCTCTGGCCACCTGTCAGCTCCTAGTAAATGGTACCCTAGGTACCTAGGGCATGGTGACCAGAGAAGACCCATGAGGGCTGCAGCACTTATTGTGCCACCCTCAGGGGCTCTGTACCCTGACACCCACACACTGCCCTTGCAAGCTGAGTGATTAAGTACAGAACTAAAACTAGAGTCGACATGGCACACACCCCTGTGCCTCCCTTGGGGGTACCTACCTGTGCTCCAAGATCCCAACTTACCTCTCGAAGTGCTGGTCGCCCCTGGAGAGTCACCGTCCCCGAGCCTGCAACCTTTGTTCCTTTGTCAAGATCCTCATTGGATAACATTGAGCGCCCGACGGCTCAAAAGCACCCAGCCGCCCGAGTGCAGCTGGCTGTGACCCCTCTGTCCTATCTTACTTCCCCCCTTGCCCTGAGCAATCGACCAGGAGCCCAGCTCCCAGAGCCACGTGGCCTGCTAGTCAGTCGCCACCAACTGATGGCCCCCTTTCCCTCATTGGATACCATTGGGCCTACCTACCTCTGCACCCAGCCGCCCCTGCGCCACTGGGACAGAACTAACTGTACTCAACTGACCCTGGGGGACCCCTGAGTCTACCCCCAGAGCCCTAACTTCACCAACCAAGTACTCACCTGGAAACTGGTATTTCACTTACCTGCCATTGGATACCATTGACCCATTTTGACTCGAAAACTTTCTAAGTGTGGAGATTTGAAACCAGAAAATATTCCTATAAAATCAGCCAAAGTCCGAATCCGAAAATACTCACCTGTGATCAGGAGAGAAGCCAGTACTGTACCTTTCAGCCCAGTACTGAACCGCAAAAGTAAACCCTAGCGGGTTTACCAGTAACCTGTATTTTCTCCATAGGAACCCATTGACTGCTTTTCTATGAAATTTCTTCTAAGTGTCTACTTTCGAAAATTGGAAATATTCTTTAAAAGTCATACGAAATACTGAAATGCAATTACCTACCTGTTTTGAGTTAAGCCCCCAGTGCTGGCCGTAGGAGACTAGTGCTGGGTTACAAAAGTAACGCGATCATACTTTACCTGTAACGGGAATTTCCTCCCATTGAATAACATTGTCAGAATCACCTTGAAAAGTTTCTAAGTGTGAACTTTTAAAACAGCTTTATATTCAGGAAAATTCATCGCGGTAAGTCAAACGTTTTTGCTAATCTGGTTTTAGCTTAGACCCCAGGACTGAATCTAAGATCTAGTCCTGGAACTACCAAAGTAATCCATAAAGTAATTAACTGTACTTTCCTATGAAATACCCATTGAGCTCAATGCTAGAGTGTGTTTCAGAACTGTATTGCTTATTAGCTATCCTGTAATTATTGTGTGTAGAAACGTATTGCTCCTCTGCAAAGTATTTACGTGAGAGTACTCATACCTTGAAAAGTATATTTTTATAACTGTTGGTTCTAAAAATAAAACAACTATATCTGAGGATATAACAACAATTGGCCTGGATTCAGTTCTTGAGTGTGTGAAACCTTTTGCTGACTGAGTGTGTACAACAAATGCTTTACACTGTCCTCTGGTATTGCCTTACTGCTCGACTGCTGTGCCTGGTGCCCCGGAGTAGTCGGCCTCCGGGGTTCAGAGACCTGCTCGGTCACTTCGTCAGGGGCGATGGAGCGGGTGGAATGTACTCCGTCGCTGCATACTGTAATGGCCGCCATTGGGGAGCTCCATTCACAAGTCACCGCCATCGTCCAGAGGATGGTCGTAACGGCTGATATCATCTGCCGGAGACCGGACTCCGACCCTTTGTTGGTTCTGGAACAAGTTGCTTTACCCGCGGAGCAAGCTCCGACTGCTACAGAGGGCCCCGTGCTGAAGTCAGACTTTGTATTCTTCTTCGACTCTCGAACGGCAGCAAGCGAGCCTGAGACTCTCAAAGGTGCATCCTGCCCTACGCCGATACCGCCCAAGATGGATATGGACAATCTTATATTTCAGAGTGAGTTCTCCAGTGACTGTCGGATTGATACCTCGCCCTTTTTCTCCCAGATGGTTCAAATACGCTCTGGCGCCCTATTTCTGGTGGGCAGTGAACTCCGTTTGACTTTTGGATTTTGTGTACCGCTATCCTCGTTTAAATCCTTCTGTACTGACTTTGAACTTTTTCTATATTTTGATTCTCCTATTGAGATGGCGGTTCGAACGGACAGGGCTCGCATGAAGAATCGTAGCGGCCAGGGTTGACTTTTACTGGATGGGTTTGAAACATGACTTATTTTGAAACGGAATTTGTGCCTCATAATTGCGCGGGAGTGGGGTGGTTCTTACAAGCTTCCCCCCGTTAGATTTTACTTGTTGCATTCTATTATTCTGTAGATGTTTGGGGTGGATTGCTGCTGGCGGGGGGTACGGGAGACCGGCGGCCTGTTTGATATTTCCACCTCCACTCTTTTTCTCCTACTTTTAGGTTTAGTTCCGGGGCGACAGGCACGCTGCTAGTGGGGATGGGCCGTAGCCATTGCAGGGGTGCAGGGTGGGGGGAATGGGGAGGGGTTTGTTATTTTACCTTTGTTTAGTTCTATGGCCTTTTTTCCCTTTCCTTTCTTCTTTTACAAGAGATGGGTCGCTTATTCTGTATCGATTTCTTACCTAGTCGAGTGTCTAATTTGGTCTTCACTATCCTGAATCGTGGGTGGGTGAACCTTGCAGGCTGTTGTTTTGTCAGATTGCTGATCGTTTCTCCTCTTAATGTATATGTCGTTGCCGAAGCTACATACTTCTGTGAATTGATTTTCTGTATTGGTCTACTCGCTCACCTATCGCCATATCATATTTTGTGAATGACACCCGATTTATGTAAATTCTTTTGTCTTCTTCAATAAAAACTTAAAAATACAATAAAAAAAAAAAAAAAGAGTGCCCCACCCTACCTCTACTTCTTGCACACTCTCCCAGGAGAAGCACCCTCCAGAACACAACTCTCCTACCAGTTCAGAACCTCTCTCCTTTGAGGTTACGTAGTTTTCAGCCTCGCTTTGCTACAGCCGCCATTTTGCGTTTAGTCGCCATTTTATGTTGCCTCACTCAGGCAGCACGGCTAACGCGGAAAAATGGTCTTTCTGCCACTTTCAACTGCTCGATGTTTTTCTCGTCAAGGAACAACCTTTGTCCTTGTGTGCGATACTGGTGTCAGGGTCCGGCCGAGTTCGCAAAGCCATGTCTAGACTGATTAATCCATGACTTACTCCACTGTTTGGGTCCCACCATTCTTCTCTACCTTATCTTATTTAACTGGCCTTCACTATTCTCTCCGTGTGTTCTCTTGTTACATAGCCCTTCTTTTGAAGCATTCTACACATGTTTTGCCATCTGCAAATTGAATTACGGGCACCAGTGTTGATTAACCTGATGGGAGGGGAGCACACGGGGTCTGAAAGGAGGGTGTGTTTTAGACATCTGATAGCTTGTTTTTGAACTATTCCTATTTGTCAGTTTTGTGTGTATTGGGAGTTGTCATTGTAAACTTGTGTGGTATAATAGACTGTGCGCCACAGATTGAAGTGGCAGTCTCTTGAGAACCTACCTGTGTGGTACTTCTTAGATAATAGTGCTTAGCTGCAGCTAATAAAACTACTTTTCTACGCCAAACAGAGTGTCCTGTGTCTCTGTCGGTCGAGGCAGGTGAGCTCGGAGATCTCAGGCGTGCCCTGCGCCGCTCGGCCCATAAGGTCGGGTTCTCCAATTGGCGGCCCAACGTGTGGGCGACTTCAGCGGTAGTAGTTTTGCCCGAGAGTCGTGAGGAGCTTCGCAGGAAAATTCCGGAGGATTTCACGAACCACGTGAGCGACCCCTGCATGTCGAAGTGGACCGAAGGTCTTTTGAAGCGTGGCTACTCCTTCCGGACGGCTGCTGACGACTGCTGCCCTGACTGTCGCCCTGCCTTGGCCCCTTGGTGATGATTGATATCGCGAGACGATAGACAGACATCTGTTGGCGTGAGAAAAAGCATTTAGTTAAATATTTGTGGGTAGCGCCCATTCTCTTTGTTTTTGTATTTTGTTATTCGATTAGCGCGCTAACCGAAGCCAAGGGGTAAGTACATTTGTGCTGTGACTCTGTTGTCTGAAAATCCCTTGACGTTTGTAAGGAGGTCCAGTTCGTTACGAAATGCCTGGATTTAGTAAGTTTAAGAAATGTTGTTGTTGTGGTTGTTTTACGGATTCCCGACTAGAGGATTCTTTTCCAATTCCTCCAGTTGGAACTCCCACTTACCAGTTGTACTCGAAACATGGTCTGGGTCCTATAGTTTGTAATGAAACATGGATCCGATACACCAAGAACAAAGGTGTTTTACAGTGGCCACAAAATGGGTCCTTTGAGCCAGATATATTAGATAATTTGGAAGCGATTTTATTCAAGAGAAAAGCCCGTCTGGCAATGTTTGACTCCTTTCGCCTATGGCGCAAGGAAGCCAAACAGAAAGAAATTAAGCAAATGAAGAAAGATAAGAAAGAACAGAGTATGTCGATTCTACAGGCTGCGCAACAATTTAAAAATGACGAAGCTGATCAAGCGATTGAGGTGTCAGAAAGACAACGTCGCATGGCAATAGACAGATGCTATCCTGTATTGCCTACGGTATCAAAGAATAAAAACTCTGCTGATGATTCTTTTATGTCCCATTTGTTGACATTACCTCCGCCTTATGTGTTAGGGGCTAATGCACCGCCATTACAGCCCGCTGTCAATCCAGCCGCTGTACTTCCTGCACAGATACCTGTCCCTGTGATTCCGCCTCAACCCCCTTTGCCAGCAATATCGGTACCCCAATCTCCTGTGCCTCAGTCTTCTCCATCTGTCGTTTCTTTTGCCACAGACTCTTCTTCTGTCTTGCAGAACACATTGTCCCCTGTTTTAGTGTCAGATTCCCCTGCAGCTCGACGGCGTTTAGTCGACACTGTCTCGGGTCTCTTGTCGCCTTTTCTTGGACCTCTTTTCTTCTCTCCTGCCTCGTCTAAGAGGCAATCTCGTAGTCAGTTTCCAGATTTGGAAGAACGGACTAAATTAGATTCCCTTGCTTATAATTGGATCATGAGTCGTGTACAGTATAGTACACGTGATATCTTAGATACTTTCCTTCAATGGAACGCACCCACACAGAGATATGTATTCGACGTCATGTGCAATACCCTGATTAAAGAATGGGGAGACGTAGATCTAGACTCGCCTCCTCAGGATTTATTCGACATACAGGATCAATTTGATAAGGGACTTATTGTGGGTCCTGCTGTAGAGCATGCTGTTCAGAAACTTGTTGCTTTTCGATCTACACTTTTCTCTCAAAATTCTCTTGAGCCTGATCCTGCGGTTCGTCGTAAGACGACACAATACCCAATGCGAGAAGTCCCTCCGATATGGAGAGATGCAGTTCCACAAGCAGGTAATGTTCCCGGCGTTCCTGCTCATTTTCAGCGTATATGGGTACACGATCCTTGGAAACTGTCAGAAGTATTGGCACTCAAACAGTCTTTACCGGACCCTCGTAAGAATCCTGCGGGATATTATAAAGAGCTGTCTCAGACTGTTGACGCTTGTATTATGAATTTGGCAGATATTGACTTACTCATGGGGAATGTAGTCCCACAAGCAATATGGGCCAAGATTCGTAGACAAGATCATGCGATAGCTTTAGGTGGTGATTGGGCTGCCATTACAGCTGTGGATGCAGGTCAAGTAGGTGGGGCCAAACCGGATGTCCTGATCACAGAATTGCCCGGAAAAAGAATAGATTTGATGAAAACTTTAATGCCTGCGATGCGTGTTAACTGGGATAAGTTAGCGGCATGTAAGCAAAAGACGGATGAAAGTGTCTTCGACTTCTTTACTAGATTTGAGGAGACTTTCATCGACCATAGTGGGCAAGATATGAGTACTGAAGGTGGACAACGATTGTTCGTAGACAAATTTGTTTTTAATTTACTCCCAGAATTATCGAATAAATTAAAACAAGCGGAGAGTTCTTGGGCTGTCTCTTCCACTGCTCAGATATTGGCTACTGCTCAATATTATGAGAATAGGGATAAGGAGGACAAGGAGAAAGTGGAGAAGAAGACTAAAGACTTGAAAACAAAAGTCCTTCTGCAACAGGCTTATCCCCCTCGTTCTGTTCAACCCTCATTTTCACAGCCCCGCAGTTTCAGAGGTTGTTGCAGAAGCCAGTTCCCTCAGTTCCACGAGCTCCATTGGGCCCCAACCAGTGTGCTTACTGTAAGGAAGATGGTAATTTTAAGAATACTTGTCCAATTTTATTACAACGGTATGGTGGATCATTGGCGCCACGGGGTCGTGGTGATTCTCGATCCATATCCTGAGGAAGGGGTCGTGGTGCGCCACCTCAGGAACGACGTCCCTCTCCCTCTCAAGACTCTACGAATCATTTTGATCAGCAGAATTCTCAATCTGCACAATACTACAATGATGACTATTGTTTCGATAATGAGGACGTAGCTTTCCATACTAGCTAGGACAGCCATAGGCAAAGTAAGGTAGTCGTATCAGTTCCAGTGATCAGGAAGGACCTTATGTTAATGTTATGGCATTAGGTGTTACAGAACCATTTCTCTTGGATACTGGCGCTATGAGAAGTTCTATAATGCATTCTAAACTCCCTGGGGCACCTTTGTCTGGCTTAACAAATGTTTCTGTAGGATTCTCTGGCGCCCCAGTTTCAAATCCTATCTCTTGTCCTTTGCCCATTTCTATTGGTCCATACGATTTGGAAGCTCCACTCCTTTTAACAACAGGATGCGGAGAAAATTTATTGGGTTTGGACCTACTGAAACGTTTACATGCTACACTGTATTGTTCACCCTCTGGTGTGCACCTCACTTTAGGTGATAAGTTGACTTCTCCAATGTATGTATCTAAAGAACAGCTACCACCCGAGTTGCGTTCACTTCCTGCTACACTTTGGGCTGTGGGTCCAAATGATGTTGGCTTGTTGCAAATTCCACCATATGTAATTACTGTTAAAGACAATGTTAAGTTGCCACGAGTTCCACAATATAAAATATCAAGCGATGGTGAGAGAGCCTTGTTGGCCATTGTTCACGATTTGGTTCAGAAGGGTGTGGTTGAAGAGACTAGAGGAAATGTTTGCAATAGTCCTGTTTTGCCTATTCTTAAACGTACTGATCCCTCTCAGCCACCTGTGTACCGTTTCGTAATTGATCTTCGAGAGGTCAACAAAATTGTTGTCCCTCGATTTCCTGTTGTGCCAGATATCACAGCTTTGCTTACCATGATTCCTGCTTCAGCAGTTTGGTTCTCAGTGATCGATCTAAAAATGCTTTCTTTAGCATTCCCATTGCTGAAGAAAGTAGGGATCTTTTCGGCTTCTCTCTCGGAGGTCGAAGCTTCCGGTTTAAGCGCGCACCCCAAGGCTATTGTGAAAGTTCTTCAATATACAGTCAAGCTTTGAAGTCACAACTTGATACTTTTTCTTTGCCCTCAGGTGCCACTCTTATCCAATATGTGGATGATTTGTTGATTGCTGCAGATTCTGAAAATGTTTGTAAAGCAGCAACTGTATCGCTCTTACAGCATTTGTCTGATTCACATCATAAAGTATCGTCTTCCAAGTTACAATATTGCCGACAAGAGGTTACCTATTTAGGTCATCTCTTGTCGAAGGAGGGAAGGCGATTGACTCCAGAATGCATTCAAGCAATTGCACGAATGCCTGTACCGTCTACACAAAGAGAAGTGCGTGCTTTCCTAGGCATTACCTCTTACTGTAGACAGTGGATTCCAAATTTTTCCCTTCTTGCTAAACCTTTGTTGGCACTCACACTTAAAGATACGCCCCAGCCTTTGCCTTGGACTGATGAATGTCAAAAGAGTTTTACAGATTTGCGTACTGCCTTGTGTTCTGCTCCTGTGTTGGGTACTCCAGATTACAGTAAACCTTTCACACTCTATGTGCATGAAAGGGAAGGTTGCGCATTATCAGTATTGACGCAACGGTTTGGCGACAAACAAAGGCTCTGTGCCTATTTTTCTGCAACATTGGATCCAGTAGCTAAGGCATTACCTAGTTGCCTTAGAGCAACAGCAGCAGCGGCAATTTCTATTCGTCAGTCCGCTGGACTAGTGCTAGATCATACTCTTAATGTTGTGGTGCCACATGCAGTAGATACTCTTCTTAATAGGATGAAAACTCAGCATTTAACGAGTGCTCGCTTGTCCGGATACGAGTTGACACTTCTGGCTAGTCACATACACATAAAAAGGTGTAATGTTCTGAATCCAGCAACATTGTTGCCTGCTTTGGATGCTAACGATGTACAAGATCAGCATGATTGTTTTCTTCGCACTGAAGAAGAAACGAAGGGTCGAATAGACCTTAAGGATACACCACTTGTGGATCCGGATGGGATCCTATGGGTAGATGGGTCATGTTTCAAGCTCCCTAATGGTGAAACGACAGCTGCTTATGCAGTAACGACGTTGTACACAGTGGTAGAAACTGCACGCATTCCGCAAAATTCAGCACAAGCTGCAGATTTGATTGCGTTGACAAGAGCATGTGTGTTGACGAAAGGGAAAAGAGTGACTGTCTATACTGACAGTCAATATGCATTTGGCGTTGCCCATAGTTTTGGTCGTTTGTGGAGGGAAAGAGGATTCTTTACCTCCCACGGCACCAAGATACAGCATGGTCAGTTGGTAACTGACCTTCTCGAATCACTTGCACTACCTACTCAAATAGCGATTGTGAAGTGCAGTGCGCATAAAAAGATTACTGATGACGTGGGTCGAGGAAATGCGTTTGCAGATGAGATAGCGAAGGAAACAGCGAGGAATATTGAAAGTCGCATGTATGTTGCAGGGCCTGCTAGATGGATTCCAGAAGCTGGTATGTGTGAAGACACAGTGGAAAGTGTGAAAGCGATCCAGAAGGAGGCCACTGAGAAAGAATTGAGTACGTGGAGAGAAAGTACGGGAATGTTGGATAGTACGGGATGTTGGACGGAATTGTCAGAGCATCAACGATGGTTGTTACCTGATGCGTATGTACTGCCTGTAGTTACTATGGCCCATGGACCAGCCCATATTAATGCACTGGGTATTTGTAAGCTTTTAGCTCCAGTATGGCAGAATGTTGGTATTCCTAAATGTGCAGAAAATGCGGTGAAACATTGCATTGTTTGTTTGATGCACAATCCAGGAAAGGGAACTCCAACTCCAGCAGGTCACTTTGCACCCCCTACGTACCCATTCGAGGTACTGCAAATAGACTACATCCATATGGAGCGTTTCAATAATCTCAAATATGGCCTGGTGGTGGTGTGCGCCTTTTCCAGATGGATAGAGGCCTACCCCCTAAAGGACAACACTGCCTTGTCCACTGCAAAAATACTCTTGAAAGAATTCTTCCCGAGGTTTGGTTTGCCGCGCATTGTCTGGAGTGACAATGGAAGTGAATTCGTAGGTCAAATTATGCAAAAGGTGTGTGTAGGTCTAGGCATTAGACAGAAATTCCATGCGGCAAACCATCCTCAGTCAGCAGGTCTGGTAGAGTGCTATAACGGCACTCTCAAACTTAAGTTAGCAAAGATTCAGGCCAGCACGGGCCTTTCTTGGCCTGATGCTTTGCCTTTAGCACTCCTTTCTACTAGAACTACTGTTCATTCTCGTTTGGGGCTTAGCCCATACGAGATTGTGTTCAGATGCCCAGCTAACGTCTGGGGAGTCCCCAGACCCAAAAAGTACTCAGATATTCCCTACCCACTGTTGGTTGACTATTTGCATGATCTCACCATTAAATTGCATGTTATTCGTCAACAGGTCCAAAACGCTTTACCTGAGGCCTCTTCAGATCCCGGACACACCATCCAGCCTGGGGATTGGGTGTGCCTGAAAAATTTCCAGAGAAAAAGAAACTTGGAACCTCGTTGGGGGCCTCCCAGACAAGTCCTGCTTACAACTCGTACAGCCGTGAAGGTCCTGGGGAAAAGACATTGGATCCACGGTGTGCACTGCAAAAGGGTACCATTGCCTTTGCCTTATGACCAGTGGGTCCGAGAAGGTATCGGTGACAGCGAGTGTGAGAAGGTACCCAAATTTGTGCCATTCAGCAGTGCACACCTGGATTGGACTAGCTCGGAGAAAGAGGACGATGATGTTCTACAGGAAGCTGTACCTGCTCACCTGAGACTTGATACAACAGATCCCGAACATTTGTTCCAGGACCAAACAACTCTTGGAAAGAGACGATATAATCTGAGGAAAAGATCCCCTAAAGACAATTAATTTTGACTTTCCTTCTTAAATTCTGTTAATAAAGGAGAGTTTTTCCTTCCCTTATCCATCAAGTTGCAGGGTCGCGGTAGGAGTCTTGAGCTGTGACCTGAATAGTGACTAGGTCAACAGGACTTGCAGTGTCATAGGACGGCTAACAATCACAGCCAAGTGATTAAGGAAGATTATCGTGAGCAACGCCTTTAGAGTAATGGATAGTGCAGGGAAAGGAAGTGATATTAAACTGTTGAAGAGAGCTCATTATAAGAAATTATTATTTTGTCGTTGTGGCGTAGCACTATGTGTTCTAGTAGGTTTAAGTAGTTTATTAGCATGCATAGGTTGGCTTATTCATGTCCTACAGTTAGTACCTGTTCCTGTTTCTGTCCCTCTAACTCCCTCTACTACTGTTTCACAGCATAAGTTTTACTCACTCCCAGATCACGAGCAAATGAGAAGAATAGAATATCTTAATAATTCATTTATTCAACTGTTACACCAACATCAATTGATAGTGAATGTCATTGACTGTTGGGTATGTGATCTCATACCACATAATACACAAAGAGGAATGCAGTATCTAGTCCTCCCCTTTTCATATGAAGTTTCTGCTTGGGCCTATCTGGGTATGTTTTCCAATGCATACCAGAATTTACTTCGATACCCTTCTGGTGGATCCTATAATGGTGGAGTGGATTTCAGTCACAGTTCTTTGATAAAGGGCATTGTAACTATGGCAAAGATTGCTGATATCATCAAGATTTCCAAAGACGAAAAGAGAGCCTTACTGTAAAGCTCAAGCAACAGAGTTCTGCACTGATTTGGGTACTACCCCAACAAGGTCGTTTGTGCTTGCAAATAAATGGCCAGAACACCAAAACTGAGCAAAAGAGGAGCAACTGTTCCCACACTTATGTCTATACTCCCTCTACACCCGCACCATTAGTGGCATCACGAGGTACATATTTCATCTGTCATGACAAAGCTTATACATGGCTTCCCACATACTTCTCGGGAACATGTTATATAGCTTTTCTCCTCCCTCCTACATATACTGCTCCTGCTTATTATCACAGGAAGAGAATTGCTAGAGGAGTAGTAGATTCAGAAGATACAGCAGGACAAGAAGGAGGGGATTTTCTGAAAGGGTTTCTTCCCTTTTGGGGTCCGATGGCCAATAGCAAAAATATCAGACAGTTGATCCGTGTGGTTGATGCTACAATCAATGTCACTTCTGGAGCATTGAACAATTTGACTGCTGAGCTTCAGGCGGATCGACTTATGACACTACAGAATAGAATGGTGTTAGACATAATCCTTGCAGATAAAGGAGGAGTTTGCAAATTGATTGGGTCTAGTTGTTGCATTTATATTCCTGACAACGCCCCTACAGTATACCAAGCCATCTCTAAGCTACATGTCATCTCTGAGTCTATCCACCAAGATACTGGAGATTGGTCTGTGATGGGATGGTTTTGGGGACTACTGTCCACTTGGGGATGGAAGGTGCTAACTTTCCTTGGAATGATCTTAGCACTCGTCTTTTCTTGTTGGCTTTGTCTACAGTGTGGTCCAGCCATTTGTGGACTTTGTGCCACAATCTGTGTCTCCAAACCAGTAGCACAACAGACAGAACATGTTAAGATGATGGTGCAACAACATCTTAGTGACCTCATGACTATTGATATCGACTCAGATTGAAATGGGTTCCTTTTTGCTTTGCCTGAGTATGGCAAAAGGAGGGGCTGAGGTTACGTAGTTTTCAGCCTCGCTTTGCTACAGCCGCCATTTTGCGTTTAGTCGCCATTTTATGTTGCCTTACTCAGGCAGCACGGCTAACGCGGAAAAATGGTCTTTCTGCCACTTTCAACTGCTCGATGTTTTTCTCTTCAAGGAAAAACCTTTGTCCTTGCGTGCGATACTGGTGTCAGGGTCCGGCCGAGTTCGCAAAGCCATGTCTAGACTGATTAATCCATGACTTACTCCACTGTTTGGGTCCCACCATTCTTCTCTACCTTATCTTATTTAACTGGCCTTCACTATTCTCTCCGTGTGTTCTCTTGTTACATAGCCCTTCTTTTGAAGCATTCTACACATGTTTTGCCATCTGCAAATTGAATTACAGGCACCAGTGTTGATTAACCTGATGGGAGGAGAGCACACGGGGTCTGAAAGGAGGGTGTGTTTTAGACATCTGATAGCTTGTTTTTGAACTATTCCTATTTGTCAGTTTTGTGTGTATTGGGAGTTGTCATTGTAAACTTGTGTGGTATAATAGACTGTGCGCCACAGATTGAAGTGGCAGTCTCTTGAGAACCTACCTGTGTGGTACTTCTTAGATAACTGTGCTTAGCTGCAGCTAATAAAACTACTTTTCTACGCCAAACAGAGTGTCCTGTGTCTCTGTCGGTCGAGGCAGGTGAACTCGGAGATCTCAGGCGTGCCCTGCGCCGCTCGGCCCATAAGCTCGGGTTCTCCACCTTCAACTGGTCTATCACCTGGGATCCACATTAACCAGATGCACAGGGGTCAGAGGCGAGGTACTCCTTCCCTCTGCACCCCCTTCCAGAGTTATGCTCCCTCCCACGGTAGAACAGGGTCCCTCCACTTAAGGTAGGCCCCACCTGCTCTCAGGGTAGTACAACAACACTCAGCCAAGGACCCTAAAGATCCCTGCTAGGCCTGTACCACCCCTTCTGGGAAACACAGGGTCTCTTCACTCAAGATGAGCCCCACCTGTGTTCACAGGGGTTACCCCTAGAAGGCAAAACCGGCCAGGACGCTGGTTACAGTCGCCCTGACGTCCAGGACAGGCAAACACCTGAACCTGGTTCCCCAACCTAGGGACGCTACCCTTTGGTCAGATGCCTGGCACAACAGGACTTCACAAGTGTGACATAAAACTAATGTCAAGGACACTGCTTACAGTTGCCCTTACGTCCACGGTAGGTAAACACCTGAACCTGGCTCCCCAACCCAGGGACACCACCCTTTGGTCAGATGCCTGGCACAACAGGACTTCACAAGTGTGACATAAAACTAATGTCAAGAACACTGCTTACAGTTGCCCTTACGTCCAGGGCAGGTAAACACCTGAACCTGCATCCCCAACCCAGGGACACCACCCTTTGGTCAGATGCCTGGCACAACAGGACTTCACAAGTGTGACATAAAATCTAATGTCAAGGACACTGCTTACAGTTGCCCTTACGTCCAGGGCAGGTAAACACCTGAACCTGGCTCCTCAACCCAGAGACACCACCCTTTGGTCAGATGCCTGGCGTACCAGGACTTCATGAGGGTGACACATAACTAATGTGTCGTGTGACAAGTCTGCCTGACTCTCAGGACAGAAGTGGCATCACCATGGTCACTCATTGGCGACACAGCCCTTTCTGGCTGGCCCCTGACCCACTGGTTCTTCCACTGGAGAGCCTTCCCCCCTCTCACCCCACCATCTGGTCTTCTGCACCCTCCCAACTGGAGCAGTACCGCCAGACACCAGAACTACTGGAACCCTGCTTACAGATGTTCCACGTTCTCTAAACACTGGGAGAGCCTCCTCAAATGGTCTACAAGTACAGCCTGGGCTCCCCACCTGGTGTTGTCTAAAGAAACCACCCAGGTCTTGAGACAGGATTTCAGGCACATGGAGGCACGCAGTCCCACCCACTCCTTCTCCTCAGAGACAGGACGTGGGCCCCTACACGGGACCTAGCTGAGTTACTCTGAACCTCTTCCACCACTCGGGGCTGGAAGACACCTCAGCCACTCCTTTTGGAATTACTCTCCAATGCTTCTTCTGATCTTCTAACACGGGGAGATCCCCACACAGAACAGTCAAACAGGACAGACTAGGTTCCTTTCCTGGTGTTCCCTCTAAGAACCATCCGGTACTGGAGACAGATTGAGGCTCAGAATACGGCCCAGTCTCACACCTTCCTTGCAGGACATGATGTGAGGCCTTGCAACCTCCTCACTATAACGGCACCTAACTCTGAACATCTTCCACCACCCTGGGTTGGAAGACACCTGCACCATTCTCTTAGGGTCCCTCCCCATGCAAGCTCCTTCTTTCAGAGAACTCACACCCAATCAACCAGCAAGCTCCTTATTTCGGAGAACTCACACCAAAGTATTCAGCGAGCTCCTTATTTCAGAGAACTGACACTCAATCGTCCAGTGCAACACATCATTCATCCACACACCTCCCCAGACCGGTGAGACAGTATCTACTGTCCCTGAATCTCATCCTGCACCCCTCTTACTGAGCACCAGGTACCACACTCTGGGAACGGATGGGGAACACATGCAGTGGACACACTTTAGCTGCCACCACTGGATCACACCCTTACTGGTGCATCCAGAAAACTCACAGTGCACAAGAAACACATTTCCAAAGAAATGACATTTAGAACCACCTTAGAAACAATAATCCCTTTTCCATGTGACTGTCTAAAATGCAGAGTTTTGTAGTGAGGCCAGTTGTCAATGTGGTACTGCGCAAACAAAAGGCCTAATCCTCACTGCTGATCACCAATGTTAGAAATGGGATTTCTGGTTGGCTGAGGCTTGCGTCAAAGCCAGGCAGAAACCACCACTCTAGTCAGGGCAAGGGAGGTCTACGCCAAAGATAACCCCTGCTCACCCCCTTGGTAGCTTGGCACGAGCAGTCAGGTTTATCCCGGAGGCAATGTGTAAAGCATTTGCGCACGCACCCACCAGCAACAACATCCCAGGCCCCCTACAAAAGGAACTCCACACAAGGTTATATCAAAAATAGCCTTTGTATTCTCACAACACATCAGACAGTAATCACACAATATAAGTGGTGCCAACTGGCACGGGCAATATTTACAAGGGATTATGTACACATGACAGGGCCACGTGGGCCACTGTCAGACTTAGCACTTGGTAAAGAAATAGTAAAATAGATAACTTGGTAAAAGTGAACTAAATCATAAACTTACAAGTAAAAATAGGTCATACAACGTACCGCCAGTAAACACTGATAATTACTGTACTTTGCAACAGTCTGTGACATGAAATCCATCGTGCACAGTATCTCACAAGTCTAACTACATTAGACCCTCACCACCTAAGTAAACATTACACTAGGGGCGTAAATCACACAGGGAAGTATAATCTCCCTAACACAAACCTAAACAGGTAAAATAACCTCCTATGCATAAACCATATCTAGAAGTATCAAACAGGGTGTGCAAAACATACTATACACAATACATTTCCTAACACCCAAAAGTATTAGCACATAAATCACAATAGCACATAAATCACATTAGGGCCTGCGCCCTATAAATGTAACAATCCCCCCTGGCCAACTGGCCATCTCAAATAAGGGGGCTCCAATGCCCTATGTCCAGAGAGTCAGGGCTGCTGCCTAGGCAGCCAAGGTCAAGGTTGCACCACTGCGCCAAAACCTAAACGTGGCAGCTGCCCACTACTTGCTGGGCAACTGAGAGCAAGAACTGGGGCCTAAACGCTGTAGCTGGCACTAAGTGCTGCGCAGCTGGGGAAGGCCAAAGTAGGGGCGAAGGAGTGCGTCCCACTCCTGAGTTCAAAGACAGGTCCCCTAGAAAGAAATGCCTAAACCGTGCAGCTGCCCACTACTTGCTGGGCAGCAGGGAAATCAAAACTGCGACAAGGGCCCTCACTGGCCCTTAGGAACAAAACTGCCACACGTGGGAGCCCTTTAGGCTCTTAAAACAAATGTGCCCTGGGTTGGAGCGCTGGAGCCACACAGAGCTCTGTAAAATGAACACTGTACCCCTGTAAGCCATCTGGATCTTAAACATATACTGCCCTTATTGCGCGTCCTAGCGCTTGGTAAATAATCATACGCTCTCCTCTCGGCGCGCTCCTTCTCAGACGCGGCGGGGGCAGGCACCGGCAATGTGCCTCGCCCCATCTGCCTTGAACGCTGCGTCGCTTGCCGGGCTCTCTCCACTAACGAGAGCCCCGCCTCACCATGTACCCGGCTTCACCCAGGCCCCCATCTCCGGACCGGGGCTTTGCAAATGGAGTCTGCAAAGCTCCGGGACTTCCTTCTCAGTGCAATGTCTTCCCCAGGCAGGGGGAAGCGGAACCAAGGGGCACCAGGCCCCGCCCACCTTCACTACTTCTGGGTCGCGGTAGGAAGCGGCCCGGCAATGTTTTGACAAGCAGCTCGTGCTGCGGCGGTGATTCGCGGGGTGGGCACTCGCTCTAGCGAAAGTCGGCAAGCAGCCATAAGCGTGGTGGGCACCCACGCTGCAACAATGAATGCGGGCAAAGTCACAGGGTTGGCACCTGCGCACAAAAATAATTAAAAAAGCGGGGTGGGCACCCGCGCAGCCATTAATAATTGCAGCAAAGAGGGATAGGCTCCCTCATTGACAGGGCATTTCAAAATAAAGCCCTTCCTAGGCGCTAGGGGGCAAAGAGACCACCAAAGGCCCCAGAAATGACCCCTATAGCAAGGAGGGTCCCAGCAACAAGCAGGGCAACACAGGACAAGGCTTCCAGGGCAAGGATAGTCTCCCAGCCATCCTCAGGCAGAAGGGGCCCCAGAAAGAAGTCTTACAGCAATCCATGGGCTGGGCAGGGCCCAGGAAGGCAAGCCATCCCCTGGGCCCCAGCAGCAGCATGTCCCTGGTAGATTCAAGTCAGGAAACAAGAACATTTACTTGGGGTCACAGCCCCACTTTTATACAGTAGAATCCTTTGTTGTCAAAGGTGCAGGTAAGGGGCGAACCAGATGCAACTGGTTCTTGAGCACTTTGTTTTGCTCAGCCCCTCTGCCTATTCACAGGATGGGTTAGTCACAGGGTTGGCACCTGCGCACAAAAATAATTAAAAAAGCGGGGTGGGCACCCGCGCAGCCATTAATAATTGCAGCAAAGAGGGATAGGCTCCCTCATTGACAGGGCATTTCAAAATAAAGCCCTTCCTAGGCGCTAGGGGGCAAAGAGACCACCAAAGGCCCCAGAAATGACCCCTATAGCAAGGAGGGTCCCAGCAACAAGCAGGGCAACACAGGACAAGGCTTCCAGGGCAAGGATAGTCTCCCAGCCATCCTCAGGCAGAAGGGGCCCCAGAAAGAAGTCTTACAGCAATCCATGGGCTGGGCAGGGCCCAGGAAGGCAAGCCATCCCCTGGGCCCCAGCAGCAGCATGTCCCTGGTAGATTCAAGTCAGGAAACAAGAACATTTACTTGGGGTCACAGCCCCACTTTTATACAGTGGAATCCTTTGTTGTCAAAGGTGCAGGTAAGGGGCGAACCAGATGCAACTGGTTCTTGAGCACTTTGTTTTGCTCAGCCCCTCTGCCTATTCACAGGATGGGTTAGGGACATCAGACACACCACAGGGGGTGGAGCCAGCATTGTGAAGGGAAGGCCCAGCCCTATTCAGGTCCCAGGAGCACTCCTGCCTCCCATCAACATGCAGATCTCTCCATTCACCACCGGGGCAGACCCATCCTGACTCCTGGAGCCAGGCACACCAGCCAGCTCCAGCCAATCACAAGCCAGACAGTCAAATCACATTAACTGAACAGACATGCAAACTTCTAGAAGTGGCACTTCCACACTAGACACAATAAATCCGCGCACATCATCGCGCAGCATTTAATCACACGAGTCTGCACATACCAAACTCGACCCTGCACTGCCCACACACCAGGAAATACCATGGACACACATATCCCCCATGCATTACTATGGGAGGGCACCCCAATCTCACACACACACACACAGAGCACACCCTTTACACTGGGACACAGTGTCAAAGTGCGCAAAGACCAGAAGAACAAGTTACCTACCTTCGGTAACGCTTTTTCTGGTAGATACAATATCTGCCTGTGGATTCCTCACCTTGTGAATATCCCCCTTGCATCAGCAACATTCGGAAATTCTTTTTGTAGCTTCGCGCCGACGTGGACGACGTCACAGAGGCACGGCATCGCGCGCGACTCAGCTGACGCCACCGACACCATAATAGGCCCACGCCGGCGTGATGACATCAGTTCCGCCCTTTTTTCCGTGCCTTCGAGGCACACGGACGGACCGATGACAGCAGAGATATACACAGTATACACAGTACACAAATGTCAAAATAACACACACAGTGTGAAACTAATGCAGGAAATTAAAACATAATAAACATTTCCTTGACAATAAAAATATATACAATACATCAACTCAAGTACAGAAGAGTGGGCAACGGGGAGGCAGGTGGGTCAGTGAGGAATCCACAGGCAGATATTGTATCTACCAGAAAAAGCGTTACCGAAGGTAAGTAACTTGTTCTTCTGATAGATACATCTGCCAGTAGATTCCTCACCTTGTGAATAGAGTCCCACAGCAGTCCCCGCTCCCGGAGGAGGGTGTCCACTCTCCTATAACAGAAAATCCTGGAGGACAGCATGCGCAAAGTGGCACTCCCTCCTCACTTCGGTATCCAAGCAGTAATGCTTCACGAAAGTGTGGAGGGAGGCCCAAGTCGCCGCCCTACAAATGTCCTCAACAGGTACACCCCTAGACAAAGCAGACAGATGTTGATGACTTTGCTCTAGTAGAGTGAGCCCTTATACCCTCTGGAGGTTCCTTAACCGCCAGGGCGTAGCAGATCTTAATGCAGAGGATAATCCATCTCAAGAGCGTGCGCTTGTGCACCACCTTCCCCTTCTTGCAGCCAGCAAAACCAACAAACAGTTGGTCATCCAACCTGAACTCTCTTGTCCTGTCCAGGTAAAAGCTCACCGTCCTCTTAGGGTCCAAGCGGTGAAGTCTCTCCTCCTCCTTGGAAGGGTGAGGGGGAGGATAAAAGGTAGGCAGGGTGACGGACTGCCCCAGATGGAAAGGAGTTACCACCTTAGGCAGAAAAGCAGCCCTTGTCCTGAGAACCATTTGTTCAACATGAATGGATAAAAATGGGGGCTTGGAACTAAGAGCTTGAAGCTCACTTACCCTCCTTGCCGAGGTAATTGCCACCAGAAAAATAGTCTTAAAAGACAAGTCTTAAGGGACATGTGTGTAAAGGTTCAAAGGGAGAACCCATCAAGACTTTAAGAATAAGGTTCAAGTCCCTTTGAGGTACAATAAAAGGTGTAGGAGGAAATTTATTGGTAAGGCCCTTAATGAATCGTAATACAATAGGAGATTTAAACAAAGAGGGCTGGTCTGGCAAACAAAGGAAAGCCGACAAGGCCGACAAATAACCTTTGATAGTTGCAACCGCAAAAAACTGCTGGGCCAAGGAAAGTGCAAATTGAAGTATATTGGACAAACGAGCCCTTAAAGGGTCAACGGACTTCTCCCCGCACCAAGCAACAAATTTCGACCATCTATAAGAATATATGGACTTGGTGGAGTCACGCCTGGCCAATAAGATGACATCCACCACATTGTGCGGGAGAGAAAAGGAAATCAGGTTGCCCCGCTCAATCTCCAGCATGAAGGTGTAAGGTCTGGAGGTGGGGGTGTATAACCTGCCCCTCCATCAGGGAGAGGAGATCTGCCCTCTGAGGGAGACGGAGCGGCGGGCACGAGGAGAGGTGGAGCAGATCTGTGTACCACACTCTTCTTGGCCAATCCGGGGAGATCAATATGACTTGGGCCCGGTCTTGGCGAATCTTCCTCAGAACCCGAGGAATCAAGGGTATGGGAGGAATACCCATAAAGGAGTTGCGAATCCCAACTCAACTGAAACGCGTCCCACAAAGATCCCTGCATCGGAAACTGGAGGCTGCAGAATGATAGGCAGTGAGCATTCTCGTGAGTGGCAAACAGGTCCACCTGGGGAGATCCCTACATCCGAAAGACGAGGGGAACTACCTCTGGATGAAGCCTCCACTCATGGTCGGCGGAGAACTGCCGACTGAGACTGACTGCACGAACGTACAGAACTCCAGCCAGATGATTTGCCACAAATCTGATGGTCCTGAACTCAGGACCAGAGGCGCAGAGCCTCTCTGCAGAGATACTGCGACCCCACTCCTCCCTGCTTGTTGACATACCACATCGTAGTCGTGTTGTCCGTCAGGACCTGAACTGACTGACCGCGAAGGGAAGGGAGGAAGGCCTTGAGTGCTAGATGTATCGCCCGCAATTCCAGAAGGTTGATGTGAAGCAACCTTTCCTCTGGAGACCAAAGACCCTTGATCTCCAGATCCCCCAGATGCGCACCCCACCCTAGAGTTGATGCATCCGTTATCACTGTGGCCACCGATGGAGGAACTTGAAAAGGCTTTCCTTGTGGCAGATTGCCTTCCAAGCTCCACCAAGACAGATCCGCTGCAGTTTCTCTGGAGATCCTCACTGACTCCCTGAGATCTCCGCCGTGCTGATACCACTGCCTGCGGAGGCACCACTGGAGTGCCCTCATGTGCCAGCGTGCATGGTTGACCAACAGAATGCAAGCAGCCATCAGACCGAGCAGGCGACGGACCTTCAGGACTGGAACGACCGCTCCATTGAAAAATAAAGGAATCATTTCCTGTATGTCGCAAATCCTTTGAGGAGGAGGGAATGCACAACACACAGTAGTGTCCAGTACCGCACCTATGAACAGGTTGTGCTGGGAGGGCACCAGGTGAGATTTGGGTACATTTATCGAAAAACCCAACCTGTGCAACAACTGAGTTGTCTCTTGCAGATGATGGAGCACTATCTCTGGAGATTCTGCTTTGATCAGCCAATCTTCCAGATACGGGAATACTGGTATCCCTGATCTTCTGAGATGTGCCGCCACCACAGCCAACACCTTGGTGAAGACTCGAGGAGCAGTAGTAAGACCAAACGGAAGGACCACAAACTGGTAGTGCTGCGATCCAACCGTGAAACTGAGATACTTTCTGTGCGACTTCAGGATTGGGATATGAAAATACCCATCCTGCAAGTCGATTGACACCATCCTGTCTTCTTCCAGCAGCGCTTGAAGAACCTGTGCAAGTGTGAGCATCTTGAACTTCTCCTGCTACAGGTAAAGGTTCAAGATCCTGTGATCCAGGATCAGACGGAGCCTGCCATCCTTCTTGGGGATCAGGCAATACCGGGAGTAGCATCCCTGACTCCTCTCCTGCTCTGGAACCACCTCTATCGCACCCTTTCTGAACAGAGCCAGGAATTCCTCCTGCCGGAGCAGCAGATGGTCCTCCGATCAATAACCCTGGCAAGGAGGGTAATTTGGGAGAAACTCCAGAAAGGGAAGAGCATACCCATTTTCCACGAGATTGAGAACCCAAAGATCTGATGTAATCAATTCCCAATTTTGCAGAAAATGGGTAAGCCGGCCCCCCACTGGGCCCACATGATCCGGAATGGCGGATCTAAGGCTGCTTTGCTGCGGTGGTAGGGGGCTGGGAAGGGGAAGAGGAGGAGGAGGAGGCTTGACGACCTCTAGGACGAGCTCGCTGTCTGCCTCTGTACAACTTGTACAGCGTATTTTGCTGTTGTTGTGGCTGCTGCTGAGATGTTTTGTAGGAACGAAAGGAAGACCTGCCAAATCCTCTTAAACGCCTTCCAGTAGTACCCCTGGTCTGAAGACCTGAAGATTTTGCTGTGGCCCTGCTGTCTTTGAAACGTTCTAAAGCAGCATCAGCCTTCTTGCCAAACAATCCTGACCCATCAAAGGGCAAGTCCATCAAAGCAGACTGAACATCTGCAGAGAATTCCGATGACTTTAACCATGCAGCTCTCCTAGTGGCCACCGAAGAGCCCATGACTCTCACCACCGAATCAGCCGTGTCCAGCCCACTCTGAATTACTTGTCTCGCAGCAGCCTGAGTGTCCGAAATTACTTCCTGAAAGTCCTTTCTATCCCCCTCAGGAATTTTTGGCACTAACTGCTTCACGGAATCCATCAAGGCATGGATGTACCGTCCCATCAGGCAAGTTGCATTAGTAGATTTTAACGCCATGCTGGATGAGGAGAAGACCTTCTTGGCCGCCTGATCTGGCTTCCTCGACTCTTTTTCCCCAGGAACCTGCGGAAAAGCACCCACAGACTTCTTTGAGCAGGCAACCTGCACAACCAAACTCTCAGGCAGGGGGTGTGTAGACAAAAAGTCCGGGTCATTAGGCGCCCCCCTATACCTCCTCGCCACAGCCCTTGAAACAGCAGGAGCCGTCAGAGGTTTCTTCCAGACTTCATAAATAGGCTCAGCCAAAGCGTGATTAAATGGGAGCATTGGTTCAATAACGGAAGAAGGTGAGTGAAGGACCTCAGTAAGAATATTAGACTTGTACCCAGCAGTGGGCAGAGTAATATTCAACAAACCCGCAGCCTTCTTAATTACAACGTGATAAGGCATCACATCCTTGGAAGGCACGTCTGACACAGAGGCCAAATCCCACTCTGGAGACAGTTCAAGTCCACTGGCCTCTCTCAGGTCATCAAAAGGATCATCAGAATCCTATAACTCTCCTTCCTCCACGTCAGCATACTGATACCTTTCTTCCTCCAGAAGTCTCTGGGCTTCACGCCTCGACCTCACCTTCATGAACGAAGTCGACGGATCCAGAACCGACTCCGTCGGGGTCGGAGCCGGCGTCGAACCCGAAGTCGGGCGAGGCAGTTTTACCCGAGGTCGAACGGGATCCTGCATCGGAGTCGTGGGCACCGGCGTCGATGGAATCGGCGTCGATGGGTTCGGCGTCGAAGGCCTTGGTGGCGCCGGAAAATGCCACTACGGTGCTAGAGCCGGCATGAAAGGCATAAAGGGCGCAGGAGCCTAAGCCTGGGGAACACCCAAGTTATTCGCCAAAGGACCCGTGGGACCAACAGGTGCACCAGAGGTGTACATCGCCCTGGAGTAAACTCCAAACATAGCATTCAAGAACTGGGATGGATCCTGACCTGAAGCCGGAAAGACTGGATAAGGGCCCCCAGGCTGCTCTCGAGGGAGAGGAGTCGTCTCGACGTCGATCTCCTCCTCAGGCTGGGGCACCGGGGTCAACGAACCCGCAGGCACCGGAACCTCACCTTCAACAACCTCTTCTACCTCACCTTCATTCCCCTGACCAGAAGGATTGGACGGATCCGGAGAAGGGTTCGCTTGCTCCTTCGGTGACACAGGCAAATTCGCATGCGAAGCCTCACCCTCGGAGTCCTGGGCTTTCGATGCCGAAGCCTCTGCTTCTTTACGAAGTAGCTTCGCTTGCGACTTCGGCCTCGGACTCGAGTCCTTCTCTGAATGATGACGTGACTCATGGCTCCACTTCTTGAGCTTCTTCCTCGAGGACTTTGAAGCATGAGCAGAAGACGACTCCGAGCGCGACCTCGAACAAGACCTCAACCTCGAACGCCGAGATCGTGACTTCGAAGTCTTCTTATCTTTCTTACTTTTAAGTTTTGCAAAGAGGAGCTTCGTCTCCCTCTCCGGAAAGGCCTTCGGAGTCATCTTCTTGCAAGATGGGCAATCCTCGACGTCATGGTCGGAGCTCAGACACCAGACGCAGCACTCATGCGGGTCAGTGATGGACATCGTCTTGCCACATTCCCCGCAAGCCTTAAATCCAGTCTTATTCAAAGACATCTCGATAGAAGACATTGAAACAGAGAAAATAACTACAAAGTAGCAAAGTTACTACAAAGCTACTGTCTATCCCTAGAAAACCGTTAGCGTCGACGACGCGGAAAAAAGGGAACTGATGTCATCACGCCAGTGTGGGCCTATTATGGTGTCGTTGACGTCAGCGGGGTCGCGCGCGATGCAGTCCACGTCGGCGCGAAGCTACAAAAGAATGTCCGAATGTTGCTGACGCAAGGGGGATATTCACAAGGTGAGGAATCCACTGGCAGATGTATCTATCAGAAATCACTATAATTATGTCATATAAAGGCAAAAAGTTCAGGGATGAACCTGCCAGAAGGGCCAAGTCCAACAGGGCCAAATTTAAGGATTCAGTAATTTACCGAATCGGTAGTTTAAGGATTTGGTAATTTACCGAATCGGTAATTTAAGGAATCGGTAAATTACCAAATCCTTAAAATACCGATTCGGTACATTACCGAATCCGTAATGTAGGGAGCACTCAAGTGAGTGCATTTCTGAGTTAAGGATTCGGTATTTACCACCAACTAAAAGTTGTTGGTAAATATCGAAAACCTTAGAAAATTCAAATTTGTGTTTTTCCAAAAGTGCCATGTGGCAGACATACATGCCCTTAGTGCATGTATGTGTGCCACATGTGCACACATGCACAATTCAGGGGTACAACATGGTGTCAGTGTGACACCCTGCCACCCTTGAATATGCACCCCCTATTACCGATTCGGAATTTACCGAATCGGTAATAGTGAATGGCATCCCATTCATTCCTAAGGGCCTCCAGGCTCATAGGAATGAATGGGAATTACCAAATTGGTAAATACCGAATCGGTATTTACCGAATTTTACCGATTCTGTAAAATTTATCCACTCAATACCTACATACCATTTACCGATTCTGAAATACCAAATCGGTAAAATTTGGTATTTTAGAATCAGTAAATTTGGAATACCTACCTATGGCCCTAGGTCTATTAATGAATGCTCCTCTCTACAAACTTTATCGTTCAAGCCTCTTCCTGGTTGGGGCTGAAGGTGGAGGGGTAATCAGAAAACATGTTTCAGTTTCAATGTCAGCACAGTGAATGCTGGGGCAATCCTTAAATGGAAGGGAATATTGGGGCCTATGCTGACACCCCTTGAGGCAGTATGAGGCAGAGCGAGCTTTGAACTCAGGAGCATGTGAACACCTTCTGGCACCTTCTCCCAGCCCCGCAGGCCTGCACCTGCCAACAGCCCTGCTTTGATCCTTACTATCAGGGATCCACCGTGCCCCCCTCTACCGATCAAGGCTGGATTTGAACATTTTAAACACAAATGAGGCTACCCCACTACTTCTAATGAGTTGGTAATACCCTGCTGGAGGCTGCGCAGTCAGTGTGAAACAGTTGTAACACTGTCTGACAGCTGAGTGGGCTTATGCTCCTGGTGCAGAAGTCTGTGGTTAACCTCATGGTCACCAAGTGAGTCTGTCAGCCTCACACCCTCCTGAGGGCGATAAAAGGAGGACCCTTGAGTTGGCTAGCAATGACCACATGATGAGTTACTCATGCGTACAATGCAATAGTGCTGGGCGGCGGGGGTAAAACTCCCCCACGCGATGGAATCAGAGTTTTTGCAGTACTCCTTACTCCCAGCAGAGTGCAGAGTTGGCAAAACTCTGCAAACTCCGCCGGCGGAGCGGAGTCCACAGCCCACCCTTACTGAGAAGATAGTATTCAGCGTGGCAAGGCAGCTGTCAGTGATCGAGGTGGAGGCGGCATTGTCAGGGGGCCGCTGGACGAAGTCGTTGGATTTCTACCAGTGGCATAGCTAGCCTTATGGTCCGCCCGTGGCGGCCCCTGCTTTTCCTACCCGCGGCGACCCCATTGAAGAGAGGAGGGGTTGCTAGCGAGAGTCAATTGCCGCCACGCGATGGCATTAATATAGAGAAGGAGGGCTTGACGCCCCCCGGGACAGCATGTAGGAACACGAGGTGGCCGCTGCTCCAAAACTCGTGCCTCCTGGGGCAGACCCCCCCTGCCTCCTCCTAGCTATGCCACTGATTTCTACATTCAGGCTTGCTCAATTTTTTAGAAATGGACAAGCTCCAGGGCGATAAAGCTGCAGGCTGTAGCTGACGAGGGCTGTACGGGTCCGCATACCCTTCTGAAGAGGAGCCAGCTGAACTAAGGCCTACTGCCAATGCAGCTTGTGCAGATCGGTGAGCAGGAAGGTCACAGTCTCCTGTCAGCTCTCAGACAAATTATTTTAGTAGAAATGTTCTTACGTCCCAAGTTTTGGCTTTCAGCTGTTTGGTCACTTTTAGTACGACTAAGTGCTGTGAGGTGGACTTGCTAGAAAGGATGATGGAAGTGCTTCTAACTAATCCTTACCTACCTGAGGCCATTTCAACAGTGTGTGGTTAAGGTTATTCTCCACCCTGCCCCTATGCCTCCCCATCAGTTTGGCCAATGACAGGTGGCAACACTGATTCATACGCAAATGGACACCGACATGCATTGAAGCATGATGTTCTGTAACTTGAGAGCTTCTTGGAAAAGAACAAGTTACTTACCTCCGGTAACAATATATCTCTAAGAAACATAGGCTTGTTATAGATTCCTTACCTTAGAATTACCCCCAGCCGTCAGACTGGATACGGAGAATTTTTTGTCAGCAGTATCCCTGCGCGTCGAAAGGGGGCATTGGTTGGCTCCACGTTCGTCGATGGCGTATTGGTTGCGGGATGAGGTTGCGGTAGCTACTTAGACCCCGCCCTTGCGCGCTGATGTCAATTCTTATACACGACATTCCACACCAGAATCGCAGAGCCATGCAAGATACTAACCACTGGTGCACAAACCTAGGGCACCGAAAGGAAGATAGAGGTAGCTGTCATCTCCCTGGTGGAATGGGCTTGCAGTTCTACTGGAGGCTCCTTCTTTGCCAAAGAATAGCAAGCTTTGATGCACAAAACCATCCACCTCGAGAAGGTCCGCTTGCGCACGGCCCAACCATTCTTGGCACCCACGTAGCCAACAAAGAGCTGATCATTGTTTGGTGCGATCCAAATAGAAGGAAAGCACATGTTTGGGATCCAGACTGTGGAACCTCTCTTCCTCTTTTGAAGGCTGTGGAGGCAGAAAGAAGGTGGGTTAAGTGATGCGTTGACCAATGTGGAAAGAAGTAACCACCTGGAAGGAAGGTTTAGTTCTGAGGACAATGACTAACAAAAAGGGGACTCAGTTGTTCCTTGGTGAAGAGTTATATGGTCAAGGAGGGAAGAAGGTTAATAGGAGGGTAGTGCTCAGTGGAGGGCTACCCTGGGCATCCCATTAGTTGGAATGAATGGCCTCACACACTCTTGCAAGTGTCATGCTTCATCATCGGCCGTTGCTCCTCGTTGGACAGGCGGTGCAATGTCCAACGGGCTCACCTCTAGGAGGGGCTCTTTGTCGGAGATCTTTCTTCCAACAGCCTGTGGGTAAAGTGCAAGTGAGGGGCCAGGTGAGGGGTGGATAGTGTAGGTGGGTGCGTTAAAATATAGCACGGGATACCGGAGATCAGTTTATTCTGGTGGTTCCCATACTATAAGTTAAAACCAGTGGGTAGCCTATGATCGCCAGAAGTTAGGTTCCGTATCACGATCTAGGACTACAAAGCGTTCTGTGAGGTCGACATGTTTCTCGCTTTTGCAATTATGCTGCGATTCTTCAGGACCTAATATAATTATACATCTATCACAAGGGAAGACCTAATAAAGTGTCAACCTATAAACATTATATTTTCTGTTGTACTACCTGGTTAAGACTGCTCTTGCCTAGAGGAGACAAAAGAGAGAGTTACCAAAATACACAGACAACAATTTCCCATTCTTGACCGTGAACACACTGTGGTTGTGTGAAGAGAAGTCACTCTGTGGCTGTGACGTTCTGTGAGCAGTGACTGTTTAGTATCAACTTAATTCACGTATACCACATGTAACCTCTATCATAATTCAAATTAAAATAAGCTTAAAAATCAAATTAAAACATGATAGCAGCAGTTTCTTCATGGTGTCTACTTCGTAAAACCACTGTGGGTTACTTAGTTACTCACCTACAGGTCAAGGAGTACAGGTGTCAACAGTACCCGGTAGGTGTGACTTCAAGGGGGAGAGCCAATAGGGGTTTAATGGCTATAAGGAAGACAAAGGCACGTAATTCCAGTTTTGTCAGGGGTCCCCAAACGCCAAAACAACTCATGGTTCTAGAATTGGAGATGGTGTTTCTTTTGTGCTTAATGTTTCACGCTAATAGTATTAGACATGCCATTGTAGGGACACTCTTATACATTCATTCTTCCATTCGATAATATGCAGCTTGTTTGGTCAATGCATTCTCTAATTTATGCGGAGGCCTCAGTGTTGTTTTAGCCATGTTCTATTAAATGTTAGCTATGGTTACAGGATATAGGTAAAAACGTCCAAAGTGCAGCATTCACACACTTAGTTCTGTATGCATATGCCAGGGTCACCGATAGTGTGAAAGACACAACCGTGTGTTGGTTGTAATGTCGCCCGTTCCCTTCTATAGCTAGATTGGGGATTCAGAGGCAGTCGTGCTCGTGCGTTATCGGTAAGGAAACGCCAGCACTAACTTCAGCAACGCCGGGCAAGCACACAAGTATCCTGGTGTCGGGGCGAGCGAAACAATCTCGCTGCGCTCCCAGCAGACGGTAAAACGCACGCGCCGCTCACTTACTTCTCGAAGCCTTGGTCAGAGCTAGTAGGCCTACCCATCGCTACCGGTGTCCGTATAGTAACGGGTTCCCGGTACTCGAATGGTTATATCGGACGTTTGGGGCGTCACCAGCGCGTCTGGTGTATCACGTGATTAGTGGTGCTAGCGTGGTCGCCATCTTAGTTCTGAGGACAACCTTGTCCGGATGAACAGCCAGAAAAGGAGGCTTGTAAGAAAGAGCTTGGGGCTCACTCACCCTACGCGCCGAGGTGATGGCCACAAGAAAATGAGTTTTCTAAATCAGAAGCCTAAGAGGACAGTTATGTAGTGGCTCAAAGGGAGAACACATAAGATATGTAAGAACCAAGTTCAAATCCCACTAGAGCATTACGAAGGGACTAGGAGGGAAAAAATGAGCAGTGAAGCGATTTACAACAGAGGACTTGAAAAGTAAAGGCTAATCAGGAAGCCTAAGAAAGACTGAAATGGCAGAGAGATAGCCCTTAATAGTGGCCAGAGCAGAGCCCTGCTGGGCCAAAGAAAGAAGAAATAAGTGAACCTCAGAAAGAGGAGAAGAACGGGGATCCACATCCTTTGCTGTGCACCATGCCACAAATGTGTTCCATCTGCAGGCGTATACCGTCTTAGGGGAGGGATGCCTGGCTGCCAAGATAACATCACAGACTTCGGGAGGAAGGTCAAAATCTGTCAACTGTTGGCGCTCAATCTCGATGCAAGGAGGTGGAGTCTGGAAAGGTTCGGGTGGAGGACCGTCCACTGCTACTGCGACAGAAGATCCTCCAGAAGAGGCAGTTGAATCATAGGATCGATGGCCATGTGCAATAGCTCGAGATGCCAAAATCTTCGTGCCCAATCCGGAGCCACAAGAATGACTTGGGCCCGGTTGTGCTTGATCTTCTTCAGCACTCTGGGCAGAAGTGTTATAGGCAAAAGGCGTATAGAAGATCGCATCTCCCTCGCAATGAAAAACATTGCCTAGAGCAGAGGTCTTCAAAAAAGCACAAAAAATAAAAGTCCTCAAATGCTAAATTTAAAACTCTTAAAAAACATTGATCCAAGGGTGCGATATAATAAATGTTTGGTTAAAACAGGAGATGACAGGCAGATAACCAGCAGGACAGCAGTAGAGCAGTCGGATGGTAAAATTAAATGATAGATCTTAGATTTCTATCCTGGAACGTCAATGGTCTGCGAGTAAGGGCGAGAAGACATAAAATCATGCAGTACCTTAGAGACTCACCCGCGCAGATCATGGCGATCCAGGAGACACACCTAAACAAACAGGAGATTACAGACGTACTAAAAAAATTGAACTGGGTGGATACATTTATAAGTACAGACCACAACGCAAATATTCGTGGGATTGCCATCATCTTCAAAATGGGAGTAAGGGCTCAGATCATGGACTGGAAAACGGATGCGAGCGGGAGGTGGCTGATAGCTAATGTTAAACTAGACTCAAGATGTCTTACTCTTGTTAGTTATTACGGCCCTAATCAGGATGACTCCTCTTATCTAAACATATTGCAGAACCATCTGATTACCGACCCGGACCCCATAATATGGATGGGAGATTTTAATCTAGTGTTAGATCCAAAATTGGATAAATCTCCCAGCTCCAGGGCTGTAGTGCAAAATAACATGAGGGATACGCTCCGGAGCTGCATGTCAAACCTGGGGCTAAATGACCTTTGGAGGCAAAGAGCCGGGAAAACCATGGGAGTATCCTTCCATAATTATAATTATAAGCACAAATCACGAATTGATTATGCCTTGTTCAGCCTCTTTCTAAAAGATCATATTAAAAATTTAACGTATTTACCTCAGCACTTATCATACCACTCAGCTATCCTCTTCGCGCTAAGTCTAGAGCAGGAACCTACTCATGCATCATGGTCCTTTGACCGAACTATATTATTAGAGAAAGAGGAAAGAGATCACTTCATATCTGAAACCGCCTCCTTTCTAGAGTGGAACATAGACTCTGCTTCTCTGGTAAATGTATGGGAGGCCTGGAAAGCTTATATAAGAGGCGGCATCACTAATAGGGCTTCCTACAGTAAAAAGAAGTACAGGGAGGAGATCTTAACAATAGAGCAAGATTTGACCCGCTTAGATTCGGCAGATCAAGTTCCCTCAGCTAATCAAGAGGAGAAACGAGAATTAAAAGCTAAATTAGAAACGCTACTGCAAGAGAGACTTAATAAACGATGGCAGGCCAGTAAACTCTTGCACTTTGAATACGGCGAATCCGCTGGGAAATTGCTAGCTTGGAAAATAAAAGCCGACCAAATCAGGAATTTCATTAAAGAAGTAAGAGTGACAGGAGAAACGGTAAATAGGAAGACTGATTTTGACATAGGGGAAGCCTTCAGTGATTTTTTTCGAAACATCTACACAGAAGAGACCAATACTAACTCTGAGGAAAGTTCTGAATGGCTGGATAAGGTAACTCTTCCGAAGCTAAACAGGTCCCAAAGGGAAAATCTCGATAAAGAAATAACTGCAACAGAAGTTGAAAATGTCATCAAACAGCTAAAACAGGGGAAGGCGGCGGGACCGGATGGTCTTCCGGGGGAATTGTACCGGGTACTTAACTCTACCCTCACCCCGGTTCTAACGACCCTATTTAATAATATATTAATCAGAGGCGAGACACCACCTAGCTCCTGGGGAGAAGCAAATATAGCCCTAGTATTAAAAGCAGGTAAAGACCCAGCAGAGTGCGGATCTTATCGTCCAATCTCGCTTCTCAATAATGACTATAAAATCATTGCGTCAATTTTGGCCGCACGTTTGGGAGCGAGATTGGTACAATCATCCACCACGATCAAATGGGGTTTATTAGAGGCCGACAATTGGCTGATTTAACATATGACTTAGTGGGTGCCATTGACATTGCCTCAACTTTCTCTTTACCCCTTGCAACCATGACACTCGACGCTACAAAATCTTTTGATAGGGTCAATTGGTCCTATCTCAATATAACAATGGATACATTTCAACCCGGTCCTAAATTCCGTAGAGCGATAGGCCTACTATATAAAAACCCTAGAGCCTGTCTGTTAGTCAATGGCTCGCGAACTAATCCCTTTAAAATTAGCAGAGGGACAAGGCAGGGGTGCCCTCTTTCCCCCCTCCTTTTCAATCTGTACGTGGAGCCATTCGCCCAGTCCATAAGAGAAGATACTAACATCCCGCACTTCTCTTTTTCTGGATGGGAGAAGAAAGTTGGACTATATGCCGATGATATTATCATCTACACAACGGACCCGGCCCTGGCATTTCCAACGATTATAAAGAAGGCGGAGGAATTTGGGAAACTCTCTGGATATGAAATAAACGCTGGTAAGACAGAAATATTGGTCTGGAATTTCACAAATCTTCAACTTCCGCTAAAACCCTCAATGAGATACTTGGGAATAACAATCACCAAAGACTTAAATCTTCTGGCTCAAAACAACTTAGACCGGATCTCCCGTGAATCCAAAACTTTGATGAAATCCTGGTCCTTTCTCCCGCTTACCATCTATGGGAGAACCAGTCTGGTTAAAATGAGCATTCTCCCCAAATATACATTCATTTTCAATACCATCCCATTAACTTTTGAAACCAAACAACTTACAAAGTGCCAACAAAATATAATTCATTTATCTGGGGCTACAAGTCAAGCAGACTGGCGTGGAAGAAACTAAGAAGAAGAAGAGAAAAGGGGGGGCTCGCCGTGCCAGATTTGGAATGCTACGCTTGGGCGTTCCATCTGACTCATTCCAGGATGCTACTTAAGATTCCTTTGGACAATGCAAATGGCATTATGTTTAAGGCAATGCTATTGGGTTCGGACCTTCCACTCAATGGCTTCTTATTTAAGTTCGGCCATCAGAAATTCTTTAAAAAAGTTAGGCTAAAGTCACTACTGGGCCCCATAAAAGAATGGACACAAATTAAATCCAAGGCTGGGATTGGGTATTTTTCTACATATGCTCCGATTTGGGAATTGCCTGGGTTCTCACCACAATATACTGAGACAGTTAAAATGGTCCTACTGGACACAGGTATAACACGGTGGGGGGAGTTAGTGGCAGAAGGATCCCTTATGAAATGGGAAATATTCAAGGTCAGGGTAACAACATTACTCTCCTGGCTTGTATATACACAACTGGCCAGCTGGATGCGAACTCAAACCAGGGGAAAAAAGATAATGGGTGAATACAGCCCCCTAGAAAACAACCTAGTGGAGAAACCCGCGGGAGGCAAGGAAGTTGCACTCTACTATTGGAACATCATAGATGATGGAGAGGGCGAGCCCAACCTTCCGGTAAAACTGTGGGGAGGAGAGGGAGAACCCCAGGCAGAGGGCATATGGGTAGAATCCTTTACACTCCTCTACAAAATCATAAAGCCAGCATGGCTGAGGCGCAACCAGTTCTTCACATTACATCGGACGTATTACTCCCCCAAGAAACTCTCGAAATTCCAACCCGGGAAATGCTGTAGTAAATGCTCTCTCCCAGCAGCCTCAGATTTACACATGTTTTGGGAGTGTCCGAACATCGCTACTTATTGGCAGGAAGTCAAGAAATCACTCGAATCAATTCTCAGAATCTCCATCCCACTTTCATGGTCTTTAATCATCTTTGGCCTGAACGAGAACATTAAGGGATTAGAAAGAGAGTTTCTATTCTATGCTATTCTACTAGCAAGAAGAGAAATATGTAAAAACTGGGTCAGTACGAACTCCCCGACACATACAGAGTGGCTGTCTTCATTATATGCAACATCAAATGTAGACCTAGCTAGAATATGTAGTCCTCGTTCTGTGAGATTCTGGAACTTCTTGATTGAGTGGAGACGGAATAATTAGCCAACCCGGGTATTTTTTTTTTTTGGGGGGGGGGTTTTATCCCCTGGTCCGATGATTAGGCCGAAATCTCCTTGCCCAATGGGAGGCACCCCATGCCATTTTGCTGTCGGACTACCTGCCAATAAATGGCCCGAATGGAGATAGTTCGTGCAGGGTTCTTCATTGCCTGAGACATCTTGTCTGCCTCCTTGTGTCTTAGGAGATCATTCCTTGGTCTCTTGGTGATACTGGGGCGACCGGGTCTCGTGGTTGGAGCGCCCCTGGATCGACTATGTGGCTAATGAGGACAAAAAAAAAAGAAAAGAATGACTTGGGCCCGGTTGCGCTTGATCTTCTTCAGCACTCTGGGCAGAAGTGTTATAGGCAAAAGGCGTATAGAAGATCGCATCTCCCTCGCAATGAAAAACATTGCCTAGAGCAGAGGTCTTCAAACTTTTGTAGGTTGAGCCCCCCCAGCTGATTTTTTTTAGATGTTGGGCCCCCCACTACCTGACAGAAATTTCTGGAATCGACCGCCATGCTCACATTCCGGGCATATCCAGCAAATAATGTTCAATACAATAAGAGTGTTTAGTAAACTGCAGGTTTGTGAGTGAGTGTGGTGAAATGACAGAGGCTTATTACACAGCCTAAAACACCACTTTCCAAGATAAAATGTTCACAAATTGTTTTTACTAAGATGCTAAGTTTTACACATGACATGGATTGATAATAACACCACCAACATAAATGTGACAGGTGTGCCTGTTTTTCGGAGACAATCAATCTGTGGATGGAATTTTTGCTACTGCCATCCTCAGGTTGTGCTCCACATCCAGTCTTGAACGGTACTTCGCCATTAATACCACAAGTGCTGAGAACCCAATCTCACATAAATAGGACGAGCTGAAAGGCAAGAGAGTTTTGAAAGCAGTTTCTCCCAAAGCTGAATATTCTGCAGACATTTTCAGTCAAGACAGGGACTGTAAGGGAGACAGTGTTGTCAGATGTTTCGAGCACTCCCTAGCTCAGAGCTGGTACACGAGAAACAAATCTTCTCTAGAAATCATTAACAAACGTTTTAGGCAGCATTATAATGGGGTAATTGCCCACCAACCAGTTATGTATCCGAAGATAGTTGAAAGCCCACAGAGAAGGCGTTGAACAAACACCTAATTGAGAATTCTTAGTGGTACGATAAGTTGCTTGCCTGAAGCAGTGGGGGTTTGGGACACGTCAGGCTTATGTTTAAAAAAAATAGCACTAATAATAAATGAATGATGTTGTCTAGTTTACTATAGAGTAATGTTGTCTGACAGACTTTGTGATGGCAGGGACATGTTAGGGATTTTGGGTGCCCTGGGCCAAAACTATTTTGGGGGACCCTGTTCAGTACAGCTTTGAGTTTAAATAATTTACTTTCAGCTCTGCCATAGCCTATTTAGCCAGGCTACTAACGCTGCAAATGTCCTCAACAGAAACACCTCTAGACGAAGCAGATGTTGCAGACTTTGCTCTAGTTGAATGTGCTCTAATACCCTCAGGAGGGTCCTTACCCGCCAGGGAGTAGCAAATCTTGATGCACAGGATTATCCACCTGGAAAGTGTGCGCGTATGCACCGCTCTGCCCTTCTTGCAGCCAGCAAAACCCACGAAGAGCTGATCGTCAATACGATAGTCTTTAGTCCTATCAAGATAGAAACTAACTGCTCTCTTAGGGTCCAAGCGATGAAGCCTCTCCTCCTCCTTGGAAGGGTGAGGGGGAGGATAAAAAGTAGGAAGGGTAATGGATTGTCCTAGATGGAAGGGAGTTACCACCTTAGGCAGAAAAGCAGCCCTGGTCCTGAGAACCATTCTTTCAGCATGAATGGTCAAGAGTGGGGGCTTGGAACTAAGAGCCTGAAGCTCACTTACCCTCCTTGCCGAGGTAATTGCAACCAAGAAGATCGTTTTAAAAGAAAGAAGCCTCATGGGACACTTGTGCAAGGGTTCGAAGGGAGAACCCATCAAATAGGTTAACACAAGATTCAAATCCCAATGAGGAACAACAAACGGAGAAGGAGGGAACTTATTAGTGAGACCTTTCAAAAATCTTAAAACCACTGGAGACTTAAAAAGAGAGGGTTGATCCGGTAAACAGAGAAATGCCGATAAGGCTGAAAGATACCCCTTGACCGTGGCAACAGCAAATCCCTGCTGCGCCAGAGAAAGAGCAAACTGCAAAATGTCAGACAAATGAGCCTTCAAGGGGTCAACGTCCCTCTCCCTACACCAAGAGACAAATTTAGACCATCTATACGAATAAATGGACTTAGTGGAGTCACGCCTGGCAGAAAGAATGACATCCACCACATCGTGAGGGAGAGAAAAAGAATTCAAGTTGCCCCGTTCCATCTCCAGGAATGAAGGTGTAATGTCTGGAGGTGGGGGTGTAGAACCTACCCCTCCATCTGTGAGAGGAGGTCTGCCCTGTGAGGGAGACGGAGCAGCGGGTGAGAGGAGAGGTGGAGAAGGTCTGTGTACCACACCCTTCTTGGCCAATCCGGGGCAATCAATATGACTTGGGCCCGGTCCTGGAGAATCTTCCTCAGAACCCAAGGAATCAAGGGTATGGGAGGAAACGCGTAAAGGAGTTGCGAGTCCCAACTCAACTGAAACGCGTACCCCAAGGCTCCTTGCATCGGATACTGGAGACTGCAGAATGACAGGCAGTGAGCATTCTCGTGAGTGGCAAACAGGTCCACCTGAGAAGTCCCCCACATCTGAAAGATGTCGCGAACCACCTGCGGGTGAAGCCTCCACTCGTGGTCGGCAGAGAACTGCCGACTGAGACTGTCTGCACGAACGTTCAGAACTCCGGCCAGATGATTTGCCATCAGACAAATCTGATGATCCTGAACCCAGGACCAGAGACGCAGAGCCTCTCTGCAGAGACACTGCGACCCTACTCCTCCCTGCTTGTTGATGTACCACATCGCGGTCGTGTTGTCCGTCAGGACCTGAACCGACTGACCACGAAGGGAAGGGAGGAAGGCCTTGAGTGCCAGACGTATCGCCCGCAATTCCAAAAGGTTGATGTGAAGCAACCTTTCCTCTGGAGACCAAAGACCCTTGACCTCCCGGTCCCCCAGATGAGCACCCCACCCGAGAGTGGATGCATCCGTTATTACCGTGGCCACCGATGGAGGAAGTTGAAAAAGCTTTCCTTGCGACAGATTGCCTTCCACGCCACACCAAGACAGATCCGCTGCAGCTTCTCTGGAGATCCTCACTGACTCCCTGAGATCTCCGCTGTGCTGATACCACTGCCTGAGGAGGCACCACTGGAGTGCCCTCATGTGCCAGCGTGCATGGTTGACCAACAGAATACAAGAAGCCATCAGACCGAGCAGGAGAAGAACCTTCAGGACTGGAACGACCGTTCCATTGTAAAATAAAGGAATCATTTCCTGTATGTCGCGAATCCTTTGAGGTGGAGGGAATGCACGACATACAGTAGTGTCCAGTACCTCACCTATGAACAGGTTGCGCTGGGAGGGCACCAGGTGAGATTTGGGTACATTTATCGAAAAACCCAACCTGTGAAACAACTGAGTTGTCTTGTGCAGATGATGAAGCACATTCTCCGGCGACTCCGCTTTGATCAGCCAGTCGTCTAGATACGGGGACACAGGAATCCCCAATCTTCTGAGATGCGCAGCCACCACTGCCATCACCTTGGTGAAAACTCGAGGCGCAGTAGTAAGCCCTAAAGGAAGGACCGCAAACTGGTAGTGTTGCGATCCCACCGTAAAACGGAGATACTTTCTGTGCGACTTCAGAATGGGGATGTGAAAATACGCATCCTGCAAGTCGATCGACACCATCCAGTCTTCTTCCATCAGCGCTTGAAGAACCTGTGCAAGTGTGAGCATTTTGAACTTCTCCTGTTTGAGATAGAGGTTCAAAATCATGAGGTCCAGGATTGGCCGAAGCCTGCCATCCTTCTTGGGTATCAGGAAATACCGGGAGTAGCACTCCTGACACCTTTCCTGCTCCGGAACCACCTCTATCGCACCCTTTCTGAACAGTGCCAGGACTTCTTCCTGCAGGAGAAGAAGATGGTCCTCCGAACAATAACCTTGGCAAGGAGGGTAATTGGGAGGGAACTCCTGGAAGGGAAGTGCATACCCATTTTCTACGAGATTGAGAACCCAAATATCTGATGTAACCGATTCCCAATCCCATAGAAAGTGGGTAAGCCGACCCCCCACCGGACCCACATGATCCTGAATGGCGGATCTAGGGCTGCTTTTCTGTGGCTGGGGGGTTAGAGGAGGTGGAGGAGGAAGAGGCCTGACGCCCTCGAGGACGTGACCTTTGTTTTACCCTGTATGACCTATACAAGGTATTTTGCTGCTGCTGTTGTTGTTGCTGCTGTTGACCTTGTCTATAGGTACGAAAAGAAGAGCGTCCAAAACCTCTAAATTTTCTGGCCGTTGAACCTCTTACTTGAAGACCAAGAGATCTAGCAGTTGCCCTGCTATCCTTAAATGTCTCCAAGGCTGTATCTGCCTTCTTGCCAAAGAGTCCTTCACCATCAAAAGGCAGATCTAATAACGCAGACTGCACATCAGCAGAAAAATCCGAGGATTTTAGCCAAGCTGATCTTCTTGTGGCAACCGCAGTGCCCATGATCCGTGCCACAGAATCTGCAGTATCTAGACCGCTCTGGATAACTTGACGAGCTGCCGCTTGAGTATCAGACAAAACTTCTTCAAAGTCACCTCTGCAGTCTTCTGGAGCCTTTGGAATCAATAATCGCATTGAGTCCATAAGTGCGTGCACATATCTCCCCATAAGACAAGTGGCATTCGTTGATTTTAACGCCATACTTGCGGAGGAGAAAGTTTTCTTGGCTACTTGATACTGTTTTTTAGCTTCCTTGTCACCAGGCACTTGGGGAAAAGCACCAACTGACTTTTTTGAGCACGCAGCTTGAATCACCAAACTTTCAGGAGAAGGGTGAGATGATAAAAATGCAGGGTCTTCAGGAGCTACTCTATATCTCCTAGCCACACTTTTTGAGACAGCTGGAGCAGAAAGAGGCTTTTTCCACACCTCCATAATGGGTTCAGTTAATGCCTCATTAAACGGGAGTAATGGTTCCACAGCTGAGCTTGGTGAATGGAGAACCTCCGTAAGCAGATTTGATTTAAATTCATTAGTAGGTAATGTCAAGCCTAAAAGTCCTGCTGCCTTTTTCATTACCATATGATATGGCTGAACATCCTTAGAGGGTGCATCCGGACCTGATGGCAACACCCACTCTGGGGAAAAATCAAGACCACTAGAATCAGCTAGCTCCTCGAAATAATTCTCATCCAGTTCACCTTCCTCCAAGTCTGAATGAGACTCATAATACCTCCGTTCTTCCAAGAGACGTTGAGCTTCTCTCCGAGATCTCTGTTTAACACGGATTGTAGCCGGATCCACTGTCGACTCCGACGGCGCCGGGGCCGACGTCGGAACCGAATCCGAAGGCTTAGAAGGATGCTCCAAAGATTTGCTTGGAGCGGGCGACGCTGGTGCTGGTGTCGTCGACTTCGGTCAAGCCGGCGTTGACATCGGAGTCGACCTCGGAGGAGCCGGGTACTGCCACAGCGGAGTCGGGCCGGCATATACGGCATGAAAGGTGCCGGGGCATAAGAGTGAGGCACACCCAAATTAAATGCCATTGGACCCATGGGACCCAAAGGTGCACCAGAGGGGTACCATGACCTCGAGAATACACCATACATAGCGTTTAGGAACGCTGAAGGATCCTGACCTGGTGCTGGAAAAGGTGGATGATCACCCTCAGGTCGATCTCGAGGCAGATTCGAATCTGGTTCATCAACAGGAGCCGATTCCTCATCCTCATGAGGAACTTCACCGACTTCTTCTTGAGCCGGAGACGGCGTCAGAGCCGGATCGGAAACCGGAGTCGGAGATTGAACTTGCGACTCCGAAGGCGAGGCCTCACCTTCTTGATCCGAAACCTTTTGTGGTGGGATCACCTTCGATTTAACCTTCTTGGGTGATCTCGATCTTGAGCCCGACTTCTCACCCGAATGACGTCGAGATTCATGTCTCCGTTTTTTATGCTTCTTATGCGACCTCGTGGCATGATCCGACGAAGACTTTGAAGCCGACGCCTCTCGAGATCTTGATCTTGACCTCGACCTTGACTTCCTCGAGTGGGATTTTGAAGACTTCTTTCCTTTATCGGCTTTCAGTTTTGCCACAAGAAGCTTGGTCTCCCTTTCTCGCAGGGCCTTTGGGTTAATTTTTTGACACGACGAGCATCCATCTACGTCGTGGTCGGAGCTCAAACACCAAATACAGTCCTGGTGTGGGTCCGTAACGGACATCATCTTCCCACACTCTCTGCAGGGTTTAAATCCAGTCTTCCCCTGGGACAGGTAGGAGCAAGCCGTTCCCCTCACGGAGCATGTCCACAGCTCAGCGTCCCCCCAGCGCGCTCGGCGCCCCTTGCACTTGTAGCGACTCCAGGTGCAGGGATGCCATCACAGGTGCAGCGCCGGAGGCCAGGGCGGCTGGGAGAACTCCTTTCCCGCTGCAACCGGTCCGGCAAGAAGGAGCCAGCAGCTGTTGCCCTCACAGCACGGAAACGGGAGAGGAGGTGTCGGTTCCCCTGGGACAGGAAGGAGCAAGCCGTTCCCCTTACGGCGCGTGTCCACAGCTCAGCGTCCCGCCAGCGCGCTCGGCGCCCCTTGCACTTGTAGCACCTCCGGGCGCAGGGATGCCATCACAGGTGCAGTGCCGGAGGCCGGGCAGCTGGGAGATGTAGTTTCCCACTGCAACCGGTCCAGCAAGAAGGAGCCAGTAGCCGTTGCCCTCACGGCGCGGAAACGGGAGAGGAGGTGTTGTTTTCCCTGGGACAGGTAGGAGCAAGCCGTTCCCCTCACGGCGCGTGTCCACAGCTCAGCATCCCCCCAGCGCGCTCGGCGCCCCTTGCACTTGTTATGTTATGTTTGTTATGTTATTGGTTTTTATTGTGCGCACAGCTACTCCAGCTAAGGAGCGTCCTGGCGCATTTGACAAGGAAGTGCATAAAAAACATAACACAACTAAAAAGAGAACCAGGGAAGACCCCTCTAAAATACATAACACAGGCTAGGGGTTAAAAACTAAAACAGGAAAGTTTTCAAGGCTTTCCTAAAAGCCATAAGATCCTCTAACAGGCGCAATTCCACCGGGAGAGAGTTCCAGGCTGATGCCGCCTTTACACCAAAGGAGCGGTCGCCCATGCGGCAAAGCCTGTATCTGGGGACTACAACCAGGGCCTGGCCCTGGGAGCGAAGAGTGCGAGTAGGGACATAAAGGGAAAGAGAGCCAGACAAGATTTCAGGGCCTATGCCTCTCAAGATCTTAAAAGCAAGGCAGAGTACCTTGAAGAGAATACGCTTCCTTATTGGGAGCCAGTGTAGGGAGCGAAGAACATTCGCCACCGAGCAGAATTTAGGGAGGCCGACAATCGCCCTGGCTGCGGCGTTTTGTACCCGTTGTAATCGAGTAAGCTCAGCCTGATTGGCCCTGGCGAGAAGAGAACTCGCGTAATCCAGGCGAGAGATGACAGTGGCCTGGATTATTAACTGTCTAGTTGGGGCATCAAAGTACTTAAGAACAGGTCTTAAGCCTCTCAACAGACCAAAGCAACAGGCCGCTGTTCTTTTAGTATGTCCTACGAAAGTCAGACCCGAGTCTATCCACACTCCCAGATTTTTCAGCTCCAAAACCGGCGCCGGGGAAGGTCCCAGCTCAGATGGCCACCATTGGTGACCCCAGAGCTCCGCTCCCCTACCAACAACCATAACTTCTGTTTTAGTGGCATTCAGCTGGAGACAGTTCCCTGTCAACCAGCTAGCCACTGCCTTCAATCCATCCTGAAACCTGGGGGCATCCACTTCCGCATCCCCGCTGAGAGTAACCGCCAGCTGTGTGTCGTCAGCATATGAGACCAATGTTAGGCCCCACTGCCTAGCGACATCAGCTAGCGGTCTCACGTAGAGATTAAACAACGTGGGACTCAGCGAGGATCCCTGCGGAACCCCCATGGCCAGTGGTTGGAAGTTGGACTTGAAGGGGGAGATGGAAACACAGAAGGCGCAGGGATGCCGTCACAGGTGCAGCGCCGGAGGCCGGGGCAGCTGGGAGATGTAGTTTCCCGCTGCAACCGGTCCGGCAAGAAGGAGCCAGCAGCCGTTGCCCTCACGGTGCAGAAACGGGAGAGGAGGTGTCATTTCCCCTTGGACAGGTAGGAGCAAGCCGTTCCCCTCACGGCGCGTGTCCACAGCTCCGCGTCCCTCCAGCGCGCTCGGCGCCCCTTGCACTTGTAGCACCTCCGGGCGCAGGGATGCCATCACAGGTGCAGCGCCGGAGGCCGGGGCAGCTGGGAGATGTAGTTTCCCACTGCAACCGGTCCGGCAAGAAGGAGCCAGTAGCCGTTGCCCTCACGGCGCGGAAACGGGAGCGGAGGTGTTGTTTCCCCTGGGACAGGTAGGAGCAAGCCGTTCCCCTCACAGCGCGTGTCCACAGCTCAGCGTACCCCCTGGGTGAGGTAACTTGAGTACTCTGGTGCTCCCGTGGGTATTGACTCTCCAAGTGTCCTAGTTTAAAGGGGTTGTGTCGTAATCCATCCGGAAGTGCCCTAAAACAGTAACTTTGTAACTTCTTCGTTCTCCCTTATAAGTCAATGGTAACTTGCGACTGTGTTCCCACACCGCATGCATCTCCCACGGGTCTCCTAACCTTTGGTTGTTTAGTGTAGCCCCAGCGATTCCCTAGGCCCTAGGCCTATTCACTATTTCTGGAGTGGTTCTTATACCACTTAATTAGTACATGGTTTGTGAGGCCCCTAGGGCAAAACTGTATGTGTGCAACTTATCGTATGCTAATCGAGTATCTTATGATGTACTTCGATCTCTGACCTCATAAAGAGTGCAGAGGGGTTGTGTTAGAAATAAATACATATATATTTGATATATATCTTGTGTGGTGTCCTTTTGGTATTCAATGGATTATAATTAGTAAAACAGCTTGCTTTACATGCTCTCTGAAGTTTTAGCCTAAGACTGCTGGTCCATGCTACCACTAGGATAGCTTGTCTATAAGGTTGACTTTACAACCACCATCAATAAGGTTCGTTTAGACTGGTGTAAGGTGCCAACTAGAATAGTGGACATCATATGCCAGGGTAACTTCTCACACAGCTGCCCACTACTTGCTGGGCAGCTGGGAAATCAAAACTGCGACATGGGCCCTCACTGGCCCTTAGGAACAAAACTGCCACACGCGGGAGCCCTCTAGGCTCTTAAAACAAATGTGCCCTGGGTTGGAGCGCTGGACCCACATGGGGCTCTGTAAAATGAACACTGTACCCCTGTAAGCCATCTGGCTCTTAAACAAATACTGCCCTCATGGAGCGCCCTAGCGCTTGGCAAATAATCATGCCCCCCAAATGGCGAGCAACTTACCCCCTCGGTGGAGCACACGGGCTCCTCAAATACATAATGCCCCAAAGGGGGAGCCATCTGGCTCTAAAGGTAACTGGGGTCTCGTGGGAAGGTTAGGGGGAACACTGCTGGAGTGGCCTGCTGCACGACAGGGCTGCTCAAAATATCCCATTCACACAGTGCCTCAAAGGCACCAACACAGGGAAGCCCCACTCACCGGTGCGTCCTGGGACTGGGCGTGGCGCTCTCCTCTCGGCGCTCTCCTTCTCAGACGCGGCGGGGGCAGGCACCGGCAATGTGCCTCGCCCCCCTCCTCCTTGAACGCTGTGTCGCTTGCGGGGCTCTCTCCACTAACAAGAGCCACGCCTCACCAGGTGCTCGGCTTCACCCGGTCCCCCATTTCGGGACCGGGGCTTTGCAAATGGAGTCTGCGAGGCTCCGGGACCTCCTTCTCAGCGCAATGGCTTAACCAGGCAGGGGGAAGCGGAACCAAGGGGCACCAGGCCCCACCCACCTCCACTACTTCCGGGTCGCGGTAAGCAGTGGCCCGGCAACATTTTGACAAGCAGCTCGGGCTGCAGCGGTGATTCGCGGGGTGGGCACTCGCTCTAGCGAAAGTCGGCAAGCAGCCATAAGTGGGGTGGGCACCCGCACTGCAACAATGATTGCGGGCAAAGTCGCAGGGTAGGCACCTGCGCACAAAAATAATTAAATAAGCGGGGTGGAAATGACCCCTACAGCACGAGGGTCCTAACAACAAGCAGGGCAACACAGGACAAGGCTTCCAGGGCAAGGAAAGTCCCCCTCAGGCAAGGCAGAAGGGGCCCCAGAAAGAAGTCCTCCAGCAATCCAGGTGCTGGACAGGGCCCAGGGAGGCAAGACTTCCACTGGGCCCCAGCAGCAGCATGTCCCTTGTAGATTCAAGTCAGGAAACAAGAACATTTACTTGGGGTCACAGCCCCTCTTTTATACAAAGGAATCCATTGTTGTCAAAGGTGCAGGCAAGGGGCGAACCAGATGCAACTGGTTCTTGAGCACTTTGTTTTGCTTAGCCCCTCTGCCTATTCACAGAATGGGTCAGGGACATCAGACACACCACAGGGGGTTGAGCCAGCATTGTGGAGGGAAGGCCCAGCCCTATTCAGGTCCCATGTGCACTCCTCCCTCCCATCACCATGCAGATCTCTCCATTCACCACCGGAGCAGACCCATCCTGACTCCTGGAGCCAGGCACACCAGCCAGCTCCAGCCAATCACAAGCCAGACAGTCAAATCACATTAACTGGACAGACATGCCAACTTCTAGAACTGGCACTTCCACACTAGACACAATAAATCAGCGCACATCATAGCGCATCATTTAATCACACGAGTTCCCACATACCAAACTCGACCCTGCACTCCCCAAACATCAGGAACTACCATGGACACACATATCACCCATGCATTCCTATGGGAGGGCAGGCCAATCTCACACACACACTCAGAGAGCGCACGCACTTTACACTGGGACACAGTGTCAAAGTGCGCAAAGACCAGAAGAACAAGTTACTTACCTTCGGTAACGCTTTTTCTGGTAGATACAATATCTGCCTGTGGATTCCTCACCTTGTGAATATCCCGCTTGCGTCAGCAACATTCGGAAATTCTTTTTGTAGCTTCGCGCCGACGTGGACGATGTCACAGAGGCACAGCATCGCACACGACTCAGCTGACGTCACCGACACCATAATAGGCCCACGCCGGCGTGATGACATCAGTTCCGCCCTTTTTTCCGTGCCTTCGAGGCACACGGACGGACCGATGACAGCAGAGATATACACAGTATACACAGTACACAAATGTCAAAATAACACACACAGTGTGAAACTAATGCAGGAAATTAAAACATAATAAACATTTCCTTGACAATAAAAATATATACAATACATCAACTCAAGTACAGAAGAGTGGGCAACGGGGAGGCAGGTGGGTCAGTGAGGAATCCACAGGCAGATATTGTATCTACCAGAAAAAGCGTTACCGAAGGTTAGTAACTTGTTCTTCTGATAGATACATCTGCCAGTAGATTCCTCACCTTGTGAATAGAGTCCCACAGCAGTCCCCACTCCCGGAGGAGGGTGTCCACTCTCCTATAACAGAAAATCCTGGAGGACAGCATGCGCCAAGTGGCACTCCCTCCTCACTTCGGTATCCAAGCAGTAATGCTTCACGAAAGTGTGGAGGGAGGCCCAAGTCGCCGCCCTACAAATGTCCTCAACAGGTACACCCCTAGACAAAGCAGATGTTGATGACTTTGCTCTAGTAGAGTGAGCCCTTATACCCTCTGGAGGTTCCTTACCCGCCAGGGCGTAGTAGATCTTAATGCAGAGGATAATCCATCTCAAGAGCGTGCGCTTGTGCACCACCTTCCCCTTCTTGCAGCCAGCAAAACCAACAAACAGCTGGTCATCCAACCTGAACTCTCTTCTCCTGTCCAGGTAAAAGCTCACCGTCCTCTTAGGGTCCAAGCGGTGAAGTCTCTCCTCCTCCTTGGAAGGGTGAGGGGGAGGATAAAAGGTAGGCAGGGTGACGGACTGCCCCAGATGGAAAGGAGTTACCACCTTAGGCAGAAAAGCAGCCCTGGTCCTGAGAACCATTCTTTCAACATGAATGGATAAAAATGGGGGCTTGGAACTAAGAGCTTGAAGCTCACTTACCCTCCTTGCCGAGGTAATTGCCACCAGAAAAATAGTCTTAAAAGACAAAAGTCTTAAGGGACATGTGTGTAAAGGTTCAAAGGGAGAACCCATCAAGAACGTAAGAACAAGGTTCAAGTCCCTTTGAGGTACAATAAAAGGTGTAGGAGGACATTTATTGGTAAGGCCCTTAATGAATAGTAATACAATAGGAGATTTAAACAAAGAGGGCTGGTCTGGCAAACAAAGGAAAGCCAACAAGGCCGACAAATAACCTTTGATAGTTGCAACCGCAAAACCCTGCTGGGCCAAGGAAAGTGCAAATTGAAGTATATTGGACAAACGAGCCCTTAAAGGGTCAACTGACTTCTCCCCGCACCAAGCAACAAATTTCGACCATCTATAAGAATATATGGACTTGGTGGAGTCACGCCTGGCCAATAAGATGACATCCACCACATCGTGCGGGAGAGAAAAGGAAATCAGGTTGCCCAGCTCAATCTGCAGGCATGAAGGTGTAAGGTCTGGAGGTGGGGGTGTAGAACCTGCCCCTCCATCAGGGAGAGGAGATCTGCCCTGTGAGGGAGACGGAGCGGCAGGCACGAGGAGAGGTGGAGAAGATCTGTGTACTACACCCTTCTTGGCCAATCCGGGGCGATCAATATGACTTGGGCCCGGTCTTGGCGAATCTTCCTCAGAACCCGAGGAATCAAGGGTATGGGAGGAAACCCATAAAGGAGTTGCGAATCCCAACTCAACTGAAACGCGTCCCCCAAGGATCCCTGCATCGGAAACTGGAGGCTGCAGAATGATAGGCAGTGAGCATTCTCGCGAGGGGCGAACAGGTCCACCTGAGGAGATCCCTAAGTCCGAAAGACTTGGCGAACTACCTCTGATGAAGCCTCCACTCGTGGTCGGCAGAGAACTGCCGACTGAGACTGTCTGCACGAACGTACAGAACTCCAGCCAGATGATTTGCCATCAGACAAATCTGATGGTCCTGAACCCAGGACCAGAGGCGCAGAGCCTCTCTGCAGAGACACTGCAACCCCAATCCTCCCTGCTTGTTGACATACCACATCGTAGTCGTGTTGTCCGTCAGGACCTGAACAGACTGACCGCAAAGGGAAGGGAGGAAGGCCTTGAGTGCTAGACGTATCGCACGCAATTCCAGAAGGTTGATGTGAAGGCAATCTTTCCTCTGGAGACCAAGGACCCTTGATCTCCAGATCCCCCAGATGAGCACCCCACCCTAGAGTTGATGCATCCGTTATCACGGTGGCCACGGATGGAGGAACTTGAAAAGGCTTTCCTTGTGGCAGATTGCCTTCCAAGCTCCACCAAGACAGATCCGCTGCAGTTTCTCTGGAGATCCTCACTGACTCCCTGAGATCTCCGCCGTGCTGATACCACTGCCTGCGGAGGCACCACTGGAGTGCCCTCATGTGCCAGCGTGCATGGTTGACCAACAGAATGCAAGAAGCCATCAGACCGAGCAGGCAACGGACCTTCAGGACTGGAACGACCGCTCCATTGAAAAATAAAGGAATCATTTCATGTATGTCCGGAATCCTTTGAGGAGGAGGGAATGCACGACACACAGTAGTGTCCAGTATCGCACCTATGAACAGGTTGCGCTGGGAGGGCACCAAGTGAGATTTGGGTACATTTATCGAAAAACCCAACCTGTGCAACAACTGAGTTGTCTCTTGCTGATGATGGAGCACTATCTCTGGAGATTCTGCTTTGATCAGCCAATCTTCCAGATACGGGAATACCGGTATCCCTGATCTTCTGAGATGTGCCGCCACCACACCCATCACCTTGGTGAAGACTTGAGATGCAGTAGTAAGACCAAACGGAAGGACCACAAACTGGTAGTGCTGCGATCCAACCGTGAAACTGAGATACTTTCTGTGCGACTTCAGGATTGGGATATGAAAATACCCATCCTGCAAGTCGATTGACACCATCCTTATTTCTTCCAGCAGCGCTTGAAGAACCTGTGCAAGGGTGAGCATCTTGAACTTCTCCTGCTTCAGGTAAAGGTTCAAGATCCTGAGATCCAGGATCGGACGAAGCCTGCCATCCTTCTTGGGGATCAGGAAATACCGGGAGTAGCATCCCTGACTCCTCTCCTGCTCTGGAACCACCTCTATCGCACCCTTTCTGAACAGAGCCAGGAATTCCTCCTGCCGGATCAGCAGATGGTCCTCTGATCAATAACCCTGGCAAGGAGGGTAATTTGGGGGAAACTCCAGAAAGGGAAGAGCATACCCATTCTCCACGAGATTGAGAACCCAAAGATCTGATGTAATCAATTCCCAATCTCGCAGAAAATGGGTAAGCCAGCCCCCCACTGGGCCCACATGATCCGGAATGGCGGATCTAGGGCTGCTTTGCTGCGATGGTAGGGGGCTGGGAAGGGGAAGAGGAGGAGGAGGCTTGACGACCTCTAGGACGAGCTCGCTGTCTGCCTCTGTACGACTTGTACAGCGTATTTTGCTGTTGTTGTGGCTGCTGCTGAGATGTTTTGTAGGAATGAAAGGAAGACCTGCCAAATCCTCTTAAACGCCTTCCAGTAGTACCCCTGGTCTGAAGACCTAAAGATTTTGCTGTGGCCCTGCTGTCTTTGAAACGTTCTGAAGCAGCATCAGCCTTCTTGCCAAACAATCCTGACCCATCAAAGGGCAAGTCCATCAAAGCAGACTGAACATCTGCAGAGAATTCCGATGGCTTTAACCATGCAGCTCTCCTAGTAGCCACCGAAGAGCCCATGACTCTCACCACCGAATCAGCCGTGTCCAGCCCACTCTGAATTACTTGTCTCGCAGCAGCCTGAGTGTCCGAAATTACTTCCTGAAAGTCCTTTCTATCCCCCTCAGGAATTTTTGGCACTAACTGCTTCACGGAATCCATCAAGGCATGGATGTACCGTCCCGTCCCATCAGGAAAGTTGCATTAGTGGATTTTAACGCCATGCTGGCTGAGGAGAAGACCTTCTTGGCCGCCTGATCTGCTTCCTCGACTCTTTTTCCCCAGGAACCGGCGGAAAAGCACCCGCAGACTTCTTTGTGCAGGCAACCTGCACAACCAAACTCTCAGGCAGGGTGTGTGTAGACAAAAAGTACTGGTCATTAGGCGCCCCCCTATGCCTCCTCGCCACAGCCCTTGAAACAGCAGGAGCCGTCAGAGGTTTCTTCCAGACTTCATAAATAGGCTCAGCCAAAGCGTCATTAAATGGGAGCATTGGTTCAATAACGGGAAGAAGGCGAGTGAAGGACCTCAGTAAGAATATTAGACTTGTACTCAGCGGTGGGCAGAGTAATATTCAACAAGCCCGCAGCCTTCTTAATTACAACGTGATAAGGCATCACATCCTTGGGAGGCCAAATCCCACTCTGGAGACAGTTCAAGTCCACTGCCCTCTCTCAGGTCATCAAAAGGATCATCAGAATCCTATAACTCTCCTTCCTCCACGTCAGCATACTGATACCTTTCTTTCTCCAGTAGTCTCTGGGCTTCACGCCTCGACCTCACCTTCATGAACGAAATCGACGGATCCAGAACCGACTCCGTCGGGGTCGGAGCCGGCGTCAAACCCGAAGTCGGGCGAGGCAGTTTTACCCGAGGTCGAACGGGATCCTGCATCGGAGTCGTGGGCACCGGCGTCGATGGAATCGGCGTCGATGGGTTCGGCGTTGAAGGCTTCGGCGTCGAAGGCCTCGGTGGCGCCGGAAAATGCCACTGCGGTGCTAGAGCCGGCATGAAAGGCATAAAGGGCGCAGGAGCATAAGCCTGGGGAACACCCAAGTTATACGCCAAAGGACCCGTGGGACCAACAGGTGCACCAGAGGGGTACATCGCCCTGAAGTAAACTCCAAACATAGCATTCAGGAACTGGGATGGATCCTGACCTGAAGCCGGAAAGGCTGGATAAGGGCCCCTAGGCTTCTCTCGAAGGTGCGGAGTCGTCTCAACGTCGATCTCCTCCTCAGGCTGGGGCACCAGGGTCAACGAACCCGCAAGCACCGGAACCTCGCCTTCAACAACCTCTTCCACCTCACCTTCATCCTCCTGACCAGAAGGTTTGGACGGATCCGGAGAAGGGTTCGCTTGCTGCTTCGGTGACTCAGGCAAATTCGCACGCGAAGCCTCACCCTCGGAGTCCTGGGCTTCCGATGCTGAAGCCTCCGCTTCTTTACGAAGTAGCTTCACTTGCGACTTCGGCCTCGAACTCGAGTCCTTCTCTGAATGATGACTTGACTCATGGCTCCTCTTCTTGTACTTCTTCCTCGAGGACTTTGAAGCATGAGCAGAAGACGACTCCGAGCGCGACCTCGAACGAGACCTCAACCTCGAACGCCGAGATCGTGACTTCAAAGTCTTCTTATCTTTCTTACTTTTAAGTTTTGCAAAGAGGAGCTTCGTCTCCCTCTCCCGAAAGGCCTTCGGAGTCATCTTCTTGCAAGATGGGCAATCCTCGACGTCATGGTCGGAGCTCAGACACCAGACGCAGCACTCATGCGGGTCAGTGATGGACATCGTCTTGCCACATTCCCCGCAAGCCTTAAATCCAGTCTTATTCAAAGACATCTCGATAGAAGACATTGAAACAGAGAAAATAACTACAAAGTAACAAAGTTACTACAAAGCTACTGTCTATCCCTAGAAAACCGTTAGCGTCGACGACGCGGAAAAAAGGGAACTGATGTCATCACGCCAGTGTGGGCCTATTATGGTGTCGTTGACGTCAGCGGAGTCGCGCGCGATGCCGTCCACGTCGGCGCGAAGCTACAAAAAGAATTTCCGAATGTTGCTGACGCAAGGGGGATATTCACAAGGTGAGGAATCCACTGGCAGATGTATCTATCAGAAATCACTATAATTATGTCATATAAAGGCAAAAAGTTCAGGGATGAACCTGCCAGAAGGGCCAAGTCCAACAGGGCCAAATTTAAGGATTCAGTAATTTACCGAATCGGTAGTTTAAGGATTTGGTAATTTACCGAATCGGTAATTTAAGGAATCGGTAAATTACCAAATCCTTAAAATACCGATTTGGTGCATTACCGAATCCGTAATTTAGGGAGCACTCAAGTGAGTGCATTTCTGAGTTAAGGATTCGGTATTGTTGGTAAATATCGAAATCCTTAGAAAATTCAAATTTGTGTTTTTCCAAAAGTGCCATGTGGCAGACATACATGCTCTTAGTGCATGTATGTGTGCCACATGTGCACACATGCACAATTCAGGGGTACAACAGGGTGTCAATGTGACACCCTGCCACCCTTGAATATGCACCACCTATTACCGATTCGGTATTTACCGAATCGGTAATAGTGAATGGCATCCCATTCATTCCTAAGGGCCTCCAGGCTCATAGGAATGAATGGGAATTACCAAATCGGTAAATACCGAATCGGTATTTACCGAATTTTACCGATTCGGTAAAATTTACCGAATCAATACCTACATACCATTTACCGATTCTGAAATACCAAATCGGTAAAATGTGGTATTTTAGAAACAGTAAATTTGGAATACCTACCTATGGCCCTAGGTCTATTAATTAATGCTCTTCTCTACAAACTTGATCGTTCAAGCCTCTTCCTGGTTGGGGCTGAAGGTGGAGGGGTAATCAGAAAACATGTTTCAGTTTCAATGTCAGCACAGTGAATGCTGGGGCAATCCTTAAATGGAAGGGAATATGGGGCCTATGCTGAACCTCCTTGAGGCAGTATGAGGCAGAGCGAGCTTTGAACTCAGGAGCATGTGAACACCTTCTGGCACCTTCTCCCAGCCCCGCAGGCCTGCACCTGCCAACAGCCCTGCTTTGATCCTTACTCAGACCCATCAGGGATCCACCGTGCCCCCCTCTACCGATCAAGGCTGGATTTGAACATTTTAAACACAAATGAGGCTACCCCACTACTGCTAATGAGTTGGTAATACCCTGCTGGAGGCTGTGCAGTCAGTGTGAAACAGTTGTAACACTGTCTGACAGCTGAGTGGGCTTATGCTCCTGGTGCAGAAGTCTGTGGTTAACCTCATGGTCACCAAGTGAGTCTGTCAGCCTTATACCCTCCTGAGGGCGATAAAAGGAGGACCCTGGAGTTGGCTAGCAATGACCACATGATGAGTTACTCATGCGTACAATGCAATAGTGCTGGGCGGCGGGGGTAAAACTCCCCCACGCGATGGAATCAGAGTTTTTGCAGTACTCCTTGCTCCCAGCAGAGTGCAGAGTTGGCAAAACTCTGCAAACTCCGCCGGCGGAGTGGAGTCCACAGCCCACCCTTACTGAGAAGATAGTATTCAGCGTGGCAAGGCAGCTGTCAGTGATCGAGGTGGAGGCGGCATTGTCAGGGGGCCGCTGGACGAAGTCGTTGGATTTCTACCAGTGGCATAGCTAGCCTTATGGTCCGCCCGTGGCGGCCCCTGCTTTTCCTACCCGCGGCGACCCCATTGAAGAGAGGAGGGGTTGCTAGCGAGAGTCAATTGCCGCCACGCGATGGCATTAATATAGAGAAGGAGGGCTTGACGCCCCCCGGGACAGCATGTAGGAACACGAGGTGGCCGCTGCTCCAAAACTCGTGCCTCCTGGGGCAGACCCCCCCGCCTCCTCCTAGCTATGCCACTGATTTCTACATTCAGGCTTGCTCAATTTTTTAGAAATGGACAAGCTCCAGGGCGATAAAGCTGCAGGCTGTAGCTGACGAGGGCTGTACGGGTCCGCATACCCTTCTGAAGAGGAGCCAGCTGAACTAAGGCCTACTGCCAATGCAGCTTGTGCAGATCGGTGAGCAGGAAGGTCACAGTCTCCTGTCAGCTCTCAGACAAATTATTTTAGTAGAAATGTTCTTACGTCCCAAGTTTTGGCTTTCAGCTGTTTGGTCACTTTTAGTACGACTAAGTGCTGTGAGGTGGACTTGCTAGGAAGGATGATGGAAGTGCTTCTAACTAATCCTTACCTACCTGAGGCCATTTCAACAGTGTGTGGTTAAGGTCATTCTCCACCCTGCCCCTATGCCTCCCCATCAGTTTGGCCAATGACAGGTGGCAACACTGATTCATACGCAAATGGACACCGACATGCATTGAAGCATGATGTTCTGTAACTTGAGAGCTTCTTTGAAAAGAACAAGTTACTTACCTCCGGTAACAATATATCTCTAAGAAACATAGGCTTGTTATAGATTCCTTACCTTAGAATTACCCCCAGCCGTCAGACTGGATCCGGAGAATTTTTTGTCAGCAGTATCCCTGCGCGTCGAATGGGGCATTGGTTGGCTCCGCGTTCGTCGATGGCGTATTGGTTGCGGGATGAGGTTGCGGTAGCTACATAGACCCCGCCCTTGCGCGCTGACGTCAATTCTTATACACGACATTCCACACCAGAATCGCACATCCATGCAAGATACTAACCACTGGTGCACAAACCTAGGGCACCGAAAGGAAGATAGAGGTAGCTGTCATCTCCCTGGTGGAATGGGCTTGCAGTTCTACTGGAGGCTCCTTCTTTGCCAAAGAATATCAAGCTTTGATGCACAAAACCATCCACCTGGAGAAGGTCCGCTTGCGCACGGCCCAACCTTTCTTGGCACCCACGTAGCCAACAAAGAGCTGATCATTGTTTGGTGCGATCCAAATAGAATGAAAGCACATGTTTGGGATCCAGACTGTGGAACCTCTCTTCCTCTTTTGAAGGCTGTGGAGGCAGAAAGAAGGTGGGTTAAGTGATGCGTTGACCAATGTGGAAAGAAGTAACCACCTGGAAGGAAGGTCTAGTTCTGAGGACAGACCTTGTCCGGATGAACAGCCAGAAAAGGAGGCTTGGAAGAAAGAGCTTGGGGCTCACTCACCCTGCACGCCGAGGTGATGGCCACAAGAAAATCCGTTTTCTAAATCAGAAGCCTAAGAGGACAGTTATGTAGTGGCTCAAAGGGAGAACACATAAGATATGTAAGAACCAAGTTCAAATCCCACTAGAGCATTACGAAGGGACTAGGAGGAAAAAAATGAGCAATGCCCTTAAGGAAGCGATTTACAACAGAGGTCTTGAAAAGTAAAGGCTAATCAGGAAGCCTAAGAAAGACTGAAATGGCAGAGAGATAGCCCTTAATAAGGCCCAGAGCAGAGCCCTGCTGGGCCAAAGAAAGAAGAAATAAGTGAACCTCAGAAAGAGGAGAAGAACGGGGATCCACATCCTTTGCTGTGCACCTTGCCACAAATGTGTTCCATCTGCAGGCGTATACCGTCTTAGGGGAGGGATGCCTGGCTGCCAAGATAACATCACAGACTTCGGGAGGAAGGTCAAAATCTGTCAACTGTTGGCGCTCAATCTCGATGCAAGGAGGTGGAGTCTGGAAAGGTTCGGGTGGAGGACCGTCCACTGCTACTGCGACAGAAGATCCTCCGGAAGAGGCAGTTGAATCATAGGATCGATGGCCATGTGCAATAGCTCGAGATGCCAAAATCTTCGTGCCCAATCCGGAGCCACAAGAATGACTTGGGCCCGGTTGTGCTTGATCTTCTTCAGCACTCTGGGCAGAAGTGTTATAGGCAAAAGGCGTATAGAAGATCGCATCTCCCTCGCAATGAAAAACATTGCCTAGAGCAGAGGTCTTCAAACTTTTGTAGGTTGAGCCCCCCAGCTGATTTTTTTTAGATGTTGGGCCCCCCCACTACCTGACAGAAATTTCTGGAATCGACCGCCATGCTCACATTCCGGGCATATCCAGCAAATAATGTTCAATACAATAAGAGTGTTTAGTAAACTGCAGGTTTGTGAGTGAGTGTGGTGAAATGACAGAGGCTTATTACACAGCCTAAAACACCACTTTCCAAGATAAAATGTTCACAAATTGTTTTTACTAAGATGCTTTGTTTTACACATGACAGGGATTGATAATAACACCACCAACATAAATGTGACAGGTGTGCCTGTTTTTCAGAGACAATCAATCTGTGGATGGAATTTTTGCTACTGCCATCCTCAGGTTGTGCTCCACATCCAGTCTTGAACGGTACTTCGTCATTAATACCGCAAGTGCTGAGAACCCAATCTCACATAAATAGGACGAGCTGAAAGGCAAGAGAGTTTTGAAAGCAGTTTCTCCCAAAGCTGAATATTCTGTAGACATTTTCAGTCAAGACAGGGACTGTAAGGGAGACAGTGTTGTCAGATGTTTCGAGCACTCCCTAGCTCAGAGCTGGTACACGAGAAACAAATCTTCTCTAGAAATCATTAACAAACGTTTTAGGCAGCATTATAATGGGGTAATTGCCCACCAACCAGTTATGTATCCGAAGATAGTTGAAAGCCCACAGAGAAGGCGTTGAACAAACACCTAATTGAGAATTCTTAATGGTACGATAAGTTGCTTGCCTGAAGCAGTGGGGGTTTGGGACACGTCAGGCTTATGTTTAAAAAAAATAGCACTAATAATAAATAAATGATGGTGTCTAGTTTACTACAGAGTAATGTTGTCTGACAGACTTTGTGATGGCAGGGACATGTTAGGGATTTTGGGTGCCCTGGGCCAAAACTATTTTGGGGGACCCTGTTTAGTACAGCTTTGAGTTTAATGATTTACTTTCAGCTCTGCCATAGCCTATTTAGCCAGGCTACTAACGGTGCACAGGCACTGTAGTCAAAATTCTAAAAGCTTTTACATCTAATATTCAGAGATAGTGATGTGTTTTCACTGTTGTAACAAAGCAGCAGCCCACTAATTTTACAGTGAATAATATCTGTGATATCCTCCAATTACTCATATGTGACGATCCGCTTGGATGTAACTTTTTTATGGTTAACTTTTTTATGGTTGTTGCATGAAACAAACACATTTCTCTGCAAATAGTAATAGACTCCCTCACATCAATTACATTAAAAAGAAATTAAACAAAACTGTATTTGTAAGAATCTGTTTAGGAATTATTCCAGTCCATCAGTGCAAAAACAGAACTGTCTCTATCAAGGAGCCCCTGGAAGGCTGGATTGCAGTGCATTTAGATGTTTCCTTTTGTAACTTAGGACGAAAACCTTAATGGGACACGACATGCCCATACTTGTGTACAGGGGTGAGTGAGGCGACCATATGAATTTGGGTGCGCATGTTAATGCAGAGTGGGATGAATGAATGTATGGTTAGTGGTGGGCTTATTGGAGTGAGATTGCAGATTGAGCAGTGAGGAGGACAGGTGAGTAAATTGTCATGACTGGAGGTTGAGTAGTGGGCTCGTGTGACTGCGCGGTGAGGTACAGAGTGAACAGCGCTAGTGCATTGTGAGTGCAGAGTGATCACTGTGAGTGGAGGGTAAGTGGGTGAATGGTGTGAGTGCCTTGTGATCGCTGTGAGTGGAGTGATCGCTGTGAGTGCAGAGTGATCGCTGTGAGTGGAGGGTAAGTGGGTGAATGGTGTGAGTGGAGGGTGATCAGTGTGAGCGCATTGTGATCGCTGTGAGTGCAGATTGATCACTGTGAGTGGAGGGTAAGTGGGGGAATGGTGTGAGTGCAGGGTGATCAGTGTGAGCGCATTGTGATCGCTGTGAGTGCAGATTGATCACTGTGAGTGGAGGGTAATGAATGCAGGGTGCATTACCAGACACTTGAAGTAACTCAGCATGTTATTGATGGAAGCGAAGGGTTTATAATGTTTTAAACTATTGCTATTATGGCCGTAACCAGGGATCAGGGTGGAGGAAATAAATAATGTGCTGATCCCTCAACAAACTTCCAGTCTTATGATTAGGGTTGCCAACTCATTATTTTGATGTCACAGATGGTATAAAAATAAGCAGTCACCTAAAGTTGTATTTTCAGCACTTGTCTCAGCATACTTTGAACACCAAATATAAATAGAAAGAACTTTTAATTGTTTTCTAGAGCTGCCTGAATGATCCATGACTGATAATAAAAGGGAATAAAGACAGAAAAATAACATTAAAAATGAATACATACTTCTTAATTATAGCCATATTTAGCAATTTGCAAGCTGTTTAAACAACACATGGTTGGCTGGCATTTTGCGCACCTGCCAGTTTAATTTTAAAATAAACTTTCAGGGACATTTTAGGGATTTTGGGGGCTCTGGGCAAATGTATTTTGGGGGCCCCTGTTCGGACCAGCTTTGATTTTATGATCCAGTCTCAGCTCTTTCATGTCTTCTTTGGTCAAATACTAAATGTGTGTACATCTAATATTCAGGGATAGTGATGTGTGTTTTCAGTATGTAACACAACAGCAGGTCACTAATATTACTGCAAACAATCTCTGTCACACCCTCCCATTTCTCATTTGTGAGGTCCTGTATTGAGCTAAAATAAACTTTTTTAATGGATGCTGCATGACACAAACACATTTTGTCTGCAAAATATCTGTAATAGACTCTTACACATTAAAAATGAATGATAGTAAAGAACAAGTTACTTACCCTCGGTAACGCTTTTTCTGGTAGATACAGTATCTGCCTGTGGATTCCTCACCTTGTGAATATCCCCCTTGCATCAGCAACGTTCGGAATTTTTCTTCGTAGCACGCCGGCGTGGACGACGTCATAGGAGCACAACATCGCGCGCGACTCCGTCTGACGTCACCGACTCCTTATTAGACCCACGTCGGCGTGATGACGTCAGTTCCGCCCTTTTTTCCGTGCCTTCGAGGCACCCGGACGGACCAACGACAGTAAATATACATATATACAGTGTACACAGTACATACAAATCAAAACTACACACAAAATGCATAGCAAAGGAATAAAAAAACAGAATATATAAATACATAAAACCAGGTATAGCAGAGTGGACAACGGGGAGGCGGGTGGGCATGTGAGGAATGCACAGGCAGATACTGTATCTACCAGAAAAAGCGTTACCGAAGGTAAGTAACTTGATCTTCTGATAGATACATCTGCCGTGTGGATTCCTCACCTTGTGAATAGAGTCCCACAGCAGTCCTCACTCCCGGAGGAGGGTGTCCACTCTGTTATACCAGGAAATCTTGGAGGACAGAGCACGCAAAGTGGCCGTCCCTCCTCACCTCGGTATCCAAGCAGTAATGCTTTGCAAAAGTGTGGAGGGAGGCCCAAGTCGCGGCTCTGCAAATGTCCTCAACAGAAACACCTCTAGACAAAACAGATGTTGCAGACTTTGCTCTAGTTGAATGTGCTCTAATACCCTCAGGAGGGTCCTTACCCGCCAGGGAGTAGCAAATCTTGATGCACAGGATTATCCATCTGGAAAGTGTGCGCTTGTGTACCACTCTGCCCTTCTTGCAGCCAGCAAAACCCACGAAGAGCTGATCATCAATACGATAGTCTTTAGTCCTATCAAGATAGAAACTAACTGCTCTCTTAGGGTCCAAGCGATGAAGCCTCTCCTCCTCCTTGGAAGCGTGAGGGGGAGGATAAAAAGTAGGAAGGGTAATGGATTGTCCTAGATGGAAGGGAGTTACCACCTTAGGCAGAAAAGCAGCCCTGGTCCTGAGAACCATTCTTTCAGCATGAATGGTCAAGAATGGGAGCTTGGAACTAAGAGCCTGAAGCTCGTGAGAGGAGAGGTGGAGAAGGTCTGTGTACCACACCCTTCTTGGCCAATCCGGGGCGATCAATATGACTTGGGCCCGGTCCTGGAGAATCTTCCTCAGAACCCAAGGAATCAAGGGTATGGGAGGAAACGCGTAAAGGAGTTGCGTGTCCCAACTCAACTGAAACGCGTCCCCCAAGGCTCCTTGCATCGGATACTGGAGACTGCAGAATGACAGGCAGTGAGCATTCTCGTGAGTGGCAAACAGGTCCACCTGAGGAGTCCCCCACATCTGAAAGATGTCGCGAACCACCTTCGGGTGAAGCCTCCACTCGTGGTCGGCAGAGAACTGCCGACTGAGACTGTCTGCACGAACGTTCAGAACTCCGGCCAGATGATTTGCCATCAGACAAATCTGATGATCCTGAACCCAGGACCAGAGACGCAGAGCCTCTCTGCAGAGACACTGCGAACCTACTCCTCCCTGCTTGTTGATGTACCACATCGCGGTCGTGTTGTCCGTCAGGACCTGAACCGACTAACCGCGAAGGGAAGGGAGGAAGGCCTTGAGTGCCAGACGTATCGCCCGCAATTCCAAAAGATTGATGTGAAGCAACCTTTCCTCTGGAGACCAAAGACCCTTGACCTCCAGGTCCCCCAGATGAGCACCCCACCCGAGAGTGGATGCATCCGTTATTACCGTGGCCACCAAAGGAGGAAGTTGAAAAGGCTTTTCTTGCAACAGATTGCCTTCCACGTTCCACCAAGACAGATCCGCTGCAGCTTCTCTGGAGATCCTCACTGACTACCTGAGATCTCCGTTGTGCTGATACCACTGCCTGCGGAGGCACCACTGGAGTGCCCTCATGTGCCAGCGTGCATGGTTGACCAACAGAATACAAGAAGCCATCAGACCGAGCAGGAGAAGAACCTTCAGGACTGGAACGACCGCTCCATTGTAAAATAAAGGAATCATTTCCTGTATGTCGCGAATCCTTTGAGGTGGAGGGAATGCACGACATACAGTAGTGTCCAGTACCGCACCTATGAACAGGTTGCGCAGGGAGGGCACCAGGTGAGATTTGGGTACATTTATCGAAAAACCCAACCTGTGAAACAACTGAGTTGTCTTGTGCAGATGATGAAGCACATTCTCCGGCGACTCCGCTTTGATCAGCCAATCGTCTAGATAGGGGAACACAGGAATCCCCGATCTTCTGAGAAGCGCAGCCACCACTGCCATCACCTTGGTGAAAACTCGAGGCGCAGTAGTAAGTCCAAACGGAAGGACCGCAAACTGGTAGTGCTGCGATCCCAACATAAAACGGAGATACTTTCTGTGCGACTTCAGAATGGGGATGTGAAAATACGCATCCTGCAAGTCGTTCGACACCATCCAGTCCTCTTCCATCAGCGCCTGAAGAACCTGTGCAAGTGCGAGCATTTTGAACTTCTCCTGCTTGAGATAGAGTTTCAAAATCCTGAGGTCCAGGATTGGCCGAAGCCTGCCATCTTTCTTGGGATCAGGAAATACCGGGAGTAGCACCCCTGACTCCTTTCCTGCTCTGGAACCACCTCTATTGTACCTTTTCAGAACAGTGCCAGGACTTCTTCCTGCAAGAGAAGCAGGTGGTCCTCCGAACAATAACCTTGGCAAGGAGGGTAATTGGGAGGGAACTCCTGAAAAGGAAGTGCATACCCATTTTCTACGAGATTGAGAACCCAAAGATCTGATGTAACCGATTCCCAATCCCGTAGAAAATGAGTAAGCCGACCCCCTACCGGACCCACATGATCCGGAATGGGGGATCTAGGGTTGCTTTGCTGCTGCGGTGGGGGTTGATTGTTAGAGGAGGAAGTAGAGGATTAGGAGGCTTGGCGTCCTTGAGCACGACCCCTTTGTTTACCCTTGTATGATCTATGCAAAGGGTTCTGCTGCTGCTGCTGCAGCAGCTGGCCTTGTTTATAGGAACGAAAAGTGGATCTACCAAATCTCCTAAACTTCAGAGTGGCAGAACCTCTAGCCTGCAGGCCCAAAGACCTTGCCGTAGCCGGGCTATCTTTGAACCTCTCCAAGGCTACATCTGCTTTCTTCCCAAAGAGGCCTGTTCCGTCAAATGGCAAGTCCAATAAAGTAGATTGCACGTCCGCTGAAAATTCAGAAGATTTCAGCCATGCGGCCCTTCTCGTGGCAAAAGTAGAGCCCATTATCCTGGCCACAGAGTCCGCCGTGTCCATGCCACTCTGAATTACTAAGCGGGCTGCAGCTTGAGTATCAGAGACTACCTCATTGAAGTTCTTTCTATCCTCCTCTGGAAGCTTAGTTGACAACTGTTTCACAGAGTCCATCAATGCATCAACATATCTCCCTAGCAGGCAAGTAGCATTGGTAGATTTTAGAGCCATGCTACCTGAGGAGAAAATCTTTTTTGCAGACTGGTCCAATTGTTTAGAGTCTTTATCTGCTGGCACCTGAGGAAAAGAACCTGCAAACCTATTGGAACAAGTGGCATGCACAACCAGACTTTCCGGAGAAGGATGTGAAGAGAGAAACTCAGGGTCACCAGGTGCCACCCTATAACGCCTTGCCACCAACCTGGAAACCGCAGGAGCAGTCAAAGGTCTCTTCCAGACCTCCATTATTGGCTCAGTCAAAGCCTCAGTGAATGGGAGTGTAGGCTCTATTACAGAAGAAGGCAAATGCAAAACTTCCGTGAGGATGTTAGGCTTGTACTCAACAGTAGGTAAAGTCAGATTGAGCAGATCCGCAGCCTTCCTAATTACAACATGGTAGGGTGCCACGTCCTTAGGTGGTGCATCAGAAACTGATGGCAAACCCCACTCAGGAGAGAGTTCCAGGCCACCAGCACTATGCAGGTCCTCAAAACAGTCCCCTTGATCCAGAAGTTCTCCTTCCTCTACTTCAGGATCTTCATACTCTTTTTCCTCCAAGAGGCGCTGAGCTCTGTGCCTCGACCACTCCAATCGAACCGAAGTCGACGGATCCGGTAAAGACTCCGACGGAGCCGGAACCGGCGTTGAACGAGAAGCCGGCACAGCTGGAGGACGAGATTCTCGAACGGGCGTGGCACCTCGATCCAAATCACGAGGTCGTTCCGGAGCCGGCGAAGCCGTGTGTGGAGTCGACGACCTCGGAGGCGCCGTACCGAGCCAAGGTGTAAAAGGCATCGGCATAAACGGCATAAAAGGTGCCAGAATGTAAGCTTGAGGGATGCCCAAGTTATAAGACAATGGACCCATGGGACCAGCCGGTACACCAGTGGGGTACATTGGCCTCGCATAAATGCCAAACATAGCATTAAGGAAATGCGAGGGGTCCTGACCAGGACCAGGAAAGGGAGGGTACGAACCCATCGGCTGCTCCGAAGGAGGCTGCTCCGGCATCGGTTCATCTTGGCCCTCTTGATTCTCAGGGTCTTCCACCAGAGTCGGAGCCCGAGGAATCTCCCCATCTCCTTCATGCTCCGAAGAATGGCGCGACTCCGGATCCGGTTCTTGCTCCGGAACCGGGGAACCTCCAAGAGATTGCATAGGAGAAGGAGACACAAAGTCTTTGTGATGTTTTCGAGACTTCCTCTTCGAACCCGAAGACTCTTTACCAGAGTGATGTCTTGAGCTATGCTTCCTCCTCTTGTGCTTCTTCTTCGAGGAGCCCGAAGCATAACCCGAAGCCGACTTCGATCCAGACCTCGACCTCTCTCTGGACCTCGACCTCACTCTGGATCTCGACCTCGAAGCCGATCTCGACCTCGACTTCGATCGCGACTTCTGCCTCGACCTCGAACGTCTAGACGTCGACCTCGAAGACCTTCCAGCCTCTCTTCCTTTCACCTTCGCAAGCAGAAGCTTAGCCTCCCGCTCTCGTAAAGCCTTGAAGCAGGATCGACAGTTTTTAACATCATGCTCCGACCCAAGACACCACAAACAATCGCCATGCGGATCGGTAATAGACATCATATGGGCACACGATCCGCACTGCTTGAACCCCTTCTTCCTCGACGACATCCTCGACGAAGAAGAGACACTCGACAGAGAAATAGTAACACAAAATAGCAACAAGTTACTATCTGAATCACAGAAGATTCCAGAAACCGTTAGCGTCGACGATGCAGAAAAAAGGGAACTGACGTCATCACGCCGATGTGGGTCTAATAAGGAGTCGGTGACGTCAGACGGAGTCGCGCGCGATGCCGTGCTCCTATGACGTCATCCACGCCGGCGCGCTACAAAGAATTTTCCGAACGTTGCTGACGCAAGGGGGATATTCACAAGGTGAGGAATCCACAAGGCAGAAGTATCTATCAGAAAGGCAAGACTAGGAAGGTTTGGAGTCTGCTGCAGAGGGGGATGTGGTGGACAGGCCCGTACGCTGGGCCCTAGAATCACGGCGGTGGTACCCGGCCACGCTGGAGATGCATAACTTGCACCAGCCTGTGGCTCTGGGCGGAACATGGCGGGGCACCCCCTCCGTAGCCACGAAAGGGGCGAAAAGCCGACTGCGCAGGGCAGGTGGTGGAGAGGCACAAGGAACTGGCCATAGCCGGTGAGTCTTTAAAGCGCTCCAGCACGTTGTCTGCCTTGTCACCAAATAGGCGACGGCCATCAAAGGGCATGTCCATAAGAGTGGCTGGACATCCCCTGAAAAACCATTTGACCTCAACCAGACAAAGTGTCGAAAGGCTACAGACGTGGAAATTGTCCTACCTAGTAAGTCGGCGGTATCGAGCCTACATAGTATGCTAAATTTTGCTGCGTCTCTCCCTTCGTCGACTGCACGGGAGAGTACGTCCCGAGCCCCCTCCAGGTACTGGGTCAGCACTTGCACTACCGTATCCCACACGGAGTGGGTGTAATGGCCCAATAGACATGGAGTGTTTATCGACCGCAGTCCCAAGCTGGTAAAAAACATCTTCTTCCCAAGATGGTCCAGCTTTTTGGATTTCCTACCGTAGGGAATGCACCCTTGGAGGTGGAGGCTTGGACCACCAAGCTCTTTGGGGTGGGGTGTTGGGAGAGGAAAGTGGGGTCACCCAAGGCCGGACGGCAGTGTCGGGCAACCAACCTATCCACAGGAACCCCTGTGTTGGGCCTGGACCAGGTGCCCAAAAGGATGTCTGTCAGGGTTTCATTAAATGTGAGCAAGGGCTCCGAAGAGCTCGCTGCCGACTGAAGCACCTTTTTCAGGAGGTTAGTCCTGACTGCCACCGTAGGTAGCTCGAGGCTGAGAGCCTCGGCCCCACTACACAAAACCACTGCGTAAGATTTTCCCTATTCCGTAGCTACGGTAGGTGGAGACAACATTCCAAGGTCTGATGGAGTATCCAGACCACTGGCTTACTCCAGTTCCTCTCTCCAGTTGGGTTCATAGCCTAACTGGTCAGTTAAAGGGTCTCCAGACCCCTCACAGTCCTCCTCACACTCCTCTGGCTGCCAATCTGGTCTAAAAGAGCCAAGGTAGAACAAGGGCACAAAAGTACCCATGGATCCCGGACCCGGTGACGGTCGACGCCGGTCTGGCTCAGTGTCTACATCGGGATGGAGGCTGGGGTTGACGCCAGCTGGGAACACAACCGGCATCGGCTGCAGATGTTGTGCCGGTGGAATCGGTGCTGGGGAAGGATTAATGAGGTTACCAGCACTGATGCGGATCCAGGCCTGGATCCAAGGGGACCCTGCGGTGCCAGGCCATGGGCATTGAAGGCCCTGGGCCCCCAGCCGAGTCAATGGGCCCAAAGGCACGGGAGCGGGCTGCTCAAAGATGGCATGCATCGCTTCATAAAATTGACGAAGCTGGGCAGGGGTCGCTCCAGGTCCCGGGAAGGGAGGGAACCCCAGAGTCAGTCCTTCGGGCTCTGCACGTGGAACCGCAGGAAGGGCGCCACCCGCATCCCTCGTCGTGTCGGCCGACGGATGGGAAGAAGTCGAAGAGCGACAATGCTTCTTTGACTTCTTCTTGTGCTTTGACTCACCTGACCCCGAGTGCACAGTTTTGGAAGAAGAGTATTGATGATGACACAGCGACTGGTCCCCCGACCTCCAACGCGACCAGGACCTCGAACGGTGCGGAGCTGACTGCCAGACCTCGAGAAACTTTCGGAACCGCTCCCGCAAAGACTTCATATTCATGGTCTGGCAGTCGAAGCACGACTTGGGGTCATGGTCGCGCTCCAGGCAAACAGGCACATGCTGTGTGGATCCGTCACCGACATCAGCCGGCTACGGGAACCGCAAGCCTTGAAACGGGGCACCTCTGACGTGCACCAGGAGTAGAAGACTCAAAAACAGTGTTGACAAAAGTCTACAAAAAGTCAGTCAAAAAGTGACTGGAGATACCGCTCTCTCCGGATCTGCGCTGGCTGGCGAGGAAAAAGAAAGAACTGACATCCGCATGCGAGGGTGGCATCATTGTAGCTACCGCAACGTCATCCCGGCAACCACGACACCAAAGACGAATGCGGAGCCAACCGACGGCACCTTTCGACGTGCAGGGGTACTGCTGCCGAAATTTTTTCCAGATCCAGTCTGATGCCTGGGGGTAATTCTAAGGTACGGTATCTCTAACTAATTGTTTCTTTCAGATGCTGGAATCTATGAAGCCTACTGCAATTTTCTGCTACAATTTTACTTTTCTCATACCATTTCAATAATTTCCCTTCATTTGCTAAAGTACCCCTATGAAAATATGAATACTATGATATAAAAATCAAGCAAGATACACTTAAGAATGCTGATTCACGTGAAGCATTGGAATAAGAAGTGTCTTTTTTGCATCAGAAATTCTAACAACGTTCTGTACCTGCCTATCCTGGGTGTGTGAATCAACACAGAGCACACACTTTAATTCAAATGTAAAAAAACAAAACTGCAAAAAATGTGTTGACTTCTCTACTCAGGGTGCGTAAACCTTCTTAGAGTATTTCAAATGTGTTATAGGAAAGAGGAGCCTTTCTTACCAGAAAGAGAAGTGGATAGTCTGAATCCCTGTAAACCTGAGGATAAAATGAATAATACTAAGTTAGGACGAATTCTACAAGCAAGCAGAAGAGACAAATTATTAAATGAACAACTTAGGAAACAGAAGGCTGTTATTCAATGGCGGACACAGCAATGCACTACAGAACAATTTACTTACCTTTGGTAACGCTGTTTCTGGATGATAATCTTTCTAACCACAAAATCCTCACCTTTAGAATACCCATAAGAGCCAGACCTGATCTGAAGAATTATTTCAGTAATAGTTATAGATTCCTAACCTTGGAATTTTTCTTCAGTAGTACTCCTGCGTGTCGGCAGGGTGGCTTCAGTCGACTCTGTGTTTGTTGTTGGTGTCGTGATTGCCAGAATGACGTCAGTTCTTTACACGACATTCCACGCCAGAAGCCAGAGCCATGCAAGACACTGACAACTGGTGCACAAAGTTATGGCCCTGAAAGGGAGTCCCTTACCCTAGAAGTCAGTTGTCAGAACAAGGAGGATGGGTGGGGCGGTCAGGGATCTATATGTAATGTGTGTCTCTTACAGATATATTGTTACCAAAGGTAAGTAACTTGTTCATCTGAAGCACACGTTACTACTTGTGTAACAATATATCTGTAAGAGACATTAGTTCGTGATAGATTCCTTACCTTAGAAGGTGACCAGGCATCAGACTGGATCCGGAAAGTTTTGCTTAGCAGTACCCCTGCGCGTCGGAAAGTGGAGTCGTGCGGCCCGTGTCCATCACTGGTGTCGTGAGCGCCGAGATGACATCACGGAGACTACTTAGGCGTCACCAATGCGCCCTGACATTGCACAAGTTACTTACCTTCGGTAACAATATTTCTGTAAGAAACAGTAGTTAGTGTTAGATTCCTTACCTTAGAATATCCCCAGGCGACAGACTGGATCCGGAAAGGTTTCATCAGCAGTACCCCTGAGCGTCGCTAGGCGTCGTCTGCGGCTCCGCGTCTGTCGTCGGCATCGTGATCGCCGGGATGACGTCGTCGGAGTTATTAGACACCGCCCTTGCGCGCTGACGTCAGTTCTATACATAGCTTTCCGTGCCAGGAATGCAGAACCATGATAGAAACCGACACTGGTACCATGAAAATAGGGCCCTGAAAGGGATGTCCTTAATCCTAGATATCGGTTCGCAGAGCGGGGAGGATGGGTGGGACGGTAAGGTATCTAACACTAACTACTGTTTCTTACAGATATATCTTTACCGAAGGTAAGTAACTTGTGCATCTGAAAGAAACAGGTTAGTGTTAGATTCCTTACCTTAGAATAGATAACCCAGCAATACCAACCCTGGTGGTGGGTCTGCGAACCAAGATCACACCAGAAAGTCCTGGAGAACGGAACGGCCGAAAAAGCCATCTCTCCGGACTTGACTGTCCAGGCAGTAGTGTCTAGCAAACGTGTGCAGCGAGCCCCACGTAGCTGCCTGACAGATGTCCTGCAAGGGAACTCCCCGACCCAGGGCAGTAGTAACCGCCGTGGCCCGAGTGGAATGGGTGCGCAGCCCAACAAGAGGCTCCTTTTTTTGCCAAGGAGTAACAAACCTTGACACTCAAGACGACCCACCGAGAGATGGTCCTCTTGTGCACCGCCCATCCCTTCTTTGCGTCCACGTAACCCACAAAGAGCTGATCGTCTACCCGGAACTGGCGTGTGCGGTCCAGATAGAATGAGATTGCACGTTTTGGGTCCAGACGTTGGAGCCTTTCTTCCTCTTTCGAGGGATGCAGAGGCAGACCGAAGATATGTAAGGTGATGGACTGCCCGATATGAAAGGCTGTGAACACCTTGGGCAGGAAAGAAGGAGGATTCCTTAGAAAAACATTGTCCGGATGGACAGCGAGGAAAGGAGGTTTAGAAGATAGAGCCTGGAGCTCACTCACTCTCCTGGCAACCAGAAATGCAGTCTTAAGAGTCAGAAGACGAAGAAGACACTTATGAAGTGGCTCAAAGGGAGCGCACATCAGATACGTTAGAACAAGATTCAAGTCCCACTGAGGCATCACGAAGGGAACAGGAGGGAACATATGCATGATGCCTTTCAAGAATATATTTACAACAGGGGACTTGAAAAGAGAAGGCTGATCAGGAAGCCTTAAGAAGGCTGAAATGGCCGAGAGGTAGCCCTTGAGAGTGCCCAGAGCAGAGCCCTGCTGGGCAAGAGAAAGAAGGAAGAGGAGAAGCTCTGAAAGAGGAGCAGAGAGTGGATCCACAGCCTTTGCTGTGCACCATGCCACAAATGTATTCCACCTGCAGTCGTATAACGTTTTTGTGGAGAGACGCCTGGCTGGCAGAATCACATCACAAACTTTAGGAGGCAAGTCAAATGGGCTCAACTGCCGCCGCTCAATCTCCACGCATGTAGGTGGAGACTGGACAGGTTCGGGTGGAGGACCGTTCCCTGCTGCTGCGACAGAAGGTCCTCCTGAAGAAGCAGACTAATCGGAGGATCGATTGACATGCTGAGTAGCTCCGGATACCAGTATCTTCGTGCCCAGTCCGGAGTCACAAGGATGACTTGGGCCCGGTCTCGCCTGATCTTCTTCAGCACTCTGGGCAGAAGTAGTATAGGCGGGAAGGCGTACAACAGACTGCAACTCCACTCTCGATGAAAGGCGTCGCCGAGCAAGTGCTGCCTTCGAAATTCCAACGTGCAGAACTGATGACATTGAGCGTTCTCTTCGGTGGCGAATAGATCTAACCATGGCTCATCCCCACTGCCAAAAGAGACCTTGAGCCACGTCCGAGTTCAGACGCCATTCGTGATCCATCAAGCACAGGTGGCTGAGTTCGTCCGCCCTGGCGATCAGGGAACCTGCCAGGTGTTGAACCACCAGGGTAATGCCCTGGTGTTCCAGCCATGTCCAGAGGCGCAGAGCCTCCTGACAGAGGGTCCACGACCCCATCCTGCCCTGTTTGTTGCAGTACCACATTGTGGTGGTGTTGTCTGTGAACACCTGCACTACACTTCCCTGGACAGAGGGAAGGAATGCCTTACGTGCAAGTCAGATCGCTCGCAGCTCCAGAAGGTTGATATGGAGCCGGGACTCCACCGGAGGAGACCAGAGTCCTCTGATCTCCCTCTCTCCCATGTGGCCCCCCAACCCAGGAGGGATGCATCTGTCACCACTACGTGCTCCGGTTGGGAAAGGGAGAGAGATCAGCCGCTGACCCAATCACGGTTCGTGAGCCACCACTGCAACTGGCTCGCAGTGCCCTCCGCGATCAGGACATGGTTGGACAGTTTGCCCTGAAGCTGTGCCCACTGAAACTTCAGGTCCCACTGCAGAGCCCGCATCCACCACCTGGCGTGATGCACCAGAAGGATACAGGAGGCCATCAGCCCCAGGAGCCGCAGCGTCAACCTGACCGAGACTCGGGATGAAGGCTGAAAGATCGGAATCAGAGCCTGAATATCCCAAACCAGCTGTACGGGGGGATAAAGCCAAATATGCGCTGAGTCTAGACCCGCTCCGATGAATAGGAGCTTCTGAGAGGGGCACAGGTGTGACTTCGGCACGTTGATGGAGAACCTCAGCGAGTGCAGGAGGTCGGCCGTAGTCTGGAGGTGGAAGATGACTGTCTGAAGCGAGCCTGCCTTTGACAACCAATCGTCAAGGTAGGGGAAGACTGAAACCCCTTGTAGGAAGGTGGATATCTGACTATGGTTACCCCCTACTTTTTGCCTAGTTTTTTGCTGGTTTTTTGACTTAGTTGGCCTGGGATCCTGCTATTCAGGACCCCAGGCTTCCTGCTCTCTCTGTTAAAATGGACTCCATGTACCCTAGATACATATCTAATTGGATACTGAGTCACCTTATCAGTCCCTGTACAGTGTACCTTAGGTACCCAGGGCATAGGTGTACCCAGGGCCTACCAGGGGCTGCAGCATGTGTTATGCCACCCCTGGCTGGCCATCCAAACTGACACAACTGGCTGCTAAGACAGCTGGGGCAAGGTGGTGTAATCACCCTTTGCTATAGATATAGTATACCTATATCTAACCCCAAAATGGACACATATATTCCTATCAGTCACTCCTATGGCAGGCCTTATCAATCCTGAAGGCAAAGTGCTTGGAATTATGTGAGATGGTGCTCTGGCATGAGCTGAGCCCGTCTGCAGCTTGCGGAACCAAGTCCTAATAGCTGTTCCATGATAACGCTATACCATATACTCTTAAGTTCATGATAATCCTCGCGGTTGAATGCTAACTTTGGTATAGCATTATCAAAACATGTCGAGTAAGGTGTCATACGAATTGGAATACTACCCCCTCTCCAATTCTGTCGACGGGGGTAGCCTTCCACCCTTCTAGAGGGACACGACATGTATGTAACTGTGAACCCCGGTTAAAGTTAACTCGAGCCTTGGCATCACAAAATGGATGCTGTCACCACAGACACAAGTCTGACCTCCTGCTGCTGGGAGTCCTTCCAGCGAGAGAGGCTTGGACAAAGGGTTTCCTGCCTTGGGAGGTACTAGCACCACCCCAGACAGGATTTTGTGTATTGGGTAGGACAGGCCTGAAAGGAATGAGACATGCCTGGGGCACACAAGGTGTCCTGTGCATACACATGTTCAAACCAGTTGCTGGGGCATCCCTGCCCCAGCTCTGGCACGAAACTGGACAAAAGATAGGGGGTGTAACCACCCCCCTTCCTGGTCCCACCCATAGGAGGGACCTAGTTGTAGTACAGCCCTCTTTAGCAGGATAAAGGTAGGAGCTGGTCCCATTCCAAATTAGATTAATCCTGAACTGAAATTCTACAAGAAGAAACTCTGGACTTCGACTTTCTACAACAGAAGACTGAAGAAATATCCCTTGTGGGCAAGGAGTGTCCACCCTGCAACTGCAGGCACCATCAAGCGTCCAGCGGCTTCACTTTGTCATCTTCCCTCGAGGATCCAGACTTCAGAGCCCGGCGAGACCCGGATTCCCAGACCTCTCCGACCTCAACTCACATCTGCAGCACAGCTGAGATCCGTGGGTGCAACGAGACACGTGGGACCGGCCATCTTGGAGTAACTGCACTTCGCTTCCAGCACGACTTCTGAGGTAAACTCGACCAAGTGCTTTGGGGATTGTGAAGCCCCAGCCCCGAGCAGCTCCTGCACCGAAGATCAGCCCTCCAGCCTCCACGAGATCTGCATGGGGCCCTTCTGCTTGTTTGCTGCTCGATGCGTTGTCTGGTCACTTGCCGGCTGGCTAGTGACCTTCTAGACGACGAACTTTGAAAACTACACTGCTGGTCTGGTTGCTCCAGACTGGCCCTTGCTCCCTTCCAAAAGAGGAGCACCCTGGACCCTCCTGGTCCACTCCAGACGCCGTTTCCCCATACCGCGTGGGTTGCCTTTGCCAAGGCTTGTTGACTCCAAATCCAGACCCGACACCGCCGACAGTGAGAGCCTGCGTGGGACAGCTCGTGCCTCCATTCTGGTCATCAAAGACACCTCCTGGTCCACGTGGCTGCAGAGACAAGCGTCCATTCTTCACCTGATCGCGACAACGACATCTGGTTCCTTCCTGGTTCCACTCCAGTCACTGGCTAGTGACTGTGAACATTGTCCCCTCTGCTTTCAGGTCTTCAGCATCTCTGATCCACCCTTGGATCACACCGGACATCTACTTCCTGGTAGCCTGCAGCATCTTTTCTTTCAGGCTCCATAGACTTCAACGCAGAAACCCGAACGACTTCGCACCTATGCACCCGCAGCTCGTGGGTGAGGTAACAAGAGCATTTTGGTGCTCAAGGGTAGCTTGACTCCCCTAGTGTCTAGATTCACAGTCGTTTTAGTCCTAACTAGTCAGGATTGTCCGTACTCACCTTTTTCTTGAACTGTACTGTCCAAAGACATTGTTACGCATCTCGCGTGTGAGTTCACACTCTGCACACGCGTTCCGTGGGCCGCCTATTACATAAAGAGTTCAGAGGTGTTTGTTATTAATAAATAGACCCACCTGTGAGTTGCAGTGGTGTTGTGGAGGTTGCGAGCGTCCTGTTGATCCTGGGACTGACTCCTGTGTTGCTGCCGCTGCCCCTCGCCGCACCCGCTCCGCGGGCGCCGCTTCGCGGCTTCAGGAAGTGGGAAGCTGTCCCCTAAGCGCTGGGCTCTTGGAGGCGCTTGGGGAAAACATCGCGTTGGCGCTCTAGCAGGGACTCGGAGGTCCAGGAGTCCCTGCTCTCCCAGGTGCGATAGCGGACGCGCCCACCACCTGACACGCCCCCGGCCTGGCCAGTGAGAAAAGGCGCGTGTCTCCTCCTGTTCCTGGGACCCACCTGTGAGTTGCAGTGGTGTTGTGGAGGTTGCGAGCGTCCTGTTGATCCTGGGACTGACTCCTGTGTTGCTGCCGCTGCCCCTCGCCGCACCCGCTCCGCGGGCGCCGCTTCGCGGCTTCAGGAAGTGGGAAGCTGTCCCCTAAGCGCTGGGCTCTTGGAGGCGCTTGGGGAAAACATCGCGTTGGCGCTCTAGCAGGGACTCGGAGGTCCAGGAGTCCCTGCTCTCCCAGGTGCGATAGCGGACGCGCCCACCACCTGACACGCCCCCCGCCTGGCCAGTGAGAAAAGGCGCGTGTCTCCTCCTGTTCCTGGGACCCACCTGTGAGTTGCAGTGGTGTTGTGGAGGTTGCGAGCATCCTGTTGATCCTGGGACTGACTCCTGTGTTGCTGCCGCTGCCCCTCGCCGCACCCGCTCCGCGGGCGCCGCTTCGCGGCTTCAGGAAGTAGGAAGCTGTCCCCTAAGCGCTGGGCTCTTGGAGGCGCTTGGGGAAAACATCGCGTTGGCGCTCTAGCAGGGACTCGGAGGTCCAGGAGTCCCTGCTCTCCCAGGTGCGATAGCGGATGCGCCCACCACCTGACACGCCCCCCGCCTGCAACGTGCTAATGTAATACCCTGCTAGGCGCTCAGCGGGACGCGAGCGGGATGCCGAGCGAAGCCCGAGCAAAGGGCGGGCAGTCTGTGGCAGTCAGGGGCAGGCAGAGGCTGGGCTGGGCCACGTCCTTTTCCACTCCAACATCAGTGCTTTGACGGTGTGTGTGAGGCCCCGTGGTGTTCTCTACAAACATGCCCACCCGCTCTGGAAAACCTCTCCGGAGTGAAGGTGAGAGAGGAGCTATTGCCGGGAGCCCCGTTATTGGAACCATGGACCGTTTTATTACCAGGGTGGCGGCTGTAATTGAAAAGGAAATCGCCATATCTGAGCGGCGCCTATCAGAGGTTTACCTCCCTGCAAGACGTTCTTCCCTAGGGGCTGCTGCTCAGGCGTTCACACCGGCCAGTGAGCGGGTTTACTCTGTTTCTTCCCCTGGCGTTGCTGGAGATTCTATAGACCCCCCCCCAGTTGCTCGAAATAGGGCAAAATACAGATAGGCTGGAACTACTGGCCACGCTTCTCCCCAGTGGCACTGAGGAAGAGGATGGTCTTAGTAAAGCATTGTCACCAGCATCACCTAAACCCTTAAACGTAACCAACAGCCAGCCTCTATCACCAATATTGTCCACCCCAATCATAGAAATATCAGATGAGGTGACAGAAGGGGTGTCCTCTAGTATTTAAACTCCCGAAACTAGGCTGGTTAAAAGTTTTGTAAACAAAAAGGTAGGAAAACATAAAAAGGGTAGGTTGGTGAGACAGGCTGCTCTTTACCAAAGAGCAAAAAAAACATCTGGACCTGGTGTGAAAAACCCAAGGGGCCTGTCAATAGAGAATAAAGCTGATACAGAGGGGGATGTTGTGGTCTCTCCTGAGGGGCCACTCATAAATGATAACTCCGCTAATCTTTCCAATGCTTCCAAGCCCACTAAACCGGTAACTATCGAAAATATCCTGGAGAACGTAAATAGTCTCTTGATGCCCCTACTAATACAGGTTAAGGAATTGGGGGCGAGGATAGATAAACTTGAACAATCAACCCTTGACGGGTTCCATTCACTGAAAACTACATTCAAACAACTAGCCAGAGCAAGTGGAAACTTAGATATGGGTGTAAAGGGGAAGGAACTACCTCCACAGATAGACCCTAAACCCACAAAATGCTTAAACAAGGCTGAAAGTAGTAGAGTACACACTCAAACCCAAAATTTCTTCCCCTCCCCTAGTAGGGCCAAAACCTAAGGGACCTCCAGTACATGTAGAGACTGTTACAAATAAGTCTAAGTCACTTCCACAAAAACAACATCAGACAGCTAGTGGTAAAGTGATAGGCTTTCAAACATCGGGCACACGTGATAAAGCCCAAAAACTAGCACCAGGGAAAGTTACTAAACCTGTCCCCCAACCTACAGCTCCAACTACTACCCCATCGGCCAATAGAAATCCAGTACGTCAGATCCCCCCAGTAAACCTCCCGCCAGACTGCCAACCTTTTGTTGCTGTTCTGGTAAATGTACCCCCTCTCAAAGAAGGCCAAATGGAAAACCACCAGTCCCTTAAAAACAAGTGCATCCATTGGCTCAAGTTAAACAAGCCAATCCCTTTGGGTGTGGATGGGGTCATCCTAAGTGTTCGTAGGGTCGAGTGGGTAGGGCAGGGCAAAAAAACTCAGGAGGGGGATTGTATAATAATAAATTTTCAGGACCCTAGAGTAGTGCCTTCCATCTGCACTCCAATTGGAAATATGGGGGCTCCGGGGGTTAAAGTAGTAGATTTATCCTACTTTTACCCTAGACAAATTGTTAGTCCAATGGGAGACAGTTTGCGCCCCCCCAGTTTAGATCAAAATAGGGAGATATGTTGGGTAGGGGCTGCTGGGGATCCAGAGCCGAATCCCCTGTGGGCACCTGGGTGCCATTGACTGGAGGAGGACGACCCCTGGCTACGTAGGAATAAAGAATCTGCGAGTAGAGTAGATCCAATAGAAATACCACCTCCCCAAACGGTCTCTCTCCCAATCGAAGACTACAGTGAGTTGACAACCTTTAAAGATATCCTCCAAGATTCTTGCCCACTTCGGGCACCCTTGGCGAGGGCCATAGACAGGGATTCTCTTGCGTCCAGCAACTTTTCAGCTGTGACTGACCTAACTTTTAAGGTTTTCAGCTGGAATGTTGCAGGGATTGCAAGAAAGTTGGCTCTACCAGATTTTAACGCCTGGGTGGATGAGCACTCCTTGTGCATCTTCCAAGAGACGTGGAGCTTGGTGCCGGTACACAGGGTGGGTTTCTCTTCCCATTCTGTCCCTGCGCGAGCCTCGGAATCAGGGAGAGGGCGACCGTCGGGCGGCCTACTTATTTGGGTTGCAGCCTCTCTTGACTGCAGTGTAGAGGAGCTTTACACAGGCTGCCCGGACATCCAAAACATCACCCTAACTGACCAAAGGGGAAGACTGATTTTAAATGTTTATAACGTTTATGCCCGTGGGACCAAGGGTGGGAGAAAGTCAACTATAATATCCCTCCTTGAAAACCTCCTAAACAAAACCCCACACAAGATGTGTATACTGGTAGCGGGTGATATGAATTGCACGTTCGAACCTTTGGGCTCGGACATTGCCATTGACCAAGATGAGGAGGATACCAGGTGGGGGGTCCCTGTACTGGACATTCCACCCGTCAGGAGGTGGTCAGAAGTGGCGCTTCAGCTATACTCCCTGACCCTTGAATTTAATCTAAGGGCAGTAAATGGGAGGACAATCTCGGACAGGGGAGGGGCCCATACTTACAATAGACCAGGACACACCTCCAGGATAGATTACCTGTTAATAGATGTATATCTATGGAAACACGTGAGGGATATGCTGGTGGTCGCCACGACTGAAAGTGACCACAACTCACTTTCATTACCCTTGGACCATTGGTGGGGACCAGTAAGAAAGGGTGAAAAAAACTTGGTGGCTCTACCCCCCGATGAGTCTGAAGTTTCGCCCTGTGGTAGACGTTTAAAATGGGCCAAATTGGTCCTCTCTGAGGCAAGGGTTGGGGAAATTTTATCCATCCTAAATAATGTGATCTTAACCCTGGGGTCTCCCCTTGAAGGGGTGGGTGGAGTGAGTAGACTTTTTGTTTCCTTAGTGGAGGCCTTGACTAATGTGTTTACCACTCGCTCTAGCAAATCGGGTAACAAGAAATCCAAAAACCTAGAGGACGGATGGTATACCCAAGTATGTAGGTTGAAAAAAGCAAAGTTAGTAGAGGCAGTAAAACATAAATCCCATAGTGACATACAGGAAGCAAGGAAGGCTTACAATCGATCCCTTAAAACGGCTAGGAAAGAGTGGGAAGACAAATACTGGGAAGACCTGCTCCAAGCTAGTAAAAGTAGGGACCCAAGGGCTTTTTGGGATGCTATAGCCAAACGGAATAGGCCCGAGGGAGCCATTAGACCTTGTAACATCGCGCCTCAAAGTTGGGTAAAACACTTTGGGGCTTTATACCTTCCAGCAGAAGGGGAATTGAATGCTAGGACGATCTCCCCACTAGTAACTGAACCCCACATCTATGACCTCTTTACCCCCTTAGAAATTGAAAAAGTAATTGGGTGGGTAGCCCCACGTAAGGCAGCGGGCCCAGATGGCCTTCCGGGGGACCTAATGAGGGCTTACCCAGTGGAGTGGGGAAGGGTTATCGCTGCCCTCCTCAATGACATCATGATGGGAGGGCCAGTACCCGAATCCTGGAAAGGGGCGGTGGTGGTCCCGATTTACAAAAAAGGGTGTAGAGAATCCCCGGGGAACTACCGCCCAATAAGCCTGATAGACTCCACCCAAAAGATAGCAGGTAAAGCTATACTTGGGAGGATTCTCCATTGGGTGGAGGAGAATAAAATACTATCGGACTTTCAGGCAGGTTTCCGGGCAGGAATGGGGACAATAGAGCAGGTGTTTAGGTTGGCTCTTTTGGGGTGGAAGGTGGTGGAACTGGGCAAGGGCAGTCTTTATTTGGCCTTTATAGACCTGAAGACTGCCTTTGACCTAGTCCCCCGGGAAGAACTATGGAGGGTACTTTACGAGCTGGGTTTACCCCCTTACATCCTGTCCCTTCTTATTAACCTCCATGCCCATACCTTTGCACAGGTCCGCTGGGGAAAAAACGGAGAGCTCACTGAAAAAATACCGGTGTCCAGGGGTGTAAGACAGGGCTGCGTCTTGGCGCCCACCCTATTCTCACTATATGTGAATGGGGTGGTAGAATATCTCCAATTAGAACCAGCCGATACCCCCTGTCTTGGAGGAGTGCGGATCCCCACCCTGCTCTTTGCGGACGACACGCTCTTGATCTCGAAGACCCCACAAGGCCTCCAGAAATTGCTAACCCGCTTCCAGGAATTTTGTGCCGCAAAGGGTTTAGTAATTAATGTGGACAAAACAAAATATTTGGTTCTAAACCCCCCAAAGAAATTGGGCCGCCCACCTATGCTTAACTCTGTTGCCCTAGAGAAAGTATCCGAATTCGACTACCTCGGAATTCGGATAACGGACAAAATGTCGTGGGCACCACATATCGACAAGATGGTCCTTAACCATAAGAGAGTAGGAGGAGCTCTTTTGAGGGAGTTTCGGGCTTCAGCCAGGAGATCGCTTACCCCAGTAATCAATATTTACAAAGCCACGGTAGTTACATCAGCCTTGTATGGGGCAGAATTGTGGGGACATTGTCGTATGGACACCCTGGCAACAGCTGAGAGCAAGCTTTTAAAATCCATCATCGCTATTCCCCTGAGCACACCGACTACACCAGTGTTGCTGGACACTGGCTGCAAAAGCATCGTAGAGCAAGCCCAACTTCGCCCCCTCCTCTTATGGACGCGAATTTGGAGAGGTGATGAGCTAAAATCCTACGCGGATGGTCTGGAGGAAATAATGAGCTTGGGTGGCTGGGCAAAAATAAGATGGCTGAGAGACACTAGAAAACTATTGGAGAAAATCGGTCTGGGGGATTGCTGGTCATCGCGCTCAGCTCCTCCGAAGGAGGTTGTCAAGAGCCTTTTTTGGAAATGGACGGCGGACCACTTAATTACAAACTCGAAACATTGTAAGTCGACCGCCGCCTTTCTACTAGTCAAAGACATTGTGGTATTCGAGCCTTACTTGGACCTTATTACCCTGCCTTTTGACCGAGCTTTATATTTTAAATTCGGGGTTGGCTCACTACCGCTTGGAGCCGTAGTATCAAACTGGAAATCAACGGCTCATTTGTCCCCTAACTGTGCATGTTGCCCGAGTAGGATAGAGTCCATCTCGCATGTTTTGTTTGAATGTCCGGACTATGCAAAGCCCAGGAGCTTTTGGTTAAAACCCCTTTGCCGAAACATGGGCACACGCAGCTACTTAGTAGCTTTACGCATCCTAATGACGGACACATCCCCCCCAGTTGTGTGTGGAATAGCTAAATTTTTAAAACAGTTTTGGCTTATTCGTTGCAAGACATTGTCAGTAGCGGTTTAATTCTTTTTAGATAAATTATTATGGGCATTTTTTGTCCTTTTATTCCTTTTAAAAAACGAGTTTTATACTGACTTCTTAAAGTGATGTATCTATTGTATAATGTTAATGTTTGTATTGTATATGCGCTTATAAGATATCTTGCATATCGAATAAAAGCTTATGACTGAATAAATATACTGTTTATTTTCATAACAACCTGTGTGGTGTCCTTTCATCTGGTATTCAAGGGGGTTATATTGTGGTAAAACAGCTGGGTTCACATGCCAAAAGAGTTTAGCCTAAGACTGCTTTGTCCATGCTACCATTAGGATAGCTGGTCTATAAGGTTGACTTACAACCAATCACCATAAGGGTTGTTTGGACTGATACAAGGTGATCACTAGAACTAGTGAGCATCATATATCAGGCCAACTTCTCACATTGGTGTGCAGCGATTGGGATGTGAGCTTGCTGTTGTCTTTACCAAATATAATCTTGAAATACCATTTGAAAGATCACATAAGGTACCATAGGTACATATAACAAGCTTAGAAATACTCTGAGTTCTACTGAACCAGCTGTTGTAGTAGAAAGGGCCTAGCACACCCTGACTACAACTCTTAGCAAGGGATCAGTAGGAAAACCCATAGTGTAGGTAGGTGCATCACTTACACCTCACTAGAAAGCATGTCTACCCATGGAGAGACTTCAGAGACTCCCCTAGTGGCTAGTGACCCTCCACAGGTCCTTTCCAGATATGCAGCTCTCAGTTTCCAGGAGATGAGATAATTGTGTACCTCCAGGAAATTGAAACAGGGTTCTAACCCTACCACTCCTTTTCTGTTAGGTCTCTTAGAGACATATGATGCTAGAAGGGCTTCTAACACAGGCCCCTCTAATCCAGATGGGAGCATGCCCCCATTAGAAGGTACACCTGGTGATCCAGACTCTAACCTCCCTGAAACAGAGAATGTAGCTGAGGAGGAAGAGGAAGAGTCCTCTGGGGATGAGGCAGACAAAGGTCCAGTAGTAGTCAGCAGACTCACCAGGGCCAACTTAAGCCTACAGGAAGGTGGTACTGGGGGAGCCCCAAAACCATCCTCAAGCAGGCCTAACCTTGGGAATAGACGAGTTAGAACTCACTCCAGAGGCTCTAACAGATCTATTCACACCCATGTCTCTCAGGCATCTTCTCAGAGAGGGATGACATCCCCTCAAAGAAGAGAGCATGAAGCAAAGATGAGGGAAGTGAATCTGAGGATTGAAAGGGAAGAACTTGCCCTTGCCAAAGAGAAACTTGCCTTTGCCAGAGAGCAACAGTTGAGTGGGGTAGTCCCCACTGGTGGCAGCAATATCCCTAGGGATAAAGAAAGGGGTTTTGATAATAGAAACCTGAGTAAGATAGTGCCCTCTTATAAGACAGGAGATGATATCCACAAGTGGATAACTGCTGTGGAGAGGGCCTGCAAAGTACAGCAGGTACCCCAGAGTCAGTGGGCAGCTATATTGTGGCTCTCCTTTGAAGGCAAAGGTAGAGATAAGCTCCTCACTGTTAGAGATGAGGATGCTAATGATTACCAAGTCCTGAAAACTGCACTGATTGATGGGTTTGGCTTAACCACTGAACAGTACAGGTTAATGTTCAGAGACACCCAGAAAACTCAGGCTCAGGATTGGACTGATTTTGTAGATTGTGCTACTAAGGCTCTGGAGGGCTGGTTATTAGGAAGTAAAGTTACTGATTACACAGGATTGTACAATCTCATAATGAGAGAGCAAATCTTAAATAACTGTCAAAACCAGCTTTTGCACCAGCACCTGGTGGACTCTGATCTGACCTCTCCACGAGAATTGGGTAAGAGGGCAGACAAATGGGTCAGAACCAGGATTATGCCTAAGAATCAGGGTGGTGACCAAAAGAAAGAGACTACCAAGCCTCAAGAGAAAGGTGGGGATAAATCTACAGAGAAGACTTCCCTAGGGCCCCAAAACTCCAAGAATGGGGGTGGGTCCCAAGACACTTCCTCTACCCAGAAGAAACCTTATTGCCATGCCTGCAAACAGGTAGGTCATTGGAAAACTGACAGCAGTTGCCCAAAGAACCACAATAAGGAGAACATACCCCCAATTAACACTCCCATGCCTCCTGTTACTACTAGTAGTAATCCCCCAGGTGGTGTGAGTGCCCCCAAGAATTTGGGTGGTTTTACGTTTGGAGTTCCTGGGGACTCTGGCCTAACCAGGTACCCTAACTCAGATACTCTTGTCTGTGAAAATGGCATGGGATTTGCCAACTTCACTGATTGTCCCAATACTTTGGACAAATACAGACAGGAGCCCCTCATCAATGGTCTGAAAGTTGAGGCCTATAGAGACACAGGGGCTAGCATCACCATGGTGACTGAGAATCTAGTCCCCTCAAGGCAACTTATACCTGGTGCCACATACCAGGTGACAAACATTGATGGGGTGCTGAAAAATCATCCCATGGCAGTGGTAAATCTCAGCTGGGGAGGTGTCACTGGCCCCAAGAGAGTGGCAGTGTCATCAAACTTGCCTGTAGATTGCCTACTGGGGAATGATTTAGAGATCTCAGCCTGGGCTGAGGTAGAGCAAGAAACCCATTCTAAATGGTAAATCTTCCTGAACAGTTTAGGAGGGCTGTGCCAGGCTCAGCCCAATCTCAAACAGATTCCTTCCCTGAAAAGGTTAGCAGGGCTGTGATGGTAACAGCCCATACCAAAACTGAGTCCCTTCCTGCAAAGGTTGGTGGGGCTGTGATGGCCACAGCCCAAACTCAAACTGATTCCTGTGTTGTGAAGCCTGAAACTATGGATCACTCCACACAAACAGAGAGCATTGAGGAGGAAGAGGAATCTCCCTCCCACCAGACATTAGGAAAGGATCAGCCTCCTCAGGGAACTGATCTTACCCCTTGTGAAGAAACTGCCCCAGAGGTAGTCAGGCCTAGCCTGACAGAGCCCCTGATGTCAGTGGACCCTTCCAAGGTGGGACCCAGTCTGGAGCAGGTAACCTGCCCCTCTCTACCCTGCCTCAGTCAGCCCAGGGCTACAGAGGTCAAGGAGGCCAGTGAGCCCCAAAGGGCCCCCTGTCCAATAAAACAACCCCATCAGCAGATTAGGGACACCAAAGCTAGCAGCCCTAGCAAGGTGAAAAAGTTAGAAACTCCTGAGGGATCCCACTTAAACTTAGTTAGGGACCTCCCCCAGATGAACTCTGTTGGGCACAGCCAAACTTGGGACCTAAGGGCCCCAGACCTGACCTGTCCCTCCAGTAAGCCAAACAGAGGGACCCAGCCTCCAGCTTTAGGTAGCCAGAGGTTGACCCTGAGAGCTCAACACAACTCAGTTGTGGAAAGAAAGGCCTATATGGTGGATGATGATTGGAGGTAGCTGAGCCCAACATTAGTGGAGCCTCACTTCAGTACTCCACCTCAGCACCAGCCTTTTACTTTGCCAAAACACACCACAGGTAGAGATTCCCTATGGTGGAGACCCTCAGATACCCTTAGGGTGAGGGATTGCTTTGTGGACCATAAGATAGGGGGTAACCATGGCAGTGCTGGTACTTCCTTATATGGCCACTCAGGCAATATAGGCTTACCTGGTCAAGGATAGCCTTATCTCCTTTCGTTTTTATGTAGGAAGGTGGATATCTGACTATGGCTACCCCCAACTTTTTGCCTAGTGTTTTGCTGGTTTTTTGACTTAGTTGGCCTGGGATCCTGCTATTCAGGACCCCAGGCTTCCTGCTCTCTCTGTTAAAATGGACTCCATGTACTCTAGGTACATATCTAATTGGATACTGAGTCACCTTATCAGTCCCTGTACAGTGTACCTTAGGTACCCAGGGCATAGGTGTACCCAGGGCTTACCAGGGGATGCAGCATGTATTATGCCCCCCCCCCTGGCTGGCCATCCAAAACTGACACAACTGGCTGCTAAGACAGCTGGGGCAAGGTGGTGTAATCACCCTTTGCTATAGATATAGTATACCTATATCTAACCCCAAAATGGACACATATATTCCTATCAGTCACTCCTATGGCAGGCCTTATCAATCCTGAAGGCAGAGTACTTGGAATTATGTGGGATGGTGCTCTGGCATGAGTTGATCCCGTCTGCAGCTTGCGGAACCAAGTCCTAATAGCTGTTCCATGATAACGCTATACCATATACTCTTAAGTGCATTATAATCCTCGCGGTTGAATGCTAACTTTGGTATAGCATTATCAAAACATGTCGAGTAAGGTGTCATACGAATTGGAATACTACCCCCTCTCCAATTCTGTCTACGGGGGTAGCCTTCCACCCTTCTAGAGGGACACGACATGTATGTAACTGTGAACCCCGGTTAAAGTTAACTCGAGCCTTGGCATCACAAAATGAATGCTGCCACCACAGACACAAGTCTGACCTCCTGCTGCTGGGAGTCCTTCCAGCGCAAGAGAGGCTTGGACAAAGGGTTTCCTGCCTTGGGAGGTGCTAGCACCACCCCAGACAGGATTTTGTGTATTGGGTAGGACAGGCCTGAAAGGAATGAGACATGCCTAGGGCACACAGGGTGTCCTGTGCATACACCGGTTCAAACCAGTTGCTGGTGCATCCCTGCCCCAGCTCTGGCGCGAAACCGGACAAAGGATAGGGGGTGTAACCACCCCCCTTCCTGGTCCCAGCCATAGGAGGGACCTAGTTGTAGTACAGCCCCCTTTAGCAGGATAAAGGTAGGAGCTGGTCCCATTCCAAATTAGCTTAATCCTGAACTGAAACTCTACAAGAAGAAACTCTGGACTTCGACTTTCTACAACAGAAGACTGAAGAAATCTCCCTTGTGGGCAAGGAGTGTCCACCCTGCAACTTCAGGCACCATCAAGCGTCCAGCGGCTTCACTTTGTCGTCTTCCCTCGAGGATCCAGACTGCAGAGCCCGACGAGACCCGGATTCCCAGGCCTCTCCGACCTCAACTCACATCTGCAGCACAGCTGAGATCCGTGGGTACGACGAGACACGTAGGACCGGCCATCTTGGAGAAACTGCACTTCGCTTCCAGCATGACTTCTGAGGTAAACTCGACCAAGTGCTTTGGGGATTGAGAAGCCTCAGCCCCGAGCAGCTCCTGCACCGAAGATCAGCCCTCCAGCCTCCACGAGATCTGCGTGGGGCCCTTCTGCTTGTTTGCTGCTCGACCCGTTGTCTGGTCACTTGCCGGCTGGCTAGTGATGAAGAACTTGGTAATTTTCGCTCTCAGGGAATACTTACTAATATAACAAGAACTTGGCACAGACTCTGAAAATATGAAAAAGACATCTTTATTAAACACAATTAAGTGAGGCTACGTCACCCAACTGCCTTAGCAATTGAATGAGGCAGTCTGCTGAATGGTCTCAGCACAGACCTTTTATACCATTTATTATGCCCTAGGCACACATTTTCTCTTTGAAGTACAATATTGTTGGTCACTCCCAGGACGTGCACACAAACCCACTTTTCAGTTTGTCCAGCCCAAAATTAATCATCAAACAAACCCATAATAAACATTCTTCTTTAGACAAGCTGGACAAGACCCATAATGAAAAGGCCCGCAGCCCACATCATAAATAGACCATAAAGAAGGAACAGAAACAGATAGGAGCAAGATAAAAGGGGTGTGTGCGTGTACAATAAACATTGCAATGTCCTGCTCTATGATCTCTATCTGACCAGCTGCCTAACAAGGAACTGGCTCAACGAGGTCAGCCTCGGGCAAGGGAGTCAGCTTTCGCCAGGTCATGCAGGAGTCAGCACAAACCCATGCTAAGGTTATGTCCTTAAATACTTGTTCTGCCACAGTGAGGGCCTACTGTAAGGGCAATCCACAAAATGGCTGCTGTTCACAAAATGGAAGCCAAGGGTTCAGTACGAAAATGACGATTTCGAGGTGAAATCGTTACTGGAATATGACAAAAATGCTTGTACATAATGTACTAGCCATTCTCGGTCTTTTGATATAAAAATCGTCATGCTACGACAAAGTTTATTACACGAGTCCAGAATTTTCAGTACCACAGACGCCCCTTTTGCCCTTACATAGGCAATAACCTATACTCACGCTAGTCTGAGTCCAGGTCTATATTTATCAAATCATCAAGATGTTGCTGAAGCATAATCCTATTACTTAGCGACTCTCTCGGGACAGGTCTCCTTACACATGCAGTAGCACAAAGGCCATATATGGCAGGACCAACAATTAGTGATGTTCACTACTAACTGGTGTCGATGCAGAAACTGTACAAAAGGAATTATCAGTAAACTCTGACCTCCTAACTAGTCCATGTTCAGGTAAAATCTGGAAAGAATGCAAAGAAGTAGAAGTAGGGAGAAGACATAGGTTGGGAGGTGGGTACAGATGTGAATTGGGCAGCAAAAACAATCCCACCCATAAAAGACAATGCCATGTTTACAAAACACTAGAAAACACGTCATTAAGAACATATAGACAAAGTAGTGACCGCTATTACAAATGAAATCATAATTTTTCACAACCCTAAGCAAAAGGTAGATCCTAAAATTATCTAGTAACATTGTAGGTTTTCCTATGCATTTTCTGTAATTCATTATATGTTCAAGTGAAACAGTGGTGACCCTCATTAATGCTCTGAGGTGAAAAGGGGATACTCTTTCACAGAAAATGGACTTTATTCTGCTTTTACTAAACAGAATACTACTTTAAAATAATGCCAGCAGAACAATAAAATCATTCTCCTAACATGTAGTCTATACAATCACACGGAAACCTCTTGTGAAACCAACTATGCCCAGAGTCTGTTCAAAAAGCCTCTCTGGCAGACTTCTATTGTCCAATCAAATCTGCTCCCGTTGTTGCATGGGCCTTTGGATTCAGGCCTCCCATGCTCTTGATGTTCAGTATCTGTTGGAGTGCCCTCCTGGCAAACACTCATAGCTCATTCACAAAGTCTCAATGTCTCATGGCAGTGCACCGTATCTCTCCTCTGCGGCAGACACTACAGATATTGTGCGTTTCATTGATCAATGGGCACATATCATCTCGTGCAGACCCGGGACCATTCTCAGACTCCAACACTCATCATTCAGTGTCAGAGGACGCTCAGGCTGCTCTTTCATGGGCACCAGAATGGAGTGCCTTTTGCCGCTCTTGGATCCTCCGGTGCACTGCACTTCCGTTGAAGCAAGGGAAAAAGGGGTGCGTGGCCAAAACTCAGGCCAAGGGGCTCAAGGGACTGCACACTGTCAGAGGTTAACCAGCACATAACAGGCGCTCTTTTGCACTGAAATCTCAAGGGACTGCACACTGTCAGAGGTTAACCAGCACATAACATGTGCTCTTTTGCACTGAAATCTCAAGGGACTGTGGCAAAACCAGCTCCTTCTTCTTGATGTTGAACGCCTTCTGATGAAGCAAGTGCGATGCTTTAAAGAGTTCATTGTACAACAAGGGGACTGCAAACAGGTGGCCTACGATCTTCAAAGGAGTGGCCACACGCCATGGGACAATTAGGCGTTGAAATACACTGTCATTCTCCAAGGCAATACAAAAACAAAGGCAATAGGCAAAACAGTGCCTCTAGGCTCTTCAATTGGGTTTCCTTGTGAGAGCATATCTTTCATCATCATAGCGACATGGGAATTCTATCTGAATGGATGTCCTCACACATAGTGGCATCGTCTAATTGGGTTAAAAAAATTTATGTCAATTATTACATATAAGTGTTCCTAAAATAATCATCTAGAACATCTTAAAAGCGGCATCACATACATATTATCATAATAATTGTGCATCAGGTGGGACTATGCAATACAAAAGCTAATTATCAAGATGTGGAAACAAAAGACAAGAACTAGAGAGTCCTGGTATTTCCATTATTTATAATACATCTGGTCCATCAAAAATTAAAGCAGTAAAAAGGAACTAAAAACCAATTTTAGAATAGGCATTGAATTTAAAAAAACTTAATGTGTCTCCTATTGAGGTGGAAAGTTTATCTTACTATAGTATTGAGTCAGTTAATCAGTCCTAACAGTCATAACAGTCAGACTGGAAAAACATCAGAATAGGCCTAAAGAAAATTCTTAGAAATCAGTCTAGTTATGCAACAGGGAATTATACATAAAATGGGGGTCCATGGTACATTACTGCAATCTGAAAGTGCGAACCTTAACACACTAATAATAAGTAAAAGTTCACTGGTGAAAGGAATACGGAAAAGAGAATAAGACACAGCTAAAATCCCCAATAACTAGGCCTGATGTGCTTGGGTGATAGTCAGGCATGTGACAAAAATGAAACCTGGTTTCTTTTATGGTCCTGAGCCATAGGAAGGCCACTTAGGAAGCAGAATAAAAATGACTAACGTGATACAGAAATTAGGTCACTATGTACAAGAGTCACAAATCTATAATTTATCCTTACGTCCAATCAGGATATATAATTTTAGGGCTGCCTGTTCCTTACAGAAAAGGGCAGTATGGTGACTACAAATGACACAATTTGCTGTTTATTTTTCTTCAATCCTTATAGCCAAATTTGACATACACTGGTGAAGTGTTGTCTGTCTGGTTCACAATATGAAAAAAAGAAAAAATCATATCTGTGAATTTTAGTATCAGCGAAAATTTTACCCAACTGTTGCCAGCGACACGTATCGTCATACATGTCACAACAACACGGGTGAATTTGTGATAATTTAAGCAGCAACATACAGCATAAAACATGCAAAAACGCACAAAACGGACGTCAAGCCATCAGATATACTCGCTGTAAAACGATAGCATATATAAATGAGCGGTGACGCATAATACCATGTAAGGATACCCTCCTGTTTGACAGTAGATCACCAATAGTGGGTATCTGCTGTCAAATACAACTTTCGGACACACAGAACCAGCAAGAACAATTCATGATAGAACAAAATACACGAACATGAAAAACGCATGGATATTTCTTTTCAAAGGAGTTGCGCAAAAAAATCATCTCATTTCAACCAACCAAACTCACGTGTCTTGAGCCCCCAGAGCAATCCATGAATGATCTGTGAGCAGAAACGAAAAGGAAGAGAAAAAAAAATACACAGCACACAAAAGAGAGACATATACAATATGTATAGATAATACATATAATAAACAGACATCAATTGTAACTTTTAAGCAGAAGACAAAACATGATACACATTAACAAACACAAAAAAAAATTCCATTACTTAACTGTTACCATCTTGTCAGTCACCTTGCAACATGAAGCCTTTTTAACTTTTAGAGGTAAAATCCTTTCCCTGACACCTAAAATTAGTCTTGTGCCACAATCTCTATGATAAAAAACTTCTTACTTGGCAAATCGTTCTTACTTATTAATGCAGGCTTCAAACTTTTAGTAAAAGGCTGCATCCTATTTTTTGTCTAAGACTTAATGCAACACTTCGTTTTCTGTCAAATTAAAAACGACTAGCAGACATTATTTTTTTAGAGCAGAAATACAAATGTCATGATGTTGGGACTTTTAAAGAAACCTTTCAAGAAACCTTTTTTATATTTCCCCTTTGGAATTAAGTCTTTAACTTTAAACCAGAAATTCCACCTTTCAGAGGCCTGTTTAGCAATGTTATTCTGCATTTCACAGAGACAAGGCTCGAATTTAAAAGGTCACAATGCCAACATGACAGAGACAGAAGGCCTACTACATTTACTGTGAAGGGTTCACACATACCAGTTTTTAGAACAAATGTTTGCTACCACCCTCTACAATGGTACTCATTTTAGCAACCTAACATTGATGAACGTCTGAAATGGGCCCCGCTAAATTTAGAACCTTCAACCCTGATATTAAACACAAACCTCTGCACCGTGCACATTGGCTCACCGAGCTATGAAAAACAACCTCAATAACAACCCGCAAGTTTGTATTATACCCAAATGTATGCATTTACTGAAGCCAGAGACACTTTTTCACTATGTTAAATGACAAGAATCTGTGTTAAAAACCCATTTACCTCAATTTCGACTTTTATCTTTGGAGCACTTAAAAATAAATATCCTATAATTGTTTTATATATTAATCATCCTCAGGGTGTTCTTTACACGTTACGGATATTAGACATTAGTCATATCTCATGTAAATCCTTGGAAAAATGAGTTTTTTATGCCTGCGCCAAGTGAAAACCAACATGCAAATTACCTAATTACACCGTAACACATAACTTAAATCAAATTTTAGTACTAGGAGGTCATAGTATGAGTATTAAGCTTTATAAATATCAAAAAACGATTTTAAAAAGCACTTATTTTTTTCTCAAATAATTTTTCCATAATTAATATTTTTTCGTTCAACGAAACCAATTATCTTTTTTTATGATAACTCCACATATAAAGGTAAGCTGCATCCCTTTCCTATCATTTTTAGATGCATTCATTTATACGCTTACGCACAAAAAGCCTAACTTAAAACATGACATTTTTCGCGCCATTTGTAAAAGGCAATCAGTATTTAGCAAAAGAACCAAAAATATACTTTAAAAAAATTGCTTAAAGAGAAGAAAACCCCATTTGGAATGTCTTCCAGTGATACAAAGTGATGAACCTTATTTTTGTAACCCTCTAAAACACTATTCTGAAATGGAAAAAAAAAATCCAACTGTGCTAAGTCCTGGGCTAAATAAACATTCCAATGCTATTTATGGCCTTCGAAAAACAACATCTGCTGCCTTAAGGCAGGAAAGGCTGAAACCTGAAAGAGTGCTGAAACCTGAGCACGCTTTAAGTTTTACTGAAAACAGACATTTCAAGTTTTTAAAAATGCGCGTGCAAAAAGATGCATTTAAATCTAGCAAGAAAAATTTACTTTAGCTGAAGTGTTTGCCTTTAAAAAACGCTACATATTCGTTTTGCTACCAAAGGCACAATTATTTTTGAGGCCCTTCATATTTCTAGTGAATGTGAATTTTAACTTATCTATTTTAAGCATTTAACAGTTTGCACATATGCGTTTTTGCTTAGTCTGTAAATTAAATAGCAACACATAGCGATTTTTTGCATGTGACATAGAAAATTGCTGGAGTGTTATTTAATTTCTACTTAATATTAATTAATCTGACATTTTACTTAACAGACTGAAAACATCAAGAAACCTACACACACATTGAGCTTATTGCAGACATAAAGAGAAAAGATTTAAACACTCAGGACACACAATACAGCGCTGTAGCTATTACTGAAGTTACACTAATGAGAAAAACCACATAGACATTATAAACACACATTGAACCCACAAATCGACACTCAGGACGAAAATAAAGCCATTTGTAAATACTAGCTAAGTCATATTTACAAGAAACACGTCTCAATAGTATTCAAATAGACTGCAAAAACACAGCCCAACAGACTGCTGTATGTGCACGAAGTCACAATACACTTAATTCACTAGCTTTGGCTGGCAGAACACCAAAAATCGTTCTGCATATTTCCATTCATAAAACTGCACAGAACAAAGGATCCTTGTTTTGTATGTCATATTTTAATTCCCTGGGGATACAAAATCACCAAGGAAGAAATATGTTTTTAAAACTAAACCTATTTAGATATCCCCTTTTAGGGGAAGCCGGCTAATACAAACGTATACAAAGTTGGCCAACACAAATCTCTAAATTCGCTAAGATCAGGCATCTTATAGCTCACTAATCTAGCTTCAAACTTCAAGGGGCTATCTCCATCGATACACTCGTAAATATACAAGACCCTCGGTTTTTGAAAATTGCAATATTCAAATAAAACTAAGGACAAATCAAACTAAGAACCAATCAAAATCAAAGAATCAAAGAACAAAGGACTGGGAGCGACCCACTTACACTTAACTCTTATTTTTACTAATCAAAATATTATCCAGATTCCAACTGTCAAGTGCTACATGACCTAATGGTCTTTTTAAGAATACTCACGTCAAAAAGGTTATCAGTCAGGAGTGACATCATGTGGAGGATCAAAAATCAGGAAGGTCAGAAATATACTGGGCCGCAGAATCAAAGAATCTCTAGTAACCCCGTGCACAGAGTACCTTCTTAGTAGAATCTTGCTCTGTCCTCAGTTCATTTCAGTCTCCTGGCATGATCACTCCCACAGAAAGTAACTTCTCTGATGATCCCCGCGTTAGGGCGCCAACTGAAGAACTTGGTCATTTTCGCTCTCAGGGAATACTTACTAATATAACAAGAACTTGGCACAGACTCTGAAAATATGAAAAAGACATCTTTATTAAACACAATTATGTGAGACTACGTCACCCAACTGCCTTAGCAATTGAATGAGGCAGTCTGCTGAATGGTCTCAGCACAGACCTTTTATACCATTTATTATGCCCTAGGCACACATTTTCTCTTTGAAGTACATTATTGTTGGTCACTCCCAGGATGTGCACACAAACCCACTTTTCAGTTTGTCCAGCACAAAATCAATCATCAAACAAACCCATAATAAACATTCTTCTTTAGACAAGCTGGACAAGACCCATAATGAAAAGGCCCGCAGCCCACATCATAAATAGACCATAAAGAAGGAACAGAAACAGATAGGAGCAAGATAAAAGGGGTGTGTGCGTGTACAATAAACATTGCAATGTCCTGCTCTTTGATCTCTATCTGAACAGCTGCCTAACAAGGACTGGCTCAACGAGGTCAGCCTCGGGCAAGGGAGTCAGCTTTCGCCAGGTCATGCAGGAGTCAGCACAAACCCATGCTAAGGTTATGTCCTTAAATACTTGTTCTGCCACAGTGAGGGCCTACTGTAAGGGCAATACACAAAATGGCTGCCGTTCACAAAATGGAAGCCAAGGGTTCAGTACGAAAATGACAATTTCGAGGTGAAATCGTTACTGGAATATGACGAAAATGCTTGTACATAGTGTACTAGCCATTATCGGTCTTTTGATATAAAAATCGTCATGCTACGACAAAGTTTATTACACGAGTCCAGAATTTTCAGTACCACAGTGACCTCCTAGACGATGTACTTTGAAAACTACACTGCTGGTCTGGTTGCTCCAGACTGGCCCTTGCTCCCTTCCAAAAGAGGAGCACCCTGGACCCTCCTGGTCCACTCCAGACGCCGTTTCCCCTCACTGCGTGGGTTGCCTTTGCCAAGGCCTGTTGACTCCAAATCTGGATCCGACACCGCCAACAGTGAGAGCCTGCGTGGGACAGCTCGTGCCTCCATCCTGGTCATCAAAGACACCTCCTGGTCCACGTGGCTGCAGAGACAAGCGTCCACTCTTCACCTGATCGCGACGACGACATCTGGTTCCTTCCTGGTTTCACTCCAGTCACTGGCTAGTGACTGTGAACATTGTCCCCTCTGCTTTCAGGTCTTCAGCATCTCTGATCCACCCTTGGATCACACCGGACATCTTCCTCCTGGTCGCCTGCAGCATCTTTTATTTCAGGCTCCATAGACTTCAACGCAGAAACCCGCCACGACATCGCACCTATGCACCCGCAGCCCGTGGGTGAGGTAACAAGAGCATTTCGGTGCTCAAGGGTAGCTTAACTCCCCTAGTGTCTAGATTCACAGTCGTTTTAGTCCTAACTAGTCAGGATTGTCCGTACTCACCTTTTTCTTGAACTATACTGTCCATAGACGTTGTTACGCATCTCGCGTGTGAGTTCACACTCTGCACACGCGTTCCGTGGGCCGCCTATTACTTACCTAAAGTTAGGGTACCGTAGTCCCAGCGATCCTACAGCCTCTGGACAGCTCCATTCCTTCTATCGATTTCCTTATACCATTTACTTAGTATATGGTTTGCCGTGCCCCTAGGGCACCATTGTAATTTTGTGCAACTTATCGTATTTTTCCTAAGAGATTGTCATGTGCTTAGCTCTCTGATCTCATAAAGAGTTCAGAGGTGTTTGTTATTAATAAATATACTGTTTATTTTCATAACAACCTGTGTGGTGTCCTTTCATCTGGTATTCAAGGGGTTATATTGTGGTAAAACAGCTGGCTTCACATGCCAAAAGAGTTTAGCCTAAGACTGCTTTGTCCATGCTACCATTAGGATAGCTGGTCTATAAGGTTGACTTACAACCAATCACCATAAGGGTTGTTTGGACTGATACAAGGTGATCACTAGAACTAGTGAGCATCATATATCATCCCAACTTCTCACACCCCTAATCTGTGCAGATGATCTGCGACCACCCCCATCACTTTCGTGAACACCCGTGAGGCACTGGTAAGGCCGAAGGAGAGCATGGTAAACTGAAAGTGCTCGTGGCCTACTGTGAACCGCAGGTAACGCCGGTGGGCCGGCAGAACGGGGATGTGGAAAAACGCGTCCTGCAAGTCCAACGCTGCCATCCAGTCTTCTGGGTCCACGGCAGCTAGGACTTGAGCCAAAGGCAGCATCTTGAACTTCTCCTTCCGGAGGAAGCCGTTGATGCTCCGTAGGTGCAAGATAGGGAGTAGGCATTCTTTGCCCTTGTTGGGTACCAGAAAATAGTGGGAATAGCAACCACTTTCTACTTCTGGCCCAGGAACGTGCTCGATGGCTCACTTGGCCAAGAGGGTCGTAACTTCCTCCTGCAGAAGTTGCAAGTGATCCCACGACATGCGGTGGCATTGCGGTGGCAAAGGGGAAGGAGTAGCCCCTTCGGACGATTTGCAGCACCCACCTGTCTGACGTGATGGTACACCTGTGGAGGAGGTGATGGTGAACCCTGCCCCCCAGTGGCGTTGAATGGGCCTGAAATGCCGGACTAGGAAGGCTTAGAGGCAGATGCTAGGGGGCGGGTGTGGACTGACCTTGCCGGTGTCCCCCGGAACCGCCACGGCGGTAACCACGTCCGTGACCACACTGAGACTGGTTCTGCAGCCTGTGGCTGGCTGGACATGTGGGGCGCCCCTTCCTTGGCCACGAAAGGAGCGAAAAGCGGGAGTTTGCTGGCATTGGCCTAGGCCCAAGGACTTGGCCTTAGCCCTGGAGTCCTTGAAACGCTCCAGCGCACTGTCCGCCATACATGTGTATGAGGGTGGCCTGGACATCCCCCGAAAAGTTGGCGGACCTCAACCAGGCTTGGCGGGGAACCGCCACTGTTGTTGCCATCGCCCTACCCAGCGAGTCCGTGGGGTTGAGTCCACACCGCATGGAGTAGCATGCTGCATGCCGCCCTTCCGCCAGGGCTTGGGTGAGCTTTGCCCGGGCCTCCTACGGGCACTGTGGTAGCACCTCCACAACCGTATCCCACAAAGAATGGGTGTTACGGCTCAAAAGGCAGGCGGTGTTGACAGACCGCAGGCCCAAACTCAAGGAGGAGAACAGTTTCTTCTCAAACTGATCGTACCTTTTGGATTCCCGATCCAGAGGAGCGGTCGGGAATGCGCTTTGGGACGTAGAGGCCTGGATCACCAGGCTCTCATTGGTGGGGTGAACGGACAAGAAGCTATGGTCGCCCCGAGCCAGGCAGTGTCGTCAGGCCAAGTTCGGATCCACAGGAAGGCTTGTGGAGGGCTTGGACCAGGTGCCCAGCAGAACGTCGGTGAGGGTCTCAATAAACAGCAGTAGAGGCTCCGAGGACCTTGCCTGCGGTTTGAGCACCTCAGTGAGGAGGTTAGTCATCACGCCCGCGACAGGGAGCTCAAGAGCCAAGGCTTTGGCCACTCTAGTCAACACCACGCTGTAAGCAGTCCCCTCCTCTGTAGCCACGGAGGGAGGAGAGACAAATCCAGTGTCGGGCAAAGTGTCCAGACCACTGGCCTTCCCTAGCTCGTCTGTCCAGTCCTGGCTCAACTGGCACTGCAGTGCCAGAGGGTCCTCAGACCCCTCCCAGTCCTCCTCGTCATCCATCTCCTGATAGTCAAGGAAAAATGATGGAGCCGGGCCGTAGGTGAATTGCTCATCCGTCGGCGCCAGAGACGGCGCCTGTCCGACGCCGGACCCGGACCGGGTCTGGGACTGGGGACGTCGTCGTCCGGGGACGGCGTCTTGGGTGACACCCTCGGTGCGGCGCCCTCGGGCGACACCCTTTGGTGACAGCGGAGGAGTCATAAGGTCGTCTGATGATGACCTAGATCCTGTGGGGCCCTGCGCGCGTCGGGAGCGGCGCCGACGATGGCGCCGGGGCCGAAACACCCCACGGCGCCAGGGCTGGAGCCGTCGGCCCAATAGGGCTCCCTGACAGACCCACGGGCCCGAAGGCGCCACGACAGGGTCCGACGGAGGAAAATGAGTCCTCATGGTCACGCGGAAGTCACGTGTCTCCTCCTGCGTCACATGCAGCCCAGAGACCCGTGGGTGTGGTGCTGGATGTGTCGCTTGCGGCTCGGTGGAGCCGCGTGGGTGGTGTCGCCCAAACCCCGGCCGCGTTGCGCGAGCATCAGGGGAGTCGGAAGAGCGATGATGTCTCTTCGACTTCTTTTTTGAATGCCTCGACTTACCTGAGGACTTGGAGCCCAACGAGTGGTGACCGGTCCCTCAACTTCCTCCTAGACCGGGACCTCGAGCGGCACGGAGCCGACTGCCAGAGCTCGAGCCGCTTACGGGACCGAACCCATCTAGCCTTCGAGGTCAAGGCCCGGCAGTCGGGGCACGACTTGTCCTTATGGTCATCCCCGAGACAGTAAAGGCACCGACGGTGGGGGTCGTTCACCGAAATCAAGCATGACAGTCCTCACAAGGCTTAAACCCAGGCATCCCTATCGGCACCGTGAAGTCGAAGGTCGACTCGAGAAGTGATCAAAATAGATCAAAAACTTTAGTCAAAAAATTACTAAGAGTACTGCTCTTCCCGGATCTGCGCTTGCTGGCACGGAAAAAAGAACTGACGTCAGCGTGCGAGGGCGGCGTCTAAGTACTCCGATGACGTCACCCCGGCGATCATGACGCCGACGACGGACCCGCAGACGACACCTAGCGGCGCGCAGGGGTACTGCTGACAAAAACTTTCCGGATCCAGTCTGACGCCTGGGGATATTCTAAGGTAAGTAATCTAACACTAACCTGTTTCTTTCAGATAGTTCTGTACACGACTTTCCGCGACGAAACGCAGAGCCATGCAAGATACTGACCATTGGTGCATAAAACTAGGGCCCTAAAAGGGGATGACCTTAACCCTAGTAATCAGTACGCAGAATGGGAAGGATGGTTGGGCAGTAAGGAATCTATCACTAACTAATGTCTCTTATAGATATATATTGTTACACAAGTAGTAACGTGTGCATCTGAAAGAGACACGTTAGTGATAGATTCCTTACCTTAGAATAGATACCCCAGCAATACCAACCCCGGTGGTGGGTCTGCGAACAGGATTACACCAGAAAGTCACGGAGCACAGAATGGCCAAAGAAGCCGTCTCTCCGGACCTGAGTATCAAAGCAGAAGTGTTTGGTAAACGTGTGCAGTGAGGCCCACGTAGCTGCCTGACAAATGTCCTGCAAGAGAACGCCGCATCCCAAGGCTGTAGTGGCCACAGTCGCCCAGGTAGAATAGGCACGCAGCCCCACAGGAGGCTCCTTCATGGCCAAGGAGTAACATGCTTTGATGCACAGAACCACCCACCAAGAGATGGTCTGTTTGTGCACAGCCCGATCTTTTTTGGCACCCACGTAGCCAACAAAAAGAAATCATCCACCTGGAACTGCTGTGTACGCTGCAGATATAATGCGAGCGCACGTTTTGGGTCCAGAAGGTGGAGCCTCTCCTCTTCCCTTGAAGAATGCGGAGGCAGAAAGAAGGTGGGCAAAGAGATGGTCTGCCCGATGTAGAAGGGCATGACAACCTTTGGCAAGAAAGAAGGACGGGTCCTTAAAAGCGCCTTGTCTGGATGAACAGAAAGTAAAGGAGGTTTAGAAGAAAGAGCCTGGAGCTCACTCACTCTCCTGGCAGAGGTGATAGCTACCAGGAAAGCCATCTTTAGAGTAAGAAGACGTAAAGGACAATTATAAAGGGAGCGCACATCAGAAAAGTCAAGACAAGATTTAAGTCCAATTGAGGCAACGTGTGTGTAATGCCTTTGAGGAAACGGTTAACAACCGGGGACTTTAAAAGAGAAGGCTGATCAGGAAGCCTCAGGAAGGCGGAAATGGCAGGAAGATAACATTTGATAGTGCCCAGAGCAGAGCCCTGCTGGGCAAAAGACAGAAGAACCTCAGAAATAGGGGCCGAAAGGGGGTCCACAGCCTTTGCTGTGCACCATGCCACAAATCTGTTCCATCGGCAGGCGCATACCGTTTTAGTGGAGGGACGCCTGCCTGCCAGAATGACATTACATACTTTGGGAGGAAGGTCAAAAGCCGTCAATTGTCGCCGCTCAATCTCCACGCATGGAGGTGGAGGATGGACAGGTTCGGGTGGAAGACAGTCCCCTGTTGCTGCAACAGAAGATCTTCCCGAAGACGCAGTCGGATCGGGGGATCGATGCTCATACTGAGTAGTTTGGGATACCATACTCTTCGAGCCCAGTCCGGAGCCACAAGAATAACTCGGGGCCGGTCACGCCTGATCTTCGTTAGCACTCTGGGCAGAAGTGGTATAGGCGGAAAGGTGTACAACAGACCGCAACTCCACTCACGATGAAAAGCGGCGTCGAGCGAGTGCCGCCTTGGAAATTCCAATGCGATAGAACAGATGACATTGCACGTTCTCTTCGGTGGCGAATAGATCTAACTAAGGCTCTCCCTACTGCAGAAAGAGACCTTGCACCACGCCCGAGTTCCGACGCCATTTGTGATCCATCATGCACCGGCAGCTGAGTTCGTCCGCCCTGGCGTTCAGAGAACCTGCCAGGTGTTGAACCACCAAGGTAATGCCTTGATGTTCCAGCCATGTCCAGAGGCGCAGAGCCTCCTGACATAGGGTCCAGGACCCCACCCCGCCCTGTTTGTTGCAATACCACATTGCGGTGGTGTTGTCCGTGAACACCTACACTACACTTCCCGGGACTGAGGGAAGGAATGCCTTCAGTGCAAGTCAGATCTCCTGCAGCTCCAGAAGGTTGATATGGAGCCGGGACTCCGCCGGAGACCAAAGGCCTCTGATATACGCCTCTCCCAAGTGGCCCCCCCATCCCAGGAGGGACGCATCTGTCACTACTGTGTGCTCCGGTTTGGGAAGGGAGAGGGATCTGCTATTGACCCAATCGCGATTCGTGAGCCACCATTGCATGTGTCGGGCATTGCCCTCCGAGATCTGGACATGATCAGAGAGATCACCCTGATGCTGTGCCCACTGGAACTTCAGGTCCCACTGCAGAGCCTGCATATGCCATCTGGCATGTTGCACTAGCAGAATGCAGGAGGCCATCAGGCCCAGTAGCCAGAGGGTCATCCTGACTGAAACCCAGGATAGAGGCTGAAAGATCGAAATCATAGCCTGAATATCCCGGACTCGCTGCTCGGGAGGATAAACCCGAAACCGCGTTAAATCCAGAACCTCTCTGATGAAAGGGAGCTTCTGAGAGGGATTCAGGTGCGACTTCAGCATGTTGGTGGAGAAGCCCAGCAAGTGCAGGAGGTCGGACGTAGTCTGAAGGTGGGTGACGACCGCCTGGGGCGTGCCCGCCTTCAACAACCACTCATCGAGGTAGGGGAGGACTGACACCCCTGACCTGTGCAGATGAGCTGCGACCACCGCCATCACTTTCGTGAACACCTGAGGGGCGCTGGTAAGGCCGAAGGGGGGCACGGCAAACTGAAAATGCTCCTGGGCTACCGTGAACCACAGGTAACGCCGGTGGGCCAGCAGGACGGGGATGTAAAAATATTTGTCCTGCAAGTCCAACGCTACCATCCAGTCTCCAGGGTCGAGGGCAGCCAAGACCTGAGCCAGAGTCAAGATCTTGAACTTATCCTTCCGGAGGAAGCGATTGACGTTCCTGAGGTCCAAGATGGGGCGCAGGCCCCCTTTATCCTTCTTTGGGACCAGAAAGTAGTGGAATACCAACCACATCCTACTTCTGACCCAGGAATGTGCTTGATGGCCACCTTGGCCAGGAGGGCCATAACTTCCTGATGGAGAAGCACAAAGTGATCCCCCGACTTGCGGTGGAACTGAGGTGACATGGCTGGGGCGGCAGACTCAAAGGGGAGGGAGTAACGCCTCCGGACAATTTGCAGCACCGAGCGGTCCAACATGACAGAGCGGCAGTGGGGAAGGTGATATTGAATCTTGCTGCCCACTGGCATGGGGTACACCCCAAAGCCCGGACTAAGATGGCTTCGAGGCGGATGCTGCGGGACCAGAGGTGGACTGACCTGCCCGTTGGCCCCCTGAGCCGTGACGGCGGCCTTCACGTCCGCAGCCTCGCTGAGGTTGGTTCTGCACAGGCTTCTGGCTGAACAAACGTGCAGGGTGCCCCTTCCGTGGTCATGAAAGGAACGAAAGGTGGACATGGCCGGTGTGAGAAGTTAGCCTGGTATATGATGTTCACTATTCTAGGGGGCACCTTGCACCTGTCTAAACGGCCCTTATGGTGGTGATTGTAAAGTCAACCTGATAGACAAGCTATCCTAGTGGTAGCATGGACCAGCAGTCTTAGGCTAAAACTTCAGAGAGCATGTGAAGCCAGTTGTTTTACCATATATAATCCCTTGAATACCAAATGAAAGGACACCACACAAGGTATATATCAAATATATATGTATGTATTACTAACACAACCCCTCTGAACTCTTTATGAGTTCAGAGATCGAAATACATTACAAGTTACTCATTTAGCATACTGTAAGTTGCACAAATACAATTCTGTCCTAGGGGCCTCACGAACCATATACTAATTATGTTATGTAAAATGTGTTATGTTATGTAAAAAAATTTGTAGAGCGCGCTTACACTCAGCGGTTTCTTGGCGCTAGTTGGCATAGAAGGAACAGAAAGGATAAATGGATAAATGGGCAGCAAGGAAAGGAAAAGAAAGCCAAAAGAAAACCTAATTGTGAGCCTAACGAAACAAGTGAGTTTTCAGGAGAGACCTGAACTGGGTGTAGGAGGAAGTAAGCCTAAACTCTAATGGGAGCACGTTCCAAAAAGAGGGAGCAAGGAACGAGAATCGAAGCCCACCATGCTTCTTGCGCTTGAAGGTGGGAGTTTTAAGCAAAACGAGATGGGAAGAACGAAGGTTGCGGGAGGGGAGGTAGTGACAGAGGGAGGAAGAGATGAAGGCAGGGCCAAGGCCAGCCAGGGCCTTAAAGACAATACAGCCCAGTTGAATATTACAGCGCTCAGCCACGGGGAGCCAATGTAAGGACTTTAGCAAAGGGCAAACATGTTGATGCCTGGGCTGATGAAAGATCAATTGTGCGACCTGGTTCTGAACCAGCAGCAGTCGATTCAGCTGATAAGCAGGGATACCCACATACAACGAGTTGGCATAATCGACTCTAGACATAACCAAGGCCAAAAGAGCCAGGGTAAGGGCCTCAGTGGTGAGAAAACGAGAGATCTTCTGAATTTTTCGCAGATGGAAAAAGCTAGAAGACACCACGGTGGTAATCTGGGGCTTCATCGACAGGTCTTTAGATATGATCACTCCAAGGCTTTTGGCGGAGTCGGCAGGGCGAGGGGGGGAGCCCAAGTCAGAGGGACAAAAATTGGAATTCCACGGATTGGAGGTGCCCCCGATAAGCACCAGCTCGGTTTTATCGGGGTTAAGTTTTAGGTGGTTAGCCCCCATCCAGTCACTGATGTGATGCAGAGTGGACTGGAAGTTACCGATTGATTGGTCCGAGGAATCGATGTTGAAGATCAGCTGAATGTCATCTGCGTAATTGAAGGCACTGACATTGCTTCCTCGTAAGGACCGAATCAGGGGGGTAGGATAAAGATTAAAAAGGAGAGGGGAAAGGGAAGAGCCCTGCGGGACGCCACATGTCAGCCTGACCTTATCAGCGTTGTACTGGGAGAGGCGGACAGCCTGGTAACGGTTGCTCAGGAATGAGCCGACCCAATTAAGGGCTGCTCCCTGGATGCCGGCCTCCACGACACGGTCGACCAGAATGTCATGGTCGACCGTGTCGAAGGCTGCCGATAAATCCAGGAGTACCAAGGCCTGGCTGATATTAAGGTCCGCACCCCTCCGCAACTCTTCCATCACCGAGAGAATGACCGACTCGGTAAATGTGCGGGTCTGAAGCCCGCCTGTTGGGGATCGAGGAACTGCGTACCCTCAATAAAGGAACTCAAGGCGGAGGTGACATGGGCCTCCAGAACTTTACTGAGGTAGGGGAGCAGGGAAATAGGGCGGAAGTTGCTCATAAGCGAAGGATCAGCATTGGGCTTCTTGAGAGTGGGCACCACTTCAGCAGTTTTAAACGAGCTGGGGACCAAGCCATCTTTAAGTGAATTATTGAGGAGAATCATAGGGGGGATGGGGCAGGCAGTGAAAGCCTCGCGCAAGACGAACAAGTTACTTACCTTCGGTAACGCTTTTTCTGGTAGATACAATATCTGCCTGTGGATTCCTCACCTTGTGAATACCCCTTGCGTCAGCAACATTCGGAAATTCTTTTTTCGTAGCCTCGCGCCGACGTGGACTCCTGACGTCATAGAGACTAAGGGTGGGCGTCCGAATCGGCTACGCCCACGGAGTAGGCGTAGTGTTGCCTTCTACGCATTTTGCGTAGACAGCGTAGCCGGCAACACTACGCCCACTCCGTGAGCGTAGCCGAGTCGGCCGCCACCCGCCTCCCTCCCGCCCTCCACTAGATACTTTATTTAAGCATTTGCACGGATAAAAACAACTTAAAAGCACTTACCTTGTCCGGGGCTCGTCCGGGTCTTCATCTTTGAATAGCGTCCTTTGCCTGGATACCAATGCGCATGCGCGGGCGGCCGCGCATGCGCATTTCTCGGGAGAAATGCGCATGCGCGGCCGCCCGCGCATGCGCATTGGTATCCAGGCAAAGGACGCTATTCAAAGATGAAGACCCGGACGAGCCCCGGACAAGGTAAGTGCTTTTAAATTGTTTTAATCCGTGTAAATGCTTAAATAAAGTATGTAGGGGAGAGCGGGAGGGAGGTGCGTAGTGGGGCTACGCGGAGTGCGGGAGTGGGTGTAGCTTCTCGCCCTCTCCGCGTAGCTCCGCGGAGCCCCACTACGCCCCACTACACCCAGGGTTAATAGAGACACGACCTCGCTCGCGACTCCGCTGACGTCACCAACGCCTATAATAGGCCCACGCCGGCGTGATGACATCAGTTCCGCCCTTTTTTCCGTGCCATCGAGGCACACGGACGGACCAATGACAGTAGAAATATACAAGTATACATAGTACACAATACTTAAGGCAAAACACACAGTGTTAAGCAAAAAACAGGAAAGTAATTTAAACATTTCCTTGACAACAAAATATAAATACATTACAGTAACCCTGGCATAGAAGAGTGGACAACGGGGAGGCGGGTGGGTCAGTGAGGAATCCACAGGCAGATATTGTATCTACCAGAAAAAGCGTTACCGAAGGTAAGTAACTTGTTCTTCTGATAGATACATCTGCCGTGTGGATTCCTCACCTTGTGAATAGAGTCCCACAGCAGTCCCCACTCCCGGAGGAGGGTGTCCACTCTTCTAGACCAGGAAATCCTGAAGGACAGAGCGTGCAAAGTGACCGTCCCTCCTCACTTCGGAATCCAAGCAGTAATGCTTCGCGAAAGTGTGGAGGGAAGACCATGTTGCCACCCTACAAATATCCTCTACAGGAACACCTCTAGTTAATGCAGAGGTTGACGACTTAGCTCTTGTAGAATGAGCCCTTATACCCTCTGGTGGTTCCTTTCCGGCCAAAGAGTAGCAGATCTTTATACAGAGGACAATCCATCTCGATAAAGTTCTCTTATGGACCGCCCTTCCTTTCTTGCAGCCAGCAAACCCAACGAAGAGCTGGTCTTCCAAGCGAAAGTCCTTGGATCTGTCCAAGTAAAAGGACACCGCCCTCTTAGGGTCCAGACGGTGCAGTCTCTCTTCCTCCTTGGAAGGATGAGGGGGAGGATAGAAGGTAGGAAGGGTAATGGACTGCACTAGGTGAAAGGGAGTTACCACCTTAGGCAGAAAAGCAGCCCTGGTCCTAAGAACCATTCGATCAGCATGAATGGTCAGGAAAGGGGGCTTGGAACTAAGAGCTTGAAGCTCACTAACCCTCCTTGCCGAGGTTATTGCAACCAGGAAGACTGTCTTAAGGGTAAGAAGCCTCATGGGACATTTGTAGAGAGGCTCAAAGGGAGCACCCATCAAAAAGGTCAATACAAGATTCAAATCCCACTGAGGCACAATAAAAGGTGAAGGAGGGAACATATTAGTGAGACCCTTCAAAAACCTTAAGACCACAGGAGACTTAAAAAGAGAAGGCTGGTCAGGCAAGCAGAGAAAAGCCGACAGCGCCGACAGGTAACCCTTCACCGTGGCAACCGCAAGACCCTGCCGCGCCAGAGAAAGGGCAAACTGGAGAACATTAGACAAATGGGCCTTCAAAGGATCAACAGACCTTTCCCCACACCACGTGACAAATTTCGACCATCTATAAGAATAGATGGACTTAGTGGAGTCACGCCTGGCTGACAAGATGACATCCACAACGTCAGGCGGAAGGGAAAAGGAATTCAGGTTGCCCCGTTCAATCTCCAGGCATGAAGGTGCAATGTCTGGAGGTGGGGGTGTAGAACCTGCCCCTCCATCTGAGAGAGGAGGTCTGCCCTGAGAGGGAGACGGAGCGGCGGGTGAGAGGAGAGGTGGAGTAGATCTGTATACCACACCCTTCTTGGCCAATCCGGGGCGACCAATATGACTTGGGCCCGGTCTTGGCGAATCTTCCTCAGAACCCGAGGAATCAAGGGGATGGGGGGAAACGCGTAAAGGAGTTGACCTCTCCAACTCAACTGAAACGCGTCCCCCAAGGCTCCTTGCATCGGATACTGGAGACTGCAGAAAGACAGGCAGTGCGCATTCTCGTGAGTGGCGAACAGGTCCACCCGAGGAGTCCCCCACATCCGAAAGATGTCGTGAACCACCTCCGGGTGAAGCCTCCACTCGTGGTCGGCAGAGAACTGCCGACTGAGACTGTCTGCACGAACGTTCAACACAACGGCCAGATGATTCGCCATCAGACAAACCTGATGGTCCTGAACCCAGGACCAGAGACGCAGAGCCTCTCTGCAGAGACACTGCGACCCTACCCCTCCCTGCTTGTTGACGTACCACATCGCGGTCGTGTTGTCCGTTAAGACCTGAACAGACTGACCGCGAAGGGAAGGGAGGAAGGCCTTGAGCGCCAAACGTATCGCCCGCAATTCTAGAAGGTTGATGTGAAGCAACCTTTCCTCTGGAGACCAAAGGCCCTTGACCTCCAGATCCCTCAGATGAGCACCCCACCCGAGAGTGGATGCATCCGTTATCACCGTGGCCACCGATGGGGGAAGTTGAAAAGGCTTTCCTTGGGACAGATTGCCTTCCACGCCCCACCAAGACAGATCCGCTGCAGCTTCTCTGGAGATCCTCACTGACTCCCTGAGATCTCCGTTGTGCTGATACCACTGCTTGCGGAGGCACCACTGGAGCGCCCTCATGTGCCTGCGTGCATGGTTGACCAACAGAATGCATGAAGCCATCAGACCGAGCAGGCGAAGGACCTTCAGGACTGGAACGACCGCTCCATTGTAAAATAAAGGAATCATCTCCCGTATGTCGCGAATCCTTTGAGGGGGAGGGAATGCACGACATACGGTTGTGTCCAGCACCGCACCTATGAACAGGTTGCGCTGGGAGGGCACCAGGTGAGACTTGGGTACATTTATTGAAAAACCCAACCTGTACAACAACTGGGTTGTCTCTCTCTGACGACTCTGCCTTGATCAGCCAGTCGTCCAAATAAGGGAACACTGGAATCCCTGATCTCCTGAGATGCGCCGCCACCACTGCCATCACCTTGGTGAAGACTCGAGGCGCAGTAGTAAGTCCAAACGGAAGGACCGCAAACTGGTAGTGCTGCGATCCCACCGTAAAACGGAGATATTTCCTGTGCGACTTCAGGATTGGGATATGAAAGTAAGCATCCTACAAGTCGAGCGACACCATCCAGTCTTCTTCTTGCAGCACCTGAAGAACCTGAGCAAGGGTGAGCATCTTGAATTTCTCCTGCTTCAGATAGAGATTCAAGATCCTGAGATCCAGGATCGGACGAAGCCTGCAATCCTTCTTCGGAATCAGGAAATACCGGGAGTAGCACCCCTGACTCCTTTCCTGCTCTGGGACCACCTCTATCGCACCTTTCCTTATCAGAGTCAAAACTTCCTCTTGCAGAAGTGACAGATGCTCCTCGGAGCAATACCCTTGGCAAGGAGGGAAATCGGGAGGGAATTCCCGAAAGGGAAGGGCATACCCATTTTCTACAAGATTGAGAACCCAAAGATCTGACGTAACCGATTCCCAATCCTGTAGAAAATGGGTAAGCCGACCCCCAACCGGACCCACATGATCTTGAATGTCGGATCTAGGGCTGCTTCTCAGGGGCAGGGGGGTTGGAGGAAGTGGAGGAGGAAGAGGCCTGACGTCCACGAGGACGAGCTCTCTGCTTTCCCCTATATGTCCTGTACAAGGAGTTTTGCTGCTGCTGTTGTTGCTGCTGCTGCTGCTGGCCTTGCCGGAAATTCCGAAAGGAAGAGCGGCCAAAACCCCTGAATCTTCTGCCAGTTGAAGAGCCTCTCATTTGAAGACCCAAGGATTTAGCAGTCGCCCTGCTATCTTTAAACCTCTCAAGGGCCGCATCAGCCTTCTTCCCAAAGAGGCCTGAACCATCGAAAGGAAGATCTAATAATGTCGCCTGAACATCAGCCGAAAAGTCAGAAGATTTCAACCAGGCAGACCTCCTAGTAGCGACAGCAGTGCCCATAATGCGCGCCACAGAGTCTACAGTATCCAAACCGCTCTGAATGACCTGGCGAGCCGCCGCCTGAGCGTCAGAGATGACTTCCTCAAAATCCTTCCTGCTGTCATCAGGAATTTTTTAAGGGTGGGCGGCCAGCTACGCTCCGTGCACGGAGTGCGCGTAGTGCCGTCTCCTACGCATTTTGCGTAGCGGGCGTAGCCAGGCGGCACTACGCGCGCTCCGCAGACGGTGCGTAGCCGGCCGCCACCCGCCTCCCTCCCGCCCTCCCTAAATATTTAAATAAAAGGATTGAAAGGTTTTAAAAACACTTACCTTGTCCGCCGCGCCCCCGGGGCTCCCTCTCCCGTCCCTGGATTCGCGCCGCCGCCATTTCGGATACTAATGCGCATGCGCGGGCGGCCGCGCTTGCGCATTAGTATCCGAAAAGGCGGCGGCGCGAATCCAGGGACGGGAGAGGGAGCCCCGGGGACGCGGCGGACAAGGTAAGTGTTTTTAAAACCTTTCAATCCTTTTATTTAAATATTTAGGGAGGGTGGGAGGGAGGCGGGCGGCGCGTAGTGGGGCTACGCGGAGTGCGCGGGTGGGCGTAGTTTTGCGCCCACTTCGCGTAGCTCCGCGGAGCCCCACTCCGCACACTACGCCCAGGGTTAGAATTTTTGGAACAAGAACACGCAAAGAGTCCATCAGCGCGTGTAAATATCTCCCCATCAAGCAAGTGGCATTTGACGACTTCAATGCCATACTGGCAGAGGAGAAGGACTTCTTTGCCACCTGATCCTGCTTCTTTGCCTCCTTCTCAAAAGGAACCTGAGGGAAAGCACTAACGTTCTTTTTGGAGCATGCAGCCTGAATGACCAAACTCTCCGGTGAAGGGTGAGAGGTTAAAAAGGCAGGATCCTCAGGGGCAACCCTGTATCTTCTGGCTACACTTTTAGAGACAGCTGGAGCCGACAAAGGTTTTTTCCACACCTCTAGAATGGGCTCTGTCAGAGCATCATTGAAAGGAAGAAGAGGTTCCACCACTGAACTCGGAGAATGCAATACTTCAGTCAGAATATTAGATTTGAATTCTGCTGTAGGCAAAGTCAACTTAAGGAGACTGGCAGCCTTCCTCATAATTAAATGATAGGGTTGAACGTCCTTAGAAGGAGTGCTGGAACCTCAGGGTAACTCCCACTCTGGAGAGAAATCCAGGCTTCCTGCGTCTGCCAAATCCTCAAAAGCATCTTCATCCAATTCACCCTCTTCAACGTCAGATTGTGAATCCAAAAACCTCCTTTCATCCAGAAGGCGTTGAGCCTCTCTTCTGGATCTCATCTTGGCCCGTTTTGCTATCGGATCCACCACCGGCTCCGACGGATTCGGAATCGACGTCGGGATCGAACCCGAAGGCTCAGAGGGATGTGTTCGAGGACGACTCGGGGCAGGCGAAGCCGGAACCGGCGTTGACGGCTTCGGTGGAGCCGGAAAATGCCACGGCGGCGTCGGAGCCGGCATGTAAGGCATAAACGGAGCTGGAGGGTAGGAGTGAGGGACTCCTAAGCTAAAAGCTAAAGGACCCATGGGACCCGAAGGTGCACCAGAGGGGTACCACGCCCTCGAAAAGACTCCGTACATCGCGTTGAGAAACGCAGAAGGGTCCTGGCCTGGGGCAGGAAATGGTGGATGAAAACCTTCAGGCCTGTCCTCAGGAGCGTTCGGATTCGGCTCACCTAAGGGCGCGGAACTCCCATCCTCACGAAGCTCCTCCTCATCTCGGGCCGGGGACGGCGCCGGAGACGGACTCGGAGCCGGATTCGGAGCCGGAGTCGGAGACGGCGCCCGTGACTCAGAAGGGGAGGCCTCACCTTCAGGTTCTGGATCCGAAACATCAAGGGTCACCACCTTCGAACGTACCTTCTTCGGTGACCTCGACCTCGATCCCGACTCCTTACCAGAACGCCGTCGGGACTCATGTCTCCTCTTCTTATGTTTCCTCTTTTTTGAAACACGATCAGAAGCCGACTTCGAAGACGACCTTCCTCGAGATCCAGACCTCGACCTCGATCTCGACTTCGACCTCGCCCTTCGAGAACGAGACCTCGACGACTTCACCTTTCCAGCTTTCATCTTAGCCACCAGCAGCTTCGCCTCTCTTTCTCTCAGGGCCTTCCGGTTCATCTTCTTACACGAAGAGCAGTCATCCACATCATGGTCCGAGCTCAAGCACCAGATGCAGTCGCTGTGAGGGTCGGTGATGGACATCATCTTGCCACATTCTCTGCATGGCTTAAAGCCGGTCTTTTTAGAAGACATTGTCGAAGAAACAGGATACAGAGAAGCAGAAAAAGGTAACAATATAGGCAACAAAGTATCCGTTGGCTACAGAGATTCCCGATAACCGTTAGCGTCGACGACGCGGAAAAAAGGGAACTGGTGTCATCACACCGGCGTGGGCCTATTATAGGCGTCGGTGACGTCAGCGGAGTCGCGAGCGAGGTCGTGTCTCTATGACGTCAGGAGTCCACGTCGGCGCGAGGCTACGAAAAAAGAATTTCCGAATGTTGCTGACGCAAGGAGTATTCACAAGGTGAGGAATCCACACGGCAGATGTATCTATCAGAAATGGGGGGACAGCAATCAGTGGGGGAACCAGAGGCCACCTTGTTTAACAATGCTAAAAATCCACCTCTGAAATAAGAGGTATCTGAGTGATTCGCTGGGAGTTGGGGTTAGCAGGAACGGCCACAAGGGTGGAAGGGGCAGGGGAAAGGATGTAAGAGATGCTCTTTTTGATTTTAACAATTTTATTGATAAAGAACAAGTTCAAAGAGTCACAGAGTGCCTGGGAGCGGAGGGGTTTAAGGGTGATCCTGTCTGGGTGAGAAAACTCGTTTACAATGGAAAAAATGTCTTTTGCCTTAGAGGCAGAGTCCAAAATCTTTTTTTTAAAAATAAGAAGTTTTGGCTTGCAAGATGGCTAGCTTATATTCCTTGAGCAAAGATACAAAAGCCAGCTTCTTGTCGGGTGCGTAATCACGCCTCCAGCAACGCTCTGCCCGTCTGAGTTTGAGTTTCTGCTCTTTGAGCTCCACTGAGAACCATCTTTGCGCGTCGTGGAGATGTTTTAACCTAATTTGTTTGAGGGGTGCCACGATGTCACTAGCTGATTCGAGCCAACACCGCAAATCAGATGCCTGAGTGTCTAGGGAATCACACCCCGAGGGGGGGATGAGCCTCTGAGAAGAGTAACAAGTTCTCCGAGATCGACCCTATTCTAATTTCTGGCTGGGTGATTGCCCTCCAGGATACAACTGGCGTGGGAAGTGATAGTAAAGGTAAAAGTAATAATGGAGTGATCCGACCAGGGACATGGAAGGATGAGGGGACAAGAAATCTCCAGGTTGGCGGTCCACACCTGGTCGAGAATGTGACCTTAATATGTGTGGCTGAGTGAATGTGTTGGGAGCAGTTCATGCCGGTCAGGGAGTCGGAGAAAGTGGAGGAGCAAACACTTTCTCTAGCATCCGAGGGCCAGTAATTGAAATCTCAAATAATCAGAATTTTGGAGTTGTTAATGACCAGTTGGGATAGCATGTCGCTGAATAAGGATGGAAAGTTGGGCATATACTGAGGGGGCCGATATACCAAAACACACATGAGGGGGGCCACAGGAGATTCCAGCCTAAGAATGAGACAATCGACCAGGGGGATATTGGTCGCTTCTAGAGCAGAGAACCTAATAGGATGTTTAATAAAAGCTGCAACCCCACCACCCTGCTTGCCTGAGGCTCTATTAGCTTGAAGGATGTAATAGCCTGACGGGGCTGCTGCTAGGATATCCGGGGAGGACTCTTCTTTCAGCCAGGTTTCCGCTGATAAATAAGATATCAGGTTGCTCGGAGTCTAGAAGCTGAAAAATCTCTAGCTGGTGCTTAACCAGCGAGCGAGTCTTTAAATAGCTCAATGAAAATTTAGAGATAGTGGGTCTCTTGTTGAGAGGGAGTAAAGTAGCTGCGGATCGCTGGGTAACGGGAGTGTGGGCTGTAGCCAGAGGGAGATTAAGCTCAGGGATAGAATTGCGGGAGCAAAGAAGTCCCAGAGAATCAAGTCTGGGAGGGGATGGTGGGGCAAAGGGGCCAATAGGCATGCAGATGAGTCAAGTCGGAGGCAGAATAGATGACAGGCTGGGCAGAGTGACAGGCCCCTGGCCCCGGCCGGCCGCGGACGGGCGCAGACGGGCTTACCTTAGGCGCACCTTCGGCGGGCCTCCGTCGCGCCCGCTGCGCTCGTCCGCTGCGCGTCCGGCTGGTCATTGCAATTTATTAGTTAGCCCCACCCCCAGCTAGACCGCAGGCAAGCGGCACCACCGGGATCCAGGCTCTCACCTAAGATGGCGCCTGCCCTCCACAACAAGCGGCACGTCAGCCGTGATGGACCGGGGCAGGGAGGCACACCCAAGGGAGGAGGCAGGTATTAGATCGCCCGAAATGCCACCCGGATTAAATCAGGCCCTAAAATAAGGCAAATACTTGATTTTTTTTAAATATGCAGAGCGCTGCAAAGTTCAAACTAAAACAGTGATAAAACACTGGATAAAAAAAAGGGAGGCAGAGGAGGAGCTGCACGCTGCTACCAAGTCGCAATCTGTACCAAAAATGCACAAGCGGGTCTTCACGAGTGCTGCCACCACCCTTTCTGATACCACAATTAAGAACCACTGCACGAACAGTGAATAGGCCTAGGGCCTAGGGAATCGCTGGAGCTACACGACAGTACCAAAGGTTAGGAAGTAGGAGACCCACTGGCTGCGCCTGCAGTGTCTAAACACAGGCGCAGGTTCTCATTGACTTTCAATAGAGAACGAAGGAATCACAAAGTTACTGATTAAGGGCACTTCCGAGTGGACTACTATAAAACCCCTTTAAACTAGGACACTTGGATAGTCAATACCCATGGGAGCACCCAGGGAAGCCGGGTGCATAGGTGTATTTTCGTGTCAGGTTTCGTCGATGCTTTCAATGGAGACCTGCAAAAGAAGTGCTGCCGGCGGCCGAAGGAAGAGTGTCTGGGTGGATCCAAGGGTGGATCGAAGCAGTGAAGAACCTGAAAGCAGAGGGGACAGAGTCTGGGTCACTAGCCAGTGACCAGGAAGGAACCAGGATGGAACCAGGTGACGTAGCGATACAAACAGGTGAAGAGGTGAAGCTTGTCTCTGCAGCAACGAGGACCAGGAGGTGTCGAAGATGACCAGGAGCTGGATTCGAGCTGTCCCACAAAGGATCTAGTTGACTGCTGTGTCGGTATCCGGATTGGACCCAACAAGCCTTGACAACTGCAACCCACAAAGGAAGTGAAGATTGGCTTCAGGTCAGACCAGCAAGGTCTGAGGCGCTTCTCTTTTGGAGGAAAGCTGGAGCAATACCAGAGCAACCAGGCAAGTGTTGGAAAATCAAGGGATCGTCTTCGGAGGGCTCACTAGCCAATGGGCTAGCAACCGTGAAGACGCGCTGAGCTGAAATGCAGGAGCAGGCCCCACGTGGCACTCGTGGAGTGAGGAGGGCTAAGCTCTGGTGCAAATGATGATCAGGTCTGGGGCTTCTCTTATCCCAATGCACAACTGCGAGGGTGCCTCGGTCGTTGCACAATTACCAAAGTGCAGGAAGTTCAGGATAACCGGTCCTACGTCTCTCGTGTCCACCACCGGTCTCAGCTTTACTGTGGATATGGATAGAAGTCGGAAAAGTCTGGAAGTCCAGTTTCTGAGTCGCTGAGTCATCGGGTTAACGCTGGAGCATCGACAAACCAAACCAGCAAGTTACTGGTGGTGCCTGTTTGAACAAGGTGGTCACTCCTTGACCACAAAGGAGATCTTCTTCAGGCTTCTAGTCAGCATAGAATATCGAAGTCCAAGAGTTTTGTATCATAGTTTCTTTCCAGGGTATTCTAATGTCTCTAGACACAGCTCCTAACTTTATACCAAACTAAGGGGCTGGATTACCTGCTAGGTCCCTCCGGTGGGTGGTCGTACTCCTGCCCCAGATGCGTTTGCTTAACACTAGTCTGTAGGTCATGGTGTGTATACTAACAAGTTTACTAAGGTCTAATCTAGCTCCCAATAGTGGAAAGAGTGAAAAAATGTGTGAACAAAGAGAGAGCGCCTCACGGTAGGAACACCCGAGGGGGTTCCTGACATGCAATTGCCAGTTTACCCACTTCTCATCATTGGTCACTCTCTCGTCGTAGTGCCCCAGGCAGTGTCTGGAAAAACATCTTTACATTCAACTCACCCTGCCCCAATACACTACTGGCTGTCTGGGGAGGTGCTAGCTCCTCCCTCAACAGGAAACCTATTGTCCAGGCCTCCCTTGCTGGAGTTTCCCCCAGCTGCAGGAGGTCAGACTCGTGTCTGAGGCAGCAGCATCCATTTTGTGATGCTGAGGCTCTGTTTAACTTTAACCGGGTAAAGCAGTAAAATACATGTCTTTTCTCTCTAGAAGGGTGGAATGCTACCCCCGCCGCCAGAATTGGCGGGGGGTAGTATTCCAAAGCGTTTGACACCTTACACAACATGTTTTGATAAAGCCGAACCAAAGTTAGCATTTAACTGTGAGGATTTTAATGCACTTAAGAGTATATGGTATGGCTATATCATAGAACAGCTATAAGGAAATGGTTCTGAAAGCTGCAGAGGGGCTCAGCTTATGCCAGAGCACCCTCTCACATACAACCAAGCACTCTGCCTCCAGGATTGTCGAGGCCTGCCATAGGAGTGACTTATAGGTGCATATGTGTCTATATATAAGGTTAGATATAGGAATACTATATCTAAGTAAGGGGTGATTACACCACCTTACTCAAGCTGAGTAATCAGCCTGTGGTATCAGTTTGGATGGCCATCCAGGGGTGGAATACATGCTACAGCCCCTGGTAGGCCTTGGATGCACCTATGCCCTGGGTACCTAGGGTACACTGTACAGAGGCTCACAGAGGTGACCCAATACCCAATCAGGTATGTACCTAAAGAACAAGTTACTTACTTTCGGTAACGCTTTTTCTGGTGGATACAGTATCTGCCTGTGGATTCCTCACCTTATGAATATCCCCTTTGCGTCAGCAACATTCGGAAATTCTTTTTGTAGCTATGCGCCGCCGTGGACGAAGTCACAGAGGCACGACACCGCGCACGTCTCCGCTGAGGTCACCGACACCATAATAGGCCCACGCCGGCGTGATGACATCAGTTCAGCCCTTTTTTCCGTGCCTTCGAGGCACACGGACGGACCGACATCAGTAGATATATACAAAGTATACACAGTACACAAATGTCAAGATAACACACATAGTGTGAAACCAATGCAGAAAAGCAATTGAAATAAAACTTTTGCTTCAACAATAAAAACATATAAACATCACCGTAACTCAGGTATAGAAGAGTGGGCAACCGGGAGGCAGGTGGGTCAGTGAGGAATCCACAGGCAGATACTGTATCCACCAGAAAAAGCGTTACCAAAGGTAAGTAACTTGTTCTTCTGATGGATACATCTGCCAGTGCATTCCTCACCTTGAGAATAGAGTCCCACAGCATCCCCACTCCCAGAGGAGGGTGTCCACTCTTCTATTCCAGAAAATCCTGGAGGACAGAGCGCGCAAAGTGGTCGTCCCTCCTCACTTCGGAATCCAAGCAGTAATGCTTCGCGAAAGTGTGGAGGGAAGCCCAAGTCGCTGCTATACAAATGTCCTCTACTGGTACACCCCTAGACAAAGCAGATGTAGAAGACTTTGCCCAAGTGGAATGAGCTCTTATACCCTTTGGAGGGTCCTTACCCGCCAAGGAGTAGCAGATCTTGATGCATAGTGTAATCCAACTCGAAAGCGTGCGCTTGTGCACAGCTTTTCCTTTCCTGCAGCCAGCAAATCCAACAAAGAGCTGGTCATCCACTCAATAGTCTCTTGTCCTATCAAGATAAAAGTTCACCGCCCTCATAGGGTCCAGGCGGTGAAGTCTCTCCTCCTCCTTGGAAGGGTGAGGGGGAGGATAAAAGGTAGGTAAGGTAATGGACTGTCCCAGATGGAAGGGAGTTACTACCTTAGGCAGAAAAGCAGCCCTGGTCCTAAGAACTATTCGCTCAGCATGTATAGTCAAGAACAGGGGTTTTGATCTAAGAGCTTGAAGCTCACTTACCCTCCTTGCCGAGGTAATTGCAACTAGGAAGACCGTCTTAAAAGCTAAGAGTCTCATGGGACACTTGTGCAGAGGTTCGAAAGGAGAACCCATCAGAAATGTAAGCATAAGATTCAAGTCCCATTGAGGTACAATAAAGGGAGTAGGAGGATATTTATTCGTAAGACCCTTTAAAAACCTCAGAACCACAGGAGATTTAAATAAGGACGGCTGATCCGGCAGGCAGAGAAATGCCAACAAAGCCGAAAGATAACCTTTAACTGTAGCTACAGCAAACCCTTGCTGAGCGAGGAAAAGAGCAAATTGAAGGATATCAGATAAACGAGCCCTCAAAGGGTCATTGGACTTCTCCCCACAACAGGACACAAATTTAGACCATCTGTATGAATTGATTGACTTGGTGGAATCACGCCTGGCCGATAAAATGACATCCACCACATCATGTGGGAGAGAAAAGGAAATCAGGTTGCCCCATTCAATCTCCAGGCATGAAGGTGTAAGGTCTGGAGGTGGGAGTGTAGAACCTAGTGTGTAGTATGGACATCAGCAACACCACCTTCATTTATTATGGAATGTGCTGAACTTGCCCTGACAGAGAACTTCTTTGAGTTCAAAGGACAGTATTATCAACAGACCCAGGGCACGTCCATGGGCAGTACTTTTGCCCCTTCGGTGGCCTGCCTGTACATGGCAGATTTTGAGGAACAATACATCAATGGACCAATGAACCCTTATCACTCCAACATCATACTATGGAGGAGGTTCATTGATGACATCCTCATACTCTGGACAGCGACATCACACCAGTACCTAGAGTTTTTCACGTGGTTGAATACCTTGAATAATTTCCTGACCTTCACAATCACTGCCTCAGACTCCAGGATAGCATTTCTGGACCTTACCATCAGATTGGAAGGGGGTAAGATCAGCACCACAATGTATCGGAAGCCCACGGACCGGAACAGCTTATTACTCTTCTCAAGCCATCATCCAAGAGCCTTGAGATTTAACCTTCCCTTTGGGCAATTTCTGCGGGTTAGGCGCAATTGCACCAACCTCACCGACTACAGGAATGAGTCTAGTATTCTTTCACGAAATTTGAAAGAAAGAGGTTACCCCACTAGGGAGATTTACAAAGCACGGAAGCGGGCACAGAACAACAATAGAGAGGCACTCCTGGAGGATAATATCAGAACCACACAAGATACCAATCCTTTGACTTGTGTGACAACCTTTACACCTATCTCTAATGACATTAAGAGAATTGTCAAGAGACACTGGCAAATTCTCAACACAGGAGAGCTGACTCTTGAGACCCCAAGGTTTGCCTTTAAAAGGTCCAGTAATATAAAAGACATTTTGGTCCACACCAGACCAAAACAAAGTACAGTCCGCAGACAGAACACACTTTGGCAACTCCCTCCAGTTAAGGGACACTACCCATGTGGTTCCTGCAGTGTCTGCCCCTTCACTAATGTCACCAAGTCTATCAACTTAACAGAGACATTCACCTGGGAAATTCGTAACCATACCAATTGTAACTCCTCCAATTGCATCTACCTTATTAGGTGCCCTTGTGAATTACAATATGTGGGCATGACCACCCGACCGGTCAAGATTCGTATATCGGAACACCGAAGCAATATACGATGTAAGAAATCCAACACCAAGATGTGTCGACACTTTCTGGAACACAACCACACTGCCGACTCCATAGGGTGGCTCATCCTTGAAATCCCCAATAAAAGATCAAAACAGGATCTATTCCAAAAGGAACAGCGGTGGATACATAGGTTATCCTCAGATAAGCAGGGACTCAACGAGGATATCCCATGGAGCAGCCTATGACTTCATTGATGCAATACCACTCCTCTATGTCTAGGTATGGTGGATTCAAATTCCCATGCCCTCCTGTATGCATCCTACCTCCTTTTTAGACTTTAACAACGTCTAGTCTGGAACCAGCTCCAATAGTCTGATTGACCACTGTAAGAACAGTGTGCAATTCACAATGAAGGGACACTCGCTGACCATGCTTCTGTAAATATTGCTTAATATACGATGAGTTCCATTGGGTTATATACACAAATGCATATTAATCCATCATTGTCTATAAACTCAATGGGTTTGATTCCCCTCTCCAAGATGGCGCTCATGCTAACGTTGGTCTTCACACGATATACCAGGCGCTTTGGCAACGTCCAATATAATGGGTTCTGACCACAACTCTAGTTGTCTTTTACACTGTTGACTCTCCTCGCTTACAGTGTAATTGTACTAACACCCTTTATTTTGATGCACCCCATGTTGGTTAATCGTTGATACACCTGGACTGCACCTTCTAAGATGGCGACCACGCTAGCACCACTAATCACGTGATACACCAGACGCGCTGGTGACGCCCCAAACTTCCGATATAACCATTCGAGTACCGGGAACCCGTTACTATTCGGACACCGGTAGCGATGGGTAGGCGTACTAGCTCTGACCAAGGCTTCGAGAAGTAAGTGAGCGGCGCTTGCGTTTTACCGTCTGCTGGGAGCGCAGCGAGATTGTTTCGCTCACCCCGACACCAGGATACTTGTTATGTTATGTTATGTTATTTAATCTTTTGTATAGCGCACGGCTACTCAAAAAGAGTGTCCCGGCGCTTTTAGTAAAGAGGGCTGCATCCTAATAACATAGCACAGTTAAAATGAAAAAAGACAGAGGCCAAGCGGGCACACAAAAAGCGGGCTACTGAGTGAACAGCCAGGTTTTAAGGCCTTTTCTAAAGGCAAGTAGGCTGGTAGCTCCCCGCAAAGTGCGCGGCAGAGAGTTCCACAACTGTGGCGCTAGTAGTCCAAAGGAGCGGCCTCCCAAACGAGCTCTCCTCACTCGCGGGACAACCGCCAGGAACAGGGATTCCGACCTCAAAGAGCGAGTCGGATGATAAAAGGCCAGTCTCTTTTGGAGGTACTTTGCTCCCACCGCATGGAGGGCCTTATAGGCCAGAGTCAAAGCCTTAAAGGCAATCCGTTTCCGGATTGGAAGCCAGTGCAAGGTCTTCAACAGACCCGCTGCACTGGCCCGTCTATTTAAACCAAAAATAGCTCTCGCAGCAGCGTTCTGCACCACTTGGAGCCGCTGCAGCAAATATTCTGGCAGGCCCAGGTAAAGAATGTTCGAGTAATCTAACCTGGACCCGATAAGAGCCTGCACCGTCAGCTTCCTGTGCTCCTCAGACAACAGGGGACTTGTGTGCTTGCGTGCTTGCCCGGCGTTGCTGAAGTTAGTGCTGGCGTTTCCTTACCGATAACGCACGAGCACGACTGCCTCTGAATCCCCAATCTAGCTATAGAAGGGAACGGGCGACATTACAACCAACACACGGTTGTGTCTTTCACACTATCGGTGACCCTGGCATATGCATACAGAACTAAGTGTGTGAATGCTGCACTTTGGACGTTTTTACCTATATCCTGTAACCATAGCTAACATTTAATAGAACATGGCTAAAACAACACTGAGGCCTCCGCATAAATTAGAGAATGCATTGACCAAACAAGCTGCATATTATCGAATGGAAGAATGAATGTATAAGAGTGTCCCTACAATGGCATGTCTAATACTATTAGCGTGAAACATTAAGCACAAAAGAAACACCATCTCCAATTCTAGAACCATGAGTTGTTTTGGCGTTTGGGGACCCCTGACAAAACTGGAATTACGTGCCTTTGTCTTCCTTATAGCCATTAAACCCCTATTGGCTCTCCCCCTTGAAGTCACACCTACCGGGTACTGTTGACACCTGTACTCCTTGACCTGTAGGTGAGTAACTAAGTAACCCACAGTGGTTTTACGAAGTAGACACCATGAAGAAACTGCTGCTATCATGTTTTAATTTGATTTTTAAGCTTATTTTAATTTGAATTATGATAGAGGTGACATGTGGTATACGTGAATTAAGTTGATACTAAACGGTCACTGCTCACAGAATGTCACAGCCACAGAGTCACTTCTCTTCACACAACCACAGTGTGTTCACGGTCAAGAATGGGAAATTGTTGTCTGTGTATTTTGGTAACTCTCTCTTTTGTCTCCTCTAGGCAAGAGCAGTCTTAACCAGGTAGTACAACAGAAAATATAATGTTTATAGGTTGACACTTTATTAGGTCTTCCCTTGTGATAGATGTATAATTATATTAGGTCCTGAAGAATCGCAGCATAATTGCAAAAGCGAGAAACATGTCGACCTCACAGAACGCTTTGTAGTCCTAGATCGTGATACGGAACCTAACTTCTGGCGATCATAGGCTACCCACTGGTTTTAACTTATAGTATGGGAACCACCAGAATAAACTGATCTCCGGTATCCCGTGCTATATTTTAACGCACCCACCTACACTATCCACCCCTCTCCTGGCCCCTCACTTGCACTTCACCCACAGGCTGTTGGAAAAAAGATCTCCGACAAAGAGCCCCTCCTAGAGGTGAGCCCGTTGGACATTGCACCGCCTGTCCAACGAGGAGCAACGGCCGATGATGAAGCATGACACTTGCAAGAGTGTGTGAGGCCATTCATTCCAACTAATGGGATGCCCAGGGTAGCCCTCCACTGAGCACTACCCTCCTATTAACCTTCTTCCCTCCTTGACCATATAACTCTTCACCAAGGAACAACTGAGTCCCCTTTTTGTCAGTCAGTGTAGAACCTGCCCCTCCATCTGAGAGAGGAGATCTGCCCTGAGAGGGAGACGGGGCGGTGGACACAAGGAGAGGTGGAGAAGATCTGTGTACCACACCCTTCTTGGCCAATCTGGGGCGATCAATGTGACTTGTGCCCGGTCTTGACGAATCTTCCTCAGAACCCGAGGAATCAAGGGTATGGGAGGGAACACGTAAAGGAGTTGTGAGCCCCAACTCAACTGAAACGCGTCCCCCAAATCTCCCTGCATCGGAAACTGAAGGCTGGAGAATGACAGGCAGTGAGCATTCTCGTGAGTAGCGAACAGGTCCACCCCATGAGACCCCCACGTCTGAAAGACGTGACGAACTACCTCTGCATGAAGCCTCCACTCGTGGTCGGCCGAGAACTGCCGACTGAGGCTGTCTGCACGCACGTTCAGAATTCCCGGCCAGATGATTTGCCATCAGACAAATCTGATGATCCTGAACCCAGGACCAGAGACTCAGAGCCTCTCTGCAGAGACACTGCGACCCTACTCCTCCCTGCTTGTTTACATACCACATCGCGGTGGTGTTGTCCGCCAGGACCTGAACCGACCGACCGCGAAGGGAAGGGAGGAAGGCCTTGAGCGCCAGACGTATCACCCGCAATTCCAGAAGGTTGATATGAAGCAACCTTTCCTCTGGAGACCAAAGACCCTTGATCTCCAGATCCCCCAGATGAGCACCCCACCCTAGAGTGGATGCATCCGTTATCACTGTGGCCACCGCTGGAGGAAGTTGGAAAGGCTTTCCTTGAGACAGATTGCCCTCCACACTCCACCAAGACAGATCCGCTGCAGTTTCTCTGGAGATCCTGATCGACTCCCTGAGATCTCCGTTGTGCTGATACCACTGCCTGCGGAGGCAACACTGGAGTGCCCTCATATGCCAGCGTGCATGGTTGACCAACAGAATGCAGGAAGCCATCAGACCGAGCAGACGAAGGACCTTCAGGACTGGAACGGCCGCTCCATTGTGAAATAAAGGAATCATTTCCTGTATGTCGCGAATCCTTTGAGGTGGAGGGAATGCACGACATACAGTTGTATCCAGTACCGCACCAATGTACAGGTTGTGCTGGGAGGGCACCAGGTGAGATTTGGGCACATTTATCGAAAAACCCAAACTGTACAACAACTGAGTTCTGACTTGCAGATGATGGAGCACCTTTTCCGGAGATTCTGCTTTGATTAGCCAATAAGGGAATACTCAAACCCCTGACCTTCTGAGATGTGCAGCCACCACTGCCATCACCTTGGTGAAGACTCGAGGCGCAGTAGTAACACCAAACGGAAGGACCGCAAACTGGTAGTGCTGCGATCCCACCGTAAAACGGAGATACTTCCTGTGCGACTTCAGAATGGGGATGTGGAAATACGCATCCTGCAAGTCGATCGACACCATCCAGTCTTCTTCCAACAGCGCTTGAAGATCCTGCGCAAGGGTGAGCATCTTGAACTTCTCCTGCATGAGGTAAAGATTCAAGATCCTGAGATCCAGGATTGGACGAAGTCTACCATCCTTCTTGGGGATCAGGAAATACCGGGAGTAGCACCCCTGACCCCTCTCCTGCTCTGGAACCACCTCTATCGCACCCTTTCTGAATAAAGCCAGGACCTCTTCCTTCAAGAGCAGCCGGTGGTCCTACGCACAAAATCCTTGGCAAGGAGGGTAATTGGGGGGAAATTCCCGAAAGGGAAGAGCATACCCATTCTCCACGAGATTGAGAACCCAAAGATCCGATGTAATCAATTCCCAATCTCGTAGAAAATGGGTAAGTCGGCCCCCCACTGGACCCACATGATCCGGAATGGCGGATCTAAGGCTGCTTTGCTGTGGAGGCAGGGGGTTGGGAAGAGGAAGAGGAGGAGGAGGAAGCCTGACGACCTCTAGGAAGAGCTCTTTGTCTGCCTCTGTACGACTTGTACAGCGTATTTTGCTGCTGCTGCTGTTGTGGCTGCTTGTAGGTCTGAAAGAAAGACCTGCCAAATCCTCTGAACCTCTTCCCCGCGTACCTCTGGACTGTAGGCCCAAAGATCTCGCTGTCGCTCAGCTGTCCTTCGATCTTTCTAAAGAAGCATCAGCCTTCTTTCCAAACAAACCTGAAGCATCAAAGGGCAAATCCATCAAGGCAGCCTGGACATCCGCAGAGAATTCGGAGGATTTAAGCCATGCCGCTCTTCTTGTGGCCACTGAAGAACCCATCACTCTAGCCACCGAGTCAGCAGTGTCCAGCCCACTCTGAATTACCTGCCTAGCAGCAGCCTGAGTGTCAGTAATCACCTCTTGAAAATCCTTCCTATCCTCCTCCAGACGCTTTGGAACCAGCTGTTTGACTGAATCCATCAATGCATGGATATAGCGTCCCATAAGACAAGTAGCATTAGTCGAATTGAGCGCCATACTTGCCGAGGAAAATACTTTTTTCGCAGCCTGGTCCTGCTTCTTTTTGAGCAGGCAGCCTGCACAACCAAGCTTTCTGGTAAGGGGTGCGTGGATAAAAAGTCTGGGTCACCAGGCGCAACCCTGTACCTTCTCGCAACCGCCCTCGAAACAGCAGGGGTCGTAAGCGGTCTTTTCCAAACATCAGATATAGGCTCCGCCAAAGCATCATTGAAAGGGAGCATAGGCTCGACCACAGAGGTAGGTGAATGAAGGAACTCTGTCAGTATATTAGCCTTATACTCTGCAGTAGGTAGTGTTATATTCAAGAAGTGTGCAGCCTTCCTTATAACCACGTGATAAGGTGTCACATCCTTAGAAGGGGCGTCAGAAACAGAGGCCAATTCCCAATCAGGAGACAGATCAAGGTCACTAGCCTCTCTCAGATCGTCGAAAAGATCCTCTGAATCCTGCACCGCACCCTCTTCCACGTCTGCATCACGGAACCTCTGCTCTTCCAGAAGCCTCTGTGCCTCACGCCTCAACCTCTCCTTCAGGAATGACGTTGACGGATCCGGAATCGACACCACCGGAGCCGGTGTCGAGCTCGAAGCCGGAGGACCAGACCGTTGAACACGAGGTCGGATCGGATTCGGCGTCTGCGCCGAGGGTGTTGGCATCGAAGGTCTTGGCGTCGAAGGCTTCGGCCGAGAAATGCCAAGGCGGCGTCGTAGCCGGCATGAATGGCATAAAAGGTGCAGGAGCGTAACTCTGGGGGATACCCAAATTGTATCCTAATGGACCCATGGGACCAACCGGTGCACCAGATGGGTACATAACCCTGGAATACACTCCATACATAGCATTCAGGAACTGAGTAGGGTCCTGACCTGGAGCCGGAAAAGCTGGATAGGAGCCCACAGGTTGCTCTCGAGGGAGCGGAGTCTTCTCGACTTCGACCTCTATCTCCGGTTGGTGCACCGGGGTCGACGAACCCGCAGGCAACAGAACCTCCTTTTCTCCTTCTACCTCTTCTTCTCCCTCACCCTCCTGGTCAGAAGAATGAGTCGGAGCCGGGGAAGGATTCGACAACGGCTTTGGTGAATGAACAGGCGAATCCACAGGCAAAGCCTCACCCTCGGAGACTTGAACCCCCGGAGTCGGAGTCACCACATCCTTGCGAAGCAACTTCACCTGCGACTTCGGTCTCGAGCTCGAGTCCTTCCCAGAGTGATGGCGAGACTCATGAGATCTCTTCTTGTGCTTCTTCCTCGATGACCTCGAAGCATGCGCTGAAGACGACCTCGAGTGCCATTTCGAGCGAGACCGAGACCTCAACCGCCGAGTCCATGACCTCGACCTCTTCTTGTCCTTCCTGCTCTTCAACTTGGCAACAAGGAGCTTTGCCTCCCTCTCACGGAGAGCCTTGGGATTCATCTTCTTACAGGAGGAACAATCCTCAACGTCATGGTCTGAACTCAAACACCAAACGCAGCACTCGTGCGGATCCGTAATTGACATCATCTTGCCGCACTCTCCGCACAGCTTGAATCCAGTCTTCTTCGTGGACATCTCAACACAAAGAAGCAAGAGGACATCGAAAAGAAACAAACAGTAACAAAGTTACCAACAGCTACAGAGGATCCCTCGAAAACCGTTAGCGTCGACGATGCGGAAAAAAGGGAACTGATGTCATCACGCCGGCGTGGGCCTATTATGGTGTCGGTGACGTCAGCGGAGTCACGCGCGGTGTCGTGCCTCTGTGACGTCGTCCACGTTGGCGCGAAGCTACAAAAAGAATTTTCGAATGTTGCTGATGCAAGGGGATATTCACAAGGTGAAGAATTCACTGGCAGATGTATCGATCAGAAGTACATGGTATCAATTTAGAGCGAGAACAGCTGGGCTGTAGGTCTGATTAGCAGGCCCACAGCCACACTAAAGTCGAAAAACCAGTAAATCACAGCAAAAAGTGGGGGTGACCATAGGAAGCAGACCCTACTCTCCTACAGCCGGGCGCGTGGTGGAGAGACCCAAGGACTTGGCCGTAGCCCGAGAGTCCTTGAAACGTTCCAGCGCACTGTCTGCCTTATCGATGAACAAGCGAGTACCATCAAAAGGCATGTCCATGAGGGAACTCTGGACATCCCCCGAAAACCCAGTGGCCCGCAGCCAGGCATGGCGACGCAGGGCCACTGTTGTGGAGATCGCTCTCTCTAAAGAGTCCGCTGTGTCCATCCCACACCGAATGGTGTACTTAGCGGCATCCTTCCCCTCGGCAACAGCTCTGGAAAGGACAGCCAGAACCTCTTCTGGGCACTGGGTCAGTGTCTGCGCCACTGTGTCCCACACCGTGTGAGTGTAGCGGCCCAAAAGGCATGCAGTATTGACTGACCGCAGCCCCAGGCTGGCAGAGGAAAATAACATTTTGCCAAATTGCTCCAGCTTTTTTGATTCCTTATCCGGCGGGGTGGTAGGAAACGCACTTTTGGACGTGGGGGCCTGAATGACCAGGCTCTCCGAAGTCGGACGATTAGTCAAAAAGGCAGGGTCACCCAGTGCCGGGCAATGACGCCAGGCCACGTCCTTAGCCACAGGAACCCCTGTGGCTGGTCTAGACCAGGTGCCCACCAAAATGTCTGTCACGGCTTCATTGACTGGAAGCAGAGGTTCCGTAGAACTTGTCGCCGGCTGAAGCACTTCAGTGAGGCAGTTCCTCTTATGAAAGACAGTAGGCAGCTCGAGGTCAAGGGCCTCAACTGCTCTACGGAGCACCACAGAGTAAGTGGCGCCTTCCTCCATGACAGCGGACATAAAACCCGGGTCAGAGGAGCGGTCAAGGCCACCTGCATCCTCCAATTCCTCTACCCACTCATGTTCGGAATCGCACTGCCGTTCAAGAGTGTCCTCCGACCCCTCCCAGTCATTCCCCTCCTTTACTGCCCGTGGCACAGGCGGCAGCGACGGGGGGGCACAGGGGTAAACAAATGCTCCAACGGCGTCGGGAATGGCGCCGGTCGGCACCGATCCGGCTCCATGTCCCATTTCGGGTCTCAAGCCGGGGCAAAATTGCCTGGAAATTCAGGCAAGGGCAGAGGTGGAACAAACTGAGTCCACGTCGGCGCCGGGGCTGTAGCCACCGGCAGAGAACACTGGGGTGCCGGAGCCAGCAGCGGAGGACCTTGCGGCACCGGGCCGGAGCCACCAGCGGAGACACCGGTGGAGCCGGTAGCGAGCAAGGGCCCTCCATAGGGACCTCGGGGAGCGAAGGCACACCGGCTGGAGCCCTAGGCCTGAAAAGGCGGTCCATGGCAGCAAGAAACTCTTGTACCTGGGCCGGAGATGCCCATGGACCCGGATAAGGTGGGTAGGCTGCGGGACTCCTAGGCTCCAGCGGAGTCGCAGGGGAAGGACCCCTGGCCCCCTCATATACATCCTAAGACCAACGGGGGGAAATCATAGAGCGAGCACGCTTCTTCGACTTCTTCCTATGACGTCTCTTACCCGATTCCAAGGGTGAAGACTTCGACCCTGAGGAGCGATGATGATGGCTCCACGGACGGTCCTTTGAGCGACCCCTGGACCTCGAACGGCGCAGAGACAACTGCCGGGCCTCCAGCAGCTTTCTGGACCGCTCCCGCAAAGCCTTCGGAGCATTGGCCAGACAGTAGGGACATGACCGAGAGTCATGGTCGCGCTCCAGACAGTAGAGACAAATGCCATGGGGGTCGGCCTGCGACATCGTACGGCGACTGGCAATACAGGATTTAAATCCTGGCACCCCTACTTGGCACCGGGAGTCAAAGACTCAAAAAGAGGAGAGACAAAAGTCTCAAAAAAGTTAGTCAGAAAGTGACTAGGGTACGTGCTCTAAACGGATCTGCGATTGCTGTCACAGAAAAAGAAAGAACTGACGTCTGCGTGCATGGGTGGCGCCTAAGTAGTCTCCTTGACGTCATCTCGGGACTTATGACGCCAGCGGCGGACGCGGAGCCGCACAATGCCACCTACCGACGCGCAGTGGTACTGCTGATGAAAAACTTTCCGGATCCAGTATGACGCCTGGGGATAATCTAAGGTAAGGAATCTATCACTATTGTGTCTCTTTCAGATATTCTGTTCACAGGAACCTAGAGGGTTATGGGAGTTGTAGTTTGTGAGGTAGGGGTTGCTTTAGGGAGTGAAGGCAGTGGAAGGTGGTTAATTACTTTGCTCTTAGGAGGGAGGGGTTTGGTCCTTGGTTTGAGGTTTAAAACGTGTGGTCACAAGGGGGAAGTTACACTTTCATGCAGGGGGATATCAAGTTGAAAGACTGATGCAGTTTCATCCAGTATGTGATGATTTGTGGTTGGGGTGGCTGTGTGGAGGTAGGGGGAAATTGGAGAGTGTGAATGCGGGAGAGTTTGTGATGGGAGAGTCTGGAGAGTGAGATGAGAAAGACTGATTGTAGGTGGAAGGAGTGTGACAGTGGGGAGAGATAGGAAAGTCTGGAGAAGAGAGGGGTTGACTCTGGAGTGTTATGTTGCAAGGAAGACGTACAGCAGTTGACAGGATTTTGGGATGGATAATTCACTATCGCACAGTTCAGGGGTGCAAATAGATTATTTTTGTACTTGGGGGATTGCTTATGTATTTGATTCTTTATTAGTTTAAACATCCACACGGAAAGGGAAGGGATCTGTTTGAAGATTCTACCACGGTTTAATCAATGAAATAAAGGTAGCAAGGTGTCGGAGGGATGGTCGGAAATGAAAGCTAGGAGGCCGGAGAATGGTGATAAGTTGTTTTATTGAAGTTTGGGACAAGAAAATTATTGAGGGTCTTAGGGTATTTCTTTAGTTGGTGGAAGGTGATTACTGTCCAATATAAGTCCAAAATCCAAATATGGCATGATAACAGTCGGTGGGAGATGCAGAATAGATAGGGTGACCTTTGCTTCAGGTTGCAGAGTTCTTCGGGCTGGTGACGACTTCCCAGGGTACTCCATGTTGGACTTGGCCCTTTTGGCAAGTTCACCCCTAAACTTTTTGCTTTTATATGTGACTTGGTGTTGGTTGTTTTTGGCTTATGCACACTTTAACACTGTGTCCCAGTGTAAAGTGCGTGCGCACTCTGAGTGCATGTTGTAAGATTGGCCTGCCCGTCCATAGGAATGCATGGGGAATGTATGTGTCCATGGTAGTTCCTGATGTGTGGGGAGTGCAGGGACGAGTTTGGTATGTGCGAACTCGTGAGATTAAATGCTTATTTCCGGCGCGGGTGCCCACCCCGCATTTCTGCCGTGTCGTGTGTTGACTGGTGGTGCGCAGGTGCCCACCCTACGTCTTCGTGGTGTGTTACATCTTGAATTGCGCGTGCCCACCCGCCTATTTTGTGCTATTGAGGGTGTCTACCCCTCGTTTTGCCGTGTAAAGCTCACCACCATGACTAGGAGGAAACTTGGAAGTTAGGCAGCCCTCGCTGAGATGAGGGCAGGGCCTGACCAAGGAACAGGAAGTCTGGGCCAGAGGAGACGGGGAAGCAGGGCTCCCGCAGCCGCGGTGTGAGCCCTGCGTGCGACTCTCACAGTAAAGCGGGGCTCCGATGTGGTGATGAGAGCCCCGCAACCGCCTACAGCCGCCAGATGAGCCCGGTGAGGAGGGCTCCCCCCGAGAAGCCCCCGCCCAGGAGCAACGCCGGGACAAAGAGGAGTGCCCAGCAGAGGCCCAGTGAGTGCGGGCGTCTCGAGGCAGGGGCACCGATTCTGGTGAGGAGCGGCCCCGTAAGGCAGTGGGTCGCTCCCCTGCTTAGTGGGGAATTTCTGTTAGAGCCCACGTGGCGCCTACACTTACGGGGGCATTTCTTGGCAATACCGAGCCCCGTGGCTCCTACATTGTGGGCAACACTTTATTTAGAGCCTGAGAGGCTCCACCAGTGCGGGGGCAGTTTCTGTTGGCGTAGAGTGGCCCCGGTTGGCAGCGGGCCGCTCCCACAGTGTGGCAGCATTTCTTGATGGTGCAGAGCCCCGTGGCTCCAACGTGATTTGGGGCACATTTGTCTCAGAGCCCACGTGGCTCCCACATTGTTTTTGGGGCACTGCTGTTTCTCTAGAGCCCCAGAGGAGAGCCAGGGTGCACGCTGGTGCCCAGGCTCAGTTCCCAAGCTGCCCAGCACTTAGTGGGCAGCTGCATCGTTTAGGCCCTACAAACCCTTGCGCATTCTTCTTTGGCTGCCTGCGCAGCCCAGCCGTGACATTTTAGACAAAGGGCGTTTGAGCCCCTGAGAGGGCAAGTTGGTCTGGGGGTCAGTATCTAATGTAATTTTACACAAGGTGATGATATTTGTGTTCATGTTGGTAATCACCTGATGCCTAATGTGATTTATGCGTAATGTGCAATGTCTTTATGCTTGTGATACCTCTAACTGTGGTTATATGCTTAGGAGCTTGCTTTGCCTAGTATAGGTTATACTAGTAAGTTTATGTTTCCCTGCGTGATATATGCCTACGGTGGTTAGGATTGCGTAGGATGTACCTACCTTTTACCAGTGGTTACTGGTTGTGTGCTACAATTATTATTTTGTGCTAAGTACTATTTCTACCAAGTGCGGATTCTGACAGTGGCCCATGTGGCCCTGTCCTGTGTATATAATCCCCTGTAAATATTGCCCAGTGCCAGTTGGCACAGTGTACCTGTGTGAGTATGATCTAATGTGTTTATGGTAATAAAAAGGCTGTTTGTATATATAACCTTGTGTGGAGTTCCTTTTTGTGGTGTGCCCAGTGTGTTGCTGCTGTGTGTGTGTGTGTGTTGCGCAAACGCTTTACACATTGCCTCCGGGAAAAGCCTGACTGCTCGTGCCAAGCTACCAAGGGGGTGAGCAGGGGTTATCTTTGGTGTGTAACTCCCTTGCCCTGACTAGAGTGGTGGTTTCTGCCTGGCTTTGGCGCACACCTCTGCCAACCAGAAATCCCATTTCTAACACTCCAGAAAAGAGAAACAAATGGTGGTAAGTACACTTGTGGGTCTCTTATGTTACCCTTCACCTATCCTTGTGCCAATCGTGGTGTACAAGGGTCACAACGGTGAGATGAGTGAGGTAAGGATTTGCTAGGGAAACGGAAAGGAAATGGTGCAACGGATAGTAAAGCCCCAACCAATACCCCTTTCTTAAATTTAGCCAAGGCTCCAACAAAAGGAATCTGATCAGCCGAATCGGCTTAAGCAATAGGCTGTTTCCTTTAGTGCAACAACCTTGTACGTGCGTACGGTTTACACAAACAATTGATGCAGCCATTTTCAGGGTCATTTTGGTGCCCAACCGCTGCCCTAAACCCAAGGAACGTCTCCCGCCACGCCTCCCCCTCCCTTCTTTCCCTTCCCAATGTCCCCAGGTCACAGTGTACTCACCGCTGAAGCCGTAACTCTTACGGCGGCAAGCTAACATCTTCTGGGGGCATCCACCAGTCTTCCCTCCACATCTCGGATTCTTCTTCCGGGGCTGTGTTGACTGGATCTTCGGTCAGTGGTGTCTCCGGGCTTGGCAGGAATCTTTCCCGGTTTGACGTCTTCCTGCTTGGCTCTCACTGTGTCTTCGGCTCCTCCCGCATCTTCAGCTCCTTCGGCTTCAACTTCCGTGTTTGCCCAGTCTTCCCGCGAGAGTCTTCTTTTCTCCGCCTCTCTCAGCAGGGATTGGCTGTCCTCGTCTCCGTCATCCTGTAGTGGAGAAGGCGCGAGGAATCTATTAACCCCTCCATGACTGGGCCCCTATTACTTCTTTTTGTGACTGTCGGGCCCCCGGGTTTACAGCGTTCTGCCCTCGTCCGGACTCCCCCTGACATTCCCCTATCCTAACTTTCCTGCTAGCAGGATACTTTTCAAGAGGATCACTTGACAAAAAGTCTATGTTTGTCTGATCTTTGCCTTTTCAATGTTGGGTTGTGAAATGAAAGGGTTGGAGGGCTAGTAACTATCGCGTGATGCGATCGTTATGTCCTTTGTTTCTGGCAACCCTCTCCAGAGGAGCGTGGTCTGTGTATAGAACAAATTTGTTTCCTTCCAAGTAATATTTTAATGACTCCACAGCCCATTTAATAGCAAGAGCTTCCTTTTCTCTAACAGCATATTTGCTCTCTCTAGGGAACAGTTTCCTGCTGATATAAATCACTGGTCTTTCTTGTTCCTGGGAATCTATTTGTGATAAAACAGCCCCAAGTCCCTTCTCCGAGGCGTTGGTTTGCAGAATAAATGGTTGGGTATAGTCTGGGCTAAGAAGGACAGGTTCAGTAGTGAGCAAGGTTTTTAGTTGGGAGAAAGCCTGTATAATACTAGGGGATGGATGTCTCAATTTCTTTTCTGTAGGCACATCTTTTTTTAGAAGATCAGTCAAGGGGGCTGTTTTCTCCAAAAAGTCTGGTATGAACCTCCTGTAATATCCTAATATAACCAAAAATGCTTGAAGCTCCCTTAGTGTGGTGGGAAATGGGATCTCGGATATTGTGGCTACTTTCTCTTTTTGTGGATAAATGAATCCCTCTCCCAGGAGATAACCCAAATATTTTACAGACCTGGCAGCCAGACGGCTTTTAGCGGGATTTATGGTGAGACCCCCAGTTTCTAGGGCCTGGATGGTTTGTTCTAGATGTAATAAACGGAGATCCCAGTTATCACTGTAAATGACTGTCATCTATATACGCAGATGCGTACTCCTGATGGGGTTTGAGAATAAGATTCGTAGGGCGCTGAAAAGTGGCCGGGGCCCCATTAAGGTTGAAAGGTAGCATTTTGAAATAGAATCGCCCTCCAGGGGTAGAAAAAGCAGTCTTCTCTTTATCACATTCTCTGAGGGGGACCTGCCAATAATCCTTGCAGAGATCTAGGGTGCTGATATATTTCGCCTTGCCCAATTTTCAATCATTTCGTCTACCCTCGGCAATGAGTAGGTGTCAAAGCTGGAGATACTATTGACTTCTCTGAAATCAATGCAAAAGCGAATGGATCCATCGAGTTTCGGCACGATGACAATTGGTGAATTCCATTAGCTTTTGAAGTGTTCAATTATACCCATACATAACATTTGTTGGATTTCTTACTCAATGGCCTCCCTTCTAGCCTCAGGAATTCTGTAAGGTCTTAACCGCACAATCTTTTTGGGTTCTGTATGTATAGCGTGAGTGATGAGAGATGTTTCCCTGGAGTTAGAGAGAATACCCCTTTAAGAGGTGATAGTTTGGCCTTTAATTCTTCCTTTTGGGTCAAGGGCAGATCGGGATGTATGCTCTGTACAAACAGGGGTTCTGTCTTGTCCTGACCTGACCAGAAGAGCAGGTCGAGGACCCTCCCAATTTTTTTGAATATTTATGTGATATATTTGGGTATTTCTCTTTTCTTTGGGGTCTAGCTCCAGGCGGTATGTGACCGGGGTGACTTGTTCAAGGACTCTGAAGGGGCCCTGCCACTGCCCCAACATCTTATGCTCAGAAGTGGGTCTCATCACTAGAACTAGGTAATTTATGTTCAGGCTTCGTTCTTTGGCTTTCTTATCATATTGTTTCTTTTGTTGTTCTTGGGCCTGCTCCATGTGGGTCTTGACTATGTTACATATTTTATACAATCTGGTTTTCAGCCCTGGGACATACTCAGGCAGTGGTTTTGCTCCCTCGGGTTCCTCTTCCCATTCCTCCTTTAACATATCCAGCAGAGTTCTGGGCTGTCGGCCGTACAACAGCTCAAAGGGGAATACCCAGTACTCTTCTGCTTTTTACAGCAAAGAGCAAAAAGAGCCAATGGCAACATTTCTTCCCATTTCCGGGCTTTGAGCTCTAACAATTTCTTTAAGGTGGTTTTTTAAGTGGCAATATATCTTTCACAGAGACCATCTGTCTGGGGGTGATATGCAGCGGTCTTAATTTGTTTTATGTTTAGTTGCTGGCATACCTGTGTCAGGAGGTTTGACACAAAGGGTGTGCCCTAGTCAGTTATAATCTCTTTGGGAAAGTCAACCCTAGTAAAGTTGTTAATCATTGCCTTCGCTATTTGAGTAGCGTTTGGTTGTCTCAAGGCTATGGCTTCTGGAAAACGGGTTGTGTAATCAACTACAACTAAGGCATATTTACACCCGCTACGGGAGGGAAGCAGAGGCCGATGATATCCATTCCGAACCCTGTTAATGGTTCTTCTATTATTGGGAGTGGACATAATGAAACCCTTGCGGGTATTACCCGGCTGTTTTTTTGACATATGGAACATTCCTTACAGAATTTCCTAACTTGCTGATAAACTCCCGGCCAATAAAAGTGATCAAGGATTGCCTTCTCAGTTTTGGGCACTCCAAAGTGCCCACCCAAGAGATGGCTATGTGCCAGACAGAGAACTTTCTCTCGATGGGACTGAGAAACTGGGGCTTGGCATCTTTCCCACCCTTTCGATACAGAAGGCCCTTAGCCCTAAAAAACTGAGCACCGTTTTGTTCTGGGTCTTCTTGCTCTGTGGATCTATTCCGGGCTTCACGTAAAGTGGAATCCTCTCTCTGTGCCATTCCAAAATTATGATTGTGTGTGACTGTTTGGGTGAGGGAAACCAGAGTCCACTTTCGTTTCTCTCCTTTTTTCTGCCTCTTGCTTTTTTCGGGTCTTCCCAGGACATAATTCGTGGTCGGGCACTTGGGCGAATGGAGCGGTCTGTCTCCATTGTGCCTCCTCAGGGACTGACTCTAAGAGTAGTCGATTTATGTGGGGGTAATCAGTCCCCAGTATGAAAGGTTTTGGTAACTTAGGTATGAGCCCTACTTTCCGGGGTACCGGTTTTACTTCGGGGTCATGTTGGACAAGCACCTCTGTGGTGTTATACAGTTTCTGATCTCCGTGAACGCATTGGATGTTTACCATACTGGTTTCTGTTTGCACACCTCCTGGGATGATTTCGGGTTGGATGACACTTTGCAGGCACCCTGTGTCAACAAGAGCACCTCTTCTTTCCCCATTTACTGTTACTGTTTTGTGCAACGGGGTTGAACCAGAAGGTACAGGGTGACAGATGTAGGACCTGGTGAGTTCAATGTCCATGGCTTCTTCCCTCTGGGGGCAGGTGCGTGCAATGTGCCCATATACCGCACAATTATAACATTGAGGTCCTAAAGGGGCGGGTGGTCGCAAGGGAGGTGGTAGAGGGGGTGGTGGTCCTGGTACCATAGTCACAGTATTGTTTTTTTTTACTGGGGATGGTTTAGAAACCCGGGAGGTAGAGGTCCCGCTTCCGTGTCTCCATTGGCCCTTGTCTCGCCCCCTTTGACTCTTCTGGGCCCGACTGTACGCACTTGCTAGTTCCACTGCTTTTCCTAGCGTAGGGTTGTATGTTGTCTAACCCACCTCTGAATGGGGGGGTGAAGGGAAGACAAATACTGCTCAAGATATATCTTCTCCATAATTTCTTCTTTCGTAGAACGCTCTGGTCTCAGCCATCTATCCGTCATATCGCGCACCTGATAATATAGTGCCCGTGTGGTCTCTTGGGGTCCTTCTCTGATCTGACGCAGACGTATCCGATAAGTCTCCTGGTCTATTCCCATCCTTTCTAGGATATTCTTCTTGAGTTCAGGGTATGGGGTAACCCCAAGAGGGTTAACAGCCTGATAAGAGGTTTGGAGTTTGCCCGACAGGAGGGGTCCTAAATACTGACCCCATCTATCGTGTGGCCATGCAGCCACACGCGCTATCCGCTTAAAGTTAGCGAAGAAAATGTCAGGTTCTTCCCCACTAACATATTTTTGCAGGGTCACAGAAGAAAGGGCAGGATGACTTCTCTGCTGGGTTAGGGTTTCTGCTAATCTCGTGATTACAGTCTCCTGAGTTTGGCTCTGCGCCGCAAGTGATTTATGGAGTTTTTCGTGATCCTCTTCTGCCACCGAGAGGAATCTCTCCATAACTTGCCCTAGCTTCTCCTGATTTTCTGCCATTCTTTTTAAAGCGGCCTCCATTTCTGCCGATCCCACTTCTGACACCACCTGTCGGAGGGATGGTCGGAAATGAAAGCTAGGAGGCCGGAGAATGGTGATTATTGTTTTATTGAAGTTTGGGACAAGTAAATTATTGAGGGTATTAGGGCGTTTCTTTAGTTGTTAGAAGGTGATTACTGTCCAATATAAGTCCAAAATCCGAATATGGCGTGATAACGGTCGGTGGAAGGTGCAGAATGGATAGGGTGGCCTTTGCTTTAGGTTGCAGAGTTCTTCGGGCTGGTGACAACTTCCCTGGATACTCCGGAAAAGAGAAACAAATGGCAGTAAGTACACTTGTAGGTCTCTATGTTACCCTTCACCTATCCTTGTGCCAATCGTGCTGTACAAGGGTCACAATGGTGAGATAAGTGAGAAAAGGATGTGCCAGGGAAATGGAAAGGAAATGGTGCAACGGATAGTAAAGCCCTAACCAATACCCCTTTCTTAACTTTAACCAAGGCTCCAGTTAAAGGAATCTGATCAGCCGAATCGGCTTAAGCAATAGGCTGTTTCCTTTAGTGCAACAACCTTGTACGTGAGATGGTTTACACAAACTATTGATGCCGCCGCTTTTGGGGTCATTTTAATGCCCAACTGCTGCCCTAAACCCAAGGAACATCCCACGCCACGCCTCCCCCGCCCTTCTTTCCCTTCCCAATGTCCCCAGGTCACAGTGTACTCACCGCCAAAGCTGTAACTCTCCATGAGTTACGGCAGCAAGCTCGCATCTCCTGGGGCGTCCACCAGTCTTGCAAAAAACGATAGAGGGACCCTGAAAACCTAAGCTAAATGAAGGCAAGGGGAGCAACCCACCAGGGAAGATGTCTTTCAACAACATGAAAAGGGGCATCCCCAGTAGATAAAAAACACACATGCCAAATATCAAGTCAACTAAAGACACCCACAGAACAGCTATTTTGCTTTTCAAAATTTATTTTTATATAAACATTTTTAGTAAAATTCTCATGATAATAGACACAGAAAAATTCATTTGGATCAGCTTCTTATACATAAAATTTCATTGTGTTTAAAGGGTTATACAGCAAGAGAAGAACATCAGCCCAGGAACTTATAGGACAATAAAAACATGACGCACAATTCAGTCATTCTATCAATCAACCACATACTCACTATCACACAATACATACACTCATACAGAGCATCATTTCATCATACAGTTAAGGAAAAGCGCCGACGCACGTTTCGGAATAAGAAAAAGAAGTTATTTGGAAAATTCCTTCATCAGGGCGCATATCATCAATCCATAAGTCTGCATGGTCTTTTTAGATCCAATTTATAATATAAGGTCAGTTTGTCAAACGATTCATGTCTCAGTGAGGGCTGACGAAGCATATCTGTGGGTGACCAGGAAAAATGCGTCCACCAGTATTTGCTCCACATCTCTGATTCATCTTCTGGGGCTGTGACCACTGGATCTTCGGTCAGTGGTGTTCCTTCTCTGGCCTCGGCAGGAATCTTCCCCGATCCGACGTCTTCCTGTTTGGCTCTCGCTGCGTCTTCAGCTCCTCCAGCGTCTTCAGCTCCTTCGGTTTCAACTTCCACATTCGCCCAGTCTTCCCGCGTGAGGCTTCTTTTCTCCACCTCTCTCAGCAGGGACTGGCTGTCCTCGTCTCCGTCATCCTGTAGTGGAGAAGGCGCGAGGAATCTATTAACCCCTCTATGACCGGACACTATTACTTCTTTTCGTGACTGTCGGGCCCCTGGGTTTGCAGCGTTCTGCCCTCGTCCGGACTCCCACTGACTCAAGGATTATGTTACATGTCACATAAAAGGACAATGTAGTAATGGTGTTTTTTTTATATTGTAATGTGCAGTTACCCTTGAAGAAGGGCTTGTAAAAGTCTGAAATGCTTTGGGTTGAAATAAAAGATAACTGCTTAGGACAAACCATGCGTTTTCGTTGTGTTCTTGAAAGGGGTCCTGATGGGCACATCTCGAACATTGGAAGCTTTTGAAAGCAGCATGCTACCTTACATGTGGATTTAAAAAGTACAAGAATAAGCATTTTAAACATTGGGACCAAATATTGATATAACTGAGCATAATGGACCAGTGTATTACGCAGAAGTAGCATTGCATATTTACGCTTTCGCTGTGCAACTGGTATTGGGGAGAAATGTTGCTCCGTATAGCATTGATTATCAGTATGTGCCAGGTTGGCAAGGCACAAAACCAGTAAGCTTGCGCACTTTGATGATTTCATGGTTAAAATTGGAAATATCAAGACAATGAAGGTGTGCATTCCATACCCGTGTTGACAACAGATGAATTAATGCCCTCACCGATGGTTTGCACACAAAAAGGAAAATCGACAATTAATTGGACAAAACTGCAGACACACCACATGCCAGGCGCTACATCATATCCAAAGAGCAATGTTTATGTCATCCTTAAAAGCACCATGCATTTATATCTACGCTCTGTACATTGTTATTTTCCACATGTGATTAATATTGAGTAATGTTTTCACGAAATGGTGTTTTCAGTCAATAGTTTTTTTAATATTAGTTATTCTGTTCACTGAAACCTAGAGGGTTATGGGAGTTGCAGTTTGTGAGGTTGAGGTTGCTTTAGGGAGTAGAGGCAGGGGGAGGTGGTTAATTACTTTGCCCCTAGGAGGGAGGGGTTTGGTCCTTGGTTTGCTGTTTAAAGCGTGTGGTCACGTAAGAGGTTACACTTTCACGGAGGGGGGTGTTGAGTTGAAAGATGGATGCAGTTTCGTCAGGTATGTGATGATTTGTGGTTGGGGTGGCTGTAGAATGTTGCATGCGTCCTAGAGCTGAAGAGGTTTAAGTGTGGAGATGGGGGAAATTGGAGAGTGTGAATGTGGGAGAATTTGTGATGGGAGAGTCACAAGAGTGAGATGAGAATGACTGATTGTAGGTGGAAGGAGTGTAACAGTGGGGTGAGATGGAAAAGTCTGGAGAAGAGAGGGGTTGACCCGGGAGTGTTATGTTGCGAGGAAGACGTAAAGCAGTTGGGCAGGATTTTAGGTTGGATAATTCACTATCGCACAGTTCATGGTTGCAAATAGATATTTTTTTTACTTGGGGGATTGCTTATGTATTTGATTCTTTCTTAGTTTAAACATCCACACGGAAAGGGAAGGGGTCTGTTTTAAGATTCTACCACAGTTTAATCAATAAAATAAGGGTAACATGGATTATGTTACATGTAACATAAAAGGACACTGTAGTAATGGTGTTTTTTCATATTGTAATTTGTAGTTAACCCTGAAGAAGGGCTTGTAAAAGCCCGAAATGCATTGGGTTGAAATAAAAGAAAACTGCTCAGGACAAACCAAGCGTTTTTGTCGTGTTCTTGAAAGAGGTCCAGATGGGTACTTCTCGAACATTGGAAGCTTTTGAAAGCAACATGTTACCTTACATGTGGAGAAAAGTACAAGAATAAGCATTTTAAACATTGGGACTAAATATTGATGTAATTGAGCATAATGGACGAGTGTATTAATGCAGAAGTAGCATTGCATTTTTACGCTTTCGCTGTGCGACTGGTATTGGGGTGAAATGTTGCTCCGTATAGCATTGATTATCAGTATGTGCCAGGAGGGCAAGGCACAAAATCAGTAAGCATGCACACTTTGATGATTATCATGGTTAACATTGGAAATATCAAGGCAATGAAGGTATGCATTCCATACCCTGGTTGACACAGGGATGTGTGCCATGTCGACTCTTCACTTTGCTCTGCACCAAAACACGAGGCCACAATGGCAGTGTGTGTGTGTAAAGGTGCAGTGCCTCTAAGGGTGCCACAATAAGTGCTGCAGCCCTTGGAGGCCTTCCCTGGTCACAGTGCTCTTGGTACCTGTGGCACCCTTTAGAACGGGCTTACATGTCGCCGGGCAGATGACAATTGGGTAGTTTGGGGAAAGAACAAAGGCCCAGGGTACCTAGTTGGCAGGAACACAGGGCACATTCAGTCAACGTACATCAATATTAGGCAAAAAGTGGGGAGCAAATATTAAAAAAGGGGCACTTCCCTACAGCATGGCCAGATGACCGCGAGTGGTGCTTTGTGCTTCTAGGTGAGAAGGGTCTTCAACCCCTCAATCAAAACCCCAATTTCTTACAGTCCAGATCTTCTTGAAAATTCTGGGCAGGAGCGGGATCTGTGCAAAGGCGTGCAGGAATCTGGAGATCCAATGCAGGTGAAACCTGCCAAGGAGTGAGAGCAGCTTTGGAAACTCTAGTGAGCTTATGGGCTGACATTGCACATTCTCGGCAGTGGAAATCGATTGAGCCAAGATTCTCCCCTTTCTCGGAAGAGACTGTGAACTACCTCTGGCAAGTAGACACCATTCATGATCGGTGAGGTACACCGACTGAGTTTATCCACCCTGGCATTTAGGGATTACTCCAGGTGCTGGTCAATCAAGAGAATTTGTTGGCGCTTAGAGCCTCCTGGCACAGTGTTCAGACCCCAATCACCCTGTTTGCCGCAATAGCCCATGGCAGTGGTGTTTTCTGTGAGCAAGCTTTCCCTTGACGGACAGAAGGAAGTATTTGAATGGCCTGTGAACAGCCCTCAACTAAAAAGGTTGAATTGCAGCTGAGACTCTGCCACAGACGAACAACTTACTTACCTTCGGTAACGCTTTTTCTGGTGGATACAGTATCTGCCTGTGGATTGCTCACCTTGTGAATATCCCCTTGCATCAGCAATGTTCGGAAAACTGTTTTGTAGCACGCCGGCTTGGACGACGTCATAGGAGCACGGCATCGCGCGCGACTCCGACTGACGTCACTGACTCCTTATTAGGCCTACGTCGGCGTGATGACATCAGTTCCGCCCTTTTTTCCGTGCCTTCGAGGCACCCGGACGGACCAATGACAGTTGATATATACAGATACAGTGTACACAGTACATAATATCCAAAAATACACACATAGTGTGTAGACAATATATGAAAAACACCATATAAACACATAAATACATTTAAACATTGTCATAAACTCAGGTATAGAAGAGTGGACAACTGGTAGGCGGGTGGGTCAGTGAGGAATCCACAGGCAGATACTGTGTCCACCAGAAAAAGCATTACCAAAGGTAAGTAACAAACAAGTTACTTACCTTCGGTAATGCTTTTTCTGGTAGATACAATATCTGCCTGTGGATTCCTCACCTTGTGAATATCCCCTGCGTCAGCAACATTCGGAAATTCTTTTTGTAGCTTCGCGTCAACGTGGACCCGGACATCATAGAGGCACGGCATCGCTCGCGACTCCGCTGACGTCACCGACGCCTATATTAGGCCCACGCCGGCGTGATGACATCAGTTCCGCCCTTTTTTCCGTGCCTTCGAGGCACACGGACGGACCAATGACAGTAGACATATACACAGTATACGCAGTACAAATATCAAGGTAACACACACAGTGTGAAGCAAATGCAATAAAACATTTGACAATAAAATAAATACATAATAGAAACACTGGCATAGAAGAGTGGACAACGGGGAGGCGGGTGGGTCAGTGAGGAATCCACAGGCAGATATTGTATCTACCAGAAAAAGCATTACCGAAGGTAAGTAACTTGTTCTTCTGATAGATACATCTGCCGTGTGGATTCCTCACCTTGTGAATAGAGTCCCACAGCAGTCCCCACTCCCGGAGGAGGGTGTCCACTCTTCTAAACCAGGAAATCCTGGAGGACAGAGCGTGCAAAGTGACTGTCCCTCCTCACCTCGGAATCCAAGCAGTAATGCTTCGCGAAAGTGTGGAGGGAAGACCAAGTTGCCACCCTACAAATATCCTCTACAGGAACACCTCTAGTTAATGCAGAGGTTGACGACGTAGCTCTTGTAGAATGAGCCCTTATACCCTCTGGTGGTTCCTTTCCGGCCAAAGAGTAGCAGATCTTTATACAGAGGACGATCCATCTTGATAAAGTTCTTTTATGGACCGCTCTTCCTCTCTTGCAGCCAGCAAAGCCAATGAAGAGCTGGTCATCCAACCGACAGTCTTTAGATCTGTCTGAAGTACCGGGTTATTTAGAACCCAGCGGTGCCAGGGGACACACCCAAAGACTTTGGATTCTCCTGTCTCAGACTACAGAAATGCAGAAACTTCTTGGTGACGTCAAAGATCAAATTTATTGGCTGCAACCAGTAACAGATATCCTAGAAGTACAACACGGTGTATGTTCTCAGGAGACTGCTCAACTTTACAAAGCTAGTCATCCCTTTTATACCAAATATTATGCTTCAGGCAAAACATTCCTTATTTACAGTTGACCATTCACATATTTTCACAACAAAGCAAATGCAGCATCATGATGACAAGCCCATTTTTCAGTTTGTCCAGCCCACCATTCTCCATCAGGTAAATCAGGCGGACCCCTAATAAAAACGGGTACCTCCTCATCGTAAAACAGGTCATAAAGAAGGGAGCAGAGACAGGTGTGAGTAAGATTAGACATAGTTGTGTGCAATAAAGGGTTTATGGTATGCTGTGGCTTGATCCCTAATCTCGATCGGCCACTGGGAAAGAAACTGGCTGAGCAGGTTTGGCTTCGGGCAATGGAGTCAGCTTGCCCAGGTCACACAGAAGTCAGCTAAAGGTGTACGTGTCCCAAGGACTCGGTAGGCCTTAGTCATTGGCCTATGTGAGGGCAACCACAAAATGGCTGCCACACACAAAATGGAACCCGAGGGTTCAGAATGGAATCCCCGATTTCCTGTTGATCTCGTCACTCGAATATGACGAAAGCACTCGAACATCTTACACTCGCCATTTTCGGTCCACTGATACCAAAATCGTCATGATACGATGACTAGCATGAAACGGGTTCAGAATTTCAGTACCTCAGACCCTCCTTTTGCCCTTACATAGGCAATAACCTAAACCCATGTCAGTCTGAGTCCAGGTCTATACTCATTAGGTCATCGAGATGTTGCTGTAGCATCATCCTATTACTTAGCATGTCTCTTGATACAGGTTTCCTTACACACAATGTAGCAAACAGGCCACATATAGTAGGAGCACACTGTACGCACAGACAGAACAGGAAAAGAATTTTCTAGGATCATCCCAATGACCATCAGAATCTTCCATCCCCAGGTGGATAACAGTTCCCAGAACCATCCCATCAGTGACCAATCTCCTTTATCCACATGTATAGATTCGGAGATCTTATGCAGTTTGGAAATGGCCTGGTACACTGTCGGAGCATTATCTGGAATGAAAACACAGCAACTTGATTGGTTCACTTTACATACCCCACCTCGGTCTGCAAGTATGACATCTAACGCAACTCTGTTCTGGAGAGTCATAAGACGATCCGATTGGAGCTCAGCAGTCAAGTTACTAAGGGCACCGGCAGTTTCAACTACGGTGGACTCAACCACCCTTGTCAATTGTCGTATGTTCCTGCTGTTAACCATAGGTCCCCAAAACGGCAGAAAACCCTTCAAGAAATCTCCCAATTCCTGTCCTGCATAATCTTCCTTACTGAAGACACCTCTAACTACCCTTGTCTTGTGGTAATCTGCCGCAGCTGTGTAGGTGGGAGGCAACAGGAACGAGACAAAACATGTGCCCGAGAAGTCAGGGGGAAACCATGTGTATGCTCTATCATAACAGATGAAATAGGTACCCTTAGCTGCTAGGAACGATGGGAAAGTCTGGGACGCAAAAACATACGTCTCAGTGCAGATACTCTTCCCTAACTGAGCTCTTGGATTCTTGCCATTACCTTGCAGACATAGATGACCCTGATGGGGTACAATCCAAATCGGGGAGGATCTTTTTGCTCGCTGGTTCTCACTCAGGCTCGCTCCATATCCAGTCACGTTCCATCCAATATACGCTAGTGTCTCATCTTTCGGGATAGCCTCATAGGAACTAGCTCCCTTAATCATATCGACTATTCCCTTAACTAGAGCACTATTCTTTGGATTATCCTTCACAGAACGTAGGGGGTGGACTTCACGAGCATAGATGAACATCATTCTGTATGCCCATACAGAACCATTGTAGCTGAATGGCAGGACCAGATAAGGGATACCTTTATCAGTAGTATGAGGCATAAGACCACACACCCAACAGTTAGTCGTGTTCACTACTAATTGGTGTTGGTGCAGAAGCTGAACGAAGGAGTTATTGGTAAACTCTAATCTTCTAACAGACTCATGTTCAGGTAGAGGGTGAAAAGAATGCGAGGAAACAGTAGAAGGAGGTATGGGCTGTGTAGTGGGTGCAAACGTCACTCGAAAAGAGAATAAAACATATCCTATTAAAACATCATTACACTAAGCAACATGAAAATGCATAATATCAAAAAACGTTTTCTAGTCATCATTGTACACATTTTGGCTCTGAAATTCATCTCTTTGGCAGGTCTCTCCATCTCGAAAAACTACATCCTCTAACCTTGCTGCTCGCGGGGGTAGGGTGTTCCGTGCTAAGGAATGCCTCTGTCAGTCCAGGGAACTCCCAAGGACCAACCAGAACCGTCGACCTTGTGTCTTTGGCTTGCACTCCAAAGACTTGACGCCGCGACCCTACAGCTGAACCCGGATGGTGGTTCGAAAAAAACAAAAATCAAAATAGTTTCTCAGATGAGAGAGCTGCACTTTCAAAAATAGCAAAGAAAAGGAATTTATTTATTTGTCCATAGTTCTCGGCCTCAAATTATAGCGGCTTTTTCCTGGTAATGTCTCATCATGAAAGAACAGGTCAGGCTCAGTAGTGTCCAATCGAACTGCAGATGGCACAGCTTCTTACAGAAGATAGTCGCTTTCACGCTCAGAATTTGTCCCAATTAAACGTGCATCGCTAAAAGGCAGAAAACGAGGCACAGTCTCAGTTTCAGAATCTGCAATACCCTCCTGGACCCACCGGTTGTACGGCAGAGGCAAAGGGACCCTCTTACAGTGTACGCCGTGGATCCAGTTCGTTTTTCCTTGCACTCGCACTGCAGATCTTGTGGACAAAAGTACCAAGTATGGGCCGATCCAGCGGGGCTGATCGTTCTTTGTCCGCTGGAAGTGTTTGATCAACACCCATGAGCCAGGATCGATGACATGTCCTGGATCTTCAGAAGCCTGAGGCAAAGTATCGTGAACCTGTTGGTGTAAAATACGCAATTTAGCCGTCAAATCATACAAGTAATCAATTAGTACAGGGTGTTCAATCTCGCTGAATTTTGTCGGCCTCGGCACTCCCCATATGTTGGCCGGGCGACCAAACACAATCTCATATGGACTAAGTCCCACTCGTGAATGCACGGTAATTCTTGTCGATAAAAGTGCTAATGTCAACGCATCAGGCCATTTAAGACCAGAGCTCCCTTGTATCTTGGCCAGTTTCAGTTTTAGAGTGCCATTGTAGCACTCTACTAGTCCAGCTGATTGGGGGTGGTTTGCAGCGTGGAACTTTTGGCGCACTCCTAGCCCTTCACATACTCTCTTCATCACTCGACCCACAAACTCACTCCCATTATCGCTCCAGACCATTCTCTGCAAACCAAAACTAGGGAAAAACTCTTTGACAAGGGCTTTAGCTGTGGATAAGGCAGTATTATCTTTCAGGGGATATGCTTCTACCCATCTCGAAAAGGCACAAACAACAACGAGTACGTATTTCAAGTTGTTGCACCTCTCCATGTGGATGAAATCTAGCTGCAAAACCTCGAACGGATACGTTGGAAGAGCAAAATGACCAGCTGGAGTTGGAGTTCCCTTATCAGGATTGTATTTCAGACAAACCATACAATTCTTGACCACCTTCTCTGCACACTTAGGGATTCCAGCATTTTTCCATACTGGAGCCAACAACTTACAGATCCCTTTCACACTGATGTGAGCCATTCCATGCGCCATTGTAACCACTGCAAGCACGTATGCATCGGGTAGCAACCATCGCTGATGCTCTGACAACTCAACCCAACAACCATTCGAGTCTAATTTAACCGTACTCTCTCTCCACACACTCAACTCTTTCTCTGTAGCTTCAGCTTGAATAGACTTCACACTCTCTATCGTATCTTCCCACATTCCAACGTCACCAATCCATCTTGCAGGGCCCGCAACATACATTCGACTCATCACATCTCTTGCTGTTTCTTTCGCAACTTCATCAGCAAACGCATTACCGCGACCAACATCATCGGTAACCTTCTTATGTGCACTGCATTTCACAATCGCAACTTGCAACGGCAAAGTAAGTGACTCGAGAAGCTCATTCACCAACTGACCATGCTGTATCTTGGCTCCATGCGAAGTCAGAAACCCATGCTCTTTCCACAATCGTCCAAAACTATGAGCCACACCCAACGCATACTGGCTGTCAGTATATATGGTCACTTTCATTCCTTTCGATAATACACACGCTCTCGTAAGTGAAATCAACTCTGCTGCTTGAGCTGAATTATGTGGGATACGTGCAGCTTCAACAATCGTATGCAAAGTCGTAACAGCATATGCCGCAGTCGTATCACCATTCGGAAGCTTGAAGCATGAACCATCCACCCATAAGGTACCATCACACTTCACAAGAGGAGTGTCCCTAAGATCTACTCTCCCTTTCGTTTCCTCTTCTGTCCTGAGAAAACCAACATGCTGTTGAGAAACATCTGTCTCTGCTACAATCGGCAACAACGTGGCTGGATTCAACGTGTTGCATCTCTTTATGTGCACATGACTCGCAAAAAGTATCAACTCATAACCTGACAATCGAGCACTAGTTAAGTGCTGTGTCTTGGTCCTGTTTAGCAAAGTGTCCACTGCATGTGGAACCATTACAATCAATGTATTATTCATCACCAAACCAGCAGACTGTCGAATAGAAACAGCTGCTGCCGCCGTGGCTTTCAAGCAACTCGGCAGCGCTCTAGCTACCGGATCCAAAGTCGACGAGAATACGCACATGGACGCTGCTTGTCCCCAAAAGACTGTGTCAACACTGACAACGCACATCCTTCTTTCTCGTGGACATACAGTGTAAAGGGTTTACTGTAGTCGGGGGTACCCAACACAGGAGCCGAACACAATGCATCGCGCAATTCCGAAAAACTTTTTTGACAATCATCAGACCACGGGAGGGGATTTGGTGTATCTTTGCAAGTTAATGCCACCAAAGGTTTGGCCAACAGGGAAAAGTTCGGTATCCATTGTCTGCAATATGACGTGATACCCAAGAAAGCACGCACTTCTCTCTGTGTAATTGGCACACTCAATTTTGCAATCGCTTGAATTCTTTCTGGGGTCAATTTTCTTCCCTCCTTCGATAAGAGATGGCCTAAGTAGGTCACTTCTTGTCGACAATACTGTAATTTAGAAAGAGACGCTTTATGATGCAGATCAGACAAATGACGCAACAACGACAAGGTGGCTTCTTTACAAATTTCCTCAGTATCTGCAGCGACTAACAAATCGTCGACGTACTGAATAAGAGCAGCACCATCAAGTAAAACAATCGCATCAAGCTGCGTTTTCAAAGCCTGACTATATATTGATGGACTCTCACAATAGCCTTGAGGAGCGCGTTTGAATCGGAAGCTTCGACCTCCTAAACAGAAGCCGAAAATATCCCTGCTCTCCTCGGCAATCGGGATGCTGAAGAAAGCATTCTTCAAATCAATGACCGAGAACCAAGTGGCTGAAGCTGGAATCATAGTTAATAAGGCAGTGATATCAGGAACAACAGGAAATTGTGGCACAAATATTTTATTCACCTCTCTAAGGTCGATCACAAACCTGTAAACGGGTGGCTGAGAAGAGTCAGTTCATTTTAAGACAGGCAAAACAGGGCTATTGCAAACGTTACCTCTTGTTTCTTCAATTACATCTTTCTCAATCAGGTCATGAATGATCGCTAGCAACGCCCTTTCACCTTCACTAGAAATCTTGTATTGGGGAATGCGTGGTATTTTAACATTCGCTTTCAACGTCACAACATATGGCGGTATTTCCAAAAGACCCACATCATTAGGACCAGTAGCCCAAATAGAATCAGGAAGAGAAAACAATTCTGTCGGAAGTTTATCCTTCGACAAATACATTGAGGAGACCACTTTCCTACCCAGTGTAAGTTGTACTCCCGAAGGAGAACAATACAATGTTGCATACAAACTTTTCAACAGGTCCAATCCTAACAAGTTCTCACCACAACCTGTCGTCAGAATAAGGGATGCTTCGAATTCACAAGGTCCAACAGAAAGAGACATAGGACTAGAAATCGGGTTCCTAACCGGGCCGCCAGAAGAACCTACTGAAACATTTGTCTCGCCAGACAAAGGTGCGCCAGGGAGTTTAGAGTGCATAATAGAACTCTTCATAGCACCAGTATCCAACAGAAAAGGCCCTGACACACCTGATGTAATCACCTCAACGTAAGGTCCACTCTGATCTACTGGAACTGAAACAACTCCCTCTCTTTGTCTACGGCTGTCCTAGCAATCGTCACCTTCCATATTCTCACCTTCTGCATAGTAGTCATCAGCATAGTACTGAGTCGTCCTACCAGACGCGTTATTCTGCTGATCAAAACTATTCATTGAATTTTGTGGAGGAAAGGGACGCGTGTTCTGCGGAAAACCTCCATGTCCTCTACCTCTAGGAGCTTGTGGAACACCTCGACCTCTTGCGCTAGAAACACCATTCATACGCTGTAACAAAACAGGGCAGCTACTTTTAAAATGACCCTCTTCTTTGCAATATGCACACTGATTAGGGTCTACAGGAAAACCTTGTTGAGAAGGCTCAAACCTTTGCAAGTTTCTCTGAAACTGCTGAGGTTGCTGATAGTCACGCTGACCACCACGAGGCGGATACGCCTGCTGTAAAAGAACCTTCGTCTTCAATTCTTTAGTTTTCTTATCTGCTCTATCCTTCTCATCCTTATCTCTATTTTCGTAGTACTGTGCAGTAGCCAATATCTGTGCTGAAGAGGAAACGGCCCAAGAACTCTCTTAATCCTTCAACTTCTTACACAGCTCAGGAAGCAAATTATGTACAAACTTGTCAACAAACAAACGTTGACCACCTTCAGTACTCATGTCTTGACCACTGTGGTCGATAAACGTTTCTTCAAACCTAGTGAGGAAATCGGACACAGTTTCATCTTTCTTCTGTTTACACGCAGACAGTTTATCCCAATTTACACGCATCGCAGGCATTAAAGTCTTCATATAAGTAACGATCTTACCAGGGAGTTCTGCTACTAAAGGCTCAGGTTTAGCACCGCCTACTTGTCTGTCATTCGCAGCACTAATATTAGCACATGTGTCACCTAACTCCTGCGCATGATCCATGTGACGAATCAAACCCCATAAAGGCTGTGGAACCACATTTCCAAACAACATGTCTATATCAGCTAAATTCATAATACATGAGTCTGCGGTCTGTGACAATTCCTTATAATACCATGCAGGATTTTTACGGGGGTCAGGTAAAGTCTGCTTAAGGGTCAAAACTTCAGCACGTTTCCACGGAACATGTACCCAAACACGCTGAAAATGAGGCAGAACAACTGGATTAGCGTTTGGGTCCCCTTCTTTCCAAACTGGGGGAACTTCTCTCATGGGATACTGTCTCACTTTCCTCCTAACAGAGGGATCAGGCTCAAACAACGACCGAGAAATAGCCTCACTCCTAAACGACAACAATGTCGCAACTGCTCTCTCAACATCGGAACCCACAATCGTGCCTTTCGCAAACTCAAACCGTACACGGCACAACTCAGGCGGATTGGATTCCAAATCATTATCCTCCAATTCTTCACAAAGAAAAGCACACATTTTGTCAAAAACATATCTCTGCTTCGGTGCTTCCCATTGACAGAAGACATCCATAACAGATTCTAGCTCATATCTTGTGGGGGTCAGTAACCCATTTATGTGCCAAATTATCCAATATTTCCCGCTCTCTAGAATCAGGCAGTTGACTACGCAACCGTTTATGTGTTGAAACAGGGGTCATACTCGATGGCCCAAAGAAAGGAGATAGAAGACTAGCAACAGTATCAGTCATTCTCTGTCGAACAGAAGGAAAAGTCGACAAAAGAACAGGAGGAAAAACAGAATGAGACAAAGCAGACGCAGAGGCAGTATCAGAAGGAATATCTGAAAAAGTAGTCGATACAGTATGCAAAGTCGTAGGAAGTAAAGGCGGAGTAGGTAGCAAAGTCGGCGGCCCTTAAGGAGGCTGCACCATAGCAGTAGGAGCCAACTGAAGAGGGGCTGGCGGCTGTGCAATAGCGAGGGGCAAAGCAACCAGAGGTTGCGCCACTAAGGGCTGCGGAGGTGCTATAGCATTGTGACATTAAAGGATCTTTCTCGAGTTCCTTTGCTGCATCTTGCTGAAGAAGCGGCAAAACTGGATAGCATTTATCAATCGCTATTTTACGTTGCCTGTGCAACTGCGCACTTGCTTGTTCTTCTTCGTTATCTTTATACTGCATAGCAGCTTGCATTATCGAGATACCCTTTTCTCTTTTATTCCTCTTTGCTAATTTAATTTCTTTCTGTTTGGCTTCCTTTCGCCATAGGTGGAAAGAGTCAAACATCGCCGGCCGGGCTTTCTTCTTAAAAAGTCTAACCTCTAGATTATCTAAGATTTCCGTGTCAAAACTACCATATTGGGGCCACTTTAGGACACCGTCCTTCCTAGTGTATCGGATCCACACTTCATTATATGTGATTGGGCCCACGCCATGCTTCACATAGAGCTCATACGTTGGAGTTCCAATCGGAGGAACCGGACACAAGTCCTCCAATCGGGAATCCCTATTTCAACCACAACAAAACAAATTTCCAAGTCTGCTAAGACCAGGCATCTTCGCTCACTAGTCTAGCTTCAAACTTCAAGGGAATATCAAATACGATAGTCTCGTGAATACACGAGTCCCTCGGCTTTGGTACTTGCAAGTTCCAAATCAAAGATCCCAAGGGGATACCCAAAACTAAGGACTGGGAGACACTCCACTCATACTTAACTGAGGTATCGATGACGTCACCAGAAGACTTGTCTATCGTCTCGCTCTACATATCAAAAAGGGTCCAAAACAGGGCGATAGTCAGGGCAGCAGTCCTTCGTAGCCGTCGAAAAGCGGGGAACCTCGTAGCAAAGAGTTTCGGACCACGACGACATACAGGGGTCGATGAAGTGGCTGGCCTTCCTCCAGAGTTTTCACACGAAGCTCCTCTCGAACCTCAGGCTTGGACCGGTACCGCTGAAATCGCCCCACGTTGGGCGCCAACTGAAGTACCGGGTTATTTAGAACCCAGCGGTGCCAGGGGACACATCCAAAGACTTCGGATTCTCCTGTCTCAGACTACAGAAACGCAGAAACTTCTTGGTGACGTCAAAGATCAAATTTATTGGCTGCAACCAGTAACAGATATCCTAGAAGTACAACACAGTGTATGTTCTCAGGAGACTGCTCAACTTTACAAAGCTAGTCATCCCTTTTATACCAAATATTATGCTTCAGGCAAAACATTCCTTATTTACAGTTGACCGTTCACATAATTTCACAACAAAGCAAATGCAGCATCATGATGACAAGCCCATTTTTCAGTTTGTCCAGCCCACCATTCTCCATCAGGTAAATCAGGCGGACCCCTAATAAAAACGGGTACCTCCTCATCGTAAAACAGGTCATAAAGAAGGGAGCAGAGACAGGTGTGAGTAAGATTAGACATAGTTGTGTGCAATAAAGGGTTTATGGTATGCTGTGGCTTGATCCCTAATCTCGATCGGCCACTGGGAAAGAAACTGGCTGAGCAGGTTTGGCTTCGGGCAATGGAGTCAGCTTGCCCAGGTCACACAGAAGTCAGCTAAAGGTGTACGTGTCCCAAGGACTCGGTAGGCCTTAGTCATTGGCCTATGTGAGGGCAACCACAAAATGGCTGCCGCACACAAAATGGAACCCGATGGTTCAGAATGGAATCCCTGATTTCCTGATGATCTCGTCACTCGAATATGACGAAAACACTCGTACATCTTACACTCGCCATTTTCGGTCCACTGATACCAAAATCGTCATGATACGACGACTAGCATGAAACGGGTTCAGAATTTCAGTACCTCATGTCCAGATAACAAGACACCACCCTCTTGGGGTCCAGACGGTGTAATCTCTCCTCCTCCTTGGAAGGGTGTGGGGGAGAATAAAAGGTAGGGAGGGTAACAGATTGACCAAGGTGGAAAGGAGTCACCACCTTAGGCAGAAAAGCAGCCCTGGTCCTAAGAACCATTCGATCAGCATGAATGGACAAGAAAGGGGGCTTGGAACTAAGAGCTTGAAGCTCACTTACCCTCCTTGCCGTGGTTATTGCAACGAGGAAAACTGTCTTAAGAGTCAAAAGCCTCATAGGACATTTGAGAAGAGGCTCAAAAGGAGCACCCATCAGAAAAGTCAAAACAAGATTTAAGTCCCACTGAGGCACAATAAAAGGAGTAGGTGGGAACTTATTCGTGAGGCCCTTCAAAAACCTTAAAACCACAGGAGATTTAAAAAGAGATGGTTGGTCAGGCAAACAGAGAAATGCAGACAGCGCTGAAAGATAGCCCTTGACTGTGGCAACAGCAAGCCCCTGTTGCGCCAGAAAAAGGGCAAACTGGAGAACATCAAACAAATGGGCTCTCAAAGGGTCTATAGATTTCTCCCCACACCAAGCGACAAATTTTGACCACCTATAAGAATAGATGGACTTAGTGGAGTCACGCCTGGCTGACAAGATGACATCCACCCCGTCAGGCGGGAGAGAAAAAGAACCCAGGTTGCCCCGTTCAATCTCCAGGCATGAAGGTGGAAGGTCTGGAGGTGGGGATGTAGAACCTGCCACTCCATCTGGGAGAGGAGATTTGCCCTGTGAGGGAGACGGAGAGGCGGGTGAGAGGAGAGGTGGAGAAGGTCTGAGTACCACACCCTTCTTGGTCAATCCGGGGCGACTAATATGACTTGGGCCCGGTCTTGGCGAATTTTACTCAGAACCCGAGGAATCAAAGGTATGGGAGGAAACGCGTAAAGGAGTTGCGAGTTCCAACTCAACTGAAACGCGTCCCCCAAGGCTCCTTGCATCGGATACTGGAGACTGCAGAATGACAGGCAGTGAGCATTCTCGTGAGTGGCGAACAGATCCACCCGAGGAGTCCCTCACATCTGAAAGATGCCGTGAACAACCTCCGGGTGAAGCCTCCACTCGTGGTCGGCAGAGAACTGCCGACTGAGACTGTCTGCACAAACGTTCTGAACTCCGGCCAGATGATTTGCCATCAGACAAATCTGATGGTCGTGAACCCAGGACAAGAGACGCAGAGCATCTCTGCAGAGACACTGCGACCCCACTCCTCCCTGCTTGTTGATGTACCACATCGCGGTCGTGTTGTCCGTCAGGACCTGAACCGACTGACCGCAAAGGGAAGGGATGAAGGCCTTGAGCGCCAGACGTATTGCCCGCAATTCTAGAAGGTTGATGTGAAGCAACCTTTCCTCTGTAGACCAAAGACCATTGACCTCCAGGTCCCCCAGATGAGCACCCCACCCGAGAGTGGATGCATCCGTTATTACCGTGGCCACCGATGGAGGAAGTTGAAAAGGCTTTCCTTTCGACAGATTGCCTTCTACACTCCACCAAGACAGATCCGCTGCAGCTTCTCAGGAGATCCTCACTGACTCCCTGAGATCTCTGTTGTGCTGATACCACTGCCTGTGGAGGCACCACTGGAGTGCCCTCATATGCCAGCGTGCATGGTTGACCAACAGAATGCAAGAAGCCATCAGACCGAGCAGACGAAAAACCTTCAAGACTGGAACGACCGCTCCATTGTAGAACAAAGGAATCATTACCTGAATGTCGCGAATCCTTTGAGGTGGAGGGAATGCACGACAAACAGTAGTGTCCAGTACCGCACCTATGAACAGGTTGCGCTGGGAGGGCACCAGTTGAGACTTGGGTACATTTATCGAAAAACCCAACTTGTGCAACAACTGAGTTGTCTCTTGCAGATGATGGAGCACCTTCTCCGGCGACTTCGCTTTGATCAACCAGTCGTCCAGATACGGAAATACATGTACACCCGACCTCCTGAGATGTGCTGCCACCACTGCCATCACCTTGGTGAAGACTCGAGGTGCAGTAGTAAGACCAAACGGAAGGACCGCAAACTGGTAGTGTTGCGACCCAACCGTAAAATGGAGATACTTTCTGTGCGACTTCAAGATGGGAATATGAAAATACGCATCCTGCAAGTCGATCGATGTGAGAAGTTGGCCTGATATGCAGTGCTCACTATTCTAGTGATCACTATGTATCAGTCCAAACAACCCTTATTGATGATTGGTTGTAAGTCAACCTTATAGACCAGCTATCCTAGTAGCATGGATACGAGCAGTCTAAGGCTAAGACTCTAGAGGGTGTGTTAAGCCAACTGTTTTACCATCACATTACCCCTTGAACACCAAGTGAAAGGACACCACACAAGTTGTTATGAAAATAAACAGATATTTATTTATAACAAGACTACCCTGAACTCTTTATGAGTCAGGGAGCTAAGCACACAACAAAACTCTTAAGAAAATACTTTAAGTCGCACAATTTACACAGATGCCCTAGGGGCACGAAAAACCATATACACAGTAAGTGGAATGCGAACTTGCTAGCAGGTAAGTAGTACTTTTCTAGACTCAGGAATCGCTAGGCCTACAATTCTAAACACTGGGATTAGATGCAGGAGGCCTGTGGACGTCGTGTGCAGAGTGGGAACTCTCACGCGTAAGGCGGGAAAAAGTCTATGGAGGCTAGCAGTTGCAAAGTTACTGTTCTCGGGCGAACCCGACTAGGTGGGTCGAAAACAAGAGTGGATCCGAACACTTAGGGTGTTGGACTATGCTGGAGCACCGGAGTACTCAGGTTACCTAGCCCAGGGGCTGCGGCTGCATAGGGTTGAAGTTGCGTCGGAAACCCTCGTTGAAGATCCAGGAGCCTGAAGAAAGAGTTGCTGGCAGGCGACCAGTGAAGAAAGTTCGGAGTGATCCAAGCCTGGATCAGGGAAAAAGAAAACCTGTAAGCAGAGGGGACCAAGTTCTGAATCACTAGCCAGTGATTTGAGTGGGCACCAGGATGGCACCGGACGAAGTCACCTCAGCCAGGTGAGTGGGCGCTGCTGGGCTCTGCAGTCTCTCGGACCAGGAGGCGTTGTCGGCGACCAGGATGGAGGTGCGAGCTGTCCCACAAAGGTACTTGCTGTCGACGTCGCTGGACCCAGGATTGGGCAACAAGTCTTGGCAAATGCAAGGCCCACGCGGTGGACCTAAAATGGCGTCTTGAGTGGACCAGGAGGGTCCAGGGTGCTCCTCTTTTGGAGGGGAGCAAGGGCTAGTCTGGAGCAACCAGACCAGCAGTGGTTGTCGTCGTGGAGCGTCGTGAGAGGGCCACTAGCCAACGGGCAAGCGACCTGGACAACGCGGTTGGCAGCAAAGAGCAGAAGGGCCCCACGCAGATCTCGTGGATGCAGGGGGGCTGAACTTCGGTGCTGGAGCTGTTCAGGGTCGGGGCTTCTCTTACCCCAAAGCACTCGGTCGAGGGTCACTCGGTGGTCGTGCTGGACAAGCGTCGTGCAGTTCTGAAGATGGCCGGTCCCTCGAGGTCTCGTCCCACCCACGGATCACAGCTGGGCTGATGATGTAGGTTGAGGTCAGAGGTGCCAGGGAAGCCGGTTCTCGTCGTGCTGGAGCAGTCTTGATCCGAAGGAGAGACTGGCAACAAACCGCGATGCTTGGTTGGTGCCTGCTGCTGCAGGGTGACTACTCCTTGGTCACAAGGGAGAATCTTGGGAAGAAGTCTTGAGTTCCTTTCGTGGAAAGTAGTTTCAGGATTCAAAGATGATCTGATTTGGAAGGGGGCCAGGTCCTACCTTTATCCTGCAAAAAGGGGCTGGCACGCGACTAAGTCCTGCCCTATGGGTGGGACTAGGAGGGGGGTGGTTACACCCCTCTCCTTTGGCGGGCTTTCCCCAGGCCAGGGGCTGGAGTGCCCCTGGAACTGGTTTCAGCCGGCCTATGCACAGTGAGCACCGGGGTGCCACTTGCAGTCACCTTCCTCTAAAGCCCTGCCTACCTAGGATACACAAAATCCTGTCTGGGACGGTGCTGGCACCGCCCCTGGCAGGAAACCCTTTGTCCTTGCCTCCTGGGCTGGGAGGACTCCCAGCAGCAGGAGGGCAGACTTGTGTCTCGGTGGCAGCATCCATTTTGTGGAGCTAAGGCTCTGTCTGACTTTAACCGGGGTTACAGGTTACATACATGTCGTGTCCCTCTAGAAGGGTGGAATGCTAACCCCGTCGCCAGAATTGGCGAGGGGTTAGTATTCCAATTCGTATGACACCTTACTCGACATGTTTTGATAAAGCGATACCAGAGTTGGCATATAACCGCGAGGATTATAATGCACTTAAGAGTATATGGTATGCGATATCATGGAAACAGCTAAGGGATGGATCCCGAAAGCCACAAACAGGCTCAGCTCATGCCAGAGCACCATCTCACACGATTCCAAGCACTCTGCCTTCAGGATTGTTAAGGCCTGCCATAGGAGTGACTGATAGGAGATCTGTGTGTCCATTTAGGTTTAGATATAGGAATACTATATCTACAGCAGAGGGTGAATACACCACTCTGCCCCAGCTGTCAAGCAGCCAGTTGTGTCTGATTTAGTTAGTCAGCCCAGGGGTGGCATAATACATGCTGCAGCCCCTGGGAGACTTCTGGGTGCACCTCAGCCCTGGGTACAGGGACTTGAGAGGGCCCAGTGCCAATTCAGTACCTGGGTACAATTTGGAGTAGAGAGAACAGCTAGGCTGTGGGTCTGATTAGCAGGCCCACAGCCAGGGAAAGTCGTAAACCAGTGAAGCAAAAAGCAAAAATCTGGGTGATCATAGGATTGCAGACCCTACTCTCCTACATGACCCCCCCCCAAACTTTGGGACAATAAACTAACCTTGACCAGGTGAGTCTTCTTGCTCTAAGTGGAAATACCTGGAGAGCCCATCAGCATTGCCATGATCAGTACCAGGTCTGTGCTCCACTGTAAAATCCATCCCCTGTAGGGAAATGGACCACCTAAGTAGTTTGGGGTTTTCACCCTTCATCTGACTTAGCCATAAGAGGGGCTTGTGGTCGGTCTGAACTGTGAAGTGGGTCCCAAACAAGTAGGACCTCAGCTTCTTCAGGGCCCAAACCACAGCAAAGGCCTCCCTCTCAATAGCTGACCAATTTTTCTCTCTGGGGGTCAGCCTCCTGCTAATGAAAGCAATTGGCTGGTCGTTGCCATCAAAATTCAGCTGAGATAGAACAGCTCCCACACCCAACTCAGAAGCATCTGTTTGGACAATGAATGGTTTGGAGAAGTCTGGACTCTTTAGGATAGGTGCTGTGCACATGGCCTGCTTTAGGTCATCGAATGCTTTCTGACAGCTTGCTGTCCACTGAACTTTCTTTGGCATCTTCTTACTTGTCAGGTCATTAAGGGGGGTCACTATGGACCCATAATTTCTGACAAATTTCCTATAGTACCCAGTCAGGCCCAAGAAAGCTCGAACCTGAGTCTGGGTGATTGGAGGAGCCCAGTCCTTGATGGCCTGTATCTTACTCTCCAAGGGCTGAACCTGGCCTCCACCTACAAGGTGGCCCAGGTATACAACCTGTGTCTGCCCTATCTGGCACTTAGTGGCCTTGATAGTGAGGCCTGCCTTTTGCAGGGCCTCTAACACTTTCCTCAGGTGGACCAGGTGATCCTCCCAGGTGGAGCTAAAGACAGCAATATCGTCCAGATATGCTGCACAGAAGTCATCCATCCCAGTGAGAACTTGATTCACCAGCCTTTGGAAGGTGGCAGGTGCATTTTTCAACCCAAAGGGCATTACCACAAACTGATAATGTCCACCAGGGGTAAAAAATGCTGTCTTGGGCCTGGCTTCCTCAGCTAACCTGATTTGCCAATACCCAGCTGTCAGGTCAAATGTGCTTAAGTAGTTGGCAGAAGCCAATCTATCTATAAGTTCATCTGCCCTTGGTATTGGGTGGGCATCAGTCTTAGTGACTGCATTGAGGCCTCTGTAGTCTACGCAAAACCTCATCTCTCTCTTACCACCCTGGGTGTGAGGTTTTGGCACTAGAACTACTGGGCTAGCCCAAGGGCTATCTGAGGGCTCAATGACTCCCAACTCCAACATTTTCTGCACTTCTGTTTTGATGCAGTCTCTGACATGATCAGGCTGTCTGTAGATTTTACTCTTGACAGGCAGACTGTCTCCAGTGTCCACTTCATGGGTACACCAATCAGTTTGACTGGGTGTCAGAGAGAACATATGTCTGAAGGATTGCAGAACTTGCCTGCAATCCTGTTGCTGATGTTCAGAGAGGCTGCCACAAAAGACAACACCATCTACTGATCCATCATCAGGATTCTGAGTGAGCAGGTCTGGGAGAGGGTCACTCTCTTCCTCCTGTCCCGTATCCTGCAGCAAATCTTCTCGGTCTGCACACAGCCCCCGATCATTTTCTTAAACAGTTCCCTCTCACAGGGAATTGTGACCCCGGCCCTTAAAGTAGCTTCTATTGTGCCCATCTTAAAAAAACCAGGGGCCGACTCAGCTATTTCTTCCAACTACCGGCCAATCTCTTTGCTGCCGTACTTGGGCAAGGTGCTTGAGCGGCATGTTGCCGCGGTGCTTAGCTCCCATGTTGAGGCCACGGGAGGCCTGGCATCCTGCCAGGCTGGTTTCCGTCCCAAACACTCTACCGAGTCTGTGGTGGTGTCGGCCCTAAACACCCTCAGGGAGGGGCGGGACCAAAATAAACATCAAGCTCTGGTGCTCCTCGACCTCTCCGCCGCTTTCGATACGGTGGACCATTCCATCTTGCTTTCACGTATCGGAGCGGCGGGAATCGGGGGGTCAGCACTAGTGTGGCTCTCGTCCTTCCTGCGGGATCGCACACAGGCGGTCCGGCTGGGAGAGTTCACGGCAGACCCTGTGAAGATCACTTGTGGTGTTCCCCAAGGTTCCTCTCTTTCCCCTTTATTGTTTAATCTTTACATCTATCCTCTGATCTTTGCACTTCAGCAGCGGGAGGTCGCGGTGTATAATTATGCGGACGACCTCCAGCTGGTTTTCGACTTTTCTTCTTCCCCCCACGCTATCTCCAATTTTCAGTCTATTATGATTTTTATCAGGGACTGGATGAGCCACAATCATCTGAAGCTCAATCCGGATAAAACTGAGTTGGTGCTTACTGGTGGCTCCTCCAGTCCCTGGAACTCTTCTTTTTGGCCCCTCACTCTCGGTACCTCCCCCCTTCCTTCTTCTACGGTAAAAACATTGGGCATAAAAATTAACCACCAGCTCACTCTTCACTCACAGGTTGGTGCTGTTGTCTCTTCTTGTTTTCTTATGCTTCGAACTATCCGCACTGTTTCCCGTTTTTTTTCCCCTCTGGCACTCAAACTCATTATGTCTGCCTTGGTCATCTCCCGGCTAGACTATGCCAATGCCCTCTACAACGGCATTCCGGCATACAGCCTCCGTAAACTCCAGCTTGTGCAGAACCAAGCAGCTCGGCTGGTGTATGGCCTTCCCCGGTTCCATCATGTTACACCTCTGTTGAAGGAACTGCACTGGCTGCCTGTCCGGCAGCGGTCGCTTTTCAAGATGGGGTGCATGGTCTTTCAGGCACGACAAGGAATGGCCCCGGCCTTCATTTCCTCCCTTCTAACCAACTACGTTCCCGTCAGACACCTTCGTTCGTCGGATCGGGCCCTACTGCAAGTCCCCCGTTTCACCAGGAAAAAATGGGGAGGTTCCAACTTCTCCTTCCTGGCTCCGGTATTCTGGAACTCCCTGCCGGATCACCTCCGAAATTTAAAACAATATTCCCTTTTTCGCAAGGGACTGAAAACTTTTCTGTTTACTCAGGCCTTCCCACTCTAATTGTCCTATCTCTGTTTTATTGCAAGCCGCTAAAGCGCCAAGAAACCGTAATGGTGTACAATGCGCTATACAAGCCTTTTAAATTCAAATTCAAATCTGTGGCCATGAGCAAGCTCATGTCCTTCCTGTCGACATATGCCTTGAGCCTGTTCACATGGAGCACCCTGAGGGGGCTCCTGGGGGTTCCAAGGTCCACCAGGTAGGTGACCTCTCCCTTTTGCTCAATGATGGTGTGGGGCCCAGACCATTTGTCTTTGAGGGCTGCTGGGGCCACTGGCTCCAGTACCCACACCTTCTGTCCAGGCTGGTATACAGTCAAGACAGCCTTCTGGTCATGCCAAGCTTTTTGGAGTTCTTGGCTGGCCTCTAGGTTTTTAGATGCCTTCTCCATGTATTCAGCCATCCTGGAGCGGAGACCAAGTACATAGTCCACTATGTTGGTTGCAGGCTTTTTGAGAGGTCTCTCCCATCCTTCCTTCACCAAACACTGGGGTCCTCTTACAGGATGACCATACAGAAGTTCAAAAGGGCTGTAGCCAACCCCCTTCTGTGGGACCTCTCTGTAAGCAAACAAGAGGCAGGGTATCAGGACATACCATCTACGCCTGAGCTTTTCAGGTAGTCCATGAATCATCCCTTTGAGGGTCCTGTTGAATCTCTCAACAAGCCCATTGCACTGTGGATGATAGGGTGTGGTGAACTTGTAGTTAACACCACATTCCTTCCACATTGCAGTCAGATATCCTGACATGAAGTTTGCACCTCTGTCAGAAACAACCTCCTTAGGGAAGCCCACTCTGGAGAACACTCCAACTAGGGCCCTTGCCACTACAGGGGCTGTAGTGGTCCTAAGTGGAATAGCTTCAGGATACCTGGTGGCATGGTCCACCACCACCAGTATAAACTTGTGCCCTGATGCTGTCTGGGGTTCCATTGGACCAACAATGTCAATCCCTACTCTTTCAAAGGGAACCCCCACCACAGGTAGTGGTATGAGGGGGGCCTTTGTTGTGCCACCTGACTTACCACTGGCTTGGCAAGTGACACAGGAGCGACAAAACTCCTTGGTATTCTCATTCATGTGGGGCCGGTGAAAGTGTGAGACAAGTCTGTCCCAAGTCTTTGTCTGACCTAAGTGACCTGCAAGGGGAATCTCATGGGCCAAGGTGAGAAGGAAACCTCTCAGAGACAAGGGGATGACCAGCCTCCTGGTTGCACCAGGCTTGGGGTCTCTTGACTCAGAGTACAGGAGTCCATCTTCCCAGTATACCCTGTGGGCACCTGTGGCATTCCCTGCAGCCTCAGCAGCAGCCTGCTGTCTGAGGGGTTCAAGGGAGGGGCAGTCTAACTGTGCCTTCCCCAGGTCTTCCCTGGAGGGTCCCCCTGAGCCCAGAAACTCAACTTGATCAAGTTCAAGCTCTTTAGGCTCAGTTTCCCTCAGCTCTCTCAGATCAGCCTCCTCAGAGACTTGATCCTCAACCTGGGGCAAGGGGGAAGGCAAAGCCTTACCCTTACCGCTCTTCTTCTTGGAAGGTGTCTGGTCCTTTCTTCCAGGATCCAGCACCTGTTCAGTGGGGCATCTTCTGGCCTGTGACCTAGTCACAGCAAGCACATGTGCTGGCAAGCCTAACATTTCCATGTGAGTCCTCTGCTCCACTTCTGACCATTGTGATGACTCCAAATCATTGCCCTCCAAACAATCCACTGGGAGGTCTGAACTAACCACAACTTTCTTTTGGCCACTTACCCCTCCCCAGGAGAAAGCAACAATCGCCATACTATGACTGGTAGTGACGTTGCTGGCATTGGTCACCAGGAAATCTGTACCTGGCATGATCTGTCCAGGGTCCACAAAGTTAGGTGTCACCATGGTGACACTGGCACAAGTGTCCCTATAGGCCTGAGCCATTTTGCCATTTATTAAAGGTGTCTGCCTGTATTTGCCCAAAGTATTGGGACTTACATCAGGGGACATATCCATATCCCCTGTACAGACAAGGACAGCTTGAGTGAGTGTGCCAACTAAGTTGTCAGACTCCTCAGTTCCCAAGGTTAACCCAACTAATCCCTTGGGAGGTGCACTACCACTACTGACTGTACTAGGGGGTGCAGTTGCCTTAGGGGCTGTAGTGGTAGAGGTTTGCCCTCCTCTTTTGGTGCACTCACTAAACCAGTGAGACTTACTTTTACAGTACTGGCACCACCTTTTTGACTGGCCTTCTTGAGTCTTCTTTTTCTGCTGTGAAGCCTGACCCCCACCCTCTTTGGTTTGTTGGGGACCTGTTGAAGACTTCTGGTCATTTTGTTCACTCTTAGTATTACCCTTCTGGTCTGCTTTCTTCTGACCACCCTGGTTCTGGTTCTGGTTCTGCTTGATCCTTGTTCTGACCCATTTGTCTGCCTTCTTTCCCAATTCTTGGGGAGAGGTCAGATCTGAATCAACAAGGTGCTGGTGCAACAACTGGTTCTGACAATTATTTAAAATTTGTTCTCTCATCATCAGATTATACAATCCTGTGTAATCAGTAACCTTGCTACCCAGCAACCAGCCCTCCAAAGCCTTAGTGGCACTATCCACAAAGTCAGACCAGTCCTGAGACTGAGTTTTCTGTGTGTCTCTGAACAGCAACCTGTACTGCTCAGTGGTTAAACCAAACCCATCAACCAGTGTATTCTTCAGGACCTGGTAATTGTTAGCATCCTCCACTCTTGTAGTGAGGAGCTTATCTCTACCTTTGCCATCAAAGGAGAGCCACAGTATAGCTGCCCACTGACTTTGGGGAATGCCCTGCACAGTGCAGGCCCTCTCCAAAGCAGCCATCCATTTCTGGATGTCATCCCCTTGCTTAAAGGGGGGCACTATTTTTGTCAGGTGTTTAGTGTCTAAACCCTTCTCTCTATCTCTTGGGAGATTGCTGCCACCAGTGGGAACTATCCCACTCATCTGCTGCTCTCTAGCAAAGGCAAGCTTTTCTTTGGCCAGGGCAAGTTCTTCTCTTTCAATCCTCAGAGCAGCCTGTCTCATTCTGGCTTCATGCTCTATTCTCTGAGGGGAAGTCAATCTCCTCTGTGGAGAGTTCCTTCTCCTCTGAGAAGAGGCATTAGAGTGCAGAGATCTATTGGAGTCCCTAGAAAGAGATCTATCTCTCCTAACTCCAAGGTTAGGCCTACTTAGGGTCAGTACTGGGGGTCCCCCAGATCCTAGCCCAAGCAAGTCTATGTTGGCCCTAGTTAGCCTTCTGACTACCTCAAGACCTTTGTCTGTCTCATCCCCAGAGAGTTCCTCAGGCTCCTCCTCCTCAACTGCATTTACAGTGTTGTGGAGGTCTGGATCCCCAGTGGTACCCTCTAAGGCTGGCATATTCCCATCTAGCTGAGAAATCTTTCTCGCATCATATGTCTCTAAGAGACCTATCAGAAAGGGAATGGTGGGGTTAGACCCCTGTTTCAGTTTCCTGGAGGTACACACTTGTCTCATCTCCTGGAAACTGAGAGCTGCATATCTTGACTTGACCTGTGGAGGGTCAAGATCCACAAGGGGAGTCTCAGTAGACTCTCCCTGGGTAGACATGCTTTTCTAGTGAGGTGTAAGTGGTGCACTTACCTACACTATATGTTTGCCTACTGATCCCTTGCTAGAGTTGTAGTTTAGGGTGTGCTAGGCCCTAGGAGCTACAACAGCTGGTTCAGTAGAACTCAGAGTATTCTAAGCTAAGTTATATGTACCTTAGTACTTAAGTGATCTTTCAAATGATATTCTTAGGATATGTGTGGTAAAACAAACAGCAAGCTCAAATCCCAACCGCTGCTCACCAATGTGAGAAGTTGGCCTGATATGCAGTGCTCACTATTCTAGTGATCACTATGTATCAGTCCAAACAACCCTTATTGATGATTGGTTGTAAGTCAACCTTATAGACCAGCTATCCTAGTAGCATGGATACGAGCAGTCTAAGGCTAAGACTCTAGAGGGCGTGTTAAGCCAACTGTTTTACCATCACATTACCCCTTGAACACCAAGTGAAAGGACACCACACAAGTTGTTATGAAAATAAACAGATATGTATTTATAACAAGACTACCCTGAACTCTTTATGAGTCAGGGAGCTAAGCACACAACAAAACTCTTAAGAAAATACTTTAAGTCGCACAATTTACACAGATGCCCTAGGGGCACGAAAAACCATATACACAGTAAGTGGAATGCGAACTTGCTAGCAGGTAAGTAGTACTTTTCTAGACTCAGGAATCGCTAGGCCTACAATTCTAAACACTGGGATTAGATGCAGGAGGCCTGTGGACGTCGTGTGCAGAGTGGGAACTCTCACGCGTAAGGCGGGAAAAAGTCTATGGAGGCTAGCAGTTGCAAAGTTACTGTTCTCGGGCGAACCCGACTAGGTGGGTCGAAAACAAGAGTGGATCCGAACACTTAGGGTGTTGGACTATGCTGGAGCACCGGAGTACTCAGGTTACCTAGCCCAGGGGCTGCGGCTGCATAGGGTTGAAGTTGCGTCGGAAACCCTCGTTGAAGATCCAGGAGCCTGAAGAAAGAGTTGCTGGCAGGCGACCAGTGAAGAAAGTTCGGAGTGATCCAAGCCTGGATCAGGGAAGAAGAAAACCTGTAAGCAGAGGGGACCAAGTTCTGAATCACTAGCCAGTGATTTGAGTGGGCACCAGGATGGCACCGGACGAAGTCACCTCAGCCAGGTGAGTGGGCGCTGCTGGGCTCTGCAGTCTCTCGGACCAGGAGGCGTTGTCGGCGACCAGGATGGAGGCGCGAGCTGTCCCACGAAGGTACTTGCTGTCGACGTCGCTGGACCCAGGATTGGGCAACAAGTCTTGGCAAATGCAAGGCCCACGCAGTGGACCTAAAATGGCGTCTTGAGTGGACCAGGAGGGTCCAGGGTGCTCCTCTTTTGGAGGGGAGCAAGGGCTAGTCTGGAGCAACCAGACCAGCAGTGGTTGTCGTCGTGGAGCCTCGTGAGAGGGCCACTAGCCAACGGGCAAGCGACCTGGACAACGCGGTTGGCAGCAAAGAGCAGAAGGGCCCCACGCAGATCTCGTGGATGCAGGGGGGCTGAACTTCGGTGCTGGAGCTGCTCAGGGTCGGGGCTTCTCTTACCCCAAAGCACTCGGTCGAGGGTCACTCGGTGGTCGTGCTGGACAAGCGTCGTGCAGTTCTGAAGATGGCCGGTCCCTCGAGGTCTCGTCACACCCACGGATCACAGCTGGGCTGATGATGTAGGTTGAGGTCAGAGGTGCCAGGGAAGCCGGTTCTCGTCGTGCTGGAGCAGTCTTGATCCGAAGGAGAGACTGGCAACAAACCGCGATGCTTGGTTGGTGCCTGCTGCTGCAGGGTGAATACTCCTTAGTCACAAGGGAGAATCTTGGGAAGAAGTCTTGAGTTCCTTTCGTGGAAAGTAGTTTCAGGATTCAAAGATGATCTGATTTGGAAGGGGGCCAGGTCCTACCTTTATCCTGCAAAAAGGGGCTGGCACGCGACTAAGTCCTGCCCTATGGGTGGGACTAGGAGGGGGGTGGTTACACCCCTCTCCTTTGGCGGGCTTTCCCCAGGCCAGGGGCTGGAGTGCCCCTGGAACTGGTTTCAGCCGGCCTATGCACAGTGAGCACCGGGGTGCCACTTGCAGTCACCTTCCTCTAAAGCCCTGCCTACCTAGGATACACAAAATCCTGTCTGGGACGGTGCTGGCACCGCCCCTGGCAGGAAACCCTTTGTCCTTGCCTCCTGGGCTGGGAGGACTCCCAGCAGCAGGAGGGCAGACTTGTGTCTCGGTGGCAGCATCCATTTTGTGGAGCTAAGGCTCTGTCTGACTTTAACCGGGGTTACAGGTTACATACATGTCGTGTCCCTCTAGAAGGGTGGAATGCTAACCCCGTCGCCAGAATTGGCGAGGGGTTAGTATTCCAATTCGTATGACACCTTACTCGACATGTTTTGATAAAGCGATACCAGAGTTGGCATATAACCGCGAGGATTATAATGCACTTAAGAGTATATGGTATGCGATATCATGGAAACGGCTAAGGGATGGATCCCGAAAGCCGCAGACAGGCTCAGCTCATGCCAGAGCACCATCTCACACGATTCCAAGCACTCTGCCTTCAGGATTGTTAAGGCCTGCCATAGGAGTGACTGATAGGAGATCTGTGTGTCCATTTAGGTTTAGATATAGGAATACTATATCTACAGCAGAGGGTGAGTACACCACTCTGCCCCAGCTGTCAAGCAGCCAGTTGTGTCTGATTTAGTTAGTCAGCCCAGGGGTGGCATAATACATGCTGCAGCCCCTGGGAGACTTCTGGGTGCACCTCAGCCCTGGGTACAGGGACTTGAGAGGGCCCAGTGCCAATTCAGTACCTGGGTACAATTTGGAGTAGAGAGAACAGCTAGGCTGTGGGTCTGATTAGCAGGCCCACAGCCAGGGAAAGTCGTAAACCAGTGAAGCAAAAAGCAAAAATCTGGGTGATCATAGGATTGCAGACCCTACTCTCCTACAATCGACACCATCCAGTCTTCTTCCAGCAGCGCTTGAAGAACCTGTGCAAGAGAGAGCATCTTGAACTTTTCCTGTTTCAGGTAAAGGTTCAAGATCCAGAATTGGCCGAAGCCTGCCATCCTTTTTGGGGATCAGGAAATACCGGGAGTAGCATCCCTGACCCCTCTCCTGCTCTGGAACCACCTCTATCGCACCTTTTCAAAACAGTGCCAGGACTTCTTCCTGCAGGAGAAGCAGGTGGTCCTCCGAACAATAACCCTGGCAAGGAGGATAATTTGGGGGAAACTCCCGAAAGTGAAGAGCATACCCATTCTCTACAAGATTGAGAACCCAAAGATCCGATGTTATCAATTCCCAATTTTGTAGAAAATGGGTAAGCCGGCCCCCGACTGGGCCCACATGATCCGGAATGGTGGATCTAGGGCTGCTTTGCTGCGGTGGCTGGGGGCTGGGATGGGGAAGAGGAGGAAGAGGAGGAAGCGTTACGGCCCGAGCTCGGGCCCTTTGCTTGCCTCTATAAGATCTATATAATGTGTTTTGCTGCTGCTGTGACTGCTGCTGGGTTGACTTATAGGTTCGAAAAGAAGATTTGCTAAATCCTCTTGAACGTCTTCCAAAAGTGCCCCTGGTCTGAAGGCCCATCGACTTTGCTGTCGCCCTGCTGTCTTTAAAGCATTCCAAAGCAGTGTCTGTTTTTTTCCAAACAATCCAGACCCGTCAAATGGAAGATCCATTAATGCCGCCTGGACATCTGTGGAAAACTCACTTGACTTCAGCCACGCAGCTCTTCTTGTCGCTACGGAAGAACCCATGACCCTCACCACAGAGTCCGCTGTGTCCAATCCACTTTGAATAACCTGCCTTGCTGCAGCTTGAGTATCAGAGATTACCTCTTGGAAGTCTTTTCTATCCTCCTCAGGTATCTTGGGCACCAACTGTTTCACAGTGTCCATAAGAGCGTGGATATAACGCCCCATCAAGCAGGTTGTGTTTGTGCTCTTCAAAGCCATACTGGCAGACGAGAAAATCTTTTTAGCAGCCTGATCCTGCTTTCTCGACTCCTTTTCTGCTGGGACCTGCGGAAATGCACCCGTAGATCTTTTGGAACAGGCAGCCTGCACCACCAAACTCTCCGGCAGAGGATGAGAGGTTAAAAATTCCGGGTCTTCAGGACTGCCCTATACCTCCTAGCTACAGCCCTAGATACAGCAGGAGCTGATACAGGATTTTTCCAAATCTCTAAAATTGAATCCTTTAAGGCATCATTAAAAGGTAGCAACGGTTCAGTCACTGATGAAGGAGAGTGAAGGACCTCTGTGAGCAGATTAGATTTAAATTCTGCAGTTGGTAGAGCAATGTTCAACAAACCTGCAGCCTTCTTTATCACTACATGATAAGGCGTCACATCCCTTGAGGGCTCATCAGAAACGGAAACAAGGTCCCATTCAGGTGACAGTTCTAGGCCACTAGCTACAGTTAGGTCCTCAAAAGGGTCCTCAGACTCCTGTAGTTCGCCTTCCTCCAGATTTTCCTCTCGATATCTTTCTTCCTCCATCAACCTCTGGGCTTCACGCCTTGATCTTTGCTTCACATTCGAAGCCGTCGGATCCGCAATCGACTCCGACGGAGCCGGAGCCGGCGTCGAACCCGACGAGGTAGAGATCCACGACGTCGCTCAGGGTTCGGCTTCAAAGTTGATGGAACTGGCGTTGAAGGAATCGGAGTCATCGATCTCGGCGTCGATGGCATCGGAGTCGAAGGCCTCACCGGAGTCGGATAATGCCAATGCGGCGTTGGAGCCGGCATAAAGGGCATAAAAGGCGCAGGTGCATAGGATTGAGGAACACCCAGACCATATGCCATCGGACCCATGGGACCAGCAGGAGCCCCAGAGGGATACATAGCCCTTGAATAAATTCCGAACATCGCATTCAGGAAATGCGTAGGATCCTGACCTGGAGCCGGGAAGGCTGGGTACGAACCCCCAGGTTGCTCTTGAGGGCCCGGAGTCGAAACTACGTCGATCTCCTCTTCGGGCTGGTGCACCGGAGTCGTACGACCTTCGGGCAGCTGAGCCTCTCCCTCTCCAACTTCCTCCTCCTCACCTTCATCCTCCCGACCTGAAGGATGGGATGGGTCTGGAGATGGAACAGCTTTCTGCTTCGGCGAACTCGGCGAATTCGCATGCGACGCCTCAACCTCGGCATCCTGTTCTTCCGAAGCCGAAGATACTACCACCTTCTCGACCAGCTTCACCTGCGACTTCGGCTTGGAACCCGATTCCTTCCTAGATCGATGTCGGGATTCATGGGTTCTCTTTTTATGCTTCTTTTTTGAGGATCTTGAAGCATGGGCCGAGGACGAATCCGATCGCAACCTCGATCGAGATCTTGACTTCGAGCGTCGAGTTCGCGATCTTGATTTCTTCTTCTCCTTTCCTTCTTTAAACTTGGCAACAAGAAGTTTTGCCTCTCTTTCCCGGAGGGCCTTTGGTGTCATCTTCCTGCAGGATTGGCAGTCCTCAACGTCGTGGTCGGAGCTCAGACACCACAAACAGCATTCATGTGGATCTGTGATGGACATTATCTTGTTACATTCTCCGCAGGCTTTAAACCCGGTCTTCGAGGTCATGTCAAATGAGAGAAGACAAAGAGACTAGAAAAAAATAGCAAGTAACAAAGTTACAGCAAAGGCTACAGACAATCCCAGAAAACCGTTAGCGTCGACGACGCGGAAAAAAGGGAACTGATGTCATCACGCCGGCGTGGGCCTAATGTAGGCATCGGTGACGTCAGCGGAGTTGCGTGCAATGCCGTGTCTCTATGACGTCCAAGTCCACGTCGGCGCAAAGCTACAAAAAGAATTTCCGAATGTTGCTAACGCAAGGGGATATTCACAAGGTGAGGAATCCACACGGCAGATGTATCTATCAGAAGGGCCCCTTAGTGACATTGACTTTACAATATAGGTGCCCAGATCACATATAGCAGTGGTACATTTATTAAATCTCTCTTGTGCCTGAAATATTAGGCACCATGGCAGTGGTCTGAAACTGAGGACTCCGTTCAAAATGTGCTCACTTCTCTACCTTCTGAAAGTGGAGAAATCTTTTAACCTCATGCAGATGTGTAAAATGAAACAGGAATCCTCTTACCTGGAGGAGGAGTGGGTAGAGTCTCTAAAAAAAAGCGAAATGAAAAATGAGGATACATAATGCAAGCACAATGGAGAGTAATACATGGAAATTTGCTACCAAGTAAACAGATGACTAAGAATACAAGTGCACTGGAATTGAAGTACAGAGCAGGTTATGTAAATTAGAGAATGGCATTAACTGAACTTCAGCCAAAAAGAACAGGTTACTTACCTTCAGTAGCACTTTTTCTGGTGGAAATAGTATCTACCTGTAAATTCCTCACCTTTTGGATATCCCAGGCACCAGCATTCATGGAAACTTTCTTGGAAGCTTTTGTTGACAGGGGCATCACAATGCACATGGTTCAGAAAGCGGCCAGCGTGATGTCACTGGAGCCATAAAAAGCCCCTATCGGAGTACTGATGTCAGTTTCCACCTATTTTTTATGTGCCTTCAAGATGAATGAGTGAAACTAACATCAATATGTAACAATAGGATTTGAACTCTAAGCCAAAGATGCATCCATCAGAAATGTAATAATGAAAACTCACATACATACAGAATATACAAACAAACTTCCATGTGTTATATGCAGACAAGCAACAAGGAGGTTGGAGGGTCACTGAGGAATCCACAGGTTGATAATGTAGCTGTGAGAAATTGGCCTGGCATATGCTGTCCATTATTCTAGTGGGCACCTTGCACCAGTCCCAATGACCCTTATTGATGACAGGCTTAAGACAACCTTTATTGAAAGCTATCCTAGGGGTAGCTACGGAGAGCAGCCTTCAGGCTAAGTCTTGAAGGAGTGTAAAGAACCTTGGTTTACCAGATTAAAACCTCTTGAATGTCAAAATGAAAGGAGAACCACACAAGGTATGTATATAAAATATATGTATTTATTACTAAACACTCTCTAGTAATCTCTTTATGAGATTACAGAGCAAAGTACACAATTTCAATGCAATAGTACATTCAGTAAATAGCACAACATACGTTGAGCCCTAGGGCATACCAAAATATATATTCAGAAAGTGGTATACGAACCAAGACTTGACTAGACACAAGGCCTTGAGCCTGTAGAAGTGCTGGGGCCACAAGGCACCACCCAAGGTAGTGACACAGGGGACCCATGGGGGACGTGTGCAATGTGAGAACAAAGCCGCAAATTGCCGTTAACTTCAATGGGGAAAGTTGCGGTTGGAAATTTAAAGATTAAGGACACTTAGGAGAGGACTTTGAGCAAACCCCTTTAAACTTAAGGGGTTCTAGGGCAACACCCACAGGAGCACCGGAGCACTCAAGTTACCTCACCCAGGGTAGCCGGGTGCATAGGTGTCAAATGGTGTCGGGAATCGTCGCTGATTTCAATGGCGATCTGCTACAAAGTGCTGCTGCCGTCGAAGTGGAAAGTGTCCAGTGTGATCCAAGCCTGGATTGAAGATGAGAAGAACCTGAAAGCAGAGGAGACAGAGTCTGGGTCACTAGTCAGTGACCAGGTGCATGATAGACAAATGCCAACCAATGTCGGGTGATTCAGGTGTGAAGAGGTGAAGCTTGACTCTGCAGCCACGAGGACCAGGAGGCGTTGACGACAACCCGGAGCTGGATTCGAGCTGTCCCATGAAGGATGTCCAGAGCTGCGGCATCGGTGACCGGATTGGACCCAACAAGCCTTGGCAACAGCAACACATGCAGAAAGAAAAAAGACGCTTCGGTGCGGATCAGCAAGGTCCGGGGGACTCACCACGTGGTGGAGAGTCAGGGCACATCTGGAGCAACCAGGGAAACCCAAGGAAAGTCAGAGTTGCCTTCTCAGGGACCCACCAGGCAACGGACCAGGGATTGCAAAGGTACCTCTAGAGAAATCACAAGAAGTCAGCTCACGGGACACGCGTGGAGTATAGGCCAACAATCTTCAGTGGAAATGCTGCTCGGGGTCTAGGCTACAAGTAACCCAAAGCACAGCCTCAAGGATCACAAAGAAGCATATGCACTTGCAAATGTGCACGGTGTCCAGGGGTTCTGGTTCCACGGTACTCATGAGGGCTGTGGGTTTCAGCTTTGCTGGGGACTCAGGTCGGCCTCTGAAATGTCTGGAAATCCACCTCCTGGGCTGCAATCACTTCGGAGTCCGTCTGTAGCTTCGGAGATGCAGACCGGTCAGATGTGTCATTGGTGCATGCCAAGCAGGGGAGTAACTCCTTTACTCCAAGGGGGACTCTTCAGTCATCCAGCGTTGTGCAGATCGTCGAAGTTCTAGGATTCAGTGTCAGAGTTTCATTCAGGTGTAATCGAAGGTCCTGAAGTCAGTGATTCCTTTCTTATACCCAAGGAAGGGATTGGACATACTCTGGGGACCCACCCATGGGAGAGTTTGGAAAGAACGGTGGCTACGCTCATTTCCTTTGTCCAGGTTTGAACTGGGCTATGCACAGGGACACCAAATGTGCCCCCAGTGCAGACTTCAAAGCACTCTCAGAGTACACCCACCCAGACCCAATACACTAAAGCCTGTCTGGGAGGTGGTGACACCTCCCTGTGACAGGAAACCTATTGTTCAGGCCTCCCCTGCCGGAGTTTCGTCCAGCAGCAGGAAGCCACATTTGGCTGCAGCATCCATTTTGTGATGCCAGGGCTCTTTTAAACTGGCACCTGGTATACCGGTGTGGACATGTCTCTCCCTCCAGAAGGGTGGAATTCTACCCCCGCCACCAGAACTGGCGGGGGTTTAGGATTCCAAAGTGTTTGACACCAAACACGACATGTTTCCTTACAGCCATTCCAAAGTTAGCATTTACTGCGAGGTTATAATGCACTTAAGAGTATATGGTCTGGCTTTATCACAGAAAAGCCCCAGAGAATAGATTCTGAAGGCTGCAGAGGGGCCCTGCTCATGCATGGGCACCCTCTTGCACAAAACCCAGCACTCTGCCTTCAGGATTGATAAGACCTGCCATAGGGGTGACTGGTAGGTTAATATGTCTAGTGATATAAGGTAGATATATGGAACCTATATCTAAGTAAGGAGTGCATACACCACCTTACACAGGCCGCAGTAGCAGACCTGTGGTGTCATTTTGGAAGGTTACCCAGGGGTGGCATAATACATGCTTCAGCCCCTGGTAGGCCTCTGTGGTACCTATGCCCTTGGTACCTAAGGTACAATATACTAGTGACTCATGAGGGTACCGCAGTAACCAAACTAGAGTGTATCTAAAGTACTTGCAATCAAATTATAGAGGTAGCAGCTCGGCTGGGGTCCTGGATAGCAGGGCCCCACTGCCAGACTAAAGTTAAAAAAACAGTGAAACACCAGCAAAAAGTGGGGTTAAACATAAGAAGCAGAGCCTACTCTCCAACACAAACCCCCCCCACCGCAGGGACATTAAACTAACCTTGACCAGTTGAGTCTTCATGTTCTAAGTTGAAATAACTGGAGAGTCCATCTGCATTGGCATGGTTACTCCCAGGTCTATGTTCCACTGTATAGTCCATCCTCTGTAGGGAAATGGACCACCTCAAACTTTGAGGTTTTCACCCTTCATATGTTTTAGCCATAAGAGGGGCTTATGGTCAGTCTGAACAGTGAAGTGAGTGCCAAACAAGTATGGCCTCGGTTTCTTCAGAGACCAAACCACAGCAAAGGCCTCCCTCTCGATAGCTGACCAAAGTTTCTCCCCAGTGGTCAGCCTTCTGCTAATAAAAGCTACTGGCTGGTCCTGACCTTCATCATTCAATTGTGATAACACAGCCCCTACCCCCAACTTAGATGCATCTGTTTGGACAATTAATTATTTGGAGTAGTTAGGACTTTGCAGAATGGGAGCAGTGCACATGGCCTGCTTCAGGCCATCAAATGCCTTTTGACAGCTAACTGCCCACTGAACTTTCTTTGGAATTCTCTTGGAAGTTAAGTCATTCAGGGGGGTCACAATTGATCCATACCCCTTGACAAATCTTCTGTAGCACCCAGTCAGGCCCAAGAAAGCTCTGACCTGAGTCTGGGTGATTGCAGCAACCCAGTCCATGATGGTCCGGATTTTGCTTTGCAATGGTTGAACCTGGCCTCCACCTACAAGGTGGCCCAGGTACACAACCTAACTCTGCCCTATCTGGAGGTTAGTAGCCTTGATAGTTAAGCCTGCCTTCTGCAGGGCCTCCAAAACATTTTTCAGGTGGACCAGGTGATCCTCCCACGTGGAGCTAAATACAGCAATATCATCTAGATCTGCTGCACTATAGTCTTCCAGGCATGTTGGGACTTTGTTCACCAACCTTTGAAAAGTGGCAGGTGCATTTTTTAAACCAAAGGACATCATCACCATAAATTGGTAATGCCCACGAGGGGTAGAACATGCTGTCTTAGGCTTTGCATCATCAGCTAGTCTGATCTGCCAGTAGCCAGGTGTCAGATCAAATGTGCTCAGAAACTTGGTTGAGGCCAAAGTATCTATAAGCTCATCTGCTCTGGGTATTGGATGGACATCAGTCCTAGTGACTGCATTGTGACCCCTCTAGTCTACACAAAACCTCATCTCTTTCTTACCACCCTGGGTGTGAGGTTTAGGCACCAAGACGACTGGACTAGCCCAAGGGCTATCTGAGGGTTCAATAACTCCCAAATCCAACATCTTCTGGACTTCTGTCCTGTAAATCGTATTTATAACAGGCAGACTGTCCCCAGCATCCACTTTATGAGTGCACCAGGTTGTCTGACTTGGAGTCAGAGAAAAAATATGCCTATACTGATTGAGCACCTGTCTGCAATCAGTTTGCTGCTGGGCAATGAGGCTGCCTGCCAAGGCTACACAATTCACTGACCCATCACCAGGGTTCTGTGAGAGTAGGTCAGGGAGTGGATCACTCTCTTCCTCCTGTCCCTCATCAGTAGCCATGAGCAAGCCCATGTCTGCCCTGTCAACATATGGTTTCAGTCTGTTGTCATGAAGCACCCTATGGGGGCTCCTGGGAGTCCCAAGGTCTACCAAATAGGTAACCTCTCCCTTCTGTTCATCAATTGGATGGGGGCCACTCCACTTGTCCTGGAGGGCTGATGGGGCCACAGGCTCCAACACCCACACCTTCTGTCCTGGCTGGTAAACAGTCAGCACTGCCTTTTGGTCATGCCAGTCCTTTTCAATTCCTGGCTAGCCTCAAGGTTTTTAGTTTCTTTTTCATATACTCTGCCATCCTGGAGCGGAGTCCAAGTACAAAGTCCACTATGTCCTGTTTAGGGGGTTTGAGAGGTAACTCCCATCCCTCCTTCACCAAACACCATGGACCCCTTACAGGATGCCCAAACAGAAGTTTAAAAGGGCTGTAACCAACCCCCTTCTTAGGAACCTCCCTGTATGCAAATAAAAGGCAGGGCAAAAGGATGTCCCATCTGCGCCTAAGCTTTTCTGGGACACCTTTGATCATGCCCTTCAAGGTTTGGTTGAATCTCTCAACTAAACCATTGCATTGTGGGTTGATAGGGTGTGGTGAATTTCTAATTCACTCCACAATCCTTCCACATAGCAGTCAAGTAACTAGACATGAAGTTGGCACCTCTGTCTGATACTACCTCCTTAGGAAAGCCAACCTTTGAGAATACTCCCAAGAGGGCCCTTGCCACCACAGAAGCTGTGGTGGTCCTAAGTGGAATGGCTTCTAGTTGCCTAGTGACATGGTCCACCACCACCAGGGTAAATATGTGCCCACAAGCTGTCTGATGATCCATGGGACCAACTATATCAATCTCCACTCTTTCAAAGGGAACCCCCACCACAGGTAGTGGTATCAGGGGGGCCTTTGTTGTACCACCTGCCTTACTACTGGCTTGACAGATGACACAGGAGCGACAAAACTCCTTGGTGTCTTCAGACATATGGGGCCAATGAAAGTGAGGGACAATCCTGTCCCAAGTCTTGTTTTGGCACAGACGACCTGCTAAAGGAATATCATGGGCTAGTGTCAATAGGAACCCGCTGAACTTCAGAGGTATAAACAATCTCCTGTCTGCACCAGGCGTGGGATCTCTACTCTCTGAATACAGGAGTCCATCATCCAAATATATTGTATGGGTTCCACTAGCATTCCCAGCAGCCTCAGCAGCAGCCTGCTGTCTGAGGGGTTCAAGAGAGGGGCAGCTCAGCTGTTCCTGGCTCCGATCTGCCCTGTAAGGGCCCCCTGTCCCAAGAACTCAACCTGATCATGCTCAAGCTCATCTGGGACAGTTCCTTCTTCAGCACTAAGATAATCTCCCTCAAGAGACTGATCTGTATTCTGATCTGTATTCTGAGTCAGGGGGGAAGGCACTGCCTTAACTCATTCTGTTCCTTCTCTTGGAAGGCACCTGGTCCATTCTACCAGAATCCAGGGCCTGTTCAGTTTTAGACATTTTGGCCTCTGACCTATTCACAGCAAACACATGTACAGGGATTCCTAACATTTGAGCTCTACTTCTGCCCAAGCTGAAGTCTCTAATCATTGCCAAGCAAGCATTCAACAGGGAGGTCTGCAATTACTACAACCTTCTTAAGGCCAGTTACATGGAGAAGTGTGGCTCAATGGTTAGAGCAGCAAACCCTGATGCAGAGGTCTAGCCCGAGACCAGGGTTCAATTCCCGCCTCGGCGGGTCTTGGGCTCAATTTCCTCAGACCTGATAATTCTCGCCTCGGTGCCTATTCTAATCATGGGTCACACTCTGGGCATTAGCTTGCTTAATCTCCAAAACGGCCCCAACAACGCTAGGATGCCTGGCTTCACCTTGGGGGTGCCCAGGAGTTGGCACCCCACAGGGAAAAGCCAGGAAGGGTTCCACAGCGACATGCGTACAAGCGCGAGATAACCTCAGGGGTCGATTCGTGCGCTATACAAGTACTACTACATTTACATTTACATTTACCCCTCCCAGGAGAAAATAATACCTGCCAGGGCATGGTCAGTCCTGACATTGCTAGCATTGGTCACTTGGTACATTTCACCAAGTATGACCTGCTCAGGAGCCACAAGATTTTGTGTCACCATTGCCACACTTGCCCCTGTGTCCCTGAATGCCAAAGCATTCAGGGACACAGGCATTAATCAAAGGCTGCTGTCTGTATTTCCCCAGATTACTGGAACTCACAAAGGAGGACATACCCATGACTCTATCACAGATCAGTACAGCCTGAGTTGGAACTCTGACTAGGCCAGAGTCCATGTCAGAATCTAGGGTTAACCCTACTACACCCGTATTCTGAGTACCACCACTTGGAGCTGAACTAGGGGGAATAGTTGCCTTAGGTTCAATGGTGGCTGGAGTTGAGTTGGGCCTTGTACAATCACTTGTCCAATGGGTTTTCTGTTTACAGATTTTACACCATGGTTTCTTTTGGCCTTTTCCTTTGTCAGATTGGGACTCCCCACCAGATGCAGATTTTTGAGGACTTTGAGAAGACTTCTGGTCTTTACCCTTTTCCCCACCCTTGTCAGAGTTCTGAGAATCTTGCTTCTTCTGATCACCACCTTGGTTCTGAACCTTCTGCTTCACCCTGGTTCTGACCCATTTGTCTGCCTTCTCTCCCAATTCTTGGGGAGAGGTCAGATCAGAGTCCACCAGACACTGATGCAACAGTTGATTTTGACAATTATTAAGGATCTGCTCCCTCATAATTAAGTTGTACAATCCTTTGAAATCCCACACCTTACTGCCAAGTAACCAGCCCTCCAGAGCCTTAGTAGCACAGTCAACCCGGGGGGGCGTGGCTAGCGACCGAAGGAAATGGTCGCTTGCTAAAGCGGATCCGCGGCCCTCGACAGATAATCCGGTAATTACTCCTTCCAATAACAAGGAGTTTTCACTGAAATCACTGGAGAAAGCTCCAATTGCCAATCTACCTTGGAGGCGATACTCCAGACCGACAACTGCCTCATTCAGAACCGGAGAACTCATGGACCCGGAGCCTCCTGGATGGATCAAAATGGCGGCCAGTCACCAGTTGCACAGACAGCATTGGGATGTCGATCACTAACTCAACCCTTTCGCCCTGGAGATCGGAGGGAGCGCCGGAGGTGACCGCTACATCCCCAGAGGGTCTTCCTGGCCTGATACTGGCAAAGATGTACCGGGAGGATCCACCATACATAAGGAACGCCGGGGAACGACGAGGGTGTGGCTCGCTAACTGCTGCTCCTGATTTGCGGAGCTGGACTAATCGAGGCCCCGGCTCTGGGGCCTCTCCCAGCAACTGCCAAAGAGAAGGAACAACTGCCGTGCCCTCTAAAGACCTGAGGTGAGGAGGAGCTGGTTGGGGGCAGTGACGGTACAGACGACGCGAGTCATAGTCTCCGCTGCCCACGGTGAGGTGAAGAGGGGAAATCGAGGCCCCGGTTGGGCGGCCTACTCTCACAGATACAGCCTGTGCAACATGCATTAAACACCGTCCCCCGGGGTGGCCATTCAGGTTGTGTCCTTGCCTAAGTCTGCAGCTTGCTCCAGACCCGCTTTGTCCCAGGTAGTAGTGAGTGGTGCCGGACCCTGGAGAGATGGGGGCGGCTCGGCACTCAAGAAGCACAACCCATCGGACCTGTGCACATATCGTTGCGACCTCTCCCGTATTTCACCTCGGCGATTGGGCATATGCCGCATCCACCGTCACAACAGAGGCCAACTTACTGGACTCCCCCTCTGATATTCGATGGTATTCTAGACCTCCCTGGGGGGGTCATCCATATACCTTGTCATAAGACTGACTCTGGGGCCGGCTCGCCATTTGTGGATCTGTCGCTGATGCAGATTGAGGCTCTGCCCAAAACACCATTGGACATTGACCGGTCTGACCTGACTCCGTCCTGATCTCCATTGTCACATGTTCTTATAGATCCACCTGGAAAACCGACAGGCCAGCAGAGGATAGCCTTTCCTCTGAGCAGGCAGCGGCGAGTACAGGCGAGATCCCCAGAGAGGCCTACAGCTCCGACACGTTGCTCATGGCGAATAATAAGGTTCTCAAATCCCAGGCCCAAAAACAGCTGGCGAAGTTCGCCTGGACAAAGCAGGGAGAAGACATTGAGATGGCATCGGGCGGGGATCCCAAAGTCTCACAGCCTCGCCCCCGACTAAAACCCTCACCCTTGAAGGCCATCGCTGGGGTACGGATGTCCCTGGAAACATGCATCGACTCTGTAAACATCGAAGTCATCCTCCTTCGAGGAGACTTCAAGAAAATGGACTCCAGGGTCAGAGAAGTCGAGACCACCACGGCCGCCTCCCTATCCGACACCTCTGCCCTCCAGGACCAGGTCGCCCATTTGCAGACTCAACAGAAAAGAATGGAGGAGCTCCTTGAAGATTATGGAGGGAGGGCTCGGAGAAACAACATACGCATCCTTGCAGTGCCACATGGATGGAAGGGCCGGCAGCTGGCCTCTTTGTGGAGGATCAAATCCTCAACAAACTTCAACCTAAATGTCTCTCTATTTACTTCTCCATAGAACGAGCTCATAGGGTTCCCGGGGGACGCCCTAAGTCCAGGGCTCCTCGCGGCCCCTGATTGCAAGAGTCTTTAATTTTCTAGATAGGGACGTCATTTTACAGACTGCAAGAGTAGGACCTCCATTGAAAGCTGACAACGCCATCATCACATTCTTCCAGTACTTCACTGTCAAAGTCCAAGCGCAACGGCGCAGCTTTACAGCAGTAAAAAAATCCCTCCGAGACAAGAACGTCAAATACTCCATGCTGGTCTCTGCTAAACTACGGGTGGAAAACGTAGGTAAGACCTGGTTCTTCCTGTCCCCGGAAGAGGCGTGGGACTGGATCGATGGCTGGCGCTGAGCGGGAAGGCATACAGATGGTCGCAACATTGGAGCCCCCAACAACAGCCAGCGGGCTCCCCACGCAATAAGAGAGAAATAATCGGAGGAGACACACCTGAACCACATTAACTTGTGCTGTGAAGCCCAGCTGCTTCATTTCACGTCTGTGATCCAGATCCACAAATCTAATATCAATGTCTTCAGGATCCTGCATAAGAGAGCATCACATGCTCGACGCAGGACTCACAGAAACTGCCATACACCTCACTATCCTGAGAACATCAAGAAACGTTAAACTAAGATTGGACTGCACCGAAGATTGTCTACTTACATATGAATATTTTTATGTTTAATGGCGAGGGTTGGAGGTGGTTAGCCAGGCACCTCACAAATGGGAGGGTGGACGACAGTCACTCTGCCTTGTTGGGGAGTGGATAGTTTAAATACCACTGGCAGGGGGGCTGGGTGGGGGGGTCAAGAAGTGGTTGGGAGGGGTGGTTGTGGTTTCGTTTGTTTCTTTTACCTTGCACAGAACACACCAGAAAGTTGGGAATTGCTGATTCTTAAAATTACACATGCAAATTGTCGGCAAACAGCAACATTAGTATTACGGGGCTCCAGTCGACATCGTGGCCACAAACCATTCTCTATCATCCAGCCCGCAGCCATAGCCGCCGCAGCTTGCCCAGGGCTCCACATTTGTTCACTGTAACTAATAGACGTGGCAGACTCTAAAGATATAAAGCTATCCGTATTGTCGTGGAACGTCAACGGGTTAGGCAGCAAAATAAAAAGGGGGATAGTCCTGCAATACCTCAAACGCCATTCATCAGACGAACTATTGTTACTTACCTGTAAACAGGTGGTTCTCCAGTATTGGTGTCTTTCATAGATTCACATGCTTGAATATTCCCCGTCGTCGAAGTGGGAGTCCCACGGTATATAAAAATAGCAATAATGCTAATATAACATAAATGATAATATCATATAATAATAAAATAGAGATAATACACTGTAAAAACCTCTACAATGGTAACTTCCATAGGAAGACAGTATAAGAGAAAAAACTCATTTGTAACATATCAGTGTCATTATGTTGGTCCAAACTGCAGCCAATCAGGCTCACGCACCCTCTAGAACCTTCTCCTCAGAAGCTCAAGCCCTCAGATTTTCGTAGCACTAGTAACAATAGCGTATGAGGAGAAGAGAGCCTCTGAGGGGAGGAAGGGTGGGTCGCATGTGAATCTATGAAAGACACCAATACTGGAGAACCACCTGTTTACAGGTAAGTAACAATAGTTCTTCTCCAGTATTAGGGGTGTCTTTCATAGATTCACATGCTTGAATAGAATAGATAGCAGTAACTCCTTAGCACTGGGATTGCAAGCATCTTCACAAGAAGTAAACACATAGCTTAAAAGCATATAGCAAACACAGAAGAGAAAGGAGGAGGGAACAGAGGCTCACCTTATTTAAAGAGATGGCGAAGCACTGCTTGCCCCACTGCGGTATCCGCCTCGTTGATGGAATCCAAACAGTAATGTCTGGTAAAGGTGTGCCTATTCGACCACGTTGCCGCCCGGCAAATCTGGTGTAGAGGCACTCCGGCAAACAAGGCGGTGGAGGACGCCATCGCTCTCGTCGAATGTGCCTTCACAGGACCCTGTAAAGGCTTGCCAGCTTGTTGGTGACAGTAGGATATGGCTGCTGAGAGCCATCTTGCAAGTGTCTGTTTTGTCACTGAATGTCCCCTTCGCATTCTTCCATATGCTACAAAAAGCTGATCTGATTTGCGGAAGGGGGCAGTTCTTGAAATGTAAAACTTTAGACAACGGCTGATGTCTAAGGAATGAAGGCGTTGTTCTGCCGGTGACTGTGGATTCGGAAAGAAAGTCTTCAAGAAGACAGGTTCGTTCAGATGGAAATCTGTAGGCACTTTTGGCAAAAAAGAGGGATTGGTCCGAAGAGACACCCCATCTGGTTTGAATTGCAAATAAGGAGGCTTGATTGTGAAAGCATGAAGATCGCTGACACGGCGAGAAGACGTTAGGGCCAAAAGCAAAACGACCTTCCAGGTAAGAAACTTGTTGTCTGCTCTGTGGATTGGCTCAAAAGGAGGCTTCATGAGCTGTGACAATACCACGTTGAGCTGCCATGCCGGAGGCGGGCGTCTGATAGGAGGAAACTTCCTGAAGAGACCTTTAAAGAATTGTCTGATAATTCTGGATGAGCAGAGAGAGGTTGAGCCATCATGCCTGAAACGTGAAATAGCTGCCAGAAAGACCCTCAAGGTGGCATGAGAGAGGCCAGACTGAGCAAGGCTTAGAAAGAAGGGCAACAGGTGTTCTGGGGCAGAAGTGAGTGGGTGGACATTTGCTTCTGCGCACCAATGGCAAAACCGTTTCCACTTTAGTTTGTACGTTTGAACAGTTGAGGAAGCTCTAGCAGAAGCCAGAATCTCTCTGCATTCCTGGGGCATCTCTAAATTCGCGAATTCGAGGAATTCAGGTTCCATGCCCATAACTGAAGAGTGGTCGGGTCTGGATGGCAGACTTGGCCCTCGTCCATGGACAGAAGATCTGGACGTGGATGCAGACGAATGGGCGTGCATTGGGACAACAGAAGAAGTTCCGAGAACCAAGCCTGTCTGGGCCAACGAGGTGCAATCAGTATCAAGTGGCAGGGTTGCCTGCGCATCTTCCACAACGTTCTCGGCACCAATGGTATGGGAGGAAACGCATAGGCGAACAGGCCGCTCCAGTCCATGAGAAGGGCGTTGCCGCTGGACCCCGGATGAGGATGCCAGCTCGCAAAGGCGGGGCACTTCCGATTCAGTGGAGTGGCAAAAAGGTCCATCAGGGGACGACCCCAACGGCGGAACACCATGTCCAGAGTTTGTTGATGAAGCTCCCACTCGTGGGTAGACGATGTTGACCTGCTCAACGAATCCGCTAGGATGTTTGAAACCCCCGGCAGATGGACCGCCGTCAGGGAGATTCGATGATGAAGAGCCCAGTTCCAGATCTTCTGAGCTAGCCGAGACAAGGGCTGAGATTTTGTGCCGCCCTGTTTGTTCATGTAGTGCATGCTGGTTGTGTTGTCCGTTTGAACCAGCACGGACTCTCCTTGCACTACTGGCAGGAAAGATCTGAGAGCAAGGAAGATCGCCAGCAGCTCCAATCTGTTGATATGCCATGTTCGTTGTGACGGTGTCCACTTCCCTTTGATTGAAAGGTCTAGGAGATGAGCTCCCCAACCCTCCATGGATGCATCTGTGGTCAGCGTTAGATCCGGAGGAAGGGCCAGAAAGGAAACTCCTTCGTTTAGGTTGGATGGTTCTCTCCACCAAAGGAGACTGTCTTTCATGCGAGACGAGACTCTCACTAGATCGTTGAAGGATCCTGACACTTGGCGCCATTGCAGGTCTAGTTCCTCCTGAATAGGGCGAGTGCGGAGCCTGCAGTTCGGAAGCAGAGCGATGCAGGACGACGCCATCCCCAGAAAGGACTTCAACATGCGCACAGAAACTGACTGTTTTGAACGGATGAGGGTGACCAGACGTACTATTTTCACCTGTCGTTCTTGGGAAACGAAGGCTTTTGATAATTCCGTGTCGAGAATGGCACCCAGGAAGTTCCTTCTTTGTGATGGTGTTAAGTGTGACTTGTCCACGTTGATGGTCAACCCCAGTGACTCGAAAGTCCGCAGGCAGAGACTTGTGTCGTGAGCCAGCTGAAGAGGAGACGGAGATTTCAGAAGGCAATCGTCCAGATAAGGAAAAATCTGCACTCCTTGAAGACGTAGATAAGCCATGACTGGGGCCAGGACCTTCGTGAAAACACGAGGTGCCGAACGCAGGCCGAAAGGCAGCACCTTGAATTGGTAATGGACAGTGCCCACCTTGAACCTCAGAAATTGGCGATGTTGTTGCAGAATCGGCACATGAAAATAGGCGTCTTGCAGATCTATCGTGGACAGAAAATCTCCGCTGCAGAGAAGCCGCAAGACTTCTGACAATGTGAGCATGCGGAAAGACTGCTGTTTCAGAAAGAAATTGAGCGCCCTCAAATCCAGTATAGGCCGCCACTCTCCCGTCTTCTTGGCAACGAGGAAAAAACGTGAGTAGAAACCTGTCCCTTGTTGTGATATAGGAACCACTTCGACTGCACCTTTTAGTATGAGAAGACGAACTTGATGTTGCAATTCTAGAAAATGGGGAGGTGGCGGGCCTGATGGCGGAGAATGAGGAGGAATCTCTGTGAACTCCAAGGCATGACCCTTGCGAACAATGTCCAATACCCATTGGTCCGATGTTATCAGAGACCATTGGGAATAAAACTGCGAGATTCTCCCTCCAACTCCTTGTGTGACATGAGAGTCACTGGCGTTTGTTGTTGGCACCCCTATAAGTAGGTTTTCCTTTATAGGGTCGTGACTGATTTTGGCGAGTAGACTGCTGAGAGGAGTAACGTTGATTGCCTTGGTTGAATTGGCGGTACTGAGTGTGTCCTCCTCGAAAATTCGTGGAAGACGAACCTCTTCCACGGGCGCCACGAAAGGGCTGCTTCTTAAATTGTAAGGAGACTAGCGATTTTGCTGTATCGGTGTCCTTTTTAATTGACTCAAGCGCCTCGTCAATGTGAGCGCCAAAAAGAGATTCACCGTCATAGGGCATGTCGAGTATCTTCGACTGGACTTCTTGCCGGAAAGAAGTGGATTTAAGCCAGCCCTGGCGGCGGAGAGCCGCAGCACTGGCGAGGATGCGAAATCCCGTACTCGCCACATCAATCGCGCAGTCAATCATTTCCTCTGACGCCCTCATGCCATCCTGGAGAACTTGCTGGGCTTCCGCTCTGGACGCTTCTGGAATTAGAGAAACGAATGCGGAAATGTCCGACCACATTTGCCTGTCGAAGCGACCTAGAATGGCCAACGCATTTGCAGCGCGTACCGATGTAGAGGACATGGTGGAAAATTTCTTCCCAATGGCGTCCAAACGTCGACCCTCTCTATCAGGTGGAGTAGTGAGAGGAGTCGCCGGATTACGGGATCGTCGCTGTGCCGCCTGTGTGACAACCGAGTCCGGTTTGGGATGCGACAGCAAACAAGCAGGTGAACCCGCAGGAGCCTTGTACTTCTTTTCCAGGCGAGGGACTTGTGCCGGCAAGGAGTTAGGAGAATGCATAATTCTTATCCCTTCTTTCCATACAAATTCTATGATTGGTATGGTGTGAATTTGTTTGTATGGTTTGTTTTTGAAATCGTAGAGAAAGCAATCTTCTTGCCGTTGTTCTCTCGGCAATTTAAAGCGGTCCGCCGCTTTATTCATCAGCACATGGAAGCTTGCTGTATCAATGGTAGGCGCATCACCCGCCTCTGGCTGTTGCGGAGAAGGTGTCTGTATCCGATAGTCGTCGTAATCCGCCATATCTGGATCCTGATCATCGTCAGTATCCTGGTGTAATTCCCCTTCTTCACTGTCCGACTCATCCACCCCGTGCGCACCAGGTTGCGGAAGAAGAGGGGGGTGAGGGCGGGGAAGCTCTGTCAAAATAGGCTGCTCCAAAGACTGTGGATGGGTGGCAGGGCCAGAGTCCTCCGCAGGAGCGTGGCTTGGAGTACCCTGAGGGGTAGGCGGAAACCTTCTGTTGTAGTCATCCAGCATATGCTGGAGGTTTGAAAACAAAGAAACTGGAAAAGATGCCATAGGCAACTGGACAAATTGGTCATCCGGTTGGACCACTTCCTCCACGTCCTCCTGGTCAGAACTGGAGTCTTGACATTTTATAATCAATTCTGATGGACTGTGAGCTTCATCGTCATCATCTTCCCCCATAGATCCAGTCTCGTGATCAGTTGCCATCAAAGGCGAGGGTAATTGGAGATCAGGAGGCGGCAGCTGCATAGAAGAATCCCTGCCAGAGGTCAAGGAAGGCAGTGGTACCAGAGGCATGGTGGCAAAAGAACCCGATCCTGACGAGGATCCTGAACATGCCGCTGAAGAAATCGCCATCGTCGACGAGGTAGGGCCCACTGAGGGATTCGTCGTCGACGGTATCGTCGTCGACGGAACGTGCGTCGACGGAGCCGTCTTTGCTGGAATCTGAGGAGACGGAAGCCTCGTCGACGGTGTCTTCGTCGACGGTATCTTCGTCGACGATACTTTCGTCGACGGTATCGTCGTCGACGGTACCTTCGTCGACTGTACCTTCGTCGACGGAACCGGCGTCGCCTTCTTCGACGACGACGCCGTCGTCATGGAGCTGGTCGACGGAGCACTCGACGTCGACGGGGCTCTCGTCGTCGGAACCATCGTTGCCTTCTTCGTCGACGATGCCGACGTCGACGAGGTGGTCGACGGAGAGGCTGACGTCGACGGGACCTTCGTCGACGAGGAATTCTTCGACGTCGAAGAGGTTTTCTTCGTCGACGGCAACTTCGTCGCCGACGAGACAATAGGGATCGTCGACGGGATCGTAGGAGTTCTCGTCGACGTCGAGGATGTCGACATCACCGTCGTCGACGACGAGGAAGCAGACGTCGTCGTCACAGAGGTCGTCGACGAAGACAGCAAAGCCAATCTTGTGGACGGAACGGTCGTCGACGAGCCCGTCGACGACCTGGGAGTCAGGACTGTCAGAATACTGATAGAGCCTGGACAAGACGCCTGAGAGCCAGGTCTCGTGGGCGTTGACACAGAAGGCATAGAATTTGAAGATTGTGCCACAGGCAAAGCCAGCTTTTTCTTTTTGTGAAGAAAAGGAGAAGGCAAGTCTTGAACACTCCCACGCTTGGAAGGAACAGTGGAACAGCCTGACTGAAGACTTACTGCGTCTGACAGAACATCTTCTTTATCTTGGAGGCGCTTCAACCATATAAGAAGGCGACCTTCCCTGTCTCTGAGAGTCTTAGAAGGAAGAGCTCTACAGATTTTACATTCATCCACCTTGTGGTCAGGGTACAGGCAGTAAATACACTTTTGGTGGGGGTCCTTCTCAAACAAACGTAGTTTCCCACATGAAGAGCAAGCTCTAAACAAGGACTTCTTACTTGACATTCTTGGAAAAATAATTTGAAGAGACAAACTTTGAAGAAAACTGAGCAGAGCTCAGGGAGACTCCCTTCACACGACGTGCGGTAGAAAATCTGAGGGCTTGAGCTTCTGAGGAGAAGGTTCTAGAGGGTGCGTGAGCCTGATTGGCTGCAGTTTGGACCAACATAATGACACTGATATGTTACAAATGAGTTTTTTCTCTTATACTGTCTTCCTATGGAAGTTACCATTGTAGAGGTTTTTACAGTGTATTATCTCTATTTTATTATTATATGATATTATCATTTATGTTATATTAGCATTATTGCTATTTTTATATACCGTGGGACTCCCACTTCGACGACGGGGAATATTCAAGCATGTGAATCTATGAAAGACACCCCTAATACTGGAGAATTGATATTATTGCAAGAAATCCACTTAATGGGGAACAGCTGTAAGGCACTTCACAGATGAGGGTACAAACTCGTGGCCCATGCAGGTTTAACCTCAGGCTCTAGGGGTACAGGCATCCTTATACGGAAAAGCCTACCCTCACACCTACTCTCATTTGGGCCGACCCTCAGGGCCAATTCGCTGTCCTAGAGGCCATATGGGAAGGGACACAACTTAACATAATTTCGGCTTATCTCCCACGAGCCCTAGGCAAAACAGCACTACAAGATTTAGGCAAAATACTTGTTGATCCCCCCCCGGGTACTCTCATTCTGGGTGGAGACTTTAACATGACTATGAACGACAAGTTGGACATATACCCCCAAAGACCTTCCTCTAGGAGCAACACCTCCCTAGCAGATTTTGCCCGAGTATTGGGAATCACAGACATATGGCACACGTTAAACCCAGACAAACCACACTTTACACACTATTCCGACGCACAGAAGAGTATGTCCTGCATTAACTATTTTTTTTACTTTCCTCCCCGACATAGGGTTCTTCCAGCACCCCCAAGGGCTACCTTGGGGTATCTCCGACCACTCTCCCCTTAGGATTGTACTCACCTTTCATCAACGTATTGTCCGAGGCCCTACAATTATCAATCCATGGCTACTCACCATCCCAGATATCAAAGAAGACCTTGCCGAGCACATAGATCATGATTTCACTGAAAATGTAGGCTCCGTAGACTCGGCTAGCACCATCTGGGAAACATTTAAGGTGGTAATTAAAGGTCTAGCCTTGGCTTTAAAAATTGGATATCTTTGCAACCAGAACAAACAGCTGACCCGGCGATCTGCTCTTACTTGAAACGGAGCATAGCACATCTCCCACTGAAGCCACAGCCCACAAACTCCAAAACAAACAACTAGAATATAAAGCGTTAGCAAGGGAAAAAGCCCAAGCCAGACTACTTCAAACGCGCCACAGAGTCTATGAACTAGGGGAAGGGGCAGGCAAAATGCTGGCATGGTTCGAAAAACGTGATCAAGAAACTCGATGGGTTAACAAAATCGTGCGGGAAGATGGGAGGTGGGTGACGGACCCCCAGGAGGTAGCGGATGCATTTGCTGATCATCTGGAGGCTGTGTATACCTCCAAGACCACGTCCTCCTCCAAAGATTCTCATCAGCTTCTGGGGGAAATGACACTACCAATGGTATCGGACTCAGACAGGGAAGCCTTAGACGCCAATATTACTGCAGAAGAAATCTGCAAAGCCATCTTTGCTGTTAACTCTGGAAAAGCAATGGGGCCTAATGGGGTTCCAATTGAGTTCCGTAAAGGGATGGCCCTCAAGATAGCTCCACACCTCAAAAACATGTATGAGGAAAGTTGCGAATATGGCCCTCTTCCCTTAGACCAACGACTGGCATCTATAGACGTCATTCGCAAACCGGGTAAACTGGCAGAGAACTGTGGCTCCTATAGGCCCATCTCTCCGATTAGCTCAGAGGCCAAGGTGCTGGCGAAATTACTCACAACTCGACTTACAGCTATACTCCCATCATTGGTTCATGAGGACCTATCAGGATTTATACCTGGCCGTAATACTACCCTTAATATAAGACACGTTCATAATGTCCTGGGTAGATAGCCATATCTCCGAGAAGACACGGTTATTCTGTCCTTAGACGCCACCATGGCTTTCGACTTGATAGAATGGCCCTATCTCTTCGAGGTCTTGGCGCGGTTGGATTTCGGCCCCCATTTCAGATAATGGGTAGCATTGCTATACAAAGATCTGCTGGGTCAAGTCAGGGTCAATAATCACACTTCTCGCACATTTGCCCTGCGAAGAGGCACCAGACAAGGTTGTCCTCTATGCCCCTTGCTATTTGCACTCACCCTCTAACCGTTAGCCTACTGGATTAGACGGGACGCTTCCATATGGGGACTAAAGTGGAGCGAGGATACAGAGGACAAAATATCACTTTATGCGGAAGATAACCTCATAAACCTGGCTTCCCCCCCAGCCTCCCTCAGCAGCTTATTCAATGTTGTCACTAATTTTGGAAAATATGCCGGTTATACTATCAACTGGTCCAAATCAGTATTATATGTTCTGCACGGCCCCCCACCTCGTTTACCCCTTGGATATACAATTGAATTGGCTTCAACAGGTTTTAAATACCTGGGCATATTTATTACACCTGACCCTAAATTGTTTTACGAATATAATCTTCTAGGCCCCCTCAAGAGGCTACAAGAAAATGTGAGACATGGAGAGATCGCTGCCCCTATCCCTCCTAGGAAGAGCAGTGCTGTTTAAAATATTAGCACTTCCCCGATTTTTATATGCACTCAAAAATTGTCCATTCCTCATAGCTGACAATTATTTCACCACCATAGAAGGGGAACTTCGTACCCTATTATGGAACAGGAAAACACCACGTATTCCCCTTCAGAAGCTCTCTAAGGGGTGGTATGACGGGGGGATCGCCCTTCCAGACTTACGCCTTTATTACTGGGCCTCTCAATGGGTAGCAGTTAATCACTGGATCCATGGATCCCCAACAAATCCAGCCTTCCACCTAGAAAAATACCAAACTGGTCGAGAGGAATACTTGGGGGCCTTACACAGTAAAACCAGAAAAGGCCGATACCTGGGGCCTATGGTGCACACGGTGGCCATCTGGCACAAGGCAAATAAGCGCCTAGGGTTGGCGGGTACCTTCATGAAAGCTACGCTGCTATGGTCATCGCAAAGACTGGGATCCCTTTGCTTCCATAAGGGATTTGATAAATGGGACATTATAGGGCTTAATAACCTAGGAGGCTTGGTCACTAAAGGGAAAATTCTTACATTCAAAGTACTACAGTCCAAGTATGATCTCACACAGGGAGAGATCTTTAGATACTTACAAATCCGCCATGCCATTCTTGCCAATGTCCCTGACCTCCCATCCCTGCCAGACGCCTCCCCCTTAGAGGACCGCTTGCTTACGGAACCACTTTTGACTAAAGCCATATCCTGCACCTATAGTAAACTTTGCAATACCTTACCTAATGCATTTCAGGCTCTCCAAGTCCACTGGCAGGCGCACTTGGGAATTTTAGATGATGATGATTGGCAGACTGCATTAATGTCCCCCAGGGAAACAGCCATACACCAGAGTTTCTGTCTTAAACAATTAAAAATACTCCATAGGTCCTACCTTTCAAGCGTCCTCCTGGCAAAAATTGGTAGCCGAGGGGATGCGCTACGTCTCAGAGGATGCGGCCAAGACAGTATTTTTTATCATGTCCTGTGGGACTGTCCCTGCATACACCCTTTTTGGACCAGAGCGACCAAGAACGGGAATTTTAAATATATGGGAACCCACGGATTTGACAGAAATAGTGCAGCAATGGGTGGCCCAGGGATACTTATTAGTGAAACGAGCTGTAGCAATGCTCTAATTGGTTGGGTGGCAGAAATGGACAAATGTATGATTGCAGAGAAAACGGTATACAAAGAGGTTGCCCTAAAAAGAGGGACAAAAAATGGGGAGGCTGGAAATGCTTTTAGGAGAGAAATTTGTACCTCGCCCACGGCCGATTTGGCGATGAGAAGAACCAGGCTTGGAGAACCCCCCAATTCCTAATAGCCGTAATATTCCTTGTCGACACACTGTATTACATGAATGTCATGGCCCACTGTAATAATGCTATTATGATTCTGTGCTTTTTTTCAATAAAATTTTTAATTAAAAAACAACCCCCCCCCCCAAAAAATAAGTTAACTCAGTCCTGAGTCTGTGCCTTTTGGGTATCTCTGAACTTTAACCTGTATTGTTCAGTGATTAGGCCAAAACCTTCAATCAGAGCACTCTTCAGGACTTTGTAATTATCAGCATCCTCTTCTCTTACAGTGAGGAACTTGTCTCTACCTTTGTCTGCAAAGGAGAGCCGCAAGATTGCTGCCCACTGCTCCTGAGGGACCCTCTGTACTTTACAGCCCTCTCAAGCAAAATGCGGTTATCCATTTTTGGATGTCATCCCTACTCTGGTAGGGAGGGACAATCTTGTTCAGGTTCCTATGGTCATGAGTATGTTCTCTAACTCTAGGGACACTGATGCTGCCACCATGGGACTCTAGTCCCATCTTCTTAGAAGCTCTCTGGAGCTCCAGGGGTTACCTGTCTAGGGCCAACAGTGCTCTTCTGATCCTGAGTTTCTCATTCCCAAAGGCGAGCAGTCTGCCCTCTCTCTCAGAGGAAGACTCTCTCCTGTAGGAGGCTGAGGTCCTATGAGATACAGAGGTCCTTACAGATAACCAGAATGATGAGATTCCCCTGACGGAGTTCTAGACCTTCTAGGTATACTGTGAGTTCCACCGGTCAGGGGTAATAGGGGACCCCTAGGGATCTCTTCTTCATCCCCAGGAAGAACTTGGTTATCCAGGTTAGAATCATCTTGATCACCCTGGTCAGCTTCAGAGTCCAGCTCCTGGAGGTTTTAATCTACTTGCCTTTCCTCCTCTGCTGCCCCACCCAAACTGACTGATTCATCAGACCTACGAGTCATTCTAAAATCATCTCATAGCAATAACTCTATGAGGCTTTGTGTGTCTGCATGTCTTCAATTTCCTAGATGTGCACATGATCCTTAATTCTGTAAATGGGACATGGTCATACTTAGTTACTCTGGGGCCACTGACCTCAGCCCTTGAAGACATACTAGTGTGGTGTAGTGTCTACTCTAGTGGGACTACTAAACTCTCTCTTGAGTTGTAGAAAGGGTGTGCTAGACCCTTGACACACAACTCTAAGTTCAGTAGAACTTACTTAATTCTAAACTTGATTTATATGTACCTATAGTGGTTTTCAGTTAGTCACTCAAAGAGATTATCTGGTAAAGCAATAGCAAGCTTGAATCCAACCGCGGCACACCAATGTGAGAAGTTGGCCTAGCACATGATGTCCACTATTCTAGTGGGCACCTTGCACCAGTCCAAACGACCCTTATTAATGATAGGTTTAAGACAACATTTTTTGAAAGCTATCCTAGTGGTAGTTATGGAGAGCAGCCTTCAGGCTAAGTGTTGAAGGAGTGGAAAGCAGCTTGGTTTACCAGATTATAACCTCTTGAATGTACACATGGTATATATATAAAATATATGTATTTATTACTAAACACTCTCTAGTACTCTCTTCAGGAAATTACAGAGCAAAGTGCACAATTTCAATGCAATAGAACTTCAGTAAATAGCACAATATACATTGAGCCCTAGGGGCGTACCAAACCATATATTAAAAAAGTGGTATAAGAACCACAAATTGACTAGACAAAAGGCATAAAGCCTGTAGAATCGATGGGACCACATGGAACCACCCAAGGTAGTGACACAGGGGACCCATGGGGGACGCGTGCAGTGTGAGAACACAGTTGCGAATCGCCGTTAACGTCAATGGGAAAGTAGCGGTTGGAAATTTGAAGATTAAGAGCACTTAGGAGAGGACTTTGAGCAATCCCCTTTAAGCTTAAGGGTTTCAAGGGCCAACACCCACGGGAGCACCGGAGTACTCAAGTTACCTCACCCAGGGAAGCCGGGTGCATAGGTGTCTTTTGGTGTTTGGATCATCGTTGATTTAAATGGTGATCTGCCACAAAGTAATGCTGCTGTCGAAGTGGAAAGTGTACGGTGTGATCCAAGCCTGGATCGAAGATGAGAAGAACCTGAAAGCAGAGGGGACAGAGTCTGGGTCACTAGCCAGTGACCAGGGGCACGATAGACGAAAGCCTACTGATGTTGGGTGATTCAGGTGTGAAGAGGTGAAGCTTGACTCTTCAGCCACGAGGACCAAGAGGTGTTGACGACAACCAGGAGCTGGATTTGAGCTGCCCCACAAATGATGTCGAGTGCTGCGGCGTCGGTAACCGGATTGGACCCAACAAGCCTTGGCAACAGCAACCCATGCAGAAAGAGAAAAAATGCTTTGGTGCGGACCAGCATGGTCCGGGGACTCACGAAAAGGTGGAGAGTCAGGGCACGTATCGAGCAACCAAGGAAGCCCAAGGAAAGTCAGAGTTGCCTTCTCAGGGACCCACCAGTCAACGGACCAGGGATTGCAAAAGTACCTCGAGAGAAATCACAAGAAGTCGGCTCACGGGACACTCATGGAGTGTAGGCCAACAATCTTCGGTGGCAATACTGCTCGGGTCAGGGCTAAAAGTAACCAAAAGCACAGCCTCAATGATCACCAAAAAGCATATGCACTTGTAAATGTGCACGGTGTTCAGGGGTTCCGTTCCCACAGTACTCACAAGGGCTGCAGGTCTCAGCTTTGCTGGGGACTTAGGTCAGCCTCGGAGAAGTCTGGAAATCCACCTCCTGGGATGCAATTACTTCGGAGTCCGTCTGGAGCTTCGGAGAGGCAGACCGGTCAGATGCGTCGTTGGTGCCTGCCAAGCAGGGGAGTAACTCCTTTACTCCAAGGGAGATTCTTCAGTCATCCAGCATTGTGCAGATCATCGAAGTTCCAGGATTCAGTATCAGAGTTTTATCCAGGTGTAATCTAAAGTCCTGTAGTCAGGGGTTCATTTCTTATACCCAAGGAAGGGGTTGAACATGCTCTGGGGACCCACCTATGGGAGGGTTTGGAAATAGGGGTGGCTACACCCATTTCCTTTGTCCAGTTTTGCGCCAGACCATGGGTTGGTATACCCTGCAACCGGTTTGAACTGGGCTATGCACAGGGACACCAAATGTGCCCCCAGTGCAGACTTCAAAGCACTCTCAGAGTGCACCCACCCAGCCCCAATACACAAAAGCCGGTCTGGGAGGTGGTGACACCTCCCTGTGACAGGAAACCTATTGTCCAGGCCTCCCCTGCCAGAACTTCGTTCCAAAAAGAGATTTGCCTACCCCTCATATATTTTGAGTTTTGCAATTACTAAGGCAACAAAGATAAACACTTTTCTTCTGTTTATCATAGACATTTATTTGTCATTTCATCCAAAATTTTCGTTATTTTTTGAACATGTATGCATGTGGAAAAAGAAACAATTGCACTTCCAGCTTCTGCTCACATATCACAAATAATGAATTTCATAAGAAACAAGTGATTTTTATACAGTGAAAAATTAAACAATATGTGATTTATGTACAGTGACAAAAAAGTGATGATATTTGTCAAAACAACGATGCAAGATAATGATTTCAATCAAGCATATACCGCTTTTATACAATTTAGTACATTGCGAACAATGAAGTTATTTTTGAAAAAACTCAAAGTGAAAGACCAACTTGTCTATTTAAAACAGACATAAATCAGTGCGCCTCGTTTTATTACTAGGCTTGTGCCGACGCGTTTCGAGTCCAGACAATCAATCGCCAAACTCTCATCAGGGCTTTATTGTTCTGATCTACAAAATGAAATGTTTTGACAACATTAGGACGGAACCTCTCTTTGTGATTGCTGCACTATCTACCGTTATGTTAAAAAGGGGGGGTACCTGAATGAATGGTTTCGTCTTTCAATGTAATTTAGGAGCGTTGTGGCCATCCAACAAGCACCTGCAGGGGAACATATTTAAAACACTCTCAGTGTTTTAATTCTTTTCTGTGAGTTAATGTTTATGAGGCATGCAGGGAAGAGTACATACCGACAGAGGGTGCTCCTGGACCTTGATTTACTCACGAAGTTGATCAAAAAATTGGGGACTATGTTGTATGTATCTGAAATTCAAAAACGTTTTGGTTTTTGATTACATGTCCATTCCTTAATCATCGTTATGAGTGAACCACAAGGATAGAGTACGGCGCAATGGTACCCCTTTTTTTCAGAACTTCGTTCAGCAGCATGAGGCCAGACTCGTGTCTGTGGCTGCAGCATTCATTTTGTATTGCCAGGGCTCTTTTAAACTGGTACCGGGTATACTGGTGTGGACATGTCTCTCCCTCTAGAAGGGTGGAATTGTACACCTGCCACCAGAAATGGTGGGGAGGTAAGGGTTTCAAAGTGTTTGACACCAAATATGACATATTTCCTTACAGCCAATCCATAGTTAGCGTTTACCGCGAGGTTCTAATGCACTTAAGAGCATATCTTCTGGCTGTATCACAGAACAGCGACAGAGAATAGATTTTGAAGGCTGCAGAGGGGCCCTGCTAATGCATGGGCAGACTCTCACATAAAACCTAGCACCCTGCCTTCAGGATTGATAAGGCCTGCTATAGGGGTGACTGATAGGTTTATATGTGTAGTGATATAAGGTAGATATTGGGAACCTACATCTAAGTAAGGGGTGTATACACCACCTTACACAGACTGCAGTAGCAGACCTGTGGTGTCATTTTTGAAGGCTTACTAGGGGTGGCATAATACATGCTTCAGCCTCTGGTAGGCCTCTGGGATACCTATGCCCTTGGTACCTAAGGTACCATATAATAGGGACTCATAAGGGTACCCCAGTAACCAAACTGGAGTGTACCTAAAGTACTTTCAATCTATTTAGTGAGTAAGCCCAGCCAAACTAACAGAAAAACAGTGAAACACCTGCAAAAAGTGTGGTAAACATAAGAAGCAGATCCTACTCTCCTACAGTATCCACCAGAGAAAAAGTGTTACCGAAGGTAAGTAACTTGTTCTTCTGAGTGATACATCTACCTGCGAACTCCTCAGATTTTGACTAGAGTAAACGATCAGTCCTGCAACTGCAGGTGGGTGCATGTCTGACTATACCAAAAAAACATGTAAAACAGAACAAGCAAAATATCCGTCCCTCCTAACTTTGTTGTCTAAAGAACAGTGCTATGCAAACATGTGGAGGGAGGTCCAAGTTGCTGACTTAAAAATATCTGCCACAGGGACACTGTGAGAAGTTGGCCTGGCATATGATGTCCACTAGTTATAATGGGCACCTTGCACCAGTCCAAACAGCCCTTATTGATGACAGGTTTCAGCCAATCTTTATTGAAAGCTATCCTAGTGGTAGCTATGGAGAGCAGCCTTCAGGCTAAGTCTTGAAGGAGTGTAAAGCAGGTTGGTTTACCAGATTATAACTTCTTGGATGTCTAAATGAAAGGAGAACCACACAAGGTATATATATAAAATATATGTATTTATTACTAAACACTCTCTAGTAATCCCTTTATGAAATTACAGAGCAAAGTACACACTTTAAATGCAATAGAACTTCAGTAAATGGCACAGTATACACTGGGCCCCAGGGGGGAACCAAACCATATGTTAAGAAAGTGGTATAAGAACGATGACTTGACTAGACACAAGGCCTAGAGCCTGCAGAATCGCTGGGACCACAAGGAAGACACAGGGGACCCACGGGGGACACATGCAGTGTGAGAACGCAACCACGAGACACCGTTAGCTGGAATTTTAAAGATAAAGGACACTTAAGAGAGAAATTTGAGCAAACCCCTTTAGACTTAAGGGGTTCTAGGGCCAACACCCACGGGAGCACTGGAGTACTTGAGTTACCTCACCCAGTGAAGCCGGGTGCATAGGTGTCAAATGGTGTCGGGAATCGTCAAACAAGTTACTTACCTTCGGTAACGATATATCTGTAAGAAACATTAGTTAGTTAGATTCCGTACCTTAGAATAACCCCCAGGCGTCAGACTGGATCCGGAAAATTTTGCGTAGCAGTACCCTTGCGCGTCGGTAGGCTTCGTCTGCGGCTCCGCGTCCGTCTTCGGCGTCGTTGGCGCCGGGATAATGTCGTCGGAGTACTTAGGCGTCGCCCTCGCGCGCTAACGTCAGTTCTTATACACACCTTTTCCTCGCCAGAAATGCCGAGCCATGATAAAAACCAACATTGGTGCCATGAAACTAGGGCCTTGAAAGGGATGACCTTAACCCTAGATATCGGTTCGCAGAACGGGGAGGATGGTTGGGGCGGTAATGAATCTAACTAACTAATGTTTCTTACAGATATATCGTTACAAAAGGTAAGTAACTTGTTCATCTGAAAGAAACACATTAGTTAGATTCCTTAGAATAGATACCCCAGCAATACCAACCCTGGTGGTGGATCTGCGAACCAAGATCACACCAGAAAGTCCCGGAGAACTGAACAGCCAAAAGAAGCAATCTCTCTGGACTTGGCTGTCCAGGCAGTAGTGTCTTGCGTACGTGTGCAGCGAGGCCCACGTAGCTGCCTTACAGATGCCTGCAAGGGGACTCCCCGACCCAGGGCAGTTGTAGCCGCCGTGGCCCGAGTGGAATGGGCACTCAGCCCAACAGGAGGCTCCTTCCTCGCCAAAGAGTAGCAAATCTTGATGCACAAGATGACCCACCGAGAGATGGTTCGTTTGTGCACCGCCCATCCCTTCTTAGTGCCCACGTAACCAACAAAGAGTTGGTCATCTACCCGGAACTGGTGTGTGCGATCCAGATAATATGAGAGCTCACGTTTTGGGTCCATTCGGTGGAGCCTCTCTTCCTTTTTTGAGGGATGTGGAGGTGGAAAGAAGGTGGGCAAGGTGATCGACTGCCCGATGTGGAAGGCTGTGACTACCTTGGGCAGGAAAGAGGGTCGCGTCCACAACACAACTTTGTACGGATGGACAGAAAGGAAAGGAGGTTGTGAAGAAAGGGCCTGGAGCTCACTCACTCTCCTGGCAGAGGTGATGGCAACCAGGAATGCAGTCTTAAGAGTGAGAAGACGAAGATGACAGTTATGAAGTGGCTCAAAAGAAAGCGCACATCAGATAAGTTAGAACAAGGTTCAAGTCCCACTGCTGCATCACGAAAGGAACAGGAGGAAACATGAGTGATGCCCTTCAAGAACCTATTTACAATGGGGGACTTGAACAAAGAGGGCTGATCAGGTAGCCTTAAGAAGGCGGAAATGGCAGAGAGGTAGCCCTTAATAGTGCCCAGAGCAGAGCCCTGCTGGGCAAGAGAAAGAAGGAAAAAGAGAACCTCAGAAAGGGGGGCAGAGAGTGGATCCACAGACTTTGCTGTGCACCATGCCACAAATTTGTTCCACCTGCAGGCATATACCGATTTTGTGAAGGGTCGCCTGGCTGCCAGAATTACATCGCAGAATTCAGGAGGCAAGTCAAATGGCCTCAAGAGTCACCGCTCAATCTCCACGCATGGTGGTGGAGACTGGACATGTTCGGGTGGAGGACCGTCCCCTGCTGGTGCGACAGAAGGTCCTCCTGAAGAGGCAGACGAATCGGGGGATCGACTGACATTCTGAGTAGCTCGGGATACCAGTATCTTCGTGCCCTGTCTGGAGCCACAAGGTTGACTTGGGCCCGGTCGCGCCTGATCTTCTTCAGCACTCTGGGCAGAAGTGGTATCCACTCGTGACGAAAAGCGTCTCCGAGCGAGTGCCACCTTGGAAATTCCAACGCCCAGAACTGAAGACATTGCACGTTCTCTTCTGTGGTGAATAGATCTAACCAAGGCTCTCCCCACTGCTGAAAGAAACCTTGCGCCACGTCCGAGTTCAGACGCCATTCGTGATCCATCATGCACCGACGGCTGAGTTCGTCCACCCTGGCATTCAGGGAACCTGCCTGGTGTTGAACCACCAGGGTCATGCCCTGATGTTCCAGCAACTGACAGAGGTGCAGAGCCTGCTGGCATAGGGTCCACGACCCCACCCCGCCCTGTTTGTTGGAGTACCACATGGCGGTGGTGTTGTCCGTGAACATCTGCACTACACTTCCCTGGACAGAGGGAAGGAATGCCTTCAGTGCAAGCTGGATCGCCCGTAGCTCCAAAAGGTTGATCTGGAGCCGGAACTCCACCGGAGACCAGAGGCCTCTGATCTCTGCCTCTCCCATGTGCCCCACCCCCAGCCCAGGAGGGACGCATCCGTCACAACAACCTGCTCCGGTTGGGGAAGGGAGAGGGATCTGCCGCTGACCCAATCGCGGTCCGTGAGCCACCACTGCAACTGTCTCACAGTGCCCTCTGAGATTCGGACATGGTCAGACAGATTGCCCTGATGCTGGGCTCACTGAAACTTCAGGTCCCACTGCAGAGCCCGCATCCGCCACCTGGCGTGATGCACCAGAAGGATGCAGGAGGCTATCAGCCCCAGAAGCTACAGCGTCAACCTGACCGAGACCCGGGATAAAGGCTGAAAGATCGGAATCAGAGCTTGAATAACTCCAACCCGCTGTTCGGGAGGATAAACCCGAAACTGCTCCGAATCCAGAACCGCTCCGATGAAGAGGAGCCTTTGAGAGGGACCCAGGTGCGACTTCGGCACATTGATGGAAAACCCCAGCAAGTGCAGGAGGTCGCCCGTAGTCTGAAGGTGGCTGACGACTGTCTGGGGCGAGCCCACCTTCAACAACCAGTCGCCGAGGTAGGGGAAGACTGACACCCCTAACCTGCGCAGATGAGCTGCGACCACCGCCATCACTTTCGTGAACACCCGTGACGCGCTGGTATTGCCAAAGGGGAGCACGGTGAACTGGAAGTGCTCGTGGCCTACCATGAACCGCAGGTAATGCCAGTGGGCCGGCAGGACGGGAAGGTGGAAATAAGCGTCCTGCAAGTCCAACGCTACCATCCAGTCTCCGGGGTCCAGGGCAGCTAAGACCTGAGCCAGAGTCAGCATCTTGAACTTCTCCTTCCGGAGGAAGCCCTTGACGTTCCGTAGGTCCAAGATAGGGCGTACGCCCCCTTTGCCTTTCTTGGGAACTAGAAAGTAGTGGGAATAGCAACCACACCCTACTTCTGGCCCAGGAACGTGCTCGATGGCCCCCTTGGCCAAGAGGGCCGACACTTCCTCTTGCAGAAGTTGCAAGTTATCCCCCGACACGCGGTGGTACTGCGGTGGCATGGCTGGAGGGGTCACCTCGAAGGGGAGGGAGTAGACTCTTCGGACGATTTGCGCACCCACCTGTCCGAAGTGATGGTACGCCAGTGAAGAAGGTGATGGCGCACCCTGCCCCCCACTGGCGTTAAATGGGCCTGAAAGATCGGACTAGGGGGGCTTTGAGGCGGATGCTGCGGGAGTGGATGTGGGCTGGCCGCGCCGTTGTCCCCTGGCTCCACCACGGTGGTTACCATGTCCGCCGCCGCGCTGGATGTTTGACTGCGGCCGGTGGCTGGCAGGACGTGAAGGTGCGCCTCTTCCTTGGCCACGAAAGGAGCGAAAGACAGACTGCTGCTGACGCTGCCATCAAACGGCATGTCCATGAGGGTGTTCTGGCCATAGGCCAAAAAGTTGGTGGACCTCAGCTAGGCGTGGTGGCGAACCGAACCGTGGTTGACATCACCCTGCCCAGCGAGTCTGTGGTATCCAGCCCACATCATATAAAATACCGAGCTGCGTCTCGTCCCTCCGCGAGGGCCTGAGCGAGTTTTGCCCGGGCCCCCTCCGGACACTCTGGCAGCAGGGCCGCAACCGTATCCCACAGAGAGTGGGTATAACGGCCCAAAAGGCAAGCAGTGTTGACTGACCGCAACCCACAGCTGATGGATGAAAACAGTTTCTCACCAAACTGTTGACACCTTTTGGATTCTCGATCTGGGGGTGCAGTCGGGAATGTGTATTGGGAAGTAGAGGCCTGGATAACCAGGCTCTCGGGGTGGGTGGACAGGAAGCTAGGGTCTCCCGGAGCTGGGCCGTGGCGCCTGGCGACGTTCCTATCTACAGGGGGGCCTGTAGCGGGCCTGGACCAGGTGCCCAACAGGACATCCATGAGAGCCTCATTAAATGTCAGTAAAGGCTCCGGAGTGCCAGTCTGCGGTTGAAGGACCTCAGTGAGGATGTAAGACCTCACAGTAGTGACGGGGAGCGTAAGCGCCAAGGCCTTGGCTGCCCGCGTCAGCACCACACTATAAGCAGCCCCCTCCTCCGTAGCCACGGTAGGAAGGGGGACAAAGCCAGTGTCAGGGGAGGTATCAAGACCATTGGCCTCCCCTAGCTCCTCTGTCCAGTCCTGGAAGGACTGACACTCACGTGTCAGAGGGTCCTCAGACCCCTCCCAATCCCCTTCGTCCTCCATCTCCTAAAACACAGGGTCAAAGGATGGAGCCGGATCAAAGAAGAAAGGCTCTTCAGACGGCTTCGAATGCGGCGTCGGTCGATGCCGGTCCGACGCCGGATCCGGACCGAGATAGGGATCAGGGACGGCATTGTGTGGGGACGGCGCTGTGGGCGACACCCTGGGGGTCGACGCCAGCGGGGTCGTGAGGTCGACCAGTGGCGACCCGGATCCGGAACCGGATCCAGCGGGAGCCTGCGGCGTCGGGACCGAAGTCGCTGATGGAGCCGGGGACGGAGCACCCGGCCCGCTTGGACTCCCAGTCAGGGCCGCGGGGCCCGAAGGCACTACGGGACCCGACGGAGAAGAGAGGGACCTCATGGCCATGAGGAAGGCCTCGATCTCCTCCGGCGTCGTGTTCAGCCCAGGGACCGGTGGGTATGGAGCTGGCCGCGGTGCCTGCGGCTCAGACGGAGCCGGTGTCGCCCGAACCCCCGGCCGCATCGAGCGCGCGTCGGGGGGGAGTCAGAAGAGCGATGGCGTCTCTTCGGCTTCTTGTGCCTCTTACCTGAGGACTTGGAGCTCGACGAATGGTGTCGACTCATCGAGCTTCGAAGACTGTGGCCCCGCGACCCGTCCCTCGACCCCCTCCTGGACCAGGACCTTGAGCGGCACGGGGCCGACTGCCGGAGCTTGAGGCGCTTTCGGGACTGCTCCCGCCTAGCCTTCGACGTCAAGGCCCAGCAAGGGTACTGCTACGCAAAATTTTACGGATCCAGTCTGATGCCTGGGGGTTATTCTAAGGTAAGGAATCTAACTAACATGTTTCTTTCAGATGTTGATTTCAATAGCGATCTGCTGCAAAGTGCTGCTGCCGTGGAGAAAAAAAGTGTCCGGTGTGTCCAAGCCTAGATCGAAGATGGGAGGAACCTGAAAGCAGAGGGGACATAGTCGGGGTCACTTGCCAGTGACCAGGGGCACGATAGACGAATGCCCACCGATGTCGGGTGATTCAGGTGTGAACAGGTGAAGCTTGACTCTGCAGCCATGAGAACCAGGAGACATCGACGACGACCAGGAGTTGGATTCGAGCTATGCCACGGAGGATGTCGAGTGCTGTGGCGTCAGTGCAGTTCTGGAAACTAGACACCCGGGGGAACGCCCAGACAGGTATGGCTTCTATGGATCCCAAAACGTTTTCCTACCCAGAATGCCCTGCAAACATAAAATTTTGCAGAAAAAACACATTTTCCACATATTTGTGGGTGGAATCACCGTTCCGGCACAAATGTCCTACCCCACAGCGTTCCCCTTAGTCTCCTGTGTAAAATGATACCTCACTTGTGTGGGTGGGGCAAGGGCGTGTGACTGGGAAGAGCCCAAAACATAGGGAATAAGGGTATAGCACAGAGAATTCTAAGCGCTACATTTAAAAAAATGCTAAGAGTGCTCAGGACCCCCTCCGTCATCCGCCTTGCATCCACCCATCTGCAGCTGCCATCGGATCCCCTGACATACCTGCTGAGGTTTCCTGACCCACCGGCACTGTCCCGATTCCTTTTGCAGGCGGATTGGAGCCTCGGTGGCCTCACTTTGTTCTCCTTCCTCCTAAGGCATCAGACTTTCAAGATGGCGGCCTCCTCAACGCATCGTCCTAGGGCCCGACGTCTAGGGCCTGGTGGTCTGTCTCTTGGCTCCTCTCTGCTGCTCTGGTCTGCTTATTTCTCCCTGGAGCCTGTGACTTACCCCAGGGCCGAGCCATATGCCAGCCACTGGCTGCGACACCCAGGAGCCCGAGGCCACGGCATGGAGTGTGCCTTCCATGTGGATGGAGCCGGCGGACAGCCGGGGGCGGGCACGGCCCTGCGGCGCCGGCACCTGCATTCTCCATCCAGCGCTTGTCTGCAGTCTTCAAGGGGGCTCGGCCAGGACTCCACCAATAGTAACTGCCGTTGAGTGGGGACTGCCAGCTGGCCCACGACTGTCGGGTGGCGGCGTGGAGGTCGGGGGACGCCCCGCGTTCCTGGACCTAGAGGTGTTGGGGCCGGCCCAGTCAGCCGGGGGATGCCCTCGGCGTTGCAGCCCACCAGGCCTGAGGAGAGACTTTGCCTTCATCACCTGACGTGGCCCGGTGCTTGGATAGTCCCGCCCGGGCCTGTCTCGACTTGGCCAGGGTCCTCCTGCCTTCCCTGGTTCGTCTCTGCCCTGGGGTTGCTGACTCTTGGGGGTTCCCTCACAGCCTCCTTCAGCAGACCTTTGGTGGGGGTTGGGAGCCCGGGATCGGCTACCGGATGGGGTGACAGTGTGAGGAGGTGACGTTGGTGCCCCCACCCCCCTCACGGACTCGCCTTACTTTCTACCCTCATCTTCGTGCCTGCACCTACCTGGGGGATCTCCTTATCAGCGCCCACCCTGTGCATGAGGACTGTTGTTGGGTGGTGGTGTGAGGAGGGAAAAGGGTATAGCACAGAGAATTCTAAGCGCTCCATTTAATAAAATTTTTTTAGGGATGTGGTCTGAGGCGTCAAGATGGGGTTTGCACTCTAAGAGTGCTTCGGACCTCCTCCGTCATCCGCTTTGCATCCGCCCATCTAGAGCTGCCATCGGATCCCCTGACATACCTACCGAGGTTTCCTGACCCACCGGCACTGCCCCGATTCCTTTTGCAGGCTGATTGGAGCCTCCATGGCCTCACTTTGTTCCCCTTCCTCCTGAGGCCTCAGACTTTCAAGATGGCGGCCTCCTCGACGCATCGTCCTAGGGCCCGACGTCTAGGGCCTGGTGGTCTGTCTCCTGGCTCCCCTCTGCTGCTCTGGTCTGCTTATTCCTCCCCGGAACCTGTGACTTTCCCCAGGGCCGAGCCATATGCCAGCCACTGGCTGCGACACACGGGAGCCCGAGGCCACGGCATGGAGTGTGCCTTCCATGTGGATGGAGCCGGCGGACAGCCGGGGGCGGGCACGGCCCTGCGGCGCCGGCACCTGCATTCTCCATCCAGCGCTTGTCTGCAGTCTTCAAGGGGGCTCGGCCAGGACTCCACCAATAGTAACTGCCGTTGAGTGGGGACTGCGAGCTGGCCCACGACTGTCGGGTGGCGGCGTGGAGGTCGGGGGACGCCCCGCGTTCCTGGACCTAGAGGTGTTGGGGCCGTCCCAGTCAGCTGGGGGCTGCCCTCGGCGTTGCAGCCCACCAGGCCTGAGGAGAGACTTTGCCTTCATCACCTGACGTGGCCCGGTGCTTGGAAAGTCCCGCCCGGGCCTGTCTCGACTTGGCCTGGGTCCTCCTGCCTTCCCTGGTTCGTCTGTGCCCTGGGGTTGCTGACTCTTGGGGGCTCTCACACAGCCTCCTTCAGCAGACCTTTGGTGGGGGTTGGGAGCCCGGGATCGGCTACCGGATGGGGTGACAGTTCGAGGAGGTGACGTTAGTGCCCCCACCCCCCTCACGGACTCGCCTTACTTTCTACCCTCATCTTCGTGCCTGCACCTACCTGGGGGATCTCCTTATCAGCGCCCACCCTGTGCATGAGGACTGTTGGTGGGTGGTGGTGTGAGGAGGGAAAAGGGTATAGCACAGAGAATTCTAAGCGCTCCATTTAAAAAAATTTTTTTAGGGATGTGGTCTGAGGCGTCAAGATGGGGTTTGCACTCTAAGAGTGCTTCGGACCCCCTCCGTCATCCGCTTTGCATCCGCCCATCTAGAGCTGCCATCGGATCCCCTGACATACCTACTGAGGTTTCCTGACCCACCGGCACTGCCCCGATTCCTTTTGCAGGCTGATTGGAGCCTCCATGGCCTCACTTTGTTCCCCTTCCTCCTGAGGCCTCAGACTTTCAAGATGGCGGCCTCCTCGACGCATCGTCCTAGGGCCCGACGTCTAGGGCCTGGTGGTCTGTCTCCTGGCTCCCCTCTGCTGCTCTGGTCTGCTTATTCCTCCCCGGAGCCTGTGACTTACCCCAGGGCCGAGCCATATGCCAGCCACTGGCTGTGACACCCGGGAGCCCGAGGCCACGGCATGGAGTGTGCCTTCCATGTGGATGGAGCCGGCGGACAGCCGGGGGCGGGCACGGCCCTGCGGCGACAGCACCTGCATTCTCCATCCAGCGCTTGTCTGCAATCTTCAAGGGGGCTCGGCCAGGACTCCACCAATAGTAACTGCCGTTGAGTGGGGACTGCGAGCTGGCCCACGACTGTCGGGTGGCGACGTGGAGGTCGGGGGATGCCCCGCGTTCCTGGACCTAGAGGTGTTGGGGCCGTCCCAGTCAGCTGGGGGCTGCCCTCGGCGTTGCAGCCCACCAGGCCTGAGGAGAGACTTTGCCTTCATCACCTGACGTGGCCCGGGGCTTGGATAGTCCCGCCCGGGCCTGTCTCGACTTGGCCTGGGTCCTCCTGCCTTCCCTGGTTCGTCTGTGCCCTGGGGTTGCTGACTCTTGGGGGCTCCCTCACAGCCTCCTTCAGCAGACCTTTGGTAGGGGTTGGGAGCCCGGGATCGGCTACCGGATGGGGTGACAGTGCGAGGAGGTGACGTTGGTGCCCCCACCCCCCTCACGGACTCGCCTTACTTTCTACCCTCATCTTCGTGCCTGCACCTACCTGGGGGATCTCCTTATCAGCGCCCACCCTGTGCATGAGGACTGTTGGTGGGTGGTGGTGTGAGGAGGGAAAAGGGTATAGCACAGAGAATTCTAAGCGCTCCATTTAAAAAATTTTTTTTAGGGATGTGGTCTGAGGCGTCAAGATGGGGTTTGCACTCTAAGAGTGCTTCGGACCCCCTCCGTCATCCGCTTTGCATCCGCCCATCTAGAGCTGCCATCGGATCCCCTGACATACCTACTGAGGTTTCCTGACCCACCGGCACTGCCCCGATTCCTTTTGCAGGCTGATTGGAGCCTCCATGGCCTCACTTTGTTCCCCTTCCTCCTGAGGCCTCAGACTTTCAAGATGGCGGCCTCCTCGACGCATCGTCCTAGGGCCCGACGTCTAGGGCCTGGTGGTCTGTCTCCTGGCTCCCCTCTGCTGCTCTGGTCTGCTTATTCCTCCCCGGAGCCTGTGACTTACCCCAGGGCCGAGCCATATGCCAGCCACTGGCTGCGACACCCGGGAGCCCGAGGCCACGGCATGGAGTGTGCCTTCCATGTGGATGGAGCCGGCGGACAGCCGGGGGCGGGCACGGCCCTGCGGCGACAGCACCTGCATTCTCCATCCAGCGCTTGTCTGCAATCTTCAAGGGGGCTCGGCCAGGACTCCACCAATAGTAACTGCGGTTGAGTGGGGACTGCGAGCTGGCCCACGACTGTCGGGTGGTGGCGTGGAGGTCGGGGGACGCCCCGCGTTCCTGGACCTAGAGGTGTTGGGGCCGTCCCAGTCAGCTGGGGGCTGCCCTCGGCGTTGCAGCCCACCAGGCCTGAGGAGAGACTTTGCCTTCATCACCTGACGTGGCCCGGGGCTTGGATAGTCCCGCCCGGGCCTGTCTCGACTTGGCCTGGGTCCTCCTGCCTTCCCTGGTTCGTCTGTGCCCTGGGGTTGCTGACTCTTGGGGGCTCCCTCACAGCCTCCTTCAGCAGACCTTTGGTGGGGGTTGGGAGCCCGGGATCGGCTACCGGATGGGGTGACAGTGCGAGGAGGTGACGTTGGTGCCCCCACCCCCCTCACGGACTCGCCTTACTTTCTACCCTCATCTTCGTGCCTGCACCTACCTGGGGGATCTCCTTATCAGCGCCCACCCTGTGCATGAGGACTGTTGGTGGGTGCTGGTGTGAGGAGGGAAAAGGGTATAGCACAGAGAATTCTAAGCGCTCCATTTAAAAACAATTTTTTAGGGATGTGGTCTGAGGCGTCAAGATGGGGTTTGCACTCTAAAGGTGCTTCGGACCCCCTCCGTCATCCGCTTTGCAGCCGCCCATCTAGAGCTGCAATGTCTCCACCCCTAGTCGAAATGTTGTGTATGCCATCCGGTGCCCATGCCAATTGATATACATTGGACAAACCACTCAAAAAGTGAAAAGCCGTATTCTTCAGCATCAAAGTCGAATCAAGTGCAAAGTGGCGGGAGCACCACTTGTGGAACACTATTCACTATTGGGACACACATCTGAACAGATAGAGTGGACAATATTGGAGAAGGTCACAATACACCCTAGGGGTGGAGACATTGCGAACCAATTAAACTACAAAGAGTGTAGATGGATACACATAATGGAAGCAACGACACAGGGTCTGAATGAACTGGAGGAGACCTATATTCAAATGAGCCGTCTGTGAACAACGTTAGGATCGCTATCAGATACAGAGTAGGGGAAAGTAGAAATGAATCCATGACACTTGAGTAGGGGATGATATCCAATATTCATGACACAGGTTGAAATGTACTCCATACTCCAACTGGAGTGCTAGACCATCATACCTAATAACCATGTATTGTCAAAATGAAATGTATAATCCAACTTAGATACAATGAATTGCAAACATTACATGATGTTTAATGGTCGTAGAGCACTACCATGCCTGTCTTAAGCCATAGAATTAAGATAGGAGGAATAGTCAGAATGAAGTATAAAGACTGCATGGATATATACAAATGGTTTAGTAATCCCTATGTTTAGAGAATTGCCATGGCTTATCATGTAAGATGTAAACGTATATAGGAAATGTAGAAAATGGTTAACTTGTCCCACTATGGTAAATTATACATGATAAAATGTTTATAACAATGTATTGCTTTGAGTGACTAACTATGCTGGTACTCCCTGTCAATGTTGTCAGAGGTTTTAGAAATTGCGATGTAATTCCCTAGAATAACAAAGTCGTTGTGCCCCAATTATTATGGCATGCAAGAACAATAAACCGATATGAGTGCTTACGAAATACCATGCATGAGAAAGGAACGATCCTAGAGCAACAGGTTTTTCGCAAACACTATGATAATCAGCCACTAGAGGGCAATAGGCACCCGTCAGTACCACCAGTAGAAGTCAGAATGTGAGATATGTTTTTACGTTATAAGCGTAGGGAAACGAGTAGATAGGAGATGTCAGCACGAACGGAAAGTGAAGGACGCGACCCAAGGTGTTAGAAGTAAGTGAAAGGGCGTTTTAGGCCAAAATAGACTTTAGCCGGTCAGTCACTCTATCCTTAGTCACTTCTAGAGCACGGCCCGCACTTGGTACACTAATATATATTAATTACGATCGATGCGAGCAGGGCAACATAACAGGGCCCCGGCAGGGTCATAACATGGAGTAATCACGATCCAGGTTGGATCAGGGCATAAAGACCTGGGTGTTGGGTAAAAGTAAACTAAGAGGGACACGACTGAAATAGGTTGTACGATAGCCTGGCAATCACGCCCCGGGTTGGTTTTAAAAGAAGCTTAAAAGGGCACCTCGCAAATAACTTCTTAAGAAATGGCGAAAAATGCACGGTATGATAGTATGTTAATCTCATCCCTAGTTTGGGTTAAAAGATACTGGGGGGTGTATAATTGTAAGTAACATTTAAGAAATAATAATAGCGCTCCGCAATGAGGGAGGGTTGGACGCGTAGCCCAGAATAATCATCACCTTGTACCTCAACCCTATTATTAAATAAAAAGGCTTCTATGTGAGAGATGTTGGGTGTTAGGAATCCCGGGCTAATCTCACATCCGGAATTGGTAGCACCTGCATGTGCACTTGAGTCACAATCACAATATCTGTTGTGTTGAAATGACATACAGAAGGTAATGGTATACATCACTCCTTTATTACAGATAAAAAGGAGCAAGTTTACAACCATCTGTATAGACTAAATCAATACAGAGGTATGTATGGTGAACCTTTGACCATGTAATGTACAGGTTAAAGGATAATATAAGTAGGAAGCGAGTAACCCCTACTCCTTAATTATAGGTGCATTGAATGTCTAGCCGGCCTGATTAAGACGGACCGAAAATACGATTCAGGAAGAGACCAGGACTCCATGTGGAGCTAGGTCTGCAAGAGGTGAGCAAGGTTTTCATGCTCATATTTGCGGTAATGTTAAACCACTGACCAATATCTAAAACATGTCCATTATGATTAACAGGCTGTCCCATATATATATACAGTCCTGATGAAGACCCGCCCCTGATGCGTGAAAACACCGCATCGCCCCCCCTAGGGTCGAAACGTCGACGCAATCCTCTACTTTGGCGTGAACAAACTATTCAAAATCCTGTAGGATCCAAGATTGAATTGATGTGTCTACAGGATGATTGTATATGTATAGTTGTTTAACCCAAAAGTATATGAAGTAACACATTTTACTTGTTGTTTTTAGTATTACTCTAGCACAAAGTTTTCGTGCCATATATGTTTTAAATGTTCGTTAGGGACAGTTATTGAAGTAATTTGTTTTCACATGTGAAAGTATTTGAGTAAAATTTGCTTTCATTTTTCTTTATGGTCAGTGTGTTTTGTTTGTGAATGTATTAGTACACCTGTCTTGATATCCTGGTTAGGTACGAGACTTAAGAAAGGAAACGTTGAAATACTAAATCAGTGTGTATTTCTGTCCGACAGAACCATTATTACTTTGTGGATTAATCGGAAGGCTCATGCTCCTGGCAGCTCCTTAACACTGCCTCACTGCTTGGTGGACACCCGCTCCGGCCTGGATTGGACCATCCTGGCCCCCCTTGGCGACGCTGTGACCTCTTCCTTGCCCCCGGGGGTTGTGGACTTCTGGGGGTGAGGGGGGCTCCCTTGTGGCCCTTACCAACGGAGCATCAGTGGGCTGGGGACAGGCTTCCATATCGGGTGGCGGGGAGGAGTGGTGCTGCTTGCTCCTGTCCCCCCCACCGACCTCCTTCGCTAACTTTGTTTTCTCCCTGCACCGCACATCACTTATGGGGATGCCTTTCTGAGGGTGGTGGTGGGATCGCGGCGATGTCGGGCTCCTCCTCTTTTCCCCTCGGCCTCCCCGACTGGTCCTGGACACTTTTCACAACTGTGTGGCTGCTCTCGGCCGTCATTGTCAGGCGGTGCGGGGCCCAGGGGTGGACCTCCATCGCCTCTCCTCGCCCACCCGGACCTGCCTGCGCCCTGGTGTTTGGAACTCGTTACTTGTCCTCAGCTGCCTCCGCTGGGCGGAACTGGTCCTAGCGTGCAGTGCTGGTTGGCCCCTGCAGCTCGGAGGGACTAGGGAGGATTGGCCTTGATGCCCGGGCCCGAGTATTGACGGCCTGGGTGTCGGCTCCCTGCCTCTCTGGGATTGTGGTATACGTCACCCTGCCCGTTTGGCGGTGGAGCCCCCATCCTAGATAATGATGGGCAGGGATCGTGGCCCAAAGACGTCTGCCCCACATACCCAGACAAAAATGGACCAATATACCACCAGCGACTGGGATGCTGGGGGGGGGACATCAAACACCCCTGGCCCTTCAGGGTGGGATCTCTCCACTATCCTCCAGGCAATAGGCGTCTTGCAGACCTCAGTGGACAATAAGTTTGGTGAGGCAAGGATGGACATGGCCCTAATCTGTCAGGACCTGCGCAATGCTACGGCCTGGATCTCAGAGGTGGAGTTGCGCATCTCCACAGCCGAGGATGACATTGGCCAGCTCAAGACTCAGGTGGCCCATCTCCAAACTCAGACCTCGGAGCTCCACCGACGGGCTGAGGATGCCAAAAACAGGTCAAGAAGGATCAACTTGCGCCTTATAGGATTTCCCGAAGAGGTCGAACAGGGTCGAGCGGACACCCTCATGGAGACCTGGGTAAGATCTTGGATGCCCCAGGAGTCTCTCTCTCTGTGGTTCGCGGTTGAGCTCCTTGGCTCCCTGGCCCCCGCCTGGAACTCCGCCGCGACCGATCCTCGTGAGGGTTCTTAACTTCTGTGATAGGGACGCCATTCTCAGGGCAGTGAGGGCGCAGGGCCCTATATCTTATCAAAACAACAAGATCATGCTCTTCCCAGATTACACCAAGGAGGTACAGGCCCAGCGCCGAACTTATGATGACGTCAAGCAGTAGCTCCGGAACTTGGATCTCAAGTATGGTCTCCTCTTCCCGGCCCGGCTAAGAGTTGTCTTTCAGGATAAGACAATTTTCTTTGATACCCCTCAGGCGGCCTGGACCTGGCTTATGGAGGAGCGCCCTCTCCGGACTCGTCCGGACTCTTCTTCTGTGCGGTGTGAGCCCAGGCAGCCTCAACCAACCCTTCCCAAGCCGCAGCAACGCCGTACTCAGTCCCATAAGAAAGGTGACTGCCTCAGTGGGGCCTCACGTTCGCCTGAAGCAGTGTCCCAACCGCCCAACACCTCTGATCTGCCTCGGGCTTCTGGAACTCTCAGCTTGACTGGATCCTTGATTGACCTGACCCAGACCCTTCTGAAACACTGCGGCCCGCCATATCTGATTCTGATTTGCCCTGAAGCTCTGCTCTCTGGGGATCTGGGGAGGACAACGAGGTCCGACCTACTGGACTCAGCTGACTGGGATCTATGTATTAGCTGAGATTGCTACCAAATCCATACAGCAGGAACGGTCCATCTTCATTGAGACCACATTCTGCGAACTGTTTCCTATCTCAGCTCCTAGACTTATTTGTACTCCTTATCTGTTCTAAATATAATTGCAGCTGTTAACTGATTTTTTTATCCGACTCCATGGAGGGGGGCCTATCTCTGCCACATCCGGTTTCCGCCAACCGTTTTAGCTTAGCACTCAGACTCATTTGTGTGTTGTAGTTTTAAGATGTTTTTCTTTTCAGGGCGACAGATGCTTCATCTTCGGAAGGGTAGGGTGGGGGTGTTGGGGGTGTGGGGGGGTGGGAAGACCGTTGTCTCCCAATTGGTTATTGTTTTTGGCCACCACGGGCCGCAGTTTTTTGTTTCCCTTGGTAGCTATCTATGCACGCATGCCATCGACGATGACATGAGACTTAACAGATGGCACAAATTTCACCCACAGGCCCCGGCCACGAGGTGTTGCCTCCCCTGGGACCCGGGTATGCTTGCACGTGCACTGTTCTTTCCACACACTGTCCACCCAGATGACGTCCACCCTAAATAGACCCCTCCATATTCTGTCGTGGAACGTCAACGGCCTACTAGACCGCATAAAATGTATTGCTGTTCTTCGCAGCGCCCAGCGACATGCGCCTGATATCCTTTTTATACAAGAAACACACCTTCTGGGTACACACTTCATCTTCCTTGCCCGGTATGGGTTCATCAGGGTCTGGCACTCCGGTTTCGCACGGGGATCCCGGGGGGTTGCCATTCTGCTTCGTAAGGGGCTTCCCTTTACCTAGGCGCAGGCTGAGACAGAAGCACAAGGCCACTATGTGGCGCTGGCGGGCAAGATCGAAGGGCATCCTTTTCATCTCTTGTGTGTATACATCCCCCCGCCACAATGCCCACTGCCCTTCATCTTCTTACACTCGTTGTCTCCACCTTTCCACAGGATCTGACCGTCATTGGAGGCGACTTCAATGCCGTTATGCAACCCTCCCGCGACACAAAAGGTACTCCCTCGGTGTCCCATCTTGCCTCTGTTAAGCGCGTATCTGATTGGTCCTCTGCCCTGGGTCTCTGCGATGCATGGAGGGTGTGGAATCCCCGTCTGGAACAATATACTCACACTTCGGCGGCCCACCATACTCACTCTTGTATCGACCTGCTCCTGTTGCCAGCCCCCAACTGTCAGTTGATGTTCGGGGCTACTATTCTGCCCCGAGGCATCTCGGACTACTCGCCTGTTTCCCTCCATCTCAGGAACTCCCCTGATGGCATTCGTACGGCTTGGCGGATGAATGCCTGATTTCTGCAGGATGCAGAATTCATTGAATCCCTGGGGCAGGAACTGAAGCACTATTTTTCAATTAATACGGGTTCTGTCTCCTCGCCGGGAACATTATGAGAGGCAGGCAAGGCCACTATTCGGGGGGGGGGGGGGGGGGGGGGGGCTAGAGATTTGGTCCACGCGAAGTGCACCGAACAGGCCGCCCACCTTGTACAGTTGGAGACGGCCCATGCATATACTGAAAGCGATGACTCGGCTCGGCAGCTTACACTGCTCCACAAAGAGATCTGTCAGATCTCGCTGGAGTCCACTAAAATGCTATGGCACTCCTCCGTGGCGCGTGTGTGTGGTTGGGGCGATAAAAATGGCAAATTACTTCACAATCTGGTTTCATTCCCCAAAGCCAACCACATTATTCCCTAGATCCGTGATGAGACCGGCGTTCACCACGTCACCTCTCGGGCTATTGCCCAAACCTTTGCGGGCTATTATGCTGCCCTTTACGCGGCCTGATGTCCCGAAACCTCCCTGGCTGATTTGCTGTCCAAGATTTGGACCCAGCTACCCTGCCTCTCCCAGACAGTCTCAGAGACTCTGGATCTTCCTTTCACCCCGGAGGAGATACATGGGGCCATTTCTCTCCTGCACTCAGGTAAGACGCCAGGACCGGACGGCTATCTCCAAGAATACTATGCAACCTATCGCAGCATGTTGGTCCCACACTTAGTGGAATTGTTAAACATGCGGTGGACACTGGGTTCTTTTCCCCAGAGACAGACATGGCCACTATCGTGGTCCTCCCAAAGACACAGCCATCCTCCCGTGCATGTGCAGATTACCGTCCCATTTCCCTCATAAACACCGAGGTAAAAAATGTTGCCACTGCCATGGCTCAACAACTCCGCTCCCATTTACAAGATTTGGTCAATCCAGACCAATGCCGTTTTATGCCTGCCCGGGGTACCCGACATTGCATACGCTGCTTCCACCTCGCCCTTGCACATCGCCACCATCTTACCCCGTATCTGGCCCTGCTCTTCATTGACTTTGAAAAAGCATTTGATACGGTGGATTGGAGCTACCTGGGAGACGTGTTAGAGGTGATGGGTTTTCAGTCCCCCGTTTCGGCGCCTTATCCGTGTCCTATACTCCAGTCCTAAGGTGAGGGTCCTAATTAATGGCGTGCTTTCGGAGACGTTCCCCATTCAGAGGGGCACTCCCCAGGGCTGTCTGCTCTCGCCGCTCTTTTCGCGTTAGTGATGGAGCCCCTGGCCTCTCTCATACACCAGGACCCCCACATCCGAGGATGGGCTTGAGACCCTTATCAGGTCGATAAGATCACCCTCTACGCCAACGATGTCCTCCTCTTCCTGGCGGACCCTGAGACCTCCAGCCCAAGGTGCCCTCTCTGCCTTTGAATGGGTCTCCGGCCTCCGGCTCAACCCGGCGAAATCCACTCTGATTCCCCTCCACCCGTCCCTGGCTTCCTTCGACTGGCTAACGACCATTCCCCTACGCAGGCAGTCATTCAAGTACTTGGGGGTGTGGGTCGCCCTCCTTCCAGTACTCGAATAGGCCCTGAATATTACGCACCTCGTTACCAAAGCCAAGGCGGACCTCAGGAAATGGCAATCCCTCCCTCTTAACCCCCTTGGTAGAAGTGCCCTTTTTAAAATGATGGTTCTCCCCCATTTTTTATATATATTACAAAATATTACTTTTCACCTCCCAGGGAGCTGGTTTCGTGTAATTGACAGTACCCTCACCCGGTTTTTATGGGGGGGGGGAAGACCGCGACTGCCCCTGGCACACTGCCGGAATACCTCAGTACGATAGGGGCATGGGGGTAACCAACCTCTGTAGGAGAGTAGGGTCTGCTTCCTATGGTCACCCCCACTTTTTGCTCTGATTCACTGTTTTTTTTACTTTAGTGAGGCTGTGGGCCTGCTAATCAGACCCACAGCCCAGCTGTTCTCTCTCTAAATTCATACCATGTACTTTAGGTACATATCCAATTGGGTATTGGGTCACCTTTGTGAGCCCCTGTATAGTGTACCATAGGTACCCAGGGCATAGGTGCATCCAAGGCCTACCAAGGGATGCAGCATGTATTATGCCACCCCTGGCTGGTCATCCAAACTGACACCACAGGCTGATCACTCAGCTTGGCCAAGGTCATGTAATCACCCCTTGCTTAGGTATAGTATTCCTATATCTACCCTTATATATAGACACATATATACCTATAAGTAACTCCTATTGCAGGCCTTAACAATCCTGGAGGCAGAGTGCTTGGTTTTATGTGAGATGGTGCCCTAGCATGAGCTGAGCCTGTCTGCAGCTTTCGAAACCATGTCCTTATAGCTGTTCTATGATATAGCTAAACCATATACTCTTAAGAGCATTATAATCCTCGCGGTTTTTGCTAACTTTGGTTTGCTTTATCAAAACATGGCGTGTAAGGTGTCATATGCTTTGGAATACTACCCCCCCCCGCCAGTTCTGGCGGCGGGGGTAGCATTCCACCCTTCTAGAGGGAGAAGACATGTAAGTTCTACTTTACCCGGTTAAAGTTAAACAGAGCCTCAACATCACAAAATGGATGCTGCTGCCACAAAAATTGAGTCTGACCTCCTGATGCTGGATGAAACTCCGGCAGGGGAGGCCTGGACAATAGGTTTCCTGCCTTGGGAGTTCTAGCACCTCCCCAGACAGACTTTAGTGTATTGGGGCAGGGTGGGTTGAAAGAAATGAGACACTGCCTGGGGCACACAAGGTGCTCCACGCATAGCCCGGTTCAAACCAGTTGCTGGGGCACTCCAGCCCCAGCTCTGGCGCGAAACTGTACAAAGGAAAAGGGGTGTAACCACCCCTTCCCAGGTTCCACCCACAGGAGGGACCTAGCAGGTAATCCAGCCCCTTAATTTGGTATAAAGATAGAAGCTGAGTCTAGAGACTTTAGATTTATCCTGGAAAGAAACTCTGACATGAACTCTTGGCCCTTCGATGTTCCATATCGACTGGAAGACTGAAGACATCTCCCTTGTGGTCAGAGTGACCATCCTGTGCAAACAGGCAAGAACAGTAACTTGCCGGTTTGCTTTGTTGACGCTCCAGCCGGATCCCGAAGACTTAGTGATGCAGCCTCTGGACTTCCAGACTTCTCTGACTCCGACCCATACCCACAGCAAAGCTGAGACCAGTGGCGGACACGAGAGACGTGGGACCGGACATCCAGCAGTACCTGCTTTTTGCTACTTGTGCAGCTTCTGAGGTGTCCTCGAAGTTGTGCATTGGGGATTGGGAAGCGCCGACCCCGAGCAGTAAGTGCACCGAAGCTCAGCCCTCCACACTCCACGAGTGAAGCGTGGGGCCTGCGCCTGCATTTCTCCTCGATGCGTCTTCGCAGTTGCTAGCCCGTTGGCTAGTGGCCCTCCTGAGGACATCCTTTTGAAACAACACCGCTTGCCAGGTTGCTCTGGGCTTTCTCCTGCTTTCCTGTAAAGGGGAAGCTCCCTTGACCTTCTGAACAGAAGCCGATCTTCCTTTCCTGTGTGGATTGCCTTTGCCAAGGCTTGTTGGGTCCAATCCAGATACCGACACCGCCAACAGCTAGATCCTTTGTGGGACAGTCCGTGTCCAGCACCTGGTGGTCGTCAACGCCTCCTGGTCCACGTGGCTGCAGAGACAAGCTTCTCATCCTCACCGGATTGCATCTCGACATCGCCTGGTTCCTTCGTGGTCACTGGCTAGTGACCCAGATTCTGTCCCCTCTGCTTTCAGGTTCTTCACTACTCTGATTCACCCTTGGATCCATCCGGACATCTTCCTTGCAGCTCTCCATAGGATTGATCGACGAAACCCGACACGAAAGAACACCTATGCACCCGGCTTCCCTGGGTGAGGTAACTCAAGTACTCCGGTGCTACCGTGGGTAACAACTATCAAAGTGTCCTAGATTAACAGGGTTTTCCCGTTGTCCACCCTGAAGTGTCCGAAAACCAATCACTTTGTAACTTTTACGTTCCCATTGATTCTCTATGGTTACTCTCGTGTGTGTTTAGACACTGCACACGCATCCTGTGGGTATCCTACTTCCAATCCTTTGGTTGATCAGTGTAGCCCCAGCGATTTCCTAGGCCTACTCACCTTTCCTGAAGTGGTTCTTATACCGCTTCTTTAGTATATGGTTCGTGAGGCCCCTAGGGCAGAATTGTATTTGAGCAACTTATAGTATGCTTATTGAGTAACGTGTGCTGTATCTCGAACTCTGACCTCATAAGGAGTGCAGAGGGGTTGTGTTAGTAATAAATACATATATATTTTATATATACCTTGTGTGGTGTCCTTTCATTTGGTATTCAAGGGATTATAATTGGTAAACAATTGACTTCACATGCTCTCTGAAGTATTAGCCTAAGACTGCTTTGTCCATGCTACCACTAGGATAGCTGGTCTAGAAGGTTGATTTTACAACCATCAACATAAGGGTTGTTTGGACTGGTGCAAGGTGCTCACTAGAATAGTGAACATCATATACCAGGCCAACTTCTCACATTGGTGTGCAGCAGTTGGGATAAGAGCTTGCTGATTGTTTTACCATATAATCTTGAAATATCATTTGAAATATCACATCAAGGTACCTAGAGGTACATATAAATCAAGTCTTAAATAGTTAAGTTCTACTGAACTTAGTTGTTGTAGAGTAAAGGGCCTAGCACACCCTGACTACAACTCCTAGAGAGGTTTAATAGGTAACACTTAGTGTAGGTAGGTACACACACCACACCTCACTAGATCATGTCTCTGAGAGCAGAACCTAGTGGATCTCTCCCAGTAGAAGTTGACCCCCTGAGGGCACCTTCTAGATATGATACCTTTACCTTCCATGAGTTAAAGCACTTGTGCACAACAAGGAAGTTAAAACAAGGGTCAAACCCTACCCCCCTCAAGCAACTGATAGAGATCCTAGAGGAGTTTGAAGTTAAGAAAGCAACTAACCCAGGTCCTTCAGGCAGTATAGAAGAGGGTCAGCCCTCAGCAGAAGATTCCCCTGACCTCCATCTAGATGATGATAGTGAAGTGGATGAAGATGCTGAAGAGGATGATTACACTGATCAGGTCCAAGTTTTAGAACTTAATCAGGTCAACGTAAGCTTGCATGGGGCTGTAGAGGGCATAGCCCCTTTTAGACCCCCAAATAGGCTTAACTCTGGGCCTAGAAGGAGGGGATTCCTGTCCAGGGAATCTCACCATTCTAATGCCTCAGTAGGGTCTGATGCCTCTGCTCAGAGGAGAATGACATCCCTTCAGAGGAGAGAACACCAGGCCAGAATGAAAGAAGTCAATCTGAGGATTGAGAGGCAAGAACTTGCCCAAGCCAAAGAGAGACTTGCTCTTGCCAGAGAGCAAAAGTTAAGTGGGTTAGAACCCACTGGTGGCAGCATTATCCCTAAGGATAGAGAGAGGTCTTATGACCATAAAAACCTAAAGAACAAGTTACTTACCTTCGGCAAATCCAACAAGGATCTGGTCATCCACTCGATAGTCTTTGGTCCTATCAAGATAAAAGCTCACCGCCCTTTTGGGGTCCAGACGGTGAAGTTGTTCCTCCTCCTTGGAAGGGTGAGGGGAAGGATAGAAGGTAGGAAGGGTAATGGACTGTCCTAGATGGAAGGGAGTTACCACCTTAGGCAGAAAAGCAGCCCTGGTCCTAAGAACCATTCGTTCAACATGAATGGTCAAGAACGGGGGCTTTGAACTAAGAGCTTGAAGCTCACTTACCCTCCTTGCGGAGGTAATTGCGACAAGAAAAACAGTCTTAAAAGACAAAAGTCTCAAAGGACACCTGTGTAGAGGTTCAAACGGAGAACCCATTAAATATGTAAGAACCAGGTTCACGTCCCATTGAGGCACAAAAAAGGGAGTAGGAGGAAACTTATTTGTTAAACCCTTTAAAAATCTCAATACAACAGGAGATTTAAACAAAGATGGCTGATCCGGTAAACAGATAAAAGCAAACAAAGCTGATAGATATCCCTTTACCGTAGTTACAGCAAAACCTAAAACCTTGCTGCGCCAATGAAAGAGCAAATTGAAGTATTTCTGACAAACAAGCTCTCAAAGGATCAACAGAATTCTCCCCACACCAGGATACAAATTTAGACCACCTATAAGAATAGATGGACTTGGTGGAGTCACGCCTAGCCAATAGAATGACATCCACCACATCAGGTGGGAGAGAAAAGGAATTCAGGTTGCCCCGTTCAATCTCCAGGCATGAAGGTGTAAGGTCTGGAGGTGGTGGTGTAAAACCTGCCCCTGCGACTGCGAGAGGTCTGCCCTGAGAGGGAGACGGAGCGGAGGGCACGAGGAGAGGTGGAGAAGATCTGAGTACCACACCCTTCTTGGCCAATTCGGAGCGACCAATATAACTTGGGCCCGGTCTTGGCGAATCTTCCTCAGAACCCGAGGAATCAAGGGTATGGGAGGAAACGCGTAAAGGAGTTGCGAGTCCCAAATCAACTGAAACGCGTCCCCCAAGGCTCCCTGCATCGGAAACTGGAGGCTGCAGAATGACGGGCAGTGAGCATTCTCGTGAGTGGCGAACAGGTCCACCTGAGGACTCCCCCAGGTCCGAAAGACATGACGAACTACCTCTGGATGAAGAACTGAGAACTGCCAACTGAGATTGTCTGCACGCATATTCAGTACTTTGGCCAGAAGATTTGCCACGAGACAAATCTGATGTACCTGAACCCAGGACCAAAGACGCAGAGCCTCTCTGCAGAGACACTGCGACCCTACTCCACCCTGTTTGTTGATATACCACTACGCGGTGGTGTTGTCCGTCAGGACCTGAACCGACCGAGCGCGAAGGGAAGGGAGGAAGGCCTTGAGTGCTAGACGTATCGCTCGCAATTCCAGAAGGTTGATATGAATCAACCTTTCCTCTGGAGACCAAAGACCCTTGATCTCCAGATCCCCCAGATGAGCACCCCACCCTAGAGTGGATGCATCCGTTATCACTGTGGCCACCGAGGGAGGAGTTTGAAAAGGCTTTCCTTGAGACAGATTGCCTTCCACTCCCCACCAAGACAGATCCGCCGCAGCTTCTCTGGAGATGCTCACTGACTCCCCGAGATCCCCTTGATGTTGATACCACTGCCTGGGGAGGCACCACTGGAGTGCCCTCATGTGCCAGCGTGCATGGTTGACCAACAGAATGCAAGAAGCCATCAGACCGAGCAGACGAAGGACCTTCAGGACTGGAACAACCGCTCCATTGTAAAATAAAGGAATCATTTCCTGTATGTCGTGAATCCTTTGAGGAGGAGGGAATGCACGACATACAGTTGTGTTCAGTACCGCACCTATGAACAGGTTGCGCTGGGAGGGCACCAGGTGAGTTTTGGGTACATTTATCGAAAAACCCAACCTGTGCAACAACTGAGTTGTCACTTGCAGATGATGGAGCACTTTCTCTGGAGATTCTGCTTTGATCAGCCAATCGTCCAGATAAGGGAAAACTGGAATCCTTGACCTTCTGAAATGTGCAGCCACCACAGCCATCACCTTGGTGAAGACTCGAGGCGCAGTAGTAAGACCAAATGGTAGAACCGCAAACTGGTAGTGTTGCAATCCCACTTTTTAAGGGGGGATACTTTCTGTGCGACTTCCGAATGGGTATATGGAAATAAGCATCCTGCAAGTCGATCAACACCATCCAGGCTTCTTCCAGCAGCACTTGAATAACCTGCACATGGGTGAGCCTCTTGAACTTCTCCTGCTTCAGGTAGAGGTTCAAGATCCTGAGATCCAGGATTGGACGAAGTCTGCCATCCTTTTTGGGGATCAGAAAATACTGGGAGTAGCATCCCTGACCCCATTCCTGCACCCTTTTTGAACAATGTCTGTACCTCTTCCTGTAGGAGCAACAGGTGGTCCTCCGAGCAAAAACCTTGGCAAGGAGGGTAATTTGGGGGAAACTCCCGAAAGGGAAGAGCATACCTATTCTCTACGAGATTGAGAACCCAAAGATCTGATGTAACCGATTCCAAATCCTGTAGAAAATAAGTAAGCCGACCCCCCACAGGACCAACATGATCCGGAATGGTGGATCTAGGGCTGCTTTGCTGTTGTAGGTGGGGGGTGGGTAGAAGAGGAGGAAGTCGAGGAGGAGGAGACTTGATGTCCATGAGAACGACCCCTTTGTCTGCCTCTGTAGGACCTGTATAAAGGATTTTGCTGCTGCTGTTGCTGCTGGGTCTGCTTATAGGTACGAAAATTAGACCTTCCAAAACCCTTGTATCTTTTGGCAACAGAGCCTCTAGTTTGCAAACCCAAAGATCTTGTTGTTGCTCTGCTATCCTTAAACCTTTTCAAGGCAGCATCAGCTTTCTTTCCGAAAAGGCCAGTGCCATCAAAAGGCAAATCCATCAGAGCAGCCTGAACATCCGCAGAAAACTCAGAAGTCTTTAGCCAAGCAGCCCTTCTGGTGGCGATCGAAGACCCCATGATCTTAGCTACTGAATCTGCCGTGTCCATATCACTTTGTATGACCTGCCGAGCTGCGGCCTGCATGTCAGATACCACTTCAATAAAGTTCTTCCTATCCTCCTCAGGAAGCTTAGGAGATAGCTCTTTCACCGTATCTATCAAAGCATGGATATATCTGCCCAGCAAACAAGTAGCATTTGTCGACTTTAGGGCCATACTGCCTGACGAAAACACTTTTTTTGCATTCTGATCCTGCTTCTTAGAGTCTTTATCTCCAGGAACCTGGGGAAAGGCACCTGCAGATCTTTTCGAGCAAGCAGCTTGAACCACCAAACTCTCTGGCAAAGGATGAGAGGCTAAGAATTCAGGATCTCCAGGCACAACTCTGTAGCGCCTTGCCACTGACTTTGAAACTGCAGGAGCAGTAAGTGGTTTACTCCATACCTCCAATATGGGATCTGTAAGAGCCTCAGTAAATGGAAGAAGTGGCTCAACCGCAGAAGATGGAAAATGGAGAACTTCAGACAGAATGTTCGATTTGTACTCCACAGATGGCAAAGTCAAATTTAAGAGTTCTGAAGCCTTCTTAATTACCACATGGTAAGGCGCCACGTCCTTAGAAGGAGCATCACAAACCGTGGGCAATCCCCATTCTGGTGAAAATTTTAGACCTCTTGCATCATGCAACTCTTCAAAATAATGCTCCTGATCCTGTGGCTCGCCCTCTTCAACTTCAGCTTCTCCATAATTTCTCTCCTCCAAAAGGCACTGCGCTTTACGCCTCGACCACTCCATTCGAACCGACGTCGTCGGATCCGGTAACGACTCCAATGGAGTCGGAGCTGACGTCGAATGAGGAGCTGGAGACGGAGCTGCCTTCAAATGTGAAGCTGGAACCGGCGTCGAACCTCGATTTGAATCTCAAGGTCGCTCCGGAGCCAATGAAGCCGTGCACGGAGTCGATGACCTAGGAGGCACCGATAGAAGCCATGGTGGAGTCGGCGTCGGCATAAAAGGCAGGAAAGGAGCCGGAGCATAAGCCTGCGGCACACCCAGGTTATAAGCTAATGGACCCATGGGACCAGCCGGCGCACCAGTGGGGTACATTGCTCTCGCACATAAGCCACACATGGCGTTCAGAAAATGCGAAGGGTCCTGACCTGGACCAGGAAATTGAAGGTACGAACCCACCGGCTGCTCCTGAGGAGGCTGCACCGGATTGGACTCCTGTACCTCTTGTTCTTCGGGATGATGTACCGGAGTCGTCGAACCCAGAGTAACTTCTTCTACTTCATGCTCCGAAGACTGATATGGATCCGGAGACGGATTCGATTCCGGAGCCGGAGTAGGCTCACGAGATTGTAAAGGGGCGGCCTCACTTTCAGGATTACGAACTGGAGAGGGAGATATCATGCCCTTACGATGGTTCCGTGAAGTTGACTTCTTTTTCAAGTCCGATTCCCTGCTGGAATGATGTCTCGAACTGTGCTTCTTTCTCCTATGCTTCTTTTTTGATGAACCGAAAGCATGACCCGAAGCTGACTTCGAACCCGACCTCGACCGGGACCTCGACTTCGACTTTGACTTCGACCTCGAGCATCTCGCTCTTGACCTCGAAGCTCTCTCGGTATCCTTACCCTTCAATATGGCAACAAGCAGTTTTGCCTCTCGTTCCCGAAGAGCCTTTGGGTTCATTTTAAAACAGGATCGACAACCCTTGATGTCGTGATCCAAACCCAGACACCATAAACAGTCACCATGAGGATCGGTAATGGACATCATCCTTCCACACATATCGCATGGTTTAAATCCCGTCTTCCTCGATGACATCTCGACAGAAGACAGCAACACCAAACAGATACAGTAACCAGAAATCCACAAAAGTAACAAAGTTACTATCCGTACAACAGAAGATCCCAAGAAACTGTTAGCATCGACGACGCGGAAAAAAGGGAACTGATGTCATCACGCCGACGTAGGCCTAATAAGGAGTCAGTGACATCAGTCGGAGTCGTGCGTGATGCCGTGCTCCTGTGACGTTGTCCACGCCGGTGTGCTACAAAAGAATTTTCCAAACGTTGCTGACGCAGGGGGATATTCACAAGGTAAGGAATCCGCTGGCAGATGTATCCATCAGAATAAGATTGTCCCTCCCTACAAGAGTGGGGATGACATCCACAAGTGGATAACTGCTTTGGAGAGGGCTTGCAAAGTACAGCAGGTACCCCAAAGTCAGTGGGCAGCAATCTTATGGCTCTCCTTTTCAGAAAAAGGAAGAGACAAGATCCTCACAGTTAGTGAGGAGGATGCTGACAACTACACTGTCCTGAGGAGTGCTCTGATTGATGGGTTTGGCCTAACCACTGAACAGTATAGGTTGCTGTTCAGAGACACCCAGAATACACAGACTCAGTACTGGACTGACTTTGTAGATTGTGCCACTAAGACTCTGGAAGGCTGGTTACTGGGCAGTAAAGTTAAGGACTATATAGGATTGTATAATTTGATCATGAGAGAACAAATACTTAATAATTGTCAGAACCAGTTGTTGCACCAACACCTGATTGACTCTGATCTGACCTCTCCCCAAGAATTGGTAAAGAAGGTGGACAAATGGGTCAGAACCAGGGCAAGGCAGGAAACCCAGAACCAAGATGGTGATCAGAAGAAGCAAGACCAAAACGGTGGGGATCAGAAAGCAAAAGACCAGAAGACTTCACCAGGTCCCCAAAAAGCTTCTAATGAGGGGGGTTCCAAAAATCCAAGAAGAAAGAAGGTCCAAATAAACCCTGGTGCAATGTTTGTAAAAGTAATACTCACTGGACCAGTGATTGCACCAAAAAGGAGGCAGCTCCAGCCACCATTGCCCCTAAGGCAACTGTTCCCCCTAGTACAGCTAATAGTGATGGTTCTCAACAGAAGGGTGTAGTAGGGTTAACCCTGGGAACTGAGATGGACTCTGGCCTAGTCAGAGTACCAACTAAAGCTGTCCTTGTCTGTGATGTGGACATGGCTATGTCCTCTAATGGGAGCCCCAGTAACCTGGGCAAGTACAGACAGACACCTTTAATCAATTATAAAGTGGCTCAGGCCTACAGGCACACATGTGCCAGTGTCACCATGGTGACGCCTAACTTTGTGGACCCTGGAAAGATCATATTAGGTGATAATTACATAGTGACCAATGCTAGCAATGTCCCTACCACCCATAGTATGGCAGTTGTTAATTTCTCCTGGGGAGAGGTAACTGGCCCCAAAAGAGTTGCTGTAAGTTCAGACCTCCCTGTAGAATGTTTGTTGGGCAATGATCTAGAATCTTCAGTTTGGTCTGAAGTGGAGTTTAGGACTCATGCAGAGATGCTGGGCATATCAGCACATGTCCTTGCTGTGACCAGGCCACAGGCCAAAAAGTACCAAACTGAACAGGCACTGGATCCTGAAACTATGGATCCGTTGCCTACCAAGAGAAAGAGCAGTAGGGTTAAGGCAGTGCCTTCCCCCTGCCTCAGAGTAAAGATCAGCCTTCTGAGGAAGCTGATAGTGAGACCCTAGAAGGAACTGTCCTAGAAGAGTTTGAACCTGATCAGGTTGAGTTTCTTGGAACAGGGGGACCTTCAAGGGCAGACCTGAGGCAGGCACAGCTGGACTGCCCCTCTCTTGAACCCCTCAGACAGCAAGCTGCTGCTGAGGCTGCTGGGAATGCTACAGGTACCCATAGAGTCTATTGGGATGAAGGGATTCTTTATTCAGAGGCTAGAGACCCCAAGTCTGGTGCTTCCAGGAGGTTGGTTATACCTTTGACATTTAGGGGCTTCCTTCTTACCTTAGCCCATGATGTTCCCCTAGCAGGACATCTTGGCCAGAACAAGACTTGGGACAGGCTTGTCCCTCACTTTCACTGGCCACATATGTCAGAAGATACCAAGGAGTTTTGTCGCTCCTGTGTCACCTGCCAAGCCAGTGGCAAATCAGGTGGCACCACAAAGGAACCCCTCATACCACTACCTGTGGTGGGGTTGCCCTTTGAAAGAGTTGGGATTGACATTGTTGGTCCAATGGATCCCCAAACAGCATCTGGGCACAGGTTTATTCTGGTGGTAGTGGATCTTGCCACCAGATACCCAGAAGCTATCCCCTTAAGGACCACAACAGCCCCTGTTGTGGCAAGAGCCCTCCTGGGAGTTTTTGCAAGAGTGGGCTTTCCGAAAGAGGTTGTCTCAGACAGAGGTGCAAACTTTATGTCTGGATATTTGACTGCTATGTGGAAGGAGTGTAGTGTAAACTATAAGTTCAGCACACCCTACCATCCACAGTGCAATGTTCTAGTTGAAAAGTTCAACAAGACCTTAAAGGGATTATCAAGGGACTACCTGTAAAGCTTAGGCGAAGATGGGATATCTTGCTGCCCTGCCTTTTATTCGCTTATAGAGAGGTCCCACAAAAGGGGGTTGGCTACAGCCCGTTTGAACTTTTGTTTGGGCACCCTGTAAGAGGACCGCTCGCTATGTCTTGTGAAGGAAGGACGGGAGTTACCTCTCAAAAAGCCTAAGCATGACATAGTGGACTATGTACTTGGTCTACGCTCCAGGATGCCCGAATACATGAAAAAGGCTTCTAAAAATCTTGAAGCTAGCCAGGAACTTCAAAAAGCCTGGCATGACCAAAAGGCTGTGCTGACTGTGTACTAGCCAGGACAGAAAGTGTGGGTGCTGGAGCCAGTGGCTCCAGCAGCACTCCAAGGCAAATGGTCTGGACCCCACACTATTGTTGAGCAAAAGGGAGAGGTAGCCTTCCTGGTTGACCTTGGAACTCCCAGGAGCCCCCACAGGGTGCTTCATGTCAACAGACTGAAGGCATATGTTGACAGGGCAGACATGGGCTTGCTCATGGCTACAGATGAGGGACAGGAGGAGGAGAGTGACTCTCTCCCAGACCTGCTTTGTCAGAACCCTGATGATGGTTCAGTTGATGGAGTGGCCTTAGCGGGCAGCCTCACTGACCAGCAGCAACAGGACTGCAGACAAGTTCTACAGGCCTACAGACATATGTTTTCCTTGACTCCTAGTCAGACAAACTGGTGCACCCATGAGGTGGACACTGGTGAGAGTCTTCCTGTAAAGAGTAAAATCTACAGGCAACCTGACCATGTCAGGGACTGTATCAAGACAGAGGTCCAAAAGATGTTGGAGTTGGGAGTTATTGAGCCCTCAGAGAGCAACTGGGCCAGTCCAGTAGTCCTTGTGCCAAAGCCTCACACCCAAGATGGTAAGAGAGAGATGAGGTGTTGTGTGGACTACAGAGGTCTCAATGCTGTGACTAGGACAGATTCCCATCCAATACCCAGGGCAGATGAGCTCATTGACAGATTGGCTTCTGCCAAGTTTTTGAGCACATTTGACCTGACAGCAGGCTACTGGCAGATCAGACTAGCTGATGATGCAAAATCCAAAACAGCATTTTTGACCCCAGGAGGTAATTACCAATTTGTGGTGATGCCCTTTGGCTTGAAGAATGCACCTGCCACTTTCCAAAGGTTAATGAACCAAGTCATCTCAGGTCTTGATGACTTGTTTGCAGCTTATCTAGATGATATTGCTGTCTTTAGCTCCACCTGGGAAGGTCACCTGATCCACCTGAAGAAGGTTTTGGAGGCCCTGCAGAAAGCAGGCCTAACTATCAAGGCTACTAAGTGCCAGATAGGGCAGAGTAAGGTTGTGTACCTGGGCCACCTTGTAGGTGGAGGTCAGGTTCAAACACTGGAGAGCAAGATCCAGACCATAAAGGACTGGACACCTCCAACCACCCAGACAGGTGTGTTAAGAATTGTGGGTCCATTGTGACACCACTTAATGACTTAACCTAAAAGAAAATTCAAAAGAAAGTTCAGTGGACAGTCAGCTGTCAAAAGGCATTTGAAGACCAAACCCCCTACTATACGGAAATGGAGACGGGAGTCGGCTGGTGTGGAACTGAGGAGGAGCCTTTCTTTGAGGCCCGGGGTTGTCCCGAGCTTTTTGGCAAGATATGTGGCAAATGGTTCAATCTACTGCCCAAGGGGCGCGTGTGTTTCTTGTACAGGGATAACCATATGCAAGTGTTTTATTCATCCCAAAGAGTGCCTTACAATTCTCTGTCGTCTCTCTTTCAAATGTATTTTATCCAAATAATGTGATTGATTTCGATGCCAATATATTTTGTGATTTGTTCTTTTAAACCAATAAACTTGATTATCCCCCTAAAAAATAATACATTTTTAGCCACTTCTGCATTGTACACGTACACAATCGCCCCCCAAAAAATCCCTGATGTCTAGCGCCTGGCTATTGCCCTCATCTTCCCCCCGGGGGGGGGGGGCAGAAAGGCTGTAATTGTGGCGTGGGTGGGGACATTGGCATGCCCGTTTTGGGCAGCCCCCATCCTAATTAAAGTTTCCCTTAAAAAATCCCTGGCATTTAGGGGCATATGTATGTAGTTTACATTCTGCGATTCTCAAATAGCGATTTTTAAGGAATTGCTATTTGAGGATTGCAAAATGGAATGTATGTAATAAATCGCTATTTTTTTGCGAGTCTCTAAAATTCCTTAATTGCAATTCGCAAATTGCAAATCGCAATTAAGGAATGAGTGTCCCATTCATTCCTATGGGGATACATTCTCTTTTTTATGAGAAAATCGCAATTTGAGAATCGCAATTCCAAGGGTGCCAGTGTGTCCAAAAGACACCTGTTGCACCCCTGGAATGTGCATGTAAGTACATGTGGCGCACATACATGCCCTAAGGGCATGTCTGTGCGCCACATGGCACTTTCAATTTAAAAAAAAAGCATTTTAACAGGAAATCGCAAAATACCATCTACTTGGAGTAGGCGGTATTTTGTGATTCCTTAAGCCAAAATCGCAATTTGCAAGGCACCCCGACATAACATTTAAGGAATCACAAAATTGCGATTCCTCAAATGCTTGAGCAAAATAAGAAATCGCAATTTTTGCGATTCCTTATTTTGCTATGTGGCCCATGTATACCAAAACGCCGTTGCGAATTCCGGCGTTTGCGAATCGCAAACGGCTTCTTACATATGCCCCTTAGTGAGCTTTCTGCCCTCCTGGGGGCAGAAAGGCTGTCATTGTGGTGGGGGGTGGGGGCATTGGAATGTCCAATTTGGGCATCCCCCACCCTAAAAACTAGTGCATACAAAAAATCATTGCCTTTAGTTGGCTTTCTGGACTGAATTTGGCCAAATGTTTTGGGGAGAGCAAAGGCCCTTGCCAAAGGGGCAGCTCCCCCTCCCTGGTTTCTTGTGGGCGAAAGCAGGGATCCGCTGGGGAGGGGTAACATTGGAAAGGTGAGATTCTCCCCCTTCCAATGATACCCCTCCCGTCTTTCTATGTGCTCAGGGGCTGAGACAGCCCCTGAGCACGTAGAAAGTGAAACTGAAATGAGCCTAAAAGCTCATTTCCTTTTCTGTGAAATGACGTCAGCGCGTTGATCGTCATTTCACAGAAACAGTGGGGAGGGCCCTCGGAGCTGGGGAAGCTCTTCCCCAGCTCCTGAGCCTTTGGGGAGGTAAAAGGAATCCATCTGGTGCCTGCACCAGAGGGATTTCTTCTGAAATGGCTTCAGATGCGCGGGAGCCATCTAACGCCCATTAGAACTTTTGTGTCTGACTGCTCTTGCGTGTCCGACGCATGGAAGGGGTTAAAGTGTTGGTATATCGCCTAACAAGCGAAATCTGTAAAGATGCACTTGCACTTTATGGGTTGAAATCCCAACAAAGACTGATCTATCTGCACGTGCACTTTAATATGACATTAAAATGTCGACCATGTACAATACATGGGGGCGTGACCAAGCCACCACCCAAGATGGCAGCGCGGCGTTGAAGCTCCACCAGCTGTCCCAGCTTTGCTGCACTATCCCCTGCACACACAGCAGTGGCCGTTCCGTTGATCAGTGCTGTCTGATCGCTGAGTGCACGCTGCGCATGGCGATCCCACTCGGTCGCGGAGCGGTTCCTCCATCATAGTTTCCCGGCACTCGGCGGACTGAGGGCCAGAGCAAGTGGCGGCTGCGGCCTGTTCCTTTCCCACACGGGGTGACTGGAGAGTGAAGGCGTGCGGAAGCTGATGCCCGGTGGAGGCGGGGATCCATTGCTGTGGTGAGTGCGCCAGGCACAGGTCTTCGTCTGTGCTCTCCCCCCACATAAGTTTCCAGCTCGGCCAGGGAGCGGACACGTTTGGCTGCCCTGACCTTCAGTGCAAGCTCCCGCCGCATCCTGGAGGCCCCACGGGGATAGGGCCAGCGGGTGAGCCTGGGAGACGCCCACCCGGTCGCTGGCAGGCACAGAGAGGGTGGGGAGGCTGGTGGGGGCCCGTCGCGTCCTGCGCCCGGTTGCCTTCCAGCGTGGAACCACCTCCACAAGGCCCATCCAGTGCGAGATATGCTGGCCTCGGGCCCAAAACCTGCCTTCCAACTGCCTCAGGAGCGGACCACTGAAACAATATCAATGACACAAATATAGAACTACCAAAATATTGAGTAAAAAATATAGAATGCAAAAATATCGACTTCCTATCCCCAAAAAGGTAAGTACAAAAATATCGAATCAAAAATATTGTTGTAAAAAATATAGATAGTCAAAATATCGATTTTTTTAAAATGCTTTAAAGTAATTAAAAATTAATAAAATAATAAATATAATTAACTTAAACATACTTAAAATACTTAAATAACCTTAAAATTAATAAATAACTAATGTAAGTAAAAAAAAATACAAATTGATTTATTAATACTTATATATATATATATATATATATATATATATATATATATATATGAACGTAATATTAATAAAAAATATAAAATATTTTTACTGTAGGATAGCGGAAAGGGTAAAATTTACTATTACCACTCCAGTGATTGCAACAGTAGAGAAAGCGTTGGATAGCGTAGGGGTAAAAATTACCATTCCCACTCCAGAGAGTGCAACAGTAGGGAAAGCATTGGATAGCGGGAGGGTAAAAATTACTATTCCCACTCCAAAGAGTGCAACAGTAGGGAAAGTGTTGGATAGCGTAGGGGTAAAAATTACTATTCCCACTCCAGAGAGTGCAACAGTAGGGAAAGCGGTGGATAGCGGGAGGGTAAAAATTACTATTCCCACTCCAGAGAGTGCAACAGTAGGGAAAGCATTGGATAGCGGGAGGGTAAAAATTACTATTCCCACTCCAGAGAGTGCAACAGTAGGGAAAGCGTTGGATAGCGTAGGGGTAAAAATTACTATTCCCACTCCAGAGAGTGCAACAGTAGGGAAAGCATTGGATAGCGGGAGGGTAAAAATTACTATTCCCACTCCAGAGAGTGCAACAGTAGGGAAAGCGTTGGATAGCGTAGGGGTAAAAAGTTACTATTCTAACTCCAAAGAGTGCAATAGTAGGGAAAGCGTTGCATAGCGTACGGGTAAAAATTACTATTCCCACTCCAGTGAGTGCAACAGTAAGGAAAGTGTTGGATAGCGTAGGGGTAAAAATTACTATTCCCACTCCAGAGAGTGCAACAGTAGGGAAAGCGTTGGATAGCGTAGGCGTCAAAATTACTATTCCCACTCCAGAGAGTGCAACAGTAGGGAAAGCGTTGGATAGCGTAGGGGTAAAAATGACTATTCCCACTCCAGGGAGTGCAACAGTAGGGAAAGCATTGGATAGCGGGAGGGTAAAAACTACTATTCCCACTCCAGAGAGTGCAAGAGTAGGGAAAACGTTGGATAGCGTAGGGGTAAAAATTACTATTCCCACTCCAGAGAATGCAACAGTAGGGAAAGCGTTGGATAGCGGGAGTAAAAATTACTATTCCCAATCCAGTGAGTGCAACAGTAGAGAAAACGTTGGATAGCGTAGGGGTAAAATAACTATTCCCACTCCAGAGAGTGCAACAGTAGGGAAAGCATTGGATAGCGTAGGGGTAAAAATTACTATTCCCTCTCCAGAGAGCGCAACAGTAGAGAAGGCGCTGGATAGTGGGAGGGTAAAAATAACTATTCCCACTCCAGTGAGTGCAACAGTAGGGAAAGCGTTGGATAGCATAGGGGTAAAAATTACTATTGCAACTCCAGAGAGTGCAACAGTAGGGAAGGCGTTGGATAAGGGGAGGGTAAAAATTACTATTCCCACTCCAGTGAGTGCAACAGTAGGGAAAGCGTTGGATAGCGCAGGGGTCAAAATTACTATTCCCACTCCAGTGAGTGCAACAGTAGGAAAGCGTTGGATAGCGTAGGGGTACAAATTACTATTCCAACTCCAGAGAGTGCAACAGTAGGGAAAGCGTTGGATAGGGTAGGGGATAAAATTACTATTCCCACTCCAGAGAATGCAACAGTAGAGAAAGCATAGGATAGCGTAGGGGTAAAAATTACTATTCCCACTCCAGTGAGTGCAACAGTAGGGAAAGTAAATACTTTAATTATTAATAAAAGAAATATATATATTAATACCAATTACAAAATAATTAAAAATAATTACAAATGTAATATAATAAAATAATGAATCAAGTAAAAATACAAATACAATTATTTATTACAAATCATTACATATTAATACAAATTAATTACCAATTCACAATTAATTAATTAGCAAATGAAAAATAATTAACAAATTAAAAATAAATACCAATAAATAAATTTAAACATTTTATTAATAACAATTAAATTACTTTCCACCCTATTCCCCTATAAACCCACAACCCGCTACAGTAAATAAATTAATAAAATTAACATAATTATCTATTAATCAATTATTAAAAATTAGTTATCAATTATAATTTAATTAATTACCAATTAAAAATTATTTAACAATTAATTCAAGATAAATACCACTAAATAAATTAAACCATTTAATCAATTATAATTAAATTACTTCCCACCCTATTCCCCTATAAACCCACAACCCGCTACAGTAAATAAATTAATAAAATTAACAAAATTATCAATTAATCAATTAATTAAAATTAATTATCAATTATAATTTAATTAATTACCAATTAAAAATTATTTAACAAATAATTCAAGATAAATACCAATAAATAAATTAAACATTTAATCAATTATAATTAAATTACTTCCCACCCTATTCTCCTATAAACCCATAACCCGCTACAGAATTAAATTACGCAAAAATTAAATACCATAAAATTCATTACTTAAAATAAATTATAAAATAAATATACACTTTCTCACATATACTAACATAAAAACACTTTAAAAAATTCGATATATTTAACATCTATATTATATACTTTGATATTTTGACTTTCTATATTTATGTAAATCGATATTAACTTACTTACCTCAAATTCGATATTTTTGTTGTCTATATTCTGTCCATTCGATATTTTGTCCATTACATTAGATAATTTTGTTGTCTATATTCTGTCCATTCGATATTCTGTCCATTCTATATTTTTAACTCGGTATTAATGTAATTCTATATTTTTGTACTCGATATTTTGACTGTATACCCTCAGGAGGACCTTGATAGCTGCCGCTAAACAGTGGCGCTTCACAGCAGGGGCCCGCTTCCTCCACAGATCCGGGGCCTCCACTCATCTGCCGACGCTCCACGTTCCACCTGCTGCTGGCCCCCTGCACGCCTCCATAAGGGCCTCATCATCCTTGAACGCCGGGACTTGAACCTGGGCTCTGTACTACCTTTGATTGTCTCTACCTAGGTGCTTGCCTTCTAGGGAGCAATTACTGGCGCCCCATGCTCCATCTGCAGTCGGCCCTCTACATGCCTCCATAGGGGCCTCATCATCCCTAAACGACAAGACTTGAGCCTGGACTTCGCACTACATTTGGGCATTCAGATCTGTGCGCTCGCTACCTTGGGCGCACGCAACTTTCCACACCAAACTGCTCAGGTGATAATATTGCCTGCTCTATCGGCGCCCTGGGCCCTTGCGCTGCTTCCCACCTTTTTCAATTGCTGTTTAAGGGACAACAAAGACAGGATTTGCCATACCGCCGCTCTACTTGTTCCACTGTGCTGTGGCATGGGCCGCAAAGATACAAAACAGAAGACCCTCCCTTTCGAAAAGCTTGTGGACAAGGTTCCTGAGGAAAGCTCCGGCATGGCAGAGGGTGTGCAGGGTGCGGATTGAGTCGACGACCTCTCCACCCAATCTATATCACTGCTGCAGGAGATGAGAGCGGGCTTCAGGGCATTAGATGGGCGGTTTGACACCCAAGACAAAAGTCTTGCGAGCTTAGGGCCCAAAATTCAAGTTCACAACACACGCCTGGACATGGCGGAGGCGCGCATTTCGGACATCAAGGAAAGTACAACGCAGTCCCTTAAAAGGACAGAATGTGTGGAGCGTATCCTCAAGGATGTGGCGATCAAGAAGGAGGACCCCGAGACGCAAAGCAGGGGTAACAACATCCGCATCTTGGGAGAACCGAAGACCACCACCACAGGCTCTACTGACTGACCTGTTCGGGAAGGATTCCTTTACCCTCGGCTTCGTAATAGAGCGCACTTACCGCACCCTGGGCCCTCGGCCCAATCTGGGTTGACCGCCAAGACTTATTATTGCACGTATTATGAACTTTCGGGACCGCAACACTGCACTACGCCTCGCCAGGGAACGCGGAGACACTACATGGCAGGGCTCCAAACTATCATTCTACCTGGACTTTACCATCATGGTGCAAGAGGCCCGATGCAAATATAATGTGTAAGCATGGGCGTAAAATCCGTTTCGCGGGCGAATTTGCCGATTTTTGGAAAGTTTGCGGTCTGCGAATCGCGCGAATTTGCCCAAAAATCTGCAAATTCGCAAGCTGCGAATTATTTTGCTTGGTCGCGCTTGAAAAATACAATATCGCGCGCGCGGCGTTGACTTACCGTGATTCTGAGTCCGCCGAGTTGTTTTTCTCCCGGTTTGGATCTTGCTGCGTGATCGCACGTGAGTTTTTCAACCGCAATTACGTCATCGCGGTTTGCCATCTTGCACAGCGAGAGTTTGACAACGCGAGTACGTCATAAGGGCCCGCGATCACGCATCGCAGGAGTAAACAATGCCGAACATGTAGATGCGGCGCGCAGCTGACATCCGGCGGGAGATTTGAACAGCTCGCTTTCCCGAAATTGCAAAAATTGCAATTCTGCACAAGAAATCCACCGCAGGCAGCATAAACCTTCTGAAAATCATGATTTTAATCAGAATGACTCCTCAGATTGAGATTTGGCTGCACTTTTTTTGTGGAAGGAGTCCATTTTTGGGGGGGTGGGAGGAAGGAAGTGCCCCAGAGTCTCCAACTTCCTGTTCCTGTCCAGCAGGCTCCTCCCACTGCCATGTCCATCTCCTGGTCACTTTTCATTTTGGATCTGGAGCTGGAAGAATTCATTTTGTGGCTGCTGCTGGATATTTGTATTTGAGGACTTTTTGGACTTTGGAGCTTTTGGATCACTTTTGGATTTGAGATTTTACAAGTAAGTTGGTGTTGTTTGTTTGGGGTATTGCAGTTGCTGCAACTACAATTGTAAAACTTTTTCACAACTTTAAAAAAATATATATTGTGGGTAGCCACAGTATCCAGTAGGCCCAGGGTTAGTCATGGGTGCATGATACAACTGTTTCTGTGAGTTTTGTTGAACTTAAATCTCATTTATGTCATTGAATTTTAGCTCACTATATGTGGATTTTTTAATTTTATTTTGGGGTGCCTGAAAAACTACACTAGCCAGTAGGCCCAAGGGTAGTGAGTGGTGCATGGACCAAGCCTTTCAGTGGGGTGTCTTGAATTTAAACATCATTAAGGGAATGGATGGCATTGGATTGTGGTGATTTGTGTGTGTTTTTCGACTTTTTGGGGGTGGTGTTGGGGCCTGGCCATGTGTGTGGGGGCCATTTTGAGGCCTTGTCCAGGCAGGGCCTGGCCATGTGGTGGGGGTCAAGGGGCCATTTTGAAGCCAGGCAGTGTGCTCAGGCCTGCACCCAGGTTGCCTTGCTTTCATCTATTAGGCCCAGGGGTACTCAGTGGTGCATGGACCAAGTCTTTCTGTGGGGTGTCTTGAATTTAAACATCCTCGAGGGCATGGGTGGCATTGGATTGTGGTGATTTTTTTTTAACTTCTATTGTCAAATGGAATGTGTACAGTTACAATCTTCTGAAATATCATGAAAATGCAACCCTCTCCATTTACAATGGGATTGTGGTGATTTTTGTGTGTTTTTTGACTTTTTGGGGTGTTTAACTGATGTTCCTCTGGCTTCCATTGTTTTTAGGTGCACAAGAGAACCACCAGTGCCAGGAAGAAGTCCTGCAGCGGTGTGTGCAGCACAACGTCACGTGATGTCACGTGTGGCCACAGACAAGACAACTCTGCAACTCGTGCAACTGCGGCCTGCTGTTCTGACATTTGAAGAAGATGGTCCCAAAGAAAGGTGGCCGTAGCGCCTCAGCGAAAAAAGTAGCCAGTGCCACTGCCCATAAGAAGGAGCAGAAGAAGCAAGTGGCACCACCTACCAAGGAGACTGGTGGGCCCATCGACACCTTTTTTGGGAGAAAAAAAACTAGGCCTGCAGCAGTAGCGGTGTCCGCCGGGGGCCAAGCTGGAAGCAGCACCTCCGCCTCATTGGGCTCAGTGCCACCATGCCAAGTTAGGTCCAAGACCATGAGTGCTGCTGAGGCAGCCACTTTACTTTCTCAATCACCATTGACCAGTGATGTTGGCTCATCACAAGAAAGTACCATCCAATCAACGCCGGGTGTAACTCAGCTGGCGAGTGTTCAACTATCACAGCCGCAATGACAACCACAAGTGCAACTAGTACAAGCGCAAGTACATGGGCAAGGAGAGGCGCAAGTACATGGGCAAGGAGAGGCGCAAGTACATGGGCAAGGAGAGACACAAGTACATGGGCAAGGAGAGGTGCAAGTTCATGGGCAAGGAGAGGCGCAAGTACATGGGCAAGGAGAGGCGCAAGTACATGGGCAAGGAGAGGCGCAAGTACATGCACAAGGAGAGGCGCAAGTAGAGGTGCATGGAGAGGTGCAACTAGAGGTTCATGGAGCGGCACAACTGCCTACAACGCTTGTTCCTCCAGAAGTAGGGGCACATCAGGAAATTGATATTCAAGTGGAGGTATCATCCCAGGAAGCCACTCCTCCTGAGGATGATCCATTGTCTTCCAGATCCCCAGCAAGAAAAAGGTCAAGGAGGGCTGCTACTACTACTACTACAAGTTCTTCTTCAAGCCCCCTTCATTCTGATGACTTTGATCGTGTTGGAACCCAGCAATGCAGTCTGACAGTGAGGCACGCCATGAGCCGACAAAGGTAGCTAAGCCTAAAAGGAAGGTTCCCGCAAGGCTACGACTTATGGGTGATGACGACGAACAAGAAGTGGTGTCTTCTGCTGCTGATGAACAGTCTGATGACGACCCAGTCATCACAGACGTCGCCCCAGCTGGCATGCAGCAGACTGACATTTTCACCCTATCCCGAATGGCTGCTGAGCGGGATGATCATGTGGGCGGCGTGGCACTGGTACCACCACCAACGCAGTTAACTACAACACTGACACAACCTAGAGCTTCCATCTTTTTTAGTCAGAAGGGCCGGCAGGAACCTCCATCCAGCTCGACCTCCATTACCTGAAGTAGTGGTGCTGTAAGTGAACAACAGAAACTAATTCAGCCATGTCCATCCTCCACTTCATCTAGCATTGAAAGTCAAAGTAGCACCTCCACCACGAGCAGACATTTCCAGTCCCCAGTTTGGGACTTCTTTACTGTGAGCCAAAAGGCTGAAAACATGGTTGTTTGTTTGATTTGTAAAGTATCAGTTAATCGGGGTAAGCTTGGTACCAACTATGGTACCCGAGGCCAGAGAAGTCATCTAAAAAAACACCACCCTATCCAGTGGTATGGGCACCTAAGTAAGATCCAGGAAGTCCAAAGTAGAACTGATCCAAATGTATCCATTCACATTGCATCTGATGCGGACGAGGGGCTGATTGTGCAGGGGGGAAGTCAAGAACCGACCAATATTTTTTATGGTACACCCAGTACCCCTGGCAGCAGCACTGCAGTGGTAGCGCCCACACCCTCTACCCCTGCAACATGTATAAGGCACACTAAGAGTCTGGGACAGACACCAATGCAAAAAACTAAATCAATGAGCCTAACTGGTGTGAAGTCTGCATCATCATCATCATCATCACGTAAAACGGTCCAGGCCACCATTAGCAGCATGTTTTGGTCGGATGCGCCATTTGAACGCAACCACCCAACGGTACGTCTGTATAACGCAAAGCTGGCTAAAATGCTAGCGCTGGACCTTCTCCCTTTCTCTTTCGTGGAAGGGGTGGGTTTTCTTGAATTTGTGGCAACAGTCTGCCCTAAATGGAAGGTTCCTAGCCGGTCCTATTTTGGCAGGGTTGCTGTTCCAGCACTACATCAAGATGTGCTGGAGGTGATTGGGGCAGCTTTGCAGAAAAGTGCTGTTCACACTATTCACTTGACAACAGACATGTGGACCAGTTGCCAAGCCCTTGATTACATGTGCATCACTGCACACTGGGTCTCTTTTGCAGGGGTCAACGAACAGTTGAAACAAGCAGGTGTTGACACGGACACAGTTTTTCAAGCTTCTTGCAAACATGCAACAGTAGGCATGTTTGCCATAGAGAAATCTCACACTGCACCTAACCTTTTGGAGGAGTTTGATAGGAAGGTCTATGAATGGCTGCAGCCAAGAAATCGCATAGTTGGTTATGTTTCCAAGGATAATGGCAGTAATATAGTTAAGGCCATGCAGCAAGGTGGCTATTTCAAAGTGCTTGGCGCACAGTATTAACATTGTGGTGGAAGATTTCTTGAAAAAAGAAGACCCAGTCATCAAATTACTGACCATCTGCCGAAAAATCTGCACACATTTCAGCCATTCTTTTAAGGCCCGGAAGCAGCTGAGGAGCATTCAACATAAACGTAAACTGCCAGTCAAAGGACTAATCCAGGAGGTGGCAACACGTTGGAACTCAACCTTTTACATGCTTGAGCGTCTGTCTGAGAAGTGGGAGGTAATAAATGAGTATGTCTATAAACTAGGTTCTACTCAGAAAGAGATGAGGCTAGAGTTGGAGGAATGGAAGCTAATTGCAAGCCTGACCGACATGCTTCGTCCTTTTGAGATCTTCACGTGTGAAGTCAGCAGGGAGGACTGTTCTTTGAGCAAAGCTATCCCATTGTTGCGCATGCTAGAACACCAACTGAAGGGTGTGTCTTCAACGTTCAGAGATGATGCTGAAAAGCGAGAAGCATATGATTTGGCAGAGAAGTTATTAAGGCGCCTACTTCACAATGAAAGGCTTAAAAACATTCATACACAACAACATTACATTTGTGCCACTATTCTGGATCCACGGTACAAAAAGGCAGTGGCTAGCAAAGTATTCATTCCTTTTGATGAAGCAGATGTTTCAAAGTACAAACATTGGCTAGCGGTGTCAGCCACTCGGTTAAAAAAAAGAGCGGCAGAACCTTCAAGGAGGCAGCACAAGTACAACTGAATGAGCAGGCCACCCGGTGTCAAGTTCCACTTCTGAATCCGTGGCCGAAGGGAGTCACTTTCCCTCACAGCCGTTAACGACACCAGCAACCGTATCATCATCCTCACCTGCACCAGGCCCCAAAAAAATATTGTCGGAAGCGGATTGACTAACTCAGCAAGGGTTTGCTCGGCCCACTGCTGCAAAGGCCACAGATTATACGCAAAGTGGAGCAACCCTGGAGAACCTTGAGTCGGTGGTGCAGGCCTATCTGGATGACCCAACAGAGGTCTGTCTTAATGAGAACCCATTGGTGTATTGGTATGGGAAAAGCTCTGTATGGCGACTGATCACCAACCTGGCTCTAAGTAATTTGTCTTGCCCACTCGCAAGCGTGTCTTCTGAACATGTTTTCAGTGCTGCTGGTGCCATTGTAAATTCAAAAAGGACCCGCCTCTCGCCCAAAAATGTGGAGAGGTTAACAATAATCAAGATGAATCAGCACTTCATACCACCCGATTACAAAATACGTGAATGCACGCAGGAAGAAGAGGACACCGACTTAGGTGACGCCGACGGAAGTTCTTCTCTGTCACCTGACCTACTCCTGTCTCAATTCATAGACTTTGAGGACGAGCTCTACTTCCCTGACACCGAGGCCTGAAAATGACTTCCTTTTTTTTTCGTCCTTATTCACTTTTATTCCTGTGTGTCTTTCTTTGTTTTGCAACTTTTACCACAATAAAAGTCTAATCACCTAATCACAACAAGTCCATCATCAGCACTGTCTTCATCTTATTTTCCTTATTGATTTGAAGGTGCAGCAGTCTGCATTCCTGATGGTCACAAGTTCACAACTCAATCATGCTCCTCTATCCTTCTCCTCCAGACTACCCCTTTCCATTTCCCTCAAGGCAGATGGATGGATTATGGAGAATAAATAAACTTTGTCTTCGTAGACGAGTCCCCTCAAGTGGGACTGAAATTACTGACTGACTACATGCTTGCTGATTGTTGACAGACTTCTGAAATTGACAGGAGAGGCTGTCCTGTGGGCCCTCACTTTCCGAAGAAGATGCGGAAAAAAAGTAGAACAGGTAATGAATAATGAGAAGATGGCATGCAGTGGACAGCAATGGCTGTCTGTCTCTGTTGAAACCAATTGCTGTTTGTTTTTTGTCTTTTTTGTGAACAGCACAATTTGCCTTGTTTTGAATATACCAGTATTGCAGGTTTTTGGGGGCTTCTTTGGGGGTGTTCTAGATTTGCGGTTCTGGGTCAGGGGGTCCTGGAGCACTGCTGGGAAGGTCTAATTTTGATTGCAAGTAGTTTGAAGAAAATCCATGGTAGAAAAGGGGGGTTATGGCCTAGCTGCAGAGAGCATTTGGACAGAATCGAAAGAAGGTCGAAAATATTCTAAGAATGAGATTTTCCATTCTTGCTTTTTGCCTGTTTGGGGGGGTTCTGCTTTGTTGCGGGTGGGTTGGCGGGTCTTGGGGCATTGCTGGGAAGGTCTAATATCGGAATCAAGTGGTTTGGACTAAATCCATGGTGAAAAATGTTTTCAGTATTTGCTCACTAGCTTATTTTTGTGGGGCTGTTTGGGGGGGTTCCTGGTGTTTTGGGGGGGGTTGGGGGGTCTTTGAGCAATGCTGGGCATGCCTAATTTTGGTTGCAAGTGGTTTGAAGAAAATCCATGGTTGGAAAGGGGAGTTAGGGCCTCGCTGCAGAGCGCGCATGGAGTGATTTGGGAACTAGCCTACATTTTTCCAAGTCCCCGTTTTTGTATTTTTTCTTTTTGCCTGTTTGGGGGTCTTCTACTTTTTTATTCCAAGTCTATTTTATTTTATAGAACAAGCCCTATGACAGGGGCACATAGACACAGCGTTAAGCCTACAACCTCGCATCGAGGCCGGCCGCGTAGAGAATAGCAATTGGATCATAGGTCTGGCATATAGAAACATGTTGACACAGTGCCTTGCCTACAACCCCGATGGGGCCGGCCGCGTGGCTCAACGTCAGCTGTCTTAATTGTATAGTGCATAAGCAGTCCAAAGCACAGGGTCATTGGGAACGAGTAAACGGGCAACTGACCCAACACTTCTGAACGGCCCAACAGGGCACAACAGCCTCATAAAAAGGCCAGGGATAGAGAAAAGAGAAGAAAAAAGTAGGGAAAGAGTACAGGAGACGAGAGATAGGGAAAGTGGTGTGAGGGCAAGGTGTGCATGCAACAGTATGGGGGGCTAGCAAGATGGAAGCAACCTCAGCAGCTATGGCGCCATGTACAGTGTCTATGGAAGTAGTCTGTTAGGATCTGTAGGGGTAATAGCGTCTTCCAAAAGGTGTAGAGTTCGGAGTCTGGTGGGCATGTATCTCGCATGTTCTATTGAGCAGAGATAGCGTACTAGGGTCTTCCATACCGCCCCAAAGCGTGTGTCGCGCGCTTGCAGTTGCGCTGTGAGGAGCTCCATCTCCAAGACGCACCAGAGCCGTACAAACTAAGACGCTATGGGCGGTGCTTCGGATCTTTTCCAGTACAAGGCAATAAGCTGCTTAGCCGCCCCTAGCATTTGGAGTGTCAAGATCCAGTCGCTACGGGTGAGCGCCTTGAGAGTGGGAGGTCTAACGCCTAGCAAGATTGTGCTCACGGCTTCAGGCAGGGGGAACCCCAATACCCCTCTAATGTGACTGAGGATCTCTTTCCAGAAGACAGTTAAAATCGGGCACGCCCACCAAATGTGGACAAAATCCCCCGTTGCAGACCGACACCTCCAGCACAAGGGGGAAACTGCGGGGAACATCTTATGCAACCGTAGCGGAGTGTAGTACCACTGGGTTAGGAGCTTGTAAGCATTTTCCCTCTGCGGGATACTTCGGTATTTCTTAGGGATATCTCTCCATATTCTTTCCCATTGCGAGGGTTCAATGTCCGTGTCAACCCCTAGTTGCCATTGACGCTGATGGGGGTGAACAGGTACCATTGGCGGATGCGGCAGAATGTGGTAGATCTGGGAAATCAGCCTTTTTAGTCCCCCAAGGGAGCACGCCAATTTTTCGAAAGGGGTGAAAGCCCGTGTGGCTGCTTGGTTCATTTCCCCACCAGAGACCCAGTGACGCAGCTGAGCATACTGCAACCTTGCCGCCGGCAGTAGTCGGAACTCCTCCCGGCATTGGTCGAAGGATTTGGGTGTGCCCCCGTCAAAGAGATCGCTAATCACCCTGCAGTCTCCTTGCATCCATTTCTCAAACACCCGAGAGTGATGGGCCGGGGGAAACTGCGGGTTCCCCACTATGGGGGTGTGTTGGGATGGGAACGTGGTAAGCCCTTTAGACACAGCAACACTGTCCCAAATGTCAAGTACCGTCTTTGTGGGCACTGCCATGTACGCGCTTCTAGAGCGAGCAGTCCAATTAAGCCACGGCAGGTCCCAGATAGTGCTCCCCGTTACCGCTCGGTCCATATGGAACCATCCTTTTTCGCTCTCGCGTACCCCCATTCCACCTGAAAACGGAGGTGTGCAGCCCAATAGTAGTGTACTAGGTTGGGGCAAGCTAGGCCCCCCTATCCTGCGGCGCCATAAGGATCTTCTGTGAAAAGCGGGATCGCTTTCCACCCCACACAAAAGACGTGAGGTTGCGTTGCAGTCCCCGTATACAGTGAGGTGGAATTGGGGTGGGCAGACATTGGAACACATATAAAATCTTGGGGAGGATCGACAATTTAACAGCATTGAGCAGGCCTAGCTACAACAGCATCAGCGGCTTCCACCTTCGCAGGTCCTCTAGAACTGCTTTGCGGCATTCCCTCCAGTTCACCGATGACCAGACATCCCGGGAGGGGGTCAGGGTGAGGCCCAAGTATCGAATATGGTGCTCAGCCCACTGGTAGGGCACGGCTTCCTTCAAAGAGGGGATCTCCTCCGCCGGAATAGTGAGGTTGAGAGCCCAAGACTTGTTATGGTTGATCTTGAGGCCAGAGGCTCTCTCGTATAAGCAAAGCACCCTATGGATGGCCGGGAGAGACTCCCGGGCGGCGCGTAAGGGTGAGGATCAGGTCATTAGCAAACAACGCCACCTTGTTATCCTGCCCACCATGTACCATTCCGTGAACCTCCGGCTCATGGCGTATCGTCTCAGCTAGAGGTTCCACTGCGAGGGCAAACAATAGGGGCGAGAGGTGGCACCCCTGCCTTGTGCCCATGTGTATCACTAGTGGTGGCGTTAGGCCGACGTTGACCCGGATTCTGGCCTGTGGCCCTATATATGGGGCCATGATTCTTGCGACCATCTTCGGGCCCAGTCCAAATTTATGGAGTATCGCCCTAAGGAAGGCCCAATCTACCCAGTCGAACGCCTTCTCCGCGTCCAGGGAGTGAAGGCTAGCCGGAACGTTCCAATGATGTACCTTCCCCACGAGGTGCGCAAGCTTGCGTACATTATCCGCTCCCTGTCGATCGCGGATGAAGCCGACCTGATCAGGGTCCACAAACCCCGGCATATACGGGTCTAAGCACTTAGCGAGTAGTTTAGTATAAATCTTAAGGTCGGTATTCAATAGGGCGATAGGAAGCACACATCCTGGGGTCTTTCCCAGGTTTCGGGATCAACGCAATCTCCGCCATACCCATGTCGGGGGACGGTCCCACAGTGTCAGTGAAGGAGTTAAACAGCCTGAGGAGGTAAGGTCGAAGCTGGGACTGGAATGTGCGATAGAAAGATAGGGGTAGGCCATCCGGTCCTGGCGTTTTCCCCAAGGGGAGATCTTTAATTGCCGCCGTAACCTCTTCCCCAGTTATGGAGCCTTCTAGTTCCGACGCACATCCCGAAGGCAGCGGCGTCCCCGCATAGTCATCAAGGACAGCCGCGATTGCGTCCGCTGAGGTGGGCTCCCTCTCGTATTAGATGGCGTAGTAGTCCACAAAAGCATCCTGCTTGGCCCCCTCCGAGACAGCTCTAGACCCATCCGGAAGCTGGATATTAGCTATGTGGGCCCTGGCCGCGCGTGCCCTCAACCTCCCCGCTAGCAAGCGCCCCACCTTGTCTCCTCCCTCAAAGTACTTTTGCTTCAGTGCCAGCAAAGAGTGGTCCGCCTTATTGGTGCGTAGGAGCCGGAGCTGCCCCCTGAGGTTAGCTAGCCTCCCCCTGGATTCTAGTGAAGTGCGTTCCCGATCTTGCACCTCGGCTTTCTTGATTTTTCCCCGCCAGGTCGGCTTCCAGTTTACTCGCCAGAGAAGTGATATGCCCCCAAATTGTGGCCTTGAAGGCGTCCCATATCACCTGGAAGGACATCTCCGGGGTGTCATTGGAGACAAAATAAGAGTCAATGGCCTCTCGGATGCTGTCAACATCCGCAACGTCTCGGAGGATGCTCGGCGGTAGGAACCAACATGCCCCTCGGGCGGGGCGTGCAGCCGGGTCCTGTAGGAGCAGCTGAATGTGATTGTGGTCCAACAGTGAGATGTCCGAGATGGAAGCTCCCAACGTGTCCCGCGCCAGGTCAAGTGACGTGAATAGAAAGTCTATACGGGAATAGGATCTATGAGCGTGCGAGTAGAAGGAGTAATCTCTCAGCACCGGGTTGTGGTAGCGCCATGCATCACTTAACCCCAAGTCCGCAATCTGCGTGCGCAACGCAGAGGACATTGCCCCGGTGCCATTGAAAGTGGCATCGCTACGATCTATATCCGGATCCCAGACCAGGTTAAAGTCCCCTCCCAAGATCATGTTCGGGTCGCCGCATGGAATCTGTTCCCACAAAAGCATCTGGAGGTATTTGTCTTGCAACTGACTGGGCGCATATACGTTGTATAGGGTAAATTGGCACCTCCCCATGCGCACTGTAACTTTGAGAAAGCGCCCATCCCCACTCCTATAGGGCTTTACATCTCCCCGCCTGAAGCCAGCTCTGCACAATATTGCTACTCCAAACGTTTTAGTGTCAGCAGCCGCCCAAAACTGGGTAGGGTACTTGGAATGTGCCATGTGCTTGGTGTCTCCCTGCAGTAGGTGTGTTTCTTGAAGGAAAATGATGTTGGGGGATTGTTGGAGAAGGTAACGCCACACTTGCTTTCCCTTATTAGGGGAATTCAAACCCTTGACGTTAAGCGTCAAGACCTTTAAGGGCCTGGGGATGTTCACAGCCATATCTAGCAGTTGGTAGAATCCGCCCTCGCTTCCCACTCCCGCCATCGTGAAAGGGAAGGGTCAGAGGTCACGCCTACCCACCAATCCTGCTCAGGAGATTGCAGCTGTCCGGGCTAATCCCCCCTGCCACACACAGAAACGTGAAGAAAGGAAAGGAGAAAGGCCTGAGGGAATGTAAAGCAGGAAAGGAAGATAGACGAAGAAAAAAGGGAAAGAGATTCCAAAACCGGCCGAGCAGGCCTCTGAACAACAAAGGCCAATGGAGGCCAACAGGGCCATAGTGGACTGTCCCAGTCACCGGGCATCCTCTACCCAAGGGTTTAGACGCACTCAGGAATGTCACTCCCCATGGGACGGTATGGGGTCCACCTACAGAAAACCCAGCAGACAGCTGCCTCGAGCCCCGCCACCCCCGCTGCCCGATCTGGGGTCGGGGGTGCCAGGCATTGGCATGATCCAGGAGAGTGTGGTGCCGACCATCAGACGTCATTCCGGAGCGGACAATGTAGGGTGACTAAATTGACCCCCTCGTGTTTCCAGGCGCACTCCACGGGTTATACGCAGAGGGAGTCATCTTCTTCGTCTCTTAAGGCAGCAATCTCATGAAGAGGGGATACCGATACGTAGCAGAGGGCACAGAACAGTCACACAACAAGGGGGTCATAGCCGTTCTCTGAGCCAGTGGAGATGATCATGTGTCGAGGCCGCTCCAGAGGCAGTGTCTCATCCAACGCGCAGGTGGATTGTCTCCATAGGATTGGGCGTAGGCGTCGGCCAGCGCTGCCAGATCAGGGGGATAGGGGCGGCATGTGGAACTTCTAAGACTGCAAAAGGCATGATTCTCCATTAATCTCTGGGTCACGGTGTATGTAGACGCGATGCCTGCCCTTCACGGTCCCCCTCGAGGGAGCGGATGTGCGCTATAATGTCTTGCTTGGCCTGCAAGGCAGATCTCTCATCCATCGGGGGGAGCGGCGATGGCGCTGCACCGTGGTCCAATCCGGGCGGGCCGGGATCCTCTCTTGGTGCTTTGGCCGCGAGGGGCTGTGAGCCGGCGAGTCCGGCAGCTTGAGCAGATGCGCCGCCTCACGATAATACCGAATGACCCTCGTTTATCTTCCCAGCGGAAGATAAGGGCGAAGGGATAGCCCCACTGGTAGGAAATATTGAGGGCCCGCAGCTTCTACGTCACCGGTCTAAAGGCCCTCCGTCTGGGCAGGGTGTTGGGGGCCAGGTCCTGGAAGATTTGAATCTTTTGACCTCCGTAGCTGAGATCCGGCTTGTCCCTCGCCGCTTTCAGAATGGCCTCCTTCTCTGTGAAGTAGTGTACTCGTGTCAGGATATCCGGGAGGAAGCCTGCCCTACCCGCGGGCCCGAAGACTCGATAAGTGCGGTCTAAAATCGGTGGAGAGGTATCCTTGGCACCCCAGACCTCGTGAAGGAGCCGCGTCACGTATGCCAAGATGTCTTTTCCCTCCGCTTCGAGCGGAACACCCCGAATGCGGAGGTTGTTCTGGCGGCTCCTGTTTTCAAGGTCTTCCTGTTTGACCTGCAGCTCAATGTTCTGTTCCTCCAGCGCCGCCACTCTCTGCCACAACTGTTCTTGGTCCTCCGTGCGCGCATCAACTACTTTCTCGAGCCCGTCGACCCTATCCCCAAGCTCGGTGACCTCTTTTCGTAGTTCTTTGACACATGAGTGTACCTCTGAGAGTAGGGAGCCTATCTCCGTCTTGAGCTCGGACATGAAGGAGGCCATGAAGGCCTGGGTCACCGGAGGCGAGTCCCCAGCAGTCTGCAAGGAACCTTCAGCCGGTACCGTCGCTCCCGCCTTGCCCCACATGGCCACCACCGAAGTGTCCCTGGATGTTGCCACCGAATCCGCTTTACCCCCCCCCTGGACTGTGTCATCGCCAGATCTGTGGATGAGGTCTGTCCGCGCGTGTCACAGAATATAGGCAGAGTGTAGCACAGCAGGTCCAAGAAAGCGGACGGGGGGGAAATTCCACTCAAGGTCGTACCTCCTTCAAGCTTCCCGTCCCCTTAGCGATGTGTTCAAAGTACCACTCCCATGCGGCAGGCAACGCAACGCTTAAGTCAATCAGTGTCACCAGGCCCCCCAGGCAGCAACAGCACGAGTATCAGGATTAGGGGCTCCCCGGTCCACCCCAGGTCAGTGTTACGAAATGCCCCAAGAGTACACAGGCAGAAGGAGGCCACTAGGGAGGGTCTGTTCAGTGCCTCTCGCCCCGGAAGCTCGTGGGGGCCCGTCCCCCACCTCACACCTCGCCCCTGGTTCCGTTTCCAACTCCCAGGGCCGCAACACTCCCCCGCCGACTCCTCGTGGTCATCTAGGGCCCTACGCCCACGCCGCTGCACAAGGGGGAGGAACAGGGCGCAGCGCCATAGGCCTCAGCATCCCAAAGGGAGCGCCGCAACCGGCGCCGACTCCATTCGCCACCGCACAGCGTCAACAGGCAGGGCCAGGTCCAACCCCTACCAACAAAGGCCCGGGTTTGCTGTGCGTCTCTCACCCCAATAGTCCATAGACGCCTGCTCTCTCGTCTCGCCCCTGGGCCTTTCCCAGCTTCCTCACCACCTCCTCGTGGCTAGACGGGGCCCTATGTCCACACCACTGCGCAGGAGAGACAGAGGGCAGAGTCCCAGGCCGCAGCACACCACTCCTCCGCTATTCACCACCCCCTGGTGCTGTTAGGCAGGGGGAGGCCCACCTCCACTAGCAAGGGCCCAGGTCCGTGCCGTGCTTGTCCCTCGGGGGGCCCCCAGCAGATCACCGCTCTTCGCCGCTCGCCCCAGCAACAGTCTCCAGGGCCCCCAGCAAAGGCAGCTCACCGGAACTACGGCGCCCTCCACTACAGCGCCCCCGGGGCCCCTTGCGCACACTGGCAACCCCTTCAACTCCGGGGTACCAAAATGGCGGGCACAGCTCTTCGCCGGGGCGCCTGCACACAGGGCAGGTTTACTCACGCCTCTCCGGCAGTTGCAGGCCGTCCGATCAGGCCGCTCCGTACTCCAGGGGCTCCTCAACCGCCCGAGTGGACTCGGCTGCAGGCCCGCTCCTCAGCTCACCTCCGGTTGCTGCAGGCCGAGGCCTCCTAGGCCACGCCGGGTCTCGGAGCCGCCGCCCAGGCTCCTACTCCACTGGGCGTTGCCGCTGCTTCCGCCAGCAGGATTACACCCTGGCGCACTCCTCTGCCCGTCCGGACCCCGGCCAGGACCCGCAGACAGCTTGTGGCCGGTGCCGGAACGCAGGGGCCTGTCGCCGGTCAGAGAGAAAAAAAGGCGGGTCCGGATCGCCCGCGGGGACGTCACCGAGCCTCTCCGGCTCTCCCAGCGAGGCGCTCCGCTGTGCTTTCATGTCACCAGTGTCCACACTCTCCAGAGGGCCCCTCAGCTCTCGGGGTCTCCATGCAGCCCCCAAACTCCGCTAAATATCGCTAAAACAGGCAGCGGGGCGCCGGAGCTCTCGGAAGACACGTCCTAGCTCATCGCCTCCGAAGCCACGCCCCCCTTCTACTTTTTTGCGGGTGGGTTGGCGGGTCTTGGGGCATTGCTGGGAAGGTCTAATATCGGAATCAAGTGGTTTGGACAAAATCCAAAATCCAAAGGGAGCGCCGCAACCGGCGCCGACTCCATTCGCCACCGCACAGCGTCAACAGGCAGGGCCAGGTCCAACCCCTACCAACAAAGGCCCGGGTTTGCTGTGCGTCTCTCACCCCAATAGTCCGTAGACGCCTGCTCTCTCGTCTCGCCCCTGGGCCTTTCCCAGCTTCCTCACCACCTCCTCGTGGCTAGACGGGGCCCTATGTCCACACCACTGCGCAGGAGAGACAGAGGGCAGAGTCCCAGGCCGCAGCACACCACTCCTCCACTATTCACCACCCCCTGGCGCTGTTAGGCAGGGTGAGGCCCACCTCCACTAGCAAGGGCCCAGGTCCGTGCCGTGCTTGTCCCTCGGGGGGCCCCCAGCAGATCACCGCTCTTCGCAGCTCGCCCCAGCAACAGTCTCCAGGGCCCCCAGCAAAGGCAGCTCACCGGAACTATGGCGCCCTCCACTACAGCGCCCCCGGGGCCCCTTGCGCACACTGGCAACCCCTTCAACTCCGGGGTACCAAAATGGCGGGCACAGCTCTTCGCCGGGGCGCCTGCACACAGGGCAGGTTTACTCACGCCTCTCCGGCAGTTGCAGGCCGTCCAATCAGGCCGCTCCGTACTCCAGGGGCTCCTCAACCGCCCGAGTGGACTCGGCTGCAGGCCCGCTCCTCAGCTCACCTCCGGTTGCTGCAGGCCGAGGCCTCCTAGGCCACACCGGGTCTCGGAGCCGCCGCCCAGGCTCCTACTCCACTGGGCGTTGCCGCTGCTTCCGCCAGCAGGATTACACCCTGGCGCACTCCTCTGCCCGTCCGGACCCCGGCCAGGACCCGCAGACAGCTTGTGGCCGGTGCCGGAACGCAGGGGCCTGTCGCCGGTCAGAGAGAAAAAAAGGCGGGTCCGGATCGCCCGCGGGGACGTCACCGAGCCTCTCCGGCTCTCCCAGCGAGGCGCTCCGCTGTGCTTTCATGTCACCAGTGTCCACACTCTCCAGAGGGCCCCTCAGCTCTCGGGGTCTCCATGCAGCCCCCAAACTCCGCTAAATATCGCTAAAACAGGCAGCGGGGCGCCGGAGCTCTCGGAAGACACGTCCTAGCTCATCGCCTCCGAAGCCACGCCCCCCTTCTACTTTTTTGCGGGTGGGTTGGCGGGTCTTGGGGCATTGCTGGGAAGGTCTAATATCGGAATCAAGTGGTTTGGACAAAATCCAAAATCCAAAGGGAGCGCCGCAACCGGCGCCGACTCCATTCGCCACCGCACAGCGTCAACAGGCAGGGCCAGGTCCAACCCCTACCAACAAAGGCCCGGGTTTGCTGTGCGTCTCTCACCCCAATAGTCCGTAGACGCCTGCTCTCTCGTCTCGCCCCTGGGCCTTTCCCAGCTTCCTCACCACCTCCTCGTGGCTAGACGGGGCCCTATGTCCACACCACTGCGCAGGAGAGACAGAGGGCAGAGTCCCAGGCCGCAGCACACCACTCCTCCACTATTCACCACCCCCTGGCGCTGTTAGGCAGGGTGAGGCCCACCTCCACTAGCAAGGGCCCAGGTCCGTGCCGTGCTTGTCCCTCGGGGGGCCCCCAGCAGATCACCGCTCTTCGCAGCTCGCCCCAGCAACCGTCTCCAGGGCCCCCAGCAAAGGCAGCTCACCGGAACTACGGTGCCCTCCACTACAGCGCCCCCGGGGCCCCTTGCGCACACTGGCAACCCCTTCAACTCCGGGGTACCAAAATGGCGGGCACAGCTCTTCGCCGGGGCGCCTGCACACAGGGCAGGTTTACTCACGCCTCTCCGGCAGTTGCAGGCCGTCCGATCAGGCCGCTCCGTACTCCAGGGGCTCCTCAACCGCCCGAGTGGACTCGGCTGCAGGCCCGCTCCTCAGCTCACCTCCGGTTGCTGCAGGCCGCGGCCTCCTAGGCCACGCCGGGTCTCGGAGCCGCCGCCCAGGCTCCTACCCCACTGGGCGTTGCCGCTGCTTCCGCCAGCAGGATTACACCCTGGCGCACTCCTCTGCCCGTCCGGACCCCGGCCAGGACCCGCAGACAGCTTGTGGCCGGTGCCGGAACGCAGGGGCCTGTCGCCGGTCGGAGAGACAAAATTGTGGGTCTGGATCGCCCGCGGGGACGTGACCGAGCCTCTCCGGCTCTCCCAGCGAGGCGCTCCGCTGTGCTTTCACGTCACCAGTGTCCGCACTCTCCACAGGGCCCCTCAGCTCTCGGGGTCTCCATGCAGCCCCCAAACTCTGCTAAATATCGCTAAAACAGGCAGCGGGGTGCCGGAGCTCTCGGAAGACACGTCCTAGCTCATCGCCTCCGAAGCCACGCCCCCCTTCTACTTTTTTGCGGGTGGGTTGGCGGGTCTTGGGGCATTGCTGGGAAGGTCTAATATCGGAATCAAGTGGTTTGGACAAAATCCATGGTGAAAAACTTTTTCCGTTTTTGCTCACTTGCCTGTTTTTGGGGGGCTGTTTGGGGGGTTCCTGGTGTTTGGGGGGCTTGGGGGGGTCTTTGAGCAATGCTGGGCATGCCTAACTTTGGTTGCAAGTGGTTTGAAGAAAATCGGAAAGGGGAGTTAGGGCATAGCTAGAGAGCGCGCATGGAGTGATTTGGGAACTAGCCTAAATTTTTCTAAGTCCCCGTTTTTGTATTTTTGCTTTTTGCCTGTTTGGGTGTCTTCTACTTTTTTGCGGGTGGGTTGGCGGGTCTTGGGGCAGGGCTGGGAAGGTCTAATATCGGAATCAAGTGGTTTGGACAAAATCCATGGTGAAAATTGTATTCCGTTTTTGCTCACTTGCCTGTTTTTGGGGGGCTGTTTGGGGGGGGTTCCAGGTGTATGGCGGTGGGTTTGGGGGTCTGGGAGCCCTGCTGGCACAGTCTAATTTTGATTGCATTTGTTTTTAAGGAAATCCATGTTGGAAAAGGGGAGTTATGGCATAGCTGCAGAGCGCGTTTGGACAGAATTGAAAGAAGGCCGAAAATATTCTAAGTATGAGATTTTCCATTTTTGCTTTTTGCCTGTTTGGGGGTTCTGCTTTTTTGCGGGTGGGTTGGCGGGTCTTGGGGCATTGCTGGGAAGGTCTAATATCGGAATCAAGTCGTTTGGACTAAATCCATGGTGAAAAAGGGGGGTTAGGGCCTAGGGTTAGAGTTAGGGTTAGGGTTAGGGTTTTGAAAACGCTGTTTACACTTTACACGTAGCTTGAGGGGAAAGATCTGCAAATTTCGCCCACACTTATTTATCCTTGAAAAGGAGACTCAGAGTACGCACTTTTGAAATGATGCTTGTAGGTTTTGTAATACTGTCGACTCTGAAACTAAGTGTTATTTTTGCTCTACACAGCGTACCTTATATTTTTTTCTCCATGGTGTTTTAATATCACTTCCTGTTTTCCCATCAACAATTACAGGCCGGCTTTTACCCTGTGCAATGAAAAAAAGGATAACCTCAGGCTTAGCGACCCGCAATTCAGCATCCACCAGGCAGGCAGTGGACAAGGTGTCTTCTGGTCCCCAACATTGATCGGCGGAGCGTCAGATGGAATGGAGGAGTAACGCGAAAGAGGAATGGCTGGATGCATGCAACTTCCCAAATTCAACAGGACAACTACAACAACATACAGTATCCATCTTCATTTCAACGTATCTTTTAAGTAATGATATTGCTGTGAATTACTGTGAGTGTGACACTGTGCATTTGTTTGCTCTCTGCTTCAATTCATCCTTCCAGCCATTGTATACTTTTTTATTTTGCTATATTTTAAACTAATTTAATGTACGAAGTGGTTATTCTCTCCGAGGGCAGATAGGCAAGTGAAATGAACAAGTTACTTACCTTCGGTAACGCTTTTTCTGGTAGATACAGTATCTGCCTGTGGATTCCTCACCTTGTGAATATCACTCTTGCGTCAGCAACGTTCGGAAAATTCTTCGTAGCACGCCGGCGTGGAAGACGTCATAGGAACTCGCCATCGCGCGCGACTCCATCTGACGTCACCGACCCCTTATCAGGCCCAGGTCGGTGTGATGACATCAGTTCCGCCCTTTTTTCCGTGCCTTCGAGGCACCCGGACGGACCAATGACAGCAAATATACATATATACAGTGTACATAGTACATACAAACCAGAACAGCACACATAGTGCGTAGCAAATGTATCAAAAACTCAATATATATACAAAAAAAACAGGTATAGCAGAGTGGACAACGGGGAGGCGGGTGGGTCAGTGAGGTATTAACAGGCAGATACTGTATCTACCAGAAAAAGCATTGCCGAAGGTAAGTAACTTGTTCTTCTGATAGATACATCTGCCTTGTGGATTCCTCACCTTGTGAATAGAGTCCCACAGCAGTCCCCACTCCCGGAGGAGGGTGTCCACTCCACTATACCAGGAAATCTTGGAGAACAGAACGCGCGAAGAGGCCGTCCCTCCTCACCTCGGTATCCAAGCAGTAATGCTTCGTGAAAGTGTGGAGGGAGGCCCAAGTAGCGGCTCGGCAAATATCCTCAACAGGTACACCTCTAGACAATGCAGAAGTAGCAGACCTTGCCCTGGTAGAATGAGCTCTTATACCCTCAGGAGGGTCCTTACCCGCCAGGGAGTAGCAAATCTTGATGCACAGGATTATCCACCTGGAAAGTGTGGGCTTATGCACCGCTCTGCCCTTCCGACAGCCAGCAAAACCAACAAACAGCTGGTCAACCATCCGGAAGTCTTTAGTTCTATCCAGATAAAAAGACACCGCCCTCTTAGGGTCCAGATGGTGCAGTCTCTCTTCCTCCTTAGAAGGGTGAGGGGGAGGAAAGAAGGTAGGACAGGTAATGGATTGTCCAAGATGGAAGGGAGTTACCACCTTAGGCAGAAAAACAGCCCTGGTCCTAAGAACCATTCGTTCAGCATGAATGGGGGCTTAGAACTAAGAGCTTGAAGCTCACACACCCTCCTTGCCGAGGTGATCGCAACTAAGAAGGCCGTCTTGAAAGACAAAAGCCTCATGGGATACTTGTGTAAGGGTTCGAAGGGAGAACCCATCAAGAAAGTTAAGACAATATATAAATCCCATTGAGGCACGATAAAAGGAGAAGGAGGGAACTTATTTGTGAGGCCCTTCAGAAACCTCAAAACTACTGGAGATTTAAAAAGAGACGGCTGGTCCAGCAAGCAAAGAAAAGCCGATAAAGCCGAAAGGTAACCTTTGACTGTGGCAACAGCAAAACCCTGCTGAGCCAAAGAGAGAGCAAACTGCAAAATATCAGACAGATGAGCCCTCAAAGGGTCAACAGCCTTCTCCCTACACCAAACAACAAATTTAGACCATCTATACGAATAGACGGACTTGGTGGAGTCACGCCTGGCCGAAAGATTGACATCCACCACATCGTGCGGGAGAGAAAAAGAGTTCAGGTTGTCCCGTTCAATCTCCAGGCATGAAGGTGTAATGTCTGGAGGTGGGGGTGTAGAACCTGCCCCTCCATCTGAGAGAGGAGATCTACCCTGAGAGGGAGACGGAGCGGCGGGTGAGAGGAGAGGTGGAGTAGTTCCGTGTACCACACCCTTCTCGGCCAATCCGGGGCGACCAATATGACTTGGGCCCGGTCCTGGCGAATCTTCCTCAGAACCCGAGGAATCAAGGGTATGGGAGGAAACGCGTAAAAGAGTTGACTTCCCCAACTCAACTGAAACGCGTCCCCCAGTGCGTCTTGCATCGGATACTGGAGACTGCAGAATGACAGGCAGTGAGCATTCTCGCGAGTGGCAAATAGGTCCACCCGAGGAGTCCCCCACATCTGAAAGATGTCGTGAACAACCTCCGGATCGAGCTTCGTGGTCGGACGAAAACTGCCGAGTGAGAACGTCTGTACGAACGTTCAGAACTCCGGCCAGATGATTTGCCATCAGACAAATCTGGTGATCCTGAACCCAGGACCAGAGACGCGGAGCCTCTCTGCAGAGACACTGCGACCCCACTCCTCCCTGCTTATTGATATACCACATCGCGGTCGTGTTGTCCGTCAGGACTTGAACCGACAGACTGCGAAGGGAAGGGAGGAAGACCTTGAGCGCCAAACGTATTGCCCGCAATTCTAGAAGGTTGATGTGAAGCAACCTTTCCTCTGGAGACCAAAGACCTTTGACCTCCAGATCCCCAGATGAGCACCCCACCCGAGAGTGGATGCATCCGTTATCACTGTGGCAACCGATGGAGGCAGTTGGAAAGGCTTTCCTTGAGACAGATTGCCTTCCACGCCCCACCAAGACAGATCCGCTGCAGTTTCTCTGGAGATCCTCACTGACTCCCTGAGATCTCCGTTGTGCTGATACCACTGCCTGCGGAGGCAACACTGGAGTGCTCTCATGTGCCAGCGTGCATGGTTGACCAACAGAATGCAAGAAGCCATCAGACCGAGCAGACGAAGGACCTTCAGTACTGGAACGACCGCTCCATTGTAAAATAAAGGAATCATTTCCTGTATGTCGCGAATCCTTTGAGGAGGAGGGAATGCACGACACACATTAGTGTCCAGTACCGCACCTATGAACAGGTTGCGCTGGGAGGGCACCAGGTGAGACTTGGGTACATTTATCGAAAAACCCAACCTGTGCAACAACTGAGTTGTCTCTTGCAGATGAAGGAGCACCATCTCTGGCGACTCTGCTTTGATCAGCCAGTCGTCCAGATACGGGAATACAGGTATTCCCGACTTCCTGAGATGTGCTGCCACCACTGCCATCACCTTGGTGAAAACTCGAGGCGCAGTAGTAAGTCCAAAAGGAAGGACCGCAAACTGGTAGTGCTGCGATCCCACCGTAAAACGGAGATACTTCCTGTGCGACTTCAGGATGGGGATGTGGAAATAAGCATCCTGCAAGTCGATCGACACCATCCAGTCTTCTTCCAACAGCGCTTGAAGAACCAGTGCAAGAGTGAGCATCTTGAACCTTTCCTGTTTCAGATACAAGTTCAAGATCCTGAGATCCAGGATTGGTCGAAGTCTGCCATCCTTTTTGGGGATCAGGAAATACCGGGAGTAGCACCCCTGACCCCTCTCCTGCTCCGGAACCACCTTTATCGCACCCTTTCTGAACAGTGGCAGGACTTCTTCCTGCAGGAGAAGCAGGTGGTCCTCCGAAAAATAACCTTGGCAAGGAGGGTAATTGGGAGGGAACTCCTGGAAAGGAAGTGCATACCCAATTTCTACGAGATTGAGAACCCAAAGATCTGATGTAACCGATTCCCAATCCCATAGAAAATGAGTAAGCCGACCCCCTACCGGACCCGCATGATCCGGAATGGCGGATCTAGGGCTGCTTTGCTGTTGTAGGTGGGGGGTGGGTATTAGAGGAGGAAGTAGAGGAGGACGAGGCCTGACGTCCACGACCCCTCTGTCTACCTCTGTAAGACTTGTACAGAGGGTTCTGTTGCTGCTGCTGTTGGCCTTGCCTGACAGGACAAAAGGATGACTTGCCAAAGCCCCTGAACTTCCTGGTGGTTGAGCCTTTCGCTTGCAAGCCCAAAGACCTAGCCGTCGCCCGGCTATCTTTGAACGTCTCTAAAGGTGCATCCGCTTTCTTTCCAAAGAGGCCAACTCCGTCAAAAGGCAAATCCAAAAGAGTAGCCTGTACGTCAGCTGAAAACTCTGAGGACTTTAGCCAAGCAGCTCTTCTGGTAGCCACTGAAGAACCCATCACTCTAGCCACAGAGTCCGCCGTGTCCATGCCACTCTGAATAACCTGGCGGGGTGCTGCCTGAGTGTCCAAAACAACCTCATTAAAGTTTTTCCTGTCTTCCTCCGGAAGCTTAGCTGACAACTGCTTGACCGAGTCCATTAAGGCATGCACATACCTTCCTAGTAAGCAAGTAGCATTCGTTGATTTTAAAGCCATGCTACCTGAGGAGAAAACCTTTTTAGCAGCTTGATCCAACTTCTTGGAGTCTTTATCTCCAGGAACCTGGGGAAAAGAGACTGCTGATCTGTTTGCACAAGCGCCTGCACCACCAGACTCTCCGGCGAAGGGTGAGATGACAAGAACTCAGGGTCTCCAGGAGCCACCCTATAACGCCTCGCCACTGATCTAGACACCGCATGTGCAGACAAAGGCTTTTTCCAGACCTCTAAAATCGGTTCGGTCAGAGCCTCAGTGAATGGCAGAGTCGGCTCAATGACTGAAGAAGGCGAATGCAAGTCCTCCGTAAGGATATTAGATTTGAACTCCACTGTAGGCAAAGTCAAGTTCAGCAACTCAGCAGCCTTTCTGATTACTATATGGTATGGCACCACATCCCTAGAGGGCGCATCCGAAACCACAGGCAACCCCCATTCTGGAGAAAGTTCAAGACTGCTTGCACTATGAAGAGCCTCAAACAATCCTCGTGCTCTTGAAGCTCGCCTTCCTCCACTTCAGGTTCCCCATACTCCTTCTCATCCAAGAGACACTGGGCTCTACGTCTCGACCACTCCAGACGGATCAAAGTCGACGGATCCGGTAACGACTCCGACGGAGTCGGAGCCGGCGTCGAACGAGGAGCTGGAACAACAGGAGGCTGAGAAACAGGAACCGGCGTCGTGCCCCGATACAAACTTCGAGGTCGCTCCGGAGCCGGCGAAGCCGTGTACGGAGTCGATGACCTCGGCGGCGCCGTACCAAGCCAAGAAGGATATGCAGTCGGCATAAAAGGTAGAAAGGGCGCCGGTGCATAAGCTTGGGGGACACCCAAGTTAAAAGACAAAGGACCCATGGGACCCGCAGGTGCTCCAGTGGGGTACATTGTCCTCGAATATACTCCAAACATAGCATTTAGGAAATGCGAAGGGTCCTGACCAGGACCAGGAAAGGGAGGGTATGAACCCATTGGCGGCTCCGTAGGAGGCTGCTCCGGATTCGGCTCTTTCTGACCCTTTTGAACATCCAGGTCATCCTCCGGAGTAGGTGTCTGAGGAACTTCCACGACCTCCTCATGCTCCGAAGACTGATCCAAAGCCGGATTCGGATCCAACTCCGGATCCGGAGTATGCTCTCGAGACCGTACTGGAGAGGCTCCACCAGCAGGAGACGGAGACACAAAGTCCTTGTGATATTTCCGAGAAGACTTCTTCTTCGAGTCCGATGACCCCGATTGATGGTGAGAACTATGCTTCTTCCTCTTATGTTTTCTCTTCGAGGAACCCGAAGCATGTCCAGAAGCTGACTTCGACGCCGACTCCGATCTGGCCATCGACCTCGATCGCGACCTCGATCGTGACTTCGATCGCGACCTCGATCGTGACTTCGACCTTGACTTCGGTCTCGATCTGGAGCGTCTTGATCTTGATCTCAAAGATCTATTGGCTTCTTTACCTTTAATCTTGGCTATCAGAAGCTTAGCCTCACGCTCTCGAAGTGCCTTCGGATTCATCTTAGTGCAGGATCGACAGCCCTTGACGTCATGATCCGAACTTAAACACCACAAGCAATCACCATGTGGATCAATAATCGACATCATTCGGGCACACGAGCCACACTGCTTGAAACTAGTTTTCTTCGACGACATCCTCGACGAAGAATAGAAACAGTAACAGACAAAAAGCAACAAAGTGTCTATCTGTAATAACAGAAGATCCCAGAAACCGTTAACGTCGACGACTCGGAAAAAAGGGAACTGATGTCATCATGCCGACGTGGGCCTGATAAGGGGTCGGTGACGTCAGACGGAGTTGCACGCGATGCCGCGTTACTATGACGTCGTCCACGCCGGCATGCTACAAAGAATTTTCCGAACGTTGCTGACGCAAGGGGGATATTCACAAGGAGAGAAATCCACAAGGCAGATGTATCTATCAGAATGCGTAATTACTGCAGCCCTGTACTGTCACATTGTTGTTTCTTCATAGTACATTGTAGAAAGTACTACTTACTTTACAAAAACCTATCTATTTAGCAAACAACTTCATGCATGCAGTAGTGCATGCTCTTCCTTTATGTCCCTTAAAAGATTTATGAATTGCTTTGTATCCAAAGATTTGTTTATCTTCATTTGTTGTTTGTCCGTGCTGTGTTTTTTTTCCTCTCTCCACAAAACTTTACGCACAGACCCCTTTCCCATCCAAGTTTCAAACCCTAACCCTCTTCCCCCGGGCTGTGTGGTTTTCTTTTTTAAAACATTTTTTTTATTGGTTCAGTTCAAAACCGATATCTTTTCATATTCATAATACAGTTATGCAGTTATACACTTCCAAAAGACAGGGGGAAACAATAGAAACTATATAGATAAATAAAAACAGTACAATAAGTGGGTATTACCAAATATAAAACAATATTAGTATTAAGCTACAGTGTGGACCTCCATTGGTCTAGATTTATGCAAACATCATTCCTCAACCCCCATATGATCAAACATCGCCTGCCAGACCTTGATCCCCCGTTGCTTTTTCTTAATTGACTTAGTACAATATAGGTTGTACTCCAAGTAAAACACATTGTAAAATTTTGCTCTCCACATCTCATAAGCTGGAGCTTCCGGTTTCAACCACATTGAGGCAATGCAAAGGCGAGCCACTGCGATCACCATGAATAGCAAGTATCTATACTTGCGATACGATAAGAACACGTCCAAGTCACTAGATAAACCAAAGATAATCATTTCCCTGGAGATTATGACATCAGCTTTTAACACATTTGAGAGAAATTTTACAATGCATGTGAAGAATGGATTTAGCGCACTACAATCAGCAAATATATGAACAATGTCAGCCATGTTAGTATGACATCTAAAACATTTCCCATTATACCTGTTGCCCCACTTTGCCATTTTTGCAGGAGTATGGTAAAGATTAAATATCGTTTTGTAGTGCTGAGAACGTAAATTCGCCGATAAAATAATATCGGCCGTGGTATTAATAGACTCTTGTAAGGGTACAGAGCTAGTAGCTAGCCTCATCGACCATTTGGACTCCTGCAGCACAAGGTCATCCTGATGTAGTTCGAGTAAATAGTTATATATAATACCGATCCATGTCGGTTTATTAAGTAATGTCAATAAACCGTTCGGCAGGATAGATATTGAATTTAAATGTTTAAGAATAAAGTCTCGTAGCTGTAAATACTTAAAAAAATCGTTCTGTTGGATTGCATAGGTGTCTTTAAGCTCTTGAAAAGATGACATTACACCGTCATTAAACAACGAACCAACCGCTTTTAATCCTTTTTCACTCCAAATTTGCATTCTATAGTCCCAAAATATAAATGGTAGCAGTTCCGGGGAGTCACAAGGAGTATGATAATTAATGCGACGAAGCTGCATAATTTTGCTAATCATACGCCAACCCTTAAAAGCAGTGAGCACCAACTTAAATTTGGTTCTCTTGTAATAGCTAGGTTCGTAGAAACGAAGAAGCATCTGTCGTGCTTGTGGGCCAAGTAATAAATGAAAAATATCAGGGTCCTTAAATTGAGGTGGGTCATTTCCAGTTACAGCAAACTTAATATTCTGTAGCAAACAAGACAAATAATATAATGCAAAATTAGGGATGCCCCAGCCTCCCCTCAGCATAGGAAGTGTCATGAATTTAGATGCCCGACGTGAGGATTTCCACCCCCATAAGAATCTTTCAACCGTTGCTTGAAGTTTCCGCACTTCTAAGGGTGGTACCTCAAGTGGAACAGACCTAAAGAAATACAGTACTTTAGGAAGTATGGACATTTTAAGCACATTGCGTCGTCCCACCATCGATAAATGTAAACATTCAAGGTTCTCTAGTTGTTGTTTTATTGATCGTATAATATCGGTCCAATTAACCATAACCAGATCATGAAGGGATAGTCTAATTTTAATACCAAGGTACTTGGCTTCTGGGGTCACTCGGCTATCATTAGAACATAATCCTGACGTGCATACAATTTGTGTTTTTAAGATATTGAGTTTATACCCTGCTACCAGACCAAACTCTTTGGTTATAGCTTCAATCTCGGGAACTGCAGCTTCCGGGTCCGATGTTACAACTGCAATGTCGTCTGCATATGCTAGCACACGCATGCTGCCCCCCGGAAGCGTCATAGATGGTATATGTGGTGATGTCATTAACGCTTGTAGTAGTGGGTCAATATATATAGCGAATAGGAGTGGCGAACAGGGACAGCCCTGACGTGTACCACGACTAATATTTACATACCCTGAGAGCTGCCCTGACATAGAGATCTGTGCCCTTGGATGCCTATACATAACCTGGATGGCCTGCAAATAACGAGGTCCAAACCCCACTTTAGTCATGACAGCCCATAAATACGGCCATGAGACGCGGTCAAACGCCTTTTCTGCGTCTAAAAATACTAAACCTATATTCTTATGCGTCGTCTCGGCGTAGTCCAGGGCTGTAATGACTCGGCAAACGTGATTAGTTGTATCCCACCCAGGTAGGAATCCATGCTGTTGATCAGAAACTACTCCAGGGACCACAGAGATCAGCCGGTTCGCAAGAATTTTAGAATAGATTTTAACATCGACATTAATAAGCGATATAGGCCGATATGAACCAGGCAGATATGAGGGCTTATCTTTTTTCTTAAAAACCGCTATAGTAGCGTTGTCCCATGATGGCGGTGGATATCCAGACTGGGCAGCTATAAATCTCTCTAGCATGTCATTTTTAATGATTGGAAACAGTCTAAGATATAACTCTAATGGCAATTTATCAGGGCCCGAAGCTTTGCCCAAAGCTAAGCTTTTAATGGCAGTCTCGAGTTCTAGCATCGTGATTGGAGCTTCCAATTCCTCTCTTTGGGTATCCTCCACAGCATGTCCCGTATAGCAACTGTTGACAAACTGCTCTATTAACTCTGGGGAGGCATTGTCTTGAGTGTAGAGCTCGGTATAGAATTCTTGGAAAACTCTCATGATGCCTTCAGGTGTCTCTATCCTCAAACCATGTCTATTTTCAATAGAGGATATATGTTGCATCGTCTGTCTTTGTCGCATTCTTTGAGCAAGACACCTCCCCACCATCTCACCATACTCATACCTTTCGGCCTTATACAATTTGTATTGAGAAGCAATTTTCTGGCTCCAGACCCCCGTAATTTTCGCCTTGCATTTCGCCACTTTGTCTTGAGTATTACAACAGTCCTGTCCTCTCCTTATATCACTTATCAAATCACATTCTACGTTGGCCAGGTCTTGCAATAGCTGTTTCATTACTTCCTTTTCCTTACGTTGCGTTGCCCAGCCATAGCTGCATGTCTCACCACGCAGCCCGGCTTTAAAGCAGTCCCATACCATTGCACTAGTTGAGGATCCTCTATTAATATCAAAAAACTGTTGGGACCATTCTAACATTTGAGAGACATACAGCATATCTACCAAGAGTTTCTTATTAAATGTGAAGGGTCTTTGGATGCGAGGTAGGCTAGATATTAACATATCCAACACTACGGGTGCGTGGTCTGATGTGATACGTGGCATTAAGGACATCCGAGCACCTACTATCAATTCTCGTGTTGAAAAAATATAATCGAGCCGAACAAATTTTTTATGTGGGGAAGAGAAAAAAGTATAACCAGGATCTAGTGGATTTGAAAGTGGCCAGCAGTCTACCAAGCCATGTTGAAGCAATAGTTGTCTTAGCCCCCTAAATACCTTCGGTTTTCGACCCCTATAATCTTTAAAGGTTGGGTCCCAAGTATTTATATCCCCATGGATGTTGAAATCTCCCATTACCAACACAGGGGTACGCCAAAGTGCTAATTCAACATTCAGAAATTCGAGTATAGCAGAATCATCACTATTTGAGCCATATACAGTACATATTGTCGCAGGAGTATTCCCTATCACACATTCACAAATTGCCCAGCGGCCCATATTATCAGCTTTAGCTCTTGTAGTTGCAATAACTGATTGGCGCCCCAAGATAGCAACACCCCGGTTCATAGTAGTCTGTTGTGATACAGTTAGAACAGTATACCCCAAATCGTTCAGCACTTTTCGATTTCCCCATGATATGTGTGTCTCTTGAAGACAAATAATGTCTGGTTGTATCAAACGTATTTCGTGCATCACTTTCCTACGTTTGACCACATTATTCAACCCACAGATGTTAAAAGAGCATATTCGAAAATTTATACCAGCCATTTTTTTTTACTTAAAGCAGTAAATAATAGCCACCCCTTAAAACCAGAGCATTTCACCTCAATATTTCTCACATCTTGTCGGTCTTGAACTGAGTTTTCCCCCTTTTTTACCCCCCGCCACCGTGCGCCCTCCCCCCACCCACCAATCCCCAAAGCACCTCCTCCCCCACCCCGGTGACCCTCCCCCAACAATGAGGCAGTAGGGCCTATTGCCCCTTGATGTGTGTGAGAGTACCTCCAGTGGCTGTGGAGATCATTATCGAAAATGGAAACAGAAACCTTGAGATTCCAAAATATAGAAAAAAAATAATAACATGGTAATCACATCTTTGTCATCTCAGGGTAATGAGTTCAGATATTCTTTGGCTGAGACTTCCATTGTAAAGAATCTATTTTGCCCTTTATAAATCGTTTTCAGAGTAGCAGGTTGCAGAAGGTATACTTGCACCTCTTTTGCTTGAAATGCAGGAATTAATTGGCGAAGTCGCCACCGGTTCTCAACTGTAGCGTGACAGTAATCAGGGCGGACAAAAAATTCCACCCCCAAACCTGATCTCTTTTTGTCTGGTCGTGCGAGATCGTAAAGTAGCTGTCTAGCCAAGAAGTTATTTAAGGAAATTAAAATAGCTCGTGGATATCGCACTCCTTGGTTCGCTCGTGCTGGTTGTGACCGAAATGGAAAACGGTGAGCCCGTTGGATTTCTTGCGCCCATTGCCATTCCTTGACTTCAGGAAATGCTTCATTAAATAAATCTATAACAAACTGACGCACATCTTGTCCTTCACGGCCCTCGGGCACACCCAGAATGCGTAAATTATTGCGCCGTAGCCTATTTTCTAGGTCAGTCAGCTTTGAGTTAACATCGGTCTTTTGAGCCTTGATTTCCTTAATGTCACTTTGGTTTTGAACCATTTGATCTTCAAGTGCAGAGATGCGTCCTTCTGTGTGGTTTTCATTGAGGTGTGAGTAAATTACAACAATAATTCCACACACTTGCTGGGGAGGATAAGGTGCAAGCAACCTCCTCAACTCAATTTTAAGGCAGCTAGATGAATCCTATGATATTTTAATTCTGGGTAAAAAAACAACAATGAGTATTTTAAAATAAATTCTGAATTTCATGCCCACCATCGATTGGATCCATCGTCAACATCATCCTCCTACATGTCAAGAAGACTTGTTGTGTTACGCTGGTGTGTCACTGTTCTTGTTGTAGCCATAAGCATCCATGCAACTCTTTTTTCCCCATACTTATCTTCAGCATTGCTTAGGCTACTGTTCCTTCTAATACTCCTCTCAGGCCACTCAATGTCTAATTTTTTTACTTTGTTTTTCATATGCTGCTACTGCTAGTGTGGTACCACTCCTACTACTAACACCACAACAACGGAATTTCGGTCCGGGATGGTGTAATCGCCATTTGCCATGCAGCCAGCGCTGTGCCTAGCTCTATTCTCAAACACGAATCACAGGTAAGATAAGCATTTTGGGGAGGTAGAAAGATGGGCTAGGATGCGGAGGAGAGACTGATAGAAATACAAGTAAAGTACTAGTAGGCCAATTGAGTTTACTAACTCTGTTAGTGGCACTTTTGAAAATTTTTGGACGTTTTAGATCATTCATGCTGGTAAGTTTGAGGAAAACCAAACGTACCGTAACTCCCACCCCACAAAATAAGATCAAAGCGTACACTATGTAAAATGAATAATGACGTATTTCCCCTAACAAAAATAAACTAGTCCCACCCCTCCCTAACCCAAACAATTGTCCATTTCAAGTAGTCCAAAATAAATAATCCCCAACTCCCGATTCCCACCCCCCCCAACAGTCTTTAAAAAAGGGGCAAGGGACACAGTCACTTCCGGTGGTGTTTGGGCAGGCGGTCCTTGCGGAGGTTCCGGAGCTGTTTTTTAAAGTCGTCTACCTTGCGTTCCAGGTAGTCCACTCTTAGGCTTAGGCGGCGCATGCGTGCCTTCCAGGCTCTGAGGGGGCCAGCTGCTGATGGTCTTGCAGCTGAGCAGTGGCGGGGAGCTGTCCGAGCACGGCGCTGGGATGGAGGCTGCTGGCTGGTGGACACAGTGGCAGTGCTGGAGGAGGTTGTTGATGTTCTGTCCTCGTTTTCCCGATCCCACAGCCGGCAATATTCAACTTGAATGGCCTCCATCTTCCGGGCCCTGGCCCGGACAGCCATCTCCCCTCTGGTGAGCTTTTTGGGAGCATCTATATGAAGAAAGAAAGAAAAATAATGTAATCAATACTCTTTAACAATAACACAAAATAATTCAACAGAAAGTTGTCTCACAGTAACACTAGCAATTTGCAAGAACAGTATAACATTTTGGCATGTATCTTTCCGCCGTCTTTGTAGGCCTGTAACGGTGGGAGTTTCAGGAATTCTACTACCAGGCAGCACTATGGACTCAATACATAGTCAGAGAGTACACCAGTATTCGTCTTTTTTTCTCTACTTTTGCAAAAGAAATTACTTGTACGTGAACTTGTGGTAGCCGGCATAATGTCAGCTCAGTCAGCTTGCACCCAAGAAAAAGAGACACAAGCCATGATGACGCAGACTTGCATGCATTACTTTAACCCCTTCGACGCTCATGACGAGCTCAGCTAGTCATGAGTTACGCCTCTCGTACACTCATGACGAGCTGAGCTCGTCATGAACCGCGGGTATTAGAAAAACTCAGCGCACGGCGGTAAAGAACAAGTTACTTACCTTTGGTAACGCTTTTTCTGGTAGATACTATATCTGCCTGTGGATTCCTCACCTTGTGATTCCTCACCTTGTGAATGTTCCCTTGCGTCAGCAACATTCGGAAATTATTTTTGTAGCTTCGCGCCGACGTGGATCCGGACGTCACAGAGGCACGGCATCGCACGCGACTCCGCTGACGTCACCGACGCCTATGATAGGCCCACGCCGGCATGATGACATCAGTTCCGCCCTTTTTCCGTGCCTTCGAGGCACACGGACGGACCGATGACAGTAGACATATACACAGTATACGCAGTATAGAAATCAAGGTAACACACACAGTGTGAAGCAAATGCAATAAAACATTTGAAATAAACAAATCCTTGACCATAAAATAATACATTATAGAAACTTCTGGCATAGAAGAGTGGACAACGGGGAGGCGGGTGGGTCAGTGACAGGCAGATATAGTATCTATCAGAAAAAGCGTTACCGAAGGTAAGTAACTTGTTCTTCTGATAGATACATCTGCCGTGTGGATTCCTCACCTTGTGAATAGAGTCCCACAGCAGTCCCCAGTCCCGGAGGAGGGTGTCCACTCTTCTAGACCAGGAAATCCTGAAGGACAGAGCGTGCAAAATGACCGTCCCTCCTCACCTCAGAATCCAAGCAGTAATGCTTTGCGAAAGTGTGGAGGGAAGACCAAGTTGCCGCTCTACAAATATCCTCAACAGGCACACCTCTAGCCAACGCTGAGGTTGATGACTTAGCTCTCGTAGAATGAGCCCTTATACCCTCTGGAGGTTCCTTACCGGCCAAAGAGTAGCAGATCTTAATGCAGAGGACGATCCATCTCGACAAAGTCCTCTTATGGACCGCTCTTCCTTTCTTGCAGCCAGCAAAGCCAATGAAGAGCTGGTCATCCAAACGACAGTCTTTAGTCCTGTCCAAGTAAAAAGACACCGCCCTCTTGGGGTCAAGACGGTGTAATCTCTCCTCCTCCTTGGAAGGGTGTGGGGGAGGATAAAAGGTAGGAAGGGTAATGGATTGACCAAGGTGGAAAGAAGTCACCACCTTTGGCAGAAAAGCAGCCCTGGTCCTAAGAACCATTCGATCAGAATGAATGGACAAGAAAGGGGGCTTGTGACTAAGAGCTTGAAGCTCACTTACCCTCCTTGCCGAGGTTATTGCAACGAGGAAAACCGTTTTGAAAGTCAGAAGCCTCATAGGACATTTGTTAAGAGGCTCAAAAGGAGCACCCATTAAAAATGTCAAAACAAGATTTAAATCCCACTGAGGCACAATAAAAGGGGTAGGAGGGAACTGATTCGTGAGGCCCTTTAAAAACCTTAAAACTATAGGAGATTTAAAAAGAGAAGGCTGGTCAGGCAAACAGATAAAAGCCGACAGCGCAGAAAGATAACCCTTCACCGTGGCCACAGCAAGCCCTTGCTGTGCCAGAGAAAGGGCAAACTGGGGAACATCAGATAAATGGGCCCTCAAAGGGTCTAAAGACTTCTCCCTGCACCAAGTAACACATTTAGACCACCTATAAGAATAGATGGACTTAGTGGAGTCACGCCTGGCTGACAAAATGACATCCACCACATCATGAGGGAGAGAAAAAGAAATCAGGTTGCCCCGTTCAATCTCCAGGCATGAAGGTGTAAGGTCTGGAGGTGGGGGTGTAGAACCTGCCCCTCCATCTGAGAGAGGAGATCTGCCCTGTGAGGGAGACGGAGCGGCGGGTGAGAGGAGAGGTGGAGAAGGTCTGAGTACCACACCCTTCTTGGCCAATCCGGGGCGATCAATATGACTTGGGCCCGGTCTTGGCGAATTTTCCTCAGAACCCGAGGAATCAAAGGTATGGGAGGAAACACGTAAAGGAGTTGCGAGCTCCAACTCAACTGAAACGCGTCCCCCAAGGCTCCTTGCATCGGATACTGGAGACTGCAGAATGACAGGCAGTGAGCATTCTCGCGAGTGGCAAACAGGTCCACCCTAACCCTGGGCGTAGTGTGCGGAGTGGGGCTCCGCAGAGCTACGCGAAGTGGGCGCAAAACTACGCACACCCGCGCACTCCGCGTAGCCCCACTACGCGCCGCCCGCCTCCCTCCCGCCCTCCCTAAATATTTAAATAAAAGGATTGAAAGGTTTTAAAAACACTTACCTTGTCCGCCGCGTCCCCGGGGCTCCCTCTCCCGTCCCTGGATTCGCGCCGCCGCCATTTCGGATACTAATGCGCATGCGCGGCCGCCCGCGCATGCGCATTGGTATCCAAAATGGCGGCGGCGCGAATCCAGGGACGGGAGAGGGTGCCCCGGGGGCGCGGCGGACAAGGTAAGTGTTTTTAAAACCTTTCAATCCTTTTATTTAAATATTTAGGGAGGGCGGGAGGGAGGTGGGTGGCGGCCGGCTACGCACCGTCTGCGGAGCGCGCGTAGTGCCGCCTGGCTACGCCCGCTACGCAAAATGCGTAGGAGACGGCACTACGCGCACTCCGTGCACGGAGCGTAGCTGGCCGCCCACCCTTAGTCCACCCGAGGAGTCCCCCACATCTGAAAGATGTTGTGAACTACCCCCGGATGGAGCCTCCACTCGTGATCGGCAGAGAACTGCCGACTGAGACTGTCTGCACGAACGTTCTGAACTCCGGCCAGATGATTTGCCATCACACAAATCCGATGGTCCTGAACCCAGGACCAGAGACGCAGAGCCTCTCTGCAGAGACACTGCAACCCTACTCCTCCCTGCTTGTTGATGTACCACATCGCGGTCGTGTTGTCCGTCAGGACCTGAACTGAACGACCGCGAAGGGAAGGGAGGAAGGCCTTGAGCGCCAGACGTATCGCCCGCAATTCTAAAAGGTTGATGTGAAGCAACCTTTCCTCTGGAGACCAAAGACCCTTGACCTCCAGGTCCCCCAGATGAGCACCCCACCCGAGAGTGGAAGCATCCAATATCACTGTGGCAACCGATGGAGGAATCTGAAAAGGCTTTCCTTGAGACAGATTGCCTTCCACGCTCCACCAAGACAGATCCGCTGCAGTTTCTCTGGAGATCTTCACTGACTCCCTGAGATCTCCGTTGTGCTGATACCACTGCCTGCGGAGGCACCACTGGAGCGCCCTCATATGCCAGCGTGCATGGTTGACCAACAGAATGCATGAAGCCATCAGACCGAGCAGACGAAGGACCTTCAGGACTGGAACGACCGCTCCATTGAAAAATAAAGGAATCATTTCCTGTATGTCGCGAATCCTTTGAGGTGGAGGGAATGCACGACATACAGTTGTGTCCAGTACCGCACCTATGAACAGGTTGCGCTGTGAGGGCACCAGGTGAGACTTGGGTACATTTATCAAAAAACCCAACCTGTGCAACAACTGAGTTGTCTCCTGCAGATGATGGAGCACCTTCTCCGGCGACTCCGCTTTGATCAGCCAGTCGTCCAGATACGGAAACACATGTATCCCCGTTCTCCTGAGATGAGCTGCCACCACTGCCATCACCTTGGTGAAGACCCGAGGCGCAGTAGTAAGACCAAACGGAAGGACCACAAACTGGTAGTGTTGTGACCCAACCGTAAAACGGAGATACTTTCTGTGCGACTTCAAGATGGGAATATGAAAATACGCATCCTGCAAGTCGATCGACACCATCCAGTCTTCTTTTAGCAGCGCTTGAAGAACCTGCGCAAGAGTGAGCATCTTGAACTTTTCCTGTTTCAGGTAAAGGTTCAAAATCCTGAGGTCCAGGATTGGCCGAAGCCTGCCATCTTTCTTGGGGATCAAGAAATACCGGGAGTAGCATCCCTGACCCCTTTCCTGCTCTGGAACCACCTCTATCGTACCTTTTCGGAATAAAGCCAGGACTTCTTCCTGCAGGAGAAACAGGTGGTCCTCCGAACAATAACCCTGGCAAGGAGGGTAATTGGGAGGGAATTCCTGGAAAGGAAGTGCATACCCATTCTCTACAAGATTGAGAACCCAAAGATCCGATGTTATTAATTCCCAATCTTGTAGAAAATGTGTATGCCGACCCCCCACTGGACCCACATGATCCGGAATGGCGGATCTAGGGCTGCTTTGCTGCGTTGGCAGGGGGTTGGGAAGGAGAGGAGGAGGAGGAGGAGGAGGAGGAAGCTTGACGACCTCTAGGGCGGGATCTTTGTCTGCCCCTGTACGACTTGTACAGTGTATTCTGCTGCTGTTGAGGCTGCTGCTGGGATGGTCTGTAAGAACGAAAGGAAGATCTTCCAAACCCCCTGAAGCGTCTTCCAGTAGTACCCCTGGACTGAAGACCCAAAGATTTTGCAGTGGCCCTACTGTCCTTAAAACGTTCCAAGGCAGCATCAGCCTTCTTGCCAAACAATCCTGATCCATCAAAAGGCAAGTCCATCAAAACAGACTGGACGTCTGCAGAGAACTCTGATGATTTAAGCCAGGCAGCCCTCCTAGTGGCCAGGGAGGAGCCCATGACCCTTGCCACCGAATCAGCAGTGTCCAGACCACTCTGAATGACCTGTCTCGCAGCTGCTTGAGTGTCCGATATCACTTCCTGAAAATCCTTCCTGTCATCTTCAGGAATCTTCGGAATCAACTGCTTGACAGAATCCATCAAAGCATGGATATACCTTCCCATCAGACACGTTGCGTTGGTTGACTTTAACGCCATACTGGCTGACGAGAAAACCTTCTTGGCACTTTGGTCTTGCTGTCTGGATTCTTTATCTCCAGGAACCTGTGGAAAAGCACCAGCAGATTTCTTCGAGCAGGCAGCCTGCACCACCAAACTCTCAGGCAGAGGATGTGTTGATAAAAATGCAGGGTCCTCAGGTGCTGTTCTAGAAACTGCAGGAGCAGATAAAGGTTTCTTCCAAACCTCATATATGGGCTCAGATAAGGCCTCGTTGAAGGGTAACATAGGTTCAATAATAGATGAGGGTGAATGAAGCACCTCAGTCAAAATATTAGGCTTATAAGCAGCAGTGGGCAGAGTAATATTCAATAAGCTCGCTGCTTTTCTAATAACGGTGTGATAAGGCACCACATCCTTTGATGGTACATTTGACACTGAAGCCAATTCCCATTCAGGCGATAGTTCAAGCCCACTGGCCTCACACAAGTCTTCAAAAGGATCCTCAGAATCCTGTAATTCCCCTTCTTCAGTATCTGAATACTGACATCCTTCCTCTTCCAGAAGTCTCTGGGCCTTTCTCCGAGATCTTTCCTTCATAACAGAAGCCAATGGATTCGGAATCGACTCCGACGGGGTCGGTGCCGGCGTCGAACCCGAAGTCGGACGAGGTCTTTCAATACGAGGTCGGGCAGAATCCTGCCTCGGAGTTGTAGGTATCGGCGTCGACGGAATCGGCGTCGTGCGCTTCGGCGTCGACGACACCGGTGGTGTCGGAAAATGCCAATGCGGTGGTATAGCCGGCATAAAAGGCATGAAGGGCGCAGGGGCGTAAGCCTTGGGAACACCCAAGTTAAAGGCCATAGGGCCCGTGGGACCAACAGGTGCACCAGACGGGAACATTGCCCTGGAATAGACACCAAACATGGCGTTCAGGAACTGAGAAGGATCCTGACCTGGAGTTGGAAATTCAGGATATGGACCTCTGGGTTGTTCCTGAGGAGGCAGAGTCGATACGACGTCGACCTCTTCATCGAGTCCAGGAACCGGGGTCGACGAACCCGCAGGCACCGGAACCTCGACTTCACCAGCCTCTGCTCCTCACCTTCATCCTCCTGACCAGAAGGATTGGATGGAACCGGAGAATGGACCTGCTTCTGAGATTCGGGTGAATCTGGATGTGAAGCCTCATCATGTTCCGACTCCGAAATCTCCACTTCCTTACTCAGAAGTTTGACCTGGGACTTCGGTCTTGAACTAGAGTCCTTTCCAGAGTGATGACGTGACTCATGGCTCCTCTTCTTGTGTTTCTTCCTCGAAGACTTCGAAGCGTGAGCCGAAGACGACTCCGAGCGTGACCTCGAACGAGACCTCGACCTCGACCTCGACCGACGAGATCGAAACTTCAAAGATTTCTTAACTTTCTTATTTTTAAGTTTTGCCACGAGGAGTTTCGTCTCTCTTTCTCTTAAAGCCTTCGGAGTCATCTTCTTGCAGCAAGGACAGTCCTCGACGTCATGGTCGGAGCTTAAACACCAAACACAGCATTCGTGAGGATCGGTGATAGACATAGTCTTGCCACATTCGCTGCAAGCTTTAAATCCAGTCTTCTTCGACGACATTTTGAAGAGTATAAAGATAGACACAATAGTATGATAATAGTAACAAAGTTACTGTAAAGCTACAGTACGATCCCTGAAAACCGTTAGCTACGACGACGCGGAAAAAAGGGAACTGATGTCATCACGCCGGCGTGGGCCTATTATAGGCGTCGGTGACGTCATCGGAGTCGCGTGCGATGCCGTGCCTCTGTGACGTCCAGATCCACGTCGGCGTGAAGCTACAAAAAGAATTTCCGAATGTTGCTGACGCAAGGGGATATTCACAAGGTGAGGAATCACAAGGTGAGGAATCCACACGGCAGATGTATCTATCAGAAACGCTTAGCGCGCATGAGGTTACGCAGTATATGCAGGTGGGGATAGGGAAGCTCTTACTTTTGTATAGGGGTGGCACTGGCCATACTCGGTTACATCAAGGGCTACTGCTCAATGTAATTTATATTTCGCACTGCCCCCCCCGGGCCTTCAGTACTACAAAAGGAAAATGAAGATTATTCATTTCTGATCATGTCTCCAGCCGATCACATGATCTCTTTGCTTATGTGATGCATGACTTTAGGTGCTTTATTCTGATGGATTGAGTGAACAACTGCGATAGTCCACCCATGATTAACACATGATTAACACAGCAGAAAGAAAATTATGAACATAGGGAGTGAGTGTGGTAACCATAATTGCCGGAGGAAGGGACTTGACTTGATATAATTGTCAACTATACAATATATACACAATATGCTGTGCTTGTAAAGAGTTTCAGAACAATCACAACTTGTAGTATTTGGATTTCCTCTGCTTTGCCACTCTGGCACGGCCAACCTGTTCGAACAAAGTAACACTCTTCATGCACTGAGCGTCTGCTCTATATACACCTCTGCTATGTATGAGGAAGAAGATACCATCCAGGCTTCCAAATAAACGTCTATCATTCTTCTTAATGTCTCAACTGTAACAACTTTACTTTTTCACAACAACCAAATAACACCCTTTTCATTTTATTTGGTAAACCACCGTCTTGACTTGCATTTGAGTTTCACCCAAATGATATATTGCAATGCATACCAAACATGAATTTTCTGATTGACCCACACAGGCAGTCATTTTTTCTTTCTCCTCCAACCATCCTTGTTTCAAGCAGCCATGCATCTGATTCCTTCCTATCAGCCACCTCTGCCTGCATTCAAAAACACGTATCATTATTTAGTCATAAATGTTACGACTCGCTCGTCCTTCCATTGACCCTAAGTTCTTTCGTTCATCACATCCCTCAAGTTCATCTGATATGACTTGGCTAAACGATAAAAGTTTCCCAGCTGATTTGAAGTCAAATAGAGGGGGCCATTGCTTACTCGAGAACTACCGCCGCTAATGCTATTGCTAAGTCAAGGGTGACTATCTTCTCCGTGATTGGCTAAAAAAAAAAATGTAGTTCTAAATGAGTAACTGTTCTTAACAGTACAGTGTACTTGTAGTAGTGTACTTTCTACTGTACAGTACATCATACACTCCTTTGCGAGCCTACTCTAAAATGTCCATAAGTAAGGAGTATAATAATAACTTACCACCGTCCGCCGCTGCTGAGCCATCCCCCTCAGCTCCTCCTGGTGGCGCCGCCGCTTGAGTGAACCCCTTCGCGCCGCTGGCCCCGGCACAGGTGGTGGCAAGTGCTGTATCAGATGTTGTGACGCCTAGAAAAAACATGTCATATTTGTAGATGCCATACGCCACCCCCTACTTCCTCTCGTAATGGAAGAGAAAATGTTAAACAATTTTTAATTATTGGGAGTGAAAAGAAGTCACGGTTTTGGGGAGGGTGTTAACTTATATGCTTACTAACATGCAAGTCTTTTTGGCACAACTGATGAATGCTTGCTCTTTAACGTGCAAAATTTTTATAATTACAGACAGAACCAACTACTCCTCATCACCACCAGGAGGACTTGAAGTTCCAACAAGGTGAGGGCTCCCGAGTCCAGCACAGTTATTTCTGACTGAGGTATGTGGAAAGTCGAACTGCACCTATCATCAACAATGTCCTATTTCTCTTGTCCATACTTCTGTATGTGCAGAATAGTCCCTGAAACACTAGCGGTATGGTATGTGCTACTATCAAATCAAAAAGACAACTACTAGCTTATTCTTGGTGGACATTGACATTTTGTTGTGGGAAATTGTCAAAGCACTAACATTAAGAAGACTGGAATAGACAGCAAGGGCACCCCAGAGGACTGCACTGAGTGCCCCTAGAGCTATTGCTGAATCAGAGTTTTGTTTAACACCGTTTGCTGACTAGGCAAGCTTAGCTACCTACACAGACTGACTCATAAATAATAGTAAATAGTAGTAGCATTGAGAGTGTTAAGGATAGCGAGGCAGAATAAGATTGTAGAATCAGTGTACAAGGAGATCAAAGACTATTTTGTAAAAAATAGAGTTAGGGAAGTATAATTATATTAACAACAGAACTACTTACTGGGGCCAGCAGAAGAGCCTGCAGTGGACCGTTCCTCCTGCCCACTCTGTTTTTCCGGAGTCTGGGGTGGTGCTGTCCTCTTGCCCCTGGGAGGTGCTGATGATCATTAAATAATCACAAACATGGAGGATTGTTTTTTGGAAATATTTGATTTCTTTGACCACAATCCTAAATTATCTCGGGAAACAAATTAGCAAGAATTGCACTACATGTATTGATCTATCTGATCTGGTCAACTAGGAGGATACTAGTACAGTATTGCTGGAGTCGCAGACCGTCTACTTGGAAAGTTATGTAAATCACTAACTAAACCAACAACAAAAAGGTTCTACTACGACTGCCAGCACTCAGCAGCACGCGATGTGACAGACACAGTCCGCCATCATGATTGCAGAGCACTAAAAAATGTCCTACTACTACTACTAATAACAAGTCATAATATACTCAACCTGAACCTATCAATCCATCACTATCTCTTCTTCTTAGTGGCAGCAGGAGTACAAAGGAAGGACTAGACTTGAGTCTCTAGTCTCTCTAGCATTACGCAGTTCTGTAAAGTACTACACTCAAACATATTCAGCACAAATGAGCACAAAGTTGCAAACAAGTAAGCATGGTAGCAACGCCACTGAGCAGGCGAGCACCTGCAATCACAGAAGCTATTTAAACATTAATTTACCTGCAATGTAATCGAATTGGCAGCATTCTTGCTCTTCGGGAAAAAAACTATATTAGCAATATAACACAGAGCAGAAGAAAACAAAGTAGTTATTAAATAGCTACTCACCAAGGCCAGGGATCTCCACACCGAGCAGGTGGAGCAGGTCCTGCTCGCGGTCAAGGAGGTCCGACCACCGGTGCGTCACTTGTTGGTAGGTGCGCCGGACCCCTGACTCCCTCCGCATGGCCCGGCACACCTTTTCTCACAGCTGGCGACGCTCCCGGAGGCCACACCCTGCCTCGATCCTGCCCCCTGCTGCCACGGTCTTGGGGAGGTGGCGCTGCACATAAAAGATCACTGCGCCCACCTCCACCGCGCTGAATGTCTCCCTGGCCATCACTTCCTCCCCTTGTAACCGCCCGCAAGGGAGCCGGGTACGGGGTGCGGGACCCTTCCCCTTCTCCTTCCCGGCTCCCTTTGCCATGGTCCTGTACAGCAGAAAGAAAAAAAAGGAAAGAATAGGGAAAAAGTTAACAAAAAAAAGTTTTAAAAAGTAGCTTTAAAAGTAACGAAAAGTTGAAAAAAACACAAAATATAGATCTAGAAAAAAAGAGGGATAGATATAGAGTAGAAAAGATTTTAAAAAGTCCAAAGAAACAAAGGATTGCACAGATGAAAGGAAGATTAGAAAGCATGCACAGAACCATAGCAATGAATGAAAAACAAGATGGCCGCGCCCATTGAGGACCGCGTGGGTAGGTTTGCGCGATATTTCCCCCGCGAGTATGCAAAAACACGCGCAAACTCGTAATAGCACGCCGCACACAACGCGACATTGCCAATAGCGCCCGGAAACGGAAATACGCAACGCGCACAAGATGGCCGCGCCCCTCTACGACCGCATGTGCAACCTCGCGGTCGGTGCACTGCAAGCGGTCCGCGAATAAGCAAAAAACCCCGCGAACACGCAAAAAAAAAGAAATCTGCAAATTCGTACGAATTCGCGAATTCTGCGGATCGCGTATTCTCTTTCGCACGATTTCGCGGAACGCAAATTCGCAAATTTCGCCCATACTTAATAATGAGGGCAGGGCCACCCTCAGGAACCTGGGTTTAAAATATGGCATGTTATGGAGGAGGAGAGTCTAGCCGGTGGCAGGGGCTGACTCTATCTGCTTTGCGCTGTGCTCTACTAATACCACACTGTAAGCGCTGATTGTATAGCGTGTTTTTAACTTTTAGCGCTTGCAGGCTAAATCTTAATATTTTTACAGTGTATTTTGTGTGTAAATAATTTCTGACTGCACCCCACCTCTGGGCTGATTCTGAAAGCTTCGGTGATCACGCATTCCGCCTACTCCCGCCCCGGTCCGCTTCGTCCATTTCTGGGCGTTTGATGCGGAGGGTGAGGAGGAGCCCAGCACTTCCAGGCTCAGGGCTGCCAGGTCAGCGCTCTAGTTGCCCCTACCTCTCTATATATGTGTGTGGGCCAGCGACCGCGCAGCGGGCGCGTGCAGCGGGCGCGCCGGAAGCGAGCCGAAGTCGAGCCAAAGTCAAGCCCGTCCGCGGCCGGACGGGGCTCGGGGCCATGAACCCTGGTCGTCTAAAGTCCCCCAATGTACGGTATGGTAGACAGGAACTGCTGGATCTCTGTCCCACTGTCACCTTACCATGTAAACATACTATGGAGGCGATATCGCTACATAGATGCTCAATGTGTCCTTTTACATCTGATGATGTACCGACCAATGAGCCCTCTATAGGGCAGATAAAGGCGGCACTCATAAACTGCAGATCTCTTAGTAAGCATAGCATACAAATATATCACTTAATTGAGGATGAGGCATTTGACATCCTGTTTTTTACTGAGACCTGGCTAGGAGAACATTCAGACCCTGACATAATAGAGGCCATGCCACCTGGCTACTCCCTCTCCAGATTGGATAGGAAGGACGGCAGGGGGGGGGGGATTGCAATCGCAATTAAAGCCCCTATGGAATGCTTCATATCTCCCCTGACGATCGATCACTGTGAAGCAGGCTCTTTCACTATTATAATAGGGCCTCAACACTCCCTCTTGGGTATTCTTATATATAGACCCCCAGGTAGGCTGTATGATTTCACGGCTAGCCTGGTGGAAGCTACAGCACATCTAGCCATAAGAAAGACCAGATTCATGGTGATTGGAGATATGAATGTTCATTTTGATGATCCCCTCGACAAAGATGCTAAGGACATCAGATCAGAACTTCACTCCCTACAGTTAGACCTTAAAAATCATGACCCCTCACATAGACTGGGACACTTGTTGGACCCTATCTTTGGAAACTGGACCGGAGTGCACGCTTTACCTCCGCAACCGGTACCATGGTCTGATCACTCCTTAATTCCGTTTCTCATGCGGGTAGCTGAGATTGATCCTAAAAAAGCTTGCGAACATCGCTACCGGTGTCGGAAATGGAAAAATTTCTCCCAAGACACTTTTATCAAAACACTCGAAACAGGAGGACCTCCAGGAGGTCTAGACTGTGAAACAGCATATAATTGACTACAGAACCATATCTTAACTGCCCTAGAAAGCACTGCCCCTATCCGAAACATGAAAAAATCTAAGAATGTGAGGAAATCCACCCCGTGGTTTACTCCTGAACTCCAGATAGCTAAATCCGCCTGTAAAAAACTAGAACGGGAATGGCGTACCAACTTCTGCCCGACTATTAAAACTCAATATAAAAAAGCGCAAAAGGATTATAATAAAAAGATACGCACTACTAAAGCCTTGCATTATAAAATCCGCATTGGGGAGGCAGAGAACTCTTCGAAAGAGCTTTTTAAAATCTTCAAAGAAATCTCTGTACTAACCACTGACAATACGTCCCACACTGACTCTGTGGAAACATGCAACAAAATTGCCAAATATTTTGCTGGTAAGATAACTGAAATCTATGCCAACTTTTCTGGAAATGTGACATCTGGTCATGATTTTACGGAAATTGAAGGAACTAGTCTCATAGAGTCATGTCTACAGTGTTTTTCGGTTCCCTCTCCTACAATACTCACGGACATCTGCAAAAGTATCAAATCAGGCTCCCCCCGTGATCCAGCTCCTCCTAAGGTACTAGGGGCAAGTTTAACAGTATTGGAACCATACTTTAGACATGTGCTCCAAGTCTCCTTTGCATCGGCCTGTCTTCCTGAAGAGTGGAAGAAGGCTATTGTACTCCCTATTAAAAAGAAACCCAATGTGAGCCAGGACCCCCTGGAAAACTTGCGACCCATCTCTCTGCTGCCTTACCTAGCGAAAGTGGCGGAAAAAATAGCTAATAAACAATTTATGGCCCATCTGGATAATGTTCTTCATAGCTCTAAATCTGGCTTTCGGACGGGCTACTCCACAGAGACAGCTCTTTTGAGAGCGACCGAAACTCTACGGGCAGGAGCAGATGAGGGTCATACCATGGCTCTTATTATGCTGGACCTCAGTGCCGCGTTTGACACTGTAGCACACTCCATCTTGCTACAGTGTCTAAACAAAGCCGGGGTCACCAAGGCGGCACTGGGTTGGCTGAGGGCGTTCCTCATAGACCGCTGCTTTCAGGTTCAGAGAGGTACCTACCTCTCAGATAGCATAGCCTTAGAACAGGGGGTGCCTCAGGGCTCTGCCCTGAGCCCCACCCTGTTCAATCTTTACATGGCTCCGTTGGCAGATGTGGTTCAATCGTACGGCATAGAATTAGTCTCCTACGCCGACGATACCCAACTGCTTATTTCCCTGTCCCAAGCGCCCACCATAGCAGCTGCCAACTTCAAAACCTGTTTGCAGGATCTTGCAGGTTGGATGAACCAACACTGCCTGAAGCTAAATGGCTCTAAAACAGAGGTTTTAGTGATAGGAGGAAAGGATGCTAGCTGGACAAAAGAATGGTGGCCACCCTGCCTTGGTCCTGTACCCACTCCTTGTAAGGAAGCAAAGAACTTGGGTATTTGGGTTGATCCAAAACTTTCTTTTGATGGTCATGTTCATAAAGTAGTAGGGAAGTGCTTCGGGGTTCTGAAGACCCTTAACCGTACTCTAGACCTTCTTCCTCTAGAGGCCAGGCGAACCATGACCCAAGCCCTAGTGACCTCCCGAATAGACTATGGCAATGTGCTACGTTTAGGAACAACGGAAAAGAACATCAGAAGATTGCAGGTGCTCCAAAACACGGCAGCACGACTAGTCGTCAGATTACCCAAAAGAGCAGCCTCTAAACCTACCCTGGCGGCTCTACACTGGCTTCCAATAAAAAAGAGGATCTTATTCAAAGCGCTCTTAATGTGCTATAGGATCACCTCGCACAAAGCCCCTCCTTACCTGACAGATCTAGCCATCACCTATGAGCCTAATAGATCTCTTCGCTCTAGGGGAACAGGTTTACTTAAAATCCCCCGGATAAAAAAAGCAAGAGTAGGAGGCCGCTCCTTTCGTGTGTTGGCAGCCAACAAATGGAACTCTCTTCCAATGAATATCAGGCTAGCGGACACTGAAACTAAATTTAGGAAACTCTTGAAAACCTACCTGTATACCCTCTAGTTTCCAGCCTCTCACTAGCATCTGCCTCTCTCTCCACAGCGCGGGGACACGCCGGGATGGCGTCACCATGCGCTTTATAAACCCCTTTATTTTTATTATTATTATACCCTGACAGATTCAGAGTGGATGTTAATGGCCGTGCTTGCATTTTTGATAATCATACCGAGTGTAGGAGAGTAGGGTCTGCTTCCTATGGTCACCCCCACTTTTTGATGTGATTTTCTGGTTTTTCGACTTTAGTGTGGCTGTGAGCCTGCTAATCAGACCCACAGCCCAGCTGTTCTCTCTCTAAATTGTTACCATGTACTTTAGGTACATACCTGATTGGGTATTATCAGAGTCAACACTTCCTCCTGCAGAAGTGACAGATTTTCCTCGGAGCAATACCCTTGGCAAGGAGGGAAATTGGGAGGGAATTCCCGAAAGGGAAGGGCATATCCATTTTCTACAAGATTGAGAACCCAAAGATCTGATGTAACCGATTCCCAATCCTGTAGAAAATGGGTAAGCGGGCCCCCAACCGGACCCACATGATCCTGAATGTCGGATCTAGGGCTGCTTCTCAGGGGCAGGAGGGTTGGAGGAAGTGGAGGAGGAAAAGGCCTGACGTCCACGAGGACGTGCTCTCTGCTTTCCCCTATATGTCCTATATAAGGAGTTTTGCTGCTGCTGTTCATGTTGCTGTTGCTGCTGGCCTTGCCGGAAATTCCGAAAGGAAGAGCGACCAAAACCCCTGAATCTTCTGCCAGTCGAAGAACCTCTCATTTGAAGACCTAAAGACTTGGCAGTCGCTCTACTATCCTTAAACCTCTCAAGGGCCGCATCAGCCTTCTTCCCAAAGAGGCCAGAACCATCGAAAGGAAGATCTAACAATGTTGCCTGGACATCCGCCGAAAAGTCAGAGGATTTCAACCAGGCGGACCTCCTAGTAACGACAGCAGTGCCCATAATGCGCGCCACAGAGTCTACAGTATCCAGGCCGCTCTGAATGACCTGACGAGCCGCCGCCTGAGCGTCCGAGATGACTTCCTCAAAGTCCTTCTTACTGTCATCAGGAACTTTTGGAACAAGAACACGCAAAGAATCCATAAGTGCGTTAAAATACCTCCCCATCAAACAAGAGGCATTTGATGACTTTAATGCCATACTGGAAGAGGAGAAGATCTTCTTTGCCACCTGATCCTGCTTGTTTGCCTCCTTCTCATAAGGAACCTGAGGGAAAGCACTAACGTTCTTTTTGGAACATGCAGCCTGAATGACCAAACTCTCCGGTGAAGGGTGAGATGTTAAAAAGGCAGGGTCCTCAGGGGCAACCCTGTATCTTCTGGCTACACCTTTAGAGACAGCAGGAGCCGACAAAGGTTTTTTCCATACTTCTAAAATGGGCTCTGTCGGAGCATCATTAAAAGGAAGAAGAGGTTCCACCACTGAACTTGGAGAATGCAATACTTCAGTCAAAATATTAGATTTGAATTCTGCAGTAGGCAAAGTTAATTTAAGGAGATCGGCAGCCTTTCTCATAATTAAATGGTAGGGTTGTACATCCTTAGAAGGTGTACTAGAGCCTGAGGGTAACTCCCACTCTGGAGAGAAATCCAGGCTTCCTGCGTCTGCCAACTCCTCAAAACCATCTTCATCCAATTCACCTTCTTCAATGTCAGATTGTGAATCTAAGAACCTCCTTTCTTCCAAAAGGCGTTGAGCCTCTCTTCTGGATCTCATCTTGACACGCTGTGCCACTGGATCCACTACCGGCTCCGACGGATTCTGAATCGACGTCGGAATCGAACTCGATGGCTCGGAGGGATGTGTTCGAGGCCGATTCGGAGCAGGCGAAGCCGGGATCGGCGTCGATGGCTTCGGTGGAGGTGGAAAATGCCACGGCGGCGTCAGGGCTGGCATGTAAGGCATAAATGGAGCCGAAGGATAGGAGTGAGGAACTCCTAAGCTACAAGCTAGAGGACCCATGGGACCCGAAGGTGCACCAGAGGGGTACCACGCCCTTGAAAAGACTCCATACATTGCATTGAGAAATGCAGATGGGTCCTGGCCTGGGGCAGGAAAGGGCGGTTGAAAACCTTCAGGCCTGTCTCGAGGAGTGCTCGGATTCGGCTCATCTATAGGCGCGGAATCCCTATCCTCTCTAAGCTCTTCCTCATCTCGGGCCGGGGACGGCGCCGGAGATGGATTCGGAGACGGATTCGGAGCCGGAGTCGTAGTCGGAGCCGGAGACGGCGCCCGAGACTCAGATGGAGAGGCCTCACCTTCAGGTTCTGGATCCGAAACATCAAGGGTCACCACCTTCGAACGAACCTTCTTCGGTGACCCCGACCTCGATCTCGACTCCTTACCAGTACGACGTCGGGATTCATGTCTCCTCTTCTTATGTTTTCTCTTCTTTGAAACATGATCCGAAGCCGACTTCGAGGATGACCTCCCTCGAGATCCAGACCTCAACCTCGATCTTGACTTCGACCTCGCCCTTCGAGAACGGGACCTCGACGATTTCTCCTTTCCAGCTTTCATCTTAGCTACCAGGAGCTTCGCCTCTCTCTCCCTCAGGGCCTTCGGGTTCATCTTCTTACACGAAGAGCAGTCATCCACATCATGGTCCGAGCTCAAGCACCAGATGCAGTCGCTGTGTGGGTCGGTAATGGACATCATTTTGCCACATTTTCTGCATGGCTTGAAGCCGGTCTTTTTTGAAGACATTGTCGAAGATACAGGATACAGAGAAGCAGAAAATGGTAACAATATAGACAACAAAGTATCCGTTGGCTACAGAGATTCCCAATAACCGTTAGCGTCGACGACGCGGAAAAAAGGGAACTGATGTCATCACGCCTGCGTGGGCCTATTATAGGCGTCGGTGACGTCAGCGGAGTCGCGAGCGAGGTCGTGTCTCTATGACGTCAGTAGTCCACGTCGGCGCGAGGCTACGAAAAAAGAATTTCCGAATGTTGCTAACGCAAGGGGATATTCACAAGGTGAGGAATCCACACAGCAGATGTATCTATCAGAACACCCCCTCAGCAGGTCCTCTCATAGGAGGGACCTAGCAGGTAATCCAGCCACTTAACTCAGTATAAGTGTAGGAGCTGTGTCCCCAGGACTTTAGATTATCCTGGAAAGAAACGTTGATACAGAACTCTTGGACCTTCGACATTCTATTTTGACTAGAAGACTGAAGACATCTCCCTTGTGGTCAAGGAGTGACCACCCTGTGCAAACAGGCCCCACCAGTAACTTGCCAGTCTGTTTTGCCGATGCTCCCACCGGAACACGAAGACTCAGCCACACAGAAACTGGACTTCCACACTTCTCTGACTCCGACCCATATCCACAGCAAAGCTGAGACCCGTGACGGACACGAAAGATGTGGGACCGGACACCCTGGACATCCTGCATTTTGCTAACAGCTCGACTACCAAGGTACCCTCGCAGTTGTGCATTGGGGTACGAGAAGCCCCAGACCAGAGCGCCATTTGCACTAAAGCTTCACACCCCACGAGTGCCACGTGGGGCCCGCTCTTGCATTTCAGCTCAACGCGTCTTCCCGGTTGCTAACCCGTTGGCTAGTGAGCCCCCTGAAGACAAACCTTTAAAACCAAACTGCTTTCCTGGTTGCTCCAGGCTTGCTCCAGCTTCCCAGCAAAGGAGAAGCTATCCAGATCTTGCTAGTCTGACCCGAAGCCCATCTTCACTTCCTGCGTGGGTTGCGTTTGCCAAGGCTTTTTGGGTCCAATCTGGATACCGACACCGCAGTCAACTAGATCCTTCGTGGGCAGCTCGAATCCAGCTCCTGGTTGTCATCGACGCCTCCTGGTCCTCGTGGCTGCAGAGACAAGCTTCACCTCTTCACCTGGGATCATCGTGACATCGCCTGGTTCCTTCCTGGTTCCTTTCTGGTCACTGGCTAGTGACCCAGACTCTGTCTCCTCTGTTTTCAGGTTCTTCAGTTCCTCGATCCACCCTTGGATCCACCCGGACACTCTTCCCCTGGCCGCCTGCAGCACTTCTTTGCAGATCTCCATTGAAAGCATCGACGAAACCCGACACCAAAAGGCACCTATGCACCCGGCTTCCCTGGGTGAGATAACACGAGTACTCCGGTGCTCCCGTGGGTCTTGACTCTCGAAGTGTCCTAGTCTAAAGGGGGTTTGTCTTAGTCCATCCGAAAGTGCCCTTAAACAGTAACTTTGTAACTTCTTTGTTCTCCATTATAAGTCAATGGTAACTCGCGACTGTGTTTAGACACTGCAGGCATCTCCCGTGGGTCTCCTACTTCCTAACCTTTGGTTGTTTAGCACAGCCCCAGCGATTCCCTAGGCCTACTCACTGTTTCTGTATTGGTACTTATACCACTTACTTAGTATATGGTTTGGGAGGCCCCTAGGGCATAACTGTATTTGTGCAAGTTATCGTATGCTAATGGAGTAACTTGTGATGTACTTCGATCTCTGACCTCATAAAGATTGCAGAGGGATTATGTTAGAAATAAATACTTATATATTTGATACATACCTTGTGTGGTGTCCTTTCATTTGGTATTCAAGGGATTATAATTGGTAAAACAACTTGCTTCACATGCTCTCTGAAGTCTTAGCCTAAGACTGCTGGTCCATGCTACCACTAGGATAGCTTGTCTATAAGGGTGACTTTACAACCACCATCAATAAGGCTCGATTAGACTGGTGCAAGATGCCCACTAGAAAAGTGGACATCATATGCCAGGCTAACTTCTCACATTGGTGTGCAGCGGATGGAATAAGAGTTTGCTGTTGTTTTACCATATAATATTGGGGACATCATTCAAACGGGAAGCTGACTGTGCCCTTTTCTTTTCACCGAGCCTGTCTTTGCTGTGAAGGGACGCTTCGCGGGTCCCGCAGCTCTGTTCATACCGCGCCAACACCACTGTGAAGGGGGTAGTTTACCTCGACCGGCAGGTCTGCGAGCACCGTCAGGGACTCCGAGGACCAGGAGTCCCTGCGCGCCCTAATTGCACCAGCTGGGCTGCTCTCCCTGACGGCCCCGTCCGCCCGCCTGCAGTGTAAAAGGGCTGTTCCCAAGAAGCGAGTGGGACATCATTCAAACGGGAATCTGACTGTGCCCTTTTCTTTTCACCGAGCCTGTCTTTGCTGTGAAGGGACGCCTCGCCGGACCCGCTTCGCGGGTCCCGCAGCGCTGTTCATACCGTGCCAACACCACTGTGAAGGGGGTAGTTTACCTCGACCGGCAGGGCTGCGAGCACCGTCAGGGACTCCGAGGACCAGGAGTCCCTGCGCGCCCTAATTGCACCAGCTGGGCTGCTCTCCCTGCCGGCCCCGCCCACCTGCCTATTACAACCCCTGCTATTTAAAGGAAGCCAAGATCCCGCTGCGCGGGAGCGCCCGGGGCTAAGCCCGGGCAAAGGGTGGGCCTTCTGAGGCACTCGTAGGCCAGAGCAGGCCAAGCTGGGCCCATCCTCTAACTTCTGTAGATCGGAGCTCCTTGCTACAGGTTCATTTAATGGCTACGCCATCCGATGAGGGGACACCTGGGAAGAAGGGAAAACTTCGCAATGGGTCATTGGACAATTATTTCCCCAAGGTATTGACTGAGAGAGACAAGGAATTGACCATGGCTGAGCGAAGGGCTGAGTGGCGACGCTCAGTGGAAAGCATGAAAAATAGATCCTCTACTGACATTGTTTCCCTTTCTATGTCTCAGGAGGGGGATTCAACTGACATTGGGATGGAAACCGTTAGTCAAGAAGGTTTCCCTCTTCTGCTGCGTGACTGTACCCCCACCCCTTGTATGATCCCCGATTCTATTGTAATTGATTCTCCCACTCATAATCCCTCTGATATTACTATTCCTCTGAAGCCTAGAAAAACGAAACCTAAACAACTAGTGGCAGCCCAGATACATGGCCCACCACCGAGTAAAAAAAGGAGGAAACTAAGGGTGGGGCTAGGCAAAGTAAAAATTCCCCACTCAGACTTTGGCAAAGGGCCTAAATTACCCACAACAGATGTAAGGGCATCGGTGGAATTGCCAGCATCATTAACACCTGATGCACTAACACCAGAGGCTATTCCGCCCGATATGGTCCCAAACATAGTGGACTCTGATACTAACCGGGGGCCATCAACTCCAAACAGACTGACCTCCTCTTCACTAATGGGGAATTTGGAATTTGTATTGAGGTCCCTGCTCTTACCTATTACTGAGAGCATTAAGAAAGTCGAAATTAGACTGACATTAATAGAGTCTGCTATAAATAGTATGGTTACGTTAACCAAGGCCCAGGGGAGTGGGGGGGCTCAACCCAAATCTATCACTAGGGTCTCGACTAATCAGATTGTTAAAACCCCAGCTACACCCCCTACTGCCCCACTTCAGTTGTCTAAACAGACGGCACAGCCTCATGGTAGGGATGTGCCTGGTAATCTAAATCCAAACCCCTTAAAAAACTCAAATATTTTAATAATAGGGTCAGAGGGTGACTCTCAAAGGGCAGCGCTGAAGGCACCTGTAGTAAATAATCGTGAGGGGCAGGGGGAAGGAAGATACACTAGAGGCCCGTAACTAAGGTCCCACAAGTGGAGATTCCCCCACAAGCTGTGCCCTATGTAGTAGTTTTGACCGGGGTTCCGCCATTAGCAGAAAATAAGAAGGAGGGTTATGCCCAACTGAAAAATAAAATAATTCATTGGTTGAGGTCATATAGGCCCCTAGTCCCAAATGTGAATGGTGATATAGTTCATGTTAGGCGGATTACTTGGTTGTGCAGCAGACGTAAAGACATTGAAGGGGATCTAGTGGTGGTCAATTTTAGAGATCCTCGGGCAGTAGATTATATTCTAAATTGGCCCAATGGAGGAGGGGGAAATTGCATCACACCTAGGGCTTTAACCTACTTCTACCCGAGGTCGGTTTTGTACCCCCCCAACCACTGGGAAGAGTTCTATCCCCCGAGGCCCAATCCTCAATTTTTACATAGTAGTATCAATCCTTTATATGGCCAGTATTGCTCTCAGCCCAATGGTCAGTTTGGCTGGACTATGATTCCACAGAGACATTACCCTAGCCACAATAGTGGGATGGAGCATTTACGACCCTTCACCCCTCTGGATACTTGTAATAGGTTCTCGCAGCTCTCTGGTATGGAGGACTGCGATTGATGCCCACAGTCTAAGGAGGAGGGTTGTGGTCAACAAGGTGTGGAACCCCCGCAAGTTGGGGGAACTGACGACAAATGCCTGGAGGATACTCTAGTCGATCTTAATAAGATTAGTATCTGTTCGAACGTGGCTCCCCCAGAAGCCCTGGGTACGTTTAATACTGCTGACTGTATTGCACTCCCTAAGCAATCTAGTTGTGTGGGTAATATTTGTATGAATAATGTGGGTACTGGGGGGGGGGGGGAAGGGTGTGCCCCCACCAGCCCCTAAGGGCCGCCAAGTAATACATCTGTTATCCTGGAATGTAGCAGGGTTAAAAAGGAAGATAGATATTCCTGAATGGCATGCATTCATCGAGAAGTTCGATGTCTGTCTGTTTCAGGAAACCTGGTGTCTGTTACCAATAGATAAACCCGGATATACTACTTTCTTTTCCCCAGCGATAAGTAGAGGGAAGGGCAGACCAGCAGGAGGTCTTCTTGTCTGGATAAGAATTGATCTGGACTGGGACATGGTTATCCATGACCCTCAGTGTAGTGATATACTGCACCTTTCATCCAGGGGCTATATTGAGGGGAATAGGCTTGATCTATTTAATGTGTATGCTAGAGGGGTTTTGGGGGATAATACCTCTACAATCATAATGAGCTTAGATTCTGCCTTAGCTAATTGCCCTCCTGCAGCTAAAATTATTGTGGGTGGGGATTTCAATTGTACGTATGAACCCCTCCTTGGAGACGACCCCCTAGGCACCGAGGAGGAAGACTGCAGGTGGTCTATCCCACTTTTGTTAGTACCACCCATTCGAAAATGGTCCGCAAGGGCAATCCAAATGAATGCCCTTACCAGGGAACACAAACTTAGAGCTCCTAATGGCCGGACCTTGTCTGATAAGACAGGTGCAATGACTTTTAATAGGCTTACGGGCCCGTCCAGAATAGATTACATCTTAATGGACGTTAGTATGTGGTCTGACCTTATCGATATGGAGGTGGTACCCACTTTGGATAGTGACCATAACCCTCTATGCAGTAAGTTTAAATGGGGGAAATGTAAAGAGAGGGGGGCGAGTGCGCCATTGAAAATAACTAAGGAGATTATCCTTTATGAAAATAATCGAAGATTGAAATGGGAAAAGGCTCATTTAAATGAAGACCAACTAGGGATCATTAAATCCTTCGTTGAAGAGCTGCATCGAGATTTGGAGGTAAGGGAACGGGAGGATGATAGTGCCCCGAACCCTTCCTTCAGCCTCGATTCTGCTTATAAAGGCACAATAGATCAATTGAGTCATTATTTTATTTCCAAAGGGAGTAATTGTAGACCGAACATCACTCCGCCCATCTCTAGCAACCCGTGGTATTCGGCACAATGTAAGGGGAATAGGAAAAAATTGACAGCTGCCCTACTCACAAAGAATCCAATAATAGTTAGAGCGGCTAGGAAGGATTATTTGAGAGTAATAGCACTGGCTAAACGTGATTGGGAGGATAAGCACTGGAAGGATATATCAGATGCGCTGAGCAAGAGGGATACGATGTTATTTTGGGATTAAATTAATAGAGCTAGACAGGGTAAATCCCAGCCTCTAGCAGCCCATATAACTAGTCAACAATGGTTTAATCACTTCTCAGCTCTATATGGTGGCAGTGAGGATACCTGTCCTATGGTGGTTAGCGGCGGGGGAGGGGAACCCCGCGGGGAGATTGAGTGTCTATTTACGGCCTCTGAAGTGGCAGTGGCTATTAGACATTTGACCCCAAAGAAGGCGGCCGGCCCGGACGGGATTCCTGGGGACCTCTTGATTGCAGAACCCTTGGCCTGGGCCAATCTTATAGCCACTATAATGAATTTGATAGCAAGGGGCCACCCTGTTCCAGATTCTTGGAAGGGTGCCGAGGTGGTCACTGTGTATAAGAAGGGGGCAAGAGATGACCCTGCCAACTACAGACCTCTCAGTCTGATAGATATAATTCAGAAAGTGGTTGGCAGGGTCATTATCTCAAGGGTAGGTGATTGGATGGAGGAGGAAAGTATTCTCTCTCATCTCCAGGCCGGATTCCGCCGGAGGGTGGGCACGATGGACCAGGTCTTTCGCTTATTTGGTATCTATTGGAAGACAGTTACCATCAAGAAGGGCAGCCTGTATATGGCCTTCATAGATCTCAAGACGGCCTTTGACCTGGTCCCTCGTGCTAAACTGTGGGAGATTTTGGAAAGCATGGGCTTCCCTGGTACACTTTTGAGACTAATTGTAAGGCTTCATGAGGGGACATATGCGAGGATCAGATGGGGTGCCCAGGGTCAATTGACAGATAGGGTACCCGTGAGGAGTGGAGTCCGACAGGGGTGTGTTATGGCTCCGACCCTCTTCTCCTTGTTTGTGAATGGAGTGGTGGACCACCTAAAAGGAGAAGAGACGGATGCTCCATCCCTGGCGGGGGAAAAGATCCAGACCCTACTTTTCGCCGATGACACCTTACTGATAGCTAAATCCCCGATAGGCCTGCAAAAACCTTTGCACCGATTTAGTTCATTTTGTATAGATAGAGGCCTAACCATCAATACTGCGAAAACTAAATTGATGGCCTTTTCGCCCTCCAAAAAATTTAAAAATAATTTTCTGCTTAATGGGGCCCCCCTGGAGTTGGTTGATGCATTCGACTACTTAGGGGTCCGGATAAATAGCCGAATGAATTGGAAGGATCACCTGGCTAAAATGTTATTGGGCCACAAAAGAGTAGCTGGGGTGACCCTGCGAGAGTACCGGGAATCAATTAGCAAACCAGTGTCACCGGTTATGGCCATTTATGAGGGTCAGATACTCCCGGCTGCATTATACGGCTCCGAATTATGGGGGTTCGATAATGTTACCGAGTTAACCTTAGCAGAAAATACGTTTTTGAGAGATGTGGTGGCCCTCCCCGTTTCTACCCCGCTGATCCCCCTGCGGCTAGACCTCGGTAGACGAGCCCTAAAGGATATAGTGAGGCTGCGCCCACTGCTCTTTTGGATTCGCTTAAGAAGGACTAAGGAGCTGGCCAAATATGCTGAAGGTTTGGACGGCCTAATCTTGCTTGATATTGGTAACAAAATTGGATGGTTAAATAACTTGAGGCACTTAGTCTCACAATTGGGGTTGAGAGATGTATGGGAGACTCAATCCCCTCCGTCCAAATTAGTGATCAAGAAACTATATTGGGATTGGGTACAGGCCGATGCAACACGCAGCATGGTCGGAGGCTCACTCACGGAGCGCTTTCTTGAATTTAAGTGGGCTAGAAAATTGGAACCCCTCTTTGACATCATAACTAAGCCGCTAGATAGGCCCTATATCTAAAATTAAGGTACGGGACCCTCCCGGTTCATGAATTTACTACAAGGTGGTCTAACTATGGTGGCCCATCGCGATCTTGTCCGGGGTGTGCGGCTCCTAAAGAGACTGTGGCCCACTATTCTTTGCCTGCCCCGCGTATAAAGTGGCACGGAACATCTGGTTGAAACCAGTTTGTAGGGGCTTGGGGCAGAGATGCCATAGATCGGCCCTACGAGTGCTCACTTCGGATTCATCATCTACTACACTGATTTGCGGGGTGGCAAAGTTTCTGAGTAGTGCCTGGCTTACACGCTCAAGAATTTTGAAAATGAACTCTAGGCCACCAATTGACCAGAGTAGAGATAACTGAAGGCCATCTACTTAAACGAATTGCTGTACCATTGTTTATGGCCCTCATCAACTGTATTGTCCTGTGATCTGTTTATATTTTTAATCATGGTCTTCCTGTTGATAGTCATTATTTTTAACTTGATGAAATGTTTTTTTTTTAAACAAATGTATATTGTATTCTTTTATGGTGAGTAAGTTTTACCGAATAAAGATATTCACAAAAATATAATCTTGAGATATCATTTGAAAGATTACCTGTAGGTACATATAAATCAAGTTCTTATAATACATAAGTTCTACTGAACTTAGCAGTTGTGGGTGGTAAGGGCCTAGCACACCCTGACTACAACTCCTAGAGAGGTTCTAGTAGGACACCATTTAGTGTAGGTAGGTGCACACACACCATACCTCACTAGAAAATGTCCTTGGAAGCTGGCCCTAGTGGACCTCTTCAAGAAGACACCCAGAGGGTGCCTTCTAAGTATGACTCATTCACTTTTAATGAACGTAGAAGCCTGTGTGCAGTCAGAAAGTTGAGACAAGGACAGAGTCCAACCTTTACCCCCTGGTAGATATCTTAGTGGCTCATGATGTATAGAATGCATCAGACCCTGGTAACCAAGGTAGTGGAGAGGGGGGCCATCCAACAGAGGAAAATCCACTTGGAGAAGATCCATTGGTCTCTGATGAGGATGATGACCAGGATGCAGTAGATGAACCTGACCTGGGCAACACAGGACTATCTGGAGGTAGAGAGGGCCATGGTAGGCCCCCCTCTAACCTTCCAAGTAGGCCTAACCATGGAAACAGAAGGAACAGATCACTGTCCAGTGGTTCTGGTCATTCTGATTCCTCAGAAGGGTCCAGTGCCTCAGCTGTGAGGAAGATGACTTCCCCTCAGAGGAGAGAGCACAAAGCTAGGATGAAGGAAGTCAATCATAGGATCAAGAGGCAAGAAGTTGCACTTGCAAAAGAGACCCAGGCTCTTGAAAGAGAGATATCATTAAGTGGGTTAGAACCCACTGGTGGCAGCAATATACCTAGAGATAGAGAAAGGTCTCATGACCATAGAAACCTGAACAAGATTGTCCCTCCCTATCAGATTGGGGATGACATCCACAAATAGATAACTGCTTTGGAGAGGGCTTGCAAAGTACAGCATGTACCCCAAAGTCAGTGGGCAGCAATCTTGTGGCTCTCCATTGCAGACAAAGGTAGAGATAATGTAGTTCTGAAAATTCTGAACTCGTGAATAAAACTTTGTCGTAGCATGACGATTTTTATATCAAAAGACCGAAAATGGCTAGTACACTATGTACAAGCATTTTCGTCATATTAGAGTGACGATTTCACCTCGAAATCGTCATTTTCGTCTTGACCCTTGGCTTCCATTTTGTGTACGGCAGCCATTTTGTGGGTTGCCCTGACATAGGCTTATGATACAGCTAAATTCGATATCAAAGGACACGTACACCTTGATTGACTTTTCTCTGACCTGGGCAAGCTGAAACCTTTGCCTCAGGCTGAACCTGTTTGGTCAGTTCCTCTCCCAGTGGCCGAACGAGATAGCATCAAGGCACAACATGTCATAAACCCTTTTCATCGCACACACACACCCTGCCTAATCTTGCTCCCACCTGTCCCTGTTCCTTTCTCTCTGACTTGCTTTACGAGGAGGAGGTGCCCGTTTTATTGGGGGTCCACCGATATCTGATGGAAATGTTGGGCCTTGCCGGGTGATTTATTATGGGCTGGACGAACTATAATGCGGGCTTGTCATCATGACTCTGCTTTTTCTTTGTAGTGAAAATATGTGAATGGCCTACTGTAAATTTAAGAATGTTTGCCTGAAGCATAATATTTTGTATAAAAAGAGAAGCCTGGCTTTGTAAGATTGAGCAGTCTCCTGAGAATATACATCCCGTGTTGTTGTACTTCTAGGACCTGTTACTTGGTTGCAGCCAATAAGATCGATCCTTGACTTCACCTAGAAGACTCTGAGTTTCTGTGGTCTAAATCAGGAAAGTACTCGAGGTCTTTGGGTGTGTACCCTGACACCACTGGGGTACCAGTTCGGTACCGGTTCTGAAAAACCCAGTACCTCAGTTGGCACCCAACGTGGGGCGATAACAGGGGTACCGTTCCAGCCAGAGGTTTGTGAGGAGCTTCGTGTGAAAATTCTGGAGGAAGGCCAACCACTTCATCAACCCCTGCATGTCGACGTGGTCCGAAAGTCTTTGCTGCGAGGTTCCCCGCTTCCCGACGGCTACAAAGGACTGCTGCCCTGGCTATCGCCCTGATTTGGACCCTTGAAGTTTGGTAGAGCGAAACGATAAGACGAGTCTTCTGGTGACGTCATCGATATCTCAGTCAAGTATAAGTGGAGCATCTCCCAGTCCTTAGTTGGTCTTAGTTTGGGTATACCCTTGGGATCACTTTGTTTGGAACTTGCAAGTGCCAAAGCCAAAGGACTCGTGTATTCACGAGAATATCGTAATCGATAATCCTTTGAAGTTTGAAGCTAGACTAGAGAGCGAAGATGCCTGGTCTTAGCAGACTTGGAAATTTGTTTTGTTGTGGTAGTAATAGGGACTCCCGATTGGAGGACTCGTGTCCGGTTCCTCCGATTGGAACTCCAACTTATGAATTATATGTGAAACATGGAGTAGGCCCCATCACATATAATGAAGTATGGATCAAATACACCAGAAAAGATGGTGTTTTAAAATGGCCCCAATATGGTAGCTTTGACACGGAAATCTTAGATAACCTTGAAGTTAAACTTTTTAAGAAGAAAGCCCGGCCGGCGATGTTTGACTCTTTCCGCCTATGGCGTAAGGAAGTCAAACAGAAGGAAATTAAATTAGCGAAGAAAAATAAGAGAGAAAGGGGTATTTCGATAATGCACGCTGCTATGCAGTTTAAAGACAATGAAGAAGAACAGATGAGTGAGCAGTTGCACAGGCAACGTAAAATGGTAATAGATAAATGTTATCCAGTTTTGCCGCCTCTTCAGCAAGATGCAGCAAAAGAGCTTGAAAAAGATCCGTTAATGGCGCATTTGTTAAGTTCGCCACCCCCTTATGCGCAGAATGCTACAGCACCTCTGCAACCTTTAGTTGCGCAACCCGTGGTTGCATTGCCTCCTGCTCCCCTACAGCACCCAATAGCTGTTCTTCAGTTGGCTCCTGCTCCTCCGGTGCAGCCTCCTCAAGGGCCACCGACTTTTACATCTGCTCCTCCTATACTTCCTACAACTTTGACTACTGTTGGAAATGGGATCCCCGGCTGGCCAGGCCTTTCGCCAAAGTCAGTCAGAGACCACCACACCCAAGTCAGGGCAAGGGAGTTACACGCCAAGATAACCCCTACTCACCCTCTAGGTAACGTGGCGCGAGCAGCAAGGCTAAACTTGGAGGCGATGTAAGTTAAGTATTTGCGCATGCACCCCAGCAACAACTCCCAGGGCCCACCACAAAGGAAACTCCACACAAGGTTATATAAAAATAGCCTTTGTATTACACCAAAACACATTAGATAAAACACACACACTTTACAATGTGCCAGAGGCACGGGCAGAATTTACAAGGGATTACTTACAAGACAGGGCCACCTGGACCACTGTCAGGAATCAGAAGAAGCACTTTCAGAAATAGCACTTAGAATGTAACATTACTTTAGCACAAAAATGTAACACAACCAGTAATCACTGGTAACCAGGACCTCACTAGCACCACCTGTACTAGGGAGAAAACAACCACCTACACATCACAATACCTGTGGGGGTGGAAGCACATAACACATGATGCAATGCATAACATTCATTCAGAGGTGTAAGGGAGGAAAACACATGATGCATCACAATACATTCAGAGGTGTAAAAACAATAATAATTGCGCCAATCTCACAAGTCACCACCTGTGACTGTCAATGTGTCCCAATGTCAGGGTCCTAAACGTGGCAGCTGCCCACGAAGTGCTGGGCAGCTGGAGATGAGGATGGGGCCAACGTGGGAACCTCTCTAGGCTCTGCCCAACTGACTGTCTCCTGAGCCTCTCTGGGCTCGTGAAACAAATGGCCCCTGAGCCTCTCTGGGCTCCTGCAACAATAGGGGCGCCTGAGCCCCTCGTGGGCTCTCAAAAATGCCCCCTTGAGCCTTTTAGGCTCAACACAAAGTGCGCTGTCTCTAGAGCCTCTCCGGGCTCAACAACACAGGTCAGGCCCCCACGAGCCTTTCACTAGGGCTCTCGGGGCAGGGGGGTCCCTCACGGGGACCCGCGAACACGTGGGGCGCCTTTGGTGGGAGTCCCCCCCTCTGGGGGACTCGAGATTCCGCAAGTGCCCCCTTGAACCCCTCGGGGCTCTGCACAATTGCCGCCTGGAGCCTCACGGGCTCACAAACACTCGGGCCTCGTACTGGAGGGGAGGGGCGGGCACCGTCAATGTGCCCCGACTGCCCCCTCCCCTTTTGCAGACACTCACCGGGCTCGCGCTGCCTCCTCTGCCCGGCGGCTCTTCACGGGAGCTCCCGCTCCTCGGGGGCTCCCTTCCCACACTTCTCCTCTTGTGGGCGGCGGGGCTCTCCTCTCCGCCACGGGGCCCCGCCTGCACCTTTCCGCCGCCTCTCCTCGCTGCTGGGCTCTCCTCTCCCGGCGGCGAGGCGGGACTTCCGGTTTCTTCTCCCGGGGCCGCGCTGTGATTGGCCGGCCGGCTGAACACTTCCAGGTCGTCGCGGGCAGCGCGGCGGCCCGTGTCCAGCACTTCTAGGCGGGGGGTGAGTTTACCGAGGAGTGGGCTCCCTCGAGGTAAACTCAAAATACAGCGGCAAGGTCCCTGGCAGGGTGGGCTCCTGCCAGGGGCAAATTAATCAAAAATAAGCGAGGTGGCACTCTCTTGGGACGGACAATGCCGGGTGGGCACCGGCCTCTGCAGACAAAGCGCTCCCAGCGCTAGAGGGGTGACCACAGCGCTCCCAAGCGCTACAGGGCAAAAATGCAGCGCTAAATGCAAATAAAGCGCTATTAAGCGCTCGGGGCCGAAATCAAGCGCTCCCAAGCGCTAGAGGAAAGTTCAGACCCCCACAGTCCTTCAGCAAGGCAGGGGGGGCAAGGCTGGGCCCAGAGCCAGCTCACTGGGTCTCCAGGCAGGGAGACACCCCAAGTGGCGGTCCTCTGGCCCAGCAGCAGCAGTGACAGCCCCCTCAGGATCCTGGAAGAGAACAACTTCAGTGGGGACACAGCCCCATTTTTATACAGTGCATTCCTTTGTTCAAGGGTGCAGAGTGGGGGCGGAACCAGTCGCAGCTGGTTCTTGAGTACTCTGTTTACCTCAACCACCCTCTCTATTCACTGGCAGGGCTTGGGTCATTAGACACACCACAGGGGGGCGGAGCCAGCATTGTGTGGGGAAAACCCAGCCCATCCAGGACACAGGTACACTCCTCCCACACATCACTCATGCTAAACTCCCACTCACCACCGGGCAGACCCATCCAGACTTCCTGGAGCCTGGCATGCCAGCCAGCTCCAGCCAATCACACGCCAGCACCCTCACAGCACACGTACAGCCATGTCTAGAAATGGCGCTTCGCTACTAGACACATACATGCTGCATACACCATCTCGCAGCATTCACTCTCACGAGTTCACACATACCAGACTCAAGCCTGTACACCCCACGCATCAGGAACTATCAGGGACACATACATTCCCCCTGCATTCCTATGGGCGGGCAGGCCTAGCTCAGCACATGCACTCAGAGTGCGCACGCACTTTCCACTGGGACGCAGTGAAAGTGCGCAGAATCCAAAAATCACCATCTCCAGGTCACCATTTCAAGCAAAAAGTCTAGGGGTGAACCTGCCCTAAGGGCCAAAGTCCAACATAACCCCCTTCCAGCCAAAACGCAGGGGAGACCAATCACCACCGTGATGGACTTCCCTGCTTGGGGCGATAGAACACGGACGCAGGCCCGCAACTGCAGGGACACCCTCCTGTTCTACGCCACGGTGAACCCATGGGATTCCTTCTAAACACACTGTCAGGACCAACTGGGCTACCCCACTGGTACTCCCAAGTTGTCCGCGGCCAGGACCAGGCCCTGGGCCACCCAGGTGCCACTGGTCCATGCCAATTCGCAGAGCGGGGGGTAGTAACCCCTGGCACATAGGAGCCATTCTCCACTCTTCCTGTCTGCAAGACAGGACTAGACTGCCACTGGTACTCCAGCCTAGGGCCTACAACCTCAGGCGGACCAGGAGTCTCAGGGAAGGCTCTCCTCCCCTTACCTCTTCTTCTAGGGTTCCTCCTCCCTCTGCGAGGGGTACCCCTAGAACGCCATTCCAACCCAGGACTTATCCACTCAGGTTGCACCGGGGTCAGAGGGGGGCTCTCCCACCCTCTGCACCCCCTTCCAGAGGTCTGCCCTCTCCCACCTGGAGAAGTTCCTCTGGAAGAAGAACCGGTCAGGACACTGGTTACAGTCGTCCTACCCTTCAGGTCAGGCTGACCCTGAACCTGGCCTTCCAACCTCTGGTCTAAAACCTTCGGTGGAACAATTGCCTGGCACTCCAGGACTTCTCGGGATTCACACACAATCCCCCTGAGGCTAACAAATGACACATCTGTCGTGTGACTGTCTGTCTGGCGCAGATCTCCCGCCCTCTGTCCACCTGACAGTGCGTGACGATCCCCCAGACCAGAAGTGGTGTTACCATGGTCACCACACGGGAACCTAGCCCAACTGGGTAGTCCCTGACCCACTGGTCCAGCCACTGGGGAACTCCCCCAATCACTCCTCACTCTGGACTCCTGTACCCTCCCTATCGGAGCGGTACTGCCAGACTCTAGAACCACAGGAGCTCTGGTTACAGACGCTCCAGGTCCTCTACTCACTAGGAGATCCTCCTCAAATGGACTAACAGGACAGCCTAGGTCCCCAACCTGGTGTTCCCTCAAGAAACCACCCAGGTTCTGAGACAGGGCTTCGGGCCTCTGGGGGCTCTCAGCCACCCACTGACTCCTGCTCCACTGAGCCAGGCAGTCAGCCCCTACACCCTTCTCACTAACCAGGGACCTAGCTGGGCTACACTGAGCCTCTTCCACCACGCTGGGCTGGAAGATCCCTGACCCACTACTTTTGGAGTCACTCCCTAATGACTCTACAGAACCCCTGGTACCTTCCCAGCGGTCTGCTTCCTCTGCAAGGTCCCAAGGACAAAAACATTTCAACTTCAGCAGGTGCTGGCGCAACTCTGGACACACAACACTGAGCAACTGCTCTTTGAGGAACATATTCACTACTCCGTCCCTCTCATCGTCCGGGTTAGCCGCCAGCCAATCCTCCATTGCATCAGAACAGTCATCCAAAAAATACCCCCACTTCTGGTGAGGCGGTTTCCTATGGTTCCTGAACTTCAACCTGTTCTCCTCCTCTTGGGAAACAGGTTCCAGACTGGGGGAACTGGGACTGGGATTTCCTACACTGAAATCTAAATAGCTGCCACCACTGGACCCAACCCTCCCTGGGGGATCCAGAAACTCAACACTGCGCGCAGGGGATAGTCTACCCTCCAGAGCTACTTCGCCTCTGGTGGAGGCCCTCTCAGCCTCCTCTATCCTTTCCTGCGCTAAGACCCTCTCGGTCTCTAGCTGTTGCTTCTTAACCTCCAGCTGTTGCTTTCTAATGCCCAGCTGTGCCATAGCCTGGGCATGCTCCAACCTGAGCCTCTCTAAAGCCAGCTGGTGCTCCCTTTCTCTCCTCCTATCTTCCAGCTCCTCTGGGGACAGGGAAAGGGATGAGGCGCTGCCTCCTACGCTGGACCCAGCAAGGGACTCCCTATCTATGGGGTCCTCACTATCTGCTGGCGTCCCTGTGCTACCATTTTCTTCCTCCTCTTCTGAATCTTCAGGGCTCCCCACAGACCCACCACCCTCCTGGTGTGAAGCCCGGGTTCTCTCCTCACTGTGCTCACGCTCCCAGTCCTCCTTCTGCCATTGGATTAGGTTACCCCTAAGTTGGGACTGGGTGTCTGACTCATTCACTGCAATGTCTCTCTCTTCGCAAAACTCTCTCAGTTCATGCAAAAACAGACCCCAGACATTAAAAGCAGACTCCATCTTGGCAAGATGATCACAGACACGTGCAACACAGGGGACTGAACAATCTGAAGTAAGAGGACACAATTCCAAAACTTCAACAATCTCCTTATCAAAGAGAACTCATACTCATGCGTCCAGGAAAACACACCATTCATCCACACACACCCTCCCCTCGGATCGGTAAGGCAGTTTCTACCACCCCTGACTTCTCAACCTGACCAAAAGCGACACAGGTACCAAACTCTGGAAGCAGGGCGGGGGACAAATGTACTGAACACAATCAAATGACACTCTTCAGGAGAAGAAAATAATGAAACTTCCAAAACAATACAATCCCCTAAAATGTGGTCATCTAAATGCAGAGTTTTGTGGTATGGCCAGTTACTACTAAGGTACAACGCAAACACAAATCTTTATCCCACCGCTTGCCGCCAATGTTGGAAATGGGATCCCCGGCTGGCCAGGCCTTTCGCCAAAGTCAGTCAGAGACCACCACACCCAAGTCAGGGCAAGGGAGTTACACGCCAAGATAACCCCTACTCACCCTCTAGGTAACGTGGCGCGAGCAGCAAGGCTAAACTTGGAGGCGATGTAAGTTAAGTATTTGCGCATGCACCCCAGCAACAACTCCCAGGGCCCACCACAAAGGAAACTCCACACAAGGTTATATAAAAATAGCCTTTGTATTACACCAAAACACATTAGATAAAACACACACTTTACAATGTGCCAGAGGCACGGGCAGAATTTACAAGGGATTACTTACAAGACAGGGCCACCTGGACCACTGTCAGGAATCAGAAGAAGCACTTTCAGAAATAGCACTTAGAATGTAACATTACTTTAGCACAAAAATGTAACACAACCAGTAATCACTGGTAACCAGGACCTCACTAGCACCACCTGTACTAGGGAGAAAACAACCACCTACACATCACAATACCTGTGGGGGTGGAAGCACATAACACATGATGCAATGCATAACATTCATTTAGAGGTGTAAGGGAGGAAAACACATGATGCATCACAATACATTCAGAGGTGTAAAAACAATAATAATTGCGCCAATCTCACAAGTCACCACCTGTGACTGTCCATGTGTCCCAATGTCAGGGTCCTAAACGTGGCAGCTGCCCACAAAGTGCTGGGCAGCTGGAGATGAGGATGGGGCCAACGTGGGAACCTCTCTAGGCTCTGCCCAACTGACTGTCTCCTGAGCCTCTCTGGGCTCGTGAAACAAATGGCCCCTGAGCCTCTCTGGGCTCCTGCAACAATGGGGGCGCCTGAGCCCCTCGTGGGCTCTCAAAAATGCCCCCTTGAGCCTTTTAGGCTCAACACAAAGTGCGCTGTCTCTAGAGCCTCTCCGGGCTCAACAACACAGGTCAGGCCCCCACGAGCCTTTCACTAGGGCTCTCGGGGCAGGGGGGTCCCTCACGGGGACCCGCGAACACGTGGGGCGCCTTTGGTGGGAGTCCCCCCCTCTGGGGGACTCGAGATTCCGCAAGTGCCCCCTTGAACCCCTCGGGGCTCTGCACAAGTGCCGCCTGGAGCCTCACGGGCTCACAAACACTCGGGCCTCGTACTGGAGGGGAGGGGCGGGCACCGTCAATGTGCCCCGACTGCCCCCTCCCCTTTTGCAGACACTCACCGGGCTCGCGCTGCCTCCTCTGCCCGGCGGCTCTTCACGGGAGCTCCCGCTCCTCGGGGGCTCCCTTCCCACACTTCTCCTCTTGTGGGCGGCGGGGCTCTCCTCTCCGCCACGGGGCCCCGCCTGCACCTTTCGGCCGCCTCTCCTCGCTGCTGGGCTCTCCTCTCCCGGCGGCGAGGCGGGACTTCCGGTTTCTTCTCCCGGGGCCGCGCTGTGATTGGCCGGCCGGCCGAACACTTCCGGGTCGTCGCGGGCAGCGCGGCGGCCCGTGTCCAGCACTTCTAGGCGGGGGGTGAGTTTACCGAGGAGTGGGCTCCCTCGAGGTAAACTCAAAATACAGCGGCAAGGTCCCTGGCAGGGTGGGCTCCTGCCAGGGGCAAATTAATCAAAAATAAGCGAGGTGGCACTCGCTTGGGACGGACAATGCCGGGTGGGCACCGGCCTCTGCAGACAAAGCGCTCCCAGCGCTAGAGGGGTGACCACAGCGCTCCCAAGCGCTACAGGGCAAAAATGCAGCGCTAAATGCAAATAAAGCGCTATTAAGCGCTCGGGGCCGAAATCAAGCGCTCCCAAGCGCTAGAGGAAAGTTCAGACCCCCACAGTCCTTCAGCAAGGCAGGGGGGGCAAGGCTGGGCCCAGAGCCAGCTCACTGGGTCTCCAGGCAGGGAGACACCCCAAGTGGCGGTCCTCTGGCCCAGCAGCAGCAGTGACAGCCCCCTCAGGATCCTGGAAGAGAACAACTTCAGTGGGGACACAGCCCCATTTTTATACAGTGCATTCCTTTGTTCAAGGGTGCAGAGTGGGGGCGGAACCAGTCGCAGCTGGTTCTTGAGTACTCTGTTTACCTCAACCACCCTCTCTATTCACTGGCAGGGCTTGGGTCATTAGACACACCACAGGGGGGCGGAGCCAGCATTGTGTGGGGAAAACCCAGCCCATCCAGGACACAGGTACACTCCTCCCACACATCACTCATGCTAAACTCCCACTCACCACCGGGCAGACCCATCCAGACTTCCTGGAGCCTGGCATGCCAGCCAGCTCCAGCCAATCACACGCCAGCACCCTCACAGCACACGTACAGCCATGTCTAGAAATGGCGCTTCGCTACTAGACACATACATGCTGCATACACCATCTCGCAGCATTCACTCTCACGAGTTCACACATACCAGACTCAAGCCTGTACACCCCACGCATCAGGAACTACCAGGGACACATACATTCCCCATGCATTCCTATGGGCGGGCAGGCCTAGCTCAGCACATGCACTCAGAGTGCGCACGCACTTTCCACTGGGACGCAGTGAAAGTGCGCAGAATCCAAAAATCACCATCTCCAGGTCACCATTTCAAGCAAAAAGTCTAGGGGTGAACCTGCCCTAAGGGCCAAAGTCCAACAACTACTATATCGACTACCACTCCTGGTACTTCTCCTGACACTGCCTCTGCATCTGCCTTGTCTCACCCTGCTTTCCCTCTTGTCTTTTCATCGACTTCTCCTTCTGTTCGTCAGAGAGTGGCTAGTACTGTCGCTAGTTTTTTGCATCCTCTCTTTGGTGCAACGAGTGTAACTCCTGACACAGAGCGCAAGCAATTGCGTAGTCAACAGCCTGATTCAAGGGAGAAAGAAACGTTGAATTATTTGGAACATAAATGGGTTGCTGACCCGGAAAAATATGATTTAGAATGTGTTATGGATGTCTTCACCCAGTGGGAAGCATCAAAGCAGAGATACGTTTTTGAGAAAATGTGTGTTTTTCTATGTGAAGATTTAGAGGAAAATGATTTGGACTCTAATCCGCCCGAGTTGAGCCATGTACGTTTTGAGTTTTCAAAAGGTGCAATTGTGGGTTCAGATGTTAGGAAAGCAGTTGCGACATTGTTGTCACTTAGGACTGAAGGTGTTTCTAAGTCGTTGTTTGTATTTGATTCTTCTGGTAAAAAGAAGGGAAGACAATATTCCATGAGAGAAGTTCCTCCGGAATGGAAGGAAGAAGTAGCAGCTGGTCATAATATTATTCCTGTAAACATAGAGATTCTATCAATGTGTAGAGGTGCCGAATATTTTATGATTTTTTGTTTAGTGAAATAATAGGCTCTCTCTTAACAGTGGAAAAGATGAGAGCATGTGTGCTTTGTTAAAATACCCCTCACACACTAAAAAAATCCGTTAGTGTCATGCTTCATCATAGGGGTCTTCCCGTCCCTATAACGGGGCGGGGCGTGCTACGACCAAACGGACTACGTGGGAGCACTGTAGATGTGACAGGGCTATGTGTAGGTGCAGTGGTGTCAGTGAAGTGTAGGGATCTATCTAGTGAATGCACAAAAAATACAAAAATTAAAAATTCCCTGGCTAGTAGAACAAATATATTTTATTGGTTTCTCTAGCTGGAAATATTAAAAAGGGGATAAAAGGTAGAGCAATTGCTGACTACCGAGTTGACATGTTTCATAGGCAGTCCCCAACTGCCTACTCATCAGGACCTTTCAGTGATCCCTACTGGGAATAGCTCAGTTCTACAGTGGTAAGCCTACTGTCCTACAAATATACCAGCAAAAATAAGCTGAATATTTGTGCTTCGGGGCATGAGCTGGCCCAAGTGAAGCAAAGCACCAATAATCAGTGCCAAAAAAGAGTGACCAGTGGTCTCTGTAAATGAAGAGGAGAAAAAGGGAGAGAAAGCACAAACATATTCGTATTTTCACTTCTGATCATTCATTGTATCTTAATATTTCGAAGTTATATTTATAAACTGCTAATTCTGCAAAATCTCGCTTGGTTCAGTGGCATTCATTTTGCCACGTTTGTTGTGTATTAATCTGTATACACCTCTTATTGATGGGCTGTATGCCCGACGTTTTCATCCAGAACCATCCAAGTGGAAGAGGTTCATAATTAACTCATCGCCCATACAGTCGTGACTCAACACATCCACACCTCCAATCACCCAAGTAGGATAAAAGAGACCCAAATATCATATATTTTCAAAATTGATATTCTACAAATCGGTATTGGTAATGATGGTAATCAATACACTGTAAAGCGGTATTGGTAAAGGTGCTAGTCAATACATCCGTTTTATACATACTTTTCCGTTAGTTTGGCAGTGCCCCATGAGCTTGCAGGCGGAGGAAGTTTTGCTCGGTCTACTGTAGAAATAAATAAATATTACCGCCCTTATTATTAGATGTGGTACGTTCGGGTTTTTTTGGCGAAAAAGTGACCCTGAGACCCATTTATTAGAGACTCGAGGTCCGAGTCTATTACTTACATTACCGGCATGGCAATTCGCCTCTCATCCCTACCGTGCAGCTCCGAGGACGTGTGGTCACTCGTCTGCCGGGTAGATATACTACTGGTAAATCCTTCCGTGTTGCTTCTTGCTTGACGGGAACGCCCAGGAAGGAAAAACTAGAAAGCTCAGTTCTAAAATGGCCGCCGCTTTTCGGCACCATGTGAGGACGTTTGCGGAAGTCTTTCTTCGCTTTCTCTGGGTGACACGAGGAAAACGAAGAGTACTACACAATTTGTGCCGATAGTGTAGTGGTAGAATTCGAAAATAGATATTATAATTATTTTAGTTAAGCTCATTGGTTAGAGCATGAATTCGTAGTATTTATAAAAAAATGTTCGTGTAAATGATGCTCAAGGGTCTATCTAGTCATTCGCCATGAGGTTCCCTCAGCAGGGTACAGTGCCATATCTATATTATTGTAAAGGTTTGAGCATGGTATGGTAGTATTGCCAGAAAAGGGATTCGGTAGAATCAAGCTCATGGGTCAGTAGAGTCAATCGCCATGGGGTGCCCTCAATAAAGTACAGTGTCATATCCTTTTTGTTGAAAGGGTACAACCCAGGGGTTATCAAGATTCACTCAAAAAATGGACAAAGAGTGGTTGATGTCATTATATATATATTGCGTGAAGATCAAATGATGACGTTCAAGGGGTAGGGGATCATAACTGTCCCCAAGGTATGTCATCGTTCAGTCCCCTTTTATGAGATTGAATGCGGAACACCCATCTTTGCTCTTTTTCCAAAAGGAATCTTTCATTATTCACTTGCTCTATCACAGTCCAGGATATTTCATCAGGTTTGTGGTTCATCTCTAGGAAGTGATTCGTCAGTTTCGTGCTGGTTTTTTTGCATTTTATGGTGCTTTTATGTTCACCTATCCGAGTTTTCACTGCCCTACTTGTCATTCCTACATACTCCAATTTACAGGGGCATGTGATTAGGTAGACAACATTAGTACTATTGCAGTTACTAAAGCTCCTTTGCTCCCAGGTGGTTCCGTCACTGAAGGTTAGATTGTTACTTTTCCTTGTGAGACAACAGACTTTGCAGTTTCCACATGGATGGTGACCATGTACAAAGTTGGGATTTTTTTGCACAGTGTTGCTGTTTGTTTTGGGCCTTGTGTGGACCAAAACATCCCTTATACTCTGTGCTTTTTTGTGAGAGAACATCGGTTTCGGTATTTGCAACCCACCACTATTCAGAATCTTCCAATTCCTGTTTATGATCTTAGTCACTTGGTTGGAACAGGTGTTGTAAGTGGTGACGCAGATTGGTCTCTTGTCCTCCTCTTTCGGTGTTCTCTCTTCCAGAAGACTCTCTCGGCAGTTGTCCTTGGCCCGTTTGTATGCCTGATTGATGATCTTGTCTGGGTACATTCTGTCTTCCAGCTTCTTTTTTAGGTCTTTAGACTGTAGTTTGAAGTCATTGATCTCTGTACAATTCCTGCGAAGGCGCAGGAACTGACCATATGGTAGGTTATCCCGCAGATGTCTCGGGTGGAAACTGTTGTACAACAGTAGACAGTTTTTAGAAGTGTTTTTAAAATGGGTTGTGGTCATTAGTCTGCCTTCCTTGGGAAAAATGTTCAGATCCAAAAATACCAAGTTGCAGTTGGAGGTTGTACTAGTGAATTTTAAATAGTCATCTTGCAAATTTAACCAGCTCAGGAATTGTTTGGAGGTCCTCTCATCTCCATCCCAGATGATCAGGATATCATCGATGTATCGTTTCCATACCTTGATGTTATCTCTGAAAGGGTTGTTTGGATGCAGTATTTTGGTCACTTCCAGGTGATGCACGTATAGACCCGCTATGCTGGGAGCGAATGTGCTTCCCATGCTACAGCCGTGTTTCTGTAGATAAAGGATACCTTTATGCTCGAAGAAGTTCTCTTTAAGCGCTAGGGAACAGCATTCCATCACCACATTCCGTGGTGTCTGGTACTCCCAAAAGTCTTCAAAAAGGACGTCCTCTATAATCTCTAGCGTAGCATGATGTGGCAAGCTTGTGTAGAGACTCTCCACATCACAGCTAATTAATAGCTGGTTGTTGGGATCAAAGGTGATGTTTTCTAATAGGTTCAGTACATCCTTCGTATCCCTGAGGTACGTTGAAGTTTTTTGAACGATTGGCCTGAGAAAAGCGTCTGCAAATCTTGACAGGGGTTCCAATATTGACCCAATGCCAGAAACGATGGGTCGTCCCGGAGGGTTTTGTAAATTCTTGTGTATCTTGGGAAGTGTGTACAGGTAGGGCGTCCTTGGATTTTTTTGGCACAAGAATTCTCCCTCCTTCTTAGTGATCCAACCATGTGTCACGGCTTCTTCTACCATCGTGCTGATTTTTGTCGCTATCCTATTTGTAGGATCCGTTTGAAGAATTTCATAGTTCCTTTCGTCTTGGAGCAGTCTCATGCATTCAGTATCATACTGGCTTGTATTCTGTATGACAGTCGCGCCGCCCTTATCGGCCGGTTTAATCACTATATGTTTGTTGTTGCTCAACTCACGTAGTGCTTGTCTTTCTTCATTGTTAATGTTCTGAAAGGTATTTCTTTCCCGTGGATTTATTTCTTCAAGTTCCCTCATCACCGACTTTTCGAAGGTGAGTAGTTCGATTGGTAAAGTGTTGCTCATAGGTGTAAACGTGGATTTAGGTCTTAGTTTAGTATCTCCAAGTACACTCTCATCTTTTTTGTCTTTAAAAAAGACTTGCAATTTCAGGCGTCGCATGAATTCTTGGACTATGTTTACATGAATCGTTCAGGAGGGTGATTCTATCTCTACCTCTATGCTTCCCCCTTTGGTTTTTTGTGGTTATCGGCAGCGCACAGCTGCGGAAGCTCAAAAGAAAAAAACTTGACATTGTCGCTCTCACCACATAACGACAGTGATTCCGCATTCAGCATCTGATTCCTAGTAGGATTTTCGAGACTTTTTCTATATCATTCCCCAACCTTGAGAATTGCAAACAAACATCGCTGATCTAGGCCTGGCTTTCACTGAGGATGAAATCTCTAACCTCATAGCCACCCTGGGAACCTTTGAGGGTCTGAACACCGCAGGTCCCTCCACAAGGAATAATGACTGGGATAAACTAGAGGAACTGAGAAGAACACAAATAAAGACCGCTATCCATGGCCTACTGATGACCGAATATCTCCAGGCCAACACAGCCCCAGCAGGCCTGGTAGTTCGTAACGAACCCTTCATCTTTTTACATGATAAAACATTCAAAATTGATTGGTCCAAAATCTCATGGAGATGTACCCGTGACTGGATTGTGCTAATTATAAAGACTGCGAGCAGACTGGCAAGCGAACTAAAAATAGAGATTCAAACTATTGAAGTTCGCCTGAAGAGTCAGGAATCCCCAGCTGATCTGAAGAAATTCCTTGATGAAATGAATAAATCCCTCAATGACTTCGAAATCACCCTGAAGAATAACAAATATGAGAAATTAAAAAAAGACAACAGCCGTTGGTCAAAAGAGAGAGTTTACCCATACATAAAAGATGACTATAAATCAGTGAATGATAACACAGACGATGAATCATCGGACACTGGGTCAAATGGGTCCAACTCGAGTCGCAACAAGAGCCCAAGATCTCAAGGGGGAAGGAGGAACTTCCGTAGACCAAACTATCGGGGTTCAAGAGGGTGGAACACTTTCCAACCACACATGATATATCCTCAACAACAACAGTACGGTCCACAACCTCCATTTCAACACCCACAGGGTCCATTTCCTGTGTGGGGATATCAACAACAAGACTATGGCTACTTCGACCAATCGGCGCCTTTTTTAGGGGCGCGCCAAGGACAGACCAGAGGAAGGAACCGGAGGGGTACCTCAGTACACTGGAACACAGGAGAGGAAGAGACCCCACGGGTAGCCACGAGAAGTATGACAGGTGCCAAGAAAAACCAGAAGTAAGTTTGGTGGTGAACCTCTCAGACTGTGAACTTACAGAAGCACAAAATGCGGTACTGGAAAAAGGCCTGGGTTATGTACCTACTGCCAATATGGACACATTTCATTTATGCAAGGAAGTCCAAGAATTCATGCGACGCCTGAAATTGCAAGTCTTTTTTAAAGACAAAAAAGATGAGAGTGTACTTGGAGATACTAAACTAAGACCTAAATCCACGTTTACACCTATGAGCAACACTTTACCAATCGAACTACTCACCTTCGAAAAGTCGGTGATGAGGGAACTTGAAGAAATAAATCCACGGGAAAGAAATACCTTTCAGAACATTAACAATGAAGAAAGACAAGCACTACGTGAGTTGAGCAACAACAAACATATAGTGATTAAACCGGCCGATAAGGGCGGCGCGACTGTCATACAGAATACAAGCCAGTATGATACTGAATGCATGAGACTGCTCCAAGACGAAAGGAACTATGAAATTCTTCAAACGGATCCTACAAATAGGATAGCGACAAAAATCAGCACGATGGTAGAAGAAGCCGTGACACATGGTTGGATCACTAAGAAGGAGGGAGAATTCTTGTGCCAAAAAAATCCAAGGACGCCCTACCTGTACACACTTCCCAAGATACACAAGAATTTACAAAACCCTCCGGGACGACCCATCGTTTCTGGCATTGGGTCAATATTGGAACCCCTGTCAAGATTTGCAGACGCTTTTCTCAGGCCAATCGTTCAAAAAACTTCAACGTACCTCAGGGATACGAAGGATGTACTGAACCTATTAGAAAACATCACCTTTGATCCCAACAACCAGCTATTAATTAGCTGTGATGTGGAGAGTCTCTACACAAGCTTGCCACATCATGCTACGCTAGAGATTATAGAGGACGTCCTTTTTGAAGACTTTTGGGAGTACTAGACACCACGGAATGTGGTGATGGAATGCTGTTCCCTAGCGCTTAAAGAGAACTTCTTCGAGCATAAAGGTATCCTTTATCTACAGAAACACGGCTGTAGCATGGGAAGCACATTCGCTCCCAGCATAGCGGGTCTATACGTGCATCACCTGGAAGTGACCAAAATACTGCATCCAAACAACCCTTTCAGAGATAACATCAAGGTATGGAAACGATACATCGATGATATCCTGATCATCTGGGATGGAGATGAGAGGACCTCCAAACAATTCCTGAGCTGGTTAAATTTGCAAGATGACTATTTAAAATTCACTAGTACAACCTCCAACTGCAACTTGGTATTTTTGGATCTGAACATTTTTCCCAAGGAAGGCAGACTAATGACCACAACCCATTTTAAAAACACTTCTAAAAACTGTCTACTGTTGTACAACAGTTTCCACCCGAGACATCTGCGGGATAACCTACCATATGGTCAGTTCCTGCGCCTTCGCAGGAATTGTACAGAGATCAATGACTTCAAACTACAGTCTAAAGACCTAAAAAAGAAGCTGGAAGACAGAATGTACCCAGACAAGATCATCAATCAGGCACCAACGGGCCAAGAACAACTGCCGAGAGAGTCTTCTGGAAGAGAGAACACCGAAAGAGGAGGACAAGAGACCAATCTGCGTCACCACTTACAACACCTGTTCCAACCAAGTGACTAAGATCATAAACAGGAATTGGAAGATTCTGAATAGTGGTGGGTTGCAAATACCGAAACCGATGTTCTCTCACAAAAAAGCACAGAGTATAAGGGATGTTTTGGTCCACACAAGGCCCAAAACAAACAGCAACACTGTGCAAAAAAATCCCAACTTTGTACATGGTCACCATCCATGTGGAAACTGCAAAGTCTGTTGTCTCACAAGGAAAAGTAACAATCTAACCTTCAGTGACGGAACCACCTGGGAGCAAAGGAGCTTTAGTAACTGCAATAGTACTAATGTTGTCTACCTAATCACATGCCCCTGTAAATTGGAGTATGTAGGAATGACAAGTAGGGCAGTGAAAACTCGGATAGGTGAACATAAAAGCACCATAAAATGCAAAAAAACCAGCACGAAACTGACGAATCACTTCCTAGAGATGAACCACAAACCTGATGAAATATCCTGGACTGTGATAGAGCAAGTGAATAATGAAAGATTCCTTTTGGAAAAAGAGCAAAGATGGGTGTTCCGCATTCAATCTCATAAAAGGGGACTGAACGATGACATACCTTGGGGACAGTTATGATCCCCTACCCCTTGAACGTCATCATTTGATCTTCACGCAATATATATATAATGACATCAACCACTCTTTGTCCATTTTTTGAGTGAATCTTGATAACCCCTGGGTTGTACCCTTTCAACAAAAAGGATATGACACTGTACTTTATTGAGGGCACCCCTGGGCGATTGACTCTACTGACCCATGAGCTTGATTCTACCGAATCCCTTTTCTGGCAATACTACCATACCATGCTCAAACCTTTACAATAATATAGATATGGCACTGTACCCTGCTGAGGGAACCTCATGGCGAATGACTAGATAGACCCTTGAGCATAATTTACACGAACATTTTTTTATAAATACTACGAATTCATGCTCTAACCAATGAGCTTAACTAAAATAATTATAATATCTATTTTCGAATTCTACCACTACACTATCGGCACAAATTGTGTAGTACTCTTCGTTTTCCTCGTGTCACCCAGAGAAAGCGAAGAAAGACTTCCGCAAACGTCCTCACATGGTGCCGAAAAGCGGCGGCCATTTTAGAACTGAGCTTTCTAGTTTTTCCTTCCTGGGCGTTCCCGTCAAGCAAGAAGCAACACGGAAGGATTTACCAGTAGTATATCTACCCGGCAGACGAGTGACCACACGTCCTCGGAGCTGCACGGTAGGGATGAGAGGCGAATTGCCATGCCGGTAATGTAAGTAATAGACTCGGACCTCGAGTCTCTAATAAAAGGGTCTCAGGGTCACTTTTTCGCCAATAAAACCCGAACGTACCACATCTAATAATAAGGGCGGTAATATTTATTTATTTCTACAGTAGACCGAGCAAAACTTCCTCCGCCTGCAAGCTCATGGGGCACTGCCAAACTAACGGAAAAGTATGTATAAAACGGATGTATTGACTAGCACCTTTACCAATACCGCTTTACAGTGTATTGATTACCATCATTACCAATACCGATTTGTAGAATATCGATTTTGAAAATATATGATATTTGGGTCTCTTTTATCCTACTTGGGTGATTGGAGGTGTGGATGTGTTGAGTCACGACTGTATGGGTGATGAGTTAATTATGAACCTCTTCCACTTGGATGGTTCTGGATGAAAACGTCGGGCATACAGCCCATCAATAAGAGGTGTATACAGATTAATACACAACAAACGTGGCAAAATGAATGCCACTGAACCAAGCGAGATTTTGCAGAATTAGCAGTTTATAAATATAACTTCGAAATATTAAGATACAATGAAGGATCAGAAGTGAAAATACGAATATGTTTGTGCTTTCTCTCCCTTTTTCTCCTCTTCATTTACAGAGACCACTGGTCACTCTTTTTTGGCACTGATTATTGGTGCTTTGCTTCACTTGGGCCAGCTCATGCCCCGAAGCACAAATATTCAGCTTATTTTTGCTGGTATATTTGTAGGACAGTAGGCTTACCACTGTAGAACTGAGCTATTCCCAGTAGGGATCACTGAAAGGTCCTGATGAGTAGGCAGTTGGGGATTGCCTATGAAACATGTCGACTCGGTAGTCAGCAATTGCTCTACCTTTTATCCCCTTTTTAATATTTCCAGCTAGAGAAACCAATAAAATATATTTGTTCTACTAGCCAGGGAATTTTTAATTTTTGTATTTTTTGTGCATTCACTAGATAGATCCCTACACTTCACTGACACCACTGCACCTACACATAGCCCTGTCACATCTACAGTGCTCCCGCGTAGTCCGTTTGGTCGTAGCACGCCCCGCCCCGTTATAGGGACGGGAAGACCCCTATGATGAAGCATGACACTAACGGATTTTTTTAGTGTGTGAGGGGTATTTTAACAAAGCACACGTGCTCTCATCTTTTCCACTGTTAAGAGAGAGCCTATTATTTCACTAAACAAAAAATCATAAAATATTCGGCACCTCTACACATTGATAGAATCTCTATGTTTACATGAATCGTTCAGGAGGGTGATTCTATCTCTACCTCTATGCTTCCCCCTTTGGTTTTTTGTCATAATATTATTCCCCCAGCTATACCAGCACATTTTCAGCGTGTGTGGGTACATGTTCCTTGGAAGCGAGCTGAAGTTTTGGCTCTTAAACAGACATTGCCTGATCCCCGTAAAAATCCTGCAGGGTATTACAAGGAGTTGTCACAGACTGCTGGGTCATGTATCATGAATTTAGCGGATATAGACATGTTGTTTGGGAATGTTGTTCCACAGCCTTTGTGGGGAAAGATTTGTCATGCAGATCATGATCAGGAGTTAGGTGACACATGGGCTAATATTGCTGCTGCAGATGACCGACAAGTTGGTGGGGCTAAACCCGAGCCTTTAGTAGCAGACCTCCCTGGTAGGATTATTAATTACATAAAGACTTTAATGCCTGCCATGCGAGTAAATTGGGATACATTTTCTGCATGTAAGCAGAAGAAAGATGAAACGGTCTCAGATTTCTTCACCAGGTTTGAAGAGACTTTTGTCGACCACCGTGGTCAAGATATGAGCACAGAAGGTGGTCAGCGACTGTTCGTCGATAAATTTGTGCACAATCTGCTTCCAGAGTTGTGCAAAAAGTTGAAAGATTCAGAGAGTTCTTGGGCAGTTTCCTCCTCAGCACAGATATTGGCTACTGCACAATATTACGAAAATCGAGACAAAGACGAGAAAGATAGAGCAGAAAAGAAAACTAAAGAGTTGAAAATGAAGGTTTTGTTACAGCAAGCATATCCGCCACGTGGTGGTCAAAATAGTGGTGCTCAGAGCAACTATCAGAATAATTATCAGCAGCCTCAACAGTATCAGAGGAACTCGCAAAGAGTCGAGTATACTCAACCACGTGTCCCTGTAGGCCCCAATCAGTGTTCATATTGTAAGGAAGAGGGTCATTTCAAGTATAGTTGTCCTATTTTATTACAGCGTGCAAATGGTGCTTCTGGTGTAAGAGGTCGAGGTGTTCAACAAGCGTCTAGAGGTAGAGGACGTGGAAATTTCCCCCAGAACACACAGTCTTTTCCACCTCAAAATTCGATGAATAGGTTTGATCAGCAGAATAACGCATCTGGTAGGACGGCTCAGTACTACGCTGATGATTACTATGCAGAAGATGAGAATATGGACGGTAATGATTGCTAGGACAGCCATAGACAAAGAGAGGGAGTTGTTTCAGTTCCAGTAGATCAGAGTGGGCCTTACGTTGAGGTGATTACATCAGGTGTGTCAGAGCCTTTTCTGTTGGATACTGGTGCTACAAAGAGTTCTATTATGCACTCCAAACTCCCTGGCGGACCTTTGTCTGGCGAAATGAATGTTTCTGTAGGTTTTTCTGGCGCCCCAGTTAGAAACCCGATTTCTGACCCTTTGTCCCTTTCTGTTGGACCTTGTGAATTTGAAGCACCCCTTATTCTGACAACAGGTTGTGGTGAAAACTTGTTAGGATTAGATCTGTTAAAAAGATTGTATGCGACTTTGTACTGTTCTCCTTCAGGAGTACAACTTACTTTAGGTAAGAAAGTGGTTTCTCCAATGTATTTGTCAAGGGATAAACTTCCAACAGAATTGTTGTTTCTCCCTAATATTCTTTGGGCTACTGGTCCTAATGATGTGGGTCTTTTGGAAATACCGCCATATGTTGTAACATTGAAAGCCAATGTTAAAATGCCACGAATTCCCCAATACAAAATCTCTAGTGAAGGTGAAAAAGCTTTACTAGCGATCATTTACGATTTGATTGAAAAAGATGTAATTGAAGAGACAAGAGGCAATGTTTGCAACAGTCCTGTTCTGCCTGTTTTGAAACGAACTGACCCTTCTCAGCCGCCTGTGTACCGATTTGTGATTGATCTTAGAGAGGTGATTAAAATAGTTGTTCCACAATTTCCAGTTGTTCCTGACATTACTGCCCTATTGACTATGATTCCAGCTTCTGCAACCTGGTTTTCGGTGATTGACTTGAAGAATGCTTTCTTCAGCATCCCGATTGCTGGGGAGAGATGGGATATTTTTGGCTTCAGTTTAGGAGGACGCAGCTTCCGCTTTAAACGCGCTCCACAGGACTACTGTGAAGGTCCATCAATATATAGTCAAGCTTTAAAAACACAGCTTGATACAATTGTTTTACCCGATGGCGCTACCCTCATTCAGTATGTAGATGATTTGCTTGTTGCTGCAGATACTGAGGAAATCTGTAAAGAAGCCACGTTGTCATTGTTGCGTCATTTGTGTGATTTGCACCACAAAGTGTCTCTCTCAAAATTGCAATATTGTCGACAAGAAGTGACCTACTTAGGTCACCTCTTATCGAAGGAGGGAAGGAAACTGACCCCAGAAAGAATTCAGGCAATAGCGAAATTGAGTGTGCCAAGAACACAGAGAGAAGTGCGTGCTTTCTTGGGCATTACATCATATTGCAGGCAATGGATACCAAATTTTTCGTTATTAACCAAACCTTTGGTGGCATTAACGTGTAAAGATACACCCAATCCCGTTCCTTGGTCTGAAGAGTGTCAGAAAAGTTTATTTGAATTGCGTACAGCATTATGTTCGGCTCCTGTGTTAGGTACCCCCAACTACAGTAAGCCCTTTACATTGTATGTCCATGAAAAAGAGGGTTGTGCATTATCAGTGTTGACTCAGTTGTTTGGAGACCAGCAGCGTCCATGTGCATATTTTTCGTCAACTTTGGATCCGGTAGCTAAAGCATTGCCGAGTTATTTAAGAGCAACAGCGGCAGCAGCTGTTTCTATTCGACAGTCTGCTGGTTTAGTAATGAATAACATGTTAGTTGTGATGGTTCCTGTTGGACCCGGCCTCGTGGCGTGGTTCACCTCTGTCCCTCCAAACCCTGTGAGCGTAAGCCTGCACCCCGAGCCTGGTCGTCCCCTCCAAGTAAACCTAGATCCCCCGAGAACCTCGACCAGGCCTGCCTTTTCCGCTCCACGCCCGGCTCCAAGCGCCTAACCTTGCATGCCCCACAAGGCCCGGACGCCATCTTCCCTTCCCGACATCCCTGTCTCCCTGGGCCTAGCGTGACCCTGGCCCCAGCGAACCACAGACTCCAAAGGCGCGCCAGTCCCGGCTGGGGGGTAAAGGGCTCCCTGGGAGTTTCGATGGCACCTCCGGCCTCCCCTGAGGGGCTGGTTTCTGTCACACCTTTGGCCCTCCCCTGTGAGCCAGTTTCGATCGCACCTCTGGTCTCCCCGAGTGCCAGCTCCAGACCCGCTGGGCGTCTGGGAATTCCCGGACCCATCTTTCAAAGGGATCAAAGAGCCAACCGCCGGACCCCGCCAACGACCAGCCCCCGGGCAGGAGACCTCTGCCTGCGAGGGTCGGGAGATCAAAGAGCAAAATGACTATAACTGGGCCCGCCCGACAACTAGCGGGCAGTTGTATCTTGGACCTGAAGCCTGCTGACGCTGTCGCGGCTCGTCCTCTCTAAGACCTCGGAGCCCTGCTGACGCTGTCGCGGCTCGATCTCTCATACCACCGGAGCCCTGCTGACGCTGTCGTGGCTCAAGCTGAACTTGTAACCATCGGAGCCCTGCTGACGCTGTCGCGACTCGACCTCTAAGACCACCCGAGCCATGCTGACGCTGTCGCGGTTCCTCACGAACTTCTCCAGATCGAGCCCTGCTGACCTCGTCGCGGCTCGAGAAGTAGTCTGGTCCGGCTGGACCATCGAGACCACCATCACGACCGAGCCAACTCGACGGAGGTGAGGCAGCCAGTACGACCATCATCCCGTATCCCCCGGCTCGAGGATTGAGAGCTGTGCGTAGGGTACGCCTCGTACTGACCCAGAGACTAAAAGACTGTCCCGCTTCCCCCTTCCTGAACCCTCCAAGACTTTGTGGTCCCTCGACCACTGTGTATATAACAGTGCTTCCTTCGTTTATTGCTTATATAAAGAACTTGTTACTAGAATCCAACGGTGTGGTGTCTGTTCATAGTGTGGTGTGAGCCCGTGTGTACGATCCTGGACTGGAAGTCCTCCCCGTGGGGACCTCACAACCAAGACTCGGCAAGTTCTGTGGAAGAGGTGGGTCTTGGGGTGTCCGGGGGAGCACAACCTGGCCCTCTGAGATCGCCCCTTCTAACATTGGTGGCAGCGTCGCGATAAGAACCTACGTCTAGGGATCGTACAGCACTGACACACTACCCGAACGAAGAGCAACCATGAGCATCACCAACGACGAAACCACCTTTCAGATGGAACTTCTGGGAGATTATACACACCGGCAGCTGAAGCAGTTTTGCATAAATCGCCAAATCCCGACAACGGGACTAAACACCAAAGAGGACTTTCAACAAGCTCTAACAGCCTGGATGGAGACAGGAGCCCCACCTCCAGCACCGACAGAAGCCGATGGAGGGGGAGCCCCCCGGATCGAAACCCACGCCCCAGAGCAAGAAAGAGCAGAGTCCCCGACGCGGACTCACAGCACAGAGAGAGGTCTATCTCGAGAAGAGATGACCGACCGAGAACGCAACCGAAGCCACGAGCTAGAACTAGCCCGTTTGAAGATGGAGGTAGAACTCAAGCTGGCCGAGAAAAAGCTAGCCATCGAGCAGCTGCGGCTGCAAGGAGAACTGGAGGAGAAAAAACTTCAGCGAGAACATGACGGAAAGAAGCTCCAGCTGGAGCACGAGCGCAGCATATTGGAAATAGAACTAAAGGCCCGGAACGAAGACAACCGAACAGCAGCGACCCGAGAGTCCGTTCCCCCGGTGGAACCCAAGGTCCACATCCCCAAGGATGTGGTCAAAGAATATTACAAAAACGATGACATCCAGCAATGGTTCAAGGCCTACGAGGTCGCCATGACCTCCCACCGAGTTCCGCAGAAAGATTGGGGAGCAGGGCTGTGGGGTCGATTCCTGAGTGAGGGGAGAGACACCCTACTCGACCTACCGTCTGCCGAACAGACCTCCTCCAGCCACATGAAAGAGGCCCTCCTCACAAGGTAAGGGCTCACCCCAGAAATGTACCGCCAACGCTTCCGAGAATGCAAGAAGATCCCAGGCACCACATGGGTAGAATATGTCAATTTCTACAGCCGGGGCCTGGAAGGGTGGATCAAGGGCAGCAAAGTATCCACCTTCGAGGGACTCATCGACCTCATTGCGTATGAACATTTGTCCCTGAATTGCTTTGTGGAACTCCGACAGCACCTCCTGGACAGCAAGTTGGCTGACCCCCGGAAGCTGGCCGTCGCGGCCAATCGCTGGGTGAGCACCAGAGTACCCCGGGGGCCCGGGGGAGACTCTGGCCGAAACGAACAAGGACCATCCCGCCCGAGGGGAGGAGGGGGTCAGAATAGACAGAGGGGATCCCAGGTAGGGTCCCCGCGCAGTCCCCCCAGAAACCAGCCCGGCACCTCGCCTCCCACAGCGCGCGCAGGGTTCCCCCCAGCTAAGCCAGGGCCCCGAGTCAGCCAAGCCTGCTTCCATTGCCAGCAACCAGGGCACTATGCCAATGACCCCCGCTGCCCTTTGTTCAAGAAGCCTGCCGCTGCAGGGCCCCCAGTGCGCCACATCACCTCAGTAGCCCTAGAAGAGGAGGGGGAGGAAGAGTTCGAGGGAGCGGACCCCGCAGCGATGATGTTAGTCTCCCTGGGTGATAGGGAGATGGTCCCAGGAGCCCCCCTACCCGACAACACAGAGAAATACCGACAGCAGGTGACTGTCAATGGCCATCACATAGGGGCGCTCCGAGACACGGGGGCCAGTATCACCGCCGTCAAACGGCACCTCGTCACCGAAGCCCAGATTGTTCCCCACATCTCCTGCAGGGTGATCGCAGCCGATAACTCCGTCCGCACCTGCAGGATAGCTCAAGTCCCGTTCGAATGGGGGGGCGTCTCCGGAGAGTTACGAGTGGCAGTCCGCTCAGACATGCCCATGGACTGCCTGCTCGGCAACGATCTAGAGAGCTCCCCATGGCAGCAGGTTGAGAAAAGGACCCACTTGGAGATGGTGGGCCTGCCCGAGTGGGCCTGTGTGAGTACCCGGTCGATGACCGCCCGAAGGACCACCCCCGAAGGGGCGACCGTAGAGGCGGCACCGGCGACCCCCGAGGACCCCGAGGTCCCTGAACTCTCTGAGACCCCTGAGCTGTTCCCCGGAGGGAGCTTCCCCCCCGACGCAGGTCCCCTCGGCCCTGGCGTCGAACCGACCCCGAGCCTGGACGACCTTCCTGAGCTGGCCCAGTGGCGCCAGGAAGGAGGACCGTCCCGAGAAGAATTCTGCCTAGAACAGACCTCCTGTCCATCCTTGGTTGGGCCGCGGCAGCAGGCCGCCGCCCAGGCCGCCGGTGATCAGTCCGGCTCCCACTTTGTCTATTGGGAAAATGGCCTCTTGTATAGCGAACAAAAGTCCGCCGAGCTAGGGTCAGGCCGAGTGCTGGTGGTACCCCTACGCTTCCGCGGCTTTCTCCTGAACCTGGCCCACGATGTGCCCCTGGCAGGACACTTGGGTCAAGACAAAACATATCACCGCCTAGTCACCCACTTTTACTGGCCGGGCATGCGCTCCGATGTGGAGGCCCACTGTAAGTCCTGCCCCACGTGTCAGTCCAGCGGAAGGAGCGGGGGGAAGCGCAAGGCTCCCCTCCAACCCTTCCCCGTGGTCAGTACCCCCTTTGAAAGGGTGGGAATCAACATCGTGGGCCCCCTCGACCCCCGGACCTCCTTGGGGCACCGCTTTATCCTTGTCTTGGTGGACCATGCCACCCGATACCCCGAAGCCATTCCCCTCCGAACGGTGACCGCCCCCGTAGTGGGGTGGGCCCTCATGGCCATCTTCTCCCGGGTGGGATTCCCCCGAGAGGTCGTCAGCGACCGAGAGACCAACTTCATCTCGAAATACATGAAGTCCCTGTGGCAACAATGTGGGGTGACGTACACATTTACCACCCCATATCACCCCCAGGGTAACGGTCTGGTAGAGCGATTCAACCGGACCCTCAAGGGAATGATCATGGGTCTCGAAGAGCCCCTGAGGCGTAAGTGGGACGTCCTCCTTCCCTGTCTCCTCTTCGCATACCGCGAAGTCCCCCAGAAGTCCCTGGGGTTCAGCCCCTTCGAGCTCCTCTACGGGCACCCCGTCAGGGGACCTCTCACCCTGGTCAAGGAAGGGTGGGAGACGGCGGCCCCAGAGCCCCCTCCGGATGTGTTTCGATACATTCTGGCCCTCCGTAACCAGACGAGGAAGTTCAGAGAACTGGCCGAGGCAAACCTCGAGGCCAGTCAAGAAGAAATGAAATGGTGGTATGACCAGAATGCCACTCTGGTCGAGTTTCAGCCCGGACAACAGGTCTGGGTGATGGCCCCCGTGGAGCCCTGTGCCCTGCAAGACAAGTGGACAGGGCCCTTCAAGGTGGTGGAACGTAAGAGCCAGGTGACCTACCTCATTGACGTAGAGTCCCCCAGGAACCCCTTGAGGGTCCTCCGCGTGAACCGCCTCAAGCCCCACTTCGCCCGGTCCGAGTTGAGCTTGCTCCTCACCACGGACGATGGAGAAGAAGAAGAAACTGAGCCTCTCCCTGATCTCCTGTGCGTGAAAGAAAAAGATGGCTCCGTAGAGGGGGTGAGTCTCTCCTCCTCCCTCTCTCCCGAGCAGCGCGAGGACTGTTGCCAGTTGTTGGGACAGTTCTCGGACCTCTTCTCCCTCACCCCCGGCATCACCAACTGGTGCGTCCACGACGTGGACACCGGGGACAGCCCCCTGGTACGGCACAGAGCCTACCGCGTCCCTGACAGAGTCCGGGCCTGCATCAAGGCCGAGGTATCAAAGATGTTAGCTCTCGGGGTGGTCGAAGCCTCTGACAGCCCATGGGCTAGCCCTGTGGTCCTGGTTCCGAAGGCAGCCGCCCCGGTGCTGTTCCCGAGCTGAGGTTCTGCGTTGACTACCGCGGGCTCAACGCAGTCACCAGAACTGATGCGCATCCCATCCCCCGAGCCGACGAGCTTATCGATCGCCTCGGGGCTGCTCGCTTCCTTAGCACGTTCGACCTGACCAGTGGATACTGGCAGATCGCCCTCACCGAGGGAGCTATGGAAAGATCCGCTTTTTCCACCCCGGATGAAGAACGCCCCCGCCACCTTCCAGAGGCTGGTGAACCAGGTACTGGCGGGGTTGGAGGAGTTCAGCGCTGCGTATCTGGACGATATCGCAGTGTACAGTTCCCACTGGCCCGAGCACCTCCAGCACCTCTGGGCAGTGCTGACGGCCCTGAGGAGGGCTGGCCTCACCATTAAAGCGAGCAAGTGCCAGATCGGACAAGGGTCCGTAGTCTACCTCGGGCACCAGGTCGGAAGCGGCCTCGTAACCCCCCTCCAGCCCAAGATCGATGCAATCGTGGCCTGGGAGGCCCCCACGACCCAGACGGAAGTGCGGGCATTCCTAGGGCTCACGGGGTACTACCGACGGTTCATCAAGGGGTACGGCAGCATCGTAGCCCCCCTCACGGAGTTAACCTCCAAAAACCAGCCGAAGAAAGTCAGCTGGACCTCCGCCTGCCAAGAGGCGTTCGAAACTTTAAAAGACGCCATGTGCACTGCCCCCCATCCTACAGGCCCCCGACTACTCACGAGAGTTTGTAGTCCAGACGGACCCATCCGAGCATGGCATCGGAGCAGTCCTGTCCCAGGTGAACGAGAGCGGCCTAGACCAACCAGTGGCATTCATTAGCCGGAGGCTACTCCCTCGAGAACGAAGGTGGAGCACCATCGAGCGGGAGGCCTTCGCGGTGGTTTGGGCCCTGAAGAAGCTGAGGCCCTACCTGTTCGGTACTCACTTCCGGGTCCAGACCGACCACCGACCTCTCCGGTGGCTAATGCAAATGAGAGGGGAAAATCCCAAATTGCTGCGCTGGTCCATCTCCCTCCAGGGGATGGACTTCACTGTGGAGCACCGGCCTGGTTCGGACCACGCCAACGCAGACGGCCTGTCCCGATTTTTACGCCTCAGCGAAGAGAACCCCCAAGAGGATGGGTAGTTCTCCCCGCCTTCAGCTGGGGGGGACGCGTGTTGGACCCGGCCTCGTGGCGTGGTTCACCTCTGTCCCTCCAAACCCTGTGAGCGTAAGCCTGCACCCCGAGCCTGGTCGTCCCCCTCCAAGTAAACCTAGATCCCCCGAGAACCTCGACCAGGCCTGCCTTTTCCGCTCCACGCCCGGCTCCGAGCGCCTAACCTTGCATGCCCCACAAGGCCCGGACGCCATCTTCCCTTCCCGACATCCCTGTCTCCCTGGGCCTAGCGTGACCCCGGCCCCAGCGAACCCCAGACTCCAAAGGCGCGCCAGTCCCGGCTGGGGGGTAAAGGGCTCCCCGAGTGAGATAAGCCTGGGAGTTTCGATGGCACCTCCGGCCTCCCCTGAGGGGCTGGTTTCTGTCACACCTTTGGCCCTCCCCTGTGAGCCAGTTTCGATCGCACCTCTGGCCTCCCCGAGTGCTAGCTCCAGACCCGCTGGGCGTCTGGGAATTCCCGGACCCATCTTTCAAAGGGATCAAAGAGCCAACCGCCGGACCTCGCCAACGACCAGCCCCCCGGGCAGGAGACCTCTGCCTGCGAGGGTCGGGAGATCAAAGAGCAAAAGGACTATAACTGGGCCCGCCCGACAACTAGCGGGCAGTTGTATCTTGGACCTGAAGCCTGCTGACGCTGTCGCGGCTCGATCTCTCAGACCACCGGAGCCCTGCTGACGCTGTCGCGGCTCAAGCTGAACTTGTAACCATCGGAGCCCTGCTGACGCTGTCGCGGCTCGTCCTCTAAGACCACCCGAGCCCTGCTGACGCTGTCGCGGCTCGATCTCTCAGACCACCGGAGCCCTGCTGACGCTGTCGCGGCTCAAGCTGAACTTGTAACCATCGGAGCCCTGCTGACGCTGTCGCGGCTCGACCTCTAAGACCACCCGAGCCCTGCTGACGCTGTCGCGGTTCCTCACGAACTTCTCCAGATCGAGCCCTGCTGACCTCGTCGCGGCTCGAGGAGTACTCTGGTCCGGCTGGACCATCGAGACCACCATCACGACCGAGCCAACTTGACGGAGGTGAGGCAGCCAGTACGACCATCATCCCGTATCCCCCGGCTCGAGGATTGAGAGCTGTGCATAGGGTACGCCTCGTACTGACCCAGAGACTAAAAGACTGTCCCGCTTCCCCCTTCCTGAACCCTCCAAGACTTTGTGGTCCCTCGACCACTGTGTATATAAGAGTGCTTCCTTCGTTTATTGCTTATATAAAGAACTTGTTACTAGAATCCAACGGTGTGGTGTCTGTTCATAGTGTGGTGTGAGCCCGTGTGTACGATCCTGGACTGGAAGTCCTCCCCGGTGGGGACCTCACAACCAAGACTCGGCAAGTTCTGTGGAAGAGGTGGGTCTTGGGGTGTCCGGGGGAGCACAACCTGGCCCTCTGAGATCGCCCCTTCTAACAGTTCCACATGCAGTGGACACGTTGTTAAACAGAACCAAGACACAGCACTTAACTAGTGCTCGATTGTCAGGTTACGAATTAACCTTGTTAGCAAGTCATGTGCACATAAAAAGATGCAACACTCTCAACCCAGCTACGTTGTTGCCAATTGTAGAGGAACTAGATGCTTCTGAACAGCATGATTGTTTTCTTAGAACAGAAGAAGAAACGAAAGGGAGAATAGACCTCCAGGACACTCCTCTTGCAAAGTGTGATGGTACCTTATGCGTGGATGGTTCATGCTTCAAGCTCCCGAATGGTGACACGACTGCAGCATATGCTGTCACGACTTTGCATACAATTGTTGAAGCTGCACGTATTCCACATAATTCAGCTCAAGCAGCAGAATTGATTGCACTTACAAGAGCATGTGTGTTGTCTAAAGGAATGAAAGTGACTATCTATACCGATAGTCAGTATGCGTTTGGTGTGGCTCACAGTTTTGGACGATTGTGGCAAGAACGTGGGTTCCTGACTTCGCATGGGGCTAAGATTCAGCATGGTCAGTTGGTGAATGAGCTTCTTGAATCACTGACCTTGCCTCTGCAAGTGGCGATTGTGAAATGTAGTGCTCACAAGAAGGTGACTGATGATGTTGGTCGTGGAAATGCATTTGCTGACGAAATCGCGAAAGAAACTGCAAGGAATGTGATGAGCCGAATGTATGTTGCAGGCCCTGCAAGATGAGTTGGTGATGTTGGAATGTGTGAAGACACGATAGAGAGTGTGAAGTCTATTCAAGCTGAGGCTACAGAGAAAGAGTTGAACATGTGGAGAGAAAGTACGGGTAGAATGGATGCAAATGGTTGTTGGGTTGAATTGTCAGAGCATCAGAGATGGTTGTTACCCGATGCATATGTGCTTGCAGTGGTTACAATGGCTCATGGAATGGCTCATATCAGCGTGAAAGGGATTTGCAAGTTGTTGGCTCCAGTATGGCAAAATGCAGGAATTCTTAAGTGTTCAGAGAATGTGGTCAAGAATTGCATGGTGTGTCTGAAACACAATCCTGGTAGGGGAACCCCAACTCCAGCTGGTCATTTTGCACCTCCTACGTATCCGTTTGAGGTTTTGCAGCTAGATTTCATCCACATGGAGAGGTGCAACAATTTAAAATACGTACTCGTTGTTGTTTGTGCCTTTTCAAGATGGGTGGAAGCCTACCCCCTAAAAGACAACACTGCCTTATCCACAGCTAAAGCCCTTGCGAAAGAGTTCTTCCCCAGATTCGGAATGCCTAGAATGGTCTGGAGTGACAATGGGAGTGAATTTGTGGGTCGTGTGATGAAGAGAGTATGTGAAGGGCTAGGCATTCAGCAAAAGTTCCACGCTGCAAATCACCCCCAATCAGCTGGATTAGTAGAATGCTACAACGGCACATTGAAATTTAAATTAGCCAAAATTCAAGCGAGCACTGGTCTTAAATGGCCTGATGCTCTACCCTTAGCACTCCTATCCACCAGAATGACTGTGCATTCGCGAGTGGGACTTAGTCCCTATGAGATAGTTTTTGGCCGCCCGGCCAACATATAGGGAGTGCCAAGGCCCACAAAGTTCAGTGAAGTTGAACACCCTGTTTTGCTTGATTATTTGTACGAATTGACGGCTAAATTGCGTGTTTTACACCAACAGGTCCATGACACCCTGCCTCCGGTCTCTGAGACTCCAGGTCACCCCATCGACCCTGGAAACTGGGTTCTCGTGAAGAATTTCCAGCGAACCAAGAACGACCAACCCCAGGTGGACCGGACCGCACCTCGTCCTTCTTTCCACGAGATCAGCTGTTCGAGTGGAAGGGAAGAAGAACTGGATCCACGGAGTCCACTGCAAGAGGGTACCTTTACCCCTGCCGTACGACCAGTGGGTCCAGAAGGGTGTCGCCGACTCAGAGACTGAAACTGTGCCACGTTTTCTGCCTTTCAGTGATGCACGAGTAAAAGGAACACTTACTGAACAAGAAAGTGATAAAATTTTGCGAGCAGCTGTATCACCATCAGTTCGATTGGACACTACAGAACCTGAACTCCTTTTCCAAGATAATACAATACCAGGAAAACAACTGTATAATCTGAGGCCGAGAAATACGAACTAATAAAAGTTTTTTTTTCCTCCAAGTACTATTTTTTAAAGCGCAGCTCTCCCATCTGAGAAACTTGCTTATTTTTGTTTTTCGAACCGCCATCTGGGTTCCGCTGCTAGGGCCGCGATTGCCCAAAGTCTTTGGGGTGCAGCTGACGACGTTAGGTCGACAGTTCTGGTTGGTCCAAGGGAGTTGCCCTAGACTGACAGAAGCATTCCTTAGCAGAAACAACCTCCCATTTCGGGAAGCACTTTAGAGAGGATGGAGTTTTTCGAGATGGAGAGATCTGCCAAAACTGTGAACTTTAAAAACCGAATACGTAAAATAATGACAAAGAAAAGCTTTTTGATATTGTGCATTTTCATGTTATTCAGTGTGATGATATTTTTAATAAGTTATGTTTTATTCTCTTTTCGAGTAACATTTGCACTCACTACATCGCCTATACCTTCTCCTTCCACTGTTTCCTCACATTCTTTTCAACCCCTTCCTGAACATGAATCCGCTAGGAGATTAGAGTTTATTAATAACTCCTTTGTTCAGCTTTTGCACCAACACCAACTTTTAATGAACACGACTAACTGTTGGGTGTGTGGTCTTATGCCTCACACAACGGATAAAGGTATCCCTTATCTGGTCCTGCCTTTCAGCCACAATGGTTCTGTGTGGGCATACAGAACCATGTTCATGTATGCACATGAAGTCTACCCCCTACGTTCTGTAACAGACAATCCTAAGAATAGTGCTCTAGTTAAGGGTATAGTAGATATGATAAAGGAAGACATTTCTTATGAGACTATCCTGAGATGAGACACTAGTATACGTAGGCTGGAACGTGACCGGATATGGAGCTACTCTGAGGGAGAAACAGCAAGCTAAGAGATCTTCCCCGATTTGGATTGTACCCCATCAGGGTCACCTGTGTCTGCAAGGTAATGGCAAGAATCCCAGAGCTCAGTTAGGGAAGAGTATCTGCACTAAAACGTATGTTTTTGCAGCCCAGACTTCCCCTTCGTTTTTAGCAGCTAAGGGTACCTATTTCATCTGCCATGATAGAGCCTATACATGGTTGCCCCCTGACTTTTCGGGCACATGTTTTGTTTCGTTCCTGCTGCCTCCCACCTACACAGCGGCGGCAGATTACCACAAGACAAGGATAGTTAGAGGTGTCTTCAGCGAAGAAGACACTGCAGGACAAGAATTTGGGGACTTCGTAAAGGGTTTTCTGCCGTTCTGGGGACCCATGGTTAACAGCAGGAACATAAGGCAATTGACAAGGGTGGTTGAGTCCACCATAATTGAAACTGCTGGTGCCCTTAGTAACTTGACTGCTGAGCTCCAGTCGGATCGTCTTATGACCCTTCAGAACAGGGTCGCATTAGATGTCATACTTGCAGACCGAGGTGGGGTATGTAGATTGATCCAATCGAGTTGCTGTGTTTTCATTCCAGATAACGCTCCAACAGTGTACCAGGCCATCTCTAAACTGCATAAGATTTCCGAATCTATTCATGTGGATAAAGGAGATTGGTCTTTAATGGGATGGTTCTGGGAACTGTGGTGTCCGCCTGGGGATGGAAAATTCTGATGGTCATTGGGATGGTCTTAGCCATTCTTTTCCTGTTCTGTCTGTGCATGCAGTGTGCTCCTGCAATATGTGGCCTCTGTGCTACATCATGTGTAAGGTAACCTGTATCAAGAGACGAGCTAAGTACTAGAATGATGTTACAGCAACATCTCAATGACTTTAGCAATATAGACCTGGACTCAGATTAGCATGAGGATAGGTTAATTGCCTATGTAAGGGCAAAAGGAGGGTTTGTAGTTCTGAAAATTCTGAACTCGTGAATAAAACTTCGTCGTAGCATGACGATTTTGATATCAAAAGACCGAAAATGGCTACTACACTATGTACAAGCATTTTCGTCATATTTGAGTGATGATTTCCCCTCGAAATCGTCATTTTCGTCTTGAACCCTTGGCTTCCATTTTGTGTACGGCAGCCATTTTGTGGGTTGCCCTGACATAGGCTTATGATACAGCTAAATTCGATATCAAAGGACACGTACACCTTGATTGACTTTTCTCTGACCTGGGCAAGCTGAAACCTTTGCCTCAGGCCGAACCTGTTTGGTCAGTTCCTCTCCCAGTGGCCGAACGAGATAGCATCAAGGCACAACATGTCATAAACACTTTTCATCGCACACACACACACCCTGTCTAATCTTGCTCCCACCTGTCCCTGTTCCTTTCTCTCTGACTTGCTTTACGAGGAGGAGGTGCCCGTTTTATTGGGGGTCCACCGATATCTGATGGAAATGTTGGGCCTTGCCGGGTGATTTATTATGGGCTGGACGAACTGTAATGTGGGCTTGTCATCATGACTCTGCTTTTTCTTTGTAGTGAAAATATGTGAATGGCCTACTGAAAATTTAAGAATGTTTGCCTGAAGCATAATATTTTGTATAAAAAGAGAAGCCTGGCTTTGTAAGATTGAGCAGTCTCCTGAGAATATACATCCCGTGTTGTTGTACTTCTAGGACCTGTTACTTGGTTGCAGCCAATAAAATCGATCCTTGACTTCACCTAGAAGACTCTGAGTTTCTGTGGTCTAAATCAGGAAAGTACTCGAGGTCTTTGGGTGTGCACCCTGACACCACTGGGTTACCGGTTCGGTACCGGTTCTAAAAAAAACAGTACCTCAGTAAGCTCCTGACAGTTAGTGAACAGAATGCTGACAACTACAATTTCCTGAAGAGTGCTCTGATAGATGGGTTTGGCTTAACCACTGAGCAGTACAGGTTGCTGTTCAGAGATACCCAGAAGACACAGACTCAGGACTGGACTGACTTTGTAGATTGTGCTACTAAGGCTCTGGAGGGCTGGTTACTGGGCAGTAAAGTAAATGACTATACAGGATTGTATAATTTGATCATGAGAGAACAAATTCTTAACAACTGTCAGAACCAGTTATTGCATCAGCACCTGGTTGACTCTGATCTGACCTCTCCCCAAGAATTGGGAAAGAAGGCAGACAAATGGGTTAGAACCAGGGTGAAGCAGAAGGTACAGAACCAAGGTGGTGATCAGAAGAAGCAAGACCAAAAGGGTGGGGAGAAGGCAAAAGACCAGAAGTCTTCGCCAGATCCCCAAAAAGCTTCTAATGGGGGGATCCCCAAAAATCTAAAAAGAAAGATGGTCCAAAGAAACCATGGTGCAACCTTTGTAAGGTTAATACTCACTGGACCAGTGATTGCACCAAAAATGAGGCAGCTCCAGCCACCATTGCCCCTAAGGCAACTGTTCCCCCAGTACAGCTAATAGTGGTGGTTCTCAACAGAAGGGTGTAGTAGGGTTAACCCTGGGAACTGAGATGGATTCTGGCCTAGTCAGAATACCAACTCAAGCTGTTCTTGTCTGTGATGTGGACATGGCTATGTCCTCTACTGTGAGCCCCAGTAACCTGGGCAAGTATAGACAGACTCCTTTAATTGATAACAAAGTGGCTCAGGCCTACATGGACACATGTGCTGGTGTCACCATGGTGACACCCAGCTTTGTGGACCCTGGACAGATAATACTAGGTGACAATTACCTAGTGACAAATGCAAGCAATGTTACTACCACCCATAGTATGGCAATTGTTAATTTCTCCTGGGGAGGGGTAACTGGCCTCAAAAGAGTTGTTGTTAGCTCAGACCTCCCTGTCGAATGTTTGCTTGGCAATAACCTAGAAACTTCAGTCTGGTCTGAAGTGGAGTATAGGACTCATGCAGAGATGTTAGGTATGTCAGCACATGTCCTTGAGGTGACCAGGTCACAGGTCAAAAATTGCAACACTGAACAGGCCCTGGTTCCTGAAATAATGGACCAGTTGCCTACCAGGAGGAGAAGCAGCAGGGTTAAGGCAGTGCCTTCACCCTTGCCTCAGAGTGAGGATCAGCGTTCCAAGGATGCTGATTGTGAGACCCAAGAAGGAACTGTCCTAGAAGAGCTTGAGCCTGATCAGGTTGAGTATCTTGGGACAGGGGGACCTTCAAGGGCAGATCTGAGGCAGGCGAAGTTGGACTGCCCTTCCCTTGAACCCCTCAGACAGCAAGCTGCTGCTGAGGCTGCTGGGAATGCTAATGGAACCCATAGAGTGTATTGGGATGAAGGGCTCCTGTATTCAGAGGCTACAGACCCCATGCCTGATGCTTCCAGGAGATTGGTCATACCTTTGGCATTCACTGGCTTCCTTCTCACATTAGCCCATGATATTCCCCTGCAGGACATCTTGGCCAGAACAAGTCTTGGGACAGGCTTGTCCCTCACTTTCACTGTCCCCACATGTCAGAAGACACCAAGGAATTTTGTCGCTCCTGTGTCACCTGCCAAGCCAGTGGCCAATCAGGTAGCACCACAAAGGCCCCCCTAATACCACTACCTGTGGTGGGGGTTCCCTTTGTAAGAGTAGGGATTGACATTGTTGGACCAATGGATCCCCAAACAGCCTCTGGGCACAGGTTTATTCTGGTGGTAGTGGATCATGCCACCAGATACCCAGAAGCTATTACCCTAAGGACCACAACAACACCTGTTGTGGCAAGAGCCCTCCTGGGAGTTTTCTCAAGAGTGGGCTTTCCGAAGGAGGTTGTCTCAGACAGAGGTGCAAACTTTATGTCTGGATATATGACTGCTATGTGGAAAGAGTGTGGAGTGAACTACAAGTTCACCATACACTACAATCCACAGTACAATGGTCTAGTTGAGAGATTCTACAAGACCTTAAAGGGCACGAGAAAGGGTTTACCTGAAAAGCTTAGGCAAAGATGGGACATCCTACTGCCCTGCCTTTTGTTTGCTTGCAGAGAGGTCCCACAGAAGGGGGTTGGCTACAGCCCTTTTGAACTTCTGTTTGGGCACCCTGTAAGAGGACCCCTTTGTCTGGTAAAGGAAGGATGAGAGTTACCTCTCAAAGCTCCAAAGCAAGATATTGTGGATTATGTACTTGGTCTCCGCTCCAGGATGGCTGAGTATATAAAAAACTTTTTTCTCAACAAAACAAAATGCCAGTACTGCCATCTGATTTACCACATTTGAATGCACAATGACGTAAACAATTGTAGCATTATAACAAAACAAATTGTGACTGTATTAATCTTTTTTAATTTTTGAAAATTCTCAGTTATTCAAAGCAGTGATATTTCAAAGATTCTGAAACAATTCCAAAAAGGAGAGGGGATGTTAAAATCTATAGTCCATTTAGATGTGAAAAGTGAGTTGTTTAGGAACACAAAAAACAGAAGAGTTATATGAAAAAGTGTTTGGTGCTACAATCAAACATCACATTCATCATCCGTCATTTAGTCAACACAACTATCCTGCACATTCATCTCGCAATCAAAAAGAGAATTGTGAGTCAAAAAATAAAAGAAAAAGAAAGGAAAACGTGAATAGCCTCACCAGGGTTCAGGCGAACCTCTTATTAATGTATAAGGTGGGGTGCTATTTTAATTTTTTATTATTTCCAATGATAACATCATAGTCGAAATCTCAGGCCATCAAGACTTTTTACAATCTCATTATTTTACAATAATATTGTCACAAGATTAGCCTGAAAATAGAGGAAAGTCGACGCGTTTCGAAACCCCTGAATCATGGGGGTTCTCTTCAGGACCTTGAGGGATCAGTCCTGTAAAGGAATAAAACAACAATGCTTACTAACCTAACTCCCGAGTACCTTCAACTTTAAAACAGACAAGCGTCCTCAGCCAAATTACCTTGTCTTCTAAACACTCCTGCGTAACTTTCATTTCAAATGCACTACAACGTCTGTCCAAATTTCAGGTGGAATTATTATCGTGGTCAATTCCAATAAAGACAAAAATTTGTCAAAAGATTCCCATCGTGGTCTACGGAGCAAAGCAGAAACCAATGTGATGTTGTATAATACATAAACAATCTGAAGACTGCTATGTGACTCTCAATTCTCAGATAGTTACCTTCCTGGAAAGGGAGACTCTTCCTGAAGTAAAATAGGTGCTGGCTCATGCAGCTCTTATTTCATCACCCGATTTCTAAATGAAAAATAGGAGAGTAGAGTCGGTATTATTTTGGAATCATGTTCCGTCCTCTTTCAAGCATTTTAATCTTAAAACTACATGAGCACCCATCCTCGTCCTGTTACCATGGAGCCATAACAACAAATCTCTAAGTTGGATCGTAGCGCGCGGTTAAAATGTGCTATTCGGAACACCACTTACCTTTGGTTAATAAAAAACGGAGACAATTTCACATACGGTATAACTGATGCCTTCTGTGAAGTGTCTACTCTAAGGCGATGTTTCTCCATCCAATTTCTTGGGCATACCTTGTTTGTTCGAGCAGGTCCCCTCTTGATCAGCACAGAGTCTGTCAGTCCACTGCTGCACTGTGGGTCTAACATTTCCCCGGCTCTGTTAGATTACGTTGGTCTGGTGCGTGGCATTATGGGAAATGTAGTTGTTTGGAGCGGCCGCCTTGAAAAAAACTGCGGTTTTCATTGCAATATCGTTGCCGTGGTTCTTTATTGATCATAGACACCTCTTCATGAAAGTTTCTGTGACATTGTCTATTATTCAGCAACGGTCCTTCATTCAAAAATTCATCTCAGTTCCCCGGGGAGAGGGAGGCATGGTTCAGTGATAGATCGATCTAGGGCAATGTAGTTTAATGGTTTTACATGCTTAGACGTTCTTGTGGAAATGCTTTGATCAACAGGACTCCGTTATATCACAGTGAGGGTATGGTAGTGCATTTAGAGATGGTATAACTCTGACATCTCATTTAGTCCTGTGACTGCAGAGTTGTATTTTAAAATTAGAGTCGCTTCTCGTGAAGACAATTTTTCTTCCAGGTCACCCCCTCTGGCGTCGGGTTCCACCTTGGAGATCACAATCCATTTTAGATCATTTTCTGAGTGCGAATATTCAGTCCAGTGTTGTACAAGTGGTGCAGTGAGGATGTTTCTCTTAATTCGCGATTTATGCTGATTTATTCGTTGTCTCACTTATTGACTGGTTTTCCCTATGTAAAGTCTGTTACAAGGGCATAGAATGCCATAGATCACATACTTGGTTTTGCAGTTCGTGAATTTTGAGTGCTTCCATGAAATGCCAACATGTTGGAATAGATCTCCCTCCATCGTCAGTGCACAACACACGCACGTTCCACATTGATGGTGGCCTGTGATTGGTGGTAAATTCATGTATTCCCTGAGCGATGGGGGCTTTGTCCTTGGCATGGCTGCTCTGACTATGAGGTTTGCCACACTCTTATCCTTCTTGAACGCAAAAAGCGGTATTTCCTTTAAGTGTCCATCCAAATCATTGACCAGGTGCCAATGAGCCCCCATCGCTCAGGGAATACATGAATTTACCGCCAATCACAGGCCACCATCAATGTGCAACGTGCGTGTGTTGTGCACTGACAATGGAGGGAGATCTGTTCCAACATAATGGCATTTCATGGAAGCACTAAAAATTCACAAACTGCAAAACCAAGTATGTGATCTATGGCATTCTATGCCCTTGTAACAGACTTTACATAGGGAAAACCAGTCAAGAAGTGAGACAACGAATAAATCAGCATAAATCGCGAATTAAGAGAAACATCCTCCCTGCACCACTTGTACAACACTGGACTGAATATTCGCACTCAGAAAATGATCTAAAATGGACCGTGATCTCCAAGGTGGAACCCGACCCCAGAGGGGGTGACCTGGAAGAAAAATTGTCTTCACGAGAAGCGACTCTAATTCTAAAATACAACTCTGCAGTCACAGGACTAAATGAGATGTCAGAGTTATACCATCTCTAAATGCACTATCATACCCTCACTGTGATATAACGGAGTCCTGTTGATCAAAGCATTTCCACAAGAACGTCTAAGCATGTAAAACCATTAAACTACATTGCCCTAGATCGATCTATCACTGAACCATGCCTCCCTCTCCCCGGGGAACTGAGATGAATATTTGTATGAAGGACCGTTGCTGAATAATAGACAATGTCACAGAAACTTTCATGAAGAGGTGTCTATGATCAATAAAGAACCACGGCAACGATATTGCAATGAAAACCGCCGTTTTTTTCAAGGCGGCCGCTCCATTTCGAATAAACAACTACATTTCCCATAATGCCAAGCGCCAGACCAACGTAATCTAACAGAGCCGGGGAAATGTTAGACCCACAGTGCAGCAGTGGACTGTCAGACGCTGTGCTGATCAAGAGGGGACCCGTTCGAACAAACAAGGTATGCCCAAGAAATTGGAAGGAGAAACATCGCCTTAGAGTAGATACTTCACAGAAGGCATCAGTTATACCGTACGTGAAATTGTCTCCGTTTTTTATTAACCAAAGTTAAGTGGTGTTCCGAATAGCACATTTTAACCGCGTGCTACGATCCAACTTAGAGATTTGGTGTTATGGCTCCATGGTAACAGGACGAGGATGGGTGCTCATGTAGTTTTAAGATTAAGATGCTTGAAAAAGGACTGAACATGATTCCAACATAAATCCGACTCTACTCTCCTATTTTTCATTTAGAAATCGGGTGATGAAATAAGAGCTGCATGAGCCTGCACCTGTTTTACTTCAGGAAGAGTCTCCCTTTCCAGGAAGGTAACTATCTGAGAATTGAGAGTCACATAGCGGTCTTCAAATTGTTTATGTATTATACAACATCACATTGGTTTCTGCTTTGCTCCGTAGACCACAATGGGAATCTTTTGACAAATGTTTGTCTTTATTGGAATTGACCACGATAATAATTTCACCTGAAATTTGGACAGACGTTGTAGTGCATTTGAAATGAAAGTTATGCAGGAGTGTTTAGAAGACAAGGTAATTTGGCTGACGACGCTTGTCTGTTTTAAAGTTGAAGGTACTCGGGAGTTAGGTTAGTAAGCATTGTTGTTTTATTCCTTTACAGGACTGATCCCTCTAGGTCCTGAAGGGAACCCCCATGATTCAGGGGTTTCGAAACGCGTCGACCTTCCTCTAATTTCAGGCTAATCTTGTGACAATATTATTGTAAAATAACGAGATTGTAAAAAGTCTTGATGGCCTGAGATTTCGACTATGATGTTATCATTGGAAATAATAAAAAATTAAAATAGCACCCCACCTTATACATTAATAAGAGGTTCGCCTGAACCCTGGTGAGGCTATTCACGTTTTCCTTTCTTTTTCTTTTATTTTTTGACTCACAATTCTCTTTTTGATTGCGAGATGAATGTGCAGGATAGTTGTGTTGACTAAATGACGGATGATGAATGTGATGTTTGATTGTAGCACCAAACACTTTTTCATATAACTCTTCTGTTTTTTGTGTTCCTAAAGAACTCACTTTTCACATCTAAATGGACTATAGATTTTAACATCCCCTCTCCTCTTTGGAATTGTTTCAGGATCTTTGAAATATCACTGCTTTGAATAACTGAGAATTTTCAAAAATTAAAAAAGATTAATACAGTCACAATTTGTTGTGTTATAATGCTACAATTGTTTAAGTCATTGTGCATTCAAATGTGGTAAATCAGATGGCAGTACTGGCATTTTGTTTTGTTGAGAATCATATTTGGCGCGGTCTTACTGCGCTTTAGCCAAACTCCTTTTGTTTCATGAGTATATAAAAAAGGCATCCAAAAACCTTGAGGCTAGCCAGGAACTCCAAAAAGCCTGGCATGACCAAAAGGCTGTGCTGACTGTTTACCAGCCAGGGCAGAAAGTGTGGGTGTTGGAGCCAGTGGCCCCAGCAGCTTCTCCAAGACAAATGGTCTGGACCCCACACTATTGTTGAGCACAAGGGAGAGATAACCTATTTGGTTGATCTTGGAACTCCCAGGAGCCCCCACAGGGTGCTTCATGTCAACAGTTTGAAACCATATGTTGACAGGGCAGACATGGGCTTGCTCATGGCTACAGATGAGGGACAGGAGGAGGAGAGTGACCCTCTCCCAGACCTGCTTTCTTAGAACCCTGGTGATGGTTCAGTTGATGGTGTAGCCTTGGCAGGCAGCCTCACTGACCAACAGCAACAGGATTGCAGACAAGTTCTACAGTCCTACAGACATATATTTTCTCTGACTCCAAGTCAGACTACCTGGTGCACTCATGAAGTGGACACTGGGGACAGTCTGCCTGTCAAGAGTAGAATCTACAGGCAACCTGATCATGTAAGGCACTGTATCAGGACAGAGGTCCAAAAGTTGTTGGAGTTGGGAGTCATTGAGCCCTCAGAGAACCCTTGGGCCAGTCCAATAGTCCTGGTGCCTAAACCTCACACCCAAGATGGTAAGAGAGAGATGAGGTTTTGCGTGGATGACAGAGGCCTCAATGCTGTCACTAGGACAGATGCCCACCCAATACCAAGCGCCGATGAGCTCATTGACAGACTGGCTTCTGCCAAGTTTTTGAGTACATTTGACGTGACAGCTGGCTACTGGCAGATCAGACTAGCTGATGATGCAAAAGCCAAAACAGCATTTTCAACCCCAGGAGGACATTATCAATTTGTGGTAATGCCCTATGGTCTGCAAAATGCACCTGACACATTCCAAGAGTTGGTGAACCAAGTTCTCTCAGGGCTGGATGCCTACTGTGCAGCTTATCTAGATGATATTTCTGTCTTTACTTCCACTTGGGAAGATCGCCTGATCCACCTGCAGAATGTTTTGGAGGCCCTGCAGAAGGCAGGCCTAACTATCAAGGCTACCAAGTGCCAGATAGGGCAGAGCAAGGTTGTTTACCTGGGCCACCTGGTAGGTGGAGGTCAGGTTCAACCATTGGAGAGCAAGATCCAGACCATAAAGGACTGGACTGCTCCCACCGCCTAGGCACAGGTCAGAGCTTTCTTGGGCCTGTCTGGTTACTACAGGAAGTTTGTTAAGAACTATGGGTCCATTGTGACTCCTCTTAATGCCCTCACCTCAAAGAAAATGCCAAAGAAAGTTCAGTGGACAGTAAGCTGTCAAAAGGCATTTGATGACCTGAAGCAGGCCATGTGCACTGCACCTATTCTGCAAAGTCCAGATTACTCCAAAGAATTAATTGTCCAAACAGATGCTTCTGAGTTGGGTGTGGGAGCTGTTCTTTCACAATTGAATAAAGATGGTCAAGACCAGCCCATTGCTATTATTAGCAGAAGGCTGACCCCTAGAGAGAAACGTTGGTCAGCTATTGAGAGGGAAACCTTTGCTGTGGTTTTGGCCCTGAAGAAGATGAGGCCATACCTGTTTGGTACTCACTTCAAGATTCAGACAGACCATAAACCTCTCTTGTGGCTAAATTAGATGAAGGGTGAAAATCCCAAACTGCTTAGGTGGTCCATTTCCCTACAGGGGATGGACTTCACAGTGGAACATAGACCTGGGACTGACCATGCCAATGCAGATGGACTCTCCAGATATTTCCACTTAGAACATGAAGACTCAACTGGTCAAGGTTGGTTTAATGTCCCTGCGTTTGTGGGGGGGGGGTTGTGTAGGAGAGTAGGGTCAGCTTCATATGGTCATCCCCACTTTTTGCTGTGATTTACTGGTTTTTCGACTTTAGTGTGGCTGTGGGCCTGCTAATCAGACCCACAGCCCAGCTGTTCCCTCTCTAAATTGATAGCATGTACTTTAGGTACATACCTGATTGGGTATTGGGTCACCTTTGTGAGCCCCTGTATAGTGTACCATAGGTACCCAGGGCATAGGTGCATCCAAGGCCTACCAGGGGCTGCAGCATGTATTATGCCACCCCTGGCTGGCCATCCAAACTGACACCACAGGCTGATCACTCAGCTTGGGGTAAGTTGATGTAATCACCCCTTACTTAGATATAGTATACCTATATCAACCTTATATATAGACACATAGTAACATATAAGTCACTCCTATGGCAGGACTTAAAATTCCTGGAGGCAGAGTGCTTGGTTTTATGTGAGAGGGTGCCCTAGCATGAGCTGAGCCCCTCTGCAGCTTTCGGAACCATGTCCTTATAGCTGTTCTATGATACAGCCATACCATATACTCTTAAGAGCATTATAATACTCGCGGTTAATGCTAACTTTCGTTTGGTTTTATCAAAACATGTCGTATAAGGTGTCAAACACTTTGGAATACTACCCCCCCCCCGCCAATTCTGGCGTCGGGGGTAGCATTCTATCCTTCTAGAGGGAGAAGACATGTTGATTACTGCTTTACCCGGTTAAAGTTTTTCTGAAGAAAGTTTTTCCACTCTTACCTTTTGAAGCCAAACAGATAGTCATTCAGGGCCTGATCCACTCTCGATTGGACTTTAGCAATGCCTTGTACTTAGGTGCACCTGACTACACGCTGCGGAAACTGCAGCTCATTCAGAACTGCGCTGCAAGTACGCTGCTTCAGCTGCCCGGCAGGACGTCAGTAAAACCTGGGCTCAGGAGCCTACATTGGCTCCCGGTGAGGAAAAGGATCACTTTTAAATCTATGTGTATCTCCCACCAAGCCTACTGGCGCACGGGCCCGGTGATTAGCCACGCCTTGATTACGCCGTACCACCCTAGTAAACAACTTCGCTTGAGCCATGCCTTTTTGGCCATAGTTCCCCGAATCAGGAGAACTAGAGCAGGTGGCAGGCTGTTTTCCTATAACGCGGCCAAGTTGTGGAACTCGCTTCCTCTCCAACTTAGATCCAACCCCAATTTGTTTTCTTTTCGCAAGCAACTCAAAACTTTTCTTTTCAATATACATAATTAATTCCTTCAGATGACTGCGTTTGGTAGGTAGCACCATTTCTTCGTAGCGCTTGGACGCCCCAGGGCAGCAATCGCGCTCTACAAATCCCCTTTTCATTTCATTTCATTTAAAGTTAAACAGAGCCTCAGCATCACAAAATGGATGCTGCTGCCACAGACACGAGTCTGACCTACTGCTGCTGGATGAAACTCCGGCAGGGGAGGCCTGGACAATAGGTTTCCTGCCTTGGGAGGTGCTAGCACCTCCCCAGATAGGCTTTTAGTGTATTGGGGCAGGGAGGGCTGCAAAATGAGACACTGCCTGGGGCACACAAGGTGTTCCATGCATAGCCAGGTTCAAACCAGTTGCTGAGGCACTCCGGCCCCAGCTCTGGAGTGAAATTGGACAAAGAGAAAGGGGTGTAACCACCCCCTTCTCAGGGTCCACCCATAGGAGGGACCTAGCAGGTAATCCAGCCCCTTAGTTTAGTATAAAGATAGGAGCTTTGTCTAGAGACATTAGATTATCCTGGAACGATACTCTGAAACGAAACTCTTGGACTTCGACATTCTATACCAACTAGAAGACGGAAGATATCTCCCTTGTGGTCAAGGAGTGATCACCCTGTTCAAACAGGCACCACCAGTAACTTGCCGGTTTGCTTTGTCGACACTCCCGACGGAATCCGACAACTCAGCTACTCAGGACTGGACTTCCAGACTTCTTGGACTCGGACCCACATGCACAGCAAAGCTGAGACCCGCGGCTGACACGAGAGACGTGGGACTAGACTCCCTGGACATCCTGCAAATTGCTAACTGCATCGACTCCTGAGGTAACTCGCAGTTGTGCATTGGGGCACAATAAACCCAAGACCCGAGCATCATCTGCACCAGAGCTCAGCCCTCCTCACTCCAGAAGTGCCGCGTGGGGCCCGCTCCTGCATTTCAGCTCGACGCGTCTTCCCGGTTGCTAGCCTGTTGGCTAGTAAGCCCCCTGAAGACATCCTTTGAATTTCCAATGCTTGCCTGGTTGCTCTGGGCTTGCTCCACCTTCCTTCCTAAAGAGAAGCACCTCAGACCTTGCTGGTCTGACCTGAAGCCAATCTTCATTTCCTGCGTGGGTTGCAGTTGCCAAGGCTTGTTGGGTCCAATCCGGATACCGACACCGCAGTCAATTAGAGCCTGTGTGGGACAGCTAGACTCCAGCTCCTGGTCATCATTGACACCTCCTGGTCCTCGTGGCTGCAGAGTCAAGCTTCACCTCTTCACACCTGAAACACCCGACATCGGTGGGCATTCGACTATCGTGCCCCTGGTCACTGGCAAGTGACCCAGACTCTGTCCCCTATGCTTTCAGGTTCCTCACATCTTCGATCCAGGCTTGAATCACACCAGACACTTTTCTTCTCCATGGCAGCAGCACTTTGCGGCAGATTGCCATTGAAATCAACGACGATTCCCGACGCCAAAAGACACCTATGCACCTGGCTTCCCTGGGTGAGGTAACACGAGTATTATGGTGCTCCCGTGGGTGTTGGTCCTAGAACCCCTTAAGACTACAGGGGTTTGTTCAATGTCGTTTCCTAAGTGTCCTTAATCTTTAAATTTCCAGCCGCGACTTTCCCCATCTAAGATAACGGCGATTCACAGCTGTGTTCTCACACTGAACACGTCCCCCGTGGGTCCCCTGTGTCACTACCTTGGGAGGTTTCTTGGGGTCCCATCGATTCTACAGGCTCTAGGCTTTGTGTCTAGTCAAGTCGTGATTCTTATACCACTTTCTTAATATATGGTTCCGTCTCCCCCTGGGGCCCAGTGTATTTTTTGCTATTTACTGAAGTTCTATTGCATTTAAAGTGTGTACTTTGCTCTGTAATCTCATAAAGAGATTACTAGAGAGTGTTTAGAAATAAATACATATATTTTATATATATGTACCTTGTGTGGTTCTCTTTTCATTTAGACATTCAAGAGGTTATAATCTGGTACCAAGATGCTTTACACTCCTTCAAGATTTAGCCCAAAGGCTTCTCTCCATAGCTACAACTAGGATAGCTTTCAATAAAGGTTGTCTTTAAACCTATCATCAAATAAGGGTAGTTTGGACTGCTGCAAGGTGCCCACTATGACTAGTGGACAGCATATGCCAGGCCAACTTCTCAAATTGGTGTGCAGCGGTTGGATTCAAGCTTGCTATTGCTTTTTCACATAATCTCATTAACTAACTGAAAACCACTATAGGGACATAGGTACATATAAAACAAGTCTAGAATAAAGTAAGTTCTACTGAAGAGTTGGGTAAGTCAAGGGTCTAGCACACCCTTTCTTCAACTCAAGAGAGAGTTTAGTAGTCCCACTAGATTAGGTAGGTGCAGACGAACAAGTTACTTACCTTCGGTAACGCTTTTTCTGGTTGATACAATATCTGCCTGTGGATTCCTCACCTTGTGAATATCCCCTTGCGCCAGCAACATTCGGAAATTCTTTCCGTAGCTTCGCGCCGATGTGGACTTGGACGTCATAGAGGTACGGCACCCCTCGCGACTCCGCTGATGTCACCGACGCCTATAATAGGCCCACGCCGGCGTGATGACATCAGTTCTGCCCTTTTTTCCATGCCTTCGAGGCACACGGACGGACCAATGACAGTAGACATATACACAGTATACGCAGTACAAAATCAAGGTAACACACCCAGTGTGAAGCAAATGCAACAAAACATTTGAAATAAACAAATACATAATAGAAACTCTGGCATAGAAGAGTGGACAACGGGGAGGCGGGTGGGTCAGTGAGGAATCCACAGGCAGATATTGTATCTACCAGAAAAAGCGTTACCGAAGGTAAGTAACTTGTTCTTCTGATAGATACATCTGCCGTGTGGATTCCTCACCTTGTGAATAGAGTCCCACAGCAGTCCCCACTCCCGGACGAGGGTGTCCACTCTTCTAGACCAGGAAATCCTGGAGAACAGAGCGTGCAAAGTGACCGTCCCTCCTCACTTCGGAATCAAAGCAGTAATGCTTCGCGAATATGTGGAGGGAAGACCAAGTTGCCGCTCTACAAATATCCTCAACAGGCACACCTCTAGCCAATGCCGAGGTCGAAGACTTAGCTCTAGTAGAATGAGCCCTTATACCATCTGGAGGTTCCTTACCGGCCAAAGAGTAGCAGATCTTAATACAGAGGACGATCCATCTTGACAAAGTCCTCTTATGGACCGCTCTTCCTCTCTTGCAGCCAGCAAAGCCAATGAAAAGCTGATCATCCAATCGACAGTCTTTAGTTCTGTCCAGGTAAAAAGACACCGCCCTCTTGGGGTCCAGACGGTGTAATCTCTCCACCTCCTTGGAAGGGTGTGGGGGAGGATAAAAGGTAGGAAGGGTAATGGATTGACCAAGGTGAAAAGGAGACACCACCTTAGGCAGAAAAGCAGCCCTGGTCCTAAGAACCATTTGATCAGTATGAATGGTCAAGAAAGGGGGCTTGTGACTAAGAGCTTGAAGCTCACTTACGCTCCTTGCCGAGGTTATAGCAACGAGGAAGACTGTTTTGAAAGTCAGAAGCCTCATAGGACATTTGTGAAGAGGCTCAAAGGGAGCACCCATCAAAAAGGTCAATACAAGATTTAAGTCCCACTGAGGCACAATAAAAGGAGTAGGAGGGAACTTATTTGTGAGGCCCTTCAAAAACCTTAAGACTACAGGAGATTTAAAAAGGGAGGGCTGGTCAGGCAAACAGATAAAAGCCGACAGCGCAGAAAGATAACCCTTCACCGTGGCAACAGCAAGACCCTGCTGTGCCAGAGAAAGGGCAAACTGGAGAACATCAGATAAATGGGCCCTCAAAGGGTCTATAGACTTCTCCCTGCACCAAGTAACAAATTTCGACCACCTATAAGAATAGATGGACTTAGGGGAGTCACGCCTGGCTGACAAAATGACATCCACTACATCAGGCGGGAGAGAAAAAGAACTCAGGTTGCCCCGTTCAATCTCCAGGCATGAAGGTGTAAGGTCTGGAGGTGGGGGTGTAGAACCTGCCCCTCCATCTGGGAGAGGAGATCTGCCCTGTAAGGGAGACGGAGCGGCGGGTGAGAGGAGAGGTGGAGAAGGTCTGAGTACCACACCCTTCTTGGCTAATCCGGGGCGATCAATATAACTTGGGCCCAGTCTTGGCGAATTTTCCTCAGAACCTGAGGAATCAAAGGTATGGGAGGAAACGCGTAAAGGAGTTGCGAGTTCCAACTCAACTGAAACGCATCCCCCAAGGCTCCTTGCATCGGATACTGGAGACTGCAGAATGATAGACAGTGAGCATTCTCGCGAGTGGCGAACAGGTCCACCCGAGGAGTCCCCCACATCTGAAAGATGTCGTGAACAACCTCCGGGTGAAGCCTCCACTCGTGGTCGGCTGAGAACTGCCGACTGAGACTGTCTGCACGAACGTTCTGAACTCCGGCCAGATGATTTGCCATCAGACAAATCTGATGGTCCTGAACCCAGGACCAGAGACGCAGAGCCTCTCTGCAGAGACACTGCGACCCCACTCCTCCCTGCTTGTTGATGTACCACATCACGGTCGTGTTGTCCGTCAGGACCTGAACCGACTGACCGCGAAGGGAAGGGAGGAAGGCCTTGAGCGCCAGACGAATCGTCCGTAACTCTAGAAGGTTGATGTGAAGCAACCTTTCCTCTGGAGACCAAAGACCCTTGACCTCCAGGTCTCCCAGATGAGCACCCCACCCGAGAGTGGATGCATCCGTTATCACTGAGGCCACCGATGGAAGAAGTTGAAAAGGCTTTCCTTGTGACAGATTGCCTTCCACGCTCCACCAAGACCGATCCGCTGCAGCTTCTCTGGAGATCCTCACTGACTCCCTGAGATCTCCGTTGTGCTGATACCACTGCCTGCGGAGGCACCACTGGAGTGCCCTCATGTGCCAGCGTGCATGGTTGACCAACAGAATACAAGAAGCCATCAGACCGAGCAGGCGAAGAACCTTCAGGACTGGAACGACCGCTCCATTGTAAAACAAAGGAATATTTTCCTGTATGTCGCGAATCCTTTGAGGAGGAGGGAATGCACGACACACAGTAGTGTCCAGTACCGCACCTATGAACAGGTTGTGCTGTGAGGGCACCAGGTGAGACTTGGGTACATTTATTGAAAAACCCAACCTGTGCAACAACTGAGTTGTCTCCTGCAGATGATGGAGCACCTTTTCCGGCGACTCCGCTTTGATCAGCCAGTCGTCCAGATACGGAAATACATGTATCCCCGACCTCCTGATATGAGCTGCCACCACTGCCATCACCTTGGTGAAGACCCGAGGTGCAGTAGTAAGACCAAACGGAAGGACCACAAACTGGTAGTGTTGTGACCCAACCGTAAAACAGAGATACTTTCTGTGCGACTTCAAGATGGGAATATGAAAATACGCATCCTGCAAGTCGATTGACACAATCCAGTCTTCTTCCAGCAGCGCTTGAAGAACCTGTGCAAGAGTGAGCATCTTGAACTTTTCCTGTTTCAGGTAAAGGTTCAAGATCCTGAGATCCAGAATTGGCCAAAGTCTGCCATCCTTTTTGGGGATCAGGAAATACCGGGAGTAGCATCCCCGACCCCTTTCCTGCTCTGGAACCACCTCTATCCCACCTTTTCGAAATAATGCCAGGACTTCTTCCTGCAAGAGAAGCAGGTGGTCCTCCGAACAAAAACCCTGGCAAGGAGGGTAATTTGGGGGAAACTCCCGAAAAGGAAGAGCATGCCCATTCTCTACAAGATTGAGAACCCAAAGGTCCGATGTTATCAATTCCCAATCTTGTAGAAAATGGGTAAGCCGGCTCCCCACTGAGACCACATGATCCGGAATGGCGGATCTAGGGCTGCTTTGCTGTGTTGGCAGGGGGCTGGGAAGGAGAAGAAGAGGAGGAGGAGGAGGAAGCCTGACGTCCTCTAGGACGGGCTCTTTGCCTGCCCCTGTATGATTTGTACAGCGTATTTTGCTGCTGCTGAGATGGTCTGTAGGAACGAAAGGAAGATCTGCCAAATCCTCTGAAGCGCCTTCCAGTAGTACCCCTGGACTGAAGGCCCAAAGATTTTGCAGTGGCCCTACTGTCTTTAAAACGTTCCAAGGCAGCATCAGCCTTCTTGCCAAACAATCCTGAACCACCAAAAGGTAAGTCCATCAAAACAGACTGAGCATCTGAAGAGAACTCCGATGTTTTAAGCCATGCGGCTCTCCTATTGGCCACGGAAGAGCCCATGACCCTCGCCACCGAATCAGCAGTGTCCAGTCCACTCTGAATCACTTGCCTCGCAGCTGCCTGAGTGTCCGATATCACCTCCTGAAAATCCTTTCTATCTTCCTCAGGGATTTTCGGAATCAACTGTTTGACAGAATCCATCAAGGCATGGACATACCTTCCCATCAGACAAGTTGCGTTGGTTGACTTTAATGCCATACTGGCTGAGGAGAAGACCTTCTTGGCAGTTTGATCCTGCTTCCTGGACTCTTTATCCCCAGGAACCTGCGGAAAAGCACCAGCAGACCTCTTTGAACAGGCAGCTTGCACAACTAAACTCTCAGGCAGGGGGTGTGTTGACAAAAGTTCAGGGTCACCAGGTGCAACCCTGTATCTCCTCGCCACTGTCCTAGAAACTGCAGGAGCAGACTAAGGCTTCTTCCAAACCTCATAGATGGGTTCAGTTAACGCATCATTAAAGGGTAACATTGGCTCAATAATAGAGGAGGGTGAATGAAGAACTTCAGTCAGAAGATTTGGTTTATAATCAGCAGTGGGCAGAGTAATATTCAATAAATTTGCCGCCTTTTTGATAACAGTGTGATAAGGTACCACATCCTTTGAAGGCACATTCGACACTGAAGCCAAATCCCACTCATGAGACAGTTCAAGCCCACTGGCCTCACCCAGGTCCTCAAAAGGATCTTCAGACTCCTGTAACTCTCCTTCCTCCATTTCTGCATAACGATATTGATCTTCCTCCAGAAGTCTCTGGGCTTCTCTCCGTGACCTTTCCTTCACGATAGAAGTCGAAGGATCCGGAATCGACTCCAACGGGGTCGGGGCCGGCGTCGAACCCGAAGTCGGATGAGGTCGTTTTACACGAGGTCGAGCAGAATCCTGCTTCGGAGTCGTAGGCACCGGCGTCAATTGAATGGGCGTCGACGGAGTCGGCGTTGTACGCTTCGGCGTCGACGACACAGGTGGTGTCGGAAAATGCCAATGCGGTGGTAGAGCCGGCATAAAAGGCATGAAGGGCGCAGGAGCATAAGCCTGGGGAACACCCAAGTTGAAAGACATAGTACCCGTGGGACCAACAGGTGCACCAGACGGGTACATCGCCCTGGAATAAACACCAAACATGGCGTTCAGGAATTGTGATGGATCCTGACCTGGAGCCGGAAAATCTGGATACGGTCCTCCAGGTTGTTCCCGAGGAGGCGGAGTCGACACGACGTCGACCTCTTCATCGAGTACCGGAACCGGGGTCGACGAACCCGCAGGTACCGGAACCTCGGCCTCACCAGCCCCCTGCTCCTCACCGTCATCCTCCTGACCAGAAGGATTGGACGGACCTGGAGAATGGATCTGCTTCAGTGACTCGGGCGAATTCGGATGTGAAGCCTCACCAACAGAGTCATGATCCTCTGACGCCGAAATCTCCACTTCCTTATTAAGAAGTTTAACCTGTGACTTCGGCCTCGAACCAGAGTCCTTTCCTGAGTGATGACGTGACTCATGGCTCCTCTTCTTGTGTTTTTTCCTCGAGGACCTTGAAACATGAGCCGAAGACGACTCCGAGCACGACTTCGATCGAGACTTCGACCTCAAACGTCGAGATCGAGATTTCGAAGTCTTTTTAACTTTCCTACTCTTGAGTTTTGCCACGAGGAGTTTTGTCTTCCTTTCTCGTAGGGCCTTTGGGGTCATCTTCTTACAACAAGGGCAATCCTCGACGTCATGGTCGGAACTCAGGCACCAGACGCAGCATTCATGCGGGTCAGTAATAGACATTGTCTTGCCACATTCTCCGCAAGCCTTAAAGCCAGTCTTCTTCAACGACATCTCAAAGAAAATAGAAACAGTAATAATAGAATAAGAGTAACTAAGTTACTATGAAGCTACAGTACGATCCCAGAAAACCGTTAGCGTCGACGACGCGGAAAAAAGGGAACTGATGTCATCACGCCGGCGTGGGCCTATTATAGGCGTCGGTGACGTCAGCGGAGTCGCGAGCGGTGCCGTGCCTCTATGACGTCCAAGTCCACATCGGCGCGAAGCTACGAAAAGAATTTCCGAATGTTGCTGGCGCAAGGGGATATTCACAAGGTGAGGAATCCACACGGCAGATGTATCTATCAGAAACCACACCACACTAGTATGTCTTCAAAGGCTGAAGCCAGTGGCTCCAGATGAACTAAGTATGACCATGTCCCATTTTTGGAATTGAGGAACATGTGTGCATCTAGGAAATTGAAGACAGGGAAAAACCCTAGTGCTCAACGCCTCATAGAGGTACTGCTTTTAGGTGACCTCAGAAAGACCCCAGTGTAGGAAGGTGGATATCTGACTATATGGTTACCCCAACTTTTTGCATAGTGTTTAGCTGGTTTTTTACTTAGTTGGCCTGGGATCCTGCTATTCAGGGCCCCAGGCTATCTGCTCTCTCTGTAAAATGGACTCCATGTACTTTAGGTACATACCTAATTGGATATTGGGTCACCTTGTGAGCTCCTGTATAGTGTACCATAGGTACCCAGGGCATAGGTGCATCCAAGGCCTACCAGGGGCTGCAGCATGTATTTTGCCACCCCTGGCTGGCCATCCAAACTGACACAAATGGCTGATCAGTCAGCTGGGGCAAGGTCGTGTAATCACCCCTTGCTTAGGTATAGTATTCCTATACCTACAATTATATGCCCAGATCCGGGTCGTCGCTGGTCGACCTTACAACCTTGCTGGTGCCGGCTGCTAGGGTGTTGCCCCCGGCGCCGACCATGGTTGACGCTGTAGGAGAGTAGGGTCTGCTATCCTATGGTCACCCCATTTTTTTGCTTTTTGATTTACTGGTTTTCGACTTAATGTGGATGTGGGCCTGCTAATCAGACCCACAGCCCTGCTGTTCTCTCTCTAAATTTCACACCATGTACTTTAGGTACATCACCAATTGGGATTTGGGTCACTCTTATGAGTCCCTGTACAGTGTACTATAGGTACCCAGGGCATAGGTGCACCCAAGGCCTACCAGGGGCTGCAGCATACCTTTTGCCACCCCTGGCTGGCCATCCAAACTGACACAACTGGCTGATCACTCAGCCGGGGCAAGCTCGTGTAATCACCCCTTGCTTAGGTATAGTATTCCTATACCTACAATTATATATAGACACATATATACCTATAAGTCACTCCTCTGGCAAGCCTTAACAATCCTGGAGGCAGAGTGCTTAGTTTTATGTGAGATGGTGCTATAGCATGAGCTGAGCCTGTCTGCAGCTTTCGGAAAAAATGTCCTTATAGCTGTCCTATGATATAGCCATACCATATACTCTTAAGTGCATTATAATCCTCGTGGTTAATGCTAACTTTGGTTTGGCTTTATCAAAACATGTTGTGTAAGGTGTCATACGCTTTGGAATACTACCCTTCTAGAGGGAGAAGACATGTGGTTGTAGCTTTACCCGGTGAAAGTTAAACAGAGCCTCAGCATCACAAAATGGATGCTGCTGCCACAGAGACGAGTCTGACCTCCTGCTGCTGGACGAAACTCCGGCAGGGGAGGCCTGGACAATAGGTTTCCTGTCTTGGGAGGTGCTGGCACCTCCCCAGACAGCCTGTAGTGTATTGGGGCAGGGTGGGTTGAATGAAATAAGACACTGCCTGGGGCACACAAGGTGCTCCATGCATAGCCGGGTCAAACCAGTTGCTTGGGCACTCCAGCCCCAGCTCTGATGCGAAACTGGACAAAGGGAAAGGGGTGTAACCACCCCCTTCCCTGGTTCCACCCATAGGAGGGACCTAGCAGGTAATCCAGCCCCTTAGATTAGTATAAAGCTAGGAGCATAGTCTAGAGACTTTGGATTATCCTGAACTGAAACTCTGAAACAAAACTCTGGAGCTTCGACATTCTACTGCAACTAGAAGACTGAAAAATCTTCCTTGTGGTCAAGGAATGACCACCCTGTGCAAACAGGCACCACCAGTAACTTTCTGGTTTGCTTCATTGAGGCTCCAGCCAGATCCCGATGACCAAGCGACGCAGCCTCTGGACTTCCAGACTTCCTTGACTAAGTCCCACACCCACAGCAAAGCTGAGACCCGTGGCGGTCACGAGAGACGTGGGACCGGATATCCTGCAGTACCTGCTTTTTGCTAACTGTGCAGCTTCTGAGGCGTCCTCGAAGTTGTGCATTGGGGTTTGAGAAGCCCCAACCCCGAGCAGTAAGTGCACCGAAGCTCAGCCCTCCACACTCCACGAGTGCCGCATGGGGCCTGTGCCTGCATTTCTCATTGACGCGTCTTTGCGGTTGCTAGCCCGTTGGCTAGTGGCTCTCCTGAACACATCACCTTGAATCAACACCACTTGCCTGGTTTCTCTGGGCTTGCTCCTGCTTTCCTGTAAAGGGGAAGCTCCCCAGACCTTGCTGGTCTGAACAAGAAGCCGATCTTCCTTTTCTGCGTGGGTTACCCTTGCCAAGGCTTGTTGACTCCAATCCGGAAGCCGACGCCGCCAACAGTGAGATCCTTCATGGGACAGTCCGTATCCATCTCCTTGTCATCATCGACACCTCTTGGTCCACGTGGCTGCAGAGACAAGCTTTGCATCCTCACCTGATTGCATCTCGACATCGCCTGGTTCCTTCCTGGTCACTGGCTAGTGACCCAGACTCTGTCCCCTCTGCTTTCAGGTTCTTCTCGACTCCGATCCACCCTTGGATCCACCCAGACATCTTCCTCCTGGTCGCCTGCAGCATCTTCTTGCAGCTCTCCATAGGATTCGACAACGAAACCCGACACAAAAGAACACCTATGCACCCGGCTTCCTTGGGTGAGGTAACTCGAGTACTCAGGTGCTCCCATGGGTAGCAACTATCTAAGTGTCCTAGTTTAACTGGGTTTTCCCGTAGTCCACCCGGAAGTGTCCGAAATCAACTACTTTGTAAACTTTATGTTCCCATTGGAAGTCTATGGTAACCCGCGTGTGTGTTTAGACACTGCACACGCATCCCGTGTGCCTCCTACTTCCATTCCTTTGGTTGGTCAGTGTAGCCCCAGCAATTTCCTAGGCCCTAGGCCTACTCACCTTTTCTGAAGTTGTTCTTATACCACTTCTTTAGTATATGGTTCGTGAGGCCCCTAGGGCAGAATTGTATTTGTGCAACTTATAGTATGCTTATTGAGTAACTTGTGCTGTATCTCGAACTCTGACCTCATAAAGAGTGCAGAGGGGTTGTGTTAGTAATAAATACATATATATTTGATATATACCTTCTGTGGTGTCCTTTCATTTGGTATTCAAGGATTATTATTGGTAAAACAATTGGCTTCACATGCTCTCTGAAGTGTTAGCCTAAGAATGCTTTGTCAATGCTACCATTAGGATAGGCCTAAGGAAACCATGGTGTAAAATCTGTAAACTGAAAACCTATTGGTGGTACTCAGAAAAAGGGCGTAGGAGGGTTAACCCTGGGTTCTGGGATGGACACTGGCCTAGTTAGAGTTCCAACTCAGGCTGTACTGATCTGTGATGGAGGCATAGATATGTCCTCCTTTGTCAGTCCCAGTAATCTGGTCAAATACAGACAGCAGCCTTTGATAAATGGAAGAGAGGCTTTGGCATTCAGGGACACAGGAGCAAGTGTCACAATGGTGACAAAAGATCGTGTGGCTTCTGAGCAAATCATACTTGGTGAGAGGTACCAAGTGACCAATGCTAGCAATGTCAGGACAGACCATTCCTTGGCAGTTGTTAATTTTACCCGGGGAGGGGTAACTGGCCCTAAGAAGGTTGTGGTAAGTGCAGACATCCCGGTTCAATGCTTGCTTGGCATTGATTTAGTAACTTCAGCTTGGGCTGAAGTGGAACTCAGGACTTGTGCAGAAATGGTGGGTATCCTGCAGATGTGTTTGCTATGACTAGGTCACAGGCAAAAATATCTAACACTGAACAGGCATTGGATCCTGTAAGAATGGACCAAGCACCTTCCAAGAGGAGCAGTAGGGGTAAGGCAGAGTCTTCCCCCTGGCTCAGTGTACAGATCAGTCTCTTGAGGGGGATGATCCTAGGCCTGAAGAAGTAACTGTCCCAGATGAGCTTGAACCTGATTAGGTTGAGTTATTGGGGACAGCGGGACCATCCAGGGCAGATCTGAGTCAGGAGCAGCTGAGCTGGTCCTCTCTTGAACCCCTCAGACAACAAGCTGTTGCTAAGGCTGCTGGGAGTGCTAGTGGGTCCTATAGGATCTACTGGGATGATGGACTCCTTTACTCAGAGAGTAGAGACACCAGGCTTGGTGCCACCAGGAGGTTGGTTATACCTCTGAAGTTTAGAGGCTTCCTATTGACACCAACACATGACATCCCTTTAGCAGGGCACCTAGGCCAAAACAAGACCTGGGACAGAATTGTCCCTCACTTTCATTGGCCTCATATGTTTGAAGACAGCAAGGAGTTTTGTCGCTCCTGTGTCACCTGTCAAGCCAGTGGTAAGGCAGGTGGTACAACAAAGGCCCCCCTGATACCACTACCTGTGGTGGGAGTTCCCTTTGAAAGGGTGGGGATTGCCATTGTTGGTCCCATGGATCCTCAAACTGCATATGGGCACAGATTTATACTGGTGGTGGTGGACAATGCCACTAGGTATCCAGAGGCAATCCCACTTAGGATCCCCACAACTCCTGTGGTGGCAAGGACCCTCCTGGGAATCTTTTCCAGGGTGGGTTTTCCTAAGGAGGCAGTTTCAGACAGAGGTGCACACTTCATGTCTAGTTACTTAACAGCTATGTGGAAGGAGTGTGAAGTAAATCATGAATTTATCATCCACAATGCAATGGTTTAGTTAAGAGATTCAACAAAACCCTCAAGGGCATGATCAAAGGTCTCTCAGAAAAGCTGAGGCACAGATGGGACATACAATTTGCCATGCCTTCTATTTGCTTACAGGGAAGTTCCACAGTAGGGGGTTGGTTACATCCCATTTGAGCTTCTGTTTGGACATACAGTTAGGGGTCCATTGTGTTTAGGGAAGGAGGGATGGGGAGTTAACTCTCAAACTGCCTAAACAGGATATTGTGGACTAAGGCACAAGTTACTTACCTTCGGTACCGATATATCTGTAAGAAACAGTAGTTAGTATTAGATTCCTTACCTTAGAATATCCCCAGGTGTCAGACTGGATCCGGAAAATTTTGCGTGGCTGTACCCCTGCGCGTCGGTAGGCGTCGTCTGCGGCTACGCGTCTGTCGTCGGCGTTGTTGGCGCTGGGATGACGTTGTCGGAGTACTTAGACGCCGCCCTCGCGCGCTGACGTCAGTTCTTATACACAGCTTTTCTGCGCCAGAAACGCAGAGCCATGATAAAAACCAACACTGGTGCCATAAAAACTAGGGCACTGAAAGGGGATGACCTTAACACTAGGTATCGGTTCGCAGAAAGGGGAGGATGGATGGGGCGGTAAGGAATCTAATACTAACTACTGTTTCTTAAAGATATATCGTTACTGTTAGAACTGGCTATTTCTGGTAGGCTAAGGCTGACGCCAAAGCCAGGCAGAAACCACCATTCTAGTCAGGGCAAGGAAGTCACACGCCAAGATAACCCCTGCTCACCCCCTTGGTAGCTTGGCACGAGCAGTAAGGCTAAACTCGGAGGCAATGTGTAAAGCATTTGCACCAGCAAACAACAGCAACTCAACACAAGGTTATATAAAAATAACTTCTGTATTGTCAAAACACATCAGATAAAAATCACACATGTACATTGTGCCAACTGGCACGGGCAATATTCATAAGGGATTATTTACAGGACAGGGCCACATTGGCCACTGTCTGGATCAATACTTTTAGAAATAGAAATACTGTCAGAAATTAGAATAAAAGGATATAAAATCACTGTAGCACAAAATAACAGTTGTAAATCACATCCAGTAACTACTGGTAACAGGTAAGTACCACCTACGCAACCCTAACCACCTTAGGAGAATGTCACGCAGGGGACCAGGACCTCACTAGGACCACCTGTACTGAAAAGAACAACCACCTAAGAATAAAATACTTTTAGGGGTATCAGCAAGAACACATTACATATGATGCATCAAACCTTTATTTATTTTATTTTATTATTACATTTATTAAGCGCACAGCTACCCGGAGGTTTCCCGGCGCTAGAGCAAACTGAACGGTGAAAGAGGGGAGGAACATTAGTTGTTAAAAAGCCAGGTTTTTATTCCCTTACGGAATTTCAGAAAGCACGATTCCGTGCGCAAGGATTGAGGAAGAGAATTCCATAAGGATGGGGCCAACAGGGCAAACGAACGGCCACCCATTTTGGCTCTGTTGATGCGTGGAATTACAAATTTGTTATGCGATGAGGACCTGAGTGTACGGGAGGGAACATATTGCTGAACTAGAGCAGCAAGATAGCGCGGGGCTCTATCAGTAGTGATTTTATGCATGTAGCAGAGTGCTTTAAAGTGCACTCTGCTTTCAATGCGCAACCAGTGCAAGTTACGCCTGTAATGAGTGACCGAGGATCTTGCAGGAAGGTGACAAATCAGGCGGACTGCCATATTTTGAACCACCTGGTATTTTCTGGTTACCTCTTTGGCAGCACCTAAGAGCAGGATGTTCCCATAGTCCAGGCGTGAGATGACAAGGGCCTGGACGACGGTCCTCAAGGTGTCTGTGGGCAGCATCCATGTGATCTTTCTCAGCCACCTGATGATGGTAGTGCAGGTGGCCGCAACTTTCACAACGTGGTGTTTGAAAGTAAGTTGGTTATCGAAGATCACACCGAGATTGCGAGCAGACACTGATGGAGTGGGTAGAGGACCCATCTCCTGAGGCCAATGGTGTGGGCCCCAGAGAGAGGTGTCGGGGCCAAACAGGAGCAGCTCTGTTTTATCCCCGTTGAGCTTCAATTTGTGCTTCAACATCCAGTCCGATATATGCTTTAGTCCAATTTGGAGTGAGGAAGAAGGGAGGTTTTTATTAGTAGAAAGTGAATAGATGACTTGAGTGTCATCAGCGTAGGAATAAATTGTGAGGCCCGCCTGTTCGGCCAGAAACGCAAGAGGCCTTACGTACAGATTGAAGAAAAGGGGACTGAGGATAGAACCCTGGGGTTCTATCCTCAGTCCCACATAAGACAGAATTAAAATGAATGTTTAAATCCCCAACAATAGTAAAATTAGTGGATTGTGCTAAAAAAGGAGCAATGAGTTCGGGAAGTGCAGCAGCCCAACCGCTCGCTGACCCCGGTGGACGGTAAATCAGGATACCTGTTAAGGTAAATTGGGGGGAAAGAGTTAATTTGAACAGGCCCGCCTCACAGTTAGGGAAGTCAAGGTCTTCCCATTTACAGGAGAACTCTCTTTTGAAAATAACAGCAATTCCTCCACCGTCTTAAAGCGCTCGGTTTCTCCCAACGTAGGTATAATCATTGGGGAGAGCCATGGCGATATCCGGGCCAGAGCTATCATTAAGCCATGTTTCGGTCACAAACAAGGCAGCGGGACGATCTGACTCCAGGAGGTCGAAGATGTCTCTCTTATGTTTAGAGAGCGACCTACTGTTAATGCTAATGAAGGTCAGGTCTGATGAGGAATTATGTGAGGTGGGACGTACAGTACGCACAGGGGAGGGTAAGTTCCAGAACGAGGACGACGTACTGTCGGTGCTTGAATCGAGGGAGTCCAGGGCCAGGGAGCAGTGGGAGCAAACAATGGGAGCATTTTGACAGTTTAAAACGGTATTCGAGGGGCATAGTGATCCCCGCAGCAGCAGGAGAGCGGATCGAGAGTAAGAAAGAGAAATCTGAGCAGAACGGCTAGGCCCTGGGCCCGTACCGGCGCGGACGGGCGCAGACGGGCAGGACTTTGGCACGACTTCGGCGCGAAGTCGGCGCTCCCGCTGCGCTCGTCCGCTGCGCTTCCGCCATTGTGTCATTAAGTACACAGGAGGAGAGAGCCACTAGACCGCTCACCTGCCAATTAGCCAGCAGGGCGGAAGTGGGGATACAGGGCGGAAGTGAGTGAGCTCTCGTATGGCCACCGCCGCTGCAAACGGCACAAGCCGTGGCGGATCGGTGCCAGGAGCCGGGGACAGCGAGATTCAAGTACAAAGATACAGGTATGAGTACAATACGTTGCGCCAAGGGAGGCGATCAAAATACAAACGTTGCGCCGAGATCGGCGATCAAGAACAGAATGGAGCCGGTGTGCCCATTAAAATCAGCACACTACATGCAAAGCGGTAGCGCTGAAAAGCGCTAACCACAATTGTAGAAATGCAGTATTAAAATAATAAAAAGTAGCCAGTCACACACGAAGCCAAACCAGCCTCTCTCACCAGCAGTTAGCCCCGGACTGACAAGAAGCTCGATTTAAATATAGCCACCCATACAACCCACTAGACCGCTCACCTGCCAATTAGCCAGCAGGGCGGAAGTGGGGATACAGGGCGGAAGTGAGTGAGCTCTCGTATGGCCACCGCCGCTGCAAACGGCACAAGCCGTGGCGGATCGGTGCCAGGAGCCGGGGACAGCGAGATTCAAGTACAAAGATACAGGTATGAGTACAATACGTTGCGCCAAGGGAGGCGATCAAAATACAAACGTTGCGCCGAGATCGGCGATCAAGAACAGAATGGAGCCGGTGTGCCCATTAAAATCAGCACACTACATGCAAAGCGGTAGCGCTGAAAAGCGCTAACCACAATTGTAGAAATGCAGTATTAAAATAATAAAAAGTAGCCAGTCACACACGAAGCCAAACCAGCCTCTCTCACCAGCAGTTAGCCGAGCAGAGGTGTAGGGAAAAAGGTAAACACATGATGTATAAAAACACATTCAGCGGTGTAATAATAAGGCACATGATGCATCAAAAACACATTCAGAGGTGCAGGGAAGGAAAAATACATGATGCATAAACTAACACATTTAGAGGTGTAAAATCAAGGAAGACACATGATGCATAAAAACATTCAGAGGTGCCAGACCATAACTCAATAGCGCAAAAACACATGATGCATAAAAACATTCAGAGGTGTAAGATCAAGGTGCGTAACCATATTAAATGCATTACATTTCCTAGCACCATATCACATCGCGCAAAACTCACATTAGGCAAATACCATCACATTGCGCCTAAATAAAATCACATACCAGCCCCCATCTAATAAAGGGACTAAAGAGCCCTGTGTCCAGAATGTCAGGGCGCGCTGCCATGCAGCGCCAGTCAGGGGTGCGCCACTGGCGCAAAACCTAAACGTGGCAGGTGCCCACTACTTGCTGGGCACCTGGGAACATCACAAGACCTAAACGGTGCAGCTGCCCACTAATTGCTGGGTAGCTGTGAAGCAGAACTGCGGCAGGGCTCTCACTAGCCCTCAGGAGCAAACTGCGCCCACTGCGGGAGCCACACAGGCTCTGAAACTGCACATAGTCAAACGTTGGAGCCACACAGGCTCTGGACATCACACATGTCCCAAACGTTGGAGCCACACAGGCCCTAAACAAATATGCAAAGGGAGAGCCTCTCTGGCTCGAGACCAAAGGTACTGGGGCTGAGCCTCTCAGGGCTCGAGAAACCAATATGCCCCCTTGAGCCTTGTGGGCTCTTTAGCCATGCAGCCAACGTTGGAGCCTCTCAGGGCTCGAGAAACATCTGGCTCCGTGAGCCTCGTGGGCTCTTCCGAAAAAATGCCCCCTACGAGCCTCTCTGGGCTCGCAACACCATGTGGCCACTCAAGAGCCCCTCGGGGCATGTGAATTCAAATGCGGGGTTGGTGGAGTCCCTCTCGGGGGACTCGGCATCAGGGGAGGCCCCACGGGCCTCCGAGCACTCAAGCGCTCGCACTGGAGGGGAGGGGCGGGCACCGGCAATGTGCCCCGACGCCCCTCCTCTCCCTCAGATCCACTCACCAGCATGGCGGTGCTCGGCGGCGGCGGCTCCTTCTCCTGGGCGGCGGTAGCGCTTTGCGGGGCTCTCTCACCACATGAGAGCCCCGCCTTCACCATGCGCCCGGACGCTCTTCACCCGGTCCCCCCTCTCGGGACCGGGACTCGATCAGGAGCCCTCAGGGCTCCTTGGACAGTAGCTTCTCTCTCGCGCCGCGATAGGGCAGGCCTTCCGGTTGGGGTCGCGCTGTGATTGGCCGGCTGCCCGACCGCTTCCGGGTCGTCGCAGGCAGCGCGGCGGCCCGGCGGGGACTGTACAAACACCTGGGCTGCGGCGGTGAGTTGAAGGCACACGAGGGGTGGGCTCCCTCTCTAATTTAAATATGCAGCGAGGTAGGCACTCGCTCGGACAGCGATCTGGGGGCCAATGCCGGGTGGGCTCCGGCTGTGAACAAACAGCGCTCCCAGGTGCTAGGTCAGAATTACAGCGCTCCCAGCGCTAGGACAGACAGAAAGCAAGAGTAAAGCGCTCCCAGCGCTAAAAGTGAAATTAAAGCGCTCCAAGTGCTATATGGAACACAGAGTCCAGCAACAAAAAGTCCTTCAGGGGTCCAGGACCTCAGCAGTCCAGGACATAAGGTGGAGCCCAGCAACTCCCAGAGAAGGAAAGTCCATCAGGTGTCCAGGGGCTGGGCAGGGCCCAGGGATTCCCCTGGGCCCAAGCAGCAGCACGCCCCTGGCAGATTCAAGTCCAAAAACAAGAACATCTTGGAAGGGGACACAGCCCCTTCTTATACAGAGAAAAGTCTTTGAAGTCTGTGTGCAGGCAGTGTGAGAACCAGCTAGAACTGGTTATAGGGAACTCTTTTCAGTATCAGGGACAGAGGTGACAGTCGCCCAGCAGGGAGGTAGAGCCAGCATTGTGGCAGGCAGGCACAGCCTCATTCACTCCCAGGTGCTATCTCCTCCCACTTCCCTGGCAGCAGATGCAGCCTTTCATCCACTGGCTGACTCAGACAACCTCCTGGGGGCTCCCCAGCCCCTGTCACCCTCAAACCAGACAGTCAATCCACAAGCAGGCCCAGGCACTCCTGGGCCAGGCTCACCAGCCAATCACATGCCAGGCACAAATTACACAAATATGCCAACTTCTAAAAGTGGCACTTCTAGACTAGACACAATCATGCCGCATACACCATTACACAGCATTCAATCTCACGAGTTTGCACATATCAAACTCGACCCTGCACTCCCCACACATCAGGAACTACCATGGGCATACAAATTCCCCATTCATTCCTATGGGAGGGCAGGTCACTCACCACACATACACAGAGGGCTCATGCACTTTACACTGTACCACAGTGAAAAAGTGCGCAAAGGCCTAAAATCACCATCACCAGGTTCCAGAAACAGGCTAGGAAAAAAGCAAAAGGTTTCGGGGCGAACCAGCCAGAAGGGCCAGGTCCAACAGTTACCAAAGGTAAGTAACTTGTGCATCTGAAAGAAAGAGGTTAGTATTAGATTCCTTACCTTAGAATAGATACCCCAGCAATACCAACCCCGCTGGTGGGTCTGCGAACCAATGAACACACCAGAAAGTCCTGGAGATTGGAATGGCCGAAAAAGCCATCTATCCGGACTTGGCTGTCCAGGCAGTAGTGTCTTGCGAACGTGTGCAGCGAGGCCCACGTAGCTGCCTGACAGATGTCCTGCAAGGGGACTCCCTGACCCAGGGCAGTAGTAGCCACCGTGGCCCAAGTGGAATGGGCACGTAGCCCCACAGGAGGCTCCTTTTTAGCCAGAGAGTAACAAGCCTTGTTGCACAAGACGACCCATCAAGAAATGGTCCATTTGTGCACCGCCCGTCCCTTCTTAGCGCCCACGTAACCAACAAAGAGTTGGTCATACACCCGGAACTGGCATGTGCGATCCAGATAATATGAGAGGGCACGTTTTGGGTCCAGACGGTGGAGCCTCTCTTCCTCTTTCGAGGGATGCGGAGGCGGAAAGAAGGTGGGCAAGGTGATGGACTGCCCGATGTGGAAGGCTGTGACTACCTTGGTCAGGAAAGAGGGTCGCGTCCGCAACACAACTTTGTCCAGATGGACAGAAAGGAAGGGAGGTTGAGAAGAAAGAGCCTGGAGCTCACACACTCTCCTGGCAGAGGTGATGGCAACCAGGAATGCAGTTTTAAGAGTAAGGATACGAAGAGGATAGTTATGAAGTGTCTCAAAGGGAGCGCATATCAGATAAATCAGAACAAGGTTCAAGTCCTACTGAGGCATCACAAAAGGAACAGGAGGAAACATATGAGTGATGCCCTTCAAAAACCTATTTACAACCGGAGACTTGAACAAAGAGGGCTGATTAGGGAGCCTTAAGAAGGCGGAAATGGAAGAGAGGTAGCCCTTTAGAGTGCTCTGAGCAGAGCCCTGCTGGGCAAGAGAAAAAAGAAAGAGGAGAGCCTCTGAAAGAGGGGCAGAAAGGGGATCCACAGCCTTTGCTGTGAACAAGTTCAAGTTTAAATACTTTATTCGACAACACTGTCATAAAAGCGTTTGACCCTAAACTAAACACAATAAATACTATACTAAAATTTTAAGAAGAGAATAAAATACAGATTAAATACCATTCATATTATACAGTGTTGGCGAGTAGTTCGGTTTAAACGAATTCATACATTATAAAAGAAACCAAGTCACAGCACAGGGCCTTACAAAATTGAATTACATTTCCCATGATTATTTACAGATTAAGGTGCGTGCACGTATTATCCAGGCCCAGCCCATAAATTTGGCTACAGCAATTGCAAGATTGGGGGCACAATTAGATCTTAGTATCCTTAGTGCCTCTACGTAGTTCCTTGTCCCCAGGTTCCTGCAAACCGGTTTTAGCCATCTGCTTCTTGGGGCAGCATATAATGGGCAGACAAACAAAAGATGGGGAATGTCCTCTACAAGTATTTTACAGTGAGAGCAAGTTTTTACATTACCAGGGGACCATTTGACAGTGAAGGCATTGAGGGGTAAAGAACCAATTCTAAACTGGAAGTACAGTTTTCTATCTAGGGGTTTAGAAATCAAATCCCAGTACTGTTCGCATTTAGGTATAGTTTTAAAATCCAGGAACTGGGATGACAACATGGATGGTTAGTTGGAAATCAGTACAGTAGTAAATATCATATCCCAGTACATTTTTTTCATTAATGCTTTGGATGGAAAGACATGTGGGTCTACTGCTGTCCACAAGTGGTCTAGGTGCAATTTTCGGAGCAAGATCCTAACTTCTTTAAGCCATGATATTTTATGGAAGCGATCAGAGTTAACAACATCCATAAGGGCTGCTGCATAATGACTCAATTCAGGAGTCGTTTTTATACGCCTCCAATAAAGGAGGGGACGCAGCCTAGCCATGTCCTCTATCTTTTTCCTCCCGAGGTCATATTGGAGCGGAAATTTGTTCCACCTGCAGGCGTATACCGATTTTGTGGAGGGACGCCTGGCTGCCAGAATCACATCACAGACTTCAGGAGGCAAGTCAAATGGCCTCAACTGCCGCTGCTCAATCTCCACGCATGTAAGTGGAGACTGGACAGGCTCGGGTGGAGGACCGTCCGCTGCTGCTGCGACAGAAGGTCTTCCTGAAGAGGCAGACGAATCGGGAGATCGACTGACATGCTGAGTAGCTCGGGATACCAGTACCTTTGTGCCCAGTCCGGAGCCACAAGGATGACTTTGGCTTGATCGTGCCTGATCTTCTTCAGCACTCTGGGCAGAAGTGGTATAGGCGGAAAGGCGTACAACAGACGGCAACTCCACTCGCGACGAAAAGCATCTCCGAGCGAGTGCCGCCTTGAAAATTCCAACGCGCAGAACTGATGACATTGCGCATTCTCTTCTGTGGCGAATAGATCAAACCAAGGCTCTCCCCACTGCTGAAAGAGGCCTTGCGCCACATCCGAATTCAGACGCCATTCGTGATCCCTCATGCACCGACGGCTGAGTTTATTCGCCCTGGCGTTCAGGGAACCTGCCAGGTGTTGAACCACCAAGGTCACGCCATGATGTTCCAGCCATTGCCATAGGCGCAGAGCCTCCTGGCAAAGGGTCCATGACCCTGAGGTTCCGTGACGATTTTACCCGTGTTTGTAACATTGTCGCAAATGCATAATTTTGGTATCAGTGAACCGCAAATGATCCATTTAGTATATCCTGGTGTTTTCGCTATGCTACGAGCAAGAGCACTCCTGTTACAAACACATTTCTGTTCTACCTGTGGCATCCATCTTAGAACAAGGAAGCCATTTTGTATTCCTTGCCCTCACATAGTCAATGGACACGCAATGACCTCTTTTTCATTTAAGGACACGTAGGCTTTAGCCGGCAATTCACCTTGCTAGTGACACGTGCACCTTAGGCCAGCAACGCTGTGGCAGCATGACTCGGCAAGAGCTGCCTCCCCAGCCTGAGGCCAGTCCTGCTATACTGGTTCTCGTGTTCGTTGGTCTGATCATGATTAGGCGGCCGAAGCTGGTAGCCGTGCCCATTTACGACCCACAAACATCTCTTATCCTACTTTTCTATCTTCTGCACCTGTCTCTGCTCCTTTCCTTCTGGGCCTTTATTAGGGGGAGGTAACGAAATGTACGATGAGGCGGTCCGGGTCTTGAATGAGAAGTTGACATGGGATTATGATGGAATAGTGGGAACCCCTCGTTCGTAATGTTTTGACATCAGATATTGATGACGATTCCTGTGCAACGCCAAATATTTATTGTTTTAGATACAAAGGTTTTGGAATGTGCTAACATGTAAAGAAATTTGCCTGAAGCCCAATATTCAGTATATAAGGAACAACCCTCTTTGTACAAATTGAACAGGCTCCTAGATACTGCCCATGTGTAGTTTCTGTGACTTCTGTGTCCCTGCAGTAATAAACCTTTGGTCTTTGACGCCACCATCGAGAAGCCCGTGTTTCTGTTTGTTTGTGCACCGAGACAGGTTGAACTCCGGGGTCTTCGGGTGTTGTCCCTGACACCTCTGGACGGAACCAAAAAGTCCAGAACTCCAATTGGCGCCCAACGTGGGGCGACGTCATTCGGTACCGGTCCAAAAGCCTGAAGAGTTCGAGAAGCTTCGTGTGAAGATTTCAGAGGGAGGCGCCCCACTTCATCGATCCCGGCATATCGCAAAAGTGGCCCGACGTTCTCTTCCACGAGGGTTCCCGTTCAGACGGCTGCAGTGGTTCGTTGCCTTGACCGTCGCCCTCTCTTGGACCCGAGGTGCAGTCCTTAGTACGGCGAGACGTGACGGGTTTCTCCTTGGTGACGTCTTCAGTGCCTCAGTTAAGTATTAAGTGGTTGATAGTTGGTTACTTCGTAAGGGTTGTTTCTGTTTTGCTAATCCTTTTAGTTCTTGGTTTGGTTCGGTTTTATAAGATTGTCGCTGGTTATTCTGGTTACGATAATCATTCAGTTCAGTTCGGGTATCGATACGTTTGTCAGTTCTGGTAGGCCTAAGTTCTTGGTTCAAGTGCGCACCTTTCTTTAATTTGTGTTTCGTCTGTTTTGTGTTCCGGGTTATAAAATGGTAAGTCGGAAAAATTGTATGTTGTCTTGTTTTAGTTGCAACAGTGATTCCCAGTTGGAGGACTCGTGTTTGGTTCCTCCGATTGGAACTCCCCTTTATGATCTATATTGCAAATTTGGTGTGGGCCCTATCTCTTATAACGAGGTATGGATCCACTACACAGAGAAAGATGGTGTCCTTAGTTGGCCACTGCATGGTAGTTTCGAACCTCAAGTTCTTGATAATTTAGAAACAAAATTGTTCAAGAAGAAAGCCCGGCCGGCAATGTTTGATTCTTTCCGTTATTGGCGAAAAGAATCTAAACAGAGAGAAATTAAAAAGTTGAAAAAAGAACAGAAAGAACAAGAGTTGACTTTAGAACAGTCTGCTAAGCAGCTGCAACTCAACGAGTCTGAGAAAACGATGGAGGTGGCCAATAGAGAGCATAATTTAGCAATAGACAAATGCTATCCTGCTTTGCCATCAAGTACAGCTAAGATAGTAGAGGACCCTGAAAAGGATCCCCTGTTATCTTACTTGTTACGATCACCCCCACCGTATGCACAGGGTGCTACGGCTCCACCTATACCGAATGTTCAATTACCGGTTGCTGGACAACCTGGTGTTCCCGCTCCTCTGAATCAAGTTCCTGTACCTCCTGTGGTCACTATTAATGTTCCTTCGGCACCCCCTCTTTCAGGGTTGCCGGCTTCTTTACCTATGCCTGTATCGCTCACACCTGCTAGTTCACAAGCTGTTTTGCCCGCTACTCCTACTGTTTCTAATCTATCTGTTCCAACTGCTACTCTATTTACTGCTTCTGCTAATATTATGACTCCACTTTCTGTTCGTCGAAGAATCACTGATTCTGTCTCTAACATTCTATCTCCCTTCTATAAAACTCTGATTAAGACTCCTACCTCTGACTCTGTGCAGAGACGTAGTCAGCTTCCCAGTACTGAAGAAAGAGGGATATTAGATTCCACTGCTCTTAGATGGATTTCGAAAGTTGGAAGATATAATGTACAAGATGTATTAGATACGTTTATGCAATGGAATGAACCGACACAACGATATGTGTTCGATGAAATGTGTTTCCTTCTACGTGAGGAATTGGAAGAGGATGACCCTGAATCAAATCTAGAAGAATTAATTAATGTTCAGAAAGAGTTTGCTGCAGGTATGATAGTTGGACAAAATATAAAAGAAGCGATGGAACTGATTTTAAGTTATAGGATTGACCCATCCCTTCGTTCTCCGAGGGAGTCAGAGAAACGTAGTACGAAACTAAATCGTCAATATCCAATGAGAGAGGTTCCACCAATTTAGCGTGAAGCTGTGCAAGCTAATGTCAACCTTGGTATTGCAGCCGCTCCGGCCCAATTCCAGAGAGTATGGATACATATTCCATGGAAGCGAGCTGAAGTATTAGCAGTGAAACAGGCCTTACCAGATCCGCGTAAAAATCCTGCAGGGTATTACAAAGAGTTGGCTCAGACAGTTGACGCTTGTGTATTAAATCTAGCTGACATAGATCTGCTATTTGGTAATGTAGTACCGCAACCAATTTGGGCTAAAATTCGTAAAGAGAATCATCCAGTTGCCCTAGGTGGTGATTGGGCAGCTATAATTGCAGCGGATGGTCAACAAATAGGTGGTTCTAAACCTGAACCCTTAATTGCTAATTTGCCCGGTAGAATAATCGACTTAATGAAGACCCTAATGCCAGCATTACGCGTTAACTGGGACAAATTGTCCGCGTGCAAACAAAAGAAAGACGAAAGCGTCTCCGACTTTTTCACAAGATTCGAGGAGACTTTCGTGGATCACAGTGGTCAGGATATGAGCACAGAAGGAGGCCAGAGATTATTTGTTGATAAATTTGTGCACAATCTGTTGCCAGAACTTAGTGGTAAATTAAAGAATTCTGAAAGTGCGTGGGCTGTCTCTACGACTGCGCAAATACTTGCTACTGCCCAGTACTATGAAAATAGGGACAAAGAGGAGAAAGAAAAATCAGATAAAAAGACGAAAGAGTTAAAAACTAAAGTTCTTTTACAGCAAGCATATCCGCCTCGCACCAATCAGACCAATACACAGCAAGGGTCATATCAAAGAACGGAGTATAATTCTCAGAGGCCACAGTACCAATGGAATCAGTGTGCTTATTGCAAAATGGAAGGCCATTATAAGACTGAGTGTCCGGTACGGGCACAAAATAATGCTGCGGCAGCTCAAAGAGGTCGTGGTGGTTATATGCAGAACTCTAGAGGTCGAGGAAGAGGTGCTATGCCTCCACAGACAAGTGATCGCCCTTCTAATTATTTCGACCAACGAAATGGACAATCTGCCCAACAGAATAGGTCTCAACAGTATCATGTTGAAGATTACTATGAAGCTAGTGAGGAAGGTCAGCCAAGGGAGTACTAGGACAGCCATGGACAAAGAGAGGGAGTAGTATCAGTTCTAGTAGATCAGAGTGGGCCTTATGTCGCAGTAGCAACATCAGGTATAGTCGAACCGTTTCTGTTGGATACTGGTGCAGCAAAAAGTTCTATCATACATGCGAAACTCCCTGGCGCACCTTTGTCTGGCTCAACAAAGTTTCAGTAGGTTTTTCAGGCGCCCCTGTTCACAACCCTGTTTCTGGTCCTTTGTCTATTTCTGTTGGACCCCGACAATTGAAAGCACCCCTGATTTTGACGACAGGTTGTAATGAAAATCTGCTTGGTTTAGACTTGTTAAAACGCCTATATGCGACATTGTACTGCTCTCCAGAAGGAGTACGTCTTACGTTGGGTAAAAGAATCATCTCTCCAATGTACTTGTCGATGGATGCACTCCCACCAGAGCTGCATTCACTCCCTGATACTCTTTGGGCGACTGGTCCTAATGATGTAGGTCTTTTAGAAATTCCACCATATGTAGTAACTTTGAAAGCGAATGTAAAATTTCCACGAATTCCACAATACAGAATATCTAGTGAAGGTGAGCGTGCGCTCCTACTGATAGTACAAGATCTGATCAAGAAAGGCGTTATAGAAGAAACTAGAGGTAATGTCTGCAATAGTCCTGTACTGCCCATTCTGAAACGAACTGACCCAACAAAACCTCCAGTATATAGATTTGTAATTGATCTTAGAGAGGTTAATAAAATTGTGATTCCACAGTTTCCTGTGGTTCCAGACATTACTGCATTGTTAACGTTGATTCCTGCTACAGCAGCATGGTTTTCAGTTATCGACTTGAAAAATGCCTTTTTCAGCATTCCGATAGCCGAGGAAAGCAGAGATATCTTCGGTTTCTCTCTAGGAGGACGAAGCTTCAGGTTTAAACGCGCTCCACAAGGTTATTGTGAAAGCCCATCCATCTACAGTCAAGCATTAAAAAGCCAGTTAGACTCATTTGTACTTCCTCCTGGTTCTGCTTTAATACAATATGTCGATGATCTTCTAGTGGCTGCCGATGACAAGGAAACTTGCAAAACAGCTACAATTTCCTTATTGCATCACTTGTCAAATTTGAATCACAAGGTGTCACCTTCAAAAATGCAATACTGTTGCCAAGAAGTGACCTACCTAGGTCATCTCTTGTCAAAGGAGGGAAGGAAGTTGACCCCAGAAAGAATAAAAGCAATTACACAGATGAATGTTCCTAGCACGCAGAGAGAAGTACGTGCCTTTTTAGGTATTACCTCATATTGTAGGCAATGGATCCCAAATTTTTCTCTTTTGGCGAAACCGTTGGTAGCTTTGACTGGGAAAAATGTTCCGAGTCCAATGCCATGGTCTGCCGAATGCCAGGAGAGTTTTTCTGAGTTACGAAATGCACTGTGTTCAGCTCCTGTATTGGGTACACCCGATTACAGTAAACCATTCACGCTCTATGTCCATGAGAGAGAAGGTTGCGCGTTGAGTGTTTTGACACAGAAATTCGGTGATAAACAACGCCCTTGTGCGTATTTTTCATCAACATTAGATCCGGTAGCTAGAGCGTTGCCTAGTTGCTTGAGAGCTACAGCCGCAGCTGCAGCCTCCATTCGGCAATCTGCTGGTTTAGTAATGAACAACATGCTAGTGGTTATGGTTCCTCATGCTGTGGATACACTCATGAATCGAACCAAGACGCAACACCTTACCAGTGCTAGATTATCAGGTTACGAACTGACATTGTTAGCGAGTCATATTCAGATCAAAAGATGCAATGTATTGAATCCAGCAACATTGTTGCCGACTAGCCAAGAGTCGAGTGATTCCGAACCACACGACTGTTGTTTTAAAACTGAGGAAGAAACAAAAGGACGAATTGATTTAAAAGACACTCCATTATCAGATCCAGATGGCACGTTGTATGTTGACGGGTCTTGCTTCAAATTGGAGAATGGTGATGTGACTGCTGCCTATGCAGTAACGACTTTGAGTACGATTGTGGAGACTGCGAGAGTGAGTCAGAATTCTGCCCAGGCTGCAGAATTGATCGCGCTGACAAGAGCGTGCGTTTTAGCTAAGGGAAAGAGAGTGAATGTGTTCACAGATAGTCAGTACGCATTCGGCGTGGCCCATAGTTTTGGCCGTTTGTGGAAAGAGAGAGGTTTCATTACGTCCCATGGGACTAAGATTCAACATGGCCAGCTAGTTAATGACTTGTTGGAATCTCTAACCTTGCCGACTGAAGTTGCGATTGTGAAATGCAGTGCTCATAAAGCAATCACGGATGATGTTGGTCGTGGGAATGCTTTTGCTGATGAGACTGCAAAACAGACAGCTAGAAATATGATGAGTAGAATGTATGTTGCAACGTCTGCAAGATGGATTTCTGAGTCTGGAATGTGTGAAGACACAGTGGAAAGCGTGAAAGAAATTCAGAAAGAGGCGACTGAGGAGGAAAAGCGTGCATGGAAAGAGAGCACGGGTAAATTGGACTCGAGTGGGTGTTGGATTGACTTGTCGGAACAACAGCGTTGGATGTTGCCTGATGCGTATGTGCTTGCAATAGTAACGATGGCACATGGAACAGCGCACATCAGTTCTAAAGGGATTTGTAAGATGTTGGCTCCAGTTTGGAAGAATGATGGGATTAGTAAGTGTGCAGAGAGAGTGGTGAGAAATTGTATGGTATGCTTAATGCATAATCCTGGCAAGGGAATCCCCACACCTGCAGGTCACTTCGCTCCTCCTTCCTGCCCCTTTGAAGTGATCCAGCTAGACTTCATTCACATGGATCGTTGTAATAATCTGAAATACGTCCTGGTGGTAGTTTGTGCTTTCTCCAGATGGATCGAAGCATACCCGCTAAAGGACAATACTGCTTTGTCCACTGCCAAAATCCTCCTTAAAGAATACTTCCCCAGATTCGGAATGCCACGGATTGTATGGTCAGATAACGGAAGTGAGTTCGTAGGGAAAGTTATGCAGAGTGTGTGTGCCGGCCTAGGGATTAGACAGAAGTTTCATAGTGCGAATCACCCCCAGTCCGCGGGTTTAGTTGAGGGTTACAATGGCACCCTTAAACTGAAACTTGCTAAGATACAAGCATCCACAAATTTGTCCTGGCCAGATGCACTGCCTTTGGCTTTGTTATCAACAAGAGCAACTGTACATTCTAGAGTAGGGCTTAGTCCATATGAAATAATTTTTGGTCGTCCTGCAAATGTTTGGGGGGTACCTAGACCGAAAGAATTTAAGCAGCTGGAATACCCAATGTTAATTGATTATCTTTTCGACTTGACTGCTAAATTGAGCCTTATTCACCAACAGGTTTTCGATGCATTGCCAAAGCCATCGGAGAGTCCAGGTCATCAGCTGAAACCTGGGGATCAAGTAGTCATTAGAAATTTTGCAAGAACGAAAAATCTTCAGCCCAGATTCATCGGCCCTTTCCAAGTCTTATTGGCAACGAGAACTGCTATTCGTGTGGCCGGACGGAAGAACTGGATCCATACGACACATGTCAAACGTGTGCCTCTGCCACTTCCTTACGACAACTGGGTAAAGAAAGGAATCGGTGCCTCTGAAACAGAACAAGTCCCCAGGTTCATACCTTTCAGTGATGCAGAACTGATCACTGATACATCAAACTCTGACTCTCCTCCTGAAACTGCTCTTTTGAACCCTGAACACTTGCCATCTGCACCAAAAGAACATTTGTCATCTGCAAACGTGAACATTGCAGCGTCGGCTGAAAATATATTATTTCCAGATCAGACAGCTCCTGCAAAACTGAGATACAACTTGCGACCTCGCAATATGGACAAATAAAGCAGGAAACTGCCTATTTTCAGATTTGAATTTTCTATACATTGCCTTCAGCCAGGAAGTTTACTATTATTTTTGTTGTTTTAAAATTTTGCCTTGCCGTCTGGGTAGCCGTAGGGTCGTGGCTGTGTGCCTAGTTGAATCTGCGGGGGTCAGACACAAGGTCGACCTTTCTGTTAGTTCTGGGAACTCCCAGGGCTGATAGAGGCATTTTCATCTACGTACACATCATCAGTGGTCACGAGCGGATTGTAGAAGATGGAGCTTCCTGAGCCGCAACGAAAGAATGTAATTTATGTGCGCAGAAATAGACTGTACAGAATACTTCACAGCAAATGCTTTCTAATGCAATGTGCAGTTACATTTTTAATTGTTTTAATAATGTTGGTGGGTGGAATCATCTTTGGTGTACATTTGATTTTTATGCCGGTAACTACAGTACCTCCCCTTGATCCTACTACTTCTACGGTTTCTTCTATGCATTCTTTTCACTCGTTTCCTGAACACGAACAAGCTTGACGCTCAGAATTTATTAACAATACATTTGTACAGCTCTTGCATCAACACCAACTGGTAGTTAATACTACAGACTGCTGGGTGTGTGGCTTGATACCTCACACTATGGATAAAGGCATTCCCTATCTAGTCTTGCCTTTTAGCTACAATGGATCATTTCAGGCCTTTCAGACCATTTTTTCATATGCCCTTGAGACCTATCCTCCGCGTCCACCACGGTCCACTAAATACAACTCAGCCAACAAAGCTTTAGTCCAGGGAATTATTGACATGATTAAAGACGTCAATAATACTCCATCTTACCCTAGAGATGAATTACGGGTGTATTTGAGTTGGAACTCTACCGAGTATCGCCTTAGTTTGGGAGAAAGCAAGCGTAAAAGCTCCACTTCAGTCTGGGTCGTGCCTCACCGAGGTCAGGTCTGTTTGCAAGGAAATGGGAGAAATCTGAGAGCTCAGCTAGGGAGGAGTGAGTGCGTTGAGACTTACGTATTTCCGTCTAACTCCTCCCCTGCCTTCCTTACTGCTAGGGGTACTTACTTCATCTGTCAAGACAGAGCGTATACATGGCTGCCTGCTGACTTCTCAGGTTCATGTTATATTGCTCGATTGTTACCTCCGACATACACTGCTTCCTCTGATTATCACAAGACCAGAGTAGCAAGGGGTGTCTTCAGCAAGGAAGATACCGCTGGTCAGGAAGCTGGAGACTTCTTCAAAGGTTTCCTTCCGTTTTGGGGGCCTATGGCCAATAGTAGAAATCTACGTCAACTAACACGGGTAGTTGAATCTACTATTACAGAAACTGCTGGTGCCCTTAGTAACTTAACAGCTGAGCTTCAGGCGGATCGTCTCATGACGTTGCAGAACCGTATGGTTCTAGACGTAATACTTGCAGATCGAGGTGGGGTATGCAGAATGATCCAATCGAGCTGCTGTGTTTTTATTCCCAATAATGCTCCAACCGTCTATGAAGCGATCTCTAAGCTACACAAGATTTCCGACTCTATACACGTAGACAAGGGAAACTGGTCCTTCATGGAGTGGTTTTGGACTCTGGTATCAGCGTGGGGATGGAAGGTTCTGATGGTCATTGGTGTCATCCTAGTATTTCTGTTTTCATGCTTCCTTATTATCCAATGTGGTCCCGCTTTGTGTAGTCTCTGGGCTGCAACCTGTTTCAGAAGACCACCTGCATTAGGAGAAAAGGCACGAGACAGGATGATGATGCAACAACATGTCACTGACCTAATGAGCATAGAGTTAGATTCTGACATAGACTGAGTAATTGCCTATGTAAGGGCAAAAGGAGGGTCTGAGGTTCCGTGACGATTTTACCCGTGTTTGTAACATTGTCGCAAATGCATAATTTTGGTATCAGTGAACCGCAAATGATCCATTTAGTATATCCTGGTGTTTTCGCTATGCTACGAGCAAGAGCACTCCTGTTACAAACACATTTCTGTTCTACCCGTGGCATCCATCTTAGAACAAGGAAGCCATTTTGTATTCCTTGCCCTCACATAGTCAATGGACACGCAATGACCTCTTTTTCATTTAAGGACACGTAGGCTTTAGCCGGCAATTCACCTTGCTAGTGACACGTGCACCTTAGGCCAGCAACGCTGTGGCAGCATGACTCGGCAAGAGCTGCCTCCCCAGCCTGAGGCCAGTCCTGCTATACTGGTTCTCGTGTTCGTTGGTCTGATCATGATTAGGCGGCCGAAGCTGGTAGCCGTGCCCATTTACGACCCACAAACATCTCTTATCCTACTTTTCTATCTTCTGCACCTGGCTCTGCTCCTTTCCTTCTGGGCCTTTATTAGGGGGAGGTAACGAAATTTACGATGAGGCGGTCCGGGTCTTGAATGAGAAGTTGACATGGGATTATGATGGAATAGTGGGAACCCCTCGTTCGTAATGTTTTGACATCAGATATTGATGACGATTCCTGTGCAACGCCAAATATTTATTGTTTAAGATACAAAGGTTTTGGAATGTGCTAACATGTAAAGAAATTTGCCTGAAGCCCAATATTCAGTATATAAGGAACAACCCTCTTTGTACAAATTGAACAGGCTCCTAGATACTGCCCATGTGTAGTTTCTGTGACTTCTGTGTCCCTGCAGTAATAAACCTTTGGTCTTTGACGCCACCATCGAGAAGCCCGTGTTTCTGTTTGTTTGTGCACCGAGACAGGTTGAACTCCGGGGTCTTCGGGTGTTGTCCCTGACACCTCTGGACGGAACCAAAAAGTCCAGAACTCCAACCCCACCCCGCCCTGTTTGTTGCAGTACCACATGACAGTGGTGTCATCCGTGAACACCTGCACTACACTACCCCGGACAGAGGGGAGGAATGCCTTCAGTGCAAGCCAGATCGCCCGCAGCTCCAGAACATTGATGTGGAGCCGGGACTCCGCCGGAGACCAGAGGCCTCTGCTCTCCGCCTCTCCCATGTGGCCCCCCCAGCCCTGGAGGGACGCGTCCGTCACAACTACGTGCTCCGGTTCGGGTAGGGAGAGGGATCTGCCGCTGACCCAATCGCGGTCCGTGACCCACCACTGCAACTGTCTTGCAGTGCCCTCCGAGATCAAGACATGGTCGGACAAATTGACCTGATGCTAGGCCCACTGAAACTTCAGGTCCCACTGCAGAGCCCGCATCCGCCACCTGGTGTGATGCACCAGAAGGATGCAGGAGGTCATCAGCCCCAGAAGCCGCAGCGTCAACCTGACCGAGACTCGGGATAAAGGCTGAAAGATTGGAATCAGAGCCTGAATATCCCGAACAAGCTGTTTGGGAGGATAAACCCGAAACTGCGCCGAGTCTAGAACCTCTCCGATGAAGAGGAGCTTCTGAGAGGGACACAGGTGCGACTTCGGCACATTGATGGAGAGCCCCAGCAGGTGCGGGAGGTCGGCCGCAGTCTGGAGGTGGCTGACAACTGTCTGGGGCGAGCCCGCCTTCAACAACCAGTCATCGAGGTAGGGGAAGACTGAAACCCCTGACCTGTGCAGATGAGCTGCGACCACCGCTGTCACTTTCGTGAACACCCATGGAGCGCTGGTAAGGCCGAAGGGGAGCACGGTAAACTGAAAGTGATCGTGGCCTACCGTGAACCGCAGGTAACGCCAGTGGGCCGGCAGGACGGGGATGTGGAAATAGGCGTCCTGCAAGTCCAACACTACCATCCAGTCTCCTGGGTCTAGGGCAGCTAAGACCTGTGCCAAAGTCAGCATCTTGAACTTCTCCTTCCGGAGGAAGCCGTTGACGTTCCGGAGGTCCAAGATAGGGCGTAGGCCCCCTTTGCCCTTCTTGGGAACCCGAAAGTAGTGGGAGTAACAACCACACCCTACTTCTGGCCCAGGAACGCGCTCGATGGCCCTCTTGGCCAAGAGGGCCGTAACTTCCTCTTGCAGAAGTGGCAAGTGATCCCCCGACACGCGGTGGTACTGCGGTGGCATAGCTGGAGGGGTCGCCTCAAAGGGGAGGGAGTAGCCCCTTCGGACGATTTGCAGCACCCACCTGTCCGATGTGATGGAGCACCAGTGGAGGAGGTGATGGCAAACCCTGCCCCCCACTGGCGTCAAATGGGCCTGAAAGCTCAGACTAGGAAGGCTTTGAGGCGGATGCTAAATGTTAGTCTGCGGCCCGTGGCTGGCAGGACGTGTGGGACCACTCCTTCTGGGCAGAAGATTAATGGCGCGGGCCGACAGGCCCAAGGACTTGGCCGTAGCCCTGGAGTTCTTAAAGCGTTCCAGTGCATTATCTGCCTTTCAACCGAAGAGGTGGCTGCCATCGAACGGCATGTCCATAAGACTGTTTTGGACATCGGTCGAAAAGTTGGCGGACCTCAGCCTGGCGTGGCGCCGAACCGCCACAGACGTGGAAATCGCTCTCCCTATCGAATCTGTGGTATCCAGTCCACATCTAATAGAGTACCGCGCTGTGTCTCTTCCCTCTGCAAGGGCTTGAGCGAGTTTCGCCCGGGCTCCCTTCGGGCACTCAGGCAGCATGCCCACAACCGTATCCCACAGGGAGTCGGTGTAACGGCCCAAGAGGCACGCTGTGTTGACTGACCGCAACCCCAAACTAAGGCAGGAGAACATCTTTCCAAACCGTTCATACCTCTTGGATTCCAGATCTGGTGGTGCCGTCGGGAATGCGGCTTGGGAGGTAGAGGCCTGGATAACCAGATTCTCGGGGTGGGGTGGGTGGACAAGAAACTAGGGTCGCCGGGAGCTGGGCACCTATCTACAGGAGGGCCTGTAGTGGACCTGGACCAAGTGCCCAACAGGACGTCTGTGAGAGCCTCATTAAATAGCAGTAGAGGCTCTGGGAAGCCTACCTGCAGTTTAAGAACCTCTGTGAGGATGTTGGACCTCACTGTTGCGACGGAGAGCTCAAGAGCCAAGGCCTTGGCTGTCCTCATCATCACCACACTATAAGCTGCCCCCTCCTCTGTAGCCACGGTAGGAGGGGAGACAAAACTAGTGTCTGGGGAGGTGTCCAGGCCACTGGCTTCTCCTAGTTCCTGTGTCCAGTCCTCATATGACTGGCACTCACGCGCCAGGGGGTCTCCCTCGTCGTCCATGTCCTGAAATTCAGGGACAAAGGATGGACCCAAATCCTCAAAGAACTTCCCTTCGGCCGGCGTTGAATGTGGCGTCGAGCGATGCTGCTCCGACGCCGGATCCGGACTGAGGGTCGGACCAGGGTCGGCGTCCTCCGATGACGGCGCCAGGGGTGACACCCTAGGGGTCGACGCCGGAGAGGTCGTAAGGTCTACCCGCGGCAACCGGGATCCGGAACCGGATCCAGTGGGGCCTTGCGGCGTCGGGACCGAAGTCGCCGACGGCACCTGGGCCGAAGCACCGGGCCCGCTTGGGCTCCCAGTCGGGTCCGCTGGGCCCGAAGGCACCGCGTAACCCGATGAAGGAGAGAGCGACCTCATGGCCATGAGGAAGGCATCGATCTCCTCCGGCATCGCGTTCTGCCCAGGGACCAGCAGGTATGGAGCAGGCTGCGACACCTGCGGCTCCGGCGGAGCCGCATAGGCGGTGTCACCCGAACCCCCGGCTGCGTCGCGTGAGCATCGGTGGGAGTCAGAAGAGCGATATCGCCTCTTCAACTTCTTGTGCCTTTTACCTGAGGACTTGGAGCCCGACGAGTGGTGTCGAGTCGCCGAGCTGTGATGACTACGGCCCCGTGAACGGTCCCTCGACCTCCTTCCGGACCTCGAGCGACGCGAGGCCGACTGCCGGAGCTCGAGGAACTTGCGGGACTGCTCCCACCTAGCCTTCGACGTCAAGGCCCGGCAGTCGGGGCACGACTTGTCAGCGTGGTCGGGCCCCAGGCAATGTAGGCACCGGCAGTGGGGGTCGGTAACCGACATCAGTTGGTTGCAATCAGCACAGGGCTTGAACCCGGGCATCCCTACCAGCACCGATGGAGTCGTAGACTCGAAACTGATCCAAAAAGGATCGAAAAAGCTTAGTCAAAAAGTGACTAAAGGTTACCACTTTCTCCGGACCTGCGCTTGCTGGCGCGGAAAAAAGAAGAACTAACGTCAGGGCGCGAGGGCGGCGTCTAAGTACTCCGACAACGTCATCCCGGCGCCAACGACGCCGATGACGGATGTGGAGCCGCAGACGATGCCTACCGACGGGCAGGGGTACTGCTATGCAAAACTTTCCGGATCCAGTCTGACGCCTGGGGATATTCTAAGGTAAGGAATCTAATACTAACCTGTTTCTTTCAAATTACTTGGTCTTCGCTCCAGGATGGCTGAGTACATGAAGAAGGCAACTAAAAACCTTGAGGCTAGCCAGGAATTACAGAAGGCCTGGCATGACCAAAAGGCTGTGCTGACTGTTTGCTAGCCAGGGCAGAAAGTATGGGTGTTGGAGCCTGTGGCCCCAGCAGCTCTCCAAGACAAGTAGAGTGGCCCCCAAACCATAATTGACTAAAAGAAGAGGTCACCTATCTGGTGGACTTTGGAACTCCCAGGAGCCCCCACAAAGTGCTCCATGTAAACAGGCTCAAACCGTATGTTAACAGGGCAGACCTGGAATTGCTCATGGCTACTGATCAGGGACAGGAGGAAGAGAGTAATCCACTCCCTGACCTGCTCTCACAGAACCCTGATGACGGTTCAGTAGATGGTGTAGCCTTGGCAGGCTGCCTCACTGATCAGCAACAAACTGATTGCAGAAAAGTTCAACAACAGTTTAGACATATGTTCTCACTGACTCAAAGTCAGACTACCTGGTGCACTCATGAAGTGGACACTGGCAACAGTCTGCCTGTTAACAATAAGATTAACAGGCAACCTGACCATGTCAGGGACAGTATCAGGACTGAAGTCCAAAAGATGTTAGAATTGGGAGTTATTGAACCCTCAGATAGCCATTAGGCTAGTCTAGTAGTCTTAGTCCCCAAACCTCACACCCATGGTGGCAAGAGAGAAATTAGGTGTTGTGTCGACTACAGCATTTTCTACCCCTAGTGGGCACTACCAAATTGTGGTGATGCCCTTTGGTTTGAAGAATGCACCTGCCACTTTTCAAAGGTTGGTGAACAAAGTCCTTACAGGCCTGGAAGACCATAGTGCAGCACATCTAGATGATATTGCTGTCTTTAGCTCCACCTGGAGGATCACATGGTCCACCTGAGAAATGTTTTGGAGGCCGGAAAGCAGGCCTAACTAACTATCAAGGCCACCAGTGCCAGATAGGGCAGAGTCAGGTTGTGTACCTGGGCCACCTTGTGGGTGGAGGCCAGGTTCAACCATTGCAGAGCAAAATCCAGACCATCATGGACTGGGTTGCTCCAACCACCCAGACTCTGGTCAGAGCTTTCTTGGGCCTGACTGGGTACTATAGAAGATTTGTCAAAGGTTATGGATCCATAGTGACCCTTTTGAATGACTTAACTTCTAAAAGAATGCCAAAGAAAGTTCAATGGATAGTTAGCTGTCAAAAGGCATTTGATGACCTGAAGCAGGCCAGGTGTACCGCTCCCATTCTGCAAAGTTCGGACTACTCCAAGCAATTCATTGTCCAAACAGATGCATCTGAGTTGGGGGTAGGGGCTGTGTTATCACAATTGAATAATGAAGGTCAGGATCAGCCAGTAGCTTTTATTAGCAGAAGGCTGACCCCCAGAGATAGATAGATTCAAATGCCGTCTGACCCCCACTATCCTACCAGCCTGTGAAAGCCTACTGTCCTCCCTAGAATTATCCCCCACAAACTCCTTCTCGGGCCTCTTGATCTATCGACCTCCTGGAGCGCCAGGTCAATTTACATCAGATATAGCAGACCTAACTGCCAATCTAGCAATTACCTCGGCCAACTTCACCGTTTTAGGTGATCTAAATCTCCATCTAGATGATCAACAGGATTTAGCAGCCAACAGCCCCCACTGAATCTTCAAGCAATTGACTTGATTCAAAAGGGTTTTCTCCCAACACATAATAAAGGTCATCTCCTGGACCATGTGTTCAGTAACATTGATACGTTAAAAACTGAACCTCCCATTCCACTACCATGGACTGATCATTATCTGTTACCTATCACCTGGATCACCGAGTCCCCTCTCTCCGCACAGGAACCTAAAAAATACCTGGGCAGGAAGTGGTCAAAACTCCCCTCCACTGAGTGGGGGTATTCACTTGCAGCACGTGAGCTTCCGAAGTCCTCCAGTCCTGACATAGCCAGTGCCAACTTTGATAATTGGATTGATAACACCCTTGACTCAGTTTTCCCGAAGGAAGCCTTGCACTGCATAAGAAGGCAAAAAGTAGCCCCCTGGTACACCCCGAGACTGAGGGACATGAAGCTTTCATGCCGTAAATTGGAAAGGTCTTGGAGACAAGATCGCACACAGGGCAGGAAGACAGACTATAGAGCCACTATCAGGCACTATAAAACTGAAATTAAGGCAACCCAAGCACAGTTTTATGAGTCTAACATTAGTTTAGCTGCCAATGCCCCCAAGGAAATTTTTCGAATAGCAAAGTCACTGATCACCCCCCCCCCCCCCGAACAAACACCATTAGATGGGGCACTTGCCCGCTGTAATAGCCTAGCATCTTTCTTTTATCAAAAAATCCAGACCATCTACTCCTCATTCCGTTCTGACCTAACTGTCCAAGAAAAAAGTTCCACAGCGGATCAACCAGCAAGCACCTCCAATTTCCAAAGTCCCTTAAGATATTCAGTCTTATTGTGTTGTCAACCTCCAGGACCTGCTGTGGTTCGGTCCCACTGGAATTCCAGACAGAAAATTTAAAGAATAGTGGAGGCAGCACCAAACTTGATGTAAATCAACACGACCAAAGTTTTTTGTCAAAAAATATATTTTTATTTTTATTTTCAACGCGTTTCGCTCCCCAACCATGGGAGCTTCATCAGGGCAATTATACTAGATCGTTTTTCTCACAGTTGTGCAGTCAAATTGAAGAAAGAACTGGCCAATATAATGGTACATAAACTAGTGCAGGTATTCCAAGTAGAAATAGAGGTATCCAAAGCGTCGAGGTCCGTCAGGTTATTCACACAAAAAGCATAGCAGATTATCCCTTAGGGTAAATATTAATATCCAGGGTTGTCGTAACGCAAAGCGACGTATGTGCAGTCCTTGATAAGCTGCTAAAACACACGTGCTTCAAGGGTTTATCTCAGCGTGACGGCGCACAACAGATTTTCTCAAAAACTTCTGACCTAACTGACCTGGAGGCTGCAGCAGTAGCAAGCCCCAACACACTCCCCCCACATGTACACTGGAAAAGTTCACTCTCTTAGATCCGGTCTCGCTGGACAAAATAATCCCTAAAGTCACCTCTGGCTCTCCTAAGGACCCTGCACCGCCACCTGTTCTTACCTCGGTCATGGAGCTAATTCGCCCAGCAATTCTGGACGTTCTAAATTCTTCAATCACCTCAAGTGTTGTTCCAAAATCCTGGAAATGTGCAATGGTCAAGGCACTCTTAAAAAAAAAACATCTAGACCAGAATAATTTAGCCAACTTCCGCCCCATTTCCCTGTTGCCATGTTTGAGCAAACTGCTTGAGAAGCACATTAATAACATCTTAGTGGAGCATCTTGAGTCTAACGATCTGCTCTGTGCCTCTCAAACGGGCTTCCACCCCCAACATGGGACGGAGACAGCCCTATTAGAAGTTACTGAGGAGGCCAGAATCGTATTAGACCAGGGAGGAAAAGCGGCCATTATATTATTAGATCTTAGCGCCGCGTTCGACATGGTTAACCATGCCACATTATTACATCGTCTTAGTGGCATGGGAGTGTCGGGCGCGGCTCTGTTATGGTTCACTTCCTTCCTGGAGGAACGCTTCTTCCAGGTTTTTGAAGGAGAAGTTGTTTCTTCCAAAGAGCCACTCAGTTGTGGGGTGCCTCAGGGCTCTGCCCTGAGCCCCACACTTTTTAATGTCTATATGAGGCCCCTCGCACAGATTGTCCATCCATTTGGTGTCCGTATAGTCACCTATGCAGACAACACTAAGCTTGTGGTATCATTGAACAATGCTGAGGGGTCGTCTAGCACTTTGAGTACCTGTCTTGAGGCGGTCGCCAGATGGATGGAGCTCTCCTGCCTTAGATTAAATGGGGAAAAGACGGAGGTTATGCTGTTGGGGAACCCTTCACCTTCCATTCTGATCCCCATTTGGCCCCCCTGTCTCGGTCCTTCCCTTCCCCCAAACCCCAGATTAAGAGCCTAGGAGTCTGGTTAGACAGATCACTCGACTTCACCGTCCAGGCAACCAAGACATCTGCTACTTGCCTCGGACTTATGAAAATGCTCCGGAAAGTCCTCCCGTTATTGCCGTTCCAGGCGAGGAGAATCATGGTTCAGGCTCTGATCCTCTCCCACCTGGACTACGGCAATGCACTTTATCTTGGAGCCCCTCTGGCCGCAATACATAAGCTCCAAGTTACCCAAAATTGTGCAGCCCAATTGCTTTTTCAGATCCCTCGATGGCAGTCGGCCAGACCTGCCTTGAGGAAGTTACACTGGCTTCCGGTAGCAGCCAGGATACAATTCAAATCTATGTGCCTGGTTCAGAAGGCCCTTCCCAAGACAGGCCCATCCATAATGATTCCCTTGGCCATTCCCTATTCCCCTTCCAGAGCCCTACGATCCAGCGTGTTGCACCTGGCCACTACGACCAAAATAAACAAAGCCCGCTGGGGTGGTCGCTCATTTTCGCACAATGCCGCCAGAATGTGGAACTCCCTCCCGCTTGCCCTGAGAGAGAACAACAATCTGCTGACTTTCAGGAGACAACTAAAAACTCATCTGTTTGCAAAAGCTTATTAGCGCCCTATCCTGTTGTCAGAACATTCCTGGCTAAAGCGCTGCGAGGCCTCAGGGTAGTTACGCGCTATATAAGTTTAATTTTCATTTAATTTCAGAGAGAAACATTGGTCAGCTATTGAGAGGGAGGCTTTTGCTGTGGTTTGGGCTCTGAAGAAGCGGAGGCCATACTTATTTAGCACTCACTTCATTGTTCATACAGACCATAAGCCCTTCTTATGGCTAAAACAGATGAAGGGTGAAAACCTTAAACTTTTGAGGTGGTCCATTTCCCTACAGGGGATGGACTATACAGTGGAACATAAACCTGGGAGTAACCATGCCAATGCAGATGGACTCTCCAGATATTTCCACTTAGAACATGAAGACTCAACTGGTCAAGGTTAGTTTAATGTCCTTATGTTTGGGGGGTGTGTAGGAGAGTAGAATCTGCTTCTTATAGTTACCCCCACTTTTTGCTGATGTTTCACTGTTTTTGGAATTTAGTCTGGATGGGACGCTGCTATCCAGGGACCCAGCCTAGCTGCTCCATCTCTAAAATGATTGCATGTACTTTAGGTACACCACAGATTGGATTCTGGGGTACCCTTATGTCCCTAGTATATGGTATTCGAGGGGCACAGCAACAGCGGCATGATGGAAAATGCCCCCCACACATGAGCTCCTTATTAATGCCGCATGAAAGGATTGTCCCAAGCCCCTGCCTGAAAATGCCGATTTCTTACCCTGAGACCGAGTTGGCTGTACCTCATACTTTTTATCCTAATTGAAAAATGTATTTTCCGTTGACCTACTGATTTGGGGAGTGCCTTCGCAGTAACTGTCGACCCAGAATACATGATATTCAGCGCTTTAAGTGGGCTGGGTTTTAAACAGGGGCATGGAACCGGGCTTTGTTTTCATGCCCTAGTTTTTCCTCAAACGGTAGTGTTGAAGTGAGCATACACACTAGTGTATAAACTCTATAGTGGTCTTTTTAGCAAGATAGGCCTGACACGTGGGTTACTCTGCTTCAGCACTACAGGCCTTTCGGAGATCCGCCTACAGTGTAATGAGTTCTGTAGCTGCCTTAATGGCGTTTCGGAGACTTTTGCGGCTCTGGCTCTTAAATTTAAAAAAAAGGCAATTGATGAAACTAGGTTTAGATGGTCTGAGTGGAGATTCTCCTGGGTCGTGGCCATGTGTTCTCATTTGGGGCATCCTAGGATAATTGTTGCAGTGGTCTCCAGGAGTGGGCTGAGTCTTTCAGAAGGTGAAAGGTCGACACTTCTTTGTTCGTAGCACTAAAGGAAGATTTCATGGCAGCTGCCTGAACTACGGGTGGGTAGAACATGTCGGATAAGGTAGCAAGTGCCTTTAGCTGTCTGCAATTGTAGCCTTTTATAGTTGCAAACATTGGATCAGATCTCCGGTTTAAGCCATTCTACAGATTTCAGTCCTGTAGTCGCAGGTATTACGGTGTTGCATCGGCCTCAAACATAATAGAGTCCGGTGCCAGTTGATGTGGGCTCTTTTGGAGTTTGACAGAGATGCTGGGCTGCCCTACGCGCCTTATCCTTAAGTATGACACTAAAATCTGCATGAGATAAGAGGCGCATTTTTATTTTGTATGAGGGGAAATCTACCAGGGCGTGTGGCCCTCTTGTATCCGCGTTGAATTAATCTACACAGGTACAGGTCAGTTAAACATGACTCAATGAGTTGTCATATTTTGACCCACTGACATGAATTTGAGGTTGTGTCACAAGCAAGTGGGTCATGCCGTACTGGCTTAGATTCGACGGTCCTGCGTATTGTACCTTTTTATCACTGAATGCTCTAAATCTTGCTCTTAATCACCTCTGTCCCTGGAATATGGCATTCCCATCGCCAACAATAGTGTTTGGGCTAAAGTACAAGTTTCTGTTCATTGAACAAGTAGGATAACCCCCCCAGATTTGTATATAGGCTTCTTTAATGGAGACGGACGGGCTCGGTCCACACTTTGGACTTCGGCGGGTGGGGGCCTCGCTGGCTTGAGGTCTAGCAGTGCTGTCTGGGTGGAACTTTGCTCCCCCTGCTGGCTCGGGGGGCGGGGTGCACAGGCCCTGGTGGGGCGCAGTTTGAGCGGCTCGCAGAGTCACCCTCTGATGTGGAGGGTCCCTGTTGCTGGGGAGGGGGGGGGGGGAGGCTTCTTTAATGAAAAGCTTTTAGGAAAAGAACACATTCTAAACAAAGGCATTGAACCGAGTTAGGCTGACATGACTTGCATTTTAAGTGTAAAAGTGTACACGTTTACTTCTAATAAAACAACTTGAGACTAAATAAAAGGCTCCTAATGTGTGCAAATAAAATGATGTTTTACTTGTTGAAGATCGGCATGCAGCACCTGATTTCGTTTCCGGTACTTATGTTGTCTATGGTGGTTTGAACGGGTCTAGCGCCTTGTCTAGTGATGACCACATCTCTCTGTTGGGTTTCCTCCAGGGTGTATATCTTAGTGCTGTATTGTCGGCACCTCCTAAGAACGTTATCCAGTTTAGCCACCCTTTGAAGGTGGCCTTGGAGGTATCCTTCCACAATAAAAATATTTGTAAAAAAAATGACGTTTTACTAAACTTTTGTGCAACGTAAGCCATTTCTGATGAATTTAGTGAACATGTTTAACACATGCATGTAAGAAAAAAATATGGAATCTGTGTTAAACCATTTAGAGTACCATGAAAATACTTGAAGGGCAAAAGTTTTGTCATAAGTGTAGCCATAAGTATGTTCTTGCATAGGTGCAGATATAACTGGGGATTTGCTGAAGTTGGAGTTAACTTTTGTGTTTTCCATTTTTGCATAAGCAAATGTGTGTATTTGTGGGAGTGAGAATATGCAATCTGCACATTGTTGCAGCTCAGTTTACAGCACTTCCCCCTCCCCACACACACTGTTGAAGGTTTTCCTCCAGGCTTTGTGTGGGGTAAGATGCTCAACTTTTTCAGTGTGGAAAGAGACTAGAGTTGGTGAATGCCATAAACATTTACATTTGTGGGTGTTCGGGCTCACCGGGCATTTCAACCAACAAGCAGACCTACCTGCTCATATATGTAGATTAATGGAAAGGTGCCAAAAGCAGAGCCTCGTCTAGATACTTACCCCAATACTTCTAGCCGTGGCATAATTGGAGGCTTGTATCAGAGTTCTGATAGAAGAATGCTGCTGTAATTAGTTAACTCACTAGATTATTCCAAAAGGCACTTGTGTTTTCTTCCAAGAGTATTATATTATTGTAGCATCTTCCCAGGGCTGGTCTGAATGCGTTAGCGTTTAGCAGCCTGGAAAATCGAAATGCATGTCAATTATTAAATTGTCTGTTTACAATTTTGCTGCATCTCAAATCTCAATTTTAAGACCCTGCTTGGGGGAGGGCTAGGGCATGTGGAGGCTTGTGGGCTCCAACGGTGGTGATTGACCTCCATTGTCAGTAAGGTCTGTAGCTCAGTCCTGTTATGGCTCTGCAAACAGGGCCAAGTACGACCCCCTTCTACACTCCACTCTGGATAGCAAGAGTCGACAGTCGCAGGCTTGTCTGGGAAGGGTCGTGTTCAGTACACACAACATTCAGCCTGCAGACACGCAACTTAAATGCCCAGTCAAGTATTTGAAGTAATTTTTAATCTCAAAACTAAGTAGTATACAATTAAAATTGTTACACTAGTCCCTTCATTGTGGCGATATGACCACTGAACCCCCCGCCCTTAATCCCCCTGCTAAACAATCTACAGACGACCCCCTAATTGTGTATAGTGCTGGTTCTCGCAGTAAATAAGCGCTTGAGTGGCCACATCCCAAGGCGTGAAGAACCCTTTTAGGTAAATGCCCTCTTTACCAAAGTGAGGGTTTCTGCACCTGGGGTTGTAGGCCTCTGAAGCAGTAACCTGGGAAAGATGAGAGCAAGGTCTGACCTCGAAACTACTGAAGTTAAACTTCTCTCACTCCTACGATCCAGTAAATAGCAATGCTCTGGAAGAACTAATCAGTACCTTGAGAACAAAACTCCTCTTGTAATTTCTCGGGGCAATCCTCATTATGCCCTTTTCCCTTAAATGTCTGGCTTTCCACCGACAGGCTACAGGAATGTAGTCTACACTTCCATTGTTTGGAGAAGGTGTCCTCATCCCCCATCTTGTGCTGTGCCAAGCCAGGGGCGTTCAGAATGGGTGTCTCTTACCTCTGTATTCAGGCTCACACACGCACAGCCCTACAGTTACACGCGTGGTGAGCTACACACACTACATATACTCCTGATGTACAAACATGATGCCAGTGTTATGTTCTGGGCCTGTGTGCCTGACACAGGAAAAAAGGTCTGGCCACCATCTCAAGTCTGTAGGCTGCAACAATTTTTGCTAAAGTAGCATAGACCTACCTCTGCCTTCAAGTAGGGCACATTTGGTGCATCCCTCTAGGTCGTATGAGGAGCCCAGGACATCTACTTAAGGACAGGTATAGGCCTCTGTACACAGGCTTAAATTAACTTAATGCTATGGCCAAAATAGATACTTTACCTGCAGTCGGGCAGGATCATGACTGTGTAGGGGAAATGACTCCCAATACCAGCTGTATTACAATGTTGCCCTTGTGGTTAACTGTGCCATATATAAATACCTTGAATGTGAGTTGCAGCCTCCCTGTGCCCCAGATTGCAGTGAGCAGAGTTCAGGAAGTGGTAAGGAGGCAAATTAGTGCTGTCTCTTCCCCAAAACAATTTTTTTGAAAAAACCGATTTTCCCTTTCTGTGATTTCTGTCTTTGCCTGTGGTTGTTACAGTTTAAAAATTGTAGTTTTAACCTGCCTGTGATTGGATATTTTATCACCTGTTTTGTGTTTTAAACTTGTGTTTTTTCCTGCCCATGATTGCTTCCATTTAACGTGTTGAATTGTGGGATTTGCAGTCCAAACTCTAGTTTTTCCCTCTCATTGCTGATGACTTTCAGTTTTCCCTCCAAATTTCTCCTTTGTTCTGTGCTAAGATCTGTATGTTAGACCAGTGCACCCCCAGCCACCATTTTGTGTTCACAAGCCACCAAAACCAGCCTCCTGCCCCCCCCCTTTCCCCAGCAGCAGGGATGTTCTGCATCGAGAGGGGTGCTTCTGTGAGCTGTTTGGACTGCGTTTGCTGGGGACTGTGTGCTTCGTTTTTTGGCCAGTAGGGAGAGTGGAGTTTTGTTCGGGTAGTGTTGTTGGATTTCAGGTTGGTGGGGCCTTTGCCTGCGGGGGTCCGGGGTGTGGATTGAGCCTGTCTGTCTCCTAGGAGATTCTGAACAGGAAAAGCAGCTTCCAACTCCCTGGCCCGCAAACCTTGTCTGAGGTCTCTGGGACCTTATATAGTCTGATATTGTTTGGTACATGTGTACACTGATTGGTGGTTGTATCTGATGTTTCTATTGGGTTAGGGTTAGTGTCCTTATTGGTTGGGTATTTGAGTGTTCTGATTGGTTTCTGGGTCTGTGATTAAATCAATGCAGGGTTGGGACTAGGGCTAGGGTGAGGATTTCTATTGGAAGTAGGGACTAGGGTTTCCTGTGTTATTGGTTGTTGGGACTAGGGTGGGACTAGGGCTAGGGTTAGACTTTTAATTAGAAGTAGAGATAAGAGCGTCTGGTGTGATTGGTTGCTGGACTGGTTGTGGGACTAAGAGTTGGGTTAGGCTTTCTATTGGAAGTAGGGACAAGGGTTTCCTGTGCCATTGGTTACTTGGGGTGGGACTACTGGTAGGGCTAGGGCCTCTATTGTACGTAGAGATTAGGGTTTTTGAAATGATTGGGTGCGTGGACTAGGGCTAAGATTGGCTGTAAGGTGCTGGTCTCCTATTGGTTCTAGATTTTTAGGGCTATGGTTTTGATTGGATAGTGTTAGGGTCAGGGTTCCCATTGGCTGAAGGGGTCACCTGATTACTAGGGCTATAAAAGGCCAGGCTTAGGGCGCCTCAGCTCGGGCGTCGAGGCTAAGGGCGGAGAGGACAAGGGCAGTTGCCTGTTTGAGCCTGTTAAGGGCAGAGAGGACAAGCGCCGTTGCCTGTTTGAGCCTGTTAAGGGCGGAGAGTACAAGGGCAGTTGCCTGTTTGAGCCTGTTCGAGACTGACCAGGGCTAGGGCCAGAAATGCTGCCCAATATACATACCTCCATTATGCAGCTATATACTTTTAATGTACTGATGGATCTATATATTTATCACTTTCTTCTAATTTAGCATTTCAAATGCACTTCCCTATTTCTCAGCCTTTACTTCGTTTAATATATCCTCTACATCCACTCTCATTTAACCCCAAATCCCATACCACTACTATGATCCCCAAAATAACCCTTTCTAGACTCTCTCCTACTCTACCCCTCCTTGCATCATCTTACACCTCTTTTACTATACCGATCCCCCAAAACAAACCTTTCTAAACTCTTCCTTCATTTCTACCCCTCCCCAACCCTTCTCAATCCAAATAACTGACTAACATATCCACCACTAAAATTACTTTCATGTTTCACCATACTAGTTCAACACTAATCCTGATGGGTTTCAGAGTAGCGTGCTACTTGCGCATCAAAACCCCATCAGGGGTAGCAAGCGCTATATAAATACAAACCTCTTTCCCCTCACTATCCTGGCACCTACCCTGTTCTACCCAAATAACTGAATAACGTATCCACTACTCAAATTACTTCATATTTTACTATACTAATTTTCAACACTAATCCTTTGAATTCCAGAGTGGCGTGCTACTCGCCAGACAAGCGCTTATACATCCATCAGGGGAACACGTGCTATATGAATGCAAATCTTTCTTCCCCTTTTATCCCTCCGCTATCCTTCTCACTCCAAATAACTGACTAATATCCACCACTGAAATTACTTTCATATTTCACCATATTAATTCACCACTAATCCTTTATGGGCTTCCTGAATAGCATGTTTCAACACCCCATCAGGGGTAACAACCGCTATATAAATACAAACCTTTTTTTCCTCCTCTATCCTTCTGCTATCATTCCAAATCCAAATAACTAGTTAACCTATCCACCACTTAAAATGTACTTGAATGTTTCACTATACTAATTCAACACTAATCCTCTATGGGTCCCGGAGTAGCGTGCTACCCGCCGAAAAAACGCTTTGACGCCTCGTCAGGGGTAGTAAGCGCTATATAAATGCAATTACAATACAATACAATAACCTCGCGGTAAATGCTACCTTTGGAATGGCTATAAGGAGACAATTCATGTTTGGTGTCACACACCTTGGAATCATACCTCCCCACCAGTTCTGGCGGCGGAGGTATGATTCTACCCTCTTAGCGGGAGAAATGTGACTACACCGGTACACCCGGTACCAGCTTAACAGAACCCTGGCATCACTTAATGGATGCTGTAGCCACAGACACGTGTCTGACCTCCTGCTGCTGGATGAAACTCTGGCAGGGGAGGCTGGACAATAGGTTTCCTGTCACAGGGAGGTGTAACCAGCTCCCAGACAGGTTTTAGTGTATTGGGACTGGGTGGGTGTACTCCAAGATGCTTTGATGTCTGCACTGGGGGCACATTTGGTATCCCTGTGCATAGTTCAGCTCAAACCGGTTGCAGTGGCTACCAGCCCCTGCTCTGGTGCAAAACTGGAAATGGGTGGAAATGGGTGTAGCCACCCCTCTTTCCTGACCCTCCCATAGTTGGGTCCCGAGAGTTTGTCCCACCGCTTCCTTGGGTATAAAGTAGGAACCCCTGACTACAGGACTTTAGATTTACCTGGATGAAACTCTGCTACAGAATTCCAGAACTTCAACTATCTACACTTTGTTGGATGACCAGAGAAAAGTAAAGGAGTTACTCCGATTCAAGGGAGGCACCAAAGACGTATCTGTCCGTTTTGCAACTACGCAGCTCCTGAAGGACTCAGACTTTGCAACACAGGAGGTAGGTTTCCAAGCTTCTCAGAGGCCGATCCGCGCTCTCAGCAAACCTGAGATCCAAAGCTCTCGTGGGGACCGTGCAACCCAACCCCCTGGACACCTTGACCATTTGCAGCAGCATATGCATTTTGGGGATCCTTGAGGCTGTGCTTTGGGCTACTTGTAGTCCAGACCCCGAGCAGTGATTCCACCAAAGGAACAAGTTACTTACCTTCGGTAACGCTTTTTCTGGTGGATACAGTATCTGCCTGTAGATTACTCACCTTGTGAATATTCCCTTGCGTCAGCAACATTTGGAAATTATTTTTGTAGCTTTGCGCTGGCGTGGACGACGTCACAGTAGCACGGCATCGCGCGCGGCTCCGCTGACGTCACCGACTCCATAATAGGCCCACGTCGGCGTGATGACATCAGTTCCGCCCTTTTTTCCGTGCCTTCGAGGCACGCGGACGGAGCGATCACAGTAGATATATACACAGTATACACAGTACACAATAGTCAAGATAACACACACAGTGTGAAGACAATGAAGCTAATCAAGTAGAATAACACACTACTTTTGAAAGCAACACATATGCATTATAACATTGGCAATAACTTAGGTATAGAAGAGTGGACAACGGGGAGGCGGGTGGGCCAGTGAGGAATCCACAGGTAGATACTGTATCCACCATAAAAAGCATTACCGAAGGTAAGTAACTTGTTCTTCTGATGGATACATCTGCCAGTGGATTCCTCACCTTGTGAATAGAGTCTCACAGCAGTCCCCTCTCCCGGAGGAGGGTGTCCACTCTACTATACCAAGAAATCCTGTAGGACAGAGTGCGCAGAGTGGCCATCCTGTCACACTTCGGAATCTAAGCAGTAATGCTTCGCGAAAGTGTGGAGGGAGGCCCAAGTCGCCGCTCTACAAATGTCCTCTACAGGTACACCCCTAGACAAAGCAGATGTAGCAGACCTTGGTCTAGTAGAGTGAGCTTTTATACCCTCTGGGGGCTCCTTACCCGCCACGGAGTAGCAGATCTTGATGCATAGTATAATCCATCTTGAAAGTGTGCGCTTGTGCACAGCTCTTCCTTTTCTGCAGCCAGCAAATCCAACAAAGAGCTGGTCATCCACTCGATAGTCGTTTGTTCTATCAAGATTAAAGCTCACTGCCCTCTTAGGGTCCAGACGGTGAAGTCGCTCCTCCTTCTTGGAAGGGTGAGGGGGAGGATAGAAGGTAGGAAGGGTAATAGACTGTCCTAAATGGAATGGAGTTACCACCTTAGGCAGAAAAGCAGCCCTGGTCCTAAGAACCATTCGTCCAGCATGAATGGTCAAGAATGGGGCTTTGAACTAAGAGCTTGAAGCTCACTTACCCTCCTTGCCGAGGTATTTGCAACTAGGAAAACCCTCTTAAAAGACAACAACCTCAAGGGACAACTATGTAAAGGTTCGAAAGGGGAACCCATTAGAAATGTAAGCACCAGATTCAAGTCCCATTGAGGCGCAATAAAGAGAGAAGGAGAACATTTATTTGTAAGACCCTTCAGAAACCTAAGAACCACAGGAGATTTAAATAAAGACGGCTGATCTGGCAGGCAGATAAAAGCCGACAAGGCTGAAAGATAACCTTTGACCATAGTCACAGCAAACCCTTGCTGACCCAAAGTAAGTGCAAACTGAAGAATATCAGACAACTGAGCCCTCAAAGGATCAACAGACTTCTCCCCACACCAAGTAACAAATTTAGACCATCTATAAGAATAGATACATTTGGTGGAATCACGCCTGGCCGATAGAATGACATCCACCACATCATGTGGGAGAGAAAAGGAATTCAGGTTGCCCCGTTCAATCTCCAGGAATGAAGGTGTAAGGTCTGGTGGTGGGGGTGTAGAACCTGCCCTTCCATCTGAGAGAGGAGATCTGCCCTGAGAGGGAGACGGAGCGGCGGGCCCGAGGAGAGGTGGAGTAGATCTGTGTTCTACACCCTTCTTGGCCAATCCGGGGCGATCAAAATACCTTGGGCCCGGTCTTGGCGAATCTTCCTCAGAACCCGAAGAATCAACTGAAACGCGTCCCCCAAGCCTCCCTGCATTGGAAACTGGAGGCTGCAGAATGACAGGCAGTGAGCATTCTGGTGAGTGGCGAACATTTCCACCCGAGGAGTTCCCCACGTCCGAAAGACGTGACAAACTACCTCTGGATGAAGCCTCGACTCGTGGTCAGCTGAGAACTGCCGACTGAGACTGTCTGCACGCACGTTCAGAACTGCGGCCAGATGATTTGCCATCAGACAAATCTGATGAAACTGAACCCAGGACCAGAGACGCAGAGCCTCTCTGCAGAGACACTGCGACCCTACTCCTCCCTGCTTGTTGACATACCACATTGCGGTGGTGTTGTCCGTCAGGACCTGAACCGACCGACCGCGAAGGGAAGGGAGGAAGGCCTTGAGCGCCAGACATATTGCCCGCAATTCCAAAAGGTTGATGTGAAGTAACCTTTCCTCTGGAGACCAAAGACCCTTGATCTCCAGATCCCCCAGATGAGCACCCCACCCTACAGTGGATGCATCCGTTATTACTGTGGCAACCGACGGAGGAAGATGGAAGGGCTTTCCTTGAGACAGATTGCCCTCCACGCTCCACCAAGACAGATCCACTGCAGCTTCTCTGGAGATCCTCACTGACTCCCTGAGATCTCCGTTGTGCTGATACCACTGCCTGCGGAAGCACCACTGGAGTGCCCTCATATGCCAGCGTGCATGGTTGACCAGCAGAATGCAGGAAGCCATCAGACCGAGCAGACGAAGGACCTTCAAGACTGGAACGACCGCTCCATTGTGAAATGAAGGAATCATTTCCTGTATGCCGCGAATCCGTTGTGGAGGAGGGAATGCCCGACATACAGTTGTATCCAATACCGCACCAATGAACAGGTTGCGCTGTGAGGGCACCAGGTGAGATTTGGGTACATTTATCGAAAAACCCAACCTGTACAACAACTGAGTTGTGACTTGCAGATGATGGAGCACTTTCTCTGGAGATTCCACCTTGATCATCCAATCGTCCAGATAAGGGAATACTGGAATCCCTGATCTTCTGAGATGTGCTGCCACCACAGCCATCACCTTGGTGAAGACCAGACGTGCAGTAGTAAGACCAAATGGAAGGACCACAAACTGGTAATGCTGCGATCCCACCGTAAAACGGTGAAACATCCTGTGCGACTTCAGGATTGGGATGTGAAAATATGCATCCTGCAAGTCGATCGACACCATCCAGTCTTCTTCCAGCAGCGCTTGAAGAACCTGCGCAAGGGTGAGCATCTTGAACTTCTCCTGCTTCAGGTAAAGGTTCAAGATCCTGAGATCCAGGATTGGACGAAGTCTGCCATCCTTCTTGGGGATCAGGAAATACCGGGAGTAGCATCTCTGACCCCTTTCCTGCTCTGGAACCACCTCTATCGCACTTTTTCTCAACAGTGTCAGGACTTCCTCCTGCAGAAGCAACAGGTGGTCCTCCGAGCAAAAACCTTGGCAAGGAGGATCATTTGGGGGAAATTCCCGAAAGGAAAGAGCATACCCATTCTCCACGAGATTGAGAACCCAAAGATCATATGTAACCGATTCCCAATCCCATAGAAAATAGGTAAGCCTACCCCCTACAGGACCCACATGATCCAGAATGGCGGATCTAGGGCTGCTTTGCTGCTGTGGGAGGGGGGTGGGTAGCAGAGGAGGAAGAAGAGGAGGAAGAGGCCTGACGTCCATGGGGACGAGCTCTTTGTCTTCTCTTAGAGCAGGCATCTTGCACCACCAAACTCTCCGGTAAAGGATGAGAGGACAAAGAGTCAGGGTCACCAGGAGCCACTCTGTAACGCCTAGCCACGGCCTTAGACACTGCAGGAGCCGTTAGAGGCCTACTCCATACTTCCAGTATTGGATCCGTTAGGGCGTCAGTAAAGGGAAGAATGGGTTCAACCACTGATGATGGTGAATGAAGTACTTCAGTCAGTATATTTGACTTGTATTCAGCTGTAGGCAAAGTCAAATTCAATAAGTCTGCTGCCTTCTTAATCACAACATGATAAGGCGCCACATCTTTAGAAGGAGCACCTGACACTGAGGCCAAATCCCACTCAGGGGACAGCTCTAACCCACTTGCCTCTCGCAAGTCATAATAATAATAATAATCCACATTTGTAAAGCGCACAATCACCCGTAAGGGTCTCTAGGCGCTGATGGCCGTCAGGAAGATTAAGCAAGCTATTGCCCAGAGTCACATGGTGCTGAGCTAATCTGCCGCCGGTGCCGGGGATCGAACCGTGATCCCCAGAAGTCATCAAAATAATCCTCAGGATCAAGAAGCTCACCTTCCCCGAATTCAGCTTCCCTATAACTCTGCTCCTTCAAAAGGCGCTGGGCTTCACGCCTCGACCTCTCCTTTCGAATCGACTTAGTTGGATCCGGTATCGACTCCGAAGGCTCCGGAGCCGGTGTCAAACGCGGAGCCGGGGCCAGCATCGAGCTTCGAGGTGGATCTCGAGGTCTATCCGACGTCGGTGAAGCCGCATAGGCGTCGATGACTTCAACGGCACCGAGATATGCCTAGGAGGAGTCGACGTCGGCATAAAAGGAAGGAAAGGCACCAGAGCATAGGTTTGAAGCACACCCAAATTATAAGCCAATGGACCCATGGGACCAGCCGGTGCTCCAGAGGGGTACATGGCTCTCGCATAAACACCATACATGGCGTTTAAAAAATGCAAGGGGTCCTGTCCAGGACCTGGAAAGGGAGGATACAAACCCACCGGCTGCTCCTGAGGAGGCTGCACCGGAGTCGACACCTCTTGTTCCCCTTTGTCCTCGGGTTATCAATTGGAGTCGTCGAGCCCTGAGGATCAGGGACCTCTTCCTCCTCCCGCACCGGAGATTGCGATGGAACTGGAGACGGATTCAACTCTGAAGCCGGTAAATGTTCCGGAGATTCAAAAGGCAAGGCCTCACCTTCAGGATCCCGATCCGGTGAGGTAGTCACCATGCCCCTTCGATGCCTTCTTCCAGATGAACAAGTTACTTACCTTCGGTAACGCTTTTTCTGGTAGATACAATATCTTCCTGTGGATTCCTCACCTTGTGAATATCCCCCTTGCGCCAGCAAAGTTCGGAATTTTTCTTCGTAGCACGCCGGCGTGGACGACGTCATAGGAGCACGGCATCGCGCGCGACTTCGTCTGACGTCACCGACTCCTTATTAGGCCCACGTCGGCGTGATGACATCAGTTCCGCCCTTTTTTCCGTGCCTTCGAGGCACACGGACGGACCAACAACAGCAAATATGCAAATACACAATGTACACAGTACATACAAACCAAAATAGCACACAGTGCATAGCAAAGGCATCAAAACCCAAAATATATACAAACAATAAAACCAGGTATAGCAGAGTGGACAACGGGGAGGCGGGTGGGCATGTGAGGAATCCACAGGCAGATATTGTATCTACCAAAAAAAGCGTTACCGAAGGTAAGTAACTTGTTCTTCTGATAGATACATCTGCCGTGTGGATTCCTCACCTTGTGAATAGAGTCCCACAGCAGTCCCCACTCCCGGAGGAGGGTGACCACTCTGCTATACCAGGAAAGCTTGGAGAACAGAGCGCGCGAAGTGGCCGTCCCTCCTCACCTCGGAATCCAAGCAGTAATGCTTCGCGAAAGTGTGGAGGGAGGCCCAAGTCGCGGCTCTGCAAATGTCCTCAACAGGAACACCTCTAGACAAAGCAGATGTTGCAGACTTTGCTCTAGTTGAATGTGCTCTAATACCCTCAGGAGGGTCCTTACCCGCCAGGGAGTAGCAAATCTTGATGCACAGGATTACCCACCTGGAAAGTGTGCGCTTGTGCACCGCTCTGCCCTTCTTGCAGCCAGTAAAACCAACAAACAGCTGGTCATCCATCCGGAAGTCTTTAGTTCTGTCCAGATAAAAAGACACCGCCCTCTTAGGGTCCAGTCGGTGTAGTCTCTCTTCCTCCTTAGACGGGTGAGGGGGAGGATAGAAGGTAGGAAGGAGAATGGATTGTCCTAGATGGAAGGGAGTTAACGCCTTAGGCAGAAAAGCAGCCCTGGTCCTAAGAACCAGTCTTTCAGCATGAATGGTCGGGAATGGGGGTTTGGAACTAAGAGCCTGAAGCTCACTCACCCTCCTTGCCGAGGTGATTGCTACTAAGAAGACCGTCTTGAAAGACAAAAACCTCATGGGACACTTGTGCAAAGGTTCGAAGGGGGAACCCATCAAATAGGTTAACACAAGATTCGGATCCCAATGAGGAATAACAAAAGGAGTAGGAGGGAATCTATTAGTGAGTCCCTTCAAAAATCTTAAAACCACTGGAGACTTAAAAAGAGAAGGCTGATCCGGCAAACAAAGAAAAGCCGACAAAGCCGAAAGATACCCCTTGACCGTGGCAACAGCAAATCCTTGCTGCGCCAAAGAAAGAGCAAACTGCAAAATGTCAGACAAATGAGCCTTCAAAGGGTCAACATCTCTCTCCCTACACCAAGAGACAAATTTAGACCACCTATACGTATAAATGGACTTAGTGGAGTCACGCCTGGCAGAAAGAATGACATCCACCACATCGTGAGGGAGAGAAAAAGAATTCAAGTTGCCCCGTTCAATCTCCAGGCATGAAGGTGTAATGTCTGGAGGTGGGGGTGTAGAACCTGCCCCTCCATCTGAGAGAGGAGGTCTGCCCTGTGAGGGAGACGGAGCGGCGGGTGAGAGGAGAGGTGGAGAAGATCCGTGTACCACACCCTTCTTGGCCAATCCGGGGCGATCAATATGACTTGGGCCCGGTCCTGGCGAATCTTCCTCAGAACCCGAGGAATCAATGGGAGGAAAAGCGTAAAGGAGTAGATTTTTCCAACTCAACTGAAACGCATCCGAAAAGGCTCCTTGCATCGGAAACTGGAGACTGCAGAATGACAGGCAGTGAGCATTCTCGCGAGTGGCGAACAGGTCCACCCGAGGAGTCCCCCACATCTGAAAGATGTCGTGAACCACCTCCGGGTGAAGCCTCCACTCGTGGTCGGCAGAGAACTGCCGACTGAGACTGTCTGCACGAACGTTCAGTACTCCGGCCAGATGATTTGCCATCAGACAAATCTGATGATCCTGAGCCCAGGTCCAGAGACGCAGAGTCTCTCTGCAGAGACACTGCGACCCTACTCCTCCCTGTTTGTTGACATACCACATCGCGGTCTTGTTGTCCGTCAGGACTTGAACTGACTGACCGCGAAGGGAAGGGAAGAAGGCCTTGAACGCCAAACGTATCGCCCGTAATTCTAGAAGGTTGATATGAAGCAACCTTTCCTCTGGAGACCAAAGCCCTTTGACCTCCAGGTCCCCCAGATGAGCACCCCACCCTAGAGTGGATGCATCCGTTATCACTGTGGCCACCGATGGAGGAAGTTGAAAAGGCTTTCCTTGAGACAGATTGCCTTCCACGCCCCACCAAGACAGATCCGCTGCAGTTTCTCTGGAGATCCTCACTGACTCCCTGAGATCTCCGTTGTGCTGATACCACTGCCTGCGGAGGCACCACTGGAGTGCCCTCATGTGCCAGGGTGCATGATTGACCAACAGAATGCAAGAAGCCATTAGACCGAGCAGACGAAGGACCTTCAAGACTGGAACAACCGCTCCATTGTAAAATAAAGGAATCATTTCCTGTATGTCGTGAATCCTTTGAGGTGGAGGGAATGCACGACATACAGTAGTGTCCAGTACCGCACCTATGAACAGGTTGCTCTGGGAGGGCACCAGGTGAGATTTGGGTACATTTATCGAAAAACCCAACCTGTGTAACAACTGAGTTGTCTCTTGCAGATGATGAAGCGACTCCGCTTTGATCAGCCAGTCGTCCAGATAGGGGAACACAGGAATCCCCGATCTTCTGAGATGCGCAGCACTCACTGCCATCACCTTGGTGAAAACTCGAGGCGCAGTAGTAAGTCCAAATGGAAGGACCGCAAACTGGTAGTGTTGCGATCCCACCGTAAAACGGAGATACTTCCTGTGCGACTTCAGGATTGGGATGTGAAAATACGCATCCTGCAAGTCGATCGACACCATCCAGTCTTCTTCCATCAGCGCTTGAAGAACCTGTGCAAGTGTGAGCATTTTGAACTTCTCCTGTTTGAGATAGAGGTTCCAGGATTGGCCGAAGTCTGCCAGCCTTCTTGGGTATCAGGAAATACCGGGAGTAGCACCCCTGACCCCTTTCCTGCTCTGGAACCACCTCTATCGCACCCTTTCTGAATAGTGCCAGGACTTCTTCCTGCAGGAGAAGAAGATGGTCCTCCGAACAATAACCTTGGCAAGGAGGGTAATTGGGAGGGAACTCCTGAAAAGGAAGTGCATACCCATTTTCTACGAGATTGAGAACCCAAAGATCTGATGTAACCGATTCCCAATCTCGTAGAAAATGAGTAAGCCGACCCCCTACCGGACCCACATGATCCAGAATGGTGGATCTAGGGCTGCTTTGCTGATGCGGGTGGGGGTTGGGCATTATTGGAGGAAGTGGAGGAAGAGGAGACTTGACGTCCACGTCCACGACCCTTCTGTCTACCTCTATAGGATTTGTACAGAGGGTTCTGCTGCTGCTGTTGTTGCTGTTGGCCTTGCCTGAAGGGACGAAAAGAGGATCTACCGAAACCTCTAAACTTCCTAGTTGCCGACCCTCTCGTCTGGAGACCCAAAGATCTTGCAGTAGCCCGGCTATCTTTAAATCTTTCCAAAGCGACATCTGCCTTTTTTCCAAAAAGGCCAGTCCCGTCAAAGGGCAAATCCAGCAACGTGGATTGTACATCTGCAGAGAAATCAGAGGATTTCAGCCATGCGGCTCTCCTGGTGGCAACAGTAGAGCCCATAATCCTGGCAACAGAATCAACTGTGTCCATGCCACTCTGAATCACCATGCGTGCCGCAGCCTGAGTATCGGAGACCACTTCATTAAAGTTCTTTCTATCCTCCTCTGGAAGCTTAGATGACAGTTGCTTCACAGAGTCCATCAATGCATGGACCTACCTCCCCAAAAGACAAGTAGCATTAGTGGATTTTAGAGCCATACTGCCCGAAGAGAAAATCTTCTTTGCAGACTGATCCAACTTTTTTGAGTCTTTGTCTGCTGGTACCTGAGGAAAAGAACCTGCAGACCTGTTGGAACATGCGGCCTGCACTACTAGACTCTCTGGAGAAGGATGCGAAGAGAGAAATTCAGGGTCACCAGGTGCCACTCTGTAGCGTCTTGCAACAGACCTTGAAACAGCAGGAGCAGTCAACGGCCTCTTCAGACCTCCTTTATCGGATCAGTTAAAGCATCAGTGAATGGCAATGTAGGCTCAATAATAGAAGAAGGAGAGTGCAAAACTTCTGTAAGGATGTTAGGCTTGTACTCAACAGTAGGTAAGGTTAAGTTGAGAAGATCTGCAGCCTTCCTAATAACCACATGGTAGGGTGCCACTTCCTTAGATGGTGCATCAGAAACCGAAGGCAAACCCCACTCAGGAGAGAGCTCCAGACCACTAGCACTATGTAGGTCTTCAAAACAATCATCCTGATTAAGAAGCTCACCCTCTTCCACATCAGAATCTTTACCCCTTTTTTCTTCCAAGAGACGCTGAGCCCTGCGCCTCGACCACTCCACACGAACCGAAGCCGACGGATCCGGTAACGACTCCGACGGAGCCGGTTCCCACGTCGAGCGAGGAGCCGGGGCAGCTGGAAGACGAGACTCACGGACTGGCGTGGCACTTCGATCCAAACTACGAGGTCAATCCGGAGTCGGCGAAGCCGTATGCGGAGTCGAAGACCTCGGCGGAGCCGTACCGAGCCAAGGTGCAAGTGGCGCCGGCATCAATGGCATAAATGGAGCTGGGGCGTAACTCTGAGGAATGCCCAAACTGTAAGACAACGGACCCATGGGACCAACAGGTGCACCAGTGGGGTACATTGCTCTCGAGTAAACTCCAAACATCGCATTAAGGAAATGCGAGGGGTCCTGTCCAGGACCAGGAAAGGGAGGGTATGAACCTACTGGATGTTCTGAAGGAGGTCGTTCCGACATAGGCTCATTCTGACCCTCTTGATCCACAGGAGTTTCCACTGGAGTCGGATTTCGAGGAACTACCTCTTCCTCTTCCTCATGCTCCGAAGAATGTTGAGACACCGGATCCGGTTCTTGTTCCGGAGTCGGGGAACATCTGAGAGACTGAACAGGAGAAGGAGAGACGAAGTCCTTATGATGCTTACGAATCTTCTTCTTCGAATCCGAAGACTCCTTTCCCGAATGATGCCTAGAGCTGTGCTTTCTCCTCTTGTGCTTTTTCTTCGAAGAGCTCGAAGCGTGACCCGAAGCCGACTTGGATCCAGATCTCGATCTCTCCCTGGATCTCGACCTCGCTCTGGACCTTGACCTCGAAGCCGACCTCGATCTCGACTTCGAACGCGACTTCTGCCTCGACTTCGAGCGTCTCGACGTCGACCTCGAAGATCTCCCAGTCTCTCTTCCCTTTACTTTCGCAAGAAGAAGTTTTGCTTCACGTTCTCGTAACGCCTTAGGGTTCATCTTGAAACATGAACGACAGTTCTTAACATCGTGGTCTGATCCAAGACACCATAAGCAATCGCCATGAGGATCGGTGATCGGCATCATGCGAGCGCAGGAACCACATTGTTTAAATCCTGTCTTCCTCGACGACATCTTCGACGAAGAAAGAAGAATTAAAGGAAAAAACAGCAACACTGTAATAGTAGAAGATACAAAGTATCGCAGAAGATCCCAGAAACCGTTAGCGTCGAAGACGCGGAAAAAAGGGAACTGACGTCATCACGCCGACGTGGGCCTAATAAGGAGTCGGTGACGTCAGACGGTGTCGCGCGTGATGCCGTGCTCCTATGACGTCGTCCACGCCGGCGTGCTTTGAAGAAAAATTCCGAACGTTGCTGGCGCAAGGGGGATATTCACAAGGTGAGGAATCCACACGGCAGATGTATCTATCAGAAGACTTAGCTTTTGAATCCGAATCCTTCCCTGAATGATGCCTGGAACTATGTCTCCTCTTCTTATGTTTCTTCTTCGAAGACCTGGAAACATGCCCCGACGTCGACTTGGAAGCCGACCTCGAACGAGACCTCGACCTCGACCTCGACCTCGATCTTGACTTCGAGCACCTCTACTTCGACCTTGAACTCTTCCTGGCCTCCCTACCTTTCAATTTTGCAACAAGCAGTTTTGCCTCACGTTCTCGAAGAGCCTTCGGGTTCATCTTTAAACAGGATCGACAACTCTGGACGTCGTAATCCGAACTCAGGCACCAGATGCAGTCACTATACGGATCCGTGATGGACATCATCTTGCCGCATGCATCACAGGGCTTAAAACCTGTCTTCTTCTACGACATCTTTAGAAAAGACAGCTACACCAAAAAAGATACAGTAGAAATCCAACAGTAACAAAGTTACCGTGAATCGCAACAGAAGGTTCCCGAAACCGTTAGACCCGACGACGCGGAAAAAAGAGAACTGATGTCATCACGCCGATGTAGGCCTAATAAGGAGTCAGTGACGTCAGTCGGAGTCACGCGTGATGCAGTGCTCCTATGAAGTGGTCCACGCCGGCGTGCTGCAAAAGAATATTCCGAACGTTGCAGACGCAGGGGGATATTCACAAGGTGAGGAATCCACTGGCAGATGTATCCATCAGAATGATGCCTTTTCCCAGCACCCTCTCCAGTGCTCTCTGTCCTTTGGCACTTACTGTTAAGATTGACAGAGCTCCTCAAAGGGGGGGAAGGGGATGGGGAGAGAGAGAGAGAGATAGAAGGAACAGCCTTGTCCATCTTCTTTTTTGTCTTTTTGTTCTTGTGTATTTTACCAGTCACGTCTTATTAAATCAACTGTTCTGCTTTTACTTCTAAGTCAATCAATCAATCAATCAATCATGCCATTTGTATAGCGCACTACTCACCCGGGAGGGTCTCAAGGCGCTTGGGGGGAGGGGTATGCTACTGCTCGAACAGCCAGGTCTTGAGTTGTTTCCTGAAGGCGAGATGGTCCTGGGTCAGCCGAAGGTGGATGGGGAGGGAGTTCCAAGTTTTGGCAGCCAGGTAAGAGAAGGATCTTCCTCCGGCGGTGGCTCTTCGGATGCGTGGTACGGCTGCGAGGGCGCGGCTGGTGGACCATAGCTGGCGGGTGGGCGTGTAGAAGGTCAGGCGGTCGTTGAGGTACTTGGGGCCCAGGTCGTGGAGAGACTTGTGTGCGTGGGTGAGGAGCCGGAACGTGATCCTCTTGTCGACGGGGAGCCAGTGCAGGTTCCTCAGGTGGCTGGAGATGTGGCTGTGTCGGGGGACATCCAGGATGAGTCGGGCAGAGGCGTTCTGGATGCGATGGAGTCTTTTCTGTAGCTTGGCTGTGGTTCCGGCGTAGAGGGCGTTTCCGTAGTCCAGTCGGCTGGTGACGAGTGCCTGGGTGACAGTCTTCCTGGTCTCGGTCGGGATCCAGCGGAAGATCTTGTGAAGCATACGCAGGGTGTTGAAGGACGATGAGGAGACGGCGTTAGCTTGTCTGGTCATCGAGAGGGAGGGGTCCAGTATGAAGCCCAGGTTGCGTGCGTGGTCGGTTGGCTTGGGTGCGGTGCCCAGGGCTGGGGGCCACCAGGAGTCATCCCAGGCGGAGGGCGAAGATCCCAGGATGAGGACTTCCGTCTTGTCCAGGTTCAGTTTCAGGCGGCTGTCCTTCATCCACTCGGCGACGTCTTTCATCCCTTCATGTAGGCATGTTCTGGCGGTGTCGGGGTCTCTGGTGAGGGAGAGGATCAGCTGGGTGTCGTCGGCGTAAGAGATGATGTTGAGGTTGTGCTGGCGTGCGATGGCTGCGAGAGGTTTCATGTAGATGTTGAAGAGGGTGGGGCTCCTTGCGGGACGCCGCAGATGACTTCGGTGGCCTCGGAGCGAAACGGGGGGAGGCGGACTCTTTGTGTTCTACCGGCGAGGAACGAGATGATCCACTCCAGTGCCTTCTCTTGGATACCGATGTTGCTGAGGCGCTGGACTAGGGTGCGGTGGCAGACCGTGTCGAACGCAGCGGAGAGGTCCAGGAGGATGAGGGCCACTGTTTCCCCCTTGTCGAGCAGGGTCCGGATGTCGTCGGTGGCTGCGATGAGGGCGGTCTCGGTGCTGTTGTTGGCTCTGAAGCCGGACTGCGAGGGGTCGAGGGATCCGTTCGTCTCGAGGAAGGCGGTCAGCTGTCTGTTGACGATCTTCTCGATGACTTTAGCAGGAAAAGGGAGGAGCGAGATGGGGCGGAAGTTTTTGAGATCGGTGGGGTCCACTGTAGGTTTCTTCAGAAGGGCGCTGATCTCGGCGTGCTTTCAGCTCTCCCGGAAGGTGGCGGCGTTGAAGGAGGCGTTGATGATGTTCCGGAGTTGGGGTGCGATGGTGGAGTCGGCCTTGTTGAAGACGTGGTGTGGGCAGTGGTCGGTTGGTGATCCGGAGTGGATGGTGTTCATCGTGCGGGCTGTGTCTTCGGTGGTCACCGTGGTCCAGGTGCGAAGGGTGGCGGTGGGGGGCGTTGGTTCGACGGTTGGGTGCGTGGGTGGGGCGCCGAAGCTGTTGTGGATGTCGGCGATCTTGCGGTGGAAGAACGAGGCGAGGGAGTCGCAGAGGTCTTGTGACGGAGTGATGTCGTTGGTGCCGGTGCTGGGGTTGGAGAACTCCTTGACGATAGTGAAGAGCTCTTTGCTGTCGTGGGCGTTGTTGTCCAGTCGTTCCTTCAGGGATTTCTTCTTGGTGGTGCGGATGAGCTGGTGGTGCTTGCGGGTAGCGTGTTTGAGGGCGGTCATGTTGTCAGTGGTCCGGTCGAGGAGCCAGGCTTTCTCGAGGGTGCGGCAGGTCTTCTTGGAGTCCTTGAGGTCGTCGGTGAACCAGGATGCCTTCTTGCTTCTGGGTCTGCTGGGAGGGTTCTTTAGTGGCGCGAGGTCGTCGGCGCAGGCGGTCAGCCACTGTGTGAAGTTGCAGGCTGCTTCGTTGGGGTCCGTTGTGTTGGCGGGTGGGCTCTGGCTGAGGGAGGTGGTGAGCTGGTCTGCGGTGATCTTGCTCCAATTCCTGTGAGGTACCTGTTGCGGGTGGTGGTGGGTCGTGGATCTTTTCAAGCTGAAGTGGACGCAGCTGTGGTCGGTCCAGTGGAGTCCGGTGGCGTGGCTGAAGGTGATGTACTTGCTGGAAGAGAAGACGGGATCAAGCGTGTGGCCGGCGTAGTGGGTGGGGGTGTTGACCAGTTGCTTGAGTCCGAGGTTGGCGAGGTTTTCCAGCAGGGTGGTGGTGTTGCGGTCCTTGTTGTTCTCCAGGTGGAAGTTGAGGTCCCCGAGGAGGATGTAGTCAGTGGAGGGGAGGGCGTGCGGGCTGATGAAGTCTGTGATGGCTTCGCTGAATTGTGTGTGTGGTCCCGGGGGTCTGTAGACGAGGGTGCCTCTGAGGGTTGTCTTAGGGTCGGTGTGAATCTGGAAGTGGAGATGTTCGGCTGCGGCGAAGGAGTCGTTGGAGTCGGTCGTGATGCGGATGGTGTTCCTGTGGACGATGGCGATGCCACCTCTGGTCTGGTTGATGCGGTCCCTCCTGATGATCTTGTACCCGTTCGGGATGGCGATGGCGATGTCGGGTGCAGAGGAAGCGTTCATCCAGGTTTCCGTGAGGAAGGCGACGTCCGGTGATGTAGCGTCGAGGAGGTTCCAGAGTTCCACGGCGTGTCTGTGGATGGAGCGGGTGTTGATCAGGATGCACTTGAGGTGGTTGCTGCTGGTGTTTGTCTTGGCGGGTGCGGGGCAGGTTCGGAGGCAGGTGAACTTGCAGGTGCAGCAGGTGAAAGGTCCGTGGATGCGTCTCGGGGTGGCTCGGCAGCAAGCGTGGGTCCGGCCGGCATTGAGTGCGTTGAGAGTGGCGGCGTCGTAGGTCAGTCGGGTCGTCTTGCCTCGGCGGGGAGGGCCAGGGGTCCTGGCGCTGGGCACGGGCCAGGCGCGGACGGGCGCAGACGGGCTTACCTTTGACGCACCTTCGGCGCTCCCACTGCGCGCGTCCGCTGCGCGGTCGCTCTGGGGGCGTCATAAATAAGGAGCCGGGAGGGAGGAGCAGCTGGGTGGCGGGAGCGGGGCGGCGAATGGAATCACAGGGGGGCAGGGCCGCAGGGAGGCAGCGGCGGGAAATTCCAAGAAGCAGCGGGCAGTGGGAAATTCCCAGGAGCAGCGGGAAATTCCCAGGAGCAGCGGGCAGCGAGCGAAGGAATCTGCAGGCAGGAGGCGGCAAAGGCAGGCAGGAGCGGCAGCAGTGAGTGGGGCGACCAAGCCCTGTGGAGGGCTGAGCGGTCACCAGTATGTTTGCATTAGGAAAGGACCTCTGAAAGAGAAGGTGATATGCATGCTGTTAGATTTGGGGGTCTCTGGTTGGCACAGGTAAAGACTTGTGACAAGCAGGGACCCTCTCCTCTTGTCAGGATAAGGGGATCACCCTCTAAAATAGGTAGTGTGGCGCAAGCAGACAAGGCTTATCTCAGAGTGTCATAGGTTAAGCATTTGTAACCACATACAGTAATCAAAGGACAACACCACAAATGGATACCAGTCTAATTTTAGGTACTTTATATATATATTCTTAAGCAGGCTTACTACAAGACCATAATAACGTTTCTAATGCGCACAATACTGTTTGGGATCAAGAGTGCTTTGTAAATAGGCTTTAAGTTCGTTCTGCGCGGTTCGTACCTCTGGGGAGACTCTTCAGTGGTTAAAAATAACAACAATGCGGACCCTCTGGTCCGAGACGTGCACCCTTTGGTGCGATGCGCACAGTACCTTTGCTTCGTAGCGTCGCTACGCTCAAGGTGGGTGCAGGGGCGGCATCCTAGGAGCGATCTTGTGGCCCCTCTCGTTGCGGTGCGTGTCCGGCTCGTGCTGGCGTCTCGGCCCGAGACGTACGAGCGGGAGGCCCTTGTGGAGTGGAGCGGTTGATCCTAGGCGGGAAGCCTGCAGTCTGAGCAATGGTTGGGGCGTACCTTCACAGTGTGGGGTGAGGCTCGAGGCGTACTGTCACAGTACACGATGGCAGTTAGAGCCCTACTTCGGAGTGGGTGCTTCGGGGGAGATGGGCGGCCCAAGGCGGCTGGTACACTTCGAGCGTACGAGCCGTACTCAGTCCTGTGAGGCACACAGATCTCCAGGCGGCGACTGGGACGTAGCGGTTCAGGGGGCTCGAAGGGGGAGATGGGGGCGCTGTGCGGTGTGGTCTGGAGGGTGGACGGTGCCCTCTTCGGCTCATAGGTGGAGCGGAGACGCACGGATCAGGCAGTACGGCACGGACTTGGCAGCGATTAGGGATTTGAGACGGCCCAGGGATTGTGGGTCCAGCGGTGGGGCGGCGCAGCAGGCTCCAGCGGTTTCAGTGAAGGCATCAGAAGAGCCCAATGGTCCTGGAGCTCAGTTCAGGGGGCACGCTCACACACAAGCCCTTGGAGATTGTTCACAAATGCACAAGTTGAATCAAAAGTCTTTCCTCTCTTTCTTGCAGCAAGGCACCCACCACAGGCCAATCTCCCAGGTCAGAGACAGTAGTCCTCCATACAGCTTTCCCATGTCCTTCTCTGCGGGCAGAGGTTCTTCTTGGCGTAAACAGGATCTGATTTCTTAGGAGCAGGGCTTCTACTTTTATACACAAAATCCTTTGTTCTTGCAGGCCTCGGGGGTACTTTGCCTAATCCAGTCCAGTCCCTGAGCACTTTGTTTTCCAGACTCTGGCTTTTCCTTTCAGTGAGCAGGGCAGGGACATCAGACGCTCCACAGGAGGTGGAGCCAGCAATGTGGTGACAAGTACAGTCCAGGAGTACTCTGTCACACACATGCCCTTGGAGATTGTTCACAAATGCACAAGTTGAATCAAAAGTCCCACTCAGTTTCTTTCCTCTCCTTCTTGCAGCAAGGCACCCACCACAGGCCAGTCTCCCAGGTCAGAGACAGTAGTCCTCCATGCAGCTTTCCCAGGTCCTTCTCTTTGGGCAGAGGTTCTTCTTGGCGTAAACAGGATCTGATTTCTTAGGGGCAGGGCTCCTACTTTTATACACAAAATCCTTTTCTTGCAGGCCAGGGGGGCCTTTGCCTAATCCAGTTCAGTCCCTGAGCACTTTGTTTTGCAGACTCTGGCTTTTCCTTTCAGTGAGCAGGGCAGGGACATCAGACGCTCCGCAGGAGGTGGAGCCAGTATTGTGGTGACAAGTACAGTCCAGGAATACTCTGTTGACAGTCTTCCCCTCTCTCTTCACAAGGTGCAGGGCAGACATCAGCAGCTCCCCAGGGGGCGGAGCCAGCATTGAGGTGGCAGAGCACAGCCCTATTCAGAGTCAAGGGGCACTCCCCCCACCCATCCTGGTTCTATTCACCACCTGTCAGCCCCATCCTGTCTCCTGGAATCAGCCCTGTCACACACAGAAACCAGACAGCAGATACACATCAGAGCAGAGGCGGGCTGAAATGGTTAGGCAAGCAAATACTAACTTTCTAAAAGTAGTATTTGCAAACACAGGATATTAAAATAAACTTTACTAAAAGATGTATTTTATTATTCTGAGTTCAGGCATACTAAACTTGACTTTCTACCATGTTCTCTGAGCCTGCTGGGAATATAGTGTGTAATAATTCCAGCAGCCCATTCTGGCCTATGAGAACAGGTAACCTTACAATAGTGAAAAAAACGAAAATGGCTGTAATTCACTATTAGGACATGCCACACACATCATGGCTTGTCCTACCTTAGGCTTACAATGCACCATGCCCTTGTGCCATAGGGTGACTGATATGAAGTTAAGGGAAGGTTTAGGGACTGGCAAGTGGGTGTACTTGCCCAGTCAGCATGACAGTACCAGACTGCAAGCATGTTCTGCAGTGGCAGACCTTAGACACATTTGAAAAGGCTGCTTCTGTGGGTGGCACAACCAGTGCTGCAGGCTCACTAGCAGCATTTATATTTACAAGCCCTGGCACTCCTGGTGCACTTTACTGGGGTCTGACAGTAAACCAAATAAGCCAATCATGGAAATCAATCACATATACACTTTTGATAGGGAGCACTTGCTCTGTGGCACTGATTGGTAGTGGCACAGTGCCCTGAGCAGCTAACACCAGCATAACACATGAGGCACATCAGCAAAAAGTGGGAGGGAGACTCACGCCAAGGTGCCAGGTCTAACACATGTCCACTCCAGCTGAAATGTGGGGAGAACTACCCTACCCCAGGGAGTTCCTCATCAATAAGGCGGAAAAATCTGGACAGACCGTCAGCATTGGCGTGATCTGTGCCAGGGTGATGTTCCACCGTGAAGTCCATACCCTGTAGGGAAATGGACCACCTCAACAGCTATGGGTTCTCACCCCTCATGTGCATCAATCATCTGAGGGGCCTGTGGTCTGTCTGAACCCGGAAGTGAGACCCAAACAAGTAGGGTCTTAGCTTCTTCAGCGCCCAGACCACAGCAAATGCTTCTCGCTCAATTGCACTCCACCTTTGTTCCTGTGGAAGTAACCTCCTACTGATGAAGGCTACAGGTTGGTCCCAGCCCTCCTCAGTCATCTGTGAGAGAACAGCTCTTACACCATGCTCTGAAGCGTTTGTTTGCACTAGGAACTCTTTGGAGAAGTCGGGGGCCAGGAGCATGGGCGCCGTGCACATGGCAGGCTTCAGGGTATCAAAAGCTTTCTGACTGGTGTCAGTCCAGATCACTTTCTTGGGCTGCTTCTTGGTAGTCAGCTCTATCAAGGGTGCAACAATGTTGCCATACCCCTTGACAAACCTCCTGTAGTTCCCTGTGAGTACTAAAAAGGCCCTTACCTCTGTCTGGGTCTTTGGGGGTTCCCAAGCCAGGATGGTTTCAATCTTGGGTTGGAGAGGCGCCACCTGGCCGCTCCCCACTTGGTGTCCCAAATACACCACAGAACCCTGCCCGATATGGCACTTACTCGTCTTGATCATGAAGCCAGCCTTGCGCAGTGCCAACAACACTTCCCAGAGGTGGCGCAGATGTTCTTCCCATGTGACACTGAACACTGCTATGTCATCCAGGTAGGAAGCACTGAATTCCTCCAGCCCAACCAACACCTGGGTGACCAACCTCTGGAAGGTGGCAGGGGCATTCTTCATCCCAAATGGTATGACACCCGGAACTGGAATTGCCCATCTGGTGTGGAGAATGCTGACCTCTCTTTGGCCCCATCAGTCAAGGCGATCTGCCAGTACCCAGTTGTTAAATCAAACATGCTGAGGTACCGAGCAGCCCCTAACCGATCAATGAGCTCATCAGCTCTGGGGATGGGGTGCCCGTCAGTCTTGGTGACTGAATTGAGTCCTCTGTAGTCCACACAGAACCGGAGTTCGGATGTGGCACCTGGCGCTGCAGCCTTCGGGACCAAGACCACTGGGCTGGCCCAAGGACTGCTGGAGGACTCAATCACCCCAAGAGCAAGCATCTTTGAGACCTCCTCTTTTGATGAACTGTCCCCTGTATCTACATCATGGACGCACCAATCAGTGATACTAGGGACCAGGGAAAACAGGTCAGAGAACTGCCCCAGCAACTGGCGGCAGTCATTCTGTTGTTCAGGGGTCAGGGTGGGTGAGAGTTTAACTCCATCCACTGACCCATCTTGCTCTCTGGCTACCAGGAGGTCAGGAAGAGGCTCAGTCTCCTCCTCCATTCCAAAATCTGTGGCCAGGAGCATGCCCACCTCTGACCTCGCCAAGTGGGGCTTAAGGCGGTTGACATGCAGGACCCTCAAGGGGTTCCAGGGAGATTGCAAGTCCACCAAGTAGGTAACAGGGCTCTTGCACTCCACAACCTCAAAGGGGCCTGTCCACTTATCCTGGAGAGCACAAGGCTCCACGGGGGCCAAGGCCCACACCTTCTGACCAGGCTGAAGCTCAACCAGAGTGGCATTCTGGTCGTACCACCGCTTCATTTCCTCCTAGCTGGCTTCCAGATTTGCCTCAGCAAGTTTCCTGAAATGCCTAGTCTGGTTCCTAAAGGCCAGCATAGAGCTATATACATTCTGGGGAGGTTTCCTGAGAGATTGCTCCCAGCCTTCTTTGACCAGACTTAGAGGTCCTCTTACTGGGTGGCCATACAGGTGCTCAAAGGGGCTGAACCCTAGAGACTTCTGTGGTACCTCACGGTAAGCAAAGAGCAGGCATGGCAAGAGGACGTCCCACTTACGCCTCATGGGTTCTTCCAGACCCATAATCATGCCCTTCAGTGTACGGTTGAATCTCTCAACCAACCCGTTTCCTTGGGGGTCGTAAGGTGTGGTGAATTTGTAGGTTACACCACACTCTTGCCAAAGGGATTTCATATACTTGGATATGAAATTGGTGCCCCTGTCAGACACCACCTCTAGAGGGAATCCCACTCTGGAGAAAATTCCCATCAGTGCCCGTCACACCACGGGGGCCGTCACTGTCCTCAGAGGGATGGCTTCAGGGTACCGGGTGGCATGATCCACCAGGACCAGGATAAACCTGTTGCCCATGGCTGTCCTGGGGTCCAGTGGTCCAGTGGTCCCACAATGTCAATTCCCACTCGCTGGAATGGGGTACTGACTGCGGGGAATGGCTGGAGAGGAGCCTTCTGCTTCCTCCCACTCTTTTCACTTGCCTGGCAAGTCTGGCAGGTCCTGCAGTGAGCATCTGAGTTCCTATGCATTTGAGGCCAATAGAAGTGGGTGACAAGCCTTTCATAGGTCTTGTCCTGCCCCAAATGCCCTCCCAATGGCACATCATGAGCAAGCCCCAGTAGGAAGGCTCTGAACTTCTGGGGTACCACCAGCGCACGGGCTGACCCAGGTTCAGCAACCTTAGGCTCTAAATACAGGAGGTCATTCTCCCAATAAATTAAATGTGATCCAGACTGGGGGGGGCGCTAGAGGGCGCACTGCGGGATGGCTGGCTGAATTGGCAGCTCCGCCGGACGGGCTTAAAATCGCGGAATATATCCCGTTAATGGCAACCAACTTAAGCGATAAACCCCGCATTCTAAAAGATGAAGATGCGTAGCACCTGATGGTTGCGCTTGCTGACCGGAGAGGACAATGCCAGCGAAGCAATTTAGCCTGAAAGTCTGGAGCGCACTTCGGCTGATACCGGGTAAGATGGCGGCGGCTGCTGCCTACTGCATCGCGCTACCTGCACCACAGCGCCGAAGGGTCTCAGTCTGAGACACCGCCACAGACACCGGAACATGCGCTCGGAGTGCGATTTATAAGACAAAGTCTCTTCCCACTGAAAGACATCTAACTGCAAGTTTGGATGACTGCTACGAGAGGTTCTGGCTAGACTGGCGGCTAATATGGCGCTCCGGATGTATGACGTTACAACTCATACTTTTACAACGCATACCATTACAACGAAATTTTTACAACGCAAAAACTTTTACAACGCATGTATTTACAACGCATGTTTTTACAACGCAGGTACCTTTACAACGCCTACCATTACAACGTAAGTATTGGTAAGTATATATTAATTTTTTTAATTTAAAATAATTGAAAATAATATAATTTAATTTAATTTAATTTCATTTCATTTAATTGATTTAATTTAAATTTAATTTTATTTTATTTTTACCCTGTACCCCTGTACCCCAAAAACCCAAAACTGACCCTGAACCCTAAACATACCCCTGTACCCCAAAAACCCAAAACTGACCCTGAACCCTAAAAATACCCCTTTACCCAAAAACCCAAAACTGACCCTGAACCCTAAAAATACCCCTTTACCCAAAAACCCAAAACTGACCCTGAACCCTAAAAATACCCCTTTACCCAAAAACCCAAAACTGACCCTGAACCCCAAAAATACCCTTTTACCCAAAAACCCAAAACTGACCCTGAACCCTAAAAATACCCTTTTACCCAAAAACCCAAAACTGACCCTGAACTCTAAAAATACCCCTTTACCCAAAAACCCAAAACTGACCCTGAACCCTAAAAATACCCCTTAACCCAAAAACCCAAAACTGACCCTGAACTCTAAAAATACCCTTTTACCCAAAAACCCCAAACTGACCCTGAACCCTAAAAATACCCCTTTAACCAAAAACCCAAAACTGACCCTGAACCCTAAAAATACCCCTGTACCCCAAAAACCCAAAACTGTCCCTGAACCCTAAAAATACCCCTTTACCCAAAAACTGAAAACTGACCCTGAACCCTAAAAATACCCCTTTACCCAAAAACTGAAAACTGACCCTGAACCCTAAAAATACCCCTTTACCCAAAAACTGAAAACTGACCCTGAACCCTAAAAATACCCCTTTACCCAAAAACTGAAAACTGACCCTGAACCCTAAAAATACCCTTTTACTCAAAAACTGAAAACTGACCCTGAACCCTAAAAATACCCCTTTACCCAAAAACCCAAAACTGACCCTGAACCCTAAAAATACCCTTTTACCCAAAAACTGAAAAATGAAAATGAACCCTAAAAATACCCCTTAAAAAAACCCAAACATATAAAATTTAAAATATAATTATATACTTACCAATACTTACGTTGTAATGGTATGCGTTGTAAAGGTACCTGCATTGTAAAAACATGCGTTGTAAATACATGCGTTGTAATGGTTTTTGCGTTGTAAAAAATTTGTTGTAATGGTAGTGCGTTGTAAAAGTTGCGTTGTAATGGTTGTTTCCCGGCGCTCCCCAGCATAGACACAGTGCTGCGCGTTATTAGACCCGGATCTTGATAAGACATGATCGGTCACTTCTCAGACCAGACTGATCATTCCATATACACGAGTGTGAGAAGTTGGCCTGATATGTAGTGCTCACTATTCTAGTGATCACTGTGTATCATACCAAACAACCCTTATTGATGATTGGTTGTAAGTCAACCTTTCAGACCAGCTATCCTAGTAGCATGGACACGAGCAGTCTTCAGGCTAAACTCTAGAGGGCGTGTTAAGCCAGCTGTTTTACCATCACATATACCCCTTGAACACCAAGTGAAAGGACACCACACAAGTTGTTATAAAAATATAGGATATTTATTAATAACAAGTCTACCCTGAACTCTTTATGAGTCAGGGAGCTAAGCACAATACAAAACTCTTACGAAAATACTTTAAGTTGCACAATTTACACAAATGCCCGAGGGGCACGAAAAACCATATACACAAAAAGTGGAATGCGAAATACTAGCAGGTAAGTAACAAGATCCAGAGGCTTCAGGATCGCTAGGACTACACTACTGAACCTTAAGAGTTCGAGCAGGAGGCCTAGGGAGATCGTGTGCAGAGTGTGCACTCTCACATGGGATGCGGGAAGAAGTCTATGGATGCTAGCGTTTCTAAAGTTACTGCTTCCGGACGAATCCGACTTGGTAGACTGAAAGCGAAAAAGGATCTGGACACTTGGATAGTGAACCTGTGCTGGAGTACCGAAATACTCAAGTTACCTAGCCCAGGGGCCGCGGCTGCATAGGGTTCAAAAGACGTCGGGAATCCTCGTTGAAGTCTATGGAGCCTGAAAGAAGAAGTTGTTGGCAGGCGACCAGTGAAGAAGTTCGGTGTCATCCAAGGCTGGATCAGTGAAGGAGACGACCTGAAAGCAGAGGGGACTTAGTTCTTAATCACTAGCCAGTGATTAGGTGGGCACCAGGATGGCACCGGATGAAGTCACCTCGACCAGGTGAGTGGGCGACGCTGGACTCTGCAGTCACACGGGCCAGGAGGCGTTGTCGGCGTCCAGGCTGGAGGTGCGAGCTGTCCCACGAGGCTGTCGGCTGTCGGCGATGCTGGACTCAGGATCTGAGCAACAAACCTTGGCAAAGGCAAGCCCACGCGGTGGAGTCAAGATGGCGTCTGGAGTAGACCAGGAGGGTCCAGGGCACTTCTTGTTGGACAAGAAGTAAGGGCCAGTCTAGGGGACCTAGACCAGCGGTAAAAACGTCGTGGTATGTCGTCAAGAGGGTCACTAGCCAACGGGCAAGTGACCGGACAATGTGGCAAGCAGCAAAGAAGCAGAAGGGCCCCACGTAGATCTCGTGGATGCTGGGAGGCTGGACTTCGGTGCTGGAGCTGCTTAGGGTTAGGGCTTCTCAAACCCCAGTGCACTTACTCGAGGGTCTCTTGGGGGTCGTGCTGGTGAAGCGTCGTGCAGGTCTTGAAGATGGCCGGTCCACGGGTCTCGTCACACCCACGAATCTCAGCTGGGCTGGATGATGTAGGTAGAGGTCAGAGATGGCAGGGAATCCGGGTCTCGTCGAGCTGGGCAGTCTTGATCCGGAGGATTGACGTGCAGCAAACCGCAAGAGCTTCGATGGTGCCTGCTGGTGCAGGGTGGCTACTCCTTAGCCACAAGGGAGAGTCTTCAGAAAAGTCAAGAGTTCCTTTCGTGGAAAGTAGTTCAAGATTCAGAATGATCTAATTTGGGAAGGGGGCCTGCTCCTACCTTTATCCTAAGAAAAGGGGCTGGCACGCGACTAGGTCCTGCCCAATGGGTGGGACCAGGAGGGGGGTGGTTACACCCCTCTCCTTTGTCCGGTCTCTCCCCAGCTCAGGGGCTGGTGTGCCCCAGGAACTGGTTTGAGCCGGCATATGCACAGTGAGCACCGGGGTGCCACTTGCAGTCACCTTCCTTTCAGCCCTGCCTACCTGGGATACACAAAATCCTGTCTGGGATGGTGCTAGCACCGCCCCTGACAGGAAACCCTTTGTCCAGGCCTCAGTTGCTGGAAGGACTCCCAGCAGCAGGAGGGCAGACTTGTGTCTCAGTGGCAGCATCCATTTTGTGGAGCTGAGGCTGTGTCTGACTTTAACCGGGGTTCACAATTACATACATGTCGTGTCCCTCTAGAAGGGTGGAATGCTAACCCCGTTGCCAGAATTGGTGAGGGGTAAGTATTCCAATTCGTATGACACCTTACTCGACATGTTTTGATAATGCTATACCAAAGTTAGCATTTAACCGCGGGGATTATAATACACTTAAGAGTATATGGTATAGCGTTATCATGGAACAGCTATTTGGACTTGGTTCCGCAAGCTGCAAACGGGCTCAGCTCATGCCAGAGCACCATCTCACATAATTCCAAGCACTCTGCCTTCAGGATTGATAAGGCCTGCCATAGGAGTGACTGATAGAATATATGTGTCCATTTTAGGGTTAGATATAGGAATACTATATCTAAAGCAAAGGGTGTTTACACCACCTTGCCCCAGCTGTCGTGCAGCCAGTTGTGTCTGTTTGGGTGGCCAGCCAGGGGTGGCATAATACATGCTTCAGCCCCTGGTAGGCCCTGGGTACACCTATGCCCTGGATACCCTAAGGTATGCTGTACAGGGACTGATAAGGTGGCCCAGTACCAATTGGTAAAATGCACCTAAGGTACAAGGTTGTAATTTAGAGAGAGAACAGCTAGGCTGTGGGTCTGATTAGCAGGCCCACAGCCAGGGAAAGTCGTAAACCAGTGAAGCAAAAATCAAAAATCTGGGGTGGCCATGGGATTGCAGACTCCACTCTCCTACAACGAGCATTACGGAGAGGCTGTAGTTTATGTTGGAACAGACGATCCGGAGGGCTCGCACTAACAACTCAAAAACGGCGCGAAAACAGCCAACAAGATGGCGGCGCCCATATAAACGACTCGTAGTTGCCGGTATTCCGAGTATCTGCCAACTAGACACACCAGAAGGCATTTAGGAAATAACAGAACTAAAAGAAGACTACACGAGTCTTACAGCCCTTCGCTGGAGTATTATAGCAATTCTGCACAAATCTTAGAGGTCGTAGAGGCAGAGGACCTGGCGACGAAGCTGACCGAAATTGCGACCATTACCCGTCCTCCCACAGCTACTTTCCCCCCAAGTACGGCAGCGCTCGATGGGCCCCATCATGCATCTACACCACATCATGGCCTCCTAGGGCATGGACTAATGAGATAAACACGCTGTATTGGCCCACCTGCAGATCTGAACCATTGTGTGTGACTGTACGTCTCCTGCGGACAAACGTTTGTAATTCAGTATTGCGATACTACTTTACACCTCTCCTATATGTGCTCAGAGAATCCCCCTATGCTGGCTGTAGAGGCGCCATAGAGGCTGCTGGAAGGCTTCCGCTAATAACGACTGTTTGGAAAGGGATCACTCTCTCTGCCACCAAATCTAACCGTCTCTCAGCGCCAAGTCCCATTGCATGCTACCTGCCTGAGGACCCAGGAGCCGACCTTATTGACCATACGGAACGTGAACTACTATTAAAAGACAGCAAACCTGCCACGAGTCTGCCTCCTAATACACCTGTCATGCCATACCATAATCTATCTGCCTGCTGCATCCCGGCAAAATCCAGCATTCCAACATGGGGAAACCGGACAGGCAACAGTCAAAGCTCAGCTTCGAGCAGCGCAGAACGACACGTACGCCTACTTCCCATTCAGACATAGAGACGGACACAGCGGCGGATGCACCGCAGGGGATGGAATCCATACTGAAGGCCATTCAATCCAGTCTCCAGGATATAAACGGGAAATTGGACCATCTAACTTGTCGAGTAGACAACATGGTGGCAAAACTGGATAGACATGGCGAAAGGCTAGATGAGGCGGAAACCAGAATATCAGCGGTGGAGGACGAAGCGCATACGAGCACGTCTAAATGTACAGGCTTTGAGAAGATACTAGAAGTCATACGTTCAAAGGCGGAGGATTTGGAAGCCAGATCACGATGCAATAACGTGCGCATCACAGGGGTGCCCGAATCCACAAACACAGGCAAAATGGAGTCCTATGTTGAGGAACTCTGTTTGGCACTCTTTGGCAAGGAAGCGTTATCACCAGTCTTCATTGTGGAGAGGGCTCATCGTACCCTGGCGCCACGGCCTCCACCGGGTACACCGCCAAGGCCAATTGTGGCACGTATCTTGAATTACAGGGACCGTGATGCGATACTACGACTAGCACGCGAGCTCAAAGAACTCGTCTTCTAAAACAACCGATTGGAGTTCTATACCGATTACACAATGGCTGTACAACATGCACGCAGAGAATTCAATACAGCTAAAGCCAAACTACGTGACCTAAAGAAGGACTACGCTATGCTGTACCCTGCACGTCTAAAGGTGACCTGGGAAGGCAAATCGACGGTGCTATCCACACCCAAGGCAGCGAACGACTATATCAAAACCATTGTGACTGCTCGTCGGACCAGAGACAGATAGGAACAAGACCATGACAAGGAATGAGGTGATTCTGCGATTTAATCACTGGTGAAGATGCAAAGACTCGTGACTATCACAGACTGCCATGGTAAGGACTTCCTCAGAAAGGTGAGCTCTGCTATAGGCTAAAGACGAACTCCCCATGATTGGTAAGTCCATGCTATAGGATTCCATGTACTATTACACTTCACCAACACGCAGGCTTTTAGCTACACGTCGGGACAAGATCTGTCCGGACAAGTTGATGCCCTACCGGACTTGACAGAGGTAGTGATTCACTGCACGAAGGTACTGAAATATATGGCAGTGTATTCCCCTATTCCTAGAAAGCGCTGCAGCACTACGCTGGGATTAGATTGACCACGAGGGGAAGTGGGGGGAGGAGGCATTGATAAGCTACTGCCGCCATTGTTAACGAGGGCTATGGGGGCCCCAATTATGCCATGACACTGAAACTTTGAGAAGAGCCAGCTTACTCCCAACTTTGTCCTATTTGGTCATCTGCATACAGATATGGAATGTTATTGGACGCTCACACGGATTCCCTGCAGGCTATGATAGCAGTGACGGTTGCATGCTAATCTGTGATGGTGCACTGGTGTGAATCTATTGGGCGGGGTACGGAAAAGACATGGCCACTGTGAGGGAGCGCAAGTGCTCCTGCCCAGCTAGGCACTAACGATTATACATATGCACTATCTTCACAGCCGATACCAGGTCCTGGACACTGATCACAAAGATATGAGGAGTGACCATTGGATGATGAAATGCAAGAAACCGCAGTACAGTCTGGAACTGGGTTGGGGCGCACACACTGTTGATGATACTTGATAGACGTTATCTGTCTTGCTCCAATACTTATCCTCACTGATTACGCACCGCAGAAACTCCTTTAGATGCTGTAATACCTTCAACTACTGTTCATCAAGTGAGGATTAATACTGATTGTGCGAGGTATTGATGTGCTCTATTTCGTATGACATTTTGACCCATTGGCGCTACTACCTGCTAGTAACTATTTGATTCCAATGTCTTGCACCACTATGTACTGTTACGACTTGTTACGGCTCTATGCAAAGGTTGTCACTGACTAACGCAGTCCGTCCACATCCGACATTTCGGATGGAGATGTGTAGCCCAGGCGGACCCCCCTATGGGAAATCCCAACGAAATGTTCTTGATTTTAGACTGTTTGTTTGGGGTATGGCATCAGCAGAATTTGGGCTGCTGTTGTGGGTGGGAGGGGAAACATTATGGGTGTTGTTTTAATTTATGGATCTGACTGCTTGAGATGCACTGCCTATACCCTTCTGATACATGTTTGTTGCTATTTCGAAGGTGCCCACATATGTTCTTCTTGGTGTGACAGAAGGAGTGCTGTCCTCGAACACTATGATAACGATTAAACTTCACGACACATGTCACGATGGCTGAAACTCCGTTAACTACACAACCCTTGAACTTCCTTACCTGGAACATTAGAGGCTACACAAATCCCCCCAAAATGCGCCAGATATTCACGTGTCTGGACAGGTGGCCCATTGATATTGTTATGTTTCAGGAGACGCATGAAGCTCCGCACTCAACTGCTCAGGTGGGAAGGAGGTGGGCGGAATCCACTCACTGCTCATGATATTCCTCGTACTCCCGAGGGGTTTCCATCCTAGTTAAGAAAGGCACGAACTTTAAGATTGACACAACGGTCTTAGACACATATGGCAGATATATCATCCTAAAGGGTAGACTACGAGGACATCCACTAACACTGGTGAATACATACGGCCCAAACACTGATGCACCTGACTTCTATCATGCACTTTGGCAGCAGCTACACTCAGCTGACGAGCAAACGATACTTTGAGGAGGAGATCTTAACCTAGCCCTAGATGATAAGCTGGATAGATCGGGTGACACAACGGAACACCACACACAGGCTCGCACCAAACTGCGAGACATGATGCTAGATCTACGTATCACGGACATTTGGAGAGCCCGTCATCCAGAAATCAGAGAAGCGACGCACACTTCAGCTGCACATGGCAGCTAGTCGCGCATAGATTACTGGCTAGGCTCAGATGCACTACTGTTGTGGACTACGGCGATCAAACACATGCCCAAAACCCTCTCAGACCACAACCCCATTAAACTATCGCTAAAATTCCCTAATTATGTACCGCCGCCATATAGCTGGAGGTTCAATGCCACAGCATTGACCGACCCGCTATATGCAGACACTATAGAGAAGGCAATTAGGGAATACTTCCAAATAAATGATAAATCCACTGAGGATGCAGGCCTATTATGGGAGGCTTTCAAAGCTACAATTTGTGGTGTCTGTATAAGCACAACTGCTGGGATACTAAAAGATATACGAGCACAATTGACCAGGTGCGAATCTAAGCTTAGTACGTTGGAACATCAATACGAGATAACGCCTCTTCCGGCAACACTTGCTGCAATACGCACCGCATTAACCGAACACCAATCCTTAGCAGAGGACGAGGTTAAGTACCTGAGTAAGAGACATGTTGCCCGAGTCTATGGAGAAGGTGGACGTCCCGGGCGAGTACTGGCGACCAAAATTTGTGCCGGCCGAGTACCCAATACGGTAACACAGATCAGAGGAGGCGATAATCAATTACACACAGATCCCACAACCATTTTAAAATGCTTTGTTCAGAATTATGGGGACTTGTATCAATCAAGACCGGTAGCAACACAACATGAAACACTCCAATATTTGGACGATATCGCCATTGCCTGGCTGTCTGATGCCCAGAGGCAGAACCTATCACTGCCGATCACGGTGGAGGAGGTAACAGAAGTGATCCAATCTCTGCCTAACGGTAAGAGTCCTGGCCCGGATGGATTCACTTGTGAGTTTTATAAAACATATAGGGACCTCCTGGCGCCTCGCTTGGTTGCTATGTTCAGGGCCGCACATGATGCTCAGATACTACCATCTACACTTCGAGAGGCAGTAATAGTGGCACTCCTTAAACCGGATAAGAACCCAGATAGTTGTGACTCATATCGCCCGCTATCCCTGCTTAATGTAGACTCAAAAATACTCGCTAAAATACTTGCGGTGCAACTGCAACCACTTATGCCGAATTTGGTCCTCCCAGACCAGACAGGTTTCATACCCTCCCGCAACACAACGCACAACACAAGAACACTATTTGCGGTCTCACACTATCTAGACCCGACGATGAGAGCTGTGGCTGTGATGCTGAATGCCGCCAAGGCATTTGACTCTATTGAATGGTCTTACTTAATTACTATACTACATAGGATGGGCTTCCACTGATATACATTCAATTGATTCAACTGTTGTACACGAAACCCACTGCCAGAGTCAGAATTAATGGCTATGTCTCTGAAGCTTTTAACATAGGAAGAGGGACCAGACAGGGCTGCCCATTGTCCCCCCTGCTATTTGCTCTGGCCCTAGAACCCCTGGCCTGCATAGTTAGGCAGAAGAGCCATCATCTCGCCTTGCAGTTTCCGAGTAGACCCCTACATATCTCGCTATATGCGGATGATATGTTACTATATGTCTGTGACTCACCACGTAACCTAGATCCCCTCTTGCGTACATACATCAAATTTGGAGGTTTCTCTGGACTGCAGATAAATTAGGAAAAATCCTCGATTATCCCACTCACAGACACCACCACACCGCACGCTGTGGAATACCCATTAGAATGGCAAACAGACCCCATAAGATACCTAGGCATATGGTTTCATAGGGACCCGGAAATGGTCATTAGGACAAACTACGGTAGAGCGATTGATGCCCTAGAGGACAAAACTAAGAGGTAGATCCAACTCCCATCATCCCTAGCCGATCGAATCGCAAGAGTAAAGATGGTAGTCCTCCCCAAACTCCTTTACCTCTTTAACAATATCCTCATTCAGCCGCCAAGAGAAGTATTTAAGCGCATAACCACGATGGTCTTGAGGCTGATCTGGGCAGGTAGACAAGCGCGTATCGACCTAACTACCTTGACGCTGCCAACATCCAAAGGGGGATGGGGTGTACCGGATTTCTTCCTATATTATCTCTGCGCTCAGGCACAGTATGCAGCCTTATGGTATCATAGAACCCCATACATGACTCATGTAGCTGTTGAGGAGGGAGATGCGGATCCCATTCCGCTCGACGCCATCATCACACACGACAGACAGCCACTTCACGATAAGGACATCAATACCGTAGACGTTACTAACGCAGCATGGAAGAGATTAGGCCAGCTAGCCATTAAATTACCACTTTACGCTCCGGCACTTCTCCTTCATAATCATCTGGCGCTGTCGGTAACAGCTGAACCAGTGGGTATGGGCCTATTAACACAAATAGGAATAATTTCCATTGGAGATTTTTATCAAAATTGAACTTTCCTCACAGAACCTGATTTAGCCTACATACAAAACCCATCATTGTTATTTCAATTTACATTCCATAGACTGAAAATGGCGATTCAGCACCTCTATCACACCTTTCCGGAGGAACCACCCATTCTGAAAACATTGCAATTGATTCTAACGACCTCTAACATATCTCACTTAGTGTCCAGACTTTAGGCATCTGCTCAAACAGAGATAGGACGACCCACTGCTAAGGCACAGGAACGATGGAACCCACTATTGGAGGACCCCCTCACTGACAAAGACTGGGAAACTGCATGCACTCTGACTACACTCCTAACGCCGAATGGAAACTTACGCATCATTCATTTTAAATACTTACACCAGGTATACTACACCCCAGTCTCTCTGCATAAGTACGGTCTGAGAGAAGATGCACGATGCAAACGCTGTCACTTTCATCATGGTGACTTCATACATTTAGCATGGCACTGTGTGAAGATCCAGGCCTACTGGCTGGAAGTTACAAATGAATTGTCTGAAATGGTGGGGATACCTCTGGAGTGCACCATTCGCTGTTGTCTCCTAGGTTTATTAGGGAAGATGAAACCAATGCCACGTAGGTTTTGTGCAGTGGCCCTACTGTTAGCTAAGCGCAGAGTCTCAATGTGCTGGGGGAGTAAAAAGGTGCCAACAGTCAAGCAATGGCTCAGGGACATGACCTACTGCCATGATACATTACGCACATATGAAGAAATTTTACCAGCTAGGTCCAGGCCAAAGGACTATTGGGTATATCTGACTGCATACCTAAATGCTCAAGGGGATGAGTGAAACCTGTTTAGCCTCGAAAAATGATGCAACTACTGTAAATTTTATGATATTATTGTTGTAAAGGCACTGTTCAATCACATTTAGCAATAATGTTGGAGGGGGACGGAGTGCGGTAGTGGACTGATCCAAGTTGGTTTATGTTTGTGTTCCACAGTAAAATAAACCCCCAAGACTTACAGTTACTATTGTTGCGGCCGGCCCATGGTGGTTGTAGGCGACTTGCTGTGTACACTGCTCCACAGCCACACACTTCTTAAGTGCTATGCAAGTAGCACAAGTTACTACTTGTGTAACGATATATCTGTAAGAGACATTAGTTAGTATTAGATACCTTATCTTGCAATATCCACAGGCGTCAGACTGGATCCGGAATTTGTTTGCGTAGCAGTACCCTTGCGCGACGGTAGGCGTCGTCTGCGGCTCCGCGTCCGTCGTCGGCGTCGTGGGCGCCGTGATGAAGTCGTCGGAGTACTTAGACGACGCCTCCGCGTGCTGACGTCAGTTCTTAGACACAGCTTTTCCGCGCCAGAAGCGCCGAGCCATGTTAAAAACCAACACTGGTGCCATTGAAACTAGGGCCCTGAAAGGGGGTAACCCTAACCCTAGATATCGGTTCGCAGAACGGGGAGGATGGGTGGGTCGGTAAGGAATCTAATACTAACTAATGTCTCTTACAAATATATCGTTACACAAGTAGTAACTTGTGCATCTGAAAGAGACACGTTAGTATTAGATTCCTTACCTTAGAATAGATACCCCAGCAATACCAACCCCGGTGGTGGGTCTGAGAACCAATAACCACACCAGAAAGTCCTGGAGGACAGAACGGCCAAAGAAGCCATCCCTCCGGACTTGGCTGTCCAGGCAGTAGTGTCTTGCAAACGTGTGCAGCGATGCCCACGTAGCTGCCTGACAGATGTCTTGTAAGGGCACTCCCCGGCCCAGGGCAGTTGTAGTTGCCATGGCTCGGGTGGAATGAGCCCGCAATCCAACCGGGGGCTCCTTTTTAGCCAAGGAGTAACATGCCTGGATACACAAAATGATCCACCGGGAGATGGTCCTCTTGTGCACTGCTTTCCCCTTAACCAACAAAGAGTTGGTCATCCACCCGGAACTGGCATGTGCGATCCAAGTAGAATGAGAGCGCACGTTTTGGGTCCAGACGGTGGAGCCACTCTTCCTCTTTAGAGGGATGCGGTGGCGGGAAGAAGGTTGGCAAGGTGATAGACTGCCCGATGTGGAAGGCCGTGACAACCTTGGGCAGGAAAGATGGCTTAGTACGCAACACCACTTTGTCCGGATGGACAGAAAGGAAAGGTGGAGTACAAGAAAGGGCCTGGAGCTCACTCACTCTCCTGGCAGAGGTGATGGCAACCAGGAAAGCAGTCTTCAGAGTAAGAAGGCGGAGAGGACAGTTGTGAAGTGGCTCAAAGGGAGCGCACATCAGAAACGTAAGAACCAGGTTCAAGTCCCACTGAGGCATCACAAACGGAACAGGAGGGAATGTGTGTGTGATGCCCTTCAGAAATCTATTTACAATAGGGGACTTGAACAAAGAAGGTTGATCAGGCAGCCTCAGAAAGGCTGAAAGGGCAGAAAGGTAGCCCTTGATAGTGCCCAGAGCAGAGCCCTGCTGGGCAAGAGAAAGAAGGAAGAGAAGAACCTCAGAGAGAGGGGCAGCAAGAGGATCCACAGCCTTTGCTGTGCACCATGCCACAAATCTGTTCCACCTGCAGGCGTATGCCGACTTTGTGGAGGGACGCCTGGCTGCAAGAATGACGTTACAGACTTCAGGAGGCAAGTCAAATGGACTCAACTGTCGCCGCTCAATCTCCAAGCATGGAGGTGGAGACTGGACAGGTTCGGGTGGAGGACCGTCCCCTGTTGCTGCAACAGCAGGTCCTCCAGAAGAGGCAGACGAACCGGGGGATCGACTGAAATACTGAGTAGCTCTGGATACCAGTACCTTCGTGCCCAGTCCGGAGCCACAAGGATGACTTGGGCCCGGTCGCGCTTGATCTTCTTCAGCACTCTGGGCAGAAGTGGTATAGGCGGAAAGGCGTACAATAGACCGCAACTCCACTCGTGACGAAAAGCGTCTCCGAGCAAGTGCCGCCTTGGAAATTCCAACGCGCAGAACAGATGATATTGCGCGTTCTCTTCGGTGGCGAATAGATCTAACCAAGGCTCTCCCCATTGCTGAAAGAGGCCTTGCGCCACGTCCGAGTTCAGACGCCATTCCTGATCCATCATGCACCGACGGCTGAGCTCGTCCGCCCTGGCGTTCAGAGATCCCGCCAGGTGTTGAGCCACCAATGTCACGCCCTGGTGTTCCAGCCATTGCCAGAGACGCAGAGCCTCCTGGCAAAGGGTCCATGACCCCACCCCGCCCTGTTTGTTGCAGTACCACATGTCGGTGGTGTTGTCCGTAAACACCTGCACTACACCCCCCCGGACAGAGGGGAGGAATGCCTTCAGTGCTAGACGAATCGCCCGTAACTCCAACAGGTTGATGTGGAGCCAGGCCTCCGCCGGAGACCAGAGGCCTCTGATCTCCGCCATTCCCATGTGGCCTCCCCAGCCCTGGAGGGACGCGTCCGTCACAACTAAATGCTCCAGTTAGGGAAGGGAGAGGGATCTGCCGCTGACTCAATCGCGGTCCGTGAGCCACCACTGCAGCTATCTCGCAGTGCCCTCCGAGAGCAGGACGTGGTCGGACAGGTTGCCCTGATGCTGGGCCCACTGAAACTTCAGGTCCCACTGCAGAGCCCGCATCTGCCACCTGGCGTGATGCACCAGTAGGATGCAGGAGGCCATCAGCCCCAGAAGCGGCAGCGTCAACCTGACCGAGACCCGGGATAACGGCTGAAAGATGGGAATCAGAGGCTGAATATCCTGGACCCGCTGTTCGGGTGGATAAACCCGAAACCGCGCCGAGTCGAGAACCGCTCCGATGAAGAGGAGCTTCTGAGAGGGGCACAGGTGTGACTTTGGCACATTGATGGAGAACCCCAGCTGGTGCAGGAGATCTGCCGTAGTCTGGAGGTGGCTGACAACTGTCTGGGGCGAGCCCGCCTTCAACAACCAGTCGTCGAGGTAGGGGAAGACTGAAACCCCTAACCTGCGCAGATGAGCTGCGACCACCGCCATCACCTTTGTGAACACCCGTGGGGCGCTGGTAAGGCCGAAGGAGAGCACGGTATACTGAAAGTGCTCGTGGCCAACCGTGAACCGCAGGTAGCGCCGGTGGGCCGGCAGGACGGGGATGTGGAAATAAGCGTCCTGCAAGTCCAACGCTACCATCCAGTCTCCTGGGTCCATGGCAGCTAAGACCTGAGCCAGAGTCAGCATTTTCAACTTCTCCTTCCGGAGGAAGCCGTTGACGTTCCGTAGGTCCAAGATAGGGCGTAGGCCCCCTTTGCCCTTCTTGGGTACCAGAAAGTAGTGGGAGTAGCAACCACACCCTACTTCTGGCCCAGGAACGCGCTCGATGGCCCCCTTGGCCAAGAGGGCCGTAACTTCCTCCTGCAGAAGTCGCAAATGATCCCCCGATACACGGTGGTTCTGCGGTGGCATGGCTGGAGGAGTCGCCTCGAAGGGGAGGGAGTAGCCCCTTCGGACGATTTGCAGCACCCACCTGTCCGATGTGACAGTGCGCCAGTGGAGGTGGTGATGGTGAACCCTGCCCCCCACTGGCGTCACATGGGCCTGAAAGCACGGACTAGGAGGGTTTTGAGGTGAATGCTGAGGGGGAAGGTGTGGACTGACCTCGCCGTAGTCCCCGACCGCCAGGACGGCAGTTCCCACGGCTGCCACTGCGTTGGGTATTACCTTACGGAGCGTGGCTAGCAGCACGTGTGGGTACACCCCTTCCGTGGCCACGAAAGGAGTGAAAGGCAGCCGATTGCTGGCGCGGGGCTGAGAGGCCCAAGGACTTGGCCGTAGCCCTGGAGTCCTTAAAGCGCTCAAGCGCATGGTCTGCCTTGTCGCCAAAGAGGCGACGGCCATCAAACGGCATGTCCATCAGTGTGTTTTGGACATCGGCCGAAAAGTTGGCGGACCTCAACCAGGCGTGGCGTCTGACCACCACCGTCGTTGCCATCGCTCTACCTAGTGAGTCCGTGATATCCAGCCCACACCGGATAGAATATTTGGCTGCATCCCGGCCCTCCACAAGGGCTTTGCCGAGTTTGGCCCGTACCTCCAACGGACACTCTGGCAGCACTTCCGCAACCGTATCCCACAGAGAGTGGGTGTAGCGGCTTAAGAGGCATGCGGTATTGGAAGACCGCAATCCCAAACTAAGGGAGGAGAAGATCTTTTTACCGTACTGCTCGTACCTCTTGGATTCCCTGTCCGGTGGCGCCGACGGGAATGCGGTCTGGGAATTGGAGGCCTGGATGACCAGACTCTCGGCGGTGGGGTGGGTGGACAGGAAACATGGGTCGCCCAGGGCCGGGCTGTGGCGTCTGGCCATGTTCCTATCTACGGGCGAACCCATAGCGGGCTTGGACCAAGTGCCCAAAAGAACGTCGGTCAAGGCCTCGTTAAACGGCAGCAGAGGCTCGGCTGAGCATGACTGCGGCTTACGGACCTCAGTGAGGAGGTTAGTCCTCACGGCCGCGACGGGGAGCTCAAGGCCCAAGGCCTTGGCTGCCCTCATCAACACCACACTATAGGTTGCCCCCTCCTCCGTAGCCACGGTAGGAGGCGAGACAAAGCCAGTGTCAGGCGAAGTGTCTATACCACTCGCCTCCCCAAGTTCACCTGCCCAGTCCTCATGAGACTGGCATTCACATGCCAGAGGGTCCTCAGACCCCTCCCAATCCTCCTCATCACCCATCTCCTGGTAGTCAGGTTCAACAAAGGATGGGTCTGGTTCGTGGAAAGTAAACTCTCCGAACGGCATCATATCGGCGCCGGGCGGTGCCGCTTCGAGCTGGGTCGAGTGAGGTATCGGGGACGGCGCCGCCCGAGGACGGCGCCGGTGGTGACACCCGAGGGGACGGGCCGGGGAGGTCGTTAAATCCACCAGCGATGACCCGGATCCGGAACCGGATCCAGTGGGGCCCTGCGGTGCCGGGCCCGAAGGCGCCAGCGGCGTCGGAGCCGAAGCACCCGACGGCGTCGGGGCCGGAGCCACCGACCCACTAGGACCCCCAGACGGGACCGCTGGGCCCGAAGGCGCCGTGGAGCCCGTCAGAGGAGAGAGGGACCTCATGGCCATGAGGAACCGCTCGATCTCCTCCGGCGTCGCGTTAGGCCCAGGGACCGAAGGGTATGAAGCCGGACGCGGTGCCTGCGACTCCGCCGGAGCCGCGTGGGCGGTGCCACCTGAACCCCCGGCTTCATCGCGCGAGCGTCGGGGGGAGTCGGAAGAGCGATGACGTCTCTTCGACTTCTTGTGCTTACCTGACGACTTCGACCCAGAGGAGTGATGTCGACTCCCGGAGCTATGATGGCTCCGCTCCCGCGACCGGTCCCTCGACCTCCGTCCGGACTGGGACCTCTCTTGGTGCGGGGCCGACTGCTGGAGTTCGAGCCGCTTACGGGACCGCTCCCGTCTAGCCTTCGAAGTCAGGGCCCGACAGTCGGAACAGGCCTTGTCGTTGTGGTCGACACCGAGACAGTGGAGACACCGACGGTGAGGGTCCGTCACCGACATCAGTCGGTCGCAATCCTCACAGGGCTTGAAACCAGGCATCCCTACCGGCACCGATTAGGAGCCGAAGACTCGAAAAAGGAGATCAAAAAGAGAGTTAGTCAAAAAGTGACTAAGGTACCACTTTTTTCGGATCTGCGCTGCTGGCACGGAAAAAAGAACTGACGTCAGCACGCGGAGGCGGCGTCTAAGTACTCCGACGACGTCATCATGGCGCCCACGACGCCGACGACGGACGCGGAGCCGCAGACGACGCCTACCGACGCGCAAGGGTACTGCTACGCAAAAAAATTCCGGATCCAGTCAGACGCCTGGGGATATTCTAAGGTTAGGAATCTAATACTAATGTGTCTCTTTCAGAACCTGGTTATATCTTTAAGGTTGTAGGCACTGAGCTGTGTTATCAGTCAAATGCATTTTCAATAAAGGTCTTGTAAATTAAAAAAAATGTGATTCAGACTGATCACCATTGGTCTGGTCTGCAGCCTGCTGTCGCACACTCATGAGAGAAGGGCATTCTTTCTGCTCCCTGCAGAATTCTTTCCTGGAGGGGCCTCTTCCTGCTGCCAATGGGTCAGCTCAGGCAGGTCCCCCAGTTCAGCTATATGATCCCCGGTAGGCTCCAGGGCATCCCCCTCAAGGTCTGCTTCCTCCTGGGCCGTGGGAACTTCAGGGGCCGGTTTCCCATGCCTCCTGTGCCTTCTCTCTAAGGCCGGTTCCTGGGCCTCTCCCTCAGGCTCCAGGAACTCTTGAGCACCCCTGCTGGCTGCCATTGACCGGGTGGTCACGCACGCCCAGACAGGTAAACCCAACATCTTCAGGTGAGTTGTCTTCTCCACCTTTTCCCAAGGGGAGCTCTCCAAGTCATTCCCTAGCAAACAGTCTACAGGCATGGCAGTCCTCACAGCTACCTGAAGAGTACCAGAGACCCTCCCCCACTCAAAGGGAACCTGAGCCATAGGACAACGACTCTCTGTGTTATCAGCATTGACAACATGGCTGTATGCATGGGGACACCTACTCTTGAGACACCATGTGCTGCTTGACAACAGTCACACTGGCTCCTGTATCTCTAAGAGCCTCCACCGTTTGGCCATTGGTGGTCACCCACTGCCCATACTGAGTATTGGGGGGCAGTGGATTCTCGGGGACCATCTCACTGTCTCCTAAGGAGACTAGGGCCATATGAACTGGCTCCCACCCACCTTGGACTTCTACCTCCTCCTGAAAGGCTACACTCGCCATCTGCCGGGGCGGAGCACCAGTGGGTGCTGGTTTACCAAACAGGCGACACTTGAGATCTTTGGCAAAATGACCCAGTTCACCACCCCCGTAACACTGTATGGGCCCTCTTTGAACAGGGGTATCTGTCGGGCCCCCGGTCTGGTTCTGGGGTGGGGGAGGCTGAGAACCTTTCCCTTGGTTCCCTTGGGGACTACTTTGGGGCCTCTTCTGAAAATCCCTCTGTTTATCCTTGTCCCCCCCACTCTTCTGCTGGGGACCCTGCCTACCCTTGGAGGAGTCTCCCACTTGGCCCTTGTGGACCCTGGTGCTGACCCAGTGGTCCGCCTCCTCAGCAAGCTTCCTAGGGTTAGTTAGCTTGCTATCAATCAGGTGCTGGTGTAGCTCAGGAAAATAATTATTAGACAAGTGCTCCCATGCAATTAAATCAAAGAGACCTTGAAAATCATTCACTTTGCTACCCTTCACCCAACCATCCAGTGCTCTGCAGAAAAAGGTTACATATTCAACATAGGTACCCCCAGGAATCTTTGCACAACCCCTGAACCTCTGTCTGTACAATTCAGGAGTTAACCCATACCTGGTCATCAAAGCTTCCTTCATGTGGGGAAAAGAATTATAAACTTCAGAGGGCAAATCTAGCAGTGTGTCCCGCCCCTCACTAAGGAACCGCCCCCACAACCCCGCTCCCCTATCTCTCTCAGGGACCCGGTGGGAAGACATGGCTACCTCATAGGCCTTGAACCACTGCCCTATGTCATCATTTTTTTAAATATTCGTTCACCACATCCTTTGGCATGTACACCTTTGACTCTACCTGCACTGGCAATGCGCTGCCACCAGAGGGAGTAGTTTCCAAACTTTTAGCTTTCATCTCCAGCTCCCTCAATTTCATCTCATGTTCCAATTGGATCTTTTTCTCTTCCATTGCCAATCTTTGTTTTTCCATTGCCATCTGTCCATTAAGTTTTGCCATCTCTACTCCATGTGCCTTGGTTTCCTTCCTGTCCGCCAGCTCCTCTGGCGACAGGATCCTGCCAAAATCATGGACACTTTCTGCACGATGTCCACCACATTTTCAGGTGCCCTTGACTCAATCCAGGCCCTCAGGGCCTTTTGGTAGTGGGCCTTGACTTTACAGCCAGACTGGGACACTCTAAATTTGAGGCAGAAGCCCTTCAGCTGGTCCACGGTGTAGCTCTCCAGTCTCTCTTCTTCCCAATCAATTTCAACTCCCTCAGAGACAATGGATGCTGCCTTTCCTACAGACTTTTGGCCAGGCATGACTTTTCAAAAATGGAGATCTTCTTGCAAAACAAAAATCAACAGTATGTGGGTGCGTTATTGGTCTGAACTCACTATGTGGGGTTTCACCAATCACTGCACATGAATCACAAATGCAAATTTAGAATCCTCACCGCTGACCACCAATGTTAGATTTGGGTGTCTCTGGTTGGCACAGGTAAAAACTTGTGACAAGCAGGGACCCTCTCCTCTTGTCAGGATAAGGGGATCACCCTCTAAAATAACCCCTGCTCACCCTTTAGGTAGTGTGGCGCAAGCAGACAAGGCTTATCTCAGAGCATCATAGGTTAAGCATTTGTAAGCACATACAGTCATCAAAGGACAACACCACAAATGGACATAAGTCTAGTTGTTATATGAAAATAGGTACTTTATATATATATTCTTAAGCAGGCTTACTACAAGACCATAATAACGTTTCTAATGCGCACAATACTGTTTGGGATCAAGAGTGCTTTGTAAATAGGCTTAATGTTTGTCCTGCGCGTTTCATACCTCAGGGGCGACTCTTCGGTGGTTAAAAATTTGCAAAAACGAGTCTAACAACAATGTGGACCCTCTGGTCCGAGACGTGTACCCTTTGGTGCGATGCGCACAGTACCTTTGCATCGTAGCATAGCTACGCTCAATGCGGGTACATGGGCGGCGTCCTAGGAGCGATCTGGCGGCCCCTCTCATTGCGGTGCGTATCCGGCTCATGCTGGCATCTCGGTCCGAGACGTACGAGCGGGAGGCCCTTGTGGAGTGGAGCGGTTGATCATAGGCGGGGAGCCTGCAGTCTGCGCAATGGTTGGGGCAAACCTTCACAGTGCAGGGTGAGGCTCGAGGCGTACTGTCACAGAACGTGATGCAGTTCGAGCCGTACTTCGGAGCGGGTGCTTCGGGTGAGATGGGAGGCGCAGGGCGGGTGGTACGCTTCGAGCGTACGAGCCGTACTCAGTCCTGCAAGGCGCACAGATCTCCGGGTGGCGACTAGGACATAGCGGTTTAGGGCAGCTCGAAGGGGGAGATGGGGCGCGCTATGCGGTGCGGTCTGGACGGTGGACGGTGTGCTCTTCAGCCCGTAGGTGGAGTGGAGACGCACGGTTCAGGCAGTACGGCACAGACTTGGCGGTGATTAGGGATTTGAGACGGCCCAGGGATTGTGGGTTCAAGCAGGCTCCAGCGGTTTCAGTGAAGGCAGCAGAAGAGCCCAATGGTCCTGGGGCTCAGTTCAGGGGGCAAGCTCACACACATGCCCTTGGAGATTGTTCACAAATGCACAAGTTGAATCAAAAGTCCCACTCAGTTTCTTTCCTCTCCTTCTTGCAGCAAGGCACCCACCACAGGCCAGTCTCCCAGGTCAGAGACAGTAGTCCTCCATGCAGCTTTCCCAGGTCCTTCTCTTTGGGCAGAGGTTCTTCTTGGCGTAAACAGGATCTGATTTCTTAGGGGCAGGGCTCCTACTTTTATACACAAAATCCTTTTCTTGCAGGCCAGGGGGGCCTTTGCCTAATCCAGTTCAGTCCCTGAGCACTTTGTTTTGCAGACTCTGGCTTTTCCTTTCAGTAAGCAGGGCAGGGACATCAGACGCTCCGCAGGAGGTGGAGCCAGTATTGTGGTGACAAGTACAGTCCAGGAATACTCTGTTGACAGTCTTCCCCTATCTCTTCACAAGGTAGAGGGCAGAGACATCAGCCACTCCACAGGGGGCGGAGCCAGCATTGAGGTGGCAGAGCACAGCCCTATTCAGAGTCAAGGGGCACCCCCCCCCCATCCATCCTGGTTCTATTCACCACCTGTCAGCCCCAGCCGGTCTCAAGGAATTCCCCAGCCCTGTCACACACAGAAACCAGACAGCAGATACACATCAGAGCAGAGGCGGGCTGAAATGGTTAGGCAAGCAACTACTAACTTTCTAAAAGTAGTATTTGCAAACACAGGATATTAAAATTAACTTTACTAAAAGATGTATTTTATTATTCTGAGTTCGGGCATACTAAACTTGACTTTCTACCATGTTCTCTGAGCCTGCTGGGATTATAGTGTGTAATAATTCCAGCAGCCCATTCTGGCTTATGAGAACAGGTAGCCTTACAATAGTGAAAAACGAAATTGGCTGTAATTCCCTATTAGGACATGCCACACACATAAGGGCTTGTCCTACCTTAGGTTTACAATGCACCCTGCCCTTGGGCCTACCATAGGGGTGACTGATATGAAGTTAAGGGAAGGTTTAGGGACTGGCAAGTGGGTGCACTTGCCCAGTCAGCATGACAGTACCAGACTGCACGCAGGTTCTGTAGTGGCAGACCTTAGACACATTTTTAAAGGCTGCTTCTGCGCATGGTCTGCCTTGTCGCCAAAGAGGCGACGGCCATCAAACGGCATGTCCATCAGTGTGTTTTGGACATCGGCCGAAAAGTTGGCGGACCTCAACCAGGCGTGGCGTCTGACCACCACCGTCGTTGCCATCGCTCTACCTAGTGAGTCCGTGGTATCCAGCCCACACCGGATAGAATATTTGGCTGCATCCCGGCCCTCCACAAGGGCATGGCCGAGTTTGGCCCGTACCTCCAACGGACACTCTGGCAGCACTTCCGCAACCGTATCCCACAGAGAGTGGGTGTAGCGGCTTAAGAGGCATGCGGTATTGGAAGACCGCAATCCCAAACTAAGGGACGAGAAGATCTTTTTACCGTACTGCTCGTACCTCTTGGATTCCCTGTCCGGTGGCGCCGACGGGAATGCGGTCTGGGAATTGGGGGCCTGGATGACCAGACTCTCGGCGGTGGGGTGGGTGGACAGGAAACATGGGTCGCCCAGGGCCGGGCTGTGGCGTCTGGCCACGTTCCTATCTACGGGCGAACCCATAGCGGGCTTGGACCAAGTGCCCAAAAGAACGTCGGTCAAGGCCTCGTTAAACGGCAGCAGAGGCTCGGCTGAGCATGACTGCGGCTTACGGACCTCAGTGAGGAGGTTGGTCCTCAAGGCCGCGACGGGGAGCTCAAGGCCCAAGGCCTTGGCTGCCCTCATCAACACCACACTATAGGTTGCCCCCTCCTCCGTAGCCACGGTAGGAGGCGAGACAAAGCCAGTGTCAGGCGAAGTGTCTATACCACTCGCCTCCCCAAGTTCACCTGCCCAGTCCTCATGAGACTGGCATTCACATGCCAGAGGGTCCTCAGACTCCTCCCAATCCTCCTCATCACCCATCTCCTGGTAGTCAGGTTCAACAAAGGATGGGTCTGGTTCGTGGAAAGTAAACTCTCCGAACGGCATCATATCGGTGCCGGGCGGTGCCGCTTCGAGCTGGGTCGGGTGAGGTATCGGGGACGGCGCCGCCCGAGGACGGCGCCGGTGGTGACACCCGAGGGGACGGGCCGGGGAGGTCGTTAAATCCACCAGCGATGACCCGGATCCGGAACCGGATCCAGTGGGGCCCTGCGGTGCCGGGCCCGAAGGCGCCAGCGGCGTCGGAGCCGAAGCACCCGACGGCGTCGGGGCCGGAGCCACCGACCCACTAGGACCCCCAGACGGGACCGCTGGGCCCGAAGGCGCCGTGGAGCCCGTCAGAGGAGAGAGGGACCTCATGGCCATGAGGAACCGCTCGATCTCCTCCGGCGTCGCATTAGGCCCAGGGACCGAAGGGTATGAAGCCGGACGCGGTGCCTGCGACTCCGACGGAGCTGCGTGGGCAGTGCCACCTGAACCCCCGGCTTCATCGCGCGAGCGTCGGGGGGAGTCGGAAGAGCGATGACGTCTCTTCGACTTCTTGTGCTTATCTGACGACTTCGACCCAGAAGAGTGATGTCGACTCCCGGAGCTATGATGGCTCCGCTCCCGCGACCGGTCCCTCGACCTCCGTCCGGACTGGGACCTCTCTTGGTGCGGGGCCGACTGCTGGAGTTCGAGCCGCTTACGGGACCGCTCCCGTCTAGCCTTCGAAGTCAGGGCCCGACAGTCGGAACAGGCCTTGTCGTCGTGGTCGACACCGAGACAGTGGAGACACCGACGGTGAGGGTCCGTCACCGACATCAGTCGGTCGCAATCCTCACAGGGCTTGAAACCAGGCATCCCTACCGGCACCGATTAAGAGTCGAAGACTCGAAAAAGGAGATCAAAAAGAGAGTTAGTCAAAAAGTGACTAAGGTACCACTTTTTCCGGATCTGCGCTGCTGGCACGGAAAAAAGAACTGACGTCAGCACGCGGAGGCGGCGTCTAAGTACTCCGACGACATCATCACGGCGCCCACGACGCCGACGACGGACGCGGAGCCGCAGACGACGCCTACCGATGCGCAAGGGTACTGCTACGCAAAAAAATTCCGGATCCAGTCTGACGCCTGGGGATAATCTAAGGTTAGGAATCTAATACTAATGTGTCTCTTTCAGAACCTGGTTATATCTTTAAGGTTGTAGGCACTGAGCTGTGTTATCAGTCAAATGCATTTTCAATAAAGGTCTTGTAAATTAAAAAAAAAATGTGATTCAGACTGATCACCATTGGTCTGGTCTGCAGCCTGCTGTCGCACACTCATGAGAGAAGGGCATTCTTTCTGCTCCCTGCAGAATTCTTTCCTGGAGGGGCCTCTTCCTGCTGCCAATGGGTCAGCTCAGGTCCCCCAGTTCAGCTATATGATCCCCGGTAGGCTCCAGGGCATCCCCCTCAAGGTCTGCTTCCTCCTGGGCCGTGGGAACTTCAGGGGCCGGTTTCCCATGCCTCCTGTGCCTTCTCTCTAAGGCCGGTTCCTGGGCCTCTCCCTCAGGCTCCAGGAACTCTTGAGCACCCCTGCTGGCTGCCATTGACCGGGTGGTCCCGCACGCCCAGACAGGTAAACCCAACATCTTCAGGTGAGTTGTCTTCTCCACCTTTTCCCAAGGGGAGCTCTCCAAGTCATTCCCTAGCAAACAGTCTACAGGCATGGCAGTCCTCACAGCTACCTGAAGAGTACCAGAGACCCTCCCCCACTCAAAGGGAACCTGAGCCATAGGACAACGACTCTCTGTGTTATCAGCATTGACAACATGGCTGTATGCATGGGGACACCTACTCTTGAGACACCATGTGCTGCTTGACAGCAGTCACACTGGCTCCTGTATCTCTAAGAGCCTCCACCCTTTGGCCATTGGTGGTCACCCACTGTCCATACTGAGTATTGGGGGGCAGTGGATTCTCGGGGACCATCTCACTGTCTCCTAAGGAGACTAGGGCCATATGAACTGGCTCCCACCCACCTTGGACTTCTACCTCCTCCTGAAAGGCTACACTCGCCATCTGCCGGGGCGGAGCACCAGTGGGTGCTGGTTTACCAAACAGGCGACACTTGAGATCTTTGGCAAAATGACCCAGTTCACCACCCCCGTAACACTGTATGGGCCCTCTTTGAACAGGGGTATCTGTCGGGCCCCCGGTCTGGTTCTGGGGTGGGGGAGGCTGAGAACCTTTCCCTTGGTTCCCTTGGGGACTACTTTGGGGCCTCTTCTGAAAATCCCTCTGTTTACCCTTGTCCCCCCCACTCTTCTGCTGGGGACCCTGCCTACCCTTGGAGGAGTCTCCCACTTGGCACTTGTGGACCCTGGTGCTGACCCAGTGGTCCGCCTCCTCAGCAAGCTTCCTAGGGTTAGTTAGCTTGCTATCAATCAGGTGCTGGTGTAGCTCAGGAAAACAATTATTAGACAAGTGCTCCCATGCAATTAAATCAAAGAGACCTTGAAAATCATTCACTTTGCTACCCTTCACCCAACCATCCAGTGCTCTGCAGAAAAAGGTTACATATTCAACATAGGTACCCCCAGGAATCTTTGCACAACCCCTGAACCTCTGTCTGTACAATTCAGGAGTTAACCCATACCTGGTCATCAAAGCTTCCTTCATGTGGGGAAAAGAATTATAAACTTCAGAGGGCAAATCTAGCAGTGTGCCCCGCCCCTCACTAAGGAACCGCCCCCACAACCCCGCTCCCCTATCTCTCTCAGGGACCCGGTGGGAAGACATGGCTACCTCATAGGCCTTGAACCACTGCCCTATGTCATTATTTTTTTAAATATTCGTTCACCACATCCTTTGGCATGTACACCCTTGACTCTACCTGCACTGGCAATGCGCTGCCACCAGAGGGAGTAGTTTCCAAACTTTTAGCTTTCATCTCCAGCTCCCTCAATTTCATCTCATGTTCCAATTGGATCTTTTTCTCTTCCATTGCCAATCTTTGTTTTTCCATTGCCATCTGTCCATTAAGTTTTGCCATCTCTACTCCATGTGCCTTGGTTTCCTTCCTGTCCGCCAGCTCCTCTGACGACAGGATCCTGCCAAAATCATGGACACTTTCTGCACGATGTCCACCACATTTTCAGGTGCCCTTGACTCAATCCAGGCCCTCAGGGCCTTTTGGTAGTGGGCCTTGACTTTACAGCCAGACTGGGACACTCTAAATTTGAGGCAGAAGCCCTTCAGCTGGTCCACGGTGTAGCTCTCCAGTCTCTCTTCTTCCCAATCAATTTCAACTCCCTCAGAGACAATGGATGCTGCCTTTCCTACAGACTTTTGGCCAGGCATGACTTTTCAAAAATGGAGATCTTCTTGCAAAACAAAAATCAACAGTATGTGGGTGCGTTATTGGTCTGAACTCACTATGTGGGGTTTCACCAATCACTGCACATGAATCACAAATGCAAATTCAGAATCCTCACCGCTGACCACCAATGTTAGATTTGGGTGTCTCTGGTTGGCACAGGTAAAAACTTGTGACAAGCAGGGACCCTCTCCTCTTGTCAGGATAAGGGGATCACCCTCTAAAATAACCCCTGCTCACCCTTTAGGTAGTGTGGCGCAAGCAGACAAGGCTTATCTCAGAGCATCATAGGTTAAGCATTTGTAAGCACATACAGTAATCAAAGGACAACACCACAAATGGACATAAGTCTAGTTGTTATATGAAAATAGGTACTTTATATATATATTCTTAAGCAGGCTTACTACAAGACCATAATAACGTTTCTAATGCGCACAATACTGTTTGGGATCAAGAGTGCTTTGTAAATAGGCTTAATGTTTGTCCTGCGCGTTTCATACCTCAGGGGCGACTCTTCGGTGGTTAAAAATTTGCAAAAACGAGTCTAACAACAATGTGGACCCTCTGGTCCGAGACGTGTACCCTTTGGTGCGATGCGCACAGTACCTTTGCATCGTAGCATAGCTACGCTCAATGCGGGTACATGGGCGGCGTCCTAGGAGCGATCTGGCGGCCCCTCTCATTGCGGTGCGTATCCGGCTCATGCTGGCATCTCGGTCCGAGACGTACGAGCGGGAGGCCCTTGTGGAGTGGAGCGGTTGATCATAGGCGGGGAGCCTGCAGTCTGCGCAATGGTTGGGGCAAACCTTCACAGTGCAGGGTGAGGCTCGAGGCGTACTGTCACAGAACGTGATGCAGTTCGAGCCGTACTTCGGAGCGGGTGCTTCGGGTGAGATGGGAGGCGCAGGGCGGGTGGTACGCTTCGAGCGTACGAGCCGTACTCAGTCCTGCAAGGCGCACAGATCTCCGGGTGGCGACTAGGACATAGCGGTTTAGGGCAGCTCGAAGGGGGAGATGGGGCGCGCTATGTGGTGCGGTCTGGACGGTGGACGGTGTGCTCTTCAGCCCGTAGGTGGAGTGGAGACGCACGGTTCAGGCAGTACGGCACAGACTTGGCGGTGATTAGGGATTTGAGACGGCCCAGGGATTGTGGGTTCAAGCAGGCTCCAGCGGTTTCAGTGAAGGCAGCAGAAGAGCCCAATGGTCCTGGGGCTCAGTTCAGGGGGCAAGCTCACACACATGCCCTTGGAGATTGTTCACAAATGCACAAGTTGAATCAAAAGTCCCACTCAGTTTCTTTCCTCTCCTTCTTGCAGCAAGGCACCCACCACAGGCCAGTCTCCCAGGTCAGAGACAGTAGTCCTCCATGCAGCTTTCCCAGGTCCTTCTCTTTGGGCAGAGGTTCTTCTTGGCGTAAACAGGATCTGATTTCTTAGGGGCAGGGCTCCTACTTTTATACACAAAATCCTTTTCTTGCAGGCCAGGGGGGCCTTTGCCTAATCCAGTTCAGTCCCTGAGCACTTTGTTTTGCAGACTCTGGCTTTTCCTTTCAGTAAGCAGGGCAGGGACATCAGACGCTCCGCAGGAGGTGGAGCCAGTATTGTGGTGACAAGTACAGTCCAGGAATACTCTGTTGACAGTCTTCCCCTATCTCTTCACAAGGTAGAGGGCAGAGACATCAGCCACTCCACAGGGGGCGGAGCCAGCATTGAGGTGGCAGAGCACAGCCCTATTCAGAGTCAAGGGGCACCCCCCCCCCATCCATCCTGGTTCTATTCACCACTTGTCAGCCCCAGCCGGTCTCAAGGAATTCCCCAGCCCTGTCACACACAGAAACCAGACAGCAGATACACATCAGAGCAGAGGCGGGCTGAAATGGTTAGGCAAGCAACTACTAACTTTCTAAAAGTAGTATTTGCAAACACAGGATATTAAAATTAACTTTACTAAAAGATGTATTTTATTATTCTGAGTTCGGGCATACTAAACTTGACTTTCTACCATGTTCTCTGAGCCTGCTGGGATTATAGTGTGTAATAATTCCAGCAGCCCATTCTGGCTTATGAGAACAGGTAGCCTTACAATAGTGAAAAACGAAATTGGCTGTAATTCCCTATTAGGACATGCCACACACATAAGGGCTTGTCCTACCTTAGGTTTACAATGCACCCTGCCCTTGGGCCTACCATAGGGGTGACTGATATGAAGTTAAGGGAAGGTTTAGGGACTGGCAAGTGGGTGCACTTGCCCAGTCAGCATGACAGTACCAGACTGCACGCAGGTTCTGTAGTGGCAGACCTTAGACACATTTTTAAAGGCTGCTTCTGTGGGTGGCACAACCAGTGCTGCAGGCCCACTAGCAGCATTTGTATTTACAAGACCTGGCACTCCTGGTGCACTTTACTGGGGTCTGACAGTAAACCAAATAAGCTAATCATGGAAATCAATCACATATACCCTTTTCATAGGGAGCACTTGCACTGTGGCACTGATTGGCAGTGGCACAGTGCCCAGAGCAGCGAACACCAGCAAAACACATGAGGCACATCAGCAAAAAGTGGAAGGGAGACTCACGCCAAGGTGCCAGGTCTAACACATGCAATATTTAGCAAATACACTCTCTGGACTTTTAATCGAGTTCAATGAAGTCAACTATGCTCTTAACCATATGTACATACCCAGATAGACAATGACTTTTGCCACTGTTCTTCACATTATTATGATTAGTGTTCCTCTTGTAAGGTTAGCTGTTGATTACTTCTGACATAGAGGATGTAGTTCTCACTTATTCTTTTTTTGATTAAATGCTCTTGTAACTAGTTCCTTTTTCTTTCATCTTATTTCTAGGTTTTTTAGAGAATTTCTTGTGGATCAATATGGAATCCAAACTATTGCCAAGAAATTCAGGTAAGGACTATTCACACTCCGTTTCTATTGTCTTCTATGTTTAAGCCCTATTACTTCTCTGTTAGCTAAGTACACTAGTATTTACACGGCACATCTTTCTCATAACTAAATCTGAAGAGGGAGAGGGATTCATGACTGCACTGCTCTCGGTGCTTGGCAAACCATACTATTTATATTGAGAGATGAAGAGAGCACGCGCTTGACAGGAACGCTAGTTCCTTTCCCGAGAGAACAGCTAAAAAGACTAGTGGCAAATATGAAACTAACTGACACAGAAACACTACTGGAAATTCTAACTCAACAAAGTGAGCAAGCGTATGACAACAAATGTGCTAATTGATACTGAGACATTATTCTCTTAAGAGATAGTTCACTGGAAACTTGTGTAACTCCTTATAAGAACTGGGACCGCCAGTTCTTCGGGGGGTAGAATGGCTCGAGCAAGAAGGCAGCCAAGGGCTTGTGTGTAAAGCAGCTACTTAACGCACACATCCAATGTAAGACACAGTGGCGCAATAATGGAGACCACACCAGAAGTTGTATTTGAAAGAATCAAGATCTTTTATATAAGCTTTCAAATAGAGCGTTGCATTATTAATTCGTCAGCATTACATTGAGACATTTCATGAATCACGTTCCGGTTACATTTCCTATAAATGGGTGAACATTTCATTAGATTAATAACCAGTTCATCTAGCAGTGAAACACTAGCTGACCCCGCCTATCGTATCAAACTCTCTGACAGGCAACAGGGTAACTGTATTAACCTAGAGGATCCTACAAGAAGCGACTATAGTAATGCGTTTAAATATCACATCAAAACCTCTCATGAACGCTTTTCCTTACAGGTAATACAACATATCGGCAAGTACTTATCAGTCCAACAAGGAACTCCAAAGAAGACAACCTTTACTTATTTGTGACAAGCCTTTCTTCTTGTGAATACAGGTCGGCTTGCGACCTTGATCAGATCATCAGAATACTATGGAAGCCCACCTCTGCAAGAAAATTCAGTACAGTGAAGTGAATCTCCCTCTCATTTCCGGCTTGTACATATGGTGCACTAGGAGCAAATCAGGCTTGTAAATACGGTGCACGCAAAACACTTCAGGCTTGTAAACACGGTGCACGCAAAACACTTTAGTCTTGTAAATACGGTGCACGCTAAACACTTTAGTCTTGTAAATACGGTGCACGCTAAACACTTCAGGCTTGTAAACACGGTGCACGCTAAACACTTCAGGCTTGTAAATACAGTCTCTTGAGGCACAGTTGCAGGGGGGAAGGGGCCAACAGGGCCCAGTCTCAGAGCACCCCGGGGGAGGGGCGACCTCGGGCCTCTCCCGGCCTACCGCCCTCCTCCCCAGGGGGTTACCTCACTTCTTCGGCCCTCCAGGGCCCTTGCGTCGGGTTCAGCGGAGGAGAGGGGGTTCCAACCCTCTCGTGGCTGCCCTCGTCCCAGCGCGGTGCAGGCTCAGCTTCAGGGCACCGGCGCTGGTGACGAGGCAGGGGCCGGGTGTGCTTCGCCTCGAGGGCGCGCCAGTCAGAACCAATGGTAGCGCGGCCCTCGGGGGCGGGACGAAGGAGCTCCCCTGTCACGTGGGGTGCGCACTGACTTCGGGCCTACCGCGGCCCGGCTCACTTAAGGCGGCGGCCCTCTCCTGGCGTATGGGGGCCGCCAAGGGGGGTAATCTCAGTGCTGGACACTGCGCAAAGGCAGGCGCCCACAGGACAGGCTGGAGGCACCTCGGAGGTGTCGCGAAGGCGGCGCCGATGCCGCAATGATGACGCCGTCCCCTCAGGCGCCTCGGGGCTAGTCACAGCGCCTTACACCGATACAGGTGAGCGCATGGGGGCAACAGCAGCGCCTCACAGGGCAGGATGCTTCTTGAGGCGAGAAGCGCCTCAGGATCTCGGCGCTTGAACCACGGGGGCACAGTTAGCTCAGGGCAGGCAGTCTTAAATACAGCGCTGGACAGGGGAATTAGAATATAGAGCTTTCCACACAGTTTAACCAGGACAGCAGAGCAGTTCAGTCAGGGGGAGGCAGGTAGGGCAAGGTGGGCCCAGTTGAAAGCAGGGGATGCGCAGGGCAGCACAAGTCCAGTACCTGGTCGATCACCCCAGCAGTCTCTGGTCAAGGAGAAGTAGACTTCTTGGCGCTTGAATGGTTCTGGGCCCTTAGTTGCTTGTTTCTTGAAGTTGCAGAAGAGGGGGGGAATAAGTTGAGGGCCTGAAGAATTTCTCCTCAGTCACTGCAGATGGGCCCTAGGGTTCCCTACCACTGGGCCAGATCAGGGGGCTAGCTTTGGACACCTCACTGAGCTTAAGAGGCAGCACCTAAATCCTGTCACTCCCAGTAGCATAGGTTCCTCACTAGGCCCTCCCGCCTAAAACTCCTGCGTGGGTTTCCCAGGTCAGTGATGCCCCAACTGACTAGAAAGTTTCCCTCCTTTTCCTTATATAGTGTCAGTTGGCAGTTGGCAGTGGCAGTTGGTGCCTCCCCTATTCTGGAAGGTTCCAGGAGCTTCCCTCATTCTAGCTATGGGCAGGCTAGCAGGCTGGTATGGCAACATTGTTTAAGGGTTCCAGCCAGCTCCTGGCTACTAGAGTGCGCCTATACAGACCACGCTGCAGTAGCAGGGGTCAGTGGCAGCCATGTTGGGGGAAGAGCACCTGTATCTTACATTGGTTTTAACAATACACAGAGCATTTTAACATCACAGGGCCTATACAAATACATTATAAAGGGGGGACATCATGAATTAGGGGATGCAAAAAGCAAAAAAATTCAGTGAAAAGGGCCAAGTCCAACACAACTCCCCCCCACCCAAATGCCAGGGTAGACCAATCATCACAGTGACGGGCTTCCCTGCTTGGGGCGGAAAAAGGTGGACGTGGGCCCGTAACTTCAAGGGCATCTGCCAGCTCTTCACCATTCAAACCACCCCACTGGTGTTCCCTAGTGGGATGCGGCCAGGACTGACCTCTAGACAGTCCAAAAGTCTCTGGCCCTAGCTCTCTCGCAGAGTAGAGGGCAGTAGCCCCAGGCCCGTAGTGCCATTTGACCACTCTCCTTCTCTTTGCAACTCCAAATGGCCACTGGTCATCCCACCTGGAGTCCGAACCCTCAGGCTGACCAGCCACCAGGGGCGAGGCTCTCCTCCCCCTACCTCTCTCTAAAGCAAGATTCTTATCTTCCCTTTTTCTCTCTCTTTCGTGCTCTAACTTGGTAAGCTCCCACTTCAATCGCCTCTCTTCCCTCCTGTCCTCGTACTCCTGCGGTGACACACTCTCCCTAGATGCATTGCTCCCTGCCCTGGAACTTGGTCCTGGCAACACATTATCTGACATGTCAATGTTGAGCCGGCATGGGTCTTCCTGAGTATCCACCTCCCCATGTGTGACCTGTTCCCCATCCTCATCTTCCTCTGGGTGGGCCCTTACCCATGCCCTTAAGGCGGTACGGAGCTTTTCTTTAACAGCTCTCGTCCCCACAGGCACCCCCATCCCCTGACAAAACTCCCTTAACTGCACTGCCGTGTACTTATCAAGGTCAGCCAGCTGGAACTCCATTCTGTCAGGTGAGGACCTAGATAACCTGGAAGAAAATAATTCTAGGACGTGGGCAACAATACTGGTTCAACACACTTTGCTGCAGGCTAGACAGTGGTAAGCAATTGGGTTTGCTTGAAGCACGGTAGGTGTCCAATTAATTACAGCACACCCTGTCTCACTGGAGGGTGTTAAGTAGCTACAGGTCCTGGATCCCACCGCTCGGCACCAATGTAAGAACTGGGACCGCCAGTTCTCCGGGGGGTAGCATGGCTCGAGCAGGAAGGCAGCCAAGGGCTTGTGTGTAAAGCAGCTACTTAACGCACACATCCAATGTAAGACACAGTGGCGCAATAATGGAGACCACACCAGAAGTTGTATTTGAAAGAATCAAGATCTTTTATATAAGCTTTCAAATAGAGCGTTGCATTATTAATTCGTCAGCATTACATTGAGACATTTCATGAATCACGTTCCGGTTACATTTCCTATAAATGGGTGAACATTTCATTAGATTAATAACCAGTTCATCTAGCAGTGAAACACTAGCTGACCCCGCCTATCGTATCAAACTCTCTGACTGGCAACGGGGTAACTGTATTAACCTGGAGGATCCTACAAGAAGCGACTATAGTAATGCGTTTAAATATCACATCAAAACCTCTCATGAACCCTTTTCCTTACAGGTAATACAACATATCGGCAAGTACTTATCAGTCCAACAAGGAACTCCAAAGAACACAACCTTTACTTATTTGTGACAAGCCTTTCTTCTTGTGAATACAGGTCGGCTTGCGACCTAGATCAGATCATCAGAATACTATGGAAGCCCACCTCTGCAAGAAAATTCAGTACAGTGAAGTGAATCTCCCTCTCATTTCCGGCTTGTACATATGGTGCACTAGGAGCAAATCAGGCTTGTAAATACAGTGCACGCTAAACACTTCAGGCTTGTAAACACGGTGCACGCTAAACACTTTAGTCTTGTAAATACGGTGCACGCTAAACACTTCAGGCTTGTAAACACGGTGCACGCTAAACACTTCAGGCTTGTAAATACGGTCTCTTGAGGCACAGTTGCAGGGGGGAAGGGGCCAACAGGGCCCAGTCTCAGAGCACCCCGGGGGAGGGGCGACCTCGGGCCTCTCCCGGCCTACCGCCCTCCTCCCCAGGGGGTTACCTCACTTCTTCGGCCCTCCAGGGCCCTTGCGTTGGGTTCAGCAGAGGAGAGGGGGTTCCAACCCTCTCGTGGCTGCCCTCGTCCCAGCGCGGTGCAGGCTCAGCTTCAGGGCACCGGCGCTGGGGACGAGGCAGGGGCCGGGTGTACTTCGCCTTGAGGGCGCGCCAGTCAGAACCAATGGTAGCGTGGCCCTCGGGGGCGGGACGAAGGAGCTCCCCTGTCACGTGGGGTGCGCACTGACTTCGGGCCTACCGCGGCCCGGCTCACTTAAGGCGGCGGCCCTCTCCTGGCGTACGGGGGCCGCCAAGGGGGCTAATCTCAGCGCTGGACACTGCGCAAAGGCAGGCGGCCACAGGACAGGCTGGAGGCACCTCGGAGGTGTCGCGAAGGCGGCGCCGATGCCGCGATGATGACGCGGTCCCCTCAGGCGCCTCGGGGCTAGTCACAGCGCCGTACACCGATACAGGTGAGCGCATGGGGGCAACTGCGGCACCTCACAGGGCAGGATGCTTCTTGAGGCGAGAAGCGCCTCAGGATCTCGGCGCTTGAACCACGGGGGCACAGTTAGCTCAGGGCAGGCAGTCTTAAATACAGCGCTGGACAGAGGAAGCAGAATATAGAGCTTTCCACACAGTTTAAACAGGACAGCAGAGCAGTTCAGTCAGGGGGAGGCAGGTAGGGCAAGGTGGGCCCAGTTGAAAGCAGGGGATGCGCAGGGCAGCACAAGTCCAGTACCTGGTCGATCACCTCAGCAGTCTCTGGTCAAGGAGAAGTAGACTTCTTGGCGCTTGAATGGTTCTGCGCCCTTAGTTGCTTGTTTCTTGAAGTTGCAGAAGAGGGGGGGGAATGAGTTGAGGGCCTGAAGAATTTCTCCTCAGTCACTGCAGATGGGCCCTAGGGTTCCCTACCACTGGGCCAGATAAGGGGGCTAGCTTTGGACACCTCACTGAGCTTAAGGGGCAGCACCTAAATCCTGTCACTCCCAGTAGCATAGGTTCCTCACTAGGCCCTCCCACCTAAAACTCCTGCGTGGGTTCCCCAGGTCAGTGATGCCCCAACTGACTAGAAAGTTTCCCTCCTTTTCCTTATATAGTGTCAGTTGGCAGTTGGCAGTGGCAGTTGGTGCCTCCCCTATTCTGGAAGGTTCCAGGAGCTTCCCTCATTCTAGCTATGGGCAGGCTGGCAGGCTGGTATGGCAACATTGTTTAAGGGTTCCAGCCAGCTCCTGGCTACTAGAGTGCGCCTATACAGACCCTGCTGCAGTAGCAGGGGTCAGTGGCAGCCATGTTGGGGGAAGAGCACCTGTATCTTACATTGGTTTTAACAATACACAGAGCATTTTAACATCACAGGGCCTATACAAATACATTATAAAGGGGGGACATCATGAATTAGGGGATGCAAAAAGCAAACAAATTCAGTGAAAAGGGCCAAGTCCAACACAACTCCCCCCCACCCAAATGCCAGGGTAGACCAATCATCACAGTGATGGGCTTCCCTGCTTGGGGCGGAAAAAGGTGGACGCGGGCCCGTAACTTCAAGGGCATCTGCCAGCTCTTCACCATTCAAACCACCCCACTGGTGTTCCCTAGTGGGATGCGGCCAGGACTGACCTCTAGACAGTCCAAAAGTCTCTGGCCCTACCTCTCTCGCAGAGTAGAGGGCAGTAGCCCCAGGCCCGTAGTACCATTTGACCACTCTCCTTCTCTTTGCAACTCCAAACGGCCACTGGTCATCCCACCTGGAGTCCGAACCCTCAGGCTGACCAGCCACCAGGGGCGAGGCTCTCCTCCCCCTACCTCTCTCTAAAGCCAGATTCTTATCTTCCCTTTCTCTCTCTCTCTCGTGCTCTACCTTGGTAAGCTCCCACTTCAATCGCCTCTCTTCCCTCCTGTCCTCGTACTCCTGCGGTGACACACTCTCCCTAGATGCATTGCTCCCTGCCCTGGAACGTGGTCCTGGCAACACATTATCTGACATGTCAATGTTGAGCAGGCCTGGGTCTTCCTGAGTATCCACCTCCCCATGTGTGACCTGTTCCCCATCCTCATCTTCCTCTGGGTGGGCCCTTACCCATGCCCTTAAGGCGGTACGGAGCTCTTCTTTAACAGCTCTCGTCCCCACAGGCACCCCCATCCCCTGACAAAACTCCCTTAACTGCACTGCCGTGTACTTATCAAGGTCAGCCAGCTGGAACTCCATTCTGGCAGGTGAGGACCTAGATAACCTGGAAGAAAATAATTCTAGGACGTGGGCAACAATACTGGTTCAACACACTTTGCTGCAGGCTAGACAGTGGTAAGCAATTGGGTTTGCTTGAAGCACAGTAGGCGTCCAATTAATTACAGCACACCCTGTCTCACTGGAGGGTGTTAAGTAGCTACAGGTCCTGGATCCCACCGCTCGGCACCAATGTAAGAACTGGGACTGCCAGTTCTCCGGGGGGTAGCATGGCTCGAGCAGGAAGGCAGCCAAGGGCTTGTGTGTAAAGCAGCTACTTAACGCACACATCCAATGTAAGACACAGTGGCGCAATAATGGAGACCACACCAGAAGTTGTATTTGAAAGAATCAAGATCTTTTATATAAGCTTTCAAATAGAGCGTTGCATTATTAATTCGTCAGCATTACATTGAGACATTTCATGAATCACGTTCCGGTTACATTTCCTATAAATGGGTGAACATTTCATTAGATTAATAACCAGTTCATCTAGCAGTGAAACACTAGCTGACCCCGCCTATCGTATCAAACTCTCTGACTGGCAACGGGGTAACTGTATTAACCTGGAGGATCCTACAAGAAGCGACTATAGTAATGCGTTTAAATATCACATCAAAACCTCTCATGGCCGCTTTTCCTTACAGGTAATACAACATATCGGCAAGTACTTATCAGTCCAACAAGGAACTCCAAAGAACACAGCCTTTACTTATTTGTGACAAGCCTTTCTTCTTGTGAATACAGGTCGGCTTGCGACCTAGATCAGATCATCAGAATACTATGTAAGCCCACCTCTGCAAGAAAATTCAGTACAGTGAAGTGAATCTCCCTCTCATTTCCGGCTTGTACATATGGTGCACTAGGAGCAAATCAGGCTTGTAAATAGGGTGCACGCTAAACACTTCAGGCTTGTAAACACGGTGCACGCTAAACACTTTAGTCTTGTAAATACGGTGCACGCTAAACACTTCAGGCTTGTAAACACGGTGCACGCTAAACACTTCAGGCTTGTAAATACGGTCTCTTGAGGCACAGTTGCAGGGGGGAAGGGGCCAACAGGGCCCAGTCTCAGAGCACCCCGGGGGAGGGGCGACCTCGGGCCTCTCCCGGCCTACCGCCCTCCTCCCCAGGGGGTTACCTCACTTCTTCGGCCCTCCAGGGCCCTTGCGTCGGGTTCAGCGGAGGAGAGGGGGTTCCAACCCTCTCGTGGCTGCCCTCGTCCCAGCGCGGTGCAGGCTCAGCTTCAGGGCACCGGCGCTGGGGACGAGGCAGGGGCCGGGTGTGCTTCGCCTCGAGGGCGCGCCAGTCAGAACCAATGGTAGCGCGGCCCTCGGGGGCGGGACGAAGGAGCTCCCCTGTCACGTGGGGTGCGCACTGACTTCGGGCCTACCGCGGCCCGGCTCACTTAAGGCGGCGGCCCTCTCCTGGCGTACGGGGGCCGCCAAGGGGGCTAATCTCAGCGCTGGACACTGCGCAAAGGCAGGCGGCCACAGGACAGGCTGGAGGCACCTCGGAGTTGTCGCGAAGGCGGCGCCGATACCGCGATGATGACGCGGTCCCCTCAGGCGCCTCGGGGCTAGTCACAGCGCCTTACACCGATACAGGTGAGCGCATGGGGGCAACTGCAGCGCCTCACAGGGCAGGATGCTTCTTGAGGCGAGTAGCGCCTCAGGATCTCGGCACTTGAACCACAGGGGCACAGTTAGCTCAGGGCAGGCAGTCTTAAATACAGCGCTGGACAGGGGAAGCAGAATATAGAGCTTTCCACACAGTTTAAACAGGACAGCAGAGCAGTTCAGTCAGGGGGAGGCAGGTAGGGCAAGGTGGGCCCAGTTGAAAGCAGGGGATGCGCAGGGCAGCACAAGTCCAGTACCTGGTCGATCACCTCAGCAGTCTCTGGTCAAGGAGAAGTAGACTTCTTGGCGCTTGAATGGTTCTGCGCCCTTAGTTGCTTGTTTCTTGAAGTTGCAGAAGAGGGGGGGAATGAGTTGAGGGCCTGAAGAATTTCTCCTCAGTCACTGCAGATGGGCCCTAGGGTTCCCTACCACTGGGCCAGATCAGGGGGCTAGCTTTGGACACCTCACTGAGCTTAAGAGGCAGCACCTTAATCCTGTCACTCCCAGTAGCATAGGTTCCTCACTAGGCCCTCCCGCCTAAAACTTCAGCATGGGTTCCCCAGGTCAGTGATGCCCCAACTGACTAGAAAGTTTCCCTCCTTTTCCTTATACAGTGTCAGTTGACAGTTGGCAGTGGCAGTTGGTGCCTCCCCTATTCTGGAAGGTTCCAGGAGCTTCCCTCATTCTAGCTATGGGCAGGCTGGCAGGCTGGTATGGCAACATTGTTTAAGGGTTCCAGACAGCTCCTGGCTACTAGAGTGCGCCTATACAGACCACGCTGCAGTAGCAGGGGTCAGTGGCAGCCATGTTGGGGGAAGAGCACCTGTACCTTACATTGGTTTTAACAATACACAGAGCATTTTAACATCACAGGGCCTATACAAATACATTATAAAGGGGGGACATCATGAATTAGGGGATGCAAAAAGCAAAAAAATTCAGTGAAAAGGGCCAAGTCCAACACTCCTGAACAAGACACTACTCAGATTAATTACCCGACACTCGCTGGAACTAAACATCATGAATAACATGATGCAACAACCCTTACTAGCTTTTGCGCCGATATGGAAAACATTCCTTACTTCAGAATTTCCTCAGGTGAAGTGCAAGGTTCTAAAGGTGAACTTGCTGGACCTTCCACTCCCGTCTTCAGTTCTGCAACATTAGAATGCTGCACTGTAAGTGGGTTCTGGGTGGCCAGCTTGGAATTTCTTATGTTCCGTTTTAGTTTATTATATGTTCCTCTTAACCTAGTCATGTTTTTTTAGCAAAAACTCCAGGTAGATTACATTTACTGACTTCTTCCTAATCTTTGCAGGATCTGAGTGGTTCTGACAATGGGCATTGTGATGTCTTCATCAATGTAGGAGAGCTGGAAAGAAAAGTCTCTACGGAATGCTGGCACATGAGGATATTCAAAAGGTCGGGAATCCATAGGTAGATGTATCCATCAGAAATTTGGGAACTTTGTTATGAGCCCCATAATGTTGTGGTCCGAAGTGATTTATTGTAGTTCTGTTTATAAGCATACGTTACTAACCTTAGGTAACAATATATCTGTAAGAAACAGTAGTTAGTGTTAGATTCCTTACCTTAGAATATGAGGAGGTTTGTTATCCCTGTGCACTCAATTTTATGGACAAATTATACTGTGTTTATGGCTTTATCAGAATGGCGCTGCATTCGTCGCACGTAGTCTGGCCGTGCCTTCAAAAACCAGAAAGAATGTTGTGGGCAGAATCCCCTGCCCGCTGGAATGTGCACTCAGTAAACGATGAAACACAATGGTTTCTTCTCAAAGTTAGATTTATTTAGTTCCAAACTTGAAAATGCTTCAAAACGTCTTTATAATCAAATGTAGGATTCAATGGCTTGTTGCATACATAATATCCATCTTATGTCGCCATTTTCATCATAATCATTGTTTTACATCCACCCAAAGCATTTCGGGTCAGAAAACCAGGACCCTTCGTCAGAGCTGAGTTTCGTTGGATCAAAAAACTGAATTCCGCTCATCCCGTCGGGATGAATGACCGAATTGAACATTCATGTTTTCTATGATCAACCACCACTGTACCACACATTGTCTTATGAACTTAACTGGTCCCTTTCAACTATATTAGTTTTGATGTTATTTGATTTTTCATGAATCGTATTGAATACTATATTGCCCCATGGTGCTTTATGTCACTCAATCTGATTTACGTTGCACGCTATGTATACTCATTTCACTTCAGGTTTTTGGATGTAACTTTATTATCCGGTCGCGATTACACCGACACTTCCTGACTCTAAGCGTCCATACTCTGATCATGTGGTGGTGGCGTCATACCACTTCTTTCCTTTCATTGGACGGTCTAAACCGATCACGTGACCTCTCGTCCACAAATCACATTCTGGTTTGTTAAACTTCCAAAACCCACAGACCTTCCAGAGACGCGGCACCATCCGGTCCTTTCGTGAGTGTTTGTCATATTCATTTTATTCCGTTTTCCTTCTTGAACTACTCTCGTTATATCCGTAGCGCACCGTGACAGTTTGTCTCGTTTCTCCTCACGTTCCGACCCTTTAACTCTTCACATTCTCCTATTCAGATCACTCTCTGATCTCAACTTATTTCACCCTATGAGACCCAATTTGGTTGTTTTCGCCGTGACCTTTACACTATACTTTGGTTGCCACTCAAAGTCTGCATGTTCACTTTCAGCACCTCGAGCATGTATACATTCTATGAATATTTTAGATGGAGTAACTAATTTGGTCCTGTTTACCCCTTGTTTCAGACCCCTGACGAAGGGTCCAGGTTTTCTGACCCGAAATGCATTGGGTGGATGTAAAACAATGATTATGATGAAAATGGCGACATAAGATGGATATTATGTATGCAACAAGCCATTGAATCCTAAATTTGATTATAAAGACGTTTTGAAGCATTTTCAAGTTTGGAACTAAATAAATCTAACTTTATAATCTAACGTCGTCTGCGACTCCGCGTCCGTCGTCGGCGTTGTGATTGCCGGGATGACATCGTCGGAGTACTTAGATGCCGCCCTCACGTGCTGATGTCAGTTCTGTACATAGCTTTCCGCGCCATGAATGCAGAGCCATGATAGAAACCGAAACTGGTTCAATGAAACTTGGGCCCTGAAAGGAATGTCCTTAACACTAGATATCGGTTCGCAGAACGGGGAGGATGGGTGCGGCGGTAAGGAATCTCACACTAACTACTGTTTCTTACAGATATATTGTTACCGAAGGTTAGTAACTTGTGCATCTGAAACAAACAGGTTAGTGTTAGATTCCTTACCTTATAATAGATGCCCCAGCAATACCAACCCCAGTGGTGGGTCTTCGAACCAAGATCATACCAGAAAGTCCTGGAGAACGAAACGGCTGAAAAAGCCATCTTTCCGGACTTGGCTGTCCAGGCAGTAGTGCCTAGCAAACGTGTGCAGCAAGGCCCACGTAGCTGCCTGACAGATGTCCTGCAAGGGGACTCCCCGACCCAGGGCGGTTGTAGCCGCAGTGGCCTGAGTGGAATGGGCGCACAACCCCACAGGAGGCTCCTTTTTCGCCAAGGAGTAGCAAACATTGATGCACAAAACGACCCACCGAGAGGTGGTACGCTTGTGCACTGCCCGTCCCTTCTTAGCGCCCATGTAACCAACAAATAGCTGGTCATCCACCCGGAACTGGCGTGTGCGTTTAGATAGAAGGAGAGCGCACATTTTGGGTCCAGACGGTGGAGCCTCGCTTCCTCTTTCGAGGGATGCGGAGGCGGAAAGAAGGTGGGCAAGGTGATGGACTGCCCGATATGAAAGGCTGTAACCACCTTGGGCAGGAAAGAAGGACGACTCCTCAGAACAATCTTGTCCGGATGGACAGAGAGGAAAGGAGGTTTAGAAGATAGAGCCTGGAGCTCACTCACTCTCCTGGCAGAGGTGATGGCAACCAGGAATGCAGTTCAGAAGACAAAGAGGACAGTTATGAAGTGGCTCAAAGGGAGCGCACATCAGATTAGTTAGTACAAGGTTCAATTCCCACTGAGGCATCACGAAGGGAACAGGAGGGAACATGTGTGTGATGCCTTTCAAGAATCTATTTACACTGAGTACTGGGAGCATGGTTCAGCTCCCTGTCCAGAAGCACAGCGTGAGTTATGCCGGTTGCAATAAAGTATACCACACTTAAACTGCGTTGGGTTTCTTTTATTCACATTCTATTCAAGTATTTTCTCACTTCTTCTTCGCTTTCTTTTGTCACATGAAACCACCATATTATGTATTTGTAATTCTAATGCGGTAGACGTGTCCATCAGGACTTTCATTTTCTAAAGCAGGAATATATACATAATTCATCCTCAATAGTGTTACATCTCCAATGCATTTCGGGCCTGTTTTGTTGCCCTTCGTCAGGGATTCACTATAAATGTAAACAGGAGCATTAGACTCAATATGGATACAACCCACAAGTTAAACAATTTACAAAAACATTCGCTTATACGATGGCATTTTTAAAGAACAACGTTTTCCCTCTAACTAATCATGGTTATGGTGTAACCAAGTATCGTGACTGTCCCTCCTTCTTATCAAGCATTGATTAACAAAGCAATCTTTAAACTTTTCTTCCCTTGTTTTAAGTTTGTAAATTATAAGGTGTCCCAACATCGTATACACTCCCCTCTTACCTATCTCGCAAGTATTCACCTCTTTCATGGGTCTACAGAGCGTCTAATCACTTTCAATCACCTGTTAACCTTATAGCTTCATGGAACGTAACTCCTCCTCCATTCGTTCAAAGTCAGTCATTATACTACAAACCCCATGATTCAACATAATAGATGTGCATAAACGTAAAAACATTCATTAGTTAGATTACCCCGCCCGCCCTTAAGGTGTAAACATCCGCGCCGTTATTTTAAAACGATATGCATTTGTAATGTCATTCCAAAACGTATGAGCTTGGTACAAATGTTCAACGAATTTGGAGTCATGTCAATATTTCCGCGATGTTCGTTAGCGTCGGAACATACGGTGAAATAAATAAAGGAACAAGAATTCATCAGTCACATGTTTAATCAGTTCTCCTCGTTGAAGGGAGCCATTCGAACTGTTCCCATGAAGCTATAAGGTTAACAGGTGATTGAAAGTGATTAGACGCTCTGTAGACCCATGAAAGAGGTGAATACTTGCGAGATAGGTAAGAGGGGAGTGTATACGATGTTGGGACACCTTATAATTTACAAACTTAAAACAAGGGAAGAAAAGTTTAAAGATTGCTTTGTTAATCAATGCTTGATAAGAAGGAGGGACAGTCACGATACTTGGTTACACCATAACCATGATTAGTTAGAGGGAAAACGTCGTTCTTTAAAAATGCCATCGTATAAGCGAATGTTTTTGTAAATTGTTTAACTTGTGGGTTGTATCCATATTGAGTCTAATGCTCCTGTTTACATTTATAGTGAATCCCTGACGAAGGGCAACAAAACAGGCCCGAAATGCATTGGAGATGTAACACTATTGAGGATGAATTATGTATATATTCCTGCTTTAGAAAATGAAAGTCCTGATGGACACGTCTACCGCATTAGAATTACAAATACATAATATGGTGGTTTCATGTGACAAAAGAAAGCGAAGAAGAAGTGAGAAAATACTTGAATAGAATGTGAATAAAAGAAACCCAACGCAGTTTAAGTGTGGTATACTTTATTGCAACCGGCATAACTCACGCTGTGCTTCTGGACAGGGAGCTGAACCATGCTCCCAGTACTCAGTGTTTTATATTTACCACATGTGGTGGAAGGGCGTACCACAAATCCAGGATGCACGCAAGAATTTAATTTAAACCAGCTCACTGGAATTTGAATGATTTAAAATGGAGTGCACCCGAAAATCTATCTTTGTAAGAATCTATTTACAACAGGGGACTTGAAAAGAAAAGGCTGATCGGGAAGCCTTAAGAAGGCTGAAATGGCCGAGAGGTAGCCTTTGATAGTGCCCAGACCAGAGCCCTGCTGGGCAAGAGAAAGAAGGAAGAGGAGAACCTCTGAAAGGGGGGTAGAGAGTGGATCCACAGCCTTTGCTGTGCACTATGCCACAAATTTGTTCCACCTGCAGGCGTATACCGATTTTGTGGAGGGACGCCTGGCTGCCAGAATCACATCACAGACTTCAGAAGGCAAGTCATATGGCCTCAACTGCTGCTGCTCAATCTCCATGCATGTAGGTGGAGACTGGATAGGTTTGGGTGGAGGACCATCCCCTGCTGCTGCGACAGAAGGTCCTCCTGAAGCGGCAGACAAATCGGGGTATCGATTGATATGCTGAGTAGCTCGGGATACCAGTATCTTCGCGCCCAGTCCGGAGCCACATGGATGACTTGGGCCTGGTCGTGCCTGATCTTCTTCAGCACTATGGGCAGAAGTGGTATAGACGGAAAGGCGTACAACAGACCGCAGCTCCACACCCAAAGAAAAGTGTCTCCGAGCGAGTGCCGCCTTGGAAATTCCAACATGCAGAACTGATGACATTGCGCGTTCTCTTCTGTGGCGAATAGATCTAACCAAGGCTCTCCCCACTACAGAAAGAGACCTTGCGCCAGGTCCGAGTTCAGATGCCATTTGTGGTCCATCATGCACCGACGGCTGAGTTCGTCCGCCCTGGTGTTCAGGGATCCTGCTAGGTGGTGAACCACCAGGGTGATGCCCTGGCGTTTCAGCCATGTCCAGAGGTGCAGAGCCTCCTGACAAAGGATCCACGACCCCACCCGCCCTGTTTGTTGCAGTACCACATGGCAGTGGTGTTGTCCGTGAACACCTGCACTACACTTCCCTGGACAGAGGGAAGGAATGCCTGCAGTGCAAGCCGGATTGTCCGCAGCTCCAGAAGGTTGATATGGAGCCGGGACTCCGCCGGAGACCAGAGGCCTCTGATCTCCGCCTCTCCCATGTGGCCCCCATCCCAGGAGGGACACATCCGTCACTACTACATGCTCCGGTTGGGGTAGGGAGAGGGATCTGCCATCGACCCAATTGCGGTCAGTGAGCCACCACTGCAACTGTCTCGCAGTGCCCTTCGAGATCAGGACGTGGTCGGACAGGTTGCCCTGATGAGTTGCCCATAGAAACTTCAAGTCCTTCTGCAGAGCCCGCAACCGCCAGCTGGCGTGATGCATCAGTAGGATGCAGGAGGCCATCAGCCGCAGCGTCAACCTGACTGAGACCCGGGATAAAGGCTGAAAGATCGGAATCAGAGCCTGAATATCCCGAACCCACTGCTCGTGGGGATAAACCCGAAACTGCGCCAAGTCCAGAACCGATCCTATCAGGAGGATCTTCTGAGAAGGGCACAGGTGTGACTTTGGCACGTTGATGGAGAACCCCAGCAGGTGCAGGGGATCGGCCGTAGTCTGGAGGTGGGAGATGACTGTCTGGGGCGAGCCCGCCTTCAACAACCAGTCATCGAGATAGGGGAAGACTGAAACCCCTGATCTGCGCAGATGAGCTGCGACCACCGCCATCTCTTTCGTGAACACCCGAAGGGCACTGGTGAGGCCTAAGGGGAGCAAGGTAAACTGAAAGTGCTTTTGACCTACCGTGAACCACAGGTAGCGCCGGTGGGCTGGCAGGACGGGGATGTTGAAATAAGCATCCTGCAAGTCCAATGCCACCATCCAGTCTCCAGGGTCTAGGGCAGCTAAGACCTGAGCCAATGTTAGCATCTTGAACTTCTCCTTCCGGAGGAAGCCGTTGAAGTTGCGGAGGTCCAAGATAGGGCTTAGGCCTCCTTAGCCCTTCTTGGGAACCAGAAAGTAGTGGGAATAACAACCACACCCTACTTCTGGCACAGGAACGTGCTCAATGGCCCCCTCGGCCAAGAGGGCCGTAACTTCCTCTTGCAGAAGTTGCAAGTGATCCCCCGACATCCGGTGGTATTGCGGTGACATGGCTGGAGGTGTCGCCTCGAAGGGGAGGGAGTAGCCCCTTCGGACGATTTGCAGCACCCACCTGTCCGACGTGATGGTACGCCAGTGGAGGAGGTGATGGCGAACCCTGCCCCCCACTGGCTTCGAATGGGCCTTAAATGCCAAACTAGGAAGGGTTGGAGGCAGATGCTGCGGGGCGGATGTGGACTGACCCTGCCGTTGTCCCCCGGCACCAACACAGCGGTAACCATGTCCGCGACCGCGTTGAGACACCGTAGTGGAAATCGCTTTCCCCAGCGAGTCTGTGGTGTCAAGTCCACATCTAATCGAGTACCGTGCTGCATCCCGCCCCTCCGCCAGGGCTTGGACAAGCCGTGTCTGGGCCTCCTCCGGACACTGTGGCAGCACCTCCGCAACTATATCCCACAGAGAGTGGGTGTAACGTTCCAAAAGGCAGTCGGTGTTGACAGACCGCAGTCCCAAACTCAGAGAGGAGAACAGTTTCTTCCCAAACTGACAATACCTTTTGGATTCCCGATCCGGAGAAGCGGTCGGGAATGCGGTCTGGGACGTAGATCACCAGGCTCTCGGGGGTGGGGTGAACGGACAGAAAGCAGGGGTCGCCCGGAGCCAGGCGGTGGTGTCGGGCCACGTTCCGATCCACAGGGAGGCCTGTAGAGGGCTTGGACCAGGTGCCCATCAAAACGTCGGTGAGTGCTTTGTTAAACGGCAGTAGAGGTTTCGAGGAGCTTGCCTGCGGTTTGACCACCTCAGTGAGGACGTTAGTCAGGGAGCTCAAGAGTCAAAGCCTTGGTTGCCCTGTTCAACACCACGCTATAAGTAGCCCCCTCCTCCGAAGCCCCGGAGGGAGGAGAGATGAATCTAATGTCAGGCGAAGTGTCCAGACCACTGGCCTCCCCCAGCTCATTTGCCCAGTCCTGGCTTAACTGGCACTGCTGTGCCAGAGGGTCCTCAGACCCCTCCCAGTCCTCCTCGTCATCCATGTCCTGGAAACCAGGAAAAATGATGGAGCCGGGTCGTAGGTGAATTGTTCACCCATCGGTGTCGGAGACGGTGCCGAGCGGCGCCCCTCCGGCGTCACAACCGGACCGGGGCTGAAACCGTGGATGGTGTCATCCGAAGACGGCACCGGGAGCGACACCCTTGGGGTCCCGTGCCAGCGGAGGAGTCGTGAGGCCAACTGGCGACAACCCGGATCCAGGCCTGGATCCTGTGGGGCCCTGCAACATCGGGACCGGAGTCAATGACAGCGCCGGGGTCGAAGCATCCGATGCCACCGGGGCCGGAGCTGCCGGCACGCAAGGGCTCCCAGTCGGAAGAGCCGTGACGCCTCTTTGACTTCTTTTTCAAATGCCTTGACTTACCGGAGGACTTGGAGCCCGAAGAGGGGTGGTGACTTGACAAGCGGCGATGACTGCGGCCCCACGACCGGTCCCTTGACTTCCTCCTCGACCGGGACCTCGAGCGGCGCCGGGCCGACTGCTGGAGCTCGAGCAGCTTACGGGACCTCTCCCGTTTAGCCTTCGAGGTCAAGGCCCGGTAATCGGGGCACAACTTGTCATCGTGGTCCGCCCCGAGGCAGTAAAGGCACCGATGGTGGGGGTCGGTCACTGACATCAGGCGGTGACAAGCGTCGCAAGGTTTAAAACCAGTCATCCCTAACGGCACCGCGAGTCTAAATCGACTCGAAAAGTGATCAAAAGAGATCAAAAAAGTTAGTAAAAAAATGACTAGAGTACCGTTCATCCCGGATCTGCACTTGCTGGCGCGGAAAAAAGAAGAACTGACGTCAGTGCGCGAGGGCGGCGTCTAAGTATTCAGACGACCTCATCCCGGCGATCGCGACGCCGATGACGGACACGGAGCCGCAGACGACGCCTACCGACATGCCAGGTTACTGCTGATGAAAACTTTCCGGATCCTGCCTGACGGTTGGGGATATTCTAAAGTAAGGAATCTAATACTAACCTGTTTCTTTCAGATACATGCAGCATTAGAACACATAAATCTTAAATTGAGTCATTGACAACTGTCCACTTTGGACTCAGGTCCAATAAAAAAGGCACACATTCAACAGCTTAAAACATGGACACTTAATTACCTTCAGAGAGCCTGGAATACATTCCAGTTCCCCAAAGACATGTTACAACAAAGCAAAGGCTTCTTACCTGGCTGAGGAAAGGGTGGTGCAAATGCCTCTGTTCCTGAGGGGACCACAACAAAATATATGGTTAGTAAAATATACACAGGCAAACTGACACTGAAGTGCACTGAGATACAATATACAAAGGCAAAATGACACTGAAGTGCTTTGAGATCAAGAGTATGTTAGAATGAACGTGAAACCAAAGTGTGCTAAAACACAGAGCATCAACGTGAGGAAATGTGGTGCGACCTCACTGTGTAGTAACCTCACAACCTTGTCTTGGGTCCCATCAGGTTAGTTTGTGAAACCTTAGCTCAATCTTGGGTAACCACGGCTTCGAGCAGTCAGGCTTTAACAAATAAACAAGTGTGAAGCATCTAGGAGTACCAAAACAATTGATCAAGAAAGAAAAGCGACACAAAAGAAATCCAACACCAATTTATAAAAGCAGATCATATATTTATGAAATTTTACACACCAAAAAGAACAAAATGCACTGGAGTATTTTGAAAATATGAACTTTCAAGTAAACAAACTCAAAACGCAATTAAACCTTGGCAACTACCACAGTCAGCGGTTACTTAAATCTCTTTTGAAAATGTTTTATAAAGTTGTGTTTGTCTATTCCGGCACACTTTGGGTGACCAACTCTGGCAGGGAGCGCGTCAAGGGGGTGAGTAAGGCTTAGCAGGACTGTTACCTTGAAGTAAGTGCAGTGTCCAGTCCAGCCCAATTTCAGGCAGGCCACCCAAGACATCAATGAGGGGGTCCTGATGCTAGGAATACAAGATGCTGAGGATACTGAGCCAGTTGACGGGAATCTTCCTGAGGCCATCCCTGAGTCTAAAAATAGGGACGACTTTGGTCACAGAGGTCGATGTTTCTCGAAGTCTAGGTGAAGTCCAGCAAAAACAGTAGTGACCAGTGGTCTACTGGTCTCCGGTCACTGTAAAACCATCAGTTCCATTCAAGAGCAGCTAGTGGCCATTTTCGGCAACCAAACTGCTTTTTGATGACTCTCTCAGGTCCAGCAGCTTTTGAGTGTCAGTGTTCGGGCCCTTGTAATGCGATTTGATGGTCAGCGGCAAACAAACTATTGTTTCTACCAACTTTGTCAAGGTGGCTTTTTCAGCTTTTGTGGCCCTGGAGCTGTAACATGCAGTCACCCAACTGACTCTCGGACTTCACCTCATCTGTGTAAAGCTCAGGGGTGAACTTTTCCCTGAGCAGGGCACCAAAATCACAGTCCTAGATTTGCTAGCCCAGGAGTAGCAGGTGCAGTACAGTCTTTGGTGTAGCCTCTCCTTGCTGGGTTCGGGAAACAGCAGTGCAGTCCTTTTACAGCCTTCTCTCCAGTCCAGACCTGATCTGAGGTTTGGATGCCAGGGGTGCCACTTTTATGCCCACAACGTGCCTTTAGGGGATATGGTGACTGACAGACAATGGACTAATAGCTCCCTCCACATGATGACAACTCCCTGCAATGCGTGGCATCTAGCTATCCCAGGTTGCAATATTCTTCCCTCTCCGAAGACGGCAGAACCCTCCTCTTAGTTTGTGGAGCTCAGTAGCTCACCTTAGAGGTTTCACTAACTGAGGGCTACATGCCCACGGAAAAACCACTTTTGAAACTGTTTACCCCTCTCTGTCCCCCATGCCACCCTGTCTACTAGAACAAACGAGCAGCCCTATTCATGTGTGTCCACCATTTCCTATGCAAAAGAGGCTTACCCTTTGAAACTCGCTTTTTGAAGTCACACGCCTGAGTGGCTTCATTTTAAGACGAAGAAGAGGTAGCACCTCTTCCAATGGCAGGCCTCTTTGGTGTACTTTCTAGGAGGGCCAAAAGCAGTCTTGTGGCCAACATCTGCAAATGGCGACTGGAAATCTTGGGCAAAAGAGTAGCAACTTTCTGAAGTTGCCTTTTACAAAAAAATTACATTAAATTCGACTTGGGATCAAGCCAACTTTAATGTAACATTTATTTTGATACCTTCAAGCACCAACTTTAGTTTTCCCACTCAGGAGTAAGCAGAGCTGAGTTGTCAGTGTGTATCCCTGAACTCGCAAATGTGGATGTGAGCGATTCCAAGCATAAACGACCCTTTGGGGTTTTTACTTATAGGATATATAAAACTACATGCCCTACTTTTTAATATGTAGCACCCTGCCTTAGGGCATAATAAGCCTACCTTAGGGTTGACATATATATTAACAAGAGAGGTCTGGACTCTGTCATTAGTTTAGAGTCAATCATTTTTATTGAGCGGGAACATGGCCCACAGCCCAGCTGCCTACATCAACTTGCCGGCAGGGCAAAACCTCAGTGCAATGACACAGCGTTTGGATCTACATGCCGGAAGGGCGACCCGGCGTTATCATACCTGGGGAGCTGCCCCACCTGTGCTGCAGTGTCCGCCTTTTATCAAAGAACAAACATACAAAAGGGAAAAACAAAACAAGCCTCAGTGCACTATTACAATCCACTAGATTAGTCAAAGAACAGTCAGCCCCCTGACTTGGTCACTGTTGACTCCAGGGGAATGAGTTGCAGAATCTGCAAGTATTTCGGGCAGGTTACTTCTCGGAGGTCCTTCGATAAGAGCTGCAAGAATGGGCCCCACAATTGAGCATATTCCGACCCTTTCCCACTGAGAGCCGCTTGTGAGAAGTTGGCCTGGTATATGATGTTCACTATTCTAGTGAGCACCTTGCACCAGTCCAAACAACCCTTATGGTGATGGTTGTAAGTCAACCTTATAGACCAGCTATCCGAGTGGTAGCGTGAACAGAACAGTCTTAGGCTAAAAGACTCTAGAGGGCTTGTAAAGCCAGGTGTTTTACCATATGTAACCCCTTGAATACCAAATGAAAGGACACCACACAGGATATATATAAAATATATATGTATTTATTTACTAGCTCACTCCTCTGAACTCTTTATGAGATCAGAGGCCAAAGCACATAACAAGTTACTTTTAAATAGCACAATTTACAATTAGGCCCTAGAGCGCGTAAACCCATATACTAAGGGAGTGGTATAAGAACCACGACTGGAGAAAAGGAAAGGCCTAGGGCCTAGAGAATCACTGGGGCTACACTATCTGACCTTTAGGTTAGGAGTAGGAGGCCCACGGGCGGCGCGTGCAGTGTTTTTACACACAGGAAGGTCAATGTTAAGTCAATGGGAATTTAGAGTTTAGAAAAAGAAGGATTTAGGACACTTCCGGTCTAGCTAGAAGAAAACAACTAAAAACCTAGACACTTGGATAGTCAATACCCTTGGGAGCACCGAAGTACTCGCGTTACCTCACCCACAGGAAGCGGGTGCATAGGTGTAAAGATGTGTCAGGTTTCGCCGTTGAAGTCTATGGAGCCTGTGAAGAAAGATGCTGCAGGCGACCAGGAGGAAGATGTCCGGGTGGATCCAAGGGTGGATCGAGGATGAAGAAGACCTGCAAGCAGAGGGGACAGAGTCTGGGTCACTAGCCAGTGACCGGGTGGAACCAGGAAGGAACCAGGCGACGTCGAGGAGCAATCAGGTGCTGTCGTGAAGCTTGTCTCTTCAGCCACGCGGACCAGGAGGCGTTGAGGACAACCAGATGCTGGAGAGGAGCTGTCCCACGAAGGTTCTCGCAGATGGAGGGGTTGACTGCCGGATTGGAGTCAACAAGCCTTGGCAAAGGCAACCCATGCAGGATAAAAAGAAGGCTTCTGATGCAGACCAGCAAGGTCTGAGGTGCCTCACCTTTGCAGGGAGGCAAGGGCCAGTCTGGAGCAACCAGACCAGTGAGTTGGTTCAAAAGGATGTCGTCACAGAGGCTACTAGCCAACAAGCCAGCAACCAGACAACGCGTAGAGCAGAACACAAGCAGAAGGTCCCCACGCAGAACTCGTGGAGTGTGGAGGGCTGATCTTCGGTGCAGGTGGAGCTCGGATTCGGGGCTTCTCAATCCCCAGTGCACAACTGCGAGGATACCTCAGGAGCTGCACAGTTAGCAAGTCCGTGGACTTGTCAAGATGTCCGGTCCCACGTGTCTCGTCGCCTCCACGGATCTCAGCTATGCTGCAGATGTGAAGAGAGGGTCAGAGAGGTCTGGAAGTCTGGGTCTTGTCAGGCTCTGTGCTCGGGTCCCGGCGGGAGCGTCACAAAGCAAGCCGTTGATTTGCTGGATGGTGCCTGGTTGCCCAGGGTGGTCACTCCTTGGCCACAAGGGAGATTCTTCAGTCTTCAGCTTCAGCAGAACGTCAAAGGTCCAGAGTTTCATTTCAAGTTTCAGTTAAGGATCAAATCTAAACTCCTGGGGCTCAGCTCCTAAATTTATACAACTAAAAGGGGCTGGATTACTTTCTAGGTCCCTCCTATGGGTGGGACCAGGAAGGGGGGTGGTTATACCGCCTCTCCTTTGTCCAGTTTCGTGCCACAGCTGGGGCTGGAGTGCCCCAGAGACCGGTTTGAACCGGGGTAGGCATGGAGCACCTAGTGTGCCCCAGGCAGTGTCTCAATCTATTCAGCCCGCCCTGTCCCAATACACAAAGTCCTGTCTGGGGTGGTGCTCGCACCTCTCCAGGCAGGAAACCTATTGTCCAAACCTCTGTGACTGGAAGGACTCCCAGCAGCAGGAGGTCAGACTTGTGTCTGTGGCAGCAGCGTCCATTTAGTGATGCTGGGGCTCTGGTTAACTTTAACCGGGATAGTCAGCAATAACTTGTCTTCTCCCTCTAGAAGGGTGGAATGCTACCCCCGTCGCCAGAATTGGCGTGGGGGTATTATTCCAAAGCGTATGACACCTTATACAACATGTTTGGATAAAGCCAAACCAAAGTTAGCATTTAACCGCGAGGGTCATAATGCACTTAAGAGTATATGGTATGGCAATATCATAGAACAGCTAGAAGGACATGGTTCCGAAAGCTGCAGACAGGCTCAGCTCATGCTAGAGCACCATCTCACACATAACCAAGCACTCTGCCTTCAGGATTGTTAAGGCCTGTCATAGGAGTGACTTATAGGTTACTGTAAAGTAAAGTAAAGTAAAGTCCACATTTGTAAAGCGCACAATCACCCGTAAGGGTCTCTAGGCGCTGGGGCCGTCGGGAAGATTAAGCAAGCTATTGCCCAGAGTCACATGGTGCTGGGCTAACCTGCCGCCGGAGCCGGGGATCGAACCGTGATCCCCAGATTCCAGCGTCAGTCGCCCTGACCGCGGCGCCACACCTCTCCGTGTGTCTATATATAAGGGTAGATATAGGAATACTATACCTAAGCAAGGGGTGATTACACAACCTTGCCCCAGCTGAATGATCAGCCAGTTGTGTCAGTTTGAGTGGCCAGCCAGGGGTGGCATAATACATGCTGCAGCCCCTGGTAGGCCTTGGTTACACCAATGCCCTGAGTACCTAGGGTACACTTCTACAGGGGCTGATAAGGTGAACCAATTCACAATTGTGAATGTACCTAGAGTACATGGTGTGAATTTAGAGAGAGTGCATCTGGGCTGTGGGTCTGATTAGCAAGCCCACAGCCACATCTAAGTCGAAAACCAGTAAAGCAAAAGCAAAAAGTGGGGGTGACCTTAGGAAGCAGACCCTACTCTCCTACAGGTAGTCCCCTCAAAGTACGTCAAAGGATTATCTGGCTGATCCTCTTTATCAGATTTCTGGCACTTAACTCTAAGTTGAGAGGGGCTGTTGGCAGGGGCAAACGGACCTACATCCTCCAATTCCTGAAAATCCAGTTTTTACACCTTACACAACATGTTTTGATAAAGCAAAACCAAAGTTAGCCATAACCGCGAGGATTATAATGCACTTAAGAGTATATGGTATGGCAATATCCTGGAACAGCTATAAGGACATGGTTCCGAAAGCTGCAGACAGGCTCAGCTCATGCTAGAGCACCATCTCACATAAAACCAAGCACTCTGCCTTCAGGATTGTTAAGGCCTTTCATAGGAGTGACTTATAGGTGCATATGTGTCCAGATTTAAGGTTAGACATAGGAATACTATATCTAAGCAAGGGGTGATTACACGACCTTGCCCCAGCTGAGTGATCAGCCAGTTGTGTCAGTTTGGATGGCCAGCAAGGGGTGGCAAAAGATATGCTGCAGCCTCTGGTAGGCCTTGGGTGCACCCATGCCCTGGGTACCTATAGTACACTGTACAGGGACTCAAAAAAGTGAGCCAAATCCCAATTGGTGATGTACCTAAAGTACATGGTGTGAAATTTATAGAGAGGGCTGTGGGTCTGATTAGCAGGCCCACAGCCACATTAAGTCGAAAACCAGTGAAGCAAAAAGCAAAAAAATGCGGTGACCATAGGATAGCAGACCCTACTCTCCTACATAACCCCCCCAAACGCAGGGACATTAAACTTAACCTTGACCAGATAAGTCTTCATGTTCTAAGTGGAAATACCTGGAGAGACCATCTGCATTGCCATGGTCAGTCCCTGGTCTGTGCTCCACTGTAAAGTCCATCCCCTGTAGGGAAATGGACCACCTGAGCAGTTTGGGATTTTCACCCTTCATCTGATTTAGCCACAAGAGGGTCTTATGGTCGGTCTGAATCTTGAAGTGAGTGCCAAAGAAGTATGGTCTCAACTTCTTCAGGGCCCAAACCACAGCAAAGGCCTCCCTCTCAATAGCTGACCAACGTTTCTCTCTAGGGGTCAGCCTTCTGCTAATAAAAGCAATGGGCTGGTCTTGACCATCTACATTAAGTTGTGACAGCACGGCTCTCACCCCCAACTCAGAAGCATCTGTTTGGACAATAAACTCTTTGGAGTAGTCAATACTCTTTAAGATAGGTGCAGAGTACATGGCCTTCTTCAGGTCATCAAATGCCTTTTGACAGCTAACTGTCCACTGAACCCTTTTTGGCATCTTCTTTCAAGTCAAGTCATTGAGTGATGTTACAATGGACCCATAATTCTTGACAAACTTTCTGTAGTACCCAGACAGGCCCAACAAAGCTCCGACCTGAGTCTGGGTAGTTGGGGGAGCACAGTCCTTCATGGTCTGGATCTTACACTCCAGTGGTTGAACCTGACCTTGGCACCCTATCGGTGCCAAGGTCCACCAAGTAGGTGACCTCTCCCTTTTTCTCAACAATGGTGTGGGGTCCAGACCATTTGTCCTGGAGTGCTGTTGGGGCCACTGGCTCCAACACCCACACCTTCTGTCCTGGCTGGTGCTCAGTCAGCACAGCCTTTTGGTCATGCCAAGCTTTTTGAAATTCTTGGCTAGCCTCAAGGTTTTTAGAAGCCTTCTCCATATACTCAGCCATCCTGGAGCGGAGACCAAGTACATAGTCCACTATATCTTGTTTAGGCTTTTTGAGAGGCAACTCCCATCCTTCTCTCACAAGACATAGGGGTCCCCTTACAGGATGCCCAAACAAAAGCTCAAAAGGGCTGTAGCCAACCCCCTTTTGTGGGACCTCTCTGTAAGCAAACAGAAGGCAAGGTAAAAGGATGTCCCATCTTTGCCTATGCTTTTTAGGTAACCCTTTTATCATCCCTTTGAGGATATTGTTGAATCTTTCAACACACCCATTGCACTGTGGATGGTAGGTTGTAGTGAATTTGAAATTAACACCACACTCCTTCCACATAGCAGTCAAATATCCTGACATGAAGTTTGCACCTCTGTCAGAGACAACCTCCTTTGGAAACCCTACTCTGGAGAAAACTCCAAGTAGGGCCCTTGCCATAACAGGTGCTGTTGTGGTCCTCAGGGGAATAGCTTCTGGATACCTGGTGGCATGTCCACTACCACCAGTATAAATCTGTACCCAGACGCTGTTTGGGGGTCCATTGGGCCAACAATGTCTATCCCCACTCTCTCAAAGGGTTCCCCCACCACAGGTAGTGGTTTGAGGGGGGCCTTTGTTGTGCCACCTGATTTGCCACTGGCTTGGCAGGTAACACAGGAGCGACAAAACTACTTGGAATCTTCTGACATATGGGGCCAGTGAAAGTGAGGGACAAGCCTGTCCCAAGTCTTGTTCTGGCCTAGATGTCCTGCCAAGGGAATATCATGGGCCATGGTAAGAAGGAAGCCCCTAAATTGCAGAGGTATGACCAACCTCCTGGAAGCACCAGGCTTGGGGTCTCTAGCCTCTGAATAAAGGAGCCCATCATCCCAATACACTTTATGGGTACCTTGAGCATTCCCAGCAGCCTCAGCAGCAGCCTGCTGTCTGAGGGGTTCAAGAGAGAGGCAGTCTAACTGAGCCTGCCTCAAGTCTGCCCTTGAAGGTCCCCCTGTCCCCAGAAACTCAACCTGTTCAGGTTCAAGCTCCTCCAGGACAGTTCCTTCAGGAGTCTCAGAATCAGCTTCCTGAGAAGGCTGATCCTCACTTGAGGTCAGGGGGGAAGGCACTGCCTTAACCCTACTGCTCTTTCTCTTGGGTTGTGTCTGGTCTATAGTTTCAAGATCCAGCACTGGTTCATGTAAGCACTTTTTGGCCTGTGACCTGGTCACAGCAAGAACATGTGCTGAAATACCTAGCATTTCTGCATTAGTCCTATACTCCACTTCTGACCATACTGAGTTTTCTAGATCATTGCCCAAAAGGCATTCAACTGGGAGGTCTGCACTTACCACAACTCTTTTGAGGCCAGTTACCCCTCCCCAGGAGAAATTAACAACTGCTACACTATGTGTAGTAGTGACGTTGCTAGCATTGGTCACCAGGTAATTATCACCCAGTACAATCTGTCCAGGGTCCACAAAGTTAGGTGTCACCATAGTGACACTGGCACAAGTGTCACTGTAGGCCTTATCCACTTTATCATTGATCAAAGGTGTCTGTCTGTACTTGCCCAAAGTATTGGGACTCACAGTAGTGGACATAGCCATATCCACATCACAGATCAGAACAGCCTGAGTAGGAATCCTGACTAGGCCAGGATCCACCTCAGTACCCATGGTTAACCCCACTATAGCCTTGGGTTGGGAACTACCACTGCTGACTGTACTAGGGGGTGCAGGTGCCTTAGGGGCTGCAGTGGTAGGGGCTGTACCTTTCTTGGTGCACTCACTAAACCAGTGAGAGGCAGTTTTACAATAATTGCACCAAGGTTTCTTTGGACCTTCTTTCTTCTTTTTCTTGGAATTTTGGGACCCCCCTCATTAGAAGTATTTTGGGGGCCTGAAGAAGACTTTTGGTCTTTTTGTTTTTGATCTCCACCCTTTTGGTCTGCCTTTTTCCGGTCACCACCTTGGTTCTGGGGTCTCTGCTTAACCCTGGTTCTGACCCATTTGTCTGCCTTCTTTCCCAATTCTTGGGGAGAGGTCAGATCTGAGTCAATCAGGTGTTGGTGCAACAACTGGTTCTGACAATTATTAGGGATTTGTTCTCTCATGATCAAATTATACAATCCTGTATAGTCCTTAACTTTACTTCCCAGTAACCAACCTTCCGGAGCCTCAGTGGCACAGTCAACAAAATAAGTCCAGTCCTGAGTCTGTGTCTTCTGGGTATCTCTGAACAATAACCTGTACTGTTCAGTGGTTAAGACAAATCCATCAATTAGAGCACTCTTCAGGACAGAGTAGTTTTTAGCATCCTCATGGCTAACTGTGAGGAGTTTGTCTCTTTTCCTTTTTCTGAAAAGGAGAGCGACACGATTGCTGCCCACTGACTTTGGGGGACCTGCTGTACCATGCAGGCCCTCTCCAAAGCAGTTATCCACTTGTGGATGTCATCCCCATCTTTGTAGAGGGGCACAATCTTACTCAGGTTTCTATGATAATAGGACCTGTCTTTATCCTTGGGGATATTGCTGCCACCAGTGGAATCTAATCCACTTAACTTTTGCTCCCTTGCTAAAGCAAGTTTAGCTTGGGCCAGGGCTGTTTCCTCTTTCTCTATCTGAAGTTGCGTATCATCAATTGGTGGAGGGAGAGAGAGTAGAGATCCTTTCAATCTCCTTTCAATAATTATAAATCAATGTGGAAAGGATCACTGGTCCTGCATAACCAAGGTCTGCAGGTGGATCGGTAGGTGTCTCCCACATAAAAGACCCTCATACACGTGTTTTTTCAGAGTCGTGTAGCGGTATATGATGTGTCCCCGCTTCTTGTAACACGTGTCCGTGCGTAATCCTTGGGTCAGTTTTTGATTGCACCCTCCGCCAGGAGGTTGTACCATTGGTTAAAACAGTAGTGATGGTGAATAAGTGAAATAGTGCTATAAAGGTGTTCTAAAATACCCGGACAGCCAGAGGTTCAACTTTAATATTTCTGGATTCGGGTAGAAGGTTAAGGCGTGTCGCTATGGAATTATTTAGGAATTCTAGCGCACTAAACTTGTGAGGTTAAAAGTGGTCGTCATGTTTCAGCCTTATCTGCCTGTTGGTCAGTCGGCTTTCCTCAGGACCATGAAGTGTTTAAGTGAAAAAAAGGAAAAGGTAAATTTGTAACCTGATTCGTTTTGTGGTAGTAGGTCACATTGTACCTGTAATAAGGGAAAAGGGAGATAGTGCAACCACATTTGTAGCGAATAAGTGGGAAAAGACACTTCAGCAATGTACAATGACATAGAGACACAGTTGAGAATTATGAAGCATATTATTTAAAAAAAAAACATATAATTAAAAGAGAGTTGTGCAATACTAGACTCAGAGTCACATTCATATTAAGCGTCAACTTACTCATTCTCAAAATTCTATGCGGAATATTGTGATGTATAAATCCCAAAGTCGTATTTAAGCGTCATGAAATCATTTCTTTACAGTGTCCTGATATTAAAAGCGCTATTTACTTTAAGGCGCAATTTCATTGTTACATTACCATGACGTCAAAGGCGCTAATCAATTTTACTGTGTCATCACGATTATCTTAGACATTGGTATAACGATGTAATACCTGTTCGAGTATAGACTCTTACTATTATTTCAAAGTACATGCATTCATTATTAGACGGTACCAAGCACTCGTTCTACATGTATTCTGAAAATCGAACATGTGCATACTGCCGCTATAGTATCTTTAAATGCGCACTCAGGAAAGCCTATTCAGAAAGAGATTCTATTCGAAAAGTAGGCACTTCTAACAAAAGTCTAAAACTAAGCAAAACTTAGTACAGAGCAGGGTCTTCACATGCGCTTATGCGTAACTGGACCTTATGGACTGTACCTCTACATTATGTAAGACTTGTCTCCTCGGGAACCACGGCAGTTAGGGGGACGCTTCACTGTTTTGGAGTGAGGAAAAAAGGAGTTTAGTAAAGGGGTTTTAAAACTTGCGGTTTACTCCATAACGAAAAGGACAATGCTCCTCGATACCTCTAGCCTTCAAACACCCGTCTAGCAGCTTGTGCTGTCTCTGCCCTTGGTGACCCGGAATCAATCGCCAGTGTGTAACCTGTCTTCTTTTATTGCATAGTGATGGAAACTGAAGAGTTACTCGAGTGTTTGTACTTATTAGTTGTACTAAATTGTTAAACCTAATTTTCAGATGAGAATTGTAATCATTTCTAGCTTGGAAATAGATGACAAATGGAGTTTATGAGAATGTACTCTTTAGGTGCTCATTCTGAATTTTCTCATAGTTAAAGAACGTTAGAAAATTCGTAATTCAGACAAAATATCAATTATTTGTTAAGAGATAACCACGGAACGGCTTCATTAAGGCCCTCACTGTCTGTCTTAAGTCTGTGCACCCAACGTTGCTCTTTTTCAAATAAAATTTTTGCTGCATTCCTGTCCACAGTTTCGAGGGTTTCCAGGATGACCCACTGTAGGTCATTCACAGAGTGCCCAGATTCTTTGTAGTGAGTTGACATTTTTGTGGTTGTTTTTTTACAGTTCACATTGCTGCGGTGTTCGCAAAGTCTTTGTTTTGCTTTACGACAGGTCATGCCAATATATCTCATTTGACACGGGCAAGTTATCATGTAAATGACATGGCTTGTGTTGCAGTTCGTATGTCTTTTTAATTTCCAATTGAAGTTGGGAAGCAGCTGTAATTCCTTTGTGGGTTTTGTAGTGTCACAAACTGTGCAGTTTCCACATGGGTAATGGCCTGTTACTGGACTGTTATTCCACAGTCCAGGTGTGTCTTTCTTTTTCTTAGGTGGGGGTCTCGTGTGCACCAGCACGTCCTTGAGGTTGCGGCTTCTCTTGTTGGCAAACATCGGTTTAGGCCAATTCAGATTGTGAGATGTGACTATTCTCCAGTTTCTGTTGATTATTTTCTTCACTTGGTTGGTGACTGGGCTATAAGTAGTTACGCATGTGATCCTATCTTCCTTCAATTTAGCACACGTCTCTAGGAGTGCTTCTCTTGGTTGGTTGCGGGCACGTTTCTTGCATGTGTTGATCACCTTCTTTGGATATTGACGAACCAGTAGTTTGTCACATAGGTCATTCGCTTGACTTTTGTAGTCAGTAATTGAGCTGCAATTTCTCCTCAAGCGAAGGAATTGGCTGTACGGGAGATTTTCCCGTAAGGGTCTTGAATGAAAGCTTTGAAAAGATAGCAGGCTATTCTTGGCCGTCGGTTTAAAGAAAGTACGGGTGTGCAAAGTATTGTCTTTAGAAAAGATGGTAATGTCTAAAAAATCTAAAGTACTTTCATTAGCAGTGTATGTAAATTTCAAGCATTCATCTTGGGTATTAAGCCAGCGATGAAAGCCCGTCAAGGTTTCCTTATCACCCTTCCAAATTAAAAAGATATCATCTATATATCTCTTCCAAAAGAGAATATGATGAAGAAAGGGATTGTTCTCATTCTGAACGAAGGTGCGTTCAAAGGTGCTAACGTACAACCCCGCCACACTTGGGGCAAATGTACTGCCCATTGATACTCCATGGCGTTGAAGGAAGAGGGTGTCTTTGTACTTGAAGAAATTTTCCAGTAGAGCTAATCTACAGCACTCCAAAACAAAATGTCTGGGGGTTTTATTTGGCCAGTCAATGTTAAAGAGAATTGTTTCAAGAGTGTCTAGTGTTTTTTGTTGTGGCAAACTAGTGTAGAGACTCTCTACATCTAAGCCCACTAAGAGCATTGTTCCTTCCGAGTACTCAAAGTTTTGTAACATGTTTAGGAGGTCTCTTGTGTCCTTCAGATAGGTGGGTGTCTTTTGGACCAGTGATCTTAAATATTGGTCTGCAAATTCTGACAGTGGTTCCAAAATTGAATTGATTCCGGACACAATTGGTCTCCCTGGTGGTGGCATTTTGCCTTTATGCGTTTTTGGTAAGGAGTAGAAGTATGGTGTTACTGGTGTTTTTACTTCCAGATATTCTGCCTCCTTTTTGGACACCCAATTATTGGCTTCCGCTTCTTCCACCATCATGGATATTGTTCTTTGTAGACGGGCAGTTGGGTCTATTGTTAGAACCTCATAAAATGTTGTATCTGCAAGGAGGTCCATACACTGTTTGTCATATCCAGCTGTTGTTAATAAGACTACTCCTCCCCCTTTGTCCGCCGGTTTGATTACGATTTTTCTATCGTTCTTGAGTTCAGTGAGAGCCAGTTGTTCCGCCTTGGTGATATTTTGAAAAGGTTTCTGTGGTTGATTATGCAATAGGTCAACTTCCTTCATAATTGCCTGTTCAAAGGTGCATATTTCAATTGGGACTTGTGAGTTGAGGGGGCAGAATGTCGATTTATTCCTCAGTGTTGTATCTCCTTCTTGTGTCAATTGTTGGTTGTCTTTAAAAAAGGCTTTCAGTTTCAGGGTACGGCAAAAGGCTGCGAGCTCGCATTTTGTTTTGAAGATGTCAGTTCTTGGAGTGGGGACATACCCAAGTCCTTTATTCAGGACGCTGAGTAGATCCTTAGTTAGGATTCTGTCAGTCAAGTTGACGACGAGGTTGTTGCGCCCGATCCCGTCTTGGCCTTCGTTACTCTCCTGGTTTCGACTTGTCTTGTTTGGTCGGACCAGGTTATCCCTTTTTGTCGGGACCGGCGGTTGGACTGGCCATTCCCTAAAAAAGGACATCCTTGTTGGTAGTTATGGCCCCCTTGTTGCATTTGATGGTTAATGGGTACTTCAAAATAAGGATTAGGCCATCCTTGGAATTGTGGGTTAAAAGGGAGGAAAGGCATATTCGGGCCTCCATTTTGAAAGTATGGTGGTCTCCAGAAGTTATTCTGTCCTCTCCTATTCCCCCTCCTATTGCGGTAGTTTCCTCTCCCACGCTTTTTGGAATCATCCCCACTTTGGTCTGAACTGTCATTTGAGGATATGCTATTTGAATCATTGTTGGATGAATTGTCATTAGGTTTGTAATCCTTACTGCTATATGGATGTATGCGTTCTAGTGAGAACCTTTTTAGTTCTTTGGCTAGTTTTTGCAGTTTCCTTTGTGTAAGGTATTCTTGACTATCTTTCATTTCTTTATTGATTTCTTCCAGTCTGGTCTTGTAGATGGTTATATTTATCGTATTGTTCAGTTTGGTTTCAAGGATTTCTATTTTTACCATCAATTCTTCTGTTAGTCTGGTGGCAGTTTTTATTATTAGTACCAAGTAGTCTCTGGTGCACTTCCATGAGATGGACGACCAATCTTTCCGGAAGGCTAGATCTTTGAGGAATATCCGGGGGGCATTAGTCACCCACAGTCCTCTTGGTGCCGCATTGACCCGAAGGTACTCGGTCAATATAATGCCGTGCACAGCCGTTCTGACTTGTTCCTTTTTCATTTCACTCAACTCGTCCCATTCTTCGGTAGAAGAAAGAGTTTGAGAAAGGTCGCCTTCCATGAGTAGTGGTGGTCTGGCAAGTATTTGCTTCTATTTCTTCACTAGTATAACTGAGTCCAAAACTCCCAGCCATGATCAATTATCACAGGGGACTGTTGTTCAGAGGACTCGTGTTTTTGATTTCTTAAACTCCCACAGCTGCACGCTGCTTTTCACGTATCATCAATTGGTGGAGGGAGAGAGAGTAGAGATCCTTTCAATCTCCTTTCAATAATTATAAATCAATGTGGAAAGGATCACTGGTCCTGCATAACCAAGGTCTGCAGGTGGATCGGTAGGTGTCTCCCAAATAAAAGACCCTCATACACGTGTTTTTTCAGAGTCGTGTAGCGGTATATGATGTGTCCCCGCTTCTTGTAACACGTGTCCGTGCGTAATCCTTGGGTCAGTTTTTGTTTGCACCCTCCGCCAGGAGGTTGTACCATGGGTTAAATTAGTAGTGATGGTGAATAGGTGAAATAGTGCTATAAAGGTGTTCTAAAATACCCGGACAGCCAGAGGTTCAACTTTAATATTTCTGGATTCGGGTAGAAGGTTAAGGCGTGTCGCTATGGAATTATTTAGGAATTCTAGCGCACTAAACTTGTGAGGTTAAAAGTGGTCGACATGTTTCAGCCTTATCTGCCTGTTGGTCAGTCGGCTTTCCTCAGGACCATAAAGTGATTAAGTGAAAAAAAGGAAAAGGTAAATTTGTAACCTGATTCGTTTTGTGGTAGTAGGTCACATTGTACCTGTAATAAGAGAAAAGGGAGATAGTGCAACCACATTTGTAGCGAATAAGTGGGAAAAGACACTTCAGCAATGTACAATGACATAGAGACACAGTTGAGAATTATGAAGCATATTATAAAAAAAAAAATAACATAATTAAAAGCGAGTTGTGCAATACTAGACTCAGAGTCACATTCATATTAAGCGTCAACTTACTCATTCTCAAAATTCTATGCGGAATATTGTGATGCATAAATCCCAAAGTCGTATTTAAGCGTCATGAAATCATTTCTTTACAGTATCCTGATACTAAAAGCGCTATTTACTTTAAGGGGCAATTTCATTGTTACATTACCATGACGTCAAAGGCGCTAATCAATTTTACTGTGTCATCACGATTATCTTAGACATTGGTATAACGATGTAATACCTGTTCGAGTATAGACTCTTACTATTATTTCAAAGTACATGCATTCATTATTAGACGGTACCAAGCACTCGTTCTACATGTATTCTGAAAATCGAACATGTGCATACTGCCGCTATAGTATCTTTAAATGCGCACTCTGGAAAGCCTATTCAGAAAGGGATTCTATTCGAAAAGTAGGCACTTCTAACAAAAGTCTAAAACTAAGCAAAACTTAGTACAGAGCAGGGTCTTCACATGCGCTTATGCGTAACTGGACCTTATGGAATGTACCTCTACATTATGTAAGACTTGTCTCCTCGGGAACCACGGCAGTTAGGGGGAGGCTTCACTGTTTTGGAGTGAGGAAAAAAGGAGTTTAGTAAAGGGGTTTTAATACTTGCGGTTTACTCCATAACGAAAAGGACAATGCTCCTCGATACCTCTAGCCTTCAAACACCCGTCTAGCAGCTTGTGCTGTCTCTGCCCTTGGTGACCCGGAATCAATCGCCAGTGTGGAATCCTTTGCATCTTGCCGCTGTCTCCACGCTGGGTTTGCTGAACTTTCAAAGACTGCTTCGCCTCCCTGGATACTCCTCGCGGAACCCGCTGCGCGGGTCCCGCTTCGTCTGAAGCCATTACTATCAGCGCTATTGTGGGAAGTTAGACTCTGGGTGCTGGGACCTGCAGGGCTGCGAGCGTGTTGTGGGCGCAGGACTTCAAGTCCCAGGAGCGCCCACAACTCCCAATCGTTTCCAGCTGGGACGCTCTCCCCGCAGGCTCCTCCCTGGCCCCTCATCCATCGCGGTCATAAGCCGCCTCATCAATTGCACCGGCGGAATCCTTTGCATCTTGCCGCTGTCTCCACGCTGGGTTTGCTGAACTTTCAAAGACTGCTTCGCCTCCCTGGATACTCCTCACGGAACCCGCTGCGCGGGTCCCGCTTCGTCTGAAGCCATTACTATCAGCGCTATTGTGGGAAGTTAGACTCTGGGTGCTGGGAACTGCAGGGATGCAAGCGTGTTGTGGGCGCAGGACTTCAAGTCCCAGGAGCGCCCACAACTCCCAATCGTTTCCAGCTGGGACGCTCTCCCTGCAGGCTCCTCCCCTTCCTCTCTGGATAGTATATTACTAACTGGTGAGTCCCGCACCGCGGGAGCGCGCGGGAGCGCGCGGGAGCGCCGGCAGAAGCCCGGGACAAGGGCGGGACCGTCTGTGGCCGTCCGGGGCCGAGGGAGGCCGGGCTGGGCCTATTCTCTTTGTCTTTTTATCATCTTTTCTGCCTGTCGTGCTTTACTAGTTTGTGCATCAGATCTGACCCTGTAACTGTATTACCTGCCACTGTCGTCCTCCTGATAAGGTTATTATTATCTCCTTTTTTCACGAGATGTCCAGCTCTGAGGCAAATTTTGTCCCAGGAATGTCAGGGTCTTCTTCTTCCTTTTTAGGCCCGCTGGATAAATTCTTCGCTAAAATAAAGAATGAAGTCGACAGGGAGCTCACTCTCGCAGAGAAACGAGCTGGGCGACGTCTTTCTATCGAGAAGTTAAAACAAAGACCATTTCAGCCCCAGGATACAGTTATAGGTCCCCTAATAGATTTAACCACACCTATAGATCACGTCAATACTTCTTCTTTTATAGAAGATATTCCCCGCATTTTTCAAACTAAGTCCCCCGATCAGAAGGACATCATAACCATTTCTGACTCTATTCCTTCTCAATCACCAGCTTCACAGACTATAGACTTAAGCACTCCTCAAAACGAACCAGCTCTGCTTTATGATAAAAGTATACCTTCCCCCGTATTTACCCCGAGCGGGCCTGACCAACTTCCCCTTAGCATTCCCGATGGAAAGCCCCCAAGATCATCTACCAAGGTCCCCAATAAACATCCTAAGGGTTCCTTTGGCTCTCCGCCAAGGAAGAAAAGAAGGAAGTGTGTATTAAAAAGGAGAATTGTTACTCGAACTAATCTTATAAACCCAACACATACCCAGTGCACTACTCCACAAAAGGATGGAATATCGGACACTATGAAAGATACGATCCCTAATTCAATATCTGTTCCTAGCTATGCAGGGTTATTGAATGATATTGATTGTCTCATAAAGGCCTTGATTCTCCCCCTCACAGAAAGGATTATTAGATTAGCTGAGAATTTTGATCAAATCCTTCAAGAGCAGAAGGGTACATTGTCCCGTAAACCTAACGCTCTTAGTAATATAACCCAGCCCACAAAAGCCCCTAAACAACTTAAGTCATGGACTGGTACCCCTAAAGTAAACCCAATACCGATAACTGGGATCCCTAAACCAGTGCAGGATAATAAATCTAACGACAAATTTAAAAATAAATTTGCCACAGTCAATAACACCACAAGTAAAAACATAGGGTCCCACAATACTCATTCTAATAATATAAAGCCTTCAGTCGATACATCTTATAATTCTAAAAGAAGATCAATGAACATCGCTGATCTACCACCAGAGAGCCTAAACTATGTCATTGTATTAACAGGTGTCCCGCCTCCGCCAGATGGTAAGCCAGAACATCAGGATAATCTAAAAAACAAGGTTATCTACTGGCTGCGGAAATACAGACCACTCCCCTCGCACCTAAACGGTGATATTGTTTCGGTTAGGCGATGCAACTGGGTAGGCACTAGACCTAAGGACATAGATGGTGATATCATCATAGTCAACTTTAAAGACCACAGACTGGTCACATTTATCAGTGATTGGTTTCCCGGGACGGGCGAGGGGGGGATTTCAACGCACAATCTAGGCTATTTCTACCCTGAAGCTATGCTGAGGCCATTACCACCTAATAAATTACTAACGAGGAATAGAATTCCTAATCATAAGAACAATTGGTATCCAAAAGGTTCTTATGAAGCCACAAAACCTCTGTTTCCAGTCCAAGGTTGCCATATGGGATATAATCCATCTTCCTTCCAACCTAGGCCCACCCCTTTCCAACCCAAGAGTCACAGACCCTACGTTCCCCACAGATTAGAACCCCCATTGAAGATAAGGGGCCAGAACTCTTATGACTTTACTAATGATCCTCGCTTTCCATTTTATCAGTCAACCCATCAATCGCCAAATTATCAAAACCCTATTTTTCATAATTATTGGGACAACTCTCAATTTCTCAACCCTAAGGACTCCTGGAGCATACCTCTGACTAATTTGTTTCACCCTCTTTCTGAACTGGATGAGAACGAATGACATCATGAGCCTATCAGCATAGAAAAGAGGCCCGAGGGGCATCAGAAACATCAGTCCCCCACTATTCAAAATCCACTAGTAAGTCCACCAAAGGTGTCTCAGGCTAACATGCGGTTGGGGGAAAACTTACCAGGAGATTTTACGATGTCTAGCGTCGTTCCTTACTATCCTCAATTCATTCCCCACAAACGTCCCACTGCTACCCCTAGGACCCCTTCCGCCATTATAAACATACCACCCTCGCGATTGCAAAATCCTATAGCGAGTGCAGGCAGCTTACACGAGGTCACTAGCAGGGTACCTTACTCCAATACTCTTCTATCATGGAATGTTGCGGGGTTAGCCAGTAAAGTCACCAACACAGCTTGGCTGGACGTCATACATAAGCATGATATCCTGTGCTTTCAAGAGACATGGTGTCATGAAGAACTACACCTGCTAGGGTATCAGACCATTCATTCCCCGGCTAAGCTGTCAGCATTGGGTCACAACAAGGGGGGGCTTTGCATATATGTTTCAACATCTGCAGAGGTAAAGGTTAATAAAGCTCTCTCCAGTACGTACTTCCAAATCCTATCTCTCAACTGGGGTCAGAATGAGAAAATTGTATTAGTGAACTTTTATAACAACATGCCTAATAGTGAAATGGAGTCCACCATGTCGAATATGTTGTGTTATGTGGCTAGAGCTGTCGACCTATTTAAGGGGGCAAAAATAATCTGGGTTGGAGATTTTAATTGTACTATTTGCCCACATACCGATTCAGGCCTCTGTGGTTTGGATGACTATGGGGGGGAGGAACCGATACATTTCGTTCACACAAAGATGGGGATGTTGCTAAATGGTATTGTTTTCAATTTCGACTTTTCCTTTGCTAATCAGAATTGTCCTTTGCCCGTGCCTTTTGAGCCAACTTTCTTTGGAAGGGGTTGTAATTCGACCATTGACTTTATACTTACAACTCATGTTAACCAAGGGTGTATAACCTTGTGGGAAGTCGGAAAAGATGTATTTAGCGACCACTATCCCTTGATAATTGGTATAAATGTAAAAGGGCGCTCTGAGAATAAGGGAATCTCTTGCACGTATCCATATAAGCTCGACCTAACTAGAACTAATGGCTATGTGATAAAATGGGAAAAAATTGTTCCTAGTATGTTCCTACAAAAGGTGATCACCCATTGTGCAGAGGATGTGAACATATGTTTGGAGGAACACGAGGAGGCCACTATTGTAATGTCAGCCTTTGCCAATATCCTACATCACATTAAAAATTTGCTGACCCGTCTTCCCCCAAAAAAATCCCACTAGTATGGAAGGTTGGTTTAACGGGAAGTGCACCAAAGCATTAAAAGCCTTAAAAGAAGCACTGGCCCTGAAACCAAGATCCCCCGAAATAATTTGTGAGGCAAGGAAATTATACAAACTTGCAATTAAAGAAAGAAGACTGGCCTTAAAAAAGCAGGCTTGGGAAACACTTAGAGAAGCTTCTACACAGAAAAATAGCTCTCAGTTTTGGAGGCTGGTTAAAACCCTATACCAACCAAGGGATAATGGAAACAAAATAGACCTCGCGATAACCGCTGAAAGATGGTTAACCCACTTCAGGCAATTATATAATCAACGAAGTATAGCAGACACTATTTTACCTTCAGGGTCTAGATCTATTGTGGATAAAAGCATAGTTAATAGTAGAGGCACACATTCCCCATCTCATTAATTCCCGATAGACATAACTTTCACATTAGGAGAAGTCCAAGAAGCAATTAGGGAAAGCGCCCCAGGTAAAGCAGCAGGCCCCGACTGTACCCCGGTAGACGTTTATAAGGCCGAACCGGATTTCTGGGCCCCCCTGCTTACAAATGTTTTGAATATGGGAAACCGAAACGGGTTCATTAAAACCTGGTCGGATGCTACAGTGGTTCCTATTTTTAAAAAGGGCAGCCGGGACGACACGACCTGCTACAGGCCAATATCCTTATTGGATGGTTTAATGAAAGTAGCAGGAAGGATCATTTTAAAAAGACTCCAAGTATGGGAGGAAGACCATAATGTTGTGTCACACTTGCAGTACGGGTTTAGGAAAGGCATAGGGACAATTGAACAGTGCTTAAACCTGTCCCTTCTTACTTCTAAGTACACACAGGCAAGAGGTGGAGCACTTTTTATAACCTTTGTCGACCTAAGCTCCGCCTTCGATTGCGTGGATGATATATTATTATGGTCCACGCTGGAGGATCTCGGCATTGATGCCCGTATAATCAACTTCATTAAGGAGCTGTACAACAATTCCGGGGCAAGAGTGAGATATGGCAAACAGGGGGAGTGTACGGATACATTTGCACTGTCAAGAGGGGTAAGACAAGGCTGCATTTTGGCCCCACGGCTTTTTACGTATTATATAAATTTAGTGGGACAATATCTTTCCCTCTTTTCAAATGATTATCCCACTGTGAAAGGATTACCAATACCGCTCCTCCTGTACGCCGATGATGCGGCAATATTGTCTCAGACTCAAGTAGGTCTACAGAGGGCGGTCACCAAGTTTGCGGGTTTTATGCAGGAGAGAGGCCTTAATGTAAATATCTCCAAAACATACACTATGCCATGCACTAGAAAACTTAATAGGGCCCCTTGCACTATATTTCTGGACAAACAAAAAATAGCTACCATTGATAGGTTTTGCTACCTAGGTGTCCTGTTTGACAGGAGGTGTGGCTGGAAGCCGGCGATTGTAGCAAGAAAGCTGGCTTTCACTCGCACCATAGGTGCCTTGCGCGCCTTTTCTGACAGACTGGGCGGCAAACCAATCAAGGAGCTAATTCAGATCTACCGGGCCAAATGCGTTTCCAAAGCTACCTATGGTGCGGGCTTATGGGGTATAGAGAAGGACTACTCCCTGCAGTGCTGCGAAAACCAATTCATCTGCTACTTATTGGGAGTACCCAAAAGTACATCTATGTTTATGACGCATATCGAGACAGGCGACAAACACCTTAGTGATATCATTAAAATGTCCCCAATTCTTCTGTGGCACAAGGTGTGGACAACACACGAGGCTGGTTTCAACAGGGATCTCATAGAAGACTGCTTAGCCTTAGATGGGGTTGCTAATCTTAAATGGCTATCTTATGTAAGATTATTACTAACAGAACTAGGACATCTGGAATACTTTGAAAACCCAAGATCCATGGAGGATGTCCCTAGATCAGCCCTTAAAAAAATAATTATTACCCACCTGGACACTCTGAGATGGAATCATGAAAAATTTAAACATACCATCCTAAAATTCCAGGAAATTACCCCCAACGAAGGCTTGCAGACTTATTTGAAGGTTGATCCCAGCCCGTATCACCGAATGCTTCTGTCCCGTTTGCGTCTAGGGCTTTTTTATCGTATGGTAACCTTACCTGACGCAAACAACTGGTCGTCTACTAAGCTGATCTGTCCATGCGATAAAATCGCGGTGCAATCTAACATCCACATATTGTTTTTTTGCACATTTTATTCTAACCCCAGAAAATTATATCTGAAACCCTTATTAAAACGGTGGGGTTTAAGAACCTGCAGGCCAGCTTTTTTAAAATTGTTACGATTAGAAGATGACCATGTGATATTCGTAGTCTCATGTTTTTTAAAATCAGTCATAAAGTATCGTAAATCAATGTGGCATAACACTTCCCCTCTGGGCTCCATGAAACCCCCGGTTGTTGTCTGTTGATATTGTATTTTAAATTTATTTCAATTAATGTTTTCCTTGCCGCCCATATACATGTTTTTAAATGAATGTGTAGTTGTAAGCATTTATTCTTTTAACAATGTTTATGAAATGTGAATTGATGTATCTGCTGTGCTTTTATGATTTTATTTGAAAATCGAATAAAGCTTATTAAACTGAAACTGAAACTGAAAACTGAAATCGCCAGTGTGTAACCTGTCTTCTTTTATTGCATAGTGATGGAAACTGAAGAGTTACTCGAGTGTTTGTACTTATTAGTTGTACTAAATTGCTGTACCTAATTTTCAGATGAGAATTGTAATCATTTCTAGCTTGGAAATAGAGGACAAATGGAGTTTATGAGAATGTACTCTTTAGGCGCTCATTCTGAATTTTCTCATAGTTAAAGAACGTTAGAAAATTCGTAATTCAGACAAAATATCAATTATTTGTTAAGACATAACCACGGAACGGCATCATTAAGGCCCTCACTGTCTGTCTTAAGTCTGTGCACCCAACGTTGCTCTTTTTCAAATAAAATTTTTGCTGCATTCCTGTCCACAGTTTCGAGGGTTTCCAGGATGACCCACTGTAGGTCATTCACAGAGTGCCCAGATACTTTGTAGTGAGTTGACATTTTTGTGGTTGTTTTTTTACAGTTCACATTGCTGCGGTGTTCGCAAAGTCTTTGTTTTGCTTTACGACAGGTCATGCCAATATATCTCATTTGACACGGGCAAGTTATCATGTAAATGACATGGCTTGTGTTGCAGTTCGTATGTCTTTTTAATTTCCAATTGAAGTTGGGAAGCAGCTGTTATTCCTTTGTGGGTTTTGTAGTGTCACAAACTGTGCAGTTTCCACATGGGTAATGGCCTGTTACTGGACTGTTATTTCACAGTCCAGGTGTGACTTTCTTTTTCTTAGGTGGGGGTCTCGTGTGCACCAGCAAGTCCTTGAGGTTGCGGCTTGTCTTGTTGGCAAACATCGGTTTAGGCCAATTCAGATTGTGAGATATTACTATTCTCCAGTTATGACTCTCCAGACCTATGTGACAAACTACTGGTTCGTCAATATCCAAAGAAGGTGATCAACACATGCAAGAAACGTGCCCGCAACCAACCAAGACAAGCACTCATAGAGACGTGTGCTAAATTGAAGGAAGATAGGATCACATGCGTAACTACTTATAGCCCAGTCACCAACCAAGTGAAGAAAATAATCAACAGAAACTGGAGAATAGTAACATCTCACAATCTGAATTGGCCTAAACCGATATTTGCCAACAAGAGAAGCCGCAACCTCAAGGACTTGCTGGTGCACACGAGACCCCCACCTAAGAAAAAGAAAGACCCACCTGGACTGTGGAATAACAGTCCAGTAACAGGCCATTACCCATGTGGAAACTGCACAGTTTGTGACACTACAAAACCCACAAAGGAATTACAGCTGCTTCCCAACTTCAATTGGAAATTAAAAAGACATACGAACTGCAACACAAGCCATGTCATTTACTTGATAACTTGCCCGTGTCAAATGAGATATATTGGCATGACCTGTCGTAAAGCAAAACAAAGACTTTGCGAACACCGCAGCAATGTGAACTGTAAAAAAACAACCACAAAAATGTCAACTCACTACAAAGAATCTGGGCACTCTGTGAATGACCTACAGTGGGTCATCCTGGAAACCCTCGAAACTGTGGACAGGAATGCAGCAAAAATGTTATTTGAAAAAGAGCAACGTTGGATGCACAGACTTAAGACAGACAGTGAGGGCCTTAATGATGCCGTTCCGTGGTTATGTCTTAACAAATAATTGATATTTTGTCTGAATTACGAATTTTCTAACGTTCTTTAACTATGAGAAAATTCAGAATGAGCACCTAAAGAGTACATTCTCATAAACTCCATTTGTCATCTATTTCCAAGCTAGAAATGATTACAATTCTCATCTGAAAATTAGGTATAACAATTTAGTACAACTAATAAGTACAAACACTCGAGTAACTCTTCAGTTTCCATCACTATGCAATAAAAGAAGACAGGTTACACACTGGCGATTGATTCCGGGTCACCAAGGGCAGAGACAGCACAAGCTGCTAGACGGGTGTTTGAAGGCTAGAGGTATCGAGGAGCATTCTCCTTTTCGTTATGGAGTAAACCGCAAGTATTAAAACCCCTTTACTAAACTCCTTTTTTCCTCACTCCAAAACAGTGAAGCCTCCCCCTAACTGCCGTGGTTCCCGAGGAGACAAGTCTTACATAATGTAGAGGTACATTCCATAAGGTCCAGTTACGCATAAGCGCATGTGAAGACCCTGCTCTGTACTAAGTTTTGCTTAGTTTTAGACTTTTGTTAGAAGTGCCTACTTTTCGAATAGAATCTCTTTCTGAATAGGCTTTCCAGAGTGCGCATTTAAAGATACTAGAGCGGCAGTATGCACATGTTCGATTTTCAGAATACATGTAGAACGAGTGCTTGGTACCGTCTAATAATGAATGCATGTACTTTGAAATAATAGTAAGAGTCTATACTCGAACAGGTATTACATCGTTATACCAATGTCTAAGATAATCGTGATGACACAGTAAAATTGATTAGCGCCTTTGACGTCATGGTAATGTAACAATGAAATTGCCCCTTAAAGTAAATAGCGCTTTTAATATCAGGATACTGTAAAGAAATGATTTCATGACGCTTAAATACGACTTTGGGATTTATGCATCACAATATTCCGCATAGAATTTTGAGAATGAGTAAGTTGACGCTTAATATGAATGTGACTCTGAGTCTAGTATTGCACAACTCGCTTTTAATTATATGGTGTTTTTTTTTTATAATATGCTTCATAATTCTCAACTGTGTCTCTATGTCATTGTACATTGCTGAAGTGTCTTTTCCCACTTATTCGCTACAAATGTGGTTGCACTATCTCCCTTTTCTCTTATTACAGGTACAATGTGACCTACTACCACAAAACGAATCAGGTTACAAATTTACCTTTTCCTTTTTTTCACTTAATCACTTTATGGTCCTGAGGAAAGCCAACTGACCAACAGGCAGATAAGGCTGAAACATGTCCACCACTTTTAACCTCACAAGTTTAGTGTGCTAGAATTCCTAAATAATTCCATAGCGACACGCCTTAACCTTCTACCCGAATCCAGAAATATTAAAGTTGAACCTCTGGCTGTCCGGGTATTTTAGAACACCTTTATAGCACTATTTCACTTATTCACCATCACTACTGTTTTAACCAATGGTGCAACCTCCTGGCGGAGGGTGCAAACAAAAACTGACCCAAGGATTACGCACGGACACGTGTTACAAGAAGCGGGGACACATCATATACCGCTACACGACTCTGAAAAAACACGTGTATGAGGGTCTTTTATTTGGGAGACACCTACCGATCCACCTGCAGACCTTGGTTATGCAGGACCAGTGATCCTTTCCACATTGATTTATAATTATCTATCTGAAGTTGGACAGCTCTCATCCTAGCCTCATGTTCTCTTCTCTGGGGGGAAGTAATTCCCCTTCGAGAACCCCTTGAGGCATTAGAAAGGAGAGACTCCCTGGAAGGAGATCTTTCTCTTCTATTGCCTGGATTAACTCTACTGTTAGGTCTGGGAAGGTGCAACCCTTCTCCATTCCCAAGTAAGCTTAGGTTAGCCTTGCTAAGCCTCCTGACTTGGACCTGGCTATCACCTCCATCTGAATCCTCCTCCACTTCTTCCTCATCTACTTCTGGAGTCAGGGAGTCATCTTCTGTGGAGGGTACTCCTTCACCTGCATTATCTAGGGGGCCTGGTTTAGAGGCCTTCTCAAGATCAGCTGCCTCTAGGACTTCTATCAGGTGTTGGATGGAGGGTTGGAACCCTGTTTCAACCTCCTTGAGGTACACAATGACCTAATCTCTCTGAAGTTTAGCATCTCATATCTGGAGGGTGCCTTGGGCAGGTCACTTACCACAGGTAGAGAACCAGAGGGTTCACCTGTGCCAGACATGTCTAGTGAGGTCTGGTGTCTGCACCTACCTACACTGAGTGTTTACCTACTAGAACCTCTCTAGGAGTTGTAGTCAGGGTGTGCTAAGCACTTTCCTCTACAACATCTAAGTTCACTAGAACTTATGTATTTTAAGCTTTGTTATATGTACCTATGCTACCTAATGTGATCTTTCAAATGATATCAAAGATTACAATAGTAAAACAACAACAAGCTCAAATCCCAACCGCTGCACACCAATGTGAGAAGTTGGCCTGGTATATGATGTTCACTATTCTAGTGAGCACCTTGCACCAGTCCAAACAACCCTTATGGTGATGGTTGTAAAGTCAACCTTATAGACCAGCTATCCTAGTGGTAGCATGGACAAAAGCAGTCTTAGGCTAAACTCAAGAGGGCATGTGAAGCCAGCTGTTTTACCATATGCATACCTTTTATACCAAATGAAAAGGTCTCCACACAGGTTATATATTCAAAATATATATGTATTTATTTCTAAACAAACCCCTGTACTCTTTATGAGCACAGAAGCACAAGCGTATAACAAGGAACTTAATATAACATACAATAAGTTGCACAATATGGATAGGCCCTGGTGGCCCGTTAAACCATATACTAAAATAGTGGTATAAGTACCACTTCACGGACAATGGTAAGGCCTAGGGCCTTGGGAATCGCTTGGGCTACACTGTACTAACAGTAGTTAGGGAGCAGGAGGCCCACAGGATGCGGGTGCAGTGTCTAAATGCACACGCGTGCACCAATAGAAGTCAATGGGTGCGTAAAGTTAGAAAGTTAAAGAGTTAGGAGTCTTCCGACTGGACTAGAACTAAACCACTTCAAACTAGGATATTAGGAGAGTTAATCTCTACAGGAGCACCGCAGCACTCACGTTACCTCACCCACAGGAAGCGGGTGCATAGGTGTCAAAGTGTGTCCGGTTTCGTCGTGGAGTTCTATGGAGCCTTGGAAAAAAGATGCTGCAAGCGACCAGGAGAGAAGAGTCCGGTTGGATCCAAGGGTAGATCGAGGATGAAGAGTACCTGAAAGCAGAGGGGACAGAGTCTGGGTCACTAGCCAGTGACCAGGAAGGAACCAGGAAGGAACCAGGTGATGTCGGGATGCGATCAGGTGATGTCGTGAAGCTTGTCTCTGCAGCCACGTGGACCAGGAGGTGTCGACGACGACCAGGAGCTGGATACGGACTATCCCACGAAGGCTCTCGCTGTTGGCGGTGTCGGATCTCGATTCGGAGTCAAGAGGCCTTGGCAAATGTAACCCACACAGAAATCGAAGATGGCTTCTTACTCAGGCCAGCAAGGACTGAGGGGCTTCTATTCGCAGGGAAGCAAGGGCCAGTCTGGAGCAACCAGAGCAGTGGTGTAGATTTAGGATGTCGTCGTCACAGAGGCCACTAGCCAACGGGCAAGTGACCGGACAGATGCGTCGAGCAGGAAAATGCAAAAGGGCCCCACGCAGCACTCGGTGAGTGTGGTGAGGTGATCTTCGGTGCAATTGGTGCTAGGGGCTGGGGCTTCTCAATACCCAATGCACAACTTCGAGGGTGCCTCAGAAGTTGCACGGAAAGCAATTCTCTGGCTTTCCAACATGGCTGGTCCCACATCTCGCGTCACCTCCACAGGTCTCAGCTTTGCTGTGGCTGTGGATCGGGTCGAAGGAAGTCTGGAAGTCTGGGTCTTGTCAGGCTCTGTGTTCCAGCTCCGGCGGGAGCAACGACAAAGCAAACCGCTGAGCGCTTAATGGTGCCTGCTTGCAAAGGGTGGTCACTCCTTGACCACTAGGGCGATTCTTCAGTCTTCTACGTCGAGTAGGATGTCGAAGGGTCCAGAGTTTTGTATCAAAGTTTCAGTCAGGATGATCTCAAGTCTAAGGACACAGCTCCTACCTTTATTCCAAATCAAGGGGCTAGATTACCTGCTAGGTCCCTCCTATGGGTGGGACCCAGGAAGGGGGTGGTTACACCCCTTTCCTTTTGTCCAGTTTCACGCCAGAGCTGGGGCTGAAGTGCCCCAGCACCGGTTTGAACTGGACTATGCATGGGACACCTTGTGTGCCCCAGGCAGTGTCTCATTTCATTCAGCCCTCCCTGCCCCAATCCACTATCTCCTGTCTGGGGTGGTGCTAGTACCTCCCTGTGAAAGGAAACCTATTGTCCTAGCCTACCTCGCTGGAAGGACTCCCAGCAGCAGGAGGTCAGACTTGTGTCTGTGGCAGCAGCATCCATTTTGTGATGCTGAGGCTCTGGTTAACTTTAACCGGGATTAATGGAAGTAACATGTCTTCTCCCTCTAGAATGGTGGAATGCTACCCCCGTCACCAGAACTGGCAAGGGGGTAGTATTCCAAAGCGTATGACACCTTACACAACATGTTTTGATAAAGCCAAACCAAAGTTAGCAATAACCGCGAGGATTATAATGCACTTAAGAGTATATGGTATGGCAATATCCTGGAACAGCTATAAGGACATGGTTCCGAAAGCTGCAGACAGGCTCAGCTCATGCTAGAGCACCATCTCACATAAAACCAAGCACTCTGCCTCCAGGATTGTTAAGGCCTGCCAGAGGAGTGACTTATAGGTATATATGTGTCTATATATAATTGTAGGTATAGGAATACTATACCTAAGCAAGGGGTGATAACACGACCTTGCCCCAAATGAGTGATCAGCCAGTTGTGTCAGTTTGGATGGCCAGCCAGGGGTGGCAAAAGATATGCTGCAGCCCCTGGTAGGCCTTGGGTGCACCTATGCCCTGGGTACCTATAGTACACTGTACAGGGACTCATAAGAGTGACCCAAATCCCAATTAGTGATGTACCTAAAGTACATGGTGTGAAATTTAGAGAGAGAACAGCAGGGCTGTGGGTCTGATTAGCTGGCCCACAGCCACATTAAGTAAAAAACCAGTAAAGCAAAAAGCAAAAAAATGGGGTGACCATAGGATAGCAGACTCTACTCTCCTACAGCGTCGACTGTGGTCGGCGCCGGGGGCAACACCCTAGCAGCCGGCACCAGCAAGGTTGTAAGGTCGACCAGCGACGACCCGGATCTGGGCATGGATCTGGCGGAGTGCTGCGGCATCGGGGCCGAAGTCGCCGACGGTGCCGGGGCCGAAGCACCTGGCCCGCTTGGGCTCCCAGTTAGGGCTGCGGGGCCCAACAGAGGAGTGAGTGACCTCATGGCCGAGAGGAAGGCGCCAATCTGCTCAGGGACCGGCGGGGTTGGAGCAGGCTGCGACGCATGCGGCTCTGACGGAGCCGGTGGGCGGTGTCACCCGAACCCCTGGCCGTGTCGCGCGAGCTTCGGGGAAGTCGGAAGAGCGATGTCGCCTCTTTGACTTCTTGTGCCTCTTACCTGAGGACTTGGAGCTCGAGGAGTGGTGTCGATCCTCTGAGCCGTGATGACTCCGGCCCCGCGACCGGTCCCTTGCCCTCCTTCCGGACCGGAACCTCGAACTGCGCGGGGCCGACTGCCGCAGCTCGATGCGCTTGCGGGACCGCTTCCACCTAGCCTTCGACGTCAAGGCCCGGCAGTCGGGGCACGACTTGGTCGGGTCCCAGATAATGAAGACACCGGCGATGGGGTTCGGTAACCGACATCAGTCGGTTGCAGTCGACGCAGGGTTTAAACCCGGGAATCCATACCGGCACCGTCGGAGTCGTTCGACTTCAAAAAAGAAAATCAAAAAGATCAGAAAGTTTAGTCAAAAAATGACTAAAGGGTTCCACTGTTCCCGGATCGGCGCTTGCTGGCGCGGAAAAAATAGGAACTGACGTCAGCGCGCGAGGGCTGCGTCGGAGATCGAGGTGGAGAGGCTGCAGGCAAAGCCACTTTTTCAGGAGAAGCTGGATTCGATGGAGAAGGAGACACGAAGTCCTTACGGCGTCGTCGAGATGGAGAGGTCGACTTCGGCGCCGCTTCTTTATCAGAATGGCGTCTTGAAGAATGCCTCTTCTTCTTCTTGTGCTTCTTAGCTCTCGAAGCATGCCCCGACATCGACTTCGAACCTGACTTCGACCTGGAGCGCGACCTCGACCTTCTCCTACCTCTTTTTTCCTTTCTTATCTTCACCATGAAGAGCTTCGCTTCCTTCTCCTTCAGTGCCTACTGAGTCATTTTCCTGCAGCAGGCACATCCCTCGACATCGTGATCCGACGATAAACACCAAACATAGCCCTCCTGTGGATCAGTAATGGTCATATGTCCTCCGCACTCGCTGCAAGGCTCGAATCCAGACTTCCTCAACGACATCCTTGGAAAGAAACAAGAAGAAGCACAGGAACCCAGCCAGAAACACAAAGTATCAAGCGTAATAACGGAGAGTCCTAGAAAAACCGTTAGCGTCTACGGAGCGGAAAAAAGGTAACTGACTTCATCACACCGACGAGGCTCTCTTATTGCTCCAGTGACGTCAGTGGAGTCGCGAGTGGAGCCGGGCTTCTGTGACGTCGTCCTTGTCGTGGAGAGCTACAAAAAATTTCCGAAGGCTGCTGCCGCAGGGGCTAATCAAAAGGTGAGGAAGCACTGAAGACACCACCCGGGTGATGAACACCATCCACTCCGGCTCCCCAGCCGACCCCTGCCTACACCACATCTTTAAGAAAGCGGACTCTATCATCGCACCCCAACTCCGGAACATCATCAACATCTCCTTCGCATCTGCCACCTTTCCGGAGAGCTGGAAACATGCAGAGATCAGCGCCCTCCTGAAGAAACCCACCACGGATCCCACAGACCTCAAGAACTTCCGCCCCATCTCGCTCCTCCCTTTCCCCGCCAAAGACATCAAGAAGACCGTCAACAACAGCTTACCTTCTTCCTCGAGGCAAACGGCTCCCTCGACCCATCGCAGTCCGGTTTCTGAGCAAACCACAGCACCGAGACCGCCCTCATCGCAGCCACCGACACCATCAGGTCCCTGATCGACAACGAGGAAACTACTGCCCTCATCCTCCTCGACCTATCAGCCGCATTCGACACAGTCTGTCACCGCAACCTAACATCCCGCCTCCACCACGCCGGGTGTGAGTTGGCCTGATATATGATGCTCACTAGTTCTAGTGATCACCTTGTATCAGTCCAAACAACCCTTATGGTGATTGGTTGTAAGTCAATCTTATAGACCAGCTATCCTAATGGTAGCATGGACAAAGCAGTCTTAGGCTAAACTCTTTTGGCATGTGAAGCCAGCTGTTTTACCACAATATAACCCCTTGAATACCAGATGAAAGGACACCACACAGGTTGTTATGAAAATAAACAATATATTTATTAATAACAACACCTCTGAACTCTTTATGAGGTCAGAGGGCTAAGCACATGACAATCTCTTACGAAAAATATGACAAGTTGCACAAAATTTCGATGGTGCCCTAGGGGCACGACAAACCATATACTAAGTAAGTGGAATGTGAACGTCGATAGTAAGAATGGAGCTGTCCAGAGGCTGTAGGATCATTGGGACCATGCTACACTCACTCTAGGTAAGTAATAGGAGGCCCACGGAACGCGTGTGCAGAGTGTGAACTCACACGCGAGATGCGTAACAACGTCTATGGACAGTACAGTTCAAGTTAAAGGTGAGTACGGACAATCCTGACTAGTTAGGACAACAACGACTGTGGAACTGGATACTAGGACAGTTAAACTACCCTTGAGCACCGAAATGCTCTCGTGACCTCACCCACGGGCTGCGGGTGCATAGGTGTCAAAGTGCGTCGGGTTCTCGCGTTGAAGTCTATGGAGCCTGAAATAAAAGATGCTGCAGGCGACCAGGGGGAAGATGTCCGGTGCGATCCAAGGGTGGATCGGTGAAGAAGAGGACCTGAAAGCAGAGGGGACAATGTTCAAAGTCACTAGCCAGTGACTGGAGTGGAACCAGGAAGGAACCAGATGTCGTTGTCGCGATCAGGTGAAGAGTGGACGCTGACTCTGCAGCCACCTGGACCAGGAGGTGTCTTCGATGACCAGGATGGAGGCACGTGCTGTCCTACGTAGGCTCTCGCTGTCGGCGGTGTTGGATCCGGAATCGGCGTCAACAGGCCATGGCAAAGGCAACCCACGTGGTGAGTGAAGAAAGCGTCTGGTGCGGACTAGGAGAGTCCGGGGTGCCCCTCTTTTGGAAGGGAGCAAGGGCCAGTCTGGAGCAACCAGACCAGCAGCAAAGATTCAAAGGTTCGTCGTCTAGGAGGTCACTAGCCAGCCGGCAAGTGATCAGACAACGTGTCGAGCAGCAAACAAGCAGAAGGGCCCCACGCAGATCTCGTGGAGGCTAGAGGGCTGATCTGCGGTGCAGGAGCTGCTCGGGGCTGGGGCTTCTCAGTCCCCAAAGCACTTGGTCAATTTTACCTCAGGAGTCGTGCTGGAAGCTAAGTGCAGTTTCTTCCAAGATGGCCGGTCCCACGTGTCTCGTCGCACCCACGGGTCTCAGCTTTGCTGCAGATGTGAGTTGAGGTCGGAGAGGTCTGGGAATCCGGGTCTCGTCGGGCTCTGAAGTCTGGATCCTTGAGGGAAGACGACAAAGGGAAGCTGCTGGACGCTTGATGGTGCCTGCTTGTGCAGGGTGGACACTCCTTGCCCACAAGGGAGATTCTTCAGTCTTCTGTGGAGCAGAACGTCGAAGTCCACAGTTTCTTCTAGTGAAAGTTGTTCAGGATAATCTAATTTGGAATGGGACCAGCTCCTACCTTTATTCTCCTAAAGGGGGCTGCACTACTGACTAGGTCTCTCCCCTGGGTGGGACCAGGAGGGGGGGTGGCTACACCCCCTATCCTTTGTCCGGTTTCGCACCAGAGCTGGGGCAGGGATGCCCCAGCAACTGGTTTGAACCGGTGTATGCACAGGACACCTTGTGTGTCCCAGGCATGTCTCATTCCTTTCAGGCCTGTCCTACCCAATACACAAAATCCTGTCTGGGGTGGTGCTAGCACCTTCCAAGGCAGGAAACCCTTTGTCCAAGCCTCCCTCGCTGGAAGGACTCCCAGCAGCAGGAGGTCAGACTTATGTCTGTGGTGGTGGCATCCATTTTGTGATGCCAAGGCTCGAGTTAACTTTAACCGGGGTTCACAGTTACGTACATGTCGTGTCCCTCTAGAAGGGTGGAATGCTACCCCCGTCGCCAGAATTGGCGAGAGGGTAGTATTCCAATTCGTATGACACCTTACTCGACATGTTTTGATAATGTTATACCAAAGTTAGCATTTAACCGCGAGGATTAAAATGCACTTAATAGTATATGGTATAGCGTTATCATGGAACAGCTATTAGGACTTGGTTCTGCCAGCTGCAAACGGGCTCAGCTCATGCCAGAGCACCATCTCACATAATCCCAAGCACTCTGCCTTCAGGATTGATAATATTTACAACAAGGGGTGGTGAGGGACAGAGTCTCTGAATTAAGCAGAATACTCTCACCCAGTCAAGAGATCAGGGCTAGATCCAACACCGTTTTTTAGCTCAATGCACCATCCCAGTTTCAGAACCTGGCTGTATGCAAATTAGTCTGTTCCTGTCCCAGTGCATGATGGGAACAGGGCAAACCAAACTACAAAAGCCAATTCTTACACTGGGAAGGAAACAAGCTTCCGGGGACCGGTTTCTGGCATTACAGCCGTCTTCGGCCCGGCTTGCTTGAATCCTGATGGTGCAATGAGCAAGGGACTCATGTCTGAGTATACCCTTCCACGCTTAGGGTGGACAAAAATATTTACAACAAGGGGTGGTGAGGGACAGAGTCTCTGAATTAAGCAGAATACTCTCACCCAGTCAAGAGATCAGGGCTAGATCCAACACCGTTTTTTAGCTCAATGCACCATCCCAGTTTCAGAACCTGGCTGTATGCAAATTAGTCTGTTCCTGTCCCAGTGCATGATGGGAACAGGGCAAACCAAACTACAAAAGCCAATTCTTACACTGGGAAGGAAACAAGCTTCCGGGGACCGGTTTCTGGCATTACAGCCGTCTTCGGCCCGGCTTGCTTGAATCCTTATGGTGCAATGAGCAAGGGACTCATGTCTGAGTATACCCTTCCACGCTTAGGGTGGACAAAAATATTTACAACAAGGGGTGGTGAGGGACAGAGTCTCTGAATTAAGCAGAATACTCTCACCCAGTCAAGAGATCAGGGCTAGATCCAACACCGTTTTTTAGCTCAATGCACCATCCCAGTTTCAGAACCTGGCTGTATGCAAATTAGTCTGTTCCTGTCCCAGTGCATGATGGGAACAGGGCAAACCAAACTACAAAAGCCAATTCTTACACTGGGAAGGAAACAAGCTTCCGGGGACCGGTTTCTGGCATTACAGCCGTCTTCGGCCCGGCTTGCTTGAATCCTGATGGTGCAATGAGCAAGGGACTCATGTCTGAGTATACCCTTCCACGCTTAGGGTGGACAAAAATATTTACAACAAGGGGTGGTGAGGGACAGAGTCTCTGAATTAAGCAGAATACTCTCACCCAGTCAAGAGATCAGGGCTAGATCCAACACCGTTTTTTAGCTCAACGCACCATCCCAGTTTCAGAACCTGGCTGTAGGCAAATTAGTCTGTTCCTGTCCCAGTGCATGATGGGAACAGGGCAAACCAAACTACAAAAGCCAATTCTTACACTGGGAAGCAAACAAGCTTCCGGGGACCGGTTTCTGGCATTCTGAGCTAAAAAACGGTGTTGGATCTAGCCCTGATCTCTTGACTGGGTGAGAGTATTCTGCTTAATTCAGAGACTCTGTCCATCACCACCCCTTGTTGTAAATATTTTTGTCCACCCTACGCGTGGAAGGGTATACTCAGATGTGAGTCCCTTGCTCATTGCACCATCAGGATTCAAGCAAGCCGGGCCGAAGACGGCTGAAATGCCAGAAACCGGTCCCCGGAAGCTTGTTTCCTTCCCAGTGTAAGAATTGGCTTTTGTAGTCTGGTCTGCCCTGTTCCCATGATGCACTGGGCCAGGGACAGACTAATTTGCATACAGCCAGGTTCTGAAACTGGGATGGTGCAATGAGCTAAAAAACGGTGTTGGATCTAGCCCTGATCTCTTGACTGGGTGAGAGTATTCTGCTTAATTCAGAGACTCTGTCCATCACCACCCCTTGTTGTAAATATTTTTGTCCACCCTAAGCGTGGAAGGGTATACTCAGATGTGAGTCCCTTGCTCATTGCACCATCAGGATTCAAGCAAGCCGGGCCGAAGACGGCTGAAATGCCAGAAACCGGTCCCCGGAAGCTTGTTTCCTTCCCAGTGTAAGAATTGGCTTTTGTAGTCTGGTCTGCCCTGTTCCCATGATGCACTGGGCCAGGGACAGACTAATTTGCATACAGCCAGGTTCTGAAACTGGGATGGTGCAATGAGCTAAAAAACGGTGTTGGATCTAGCCCTGATCTCTTGACTGGGTGAGAGTATTCTGCTTAATTCAGAGACTCTGTCCATCACCACCCCTTGTTGTAAATATTTTTGTCCACCCTAAGCGTGGAAGGGTATACTCAGATGTGAGTCCCTTGCTCATTGCACCATCAGGATTCAAGCAAGCCGGGCCGAAGACGGCTGAAATGCCAGAAACCGGTCCCCGGAAGCTTGTTTCCTTCCCAGTGTAAGAATTGGCTTTTGTAGTCTGGTCTGCCCTGTTCCCATGATGCACTGGGCCAGGGACAGACTAATTTGCATACAGCCAGGTTCTGAAACTGGGATGGTGCAATGAGCTAAAAAACGGTGTTGGATCTAGCCCTGATCTCTTGACTGGGTGAGAGTATTCTGCTTAATTCAGAGACTCTGTCCATCACCACCCCTTGTTGTAAATATTTTTGTCCACCCTAGGCGTGGAAGGGTATACTCAGATGTGAGTCCCTTGCTCATTGCACCATCAGGATTCAAGCAAGCCGGGCCGAAGACGGCTGAAATGCCAGAAACCGGTCCCCGGAAGCTTGTTTCCTTCCCAGTGTAAGAATTGGCTTTTGTAGTCTGGTCTGCCCTGTTCCCATGATGCACTGGGCCAGGGACAGACTAATTTGCATACAGCCAGGTTCTGAAACTGGGATGGTGCAATGAGCTAAAAAACGGTGTTGGATCTAGCCCTGATCTCTTGACTGGGTGAGAGTATTCTGCTTAATTCAGAGACTCTGTCCATCACCACCCCTTGTTGTAAATATTCAGGATTGATAAGGCCTGCCATAGGAGTGACTGATAGGGATATATGTGTCCATTTTAAGGTTAGATATAGGTATACTATATCTACAGCAAAGGGTGATTACACCACCTTGCCCCAGCTGTCGTGCAGCCAGTTGTGTCTGTTTAGATGGCCAGCCAGGGGTGGCATAATACATGCTTCAGCCCCTGGTAGGCCCTGGGTACACCTATGCCCTGGGTACAGGGACTGAGAAGGTGGCCCAGTACCAATTGGTAAATGCACCTAAAGTACATGGTTGTCAATTTAGAGAGAGAACAGCTAGGCTGTGGGTCTGATTAGCAGGCCCACAGCCAGGGAAAGTCATAAACCAGTGAAGCAAAAAGCAAAAATCTGGGGTGACCATAGGATTGCAGACCCCACTCTCCTACATAACCCCCCCCCCAAGCTTAGGGACATTAAACTAACCTTGACCAGGTGAGTCTTCCTGTTCGAAGTGGAAATACCTGGAGAGACCATCTGCATTGCCATGGTCAGTCCCTGGTCTGTGCTCCACTGTAAAGTCCATCCCCTGTAGGGAAATGGACCACCTAAGAAGTTTGGGGTTTTCACCCTTCATCTGATTTAGCCATAAGAGGGGCTTATGGTCGGTCTGAATCTTGAAGTGAGTTCCAAACAAATAGGGCCTCAACTTCTTCAGGGCCCAAACCACAGCAAAGGCCTACCTCTCAATAGCAGACCAACGTTTCTCTCTAGGGGTCAGCCTTCTGCTTATAAAAGCAATGGGCTGGTCATGACCATCAATATTCAGTTGAGATAGAACAGCTCCCACACCCAACTCAGATGCATCTGTTTGGACAATGAAGGTTTTGGAGTAGTCAGGACTCTTGAGAATAGGTGCAGTACACATGGCCTGCTTTAGGTCATTAAATGCCTTTTGAGAGCTAACTGTCCACTGAACTTTCTTTGGCATTTTCTTGCTTGTCAGGTCATTAAGTGGTGTCACAATGGACCCATAATTCTTGACAAACTTCCTATAGTAACCAGACAGGCCCAAAAAAGCTCTGACCTGAGTCTGGGTGGTTGGAGGAGCCCAGTCCTTAATGGCCTGTATCTTGCTCTCCAATGGTTGAACCTGGCCTCCACCCACAAGGTGGCCCAGGTACACAACCTGACTCTGCCCTATCTGGCACTTAGTAGCCTTGATAGTGAGGCCTGCCTTTTGCAGGGCCTCCAAAACTTTCCTCAGGTGGATCAGGTGATCCTCCCAGGTGGAGCTAAAGACAGCAATATCATCAAGATATGCTGCACAGAAGTCATCCAACCCAGTGAGAACTTGGTTCACCAACCTTTGAAAAGTGGCAGGTGCATTTTTCAAACCAAAGGGCATCACCACAAACTGGTAATGACCTCCTGGGGTAGAAAATGCTGTCTTGGCCTTGGCATCCTCAGCTAACCTGATCTGCCAATAACCAGCTGTTAGGTCAAATGTACTTAAGAAAGTTGCAGAAGCCAACTTGTCTATCAGTTCATCTGCCCTAGGTATTGGATGGGCATCTGTCTTAGTGACAGCATTGAGACCCCTGTAGTCTACACAAAACCTCATCTCTCTCTTACCATCCTGGGTGTGAGGCTTTGGTAGCAGAACTACAGGACTAGCCCAAGGGCTCTCTGAGCGTTCAATGACTCCCAATTCCAACATCTTTTGTACTTCTTTCTTTATGCAGTCCCTGACGTGGTCAGGTTGCCTGTAGATTTTACTCTTTATAGGCAGACTGTCACCCGTGTCCACCTCATGGGTGCACCAGTTTGTCTGACTGGGGGTCAGAGAAAACATTTGTCTGAAGGATTGAAGAACCTGTTTACAATCCTCTTGTTGATGTTCAGAGAGGCTGTCAGAAAAGACTACACCATCTACTGACCCATCATCAGGGTTCTGAGTGAGCAGGTCTGGGAGAGGGTCACTCTCTTCCTCCTGCCCCTCATCTGTGGCCTTGAGCAAGCCCATGTCCTTCCTGTCAACAAATGCTTTGAGCCTATTCACATGAAGTACTCTGTGAGGGCTCCTGGGAGTTCCCATGTCCACCACGTAGGTGACTTCTCCCTTTTGTTCAATGATGGTATGGGGTCCAGACCATTTGTCTTGGAGAGCTGCTGGGGCCACTGGCTCCAACACCCACACCTTCTGTCCTGCATGATAAACAGTTAGGACAGCCTTTTGGTCATGCCAAGCTTTTTGAAGTTCTTGGCTGGCCTCAAGGTTTTTGGATGCCTTCTCCATGTACTCTGCCATCCTGGAGCGGAGACCAAGTACATAGTCCACTATGTCAAGTTTAGGCTTTTTGAGAGGTAACTCCCATCCTTCCTTCACAAGACATAGGGGTCCTCTTACAGGATACCCAAACAGAAGCTCAAAAGGGCTGTAACCAACCCCCTTCTGCGGGACCTCTCTGTAAGCAACCAGAAGGCAGGGTAGAAGGATGTCCCATCTTCGCCTAAGCTTTTCAGGTAACCCTTTTATCATCCCTTTGAGGGTCTTGTTGAATCTTTCAACAAGACCATTGCACTGTGGGTGATAGGGTGTGGTAAATTTGTAATTTACACCACACTCCTTCCACATAGCAGTCAAGTATCCTGACATGAAGTTGGCACCTCTGTCAGAGACAACCTCCTTAGGAAACCCCACTCTGGAGAAAACTCCAAGCAGGGCCCTGGCCACAACAGGAGCTGTAGTGGTCCTAAGGGGATTAGCTTCTGGATACCTGGTGGTATGATCCACTACCACCAGTATAAATCTGTGCCCAGATGCTGTTGGGGGGTCCATTGGTCCAACAATGTCTATCCCCACTCTCTCAAAGGGTACCCCCACCACAGGTAGTGGTATAAGGGGGGCCTTTGTGGTGCCACCTGATTTGCCACTGGCTTGGCAGGTGACACATGAGCGACAAAACTCTTTAGTGTCCTCAGACATATGAGGCCAGTGAAAGTGTGGAGCAAGCCTGTTCCAAGTCTTGTTCTGGCCTAAGTGACCTGCAAGGGGAATTTCATGGGCGAAGGTGAGAAGGAAACCTCTAAGAGACAAGGGGATGACCAGCCTCCTGGTAGCACCAGGTTTGGGGTCTCTTGCCTCAGAGTATAGGAGTCCATCATCCCAATATACCTTATGGGCACCTGTAGCATTCCCTGCAGCCTCAGCAGCAGCCTGCTGTCTGAGGGTTTCAAGAGAGGAACAGTCTAACTGTGCCTGCCTCAAGTCTGCCCTGGAAGGTCCCCCTGTCCCAAGAAACTCAACCTGTTCAGGCTCAAGCTCTTCTAGGACAGTTCCTTCTGGGGTCTTGGGGTCAGCCTCCTGAGAGAGCTGATCCTCAACCTGAGGCAGGGGGGAAGGCTCAGCCTTACCCCTACTGCTCTTTCTCTTGGGTAGTGTCTGGTCCATTCTTCCAGGATCCAGCACTTGTTCAGCTGGGCATTTCTTGGCCTGGGGCCTAGTCACAGCAAGGACATGTGAGGAGAGACCTAGCATTTCTACATGAGTCCTGTACTCCACATCTGACCACAGTGAGGATTCCAAATCATTGCCCAAAAGAACAAGTTACTTACCTTCGGTAACGCTTTTTCTGGTAGATACTATATCTGCCTGTGGATTCCTCACCTTGTGAATACCCCTTGCGTCAGCAACATTCGGAAATTCTTTTTTCGTAGCCTCGCGCCGACATGGACTCCTGACGTCATAGAGACACGACCTCGCTCGCGACTCCGCTGACGTCACCGACGCCTATAATAGGCCCACGCCGGCGTGATGACATCAGTTCCGCCCTTTTTTCCGTGCCATCGAGGCACACGGACGGACCAATGACAGTAGAAATATACAAGTATACATAGTACACAATAATCAAGGCAAAACACACAGTGTTAAGCAAAAGCAGGAAAGAAATTGGAACATTTCCTTGACAACAAAATATATATACATTACATTACAGTAACTCTGGCAAAGAAGAGTGGACAACGGGAAGGCGGGTGGGTCAGTGAGGAATCCACAGGCAGATATAGTATCTACCAGAAAAAGCGTTACCAAAGGTAAGTAACTTGTTCTTCTGATAGATACATCTGCCGTGTGGATTCCTCACCTTGTGAATAGAGTCCCACAGCAGTCCCCACTCCCGGAGGAGGGTGTCCACTCTTCTAGACCAGGAAATCCTGAAGGACAGAGCGTGCAAAGTGACCGTCCCTCCTCACTTCGGAATCCAAGCAGTAATGCTTCGTGAAAGTGTGGAGGGAAGACCAAGTTGCCGCTCTACAAATATCTTCTACAGGCACGCCTCTAGCCAATGCTGAGGTCGAAGATTTAGCTCTAGTTGAGTGAGCCCTTATACCCTCTGGTGGTTCCTTACCGGCCAAAGAGTAGCAGATCTTTATGCAGAGGAGGATCCATCTCGATAAAGTTCTTTTATGGACCGCTCTTCCTTTCTTGCAGCCAGCAAATCCAACGAAGAGCTGGTCTTCCAAACGAAAGTCCTTGGATCTGTCCAAGTAAAAGGACACCGCCCTCTTAGGGTCCAGACGGTGCAGTCTCTCCTCCTCCTTAGAAGGGTGAGGGGGAGGATAGAAGGAAGGTAAAGTAATGGACTGTCCTAGGTGGAAGGGAGTTACCACCTTAGGCAGAAAAGCAGCCCTGGTCCTGAGAACCATTCGATCAGCATGTATGGACAAGAAAGGGGGCTTGTGACAAAGAGCTTGAAGCTCACTTACCCTCCTTGCCGAGGTTATTGCAACGAGGAAGACCGTTTTAAGGGTAAGAAGCCTCAAGGGACATTTGTGGAGAGGCTCGAAAGGAGCACCCATCAAAAAGGTCAAGACCAGATTCAAGTCCCACTGAGGCACAATAAAAGGGACAGGAGGAAACTTATTAATAAGGCCCTTTAAAAACCTTAAAACCACAGGTGACTTAAAAAGAGAAGGCTGGTCAGGCAAACAGAGAAAAGCTGACAGCGCAGAAAGATAGCCCTTCACTGTAGCAACGGCAAGACCCTGTTGCGCCAGAGAAAGGGCAAACTGGAGAACGTGAGACAAATGGGCCTTCAAAGGATCAATAGACCTTTCCCCACACCACGAGACAAATTTCGCCCATCTATAAGAATAGATGGACTTAGTGGAGTCACGCCTGGCTGACAAGATGACATCCACAACGTCAGGCGGGAGGGAAAAGGAAATCAGGTTGCCCCGTTCAATCTCCAGGCATGAAGGTGCAATGTCTGGAGGTGGGGGTGTAGAACCTGCCCCTCCATCTGAGAGAGGAGGTCTGCCCTGTGAGGGAGACGGAGCGGCGGGTGAGAGGAGAGGTGGAGTAGATCTGTATACCACACCCTTCTTGGCCAATCCGGGGCGACCAATATGACTTGGGCCCAGTCCAGGTAGCCCTGAATAGATTTTCTGAGTTCTGCACTTTGAATGACTTGCAAATAAACGCAGATAAAACCAAATTTATGGTTTTTTGCAAGAAAAATCCCCCTAAGTGCACAGTTTCCTTAAACGGAGTCCCTATTGAGCAGGTTAGGACCATGACTTATCTTGGAGTGACCCTAGACCACCGTCTCACTTGGAACCCCCAAGTGGAAACGTCCAAACTTAAATTTAATAGGTTGGCTGGTAGTTTGATTCTTGAACAGAGGAATTCGTTAACCAGGTGTGTTATCCCTGTTCTGAAAATCTATGACGCAAAAGTTGTCTCTGCCACCCTTTACGGAGCCGAAGTCTGGGGCCATAAGACTCTTTCCAGTTTGGTAACCGCCCAGAACAGGTTTTTACGGAATCTGGTTAGCCTCCCCCAGTCTACCCCTATTAAACCCCTACTGTTGGACCTTGGCTGCAGACCAATCGACGAGATGGCCCAGTACCGTCTGGTGGCCTTTTGGCGCCGTCTCTGGTCCACTCCCGAGCTTGGTCTGTTTACCCAAGAGTTGGAGGAAGTAAAACTCATGTGGGGGGCACACAAATTACAATGGTTTGAGGTAGTGAAAAACACATTGAACCAGATGGGCCTTCCGGACCTTTGGTTGAATCCAGGGGGGGCCAGATTTCCGTCTAAACTTGAGTTTAAGGCGCTCTTCTGGGCCTGGAGAAAATCTATTCTTGTTAACCAATCATGTGACGTTAATCTAACTGGCTCTTTCTTAGTGCACAAGGCTGCCCCTTCGTTAGAACAGTACTGGGACCTAATTACAAGTGTCTTGGATCGAAAACGATACCATCAGTTTCGAATTGGCACTTTGCCCATTAACACCTTTAGAGCAAAATGGGACAAGTCTATAGGTAACAATTGCCCCTGGTGCCTTGATCAGAAAGAAAGTGTTGGACACTTCTTCTTTGGTTGTCCTACCTATGGAGCACCAAGAAGTAAGTGGTTAAGACCGATTTGCCTGACCCTTAATAGTGGTGGCTATCAAGATGCACTCCTGAAACTTCGTACCATTAGATCTGAAACCGTAGTGGTATGTGTCGCCAAATTTTTGAAATGGGCTTGGCTGATCCGATCCAAAAAATTGGGTATCCCCGTGTGTTGAAAGCCCTCAATTAGCTACACACAGTATCCTGTATGTTTTTTCAGCGGTAATTACCTATGTGCATTTAATTTGCGTCCCATCTGTCTATTATACACAGTTGTGAAGTACTTTATTATTCCTAGGAATGAAATGTGTATATTATTATCTTAATGTAAAATGCTTTTTAATCTGTATGTATGATTGTACACTGTCTTTTATGAATTTTTTATTCGAAATAAAGACTTATCGAATCGAATCGGAGAGGAGAGGTGGAGAAGATCTGTATACCACACCCTTCTTGGCCAATCCGGGGCGACCAATATGACTTGGGCCCGGTCTAGGCGAATCTTCCTCAGAACCCGAGGAATCAAGGGTATGGGGGGAAACGCGTAAAGGAGTTGACCTTTCCAACTCAACTGAAACGCGTCCCCCAAGGCTCCTTGCATCGGATACTGGAGACTGCAGAAAGACAGGCAGTGCGCATTCTCGTGAGTGGCGAACAGGTCCACCCGAGGAGTCCCCCACATCCGAAAGATGTCGTGAACAACCTCCGGGTGAAGCCTCCACTCGTGGGCGGCAGAGAACTGCCGACTGAGACTGTCTGCACGAACGTTCAACACCCCGGCCAGATGATTTGCCATTAGACAAATCTGATGGCCCTGAGCCCAGGACCAGAGACGCAGAGCCTCTCTGCAGAGACACTGCGACCCCACTCCTCCCTGCTTGTTGATGTACCACATCGCGGTCGTGTTGTCCGTTAGGACCTGAACAGACTGACCGCGAAGGGAAGGGAGGAAGGCCTTGAGCGCCAAACGTATCGCCCGCAATTCTAGAAGGTTGATGTGAAGCAACCTTTCCTCTGGAGACCAAAGGCCCTTGACCTCCAGATCCCCCAGATGAGCACCCCACCCGAGAGTGGATGCATCCGATATCACCGTGGCCACCGATGGGGGAAGTTGAAAAGGCTTTCCTTGGGACAGATTGCCTTCCACGCCCCACCAAGACAGATCCGCTGCAGCTTCTCTGGAGATCCTCACTGACTCCCTGAGATCTCCATTGTGCTGATACCACTGCTTCCGGAGGCACCACTGGAGCGCCCTCATGTGCCAGCGTGCATTGTTGACCAACAGAATGCATGAAGCCATCAGACCGAGCAGGCGAAGGACCTTCAGGACTGGAACGACCGCTCCATTGTAAAATAAAGGAATCATCTCCCGTATGTCGCGAATCCTTTGAGGGGGAGGGAATGCACGACATACGGTTGTGTCCAGTACCGCACCTATGAACAGGTTGCGCTGGGAGGGCACCAGGTGAGACTTGGGTACATTTATTGAAAAACCCAACCTGTACAACAACTGGGTTGTCTCCTGCAGATGATGAAGCACAATCTCTGACGACTCCGCTTTGATCAGCCAATCTTCTAGATACGGGAATACCGGAATCCCCGATCTTCTGAGATGCGCCGCCACCACTGCCATCACCTTGGTGAAGACCCGAGGTGCAGTAGTAAGTCCAAACGGAAGGACCGCAAACTGGTAGTGCTGCGATCCCACCGTAAAACGGAGATACCTCCTGTGCGACTTCAGGATTGGGATGTGAAAGTACGCATCCTGCAAGTCGAGTGACACCATCCAGTCTTCTTCCAGCAGAGCCTGAAGAACCTGAGCAAGGGTGAGCATCTTGAATTTCTCCTGCTTCAGATAAAAATTCAAGATCCTGAGATCCAGGATCGGACGAAGCCTGCCATCCTTCTTGGGAATCAGGAAATACCGGGAGTAGCATCCCTGACCCCTTTCCTGCTCTGGAACCACCTCTATCGCACCTTTTCTCAAAAGTGTTTGGACTTCCTCCTGTAGGAGTAACAGATGTTCCTCTGAGCAATATCCCTGGCAAGGAGGGTAATTGGGAGGGAATTCCCGAAAGGGAAGGGCATACCCATTTTCTACGAGATTGAGAACCCAAAGATCTGATGTAACCGATTCCCAATCTCGTAGAAAGTAGGTAAGCCGGCCCCCCACTGGACCCACATGATCCTGAATGGCGGATCTAGGGCTGCTTTTCTGTGGCTGGGGGGTTGGAGGAGGTGGAGGAGGAAGAGACCTGACGACCTCGAGGACGTGATCTCTGTTTCCCTCTGTAAGACCTATACAAGGTATTCTGCTGCTGCTGTTGTTGCTGCTGCTGCTGAGCGGGTCTATACGACCGAAAGGAAGAGCGACCAAACCCTCTAAACTTTCTGGTCGTAGAACCCCTGACCTGAAGGCCAAGAGATCTAGCAGTTGCCCTGCTGTCCTTGAATCTCTCCAAGGCCGTGTCTGCCTTCTTTCCAAAAAGCCCCTCGCCATCGAAAGGCAAATCCAATAATGCAGACTGCACATCAGCTGAAAAGTCAGATGACTTCAACCAGGCTGAACGCCTCGTGGCAACCGCCGTGCCCATGATTCTTGCCACAGAATCTGTTGTATCAAGTCCACTTTGGATGACCTGACAAGCCGCTGCCTGAGTGTCAGATAAAGCCTCTTCAAAGTCCTTTCTACTAGCTTCAGGAACCTTAGGGACCAAAGAACTTATAGAGTCCATAAGAGCATGGATGTACCTTCCCATGAGGCAAGTGGCGTTAGAAGACTTCAAAGCCATGCTGGACGAAGAAAAAATCTTCTTCGCGACCTGATCTTGTTTCTTTGCCTCTTTGTCGCCAGGCACCTGCGGAAAAGCCCCAACAGACTTCTTAGAGCAAGCGGCCTGAATTACCAAACTTTCAGGGGAAGGATGCGAAGATAAGAAAGCAGGATCCTCAGGAGCCACTCTATACCTCCTAGCCACACTTTTTGCAACTGCAGGAGCAGAAAAAGGCTTTTTCCAAACTTCCATTATAGGATCCTTTAAGGCATCGTTAAATGGGAGCAAAGGTTCCACTGATGAACTAGGAGAATGGAGAACCTCTGTCAACAAATTCGATTTAAACTCGACAGAGGGCAAAGTCAGACCTAAAAGTCCTGCTGCCTTCTTCATGACAACATGATAAGGTTGAACATCTCTGGAGGGAGCATCAGGTCCAGAAGGCAAAGACCACTCCGGAGAAAACTCAAGACCACTAGCATCCGCCAGGTCTTCGAAACAATCCCCTTCCAGTTCACCTTCCTCCACCTCAGAAGATGAATCATTAACTCTCTGCTCCTCCACAAGTCGTTGAGCCTCTCTACGAGATCTCATTTTGACTCGAAGTGCAGTCGAATCCAACGCCGAATTCGACGGCGCCGGAGCCGACTTCGGAATCGAATCCGAGGGCTTAGAAGGCTGCCCCATAGAATCCAAGGGAGTCGGTGACGCCGGGACCGGAGTCGTCGACTTCGGTCGAGCCGGCGTCGACACCGGCGTCGACCTCGGTGGAGCTTGGTACTGCCACAACGGAGTCGGAGCCGGCATATACGGCATGAAGGGTGCTGGAGCATATGAGTGTGGAACACCCAAATTGAAAGCCATTGGACCCATGGGACCCGAAGGTGCTCCAGAGGGGTACCACGACCTCGAGAAAACACCATACATCGCGTTTAAAAACGCAGAAGGGTCCTGACCTGGGGTCGGGAATGGTGGATGCTCAGGCTGACCTCGAGGTACATTAGAATCTGTTTCCTCAACAGGATTCGAAGCCCCTTCCTCAACAGGAACTCCATCGGTGTCTTCCGGAGCCGGAGATGGAGCCGAAGATGGAGCCAGAGACGGAGCCGGAGACGGAGTCGGAGTCGGATCTGGAACTGGAGTCGGAGAATGGACCACCGACTTCGAAGGCGAAGCCTCACCTTCCGACTCACGAGGAGGAATCACTTTCGACTTCATCCTTTTGGGAGACTTTGATCTGGAATGATGACGAGATCCATGTCTCCTCTTCTTATGCTTCTTGTGGGAACCGGAAGCATGACCGGATGATGACTTCGAGGCCGACGCCTCTCGAGACCTTGACCTGGATCTCGACCTCGACTTCTTCGGATGCTTTGAGGATCTTTTAACCTTACTTGCTTTAAGTTTGGCAACAAGAAGTTTCGATTCCCTCTCACGAAGAGCCTTCGGATTCATCTTTTGACATGATGAACAATCATCGACGTCATGATCTGAGCTTAAACACCAGATACAGTCTTGGTGAGGGTCCGTAACGGACATCATCTTCCCGCATTCTCTGCAAGGCTTAAAACCGGTCTTCTTTGTCGACATGACAATATCTGAGAATGGAGAATCGAAGAAACTAAGTAACAATGTACTAAGGCTACAGAGTATCCCGAAACCGTTAGCGTCGACGACGTGGAAAAAAGGGAACTGATGTCATCATGCCGGCGTGGGCCTATTATAGGCGTCGGTGACGTCAGCGGAGTCGCGAGCGAGGTCGTGTCTCTATGACGTCAGGAGTCCACGTCGGCGCGAGGCTACGAAAAAAGAATTTCCGAATGTTGCTGACGCAAGGGGTATTCACAAGGTGAAGAATCCACACGGCAGATGTATCTATCAGAAGACAATCTACTGGGAGGTCTGAACTAACTACAACCCTTTTGAGGCCAGTTACCCCGCCCCAGGAGAAATTAACAACTGCCATACTGTGATTGGTAGTGACATTGCTAGCATTGGTCACTAGGTAATCTGAACCTAGCATGATCTGGTCAGGGTCCACAAATATTGGTGTCACCATGGTGACACTGGCACATGTGTCCCTGTAGGCCTGAGCCATCTTTCCATTGATTAAAGGCGTTTGCCTGTATTTGCCCAGAGTACTAGGACTTACAGTAGGGGTCATATCCATGTCCCCAGTACAAACAAGAACTGCCTGAGTAGGAATTCTAACTAAGTCAGAACCCACCTCAGTTCCCAGGGTTAACCCAACTATAGCCTTGGGAGGTACACTACCACTACTAACTGTACTAGGGGGTGCAGGTGTCTTAGGGACAGTAGTGGTACGAGTTTGGCCTTTCTTGGTGCACTCACTAAACCAGTGAGTCTTACTTTTACAGTATTGGCACCATGGTTTCTTAGGACCATCATTCTTCTTCTTTTTGGAAGTTTGGGACCCACCCTCCTTAGGTTGTTGGGGCCCTGTTGAAGACTTCTGGTCATTTTGCTTATTCTCATTACCCTTCTCGTCTGCTTTCTTCTGGCCACCACCCTGGTTCTGGTTCTGCTGCTTTGCCCTTGTCCTGACTCATCTGTCTGCCTTCTTTCCCAATTCTTGGTAAGAGGTCAGATCTGAGTCAATCAAGTGCTGATGCAACAACTGGTTCTGACAATTATTTAAGACTTGCTCTCTCATAATTAGATTATACAATCCTGTGTAATCAGTAACTTTACTTCCCAGTAACCAGCCTTCCAAAGCCTTAGTGGCGCAATCAACAAAGTCAGTCCAATCTTGAGGCACAAGTTACTACTTGTGTAACGATATATCTTTAAGAGACATTAGTTAGTATTATATTCCTTACCTTAGAATATCCCCAGGCGTCAGACTGGATCCGGACATTTTTGCATAGCAGTACCCTTGCGCGTCGATAGGCGTCGTCTGCGGCTCCGCGTCCGTCGTCGGCGTCGTGGGCGCCGTGATGACGTCGTCGGAGTACTTAGATGCCGCCTCCGCGTGCTGACGTCAGTTCTTAGACACAGCTTTTTCGCGCCAGAAAGGCAGAGCCATGTTAAAAACCAACACTGGTGCCATTGAAACTAGGGCCCTGAAAGGGGACAACCCTAACCCTAGATATTGGTTCGCAGAACGGGGAGAATGGGTGGGTCGGTAAGGAATCTAATACTAACTAATGTCTCTTACAGATATATCGTTACACAAGTAGTAACTTGTGCATCTGAAAGAGACACATTAGTATTAGATTCCTTACCTTAGAATAGATACCCCAGCAATACCAAACCCGGTGGTGGGTCTGCGAACCAATAATCACACCAGAAAGTCCCGGAGGACGGAACAGCCAAAGAAGCCATCCCTCCGGACTTGGCTGTCCAGGCAGTAGTGTCTTGCAAACGTGTGCAGCGATGCCCACGTAGCTGCCTGACAGATGTCTTGTAAGGGCACACCCCTGCCCAGGGCAGTGGTAGCCGCCGTCGCTCGGGTAGAATGAGCCCGCAATCCAGCAGGAGACTCCTTCCTAGCCAAGGAGTAGCATGCCTGGATACACAGGATGATCCACCGGGAGATGGTCCTCTTGTGCACCGCTTTCCCCTTCTTCGCGCCCACGTAGCCAACAAAGAGTTGGTCATCCACCCGGAACTGGCGTGTGCGATCCAAATAGAATGAGAGCGCACGTTTTGGGTCCAGATGGTGGAGCCGCTCTTCCTCTTTAGAGGGATGCGGTGGCGGGAAGAAGGTTGGCAAGGTGATAGACTGCCCGATGTGGAAGGCCGTGACAAACTTGGGCAGGAAAGAAGGTTTGGTACGCAGCACCACTTTGTCCGGATGGACAGAAAGGAAAGGTGGAGTACAAGAAAGGGCCTGGAGCTCACTCACCCTCCTGGCAGAGGTGATGGCAACCAGGAAAGCAGTCTTCAAAGTCAGAAGGCGAAGAGGACAGTTGTGAAGTGGCTCAAAGGGAGCGCACATCAGAAATGTAAGTGTGGAAAAGTAAATTTTGCCATGTTCTGTGTCCCTACGCCTCATCCATCATATGTTATGTGTGCATGACCAATATGCATATGTTATTCCCCATGTCCGATTAAAGACGCAATTACAGTTGTGTCCACCTCTAGTATGTTAGTTTCCAGTCCTCGTGAATACTACGAATATCAGGCCTAGGTAAAGTTATGTTGCCACGTTTCCCAGTGTGCACGTTATTCCATAATAAAGTCCTCGTTTCCAGGCCTCAAAAGGGCCCGGACATCAGATTCAGCTCCTGTCTCCTGAAAGCCTCGCTGAGGAGCGATACAGCCCCCACCTGTATCCTCGACCCTTCACTTACTTCCTGCCTCGCAGTGCCCGGTGCAGCTCGGCTCTGCCTCTGAGTCTGCCAAAAGTATGTTATAGTTCCAGCTATCAGTTCAGTCCTCCTTCTTTGCATTCCTGAGCTACTGAACTGCATCAATAGTTTCCGTCATTGTCTAGCCTTCTCGTCTCCATGTTAGAGAAATACTGCATTTACTGGTCATTTAATATTCTTCATCACGCACTACATGTAGAATAATGCATGGTCCAGTCTTAGAGTCAAGTTAGCTTTTCCCCTCATGACTTCTAGTTTATATCAACATGTTCCCTAAACATCAGATACCAGATAGGGTTTAGGTACATGTCGCTCCGACCCTCCAGACTTTAGTCTCTGCTCCTAACACAGAGTTCGTAGCCCCCAGCTTCTCCTAGTAACACGTCATTGCCAGTTTTCGCGCACCATTAGGTTAGAGGTCCCGGCTCCTTAGGTAGCCCCCTCCTATGTTTCCGCCCATTCATGACATATTCTGTTACGTTTTTCATCACATGTCTATGTATACTCCCAGTTACACCTCTTTTTACTGTTATCTTTCGCGACTGCTACGCGTCACGCCTTCTGCTCCACCCACTGCTACGCCTACTGCAATGTAACGCTATGTGTTCACGCTATGTATATATGCCTGTGTTTTGTTATTGAATGTTAGCGCGCTCATCCCAGCCCCAGCCCCGGCAGCTGCCGGGCCTTATTGTCCTATTCCCATGCAGGTTGTCCTGATCCTGTCCTTATGCTGTAATAAACCTGCAGAAACTCCTACTACCTCGAATCTTGACTCTTATTTATTGAGCTACCTGTTATGTTATAAATCTAGTCAAAAATAGGGTATTATTTATTTATTTACCACATAATGGCGCCCGAATAGGGACTTGCCCTTTCCCCACGCGTCGGTGAAGCCACGCCGACCCCCTGACCCTCTGCAGCCGTGACGGAACCATACCGGCCAAGTGCAGATATTTCTGCTTCAAGTATCCCTCAGGCCCACGGAGGAGACGGAGGAGGCGGTCCAGCATCCGAACGAGACGGTGGAGGAACGCGGCGAGTCCCGACCAGAGCCCAAGCCGAGAGTCCAAGGTCCGAGGTATCCGGAGGCCCACCCGTAACTGAAGTCCGAAGTCCGAAGTCCGTCGTAGTCCAGTCCCGTCCGAGGCTTTCCGTTCCGTGCTGCCCGGTGAGTACCATTGCTGGGGTAGTATCTAGACAGGGTCAGTCTAAATTGACTCCTGGTCCGTGGGTTGGTGGTACCCAAGCCCACAAACGAAGTGTTCACCTAGGTGGATACGGGTCTTGATGCGTTCCTTTATGGGACCGGTATGTTCCGTACTGTTACAGCAGTGCATCCAGTAACTCTAGTCTGTTCCGTTCTCGAGAATTCTGTTCTGTTTCTGTTTTCAGTATTCTCAGGTAGTATTCTGTTCGAACTGTTATGTTATGATATTGTTTAATGTATTTCCAATGTCGTGGTATGCCTGAATTGTTTTCCCAATTGTTATTGTTTTTCGTGTATTGTATTGTGTTCCGATTCAAGTTTAGAATGCCGCTCTTTTCCAAGTTACGTCAGTTAAAAACTAGAAAGGGTCTGTTAGAGGAAGCGGTTCCTGTCCCGCCTAGGGACAGTCCAGGTCACTTTATGTATCAGAAACATGGCATAAGCGCCATAATGTATCTAGATTTATGGGTAGAGTATACCAAACAGTTAGAAGAAAAGTATAGATGGCCCGTATCGGGTACATGGGATGCCGAATGTATCATGCGAGTAGAAGAAGCATTATGGAAAAAGAAAGCCAGACAGTCACAGAAAGATGCCATCGAGTTATGGCGTAAGGAAGCTCATAAAAGAACGGAAAAGGAAGTCAGAAAGTCAGAGTTAAGTAGAGAATCCCAAGAACGAGCCCAAGAAAGAGAGTTAATCGAGATAGGTGAACAAGTCAAAGCCGAACAGTCAGACAGACAGAGGCATGCCCTCATTAAGGGTATGTATCCTCTTCTTGCCGAGGGCCTGCCAAAAGCGACCCCAGAGGCATCCAGTAATTTCCCGCCGCCATTAGTTCCGACCAAGCTACGTCACAAACCGACCGCAGCTGATATTTTTATTTCGTCCTATTTGGACGACACAGTCCCCGAATATGCCAATCCTGTTCGCGCTCCGCCAGTCCCTGTAAACCAGGTAATTCATGTTCCTCCAGACACCGGAGTACCTGTTACGGTACCCCCGGTCCAGCCTATAGTTCCACTTCCCACTCTGCCAGGACGTAGAGCCTCAGTAGACGACTCCAGTCTAGGGGCCGCAGGAGGAGCTACTCCTCAAACCCCGCCGCCACACAAGCGTTTATCAGCACTCGAATTACATGCTCAAGCATCACAGCGTACTCCTAAAAGTAATAAGTCTGTCACAGAAATCAGGCAAGCCCTTAACGAATGTGTCTATGATCCAGTTCCAGGCGAATATACTATGGTTTTATATTCCTTACGTGTAAGGAGAGTGACCGAGTATCTAGTCACCTTGCCGAATATGAAAGAAGATCTAGACAGAATATATCGTTTCATCCGTACAGGGGATGATCCAGAAAGTATTGGCGAGATTATGTCTCAAAGGAAAGCCGAGATTCAGCTCATGATATTAAAGTTCCTGATCAATTGTCTAATAAGAGAACAAGATTACCCGTCTAAAGATCCCGCCGAAATGAGAATCCTGACAAGGTGGAGTGATAATATAGCCGAGGGTAAGCACAAGACCGTCAGTGCCATGGAGAGTATGTACAAGAAAATTCGTAAAGAAATAGTAAGGTTACACGAACAGCGTAAAGCAGCACAAGTAAGCGAGAAAGAAAGTATCTCTGATCCTGAAGAGGAAGAGAACGAGAATCCCGCCAGAATAGCGTATGTAGGAAAATCCAGATTTCCAGATCGCCATTTACGCCTAGAACCCAAGTCTGTTTTTCATCATCCAGCACCAGAACAAGGTTCTCTAGAACAAGTATTTCAAGCCACCGATCACATTCTGAAATCACGAATCGGTTACAGTGAATTAAGTACTATGCATGAACAAGAACTAGCCCGATCAGCAGTCCGATGGATTACTGATTCTACCACTTTTCCAGACGAAATAGTGGCACAAATGTTTCTGAAACTGCCCCCAGCCGAGCAACGACTGGTGGGTATGTATATGATCCAGTACCTCATTACTCTGTATGAGGGTCAACATTCTGATCCAGGCCCGTTACACGATATCCTGAACGAGTTACTCCAGTATAAATGGAGAGGTCTAGGTACCGATTTAGTTAGTGTCATTCTAGAACAGCGTCACAAGTATAGAACGTTTTTGAACCCGCATTTTGTTCATGTCTCACCCCCAGAAAGTAAATCATTCTACATAGACAGACAGAATCCGTTACGAGAAGTCCACCCAGTCCAAGGGGCGGGTGGCGTAATGCAACGAGTGTTTGTATACACTCCAATTTCAAAGATGGAACTTCTTGAAATGAAGAAATTAATTCCCTGTCATGACAAAGATCCAGCAGGGTTCCATAGAGAATTAAAAGACATGCTCCGTATGGGAGAATACACTTACCCAGATATCATTAAAATGTTAAAGGTCCTGTTACCCGCAGGGGTGTATGAAAAGTTAAAAGAAAAAGAATGGGAGGTGGGAGAGAAAAAGATCGATTGGACAGCTCTAGAAGCTGAAGACAAGGCACGAGTACCAGGTACCGGTCTTGGAGATAAATGTAAAGAATTACCAGAATTATTGATTCAAGTTTTACCTAGATTATTGACAACTAGGAAAGAAGACTGGGATGCAATCTCAGCCTGTAAACAGAAACAAGATGAAGATATTAGTGATTTTTATTCTAGATTCGAAAAATGTTTCAGTATTAATAGTGGTCTCAAGACAAGTAGTGAGTCATACCCTCATCTTTTCGTTACCAAATTAGTCGAGAATTCAAGTCCACAAATTAAAAACCGAGTTTTGAAAGTCGAAAGCACCTGGCAAGCAAATACTCCGTCCCAGATGCTCCAGATGCTCCAGTATCACCAGAATAGAATCAGAGAAGAGCAAGAACACGAGAGAAAACGTATGAAAGACACGAAAATGAAAGTGCTAGTTGCACAATCTGTTCCTCAAGACAGTCAGAAGAGGGGTCCGAATCAAGCCAGTCATCCTGCAGCTCCCGTTAAAGGGAACTGCAATTATTGTAAACAGCCAGGTCATTTTATAAACGAGTGTGCAGTTCTGAAACACAACATAGCTACTGGTAAGACTAAAGAAAGACCACGTCCGCCGAGACAAGAACAAGTTTCACAGACTCCTCAGTCACAGAATGCACAACAGACAGTTACAGTACCGCAGCCTATTGCTGCAACACAGCATGTTACATCGCAGATGTACCAGTATGCACAGTCCGAGTATCCAGAGTACCAGTCATATTCATGAAACAGCCTAGAGAGGGAGGTAGGCTTGCCTCTCATCGAGATACCTGTAGATCAAGAAGGTCCTTATGTTCACAGTCAAGTATTAGGGAAAGACAGAAAGTTTTTGATCGATACAGGGGCAAGTAGGACCACAATTAGTCACGCCGAAGTTCCAGGGGCTCCGCTCTCAGGCTCAAGAAATGTTTCCCTTGGATTTTCAGGAAAACCCATCGTTAACGAGATATCAAAGCCAGTCACTCTAGAAGTAGGTCCATTGTCCCGTACTACTGATCTGTTACTTACTAAGTCATGTCCAGAAAACCTATTAGGCATTAAGACACTGAAAGAGTTAGGTGCAGTTATTTGCTGTTCCCCAGAGGGAATACGACTGTTCCTACGTGACTTTAAGGGTCACTATGTATTACGAGATTTTGATTCAAGATTGTCTAATGTTCCGCACCATTTATGGGCGCAAGGTCCAACTGATGTAGGTTACATGCAAATCACACCCCATCGTGTGACTCTCAAACCAGGTGTAGTGTTACCCCGAATCAGACAGTACAGATTGCCACCTGAGGCTGTAGCAGCCTTATCCAAAATTATTGACGAGCTCATGGCTCAAGGAGTAGTTGTAGAAACTGACTCCAATGTATGCAATTCTCCGATCATTCCAGTCATGAAACGTACTGATCCGAATGCACCCCCAGTATATCGATTAGTGATTGATTTACGAGAGCTTAATAAATGTATTATTCCTCAGTACCCAGTTGTCCCAGATATTTCTTCCCTGTTAACAGCCATTGATCCCGAAGCCACGTTTTTCACTGTCATAGACCTCAAGAATGCATTTTTCAGTGTTCCAATTCATCCAGACAGTCAGTTTCTTTTCGGATTTTGTTTAAATGGAAGGAGCTATATGTTTACACGCGCTCCTCAAGGTTTCACAGAAAGCCCTAGTATTTACAGCCAAGCACTTAAGAGACAACTAGACAACATTCACATGCCAACTGACACTGCCCTGCTCCAGTATGTCGATGATCTACTGATCACTGCCCGTTCTGAACGTGCTTGCGAGCGAGCATCACTTACAGTTCTGTATTTTCTAGCCGAGATGGGGCACAAAGTGTCACCTTCGAAGCTTCAATTCTGTGTCCAGCAAGTGGTATACTTAGGACACTTGCTGTCCAAGAGGGGTAGGCAGTTGACACCCGACCGTATCCAGTTAATAGCGAGTCTTCCCCAGCCCAGAACCCAGAAGGAGGTACGTGCCTTTATCGGCCTTACTTCTTATTGTAGACAATGGATTCCCCAGTATGCATTTCTAGCCAAGCCACTGATACAGTTAACGACACAGGAGGCAGCCGTATCGACTGTCCTCCCTTGGACATCTGACCATACACTTAGTTTTAACGAGTTAAAGAAAGCCCTATGTCAAGCTCCAGTTCTAGCTACACCGAACTACAGTAAGCCTTTTACACTTTTCGTTACTGAACGCGAAGGTACAGCATTATCTGTTCTTACACAAGATCAAGCAGGTCAATACAAGCCCTGTGCTTATTTTTCGAGCACACTAGATCCAGTCGCCCAGGCGTTGCCTGCGTGCCTCAAGTCAGTTGCAGCCACAGCACTAGCTATCAGACAAAGTGATTCCATAGTTTTAGGACATTCCCTGACAGTACAAGTCCCGCATTCAGTAGAAGTTCTTCTAAACCGAACACAAACACAGCACTTGACAATTGCACGTTTAACAGGTTATGAATTGACACTGTTCCAGCCACACATAGAAATTAGACGCTGCAACGTTCTGAATCCTGCTACACTGTTACCATCAGTTAATTCAAATCCAGACCCACATGACTGTGTGGAAGTAGTTAACATTACGACAAAGCCAAGACAAGACCTGACAGACATTCCGTTATCAGATCCCGACCTGACACTTTATGTAGATGGTTCATGTATGAGAACTAGTACAGGAGAACTAGTCGCCGCGTATGCAGTGACTACTGACACTGAAGTTATTGAGACACACCGTATTGACACCCTGTCCGCTCAAGCAGCAGAGCTAGTCGCTCTGACACAAGCCTGTATACACGCCAAGAACCTGAAAGTTAATGTTTACACAGATTCACGTTACGCATTCGGAGTTGTACACGACTTCGGAGTGCTCTGGCAGGAGAGAGGTTTCATGACTTCTCATGGAACCAAGATTCAGCATGGTCTCCTTATTCAAGCCCTGTTAGATGCCATACATTTACCGACATCTATTGCTATCATGAAATGTAAAGCACATACGAAAGTTACAGACATTATTTCTCAAGGTAATGATCTAGCAGACCGCACAGCCAAGCTTACAGCACAGACTCCAGCCATTCCAGTTAACCTGACACATACTCCAGATCCGATTATATGCATGACAGTTAAGGACCCTACACAAGATGTCATAGATATACAGTTACATGCTACCCCCGATGAAATCAAGAAATGGTCTGAACAAGGAGGGGTCCAGACAGATCAAGGATGGTTAACGAAGGGTAGAGCCACATGGTTTCTCCCCGATTCTATGGTTCAAGTCATTATCAATACCGCACATAGTCCAGCACATTTAGGAGAAAAAGCTATGTTAGACAGTATCCAGAACATTTGGTTCAACAAGCATTTACGAGCTGCAGCCAAGCAGAAAGTTCGTACCTGTATGATATGTTGTCAGTTTAATCCAGGTAAAAGTGTCCCGGTGGAACAAGGTGGTTTCCAGCCCCCTGACCACCCTTTTGAGGTCCTCCAGATGGATTATATTCAGATGGAGCGATGTCGAGGTTTCAAGTATGTCCTTGTAGTTGTATGCGCTTTGTCCAGGTGGACAGAGGCATATCCAGTCCCAGATTACACAGCCGCGACCACTGCCAAGCAGTTGGTTCGTGAATTTTTCCCTAGATACGGACTCCCTAGAGTCGTATATTCTGATAACGGCCAGCCATTTTCATCTGAACTCATGAAACACGTTTCCCTTTTGTTAGGGTACCAGTGGAAGTTCCATTGTGTACGCCATCCTGAAGCAGCCGGTCTCGTAGAGAGACATAATCAGACTCTGAAAATCCGCATTGCAAAAGTCTGTAAAGACAAAGGTGTAGACTGGCTAGTAGCTCTGCCAGTCGCTCTGTTTTATATGCGCATGGTCGCACATTCCAGATCAGGTCTGTCCCCGTATGAGGTCGTATTCGGCCGCCCCCCTAACATGTGGGGTACTCCTAGACCCCGAAGTATTACCGATGTTTCATGTAATATGCTGACAGATTACCTAGCTTCCTTGATGTCTGCCCTCAACTCATGTCGTTCACAGGTTGCTGCCGCCTTTCCAGACAATACCGAGGTGGCACCGCACGAGATCGTTCCAGGCTCCCTTGTGATGGTCCGGAATTTCGACAGATCAAGTCCGCTGGAACCACGTTGGAAGGAGCCACGTCAGGTCCTCTTGACCACCCGAACTGCCGTCAAGTTGGAAGGCAGGAAGGGGTGGGTCCATCTTTCTCATGTAAAACTTTTCAATGGATTGAAATCCGTCTCCAGAAACATTTCCAAGGATTTCCAGGATTCGAAAGATTGCCAGAACATTGTTTTAAAGGACTGTCCCGCACAAGACATTATTACAACCCCTCCCTTGTTAGAGAAAACTCCGCAACAGGAGTATAAGCTCAAATTAAGGTCTAGTAAAATAAGTCAGTCAGTTTGATTGTATAAGTCCTCCCCTAGGTGAAACGGTTAAATTGTTTCTGACATGTATAAAATAGACCCCCATAGTGAGAGAGTCAGTCAAAGTTCAATCAAATGTATCGTTTTTCTGAGTTTCATATTATTTCTCAGCATAATGATTTCCTGCACCAGCTATGCGTTCTATCTGTATTTACCAGTTCCTCATGTAAATATGTCTGCTAATGTTACAGTAGAGCACACGTTTAGTGATCTGCCTCCTCACGAATATTCTTACCGCCTCGCTATGCGCAACAACACATTTATCCGTATGTTACATTATTCACACCAGACCAGCAATGCCACTAATTGTTGGGTGTGTGGTCGACTCCCCCCTTTTCAGACACCGAAGGGAGTTCTGCCACTGTTTCCTTATCCATTCTCACACAATGGTTCGTGTGGAGCATGGTCCACGTTAACGTCGTCCTCAACAGATATGTCTTTTCTTAACAGTACATGTTTTCCAGACAAGCAAGGTCTCCCCCACAGAACAGGTTTAGATCTAGAAAATGAAGTTTATAATTTAGGTAATTATTCGTCGAATTTCATGGTCCTGAATGTTCAGTCTGATACTACTCCAGACTTACCTACTATTTCAGTACTACCTGTCAAAGGCGAATTATGTGTCCGTAGTTATGGTTCTGTACATGTAGGACATAGTGAATGTACTACTGTTATTCAGTATAGTGACAGTGGGAAATCAGTTTTCAAAGCTTCACGTCATTCTTATTTCATTTGTGGTCAAACCGCATATGTTCGTCTGCCCCTCGATTGGGAGGGAACCTGTTACATTGCCTTCCTACTGCCACCTGTTTTCCTAGCCCCATCTGATTATCACAGAAACACACATCTAGTACACATTAGACATAGAAGGGAGTCCCCAATTGTCGATTATACTGAAACTACTCTAGAACAGTATACAGATTTCAATAAAGGTTTCTTCTTCTTTGTAGGACCTGTCCAGAATAGTAAACTGATCCGTAGGTTAACAAGAACCCTTGAAGCTGTGGTTAATGAGACTGCCTCTGCTCTAGGTAACCTAACCGAAGAACAATCTGCTATGAGATTTGTCGTTTTGCAAAATCGTCTCGTCCTTGACGTCATACTGGCCGATAGGGGCGGGGCCTGTAGAGTCATCGGATCTAGTTGCTGCATTTTCATTCCAAATAACGCGCCGTCTGTTTATTCAGCTATAACCAGACTCCATAAAATTGCCCATCTGTTACATCAAGATCCAGGCACCTGGACATGGTCCGGTTGGTTCTGGAATATAATTTCCGCATGGGGATGGAAAGTCCTGTCCTTTCTAGGTATTGCAGTAGCGATCATATTTAGCTGCTGCCTCTGTATACAATGTGGCCCTGCGATTTGCAGCATGTGTGCTACCTCTTGTATTCCTAGTCCCAAGCCCCGTTCTAAGTCCCGTTCCAAGATAATTCGAGACGAGCAAATGGTACTGTATGAAATGATAGACGGTATCATGAATATTGATGTTTCCTGATGGAAACGTAGTGACAAGGAGGGAATGTGGAAAAGTAAATTTTGCCATGTTCTGTGTCCCTACGCCTCATCCATCATATGTTATGTGTGCATGACCAATATGCATATGTTATTCCCCATGTCCGATTAAAGACGCAATTACAGTTGTGTCCACCTCTAGTATGTTAGTTTCCAGTCCTCGTGAATACTACGAATATCAGGCCTAGGTAAAGTTATGTTGCCACGTTTCCCAGTGTGCACGTTATTCCATAATAAAGTCCTCGTTTCCAGGCCTCAAAAGGGCCCGGACATCAGATTCAGCTCCTGTCTCCTGAAAGCCTCGCTGAGGAGCGATACAGCCCCCACCTGTATCCTCGACCCTTCACTTACTTCCTGCCTCGCAGTGCCCGGTGCAGCTCGGCTCTGCCTCTGAGTCTGCCAAAAGTATGTTATAGTTCCAGCTATCAGTTCAGTCCTCCTTCTTTGCATTCCTGAGCTACTGAACTGCATCAATAGTTTCCGTCATTGTCTAGCCTTCTCGTCTCCATGTTAGAGAAATACTGCATTTACTGGTCATTTAATATTCTTCATCACGCACTACATGTAGAATAATGCATGGTCCAGTCTTAGAGTCAAGTTAGCTTTTCCCCTCATGACTTCTAGTTTATATCAACATGTTCCCTAAACATCAGATACCAGATAGGGTTTAGGTACATGTCGCTCCGACCCTCCAGACTTTAGTCTCTGCTCCTAACACAGAGTTCGTAGCCCCCAGCTTCTCCTAGTAACACGTCATTGCCAGTTTTCGCGCACCATTAGGTTAGAGGTCCCGGCTCCTTAGGTAGCCCCCTCCTATGTTTCCGCCCATTCATGACATATTCTGTTACGTTTTTCATCACATGTCTATGTATACTCCCAGTTACACCTCTTTTTACTGTTATCTTTCGCGACTGCTACGCGTCACGCCTTCTGCTCCACCCACTGCTACGCCTACTGCAATGTAACGCTATGTGTTCACGCTATGTATATATGCCTGTGTTTTGTTATTGAATGTTAGCGCGCTCATCCCAGACCCAGCCCCGGCAGCTGCCGGGCCTTATTGTCCTATTCCCATGCAGGTTGTCCTGATCCTGTCCTTATGCTGTAATAAACCTGCAGAAACTCCTACTACCTCGAATCTTGACTCTTATTTATTGAGCTACCTGTTATGTTATAAATCTAGTCAAAAATAGGGTATTATTTATTTATTTACCACATAAGAACCAGGTTCAAGTCCCACTGAGGCATCACAAACGGAACAGGAGGAAACGTGTGTGTGATGCCCTTAAGAAATCTATTAACAATAGGGGACTTGAACAAAGAAGGTTGATCAGGCAGCCTGAAAAAGGCTGAAAGGGCAGAAAGGTAGCCCTTGATAGTGCCCAGAGCAGAGCCCTGCTGGGCAAGAGAAAGAAGGAAGAGAAGGACCTCAGAAAGAGGGGCATTGAGGGGATCCACAGCCTTTGCTGTGCACCATGCCACAAATCTGTTCCACCTGCAGGCGTATACCGACTTTGTGGAGGGACGCCTGGCTGCCAGAATGATGTTACAAACTTCAGGAGGCAAGTCAAATGGTCTCAACTGTCGCCGCTCAATCTCCAAGCATGGAGGTGGAGACTGGACAGGTTCGGGTGGAGGACCGTCCCCTGCTGTTGCGACAGAAGGTCCTCCTGAAGAGGCAGACGAACCGGGGGATCGACTGACATACTGAGTAGCTCTGGATACCAGAATCTTCTCGCCCAGTCCGGAGCCACAAGGATGACTTGGGCCCGGTCGCGCTTGATCTTCTTCAGCACTCTGGGCAGAAGTGGTATAGGCGGAAAGGCGTACAACAGACCGCAACTCCACTCGTGACGAAAAGCGTCTCCGAGCGAGTGCCGCCTTGGAAATTCCAACGTGCAGAACTGATGACATTGCGCGTTCTCTTTGGAGGCGAATAGATCTAACCAAGGCTCTCCATATCCCTGAAAGAGGCCTTGCGCCACGTCCGAGTTCAGACGCCATTTGTGATCCATCATGCACCGATGACTGAGCTCGTCCGCCCTGGCGTTCAGAGAACCTGCCAGGTGTTGAGCCACCAGGGTCACGCCCTGGCGTTCCAGCCATTGCCAAAGGCGAAGAGCCTCTTGACAAAGGATCCATGACCCCACCCCGCCTTGTTTGTTGCCGTAGTACCACATAGCGGTGGTGTTGTCCGTGAATACCTGCACTACACTCCCCCGGACAGAGGGGAGGAATGCCTTCAGTGCCAGACGAATCGCCCGGAGCTCCAACAGGTTGATGTGGAGCCGGGTCTCCGCCGGAGACCAGAGGCCTCTGATCTCCGCCTCTCCCATGTGGCCTCCCCAGCCCTGGAGGGACGCGTCCGTCACAACTACGTGCTCCGGTTGGGGAAGGGAGAGGGATCTGCCGCTGACCCAATCGCGGTCCGTAAGCCACCACTGCAGCTGTCTCGCAGTGCCGTCCGAGATCAGGACGTGGTCGGATAGGTTGCCCTGATGCTGGGCCCACTGAAACTTCAGGTCCAACTGCAGAGCCCGCATCCGCCACCTGGCGTGATGCACCAGCAGGATGCAGGAGGCCATCAGCCCCAGAAGCCGCAGCGTCAACCTGCCCGAGACCCGGGATAACGGCTGAAAGATGGGAATCAGAGCCTGAATATCCCGGACCCGCTGTTCGGGTGGATAAACCCGAAACCGCGCCGAGTCGAGAACCGCTCCGATGAAAAGGAGCTTCTGAGAGGGGCACAGGTGTGACTTCGGCACATTAATGGAGAACCCCAGCCGATGCAGGAGATCTGCCGTAGTCTGGAGGTGGCTGATGACTGTCTGGGGCGAGCCCGCCTTAAACAACCAGTCGTCGAGGTAGGGGAAGACTGAAACCCCTAACCTGCGCAGATGAGCTGCGACCACCGCAATCACCTTTGTGAACACCCGTGGGGCGCTGGTAAGGCCGAAGGGGAGCACGGTAAATTGAAAGTGCCCGTGGCCAACCATGAACCGCAGGTAGCGCCGGTGGGCAGGCAGGACGGGGATGTGAAAGTAATCGTCCTGCAAGTCCAACGCTACCATCCAGTCTCCTGGGTCCAGGGCAGCCAGGACCTGAGCCAGTGTCAGCATTTTGAACTTCTCCTTCCGGAGGAAGCCGTTGACGTTCCTGAGGTCCAGGATAGGGCGTAGGCCCCCTTTGCCCTTCTTGGGTACCAGACAGTAGTGGGAGTAGCAACCACACCCTACTTCTGGCCCAGGAACGCGCTCGATGGCCCCCTTGGCCAAGAGGGCCGTAACTTCCTCCTGCAGAAGTCGCAAATGATCCCCCGATACACGGTGGTTCTGCGGTGGCATGGCTGGAGGAGTCGCCTCGAAGGGGAGAGAGTAGCCCCTTCGGACGATTTGCAGCACCCACCTGTCCGATGTGACAGTGCGCCAGTGGAGGTGGTGATGGCGAACCCTGCCCCCCACTGGCGTCACATGGGCCTGAAAGCACGGACTAGGAGGGTTTTGAGGTGGATGCTGCGGGGGAAGGTGCGGACTGACCTCGCCGCTGCCCCCGACTGCCCGGACGGCGGTTCCCACGGCCGCCACCGCGTTGGGTATTGCCCTGCGGAGCGTGGCTGGCGGCGCATGTGGGCGCACCCCTTCCGTGGCTACGAAAGGAGTGAAAGGCAGCCGATTGCTGGCGCTGGCCCGAGAGGCCCAAGGACTTGGCCGTAGCCCTGGAGTCCTGAAAGCGCTCAAGCGCATGGTATGCCTTGTCGCCAAAGAGGCGACGGCCATCGAACGGCATGTCCATGAGTGTGTTCTGGACATCTGCTGAGAAGTTGGCGGACCTCAGCCAGGCATGGCGTCTGACCGCCACCGTCGTTGCCATCGCTCTACCTAGCGAGTCGGTGGTATCCAGCCCACACCTGATGGAATACTTGGCTGCATCCCAGCCCTCCACAAGGGCTTGGCCGAGTTTGGCCCGTACCTCCAACGGACACTCTGGCAGCACCTCCGTGACCTTATCCCACACAGAGTGGGTGTAACGTCCCAAGAGGCAGGCGGAGTTGGAAGACCGCAGGCCCAGACTAAGGGATGAGAAGATCTTCTTCCCATACTGGTCATACCTCTTGGATTCCCTGTCCGGCGGGGCCGACGGGAATGCGGTCTGGGAATTGGAGGCCTGGATGACCAGGCTCTCGGGGGTAGGGTGGGAGGACAGGAAACATGGGTCGCCCGGGGCTGGGCGGTGGCGTCTGGCCACGTTCCTATCTATGGGCGAACCCGTAGCGGGCTTGGACCAAGTGCCCAGAAGAACGTCGGTCAAGGCCTCATTAAAGGGCAGCAGAGGCTCGGCCGAGCTTGACTGCGGTTTAAGGACCTCAGTGAGGAGGTTAGTCCTCACGGCCGCGACGGGGAGCTCAAGGCCCAAGGCCTTGGCAGCCCTCATCAGCACCACACTATATGTTGCCCCCTCCTCCGAAGCCACGGTAGGAGGGGAGACAAAACCAGTGTCTGGAGAGGTGTCCAGGCCACTGGCCTCCCCAAGGTCTCCTGTCCAGTCCTCATGAGACTGACACTCCCTGATCAGAAGGTCCTCAGACCCCTCCCAGTCCTCTTCATCACCCATCTCCTGAAACTCAGGGTTTTCAACCAATGGGGCCTGTTCATAGAAGTGAAACTCTCCAAACGACGTCTGGAGCGGCGCCCATCGGGGCCGTCCTGGTGCCGGAACAGGAACGAAGGTGGAACCGGGGACGGCGGCGCCCGAGGACGGCGCCGGAGGCGACACCTGAGGGTCCGATGCCGGGGAGGTCGTATGGTCCACCGGCGACGAACCAGATCCCGAAGGAGGTCCAGCGGCGTCCTGCGGCGCCGGGCCCGAAGGCGCCGGCGGCGTCAGGATAACGGGAACCTGTGGCGCCCGGCCCAAAGGCGTCGGCGGCGCCGGGGCCGAAGCACCCGATGGCGTCGGGGCAGATCCCCCCGACCCGCTATGGGTCCCAGACGGGTCTGCTGGGCCCAAAGGCGCCGCAGAGCCCGTCGGAGGAGAGAGTTTCCTCATGGCCATGAGGAAGCGCTCGATCTCCTCCGGCGTCGCGTTGAGCCCAGGGACCGTAGGGTATGGGGCTGGACGCGGCGCGTGCGACTCCGTCGGAGCCGCGTGGGTGGTGTCACCCGAACCCCCGGCCGCATCACGCGAGCGTCGGGGGGAGTCCGGGATGCGATGACGCCGCTTGGACTTCTTGTGCCGCTTACCTGATGACGACTTCGACCCGGAGGAGTGCGGCCTACCCTCGGAACTGTGGTGGCTCCGAGCCCGCGACCTGTCCCTCGACCTCCCATGGGATTGGGACCTCTCGCGGCGCGGGACCGACTGCCGCAATTCGAGCCGCCTGCGGGACCGCTCCCGTCTGGCTTTCGAAGAGAGGGCCCGGCAGTCGGAGCAGGCCTTGTCGTCGTGGTCGACGCCGAGACAAGATAAACACACGCGGTGAGGATCCGTGACCGACATCAGGCGGTCGCAATAATCGCAGTGCTTAAAGCCGGGCATCCCTACGGCACCGTCGGAGTCGAAAGACTTCGAGAACAATCAAAAGTGATCAAAAAGTTAGTCAGAAAATTACTAGGGATACTGCTTTTTCCAGATCTGCGCTTGCTGGCGCGGAAAAAGAAGAACTGACGTCAGCACGCGGAGGCGGCGTCTAAGTACTCCGACGACGTCATCACGGCACCCACGACGCCGACGACGGACGCGGAGCCGCAGACAACGCCTACCGACGCGCAAGGGTACTGCTACACAAAAATTTCCGGATCCAGTCTGACGCCTGGGGATATTCTAAGGTAAGGAATCTAATACTAACGTGTCTCTTTCAGATTCTGAGTTTTCTGGGTGTCTCTGAACATTAACCTGTACTGTTCAGTGGTTAAGCCAAACCCATCAATCAGAGCAGTTTTCAAGACTTGGTAATCATTAGCATCCTCATCTCTAACAGCGAGGAGCTTGTCTCTTCCTTTACCTTCAAAGGAGAGCCACAATATAGCTGCCCACTGACTCTGGGGTACCTGCTGTACTTTGCAGGCTCTCTCCAAAGCAGTTATCCACTTGTGGATATCATTTTCTGTCTTATAGGAGGGCACTATTTTACTCAGGTGTCTATTATCAAAACTCCTGTCTTTATCCTTAGGGATATTGCTGCCACCAGTGGGTGCTAACCCACTCAACTGTTGTTCTCTAGCAAAGGCAAGTTTCTCTTTGGCAAGGGCACGTTCTTCCCTTTGGATCCTCAGATTAACTTCCTTTATCTTTGCTTCATGCTCTCTCCTCTGAGGGGAAGTCATTCTCCTCTGAGCAGATGCATGAGAGTGCACAGATCTATTGGAGTCCCTAGAAGGAGATCTATCTCTCCTAACCCCAAAGTTAGGCCTGCTAAGGGTCAGCACTGGGGTTCCCCCAGTTCCTTCCCTATGTAGGTCTAAGCTGGCCCTTGTAAGTCTGCTGACTAAAGGTTGCCCATTTTCTGACTCATCCTCAGAAAGACCCCCTTCTTCCCTATCTTCATTCTCTGCTTCAGGGAGGTTGGAGTCTGGATCACCAGGTGTACCTTCTAAGGGGGGCATGCTCCCATCTGGATTAGAGGGTCCTGCAGTAGCAGCCCTTCTGGCATCATATGTCTCTAAGAGACCTAACAGAAAAGGAGTGGAAGGGTTAGAACCCTGTTTCAATTTCCTGGAGGTACACAATTGTCTCATCTCCTGGAAACTGAGAGCTGCATATCTGGAAAGTATTTCTAAGCTTGTTATATGTACCTAGAGTACCTTATGTGATCTTTCAAATGATATTTCAAGATTATATGTGGTAAAAACAACAGCAAGCTCAAATCCCAACCGCTGCACACCAATGTGAGAAGTTGGCCTGATATATGATGCCCACTAGTTCAAGTGATCACCTTGTATCAGTCCAAACAACCCTTATGGTGATTGGTTGGATGTCAATCTTATAGACCAGCTATCCTTATGGTAGCATGGACAAAGCAGTCTTAGGCTAAACTCTTTTGGCATGTGAAGCCAGCTGTTTTACCACAATATAACCCCTTGAATACCAGATGAAAGGACACCACACAGGTTGTTATGAAAATAAACGATATATTTATTAATAACAACACCTCTGAACTCTTTATGAGGTCAGAGGGCTAAGCACATGACAATCTCTTACGAAAAATACGACAAGTTGCACAAAATTACAATGGTGCCCTAGGGGCACGACAAACCATATACTAAGTAAGTGGAATGTGAAAGTCGATAGTAAGAATGGAGCTGTCCAGAGGCTGTAGGATCATTGGGACCATGCTACACTAACTCTAGGTAAGTAATAGGAGGCCCACGGAACGCGTGTGCAGTGTGAACTCACACGCGAGATGCGTAACAATGTCTATGGACAGTACAGTTCAAGTTAAAGGTGAGTACGGACAATCCTGACTAGTTAGGACAACAACGACTGTGGAACTGGACACTAGGACAGTTAAACTACTCTTGAGCACCGAAATGCTCTCGTTACCTCACCCACGGGCTGCGGGTGCATAGGTGTCAAAGTGCGTCGGGTTCTCGCGTTGAAGTCTATGGAGCCTGAGAGAAAAGATGCTGCAGGCGACCAGGAGGAAGATGTCCGGTGCGATCCAAGGGTGGATCGGTGAAGAAGAGGACCTGAAAGCAGAGGGGACAATGTCCAAAGTCACTAGCCAGTGACTGGAGTGGAACGAGGAAGGAACCAGATGTCGTCGTTGCGATCAGGTGACGAGTGGACGCTGACTCTGCAGCCACGTGGACCAGGAAGTGTCTTCGATGACCAGGATGGAGGCACGAGCTGTCCCTATTAGGCTCTCGCTGTCGGCGGTGTTGGATCCGGAATCGGCGTCAACAGGCCTTGGCAAAGGCAACCCACGCGGTGAGTGAAGAAAGCGTCTGGTGCGGACTAGGAGAGTCCGGGGTGCCCCTCTTTTGGAAGGGAGCAAGGGCCAGTCTGGAGCAACCAGACCAGCAGCAAAGATTCAAAGGTTCGTCGTCTAGGAGGTCACTAGCCAGCCGGCAAGTGACCAGACAACGCGTCGAGCAGCAAACAAGCAGAAGGGCCCCACGCAGATCTCGTGGAGGCTGGAGGGCTGATCTTCGGAGCAGGAGCTGCTCGGGGTTGGGGATTCTCAGCCCCCAAAGCACTTGGTCGAATTTACCTCGGGAGTTGTGCAGGAAGCGAAGTGCAGTTTCTTCCAAGATGGCCGGTCCCATGTGTCTCGTCGCACCCACGGGTCTCAGCTTTGCTGCAGATGTGAGTTGAGGTCGGAGAGGTCTGGGAATCCGGGTCTCGTCGGGCTCTGAAGTCTGGATCCTCGAGGGAAGACGACAAAGGGAAGCCGCTGGACGCTTGATGGTGCCTGCTTGTGCAGGGTGGACACTCCTTGCCCACAAGGGAGATTCTTAAGTCTTCTGTGGAGCAGAACGTCGAAGTCCAGAGTTTCTTCTTGTGAAAGTTGTTCAGGATAATCTAATTTGGAATGGGACCAGCTCCTACCTTTATTCTCCTAAAGGGGGCTGCACTACTGACTAGGTCCCTCCCCTGGGTGGGACCAGGAGGGGGGTGGCTACACCCCCTATCCTTTGTCCGGTTTCGCGCCAGAGCTGGGGCAGGGATGCCCCAGCAACTGGTTTGAACCGGTGTATGCACAGGACAACTTGTGTGCCCCAGGCATGTCTCATTCCTTTCAGTCCTGTCCTACCCAATACACAAAATCCTGTCTGGGGTGGTGCTAGCACCTCCCAAGGCAGGAAACCCTTTGTCCAAGCCTCCCTCACTGGAAGGACTCCCAGCAGCAGGAGGTCAGACTTGTGTCTGTGGTGGTGGCATCCATTTTGTGATGCCAAGGCTCGAGTTAACTTTAACCGGGGTTCACAGTTACATACATGTCGTGTCCCTCTAGAAGGGTGGAATGCTACCCCCTTCGCCAGAATTGGCGAGGGGGTAGTATTCCAATTCGTATGACACCTTACTCGACATGTTTTGATAATGTTATATCAAAGTTAGCATTTAACCGCAAGGTTTATAATGCACTTAAGAGTATATGGTATAGCGTTATCATGGAACAGCTATTAGGACTTGGTTCCGTAAGCTGCAAATGGGCTCTGCTAATGCCAGAGCACCATCTCACATAATCCCAAGCACTCTGCCTTCAGGATTGATAAGGCCTGCCATAGGAGTGACTGATAGGGATATATGTGTCCATTTTAAGGTTAGATATAGGTATACTATATCTACAGCAAAGGGTGATTACACCACCTTGCCCCAGCTGCCGTGCAGCCAGTTGTGTCTGTTTAGATGGCCAGCCAGGGGTGGCATAATACATGCTTCAGCCCCTGGTAGGCCCTGGGTACACCTATGCCCTGGGTACAGGGACTGAGAAGGTGGCCCAGAACTAATTGGTAAATGCACCTAAAGTACATGGTTGTCAATTTAGAGAGAGAACAGCTAGGCTGTGGGTCTGATTAGCAGGCCCACAGCCAGGGAAAGTAGTAAACCAGTGAAGCAAAAAGCAAAAAACCGGGGTCCAAGGAAAAGCTCTGGAATGGATCACCTCCTTCCTCTCCGACAGAACTCAGAGAGTCCGCCTCCCCCCCTTCCACTCTGCAGCCCCCAAGATCATCTGCGGCATTCCTCAAGGCTCCTCGCTCAGCCCCACAATCTTCAACATCTACATGAGCCCCCTCTTAGCCATCGCACGCCAACACAACCTAAACATCATCTCCTACGCTGACAACACCCAGCTGATCCTCTCCCTCACCAACGACCCCACCAGAGCCAACCTCCAGGAAGGAATCAAAGACGTCGCGGAATAGATGAAGTTCAGCCGTCTGAAACTGAACTCGGACAAGACGGAAGTCCTCATCCTCGGACCGTCCCCCTCCGCCTGGGATGACTCCTGGTGGCCCCCCGCACTGGGCACCGCCCCCAAGCCCACGAACCACGCACACAACCTGGGCGTCATCCTGGACTCCTCCCTCACGATGACCAAGCAAGTCAACGCCGATTCATCATCCTGTTTCAACACCCTACACATGCTCCAAAAGATCTTCCGGTGGATCCCCACCGTAACCAGAAAGGCCTTCACCCAGGCCCTCGTCACCAGCCGTCTGGACTACGGGAACGCCCTCTACGCAGGGACCACAGCCAAACTTCAGAAAAGACTCCAGCGCATACAGAACGCCTCTGCACGACTCATCCTGGATATCCCCCACCACAGCCACATCTCTGCCCACCTGAGAGACCAGCACTGGCTCCCCGTCAGCAAGAGGATCACGTTCAGGCTCCTCACCCACGCACACAAGGCCCTCCATGACATGGGCCCCAAATACCTCAACAACCGCCTCACGTTCTACACACCCGCCCGCCAGCTCCGCTCCGCCAGCCTCGCCCTCGCCTCCATCCCACGGATCTGCAGAACCACCACCAGAGGAAGATCCTGCTCCTACCTGGTGGCCAAGACATGGAACTCCCTCCCCACCCACCTGTGGCTGACCCAGGACCATCTCTCCTTCAGGAAGCAACTCACGACCTGGCTCTTCGAGCAGTAGCAGCACCCCCCCCTCCTCCCAGCGCCTTGACACCCTTGCAGGTGAGTAGCACGCTCTACAAATGTGCTTGATTAATTGATTGATTGATTAAGTATGGGCCTAAAATCTGTTCCGCTCGCGGAATTTGCGGATTTTCACAAATCTTGCGAAATTGCCGAAAAATCCGCAAATCCGTTCGCGGGCGAATTTTTTTTTTCTGCACATGCCCGAGATTAAATTAGCTATAATCCTTGAGGGAGGTCTTCACACACGGTCACTGGAGGCAAATCTTCTGGCCCTTTACGCAGCTGCAGTGTAGGAAAAGTACTATACATTTACCCAATGAGCTAGCACTTACTGATTGCCCAATGGCAACCCTACTGTCATGAAGTTTAATGGGTGTGCGAGGAGCACTCCGTTGTAAACAGTGTATTCAACCTAAAAAATGGTGCTGCAACTAATCAGGTGTGTCACGCCTGTGACTGAATACTAGTTTAGGTGAGAAAAAATCTCAACTAGTTGCGCACTGTTCACTGTGTGTTATCCAACACTTATCAATATAAACACAAAACTAATCAAAGACTTCAGTTATTTTAATTCATAACTTCACATTCTTATGATTTTATAATCATCTGCACGTTTATACAAAATCTGATAATGAATCAGTTCAACATATAATTTACTGATTCTCAATTCTGTACATGAAATATTTTCATTTTTGAATCATCACAACGCAAAAAAATATATATATGATGCTTGATTTACACATTTTCAAATTATGCCCAATGCATTTCGGCACATACGGTGTGCCTTCATCAGGGGCTGATCTGTAATAAAGATGGAAACAATAAGACAAGTAAGTGTATTATGTGTGATGTATACCATGGGGGTGTATTCACTAATAAGATGTCACCATACCTCTATTGGACGTAAGTCTCACAAATTACACTGTGGAAATAAAACAACAGGATCGAAGAAAATACCACTGTTAAAGTAACCTGTACCAAATGAAATCAATGTCGCTCATAGCACAAACAATAATAATGCTGATCCAACAAACACAAAAGTAAGCTTACCTAGATGAGAATGACTTGCCCTGTAGATACAAATAACAACCAAAACATTCTTATTATCCACATGTTGTTCGTTACTTAGAGTCTTAATAATGAAAGTCTAGGGTCCTACCTGCTTTGCGTTGTGTATTCCAATCTACAAAATATATAATGGAATATAGTTGACAAAATATCCAAAGCGGACTCCAAATGTCCATGAACAATCCTTTAAATTACAACTCACCCACCTCATACGCGCTAAGTTCTAACCTGAAACAAAAACCAAGTACTTATTAGCTCCTAAATATAGCACTCTGCTTAGCCTACAACAATAAGACTAGTGTGATACTCAATCACGCGTTCATCAAAAGGTTTTTAATTTACCTTCTTACAATGTCGCCTGTATTTTAAACAGATTCCCAGCCTCGAATTCCGTTCTAATCCAAACAGCCTTGTAACAGGACGTCTCACGCCATTGCTTAAATCCACCGCGTTTGCAATGTATCTTCATCATCAACACTAAAAACGGACTATTACTGTCAGAACGCCTATAATCCAAGGTAACAAAGTCGCCATTTTAAGCCAGAATGAAACATTATAGTCTAAGTGTTGAATCCTCATTAAAAAACCGCCATGCAATATGTACTGTTCAAACACTATGTGAGCTTTTCATTATAAACGAAGAACACACTGTGCTGCCGTCACATTTCTAAACTCTGTTCTCAGCTTACATATTTTTCGGAAACAACACTGAAAACGGACTGTTAACTCCGCGGTCAACAATTTGTACACCTTCCGAACCTGAACAGTACTAAGGGTGAACTCCCACCTGCGCCTGTGTCTTATGGGGAAATTTATAAAATGTGTTTCTACACTGAATAAACACGATGTAATATGAAACTGTGAGATGTTGTCAGACTCAAAACGGCAATTAGGGTTATAAAACGCAGCTCCAAAGTATGCATGCTCTGAATGAATCATGTGAGTGAAGAAATCTTATAAAATCAATGCATGATATGACAACTTAATGACAATACTGGATTAATCCATTACAATACAATGATGAGGGATGGAGAATAACAGGCAATACAATTCAGTTAGTGTCTTTTTACATTCACTGTGCATGTAATAGAAGGACTTACATGCTCACCTGGCCCACTTTGTCATTACGTAATTCCAATGTTGTCGTTATAGGCTAAACCATGTTTACTCATTTTACAAAACTATATGTGTGTTAAAGCATTAATGAATCACTTGTCAATGCAGTTGTTCAGTGCGTAGTAATATACAAATATCATCATTAATATAAACATATACTTTCGCTAATCATTGGTGAAAATTTCAGCTATGTACATACCAGTATAAATGGTGCTTTGGATAAGAAAGATTTGCATCACAATATGATTGAAACTTATAAGGTATCATTACAATCATTGTGTATGTTCTAAAGTAAGCCATTGAAAATATATATAGCGTAAAAAACTTCAACATAATATAAACAACATTTGGTATTCTGCAGTGCAATAACTCAAGTAAGACTGATGTATAGAATTGTCCAATATGTAGAACCCTATAAATAACACGAGAGGTCATATCTATCATTTAATCCCTTAGGCTGCATTGTCTGTAGAAATTTAATCCAATACAGCTCGCGTTGCAAAAGACGGAGTCTGTTGTCAATGCCTGATTTAATCTCTACCTTCTCAATAATAAAGCATCGTAATTGAGAAATTGTGTGACTGGACTCTTTCCAGTGGGTGGCTAGTGGGGATGATAAATTCTGATTCCTTATCCGACTTTTGTGCTCATTTAATCGTGTTTTGAGCTTGCGCTCCGTCTTCCCTACATATAGCCTGCCACATGGGCACTTGATGCCATAGACTACATTAAGGGTGTTACAATCACTACTGTGTCTAAGTTTGATTGTTTGGCCAGTTGTTGGGTGTGAGAAAGTGTTTCCAATGATTATGTTATTACAGTTCACACAGTTCAGGCAACGAGTAGTTCCTTTATAATCTCCATGTTGGTCATCTTTTCTTCCTTTCAGGATTTGCCGTATATTGGGTCCTCTTTTATATGCGTGCATTGGTGGTTGTGCAAATATCCCGTTAAACTCTGTTTCTGTGGACAGTAGTTCCCAACGTTGGTTGACAATCCGTTTAATCTTTGGTGAGATTGTGGTGAACTTGGTCACAAATACCATTCTGTCCTGGCTAGATTTGACTTTTGGTTGTAACAGAGTATCTCTATTCATTTCTACAACTCGCTCTCTGCTCCGTTGTATGATAGCATCAGGATATCCACACTATGGTATCTTTGAACAAACTTTTCAATGTTAGTTTCACATGTTGTAGTCAGTGAACAAATCCTTTTGATACGAATGAATTGAGACAAAGGTAAATTCTCAATCAATCTTCGTGGATGAAAACTGGCGTAATGTAAAGCACTATTACGATCCGTGTCCTTAACAAACAACTCGGTCTGAAATCCTGTGGACTTTTTCTGAATCCTCACATCTAGAAAATCCATTGTGTTAAGATCAATTTTGTAGGTAAATTGAATCCTAGGATTTACGGAATTCAAATACTTAATTGTGTCCAATAATGATTGTTCAGTGCCTCGCCATATTAGAAAGATGTCGTCTATGAAACGATAGTACATCTTGATATGTGTCAACGCTGCCGTGTCAAACACATGTTCAGCCTCAAACTGCGCCATAAAAATATTCGCATATGCAGGAGCCCCTGCAAAGCCCATAGATGTTCCGGTCATTTGAGCATAAAACCTTCTGTCCCATTCAAAATAGCTGTTGTGCAAACAGAATTTCAGTAACTGTAGAAGAAAAACTTTCTCCGTGGGTAGTTCCTCCATTTGTAGAAGAGCCCATTCTACTGCATCTAATCCATCAGAGTGTGGAATCGAAGTATAAAGGGAGACTACGTCAATAGTACATAGGATCCAGTTCTCATCTATTTCACCACCAACTTCTGCAATTTTCGATAGGAAATCACTAGTATCTCGAATGTAGGATCTCCAATTTTGGACAAATTGCTGCAAAAAGAAATCCAAAAATTTCCCGAGGGGGTCAAAAAGAGACCCACATCCCGAGACAATAGGTCTGCAGGGTGGATTCGTCAAGTGTTTATGCACCTTAGGGAGCATGTAGAGCTTTGGACAGCGTGGATTAGTAGTCATCAGAAAACTTTGGATCTTCTCATCTATCCATTCTTGTTCTCGTGCTTCCACTAAAAGATTTTTAAGCATTGACTGCAATGTTAACGTTGGATCTCTGTCCAAAAGCTGATAGGTCCCAGTATCTGCAACATGCTCCTCAACCTTAGACGTGTAAAAGTACTTATCCATCACCACCATGGCGCCTCCTTTGTCTGCAGGTTGTATCTGGATGTTGCTATTCATGGCCAAATTATGCAGAGTGCGTTCTTCTGATCTTGTGAGGTTACCACGTGTCCGTGACTTGTAATCCAGACCTCGTATATCTTTCTTCACCATTGTCTCGAAAGTATCAAGCATTTTATGTGAAATAGGTGGTTGGAATGTGCTTTTTGGTTTGAACCGTAAACTGTATTCAGACTGCCTTGTATCTGTAATTGGTACAATATTATGAAAAAAATGTTTGAGTCTCAATGTTCTCATGAAGCAGTAAAAAGCTGCTTCCAACTCCATTTCATTTGCTCTAACCGTCGGAACAAAAGATAAACCTTTGTTAAGGACCCTTATTTGTTGTTGGTTCAGAGTGATTGAGGATATATTAATTATCAGACTACTGTCCTCCCACTCCTTAACGATTTTCCTGTGGCCTCCTCGTCTGGTTTTCCGCTTGATGTTGAAACTTCGCGGCGGTCCGTCGGTTGTAGCCCTTGGTCATGCCATATCCCCGCAGCCCCATGCCTCGTGGACTGCCCCACACCGACATCACAGCCCCACAGAGAGTAGCTCCCATTGCAGCCGGTCGACGATGACGCAGCACTCAAGCCAGACAGGAGCTGTTTGTTCAGCACTGTCTGTGTTGCATGCAAGTGTGAAGTGGAGACATAGCACAGAAGGAAGTTTCTAAGCGCATGAATTTTTGAATCAGAAAACATTGTTGTAAGGTAGCTACCCAGTGCGGTTACGAGACAGATTGAAGAAAGAACCCGTGTATGAAATAACCTTAGGAGATTATGGTGTGCGTGACTGAAAAAAAGGGGTGCGTGCCTCAGAGAAGAACACGTCAAGTGAGAGTGGACAGACATATAGGACATGTCTCTCTGCCTGACTGAGATACTGGATGTGTGTGTGGAGATGCGAGAGGAGGGAAAAACGAGGACACCGCAGACCCGCTCAGTCTCGGCTGGTGTGTGAGTGGCCCAGACTAGGCCACTTGTGAATGTAAGAGGGGCAGGAAAGGAGACTTGTGTACATGCGTGTACAGGTGGGAGCAGAGAAGAAGAGCTATTGGCAGTGACCACAAAGCACCAAGAGAGGGTAGAGGATGTACAAAGGGATAGACAGGAGAGACTGGAAAGTAGAGGTGAGAGAAAGGAAGCGTGCATTTAGGCAGAGATTGGAAAGTTAAAGGGTGTATGGGGAAGAGAACTAGAAGTGAAGGAAGCAGAGAAAGAAAGTAGAGGTAGAAACGGCAGAGAAACGGCTGAGAATAGAAGGGCAAAAAGATGAAGTGAGGATGAAGAAGGAATGTGGAAGAGAGAAGACAGAAACAGAAGGATGCCAGGAAAAAAGAGAGGTATCCGGGAGTGCATATGGGTTCAGGGGTCCGCTTTCCAAGTGTGTGCATGGAGTGTGTGTCTGTATGTTGTTCGTGAGTGCACCAGGTAGCTTGAATGTGCGAGTGGGGTTTGTGCAAGCATGTTGATTGTACACAATTTCCGTGCTTTGAGCGTTGATGTTTTACGTACTCTCCATGCACGCTGTGTACACGCAGTGTGCGTACACAAGTTGAATGCATGCACGCTGTGCGCCCGCTGGGTGTGGTATTCTGGAGTGTGTTGTAGTGACTGTCCATCCATTCCTTTGGAAGGTGAGAGAGCCCTTCAGCCTGGCTCCGGGGACAGCAGGTGACACTGCCATACCTAGAAGGTGGGGCTGGAGGGATGTATTATCGAGGGTGGAATCCCCAAGTGTGGGCACGTTGCTAAATAAAATAAAGAGTGTAAGATTGTCAGCACTTCAGTAACATTGCAGTTATTACTGCATCCCCTCTTATATTCATTTACCGATGATTAAAAAAAGCCAGAGAATACTTTTTAATTGATTCCTTGACGGGTTCCCTGGTTGGGTTTAATGTTCAAGAAGGGGCAAAATGCCGGATTCCGCTGATTTTCTTCCTGTACTTAAAGAACAAGTTACTTACCTTTGGTAACGCTTTTTCTGGTAGATACTATATCTGCCTGTGGATTCCTCACATTGTGAATATCCCCCTTGCGTCAGCAACGTTCGGAAATTGTCTTCGTAGCACGCCGACGTGGACGACGTCACAGGAGCACGGCATCGCGCGCGACTCCGTCTGACGTCACCGACCCCATATCAGGCCCACGCCGGCGTGATGACGTCAGTTCCGCCCTTTTTTCCATGCCTTCGAGGCACACGGACGGACCAACGACAGCAAATATGCATATATACAATGTACACAGTACATACAAACCATCATAGCACACAGTGCATAGCAAAGGTATCAAAACCCAAAATATATACAAACAATAAAACCAGGTATAGCAGAGTGGACAACGGGGAGGCGGGTGGGCATGTGAGGAATCCACAGGCAGATATAGTATCTACCAGAAAAAGCGTTACCGAAGGTAAGTAACTTGTTCTTCTGATAGATACATCTGCCGTGTGGATTCCTCACCTTGTGAATAGAGTCCCACAGCAGTCCCCACTCCCAGAGGAGGGTGACCACTCTGCTATACCAGGAAATCTTGGAGAACAGAGCGCGCAAAGTGGCCGTCCCTCCTCACCTCGGTATCCAAGCAGTAATGCTTCGCAAAAGTGTGGAGGAGGCCCAACTCGCGGCCCTGCAAATGTCCTCAACAGGTACATCCCTAGACAAAGCAGATGTTGCAGACTTTGCTCTAGTAGAATGAGCTCTAATACGCTCAGGAGGGTCCTTACCCGCCAAAGAGTAGCAAATCTTGATGCACAGGATTATCCACATGGAAAGTGTGCGCTTGTGCACCGCTCTGCCCTTCCGACAGCCAGCAAAACCAACAAACAGCTGGTCATCCATCCGGAAGTCTTTAGTCCTGTCCATCCTCTGATGAAAAAATAAGTCGCAAAGGAGAAACAGTGACAATAAAATAACAGCTAGATACTAAGTATCGCAGAAGATCCCGAAAACCGTTAGCGTCGAAGACGCGGAAAAAAGGGAACTGACGTCATCACGCCGGCGTGGGCCTGATATGGGGTCGGTGACGTCAGACGGAGTCGCGCGCGATGCCGTGCTCCTGTGACGTCGTCCACGTCGGCGTGCTACGAAGAAAATTTCCGAACGTTGCTGACGCAAGGGGGATATTCACAAGGTGAGGAATCCACACGGCAGATGTATCTATCAGAAAATTCATGCAATACACAGCCACACCCAAAAAACAAAACAGCCAAGTGACAAACTGCATACCACGTTTGTATTGTTAATTCACGTCCAATAAAAGGCCATGAGACAGCTTTGATAGATTGGTGAGTGTGTTGTGGGGAGGGAGGGGTGCACAACGAGCTATTTTACTTTTGGGTACATGACATCGTAAGTGCATGGAGAAGTGATTAGCCAGTAGAAAGTAGAAACAGTCTATTTGTGCAAATCCACGAGTTCGTGAATTTTTTCACGAACTGACGGATTTATTTTGCAATTTCGCGCAAAATTGCGGACCGCGAATCCGCAAAATTCGCCCATATTTAGTGAGGAATCCCCTGGCAGATGTGTCCATCAGAAGCATATGCACTTGCAAATGTGCACTGTGTCCAGGGGTTCCGGTTCCACGGTACCCACAAGGGCTACGGGTCTCAGCTTTGCTGGGGACTCGGGACGGCCTCTGGGAAGTCTCGAAACCCACGTCCTGTGTTGCAAATTCTTCGGAGTCCTGCGGGACCAGTCAGATGCGTCTTTGGTGCCTGCCAAGCAGGGGAGTAACTCCTTTACTCCAAGAGAGCTTCTTCAGTCATCCAGCGTCGTGCAGATAGTCGAAGTTCCAGGATTCAGTATCAGAGTTTTGTCCCGGTGTAATCTAAAGTCCTGTTACCACGGTTTCCTATCTTATACCCAAGTAAGGGGTGGGACAAAATCTGGGGGACCCACCTATGGGAGGGTTTGGAAACTGGGGTGGCTACACCCATTTCCTTTGTCCAGTTTCTCACCAGAGCAGGGGCTGGTAGTCCCTGCAACCGGTTTGAACTGGGCTATGCACAGGGACACCAAATGTGCCCCCAGAGCTGACTACTTCAAAGCACTCCTGTAGTGCACCCACCCAGCCCCAATACACTGAGCCAGGAAAAGTGCAAACTGAAGAACATCTGACAAGTGGACCTTTAAAGGATCAATGGTTCTCTCTCCACACCATTTAACAAACCTAGACAATCCACATCCAGAGAGAGAAGAAAATCAGGTTGCCTCGTTCAATCTCCAAACATGAAGGTGCAGGCTCTGGAGGTGGGGGTGTAAAACTTGCCCCTACGGCTGCGAGAGGAGGTCTGCCCTGAGAGGGAGACAGCGCAGAGGGTGCGACGAGAGGTGAAATAGATCTGTGTACCACACCCTTCTTGGCCAATCCGGGGCGATCAATATGACTGGAGACCGGTCTTGGCAAATCTTCCTCAGAACCAGAGGAATCAAGGGTATGTGAGGAAAAGCGTAACTGAGTTGCAAGCTCCAATCCAACTGAAACACGCCCACCAGCGCCCTCTGCATCGGATACTGGAGACTGCAGAACAATGGGCAGTGCGAGTTCTCGTGAGTGGCAAACAGGTCCAACCGAGGATACCCCCACATCTGGAAGATGGGATGGACCACCCCCGGATGAAGCCACCACTCGTGATTGGCCGAGTAATGCTGACTGAGACTGTCCACACGAACATTCAGCATACCAGCTGGATGATTTGCAAACACACAAATCTGATGGTCCTTGTGAGAAGTTGGCCTGGTATATGATGTTCACTATTCTAGTGAACACCTTGCACCAGTCCAAACAACCCTTATGGTGATGGTTGTAAGTCAACCTTATAGACCAGCTATCCTAGTGGTAGCGTGGACAGAACAGTCTTAGGCTAAAAGACTCTTGAGGGCGTGTAAAGCCAGCTGTTTTACCATATGTAACCCCTTGAATACCAAATGAAAGGACACCACACAGGATATATATAAAATATATATGTATTTATTTACTAACACACTCCTCTGAACTCTTTATGAGATCAGAGGCAAAAGCACATAACAAGTTACTCTTAGAAATACTTTAAATAGCACAATTTGCAGTTAGGCCCTAGGGATACGTAAAACCATATACTAAGTAAGTGGTATAAGAACCACGACTTGGGAAAAGGAAAGGCCTATGGCCTAGAGAATCGCTGGGGCTACACTATCTGAACCTTAGGTTAGGAGTAGAAGACCCACAGGTGGCGCGAGCAGTGTCAATACACTCACGTGAGAGTCAATAGAAAGTCAATGGGAACTTAAAAAGGTAAGTAACGAAGATTTAGGACACTACCGGTCTAACTAGGATTGAACAAATAACAAAACTTGACACTAGGATAGTCAATCCCTACAGGAGCACCCAAGTACTCGCGTTACCCTACCAGGGGCTGCGGGTGCATAGGTGTCAAAGTGTGTCGGGTTTTCTTGTTGTTTCCTATAGAGCCTTGAAGGAAGATGCCGCAGGCGACCAGGAGGAAGATGTCCGGGTGGATCCAAAGGTGGATCGGAGTTGAAGAAGACCTGAAAGCAGAGGGGACAGAGTCTAGGTCACTAGCCAGTGACCGGGTGGAACCAGGAAGGAACCAGACGACGTCGAGGAGCAATCAGGTGCTGTCGTGAAGCTTGTCTTTGCAGCCACACAGACCAGGAGGTGTCGAGGAACACCAGGTGCTGGAGAGGAGCTGTCCCACGAAGGTTCTCACAGATGGAGGGGTCGACTTCAAGATCGGAGCCAACAACCCACGCAGGATAAACAAAAGGCTTCTGGTGCAGACCAGGAGGGTCTGAGCTACTTCACCTCTTCAGGGAAGCAAGGGCCAGTCTGGAGCAACCAGACCAGCTATGGATTTTCAAAAGGATCGTCGTCACAGGGCTACTAGCCAACTGGCCAGCAACCAGGACAACGCGTCAAGCAGAACACAAGCAGAAGGGCCCCACGCAGATCTTGTGGAGTGTGGAGGGCTGGTCTTCGGTGCAGATGGAGCTCGGAGTTGGGGTGTCTCAGTCCCCAGGGCACAGCTTCGAGGAAGCCTCAGGAGCTGCGCTGTTAGCAAGTTGAAGACTTTCCAAGTTGCCTGGTTCCACGGGTTCCGACACCTTCCATAGGGCTCAGCTGTGCTGGAGTCATGCAGTGGGGTTAGAGAGATCCGGGAGTCGAGGTCTTGTCAGGCTCTGTGCTCGGGTTCCGGCGGGAACGGGGACAAAGCAAGCCATTGTGTTGCTGGATGGTGCCTGGTTGCCCAGGGTGGTCACTCCTTGGCCACAAGGGAGATTCTTCAGTCTTCAGCTCAGGTGAATGTTGAAGGGTCCAGAGTTTCATTTCAAGTCGATTCCAGGATTAATCTAAAGTCCTGGGGTTCAGTTCCTACCTTTATACAACTAAAAGCGGCTGGATTACTTTCTAGGTCCCTCCTATGGGTGGGACCAGGAAGGGGGATGGTTACACCTCCTCTCCTTTGTCCAGTTTCGTGCCAGAGCTGGGGCTGGAGTGCCCCAGCACTGGTTTGAACTGGACTATGCATGGAGCACCTAGTGTGCCCCAGGCAGTGTCTCAATCTATTCAGCCCTCCCTGTCCCAATACACAAAGTCCTGTCTGGGGTGGTGCTCGCACCTCTCCAGGCAGGAAACCTATTGTCCAAACCTCTGTGACTGGAAGGACTCCCAGCAGCAGGAGGTTAGACTTGTGTCTGTGGCAGCAGCGTCCATTTTGTGACGCTGGGGCTCTGGTTAACTTTAACCGGGACAGTCAGCAACAACATGTCTTCTCCCTCTAGAAGGGTGGAATGCTACCCCCGTCGCCAGAATTGGCGAGGGGGTAGTATTCCAAAGCATATGACACCTTACACGACATGTTTAGATAAAGCCAAACCAAAGTTAGCATTTAACCGTGAGGATTATAATGCACTTAAGAGTATATGGTATGGCGATATCATAGAACAGCTATAAGGACATGGTTCCGCAAGCTGCAGACAGGCTCAGCTCATGCTAGAGTGCCATCTCACACCTAACCAAGCACTCTGCCTCCAGGATTGTTAAGGCCTGCCATAGGAGTGGCTTATAGGTTACTGTGTGTCTATATATGAGGGTAGCTATAGGAATACTATACCTAAGCAAGGGGTGATTACACTACCTTGCCCCAGCTCAGTGATCAGCCAGTTGTGTCAGTTTGAGTGGCCAGCCAGGGGTGCATAATACATGCTGCAGCCCCTGGTAGGCCTTGGATGCACCTATGCCCTGGGTACCTATAGTACACTGTACAGGGGCTCATAAGGTGACCCAATTCCCAATTGGAGATGTACCTAAAGTACGTGGAGTACATTTTACAGAGAGAGCAGATAGCCTGGGGTCCTGAATAGCAGGATCCAAGGCCAACTAAGTCAAAAACCAGCTAAACACTAGGCAAAAAGTTGGGGGTAACCATAGTCAGGTATCCACCTTCCTACACAACCCCCCCCCCCCAAATGAAAGGAGATAAGGCTATCCTTGACCAGGTAAGACTATATTGCCCAAGTGGCCATATAAGGAATTGCCTGCACTAGCATGGTTACCCCCTGTCTCATGGTCCACTAAGCAATCCCTTACCCTAAGGGTATCATAGGGTCTCCACTGTAGGGAATCTCTACCTGTGGTGTGTTTTGGCAAAGTAAAAGGCTGGTGTTGAGATGGAGTACTGAAGTGAGACTCCTCTAATGTAGGGCTCAGCTTCCTCCAATCACCTTCCACCATGTGTGCCTTTCTTTCCAGGACTGAGTTGCACTGTGCTCTCAGGGTCAACCTCTGGCTGCCTACAGCTGGAGGCTGGGTCCCTTTTGATGGCTTACTGGAGGGACAGGTCAGGTTTCGGGATTTTAGGTCCCAGGTTTGGCTGTGCCCAACAGTGTTCATCTGGGGGAGGTTCCTAACTAAATGTAAGGGAGATCCCTCAGGAGTTTTTAAAACATTCACCTTGCTAGGGCTGCTAGCTTTGGTGCCCCTAATCTGCTGATGGGGGAGTTCTTGTGGACATGGGGCACTTTGGGGTCCACTGGCCTTCCTGACCTCTACAGCCCTGGGCTGACTGAGGCCGGGTAGAGAGGGGAAGTTTACCTTCTCCAGACTGGGTCGCACCTTGGAAGGGTCCACTGACATCAGGGGCTCTGCCAGGCTAGGCCTGACTACCTCTGGGGCAGTTTCTTCACAAGGGGTAGGGTCAGTTTTCTGAGGAGGCTGACTCTTACCTAATGTCTTGTGGGAGGGAGACTTTTCTTCCTCCCCAATGCTCTCTGTTTGAGTAGAGTGATCCATAGTTTCAGGCTTCACAACACTGAAATCTATCTGAGTTTGGGCTGTGGCCATCACAGCTCCACCAACCTTTTCAGGAAATGACTCAGTTTGGGTCTGGGCTGTTGCCCTCACAGAACTGTCAATCTGTCTAGGGAAGGAGTCTGCTTGAGATTGGGTTGCGACTAGCACAGCTCTACCAACCTTTTCAGGGAGGATATCCTGAGCTGGGGCTGTGGCCATAACATCCCCACTAACCTTTCCATGGAGATTTACCATTTTAGAATGGGTTTCTTGTTCTACCTCAGCCCAGGCTGAGATTTCCAGATCATTTCCCAGTAGTCAATCTACAGGCAAGTTTGTAGACACTGCCACTCTCTTGGGGCCAGTGACACCTCCCCAGCTGAGATTAACTACTGCCATGGGATGATCTTTCTGTACTCCATCAATGTTGATCACCTGGTATGTGGCTCCAGGTAAAGTTGCCTTGGGATTAGACTCTCAGTCACCATAGTGATGCTAGCCCCTGTGTCTCTGTAGGCCTCAACTTTCTGACCATTGATGAGGGGCTCCTGTCTGTACTTGCTCAAAGTGTTGGGACAAGCAGTGAAGTTGGCAAACCCCATGCCATCTTCACAGACAAGAGTAGCTATGTTAGGGGACCTGGTTAGGCCAGAGTCCACCTGAGTTCCCAAAGTAAACCCAGCCAAATTCTTGGGGGCACTCCCACCACCTGGGGGATTACTACTAACAGTAACATGAGGTCTGGGAGTATTACTTGGGGGAATGTTTTCCTTATTGTTGGCCCTTGGGCAACTGCTGTCAGTCTTCCAGTGGCCAGGCTGTTTACAGACATGGCAATAAGGTTTATTTTGGTTAGAGGAAGTGTTTTGGCACCCACCCCCACCATTGGAGTTTTGGGGCCCTGTGGAGGACTTGTCCTTTGATTTATCCCCACCTTTCTCTTGAGGCTTGGTAGAATCTTTCTTCTGGTCTCCACCCTGATTCTTAGGCCTAATCCTGGTTCTGACCCATTTGTCTGCCCTCGTACCCAATTCTTGTGGAGAGGTCAGATCTGAGTCCACCAGGTGCTGGTGTAGAAGCTGGTTTTGACAATTACTAAGGATCTGCTCCCTCATAATCAAATTATACAATCATGTAAAGTCCTGTACTTTGCTGCCCAATAACCAGCCCTCCAGAGCCTTAGTAGCACAATCTACAAAATCAGTCCAGTCCTGAGTCTGTGTCTTCTGGGTATCCCTGAACATCAACCTGTACTGTTCAGTGGTTAAGCCAAACCCATCAATCAGAGCACTCTTCAGGACAGTGTAATTGTTAGCATCCTCATAACTAACTGTGAGGAGCTTATCTCTACCCTTTTCTGAAAAAGAGAGCCACAAGATTGCTGCCCACTGACTTTGGGGTACCTGCTGTACTTTGCAAACCCTCTCCAAAGCAGTTATGCATTTGTGGATGTCATCCCCATCTTTGTAGGGGGGCACAATCTTACTCAGGTGTCTACTGTCATAGGACCTATCTTTATCCTTAGGGATATTGCTGTCACAAGTGGGTTCTAACCCACTCTCTCTATGCTCTCTAGCACGAGCAAGCTTCTCTTTGGCCAGGCCAACCTCAAGTTCCTGCCTCTCAATCCTAAGAGCAGCTTCTCTCATCTTTGCCTCATGTTCCCTTCTCTGAGGGGAGGTCATCCCTCTCTGAGCAGGGCCATGAGAGCCATTTGAAGCCTGAGAGTGGAGAGAGTCCCTGGAGTGGGATCTCCCTCTTCTCTGCCTCTGGTTAAGCCCATTTGGAGGTCTGTATGAGGGCTTCCCATACTGACTCCCATGTATGCTCTGGTTAGCCTGGCTAAGTCTTCTGACTGGGACCTGGTTGTCTCAGGATCAGAATCATCTTCTTCTACCCCCTCTTCCTCTTCTGGTACAGGAGTGTCAGTATTATCATCAGAAGAGGGAAAGACTTCATCTGCACTACCTGTGTCACCTGTCTTAGGTGGCTGTTGAGCATCATACTCTTCTAAGAGCCCAACCAGGAACTTGAGGGTAGGGTTTGAACCCTGTTTTAGCCTTCTAGAAGTACACAATTGTCTCAATCCTTGGAAGGCTAAGGCTTCATATCTTGAAGCAGTCCTCAAGGGATCTACTTCTTCAGGCAGATAACCACTGGGGTTCACAGGATGAAACATGGTTTCTAGTGAGGTGGGGTGTTGCACCTACCTACACTATTTGTTTTCCTACGGAACCTTTCTAGGAGTTGGAGTCAGGGTGTGCTAGGCCCAGGCTCTACAACAGCTAAGTTCAGTAGAACTTAAGTATACTAAGACTTCTTTTTATATGCACCTATAGGTACCTATGTGATCTATCAAATGATATCTCAAGATTACAAGTGGTAAAACAACAGCAAGCTCTAATCCCCACCGCTGCACACCAATGTGAGAAGTTGGCCTGGTACATGATGTTCACTATTCTAGTTAACACCTTGCACCAGTCCAAACAACCCTTATGGTGATGGTTGTAAGTCAACCTTATAGACCAGCTATCCTAGTGGTAGCGTGGACAGAACAGTCTTAGGCTAAAAGACTCTTGAGGACGTGTAAAGCCAGCTGTTTTACCATATGTAACCCCTTGATTTCCAAATGAAAGGACACCACACAGGATATATACAAAATATATATGTATTTATTTACTAACACACTCCTCTGAACTCTTTATGAGATCAGAGGCAAAAGCACATAACAAGTTACTCTTAGAAATACTTTAAATAGCACAATTTACAGTTAGGCCCTAGGGGCGCGTAAAACCATATACTAAGTAGGTGGTATAAGAACCACGACTCGGGAAAAGGAAAGGCCTAGGGCCTAGAGAATCGCTGGGGCTACACTATCTGAACCTTAGGTTAGGAGTAGGAGGCCCACAGGCGGCGCGTGCAGTGTCAGTACACTCACGCGAGAGTCAATAGAAAGTCAATGGGAACTTAAAAAGGTAAGTAACAAAGATTTAGGACACTTCCGGTCTAACTAGGATTACTCAACTAACAAAACTAGACACTAGGATAGTCAATCCCTACAGGAGCACCGAAGTACTCACGTTACCTCACCCACGGGCTGCAGGTGCATAGGTGTCAAAGTGTGTTGGGTTTTCTCGTTGTTTCCTATGGAGACCTTGAAGGAAGATGCTGCAGGCGACCAGGATGAAGATGTCCGGGTGGATCCAAGGGTGGATCGGAGTTGAAGAAGACCTGAAAGCAGAGGGGACAGAGTCTAGGTCACTAGCCAGTGACCGGGTGGAACCAGGAAGGAACCAGACGCCGTCGAGGAGCAATCAGGTGCTGTTGTGAAGCTTGTCTTTGCAGCCACGCGGACCAGGAGGTGTCGAGGATGACCAGGTGCTGGAGAGGAGCTGTCCCACAAAGGTTCTCGCAGATGGAGGGGTCGACTTCAAGATCTGAGCCAACAAGCCTAAGCAAAGGCAACCCACGCAGGGTACACAAAAGGCTTCTGGTGCAGACCAGGAGGGTCTGAGCTACTTCACCTCTTCAGGGAAGCAAGGGCCAGTCTGGAGCAACCAGAGCAGCGATGGAGTTTTTAAAAGGATCGTCGTCACAGGGCTACTAGCCAACTGGCCAGCAACCTGGACAATGCGTCGAGCAGAACACAAGCAGAAGGGCCCCACGCAGATCTCGTGGAGTGTGGAGGGCTGGTCTTCGGTGCAGGTGGAGCTCGGTGTCGGGTGTCTCAGTCCCCAGGGCACAGCTTCAAGGATGCCTCAGGAGCTGCGCTGTTAGCAAGTTGAAGACTTTCCAAGTTGTCTGGTTCCACGGGTTCCAACGCCTTCCACGGGGCTCAGCTGTGCTGGAGTCGTGCAGTGGGGTTAGAGAGGTCCGGGAGTCGAGGTCTTGTCAGGCTCTGTGCTCGGGTTCCAGAGGGAACGGGGACAAAGCAAGCCGTTGAGTTGCTGGATGGTGCCTGGTTGCCCAGGGTGGTGTAGCCACACTCAGGGCGGAGCATGAGGGAGGGGGAAAAAAATAATAAAATCCACTAAACAAGACGTACAACCAGAATAGTTCAACGTAAACAACACATAACATGTATTGAGGTGAGAACCGTGTAAACACCAAGTAACCAAAACTGAAGGTGTGACAAAAAGTGCAGTTTAAGGGAGGTGATAAAACTGATTAAGGGTGCCAACCAAACAAGTACCTTTATTAAACTTCCCTTGGTACCCCTATCAGGATTAAAAGTAAGGAACGGATGGGAAATGCCTCAAGGAGAAAATTAGGTATCTCAAGGCTTCCCTCCTACCACTGCTAATGTCAACATGATACCTCATACCCCTCCCTCATGCTCCGCCCTGAGTGTGGCTACACCAGGGCGTATTGTAAGCAGGCCCTATGATGAAGCATGTCACATACCTTGGTATGTGAGTGAGGGCAGTTTTTCCAAACAGAGCGTTGTGTCTGATTGGGGATTCTTTGATTGTGTTTGTGTTGTATACTCTGTACACCCCCATTGTGTGTGCACTTGAGTTCCTTGGGGGTCTGGGGTGGCAGAGTCTAAACATTTTTTACCCTCTCCCCTCTATCGTGCTGAATATGGCGATATCATAGAACAGCTATAAGGACATGGTTCCGCAAGCTGCAGACAGGCTCAGCTCATGCTAGAGCACCATCTCATACCTAACCAAGCACTCTGCCTCCAGGATTGTTAAGGCCTGCCATAGGAGTGACTTACAAGTTACTGTGTGTCTATATATGAGGGTAGATATAGGAATACTATACCTAAGCAAGGGGTGATTATACGACCTTGCCCCAGCTCAGTGATCAGCCAGTTGTGTTAGTTTGATTGGCCAGCCAGGGGTGGCATAATACATGCTGCAGCCCCTGGTAGGCCTTGGATGCACCTATGCACTGGGTACCTATAGTACACTGTACAGGGGCTCATAAGGTGACCCAATTCCCAATTGGAGATGTCCCTAAGGTACATGGAGTCCATTTTACAGAGAGAACAGATAGCCTGGGGTCCTAAATAGCAGGATCCCAGGCCAACTCAGTCAAAAACCAGCTAATCACTAGGCAAAAAGTTGGGGGTAACCATAGTCAAGTATCCACCTTCCTACAGTCCTGAACCCAGGACCAGAGTCGCAGAGCTTCTCTACAGAGATGATACGACCCTACACCTTCCTGTTTGTTGATGTACCACATCGCAGTAGTGTTGTCCGTCAGGACCTGAACTGACTGACCGCGAAGGGAAGGAAGGAAAGCCTTTAGTGCCAAAAGTATCGCTCGCAATTCCAGAAGGTTGATGTGAAACAACCTTTCCTCTGGAGACCAAAGACCTTTGACCTCCAAATCCCCCTGATGAGCAACCCACCCCAGAGTGGAGGCATCCGTGATCACTGTGGCCACCGGCGGAGGAGGTTGAAAGGGTTTGCCTTTAGACAGGTTGCCCCTGCACACTTCACCAAGTCAGATCCACTGCAGCGTCTCTGGAGATCCTGACTGACTCTCTGAGATCTCCATTGTGTTGATACCAATGCCTGCATAGGCACCACTGGAGTGCCCTCATGTGCCAGCATGCATGGTTGACCAGCAGAATACAGGAAGCGAACAGACCGAGCAGGCGAAGGATCTTCCATACTGGAACAACCGCTCCATTGTGAAACAAAGGAATCATCTCCTGGATGTCGAGAATTCTTTGTGGAGGTGGAAAAGCTCGACACACAGTAGTATTCAGTACTGCCCCTATGAACAGGTTGTGATGAGAAGGCACCAGGTGAGATTTGGGCACATTTATTGAAAAGCCCAAGTTGAACAACAGCTGAGCTGTTACTCGCTGATGATGAAGCACCATCTCTAGCGACTCTGCTTTGAGCAGCTAATCATCCAGATAAGGGAAAACTGGAATCCCCGAGCTCCTGAGATGAGCCACCACCACTGCCATCACCTTTGTGAAGACTCGAGGTGCAGTAGTAAGACCAAACTGAAGGATGCAAACTGGTAGTGTTGCGACCCTACCGTAAAACGGAGATACTTCCTGTGCGACTTCAGGGTGGAAATGTGAAAATATGCGTCCTGTACATCGATCAACCATCTAGTCTTCTTGCTGCATCACCAAAAGAACCTGAGCAAGGGTCAGCATCTTGAACTTCTCCTGTTTCAGGTAAAAATCCAAGACCCTGAGGTCAGAATCGGACGTAACCTGCCATCCTTTTTGTGGATCCAGAAATACCGGAAGTAGCATCTCTTCTGTAGAAGAAGCAAAGGGTCTTCTAAACAAAATCCTTGGCAATGAGGGTAAGGAGAAGGAAATCCCCAAAAGGGAAGGCAGTACCCGTTCTCTACAAGGTTTAAAACCCAAAGCTCTGCGTGGCCGATTTCCAACCCTGTACAAAGTGATACAACCGACCCCACATGATCCAGGATGGGGGATCTAGGGCTGCTTTCCTGCATTACCAGGGGGAGCAGGGGAGGCAGAAGAGGAGGAGGAAGAGAGATTGTGGGCAGAACCACGTTGGCGACCTCTGACTTACCCTCCATATGGCTTATAGAGTGGGTTTGCTGCTGCTGAAGCTGTAGCAAGCCGTGGAAGGAACATCTTCCAAATCCACTATACCTTTTATATCCAAACCCCCTTGAATGGGTTTGCAATCCCAAGGATTTTGCCATGGCTCTACTGCCCTTAAACCTTTGAAGTGCAGAATCAGCCTTCTCCCTAAAAAGCTTTGACCCATCAAAAGGCAAATCAAGAAGAGTAGCCTGAACATCTGTGGAAAAACCAGAGGATCTAAGCCAAGCTTGTCTCCGAGTAGCTATGGAGGAACCCATAACTCTGGCCATCGACTCAGCCGGCGTCGTCGAGATGGAGAGGTCGACTTCGGCGCCGCTTCTTTATCAGAATGGCGTCTTGAAGAATGCCTCTTCTTCTTCTTGTGCTTCTTAGCTCTCGAAGCATGCCCCGACGTCGACTTTGAACCCGACCTCGACCTGGAGCGCGACCTCGACCTTCTCCTACCTCTTTTTTCCTTTCTTATCTTCACCATGAAGAGCTTCACTTCCCTCTCCTTCAGTGCCTACGGATTCATTTTTCTGCAGCAGGCACATCCCTCGACGTCGTGATCCGACGATAAACACCAATTACAGTCCTCCTGTGGATCAGTAATGGACATATGTCCTCCGCACTCACTGCACGGCTCGAACTCGGACTTCTTCGACGACATCCTTGGAAAGAAACAAGAAGAAGCACAGGAACACAGCCAGAAACACAAAGTATCAAGCGCAATAACGGAGAGTTCTAGAAAATCCGTTAGCGTCTACGGCGCGGAAAAAAGGTAACTGACTTCATCCCACCCACGAGGCTCTCTTATGGCTCCAGTGACGTCAGTGGAGTCGCGAGCGAAGCCCGGCTTCTGTGACGTCGTCCTCGTCGGCGTGGAGAGCTACAAAAAATTTCCAAATGCTGCTGGCGCAGGGGATATTCAAAAGGTGAGGAATAAGTATGGGTCAAAAATCTGTTCTGCTTGCGGAAATTGCGGATTTTCAGCGATCCGCGAATCTCGCGAAATTGCTGAAAAATGCGCAAATCCGCTCGTGGGCGGATTTTTTATTTTTTTTGCACATGCCCGAGATTAAATTAGCTATAATCCTTGAGGGAGGTCTTCACACACGGTCACTGGAGGCAAATCTTCTGGCCCTTTACGCAGCTGCAGTGTAGGAAAAGCACTATACATTTACCCAAGGAGCTAGCACTTACTGATTGCCCAATGGCAACCCTACTGTCGTGCCATATCCCCGCAGCCCCATGCCTCGTGGACTGCCCCATGCCGACATCACAGCCCCACAGAGAGTAGCTCCCATTGCGGCCGGTCTACGATGACGCGGCACTCAAGCCAGACAGGAGCTGTCCGTTCAGCACTGTCTGTGTTGCATGCAAGTGTGAAGTGGAGACATAGCAAAGAAGGAAGTTTCTAAGCGCATGTATTTTTGAATCAGAAAACATTGTTCTAAGGTAGCTACCCAGTGCGGTTACGAGACAGATTGAAGAAAGACCCCGTGTATGAAATAACCTTAGGAGATTATGGTGAGCGTGACTGAAAAAAAGGGGTGCATGCCTCAGAGAAGAACACGTCAATGGAGAGCGGACAGACACATAGGACATGTCTCTCTGCCTGACCGAGATACTGGGTGTGTGCGTGGAGATGCGAGAGTAGGGGGAAACGAGGACACCGCAGACCCGTTCAGTCTCGGCTGGTGTGTGAGTGGCCCAGACTAGGGCACTGGTGAATGTAAGAGGGGCAGGAAAGGAGACTTGTGTACATGCGTGTACAGGTGGGAGCAGAGAAGAGGAGCTATTGGCAGTGACCACAAGGCACCAAGAGAGGGTAGAGGAGGTACCAAGGGATAGACAGGAGAGACTGGAAAGTAGAGGAGAGAGAAAGGAAGCGTGCATTTAGGCAGAGATTGGAAAGTTAAAGGGTGTATGGGGAAGAGAACTAGAAGTGAAGGAAGCAGAGAAAGAAAGTAGAGGTAGAAACGGCCAAGAAACGACGGAGAATAGAAGGGCAAAAAGATGAAGTGAGGATGGAGAAGAAAGAAGGAATGTGGAAGAGAGAAGACAGAAACAGAAGGATGCCAGGAAAAAAGAGAGGTATCCGGGAGTGCATATGGGTTCAGGGGTCGGCTTTCCATGTGTGTGCATGGAGTGTGTGTCTGTATGTTGTTCATGAGTGCACCAGGAAGCTTGAATGTGCGAGTGGGGTTTGTGCAAGCATGTTCATTGTACATGATCTCCGTGCTTTGATTGTTGATGTTTTACGTACTCTCCATGCACGCTGTGTACACGCAGTGTGCGTACACACGTTGAATGCATGCACGCTGTGCGCCCGCTGGGTGTGGTATTCTGGAGTGTGTTGTATTGACTGTCCATCCATTCCTTTGGAAGGTGAGAGAGCCCTTCAGCCTGGCTCCGGGGACAGCAGGTGACACTGCCATACCTAGAAGGTGGAGCTGGAGGGATGTATTATCGAGGGTGGAATCCCCAAGTGTGGGCACGTTGCTAAATAAAATAAAGAGTGTAAGATTGTCAGCACTTTAGTAACATTGCAGTTATTACTGCATCCCATCTTATATTCATTTACCGATGATTAAAAAAGCCAGTGAATACTTTTTAATTGATTCATTGACGGGTTTCCTGGTTGGGTTTAATGTTCAAGAAGGGGCAAAATGCCGGATTCCGCTGATTTTCTTCCTGTACTTAAAAATTCATGCAATACACAGCCACACCCAAAAAACAAAACGGCCAAGTGACAAACTGCATGCCACGTTTGTATTGTTAATCCACGTCCAATAAAAGGCCCTGAGACAGCTTTGATAGATAGGTGAGTGTGTTTTGGGGAGGGAGGGGTGCACAACGAGCTATTTTACTTTTGGGTACATGACATCGTAAGTGCGTGGAGGTGTGATAATCCAGTAGAAAGTAGAAACTGTCTATTTGTGCAAATCCGCGAAATTTTTCGCGATCTCACGGATTTGTTTGCAATTTTGCGCAAATTTGCGGAACACAAATCCGCAAAATTCGCCCATATTTAGTGAGGAATCCACTGGCAGATGTATCCATCAGAAGCATATGCACTTGCAAATGTGCACTATGTCCAGGGGTTCCGGTTCCACCTAACCCACGAAGGCTACGGGTCTCAGCTTTGCTGGGGACTCGGGACGGCCTCTGGGAAGTCTGGAAACCCACGTCCTGTGTTGCAAATTCTTCGGAGTCCTGCGGGACCTGCAGAGATGCAAAACGGTCAGATGCGTCTTTGGTGCCTGCCAAGCAGGGGAGTAACTCTTTTACTCCAAGAGAGCTTCTTCAGTCATCCAGCGTCGTGCAGATAGTCGAAGTTCCAGGATTCAGTATCAGAGTTTCGTCCAGTGTAATCTAAAGTCCTGTTACCATGGTTTCCTATCTTATACCCAAGGAAGGGGTGGGACAAAACCTGGGGGACCCACCTATGGGAGGGTTTGGAAACTGGGGTGGCTACACCCATTTCCTTTGTCCAGTTTCACACCAGAGCACGGGCTGGTAGCCCCTGCAAACGGTTTGAACTGGGCTATGCATAGGGACACCAAATGTGCCCCCAGAGCTGACTTCAAAGCACTCTTGGAGTGCACCCACCCAGCCCCAATACACTGTGCCAGGAAAAGTGCAAGCTGAAGAACATCTGACAAGTGGACCTTTAAAGGATCAATGGTTCTCTCTCCACACCATTTAACAAACGTAGACAATCCACATCCAGAGAGAGAAGAAACTCAGGTTGTCCAGTTCAATCTCCAGACATGAAGGTGCAGGCTCTGGAGGTGGGGGTGCAAAATCTGCCCCTACGACTGCGAGAGGAGGTCTGCCCTGAGAGGAAGACAGAGCAGAGGGTGCGACGAGAGGTGAAATAGATCTGTGTACCACACCCTTCTTGGCCAATCCGGGGCGATAAATATGACTGGAGCCCGGTCTTGGCAAATCTTCCTAGGAACCAGAGGAATCAAGGGTATGTGAGGAAAAGCGTAACGAAGTTGCAAGCTCCAATCCAACTGAAACGCGTCCCCCAGCGCCTCCTACATCAGATACTAGAGACTGCAGAACAATGGGCAGTACGCTTTCTCGTGAGTGGCAAACAGGTCCAACCGAGGATACCCCCACATCTGGAAGATGGGATGGACCACCCCCGGATGAAGCCACCACTCGTGATTGGCCGAGTAATGCTGACTGAGACTGTCCGCACGAACATTCAGCACACCGGCTGGATGATTTGCAAACACACAAATCTGATGGTCCTGAACCCAGGACCAGAGTCGCGGAGTTTCGCTACAGAGATGAAACGACCCTACACCTTCTTGTTTGTTGATGTACCACATCGCAGTAGTGTTGTCCGTCAGGACCTGAACTGACTGACCGCGAAGGGAAGGAAGGAAAGCCTTTAGTGCCAAAAGTATCGCTCGCAAATCCAGGAGGTTGATGTGAAACAACCTTTCCTCTGGAGATCAAAGACCTTTGACCTCCAAATCCCCCAGATGAGCACACCACCCCAGAGTGGAGGCATCCGTGATTACTGTGGCCACGGGCGGAGGTGGTTGAAAGGGCTTGCCTTTAGACAGGTTGCCCCTGCACACTCCACCAAGTCAGATCCACTGCAGCGTCTCTGGAGATCCTGACTGACTCTCTGAGATCTCTGTTGTATTGATACCAATGCCTGCAGAGGCACCACTGGAGTGCCCTCATGTGCCAGCATGCATGGTTGACCAGCAGAATACAGGAAGCGAACAGACCGAGCAGGCGAAGGATCTTCCATACTGGAACAACCGCTCCATTGTGAAACAAAGGAATCATATCCTGGATGTCGAGAATTCTTTGTGGAGGTGGAAAAGCTCGACACACAGTAGTATCCAGAACCGCCCCTATGAGCAGGTTGTGATGAGAAGGCACCAGGTGAGATTTGGGCACATTTATTGAAAAGCCCAAGTTGAACAACAGCTGAGCTGTTACTCGCTGATGATGAAGCACCATCTCTAGCGACTCTGCTTTGAGCAGCCAATCATCCAGATAAGGGAAAACTGGAATCCCCGAGCTCCTGAGATGAGCCACCACCACTGCCATCACCTTTGTGAAGACTCAAGGTGCAGTAGTAAAACCAAATGGAAGGATGCAAACTGGTAGTGTTGCGACCCTACCGTAAAACGGAGATACTTCCTGTGCGATTTCAGGGTGGAAATGTGAAAATACGCATCCTGTAAATCGATCGACCATCTAGTCTTCTTGCTGCATCACCAAAAGAACCTGAGCAAGGGTCAGCATCTTTAACTTCTCCTGTTTGAGGTAAAAATCCAAGACCCTGAGGTCCAGAATCGGACGTAACCTGCCATCCTTTTTGTGGATCCGGAAATACCGGAAGTAGCATCTCTTTTCTGTAGAAGAAGCAAAGGGTCTTCTGAACAAAATCCTTGGCAATGAGGGCAAGGAGGAGGAAATCCCCGAAAGGGAAGGGAGTACCCATTCTCTACAAGGTTTAAAACCCAAAGCTCTGCGTGGCCGATTTCCAACCCTGTACAAAGTGATACAACTGACCCCCTACAGGACCCACATGATCCAGGATGGGGGATCTAGGGCTGCTTTCCTGCATTACCAGGGGGAGCAGGGGAGGCAGAAGAGGAGGAGGAAGAGAGATTGCGGGCAGAACCACGTTGGCGACCTCTGACTTACCCTCTATATGGCTTATAGAGTGGGTTTTGCTGCTGCTGAAGCTGTAGCAAGCCGTGAAAGGAAGATCTTCCAAATCCACTATACCTTTTATATCCAAACCCCCTTGAATGGGTTTGCAATCCCAAGTATTTTGCCATGGCTCTACTGCCCTTAAACCTTTGAAGTGCAGAATCAGCCTTCTCCCCAAAAAGCTTTCACCCATCAAAAGGCAAACCAAGAAGAGTAGTCTGAACATCTGTGGAAAAACCAGAGGATCTAAGCCAAGCTTGTCTCCTGGTAGCTATGGAGGAACCCATAACTCTGGCCACCGACTCAGCCGGCGTCGTCGAGATGGAGAGGTCGACTTCGGCGCCGCTTCTTTATCAGAATGGCGTCTTGAAGAATGCCTCTTCTTCTTCTTGTGCTTCTTAGCTCTTGAAGCATGCCCCGACGTCGATTTTGAACCCGACCTCGACCTGGAGCGCAACCTCGACCTTCTTCTACCTCTTTTTTCCTTTCTTATCTTCACCATGAAGAGCTTCACTTCCCTCTCCTTTAGTGCCTACGGATTCATTTACCTGCAGCAGGCACATCCCTCGACGTCGTGATCCGACGATAAACATCAAACATAGTCCTCCTGTGGATCAGTAATGGACATATGTCCTCCGCATTCCCTGCAAGGCTCGAACCCGGACTTCCTCGACGACATCCTTGGAAAGAAACAAGAAGAAGCACAGGAACACAGCCAGAAACACAAAGTATCAAGCGTAATAACGGAGAGTCCTAGAAAAAATGTTAGCGTCTACAGCGCGGAGAAAAGGTAACTGACTTCATCACGCCGACGAGGCTCTCTTATGGCTCCAGTGACGTCAGTGGAGTCGCGAGCGAAGCCGGGCTTCTGTGACGTCGTCCTCGCCGGTGTGGAGAGCTACAAAAAATTTATGAATGCTGCTGGCGCAGGGGATATTCAAAAGGTGAGGAATAAGTATGGGCCAATAATCTGTTCTGATCCCGGAATTTGCGGATTTTCAGCGATCCGCGAATCTCGCGAAATTGCCGAAAATGCGCAAATCCGCTCGCGGGCGTTTTTTTTTTTTTTTTTGCACATGCCCGAGATTAGATTAGCTATAATCCTTGAGGGAGGTCTTCACACACGGTCACTGGAGGCAAATCTCCTGGCCCTTTACGCAGCTGCAGTGTAGGAAAAGCACTATACATTTACCCAACGAGCTAGCACTTACTGATTGCCCAATGGCAACCCTACTGTCATGCCATATCCCCGCAGCCCCATGCCTCGTGGACTGCCCCACGCCGACATCACAGCCCCACCGAAAGTCGCTCCCATTGCAGCCGGTCGACGATGACGCAGCACTCATGCCAGACAGGAGCTGTCCGTTCAGCACTGTCTGTGTTGCATGCAAGTGTGAAGTGGAGACATAGCAAAGAAGGAAGTTTCTAAGCGCATGTATTTTTGAATCAGAAATCATTGTTCTAAGGTAGCTACCCAGTGCGGTTACGAGACAGATCGAAGAAAGACACCGTGTATGAAATAACCTTAGGAGATTATGGTGAGCGTGACTGAAAAAAAGGGGTGCGTGCCTCAGAGAAGAACACGTCATGTGAGAGTGGACAGACACTTAGGACATGTCTCTCTGCCTGACTGAGATACTGGGTGTGTGCGTGGAGATGCGAGAGGAGAGGGAAACGAGGACACCGCAGTCCCGCTCAGTCTCGGCTGGTGTGTGAGTGGCCCAGACTAGGGCACTGGTGAATGTAAGAGGGGCAGGAAAGGAGACTTGTGTACATGCGTGTACAGGTGGGAGCAGAGAAGAGGAGCTATTGGCAGTGACCACAAGGCACCAAGAGAGGGTAGAGGAGGTACAAAGGGATAGACAGGAGGGACTGGAAAGCAGAGGTGAGAGAAAGGAAGCGTGCATTTAGGCAGAGATTGGAAAGTTAAAGGGTGTATGGGGAAGAGAACTAGAAGTGAAGGAAGCAGAGAAAGAAAGTAGAGGTAGAAACGACCAACAAACGGCCGAGAATAGAAGGGCAAAAAGATGAAGTGAGGATGAAGAAGAAAGAAGGAATGTGGAAGAGAGAAGACAGAAACAGAAGGATGCCAGGAAAAAAGAGAGGTATCCGGGAGTGCATATGGGTTCAGGGGTCAGCTTTCCATGTGTGTGCATAGAGTGTGTGCCTGTATGTTGTTTGTGAGTGCACCAGGGAGCTTGAATGTGCGAGTGGGGTTTGTGCAAGCATGTTGATTGTACATGATCTCCGTGCTTTGAGTGTTGATGTTTTACGTTCTCTCCATGCACGCTGTGTACACGCAGTGTGCGTACACACGTTGAATGCATACACGCTGCGCGCCCGCTGGGTGTGGTATTCTGGAGTGTGTTGTAATGACTGTCCATCCATTCCTTTGGAAGGTGAGAGAGCCCTTCAGCCTGGCTCCGGGGACAGCAGGTGACACTGCCATACCTAGAAGGTGGGGCTGGAGGGATGTATTATCAAGGGTGGAATCCCCAAGTGTGGGCACGTTGCTAAATAAAATAAAGAGTGTATGATTGTCAGCACTTTAGTAATATTGCAGTTATTACTGCATCCCCTCTTATATTCATTTACCGATGATTAAAAAAGCCTGTGAATACTTTTTAATTGATTCTTTGACGGGTTTCCTGGTTGGGTTTAATGTTCAAGAAGGGGCAAAATGCCGGATTCTGTTGATTTTCTTCCTGTACTTAAAAATTCATGCAATACACAGCCACACCCAAAAAACAAAATGGCCAAGTGACAAACTGCATACCACGTTTGTATTGTTAATCCACGTCCAATAAAAGGCCCTGAGACAGCTTTGATAGATAGGTGAGCGTGTTGTGGGGAGGGAGGGAGGGGTTCACAACGAGCTATTTTACTTTTGGGTACATGACATCGTAAGTGCGTGGTGGTGTGATTAGCCAGTAGAAAGTAGAAACAGTCTATTTGTGCAAATCCGCGAGTTCGTGAATTTGTTGGCGAACTCACAGATTTTTTTGCAATTTCGCGCAAATTTGCGGACCACAAATCCGCAAAATTCGCCCATATTTAGTGAGGAATCCCCTGGCAGATGTATCCATCAGAAGCATATGCACTTGCAAATGTGCACTGTGCCCAGGGGTTCCGGTTCCACGGTACACACGAGGGCTACGGGTCTCAGCTTTGCTGGGGACTCGGGACGGCCTCTGGGAAGTCTGGAAACCCACGTCCTGGGTTGCAAATTCTTCGGAGTCCTGCGGGACCTGCGGAGATGCAAACCGGTCAGATGCGTCTTTGGTGCCTGCCAAGCAGGGGAGTAACTCCTTTACTCCAAGAGAGCTTCTTCAGTCATCCAGCGTTGTGCAGATAGTCGAAGTTCCAGGATTCAGTATCAGAGTTTCGTCGAGGTGTAATCGAAAGTCCTGATACCACGGTTTCCTATCTTATACCCAAGGAAGGGGTGGGACAAAATCTGGGGGACCCACCTATGGGAGGGTTTGGAAACTGGGGTGGCTACACGCATTTCCTTTGTCTAGTTTCGCACCAGAGCAGGGGCTGGTAGCCCCTGCAACCTGTTTGAACTGAGCTATGCACAGGGATACCAAATGTGCACCCAGAGCTGACTTCAAAGCACTCTGGGAGTGCATCCACCCAGCTCCAATACACTGAGCCAGGAAAAGTGCAAACTGAAGAACATCTGACAAGTGGACCTTTAAAGGATCAATGCGTCTCTCTCCACACCATTTAACAAACCTAGACAATCCACAACCAGAGAGAGAAGAAACTCAGGTTGTCCCGTTCAATCTCAAGACATGAAGGTGCAGGCTCTGGAGGTGGGAGTGTAAAACCTGCCCCTACGACTGCGAGAGGAGGTCTGCCCTGAAAGGAAGACAGAGCAGAGGGTGCGACGAGAGGTGAAATAGATCAGTGTACCACACCCTTCTTGGCCAATCCGGGGCGATAAATATGACTGGAGCCCGGTCTTGGCAAATCTTCCTCAGAACCAGAGGAATCAAGGGTATGTGAGGAAAAGCGTAACAAAGTTGCAAGCTCCAATCCAACTGAAACGCGTCCCCCAGCGCCCCCCAGCATCGGATACTGAAGACTGCAGATCAATGGGCAGTGTGCGTTCTCGTGAGTGGCAAACAGGTCCAACCGAGGATACCCCCAAATCTGGAAGATGGGATGGACCACCCCCGGATGAAGCCACCACTTGTGATTGGCCGAGTAATGCTGACTGAGACTGTCCGCACGAACTTTCAGCACACCGGCTGGATGATTTGCAAACACACAAATCTGATGGTCCTGAACCCAGGACCAGAGTCGCAGAGCTTCGCTACAGAGATGATACGACCCTACACCTTCCTGTTTGTTGATGTACCACATCGCAGTAGTGTTGTCCGTCAGGACCTGAACTGACTGACAGTGAAGGGAAGGAAGGAAAGCCTTTAGTGCCAAAAGTATCGCTCGCAATTCCAGAAGGTTGATGTGAAACAACCTTTCCTCTGGAGACCAAAGACCTTTGACCTCCAAATCCCCCAGATGAGCACCCCACCACAGAGTGGAGGCATCCGTGATCACTGTAGCTACCAGCGGAGGAGGTTGAAAGGGCTTGCCTTTAGACAGGTTGCCCCTGCACACTCCACCAAGTCAGATCCACTGCAGCGTCTCTGGAGATCCTGACTGACTCTCTGAGATCTCCGTTGTATTGATACCAATGCCTGCAGAGGCACCACTGGAGTGCCCTCATGTGCCAGCATGCATGGTTGACCAGCAGAATACAGGAAGCGAACAGACTGAGCAGGCGAAGGATCTTCCATACTGGAACAACCGCTCCATTGTGAAACAAAGAAATCATCTCCTGGATGTCGAGAATTCTTTGTGGAGGTGGAAAAGCTCGACACACAGTAGTATCCAGTACCGCCCCTATGAACAGGTTGTGATGAGAAGGCACCAGGTGAGATTTGGGCACATTTATTGAAAAGCCCAAGTTGAACAACAGCTGAGCTGTTACTCGCTGATGATGAAGCACCATCTCTAGTGACTCTGCTTTGAGCAGCCAGTCATCCAGATAAGGGAAAACTGGAATCCCCTAGCTCCTGAGATGAGGCCACCACCACTGCCATCACCTTTGTGAAGACTTGAGGTTCAGTAGTAAGACCAAACGGAAGGTCGCAAAACTGGTAGTGTTGCGACCCTACCGTAAAACGGAGATACTTCCTGTGCGATTACAGGATGGAAATGTGAAAATACGCATCCTGTAAATCGATCGACCATCTAGCCTTCTTGCTGCATCACCAATAGAACCTGAGCAAGGGTCAGCATCTTGAACTTCTCCTGTTTCAGGTAAAAATCAAAGACGCTGAAGTCCAGAATCGGACGTAACCTGCCATCCTTTTTGTGGATCCGGAAATACCGGAAGTAGCATCCCTTCTGTAGAAGAAGCAAAGGGTCTTCTGAACAAAATCCTTGGCAATGAGGGTAAGGAGGAGGAAATCCCCGAAAGGGAAGGGAGAACCCATTCTCTACAAGGTTTAAAACCCAAAGCTCTGACGTGACCGATTTCCAACCCTGTACAAAGTGATACAACCGACCCCCTACAGGACCCACATGATCCAGGATGGGGGATCTAGGGCTGTTTCCTGCATTACCAGGGGGAGCAGTGGAGGCAGAAGAGGAGGAGGAAGAGAGATTGCGGGCAGAACCACTTTGGCGACCTCTGACTTACCCTCTATATGGCTTATAGAGTGGGTTTTTCTGCTGCTGAAGCTGTAGCAAGCTGCGAAAGGAAGATCTTCCAAATCCACTATACCTTTTATATCCAAACCCCCTTGAATGGGTTTGCAATCCCAAGGATTTTACTGCCCTGAAACCTTTGAAGTGCAGAATCAGCCTTCTCCTCAAAAAGCTTTGACCCATCAAAAGGCAAATCAAGAAGAGTAGCCTGAACATCTGGGGAAAAACCAGAGGATCTAAGCCAAGCTTGTCTCCTGGTAGCAATGCAGGAACCCATAACTCTGGCCACCGACTCAGCCGTATTCAGGCCAGTTTGAATAACCTGTCTAGCTGCAGCCTGAGCATCTGACAGAACCTCCATAAAATTTACCCGCTCTTTATCAGGCAACTTGGGCACCAATTTCTTTACCAAATCCACAAAGCATGTATATAACGGCCCAACAACCAGGTAGCATTGATAGATTTTAGTGCCTTGCTAGACGAAGAAAAAACCTTTTTAACTGACTGCTCAAGTTTCTTAGAGTCCCTGTCAGAAGGAGCCTGAGAAAAAGCGCTTTAAGATGGTTTAGAGCAGGACGTCTGTACCACCAAACTTTCCGGAGATGGATGAGAAGAAAGAAAAAGTGGATCTCATGGAGCAGTTCTATATCTTCTTGCTACAGATTTGACACAGCAGGAGAAGAAAAAGGTTTACGCCACACCTCGAGAACAGGCTCCGTTAAGGCTTCATTAAAGGGCAACAAGGACTCAACTATTGAAGCAGGCGAATGTAAAACCTCAGTGAGCAAATTCGGCCTGTACTCAGCAGAAGGTAATGTAAGTCCAAAAGCTCAGTAGCCTTTCTTATGACCATATGATAAGGAGCTACCTGGAGAAGCCCCACACTCAGGGGAGGTGTCCAGTCCAATTGCCTCCTGAATACCTTCAAATTCATCCAAGGATTCCTCTATTTCACCCTCTTCAACTTCCTGCCTCTGATACTGTTCCTCCTCCAAAAACCTCTGTGCCTCTCTCCTTGAACAAAACCTTGGTTGCGACATCGGCGGCACCAGACGTGGCGCCACTGAAGTACCGAAAAAATTATTCTACCACCTCCCAATTATAGTTAGGACATTACACCATCCCATTCCCATTACCAATAATCAGACGGTTGGCAGTGTAGAAGGTCCAAGCGTTTATTATGACAAACAAACTCTGCCAGAGGAGCTTCCTGCAGCCTCACCCAACGAGGTCTGCCAAGAAGACTGCTGGCACCCTGTCAGTGCATCACATATATACTGTTACATTGGCATCAGCATAGCCCAACATGGAAAAGTACAAATTGGTACAGACTGGTACAGAAAAAGGAAAGCCCATATATGGCACACAATGGGCTCCTGGTTTCGCTCATCCTAGATTTAGCAAGGTCGTACGGGTGCCTCCCTTCTGTCGTCTCGGAGACAGTCCACCCCGCACCCCTCCCGGAATGTGCTTATCGGCCCTCTTCTGCTACCTACGACCTTGGCGGCTCTAACGAGCTGAAACAGCAGTTTTAGCAACAGTTGGTTCGTTTCACCGGGGAAGATTTTGGGTGCAGTGAATGAACAAGCTTGTAGAGGCGAGGCTTCCAGAAGGGCCATCATATGGCGTGCTAATAGCGTAACGTGATGTGAGGCTGACTAAAGGAAATATTGCAATGTTAGTGCGTGTGCATTATATAAAAAAGCGTTTAGTGACACCATGCTAATCACAACATATCGATTACTATTAACTACGTAGTTGAGAAATCGATCCCGGTTCCTCAAACCCTCCTTTTAGCGTGGTGTAGCTAAATAAAAGACAAGTATCTAGTCCTCGAATACTTCTTCATCTATGGCCATCATTTCATGTATCTCTTTCTGCAACATTTGATGTTTAGTAGGGGCAGGATTGGGTACACATGATGCAGTGATACGGGAAGCACAATAAGAGCAGCAAGCTGGGCCACACTGTATCAAGACACAGCAGGTAAAGATGATGCCAGCAACCCCCCCCCAGGATCAACAGCAGTTTCCATCCCCAGGTCGACAAGAGTCCCCAAAACCAACCCGACAGTGACCAGGACCCATTTGCAGTGTGCATCTCTGAGGCGATGCGGTGCAGTTTCTGAATGGCCAAATGGACTGAGGGGGCGGAGTCAGGAATGTAAACACAGCAAGAGCTGCCAATCACACGGCATGCTCCACCTCGATCAGCCAAGATAACGTCTAGAACCATACGGTTCTGGAGCGCAACGAGTCTCGTCGCCTGAAGCTCTGCAGTGAGGTTCGTGAGGATGTCAGTTGTTATGTTAATGACATTTTCCACCACCCTGGACAATCTTCTTATTTCCCTACTATTGAATATAGGACCCCAAAAGGGTGTTAAACCCTTGCTGAAATCCGTGAATTGCTGCAAAGAAGCGTCTGTTTGATCCACTTCAGTCATATCGAGTTGCCTGCGCCGCCTGCCGAGGAATGCAGTTGGAGTGGTACCTACAGGGAGTGGGCGTGCTGGATGTAGTTGATGCGTCTTATGATAATCGGATGGTGCTATGTATACTGGCGGGAAAAGAAAAGATAAGTAACAACGTCCTGCCCAATTGCGTGGCAACCTGGTGTATGCATGTTCCCCGCAAACAAAGTACACGTTCGGGGGCGTTATCAAGTGAGGGCTAATGCGTTTCTTCAGACGAAAGGTATAATTACAGATACTATCTCCCATCTGTATCCGACCCACCCCTTGTACACAGAATGCAGCTGATACATTCAAAATAGGAATGGGTACAGTACGATCTCTAGTAACATTTCGCTCAAGGAACAGCTGGAAATATCGTGAAGCATTAAAATCTTTAAAATCAGAAAGTTCATCCTGCAACCATGTCTTATTCATTGATACTAAATACAGTTGTATACATGCTTGTGGGTCTATCGCTCCCCGTCCCCACTACCATTTTCATTGAAACCATAGTGTGCACGAACATAGTCCAGAATGATTCTGTGTTCATTAACATCGTAATCCCTGCGTTGTTCGCCCCAGTGTCGGTAAATTGCTAAAAACAGTTTGTACCAAGCCTCACAGCTACCCAAGTAGGACAAAGGACGTGAAAGGAACAGATCATGGTTCTGCACCACCGATGGTAGGAGCCCACAAACCCAGCAGTCAGTAGTGTTGGTGACACTGTGTGTTTGATGAAGCATTTCAACAAATACATTTTTAGCATATTTCTGGCGATGCCTTTCTTTGTGGGGTGCCAACGTAAACAGAAAATGCTCAGAGGGCGCAGCAGTGGATGGCAAAAACTTCTGTAACGGATAAACATGTTCTAAATATACAAACAAACCCATAAACGCCGTCACAATAATGGCTAAAACCACTACAAATGCTACCTTGACCTTCGTGGTCCAGGTGGAAAACATTGGCTCATAAAAGGGTATGTATCGTGGGGCAATCAGGAATTCTTCTTCTAAGACAATACGACCAAAAGGGTACATTCCTAGCTAAAAGTCCAAAGTAGGCCTAGCAGTCCGTCCTTCCAGAGGGTTCTTCGCCCTGCGTCCGTTAGAGTCTCACAGGCAGACTCCTATCGTATATCCCAAATAAAATCAACCAGTAGTGCTCCAATCCACCTTCGTTGCACAACCTAGGCCTCTTATGTATGTTCAAATCTTCTTTCTGAACATAGCACAAAAGATCAGAGTTCCAGCTCTCTACGAGTTCAGTCCAGTGTCTCGCTCAGCACCTCAGACCAAAAAAACCCTGCAAACCCTGTCTTATGCAATTAAGTCCTTCCCTATCTCCTAAAGATGGGGTCTGAGGTGCCGTGTTTAGGCTTCCTTGGCCGTAGGTTGTAGCGCACATTACCCGGCACTTCCTGATCTTTAAAAAGGATGCCAGGTACTTTATGCACATGAGAACTTTCACTTGCCGGGGTACTGATAGCAGGACTCAAAGCTTTTGCAAATTTAGTAGGGACCAAGTCATCTGGTCTCGCTATTTCCTCCTCCAGCCTCGGTTCAAACTTGCAGGCGTCTGAAAAGGGTACAAGTGCAGCAGCTCTCTCTGTTTCCTGCGTTAGAATTCCCCCGGTGCGTTGCTGATCAAAGGGAAGCGGAAAGGGAAGCTTCTTTAGATGGGAGACATGTATCCAATGCTTCCTCCCATCTACTTTAACCGCTGTCCTGGTGGCCAAGAGTATTTGTCGTGGCTCAGACCACCTCGGAGCCAGACTGGTATCGCGCTCAAATTTCTTCACCAATACCCATTGGCCGGGATGCAATCGATGACCGGGGCCCTCTGGCAGCGGCTGCAGCACAGAAGTTACCTGCTGATGAACAGAACGGAGGTCTTTAGTTAAAGCATAAAGGTAGTCAATCAACATAGGGTATTCAATATCGGCAAAGGAACGTGGTCTGGGTACCCCCCATACATTAGCAGGCCTACCAAATATTATTTCATACGGGGAGAGACCAGAACGAAAATGTGGGGTGACACGTAATGACATAAGAGCCAAAGGCAGGGTTTCAGGCCATTTTAACCCAGTGCTTTCCTGTATTTTGGCCATCTTTAGCTTAAGGATGCCATTATATTTTTCCACCAGCCCTGCTGATTGCGGATGTCGGGCAGCGTGGAACTTTTGCTTGATGTGTAGACCCTCGCAAATGTTCTTGACAAGGGCCCCATGGAAATGCCCCCCGTTGTCCGACCAGATCAAACGGGGCAATCCGAAGCGGGGCAGAAAGTCTTTCAGAAGGGCTTTGGCTGTGGCCATTGCGGTATTTTCCTTGGTGGGGTAGGCTTCAACCCATTTGCTAAAAGCACACACCACCACCAGAACGTATTTCAAATTATTGACGCGCTCCATATGGATATAATCCATTTGGAGCACTTCAAAAGGCAATGTGGGAGGTGCAAAATTCCCGCTCAAGACGCTCTCCCCTTTTCCTGGATTATGTTGCAAACAGACCATACAGTATTGGACCAACCGGACAGCCGTCCTTTGAATATTAGGGTTGATCCAAACTGGGTCCAAGAGCCCACAGATACCTTTCGCTCCTGTGTGTGCCGGTCCGTGAGCCATGGTCACGACAGCCTGTACTAGTGCATTAGGCAATAGCCATCGCTGTTTCTCTGTTAAATCAATCCAGCAGTTGTTTTCATCTAACCTCCCTACCTCTTTTTCCCATCTCTCTAATTCTGCAGGAGTGGCTTCCTTCTGTAACACTCTCACACTTTCCATAGTATTATCAAACATTTCAGAGTCCTCCACCCATCTTGCAGAAGTATTTACGAACATGGCGGATATAGGGGTCTGTGCTGTTTGTTTGGCCACCTGGTCTGCGAAAGCATTTCCCTCTCCCACTTCATCCACTATTGCTTTGTGTGCACTACACTTAATGATGGCTACTCTTTTTGGCAAGGTGAGGGCATGCAACAGTCGCACCACCAAGGGACCATTCTGAATTTTCTGGCCATGGGAAGTAAGGAAACCCCGTTCCCTCCACAGCCGCCCAAAGCTATGGGCCACGCCAAAAGCGTATTGGCTGTCCGTGTAAATATTGACTTCAAGTCCCTCACTCAACTCACAGGCTCGCAACAAGGCCATTAGTTCAGCAGCCTGAGCTGACCAGTGGGGTACTCGCAACGTTTCAACTATTGTTTTCAAAGTTGTGATTGCATACGCAGCTGTTGTTGCGCCATCTGCTAGTTTGAAACAAGACCCATCCACAAATAACTCCCCTTGAGGGTCATCTAGAGGGGTGTCAGTAAGGTCAACTCTGCCTTTAGTTTCTTCTTCAGTACGATAGATGCAGTCATGGGGGTCGGTATTATGTTCACTCGTAGGGAGTGGTAACAACGTGGCAGGGTTCAATATTGAAATTATTAGAGGCTCTGTGCGCACTGCATTATTAAATAAAGTATCCGTCTTGTTCAGTGGTGTTTCTTCTGATTCAGCGTGCAAACAAAGCGGCACCTCTTGCCATTGGGTGCCCTATGTAAACATAAAGTAGTGCCTTCCTCAGAAGAGGTGCAGGCATCCCTTGTTGCACTGCTATATAATCCTACTGGGGATTGCCCAGTGTTCCTCACAAAATTCACTTATAGGCTTGAAAGTTCATATCCATAGTTTAATTCATGTTATTTCCTTTTCTCTCAATTTAAACGTTCTGATGGTACATATCTTTACATTAAATCAGTCCAATGCATTTCGGTCGTTATGACCTTCATCTGGGACCATGTGAAGCTGAAAACAAGGCATGATAATGTTCTGTGTCAATAAATGTCGTGATAATATAACAAATACAATTAAACATGATTGTCAATGTTTACACAGTAATATGCAAAACGACATGCTCAGATGTTAGATATCCCCCCGGGTGAAATAACATATTGTTTGCTAAATAAAACCAAAAAAACGCCAGTGCGACTACACGTTTAACATTGTCCTCATGCTGTTCATTAGGACCAACATACCGCTATTCAAAAAAAGCGAGGAGCAACCCTCAATGTCAACAGACGCTTAAGCTTAAAAAACTCTTAAAGCTCTGACTCCTACTGATTATTTTTCATATGCCACGTTACTCACTTTATACACGTTACCCGTGTCTTCTTCTGACTACTCACTCTTCTGTAGTGAATGGTGCCGGCATCAGCGCGATACCTGTCATCTTGCTGCTTATTTGACAACCTTCCTGGTGAGCGTTTGTATGTCTACCGCTCTCATTGGTTGCGCTCCCGATCACGTGGTCGGGGCCACAGCCAATGGGCGCGACCGAATCCTCGCTATTGCTGTTCAAACCTATGCGTGTGTTCGTGTATGCGGCAATATGATTAATAAAGTCTTCAAGCTGGCTTCTAAGAAAAAAGTATGTGAAACAATAGAAAGATAACAAAACAGTACTCATTTTGTACGAATTGTGACACATGATAAAGTATGACAATATTAGAAAACGTGCAAATAAAACGTGCAAATAAAACGTAACTGAGCAGTAACCCTGCTCTTTATATGTGTAGTAACCATGGATGACTTATGCATCCCATCCTGCAGGAAATGCAAAATGCGTATATCTGTGTTGTTGCCCAAAGTTCACAAATAGCATGTGAATTCCACACGATCATTCAGTCCAAAAGGCTTATGCGAATTCAACAAATACATCCAGCTGTTTTCGCGTTGAAGAAGAAATCTGTTATTGTCCCGTCCTTCAGTTTTATCAATCACTTCCAAAATCGCGAACTGCAGTTGGGACACGTTGTGTTTTGCTTCCTTAAAATGAGCTGCTACTGCTGACTTGATGTTACCTGTCCTGATGTTCGATTTGTGCTCATTTAGTCTAGTTTTTATCTTGCGGGTGGTTTTACCTACGTAAACCTTGCCGCAAGGACATTTCAGCATGTAGATAGCATTAGCTGTGTCGCAGGTCGCATTTACACGAAGCTTGATCTGATGACCTTTCATGGGATGTGTAATTGAGTTACCTCTGATGATGTTGTTGCAATGCCCACATTGCAGACAAGGTCTAGTGCCACGGTGTGTCTCTGCTTTCGGTTTCTTTTGTTTAAGCATTTCCCCTAGATTCTTGCCTCTAGTGAATGCGAAAATTGGCTGATGTTCAAAACTTTTATCAAAGTCACTTTCCGCACGTAGAATGTTCCAATGTGTCCGTATGATGCGCTTATATTTGTGACTCATCATGGAATATTTAGACACTATCGTCATTCTTTCTTGTTTTGGTTTGATACGGGTTTTTAGAAGTTCTACTCTGGAGATGTTTTGAACCTTATCAATGGATTTATTGATCAAAGTTGTCGGGTATCCTCTCTTGCGAAATCTTTCCCCCATCATTTCCAATGTACCTTTTACTTTCTCAGTTTCAGAGGTAATTCTTTTTGCCCTCATCATTTGGGATGTTGGTAAGTGGGTTTTTAGGGAGTCCTGGTGAAAACTTTGAAAGTGGACAGTATTGTTTCTGTCAGTCGGTTTTCTGTACATCTCCGTTTCTATTTTACCCTGCTGCAACTTCACTTTGACATCTAAAAAGGTAATAGAAGATCTTGACATTTCCCAAGTGAGTTCTATTCTCTCGTTCTTTTCATTCAGGTCTTTTAGCGCCTGTTGGAGTGATTCCTCTGTGTTCTTCCAAATAATGAAGACGTCATCAATATAACGAACTATCATTTTCAAATTGTTGATCCAAGTAGGATTATTCAAGATGAACTGTTCCTCATATGTCTTCATGTATAGGTTGGCGTATACCGGGGCGGCACAATTGCCCATTGAGGTTCCCACCAATTGTTGGTACCACTTGTTGTTTACCTTAAAGTAACTATGATAGAGCGTGAAAATTACCAACTCCATCAAAAAGACTTGCATCTGCTCACTGTGTTCGGTGGTTAAAATTGCTTGTTCCATTGCTTCTATCCCAGCTCCATGGGGTATCGAAGTATACAATGCCTTAACATCTGCTGTGCATGGTATTAGGTCTTCGTCCTCATCAATTTCCAAGAGACCTAGTCTCATTAAAAAGTCTGTCGAATCTTTAATGTAAGTGACCATGTTTTGTACCGTAGGTTGCATATACTTATCAATGAATTGACCAGTGGTTTCATGGATGTTGTTCCTTGTCGATACAATGGTACGTAGTGGCGGGTCCCATAAGTTTTTGTGTACCTTCGGGATCATGTGAAACATGGGGCTACTCGGATTCTCCTTGATCAAGAAATTCTTCGTTTTCTCGTTGATTGTGCCTTTGACTCTTGCTTGAACAACCAATTCTGTCAACTTTTTTGCATACTCATTAGTAGGATTCCCTTTTAGCTCAGCATAGGTGTTAGAGTCTGCTAGATGTTCTTCTACTTTTCGTTGATACATATCAACATCCATTATCACTAGGCCTCCGCCTTTATCTGCTTTTGTGCAAAGAATATCGCTGTTGTGTGCCAGTTTTTTTAGGACATCCCAATCCTTGTTAGTCAGGTTTCTCTTGAATTTTTTGTCAAACTTCAGCCGGTTTAGATCTTGCCTCACCAAGGTCTCAAAAAGATCTAAGGTCTTATGGCTAGTGGGAGCCACATATGTGCTTCTTGCTCGTAATCCTTTGAGTTGATCTTGTTCTGTTATGGTGGGTTTATCAACGATATGATCAAAAAAATAGCGCAACCTTAATTTGCGCATTAGTTTAAAAAAACTAATGTCGAGTTTAAGAGAATTGGTGGGAGTTGTCGGTACGAATGAAGTACCTTTTTCTAAAACTTTAAGTTCTTGTGATGTTAACTTGTATTTTGAGATGTTGATTACTAGGTGCTCTTGGGTGTGGTTTTCTTTCTCTCTTTCTCCTTTGTCTTTGTTGTCACACTTCGTGTGTTTGGACCTTCTTTTTCCCCACCTGGCTCTTCTTGTGGGTCTGGGCCTAACTCTAAAAAATGCTCGTCTATAACATTGGTATCTGTTGAAGTGGTCGGTTTTTCAATCGATGTCGCTCCCTCCTGCCTAGTTGTGGATTTGCCCATTTTCTCAACTTGTGGTGTCTGCCTTGGTTGGAAGGTTCTGCTGGGTGGTGGACGATTTGTCGCATCGCTTCCCGATGATGAAGTGTCTGTGAACGGGGTGTAGGGACGATTTCTTCTTCTTTGGGCATACACATCTGCCCATGTGTACACTTCCCCTAATTTATAATCGAGTGTGTCTCGTTTAAATTTCCTGATCTTTCGTTCGTTCACTTCCTGGATATGACGTTCAATTTGTTCTTTAGCGTCCTTCAGGACTGTGTCTAGTTCATCAGCTGTCATCATTTTGGAGAGCTCCTCCGTAAGATCATCCATTTCCTTCGTTAATTCTGTTAAGATAGCTGAAAGCTCTTCAATGATCAACAGGATTAAATCCAACGAACATCGATTCAAAATAGCATACCACTTGTCTTGAAAAGTTTTTGAGTTTTTACAAAGCGAGGGTTTAAGGGCAATTCGTAGTCCCCTCGGTATCCTTAATACTTTATGATAACGAATCAGTGTGCTCGCATGAAGTTTTTGGTTAGCATGACGTTTCGATTTGTAAATTAATTGCTTGAGATTTTGTGCCTTGGTCCTGCTTGAGGATGTTTGAGTCATCTCTTCTTGAATTAAAGAATGAATTCTGGAGGCTTCTCGCTCCTGGAAAGCAAAAGTGTCTGCCCTGGCTTCAGTGCTCTTTGAGATCTCTTCATACTGCATTGTTCAATGAATAAGATAATCCCCTCCTTCGTTCGTTTTGCGTGCAGCTCGCCTCCGCGGCAAGAGTAAATGTTACAAAACTGACATTATTAGAGGTTCTGTGCGCACTGCATTATTAAATAAAGTATCCGTCTTGTTCAGTGGTGTTTCTTCTGATTCAGCGTGCAAACAAAGCGGCACCTCTTGCCATTGGGTGCCCTATGTAAACATAAAGTAGTGCCTTCCTCAGAAGAGGTGCAGGCATCCCTTGTTGCACTGCTATATAATCCTACTGGGGATTGCCCAGTGTTCCTCACAAAATTCACTTATAGGCTTGAAAGTTCATATCCATAGTTTAATTCATGTTATTTCCTTTTCTCTCAATTTAAACGTTCTGATGGTACATATCTTTACATTAAATCAGTCCAATACATTTCGGTCGTTATGACCTTCATCTGGGACCATGTGAAGCTGAAAACAAGGCATGATAATGTTCTGTGTCAATAAATGTCGTGATAATATAACAAATACAATTAAACATGATTGTCAATGTTTACACAGTAATATGCAAAACGACATGCTCAGATGTTAGATATCCCCCCGGGTGAAATAACATACTGTTTGCTAAATAAAACCAAAAAAATGCCAGTGCGACTACACGTTTAACATTGTCCTCATGCTGTTCATTAGGACCAACATACCGCTATTCAAAAAAAGCGAGGAGCAACCCTCAATGTCAACAGACGCTTAAGCTTAAAAAACTCTTAAAGCTCTGACTCCTACTGATTATTTTTCATATGCCACGTTACTCACTTTATACACGTTACCCGTGTCTTCTTCTGACTACTCACTCTTCTGTAGTGAATGGTGCCAGCATCAGCGCGATACCTGTCATCTTGCTGCTTATTTGACAACCTTCCTGGTGAGCGTTTGTATGTCTACCGCTCTCATTGGTTGCGCTCCCGATCACGTGGCCAAAACCCACTTACCAACATCCCAAATGATGAGGGCAAAAAGAATTACCTCTGAAACTGAGAAAGTAAAAGGTACATTGGAAATGATGGGGGAAAGATTTCGCAAGAGAGGATACCCGACAACTTTGATCAATAAATCCATTGATAAGGTTCAAAACATCTCCAGAGTAGAACTTCTAAAAACCCGTATCAAACCAAAACAAGAAAGAATGACGATAGTGTCTAAATATTCCATGATGAGTCACAAATATAAGCGCATCATACGGACACATTGGAACATTCTACGTGCGGAAAGTGACTTTGATAAAAGTTTTGAACATCAGCCAATTTTCGCATTCACTAGAGGCAAGAATCTAGGGGAAATGCTTAAACAAAAGAAACCGAAAGCAGAGACACACCGTGGCACTAGACCTTGTCTGCAATGTGGGCATTGCAACAACATCATCAGAGGTAACTCAATTACACATCCCATGAAAGGTCATCAGATCAAGCTTCGTGTAAACGCGACCTGCGACACAGCTAACGCTATCTACATGCTGAAATGTCCTTGCGGCAAGGTTTACGTAGGTAAAACCACCCGCAAGATAAAAACTAGACTAAATGAGCACAAATCGAACATCAGGACAGGTAACATCAAGTCAGCAGTAGCAGCTCATTTTAAGGAAGCAAAACACAACGTGTCCCAACTGCAGTTCGCGATTTTGGAAGTGATTGATAAAACTGAAGGACGGGACAATAACAGATTTCTTCTTCAACGCGAAAACAGCTGGATGTATTTGTTGAATTCGCATAAGCCTTTTGGACTGAATCATCGTGTGGAATTCACATGCTATTTGTGAACTTTGGGCAACAACACAGATATACGCATTTTGCATTTCCTGCAGGATGGGATGCATAAGTCATCCATGGTTACTACACATATAAAGAGCAGGGTTACTGCTCAGTTACGTTTTATTTGCACGTTTTATTTGCACGTTTTCTAATATTGTCATACTTTATCATGTGTCACAATTCGTACAAAATGAGTACTGTTTTGTTATCTTTCTATTGTTTCACATACTTTTTTCTTAGAAGCCAGCTTGAAGACTTTATTAATCATATTGCCGCATACACGAACACACGCATAGGTTTGAACAGCAATAGCGAGGATTCGGTCGCGCCCATTGGCTGTGGCCCCGACCACGTGATCGGGAGCGCAACCAATGAGAGCGGTAGACATACAAACGCTCACCAGGAAGGTTGTCAAATAAGCAGCAAGATGACAGGTATCGCGCTGATGCCGGCACCATTCACTACAGAAGAGTGAGTAGTCAGAAGAAGACACGGGTAACGTGTATAAAGTGAGTAACGTGGCATATGAAAAATAATCAGTAGGAGTCAGAGCTTTAAGAGTTTTTTAAGCTTAAGCGTCTGTTGACATTGAGGGTTGCTCCTCGCTTTTTTTGAATAGCGGTATGTTGGTCCTAATGAACAGCATGAGGACAATGTTAAACGTGTAGTCGCACTGGCGTTTTTTTGGTTTTATTTAGCAAACAGTATGTTATTTCACCCGGGGGGATATCTAACATCTGAGCATGTCGTTTTGCATATTACTGTGTAAACATTGACAATCATGTTTAATTGTATTTGTTATATTATCACGACATTTATTGACACAGAACATTATCATGCCTTGTTTTCAGCTTCACATGGTCCCAGATGAAGGTCATAACGACCGAAATGCATTGGACTGATTTAATGTAAAGATATGTACCATCAGAACGTTTAAATTGAGAGAAAAGGAAATAACATGAATTAAACTATGGATATGAACTTTCAAGCCTATAAGTGAATTTTGTGAGGAACACTGGGCAATCCCCAGTAGGATTATATAGCAGTGCAACAAGGGATGCCTGCACCTCTTCTGAGGAAGGCACTACTTTAAGGGTTCAATATTGCACATCGAGTAATCGTAATATGTGGTGCAAACAATGTCAACTCATATCCAGTGAGACGTGCACTTGTAAGGTGTTGCGTTTTGGTTTTGTTTAGCAATGTGTCTACAGCATGTGGTACCATCACAGTCAAATTAGAGTTCAGAACGAGTCCTTCCGACTGCCGGATTGCCACTGCAACAGCCGCTGTGGCCCTCAGACAGCTAAGGAGTGCTCTTGCAACATTATCCAATGTGGCTGACAAATAAGCGCACGGTCTTTGCTTACCACCAAAGTCCTGCGTTAACACTGACAATGAACAACCGTCGACCTCGTGTACATATAGTACAAAAGGTTTACGATAGTCAGGAGTGCCCAAGACAGGAGCAGAACACAAAGCTGTTTTTAGAGAGTCAAAGGAATGCTGACATTTTAGCACTAGGACCTCACTTCTCTTCCATGGAGTGTAAACCCATTGTTCCTGGAACCTAGCTGCTATCGCTGCCCGTATGATTGCCTGGTTACCATCTCGCTGTTCAGGGACTTCTGGATGATAAATGGGATGGACCTCTCGCATGGGGTGCTGCGTGGTCCACTGTGGACTCTTCAAGAACAATCTCATTCGGTATTGAACCAGGGTATCTATATTCTTGAATACCTCATTCGGTGTTAGGCTAAATTTGTGGGACCAATCCCGAATATTATACAATATCTGAGGCGCAGTTCTGTCCCTGAAGCTAATTTCCCAAGATCAAATAAGTGAATTCGACATCTGGAATATCACGTGTTGCTGCATGACCAGTTCTAAGTCTTTGACGGTACTCCATATATCAGTCACTGTATACACATCGCTCCTTATCCATCTAACAGCCTGATCTTCTAACACCTCTTTCTCACCATATCCTACGGACGATCTAGTGAAAAGTCGTTTGCCGTCCATTCCCCCAGTGGCCCCCCTCGGAGTCGGGAGTTGGGGAACATAGTTGTACAGGAGGGAGTGCTAGTGCCGGCGGGGTATCCGGGACGAGGGTAGGCAGTCCCCCTCCCAGAGGAGAAGGTACCCCGATGTCTCGCATGGAGGTAACAGGGCCCCGTTCCTCCTAGCTTCGGGCTGGACCGGTATCGCGGTATATACGCGCTGTGGGGCATATGGCGGAGGGGGTCTAGCGTCCAGCAGTTCCTCTATCTCATCTTCCGTTCCCCCTCGAGTTACGTAGCATTGGTCCACTTGTAGTTTAAATTGTCTATCTGCAATTTCGATATTCTTTTCTATTTTATTTTTATCATGCGCGATAGCTTTTTGGGTTATAGTCTGTCCCTGCTCAACCTTAAGGAGTTTTTCTGAACAAATGCGCCTTCTCTTTCTGCCATCTGTTAAGAGTGTCAAACATGGACTGTCGACTACGCTTAACAAAGAGACGCTCTTGTAAATACTGAAGTTTCTTTTCATCAAAAGACCCAGTCTTCGGCCACTGTAATTCTACGTTATCCTTAGTGTATTTGTTCCATAAGGAATTAAAAATCAGTGGGCCAATACCGTGCTTGCAATACATATCGTGGCTGGGGGTCCCTTCCTGGGGGGGCTGGCTGACTCTCGTCTAGCCTTACATCATCGCTGCGAACACAGCCGAAACATAACTTGCTAAGGCACGGCATGTCCCTTTTTGTTTTATTTCTGCTGAAAAGGAATTAAGCGTAAATGCAAAAAATAACAGAACCAAATGGCAATCAATCACAGTGCTCTCATTCTCATGGCCATGTTTTCATTAAAAAAAAACATTCGTCTTGCATTGTGCTGTGTTAAAATGACGAAACTTGAGAAAATAAAATGTACCAACAGAAACACAAATAAATGCAATAAGAAGGTGGAGCCCGTCGACTCCCACCTATGGAGAACTCTTCTGCTACTATTCAAAAAGCTGCAAAGAACATTTCCAACAACAGTCTCATCCTCAGACTGCCTGGAGATAGTCACACAGGTTTTAAACCACAGACCGGCCTACAGGCCATCCGACAGTATTCATGGTTCACCCCCCGAACTATTCTGGCTCAGCCCGCTTTCAAGCGCCGCTCCAGATTTGTCCGGGTGCTACCCAATCTCCCGAGAACAGTCCGGCCGAGCGAGAACCGCAGTTCCCCTGAGGCGTGCAATCCTTATCTCCAGTATTCCTTACACAAAAGACACCAGGAGCGTCCGCACGTGCAGTCTCAATACTGCCCCATCGGACCCCCTAACCAGAGTCTCTTTGTGACCACAAACCACCAGATGCCAAGTCAGAGTTTCTCCGTGACCACAGGCCACCAAATGCTGAGTCCAACATACAAACGAGACACAACACTCACCTGGTGCATGCAGGTCTGCTGGAACGTTCTCCACTGCCAACTCTTGCTAGAATCAACGTTGCTGGTTCTCGGGTCACACCCGAAGGACTCCGGCGTGGGGCTACTAGCAGCTGAGGTCCTCCGAATCGGGAGGGCGGAGCAAACCCCGAATTTTCGCTGGTCTAGTCTGCAACCCCCCGATCAAAAACACCCCTTTTGTACGTCGTCTGTGTTTACACAGGGACGGCCCCAACGCGGAGTGCCGGCGGAGTCGCCAACTGAAGTACCCAAAAAATTATTCTACCACCTCCCAATTATAGTTAGGACATTACACCATCCCATTCCCATTACCAATAATCAGACGGTTGGCAGTATAGAAGGTCCAAGCGTTTATTATGACAAACAAACTGTGCCAGAGGAGCTTCCTGCAGCCTCACCCAACGAGGTCTGCCAAGAAGACTGCTGGCACCCTGTCAGTGCATCACATATATACTGTTACATTGGCATCAGCATAGCCCAACATGGAAAAGTACAAATTGGTACAGACTGGTACAGAAAAAGGAAAGCCCATATATGGCACACAATGGGCTCCTGGTTTCGCTCATCCTAGATTTAGCAAGGTCGTACGGGTGCCTCCCTTCTGTCGTCTCGGAGACAGTCCACCCCGCACCCCTCCCGGAATGTGATTATCGGCCCTCTTCTGCTACCTACGACCTTGGCGGCTCTAACGAGCTAAAACAGCAGTTTTAGCAACAGTTGGTTCGTTTCACCGGGGAAGATTTTGGGTGCAGGGAATGAACAAGCTTGTAGAGGCGAGGCTTCCAGCAGGGCCATCATATGGCGTGCTAATAGCGTAACGTGATGTGAGGTTGACTAAAGGAAATATTGCAATGTTAGTGCGTGTGCATTATATAAAAAAGCGTTTAGTGACACCATGCTAATCACAACATATCGATTACTAGTAACTACGTAGTTGAGAAATCGATCCCGGTTCCTCACCAACAGATCCGGAGCCGGCATCGAAGGAGGATCTGAATGTGGAACCGGCGCTGTACGAGGCCGAGAGGAGGAAGCACCAGAAGGTGTCGTGGACTCCACAAATGGCGTCGAACCATCGGAGGAGGAAACTGCCATGACGGCGCCGTTGGCATGAAAGGCACAGATGGTGCCTGGGCATAGTGCTGAGGCACGCCCAAGTTGAAGGCCAGCGTACCCACAGGACCTGAAGGTGCTCCGGAGGGGAAGGCTGCCTTAGCAGAAACTCCATACATTGCCCTTTAAAAATGAGTTGGATCCAAACCTGGAGTTGGAAACTGTGGATATGGATTCCAGCCAGCATCCACACGAGGAACATCCGATGTCGGAACAGCCAGAACCACTGGCGGAGCCACAGGTTCAATCTTGTGCACAGGAGAACAAGGAGAAGGACCATCCTGATCTGGCAAGCCCTCCAAATCTGGTGAACCCTTGGGCACCGCAGACTGAGCCAGAGTGCCTTTTGGCAAAGGAGATCTCTCCGGAGTCACACGAGGAGAAGGCAAAGGCGAAGGAGAAACCAAGTCTTTCTGATGATGTCAAGGGGCCGGCGAAGGCAACCTCGAAGCCTTACCCTTCGACAAACTGCGCCGAGACCCATATCTCCTCTTCTTCTTGTGTTTCCTTGACTTCGATGTATGCGAAGTCGACAACTTCGACTTAGCCCTTTTATGACCTCTTCCTTCCTTCTTTGCTTTAGCAACAAACAGCTTGGCCTCCCGTTCTTTAAGAGCCTTTAGATTCATCTTTCTGCAGCTGGAACAGTCCTCTACGTCGTGATCCGACGACAAACACCATAAGCAATCTTCATGGGGGATAGTGATGGACATTGTAGAAACTAGGGTCGCCAGTTCCCCGGGGGTAGCCTGGCATGAGCAGGTAGGCACCCGAAAGCTTAGGTGTTAAGTGACTACACAGCACACACCCACTGAGACAATAAAAGGCACGCAATGACTGACGCCACTCCAGTGTTTTTGATTAAAAATCAAATAACTTTTATATAAGATTAAGGTCCAGGAGTGGAAAATCACAGTATCAATTACTCATCAAAGCATGTCATAGGAGGGGAGAAAAGGGAGCAATTCCAGAATCAGAATGACATATCTCAACGACCATTGCATTAGGGGAAGAAAGAGAGCATTGCATTACAAGATTAAACATTTCATCATGTCAGGCATCAGCATGGTAATAACCAGGAGTAAAACATTTCCTGAGGTAAAGATAAACATTACATCCAGTAGGAATAAAACCTTTCATCTGGTAAGAGTCAACATTTCCTCACATAAGAATAAACATTCCTGAAATCAGAATATTATTAAGCCCGAGCATAACCTTTCATTGGGCTGGGGTAACCAATTCAAGCGTTAGGAGTCAGAGGGCTCCACACTTCCTCAGACCAGGGTAATGAGCTCCTTAGACAAGAGGAGCATTTCGTCGAGACTACCCACTTCATTAAAGAACTGTAGGCACTTCAATCCCCAGGTCAGTAGGTCAGAATCAACATTTCGGTACCTACACTAAGCAGGCATAGACATTTCTGCGCCCAAGAGTAACCCTGCTGGTAGGTAGTAGTTAGAATGCTGGGGCAGGAAGAACAGTCAGTTTAGCATAGGCAGACCAACTCATAAGCATGGGGAAAATATTCCATTAGTAAACAACCCCTGCGGTATAGCACTTTAGGCATTTGGGCAACAGTTCCTTAGATAGAATAAACATTACATTGTGATGTATTCCTATAGGTACTGTATCGATTCCCCTATTCCTGACCCTGGTTTGGTTAATAATTAACTAGCAGCCATCCAACGGTGCAAAAACCGTTATCTGATTAAGCCACACCACGGCACAGAAGCGCGTTATCTGATTAGGTCATAACGCATGCCATCTAATTAGACAAGCGATATTCTTCCAGCCCCTGATAAGGCATACGGAGTTCTCAAAACAAATCAAACCTACAGCGACCTGGGAAATTCCCATAACCATTGTTTTGATTTCACAGAGAACTTCAGCAAAAGAATGTGCGAACGAGCCCGTTCATATGACATCCTTATTGACGTATATATGTCCATCCTTACGTCAATCTCGGCACCTTTCAGGTATAAATATTACCGACATTGCCTTAAGCAAACACATGCGGTGGTGACGAGATCGGAGCAGCGAGACGTGCTGAGGAGCCCAGCAGAGAGCGAAGCCCACAGGCGCTGCCCCGCCTTCCTGACGCGCTGAGAACGAGACGCTGCCTTTCTCCTGCCGAGAAATCCAGCTCCGGCGCTTCCAAGCAGCCCTCGCAGGCAGCTGGAATATCAAGACCTGGGATAAGAGATACCAGCCCTCCATCATTCTAGATCTCAGGTACAGAACTGAATAACCTCTTGCAGAGAATTCTCGAATCAGTCCCTTGGCAAAACAAACTTAACTTAAACTGCTACTTATCTACTCCCGCCCACGTATTAGGCTTAGGTCAGGTACATTGGGGTAGGCGTGATTAGAAGCACCAGTTGAGTATGATTAGTCAAATGTATATATGTATGTATCTATTTTATCCATTTTAAAGTATCATATGGCTCAGAAACCATATCAATGCTTTTACAGTATTATTTTATAATTCTGTCTCTACTGTATGCACTTTAATTAACTACAAGTATTGCAATAATAGCGATTCATTTCTCTTGTATCAATAAATAACATCTTTTATTGAACCACGCCCATCTCTTATTTCTCTACAAACTGGTGAAACTAAGAATGCACGTACTGACTGAGTAAAATAAGTTGTCTATTGTTTTCACACGACTCTAGAGATACACTCTTGATTAGGGGAGAGCAAAGTTGTCATGTTCTATGGTTGTCAGAAACTAAATCCCTTCTTGTCTATCCAGGGAGGTTAAAATCCTCCTTGCCTATTCGAGAAAGTTTCTAGTGAACTCTGAGCTAGCTGGCAAACACAAAACTTTAAGTCTAATATCGTCGGTAGAAGACCTAGTTAACCTCTGCCCTAGGTCTATACTATTGAAGATATTATTCCAATGCGCAGAGCCTATTGGGATAATAGGAACTACACTACATGGCGCCCAACGTTTGGATAGGCGATAAAACTAATGCAAGACATTAGAGTAACTCAGTCGAGCTTTTTCACACAGACCCCTTTTTTCCCATAATACTCCAAAGACGTCTGGAGTGGGTGAAAGGTCATATCCGCCAAACCTCGCAGGAGGAGACTCCTATGTATGGTTCTTGGTTTACTCAACGTTGAAGGATACACTGTTCCAAAATATTGTGCATCTAATCTTTGTTTCCATAGAAACCTGATCTGCAAACAAATAAAATAATCTCCTTGACAATAGTATGTCAGAAACTGAAGAAGAAAGGGAGACAGTTAGATTAGCAACTGAACTCCTAGCAGCTGACAATACTCTGCTACAAAATGACCCGGATATAATACTCATCCCGGTCAACATAAGAAAATCTATAACCTTAAAACTTATAGAAAATGGACTGACACCAAGAGGTGGTACAGTCATATTCGTAATTGAGGCACACGAATATCGGCAGACAGAGGTATTCTATTCATGGATAAACTTTCCAGCAGCAAACGCTGTAACAAAGGACTTACACTATTACAAAATAGAGGAACCTCCTAATGAGTACACTCCTTTCGAGGAGGTGGAAATACCACTCAAATTCCAAGAGCACCTGCTCTTGTTTAATGGCGCCCTAAAACATAATAATCACATCACCAGGTTCGGTCCACTAGGTAGACCAGGAGCAACGTGGCCGGTCCTAGCCGGATACACACCACATCCAGACATTGAAGAAATGCCTGCACCAGAACTTTTAGCACAGCTAAAACAATTAGTAAAAATACATAGACAATTAGTCCAATATGTAATGCAGACTTCAACAATCCAACCAGCAATTAAAATTCCACAGCTGACCAGTCATCAGGGGAACACAAATAAAATTACACCACAGAACTAACAGTCCTGTCTAGGTAAGGTACCCGCAACACGGGAACAAATTCCTTTCTGGCTAGCACAAAAAATAACTCAAATAGAGGCGGTGTTTCCAGATACCACCCCTGTTGAGAAACATAGGATTCTGACTATCTGTCTTCCAATGGGAATCGCACCACATGTGGAGGACTGTGACACTTGGGGAACAGTCTTTGCTTCCATTTACACAAAAACACATGGTGTACCATCCATGTCATTAATACCAGATGTGCTAAAACAGATTCAAGATGAATACGGTCCAGAACCCGCCTTAACTCTCGGTATGAAATTACTGAAAGACTTCAAGCAGGTCTCTGCAATATTATTAGCCAATATAAAGGGAGAAGCAGCAAATGTGGCGATTCGCCAGAGGTTAAAAGAGACAAATATAGCAGACCAACCATCGGAAATTGCCAGAATCATAGAAAAATCCTATGAAGAACTAGGAAGAGATAGTTTGGGTGGAATACCAGTGAAACCCCAACTAGTTGAAAGTCCTGAAAAGGTATTTATAAAAAATAATTTAAACACTCAAAAAAAGAGCTGGGATGAAAATAAACAATCCAATCCTAAAGAAAAAAGATTCCAGTCCAGAGGAAGGTCTCCTCGGCGGAGAGAAAGATCTCCCGACCAAGGACACAAGTCTCCCCAAAGGGAGCCCTCTGTGAAAAAATACAACCTTAGAAATAGGGATAATATAAAAAAAACCTGATAGATATCAAGATATTGATACACGTCCCTCTCAATCTTTTCAGACTTCCTCGCAGAAATCGGAAAGAAGAGGACGATCAGAACACAGGGAAGAGCACGTCAAGTCCAAAGACAAAGAACCTGCTCATCTGAATAAAAAATTACAATTTCCAAAAAAGAAGGTAGCCAGTATTAAAGTAATCAACAATGCCGAGAATACTGAGGACACAGCTGAAAAACGGAGAATGGGCTCAGACAATGCTAGACAGCGCAGCAGAAGTGAGCATAGCGCGCAAAGTCCTTATGAATCATCTGGAGACAGTGGACACGAATGAATACATTCAGGTGGAAACTGCAGATACCAGAGTTAGCAAACCTCATAAAATATATGAAATAACATTACGTATAGAGGGGGATAAGACTAGAAAAATAAGGGGACTATTTTGGGATAATCTGTCCAAGGGCTATGACATCCTTCTAGCTGAACGAGACTGGCCTCCAGAGTTTGTCAGGGAGTGCCCACATGGCGAAGAAATAATTATGCCTGCCTTCTCAAACCATATTCCAATTCATAGAAAATATACACTTGCAAGAAAGTGGGCAGTAGCTCAAGCCCCTGCCTTATATAAAAATCATGTGGGATGGGATGAGGACTCTCCTCCTCACAAAATCCAGTTAAAATCACAACCTACTGCACAGAGGCAGTACCCGATTAAGCAAGAAGCTAAAAAACAGGTAAAAGAGATCCTAGATCAACTTGAATACCAGGGGGTGATTGAAACTTGCACCTCACAAATGAATAATCCTTTGTTTCCTGTCTCCAAGCCAGACAATTCATATCGTCTTGTTTTGGACTACAGACACCTTAACTCATGTTGCAAAACATTTGCAGTACAAAACTCGCATAGTGCTGCACTAATGAATAACATAGTGCGCAAAAAATACAAAACAACCTTAGACATTTCTAATGGATATATAGCACCAGAGAGCAGATATTTGACGGCGTTCTCAATAAATGGCACGCAAAAAAAATTCTGTCGTTTGCCCCAGGGGTTCAAAAACAGCCCAGGGTTATTCTCAGCGAGAGTAACAGAGTTACTACAAACATATGATGACGAGGCGTTATCTTATGCCGACGACATCTATCTAACAGATGATGACTTGGATACTCACTTGAAGAGAGTGAACACCATAATACTTGGGTTCGCAGCAGAGGGTTACAAATTCAACTTTAAAAAGTCAAGAATTGCCCATCTAACAGTCCTGTTTTTAGGATATGAACTATCAAGTGAAGGCAAAAGCCTGGCTGACAATATCCTAGAGAAATGTGCTGTAATCCAAGCACCTAGAACACTGAAAAACTTACAATCAATTCTAGGCTTCCTAAATTTCGGAAGAACTTACATTATAAATTATGCTGAGAGAATTAAACCTCTCTATGATCTAATAAAACCAGATTTTAAAAGAATCAATTGGACTCAAAAACACACAGAAATGTTGAGATCTTTACAAACAGATATGTTAGTTAAAACAAAATTACAAACACGTGAGAACACACGCAACCTTGTGATTCGAGTCATCCCAGGAAGATGCGGATTCACATACCTGACCTCTAATGAGGGAGAGAAGGTACCAATAGCATACAAATCACATTTGTACACAGAAGCTGAAAAAAGGTTCAGCATTAAGGAAAATATTGTTCATGCGGTTCAAACAGCTGTAGCAAAAGAAAAATACCAAGCAGACGGTAGACAGGTTACAGTCAGAACAGCAGAATCAGCTTTTGAGGCATTAACAACACCATGTAATTTACCGACAACTGCACTAAATCCAGAATGGATACAATGGGTAAATTATGTTGCTACAGACAAAGTAAAATACTATTTTGACTCGGAAATGAAAGAATTAAAATATCTAGAATATGAGAAAGAATACCCTCTGCCAATCGACATTCTGCCTTTACGACAGTACGCCTGTGTAATATATACAGACGGGCATGCTCAACCCTCAGTTTGGGGAGAGCTGGCTTACAACGCCACATGCGACATTGTAAAAGAAGTGTGGCGCGGAGGTAAATTAAGACCTCTACTTACAAAAACACACTCAGTGGAAAATAATTCAGAACGACAAACTAAAATAATATCATTAAAAATGGCGCTAGATAATGCCGATCGCGAATTCCCGACACTTATTGTGTGCGATTCGTTTTACTGCGTCAAATCATACAATAACGATTTGCAGAAATGGATTCAAAACGGTTACAAAGATGACACAGGTGCCACAATAAAGCAGAAAGCACTTTGGGAACAATTAGTTCTTTTAAAGAAAGAACTACTAAAAACTCACGTGATACATTCACTGAGTCATCAGCGTGATGGCGTTCACGTTGCAGGGAATTCATTGGCTGAGACAGCCACAGTGGGAGCAACTAAACCGGCTTCCGTAGCTACAAAAAAGCGTACAGTAAAACACATTGACGGTGAAACTGTGCTGGCGGTGAAAACGTCATCAAAAGGCGACTGGTCAGCGCTACCGATCAATTATCCACTCAATTATATATACATAATCGATGCAAACTCAGTCCCTTTTGCTCAAATCCCTGGAGTGGGGGATAGAGTAATTCCAAACACGGACAGGAGAGGCTTGTTAATAGCAGACGCACATATGGGTGAGGGTCTCAGACACCATAAGCAAAAAGATTCTCTGGAAGAATTACAATCAGTGTACTGGTGGCCAGGCATGAGCCTGCATCATCACATTTTTGTAAAAAACTGCCCAGACTGCAATAGAGATCGCAGTGGCGAGCGGGGAGGACTATTGCCATGGCATTTCACTCCAGATAAACAACAACAATAAGAAAGCACCCATCATGAAAAAAGCGTTATATTAACATAAAAAGACTAATTTTCACTTATAATGTAGACCCCAGCGCTCGGCTGACGTCTGGACTGTTATAAAAGGATTTGCAAGTCTATAATGGCATATACGCTAGGAGCATGCTACGTTTTGACTAATGTATTCCTTTTAGCCCTGAAGCTTATGGGGAAGCATGGCCAAATGAGCATTGCATAGCGGGACTCTTCTCACTTCCTTCCTGAGGGATACGGGATGGTGTAAAGAAAAAACCAAGACATAAAGCAATCTATAACGGAAAAGGTATTAGGTTCGGGAGCTGGGTGGGTCAAACATTTAATAAGTGTCCAACGTAGTCTAAATAACCTGCCAAGGAATTCTCTGAAAGGGTTCAGTCCGTACGAACTATTGTTCGGGACTAGAATGATGATTCAAGATCTTGATAGTCAGACTTCAGTGGTTAAAGACAAAAGCTTTGATATCAAAGATCGTTTGGCTATTTTACAGGACTTAAATGAAACAAGAAAAGACCTGAGCAACATAAAGCTGAAACAACAGCCAACAACCACTGAAGAGAAACCACCTGTCCCAGCAAGGCCTGTCTGGATTCCAAAAGTCGGGGATCTAGTCAGAGAAAAGATCGCGGTAAAGAAGGAATTTGGGCCTTCTTACAGAAAAGCAGTTCCTGTCTTGTCTATCAACGGGACAAGATCAGTAGTACTACCGCCCCTTGCTGGTAAAAAGGAGAACCGAGTCATATCCATCGACCTGGTAAAACCACAATCATGTGGCCGATAACAAACAGTAGGCCAAGTGGACTCCCGAGAAGTAGCAGAACACCAATGTTTGCTACAAATACAGAGGCTCAAACTGGAAGACTGATCATATTTGGAAAATCTACAGTAAATCAACAAGGACTATGCAACAAAGCAATGGAACTTGAACCTCTTAAAACCCAAATTAAAACTTTTCATCAAGAAACAACAACCTATGATGATGTAACTGCAGACTTTGCTAATGAAACAAAGCAAAATCCAAAAGCAATTGGAACAATTGACAGAACAGCATCCGGCTACTTCATCAACTTCGATGATTCATCTGAAGACCTGAGTGAAGCAAAGAAACAGCCATCAACAAAAACTTTTAAAGACAAAGCTAAGGAACTTTTTCAACAGCTGAAAGAAACCTATCTGATCTCTCCATGGATTGAATTTTGGGTGGCCTTCGGTGCATTTATCCTCATTCTTTGGCTCATCTTAGTACTATGTTTGGGACATTTCATTGAAGGAAAATATGCTAAAATGGACACAGCAAGCCAGAAAATCAACTTGGTCCTTAAACCACACACATCTTCACACATCGAGAAAAGAGAACTTTCTTCAGTAAACTTCACAGCCAATCCTATACCAGGCGGTGTAGCATGGGACAAAACTGATTATGAAATCTATGGTCCGGTTGAAATCCTGAAGTATCCACACCAATTCAAGATCTCATTGAGTGACTTTGTAAAACCAAGCACATTTGCTGATGATTGGGACTTTGAAAGTATTAATGATATGATGTCTGATCTTGTAATGTCTGCTAAATTCACAGAACATGATTATTTACAGGGTTCGTCTAATTATGATCAGATGTTCTGCTACAACCACTATGGTAACCATTATCTACATAAATCTGCACAACCTAGAAATGTTTTAAATTATAACCAATGGGAACATTGTGCTACTCCTCCAAAAGATAGCTCGAAAACATTTTATGATAAATATTCATACTTTTCAGGGTTTAACACAAGTAATGCAGAAACATTTTATTTCAAATTGTCAAATAAGACAGGTATGAAGACCATGCTTACAAATACAAAATTGATATATTCCGATTCATTCTTTGAACAAATGAATACATTTGGGTTTGATTTCTGGAACAATATTATTGAAACAAAAACTGTTTGGGGTACAAGAGATTGACAAGTACAAGGTATAGAATCATTGTTTAGAGCCTGCATGATCCCAGAACAAATTATATTTTTGAACGACACTATTCAACAAACTACCTGTCTTGGCTTAGCCAAAATCAAAGATTTGAACAAACCGTCTATTCCAAAGCCAACAGTGAACAGTAATAGCTCTATAGATGTTGAGATAGACGTAAACCATATATTAAACCAAAACAGAACACATCATGAATGGAAAAAATGGTTGATCTGGCCCACAGATACAAATAACTGTCAAGACAGATTCCTGAACAAAATACAGGGGTTCACATTGACTAGGCCAGACCCTAGATATTCCCAAAGACAACATCCAGGGATAATAACCACCTACAGCGTGGGCAAGCTCTGCCTTCAATGGCTACAAACGTCCACACTGGCTGAAATTAAGCAACACCTAACTTTACTTACAGAAGGTGCTGACTTGCGTGATTTCATATTGGGACCACGCAAACAGCGTCAAAAACGTTTCATTGCGGCCTCTATATATGCAGCTTATAACGAAGTTTGGAAAGTAACTCAAATTGAGACAGCAGAAAAAATACGGGAAATTGACCGTATTAATTTGGAAAAATCACTTTCTGTGGTGGACAATGGGTTAATGACTCTGTCCTCCAGAATATATTCTCTGGACAGCATTGTGTCTTCAGCAATCGATATAATATCGCAAGACTTACTGATGTTACAACACGGTCAGTCCCAATTGCGTTCTATTGTACAGCTTGGCTGGACGTTACAAAATCTGCGTTCTGGCTATGTGCCTTGGCGTTTAATCAACACAACGTCATTATTTAATATCTTTAACCTCACTAATAAACAAATCAGTTTGGCACAGAAGGGTGCTGACTATACAATTCTGAGCATTGAAAAACTTGAGAGATTACCATTGACAATGTCAGAACGACCTGTCATTGAATGGATAATACATGGAATAATAAATATTCCGATAACTACTTTCCAGTTTCAATTCTGCCAAAAATATATACAGGCAGGCCAGTATGAAAGGTTGGGTAAAGGATACATTAAGTCAATATGGAACTTGCCCTATACACACAAATGTGTAAGTAATAAAGGCCAGAAAGTGTTTCTCAGTGGGGATAATTGTGCAAGATCACTAAGTGGTACACTTCTGTGTCAGGGTATTAGTTTGCACGGAGCCTGTGAAGGGACTTCAAATAACCTTTCATGTTACCAGCTAGGCACACCTGCAACACGAATAGAACCATTCTTTAGGAGACTCTGGAACGGGAGTTACATTCTAATAGTAGATCGCAGATGTTGTAGCTTGCTGCCCGGTAAACCTTATCTCATAACTGTGACTAGGAAGGTCATGTGCTGTGAACATGTATTGTTCCCCAGCGACTCTCCAGACAGGGAGGCAAGGTTATGGCCCGATTTGAAAATTGCTTCTATTCGAATAGATACTTTAAGCAGAATGAAGACTGTGCTCCTACAGACGCCGACCAGGCTCACGTCATCAAAAGAAACGTATGATCTCCAAGTTGCAAGGACAACAGAAGAGATTCATTCATTATTATCAACTAATTCCCCCATACATTTCGCAGAAATACTGAACGAAATCTTAAATATTTCTGATACCACTGGTATCTCCAGTGTATTTAAAGCAGTGTTTTTGGGTGCTTTAACTCCATTCAAAGCCATCCTGGGTATTTTTCCAGACTTTGTCCATTCCATTTTTGGCGGACTTCCTCTCCTTTTAGGACTAGTAGCGGGTATTCTATTTTTGATCCTGTTATTTCGCTATGGCAAACCATGTCACAGACAAAACACCTGCGACAAGGGAAGAAATGATCCTAGCCATTGGCTACCGGGACCGGGTAACTAAAATCCTTGGACTACCCCGGCTTAGAGACCTGAACATGACTTGGTTTCTTTCATTTAGACCAATGTGGCAAAGTTGTGTTATGCCTGTATTAAGGTGCTTGCTATGCGGCGAAGAATGCGTGTTGGACACCTGTCTGGCACTACAATCGGATGTGCCAATGGACGCAGATACCTTGTTGGGTCCGGAAACGGCTCATGCATTGTGCTGTCCCCAGCGGCTACCAATCCTGATGACGGCATTCGTGGAGTCATCACCACTACGATTGAGGGGTAGTGAAGTACAAGATGAAAGCAGCATCAATCAGGTACGACCTTCAGTCAGCTATGCTGATCAAAACATCAATGGAGGCAATCATGCTCAGGCTCATGAATGCATGGTAACAACCTTTTCCGAATTAGTGGAACTTACGCAAGAAGCTGTTGACAGTTTTTTCAACAGTCTAAATGATATGATGTTTTCACCAGAGCAGCAGGAATAACTTTGAGCAAACTAGCACTCAGAGTTCCCCACATCCTGAATTTGGCCTTCAACTTTTTAAAGAAAAGCGATATGAAAATTTTTTCTCATAATTTTTTTCAGACTGCAAGAACTTTTTCCCCAATTCCAAAATATTTACGATTTTTGGGACACTTATCTTCTGCTTAAAGTAGACATTATTCTTAGAGAACTAAATTTCTATTTTAGGTAGTCACGAGACATTCGCTATCCTCTAGCACTATTATACATAACTTTATGATTGTGATGAAATGGTCTCGCATTCTTTTTTCTGTATTAAGAGCCATTTCATGTGTGGTTTTCGCATTTATTCATGCTGAATTTAAAATATGCATTATATGTTTAGCATTATTAGACTGCTTGTGCATATAGTACACGTGATAGTACATGTGATTGTGTTTCGTATATTTTATAATTCCAATTTTCAGAATACATATGAATGTATTTTGGGGTGGTACGGTATACACAAACGCTACTGGTTTCACTATGCCTAGATTTGTAAATATGGACATAGTCTACGTGGAGTGGGTGTGATGTATTCCTATAGGTACTGTATCGATTCCCCTATTCCTGACCCTGGTTTGGTTAATAATTAACTAGCAGCCATCCAACGGTGCAAAAACCGTTATCTGATTAAGCCACACCACGGCACAGGAGCGCGTTATCTGATTAGGTCGTAACGCATGCCATCTAATTAGACAAGCGATATTCCTCCAGCCCCTGATAAGGCATACGGAGTTCTCAAAACAAATCAAACCTACAGCGACCTGGGAAATTCCCATAACCATTGTTTTGATTTCACAGAGAACTTCAGCAAAAGAATGTGCGAATGAGCCAGTTCATATGACATCCTTATTGACGTATATATGTCCATCCTTACGTCAATCTCGGCACCTTTCAGGTATAAATATTACCGACATTGCCTTAAGCAAACACATGCGGTGGTGACGAGATCGGAGCAGCGAGACGTGCTGAGGAGCCCAGCAGAGAGCGAAGCCCACAGGCGCTGCCCCGCCTTCCTGACGCGCTGAGAACGAGACGCTGCCTTTCTCCTGCCGAGAAATCCAGCTCCGGCGCTTCCAAGCAGCCCTCGCAGGCAGCTGGAATATCAAGACCTGGGATAAGAGATACCAGCCCTCCATCATTCTAGATCTCAGGTACAGAACTGAATAACCCCTTGCAGAGAATTCTCGAATCAGTCCCTTGGCAAAACAAACTTAACTTAAACTGCTACTTATCTACTCCCGCCCACGTATTAGGCTTAGGTCAGGTACATTGGGGTAGGCGTGATTAGAAGCACCAGTTGAGTATGATTAGTCAAATGTATATATGTATGTATCTATTTTATCCATTGTAAAGTATCATATGGCTCAGAAACCATATCAATGCTTTTACAGTATTATTTTATAATTCTGTCTCTACTGTATGCACTTTACTTAACTACAAGTATTGCAATAATAGCGATTCATTTCTCTTGTATGAGAAAAGAGACTGATCAATAAATAACATCTTTTATTGAACCACGCCCATCTCTTATTTCTCTACAAACTGGTGAAACTAAGAATGCACGTACTGACTGAGTAAAATAAGTTGTCTATTGTTTTCACACGACTCTAGAGATACACTCTTGATTAGGGGAGAGCAAAGTTGTCATGTTCTATGGTTGTCAGAAACTAAATCCCTTCTTGTCTATCCAGGGAGGTTAAAATCCTCCTTGCCTATTCGAGAAAGTTTCTACTGAACTCTGAGCTAGCTGGCAAACACAAAACTTTAAGTCTAATATCGTCGGTAGAAGACCTAGTTAACCTCTGCCCTAGGTCTATACTATTGAAGATATTATTCCAATGCGCAGAGCCTATTGGGATAATAGGAACTACACTACAACATGAAGCCCGCCCCTGCAAGGAATTCATTACAAAGACATTCATTTAGCCGTCCAGTTAGCAGGAATAAAACATTTCCTTATATCACTGTAGGTATTCGGGAACCCCTACCCTAGACAGGAGTAAAACAGGTCATTGACGGTATAACATTTCCTCAATCGGAGGGAACACCTCATTCGGCAAAAGAACATTTCATGGGGCAATAACTATTTCAGTAGTTACGCAAACATTCCCTCAGGTAAGTAACCCATTCAGTAGGCAACTCATATCATTAGGCACAGGTAAATCATTTCACTGGGAATCAGGCAGGAAGCATAACACTCCCTTACCCAGGAGCCAACAGGTCATTAGCCAGAATTATTAAGCAAGAGTAACCCTCTCAGTAACCACATTAGCAGGAATAAACCTTCCTTCAAACATATATAAACCTTGTGCCTAGGGGGCCATAGAGCAGTGGCCCGTTATCAGCAATTTTTAAGTCCTGCCTAGGGCAGGTTTGAGCAAACAGTCCCCCCCAACACGGGGTTAACTTCAACCAAGGGGGGGGCTTCCCAGAGGGGCTTCCCAGAGGTTTGGCCCAGTTCCAGTTTCCTCTTGGGCCAATTAGGGCCAACAGGGCCCAACAGCAGTCTCCCTCGGGGAGGGGCGGTCCCGGGGCCTCTCTCCGGTTCTCCAGAGGCCCCGCTCTCACTCAGCAGCCCACCCTCCTCCCCCGAGGGATTACCTGTCTTTTTTTCGGCTCCTCAACCAGAGCCCTTGATTGGGGGCCGGTCAGGGGAGGCCCGCGCTCTTCTCGGGGCCTCCCTTCAGCCCCGATGTTTCTCCAGTCTTCGGGGGGTCTCCTTCGTGGTCCCAGGCCGGGGACCAATCAGCGGCTTCAGTGGGGCGGGCACGGCCCCCAAGGCCAATGGGCATGCGGCGTGGCGGGGGTGGGGAAAGACGCACCCCGTCACATGATGAGGGTACCAGCTTCAGGCCTCGTCCGGCCGGCCAGGAATTTGCGGCTCCCTTGTCACGTGGGCCGGGGGAGGAGACTTCTCGGGCCCAGCACGGCCCACCGCAGTACGGCGGCGGCCCTCTCCTGGCGCCGGGGGCCGCCGCGATGTGGCCAGCACAACAGGGTGAACTCTGCAGGATATCGCCCGGGCCGGGACGGCAGCGGCAGGGCCCCGGGGGCACTTCAAAGGCCGGGAGCGGCGGCAACAGGTCCCGACAGCGCAGGGGGCAGCCGGGAGCGCTTCAAGGCACAGCGCGTCCCCAGGGGCATTCAAAGGGGTCCGGGCCGCGGCGGTGAGTTCCCAGGCAGTGCGGGGTCATTACAGCGCTTGGGGGGACAGCTCCACAAGGCGGGCACTAATGCTGGTGGCACCACACTCAGGCAGCGACAGTAGTGGGGTGAAGCATGAAGTGAGGCACACACAGCAGCTCTGGCCGGCTACAGCGCTTCTCAGGGGCACAGCAGGAGAGCGCTGTGTAGGTAGGGCAGACAGCTTGGCAGCCTCAGCAATCAGGCTCAGTTCATGCAGGACAGGCCACACGACAGTGGCAGAATAGCGGAGGGACCCAGGTGAAGGCAGGGGGGGCAGGTGCAGCACAGTCCAGTACCTGGTTGATTCCCCAGCAGTCCTGCGGTAATTTGAAGGTCTTCTTTATGGCGCTTGATGATTTTGGCACCCTTGGAAATATCAGTTTCTTGTTTCTTGAAGGGGGGTTGAGTTGGGGGCTGCAGGCAGGCTTCCTCTGCAGGTCACTGTAGATGGTCCCTGGGTTCCCCTCCCGCCGGGCCAGATCAGTGGGTTAGTTCAGGGCACCTCACTCAACTTAAGAGGCAGCACCTAAGCCCTGTCACTCTAAGTGGCATAAGTCCCTGACTAGGCCCTACCGCCTAAATCTCCTGCGTGGGTTCCCCAGGTCAGTGATGCCCCAACTGACTGGAAAGTTTTCCCTCCCTTGCTTATATAGGCCCAGGTCAGGTGACCACCCTCTAAGGCGGCAAAACTAAGCTCCGCCCCTATTCTAGAAGGTGCCGGGAGCTTCCCTACTCTAACTGTGGGCAGGCAAGGCAGGCTGAAATGGCAACAATGTTTGGAGTCCCTGCCAGCTCCTGGCAACTAGAATGCGCCTTAACAAGACCACGCTGCAGTAACAGGGGTCAGTGGCAGCCATGTTGAGGGAAGAGGGCACCTGCACCTAGCATGGATTTTAACATTACCCAGGGCATTACAACCTCACAGGGCCTATACAATTACATTAAAAAGGGGGGACATCCTGAATTCGGGGAAGCAAAAAGCAAAAAATTTCCGTGGAAAGGGCCAAGTCCAACAGACATGTAACCCCCACACCCTACAGGGCTTAAATCCGGACTTCCTCGAAGACGACATCTCGAATGGAACAGTAAAAGATGAAGGAACAACAAAATAACACGACAAATTTGGATAGTGCTAGAAAACCGTTACGTGGCGATGGGGCAGAAAAAAGGGAACTGACGTCATCACGCCGATGAGAGTCTCTTATGGCTCCAGTGAGGTCATGCGGAGTCACAAGTGGAGCCGTGGTATTGTGACGTCCTCGTCGGCGTGGAGAGCTAGGAAAAAATTCCCTGGAATGCTGGCGCAGAGGATATTCATAAGGTGAGGAATCATAAGGTGAGGAATCCACAGGCAGATGGATCCATCAGAACAGGTGAGGCCGTAGGCACAGGCGAAGACAACCTAGGCTCCTAAGAATCTCTCAGCGCTGCAGATAACATTGGCGCCGAAGAACCCCTCTGTGTCAGTGACTGCGCCGGAGAACCCCTTTACGACAGGGAGTGAGCCAGAGTCGCTTGAGGAGAAGGAGAAGGCGACAACGAGATGAAGTCTTTAGAACAATGCCATGAAAATGGAGAAGGTGACCTCAAAGCTCTATCCTTCGATGAACGACGCAGGGAAATGTGCCTTCTCTTCCTCATATGCTTCCCCAACTTCAAAGTATGCGAAGTTGAGGACTTTGATTTTGACTTCGACTGCTTTCTAGCCCCTCTTCTCCTTTCTTGCACCATATAAAGCTTAGCCTCACGCTCCTTCAAAGTCTTCGGATTCATCTTCCAACAACTGGAGCAGCCTCTGACATCGTGGTCTGAAGAAAGACACCACAAACAGTCTTCATGGGGGTCAGTGATAGACATATGACCCCTACACTCTCTGCATGGCTTGAAACCCAACTTCTTTGATGTCAGTAAAACATAATGACACCAGCAAAAAGTAGGGCTGACCATGAAAGCAGACCCTACTTTCCTACAACCCCACCAAATGTAAGGAGATAAGACTAACCTTGCCCAGTTGAGTCTTCATTTTCTAAGTGGAAATATCCGGAGTGTCTATCTGGGTTTGTATGGCTACTCCCAGGTTTATGTTTCACTGAAATGTTCATCCCCTGTAGGTAAATGAACCACCTCAAAAGTTTTTGATTTTCACCCTTCATTTGTTAAGCCATAAGAGGGGCTTATTGTTTGTATGAACAAAGAAGTGAGTACCAAACAAACAAGTTACTTACCTTCGGTAACGCTTTTTCTGGTAGATACAATATCTGCCTGTGGATTCCTCACCTTGTGAATATCCCCCTGCGTCAGAAGCATTCGGAAATTCTTTTTGTAGCTTCGCGCCGACGTGTACGACGTCACAGAGGCACGGCATCGCGCGCGACTCCGCTGACGTCACCGACACCATAATAGGCCCACGCCGGCGTGATGACATCACTTCCGCCCTTTTTTCCGTGCCTTCGAGGCACACGGACGGACCGATGACAGCAGAAATATACACAGTATACACATTACACAAATGTCAAGATAACACACATAGTGTGAAACCAAAAAAGGAAACTAAAGCATAATAAACATTTCCTTCAACAATAAAAATTCATACAATACAACAGCTCAAGTATAGAAGAGTGGACAACGGGGAGGCGGGTGGGTCAGTGAGGAATCCACAGGCAGATATTGTATCTACCAGAAAAAGCATTACCGAAGGTAAGTAACTTGTTCTTCTGATAGATACATCTGCCAGTGGATTCCTCACCTTGTGAATAGAGTCCCACAGCAGTCCCCACTCCCGGAGGAGGGTGTCCACTCTCCTATACCAGAAAATACTGGAGGACAGCGCGCGCAAAGTGGCCCTCTCTCCTCACTTCGGTATCCAAGCAGTAATGCTTCGCGAAAGTGTGGAGGGAGGCCCAAGTCGCAGCTCTACAAATATCCTCAACAGGAACACCCCTAGACAAAGCAGATGTTGATGACTTTGCTCTAGTAAAGTGAGCTCCTCCTCCGTGGAAGGGTGAGGATAAAAGGTAGGGATGGTAACGGACTGCCCCAGATGGAAAGGAGTTACCACCTTAGGCAGAAAAGCAGCCCTGGTCCTGAGAACCATTCTTTCAGCATGAATGGATAAAAATGGGGGCTTTGAACTAAGAGCTTGAAGCTCACTTACCCTCCTTGCCGAGGTAATTGCCACCAGAAAAATAGTCTTGAAAGACAAAAGTCTCAAGGGACATGTGTGTAAAGGTTCAAAAGGAGAACCCATCACGAACGTAAGAACAAGGTAAAAGTCCCATTGAGGCACAATAAAAGGTGTAGGAGGAAATTTATTAGTAATGCCCTTAATGAAACGTAATACAATAGGAGATTTAAACGAAGAGGGCTGGTTCGGCAAACAAAGGAAAGCCGATAAGGCCGACAAATAACCTTTGATAGTTGCCACCGCAAAACCCTGCTGGGCTAAGGAAAGTGCAAATTATAGTATATTGGACAAACAAGCCCTTAAAGGGTCAACTGACTTCTCCCCGCACCAAGCAACAAATTTAGACCATCTATAAGAATAAATGGACTTGGTGGAGTCACGCCTGGCCAATAAGATGACATCCACCACATCGTGCGGGAGAGAAAAGGAAATCAGGTTGCCCTGCTCAATCTCCAGGCATGAAGGTGTAAGGTCTGGAGGTGGGGGTGTAGAACCTGCCCCTCCATCTGGGAGAGGAGATCTGCCCTCTGAGGGAGACAGAGCGGCGGGCACGAGGAGAGGTGGAGAAGATCCGTGTACCACACCCTTCTTGGCCAATCCGGGACGATTAATATGACTTAAGCCCGGTCTTGGCGTATCTTCCTCAGAACCCGAGGAATCAAAGGTATGGGAGGAAAAGCGTAAAGGAGTTGCGAGTCCCAACTCAACTGAAACGCGTCCCCCAAAGCTTCCTGCATCGGAAACTGGAGGCTGCAGAATGACGGGCAGTGAGCATTCTAGCAAGTGGCAAACAGGTCCACCTGAGGAGTCTCCCACATCCGAAAGACGTGACGAACTACATCTGGATGAAGCCTCCACTCGTGGTCGGCAGAGAACTGCCGACTGAGACTGTCTGCACGAACGTTCAGAACTCCGGCCAGATGATTTGCCATCAGACAAATCTGATGGTCCTGAACCAAGGACCAGAGACGCAGAGCCTCTCTGCACAAACACTGCGGCCCCACTCCACCCTGCTTGTTGACATACCACATCGCGGTCGTGTTGTCTGTCAGGACCTGAACTGACCGACGGCGAAGGGAAGGGAGGAAAGCCTTGAGCGCAAGACGTATCGCCCGCAATTCCAGAAGGTTGATGTGAAGCAACCTTTCCTCTGGAGACCAAAGACCCTTGATCTCCAGGTCCCCCAGATGAGCACCCCACCCTAGAGTGGATGCATCCGCTATCACTGTGGCCACCGATGGAGGAAGTTGAAAAGGCTTTCCTTGAGACAGATTGCCTTCCACGTTCCACCAAGACAGATCCGCTGCAGTTTCTCTCGAGATCCTCACTGACTCCCTGAGATCTCCACCGTGCTGATACCACTGCCTGCGGAGACACCACTGGAGTGCCCTCATGTGCCAGCGTGCATGGTTGACCAACAGAATGCAGGAAGCCATCAGACCGAGCAGGCGAAGACCTTCAGGACTGGAACAACTGCTCCATTGAAAAATTAAGGAATCATTTCCTGTATGTTGCGAATCCTTTGAGGAGGAGGGAATGCACGACATACACTTGTGTCCAGTACCGCACCTATGAACAGGTTGCGCTGGGAGGGCACCAGGTGAGATTTGGGTACATTTATCGAAAAACCCAATCTGTGCAACAACTGAGTTGTCTCTTGCAGATGATGGAGCACTATCTCTGGAGACTCTGCTTTGATCAGACAATCGGTCAGATACGGGAATACAGGTATCCCCGACCTTCTGAGATGTGCTGCCACCACAGCCATCACCTTGGTGAAGACTCGAGGCGCAGTAGTAAGACCAAATGGAAGGACCGCAAATCCAACCGTGAAACGGAGATACTTTCTGTGCAACTTCAGAATTGGAATATGAAAATACACATCCTGCAAGTCGATCGACACCATCCAGTCTTCTTCAAGCAGGGCTTGAAGAACCTGTGCAAGGGTGAGCATCTTGAACTTCTCCTGCTTCAGGTAAAGGTTCAAGTTCCTGAGATCCGGGGGGAGGAGCTTGGCGGGCATCCGAGATGGCCGCGTGAGCACAGCGCTCCCCGGACCCCCGCCGCTCCCGGCTTAATATCCTGATTTAATCCTGATTTTTGCGAGGATTCATATAGAGGACGTTGGGCTGATCTACCTGGACTTTTCATAAACGAATTTGGACATTGGGTGTCTGAATTATGTTCACTTGAACTTTTGGGCTCCGCCCTCGAAGTGCGCCCGGGACTGGGTGAGGTTTGGTGGCCGTCTTGGAGTTGAACAACAACGGCAGGGGGATTGGACGTGTGAGACCCCCTCTTAAGTTTCGGTTTCGTTTCTGCCTCGGACTGGGACATTGGTGAGAGGGCTGGGCCAGAGCTGCGGCCGCTCTCCACGTAGGTTGTTTGGCCCTTGGCTGCACTGTTTCTGGAGTGGGCTGCATCTATCCTGGTGCTACATCTCTTGTAGTCCTTTGGTCCAGGGGCCTCCGTTTCTGGTGCTCGGCCTGTCGACCCTGGTGACATTGCTTGTGACGCATCTTCAAAATGGCGGGCAGAGGGGACCGAGAGACGCGCAAGACGAAGGCACCTCTGCGCGGGGGTCCGGTTCAATCTAATGTCATGGATCGTTATACCCACTCTAAGGGGTCCCCCGGAGCTGCCCTGCCCGGTCCCACTGCGTCGGACCAAGTACTAGATGCGTCGCCGGAGCCCTCCTTGCAAGACATCATGGGCGCCATTTCTGGCATGAGGGAATCCATCGGCCACCAGTATGAAACTTTGGCCCACAAATTGGACACTGTGGCGATTGAGGTCAATTTGATTCGAGCCGATCTCTCCAAGACGAACGAAAAGGTGAAATCGTTGGATATCAAATCTTCCAGCCTCACGACGGACGTCTCTGATATTCAGACGGAGATTGGCAATCTCCGCAGGGTGAACGATTTCATGACCCGGCGCTTGGAGGATTTTGAGAACAGGGCGCGTCGCTGTAATGTTCGCGTGGTTGGTGTGCCGGAGAATCCAGAACCTCACTCGGTTGATCTCCTGGTTGAAGATCTTATCCAGAATCACCTTTCACCGTCTGGCCTTAGTAAATTTTTCGCAGTGGAGCGCGCACATCGTGTTCCGGGGGGCCAGGGCAAGCCTGGCGCCCCGCCGAGACCTATTGTTGCCAAGCTTTTCCACTACAGAGATCGGGACGCTATCCTGCAGGCCTCGCGGGCGAAGGGCCCAGTAGCCTTTGGAAATGCCACGGTGAACTTTTATCCGGACTTTTCCCAACAGGTCCAGAAGCAGCGGATGGGATTTCGTGGTGCCAAGAAACGTCTTAGGGACTTGGGGATGCGTTACGCAATGCTCTTTCCGACCAGGCTGCGGGTGGAGCATGGTGATCGAACTTTCTTTTTTGATCGGCCAGAGGCTGTGAATGACTGGCTGGACTCCCTGCCTAATCGACCTCCTGAGACTGAGTCCGAAGCCCACCCGGGCGGTGCTGAAGGTGGTGTTGAGAGCTAAACGTTTCGTTTTTGACTGATGCCTTGTTTTGTATGACTTTTCCAGGGATGTAAGCCTATGTTCCTCTACCTCATATGTGTTTTGATGTATGGTCTTATTCTCGTTATTTCTTGATCGGGGGGCGGGTGGGCCGGAGCCTTTCCTCCTCCGGGGTCTTCGTGTAGAATAGGGGTTCTTGGGCGACAGGCACACTGCAGGTTGGGGTGGCTTTTTAGCTTTTTGCAGGGGTGCAGGGTGGGGGGTGTTTTCCTGTTATTTGGGGGGTGGGTGGTTGGGAAGTTCATTGTTTGTATGTTCTGTGTTCAAGGCGACTTTATTCTGTATTTGAATTGCTTTTTGTGGTCGTGCTCATTGATGGGGGGTTTGGGCTTTGTCGGGTGGGATGGGGGGTAGCGGGTTGAGATTTGTTTCGTGGAACGTTAATGGTCTGGGTGATCGTATCAAACGCAGTGTGGTGTTGAAATGTATACGACGTTTATCTCCTGACGTTGTTTTCCTGCAGGAGACTCATTTGATAGGCAATGTCTGTCATGCAATGAACAGGTGGGGCTATCGCCTCGTAGCACATTCGGGGTTCACCTCGGGTTCCAGGGGTGTGGGTATCCTCATTCGGGCTTCCCTCCCCCTGGCTATTGATGATGTTATACAGGATGACCGGGGGCGGTATGCTGTCCTTGTGGGTCGGTATGAAGGCCGTACCCTTTCCTTATTAACTGTTTATGTGCCCCCCGGCTTGCAGACTTCCACCTTTTCAGATTTGGGCCGTGTCTTGTTGGACCTTCCTGATAGTACTCTCTTTCTGGCTGGTGACTTCAATTCGGTAGTCTCTGGCATTCATGATCGCCACCCTCCTAGGGATACCCCGGCGGCTCAGCAGTGGTTGGGTGGCTTTTTGGATACCTTCGGCCTAGTGGACTGCTGGAGGCTTTTGCATCCTACGCAGCTGCAGTACACCTTTCACTCCGGGGCCCATGGGAGTTTGTCTCGGCTGGATTATTTCCTGATGCCTGCGGCTCAGTCCCCGGCTGTGCGTGAGATTGTGCACTTGCCCAGGGGTATCTCTGACCACTCTCCGCTCTGGCTTCGTTTTGAGGTTGGGGTGGAAGCAGCGGGCAGGGTGGCTCCCATTAATCCGTGGTATCTTACCTCCCCTGAGACCCGCACCCTTTTACTTAAGTCCCTCGACTCGTATTTTCTGGATAACGAGGGGTCGGTTTCATCTGCTGTGTCCCTGTGGGAGGCCTTTAAGACTGTGATTCGTGGGCAGGCCCTCTCCCTTATTGCTGAGGCTAAGAGAGCGAGGAATAGAGAAGTGGTTGATCTTGAGGGGGAAATTTCTGTACTGGAGGAGGGCTTGGAATCTGGTGTCACGCCTGAGAAGCTCCATGCCCTGGGTCTGAAACAATTTGATTATAAGTCCTTGGTCACGGATGCCGCCAAAGTGATGTTTCGGGAGCAACAGGGACGTTTGTATGATGTGGGTGATAAAGCGGGTAAATTGCTGGCGTGGCTGGATAAGAAGGAGAGAGCTAATCGTGTGGTACCCGTGATTCAGTCTGCCTGTGGTGTGAGTGTAACGGACCCGATTGGGGTAGTTGACCGGTTTGCCGAGTACTTCCGCGTGGTGTATACCCCTGTGTCTGTGAGGGATGTGGTTGACTCTCGCCTGCTGTTGCGTGATATAGCTCTGCCCATTGTTTCTGATTCGGACCGTGTGGCGTTGGACTCCCCCTTTACGGTTGATGAGATAGCTACTGCCATCCGTTCCCTCCGTTCTGGCAAAGCATTGGGCCCGAACGGGTTGCCAATCGAATTGTACAAATTGCGTCCGGATAGGCTTGCTCCGTATCTCCGCGCCATGTTTCTGGAGTCCCGGGAACGGGGTATTCTCCCTTATGATCAGAGACTAGCCACGATAGTTGTCATCCCCAAGGAGGGCAAACCACGTGATCTTTGTTCCTCCTATAGACCCATATCCCTACTAAATGTTGAACCCAAGGTGTTGGCGAAACTCCTGGCCACCCGTCTCTTGACGGTCATTAGTGACTTGGTCCATCCGGATCAATCTGGATTTATCCCACATCGCAACACGGCTCTGAACCTACGTCGTCTTCATGGCGCGATCGCGAGGGAGGGGCTTCTGACGGAGCCGGCCATTTTGGCATCGTTGGATGCATCCATGGCCTTCGACACGGTGGAGTGGCCCTATCTTTGGGCGGCTCTTGAGAAATTTGGTTTTGGGCCTGATTTTATTGGTTGGGTCAAGTTGCTGTACGCGGAACCTCTGGCGCAAGTGGTGGTGAATGGTAGGGTCTCGGCTCCTTTCACCCTCGGCAGGGGTACCCGTCAGGGATGCCCCTTGTCTCCATTACTGTTTGCTCTCGCCTTGGAACCGTTGGCTGCCTGGCTCCGGTGGGAACCGTCTCTCAAGGGGATTCGCTGGTCTCCGGACTTTGAGGACCGCGTTTCGCTTTACGCGGACGATATCCTTTTATACCTCACCTCCCCGTGTAAATCTCTGTCTGTTCTGTTTGATGTTCTTGCTTCTTTTGGGGCCAACTCGGGCCTCGTTATTAATTGGGCCAAGTCCTGTGTATATGTTCTTTCGGGGGTTTTGCCCCCCTTGCCGAGTAGACTTCCCATTCAAGTGGTCCATTCGGGCTTCAAGTACTTAGGGATTTTTATTACGTTGGACCCGACGCTCCGCTTTGAGCATAATCTCCTCCCACGTTGCTTAGACTGCGACTGGATGTGGCCCGTTGGCGCAAGCTTCCTTTATCACCGCTGGGCAGGGCGGCCCTGTTTAAAATGATGTCCTTGCCGCGATTCCTTTACGCGCTTCACAACTCTTATGACGCTATCCCTAAGACCTATTTCCAAGAGATTGAGAGTCTTCAACGGCAGTTGATATGGGATGGGCGACCCCGTATCGCACTCGCAAAGCTCACCATCCCCTGGTATGACGGGGGCATGGCGCTCCCCGATATCAAGAGATATTATTGGGCTTCCCAGTTGTCTGCCATTAATCATGTGATGTTTTCCCCGGGTCGTAATCCTGCATTCGAGATGGACAGACTCCAGCTTCCAGGTGGGGACTTTACTAGAGCGCTTTATTCCCGATCGGCCGGGCGCCATCTTGTGGGCCCATCCAGGATTGCAGTAACGGTGTGGCGGGCTGCGAGTGTGAGTTTGGGGTGGGAGGATCGATTGACGTTAGCGACACCGCTTTATGCATCCGAACGTTTGGGCGGACTCTGGTCTACCAAGGGTTTCGACCGCTGGGATATGATTGGGATCTGTAAGGTGGGTGACGTGTACTCGAATGGTTGTGTAAAGTCGTTCCAGGCCCTCCAGGCGGAATATGGTTTGAGTGGTAGGGAATTTTTTCGCTACCTGCAGGTCCGACATGCCCTCGTCTCAGTCTTGGTTCCTGATGAGGCCTTGCCTGACTCTTCCCCCCTCGAGGACCGTATCCTTGATGGGCATCTTCCCGATAGCACTATTTCTCTTATTTACAAGAAATTGATTAATAATCGGGTGGACTTACTGATCCGACTTCGGGAGGCTTGGGTTCGCGATGGGTTGGAACTGGACGACGAGGATTGGCAATCGGCGCTCTCTTCTCCCAAGGAGGTGGCCATTCCTGCCCGTCTCCGTTTGGTTCAGCTTAAGATTCTTCATCGAGTCTATGTCACTGGTCCGCGTCTGGTTACGATGGGCTTTTCTTCGGATGGGCTATGCAAGCGTGGATGTGGCTTGAGTGCGACTTTTTTGCATATCCTTTGGGAGTGCCCGGTTATAGCTGCTTATTGGACTGCTGTGCTTGAGGTGATGACTGCTGTTACGGAGGTGGCCCTGCGACCGGAGCCTCGCAGATGTCTGTTGAATGTATGGGAACCCACTGACTACTCTGTGGCCCAGACCAGATGGGCTACCCTTGGTTACATGATTGCGAAGCGGGATGTCGCGCAACTCTGGGGCGCTTCCAGGCCCCCTGAGGTCTCGAGGTGGGAGGACAATATGGACTGGTCCATGTTTCGTGAAAAGACGGTTTATGTGGCCAGGGGCAGACCCAGGGCGTGGACGAAGGTTTGGGGCCAGTGGAATGATTATCGTGGGGGTATTTGCACCCCTCCCCTTGAAAACACTGCTGAGATTGTCCTTTCTCCCTAGACTAGAGTTCCCGGAACCTTTCCGTAAGGTTTTTTATACTTCCGGTTCTCCCCGCTGCTCCCCTCCCCCCCCTCCCCGACTTGATTGGAGCCTCCGGGCTCTGGGTGTGTTCTCCTGATCGTGGAACCGTCCCCTCCGCTCTTTGGGCTGACCTTAATTATCGTCCATTCGCCTTTAGTGTTTATGTTTTCTTTTTGTAAAAAATAAAAATACAAATTGTTCGGTGATGTCTATAGAGTAACGCTCTGTACTTGAGCTGTACCTATCCACGGGTGTATATTTTCTTACATGCATTTTGTCTTGTTATTAGCGGCCAGCCCGTGTGGTTGTAGGCCCATTCTTGTACTTTTCTATGCTTACTCCAATAAAGGTTTTGAAAAAAAAAAAGAAAAAAGTTCCTGAGATCCAGGATCGGACGGAGCCTGCCATCCTTCTTGGGGATCAGAAAATACCGGGAGTAGCATCCCTGACCCCTCTCCTGCTCTGGAACCACCTCTATTGCACCCTTTCTGAACAGAGCCAGGACTTCTTCCTGCAGGAGCAGCAGATGGTCCTCCAAACAATAACCCTGGCAAGGAGGGTAATTTGGGGGAAATTCCCGAAAGGGAAGAGCATACCCATTCTCCACGAGATTGAGAACCCAATGATCTGATGTAATCAATTCCCAATCTCGTAGAAAATGGGTAAGCCGGCCCCCCACTGGGCCCACATGATCCGGAATGGCGGATCTAGGGCTGCTTTGCTGCGGTGGTAGGGGGCTGGGAAGGGGAAGAAGAGGAGGAAGAGGCTTGACGACCTCTAGGACGAGCCCGCTGTCTGCCTCTGTACGACTTGTACAGCGTATTTTGCTGTTGTTGCGGCTGCTGCTGTGATGTTTTGTAGGAACGAAAGGAAGACCTGCCAAATTCTCTGAAGCGCCTTCCAGTAGTACCCCTGGTCTGAAGGCCTAAAGATTTCGCTGTAACCCTACTGTATTTGAAACGTTCTAAAGCAGCGTCAGCCTTCTTGCCAAACAATCCTGACCTATCAAAAGGCAAGTCCATCAAAGCAGACTGTACATCTGCTGAGAACTCCGATGTCTTTAACCATACAGCCCTTCTTGTGGCTACCGAAGAGCCCATGACTCTCGCCACCGAATCAGCCGTGTCCAGCCCACTCTGTATAACTTGTCTCACAGCAGCCTGAGTGGCCGAAATTACTTCCTGAAAGTCCTTTCTATCCACCTCAGGAATTTTGGGCACTAACTGCTTCATGGAATCCATCAAGGCATGGATGCATCGTCCCATCAGACAATTTGCATTAGTAGATTTTAATGCCATGCTGGCTCAGGAGAAGACCATCTTAGCCGCCTGATCTTGCTTCCTGGACTCTTTTTCCCCAGGAACTTGCGGAAAGGCACCCACAGACTTCTTTGAGCAGACAGCCTGCACAACCAGACTCTCAGGAAGAGGGTGTGGTGACAGAAAGTCCGGGTCACCAGGTGCCACCCTATACATCCTTGCTACAGCCCTTGAAACAGCAGGAGCTGTCAAAGGTGTCTTCCAGACTTCATAAATGGGTTCAGCCAAAGCATCATTAAATGGCAGCATAGGTTCAATAACTGAAGAAGGCGAGTGGAGGACCTCAGTAAGAATATTAGACTTGTACTCAGCAGTGGGCAGAGTAACGTTCAACAAGCCCGCAGCCTTTTTAATAACAACGTGATAAGGCATCACATCCTTGGAAGGCACGTCTGACACAGAAGCAAAATCCCACTCAGGAGACAGTTTAAGTCCACTGGCCTCTCTCAGGTCATCAAAAGGATCATCAGGATCCTGTAACTCACCTTCCTCCACGTCAGCATATTGATACCTCTCCTCCTCCAGAAGTCTCTGGGCTTCACGCCTCGACCTCTCCTTCATGAACAAAGTCGACAGATTCAGAACCGACTCCGCCGGGGTCGGAGCCGGCGTCGAACCCGGCGTCGAAGGCTTCGGAGTCGAAGGCCTTAGCTGAACTGGAAAATGCCACTGCGGTGGAAGAGCTGGCATGAAAGGCATAAAAGGCGCAGGAGCAAAGCCTGGGGAACACCCAAGTTATACGGCAAAGGACCCGTGGGACCAACAGGTGCACCAGAGGGGTACATTGCCCTGGAGTAAACCCCAAACATTGCATTCAGGAACTGGGATGGATCCTGACCTGGAGCCGGAAAGGCTGGATAAGGGCCCCCAGGCTGCTCTCGAGGGAGCGGAGTTGTTTCTACGTCGATCTCCTCCTCAGGCTGTGGCACCGGGGTCGACGAACCCACAGGCACCGAAACCTTGCCTTCACCAACCTCCTCCACCTCACCTTCATCCTCCTGAGCAGAAGGATTGGACGGATCTGGAGAAGGGTTGGCTTGCTGCTTCGGTGACTCAGGCGAATTCGTACGTGAAGCCTCACCATCGGAGTCCTGGGCTTCCGACGTCGAAGCCTCTGCTTCTTTACGAAGTAGCCTCACTTGCGACTTCAGCCTTGAACTCGAGTCCTTCTCTGAGTGATGACGTGACTCATGGCTCCTCTTCTTGTACTTCTTCCTCGAGGACTTGGAAGCATGAGCAGAAGACGACTCCAAGCGCGACCTCGATCGAGGCCTCGACCTTGAATGCCGAGACCGAGACTTCGAAGTCTTCTTATCTTTCTTACTTTTAAGCTTTGCCACGAGGAGCTTTGTCTCCCTCTCCCGAAGGGCTTTCGAAGTCAACTTCTTGCAAGATGGCCAATCCTCGACGTCATGGTCGGAGCTTAGACACCAGATGCAGCACTCATGCGGGTCAGTAATGGACATAGTCTTGCCACATTTCCCGAAAGCCTTAAATCCAGTCTTCTTCGAAGACATTTCAACAGAAGACAATGAAACAGAGAAAATAACTACAGAGTAACAAAGTTACTAGAAAGGTACTGTTGATCCCTAGAAAACCGTTAGCGTTGACGACGCGGAAAAGAGGGAACTGATGTCATCACGCCGGCGTGAGCCTATTATGGTGTCGGTGACATCAGCGGAGTCGCGCGCGATGCCGTGCCTCTGTGATGCCGTCCATGTCGGCACAAAGCTACAAAAAGAATTTCCGAATGCTGCTGACGCAGGGGGATATTCACAAGGTGAGGAATCCACAGGCAGATGTATCTATCAGAAAAGTATGGCCTCAGATTCTTCAGGGCCCAGACCAAGGCAAAGGCCTACCTCTCTATAACTGACCAACATTTCTCCCTTGGGGGTCAACCTTCTGCTTATAAAAGCTACTGGTTAGTCCTGGCCCACTGTTATTAGTTATGACAAAACAACCCCTACCCTATCTCAGATGCATCTGTGTGGACAATGAGGGTTTTGGAGTAATCAGGACTTTGGAGAATTGCAGTAATGCACATGGCCTGCTTCAGGTCATCACATGCTTTTTGACAGCTAACTATCCACTTAACTTTCTACGGCATTCTCCTGGAGGTGTGATCATTAAGGGGAGTCACAATAGACTCAAATCCCTTAACAAACCTCCTGAAATACTCAGTCAGGACCAAGAAACCTCTGACCGGAGTCTGGGTAGTTGGAGCAACCCAGTCCATGAGGGGCTGGATGTTACACTCCAATGGCTGAACTTGGCCTCCACCTACCAGGTGACCCAAGTATACAACTTTGATCTGCCCTATCTGGCACTTTGTGGCCGTGATAGTGAGGCCTGCCTTTTGCAGGGCCTCCAGAACATTTCTGAGGGGGACCAGGTGATCCTCCCAGGTGGGGCTTAAGACAGCAATATCATCTAGCAAAGCTGCACTAGGCTTCCAGACCTGTTAAGCCTTTGTTCACCAGCCTCCAAAATGTGGCAAGTGCATTTTCTAGACCAAAAGGCATCACAATAAATCGATAATGCCCATTAGGGGTTGAAAAGAATAAGTTACATTTCTTTGGTAACGATATATCTGTTAAAAGACAAATATTAGTTATGGATTCCTCACCTTAGCATGACCCCGGGCATCAGACTGGATCTCTAGAATTTTTCATCAGCAGTACCCCTGCGCTTCTGTAGGTGGTGTCGGTTGACTCCGCATTTGTCATTGGCATCATGATCACCGGAATGACGTTGCTGTATCTACTTAGACGCAGCCACTATGTGCTGATGTCGGTTCTTTGTTTTTCCGCGCCAACCAGATCTGAGCTGGAGAGAGTGGTATCTCGAGTCACTTTTTGATTCTCTTTGTTCGACTGGGGGTAATTCTAAGGTGAGGCATCCATAACTAATAGTCTCTTTCAGATTGTTGTTTTAGACTTGACATCCTCAGCTAGTCTGATTTGCCAGTAGCATGCAGTCAGTTCAAATGTACTCAGATATTTGGCTGAGGCCCACATATCATAAGCCCATCTGTCCTAGGAATAGGTTGGGCATCAGTCCTAGTGACTGCATTGAGACCTCTGTAGTCCACACAAAACATCATCTCACTTTTGCCACCCACAGTCTGAGGTTTTCGTACAAGGACGACTGGACTAGCCCAAAGGCTATCTCAAGGCTCAATGACCCCAAATTCCTGCATCTTTTGTACCTATTTCCTGATGCAGTCTCTGACATGGTCAGGCTGTCTGTAAATGTTGTTCTTTACAGGCAGACTGTCATCGGTGTCCACTTCATGTGTACACCAGGTGGTTTGAGTGGGTGTCAGTGAGAACATGTGCCTGTGCTGATTGAGGATTGCCTACAATCAGTTTGCTGTTGGTCAGTGAATGAATGAATGAAAAAGGTTATTGCACAGTTACTAAAAAACATTTGCAATATATCTTACCTCAATAAGAATGAAAAAAGACACCATTCCTGAAAATCCTTCACAGTATATCTTACATCTAAATAAGTTCAAGTACAATTTTAACCACTTGCGTTTGTGAGGAAAAGACTATTTGTATTTAAAAAACATTATGTAAACAATGTGACAGAGTTCAGTATCATTTGAATATGTGCCTTATTCAAATTAGCAGCAAGGCTGTTTTCTATGTAATGGCTTGCTGCTATTCAATGCTCCTCCGGTTGGCAGGACCTTCTCCTTCAATAGGTCTGGTGCACAGCTGGTATATATATATACCAAATCTGGCCCAGTCTGTTGGTTTGGTGCAAGAGAATGGAACCAAAACTGCTTCTTTCACTGTCCGAACTCTTTTGCATAACCACATTGGCTTAAGAAGGTTCTGACGACACTGTGACAGGCCGGGGCAGCAGCACATCAAGTGTAGCAGGGACTCTCTTTCAAAATTGCAAATTCTATAGTTGGTTAAAAGATCAAGGGATTTCCACCAGGGATTTAATTCTTTGATTGGAAGAGGCAATAGTCTGGTCCACAGAATACTTTTTTAGGGCCTTCCTCCCTAATGCTTGGCTTAGGTAGAGTTGTGTCTCATGCACCATATATGTTCAGATCAGCCAAGAATGACCTCATCCCATTTCATAATGTGTTAGGTCAGTTTTACGCGACAGTTGGTATATTTTCTTTGTTGATTGCATTTTTGATAGCCGGGTAGATTATGGCCTCTTTACCTCAATTCTGTATTGCTAGGTCCAATGTTTCCACCGCTTCCTGCATATGGATTTGCCATGGGTTGGTTGTCCTTTCATAGATTGGTTTTAGCACGTTCTTTACGCTTCCAACGGGGGCCTTCAACACCTGGTGATAGTATTTCACCTGCAGGCCCATGCATTCTTTGTTTTGTTGCACCAGACCAAATTCCAGGCGAATCAGGCTATTACAAGTGTATTTTAGTAGCTTGAATATGCATTTATTCGCCTGGCTCTGTGCTTGTTCTAACATAGTGTCCATTTTACCCGGGAATGCCTACTGTTCGTAACCCGCTATTGCCCTTATTTTAGATTGTAGTAACTTTCTGATTGGGACTGTCGTTGGACTTTGCATTTTCTCATATAGTTTGCAAAGAGCTTAAATTAGCAACTGTACTTTGGAGTTCATTTTATGTAGATGTAAAGTCGCTTTTCCAGAATCGCTGAGCCAAGCCCCCAAAAAATTATAGGATTTTGCGGTAGTGTAGTTCTGAAAATTCTTGGCTCGTGAATAAAACTTCGTCGTAGCATGACGATTTTTATATCAAAAGACCGAAAATGGCTAGTACACTATGTACAAGCATTTTCGTCATATTCGAGTGACGATTTCACCTCGAAATCGTCATTTTCGTCTTGAACCCTTGGCTTCCATTTTGTGTACGGCACCCATTTTGTGGGTTGCCCTCACATAGGCTTATAATACAGCTAAATTCGATATCAAAGGACACGTACACCTTGATTGACTTTTCTCTGACCTGGGCAAGCTGAAACCATTGCCTCAGGCCGAACCTGTTTGGTCAGTTCCTCTCCCAGTGGCCGAACGAGATAGCATCAAGGCACAACATGTCATAAACCCTTTTCATCGCACACACACCCTGCCTAATCTTGCTCCCACCTGTCCCTGTTCCTTTCTCTCTGACTTGCTTTATGAGGAGGAGGTGCCCGTTTTTATTGGGGGTCCACCGATATCTGATGAAACTGTTGGGCCTGGTCGGATAATTTATTGTGGGCTGAACAAATTGGAATGTGGGCTTGTCATCATGACTCTGCTTTTTCTTTGTAGTGGAAACATGTGAATAGTATACTAAAATGTCTAGAATGTTTGCCTGGAGCTGAATATTTTGTATAAAAAGAGAAGCCTGGCTTTGTAAGATGGAGCAGTCTCCTGAGAATATACATCCCGTGTTGTTGTACTTCTAGAACCTGTTACTTGGTTGCAGCCAATAAAATCGATCCTTGACTTCACCTAGAAGACTCTGAGTTTCTGTGGTCTAAAGCAGGAAAGTACTCGAGGTCTTTGGGTGTGTACCCTGACACCACTGGGTTACCGGTTGGGTACCGGTTCTGAAAAACCCAGTACCTCAGTTGGCGCCCAACGTGGGGCGATACCAACTGAGGTACTAGAATCGATTCTTGATCACGTAGTATTGATAATCGATATGTTAGGATTAGCATGGTGTCCCTAAACTCACACCGCAGACATGCAACATTAGTATTTGCGGTATTTACTTTTTACTTAGCTTCACACCACGTACGCTATATGAATACCATATTATGGCCTTCTTTAATATCGTGCATGCACAGGCCCTATTCTCATTTGCCTCTAAAAACCCTGCTCCTGGGAAAGAAACCAACTGTTGCAGAAACTGCTGTTTCAGCTCGTTAGACTCGGCAAGGTCGTAGTTAGCTGAGGAAGGGCCGATAAGCACATTCCGGGAGGGGTGCAGGGTGGACTGTCTCTGAGAAGACAGAAGGGAGTCACCCGTCTGACCTTGTTGCCGGAGCGAAGCAAGGAGCTCTTTGTGTGCCTTATATGGGTTTTCCTAGTACTGTACTAGCTTGTACCAATTTGTATTTTTCCATGTTAGGCTATGATGATGCCAACGCAACTGTATATATGTGATGTGCTGACAATTTGCCAGCAGTCTTCTTGGCAGACCTCGTGGGTTAGGTCGCAAGGAGCTCCTCTGGCAGAGTTTGTGTTTGTCTAATAAACGCTTGAACCTTCTACACGGCCGACCGACTGCTTATTGGTATTGGTAAGGGGATTTGGTAATGTAATGATAATTGTTGGGAGGCGATAATATAATTTCGGTACTTCAGTTGGTGACTCCGCCGGGACTCCGCGTTGGGGTCGTCCCTGTGTAAGCATAGGTGACGTTGAAAGGGGTTCTCCTGATTGGGGGGGTTGCAGACCTGATACATAAGAATTCGGGGTTTTGCTCTGCCCTCCCGGTCCGGAGGGCTCCAGCTGCTAGTAGCCCCATGCCGGAGTCCTTCGGGTGCAACCCGAGAACCTGCAACGTTGGTACTAACAAACGTCGGCAGTGGAGAACGTTCTGGCAGACCTGCGTGCACCAGGTGAGTGTTGTGTCTCGTTGTATGTTGAATTGCATATACAGAATTGGATAGCGGAATCTAAGCATTTGGTGGCCTATGGTCACGGAGGAACTCTGAATTTGCATTAGTTGCCACAGAGAGAATTTGGGCAGAGGTCCGACGGGGGCAGTGTGGAACTGCACGTGCGGACGCTCTGGGTATACTAAAGATAAGGATTACACGCCTAGGGGAACTGCGGTTCCTGCTCGGCCGGACTGTTCTCGGGAAAGCCGATGGTTGAAATTGGGTAGCACCCGGACAAGTCTGGAGCGGCGCTTAAACGCGGGCTTACCCAGAATAGTTCGGGAAGTGAACCATGAATGCTGTCGGATGGCCTGTAGACCGGTCTGTGGTTTAAAACCTGTGTGACTATCTTTAGGCAGTCTGAGGATGAGACTGTTGTTGGAAGTGTTCTTTGCAGCCTTTTGAATAGTAGCAGAAGAGTTCTCCGCAAGTGGGAGCCGACGGGCTCCACTTTTTGATTGCAAACTGTTGGAATTTATGTGTTACGTTTTACGTCCATATTCTTTGTCAGATGTATAATGAAAGACGGATGGGAGAATGATTGATGTCATGGCCATGAGAATGAAAGCACAATGCTGACGTGATACTTAATTTTATTGAACTTGTAATAACGGAAAAAATTCCTTTTCAGCCAGAAACGAGATAATCCAATATGCCGTGCCTTAGCAAGTTGTGCTTTGGTTGTGTCCGTAGTGATGAAGGGAGGTTAGACGAGAGTCAGCCGACCCCACCGGAGGGGACGCCTAGTCACGATATGTATTGTAAGCATGGTATTGGCCCCCTTATTTTTAACTCTTTGTGGCATAAATACACTAAGGACAATATAGAATTACAATGGCCGAAAACTGGGTCTTTCGATGAAAAGAAGATTGCGTATTTACAAGAACGCCTTTTTGTTAAGCGTAGTCGGCAATCGATGTTCGACACCCTTAACAAATGGCAGAAAGAAGCAAAAAGAAGACGCATTCGATCTGAAAAATTAATGAAGATAGAGCAGGGACAGACTGTTACTCAAAAGGCCATCGCATATGACAAAAGCAAGATAGAACGCAATATCGAAATTGCAGATAGACAATTTAGACTTCAAGTAGACCAATGTTATGTAGCTAGAGAGGGAACGGAAGATGAGATAGAAGAATTGTTAAACGCAAGGCCTCCCCCGCCATATGCCCCGGAGCGTATATATCCCGCAATACCTGTCCAGCCCGAAGCTAGGCCACGGGCATCCGCGCCAGAAGAACAGGGCTCCGTTACTCAAGAGCGGAATAACAGTGTTTCCTCTCCTCATGGGGGGGCCTTGGTTACGCTTATCCCCGAGTCTGCACCAATACTCACATCCCCTCAGTCGCAATCGAGTTTCCCAACGCCGGAGATACATCCCCCCCAGGTTTGCATCGCACCTGGCGGGTCTGAACAGACCCCGAGGGGAGCTGTGGGGGGGCTAAACAGCAAGCGATTGTTCACTAGATCATCGGTGGAATATGGCGAAAAGGAAGCATTAGAAGATCAGGCAATTAAGTGGATACGGAATGACGTGTACACTATGACTGACATATGGAGTACGGTGAAGGATTTAGAACCGGTCATGCAACAACATGTGCTATACCAGATGTCTAATTCACTTATTTGGTCTTGGGAAACAAGCTTCAGGGATGGGACGGCCCCTCAGATCCTGTATACTATCAGGGATTGGGCTCATAAGTTTAGTCTAGCACCAGAGGAAGTATTTAAGAATATAGACACTTTGGTTCAATATCGAAACAGATTATTCTTGAAGAGTCCGCAGTGGACTACGCAGCACCCTATGCGAGAGGTACATCCCGTCTATCATCCCGAGATCCCCGAACAACGAGATGATAATCAGACAGTCATACGGCAAGGGGTAGCGGCTAGGTTCCAGGAACAGTGGGTTTATACTCCATGGAAGAGAAGTGAGGTGCTGGCGTTGAAATCCCAACTGCCAGATCCCCGAAAGAATCCTACTGCATATTACAAAGAATTGACTGAGGCAGCCGCCTCCGCTGTAATGACTTTAGCCGATGTTGAACTATTCTTTGGACTACTAGTACCGGTTGATATATGGCGACAGGTGCACGATTCTAGTCATGTTGAGTTAGGTGGCACATGGGAGGAGCTAAGGGGCTGGGACCAGGACCGCAAACCAGGGGACAAACCAAGAGTGGAAATAACTTCTCTTCCAGCGAAAATAATAACTTTTATGCATACTCTGATCCCACCCCGAAAAGTCGACTGGGACAAACTGTCCGCCTGTAGACAAAAGAAGGACGAAAGTGTGTCTGACTTCTTTACCAGGTTCGAAGAGGTTTTTATTGATTTTAGCGGGCAAGATTTGGCAACAGAAGGGGGCACGAGGTTGTTCGTTAACAGGTTCGTTACGAACCTGGCCCCGGAAATTTCAGCACGGCTGGAGGCGGCAGAGAGTACCTGGACTACCTCTTCCCCGTCTGTAATCCTAAGCATGGCCCAGTACTATGAGCATAGAGAAAATGAAAATAAAGATAAGGTGGATAAAAAGGTTAAGGATCTGAAGACTCGAGTACTGTTACAGCAAGTGGTTAGAGGGCAAGGAGGAGGTAGAGGTAGTCGGGGCCCAATGACGAGAGGGGCGGGGACAGGAAGGGGTTCAGGAGGAGCCCCGTCAATCGGCATCAACCAGTGTTCCTATTGTAGAGAGGAGGGACACTGGAAGGCACAGTGTCCGTACTTGGCCGCCCAGAACGGAACGATTCGGGGACGAGGAAGAGGACGAGGGGGTCCCGACCGAGGTGATATGCACAGAGACGACCGGACAGGCAAGTTGGAAAAGAATCATTTCGATGATCCCCAGCATAGACAGTACTACCATGGCGACTATGCCGAAGGGAATGACGATGTATACGCCCCAGCATAGGACAGCCAGGGACAGAGCGGGGGCCAAGTGTCAATTCCGGTCAATCAAAGGGGACCTTATGTAAAAGGGGAAGTATTGGGGACCTCTGAGGATTTTCTAATTGACACAGGAGCAATGAACAGTTCCGGTGCTCGATCATTGGTTCCAGGGGCGGCTCTGTCCGGGCGAAATAATGTTTCGGTGGGTTTCTCCGGAGTCCCCGTCGTAAGCCCCATCTCCAAACCTCTCCCTTTTACAATCGGCCCAACCACCATTGACACTCCTTTTTTATTGACTTCGAATTGTGGAGAGAATCTGTTAGGATTGGATATGCTGAAGAGATTGAATGCAACTATACATTGTTCTGCGGATGGGGTCTATTTAACCATACGTCCCTCTGTAACCCCTGTTAAACAATGTTTCACGAAAAATGAACGGCTCCCACCGGAGTTCGATGACATTCCGACTTCCCTTTGGGCGATAGGAGATGCAGATGTGGGTAAACTGGACATCCCCCCAGTTCACATCACATTGAAACAAGGTGCGAAATTACCACGCATCCCGCAGTACAAAATAGCGCCGGCGGGGGAACGGGCTCTACTTCACATCATTCAGGACCTGATTGACAAAGGGGTTGTAGAAGAAACGAATGCCAATGTTTGCAATAGCCCGATTCTCCCGATTTTGAAGAGGAACCATGATGGAGGGGAGACAGGTGCTGCTTATCGTTTCGTAATTGATTTACGAGCCGTTAACAAGATAGTGGTACCACAGTATCCGGTGGTGACCGATATCACTACTATTCTCACCATGATCCCTCCGACTGCACAGTATTTTTCGGTCATCGACCTGAAAAATGCTTTCTTTAGCATTCCTATCCATCCTGATAGTAGGCAGATCTTCGGATTTTCAATATCTGGTCGCAGCTTCCGCTTCTGTCGCGCTCCTCAAGGCTATACTGAAAGTCCGAGTATATATAGCCAGGCTCTCAAGGCTCTGTTGGATGACCTGGACTTGCCGGAAGGCAACGTCCTCTTGCAATATGTGGATGACTTACTCATTGCGTCTGATACGGAAGAAGGCTGTAAAGAAGCTACGATTAAATTGTTGCACCATTTGGCTGTTAAGGGGAACAAGGTATCATTATCGAAATTTCAGTACTGTCGAAACGAGGTGACCTACTTAGGTCATCTCTTATCGAAGGAGGGTAGACGACTAACACCTGAACGGATTACCACCATTTCTAGCATGTCTGTACCTTGCACGCAACGTGAAGTCCGCGCTTTTCTTGGCATCACATCTTACTGTCGCCAATGGATACCTAATTTTTCACTTCTGGCTAAACCCTTGTTGTATTTGACTACTAAAGATGTGCATGAACCCCTACCCTGGACGGATGAATGTCAGCTCTCTTTTGACTCTTTAAAAACTGCTTTATGCTCCGCTCCTGTTCTGGGTACTCCAGACTATCGTAAACCTTTTGTACTATATGTACACGAGGTCGACGGTTGTTCACTGTCTGTTTTAACGCAGGCCTTTGGAGGTAAGCAAAGACCGTGCGCCTATTTGTCAGCGACATTGGATAATGTTGCAAGAGCACTTCCTAGCTGTCTGAGGGCTACGGCTGCAGTGGCGGTGGCAATCCGACAGTCAGAAGGACTCGTTTTAAATTCCAATTTGACTATAATGGTGCCGCATGCAGTAGACACCTTACTAAATAAAACAAAAACGCAGCATCTTACGAGTGCACGTCTTACTGGGTATGAGCTGACCTTATTTGCACCACATATTACAATTACCCGATGCGCAACCCTGAACCCAGCCACATTATTACCGCTCCCTACGAGTGGACAGGACACTGATTTAAATGATTGCATATATCGCACAGAAGATGAGACCAAGGGTAGAATTGACCTCACGGACACACCCTTAGATCACCCCCAGGGAGAGCTATATGTGGATGGTTCCTGTTTCAAACTAACAGATGGCACAACGACAGCTGCATATGCGATCACGACCCTAAAAACGGTTGTTGAAACACTCCGAGTACCCCACCGATCAGCTCAAGCTGCTGAACTTATGGCCTTGTTGCGAGCCTGTGAGCTGAGTGAGGGACTCGAGGTCAATATCTACACAGACAGCCAATACGCCTTCGGGGTAGCCCATAGTTTTGGGCGGCTGTGGAAGGAGAGGGGTTTCCTTACTTCACATGGTCAGAGAATACAGAACGGACAGCTAGTTTTGAGGTTGTTAGATGCTCTCATCCTACCCAAGAAAGTGGCTATCATAAAATGTAGTGCCCACAAAGCCATTGTGGATGAGGTGGGGGAAGGCAATGCTTTTGCAGACCAGGTGGCCAAGCAGACAGCACAGTCACTGATGTCACCCATGTATGTCCATTCCTCTGCCAGATGGGTGGGGGGGGACTCTGGCCTATTTGATAATACTATGGAAAGTGTGAGAATACTACAGAAGGAAGCCACCTCCGCAGAATTAGAGAGATGGGAACGCGAGGTAGGGAGATTGGATGAAAATAATTGTTGGATTGACTTGACCGACAAACAAAGGTGGCTACTGCCCAATGCACTGGTACAGGCCGTGGCAACCATGGCACACGGACCCGCGCATATAGGAGCAAAAGGTATTTGCGGGCTTTTAGATCCAGTTTGGAATAACCCAAATATCCAACGGACGGCTGTCCGCTTGGTCCAATATTGCATGGTTTGCTTGCAGCATAATCCAGGAAAGGGAGAGACTGTTTTGAGAGGGAATTTTGCACCACCCACATTGCCCTTTGAAGTGCTCCAGATGGATTATATTCATATGGAACGCGTCAACAATTTAAAGTACGTACCGGTCGTGGTCTGTGCATTTAGTAAATGGGTCGAGGCATATCCTACCAAGGAAAACACAGCTTTGGCAACTGCAAAGGCCCTCCTGAAAGAGTTTGTGCCTCGTTTTGGATTGCCTCGCTTGATCTGGTCGGACAACGGGGGGCATTTCCATGGGGCCCTTGTTCAACATATCTGTAAAGGTTTACACATACAGCAAAAGTTCCATGCTGCCCGACACCCCCAATCAGCAGGGCTTGTGGAGAAGTATAATGGCATTTTAAAACTGAAAATGGCAAAAATAAAGGAAAGCACGGGGTTGAAATGGCCTGACACTTTACCCCTAGCTCTTATGTCTTTAGGTGTCACCCCGCACTCCCGATCGGGTCTCTCTCCCTATGAGATACTGTTTGGGAGGCCTGCTAACGTGTGGGGGGTACCTAGACCTCGTTCTTTTGCAGATATTGAATATCCTATGTTGATTGATTATCTTTTTGCATTGACTAAAGACCTTCGTTCTGTTCATCAGCAGGTAGCTTCTGTACTGCAGCCACTGCCAGAGGGCCCCGGTCATCGCTTGCAGCCCGGCCAGTGGGTCCTGGTAAAAAAGTTCGAGCGGGACACCAGCTTGGCTCCTAGATGGTCTGAGCCACGGCAGATTTTGTTGGCCACCCGGACGGCGGTTAAAGTGGATGGTCGTAAGCATTGGATCCATGTTTCGCATCTCAAACGACTACCACTTCCACTCCCTGGTGAGCGGTCACGTCCAGGGGAAATTCTGACACAGGAAACTGAAAGAGCTGATGCATTCGTGCCCTTTTCTGACGCCTGCGAAATTGAGCGTAGGCCACAGGAGGGATCGGCGAGATCAGATGACTTGGTTCACACTGAAGTTGCAAGTGAACGTGCAACAGCTTTGAATCCTGTTGCAAGTACCCCAGACGACGAAACCTCACAAGTACGGAAAGCCCCGGGTGTGCTCTTTTCTGACCCTGAAGTGCTGGGACGCGAGCGATACAATTTCCGGCTCAGGAAGCCGGCACGCGGCGCCTCAGACCCCATTGTTAGGAGATAGGGAAGGACTTCATTGCATAAGATAGGGCTTGCTAGACTACAGGTCTGGGCGCTGAGCGAGACACTGGACTGAACTCGTTGAGAGCTGGAACTTTTTGATCATTGTGCTCTGTTCAGAAAGAAGATTCTGTTACAGCAAGACGGCTTCTACTTTGGGATAGGGATACGAGTCTGCCTGTGAGACTCTGACGGACGCAGGAAAGAAGAACCCTCTGGCAGGTCGGACTGCTAGGCCTATTTTTGGACTTTTAGCTAGCAATGTACCCTTTTGGTCGTGTTATTGTAGAAGAAGAGTTTCCTATTGCGCCTCGATACATACCTTTTTATGAACCGATGTTTTCCACATGGACCACGAAGGTCAAAATAGCATTTGTTGTGACTATAACTGTTATAGTAGCTGTGTTCATGAGTCTGTTCGTATATTTAGAACATAAATACCCATTACAGAAGTTTTTGCCAACTACTGTTGCACCCCCCGAACATTTCCTGTTCACCCTAGCACCACACAAAGAAAGCCATCGCCAGAAATATGCTAAAAACGTATTCATAGAAATGTTGCATCAAACACACAATGTTACTAACACTACGGATTGTTGGGTTTGTGGGCTCCTGCCATCTGTAGTGCGCAATCATGATTTGTTTCTCTCCCGCCCTCTGTTTTATCTAGGTAGTTGTGAAGCTTGGTACAAACTGTTTCTGGCAATATACCGGCATGGGGGTGAGCATCACAGGGACCTCGATGTCAATGAGCATAATATTATTCTTGATTATGTTCGAGCACACTATGCTTATAATAGAACGGGACATGGGAATCAGGTGACAATTGACCCACAAGGTTGCATACAACTGTATTTAGCGGAAATGAACAAAACTTGGTTGCAAGATGAATTGTATGACTTTAAGGACTTTAATGCCACACAATATTTTCAGATTTTCATTGAACGTAATGTTACCAGAGATCGTACTGTACCTATCCCGATTTTGAATGTTTCTGCAGGATTTTGTGTGCAAGGGATGGGTAGGGTACAAATGGGGAATAGCATCTGCAATTATACCTATCGACTGCGGAAACGTATTAGCCCCCCTTTGATTACCCCACACAATGTGTATTTTGTGTGTGGGGAACACGCATACACTTGGTTACCACGGAATTGGGGGGGACGTTGCTATCTATCCTTTCTGTTTCCTCCTGTTTATGTGGCCCCCTCCAACTATCACAAAACGCATCAGTTATACCCAATGCGATCCTATCATGGGAATACAGCCGCCCCGGTGGCGAGTACACCAGTAGCAAGCTTTGCCGAGGTGACCTCTAGCTATTCCAATATTGCACCTTTACACAGATCACGTAGACAGTTCGATATGACGGAAGTTGATCAAACAGATACCTCCTTGCAGCAATTTACGGATTTTAGTAAGGGTCTACTGCCCTTTTGGGGGCCTATTTTCAATAGTAGGGAAATTAGGAGATTGTCTAGAATAGTGGAGAATGTCATTAATATCACCACTGATATTTTAACAAACTTGACCGTGGAACTTCAGGCTACCAGGCTTGTAGCGCTTCAAAATCGTATGGTTCTAGATGTTATCTTAGCTGATCGGGGTGGGGCATGCCGTGTCATCGGCAGTTCTTGCTGCGTGTATATTCCTGACTCCGCCCCCTCGGTCCATCTAGCCATCCAAAAGCTGCACCGCATTGCCTCTGAAATGCATACCGAAAATGGGTCCTGGTCATTGTCAGGTTGGTTTTGGGGACTCCTGTCCACATGGGGATGGAAGCTGATGTTGATCTTAGGAGGTGCAGCTGCCATCATCTTTACGTGTTGTGTCTTGATGCAGTGTGGTCCTGCCTGCTGTTCTTACTGTGCTTCCCGTATCACCACGCTGTGCGTTCCAACCCCTGTCTCTATTAAAGCCCAAATGCTGCAGAAAGAGGTACATGATATGATGGCCATCGATGAGGAAATATTCGAGGAGTAGCTGTTTGTCGTTATTTAGCTCCACCACGCTAAAAGGAGGGTTTGAGGTACTAGAATCGATTCTTGATCACGTAGTATTGATAATCGATATGTTAGGATTAGCATGGTGTCCCTAAACTCACACCGCAGACATGCAACATTAGTATTTGCGGTATTTACTTTTTACTTAGCTTCACACCACGTACGCTATATGAATACCATATTATGGCCTTCTTTAATATCGTGCATGCACAGGCCCTATTCTCATTTGCCTTTAAAAACACTGCTCCTGGGAAAGAAACCAACTGTTGCAGAAACTGCTGTTTCAGCTCGTTAGACTCGGCAAGGTCGTAGTTAGCTGAGGAAGGGCCGATAAGCACATTCCGGGAGGGGTGCAGGGTGGACTGTCTCTGAGAAGACAGAAGGGAGTCACCCGTCTGACCTTGTTGCCGGAGCGAAGCAAGGAGCTCTTTGTGTGCCTTATATGGGTTTTCCTAGTACTGTACTAGCTTGTACCAATTTGTATTTTTCCATGTTAGGCTATGATGATGCCAACGCAACTGTATATATGTGATGTGCTGACAATGTAAAGTAAAGTCCACATTTATAAAGCGCACAATCACCCGTAAGGGTCTCTAGGTGCTGGGGGCCGTTGGGAAGATTAAGCGAGCTATTGCCCAGAGTCACATGGTGCTGGGCTAACCTGCCGCCGGAGCCGGGGATCGAACCGTGGTCCCCAGATTCCAGCGTCAGTCGCCCTGGCCGCGGCGCCACACCTCTCCCCTCGTGCCAGCAGTCTTCTTGGCAGACCTCGTGGGTTAGGTCGCAAGGAGCTCCTCTGGCAGAGTTTGTGTTTGTCTAATAAACGCTTGAACCTTCTACACTGCCGACCGACTGCTTATTGGTATTGGTAAGGGGATTTGGTAATGTAATGATAATTGTTGGGAGGCGATAATATAATTTCGGTACTTCACAACGGTACCGGTCCAGCCAGAGGTTCGTGAGGAGCTTCGTGTGAAAATTCTGGAGGAAGGCCAACCACTTCATCGACCCCTGCATGTCGACGTGGTCCGAAACTCTTTGCTGCGAGGTTCCCCGCTTCCCGACGGCTACAAAGGACTGCTGCCCTGGCTATCGCCCTGATTTGGACCCTTGAAGTTTGGTAGAGTAAAACGATAGACGAGTCTTCTGGTAACGTCATCGATATCTCAGTTAAGTATAAGTGGAGCGTCTCCCAGTCCTTAGTTGGTCTTAGTTTGAGTATCCCCTTTGGGATCACTTTGTTTGGAACTTGCAAGTGCCAAAGCCGAAGGACTCGTGTATTCACGAGAATATCGTAATCGATAATCCTTTGAAGTTTGAAGCTAGACTAGAGAGCGAAGATGCCTGGTCTTAGCAGACTTGAAAATTTGTTTTGTCTTGGTTGTAATAATAGGGACTCTCGATTGGAGGACTCTTGTCCCGTTCCTCCGATTGGAACTCCAACATATGAACTGTATATGAAACATGGAGTAGGCCCCATCACATATAATGAAGTGTGGATCAAATACACCAGAAAAGTTGGTGTTTTAAAATGGCCCCAATATGGTAGCTTTGATACAGAAATCTTAGACAATCTCGAAGTTAAACTTTTTAAGAAGAAAGCCCGGCCGGCGATGTTTGACTCTTTCCGCCTATGGCGTAAGGAAGCCAAACAGAAGGAAATTAAATTAGCGAAGAAGAATAAGCGAGAAAGGGGTATTTCGATAATGCAAGCTGCTATGCAGTATAAAGACAATGAAGAAGAACAGATGAGTGAGCAGTTGCACAGGCAACGTAAAATGGTAATAGATAAATGTTATCCAGTTTTGCCGCCTCTTCAGCAAGATGCAGCAAAAGAGCTTGAAAAAGATCCGTTAATGGCGCATTTGTTAAGTTTGCCACCCCCTTATGCGCAAAATGCTACGGCACCTCCGCAACCTTTAGTTGCGCAACCTGTGATTGCATTGCCTCCTGCTCCTCTACAGCACCCACCAGCTGTTCTTCAGCTGGCTCCTGCTCCTCCGGTGCAGCCTCCTCAAGGGCCACCGGCTTTGACATCTGCTCAGCCTTTACTTCCTACAACTTTGACTACTATAACGACTACCACTCCTGGTACTCCTTCTGATACTGCCTCTGCATCTGCCTCGCCTCACCCTGTTTTTCCTCTTGTCTTTTCATCGACTTCTCCTTCTGTTCGTCAGAGAGTGGCTAGTACTGTCGCTAGTTTTTTGCATCCTCTCTTTGGTGCAACGAGTGTAACTCCTGACACAGAGCGCAAGCAATTGCGTAGTCAACTGCCTGATTCTAGGGAGAAGGAAACGTTGAATTGTTTGGCACATAAATGGGTTGCTGACCCGGAAAAATATGATTTAGAATGTGTTATGGATGTCTTCACCCAGTGGGAAACATCAAAGCAGAGATACGTTTTTGAGAAAATGTGTGTTTTTCTATGTGAAGATTTAGAGGAAAATGATTTGGACTCTAACCCGCCCGAGTTGAGCCATGTACGGTTCGAGTTTTCAAAAGGTGCAATTGTGGGTTCAGATGTTAAGAAAGCAGTTGCGACGTTGTTGTCGCCCAGGACTGAAGGTGTTTCTAGGTCGTTGTTTGAGTCTGATTCTTCTGTTAAGAAGAAGGGGAGACAATATCCCATGAGAGAAGTTCCTCCGGTATGGAAGGAAGCAATTCAGGCTGATGCCGCTCTTCATATTAATGCTGTACCAGCACATTTTCAGCGTGTATGGGTACATGTTCCATGGAAGCGAGCTGAAGTTTTGGCCCTTAAGCAGACCTTACCTGATCCCCGTAAAAACCCTGCAGGGTATTACAAGGAATTGTCACAGACTGCAGGTTCATGCATCTTGAATTTAGCTGACATAGACATGTTGTTTGGGAACGTTGTTCCACAGCCTTTATGGGGAAAGATTCGCCATGCAGATCATGATCAAGAGTTAGGTGACTCATGGGCTAATATCGCTGCTGCAGATGCCCTACAAGTTGGTGGTGCTAAACCCGAGCCTTTAGTAGCAGATCTCCCTGGTAGGATAATTGATTACATGAAAACTTTAATGCCTGCGATGCGTGTAAATTGGGATAAATTGTCTGCGTGTAAGCAGAAGAAAGATGAAACGGTTTCAGATTTCTTCACCAGGTTTGAAGAAACGTTTGTCGACCACAGTGGTCAAGATATGAGCACAGAAGGTGGTCAGCGACTGTTCGTCGATAAATTCGTGCACAATCTGCTTCCCGAGTTGTGTAAAAAGTTAAAAGATTCAGCGAGTTCTTGGGCAGTTTCCTCTTCAGCACAGATATTGGCTACTGCACAGTACTACGAAAATCGAGACAAAGACGAGAAAGATAGAGCAGAAAAGAAAACTAAAGAGTTAAAAACGAGGGTTTTGTTACAGCAAGCATATCCGCCACGTGGTGGTCAAAATAGTGGTGCTCAGAGTAACTATCAGAATAATTATCAGCAGCCTCAACAGTATCAGAGGAACTCGCAAAGAGTCGAGTATACTCAACCACGTGTCCCTGTAAGCCCCAATCAGTGTTCATATTGTAAGGAAGAGGGTAATTTCAAGTATAGTTGCCCTATCTTGTTACAGCGCGCAAATGGTGTTTCTGGCTCAAGAGGTCGAGGTGTTCAAAAAGCTCCTAGAGGTAGAGGACGTGGAAATTTCCCCCAGAACACACAGTCTCTTCCACCTCAAAATTCGATGAATAGGTTCGATCAGCAGAATAACGCATCTGGTAGGACGGCTCAGTACTACGCTGATGATTACTATGCAGAAGATGAGCATATGGAAGGTAATGATTGCTAGGACAGCCATAGGCAAAGAGAGGGAGTTGTTTCAGTTCCAGTAGATCAGAGTGGACCATACGTTGAGGTGATTACATTAGGTGTGTCAGAGCCTTTTCTGTTGGATACTGGTGCTACAAAGAGTTCTATTATGCACTCCAAACTCCCTGGTGCACCTTTGTCTGGCGAAATGAATGTTTCTGTAGGTTTTTCTGGCACCCCAGTTAGAAATCCGATTTCTGACCCTTTGTCCCTTTCTGTTGGACCTTGTGAATTCGAAGCACCCCTTATTCTGACAACAGGTTGTGGTGAAAACTTGCTAGGATTAGATTTGCTGAAAAGATTGTATGTGACTTTGTACTGTTCTCTTTCTGGAGTACAACTTACTTTAGGTAAGAAAGTGGTTTCTCCAATGTATTTGTCAAGGGATAAACTTCCAACAGAATTGTCATTTCTTCCTGATATTCTTTGGGCTACTGGTCCTAATGATGTGGGTCTTTTAGAAATACCACCATATGTTGTAACATTGAAAGCCAATGTTAAAATGCCACGTATTCCCCAATATAAAATTTCTAGTGAAGGTGAAAAAGCTTTGCTAGCGATCATTTACGATCTGATTGAAAAAGATGTGATTGAAGAGACAAGAGGAAACGTTTGCAATAGTCCTGTTCTGCCTGTTTTGAAGCGAACTGACCCTTCCCAGCCACCTGTTTACAGATTCGTGATTGATCTTAGAGAGGTGAATAAAATAGTTGTGCCACAGTTTCCAGTGGTTCCTGACATTACTGCCCTATTGACTATGATTCCAGCTTCTGCCACCTGGTTTTCGGTGATTGACTTGAAGAATGCTTTCTTCAGCATCCCGATTGCAGAGGAGAGTAGGGATATTTTCGGCTTCAGTTTAGGAGGACGCAGCTTCCGCTTTAAACGCGCTCCCCAGGGCTACTGTGAAAGTCCATCAATATATAGTCAAGCTCTGAAGACACAGCTTGATACAATTGTTTTACCTGAAGGCGCTACCCTCATTCAGTATGTTGATGATTTGCTTGTTGCTGCAGATACTGAGGAAATCTGTAAAGAAGCCTCGTTGTCATTGTTGCGTCATTTGTGTGATTTGCATCACAAAGTGTCTCTCTCAAAATTGCAATATTGTCGACAAGAAGTGACCTACTCAGGTCATCTCTTATCGAAGGAGGGAAGGAAGCTGACCCCAGAAAGAATTCAGGCAATAGCGAAATTGAGTGTGCCAAGAACACAGAGAGAAGTGCGTGCTTTCTTGGGCATTACATCATATTGCAGGCAATGGATACCAAATTTTTCGTTATTAGTCAAACCTTTGGTGCATTAACGTGTAAAGATACACCCAATCCCGTTCCTTGGTCTGAAGAGTGTCAGAAAAGTTTTTTTGAATTGCGCACAGCATTATGTTCGGCTCCTGTGTTAGGTACCCCCAACTACAGTAAGCCCTTTACATTGTATGTCCATGAGAAAAGGGTTGTGCATTATCAGTGTTGACTCAGTTGTTTGGAGACAAGCAGCGTCCATGTGCATATTTTTCGTCGACTTTGGATCCGGTAGCTAAAGCATTGCAGAGTTGTTTAAGAGCAACAGCGGCAGCAGCTGTTTCTATTCGACAGTCTGCCGGTCTAGTGATGAATAACATGTTAGTTGTGATGGTTCCACATGCAGTAGACACATTGTTAAACAGAACCAAGACACAGCACTTAACTAGTGCTCGATTGTCAGGTTACGAATTAACCTTGTTAGCAAGTCATGTGCACATAAAAAGATGCAACACTCTTAACCCAGCTACGTTGTTGCCGAGTGTAGAGGAATTAGATGCTTCCGAACAGCATGATTGTTTTCTTAGAACAGAAGAAGAAACAAAAGGGAGAATAGACCTCCAGGACACTCCTCTTGCAAAGTGTGATGGTACATTATGGGTGGATGGTTCATGCTTCAAGCTTCCGAATGGTGATACGACTGCAGCATATGCTGTCACGACTTTGCATACAATTGTTGAAGCTACACGTATTCCACATAATTCAGCTCAAGCAGCAGAGTTGATTGCACTCACGAGAGCATGTGTGTTGTCGAAAGGAATGAAAGTGACCATCTACACCGACAGCCAGCATGCATTTGGAGTGGCTCACAGTTTTGGACGATTGTGGAAAGAACGTGGGTTCCTGACTTCGCATGGAGCTAAGATTCAGCATGGTCAGTTGGTGAATGAGCTTCTTGAATCACTGACCTTGCCTCTGCAAGTGGCGATTGTGAAATGTAGTGCTCACAAGAAGGTGACTGATGATGTTGGTCGTGGAAATCCATTTGCTGACGAAATCGCGAAAGAAACTGCAAGGAATGTGATGAGCCGAATGTATGTTGCAGGCCCTGCAAGATGGGTTGGTGATGTTGGAATGTGTGAAGACACGATAGAGAGTGTGAAGTCTATTCAAGCTGAGGCTACAGAGAAAGAGTTGAATGTGTGGAGAGAAAGTACGGGTAAGATGGATGCAAATGGTTGTTGGATTGAATTGTCAGAGCATCAGAGATGGTTGTTACCCGATGCGTATGTGCTTGCAGTGGTTACAATGGCTCATGGAATGGCTCATATCAGCGTGAAAGGGATTTGCAAGTTGTTGGCTCCAGTATGGCAAAATTCAGGGATTCCCAAGTGTGCAGAGAATGTCGTCAAGAATTGCATGGTGTGTCTGAAACACAATCCTGGTAGGGGAACCCCAACTCCAGCTGGTCATTTTGCACCTCCTACGTATCCATTTGAGGTTTTGCAGCTAGATTTCATCCACATGGAGAGGTGCAACAATTTAAAATACGTACTCGTTGTTGTTTGTGCCTTCTCAAGATGGGTAGAAGCATATCCCCTAAAAGACAACACTGCCTTATCCACAGCTAAAGCCCTTGTGAAAGAGTTCTTCCCCAGGTTCGGAATGCCTAGAATGGTCTGGAGTGACAATGGGAGTGAATTTGTGGGTCGAGTGATGAAGAAAGTATGTGAAGGGCTAGGCATTCAGCAAAAGTTCCACGCTGCAAATCACCCCCAATCAGCTTGATTAGTAGAATGTTTTAATGGCACGCTTAAGTTAAAACTAGCCAAAATTCAAGCGAGCACTGGTCTTAAATGACCTGATGCTCTACCCTTAGCACTCCTATCAACCAGAATGACTGTGCATTCGCGAGTGAAACTTAGTCCCTATGAAATTGTCTTTGGCCGCCCGGCCAACATATGGGGTGAGCCAAGGCCCACAAAGTTCAGTGAAATCGAACACCCTGTTTTGCTTGACTATTTGTACGAATTGATGGCTAAATTGCGTGTTTTGCATCAACAGGTCCATGACACCCTGCCTCCGGTCTCTGAAACTCCAGGTCACCCCATTGACCCTGGATCCTGGGTTCTCGTGAAGAATTTACAGCAAACCAAGAACGACCAGCCCAGGTGGACCGGACCGCACCTCGTCCTTCTTTCCACGAGATCAGCTGTTCGAGTGGAAGGGAAGAAGCACTGGATCCACGGAGTCCACTGCAAGAGGGTACCTTTACCTCTGCCGTACGACCAGTGGGTCCAGAAGGGTGTCGCTGACTCAGAAACTGAAACTGTGCCACGTTTTCTGCCTTTCAGTGATGCACGAGTAAAAGGAACACTTACTGAACAAGAGAGTGATAAAATTTTGCAACCAGCTGTATCACCATCAGTTCGATTGGACACGACAGAACCTGAACTCCTTTTCCAAGATAATACAAAACCAGGAAATCAACGGTATAATCTGAGGCCGAGAAATACGAACTAATAAAAGTTTTTTTTCCTCCAAGTACTATTTTTGAAAGCACAGCTCCCCCATCTGAGAAACCTGCTTATTTTTGTTTTTCGAACCGCCATCCGGGTTCCGCTGCTAGGGCCGCGATTGCCCAAAGTCTTTGAGGTTCAGCTGACGACGTTAGGTCGACAGTTCTGGTTGGTCCAAGGGAGTTGCCCTAGACTGACAGAAGCATTCCTTAGCAGAATCAACCTCCCATCGCGGGCAGCACTTTAGAGAGGATGGAGTTTTTCGAGATGGAGAGACCTGCCAAAACAATGAACTTTAAAGCCAGGATACGTAAAATAGTGAAAAAGAAAAGCTTTTTGATATTGTGCATTTTCATGTTATTCAGTGTGATGATATTTTTAATAAGTTATGTTTTATTCTCTTTTCGAGTAACATTTGCACCCACTACATCGCCTATACCTCCTCCTTCTACTGTTTCCTCACATTCTTTTCAATCCCTTCCTGAACACGAATCAGCTAGGAGATTAGAGTTTATTAATAACTCCTTTGTTCAGCTTTTGCACCAACACCAACTAGTAATGAACACGACTAACTGTTGGGTGTGTGGTCTTATGCCTCACACAACGGATAAAGGTATCCCTTATCTGGTCCTGCCTTTCAGCCACAATGGTTCTGTGTGGGCATACAGAACAATGTTCATCTATGCACATGAAGTCTACCCCCTACGTTCTGTGGAAGACAATCCTAAGAATAGTGCTCTAGTTAAGGGTATAGTAGACATGATTAAGGAAGATATTTCCTACGAGACTATCCCTAGAGATGAGACACTAGTATACATAGGATGGAACGTAACCGGATATGGAGCTACTCTGAGTGAGAAGCAGCAAGCTAAGAGATCTTCCCCGATTTGGATTGTACCCCATCAGGGTCACCTGTGTCTGCAAGGTACTGGCAAGAATCCCAGAGCTCAGCTAGGGAAAAGCATCTGCACTGAAACATATGTTTTTGCATCTCAGACTTCCCCTCCGTTCTTAGCAGCTAAGGGTACCTACTTCATCTGCCATGATAGAGCCTATACATGGTTGCCCCCTGACTTTTCGGGCACATGTTTTGTTTCGTTCCTGTTGCCTCCCACCTACACAGCAGCGGCAGATTACCACAAGACAAGGATAGTTAGAGGTGTCTTCAGCGAAGACGACACTGCAGGACAAGAATTTGGGGACTTCGTAAAGGGTTTTCTGCCGTTCTGGGGACCCATGGTTAACAGCAGGCACATAAGGCAATTGACAAGGGTGGTTGAGTCCACCGTAATTGAAACTGCTGGTGCCCTTAGTAACTTGACTGCTGAGCTCCAGTCGGATCGTCTTATGACCCTTCAGAACAGGGTCGCATTAGATGTCATACTTGCAGACCGAGGTGGGGTATGTAGATTGATCCAATCGAGTTGCTGTGTTTTCATTCCAGATAACGCTCCAACAGTGTACCAGGCCATCTCTAAACTGCATAAGATTTCCAAATCTATTCATGTGGATAAAGGAGATTGGTCTTTGATGGGATGGTTCTGGGAACTGATATCCGGCTGGGGATGGAAAATTCTGATGGTCATTGGGATGGTCTTAGCCATTCTTTTCCTGTTCTGTCTGTGCGTGCAGTGTGCTCCTGCAATATGTGGCCTCTGTGCTACATCATGTGTAAGGAAACCTGTATCAAGAGACGAGCTAAGTACTAGAATGATGTTACAGCAACATCTCAATGACTTTAGGGATATAGACCTGGACTCAGATTAGCATGAGCTTAGGTTAAATTGCCTATGTAAGGGCAAAAGGAGGGTTTGTAGTTCTGAAAATTCTGGACTCGTGAATAAAACTTCGTCGTAGCATGACGATTTTTATATCAAAAGACCGAAAATGGCTAGTACACTATGTACAAGCATTTTTGTCATATTCGAGTGACGATTTCACCTCGAAATCGTCATTTTCGTCTTGAACCCTTGGCTTCCATTTTGTGTACGGCACCCATTTTGTGGGTTGCCCTCACATAGGCCTATAATACAGCTAAATTCGATATCAAAGGACACGTACACCTTGATTGACTTTTCTCTGACCTGGGCAAGCTGAAACCATTGCCTCAGGCCAAACCTGTTTGGTCAGTTCCTCTCCCAGTGGCCGAACGAGATAGCATCAAGGCACAACATGTCATAAACCCTTTTCATCGCACACACACCCTGACTAATCTTGCTCCCACCTGTCCCTGTTCCTTTCTCTCTGACTTGCTTTACGAGGAGGAGGTGCCCGTTTTTATTGGGGGTCCACCGATATCTGATGAAACTGTTGGGCCTGGTCGGATAATTTATTGTGGGCTGAACAAATTGGAATGTGGGCTTGTCATCATGACTCTGCTTTTTCTTTGTAGTGGAAACATTTGAATAGTATACTAAAATGTGGAGAATGTTTGCTTGGAGCTGAATATTTTGTATAAAAAGAGAAGCCTGGCTTTGTAAGATGGAGCAGTCTCCTGAGAATATACATCCCGTGTTGTTGTACTTCTAGGACTTGTTACTTGGTTGCAGCCAATAAAATCGATCCTTGACTTCACCTAGAAGACTCTGAGTTTCTGTGGTCTAAATCAGGAAAGTACTCGAGGTCTTTGGGTGTGTACCCTGACACCACTGGGTTACCGGTTCGGTACCGGTTCTGAAAAACCCAGTACCTCAGTAGAGATTGTCTCACTACCCACATTCCAATTAAGCAGTGCTTTTTTCACGCAACGCCAAAGAAGCATCACTTTGGGCTTGTGTGAGTTTATTGTTAGTTCAATTGTCTCGTTGTAAGTGTTTACGGCATAGACCCCTTTGTAGTCCAAATTTAGTGTGATCCATAACCACTAGATTTTCAGCATATTGTAATATTTGAAACTTGTTAGCTTCAATTTTAGGACTCGCAAGATTGGCATTATTGAGCATCTTACTTAGATCTGCTGTATATAAGTAAAAAAGATAGGGGTAAGTATGCATCCCTGTTTTAGGTTGTGGAGCACGTTTTTGTTACTGTGTTATCTGCTAACTTGACTTTAATCCAAGTATTGCTTTGTAACGAAATAATGGCATTGAGGAGCCCTGCTGGTATTTGCCCGTTGCGCAATTTAGTCCAGAGCTTGCGTCGAGACACTCCAACGAAAGCTGCAGAGTAGTCTATAAAACAGGCAAAAAACTTTTTTTTAAAAATTTTTATGTTTGCTTGCTGACTCAGGTACGATACGGCTACTATGTTATACGATTGTTGAGCAGCCTTTATAAAACCCTGTTTGGTATGTTATCTTTGATCCACCTATTCAGCTCTGTCAATAGGGTCCCTGCACAGGCTTTCCCTTCGATGTCCAGGAGGGCGATCAATCTGGAGTTTTTGGTTCTGTGTTGTCTCCTTTCTTGAATATTGATTGTAAGAATGACTGGGCCATGAGTCTGGCACCTTGGTTTGCAATCAACATTCTCTGAATATGTTAGATAGAACGCTACCCCAGTATGCCGGATCTTCTCTAAACATTGCTCCCAGTAGGCCATTAGGTCCAGAGGCCCATCTTTTCTTATCTTTTTTATTTTTTCAACAGCGGGCCATCTTGGTCTTTTCCCACGGCTGTAGATGTGGGCTCTACATCGTTGTTTTTAGTCTCCATAGGATGTTCCTCTGCGCTTCCAGGTTGAATGCAACCTTTGTTTTCTATGTAGAATGTGGAAAAGTGTCTCAACCATGCATCAGCATGGACCGAATTGCGCTGGCCCACTTTGTCGTTTTCCAAACGAGCTATATATTGCCAGAGTTGTCGGTGTTTGTGGAGCTAAGTTAGTTTGTGGATCTGGATCCATTCTTCCTCTAGTTTATTCTGTTTGAGCGAACATAGCAGGTGTTTGCGCTCAGTATTGAGGTCTTTGTACTTGTCCCGTTTTATTGCGTGCCAACCGACCTGTGAGTTCTTTTTGCCTTTTTTAGATTAAGTGTTTTGTCACTAAGTTTTATGTTATCATGCCGGATGGGCCAGTGAGGCTGCCTGCCAAAGCTACTCCACCTACCGACTCATCATCAGGGTTCTGAAAGAGGAGATCAGGGAGAGGGTCACTCTCTTATTCCTGTCCCTCATTAGTGGCCATGAGCAAGCTCATGTCAGCCCTGTCAACAAAAGGTTTCAGGCAGTTCACATGAAGTACCCTTTGGGGGCTTCTGGGAGTACCCAGTTCTACTAAGTAGGTGACCTCTCCTTTTTCTTCAAGGATAGTATAGGAGCCACTCCATTTGTCTAGGAGAGCTGCTGGGACCACAGGCTCCAACAGGCTTCAACACACACACTTGTTGGCCTTGCTGGTAAACAGTCAAGACAGCCTTTGTGTCATGCCCAGCTTTTCGAAGTTCGTGGCTGGCCTTCCAGATTTTTGCTAGTCTTCTTCATGTACTCAGTCATGCGCGAACTCAGGCCAAGGACAGAGACCACAAAGTCCTGTTTAGGAGGTTTGAGAGGTTGCTCCCCACATTCTGTCACTAGACACAATGGACCCCTAACTGGATGTCCAAACAGAAGCTCAAATGGGCTGGTGCCAAACCCCTTCTGAGGAACCTCTCTGTAGGCAAAGAGAAGGCAGGGTAGTAAGACATCCCATTTTCGCCTAAGCTTTTCTGGGAGTCCCATGATCATACCCTTGAGGGTCTTGTTGAACCTTTCAATAAGCCTCTTGCACTGTGGATGGTAGGGTGTGGTAAACTTATAGTTTAGTCTTACATGGCAATGAACTACACTTGAAGTTTTTACCTCTGTCTGTTAAGATCTACTTAGGGAAGCCCACTCTGGAAAAGATTCAAAGGAAGGCCCTAGCCGCTACAGGAGCTGAAGTTGTTCTAAGGGGAATGGCCTCTGGGTATCTAGTGGCATAGTCCACCACCACTAGTATATAACTGTGCCCGAATGCAGTTGGAGGGTTCAAGGGACCAACACTGTCAATCCCAATACTCTCGAAGGCGACCACAACCACTTGAAGTGCAATTAAGGGAGCCATTGTGGTGCCACCTGACTTACCACTGCCTTGGAAAGGGGCAAGGAGCAACAAAACTCATTTGTGCCTTCAGACATATGGTGCCAGTGAAAGTGCAGGACACGCCTGTCCCAAATCTTGCTTTGCCCAAAGTGTCCTGCAAGATGAATATCATGTGCCAGGGAGAGGAGGAAACCTCTGAACCTCTGGGGTAGTACCAACCTCCTGGTGGCGCCGGGTTTGGGGGTCTCTACCTTCAGAGTACAGAAGCCCATCTTCACAATAGATCCTATGGGACCCACAGATATTCCCTGCTTCATCACTGTAGGAGAGTAGGGTCTGCTTCCTATGGTCACCCCCACTTTTTGCTGTGATTTTCTGGTTTTTGGACTTTAGTGTGGCTGTGGGCCTGCTAATCAGACCCACGGCCTAGCTGTTCTCTCTCTAAATTGATACTATGTACTTTAGGTACATACCTGATTGGGTATTGGGTCACCTCTGTGAGCCCCTGTATAGTGTACCATAGGTACCCAGGGCATAGGTGCATCCAAGGCCTACCAGGGGCTGCAGCATATATTATGCCACCCCTGGCTGGCCATCCAAACTGACACCACAAGCTGATCACTCAACCTGGGCACGGTGGTGTAATCACTCCTTGCTTAGATATAGAGGGGCATATTATCAAGGACCGGTGTTAAAATTATCGCCGTTTTATCGGCAGGAAACTGCCGATAAAACGGCGATAATGGGCTTGATAATACGCCCTTGTTAATTCCCATAGAAGCCCAAGTTCTGATGTTAACATGGGCTTGTATGGGAATTAACAAGGGCGTATTATCAATCCCATTATCGATGTTTTATCGGCAGTTTCCTGCCGATAAAACGGCGATAATTGTAACACCGGTCCTTGATAATATGCCCCAGTATACCTATATCTACCCTTATATATAGACACATATGTACCTATAAGTCACTCCTATGGCAGGCCTTAAAAATCCTGGAGGCAGAGTGCTTGGTTTTATGTGAGAGGGTGCCCTAGCATGAGTTGAGCCCCTCTGCAGCTTTCGGAACAATGTCCTTATGGCTGTTCTATGATATAGACATACCATATACTCTTAAGTGCATTATAAACCTCGTGGTTAAATGCTAACTTTGGTTTGGCTTTATCAAAACATGTTGTGTAAGGTGTCAAGCGCTTTGGAATACTACCCCCACCCCCCACCAATTGTGGAGGCGGGGGTAGCATTCCACCCGTCTATGTGGTTCTGAAATTCTGGACCCTACTGTTGTCCCGGTATCGAGACCCGATATCCGTGTCCCGAAACATCAACGTACCATGACGAATTTGGTGTCGACGAACCGATAATGATTAGGACATCATTCCTATGTATTTGCGTCATGATCGAGGCATGCTAACACCCCTGAATCGTAGTTTCCGTCCCAACCCCCAGACTCCATTTTGTAAACGGTATCCATCTTGTGTCTTGCCCTCATGATAAGTCAATTAAAGGTCGAGCTTGATCTAAAAGGACACGTCCACCTTCCCTGACTTCCCCCTGACCTGTCCCAACTGACTCCCTTGCCTCCAGCCAAACCTGTTTAGGCAGCTCCTCGCCCAGTGGCCAAACCCGATAGCATCAATGTACAACATACCATAAACCATTCACAGCGCACAGATCATGTTTTCTACACACATACACACCTGTCCACGCTCCCTGTTTATGGCCAGTTTTATGACTAGGAGGTGCCTTCCTTTATTGGGGCTTCACCGATATCTGATGGGAGTTCCGGGCTTGGCTGAGTAATCTATCACGAATTGGACATCTAAAATACGGGCTTGCCTACATGACTTCGCTCTTTTGTATTATTGTAGAAATATGTGTATAGCCATATCATAAACTTAAGAATTCTTGCCTGCAGCTATTATTTTTGTATATAAGGAGAAGGCTGGTTCTGTAAAAACGAACAGTCTCCTGAGAACACATGACCCGTGTTTGTCGTGCTTCTAGGACACCTGTTACTTGGTAGCTATCAATAAAACTTGATCTCTGACTCGACTAGAAGACTCCGTGTTTCTGTGGTCCGGAACAGGGAGAACTCAGAGGTCTTCGGGTGTTATCCCCTGGCACCAAACGGGTTCCTAAAAACCCGTTACCTCATCTAGATGGAGAAGACATGTTGGTTACTGCTTTACCCGGTTAAAGTTAAACAGAGCCTCAGCATCACAAAATGGATGCTGCTGCCACAGACACGGGTCTGACCTCCTGCTGCTGGATGAAACTCCAGCAGGGGAGGCCTGGACAATAGGTTTCTTGCCTTGGGAGGTGCTAGCACCTCCCCAGACAGGCTTTTAGTGCATTAGGGCAGGGAGGGCTGCAAAATTAGACACTCCCTGGGGCACACAAGGTGCTCCATAGATAGCTCGGTTCAAACAAGTTGCTGGGGCACTCCAGCCCCAGCTCTGGCGCGAAACTGGACAAAGAGAAAGGGGTGTAACCACCCCTTCTCAGGGTCCACCCATAGGAGGGACCTAGCAGGTAATCCAGCCCCTTAGTTTGGTATAAAGTTAGGAGCTGTGTCTAGAGACATCAGATTAACCTGGAAAGAAACTATGACACTAAACTCTTGGACTTCGACATTCTATGCTGACTAGAAGACTGAAGAAGATCTCCCTTGTGGTCAAGGAGTGACCACCCTGTTCAAACAGGCACCACCAGTAACTTGCTGGTTTGCTTTGTCGACGCTCCCGGTGGAACCCGACGACTCAGCTACTCAGGACTGGACTTCCAGACTTCTTTGACTCCGACCAACATCCACAGCAAAGCTGAGTCCCGTGGCGGACACGTGAGACGTGGAACCAGACTCCGAGGACATCCTGCAAATTGCTAGTTGCATCGACTCCTGAGGTAACTCACAGTTGTGCATTGGGGCACGAGAAGCCCCAGGCCCGAGCAACATCTGCACCAGAGCTCAGCCCGCTCCTGCATTTCAGCTTGACTCGTCTTCCCGGTTGCTAGCCCGTTGGCTAGTGAGCCCCCTGAAGACCCTATTAATTTTCAATGCTTGCCCTGTTGCTCTGGGCTTGCTCCAGTTTCCTTTCAAAAGAGAAGCTCCTCAGACCTTGCTGGTTTGAACTGAAGCGAATCATGACATACTGCGTGGGTTGCGGTTACCAAGGCTTGTTGGGTCCAATCTGGATACCGACACTGCAGTCAACTAGAGCCTTCGTGGGACAGCTCGACTCCAGCTCCTGGTCATCGTCAACACCTGCTGGTCCTCGTGGCTGCAGAGACAAGCTTCACCTCTTTACCTGTTTGCATCGCAACATCACCTGGTTCCATCCTGGTCACTGGCTAGTGACCCAGACTATGTCCCCTCTGCTTTCAGGTTCTTCAGCTCCTTGATCCACCCTTGGATCCACCTGGACACTCTTCCTTCGGCCGCCTGCAGCACTTCTTTTGCAGGTCTCCATTGAAAGCATCGACGAAACCCGACACGAAAAGACACCTATGTACCCGGCTTCCCTGGGTGAGGTAACTCGAGTACTCCGGTGCTCCCGTGTGTATTAACTATCCAAGTATCCTAGTTTAAAGGGGTTTTACCGTAGTCCCCCCGGAAGTGTCCCTAATCAATAACTTTGAAACTTCTTCGTTCTCCATTGTAAGTCAATGGTAGCTTGCGTCTGTGATCCCACACAGCACGCGTCTCCCCTGGGTCTCCTACTTCCAAACCTTTGGTCCTGTAGTGTAGCTCCAGAGATTCCCTAGGCCCTAGGCCTATTCACCTTTCCCGAAGTGGTTCCTATACCATTTACTTAGTATATGGTTCGTGAGGCCCCTAGGGCAGAATTGTATTTGTGCAACTTACAGTATGCTTAATGAGTAACGAACAAGTTACTTACCTTCGGTAACGCTTTTTCTGGTAGATACTATATCTGCCTGTGGATTCCTCACCTTGTGAATACCCCTTGCGTCAGCAACATTCGGAAATTCTTTTTTCGTAGCCTCGCGCCGACGTGGACTCCTGACGTCATAGAGACACGACCTCGCTCGCGACTCCGCTGACGTCACCGACGCCTATGATAGGCCCACGCCGACGTGATGACATCAGTTCCGCCCTTTTTTCCGTGCCATCGAGGCACACGGACGGACCAATGACAGTAGAAATATACAAGTATACATAGTACACAATAATCAAGGCAAAACACACAGTGTTAAGCAAAAGCAGGAAAGCAATTGGAACATTTCCTTGACAACAAAATATATATACATTACATTACAGTAACCCTGGCATAGAAGAGTGGACAACGGGGAGGCGGGTGGGTCAGTGAGGAATCCACAGGCAGATATAGTATCTACCAGAAAAAGCGTTACCGAAGGTAAGTAACTTGTTCTTCTGATAGATACATCTGCCGTGTGGATTCCTCACCTTGTGAATAGAGTCCCACAGCAGTCCCCACTCCCGGAGGAGGGTGTCCACTCTTCTAGACCAGGAAATCCTGAAGGACAGAGCGTGCAAAGTGACCGTCCCTCCTCACTTCGGAATCCAAGCAGTAATGCTTCGCGAATGTGTGGAGGGAAGACCAAGTTGCCGCCCTACAAATATCCTCAACAGGTACACCTCTAGCTAATGCACAGGATGAAGACTTAGCCCTTGTAGAATGAGCCCTTATACCCTCTGGTGGTTCCTTACCGGCCAAAGAGTAGCAGATCTTTATGCAGAGGACAATCCATCTCGATAAAGTTCTCTTATGGACCGCCCTTCCTTTCTTGCAGCCAGCAAATCCAACGAAGAGCTGGTCTTCCAAGCGAAAGTCCTTGGATCTGTCCAAGTAAAAGGACATCGCCCTCTTAGGGTCCAGACGGTGCAGTCTCTCTTCCTCCTTGGAAGGATGAGGGGGAGGATATAAGGTAGGAAGGGTAATGGACTGCCCTAGGTGAAAGGGAGTTACCACCTTAGGCAGAAAAGCAGCCCTGGTCCTAAGAACCATTCGATCAGCATGAATGGTCAGGAAAGGGGGCTTGGAACTAAGAGCTTGAAGCTCACTAACCCTCCTTGCCCAGGTTATTGCAACCAGGAAGACTGTCTTAAAGGTAAGAAGCCTCATGGGACATTTGTGGAGAGGCTCAAAGGGAGCACCCATCAAAAAGGTCAATACAAGATTCAAATCCCACTGAGGCACAATAAAAGGTGAAGGAGGGAACATATTAGTGAGACCCTTCAAAAACCTTAAGACCACAGGAGACTTAAAAAGAGAAGGCTGGTCAGGCAAACAGAGAAAAGCCGACAGCGCCGACAGGTAACCCTTCACCGTGGCAACCGCAAGACCCTGCCGCGCCAGAGAAAGGGCAAACGGAGAACATTAGACAAATGGGCCTTCAAAGGATCAACAGACCTTTCCCCACACCACGTGACAAATTTCGACCATCTATAAGAATAGATGGACTTAGTGGAGTCACGCCTGGCTGACAAGATGACATCCACAACGTCAGGCGGAAGGGAAAAGGAATTCAGGTTGCCCCGTTCAATCTCCAGGCATGAAGGTGCAATGTCTGGAGGTGGGGGTGTAGAACCTGCCCCTCCATCTGAGAGAGGAGGTCTGCCCTGAGAGGGAGACGGAGCGGCGGGTGAGAGGAGAGGTGGAGTAGATCTGTATACCACACCCTTCTTGGCCAATCCGGGGCGACTAATATGACTTGGGCCCGGTCTAGGCGAATCTTCCTCCGAACCCGAGGAATCAAGGGTTTGGGGGGAAACGCGTAAAGGAGTTGACCTCTCCAACTCAACTGAAACGCGTCCCCCAAGGCTCCTTGCATCGGATACTGAAGACTGCAGAAAGACAGGCAGTGCGCATTCTCGTGAGTGGCGAACAGGTCCACCCGAGGGGTCCCCCACATCCGAAAGATGTCGTGAACCACCTCCGGGTGAAGCCTCCACCCGTGGTCGGCAGAGAACTGCCGACTGAGACTGTCTGCACGAACGTTCAGAACTCCGGCCAGATGATTTGCCATCAGACAAATCTGATGGTCCTGAACCCAGGACCAGAGACGCAGAGCCTCTCTGCAGAGACACTGCGACCCCACTCCTCCCTGCTTGTTGATGTACCACATCGCGGTCGTGTTGTCCGTTAGGACCTGAACAGACTGATCGCGAAGGGAAGGGAGGAAGGCCTTGAGCGCCAAACGTATCGCCCGCAATTCTAGAAGGTTGATGTGAAGCAACCTTTCCTCTGGAGACCAAAGGCCCTTGACCTCCAGATCCCCCAGATGAGCACACCACCCGAGAGTGGATGCATCCGTTATCACCGTGGCCACCGATGGGGGAAGTTGAAAAGGCTTTCCTTGGGACAGATTGCCTTCCATGCCCCACCAAGACAGATCCGCTGCAGCTTCTCTGGAGATCCTCACTGACTCCCTGAGATCTCCGTTGTGCTGATACCACTGCTTGCGGAGGACTGGAGCGCCCTCATGTGCCAGCGTGCATGGTTGACCAACAGAATGCATGAAGCCATCAGACCGAGCAGGCGAAGGACCTTCAGGACTGGAACGACCGCTCCATTGTAAAATAAAGGAATCATCTCCCGTATGTCGCGAATCCTTTGAGGGGGAGGGAATGCACGACATACGGTTGTGTCCAGTACCGCACCTATGAACAGGTTGCGCTGGGAGGGCACCAGGTGAGACTTGGGTACATTTATTGAAAAACCCAACCTGTACAACAACTGGGTCGTCTCTCGCAAATGATGGAGCACTCTCTCTGACGACTCCGCCTTGATCAGCCAGTCGTCCAAATAAGGGAACACTGGAACCCCTGATCTCCTGAGATGCGCCGCCACCACTGCCATCACCTTGGTGAAGACTCGAGGCGCAGTAGTAAGTCCAAACGGAAGGACTGCAAACTGGTAGTGCTGCGATCCCACCGTAAAACGGAGATATTTCCTGTGCGACTTCAGGATTGGGATATGAAAGTAAGCATCCTGCAAGTCGAGCGACACCATCCAGTCTTCTTCTTGCAGCGCCTGAAGAACCTGAGCAAGGGTGAGCATCTTGAATTTCTCCTGCTTCAGATAGAGATTCAAGATCCTGAGATCCAGGATCGGACGAAGCCTGCCATCCTTCTTCGGAATCAGGAAATACCGGGAGTAGCACCCCTGACTCCTTTCCTGCTCTGGGACCACCTCTATCGCACCTTTCCTTATCAGAGTCAAAACTTTCTCTTGCAGAAGTGACAGATGCTCCTCGGAGCAATACCCTTGGCAAGGAGGGAAATTGGGAGGGAATTCCCGAAAGGGAAGGGCATACCCATTTTCTACAAGATTGAGAACCCAAAGATCTGACGTAACCGATTCCCAATCCTGTAGAAAATGGGTAAGCCGACCCCCAACCGGACCCACATGATCCTGAATGTCGGATCTAGGGCTGCTTCTCAGGGGCTGGGGGGTTGGAGGAAGTGGAGGAGGAAGAGGCCTGACGTCCACGAGGACGAGCTCTCTGCTTTCCCCTATATGTCCTGTACAAGGAGTTTTGCTGCTGCTGTTGTTGCTGCTGCTGCTGCTGCTGGCCTTGCCGGAAATTCTGAAAGGAAGAGCGGCCAAAACCCCTGAATCTTCTGCCAGTTGAAGAGCCTCTCATTTGAAGACCCAAGGATTTAGCAGTCGCCCTGCTATCTTTAAACCTCTCAAGGGCCGCATCAGCCTTCTTCCCAAAGAGGCCTGTACCATCGAAAGGAAGATCTAATAATGTCGCCTGAACATCAGCCGAAAAGTCAGAAGATTTCAACCAGGCAGACCTCCTAGTAGCGACAGCAGTGCCCATAATGCGTGCCACAGAGTCTACAGTATCCAAACCGCTCTGAATGACCTGGCGAGACGCCGCCTGAGCGTCAGAGATGACTTCTTCAAAATCCTTCCTGCTGTCATCAGGAATTTTTGGAACAAGAACACGCAAAGAGTCCATCAGCGCGTGTAAATATCTCCCCATCAAGCAAGTGGCATTTGATGACTTCAATGCCATACTGGCAGAGGAGAAGGACTTCTTTGCCACCTGATCCTGCTTCTTTGCCTCCTTCTCAAAAGGAACCTGAGGGAAAGCACTAACGTTCTTTTTGGAGCACGCAGCCTGAATGACCAAACTCTCCGGTGAAGGGTGAGAGGTTAAAAAGGCAGGATCCTCAGGGGCAACCCTGTATCTTCTGGCTACACTTTTAGAGACAGCTGGAGCCGACAAAGGTTTTTTCCACACCTCTAGAATGGGCTCTGTCAGAGTATCATTGAAAGGAAGAAGAGGTTCCACCACTGAACTCGGAGAATGCAATACTTCAGTCAGAATATTAGATTTGAATTCTGCTGTAGGCAAAGTCAACTTAAGGAGACTGGCAGCCTTCCTCATAATTAAATGATAGGGTTGAACGTCCTTAGAAGGAGTGCTAGAACCTGAGGGTAACTCCCACTCTGGAGAGAAATCCAGGCTTCCTGCGTCTGCCAAATCCTCAAAAGCATCTTCATCCAATTCACCCTCTTCAACGTCAGAGTATGAATCCAAAAACCTCCTTTCATCCTGAAGGCGTTGAGCCTCTCTTCTGGATCTCATCTTGACCCGTTTTGCTATCGGATCCACCACCGGCTCCGACGGATTCGGAATCGACGTCGGGATCGAACCCGAAGGCTCAGAGGGATGTGTTCGAGGACGACTTGGAGCAGGCGAAGCCGGAACCGGCGTCGACGGCTTCGGTGGAGCCGGAAAATGCCACGGCGGCGTCGGAGCCGGCATGTAAGGCATAAACGGAGCTGGAGGGTAGGAGTGAGGGACTCCTAAGCTAAAAGCTTAAGGACCCATGGGACCCGAAGGTGCACCAGAGGGGTACCACACCCTCGAAAAGACTCCGTACATCGCGTTGAGAAACGCAGAAGGGTCCTGGCCTGGGGCAGGAAATGGTGGATGAAAACCTTCAGGCCTGTCCAGAGAAGCGTTCGGATTCGGTTCACCTAAAGGCGCGGAACTCCCATCCTCACGAAGCTCCTCCTCATCTCGGGCCGGGGGCGGCGCCGGAGACGGACTCGGAGCCGGATTTGGAGCCGGAGACGGAGCCGGAGACGGCGCCCGTGACTCAGAAGGGGAGGCCTCACCTTCAGGTTCTGGATCCGAAACATCAAGGGTCACCACCTTCGAATGTACCTTCTTCGGTGACCTCGACCTCGATCCCGACTCCTTACCAGAACGACGTCGGGACTCATGTCTCCTTTTCTTATGTTTCCTCTTTTTCGAAACACGATCAGAAGTCGACTTCGAAGACGACCTTCCTCGAGATCCAGACCTCGACCTCGATCTCGACTTCGACCTCGCCCTTCGAGAACGAGACCTCGACGATTTCTCCTTTCCAGCTTTCATCTTAGCCACCAGCAGCTTCGCCTCTCTTTCTCTCAGGGCTTTCGGGTTCATCTTCTTACACGAAGAGCAGTCATCCACATCATGGTCCGAACTCAAGCACCAGATGCAGTCTCTGTGAGGGTCGGTGATGGACATCATCTTGCCACATTCTCTGCATGGCTTAAAGCCGGTCTTTTTAGAAGACATTGTCGAAGAAACAGGATACAAAGAAGCAGAAAAAGGTAAAAATATAGGCAACAAAGTATCCGTTGGCTACAGAGATTCCCGATAACCGTTAGCGTCGACGACGCGGATAAAAGGGAACTGATGTCATCACGCCTGCGTGGGCCTATTATAGGCGTCGGTGACGTCAGCGGAGTCGCGAGCGAGGTTGTGTCTCTATGACGTCAGGAGTCCACGTCGGCGCGAGGCTACGAAAAAAGAATTTCCGAATGTTGCTGACGCAAGGGGTATTCACAAGGTGAGGAATCCACACGGCAGATGTATCTATCAGAATTGTAATGTATCTCGAACTCTGACCTCATAAAGAATGCAGAGGGGTTGTGTTAGTAATAAATACATAATTATTTAATATATACCTTGTGTGGCGTCCTTTCATTTGGTATTCAAGGGATTATATATGGTAAAACAGCTGGCTTCACATGCTCTCTGAAGTTTTAGCCTAAGACTGCTTTGTCCATGCTACCACTAGGATAGCAGGCCTATAAGGTTGACTTTACAACCATCACCATAAGGGTCGTTTGGACTGGTGTAGAGTGCCCACTAGAATAGTGGGCATCATATACCAGGCCAACTCCTCACATTGGTGTGCAGTGGTTGGGATAAGAGCTTGCTGTTGTTTTACAATATAATCTTGAGATATCATTTGAAAGATCACATTAAGGTACCTAGAGGTACATATAAATCAAGTCTTATAATACTTAAGTTTTACTGAACTTAATTGTTGTAGAGGAAAGGGCCTAGCACACCCTGACTATAACTCCTAGAGAGGTTCTAGTAGGTAACACTTAGTGTAGGTAGGTGCACACACCACACTTCACTAGAGAATGTCCTTGAGAGGAGAGCCTTGTGTGTCCCTCCCACAGGAAGTGGATCCTCCCAGGATCCCTTCCCACTATGACACATTTACTTTTAATGAACTTAGAAGTTTGTGTTCACTCAGGAACCTGAGACAATGACAGAGTCCAACCCTAAGACACCTTATAGATTTGTGAATGGAGTATGATGCTGAGAAAGCAGCAGCCCCAGATCAGACTGGTAGTGGAAGGGGGGGCCATCCATCCACAGAGGATTCCCAGGATGACAATCCAGGGGGGTCTGATGAGGAGGATGATGACCAGGTCCAAGTTGAAGAACTGGACCAGGACAACCTAGGACTACCTGGGGCAGGACAGGAGAGAATCCCATCCAGGCCCCCAAGTAGGCCTAACACTGAGCACAGAAGGAGGAGGTCACTTGCCAGTGACTCCGACCACTCTGATGACTCAATAGGGACACATACCTCAGCAGTGATGAAAACGACTTCACCTCAGAGAAGATAGCATAAGGCTAGGATGAGGGAAGTAAAGCTTAGGATCAAGAGGCAAGACATTGCCCTTGCCAAAGAGACCCTGGCTCTTGCTAGAGAGCAAAAGTTGAGTGGATTAGATTCCACTGGTGGTAGCAACATCCCTAGAGGTAGGGAAAGGTCAAATGACCATAGAAACATAAGTAAGATTGTCCCTCCCTACCAGAGTGGGGATGACATCCACAAGTGGATAACTGCTTTGGAGAGGGCTTGAAAAGTACAGTAGGTTCCCCAAAGTCAGTGGGCAGCAATCTTATGGCTCTCGTTTTCAGAAAAAGGTAGAGACAAGCTCCCCACAGTTAGTGGTGAGGATGCTGACAACTACAATGTCCTGAAGAGTGCTCTGATAGATGGGTTTGGCTTAACCACTGAGCAGTATAGGTTGCTGTTCAGAGACACCCAGAAGACACAGACTCAGGACTGGACTGACTTTGTAGATTGTGCCACTAAGGCTCTGGAAGGCTGGCTACTGGACAGTAAGGTTAAGGAATATACAGGATTGTATAATTTGATCATGAGAGAACACATACTTAACAACTGTCATAACCAGTTATTGCATCAACACCTGATTGACTCTGATCTGACCTCTCCCCAAGAATTGGGAAAGAAGGCAGACAAGTGGGTCAGAACCGGGGTGAAGCTGAAGGCCTAGAACCAAGGTGGTGATCAGAAGAAGCAAAGACCAAAAGGGTGGGGAGAAAGCAAAAGACCAGAAGTCTTCTCAAGGTCCCCAAAAAGCTTCTAATGGTGGGGGTTCCCAACAATCTAAGAAAAAGGAAGGCCCAAAGAAACCATGGTGCAAAAGGTCTAAGGTTAATTTTCACTGGACTAGTGATTGCACCAAGAAGGAGACAGCTCCAACCACTGTGGCCCCTAAGGCACCTGCACCCCCAGTACAGTTAACAGTGGTGGTTCCCAACCCAAGGCTATAGTGGGGTTAACCCTGGGTACTGAGATGGATTCTGGCCTAGTCAGAATACCAACTCGAGCTGTTCTTGTCTGTGATGTGGACATGGCTATGTCCTCTACTGTGAGTCCCAATAACTTGGGCAAGTACAGGCAAACGCCTTTAATCAATAAAATAAAAGTGGCTCAGGCCCACAGGGACACATGTGCCAGTGTCACCATGGTGACGCCTAACTTTGTGGACCCTGGACAGATAATACTAGGTGTCAATTACCTAGTGACCAATACAAGCAATGTCACTACCACCCATAGTATGGCAATTTTTGATTTCTCCTGGGGAGGGGTAACTGGCCTCAAAAAGGTTGTTGTTAGTTCAGACCTCCCTGTAGAATGTTTGTTGGGCAATAATCTGGAATCTTCAGTCTGGTCTGAAGTGGAGTATAGGACTCATGCAGAAATGCTAGGTATATCAGCACATGTCCTTGCTGTGACCAGGTCACAGGCCAAAAAGTGCAAAACTGAAAAGGCCCTGAATCCTGAAACTATGGACCAGTTGCCTACCAAGAGAAAGAGCAGTAGGGTTAAGGCAGTGCCTTCCCCCCTGCCTCAGAATGAGGATCAGCCTTCTGAGGAAGCTGATAGTGAGACCCAAGAAGGAACTGTCCTAGAAGAGCTTGAGCCTGATCAGGTTGAGTTTCTTGGGACGGGGGACCTTCAAGGGGAGATCTGAGGCAGGCGCAGCTCGACTGCCCCTCTCTTGAACCCCTCAGACAGCAAGCTGCTGCTGAGGCTGCTGGGAATGCTACAGGTACCCATAGAGTGTATTGGGATGAAGGGCTCCTATATTCAGAGGCTAGAGACCCCAAGCCTGGTGCTTCCAGGAGGTTGGTCATACCTCTGGCATTCAGGGACGTCCTTTTTACCTTAGCCCATGATTTTCCCTTAGCAGGACATCTTGGCCAGAACAAGACTTGGGACAGGCTTGTCCCTCACTTTCACTGGCCACACAAGTCAGAAGATGCCAAGGAGTTTTGTCGCTCCTGTGTCACCTGCCAAGCCAGTGACAAATCAGGTGGCACCACAAAGGCCCCCCTAAGAGTTGGGATAGACATTGTTGGACCAATGGATCCCCAAACAGCCTCTGGGCACAGGTTTATTCTGGTGGTAGAGGATCATGACACCAGATACCCAGGAGCTATTCCCTTAAGGACCACAACAGCCTCTGTTGTGGCAAGAGCACTCCTGGGAGTTTTCTCAAGAGTGAGTTTTCCGAAAGATTTTTTCTCAGACAGAAGTGCAAACTTTATGTCTGGATATTTGACTGCTATGTGGAAAGAGTGTGGAGTGAACTACAAGTTCACCACACCCTACCATCCACAGTGCAATGGTCTAGTTGAAAGATTCAACAAGACCTTGAAGGGCATGATCAAGGGACTCCCTGAAAAGCTTAGGCAGAGATGGGATATCTTGCTGCCCTGCCTTATATTAGCTTACAGAGAGGTCCCACAGAAGGGGGTTGGCTACAGCCCATTTGAACTTCTATGTGGGCACCCAGTAAGAGGGCCCCTGTGTCTGGTGAAGGAAAGATGGGAGTTACATCTCAAAAAGCCTAAACAAGACATAGTGGATTATGTACTTGGTCTCCGCTCCAGGATGGCTGAGTATATGAAAAAGGCATCTAAAAACTTTGAGGTTAGCCAGGAATTTCAAAAAGCCTGGCATGACCAAAAGGCTGTGCTGACTGTTTACCAGCCAGGACAGAAAGTGTGGGTGTTGGAGCCAGTGGCCCCAGCAGCACTCCAAGACAAATGGTCTGGACCCCACACTATTGTTGAGCAAAAGGGAGAGGTGACCTACATGGTTGACCTTGGAACTCCCAGGAGCCCCCACAGGGTACTTCATGTCAACAGGTTGAAGGCATATGTTGACAGGGCAGACATGGGCTTGCTCATGGCTACAGATGAGGGACAGGAAGAGGAGAGTGACCCTCCCCAACCCGGTTTCTCAGACCCCTGACTATGGGTCAGTTGATGGTGTAGCCTTTGGCAGGCATCCTCACTGATCAGCAACAGAGGGACTGCAGACAAGTTTTACAGTCCTACAGACATATGTTTTCTCTGACTCCAAGTCAGACTAACTGGTGCACCCATGATGTTGACACTGGTGACAGTCTGCCTGTGAAGAGTAAAATCTACAGGCAACCTGACCATGTCAGGGACTGTATCAGGACAGAGGTCCAAAAGATGTTGGAGTTGGGAATTATTGAGCCCTCAGAGAGCCCCTGGGCCAGTCCAGTAGTCCTTGTGCCTAAACCTCACACCCAAGATGGTAAGAGAGAGATGAGGTTTTGTGTGGACTACAGAGGTCTCAATGCTGTCACCAGGACAGATGCCCACCCAATGCCAAGGGCAGATGAGCTCATTGACAGTTTGGCTTCTGCCAAGTTTTTGAGCACATTTGACTTGACAGCTGGCTACTGGCAGATCAGACTAGCTGATGATGCAAAAGCCAAAACAGCATTTTCACAACCCCATGCGGACATTATCAATTTGTGGTAATGCCCTTAGGTCTGAGAAATGCACCTGCCACATTTCAAAGGTTGGTGAACCAAGTTCTCACAGGCCTGGATGACTGTTGTGCAGCTTATCTTGATGATATTGCTGTCTTTAGCTCCACTTGGGAGGATCACCTGTTCCACCTGAAAAATGTTTTAGAGGCCCTGCAGAAGGCAGGCCTAACTATCAAGGCTACTAAGAGCCAGATAGGGCAGAGTAAAGTTGTGTACCTGGGCCACCTTGTAGGTGGGGGTCAGGTTCAACCACCGGAGAGCAAGATCCAGACCATAAAGAACTGGACTCCTCCAACCACCCAGACACAGGTCAGAGCTTTCTTGGGCCTGTCTGGTTACTACAGGAAGTATATTAAGAACTATGGGTCCATTGTGACTCCTCTTAATGACCTCACCTCATAGAAAATGCCAAAGAAAGTTCAGTGGGCAGTAAGCTGTCAAAAGGCATTTGATGACCTGAAGCAGGCCATGTGCACTGCACCTATTCTGCAAAGTCCAGATTACGCCAAAGAATTCATTGTCCAAACAGATGCTTCTGAGTTGGGTGTGGGAGCTTTTCTGTCACAATTGAATAAAGATGGTCAAGACCAGCCCATTGCTTTTATTAGCAGAAGGCTGACCCCTAGAGAGAAACGTTGGTCAGCTATTGAGAGGGAGGCCTTTGCTGTGGTTTGGGCCCTGAAGAAGCTGCAGCCATACTTTTTTTTTTTTCTTTTTTTTTTGAGAGTTCAAATATAGCAATACAATTAAATAGAAATCCAATTAACACAGTACGAGGAAGGAAAATTCAGAAAAACATTCATACAAATTGCTGTTTTAACATTTAAATTATAAAGTGCAAGGTTGTATAAGAGCAGACAATTAGTAAACTGGTTCGAATAACCAAAAGATTTTGTTTAGAATTGAAAGAATACATAGCATACATATATAATAAATGTTTTCACATTTAATATTCCAAAGCTAAGTTCTAAAGTGCAGCGTGCGGAGGTAGAACAGTCGTAATAGACTAATAAATATTTTCAATAAAGCATAAATTAAATTAAGTAATAACAGGAGAGATCTAAACATCAAACACACTCCAATATTTATCATATTTTTTGAGAGCCCCTGATCTAAGGGCATATTTGTTCTCCCTACCCTGGATTCGCTGTAATTTTACCTTCCATGCCTGGAAGGATGGGACAGAATCTGTTCTCCAGGACTGTAATATAAGGGATTTAGCTATTAAGGAAGCTATAAAGAGGGGCTCGTCATATTGGGTGAGGAAAGGAGAGCAGCCTATGAGGGGAATTAGGTCGTTGAATATAATATTTGTTTTAAGGACGATTGAAAGATATTTTTCTATTTCCTTCCATAAAACCTGGATTTTTGGACACTCCCAAATAATGTGCTTCCAAGTACCTTTTTCTTCACATCGAAAGCATTTGTCAGCTACGAGGGGGAAGATATCATGTAGAAAGGACGGGGTTCTGTATATTAACCATTTATTGTAGAATTGCATACGTTTAAAGTTTGCTCCTCGAAAGATGGTTTTATTGAATTTGTTTATTTTGTCCCAAACCTGTTGATTAATTATAATATCTTCTCTTTTTTCCATCGCTCAATTATCTTGCTGTAAAAGTCCTGGTCCTTACTTTCTATTAATATTTTAATCCAAATACTCATTTTCTTTTGTGTTTTATTATTAAGGGTAGTGGAAATATTTTCTTTGTGGGATAAATTTCCTATATTGAGTTCCCTAAGTTTTGGACTTATCGTAATGAATGACCAGTTCAGAATTGTATGCGAGTGAATTAACTGGCTGTAAATCTCATCCCAAGATTTCCACCTATTTCCCAGTAGGAAGTCTTCAATTTTTTTCAAAACCATTTTGCTTCCAGAGAGTTATTATATTTTTGTCCATACAACCTGCTTCTCCCAGGCTAAAATTCATTAAATTCGTCTTATTACTTACATTGGGTAAATCATAAAATTTTAAGAACTGAGTTTTGACCTTAAAAATCCACTGCAAAGTTTTATATCGTACTTTTTATGGGTCTTTCGTGGTTCTAACCGGATCATAGATTTTCAATTCCAACAACATCCTTTTCATAAAAAAATTGTCTGTCTCGTGGCAATCTGGAGAAAAAAAAAACCTATGACTATAATGCGTAAAAGACGCAAAATAATATTCTTTAATGTTTGGGAGGGACAACCCTCCTTGTGTGGAGGATAAATATAAAGTGCTCAGTGCAAGTCTAGGGGATTTTTTTACCCATAGGAAAGAAGAAATCAGAGCTTCTACTTTTTTAAAATATGAGGCCTGGATTGCGCAGGGAATCGCACTAAAGAGGAAATTAAAAAGGGGTAATACCGACATTCGAATTAGCGATGCCCGCCCTATAAGAGACAGGGGTAGTAGATTCCAACGATCTAAAAGTGAACCCACCTTTTTTAATAGAGGTAGAAAGTTTAAGAAGTAAAGATCGTCTAGGCTATCCGATATAAATATACCAAGATATCTCTTTGGACCCGTGTTGTATATCTGCCTGAATTCAGGTGCTAAAGTGTCTGTAGTGCAGTTAAGTAGGATAATTTCTGTTTTGTTTACATTAATTTTATAACCCCCTAGCTTTTGAAAGTCAGAGAAGATTTTTAGGATCTTCAATTGACTTGAAGGTTTAGAGTCTAAAAAAAGGGCAATATCATCCGCGTATAGTTTTATATTTGTCATTCCTAAAATTGGGGCGGTGACAGCTTTGATATTCCTAATGGCGATCGCTAGGGGTTCAATAAAAAGTGCAAATAAAATTGGGGAAAAGGGGCAACCTTGTCGTGTGCCTCTAGTGACCTCACAGGACCCAATGTTGGTACTATTGATGATAATTTGTGCCCTAGAATTCGTGTACAAGTGTCGTAAAAGAGAGATAAAAGCATTCGGGAAATTAAAACTATGTAAAACTGCGAACAGACAATCCCAGGAGACTAGATCGAAGGCTTTCTCCGCATCTAAAAAACAAATTTGAGCCTTCACCTTGTTAGTTTTAAAATAGTCTATCGCCTCCAGTAAAAATGTAGTATTGGAATGGAGATGCCTGCCTGCAATAAAACCGCACTGATCGTAAGCTATTAGTGATCCTACTAGATTATTTAATCAGTTTGCTAAAAGTTTAGTAAAATTTTTATAATCTGTGTTCAGAAGGCTAATCGGTCGGTAAGAATTTATATTTTCCTTGTCCTTTCCCTTTTTTAAAATACTAACCACCACCGCTGTGTGAAAAGAGTCTGGTGGGGGACCTCCTTGAAGTAAATTATTAATTAATTCCAAGAATTCTTTACGCAATATTCCCCCAAATTTTTTAAAGAATTCAATGGGAAGACCATCCTCGCCATTGGCTTTGCCATTGGGGAAAGACTCTATCACTTCATCTAGTTCTGATAATGTGAAATCCTGTGTGAGGTAGTTCTTGCCCTCAGCATCCATTTTAGGTATTTCCAATGGCTGAAGAAAATCTGTGATAGATTCAGGTGTGGTCCCCGCAGATGCTTGATATATCCCCTCATAGTGTTTTAAAAACAGCTCGCCAATAGCGGTGGTGGTCTTAACTTGATTTTTAGTGATGGAGTCAGTTAACTGATCTATTCTGTTACAAGCCTGCTTTTCTTTAGATTGCCAGGCCAGAAGCTTTCCTGTGTACTCACTCTCCTCATAGATTTTTTGTGCCTGAAAATTACTATTTGTCTCACCTAGTTCGTAATAAAATTCCTTCATCTTACGCTTCGCCTCGAGGAGATTGTGGCTGGAAATCTGGGATCTAACCCTATGATGCTCTTGTGTAGCCTGGGACAGTTCAGTTTGAAGTTTGATTTTCTCCTCCCTTTTTGCCTTAAGCTTGGGGATCTCTTTAGATGTGATTATTCCACGTATAGTAGCTTTAAATGCATCCCAGGTTATGTTTAAAGGAGCTGTACCTCTATTGTGTGAAAAAAATAGCTCAATCTTTTCATTAATATAAGTGCACCATTGTTGATCAAGGAGGTTGAGTTTGTTAAGAAACCATCTATTTATAGATCTTGCTTCATAATTCCCCAGTTTGACCTCCATGCAAAGAGCCGCATGATCCGAAAAGGCATTGGGTAGGTAATTGTAATTATATAATTCTAGATCGTGGGAGGACAAGAAAAAATCCAGCCTTGACGCAGAATTGTATTTTGCTGAATGGCATGAGTACTCACGCTTGGTGGGATTCATGTTACGCCAATGGTCAATAACGTCAAGATCTATCTTGCAGCTTTGAACAGCTAATGAGACTTGGGGTTTATTCTGTCGACGGTCTTTCTTGGAAGAGTCCAATCGAGGGTTTTGTAATAGGTTAAAATCACCCCCCCAAATTATTGGTCCAGAAAGGCCGGTTAATGCCTGCTTAACCTGTAAAATAGGTTGCGGGTCGTCCAAAATAGGTGCGTAAATTGTGGCAAGGATAATGTTAACATTATTTAATTTACCGTGTGCGACTACCCATCTGCCTCTAGGATCTATGCACGACCCTTCAAGGTTAAAACCTACATGACTTCCTATTAGAATAGAAACTCCTCTCTGGGCCAACCCTGCAGGAGCAGATATGTTATAGCCCGTCCAGTTTTTAAAGAGTTTAGCTGACTCTGCCTGATCTTTGTGATGGGTTTCCTGCAAATAGATGACATCAGGTATTAGATTTTTTAACCAGCATTCAATAGCGTTCCTCTTACGGACGTTATTCAACCCATTAACATTTAATGAAATACATTTCACCATGTCATTGATGTTCTAGATATTGAACGTAGCCCTCAATTAAAGTGCGCGAGTGCAGAATTGGCAAATATGCAAACATCAACGACAACATAAAAAACTGATAAGTAATACTAATATATAACAATGAAGAATAAAAGTAACAAATATTCATAGAAAAAATCATGAAGAATCTAAGGTTCAATGTGCAAATATGCAAGCGAGCGGCAAAAATGTAAAGTGCAATCTGAGGGGACCCGCCATTCATTGCACAAGACATGAAGATAGAAGAGATAGCAGCTCGATTTTGAAAATTTAAATATTCAAGACATTGGACATAGCCCCTAGCTAAAGTGCAGGTATGCGGAATAAGAAAACGTAAAAACAGCAGCAGCAGGATGGATAAGTGATAACTAATAAAAAATACTAGAGAGCAATAGCAGCAGGAATTCATAGAGAATTTCATAAAAATCTGAGTTTCCATGTGCAAATATGCAAGCTAGCGACAAAAGTGTAGAGTGGTGTATGAGGAGCTTTGCCGTTCATTGTACTGGGCATGGAGATAGAAATACAATAGAGTACCCTTGTCTGTGCAAAATATGCAAATAAGCAGCTAAACAATTCACACAAAAAAAAGTGACATGTGCTAGAGATCGATGAATAACCTTCATACCGTAGTCATTAAAATGTGGAAAAACATATTGCATTTGAACTCTCTTTTTTTCCCCCATGCGACACCCCCCTTCACCCCCCTTCCCTCCCCCCCTGAGTGGGCGGAGACCCCAGAGTCCCACTTCCGTCCTGCTCTGTTGTCTCTTCCTTTTGGATGCCATCTCTTTGCATCCTTGTGTGCTTCCTGTTTCCAACAAGAATTCGCCATACATTCGTGATTAGTGGTAGATTCAGCAGAGTACCTCAACTTGATTTATTATCCCCCAAGGCCGTCAAGTAGTGACTGGGCTTCACGTAGGGCCGTGAATATGAAGAATTTTCCTTTAACCAAAACTTTAAGTTTTGATTGCTGCACTATCATAGCCTGGGCTCCTTTGCTCTTAAAGGGGTCTATGAGCTTCACAAAGTCTCTGCGTCTGTGAGCAGATGCTACCGACATATCACCAAAAATCCTGAAATTATTCACCCCCTCTGCATTAAAAGTTCTTTTAGAAAATGCGGTATTTAGGATTTTTTCTTTTACCCTAAAGTCTGCAAAGTTGAGGAGGATTGTGCGGGGGAATTTTAAATTACTGGGTTTATGTGCCGGGACTCTGTGCACCCTTGTTATAGTCAAGTCACCTTGTAGCTCAGGGATCGCTTTTTTTAATAATGAATCTGACCAGCTAACTACATCCTTGTCTTCAAGGCCCTCTGGTATGCCTACTAATCGTAGATTCGATCTCCTATTGTAATTCTCAAGGTCCTGGAGCTTTTCCTCTAGATGGGTTTTCTCTCTGTTGGCTTCCGTAAGATTTTACTGAATTGTAGACAATGAGTCCTCTAGAGATGATATTCGAACTTCGGCTTCAGAGACCCTCAGAGGAATGTTCCCAAGACACTCTTCCATCTTCGTGAGCCTGCTGTGTAGAAGTGAGATTTCCTGAGCCTGAGATAATTTAAAATCTCTTAGTTCCTGGAGAATCGTAACTAAGATATCTTCCATCTTATTTGCTTTTGTATCACTCGGGAGAACCAGCAAGACATCATCCTGGGAGGTCAAAGACTTCTCTAAACTTAGGGCTTGATTCGGAGCTGTCGTAGTTTGCTTATTGCCTGGGGCTAGACTGGAGTCTGCGCTTGTGGACGACGACGGATGGGGGACCACATCCGAGGCGGAAACCGTTGGTATAGGCAACGCTGCTACTCCTTCCAGCCTTGCTGCCCCTGCGATGTTTAGCACCGGAGTCTTCTGTGGCGACTTTTGCGTTGTGGGGCTGCCTGCTCTCCCTGCCGTGTTGGAGGGCAACCGTTCTATAGTGACTCTTGTGCCCCCTTGATCTCTCTCCCCTCGTGAAGGAGTGCTTGAAAGTTGCTGACCCTGCTGCAAAAGGGGTTTTGAGAAGAGAGGGTATTGTTTGGGGGTAGATCGACTCTCAGGACCCAAGGAAGGGGACGTATTAGCGGCCTTAGCCGGTTGGTCCACGTTGAAACTGAGAGACTCACCCACTTGGGAGCTAGGAATTTCAGTCAGGGGCCTGTTTTTGAGGATTTCAATGGAGCGACGTCGCTCGGCCCTACGCTCAGCTAAGGAGCAGTCTTTCTCTCCATCGCCACCACCCGGAGTGCGTGCGAAGTGAATATCCAATGTCCTGTTTTTAGTTCCCCCCGCCTTTTCGTCGGACCCCCCCTGGTCCGTTTTTTTACCCTTATCTCTCCCATTTTCCTCCCCCTTATTCCCCCTGTCGCCGGCAGTGTGCAAGCTCAATTCCGCTGACAGCTCCGACAGAGTCAGGCTCTCTGCCTCTTCATCCTCTTCACCCTCTTCTTCATTGTCCTCGTTGATATCATTATCTTCCTCCATGTGTTTCCTTAATACATTATACTTGTTTTTTCTATTTTGATCATTAAGCTCCATTACTTTCTGTTTTAGAGCTTCTTTTTGTTGCTTTTTCCTTCTGTTTTTTCTCTCCCCACTTATAGTTAGTGGAGAGCTAATCGGAGTAGGGAGCTTCACTTCCTTTCCCAGCTCTGGCTTGAGCTGTTTGCCCCTTGCTCTTGCCGCCATCAGGATTCGTAGATCGCAGATTTCAAACGTGTGGTTTTTTTTTTGTTTTTTTTTAAAGGCGCCTCTGATTTTTCTCAGGGGAATTTAGAATTTTTTTTTTCCTCTTTTGAACGAGGATTTTTCTTAGCAGTGAGACAGTGAGACAGTGATTAACTCCCCTCAAAGCAGGTTTAAATGCGTAACGGAATCACAACGGTACCGAAGCCAGCCTAGCTCCTTTACTCTCCTTTTACGCCATTTAAAGTTCAGAAGACAGAAGACAGCTGCGCAGGTTGATGAAAGATTTGCAGGGGGGTGTGGTACAAACAAAGCGAGTGCGAGCTGGGAAGAGCCCTGCCCAGCGCGCCTTACCTCGCAGAGCAGGTCAGACCAACGATCTCCCCCGACTCCTGGTGCCTCACCGTTCACTTACAGGACCCCAGCGTTCTTTTGCTGCTCTGGATCCCTTTCCAATTGCTGTCAGATGCTTCCAAATGCTGCCAAATACTGAGAAAGTTATGTTGGGTCAGGTCACTGGGCGGCGCTCTTCCCTGTCATGCCCCTCGGAAGCTCTTGCTGCAGCCACCGTAGCTCAGGGGGTTAGAGGCCGGGGATGGTATCTCGGTCTGCACGCTCCACCCTCCGTAGACTCCAGCCCAGACTCCAGCCTAGTTACCAGCTCCCCCGCTGCTGCAGAGAAAGCAGGCACTTCTCCAAGTGAGAAAAAAAATAATCAGCGCTGCTGTCGTTGCAGCGCCGCAGCAGCCCGGAATACCTCGCGGGACCTCCGTTGGCTCCAATAGACGAAAACAGCTAGCTAGCCATACTTGTTTGGTACTCACTTCAAGATTCAGACAGACCATAAGTCCCTCTTGTGGCTAAATAAGATGAAGGGTGAAAATCCCAAACTGCTTAGGTGGTCCATTTCCCTACAAGGGATGGACTTTACAGTGGAACATAGACCTGGGACTGACCATGCCAATGCCGATGGACTCTCCAGATATTTCCACTTAGAACATGAAGACTCAACTGGTTACGGTTAGTTTAATGTCCCTCCGTTTGGAGGGGGGGAGGAGTTTGTGTAGGAGAGTAGGGTCTGCTTCCTATGGTCACCCCCACTTTTTGCTGCATGTTTCTAGTTGCTAGTCAGACCCACAGCCCAGCTGTTCTCTCTCTAAATTGATACCATGCACTTTAGGTACATACCTGATTGGGTATTGGGTCACCTCTGTGAGCCCCTGTATAGTGTACCATAGGTACCCAGGGCATAGGTGCATCCAAGGCCTACCAGGGGCTGCAGCATGCCACCCCTGGCTGGCCATCCAAACTGACACCACAGGCTGATCACTCAGCCTGGCCAAGGTGGTGTAATCACCCCTTGCTTAGATATAGTATACCTATATCTACCCTTATATACAGACACATATGTACCTATAAGTCACTCCTATGGTAGGTGTTAACAATCCTGGAGGCAGAGTGCTTGGTTTTATGTGAGAGGGTGCCCTAGCATGAGCTGAGCCCCTCTGCAGCTTTCGGAACCATGTCCTTATAGCTGTTCTATGATATAGCCATACCATATACTCTTAAGTGCATTATAAACCTCGCGGTTAAATGCTAACTTTGGTTTGGCTTTATCAAAACATGTTGTGTAAGGTGTCAAACGCTTTGGAATACTACCCCCTGCCAATTCTGGTGGCGGGGGTAGCATTCCACCCTTCTAGAGGGAGAAGACATGTTGGTTACTGCTTTACCCGGTTAAAGTTAAACAGAGCCTCAGCAGCACAAAATGGATGCTGCTGCCACAGACACGAGTCTGACCTCCTGCTGCTGGATGAAACTCCGGCAAGGGAGGCCTGGAAAATAGCTTTCCTGCCTTGGGAGGTGCCAGCACCTCCCCAGACAGGCTTTTAGTGTATTGGGGCAGGGAGGGCTGCAAAATGAGACACTGCCTGGGGCACACAAGGTGCTCCATGCATAGCCCGGTTCAAACCAGTTGCTGGGGTACTCCAGCTCTGGTGCCAAACTAGACAAGGAGAAAGGGGTAACCACCCCCTTTTCAGGGTCCACCCATAGGAGGGACCTAGCAGGTAATCCAGCCCCTTAGTTTGGTATAAAGTTAGGAGCTGTGTCTAGAGACATCGGATTACCCTGGAAAGAAACTATGACACGAAACTCTTGGACTTCGACATTCTATGCTGACTAGAATACTGACGAAGACCTCCCTTGTGGCCAAGGTGTGACCACCCTGTTTAAACAGGCACCACCAGTAACTTGCCGGTTTGCTTTGTCAACGCTCCTGATGGAACCCAACAACTCAGCTACTCAGGACTGGACTTCCAGACTTCTTGGACTCCGACCCACATCCACAGCAAAGCTGAGATCCGTGGGGGACACCAGAGACGTGGGACCAGACTCCCTGGACATCCTGCAAATTGCTAGCTGCATCGACTCCTGAGGTAAATCACAGTTGTGCATTGGGGCACTAGAAGCCCCAGACCCGAGCAACTTCTGCACCAGAGCTCAGCCCTCCACACTCCACGAGTGCCGCGTGGGGCCCGCTCCTGCATTTAAACTCGATGCGTCTTCCCGGTTGCTAGCCCGTTGGCTAGTGAGCCCCCTGAAGATGATCCTTTTAATTTTCAATTCTTGCCTGGTTGCTCTGGGCTTGCTCCAGCTTCCTTCTAAAAGAGAAGATCCTCAGACCTTGCTGGTCTGAACTGAAGCAAATCTTCACATCCTGCGTGGGTTGCGGTTACCGAGGCTTGTTGTGTCCAATCTGGATACCGACACCGCAGTCAACTAGAGCCTTAGTGCGACAGCTGGACTCCAGCTCCTGGTTGTCGTTGACACCTCCTGGTCCTCGTGGCTGCAGAGACAAACTTCACCTCTTCACCTGTTTGCATCGCGACATCACCTGGTTCCATCCTGGTTCCATCCTGGTCACTGGCTAGTGACCCAGACTCTGTCCCCTCTGCTTTCAGGTTCTTCAGCTCCTTGATCCACCCTTGGATCCACCCGGACACTCTTCCTTCGGCCGCCTGCAGCACTTCTTTTGCAGGTCTCCATTGAAAGCATCGACGAAACGCAACAAAAAAAAGCCACCTATGCACCCGGCTTTCCTGGGTGAGGTAACTCGAGTACTCCGGTGCTCCCGTCAGTATTAACTATCCAAGTGTCCTAGTTTAAAGGGGTTTCACCGTAGTCCCCCCGGAAGTGTCCCTAATGAACAAGTTACTTACCTTCGGTAACGCTTTTTCTGGTAGATACTATATCTGCCTGTGGATTCCTCACCTTGTGAATATCCCCCTTGCGTCAGCAACATTCGGAAATTCTTTTGCAGCTTCGCGCCGACGTGGATCAGGACGTCACAGAGGCACGGCATCGCACGCGACTCCGCTGACGTCACCGACGCCTACAATAGGCCCACGCCGGCATGATGACATCAGTTCCGCCCTTTTTTCCGTGCCCTCGAGGCACACGGACGGACCGATGACAGTAGACATATACACAGTATACGCAGTATAGAAATCAAGGTAACACACACAGTGTGAAGCAAATGCAATAAAACATTTGAAATAGACAAACCCTTGACCATAAAATAATACATCATATAAACAACTGGCATAGAAGAGTGGACAACGGGGAGGAGGGTGGGTCAGTGAGGAATCCACAGGCAGATATAGTATCTACCAGAAAAAGCGTTACCGAAGGTAAGTAACTTGTTCTTCTGATAGATACATCTGCCGTGTGGATTCCTCACCTTGTGAATAGAGTCCCACAGCAGTCCCCACTCCCGGAGGAGGGTGTCCACTCTTCTAAACCAGGAAATCCTGAAGGACAGAGCGCGCAAAGTGACCCTCCCTCCTCACTTCGGAATCCAAGCAGTAATGCTTCGCGAAAGTGTGGAGGGAAGACCAAGTTGCCGCTCTACAAATATCCTCAACAGGCACACCTCTAGCCAATGCTGAGGTCGAAGACTTAGCTCTAGTTGAATGAGCCCTTATACCCTCTGGTGGTTCCTTACCGGCCAGAGAGTAGCACATCTTAATGCAGAGGACGATCCATCTCGACAAAGTACTCTTATGGACCGCTCTTCCTTTCTTGCAGCCAGCAAAGCCAATGAAAAGCTGGTCATCCACTCGACAGTCTTTAGTCCTGTCCAAGTAAAAAGACACCGCCCTCTTGGGGTCAAGACGGTGTAATCTCTCCTCCTCCTTGGAAGTGTGAGGAGGAGGATAAAAAGTAGGAAGGGTAATGGATTGACCAAGGTGGAAAGGAGTCACCACCTTTGGCAGAAAAGCAGCCCTGGTCCTAAGAACCATTCGTTCAGCATGAATGGTCAGGAATGGGGACTTGGAACTAAGAGCTTGCCGAGGTGATTGCAACGAGAAAAACCGTTTTGAAAGTCAGAAGCCTCATGTGACATTTGTGAAGAGGCTCAAAAGGAGCACCCATTAAAAATGTCAAAACTAGATTCATATCCCACTGAGGCACAATAAAAGGTGTAGGAGGGAACCTATTAGTGAGGCCCTTCAAAAACCTTAAAACAATGGGAGACTTAAAAAGAGAAGGCTGGTCAGGCAAACAGATAAAAGCCGACAGCGCAGAAAGATAACCCTTCACCGTGGCAACAGCAAGCCCCTGCTGAGCCAATGAAAGGGCAAACTGGAGCACATCAGATAAATGGGACCTCAAAGGGTTTATAGATTTCTCCCTGCACCAAGCAACAAACTTAGACCACCTATAAGAATAGATGGACTTAGTGGAGTCACGCCTGGCTGACAAAATGACATCCACCACATCGTGAGGGAGAGAAAAAGAAATCAGGTTGCCCCGCTCAATCTCCAGGCATGAAGGTGTAAGGTCTGGAGGTGGGGGTGTAGAACCTGCCCCTCCATCTGAGAGAGGAGATCTGCCCTGTGAGGGAGACGGAGCGGCGAGTGAGAGGAGAGGTGGAGAAGGTCTGAGTACCACACCCTTCTTGGCCAATCCGGGGCGATCAATATAACTTGGGCCCGGTCTTGGCGAATTTTCCTCAGAACCCGAGGAATCAAAGGTATGGGAGGAAACGCGTAAAGGAGTTGCGAGTTCCAACTCAACTGAAACGCGTCCCCCAAGGCTCCTTGCAACGGATACTGGAGACTGCAGAATGACAGGCAGTGAGCATTCTCGCGAGTGGCGAACAGGTCCACCCGAGGAGTCCCCCACATCCGAAAGATGTCGTGAACTACCACTGGGTGAAGCCTCCACTCGTGATCGGCAGAGAACTGCCGACTGAGACTGTCTGCACGAACGTTCAGTACTCCGGCCAGATGATTTGCCATCAGACAAATCCGATGGTCCTGAACCCAGGACCAGAGGCGCAGAGCCTCCTTGCAGAGACACTGCGACCCTACTCCTCCCTGCTTGTTGACGTACCACATCGCGGTCGTGTTGTCCGTCAGGACTTGAACTGACTGACCGCGAAGGGAAGGGAGGAAGGCCTTGAGTGCCAAACGTATCGCCCGCAATTCTAGAAGGTTGATGTGAAGCAACCTTTCCTCTGGAGACCAAAGACCTTTGACCTCCAGATCCCCCAGATGAGCACCCCACCCTAGAGTGGATGCATCCGATATCACCGTGGCCACCGATGGAGGCAGTTGGAAAGGCTTCCCTTGAGACAGATTGCCTTCCACGCTCCGCCAAGATAGATCCGCCGCAGTTTCTCTGGAGATCTTCACTGACTCCCTGAGATCTCCGTTGTGTTGATACCACTGCCTGCGGAGGCACCACTGGAGTGCCCTCATGTGCCAGCGTGCATGGTTGACCAACAGAATGCATGAAGCCATCAGACCGAGCAGGCGAAGAACCTTCAGGACTGGAACGACCGCTCCATTGAAAAATAAAGGAATCATCTCCTGTATGTTGCGAATCCTTTGAGGAGGAGGGAATGCGCGACACACAGTAGTGTCCAGTACCGCACCTATGAACAGGTTGCGCTGGGAGGGCACCAGGTGAGACTTGGGTACATTTATCGAAAAACCCAACCTGTGTAACAACTGAGTTGTCCCTTGCAGATGATGGAGCACCTTCTCCGGCGACTCCGCTTTGATCAGCCAGTCGTCTAGATACGGAAACACATGAATCCCCGATCTCCTGAGATGAGCTGCCACCACTGCCATCACCTTGGTGAAGACTCAAGGTGCAGTAGTAAGACCAAACGGAAGGACCACAAACTGGTAGTGCTGTGACCCAACCGTGAAACGGAGATACTTTCTGTGCGACTTCAAGATGGGAATATGAAAATACGCATCCTGCAAGTCGATCAACACCATCCAGTCTTCTTCCAGCAGCGCTTGAAGAACCTGTGCAAGAGTGAGCATTTTGACCTTTTCCTGCCTCAGGTAAAGGTTCAAAACCCTGAGGTCCAGGATCGGCCGAAGCCTGCCATCTTTCTTGGGGATCAGGAAATACCGGGAGTAGCACCCCTGACCCCTTTCCTGCTCTGGAACCACCTCTATCGCATCTTTTCGGAACAGTGCCAGGACTTCTTCCTGCAGGAGAAGCAGGTGGTCTTCCGAACAATAACCCTGGCAAGGAGGGTAATTGGGATGGAATTCCTGGAAAGGAAGAGCATACCCATTCTCTACAAGATTGAGAACCCAAAGATCCGATGTTATTAATTCCCAATCTTGTAGAAAATGTGTAAGCCGACCCCCACTGGGCCCGCATGATCCGGAATGGCGGATCTAGGGCTGCTTTGCTGCGTTGGCCGGGGGTTGGGAAGGAGAGGAGGAGGAGGAGGAGGAAGCTTGACGACCTCTAGGGCGGGACCTTTGTCTGCCCCTGTACGACTTGTACAGTGTATTCTGTTGCTGTTGAGGCTGCTGCTGGGATGATCTGTAAGATCGAAAGGAAGATCGGCCAAACCCTCTGAAACGTCTTCCGGTAGTACCCCTGGACTGAAGACCCAAAGATATTGCAGTGGCCCTACTGTCCTTAAAACGCTCCAAGGCAGTATCAGCCTTCTTGCCAAATAAGCCTGACCCATCGAAAGGCAAGTCCATCAAGACAGACTGGACGTCTGCAGAGAACTCTGATGATTTGAGCCAGGCAGCCCTCCTGGTGGCCACAGAGGAGCCCATGATCCTTGCCACCGAGTCCGCGGTGTCCAGACCACTCTGGATGACCTGCCTCGCAGCTGCTTGAGTGTCCGAAACCACTTCTTGAAAATCCTTCCTGTCATTCTCAGGAACCTTCGGAATCAACTGCTTGACAGAGTCCATTAAAGCATGGATATACCTCCCCATCAGACACGTAGCATTGGTTGATTTTAATGCCATACTGGCTGATGAGAAAACCTTTTTGGCACTTTGGTCTTGCTTCCTGGATTCCTTATCTCCAGGAACCTGTGGAAACGCACCAGCAGATTTCCTTGAGCAAGCAGCCTGCACCACCAAACTCTCAGGCAGAGGATGTGTTGTTAAAAATGCCGGGTCCTCCGGTGCAGCTCTATATCTCCTCGCCACTGTCCTAGAAACTGCAGGAGCAGATAAGGGTTTTTTCCAGACCTCATAGATAGGCTCAGACAAGGCCTCGTTGAAGGGCAACATAGGTTCAATCACAGATGAGGGTGAATGAAGCACCTCAGTCAAAATATTAGGTTTGTAATCAGCAGTGGGTAGAGTAATGTTCAGTAAACTCGCTGCTTTTTTAATAACAGTGTGGTAAGGTACCACATCCTTTGATGGAACATTTGATACAGAAGCCAATTCCCATTCAGGCGATAGTTCAAGCCCACTGGCCTCACACAAATCTTCAAAGGGATCCTCAGAATCCTGCAACTCCCCTTCTTCAGTATCTGAATACCCATATTTCTCCTCTTCTAGAAGTCTCTGGGCCTTTCTCCAAGATCTTTCCTTTACAACCGAAGCCAAAGGATTCGGAATCGACTCCGACGGGGTTGGTGCTGGCGTCGAACCCGACATCGGACGAGGTCTTTCAACACGAGGTCGGACAGAATCCTGCCTCGGAGTCGTAGGTAACGGCGTCGATGGGATCAGCGTCGATGGCATCGGCGTCGTGCGCTTCGGCGTCGACGACACCGGTGGTGTCGGAAAATGCCAATGCGGTGGTAGAGCCGGCATAAAAGGCATGAAGGGTGCAGGGGCATAAGCCTGTGGAACCCCTAAGTTAAAGGCCATAGGACCCGTGGGACCAACAGGTGCACCAGACGGGAACATTGCCCTGGAATAGACACCAAACATGGCGTTCAGGAACTGAGAAGGATCCTGACCTGGAGTCGGAAACTCAGGATATGGACCTCTGGGATGTTCCTGAGGAGGTGGAGTCGACACGACGTCGACCTCTTCTTCGGGTCCAGGAACCGGGGTCGACGAACCCGCGGGCACCGGAACTTCGGCTCCACCAGCCCCCTGCTCCTCACCTTCATCCTCCTGACCAGAAGGATTAGATAGAATCGGAGAATGGACCTGTTCTTGAGGTTCGGGTGAACCCGGATGCGAAGCCTCTTCATGTTCCGACTCCGAAACCTCCACTTCTTTATTCATAAGCTTGACCTGGGACTTCGGTCTTGAGCCAGATTCCTTCCCAGAGTGATGACGTGACTCATGGCTCCTCTTTCTGTGCTTCTTCTTAGAAGACTTCGAAGCGTGAGCCGAAGACGACTCCGAGTGTGACCTCGAACGAGACCTCGATCTCGACCTCGACTTCGACCGACGAGATCGAGACTTCGAAGATTTTTTAGCCTTCTTGCTCTTGAGTTTTGCCACGAGGAGTTTTGTCTCTCTCTCTCTCAAGGCTTTCGGAGTCATCTTCCTGCAGCAAGAACAGTCCTCGACATCATGATCGGAGCTTAAACACCAGACACAACATTCGTGAGGATCGGTGATAGACATAGTCTTGCCACATTCACCGCAGGCCTTAAATCCAGTTTTCTTCGACGACATCCCGAAGAGAATGAAGATAGACACAATAATACGAAAATAGTAACAAAGTTATTGTAAGCTACTACACGATCCCTGAAAACCGTTAGCGTCGACGACGCGGAAAAAAGGGAACTGATGTCATCACGCCGGCGTGGGCCTATTGTAGGCGTCGGTGACGTCAGCGGAGTCGCGTGCGATGCCGTGCCTCTGTGACGTCCTGATCCACGTCGGCGCGAAGCTACAAAAGAATTTCCGAATGTTGCTGACGCAAGGGGGATATTCACAAGGTGAGGAATCCACACGGCAGATGTATCTATCAGAACAGTAACTTTGTAACTTCTTCGTTCTCCATTGTAAGTCAATGGTACCTTACGTCTGTGTTCCCACACTGCACGCGTCTCCCATGGGTCTCCTACTTCCAAACCTTTGGTCCTGTAGTGTAGCCCCAGCGATTCCGTAGGCCCTAGGCCTATTCACCTTTCCTGAAGTGGTTCTTATACCATTTACTTAGTATATGGTTCGTGAGGCCCCTAGGGCAGAATTCTATCTGTGCAACTTATAGTATGCTTAATGAGTAACTTGTAATGTATCTCGAACTCTGACCTCATAAAGAGTGCAGAGGGGTTGTTAGTAATAAATACATATATATTTGATATGTGTGGTGTCCTTTCATTTGGTATTCAAGGGATTATGGGCCCGATGTAGGTAAAAAAAATACCGGTCGGTAACAGCCGATTTCGTCCGCTACCGACCGGTATTTGGTTTTCGATATGTAGGGGGCCTAAAATTTACAGAATCGGTAAATTTACCGATTCGTTAAATGTACCGATTCGGTAAAATACCGAATCGCTAAATTGACCGAATCGGTAAATCTAGATGTAGGTGGCACTGAAAACAGTGCCACAGGCCCTTAAGAATTTGTTATTTACCATGAAATGCTATTTGGTGGTAAATAACGAATTCCTGTGTACATGCAAATCTGTGCACGTACACCTGAGCCATGTGGCACACATACATGCCCTAAGGGCATGTATGTGTGTCACATGGCATACAAGCCAGAATCAGGGGTGCAACAGGGTGTCAAAGTGACACCCTGTCCCCCTTGACAATTCGTTAATTTTACCGAATCGGTATTTACCGATTCGGTAATTGACATTGATTCCTATGGGCCTCAAGGCCTATAGGAATCAATGGCAATTACCGAATCGGTAAATAACGATTTGGTAATTACCGAATCTTAACGATTCGGTAATTCTTACCGAATATTTACCTACATAGCATTTACCGATTTGTAAATACCGAATCGGTAAAATTCTGTATTTACGAATCGGTAAATACCATTTACCTACATGAGGCCCTAAATATGGTAAAACAGCGGGCTTCACATGCTCTCTGAAGTTTTAGCCTAAGACTGCTTAGTCCATGCTACCACTTGGATAGTTGGTCTATAAGGTTGACTTTACAACCATCACCATAAGGGTCGTTTGGACTGGTGCAGGGTGTCCACTAGAATAGTGGACTTCATATACCGGGCCAACTCCTCACAATCAACAGCAGCCTGCTGCCATTGCTTCTTTTCCATTGATCAAAGACTGTTATCTGTACTTGCACAAGGAATCCTCCTTGAAATGACAGGGAAGTGTTCACCACAGTGGTATGGGAGCACTTAGTGTTTCTTAAAATACCCCTCACACACCAAAAGGCCCCTTGGTGTCATGCTTCATCATTGTGTTTATACATATCAGTCTGTGGAGTACGAATCCTTCTGAACTACTCGACCTCCCCTCTCCTGTTTGTTTGTATGTTATATGTACTTGCCCAAGTTAGTCGAACTGACCAGTAAGGTGGCAAAGTCTATGTCCCTCACAGACTAGAACAGCATGAGCTGGGGTTCTGATTAAGTCAGAACCCACCTCAGTTCCCAAGGTTAACCTCACTAATCCTTGGTTGCTATACTACCATGTGCGCTTGTGCTAGGGGGAGCAGGTGTCTTAGGGGTGGTGGTAGTAGGAATTTCCTTGGCCTTTGGACAATCACCATCCCTTGTCCAATGGCTTTTTACCTTAGGAATGTAGCACCAGGTTTCTTTTGCCTTTCTTGAAATTTTAGGACTGATCCCCAGATACAGGTAATTGGGGTCCTTGTGAAGACTCTCTTTTATCTTTACCCTTGTCCCCACCCTTATCCTGGGATTTAGAAGAATATTGCTTCTTATGATCACCTCCATTCCCGAGGTTTATCTGCTTAACCCTGGTGTGGGCCCATTTCTCCGCCTTCATTCCCAATTCTTGGGGAGAAATCAGATCAGAGTTCACCAGGCACTGATGAAAAAGCTGATCCTGACAGTCATTAAGGGTGTGCTCCCTAATGATCAAACGGTACAACTCTTCATAGTCCTGTAGCACAAGTTACTTACCTTCGGTAACGATATATCTGTAAGAAACAGTAGTTAGTGTTAGATTCCTTACCTTAGAATATCCCCAGGCGTCAGACTGGATCCAGAAAGTTTTCGTCAGCAGTACCCCTGCGCGTCGGCCTACGTCATTTGCGGCTTCGCGTCCATTGGCGACGTCGTGATCGCCGGGATGACGTCGCCCTCGCGCGCTGACGTCAGTTCTGTACATAGCTTTCCGCGCCAGTAACGCTGAGCCATAATAGAAACCGACACTGGTGCCATGAAACTAGGGCCCTGAAAAGGACGTCCTTAACCCTAGATATCGGTTCGCAGAACGGGGAGGATGGGTCGGGCGGTAAGGAATCTAACACTAACTACTGTTTCTTACAGATATATCGTTACCGAAGGTAAGTAACTTGTGCATCTGAAAGAAACAGGTTAGTGCTAGATTCCTTACCTTAGAATAGATACTCCAGCAATACCAACCCTGGTGGTGGGTCTGCAAACCAAGATCACACCAAAAAGTCCTGGAGAACGGAACAGCCGAAAAAGCCATCTCTCCGGACTTGGCTGTCCAGGCAGTAATGTCTAGCAAACGTGTGCAGCGAGGCCCACATAGCTGCCTGGCAGATGTCCTACAAGGTGACTCCCCGGCCCTGGGCAGTAGTAGCCGCCGTGGCCCGAGGAGAATGTGCGCGCAGCCCAACAGGAGGCTCCTTTTTCGTCAAAGAGTAGCAAACCTTGATGCACAAGACGACCCACCGAGATGGTCTGCTTGTGCACTGCCCGTCACTTCTTTGCACCCATGTAACCAACGAAGAGCTTATCATCCACCCGGAACTGGCGTGTGTGATCTAGGTAGACGGAGAGCACACGTTTTGGGTCCAGACGATGAAGCCTCTCTTCCTCCTTCGAGGGATGCGGAGGCGGATATATGGTGGGCAAGGTGATGGACTGCCCGATATGAAAGGCTGTGACCACCTTGGGCAGGAAAGAAGGCGAGTCCTTAGAACAACCTTGTCCGGATGGACAGAGAGGAAAGGAGGTTTAGAAGATAGAGCCTGGAGCTCTCTCACTCTCCTGGCAGAGGTCATGGCAACCAGGAATGTAGTCTTAAGAGTCAAAAGACGAAGAGGACAGTTATGAAGTGGCTCAAAAGGAGCACACATCAGATATGTTAGAACAAGATTCAAGTCCCACTGAGGCATCACGAAGGGAACGGGGGGAAACATGTGCGTGATGCCTTTCAAGAATCTATTTACAACAGAGGACTTGAAAAGAGAGGGCTGATCAGGAAGCCTTAAGAAGGCTGAAATGGCCAAGAGGTAGCAATTGATAGTACCCATAGCAGAGCCCTGCTGGGCAAGAGAGAGAAGGAAGAGGAGAACCTCTGAAAGGGAAGCAGAGAGTGGATCCACAGCCTTTGCTGTGCACCATGCCACAAATTTGTTCCACCAGCAGGCATATACCGTTTTTGTGGAGGGATGCCTGGCTGATAGAATCACATCACAAACTTCAGGAGGCAAGTCAAATGGTCTCAACTGCCGCTGCTCAATCTCCACGCATGTAGGTGGAGACTGGACAGGTTTGGCTGGAGGACTGTCCCCTGCTGCTGCGACAGAAGGTCCTCTTGAACAGGCAGACGAATCGGGGGATCGACTGACATGCTGAGTAGCTCGGGATACCAGTATCTTCGTGCCCAGTCCGGAGCCACAAGGATGACTTGGGTCCGGTCTCGCCTGATCTTCTTCAGCACTCTGGGCAGAAGTGGTATAGGCGGAAAGGCATACAACAGACCACAGCTCCACTCGCGACAAAAAGCGTCACCGAGCGAGTGCCGCCTTGGAAATTCCAACACGCAGATCTGATGACATTGCACATTCTCTTCGGTAGCGAATAGATCTAACCAAGGCTCTCCCCACTGCTGAAAGAGACCTTGTGCCACGTCCGAGTTCAGACGCCATTCATGATCCATCATACACCGGTGGCTGAGCAGACAAGACCTAAGCAAGCGTCAACATCTTGAACTTCTCCTTCCGGAAGAAGCGATTGACGTCCCTGAGGGCCAAAGTAGGACGCATGCCCTTGTCCTTCTTGGGGACCAGAAAGTAGTGGGAGTAACAATCACGACCTACTTCTGGGACAGGAACACGCTCAATGGCTCCCTTGGCCAAGAGAGCCGTAACTTCCTGGTGGAGAAGGGCCAGGTGATCCTCTGACATGTGGTGGTATCTCGGTGGCATGGCTCGAGGGGTAGTCTTGAAAGGGAGGGAGTAGCCCCTTCAGACTATTTGCAAAACCCACCTGCCCACGTGATGGTGCGCCAGTGGGGGAGGTGATGGCAAATCCTGCCGTCTACTGGCGTTTGATAGTCCTGAAAGGTCAAACTAGGAGGGTTGGAGGCTGCTGCAGAGGGAGACTGGTAGCTGGGTCTGGTGGCTTAGTGGACTAATGCATCCACTGCAGGGGCCTGTGTTCGACCTCATGGTCACAGGTTCAAATCCCGGCAGGTCCACTCAGCATTTCATCCATTTGAGGTCAATGAAATGAGTCCCATTGAGTTGGGTAATAATATAATGTAAGCAACAAGGACCCCCTGATCGGAATTATTAGTTCCTGGGACAGGGACAGAAATTATGTGTAATAAGCATAAACAGAACAACTGATGAGGGAAAGGATCTTTCAAATAAAAAATATTCTAACAAGTTTGTTCAGATAAAAAACTCTATTTCATTTAATAGATGTTTGTTAAAAGTAGACCACATATAGTACATACAAAAAGAAAAAATTGTAACATAACAATAAACAAATTACATAAACCAAATTTTATACAATTATCATAAAAGGCTAATAACACAAAATATTTAAAAAAAGAATTGTTTCCAGGGGGTGGCAAACAAAATTGTTTGCCACCCCCTGGAAACAATTATTTTTTTAAATATTTTGTGTTATTAGCCTTTTATGATAATTGTATAAAATTTGGTTTATGTAATTTGTTTATTGTTATGTTACAATTTTTACTTTTTGTATGTACTATATGTGGTCTACTTTTAACAAACATCTATTAAATGAAATAGAGTTTTTTATCTGAACAAACTTGTTGGAATATTTTTTATTTGAAAGATCCTTTCCCTCATCAGTTGTTCTGTTTATGCTTATTACACATAGTTGGGTAACAATATACATCTGTTATTTCAGCTCCAAGATGCCCCATTGCTGGGGTGAATGTGCGCTTTACAAATACACGTTATGTTATGTTATGTTAATGGCCCGCCCCCTGAACCACAGTGTTGGTTTCCATATCCCGGCCGCACGAAGGTTGGGTAACTTGCTGTGGCCAGTGGGATGTAGTGGGGCACCCCTTCCATAGCAACGAAAGGGGGAAAAGCAGACTGCGCTGGACAGGTGGAAAGGCCCAAGCACTTGACCGCAGCCTGTGAGTCCTTGAAGCGCTCTAGGGCATTGTCTGCCTTGTCGCCAAAAAGGCGACGGACATCAAAGGGCATGTCCATCAAGGTGTTCTGGACATCCCCTGAGAAGCCAGTGGACCTCATCCAGGCGTAACGACAAAGCGCTACAGACGTTGAAATGATCCAGCCCATAGAGTCAGCGGTGTCCAACCCACAACGTTTCGTAAACTTTGCTGCATCCCTTCCTGTGGCAACAGCCTGGGAGAGCACTGTCCGGACCTCCTCGGGCACTGAGGCAGCACTTGTGCCACCGTATCCCACACTGAGTGGGAATAACTGCCCAAGAGACATGCAGTGTTTAGGGACCGCAGTCCTAAGCTGGCAGAAGAGAAAATTTTCTTGCCAAAGTGGTCCAGCTTCTTGGATTCCCTTTCCAGTAGAGCAGTAGGGAAGGGACTCTTGGAAGTGGAAGCTTAGACTAACAAGCTCTCTGGGGTGAGATGTTGGGAGAGGAAAGTGGTGTCGCCCAGAGCAGGGCGGTGGCATCGGGCAATCATCCTATCCACAGAAACCCCCGTGTTGGGCCTGGACCACGTGCCCAAAAGGACGACGGTGAGGGCCTCATTAAACTGCAGCAGGGGCTCCGAAGATATCGCAGCCAGTTGAAGCACCTCAGTCAGGAGGTTAGTCCTCACCGCCACCGTAGGAAGCTTGAGGTTGAGAGCCTTGGCCGCCCTACGTAACACCACTGCATATGACGCTCCCTCCTCCGTAGCCAGGATAGCAGGAGACAACATGCAAAGGTCAGGGGAGGTGTCCAAACCACTGGCATCCCCCAGCTCCTCTCTCCAGCCCTGTTCACTGTCCCGCTGGTCACTTAAAGGGTCACCTGACCCCTCCCAGTCCTCCTTCTCCTCATCTAGGTGCCATTGAGGTTGAAAACGGACCCCAGGATTGAACAGGGGCACAAAAACCCCACCTGGCGCCGGATCCGGCATCCGTGTCCACGTCGGGATGGAAGCCGGGGTCACGGCGTCGAGTCATCGGAAGCGGTGCCGGTGGAGGCGTAACAAGGTCAACCGGTGCTGATGCAGATCCATTCCGGCGCAGGGGCCCGAGCCACCGGCAGCGAAGACCTAGGCCCCCCAACAGAATCCGCGGGACCCGAAGGCGCGCCGGCGGGGTCGGTCCACCCAAAGATGGCATGCATCACCTCGTAGAACATACGAAGCTGGGTGGGAATTGCTCCGGGACCCGGAAAGTTAGGGAAACTCGGAGGCGACTCTGTGGGCTCTGCGGACGGTGCCTCGTTAGATCAGCCGACCGACGAGGAGAAATCAATCAATCAAACAATCATTTGTAAAGCGCACTACATACCCGCAAGGCTCTCAAGGCACTGGGGGGGCGCTACTGATCAAACAGCCAGGTCTTGAGTATCCTCCTGAAGGTCAGCAGGTGTCGGGTCTGTCGTAGGCTCAGTGGGAGGGCTTGGCGGCGGGGTGGGAGAAGGATCTCCCACCAGTGGTTGTTCTTCAGATGCGCGGGACGGTGGCGAGTGAGAGGTCAGCAGAGCGTAGCTGGCGGTTTGGGATGTAGAAGCAGAGCCGTCTGTTGAGGTAGGCTGGGCCGGTCTTGTGGAGGGCCTTCTGTGTGTGGGTGAGGAGCTTGAAGGATATCCCCTTGTTGACGGGGAGCCAGTGCAGGTTTCTCAGGTGGGGGGTGATGTGGCCATGGCGTTGTATGTCAAGGATCAGTCGTGCCGAGGTGTTTTGGAAGCGTTGTAGTCATTTGATGAGCTTGGTCGGGGCTCCCGTGTCAAACAGCGACGATGCTTCTTCGACTTCTGCTTATGCTTCGACTTACCCAACTCCGAGTGCGAAGACTGTGATGATTTTGACCAGAATGGTGGTAGCTCTGGTCCCTCGACCTCTCTCTCGACCGGGACATTGAATGGCTTGGAGCTGACTGCCAGTGTTTGAGCAGCTTTTGGGACAGCTCCTGCAAAGCCTTCGGTGCCATCGACCGGCAGTCGGAGCACGACTTGGGTCGTGGTCGTGCTCCAGGCAAAAAAGACACACGCAGTGCGGATCCGTCACCAACATCATGCGATGACAGGAACAGCAAGCCTTGAAGCCAGTCCTCCCTCGTGCACCTGTTTGGAGTCGAAGACTCGAAAAAAGAAGTGGACAAAAGTAGAGAAAAAGTTAGTAAAAAAATGACTGAGGTACCGCTCTTCCCGGATCTGCGCTGGTTGGAGCGGAAAAAAAAAGAACGGATGTCAGCGCGGAGCCTACCGACGCAACCTTCTGACGCGCAGAGGTACTGCTGATGAAAGAACTTTCCGGATCCGGATCAAGTCTGACGCCTGGGGGTAATTCTAAGGTAAGGATTCTATACCTAACATGTTTCTTTCAGATACACAGTGGTATATGAACGATGACTCAAGTAAAGACTTAGGGCCATATGTATCATAGTTCCGTTTTGCGAATTCCAAATAGCGATTTTTAAGGAATCGCTATTTAGAATTCGCAAAACGGTATTTATGTACAAAATCGCTTTTTTATAGCAATTCCTTACCATTCCTAATTTGCGATTAGCAAATTGCTAATCGCAAATTACCCATTCATTTCTATGGGCCAGGAGGCCCATAGGAATGAAGGGGCAATTTGCGATTAGCAATTTGCTAATCGCAAATTAGGAATTTTTTCAAGGGTGCAGGGGTGTCTCAAGAACACCCTGCTGCACCCCTGAAAATGACATTTGGGGGCATATGCCGCACAGACATGCCCTAAGGGCATGTATGAGCGTCATATGGCACCTTTGGTTTTTTTGGGAAAAGCTTTTTTAAAAGAATTCGCAACTTACCACCAACTAGAAGTTGGTGGTAATTTGCGATTCCTTATGGGCATTTTTTGAATATTTTTTCTTTGATACATTGCATTTAAGGAATCGCAAAATTTGCGATTCCTTAAGTGCAATCGCAAAATAAGGAATATCAAATTTAGCGATTCCTTATTTTGCATCAAACATGTTACATACATACCATTTTGCTAATTAGCATTCGCAATGGCCGAAATTCGCAGAATTTCGGCCTTTGCGAATGCTAATTAGCTTGATACATATGGCCCTATATACAGAAGATGTAGAAGTGCTGGGGCCCAGAGGAGCTACCCGAGGGAAGTAACAAGGAACTCCACGGAGGCTGTGTGCAGTGTAAGACCACGACCCCAGGCTCAATACAAGTCAATGGGTAAGTCACAGTTGCAATTATAAAGAAGGAAACTTCCCAGTAGACCCTGAAGAAACCCTGTAGCGGTCAGGAGGTTAAAGAGCCACCCCACCAGTAGATACCCTAGGAACCAGGATACCTACACCAGGGAAGCCGGGTGCATAGGTGTGAAGTGGCATTGGAAACCGCAGTCAAACTCAATGGAGGACTTAAGGAAGATGCCGTTGCTGAGGAAGGTGAAAGTGTCCAGTGGACTCAAAGGTGGATTCAAGTTTAGAAATACCTGCAGGCAGAGGGGACAGACCAACCAGGAGAGGCCAGGAGGCATGGAAGACAAATTCTCAATGATGTTGAGTGTTGCAGGAGAGCTGACGGTGACCTTGAAACTTCAGCTGTGTGGACCAGGCAACGCTGTGGAAGACCAGGAGCCGTGCACAAGCTGTCTCACGTCAGATGTCGAGAGTTGAGGGGTTGATGTCCGTTGGGAGCACCAACAAGCCTTTGCAACTGCAACTGTGGAAAGTGAAGAAGGTACAGTATCGGGACCAGCAATGTCTAGGTGACTCACCACAAGCACAGGAGTCAGGGCAGGCCCCGAGCAATCAGGGGAGCCCACAGACATCAAAGAAGACCCTCAAGAGGACCCACAGGCCGGAGACTCTGGAGTCGCGAGAGGACCTCGAACAGCTCACCAAAGATGCAAGTCCACAATGCGAGAGTTGCAGTGAGGATCAAGATCTTGGTCCCTGGAGATGCTTGAGGTTGGGGCTTCTTGTAGCCCTAAGATCTTGGAGGAAGGAAGCCAACAAGCCTCTGCAACAGCAAGTCTGCGAGGTGCACAGGGATTTGGTTCCTGTGGCTCCGACCAGGGATACTGGCCTCAAACTTAGTGAGAGGACAGGGCAGGCCTCAAGGGATGTGATGAAACACCACCTGTATTGCTGAGCCTTTCGGAGTCTGTGGGAGCTCAGGATCAGCAGACCGATCAGCTTCGTTGTGGTGCCTGCAGATGCAGGGAAGTGACTCCTTCATTTTAAGCGAGATTCCTTCGGGTGTGTTTGATGTCCACAGGCCTTGGAAGGTTCCTGGTTGGAGCATAGGCACGGACGTTGCAGCAGACGAGCAGGGCGATTAGACCAGGAGCAGCAGGAGTCTTCCTAATTGCAGTCTTGATGCCCAGAGCATAGACCAGAGTGCCCAGACAATCGAAGAAGTGGTGACTTGAAATTATTCTTGCTCCACGAAAAATCTAGGGACCCACCTACAGGTAAGCCATTATGTAACCTAAGAAAAGGGTTGGGACGATTCAGGGTTCCCTCTCAGGGGAGGGGTCGGATAGTGGGGAAGATACTCCCATATCCTTTGTCCAGTTCTGCACGAGAGCTGGAGCCAACAGCTACCTGAGCTGGTTTGAACTGGACTATGCAAGGAGGGCACCAAATGTGCCCTTCTAGAAGACTGAGTGGTGCTGGCAAGCGCTCCTACCCGGCCCCAATACACTTAATCCTGTCTGGGAGGTGGTCACACCTCCCTGTGGCAGGATACCTATTGTTCTTCCTTCCCCTGCTCGAGCTTGGCTCAGCAGCAGGAGGGCAAAATCGTGTCTTGGGTCGGCAGCAGCCATGTTGCGTTGTCTGGGTCTAGAAGACTGTTGGCCCCCATGATGAAGCATGTCACCGTGGGGCAACCCTGGTGAGTGAGGGGACACTAAGAAAAATAACACATTTTCCTTTTCTTCTACTATACACATTATTCCAACCCCAATGAGTGTTGTGAATATGTTTATAATAACATAGCTAGGCTCTTGATCTCTGGTTCCGAGGTTTTCATGACTTGTACAAACTGTGGAGGGTGAGCCTAAGCATTTTCCCTCTATCTCTCTTTGTTTTCTGATAATCTAGAAGACTGTTACCAGGAACAATGAGGGCCTCCGAAGAAGCTTTACAGTGCATGGAATCATACCTCCCACAATGTTTACGGTGTGGAAGTATGATTCCAACATGTTTGATACCAAACATGACAGGGTTCGTTAAAGCCAGTTTAAAGATGGTCATAGCGTAATGACGCATGACCACTCTATGTATCGTAATGGATGATGCACTTACAACCAAGGAAAATGGACTCCAAAGGTTGTAGGGGTGTCCTGCTCATGCAGAGGCACCCTCACAATTGGAACCAAGCACCCTGCCTTCAGGATTGAAAGGCCTGCTTTAGGAGTGACTTATATGTGCATTGACCTCAGATATAGGGTAACCTATATCTGTCGTAAGTGGTGCTAGCACCAGCGTACACAGGCTGCAATGGCAGGCCTGTAGTTACAATTTGAGTTGTCCCCCATTGGTGGCATAATGCATGCTTTAGCCCATAAGGGACCCCTGGTGTACCTATGCCCTGGGTACCTCAGTACCACATATTAGGGACTGATAAGGGTATGTATGCCCATTTGTCTGATATTCTCAAGGTTCTCTCTTTCCCTAGCACAGCACGGTTGTACAGTAGCAACAGTCAATGGCTACTTGCTGTTTTTTTCTTTGCTTACCAAACCAACCCTATATTTAAATCTCCCATAGTCATGAGATTCATTAAGGCTCTACCTAATAGGTTTCCTCCCACTCCCTTTATCATGCCTCAGTGAGATTTGAAATTAGTTCTTACTTGCTTGATCGGGCCTCCATTTGAACCCCTGCATAGTTGTCCCTTGAGATTCTTAGCATTTAAGACAATATTGCTGGTTGCAATTACTGCCGCTAGGAGGTGAGCTGCAGGACCTTAGCTCTAAGTCCCCATTTACCTAATTTCATGCGGATAAGATTTTTCTTGGGACCAGAGCTGCTTTCCTGCCTAAGGTGGTCTTTCTCTTCCACCTAGGGCAACCTATCACTTTACTTTACTGCCTGGACCCTAAGAGGGCGGTCAGCTTCTACTTGGACAGGACTAAGGATTTCAAGTTGGACACAACTCTTCATTGAATATGTGGGCAGGATGAAGGGCAAGGTTGTCCATAGGAGAACGCTGGCAAGGTGCATCATCCTCTACATCAATATCTGCTACACCTTGTCCATGAAGGAGACTCCTGAAGTTATTCAAGATCATTCCACCAGAGCTAAGTCTTCTTTATCTTTAACTAGAGGTGGCCCTGTTGTAGACATCTGCAAGGGGACAACTTGGGCTTTCCTCCACACTTTCGCATAGCATTATTCCTTAGATTAGTAGGTGAGGAGGAATGGGCACTTTGCACATTTAGTGCTGCAAGTTTTTTGGGTATAAGTAGGCAGGCAACCTTCTCAGAGAGCGGGACTGCTTGGGGATTGAATTAAAAAGGTGGGGAATCCATAGGCAGATGTATAAACCAGAAGAACAAGTTACTTATCTTCTGTACTCTTTCTCTGATGGATACAGTATCTGTCCGTGGCTTCCTCACTGAGCCACCCGCCTCGCTGTTTCCTGCCTGTTTATACCGAAAAATAATGGACATGTGATTCATGCATTTTATTATGAAATATTTGAAATTATGTAGTATTTGTTACTAGTAAATGTCTATGCTTTAGAATTTTTTCTTTCTTTCCTGGTCTTTTATACTGTGTAAACTTGTGGAAATGTTGTTGGTTCGCTTGTTCGCCTGAAGGCACAGAAAACATGGGTGGAACTGACGTCGGCTTGCAAACAAGGTGTTCTTATGGCTCAAATGATGTCACACGGAGTCAAGTGAGGAGTCTTCCTTTGTGACGTCCTCATCGACGTGGAAAAGCTATGGAGAAAGGTTTCTGTGGAAAGCTGCGTTTGGGGTAATTGAAAAGGCAGGAAATCCACAGGTAGCTGTATCCATCAGACAGAGTTTCTACCATCAAATGCATTACCGAAGGTAAGTAACTTGTTCATCTGATAAAGGCCTCTGGCTGCAGATTCCTTAACTTTAAATTAGATACTGAGCCCTACCCTCCCGGTGGTGGGTTGCTGACTAATCCCTTACACTAGGAAGTCCCGACGGACCCAACAGGACAAATGCCCCTCCCTGCAGACCTGACTGTCTAGGCAGGAGTTTTTTTGCAAACGTGTTCAAAGATGCCCACGTTGCTGCCTGGCAGATGTCCAGGACTGGGACACCCAGAGCCAAGGCCATAGAGCCTTTTACCTGGTGGAATGGGCCCTTAATCCTTCAGGGGCTGCTTCTTAGCCAGGGAATAGCAGATCTTAACGGAGAGAACGACCCAGCGAGAAGAACGAGTTACTCACCTTCGGTAACGATGTATCTGGTAGAGACACAGTCTAGCCGCAGATTCCTTAACTTTAGAATGTTCCCAGGCGCCAATCTGGATCCGGAGAATTTTCAGCAGTACCTCTGAGTGCCAGGTGACAGCATCGCGTGGCTCCATCCTGATGTCGTCCACGGATATGACGTTAATGGAGCCATATAAGTCCTGCCCGGTGCACGGACGTCAGTTTTCTACGGTAAAACGTTTCCAAGCCACAACACGGAGCCCCCTTTAAATCTGTCCGTGGCTTCCTCACTGAGCCACCCGCCTTGCTGTTGCCTGCCTGTTTATACCAAAAAAATGAACATGTGATTCATGCATTTTATTATGAAATATTTGAAATTATGTAGTATTTGTTACTAGTAAATGTCTATGCTTTAGAATTTTTTGTTTCTTTCCTGGTCTTTTATACAGTGTAAACTTGTTGTTGGTTCGCTTGTTCGCCTCGAAGGCACGGAAAACATGGGTGAAACTGACGTTGGCATGCAAACAAGGTCTTCTTATGGCTCAAATGATGTCACACGGAGTCAAGTGGGGAGTCTTCCTTTGTGACGTCATCATCGACGTGAAAAAGCTATGGAGAAAGGTTTCTGTGAAAAGCTGCATTTGGGGTAATTCAAAAGGTGGGAAATCCACAGGTAGCTGTATCCATCAGACAGAGTCTCTACCATCTAATGCATTACCGAAGGTAAGTAACTTGTTCATCTGATAAAGGCCTCTGGCTGCAGATTCCTTAACTTTAAATTAGATACTGAGCCCCACCCTCCCGGTGGTGGGTTGCTGACTAATCCCTTACACTAGGAAGTCCCGATGGATTGAACAGGACAAATGCCCCTCCTTGCAGACCTGACTGTCCACGTAGGAGTGTTTTGCAAACGTGTTCAAAGATGCCCACTTTGCTGCCTTGCAGATGTGCAGGACCGGGACACCCAGAGTCAAGGCCATAGTTGGTGCTTTTTACCTTGTGGAATGGGCCCTTAATCCTTCAGGGGCTGCTTCTTAGCCAGGGAATAGCAGATCTTAATGGAGAGATCGACCCAGCGAGAAGAATGAGTTACTCACCTTCGGTAATGATGTATCTGGTAGAGACACAGTGTAGCCGCAGGTTCCTTAACTTTAGAATGTTCCCAGGTGCCAGTCTGGATGCGGAGAATTTTCAGCAGTACCTCTGCATGCCGGGTGACAGCATCGCGTGGTTCCATCCTGATGTCGTCCACGGATATGACGTCAAAGGAGCCATATAAGTCCCTCCTGGTGCACGGACGTCGTTGACGTTGGCGCTGGGGTTGGAGAGTTCTTTCATGATGCTGAAGAGCTCTTTGCTGTCGTGTGCGTTGTTATCCAGGCGGTCTTTGAAGGAGGATCTCTTGGCTAGTCTGATGAGTTGGTGGTGTCTGCAGGTGGCGCCCTTGTGGACCGCGAGGCTGTCAGGTGTGCGTTCGTTGAGCCATTTCTTCTTAAGTTTCCGGCAGTTGCGCTTGGAGGTCTGGAGTTCTTCGGTGAACCAGGTGGCTTTCTTGGTGGCTTGGTTGTTGGTGGTCTTCCTGAGTGGTGCGAGGGAGTTGGTGCAGTCATTGATCCACTGTCTGAGGTTGTGGGCGTCGGTGTCTAGGTCGGTGGGGTCGGTTGGCGGGTTCTGGGCAAGGGCGCTGGTCAGCTGATCTTGGGTGACTTTGCTCCAGCAGCGGCAGGGTGGTTGTGGGTGCGGTGGTGCTTGATCTATTTCTGGAAGGTGAATTGGATGCAGTGGTGGTCGGTCCAGTGGAGTTCGGTGGTGTGGTTGAAGGTGACTTGGGTGCTTGTGGAGAAGATGGGGTCAAGCGTGTAGCCGGCTACGTGGGTGGGTGCGGTTCTCAAGAACTCTTCAACCTACTGACCACCTTCTTCTACCGGAAGATCACCGATATCAATGACAGCTTCAACACCACGACCGCCCCGACCACGCCAGACCCCACCCCCGCAAACACCACCCGCACCAACCACCTGACCTCCTGGACCAACGTCAACGACACCGAGACACGCAAGATCATGAACTCCATCCACTCAGGATCACCATCAGACCCGTGCCCTCACCACGTGTACAACAAAGCTGATGCAGCCATCGCCCCCCAACTATGGAAGGTCATCAACATCTCTTTCGAAAAAGCAACATTCCCGGAAAGCTGGAAGCACACCGAAATCAACGCCCTCCTCAAGAAGCCCAAGGCAGACTCCCAGGACCTCAAGAATTTCCGACCCATCTCCTTACTCCTGTTCCCGGCGAAGATCATCGAGAAAATCGTCAACACACAACTGACCCACCACCTCGAAGACAATGACATCCTGGACCCCTCCCAGTCTGGTTTCAGACGAAACCACAGCACCGAGACCGCCCTCCTCGCCGCCACAGACGACATCAGACGCCAACTGGACAACAGCGAAACATCAGCCCTCATCCTCCTGGACCTGTCAGCCGCCTTCGACACAGTCTGCCATCGCACTCTAAGAACAAGCCTCCTCGAAGCCGGAATACAAGAAAAGGCCCTTGAATGGACCACATCGTTCCTCTCCGGCCTCCCTCATTTCCGATCTGAAGCCACCAACATCATCTGCAGCGTACCCCAGGGCTCATCCCTCAGCCCAATGCTATTCAATATCTACATGGCCCACCTCACACAAGTGGCCCGCCAACACGACCTCAACATCATCTCCTACGCCGACGACACCCAGCTCATCCTTTCCCTAACCAAGGACTCGCGCACCGCCAAAACCAACCTTCAAGAGGGAATGAAAGCCGTCGTCGAATGGATGAGAAGCAGCCGTCTGAAACTGAACTCAGACAAGAAGGAGGTTCTCATCCTCGGACCCACTCCCTCCGCCTGGGACGACTCATGGTGGCCAACCTCACTGGGAACCCCGCCAACACCGACCGACCATACACGCAATCTGGGCTTCATCCTCGACTCCTCCCTCTCCTTGTCAAAACAGGTCAACGCAATCTCCTCCTCCTGCTACAACACCCTCCACATACTTCGCAGGATCTACAAGTGGATCCCGACAGAAACAAGAAAAACAGTTACACAGGCCCTCGTCAGCAGCAGGCTAGACTAGGGCAACGCACTCTACACAGGTATCCCGGCCAAACACCGGCGACGTCTCCAACGCATCCAAAACGCCTCCGCCCGACTGATCCTCAACGTACCCCACCTCAGCCACATCTCCCCCACCTGAGAGACCTTCACTTGCTCCCCGTAGACAAGGGGATCACATTCAAGTTCCTCACCCACGCACACAAAGCACTCCACAACACCGGACCTGTCTAACTGAACAACAGACTCAGCTTCTACTCCCCCACCCGACAGCTCCGCTCTGCAAGCCTCGCCCTCACCATCGTCCCCCGCATCCAACTAAAGACATCCAGCGGCAGATGCTACTCCTACCTCGCCGCCAAGACCTGTAACGCTCTCCCCACCAACCTGCAACAGACCCAAGACCTACTCACCTTCAGAAGACTCCTCAAGACCTGGCTCTTCGACCAGTAGCAGCACCCCCCCCCTAGCACCTTAAAACCCTAGCGGGTATGTAGTGCGCTTTATAAATATTCTGATTGATTGACGTCAGTTTTCTACAGTAAAACTTTTCCAAGCCACAACACAGAGCCCCCTTAAAAACTGTGGGAGGGTAGGAACAGTGTGCCAAAAAAGATCAAAAATCTTTGAAACAACAATGACAAGAAACATAGAATGATGAGAAACATCACCCTGTAAGTTAGAAAAAGAGTACTTATACTGTAAGGGACTGAAGGGAGAGAACAGAGTACCCGCCCCTAGAAACAGACTCGCAGAAGTGAAGAGATATGCCCTCCTATGAGGCAAAACGGCATTGGAAATGAATGTCATGACAAATGATAGGCAGTCTGCAACCACAGGATGTAACTGTAAAGGGCAACAAGACTTGAACAACATGATTAATGGTAATTAACCACATTTCTGCAACAACAGAGAATGTGCAACTATACACCCCATAAACGACCTATTGACTGTAGCATAGTCAAATAGACCCCCAAACCAGTTGACTGTATTATAGACATAGAGACCCAAAAGTAACTGGTAAAAGTAAATGAGGGTGGAAGGGAAGGTAGAAGAACACAATTAACCCCCCACTCTGGAAGAACCAGGGAGGAAGAGCCTGGATAAAACCCCACCACCCAATTGTGAGAAAGGGTGGTGATGCAGCAGATAAAACAAAATGAGACATCCTGCCCCGGAGGGAGGTGAAGTAGACCACCCCGCAGGATGAGGAAGGCCACCTGTAAGAAGAAAAGTGGGTAGAACCCAACCTGAAAAGCTCCTCTCAGAGCGGGGAGGATGGGTGGGCGTTAAGAAATCTGCGGCGAGACTGTGTCTCTACCAGATTACTGAAGGTATGTAACTCGTTCATCTGAGAGGGACATCTAGCCGCAGATTCCTTAACTTTAGAATAGATACCAAAGCTATACCACAATTGGAGGAGCAGTGTATGTTGGAGGAAGAAGAAAAGCTATATAACATGTTCCCGAGAAATATGTAGGAAGCCATGTATAGGCTCTATCATGGCAGATAAAATATGTACCTTGGGATGGTACTAACGGTGAAGAAACCAAAGGGTGTGTAAACGTATGTATGGGAACAATTACTCTTTTCCTGTTTAATCTTAGTGTTCTTTCCATTGATTTGTAAACACAAATTGCCTTTGTGAGGTATAGTCCAAATTGGTGAAGATCTCTGTTTAACCTTGTCAGTGAGGCTAGTGATATAACGAGTCACATTCCACCCATCATATGCTTGCTTCTCATCCTTGGGAATTTTACTAATGTCAGCAATTTTTGCCATCGTCACTATTCCCTTTATCAAAGGACTGTGACTAAAATCTACTCCACCATTATAGGACCCACCCGGAGGATATCTAAGTTGATTCTGGTATGCATTAGAGAACATAGCCAGATAAGCCCAAGCAGAACCTTCATATGAAAACGGGAGAACTAAATACGGCATCCCTCTCTCTGTATTGTGGGGCATGAGCCCACAAACCCAACAGTCAGTAGTATTCACTACCAATTGATGTTGATGTAACAATTGGATAAATGAATTATTGAGATATTCCGTTCTCCTCATCTGTTCATGGTCTGGAAGTGCATAGAATTTGTGCGGAGAAAGAGTAGTAGAAGAAATCAAAGAGACAGAAGTAGGAGCGGGTTTTGGCTGTATAACATGTACAACCCAGCCTAAACATGCTAACAAAGTACATAAACAAACTAAAATGCATAATGCTACGTCACAACGACTAAACATTAGTTTTTTATAATGGTTTCTTTTCAACATTTTAATATCACCCTCTTCCATTACTTTATCCATTACTCTAAAGGCGTTGCTCACGATAATCTTCCTTAATCACTTGGCTGTGATTGTTAGCCGTCCTATGACACTGCAAGTCCTGTTGACCTAGTCACTATTCAGGTCACAGCCTAAGACTCCTACCTTGACCCTGCAAATTGATGGATAGTGGAAAAGGGGAAAACAAATATATATATAAATTGCAAGTCTCAAATGTCCTTGGTCAACCTTGGTCGTAGGTTGTACCGCGTTTTGCCAGATATAGTTTGGTCCTTAAACAAAAGTTCTGGATCCGATGTATTTAGTCGCAAGCGTGAAGGTACAGCTTCCTGTAAAACATCGTCGTCTTCTTTCTCGGAACTTGTCCAATCCAGGCGTGCACTACTGAATGGAACAAATCTGGGTACCTTCTTGCATTCACTGTCACCAACACCTTCTCGGACCCATTGGTCATAAGGTAAAGGCAATGGTACCCTCTTACAGTGCACGCCGTGGATCCAGTTTTTCTTCCCAATGACCTTCACCGCTGTACGAGTGACCAGCAAGACTTGTCTCGGCGGCCCCCAGCGAGGTTCCAGGTTCTTTTTCCTCTGAAAATTCTTCAGACACACCCAATCCCCAGGTTGGATGGTGTGTCCTGGATCTGAGGAGGCTTCCGGAAAAGTTTTTGGGAACTGTTGACGAATAACACGCAATTTAGTGGTGAGGTCATGCAAGTAGTCAACCAACAATGGATACGGAATGTCCGAATATTTCTTGGGTCTGGGGACTCCCCAAACATTAGCTGGGCGTCCAAAAACAATCTCGTATGGGCTAAGCCTCAAACGATAATGAACAGTCGTTCTTGTTGAGAGAAGTGCCAAAGGCAAGGCATCAGGCCAAGAAAGGCCTGTGCTGGCCTGAATCTTTTCTAACTTAAGTTTGAGAGTGCCATTATAGCACTCTACGAGACCTGCTGACTGAGGATGGTTTGCCGCATGGAATTTCTGTCTAATACCAAGACCCACACACACCTTCTGCATAACTTGGCCTACGAATTCACTCCCATTGTCACTCCAGACAATGCGCTGCAAACCAAACCTTGGGAAAAATTCCTTCAAAAGGACCTTAGCAGTGGACAAGGCAGTATTGTCCTTTAGGGGGTAGGCCTCTATCCATCTGGAAAAGGCACAAACCACCACTAGGACATACTTGAGATTGTTAAAACGTTCCATGCGAATATAATCTATTTGCAGTACCTCGAAGGGATACGTAGGGGGAGCAAAGTGACCTGCTGGAGTTGGAGTTCCCTTTCCTGGATTGTGCATCAAACAAACAATGCAATGTTTCACCACATTTTCTGCACATTTAGGAATACCTTCATTTTGCCATACTGGAGCTAGAAGTTTACATATACCCCTTGCATTAATATGGGCTGGTCCATGAGCTATAGTAACTACAGGTAGTACATTTGCATCTGGTAACAACCATCGCTGGTGCTCTGATAATTCCGTCCAACATCCTGTTGTATCCAACGTTCCCGTACTTTCTTTCCACTTACTCAATTCTTTCTCAGTCACTTCCTTTTGAATCATTTTCACACTCTCTACTGTGTCTTCACACATACCTCCTTCTGCGACCCATCTCGCAGGGCCTGCGACATACATGTGACTTTCAACATCTTTCGATGTTTCCCTCGCTACTTCATCCGCAAATGCATTCCCTCGACCCACATCATCAGTGACCTTTTTATGCGCGCTGCACTTCACAATCGCTACTTGAGCAGGCAAATCAAGTGATTCGAGAAGGTCAGTTACCAACTAACCATGCTGTATTTTAGTGCCGTGGGAGGTAAAGAATCCTCTTTCCTTCCACAAACGGCCAAAACTATGGGCAACACCAAAAGCATATTGGTATCTGTATAAACAGTCACTCTCTTTCCTTTTGCCAACACACATGCTCTCGTTAATGCAATTAACTCTGCAGCTTGAGCTGAATTCTGTGCAATGCGTGCAGTTTCTACTACTGTGTGCAGGGTAGTAACAGCATAGGCTGCTGTTGCCTTGCCATTAGGAAGCTTAAAGCAAGATCCATCCACCCACAGGATTCCATCCGGAGCCGCAAGTGGCGTATCTTTTAAATCAATTCGACCTTTAGTTTCTTCTTCTGTGCGAAGAAAACAATCATGCTGATCTTGTACCTTTTTATCATCCAAAACAGGTAACAAAGTTGCTGGATTCAGAACATTACATCTCTTGATATGTATGTGACCAGCTAAAAGCGTCAACTCATATCCAGACAAACGAGCACTTGTTAAATGCTGCGTCTTTGTTTTGTTCAAAAGGGTATCTACTGCATGTGGCACCATGACATTAAGAGATGATCTAACACCAATCCAGCAGATTGACGAATAGGGATCGCCGCTGCTGCTGTTGCTCTGAGACAACTAGGTAATGCCTTGGCTACTGGATCCAATGTAGCCGAAAAATAGGCACATGGCCTCTATTTGTCTCCGAATTGTTGTGTCAAGACTGACAATGCGCAACCTTCTCTCTCATGAACATAGAGTGTGAAAGGCTTACTATAATCTGGAGTACCCAACACAGGAGCAGAACACAAAGCAGTGCATAAATCAGAAAAACTCTTCTGACATTCATCAGTCCAAGGAAGAGGTTGGGGTGTATCTTTCAGAGTGAGCGCCAACAAAGGTTTGGCCAAAAGGGAAACATTTGGGAACCATTGTCTACAATAAGAGGTAATGCCTAAGAAAGCACGCACCTCTCTTTGTGTGGATGGTACAGACATTCGTGCAATCGCATGGATACATTCTGGGATCAAATCGCTTTCCCTCCTTCGACAAGAGATGACCTAAATAGGTAACCTCTTGGCGGCAATATTGTAATTTAGAAGGTGACACCTTATGATGTAAATCAGACAAATGTTGCAAGAGCAACACAGTCGAATTTTTACAAACATCTTCCGAATCGGCAGCCACTAGCAAATCATCCACATATTGAATGAGAGTAGCACCTGAAGGCAAGGAGAAAGTATCAAGCTGAGATTTCAAAGCCTGACTATAGATGGAGGGACTCTCACAATAGCCTTGGGGTGCACGTTTAAATCGGAAGGTTCGGCCTCCGAGATAGAAACCAAAGAGATCACTACTCTCTTTAGCAATAGGAATGCTAAAGAAAGCATTTTTGAGATCGATGACCGAAAACCAAACCGCCGAAGCAGGAACCATAGTAAGTAGAGCAGTGATATCCGGGACAACAGGAAACTGAGGGACAACAATTTTGTTGACCTCTCGGAGATCAATCACAAAACGATACACAGGAGGCTTGGAAGGATCAGTACGCTTAAGAACAGGCAGAACGGGGCTAATGCAAACATTTCCTCTGGTCTCTTCGACCACACCCTTCTGAACCAAGTCATAAACAATAGCTAACAAAGCTCTCTCACCATCATTAGAAATCTTGTATTGGGGAATGCGTGGCAACTTAACATTAGGCTTAACAGTAATCACATAAGGTGGAATTTAAAGCAAACCAACATCATTCGGACCCGTAGCCCAAAGTGTGGCAGGAAGTGAACGCAGTTCAAGTGGCAGTTGGTCTTGAGACACATACATCGGAGAAGTCAATTTATCACCCAAAGTAAGATGTACACCAGAGGGGGAACAATACAATGTGGCACACAAGCATTTCAACAAATCCAAACCCAACAAGTTCTCTCCACAACCTGTCGTCAAAAGAAGTCTAGCTTCTAAATCATACGGACCAATGGAAATAGGTAGAGGACAGGAAATAGGGTTACTACCTGGGGCGCCAGAGAATCCTACAGAAACATTTGTTAAGCCAGACAAAGATGACTTCTCATTGCATCAGTATCCAAAAGAAATGGTTCCATAACACCCAATGCTACAACATCAACATAAGGTCCATTCTGATCCACTGGAACTGATACGACTCCCTTACTTTGTCTATAGCTGTCCTAGCTAGTGTGAAAATCGGGACTTTCACTCTCTGCATAGTAATCGTCATTATAATATTGCGCAGACGTAGAATTCTGTTGATCAAAATAGTTCATCGTATTCTGCGGTGGTAAGGAACGCTGTCCTTGAGACAACGCACCTCGTCCTCTACCCCTAGGTGCTGACTGAACACCACCACGACCTCTTGGCACGGATTGTCCACCAGTGCGTTGTAATAACATTGGACAATTAATCTTAAAACGACCTTCTTCTTTACAATAGGCGCATTGGTTAGGACCTAACTGAGCTCGTGGAACAAAAGATGTAGGTTTCTGCAACAATCGTTGGAACTGTGGCACTTGTTGCGATTGGGACTGGTCGGAACGAGGGGAATAAGCCCGTTGCAAAAGAATTTTCGTTTTCAATTCTTTAGTCTTCTTCTCCACCTTTTCTTTTTCCTCCTTATCCCTATTCTCATAATACTGAGCAGTAGCTAATATCTGGGCAGTCGAGGAAACGGCCCACGAACTTTCTGATTGTTTCAATTTATGCGATAGCTCTGGAAGTAAATTAAAAACGAATTTGTCTACAAATAATCGCTGTCCACCTTCAGTACTCAGATCTTGACCACTATGGTCGATGAAAGTTTCTTCGAAACGAGTAAAGAAGTCGGAGACACTTTCATCTGTCTTTTGTTTGCACGCCGCTAACTTATCCCAGTTAACGTGTACAGCAGGCATCATCGTTTTCCTAAGAGCTATTATTCTACCTGGTAACTCCGTGATGAAATCATCGGGTTTGGCACCACCTATTTGTCCTTCATCGGCGGCTGTTATGGCAGCCCAATTTCCACCTAAAGCTTGATCATGAACCACCTTATGAATTTTAGCCCATAGAGCTTGTGGGACTACATTTCCCATCAGTAAATCAATGTCTGCCAAATTCATGATACACGCATCAACAGTCTGAGACAACTCTTTATAATACCCAGCAAGGTTCTTACGAGGGTCTGGTAAGGACTGTTTAAGTGCCAACACTTCCGATCTTTTCCAAGGATCATGTACCCATATATGCTGAAAATGAGCTGGAATAGGCGGATTAGCACCTGCTTGAGGAACTGCATCTCTCCCTATCGGAGGAACTTCTCGCATAGGATATTGTGCTTGTTAGACCTGTCTGCTTCTGAGAGTCCCCTCACCACTATGATTTCTTTTGTTCCCCTGTACCTCCCAAAATTTGTCGCTTTTCTTTGTCTGCCAGGACATTTTATGTGTTGTTTCATGGGGTTAGATGTTCCTTGACGCCCAGTTGCTCACAAGGTTTGTGGCACCTATTTACAAGGCACCTGGCGAAACCTGTGGCATTACAAACTGGGGTTGTCAACCTGAATAAATGGCCCTAAAATGGTGGACACCCTTTTCCCTCAGGTGAGTGACTCCCATTGGAGCCTCCCTGAACTCTGGCCTTTTGAGATTTTGGCGCCTTTTGGTTTAACGCACATTCCTGACAGGAATTCCTTTGTTTCCCTCAGATACACAAAATGGCTGCTCTAGAGCCGCAGTACGGTGGCTGCTAGTGACCTAGATACCCCTCAAAAGTGCCAAGTCATTGTCACAGCCAGAGAAGGTTCTAGAACCTTCTGGCTCGTGCCAGCACCCCAGGGCACTGGCTATAAAAGGCCCAGTCCCTGGCGGCCATTTTAGGTGGAGATAAGAGATAAGAGAAGGAGATTCCAGACTTGACACCAGATTGACACCTGCCCTGTTGACCCCCCCCCCTGAGGTGGCTGGTAGCGTGGGCGGTAGAGTAGCAAAGGTTGCTGGCGTTGTTCCTGACTGGCGTTCCAGTCAGCTGCGTGAGAAGTGACCTAGCGCCTACAGCGCCTGCCCAGCAAGTGCCTCATTGCCCCAAAGACTGTGGCCATTCTTGTATTGCCCCCCCTCCCCCGGTGAAGATATCGTGACTGATACTGCGTGTCGCGAGGCGAGAGCAAGTTCACCGCGACCGCAATCTTCAGAAGTGCCCCCCTTCGCGACAGGCACCTCCAGGGAGGAGTTCGGACGTCTCCGAGCCCTTCCGCCGTAGAGCGCTTCCTGTGTGGACTGAAGGTGAGGTGGTGCGCCGGGGCGGGGAAAGGCCGGCCTTCATTGGGCGAGACTAGCGTCTCTGCTCCACCCCAGTGAGCTGGAAGCGGTAGCTGTGGGCGGGATCCACCCCGTATGAGAAAGTTGGAGGGAGGACTGTGGAGCCCCTGAGAACCCTGTCACTGGCGTGAGGAGTGCTGTGGCCTGACTGAATCGCTTTCCGATTGCAGCCGATGTGAGGTGGGCCCGTTTCTTCAGATAGGGTGCAGCGTTGTGAAGGAACTGTGAACCGGCATTCATTTGACGGAGCGCGAAGGTTGTGTGACCCCTCAGGCAGCCCGTTCGTCAGTCTAAAGACTTTGAACTGGTGTCGCCTGTGTTCTACCGGTGATAAAGCCTGTAGGCGCGCATAGACTCCATCTGCAAGCAGAGATCTCATCCTGGTGGCAGCGGAGTGCGCATGCTGTATTCACTGTGTTTCCTAGCCTTCTAGATACACACGCTTGACTCCCTGAGTGAACCCTAAAGAGTCTAAAGTTGTTTTGTGCCTAGGGAAGCCCGTACTCATAATCCTTGAAACCAACGTAAACTGTAAGAGTTATCATTCCCATTTGAAACGTATTGCAAATGTGATCTTCCTAAAGTATTTAAGTGGTGGCAGCGATACCAGAAGGAACATGTGGTTATTTATTTAAATTAACCCGTATTTATTCTGATATTTATTGTGATATTTATTTGTGATATTTATCCTATTTATCTCGCTATTTATTCCCGAAGATCTATTTATTGTATTTATAATATTTATGTCAATAACTGAATCCCAGAAATGCAAATGTGCTTTCCTAACTGAATCCTATTTACAAGAAGAGAATTTTTACATAAAGGAATCGTATTTTTCTACAGCAGTGGTGTGGTGTCCTTCTTTTTGGTGTGGCTGTGCAGGGAGTTATTATTGGGTCAAAGCCGGCTTAACACTACAGCCTTCACTTGCCTTGTCACTTGAGCCAAGCTACCCCCTTTGTGCTGGGCTTGCCCATCGCAGGTCCAACATAAAATTGGTGCTCAGCGGGTGGGATTACGAGCCGTGCTTGTTTTGTACCCCATAATAATTCAGTGTGCACCACAGGTACACACCCGGAGTTTTCTCCTAGCGGCCCTCGAATTCAACATTTTGCTTTTTCTAAATTCTTTCCTGGAGGTGGGTGGAGGTGACCCTCACAGTTCCTATCCTTGTAACCTACTTCGGGGTGGTTGTCCACACTTTTCACTGACAAGATGGAATTCGAAATGTCAGAACTGGAGACCTATACTGTGGCACAGCTCAAGGATTTCTGTCAGGAAAGGGGAGTGTTCGTTAGATGAGGGGCCAAAAGAGAGGAACTCCGTACTAGTCTGCGAGCCTGGGTGGAAGCGCACACGGGGGGAACGGTGGAGGAGGAGGAGTCAGACAGAGGTACTGTCATTGATGGGACTGCGGAATATCTCCCAGGGGTGGGTGAAATGTCAATCAGCCCCAAGGTAGCCTCACGGGAGGGCAGCAGTGTGTCATCGAGAGGATTGTCCGAGACCGAGTTAGCCGACAGGAGAGAGGAAAGACTGTTAAGGTGGGAAATAGCAAAAATGGAGATGGAAGAAAGGAGGGAGGGGAGGAGGAGAGGAGGATGGAACACGAGTTCAAGCTACGAGAACTCGACCTCCAGGCCCATAACATCACTCCGAAGGGTGTCGAGTCAAAGGAATTTGCCAGGGAGCCCAGGCCCCATTTACCCAAGGACGTGGTCGCCAGTTATACCGCTGGAGACGAGATAGCCAAGTGGCTGGCAGCCTATGAGGTCTCCTTAAGAGCCCATGGAATCCATGAGAAGCATTGGGGTGGTGGATTACACCGGTACATGCCTCCGACAGGTAGGGATGCCCTATTGGCCCTAGACCGGGAGGAACAGGTAAATTACCCCGCAATGAAGGTGGCGCTCATCAGGAAGTTTGGGTTGACCCCAGAGAAATACCGGCAAAGGTTCAGGGGCAGCCACAAACTGAGCTCATAGAATTGGGTTGACTTCCTGGATTATGCCAAGAAAGCCCTGGATGGGTGGGTCCAAGGTAATGAGGTGGAGAACTATCGAGGGTTGTACGACCTAATACTCAAGGAACATCTACTCGAGAAATGTCTTCCCGAGCTGAGGCAACACCTGGTAGACAGCAAACTTACTTGCCCCCGTAAGCTTGCTGAGGAGACGGACATTTGGGCAAGTACCCGAGTGTCCACGAAGGGGACGGGAGGAGATTCTCAGAAGTCCGGACAGGGCGCTCCCCAGAAGAAAGAGGGGGGAGATAACAAGAAACAGGAGTTCTCCAAAGGCCCCCAAAATAACTTTAAGGGGAAAAGTTTATTTTCCAATTCTAAGGCTAACCCGCAGAAGAACCCTCATCCTGGCCAGAGTCAGCAGCCAAGGATTATCCATTGCTTTGAGTGCGGTGGTATTGGACATTATAAGGGAGACGTGAAATGCCCAAAGAGACCACCCCCTCCCACTGGAGGAAAGACCCTGGGAGTCGCTAGTGTAGCGCTCGGGGAGGAGATGCCCTTAGTTAAGGGAAGGGAGTGGGTGGGTGTCACCTTAGTGTCCCTGGGTGATCGGGAGATGGTTCCAAAGATCCAAGTGCCCTCAAATACTACCAAGTATGGGCAATGGGTCACCATCAATGGCCATAGAGGGGAAGCTCTGAGAGATACAGGAGCCAGTATGACTATGGTAAGGAGTCATCTGGTGTCCTCAGAGCAGGTGATTCCAGGCGTACTTCATCCAGCCGCGATGGCTGACAGCAGAATGGGCCACTATCCTGTGGCCGAGCTTCCCTTTGAGTGGGGAGGGGTTGCAGGTTCACTTCGAGTTGGCGTAAGCCCCGCCGTGCCAGTCGATTGTCTGCTGGGTAATGATATGGAGCACAATGCTTGGAAGGAGGTGGAATACCAGACTCATACTGAGATGCTGGGTACACCTGATTGGACCTGTGTGAGTACCAGGTCTGCGGCTGCTCGGGAGGAGAAGTCACGTGGGTTGGAGCCTGGAACAATGGCCCACCCAGCTGCTGATGAGGGAGCATCTCGAGGACAGGAAGAGCCTGCCTCGATGTCCGTGCCCCATGTGACGGATAGGCCACCTGCGGAGGTGGACCCGGAGTCCGCGGAGGAGGACATGGTTCCGTTGGAGGATCTGCCTGTCCCCGCTGAGTGGCGAGTGGAGGGAGGACCATCCAGGGAGGAACTGAGCAAGCGACAAAAGGAATGTCCCACCCTCGAGGGTCTGAGGCAAAAGGCTGAAGCCCAGGCAGCAGGTAACGAGTCTGGGAACTATCGTGTTTACTGGGAGGATGGTCTCCTCTACAGTGAGCCCAGGGCGCCAGTGCACGGGTTGTCACGGGCCCTGGTAGTCCCACAGTGTTACCGAGCCTTCCTATTAGAGTTGGCTCATGAGATTCCCTTGGCAGGACACTTGGGTCAGGACAAGACCTTTGCCCGGCTTGTCCCCCACTTTTATTGGCCTCGAATGAGGGTGGCATCCGACACATACTGTCGGTCGTGCGTGTCATGTCAAGCCAGTGGGAAAACAGGGATGAAGCTGAAGGATCCCCTGGAACCACTTCCCGTCGTTGGCACCCCCTTTGAAAGGGTGGGCATCGACATTGCTGGGCCCCTAGATCCACCTACATCATCCGGTCACAGGTTTATCCTGGTACTGGTGAATCACGCCACAAGGTATCCAGAGGCAGTTCCTCTGAGAACCATTACTGCACCAGTAGTGGCAAAGGCCCTGATGGGGATCTTTACCCGAGTGGGATTCCCCAAAGAAGTTGTGTCTGACAGGGGGACCAACTTCATGTCAGCATATATGCGGGCAATGTGGAAGGAGTGTGGAGTGACCTACCGGTTCACCACTCCTTATCACCCACAGACCAATGGTCTTGTGGAAAGGTTCAATCAAACCTTGAAGGGTATGATCAGAAGTCTACCCGAAAGCCTGCGGAGGAAATGGGACGTCCTCCTACCCTGTTTGCTTTTTTCCTACAGGGAAGTGCCGCAGAAGGGAGTGGGCTTCAGCCCCTTCGAGCTTTTGTACGGGCACCCTGTACGTGGACCTCTCAGTCTGGTGAGGGACTCCTGGGAAAAGTCTCCCCGGAAAGTTCCCCGGATGTGGTGAGCTACATGCTGGCCTTCCGGAGTCAAATGGCTAAGTTGTGGAAGCAAGCTTCTGACAACTTGGAAGCCAGTCAGGCAGTCATGAAAGCGTGGTATGACCACAATGCTCACCCAGTGGAGTTGGAGCCTGGCCAGAAGGTGTGGGTGATGGAGCCTGGAGAGCTGAGTGCCCTCCAGGACCGTTGGACAGGCCCATATGAGGTGTTGGAGAAGATGGGCAAGACTACCTATCTGGTGGACGTAAAGACCCCTCGGCATCCGCATCGGGTGTTCCATGCCAATCGCCTCAAGCCCCACTACGAGAGGCCCAAAGTCATGTTGGTTATGGTGACTGACGGATCGGAGGAAGAGGACACTGAGCCTCTCCCCGACCTTTTCACGTCTCAAGAAAAGGATGGGTCAGTGGAAGGAGTAAAACTCTCGCCATCCCTGACTCCTGAGCAGCAGGAGGAATGTCGCCAGGTCTTGGGGTCATTCGCTCCTCTGTTCTCCCTTGTCCCGGGTAAGACCCACCTGTGTACCCATGACGTGGACACAGGGGACAGCCCACCTGTGAAGTTATGTTATGTTATGTTATTTTAATTTATATAGCGCTCAGATGCCGCAGCCAAGAGGCGTCCCGGCGCTTTCCAGAGATGGTAAACACAACACAGCAAAGGTGAATGGGACCAGAGAAAATTAAACAGAGGAAAACAGGAAGGTTTTTAATGTCTTCCTGAAAGGAAGCAAGTCTGGAATGTCGCGCAGCGTGGTCAAAGTCAAAGTCAAAGTCTTACCGGCTGTCTGACAAGGTGAAGGCCAGTATCCAAAGCGAAGTAGCTAAGATGCTGGAGCTAGGAGTCATCGAACCTTCAAGTAGCCCTTGGTCTAGCCCGGTGGTTTTGGTCCCCAAAGCTGCCCACCTGGCGCCACACCGGAATTGCGATTCTGTGTTGACTACCGAGGACTAAATTCGGTAACCAAGACGGATGCTCATCCGATCCTTCGGGCAGATGAACTGATTGACCGGTTGGGAGCTGCCCAATATCTCAGTACCATTGACCTTACTGCAGGGTACTGGCAGATTCCCATGACTGATGGAGCCAAGGAAAGGTCAGCCTTCTCCACGCCTGATGGACACTACCAGTTTTGCGTCATGCCCTTTGGGCTCAAGAACGCTCCTGCCACTTTTCAGCGGCTGGTGAACACGATCCTCACCGGGATGGAGTCATTCTCTGCTGCTTACTTGGATGACATAGCTGTCTTCAGTAGCAGTTGGGAGGATCACTTGCAGCACTTGCAAGCCGTTCTCCAGGCCCTGGAACGGGCTGGCTTGACGAACAAGGCCAGCAAATGTCAGATTGGGCAGGGGTCGGTAGTGTACTTAGGACACTTGGTGGGCAGGGGAACGGTGCAGACCCTTCAGGCGAAGATTGAGGCAATCATGGCCTGGAAACCCCCCAAGACCCAGACTGAGGTCCGAGCCTTCCTGGGCCTCACAGGTTACTACAGACGATTCGTGAAGGGGTATGGCACTATCGTGGCACCCCTTACAGAACTCACAGCCAAGAAGCAACCCAGGAGAGTCATCTGGACGGAGGCTTGTCAGCGAGCCTTCGACATTCTGAAACAAGCATTGTGTAAAGCTCCAGTCCTGAAGACTCCGGATTTCATGAAGGAATTCATTGTCCAGACAGATGCATCCGACATTGGCATTGGGGCGGTGCTATCGCAACTCAATGAAGAGGGTCTGGATCAACCCGTGGTCTTTCTGTCATGAAGACTGCTTCCCTGGGAACAGAGGTGGAGTACCATCGAGCGGGAAGCCTTTGCGGTGGTCAGGGCACTGAAGAAGCTGCGACCATACTTGTTTGGTTCACACTTCCTTGTTCAGACAGACCACCGACCCCTTCGTTGGCTCATGCAAATGAAGGGGGAAAACCCCAAACTGTTGAGGTGGTCTATCTCCCTACAGGGAATGGACTTTCGGGTGGAACACCGGCCCGGAGTTGACCACGCCAATGCAGACGGTCTCTCCAGCTATTTCCGCCTTAGTGTTGAGAACTCCCAAGGGGTTGGGTAGCTCTCCCTACTTTCAGCTGGGGGGGACGCGTGTTAGACCTGTCTGCTTCTGAGAGTCCCCTCACCACTATGATTTCTTTTGTTCCCCTGTACCTCCCAAAATTTGTCGCTTTTCTTTGTCTGCCAGGACATTTTATGTGTTGTTTCATGGGGTTAGATGTTCCTTGACGCCCAGTTGCTCACAAGGTTTGTGGCACCTATTTACAAGGCACCTGGCGAAGCCTGTGGCATTACAAACTGGGGTTGTCAACCTGAATAAATGGCCCTAAAATGGTGGACACCCTTTTCCCTCAGGTGAGTGACTCCCATTGGAGCCTCCCTGAACTCTGGCCTTTTGAGATTTTGGCGTCTTTTGGTTTAACGCACATTCCTGACAGGAATTCCTTTGTTTTCCTCAGATACACAAAATGGCTGCTCTAGAGCCGCAGTACGGTGGCTGCTAGTGACCTAGATACCCCTCAAAAGTGCCAAGTCATTGTCACAGCCAGAGAAGGTTCTAGAACCTTCTGGCTCGTGCCAGAACCCCAGGGCACTGCTATAAAAGGCCCAGTCCCTGGCGGCCATTTTAGGTGAAGATAAGAGATAAGAGAAGGAGATTCCAGACTTGACACCAGATTGACACCTGCCCTGTTGACCCCCCCCCCTGAGGTGGCTGGTAGCGTGGGCGGTAGAGTAGCAAAGGTTGCTGGCGTTGTTCCTGACTGGCGTTCCAGTCAGCTGCGTGAGAAGTGACCTAGCGCCTACAGCGCCTGTCCAGCAAGTGCCTCATTGCCCCAAAGACTGTGGCCATTCTTGTATTGCCCCCCCCCCCCCCGGTGAAGATATCGTGACTGATACTGCGTGTCGCGAGGCGAGAGCAAGTTCACCGCGACCGCAATCTTCAGAAGTGCCCCCCTTCACGACAGGCGCCTCCAGGGAGGAGTTCGGGCGTCTCCGAGCCCTTCCGCCGTAGAGCGCTTCCTGTGTGGACTCATGGTGAGGTGGTGCGCCGGGGCGGGGAAAGGCCGGCCTTCATTGGGCGAGACTAGCGTCTCTGCCCCACCCCAGTGAGCTGGAAGCGGTAGCTGTGGGCGGGATCCACCCCATATGAGAAAGTCGGAGGGAGGACCGAGGAGCCCCTGAGAACCCTGTCACTGGCGTGAGGAGTGCTGTGGCCTGACTGAATCGCTTTCCGATTGCAGCCGATGTGAGGTGGGCCGTTTCTTCAGATAGGGTGCAGCGTTGTGAAGGAACTGTGAACCGGCATTCATTTGACGGAGCGCGAAGGTTGCGTGACCCCTCCGGCAGCCCGTTCGTCAGTCTAAAGACTTTGAACTGGTGTCGCCTGTGTTCTAGCGGTGATAGAGCCTGTAGGCGCGCATAGACTCCACCAGCAAGCAGAGATCTCATCCTGGTGGCAGCGGAGTGCGAATGCTGTATTCACTGTGTTTCCTTGCCTTCTAGATACACACGCTTGACTCCCTGAGTGAACCCTAAAGAGTCTAAAGTTGTTTTGTGCCTAGGGAAGCCCGTACTCATAATCCCTGAAACCAACGTAAACTGTAAGAGTTATCATTCCCATTTGAAACGTATTGCAAATGTGATCTTCCTAAAGTATTTAAGTGGTGGCAGCGATACCAGAAGGAACATGTGGTTATTTATTTAAATGAACCCGTATTTATTTTGATATTTATTGTGATATTTATTCGTGATATTTATCCTATTTATCTCGCTATTTATTCCCGAAGATCTATTTATTGTATTTATAATATTTATGTCAATAACTGAATCCCAGAAATGCAAATGTGCTTTCCTAACTGAATCCTATTAACAAGAAGAGAATTTTTACATAAAGGAATCGTATTTTTCTACAGCAGTGGTGTGGTGTCCTTCTTTTTGGTGTGGCTCTGCAGGGAGTTATTATTGGGTCAAAGCCGGCTTAACACTACAGCCTTCACTTGCCTTGTCACTTGAGCCAAGCTACCCCCTTTGTGCTGGGCTTGCCCATCGCAGGTCCAACAGTGCTGTTTTACGACGAACCGCATGATCAGGTTCAAGAGAAGTTTGAGAGAAAAAGGAAGACCGGAAAGCAACAAGCTTTTGAACAGCATGCTCTACATCAGGACCCACAATAAGTCCCTTATCAAATTGATCCTGTATCTCGAACAAACCCTGAGGAGGTAAATCCAAATCCATATCTCCCCACCCCTTGATAAGAGTGTTACACATAACATTAAAAACGTACCTCTGTGTAGGCGCATTCCATTGAAGAAAAGTGTCTAAAATATCACGCACACTATACTGTAAATTACTCATGATCCACCTATGAGCGAGAGGAACAAGTTACTTACCTTCGGTAACACTTTTTCTGGTAGATACAATATCTGCCTGTGGATTCCTCACCTTGTGAATATCCCCTTGTGCCAGCAACATTTGGAAATTCTTTTCGTAGCTTCGCGCCGACGTGGACTTGGACGTCATAGAGGCACGGCACCGCTCGCGACTCCGCTGACGTCACCGACGCCTATAATAGGCCCACGCCGGCGTGATGACATCAGTTCCGCCCTTTTTTCCGTGCCTTCGAGGCACACGGACGGACCAATGACAGTAGACATATACCCGGTATACGCAGTACAAATATCAAGGTAACACACACAGTGTGAAGCAAATGCAATAAAACATCTGACAATAAAATAAATACATAATAGAAACACTGGCATAGAAGAGTGGACAACGGGGAGGAGGGTGGGTCAGTGAGGAATCCACAGGCAGATATTGTATCTACCAGAAAAAGCGTTACCGAAGGTAAGTAACTTGTTCTTCTGATAGATACATCTGCCGTGTGGATTCCTCACCTTGTGAATAGAGTCCCACAGCAGTCCCCAATCCCGGAGGAGGGTGTCCACTCTTCTAGACCAGGAAATCCTGATGGACAGAGCGTGCAAAGTGACCGTCCCTCCTCACTTCGGAATCCAAGCAGTAATGCTTCGCGAATGTGTAGAGGGAAGACCAAGTTGCCGCTCTACAAATATCCTCTGCAGGCACACCTCTAGCCAATGCTGAGGTCGAAGACTTAGCTCTAGTAGAATGAGCCCTTATACCCTCTGGTGGTTCCTTACCGGCCAAAGAGTAGCAGATCTTAATACATAGTACGATCCATCTTGATAATGTCCTCTTATGGACTGCTCTTCCTCTCTTGCAGCCAGCAAAGCCAATGAAGTGCTGGTCATCCAACCGACAGTCTTTAGTTCTATCCAGGTAAAAAGACACCACCCTCTTGGGGTCCAGATGGTGTAATCTCTCCTACTCCATGGAAGGGTGTGGGGGAGGATAAAAGGTAGGAAGGGTAATGGATTGACCAAGGTGGAAAGGAGTCATCACCTTAGGCAGAAAAGCAGCCCTGGTCCTAAGAACCATTCGATCAGCATGAATGGTCAAGAAAGGGGGCTTGTAACTAAGAGCTTGAAGCTTACTTACCCTCCTTGCCGAGGTTATCGCAACGAGGAAGACTGTCTTAAGAGTCAAAAGCCTCATAGGACATTTGTGAAGAGGCTCAAAGGGAGCACCCATCAGAAAGGTCAAAACAAGATTTAAGTCCCACTGAGGCACAATAAAAGGAGTAGGAGGGAACTTATTTATGAGGCCCTTCAAAAACCTTAAGACTACAGGAGATTTAAAAAGAGAGGGCTGGTCAGGCAAACAGATAAAAGCCGACAGCGCTGAAAGATAACCCTTCACCGTGGCAACAGCAAGCCCCTGCTGTGCCAGAGAAAGGGCAAACTGGAGAACATCAGATAAATGGGCCCTCAAAGGGTCTATAGACCTCTCCCTGCACCAAGTAACACATTTTGACCACCTATAAGAATAGATGGACTTAGTGGAGTCACGCCTGGCTGATAAGATGACATCCACTACATCAGGCGGGAGAGAAAAAAGAACTCAGGTTGCCCCGTTCAATCTCCAGGCATGAAGGTGTAAGGTCTGGAGGTGGGGGTGTAAAACATGCCCCTCCATCTGAGAGAGGAGATCTGCCCTGTGAGGGAGACGAAGCGGCGAGCACGAGGAGAGGTGGAGAAGATCTGTGTACCACACCCTTCTTGGCCAATCCCGGGCGATCAATATAACTTGGGCCCGGTCTTTGCGAATCTTCCTCAGAACCCGAGGAATCAAGGGTATGGGAGGAAATGCGTAAAGGAGTTGTGAGCCCCAACTCAACTGAAACGCGTCCCCCAAGGCTCCTTGCATCGGATACTGGAGACTGCAGAATAACGGGCAGGGAGCATTCTCTTGAGTGGCAAAAAGGTCCACCTGAGGAGTCCCCCACGTCCGAAAGACGTGGCGAACTACCTCCGGATGAAGCCTCCACTCGTGGTCGGCAGAGAACTGCCGACTGAGACTGTCTGCACAAACGTTCTGAACTCCGGCCAGATGATTTGCCATCAGACAAATCTGATGGTCCTGAACCCAGGACCAGAGGCGCAGAGCCTCTCTGCAGAGACACTGTGACCCCACTCCTTCCTGTTTGTTGATGTACCACATCGCGGTCGTGTTGTCCGTCAGGACCTGGACCGAACGACCGCGAAGGGAAGGGAGGAAGGCCTTGAGCGCCAGACATATCGCCCGCAACTCTAGAAGGTTGATATGAAACAACCTTTCCTCCGGAGACCAAAGACCCTTGACCTCGAGAGCCCCCAGATGAGCACCCCACCCTAGAGTGGATGCATCCGTTATTACTGTGGCCACCGATGGAGGCAGTTGGAAAGGCTTTCCTTGCGACAGATTGCCTTCCACGCTCCACGAAGACAGATCCGCTGCAGCTTCTCTGGAGATCTTCACTGACTCCCTGAGATCTCCCTTGTGCTGATACCACTGCCTGCGGAGGCACCACTGGAGTGCCCTCATGTGCCAGCGTGCATGGTTGACCAACAGAATGCAAGAAGCCATCAGACCGAGCAGGCGAAGGACCTTCAGGACTAGAACCACCGCTCCATTGAAAAATAAAGGAATCATTGCCTGTATGTCGCGAATCCTTTGAGGAGGAGGGAATGCACGGCATACAGTTGTATCCAGTACCGCACCTATGAACAGGTTGCGCTGGGAGGGCACCAGGTGAGACTTGGGTACATTTATTGAAAAACCCAACCTGTGCAACAACTGAGTTGTCTCCTGCAGATGATGGAGCACCTTCTCGGACGACTCTGCCTTGATCAGCCAATCGTCCAGATACGGGAATACAGGAATCCCCGACCTTCTGAGATGTGCTGCCACCACTGCCATCACCTTGGTGAAACTCGAGGCGCAGTAGTAAGACCAAACGGAAGGACCGCAAACTTGTAGTGTTGCGACCCAACCGTAAAACGGAGATACTTTCTGTGCGACTTCAAGATGGGAATATGAAAATACGCATCCTGTAAGTCGAGCAACACCATCCAGTCTTCTTCCAGCAGCGCTTGAAGAACCTGTGCAAGAGTGAGCATCTTGAACTTTTCCTGTTTCAGGTAAAGGTTCAAGATCCTGAGATCCAGGATTGGCCGAAGTCTGCCATCCTTCTTGGGGATCAGAAAATACCGGGAGTAGCATCCCTGACCCCTCTCCTGCTCCGGAACCACCTCTATCGCACCCTGTCTGAACAGTGCCAGGACTTCTTCCTGCAGGAGAAGCACGTGTTCCTCTGAACAAAAACCCTGGCAAGGAGGGTAATTTGGGGGAAACTCCCGAAAGGGAAGAGCATACCCATTTCCCACGAGATTGAGAACCCAAAGATCCGATGTTATCAATTCCCAATCTCGTAGGAAATGGGTAAGCCGGCCCCCCACTGGGACCACATGATCCGGAATGGCGGATCTAGGGCTGTTTTGCTGCGTTGGCATGGGGCTGGGAAGGGGAAGAAGAGCAGGAGGAGGAAGCTTAACGGCCTCTAGGACGGGCTCTTTGCCTGCCCCTGTATGATTTGTACAGCGTATTTTGCTGTTGCTGTGGCTGCTGCTGAGATGGTCTGTAGGAACGAAAGGAAGATCTGCCAAATCCTCTGAAGCGTCTTCCAGTAGTACCCCTGGACTGAAGGCCCAAAGATTTCGCAGTGGCCCTACTGTCTTTAAAACGTTCCAAGGCTGCATCAGCCTTCTTGCCAAATAATCCTGAGCCATCAAAAGGTAAGTCCATCAAAACAGACTGAACATCTGTAGAGAACTCCGATGTTTTAAGCCATGCGGCTCTCCTAGTGGCCACGGAAGAGCCCAGGACCCTCGCCACTGAATCAGCAGTGTCCAGCCCACTCTGAATCACCTGCCTTGCAGCAGCCTGAGTGTCCGATATCACCTCCTGAAAATCCTTTCTATCCTCCTCAGGGATTTTCGGAACCAACTGCTTAACAGAATCCATCAAGGCATGGACATACCGCCCCATCAGACAAGTTGCGTTGGTTGACTTTAATGCCATACTGGCTGAGGAGAAGACCTTCTTGGCAGCTTGATCCTGCTTTCTGGACTCCTTATCCCCAGGAACCTGTGGAAAAGCACCAGCAGACCTCTTCGAGCAGGCAGCCTGTACAACCAAACTCTCAGGCAGGGGGTGCGTTGACAAAAAATCAGGGTCTCCAGGCGCAACCCTGTACCTCCTCGCCACTGTCCTAGAAACCGCAGGAGCAGACAAAGGCTTTTTCCAAACCTCATAGATGGGTTCAGCTAACGCATCATTAAAGGGCAGCATTGGCTCAATAGAAGAGGAGGGTAAGTGAAGAACCTCAGTTAGAAGATTAGGTTTATAATCAGCAGTGGGCAGAGTAATGTTCAATAAATTTGCCGCCTTTTTGATAACAGTGTGATAAGGTATCACATCCTTTGAAGGCACATTCGACACCGAAGCCAAATCCCACTCAGGAGACAGTTCAAGCCCACTGGCCTCTCCCAGGTCCTCAAAAGGATCTTCAGACTCCTGCAACTCTCCTTCCTCCATATCAGCATACTGATATTGTTCTTCCTCCAGAAGTCTCTGGGCTTCTCTCCGTGACCTTTCCTTCACGATAGAAGTCGAAGGATCCGGGACCGACTCCGACGGGGCCGGGGCCGGCGTCGAACTCGAAGTCGGATGAGGCCGTTTCACACGAGGTCGAACAGAATCCTGCTTCGGAGTCGTAGGCACCAGCGTCGATGGAACCGGCATCGACGGAGTCAGCGTCGTACGCTTCGGCGTCGACAACACAGACGGTGTCGGAAAATGCCAATGCGGTGGTAGAGCCGGCATAAAAGGCATGAAGGGCGCAGGAGCATAAGCTTGGGGAATACCCAAGTTAAAAGACATAGGACCCGTGGGACCAACAGGCGCACCAGACGGGTACATCGCCCTGGAATAAACACCAAACATGGTGTTTAGGAATTGAGATGGATCCTGACCTGGAGCCGGAAAATCTGGATACGGTCCCCCGGGCTGTTCCCGAGGAGGTGGAGTCGACACGAAGTCGACCTCTTCCCCGAGTCCCGGAACGGGGGTCGACGAACCCGCAGGCACCGGAACCTCGGCCTCACCAACCTCCTGCATCTCACCTTCATCCTCCTAACCAGAAGGATTGGATTGATCTGGAGAAGGGATAGCCATCTGCTTCGGCGACTCGGGCGAATTCGGACGCGAAGCTTCACCAACAGAGTCCTGATCCTCCGACGCCGAAACTTCCACTTCCTTATCAACAAGTTTGACCTGTGACTTCGACCTCGAACCAGAGTCCTTCCCTGAGTGATGACGTGACTCATGGCTCCTCTTCTTATGTTTTTTCCTTGAGGATCTTGAAGCATGGGCTGAAGACGACTCCGAGCGCGACTTCCATCGATACCTTGACCTCGAACGCCGAGATTGAGACTTCAAAGTCTTTTTAATCTTCTTACTCTTCAGTTTTGCCACGAGGAGTTTCGTCTCCCTTTCCCGCAGGGCCTTTGGAGTCATCTTCTTACAACAAAGGCAATCCTCGACGTCATGATCGGAACTCAGGCACCAGACGCAGCACTCATGCGGGTCAGTAATAGACATAGGGCCAGATGCATCAAGCAAAAAAGCGATCGCAACTGGTGCGAATCACCAATTGCGATCGCAAATTAAAGAAACGGCATGCATGAAGCGAAAACGGAAAAAAAAAGCGAACTCGCAAACGCAAAATTGCGAAAGCGCAATAAAATCGCAATGTCAAGGCAGAACCCCATTAGCGAGTCGCAACTAGCGAGAAACCAAAGAATCTGCGAGTCACATAGCGAAAGCGCTAAATCCAAATAGTGAAAGCGCAATGAAATCGCAATTCACATGCATGTACAATCGCTAATTGCGATTCAGTCAAAAATCGCTATTTTGCATGAGCAGTTTACAGGGAATCACAATCAGGTGGTAAAAAAAAAAATTTCCCCACTCACCTGCCTCACATCAGAGGTGTATTTAAACAGACCCATGAGGCCACAGTGGCCTCCCACAATGGCAGGACTATACATTTTCGCGAGGAGGAGGAGGATACTTGCAGCAGGCCAGGCCAGAAGGAGAATCCAGGAGAGAGTCTTCCGTCTGCTCATCACATTGTTAGGACAGACTCGTGAGCAAATTTATGATAAGTACAGGATGAATGCAGCTATGATACTAGACCTGATAGCTGAATTGGACCCACTATTGCAGCGGCAAACACATAGGACACAGGCCATACCTACTCATGTCCAGGTGCTATGTAGCCTGCACCTCCTTGCGTCAGGTAGTTTCCAGGACATAGTGGCAGAAGCAGGAGGGGTATCACAGAGCTCCCTCTCGCGGTTCTTCAAATCCTTCCTGGCCGCCATGATGACTGTGATCAACAACCACATCACCTTCCCCACCAACCCACAGGAATTGAGCCAAACAAAACAGGATTTCTACCAAGTAGCAAGGTTCCCACACGTGATTGGATGCATTGATTGCACCCACGTAGCCATATGTCCCCCTGCCGTAAATGAGTATATATTCCGCAACCGTAAAGCATATCACTCAATCAATGTCCAAGCAGTGTGCAATGCTGACAACATCATCACCGACCTGGTAGCACAATACCTTGGAAGCACTCACGATTCATACATCTTCCGCCATTGTGGCATGCACACACGTCTGCTCAGAGGAGATTTTGGCAATGGACACCTGCTAGGTAAGTTCAACACTATACACATCACTGACTTAGTCATGGCAATGCATACCTGACACTAACATCTTGTCTGTTATTCTGTAGGTGACAGTGCATATGCGGTGAGGCATTACATCTTGACTCCATACCTTAACCCAGCCAGCCCACAACAACAGAGGTACAATGCAGCCCACATCAGGACACGTAATCTAATTGAACGGACATTTGGATTGCTCAAGAGTCGCTTTCGCATCCTGCATAAAACTGGAGGAGCAATGCTGTACCAACCGGAAACCTGCTGCAGGATAATTGCGGCATGTGCAATGTTGCACAACATAGCAACAAGGAGAGGCATCCCCATTGAGGAATCCGACACAGAGGGCAACCAGCCCCCAGCACAACCACGCCGTGCACATCTTGGTAGTTCAGCGGAGGGACAGAGAAAACGTGCTGACATCACCCAGCATTATTTCTAAGGTATGTAACAATGACACACAACACTCATTAGCATTTGAAGGTGAGCTATTTATTACCACGGCAGGCGGTAGGGGTGTGTAAATATAACAAAAATGGTGTCCATGAGCACATTAACTCCATGCACTGAAGGACAGAGGAGACACACTGAGGACTTGTAATGCAGTCACAAAGATAGTCTTGTACATGGTTACGTCACCATGAAGTCTAACACCCCTCCAATTGTGTTTACCGTCTCCTCCCTCTCACACCCAAATGTCTTTCTCCTGCTTCTGCATCTGCATTTCCGGATGCAGCTGGAGCTGGCTGTCTACGGCTACTGCTCCTCCTGACAGTGGTGAGTGGCACAGTGATGCTGCTGCGGCTTGAACCCTCACTACCCTCTTCCGCTGTAACATCGCCCTGAACACCAGTGCTAGCCTGCATCAGTTCAACGGCAGTTGTAATATGCCCCAGTGCCTTGGACACATCCCCACAACAATGGCCCATATCTATCTGCATTTCTACAGACCGACGTAACAGCTGGGCCACGCCTGTGCTGATCTTGTTGTTTGACCTGGTATAGGCGGCCATACATGTGAGAAACTGGTGATGCCTCCTCCTCTTTGTGGTGTGTCCCTCCTGCATCACACGCGCAACCTCCAGCAGGGCGTTGTTCGATTCCCTGTGAGCCTCCACTAGTGCAGTTGTGAGCTCCCTCACACTGTCAGCCATTGCAGTAATGTTAGTGTTCATTTTTGTCATCTGCAGGTTGATTGCTCCCATGTGCCTTGCTTGCACGCGCTGCACCCGCACCATCTGTGACTCCACGCCACCCCACTGATTGGGACTTCCTGCTTCCTGTGCCCAAGTATGGGTCCATGGCCTGCGACTTGTCCCTGGCCGGACATGTGCCTGCGGTGTAGGTGTGTTGCTGGCACTTCCACGGCTTGTACCAGGTGCAGTAGATGTTTCCTGTTCTTTCTCCATTGGCTGCAGTGGTGTAACTGTGGCCCTGCGTTTTGCTGGTGCCTTGGCTTTGGGTGGTGGTGTCACAGGTTTTGACACCGCAGACTCTTGGTAGGGCTGTGTGCTGTCTCCAATATCACTGTCTTCACTGTGTACATCAGCTGCATCTGTGATGTGAAACAGTGCAATGTTATTGTATTTGGTTATATTAAAATGCTACCTTAATTAAAATTTACTTTGATGTTCTAACTGTCTCTCATCTATCACTGTACTGCTTTTTGTCTGCATTTGGGCTTACTGTGTTGGATTCAAACAGGCTATTGGGTACTACTGACTACAAGTCCCATGATGCATTGGTCTCCCTATGTGAAATGTGTGCTGGACTATTTTTACAGTTATTTTGCAGGTCGATTCACATTTGGCCACTATCAGTGTGTACATTGTTCAGTTCATACTCATGCATCTTACCTTGTGTGCTACAGGCTGGCCCAGATGTGTCCAGATTCGTTACTCCAACCACAGCTTCATGCTCAATTGTGCCCTCTACCATGTCCTCCTGGGGTGTGTTGTCTGGGACTGTTGGGCCTCCTCCTCCAGTCCCCTTCGCCTCCTTCAGCCTTTCCGCTACCCGCTCCTTGGCACGACTGCGCAGGTCGTACCAGCGTTTCTTCAGGTCATCTATGCTGCGGTGTGTGACCCCCACAGCATTCACCTTGTCCCTGATCCTGTTCCAGATCCTTCTCTTTTCTGCCTCTGGCACTTTAAGGGAGAGCTTCCCAAATAGCTTTTCATGATTGTTTGCAACCTCCTCAATGAGGAGGTCAAGTTCACCCTCACTGAACTTGATTTTTCGCTTCCTGCCCACTGCACCCTCCTCTGTAGCTGTTTGGGACATGGCTGTCTTCACCTGTGAGCTGACTGCAGTTTGTTTTCTTCAGCTCTGTCTCCCTGCACTCAGCTTCTGCCTCTGTGTTCCTCTGTGCACAGGTGGCTGCATGTGCTGATTGACTTCCTGGTTGTGATGTCATCAGCCTGCTTCCAAAGCGACTCTGTAGTTTTCGCGCGATCGCTAATTGCGATAGCTAATTGCGATAGCTAATTGCGATAGCTAATTGCGCGCGCTATTAGCTATCGCAAAAAGCGGGATAAATAAAATGCGAGCTGGGCGTTTTTTTACGATAGCGATTCCTTAACATGGGATCGCTATTGTATTTAGCGATTTTTACCGATTCCTTATTTTTTCGCATTTCTCTTCATGCATAGCCAACAGCGAGTCCTTAATTGCGATTCCTTAAAAATCGCAATTAAGGACTCGCTATTTCTTTGCTTGATGCATCTGGCCCATTGTCTTGCCACATGCTCCGCAAGCTTTAAAGCCAGTCTTCTTCGACGACATCTTGAAGAAAACAGAAACAGTAATAATAGAATAAGAGTAACAAAGTTACTAGGAAGCTACAGTACGATCCCAGAAAACCGTTAGCGTCGACGACGCGGAAAAAAGGGAACTGATGTCATCACGCCGGCGTGGGCCTATTATAGGCGTCGGTGACATCAGCGGAGTCGCGAGCGGTGCCGTGCCTCTATGACTTCCAAGTCCACGTCGGCGCGAAGCTACGAAAAGAATTTCCGAATGTTGCTGGTGCAAGGGGATATTCACAAGGTGAGGAATCCACACGGCAGATGTATCTATCAGAAAATCTAACTTAATCCGCTCTTCTAAATCTGGAATCTGACTATGAGATTGCCTTCGAGACGAAGAAGGAGAAAAAGAAAGAGCTCCAAGAAAAGGTGACAAGAGACCGGAAACAGTGTTAACTAATCGTTGTCGAGCTGTAGGGGAATCTGACACTAGAACAGGAGACAATGTATTCTGTAAGACAGGAGAAGAACTAGTAGCCAAAGAGACTGAAGATAAAGGAAACTGAAGCACAGAAGGTTGAGGTACAGAAGTCGGTGGCAAAGGAGGCGGAGGTGGAATTACTGGAAGAGGCAAATGTGCAGGAACTGGAATAACTGGATTAGCAGCAGGTTGTAATGGGGGTGCGTTAGCGCCTAATACATAAGGTGGAGGTAATGTCAATAGATGGGACATGAAAAGATCTTCATCAGGACCCTTACTCTTTGAGGAAGTAGGCAACACGGGATAACATCTATCTATTGCCATACAATGCTGTCTTTCAGAAACTTCTATTATCTGATCAGTCTCATAATTTTTAAACTGTTGGGCAGCCTGTAAAATTGTCATACTTTGGTCCTTCTTATCTTTCTTCATTTGCTTAATTTCTTTCTGTTTGGCTTCCTTACGCCATAGGCGAATAGAGTCCAACATTGCCGTCCGGGCTTTTCTTTTAAATAGAATTGTTTCCAAATTATTTAATATATCAGGCTCAAAGCTACCATTTTGTGGCCACTGCAAAACACCATCTTTTTTCGTATATCGGATCCATGTTTCGTTAAAAATAATAGGACCAAGACCATGTTTCAAATAGAGCTCGTAAGTGGGAGTTCTAACCGGAGGAATCGGACAGGAATCCTCTAGCCGGGAATCCCTCAAGCAACCAAAGCAACAGAATTTCCTAGACTTTCTAAATCCAGGCATTTCGTAACGGACTGGATTCTTCAAACGTCGAGAGGTTTTAGGACAATATAGTCACAGCACAAACGTACTTACCCCTCGGCTTTGATAAGTGCACTAATCGAATAACAAAAAACCAAAACAAAGAGTGGGCGCTACCCACGAATACTTAACTAGATGTTTTCACACGCCAACAGATGTCCGTCTAACGTCTTGCGATACCAATCATCACCAGAGGGCCAAGGCAGGGCGACAGTCAGGGCAGCAGTCGTCAGCAGCCGTCGGAAAGGAGTAGCCGCGCTTCAAAAGACTTTTGGTCCACTTCGACATACAGGGGTCGCTCACGTGGTGCGCAAATCCTCCAGAATTTTCTTGCGAAGCTCTTCACGACCCTCGGGCTGAACCACTACCACTGAAGTCGCCCACACGTTGGGCCGTCAATTGGAGAACCTGGCCTTATGGGCCAAGCGGCGCAGGGCACACCTATAATCTCCGAGTTCACCTGCCTTGTCGAACAGAGACACAAGACACTCTGTTGGGCGTAGAAAACAGATTTATTAGCTGCAGCTAAGCACAGTTGTCCACAAAGTACCCTAAGGGTAGATTCTCAGGAGACTGGCACTTCAATCCGTGGCGCACAATCTTATATAATATATACATTTATAATACCCACTGCCAAAACATACAAAACTGACAAATAGGAATAGTTCGAAAACAAGCTATCGGATGTCCAAAATACACCTTTCTTTCAGACCCCGTGTGCTCTCCTCCCCTCGAGTTAATCAACACTAGTGCCCGTAATTCAATTTGCAGGTGGTAGAACATGTTTGAATGCTTCAAAGGATAGTTTATGTAACAAGAGAATACACAGAGAGAATAGCGAAGGTCAGTCAAATAAGATAAAGTCAGGAAGAATGGTGGGACCCAAACAGTGGAGTATAGTAAGGATTAATGAGTCTAGACGTGGATTTAGCAAACTCGGCCAGGCCCTGACATCGGTTTCGTAAACAAGGACAGGGGTTTACTCTTTAACAGAGGGACAGTTAGCAGCTGAAAAAGCAAAAAGACCGCGTTCGCCGTGCTGCCTGAGTGAGGCAACACAAAATGGCGGTTAAGCACAAAATGGCGGCTAGATACGAAGCGAAGCCGAAAACCACGTAACCTCACAATGGAGAAGGGTCTGCGACTGAAACCCAACAAGTTCCAAAGTGAACTAATCCATCAAAAACATTGACAGGAATACGGTGGGGACAGCAATGCCAGCATGGCAGACACCAGACCCATTAAGCTCTGTAAAGAAGCATTAACAAAGGGAGGCAAAGGCACCACAATCCAACAGAGGACGATACAAGACCTTTCTCCTACAGACAGGGACGAAAGGTAATCACAGAACCAGACTGGTCAGTGTACAATGGAAGAAAATTCATAAACTTCTGAAAAAAGAAGACAAAGTACCAGAGAAGGTACAAACAGAGTCAGAGCATACAAACTGAGCATGCACCACAGTGGATGCCAAAATTTACATGTGAGGGGATAGATGTCAAAAAGCATAGACAAACAAGTTACTTACCTTCGGTAACTCTTTTTCTGGTGTATACAGTATCTGCCTGTGGATTCCTCACCTTGTGAATATCCCCTGGATTCCTCACCTTGTGAATATTCCCTGCGCAGCAGCCATTCGGAAATTTTTTGTAGCTCTCTACGCCGATGAGGTCATGGATGACGTCACAGAGGGTACGACTCCACTCGCGACCCCACTGACCTCACTGGATCCATAATAGGGCCTCGTAGGCGTGATGATGTCAGTTCCGCCCCTGTTTTCCGTGCCCCCGAGGCACATGGATGGACCGACATAAACAATAATAGTATACAAAATACACAGTATTTGAACCAACACACATAGTGTGAAAACAATTTAAATGGTAAAAACAATTAAACATTTCCATTGTAAAATACAACATAAATACTTGCTGGTATAGAAGAGTGGACAACGGGGAGGCGGGTGGGTCAGTGAGGAATCCACAGGCAGATACTGTATCCACCGGAAAAAGCGTGACCGAAGGTAAGTAACTTGTTCCTCTGATGGATGCATCTGCCAGTGGATTCCTCACCTTGTGAATAGAATCCCACAGCAGTCCCCACTCCCGGAGGAGGGTGTCCACTGCTCTGTACAAGAAAATCTTGGAGGACAGAACACGCAAAATGGCCGTCACTCCTTACTTCAGAATCTAAGCAGTAATGCTTCGCGAAAGTGTGGAGGGAGGTCCAAGTTACCGCTCTGCAAATGTCTTCTTCAGGTACACCTCTAGACAAAGCCGATGTTGAAGACTTTGCCCTAGTAGAGTGAACTCTTATACCCTCTGGAGGTTCCTTACCAGCCAGGGCGTAGCAGATCTTAATGCACAAGATAATCCATCTTGAAAGTGAACGCTTGTGCACCGCTCTTCCTTTCTTGCAGCCAGCAAATCCCATAAAGAGCTGGTCGTCCACACGATAGTCTTTAGTTCTATCGATATAAAAGCTCACCGCCCTCTTAGGGTCCAGACGGTGAAACCGCTCCTGCTCCTTGGAAGGGTGAGGGGGAGCATAGAAGGTAGGAAGGGTAATGGACTGCCCCAGATGGAAGGAAGTTACCACCTTAGGCAGAAAAGCAGCCCTGGTCCTGAGTACCATTCTTTTAGCATGAATGGTCAAGAATGAGGGTTTTGAACTAAGAGCTTGAAGCTCACTTACCCTCCTTGCCGAGGTAATAGCTACAGGAAAAACATATAGCCTCATGGGACACTTGTGCATTGGTTCAAAAGGCAAACCCATCAAGAAGGTTAAGACAAGATTTAAGTCCCATTGAGGCACAATATAAGGAGTAGGAGGGAATTTGTTGGTAAGTCCCTTAATGAAACGCAACACCACAGGTGACTTAAACAAAGATGGCTGGTCCGACAAACAAAGCAATGCTGACAATACCGAAAGATAACCTTTTACTGTAGCCACAGTAAAACCCTGCTGGGCCAGAGATGAAGCAAACTGAAGAATGTTGGATAAACGAGCTTTTAAATTGTCAATAGACTTTTCCCCACACCAATGGACAAATTTAGACCACCTATAGGAATAGATTGATTTGGATGAGAGACAACTGGCAGACAAAATAACATCCACCACATCAGGAGGAAGGGAAAAAGAAATCAGGTTGCCCTGATCAATCTCCAGGCATGAAGGTGTAAGCTCTGGAGGTGGGGGTGTAGAACCTGCCCCTGCGACTGCAAGAGGAGGTCTGCCCTGAGAGGGAGACGTAGCAGAGGGCACGAGGAGAATTGGAGAAGATCTGTGTACCACACCCTTCTTGGCCAATCCGGGGCGATCAATATGACTTGGCGAATCTTCCTCAGAACCCGAGGAATCAAGTGTATGGGAAGAAACGCGTAAAGGAGTTGTGAGTCCCAACTCAACTGAAACGCGCCCCCCTTAGCTCCCTGCATCGGATACTGCATACTGTAAAATCACGGGCAGTGAGCATTCTCGTGAGTGGCAAACAGGTCTACCCGAGGAGTTCCCCACGTCCAAAAGACGTGACGAACCACCTCCGGATGAAGCCTCCACTCGTGGTCGGCCGAGAACTACCGACTGAGACTGTCTGCACGTACGTTCAGAACTCCGCCCAGATGATTTGCCATCAGACAAATCTGATGGACCTGTACCCAGGACCAGAGACGCAGAGCCACTCTGCAGAGACACTGCAAAACTACTCCTCCCTGCTTGTTGACATACCACATTGCGGTAGTGTTGTCCGTTAGGACTTGAATCGACTGATCGCGAAGGGAAGGGAGGAAGGCCTTGAGCGCCAAACATATCACCTGTAACTCTAGAAGGTTGATGTGAAGCAACCTTTCCCCTGGAGACCATAGACCCTTGATCTCCAGATCCCCCAGATGAGCACCCCACCCTAGAGTGGATGCATCTGTTATCACTGTGGCAACCGATGGAGGCAGATGGAAGGGCTTTCCTTGAGACAGATTGCCCTCCACGCTCCACCAAGACAGATCCGCTGCAGCTTCTCCAGAGATCCTCACTGACCCCCTGAGATCTCCGTTGTACTGATACCACTGCCTGCGGAGGCACCACTGGAGCGCCCTCATGTGCCAGCATGCATGGTTGACCAGCATAATGAAGGAAGCAAACAGACCGAGCAGACGAAGGACCTTCAGGACTGGAAAACCGCTCCGTTGAAAAACAAAGGAATAATTTCCTGAATGTCGAGAATCCTTTGAGGAGGAGGGAATGCCCGACACACAGTAGTGTCCAGTACTGCCCCTATGAACAGGTTGCACTGTGAGGGCACCAGGTGTGACTTGGGTACATTTATCAAAAAACCCAATTTGTACAACAGCTGTGTTGTCACCTGCAAATGATGAAGCACCTTCTCTGGAGACCCTGCTTTGAGAAGCCAGTCGTCCAGATAGGGAAAACTGGAATCCCCAATCTTCTGAGATGGGCTGCCTCCACTGCCATCACCTTGGTAAAGACTTGAGGTGCAGAAGTAAGTCCAAACGGGAGAAACGCAAACTGATAGTGCTGCGAGCCCACCGTGAAACGGAGATACTTCCTGTGCGACTTTAGGATAGGAATGTGAAAGTACGCATCCTGCAAGTCGATTGACACCATCCAGTCCTCTTGCTGCAGCGCCTGAAGAACCTGCGCAAGGGTCAGCATCTTGAACTTCTCTTGTTTCAGAAAAAGATTCAAGATCCTGAGATCCAGGATTGGACTTAACCTGCCATCCTTCTTGGGAATCAGGAAATACCGGGAGTAGCACCCCTGACCCCTTTCCTGCTTGGGAACCACTTCTATTGTACCTTTCTTTAATAATGTTAGGACTTCCTCCTGCAGGAGAAGGAGATGTTCTTCCGAGCAAGTCCCTTGGCAAGGAGGGTAATTTGGAGGGAATTCCCGAAAGGGAAGAGCATACCCATTCTCTACAAGATTGAGAACCCAAAGGTCTGTAGTGACAGATTCCCAATCTTGCAGAAAATGAGTAAGCCGACCCCCTACAGGACCAACATAATCCGGAATTGGGAATCTACGGCTGGTTTGCTGCGGTGATAGGAGGGGAGATAGAGGAAGAGGAGGAGGAGTGTTGACGGCCTCGGGGACGACCTCTACTTTTACCTCTATACGATTTGTATAGACTATTCTGTTGTTGTTGTTGCTGCTGCTGACGAGGCTGGCCATATGAACGAAAGGACGACCTCCCAAATCCTCTATATTTTCGGATAGAGCCTCTAGGTTGAGCTTGCAAGCCAAGAGATTTAGCTGTTGCCTTGCTGTCTTTAAATCTCTCTAAGACAGCGTCCGCTTTCTTACCAAAGAGTCCTGAACCATCAAAAGGTAGGTCCAACAGAGTAGCTTGAACATCTGTTGAAAAATCCGTAGACTTCAATCAAGCACTCCTTCTAGTAGCCACTGAAGAACCCATGATCCTTGCCACCGAGTCAGCTGTGTCTAGTCCACTCTGAATGACTTGACGTGCAGCAGCCTGGATATCGTGTAAAACCTCCTCAAAATTCTTCCTGTCTTCCTCAGACAGCTTAGGCAGCAACTGTTTAGATAAGTCCATCAAAACATGGATGTATCTACCCATCAAACATGTAGCATTCGTTGACTTGAATGCCATGCTTGCAGAGGAGAATACCTTCTTGGCAGAATGATCACGCCTCTTTGATTCCCTGTCAGCTGGAACTTGAGGGAATGCTCCCGAAGATCTCTTTGGGGGCATGCAGCCTGAACTACTAAGCTCTCTGGAGAAGGATGAGCCGATAAAAACTCTGGATCACCAGGAGCCACCCTATATCTTCTTGGAATCACTGACAGAATATCGAAATCAAAAAATCGACATACACAAATATCGAGTCAAAAATATCGAAATACAAAATATCGACAGCCTATCTTCAAACAGGTAAGTACCAAAATATCGACTCCAAAATATCAACTTACAAAAATATAGACAGTAAAAATATCGTTTTTTTTAAATGTCTTAAAATTAAGTTAAAAATAATATATATAAATATATTTAATATAAACTTAGAAATAATTATTAAATAAATGTAATATTAATAAATAATTAATATAAATAAAAAAAATTATATCACCAAAAATAATAATACTAATAAACATATTAATATAATATAATTTCATTTCATTTAATTTCATTAAATTAATTTAATTTTACTTTATTTTTACACTGTACCCCTGTACCCCAAAAACCCAAAACTGACCCTGAACCCTAAAAATACCCCTTTACCCAAAAACCCAAAACTGACCCTGAACCCAAAAAATACCCCTTTACCCAAAAACCCAAAACTGACCCTAAACCCTAAAAATACCCCTTTACCCAAAAACCCAAAACTGACCCTGAACCCTAAAAATACCCCTTTACCCAAAAACTAAAAACTGACCCTGAACCCTAAAAATACCCCTTTACCTAAAAACCAAAAACTGACCCTGAACCCTAAAAATACCCCTTTACCCAAAAACTAAAAACTGACCCTGAACCCAAAAAATACCCCTTTACCCAAAAACCCAAAACTGACCCTGAACCCTAAAAATACCCCTTTACCCAAAAACCCAAAACTGACCCTGAACCCTAAAAATACCCCTTTACCCAAAAACTAAAAACTGACCCTGAACCCTAAAAATACCCCTTTACCTAAAAACCAAAAACTGACCCTGAACCCTAAAAATACCCCTTTACCCAAAAACTAAAAACTGACCCTGAACACAAAAAATACCCCTTTACCCAAAAACCCAAAACTGACCCTGAACCCTAAAAATACCCCTTTACCCAAAAACCCAAAACTGACCCTGAACCCTAAAAATACCCCTTTACCCAAAAACTAAAAACTGACCCTGAACCCTAAAAATACCCCTTTACCTAAAAACCAAAAACTGACCCTGAACCCTAAAAATACCCCTTTACCCAAAAACTAAAAACTGACCCTGAACCCAAAAAATACCCCTTTACCCAAAAACCCAAAACTGACCCTGAACCCTAAAAATACCCCTTTACCCAAAAACCCAAAACTGACCCTGAACCCTAAAAGAACAAGTTACTTACCTTCGGTAACGCTTTTTCTGGTAAATACTATATCTGCCTGTGGATTCCTCACCTTGTGAATATCCCCCTTGCGTCAGCAACATTCGGAAATTCTTTTGTAGCTTCGTGCCGACGTGGATCCGGACGCCACAGAGGCACGGCATCGCACGCGACCCCGCTGACGTCACCGGCGCCTATAACAGGCCCACGCCGGCGTGATGACATCAGTTCCGCCCTTTTTTCCGTGCCCTCGAGGCACACGGACGGACCGATGACAGTAGAAATATACACAGTATACATAGTATAGAAAACAAGGTAACACACACAGTGTGAAGCAAATGCAATAAAACATTTGAAATAAACATTTCCATGACAATAAAATAACACATCATAGAAACTCTGGCATAGAAGAGTGGACAATGGGGAGGCGGGTGGGTCAGTGAGGAATCCACAGGCAGATATAGTATCTACCAGAAAAAGCGTTACCGAAGGTAAGTAACTTGTTCTTCTGATAGATACATCTGCCGTGTGGATTCCTCACCTTGTGAATAGAGTCCCACAGCAGTCCCCACTCCCGGAGGAGGGTGTCCACTCTGCTATACCAGGAAATCATGGAGGACAGAGCGCGCGAAGTGGCCGTCCCTCCTCACCTCGGTATCCAAGCAGTAGTGCTTCGCGAAAGTGTGGAGGGAGGCCCAAGTCGCGGCTCTGCAAATGTCCTCAACAGGAACACCTCTAGACAAAGCAGATGTTGCAGACTTTGCTCTAGTCGAATGTGCTCTAATACCCTCTGAAGGGTCCTTACCAGCCAAAGAGTAGCAGATCTTAATGCAGAGCACGATCCACCTCGACAGAGTCCTCTTATGGACCGCTCTTCCTTTCTTGCAGCCAGCAAAGCCAACGAAGAGCTGGTCGTCCATTCGACAGTCTCTAGTCCTGTCCAAGTAGAAAGACACCGCCCTCTTGGGGTCAAGACAGTGTAACCGCTCCTCCTCCTTGGAAGGGTGAGGGGAAGGATAAAAGGTAGGAAGGGTAATGGACTGACCAAGGTGGAAAGGAGTAACCACCTTTGGCAGAAAAGCAGCCCTGGTCCTAAGAACCATTCGTTCAGCATGAATGGTCAGGAATGGGGGCTTGGAACTAAGAGCTTGAAGCTCACTTACCCTCCTTGCCGAGGTGATTGCAACGAGAAAAACCGTTTTCAAGGTCAGAAGCCTCATGGGACACTTGTGAAGAGGCTCAAAGGGAGCCCCCATCAAAAATGTCAAAACTAGGTTCAAATCCCACTGAGGCACGACAAAGGGTGTAGGAGGGAACCTATTAGTAAGGCCCTTCAAAAACCTTAAAACAATGGGAGACTTAAAAAGAGAAGGCTGGTCAGGCAAACAGATAAACGCCGACAGCGCAGAAAGATAACCCTTCACCGTGGCAACAGCAAGCCCCTGCTGGGCCAGAGAAAGGGCAAACTGGAGCACATCAGATAAATGGGACCTCAAAGGGTCTATAGATTTCTCCCTGCACCAAACAACAAATTTATACCACCTATAAGAATAGATGGACTTAGTGGAGTCACGCCTGGCTGACAAAATGACATCCACCACATCGTGAGGGAGAGAAAAAGAAATCAGATTGCCCCGCTCAATCTCCAGGCATGAAGGTGTAAGGTCTGGAGGTGGGGGTGTAGAACCTGCCCCTCCATCTGAGAGAGGAGATCTGCCCTGTGAGGGAGACGGAGCGGTGGGTGAGAGGAGAGGTGGAGAAGGTCTGAATACCACACCCTTCTCGGCCAATCCGGGGCGATCAATATGACTTGGGCCCGGTCTTGGCGAATTTTCCTCAGAACCCGAGGAATCAAAGGTATGGGAGGAAACGCGTAAAGGAGTTGATTTCCCCAACTCAACTGAAACGCGTCCCCCAAGGCTCCTTGCAACGGATACTGGAGACTGCAGAATGACGGGCAGTGAGCATTCTCGCGAGTGGCGAACAGGTCCACCCGAGGAGTCCCCCACATCTGAAAGATGTCGCGAACCACCTCCGGGTGAAGCCTCTACTCGTGGTCGGCAGAGAACTGCCGACTGAGACTGTCTGCACGAACGTTCAGAACCCCGGCCAGATGATTTGCCATCAGACAAATCTGATGGTCCTGAACCCAGGACCAGAGGCGCAGAGCCTCTCTGCAGAGACACTGCGACCCCACTCCTCCCTGCTTGTTGACATACCACATCGCGGTCGTGTTGTCCGTCAGGACTTGAACCGACTGACCGCGAAGGGAAGGGAGGAAGGCCTTGAGCGCCAAACGTATCGCCCGCAATTCCAGAAGGTTGATGTGAAGCAACCTTTCCTCTGGAGACCAAAGACCCTTGACCTCCAGATCCCCCAGATGAGCACCCCAACCCAGGGTGGATGCATCCGATATCACTGTGGCCACCGATGGAGGCAGTTGGAAAGGCTTTCCTTGAGACAGATTGCCTTCCACGCCCCACCAAGACAGATCCGCCGCAGCTTCTCTGGAGATCCTCACTGACTCCCTGAGATCCCCGTTGTGCTGATACCACTGCCTGCGGAGGCACCACTGGAGTGCCCTCATGTGCCAGCGTGCATGGTTGACCAACAGAATGCATGAAGCCATCAGACCGAGCAGGCGAAGAACCTTCAAGACTGGAACGACCGCTCCATTGAAAAATAAAGGAATCATCTCCTGTATGTCGCGAATCCTTTGAGGAGGAGGGAATGCCCGACATACAGTAGTGTCCAGTACCGCACCTATGAACAGGTTGCGCTGTGAGGGCACCAGGTGAGACTTGGGTACATTTATCGAAAAACCCAACCTGTGCAACAACTGAGTTGTCACCTGCAGATGATGGAGCACCTTCTCTGGCGACTCTGCTTTGATCAGCCAGTCGTCTAGATACGGAAACACGTGAATCCCCGATCTTCTGAGATGAGCTGCCACCACTGCCATCACCTTGGTGAAGACTCGAGGTGCAGTAGTAAGGCCAAACGGAAGGACCACAAACTGGTAGTGCTGTGACCCAACCGTGAAACGGAGATACTTTCTGTGCGACTTCAAGATGGGAATATGAAAATACGCATCCTGCAAGTCGATCGATACCATCCAGTCCTCTTCCAACAGCGCTTGAAGAACCTGTGCAAGAGTGAGCATTTTGAACTTTTCCTGCTTCAGGTAAAGGTTCAAAATCCTGAGGTCCAGGATTGGCCGAAGTCTGCCATCTTTTTTGGGGATCAGGAAATACCGGGAGTAGCATCCCTGACCCCTTTCCTGCTCTGGAACCACCTCTATCGCACCCTTTCGGAACAGTGCCAGGACTTCTTCCTGCAGGAGAAGCAGGTGGTCCTCCGAACAATAACCCTGGCAAGGAGGGTAATTGGGAGGGAATTCCTGGAAAGGAAGAGCATACCCATTCTCTACAAGATTGAGAACCCAAAGATCCGATGTTATAAATTCCCAATCTTGTAGAAAATGAGTAAGCCGACCCCCCACTGGGCCCACATGATCCGGAATGGCGGATCTAGGGCTGCTTTGCTGCATTGGCCGGGGGTTGGGAAGGAGAGGAGGAGGAGGAGGAGGAAGCTTGACGACCTCTAGGACGGGATCTTTGTCTGCCTCTGTACGACTTGTATAGAGTATTCTGCTGCTGCTGAGGCTGCTGCTGGGATGATCTATAAGATCGAAAGGAAGATCGGCCAAATCCCCTGAAGCGTCTTCCGGTAGTACCCCTGGACTGAAGGCCCAAAGATTTTGCAGTGGCCCTACTGTCCTTAAAACGCTCCAAGGCAGTATCAGCTTTTTTTCCAAACAGAGCTGATCCATCGAAAGGCAAATCCATTAACGCAGACTGGACATCAGCAGAAAACTCTGAAGATTTGAGCCAAGCAGCTCTCCTAGTAGCCACAGAGGAACCCATGACTCTTGCCACCGAGTCTGCGGTGTCCAGACCACTCTGGATGACCTGTCTCGCAGCTGCTTGGGTGTCCGAGACTACTTCTTGAAAATCCTTCCTGTCCTCCTCAGGAATCTTTGGAATAATCTGTTTGACAGAGTCCATTAAAGCATGGATATATCTCCCCATCAGACACGTAGCATTGGTAGATTTTAATGCCATACTGGCTGACGAGAAAACCTTTTTTGCACTTTGGTCCTGTTTCCTGGATTCCTTGTCTCCAGGAACCTGTGGAAACGCTCCAGCAGATTTCTTAGAGCAGGCAGCCTGCACTACTAAACTCTCAGGAAGAGGATGCGTTGTTAAAAATGCAGGATCCTCCGGTGCAGCTCTATACCTCCTCGCCACCGTTCTAGAAACCGCAGGAGCAGATAAGGGTTTTTTCCAGACTTCATAGATAGGTTCAGACAATGCCTCGTTGAAGGGCAACATAGGTTCGATCACAGATGAGGGAGAATGAAGCACCTCCGTTAAAATATTAGGCTTATAATCAGCCGTAGGTAAAGTAATGTTTAGCAAACTCACTGCCTTCTTAATGACAGTGTGGTAAGGTACCACATCCTTAGTTGGAACATTTGATACAGAAGCTAACTCCCATTCAGGCGATAGCTCAAGCCCACTGGCCTCGCACAAGTCTTCAAAGGGATCCTCAGAATCCTGCAACTCCCCTTCTTCAGTATCAGAATACCCATATTTCTCCTCTTCTAGAAGTCTCTGGGCCTTCCTCCGAGACCTTTCTTTCCCAACCGAAGTCAAAGGATTAGGAACCGACTCCGACGGGGTCGGTGCCGGCGTCGAACCCGAAGTCGGACGAGGTCTCTCGACACGAGGTCGGACAGAATCTTGCCTCGGAAACGCGGGTATCGGCGTCGATGGGATCGGCGTCGATGGAGCCGGCGTCGTGCGCTTCGGCGTCGACGACACAGGTGGTGTCGGAAAATGCCAATGCGGTGGTAGAGCCGGCATAAAAGGCATAAAGGGTGCAGGGGCATAAGCCTGTGGAACCCCTAAGTTAAAAGCCATAGGACCCGTGGGACCAACAGGTGCACCAGACGGGAACATCGCTCTTGAATATACACCAAACATGGCGTTCAGGAACTGGGTAGGATCCTGACCTGGAGTCGGAAACTCAGGATATGGACCTCTTGGATGTTCCCGGGGAGGCGGAGTCGATACGACGTCGACCTCTTCTTCGGGCGCCGGAACCGGAGTCGATGAACCATCAGGTGCCGGAACTTCGGCTCCACCAGCCCCCTGCTCCTCACCTTCATCCTCCTGACCAGAAGGATTGGTTGGCATCGGAGAATGAACCTGTTCTTGAGGTTCGGGAGAATCCGGATGCGAAGCCTCTTCGTGTTCAGACTCCGAAACCTCCACTTCTTTACCCATGAGTTTGACCTGGGACTTCGGTCTTGAGCCAGAGTCCTTCCCAGAGCGATGACGTGACTCATGGGTCCTCTTCCTGTGCTTCTTCCTCGATGACTTCGAAGCGTGAGCCGAGGATGACTCCGAGTGCGACCTCGAACGAGACCTCGACCTCGATTTCGACCTCGATCGGCGAGATCGAGATTTCGATGACTTCTTGGCTTTCTTGCTCTTGAATTTCGCCACGAGGAGCTTTGTCTCCCTCTCTCTCAAGGCCTTCGGAGTCATCTTCTTGCAGCAGGAACAGTCCTCGACATCATGGTCGGAGCTCAAACACCAGACACAACACTCATGAGGGTCGGTGATTGACATGGTCTTGCCACATTCACCGCAGGCTTTAAACCCAGTCTTCTTCGACGACATTCCGAAGAGAATGAACAAAGACACAAATATAAGGAAATAGTAACAAAGTTACTGTAAGCTACTACACGATCCCTAAAAACCGTTAGCGTCGACGACGCGGAAAAAAGGGAACTGATGTCATCACGCCGGCGTGGGCCTGTTATAGGCGCCGGTGACGTCAGCGGGGTCGCGTGCGATGCCGTGCCTCTGTGACGTCCGGATCAACGTCGGCGCGAAGCTACAAAAGAATTTCCGAATGTTGCTGACGCAAGGGGGATATTCACAAGGTGAGGAATCCACACGGCAGATGTATCTATCAGAAATACCCCTTTACCCAAAAACTAAAAACTGACCCTGAACCCTAAAAATACCCCTTTACCTAAAAACCAAAAACTGACCCTGAACCCTAAAAATACCCCTTTACCCAAAAACTAAAAACTGACCCTGAACCCAAAAAATACCCCTTTACCCAAAAACCCAAAACTGACCCTGAACCCTAAAAATACCCCTTTACCTAAAAACCCAAAACTTAAATTTAATTTCCAAAACCAATTACTTTTATTTACTAAGTAAATTTTATTTAATGGTCAATTATTAATTAATTAACAAATTTAATTAATTAACATATTTAATTAGTTATTATTAAATTACTCCCCACCCTTTCCCCCTATAAACTCACAACCCACTACAGAAATTAATTTAGTAATTATTATTTATTTATTCTTTAAATATTTATAATTACCAATTATATTTTAATTATTTACCAAATAATAATTAATTAACAATTATTATTAATTTACATATGTAATTAATTAAATTTAAATTACTTCCCACCCTATTCCCCTATAAACCCACAACCCGCTAAAAAAATAATATAGTAAAAAGTAATGATTTATCAATTATTCAATTATTATTAATTACCAATTATAATTTAATTAATTAACAATTATTAATTATTTAACAATTACTATTATATTACATATTTATATAATTATATTTAAATTACTTCCCAACCTATTCCCCTATAAACCCACAACCCGCTAAAAAAAAAATATAGTAAAAATAAATGATTTATCAATTATTCAATTATTATTAATTACCAATTATAATTTAATTAATTAACAATTATTAATTAATTAACAATTACTGTTATATTACATATTTATATAATTATATTTAAATTACTTCCCACCCTATTCCCCTATAAACCCACAACCCGCAAAAAAAAATATATAGTAAAAAGTAATGATATATCAATTATTCAATTATTATTAACTACCAATTATAATTTAATTAATTAACAATTATTAATTAATTAACAATTACTATTATATTACATATTTATATAATTATATTTAAATTACTTCCCACCCTATTCCCCTATAAACCCACAACCCGCTACAGATTTATATTACACAATTATTACAAATTATAAAACACCTAATTTGACATATTTTTGTTGTCTATATTCTATCTACTCGATATTATGTCTAGTCGATATTTTTGAATCGATATTTTTGCTATTAATATCGATAGTAATCGATATTTTTGTAGTCGATATTATGTCTGGTCGATATTTTGTCTACTCTATATTTTTGACTCGATATTTGTGTATGTCGATATTTGTGAGGTCGAAATTATGTCTGTGTACCATCTTCTTGCTATAGACCTGGAAACTGCAGGAGCAGAATGAGGCTTTCGCCAAACCTCCAGTACAGGCTCAAGAATTGCCTCATTGAAAGGCAAAAGAGGCCCAACAACTGAGGAAGGTGAATGGAGAACTTAATAAATTTGACTTAAACTCAATAGTAGGGAGTTGAATGTCCAATAATTCAGCTGCCTTTTTAACAACCACATGATACGGTGCTACATCTTTTGAAGGAGCATCAGAATCAAGAGAAAACTCCCATTCAGGAGAAATGTCCAGGCCGCTGGCCTCTCCCAATTCAGCAAAGCACTCATCTGAATCATGCAGTTCACCTTCTTCCCTTTCCTCACAATATATTTTCTCTTCTAAAACCCTCTGGGCCTCTCTCCTGGATCTTATCCACAGCACAGGCGTCGATGGATCCACATTTGGATTCGGAGTCGGCGTCGTGCATGGATCCGACGGCGGCGCTTGCGCCGAACGAGGCCGAATAGAAGGCACCGGTGAAGATGGAAACGGCGTCGGAGCCCTCGGCGCCGGGAAACTCCAAGACGGTGCCGTCGAAAGGAACGGCATGAAAGGGGCCTGGGCATAGGCTTAAGGAACCCCCAAATTGAAAGCTAATGGACCCATGCAACCCGCAGATGCACCAGAGGGGTACATAGCCCTGTGAAATACTCCATACATGGCATTAAGGTAATGCGATGGGTCTTGTCCTGGAGCTGGAAATGGAGGGTAAGCTCCCGGGACCGACTCCGAAGCAGGTGTTCCTGAATTCCGGCCAGCCGGCGCCGATGTCGGAACTTCTTCTGGAGTTACCTGCTCTTCTGGCACAGTGAGTTCTTTTTCTTGAGCCAGAGAATGGACCGAATCCGGTGATGAAGCCGGCATCGGTGATTGACGCGGAGAGGCTTCAGGCGAAGCCAACTTTTCTGGTGAAGCCGGAATCGATAACGAAGGAGACACATAATTTTCTCGGTGACGTCGAGGCGAGTTCGATCTCGGCGCCGCTTCTTTATCAAGTCGATGTCTTGAAGAGTGCTTCTTTTTCTTATGTTTCTTCAACTTCGAGTGTCCCAACGTCGACTTCGAGCCCGACCTCGACTCGGAACGAGACCTCGACCTCCTCCTACCTCTCTTCTTTTCCTACCTCATTTTGGCCATAAAAAGCTTTGCCTCTCTCTCTTTTAACGCCTTTGGATTCATCTTCCTGCAGCATGGACATCCATCGACGTCATGGTCGGAAGACAAGCACCAAACACAATCTTCGTGCGGGTCAGTGATGGACATCTGTTTACCGCACTCCCTGCAGGGTTTAAAACCAGATTTCCTCGCAGACACCTTCGAAGGAAACAAGAGAAACACAGCAGAACAGCTAGATATACAAAGTAACTACGGAGAGTCCCAAAAAACCGTTGGTGTCGACGGCGTGGAAAAAAGGGAACTGACGTCATCACGCCGACGAGGCCCTATTATGGCTCCAGTGACGTCAGCGAGGTCCCGAGCGGAGTCGTACCCTCTGTGACGTCGTCCATGACCTCGTCAGCATAGAGAGCTACAAAACATTTCTGAATGGCTGCTGCGCAGGGGATATTCACAAGGTGAAGAATCCACTGGCAGATGTATCCATCAGAAATACAGAACCATGACTACCAGGGGATATATATACTTGGGTGACAGGGATACACGTAAGCAAAAAGTGTATACTGTGAGAACTACACATATACAAAAGCCCAATGAAATGTAGCATCAACAGCACATATGCATCGGCAGAGTGAGACGGGCGCATCACTAGGTAGTCAACCAGTAAACATTACCCAAAGGTACAAAGGGAAAGGATACCGGCAAAAGCCAGCACACACATAAGGCTCTCTCCCATGAGAGAGAGAGAGAGAGAGAGAGAGAGAGAGAGAAAGAAAAACAGAATCTAGGGCTAAACCCCCAGATACTACAGCAAGGAAAAACCTAATATGCTTGCGCTCTTGCTCTGTGTATATCTCAGGACATATATACATATAGGATTAAATTCAGAAAAATTAAAGACAGTGAGATCTCGAAGAGCATGCCCTAGAGAATAGGAGGCTGCACAACAGGTATCAACAGCACTGATGCAAAGCATAGCAGGATATAACAAAGTCATGGCACTTAAAAAGAAAAAAAATCATCATCAGACTCCCCATCTGGGAAGGAAACGTGGTCCCCCGCATGACAGGTGGGAATACTAACCACTACACTAACGAGGAACGAGTTAGTAATTCACATACTGTATCTATAGCAATATACAGATACTGCATAAAGACAATGAGTACCCTGAAGAAGAATACTTCCACCAATAACATCAGCAGAGGCCAGGAGCAAAAGTACCTGAGCCCTTGTGCGGCAATGAGCAGAGGAGCTTGACCCCCTGCCTGGGAAGAGCACAGAGAAATAGGGCACCAGGCAACGAGCAGCATAGACGCGTCTGGCGTAAACTCCACTGCCCATAGGCAAAAAACAGTCTGGGTCGGAGCCACGAGAGAAGACCTAAGCACTTCCCCACACCAGGGATTGAAGAGTAGACAATACCACCAGAATTGAACACAGCCAAGTCAGTGGCGCACGGTATACCGCAGGCACCTAGTGACAGCTAAAATATCCATGTGTCGTCTCTGCACAAAACACGGAAAGAAGCCGTTCCAGAGTGGAACAGAACAACATGCTCACAAGGGACACTTGCGACATAGACAAAAAGAGTACACCGAAAGGCCGAAAGAACAGCCAAAGGCAAGAAATGAAGACGTGAACACGACAGAGTGAACCAGGTGTGGCAGAAACCTCACAATACCCTTGAGAAGTCGGCATCCACAGAGGCAGGAGAGACCTAGGGACCAACCATAGATGACAACGCATAAGCTCTAGGAGAGAAGTGGGTCTCACAAGAAGGGACTTCCAACAAGTAGGAAGAGCAAAAAGAAGTGAGAAGCCTACAGTATGACCCATAGGAAAATTCCCCAAAGGGACAGAGGACGACCATCCTAAGTAGACTCTGCGGGAGCCTTTGAAACTTCCAGTGCCAGGAAGAGTAACTATGTAATAGCCAACAAATACCCTACATAGGGTGTGTCACATCCCTATAAAAAGTAAGGGACACCTCTTGAGACAAACTCATAGTCAGAGAACTCAAAAAGAAATGCAAAAACAGCTGGCAAATAAAGGCAAAAAACGGCTGTATAGCTGAACAGTCCGTCTAGGAAATAACGTCTTGAACATATATAGACGAATACCAGGAAAGCAGTGACAATACTGCAAACGAAATCAAAAGTATGCAATGAGGATTATAAACCATGGAAGTCATGGGAACCCAGACATGAGGCGCTAAACTGCTGAGTCAGCGTGACTGTCAAAAAGACTGAGTCTACCAAAAGGGCAGATCCCCAAGACGCTCCTTATCATTTTCAGGGAAACTGCCATCGCGCAACCAGGCATGGCGACGCAGAGCAACTGACCTGACCATAAACTGACCCAAAGAGTCAGTAGAGTCCATAACCAACCGAATGGAAAACTGTGCCATTTCCCGACCATCATGAAATAACCGAACCAGGTCAGCTCATGGGCCCTCTGGCAGAGATGGAAGGAGACACTCAACCGAGTCCCAAAGCGCAAAAGTAGCTAGTGCAAATACGCAAGACGTGTTCAGGGACCGAAAGCCCGAGCTAGTGGAGGCAAAGACATGGTGGCCACACAACTCCAACCAGTGGGAGGAAGCAGCGGAGGAGGGAAGGAGGGTAGGGAGACTGAAGCTGCCTGGACTATCAACCCTTGAGCCCTAGGATGGAGGGAAAAACAGACCGGGTCATCTGGAGCCGGGCAATGACAATTACAATAGCACGATCCACAGGTTCCCCCGATGAGGGCTCGCCCAAGCCCCAAGAAGAGTGTCATATGATGACCCGCAAAAGGGCAGCAAGTCTCCACCTCCACAGCGCCCTGGTGGAGTAGGTCCAACAAAAGATCAGAAGGCAGAGAGACTGAGGAATGCTGCATCAGTAAGATATCTGCAGCCTTGCAAACAGCTCTTGCTAATGCCGCACTAGCCTCCGTGGCCATTCTAGGTGGCAACAATAAGCCATCTGTAGGGGATGGTTGTAGGCTAACCCATCCACCCAATGGAAATATTCTCAAGTTAAGGAATCTGCGGCTAAATGTCTCCACCAGATATGCTCCTTTTCTACACTGCCCGCCCCTTCTTAACTCCCACGTACCCCACAAAGAGTTGGTCATCCACCTGTAACTTTTTGTGCGGTCAAGGTAGAATGACAATGCTCTTTTTGGGTCCAGTCAGTTGAAATGTTCCTACTCTTTAGAGGGATGCGGGGGAGCAAAGAAGGTGGGCAGCGTGATGGACTGACCCAGATGGAAGGGGGTCACAACCTTTGGCAAGAAAGAAGCATGGGTGCGAAGCACCACTTTATCTGGAGAAAACATCAAATGGGGAGGCATGCAAGATAACGCCTGCAACTCTCTCACCCTCCAGGCAGATGTAATCAACACTAAAAAGGCTGCTTTGATGGTCAACAACCAGAGGGGACAGTTATGTAAAGGATCAAAGAGAGCACACATTAGGTAGGTGAAGACAAAATTAAGGTCCCACTGTGGCATAACAGTGGGCTTGGGTGGTAACAAGTGAGCCAGACCTTTTAGAAACCTATTTACAATTGTAGACCTAAAAGCAGGTCTGGCAGCGCCAAAAAAGCAGACAAAGCAGAAAGGTAACCCTTGGGAGTTCCTGAAGCAGAGCCCCGCCGGACATGGGTCATAAGGAAGAAAGGAACAGTGGAAAGAGAAGCAGAAAGAGGGTTAATAGACCTGTACAAAATTTTAAAAATTCTGCCAACGGCAGCCGTATACCGTCTTAGTGGAGGGACACCTGGCAATCAAAATATTATTAGATACTCCGGGTGGAAGATCAAATGCTATCAACTGCCGCCGCTAAACCTCCTCGCATGGGGGCGCTGAGTTGAAAGGCTCGGGTGAGAACCCTCTCCTGCTGCAGAGACACAAAATCCTTCCGAAGGGGCAGCCTGATCGGATGATCGATGCTCATTTTCAGTAGCTCTGGATACCAGACTCTCCTTGCCCAGTCCGGCGTCACAAGGATGACTGGGGCCCGAGTGCTCCTGATCTCCTTCAGAACCCTGGACAGGAGTGGTATTGGCGCAAATGTGCACAACATGCCTGAGCTCCTTTTGCGATGAAAGGCGTCGCCGAGCGAAAGCCTCTTTGGAAACAACAGCACGCACTATTGCTGACACTGCGCGTTCTCTTTGGAGGAGAATACATCTAACCAAAGTTCTCCCCACTGCTGAAAGAGACCTTGCGCCATATCCGATTGGAGATGCCATTCGTGATCCGCTAGGAATCGACGGCTGAGTTTGTCCGCACTGGCGTTCAGAGAACCTGCCAGGTGTTAAACCACCAGGGTTATGCCCTGCTGTTACAGCCATGTCCAGAGATGCAGGGCCCTGTGATAAAAGGTCCACACCCCACCCGCTCTGCTTGTTGCAGTATCACTTGGCGGTGGTGTTGGCTGTGAACACCTGCACTAACTTCCCCTTGAGAGAGGGGAGAAAGGCTTTCAATGCCAATCGAATCGCTCGAAGATCCAACAAAATGACGTGGGCACCCGACTCCGCCGGAGACCAGTGTCCCCTCATCTCCACCTCTCCCAGATGACCCCCCATAACAGAAGAGGTGCATCTTTTACAACTGTGAGATCTGGTTGGGGAAGGGAGAGGCGTCTGCCGTTAACCCAATTGTGGTTCATCAACCACCACTGCAGATCTCTTGCAGTTCCTTCAGAGTGCTGGACCATGTTGGTGAGATCTCCTTGATGCTGTGCCCACTGGTACTTCAGGTACCACTGCAGAGCTTGCATACACAACCTACCACTCTTTACCAACAGGATGCAGGAGGCAATGAGGCCCAACAGCTTTAGAGTCAGTCTCACCAAAATCCAGGATAGAGGCTGAAACATCGAAATCATAACCTAAATATCTTGGACTCACTGCTTGGGAGGATAGGCCCGAAACTGCACTGTTTCCAGAACAGCTCTGATGAAAGGGAGCATCTGAGAAGGAGTCATGTGTGACTTCTGGATGTTTATAGAGAACCCCAACGAATGCAGGAGGTTCGCCATAGTCTGCAGGTGGGAGATGACTAGGGCAGACAAGACCTGAGCCAGAGTGAGCATCTTTAACTTTTCCTTTTTGAAGAAGAGATTGGCGGTCCAAATATCTAAAATGGGCCCCAACCCTTTGTTCGTCTTCGGAATCAGAAAGTCGCGGGAATAACAGACAGTGCCTACTTCTGAAACAGGGACCCTTTCTACAGTTCCTTTAGCCAAAAGAGCTACAACTTCCTCCTAGAGAAATTTCAGATGATCCTCCATCAGCCGTTCCCAATTTGGGTGGGGAAAAGAAAAGGCAGAGAATAGCCCTCCTGAATGATCTGCATGACCCACTTGTCCGATGTTATGGACCTCCAGTGGGGGAGATGATGATGGATTTTCCATACCAGTCCAACTGCTCTGCAGGGTACTATAAAGGGAAGGGTTTATAGTCAGGAAAGAAAGGGCGCACTGCCAATAGTGAGCGCAACAGGTTTAACAATATGCAGTAAGAATGTGGTGCAGTCGGGCGAGGGGAAAAGCCCTAAACTCCTCAGTGGTGTTTTGGCAAAACCTAGACACTCGAAATTCGCGACAAGGTGCCCTTGCACTCATCAAATACAAGTAATACAGTATGTCCGGGTAAGCACAATAATCATTTGCAAAGAACAAACAAAGCCTTGGGATAAACCAGACAAACGATTCATTAATTGGTACGTTCAGCAAGATGATGTTTAATGTTCTTTCAGACAAAACCAGCCGACACGTGTTTCGTCGCAAGTGGGAATGTTTTCCCGCGACTCCTCAGGGCTCCGTAAGAATAAGCTGACTCTGGGGAAAGTCGCTCTGCCGGTGATAATTCCGACCCGGCAGGGCCCGGGACTTGAATAAATGTATGGTTAGGCTGTAGAACGGGATCGAGCACGTGGAAAAGAAAAATGACAGCCGTTTCCGAAGTTAGGTAGACCTGTGGCATAAGGCGGGTTACTAAATCAGTACCCTCTTTTATTTGGAATTTGGGCAGCGCAAGAATGTTCCCAGGAGAGGTTTAATTTGCACGGGTAGCGTGCAAAGGGAGCCGATCGCTCCTGTACAAACGCAAAAGTGAAAAACGTGTGCGTATTACAATGCGTTTAGAACTCCGTGTTCCGGGTGCGGACCTGCAGGGTCAGCCTGGTATTCCAAAGGGCCCATAGGCCCCTCCATTCCTCTCCAGAGCCTAACACATCCTCAAAGTGTTCAGGTGACAACATAGAACCCATAGGTTCAATTGGCGACGTCGTTCCAACTCCATGTTGTCGGGGATAAAAATGGGGCTGGCGCCACCCGTGGACACCGGTGGCACCAACTTCAGGTCCTAAACTGGAGGAGGTCGCACTGGCACGACCGGCGTTGACCCGGACCTGGGATTAGATCCCTGAGACCCCACCGGAGCTGTGGCCGGAGCCAACAGCGTCAAACCCAATGGGGCCCCTTACAACCCTGTGGGACCCAAGGACTCACCAGATGGGTCCACCCTTCAAGATACACAGCGCAAGACCTCGTAAAACTCTTTAATTTGAGGATGGGTCACTCTGGCTCCCATAAAGAGAGGGAGGCGCCAAATCGACAATGGCCATGGCTCTGCAGAACTGTACCTAGAGCATAAGTGCTCCTTACCTCTTTCGTCAATGGAGGATAGCCGAAGTGGAGATAAAGTGAGACGAAGAGGAATTTGGGCTCTGGGAACAGTCCTGTGCTCTCCTCTTCTTCGATCAGGACCGGGACCTCCGTGGTGAGTCGCTGGACGGAGTCGACTCCCGGGCCACAACGAGATTCATAGCCCGCTCCAGCAAGGCATTCGGCGCCATTGCCCAGCAGTCCGAGCACGACTTAGAATCATGGTCGCTCTCCAGACACTATAGGTGGATGAGGTGGGGGTTGGTAACTGACATCATGCGGGGACAGGCACTGCATGGCTTGAACCCTATCTTTCTCAAAGACATCCTCGCATAAGAAGGAAAAAATATTTGAATTCATTAAGAAACAGCCTGTCATAAAGTGACAGAGGGGTAGCTCTTCTTGGAACGGCGCTTAACTGGTGTGGAAAGAAAAGAACTGACGTCAGCGTGCCTGGGTGGAGCCTATATAGGTACTGCGACGTCATAACCGAAGCTGCCAACATCACGCGGTGCTGAATGGAGCCACCTGATGGCACGCACAAGAGGTATTGCTCAGCAAAAGTTTCCGGATCCAACCTGATGCCTGGGAAATTTATAGGTAAGGAATCTTCAGGTAGAAGTCTCTATCAGATAGAAAGGAGTTGAGAAAACAGCATGGAAGTGCCACCTATATGGGCTCCACACGTCATTTCCAGAGTAGAACTGCAACACTGTGGACCTGCAGTGTGCCATCTACCGGTGCACAGAGGTACTGCTCAGAAATTTTAGGATCCAGTTTCTGTCACAACAGAGGACGGTTAACCACTAACCTCTTAAGCCGGATACAGCAGGAACGATGGAAGATGCCAGATAACCTTTTCCCCCTGTATGGAACAACCTGCAAGTATTTATATATATACTCACTCCACAAGTCACACCACAATAGGGGAAAGGGAAAAAGGGACAAATGAAACAAAAAAGGTGCAGCAGCGAAAACACTCAATAGGGATGTCTACTGGAGTTGTAGACCTCACTCCTACAATTGCCCCGTGTTCCCTGCTGGTGAGACACAATACAACATTTATGAAGTCCCGTCCCTATGCCACCATAAACAACAATTCTCTATGTGTAATGCACTTACAGTCAATACTGCCGCACATATCCAGACACAAAAGACTCAAAAGATAAAAATAAAGAAAAGAATATCAAGATGATTCTTCCTTACTGATACTCAGGGTAAGTCCTATAGGTAGCAAGGCACTACTAAAGTATTTCATCAAGAATTCAATGTAGAGGTACTTATCTTGGCTGCAAATAATCCTCTAGTAGCGTTGAGTAAGTCCACTTGTTTCCAAATGAAGTCTCTTCCTCTCTTACACGCGGTTCCAGTGTGTAGAGAGGCAACCATTACTCAAAAGAACCAAAAAACAAAATAACAATAGCCCAAGCACTCCGAGCCGCATAACAGCTCTGGAGTTGTTCTCAGCCAGTCTTATTCCACGAACGCTCTCTGGAGCGTGTAGAGCCTAACTTGGCCTGTGGGATAATCATACATCAATGCGCTTCAACGTGCAACTTCAGGAAAAGGTTCTGTTAAATATAAGGGAAAGTAATTTGGTCACACTTCGGCTCAAACGTAAGCAATGTTCTTGAGTTGATCGCGCTACAGCGAGCGATCACTGTTTATGGTGTCTGTATCAGGGGAAAGGAGGGCATGCGTCAGAGCAACACGAGCCAAAGGCAGACTCTCTCTGCTTCAATGAAGGCCCCCTGAGTCGTCAGGAAACTAGGGCTTCTGTAGATTCAGGCAGCCGCTTAACGGCGGGTGATACAGGAGCAACATATCGACAGGACGTTACTTCTCGAGTGACAAGCACCGTGTCAATGGGAGGCGGGGCTTATGTACATGAAAGAGAGATTAAACAGGCATGATCTCCCTTGGCATTCTGGGAGATGTAGTCTTCACTGCATTATGCATGCTTCTCATTCTCTCATGTGCATGTCTTATGTGTAACCCCGGCTCAACCTACGCCTAAACATGACAGTTTCAATCCTGGGGAACATTCAAAAGGTGAGGAATCTACAGTTAGAAGTCTCTATCAGAAAGAAAGTTTTCCAGACAGAAAAAATCCATCAAAAGACAGTACTGTTAGCTCCAGATCCACGGTGGAAGTTGCGCAAACAAAGGAATGACGCAAGGTGACACAAGGACAACTAATCCTCTAGTCAGATGTACCAAGCCATGCAAGGCCATCTTGCGTGACCCTCCGTGGATTGGTAAATATGGAGTAACACAAAGTAGTGCAAGTCACTGTCTAGAGTTACTCAGTGCTTGGAAGGTATTACATGGGTGAAGAGTAGGAATTTCCCACAAATCCACCCATTCTTCTTGGCACATTTTCAGAGTTACCAAGATAAATAAACCTGGGAATGCGTCAAAATTGTATGCCTTCCCAAAAGAGACGAGCACACTTAGAAAGAGTAAAAAGTCTCTAAGGATTCTTTTTGTGCAGGAAGGTTTCCTTTCCTGCACAAAAACAATCCTGCCTGCAACGCAGGCGTGCTTGCACCATGGTGCAAGGGTTCCTATGTTGATGCTATGTAAAATACAGTTCACCAGAGCCTCAAAGCGAGCAGGAATGCCAATTATCTTGGTAAATATGGCACATTCTCTCTCTCCATGTGACGCAGCGCAGCATGTTGTCTTGCTGCATTACACTGCTTCAAATATTGAAAAACCTGCCCCCCAGTCTGGAGCCTTGGGAAAGTCACCAGGTATAGAATCTATAATTAGATAGCTCTAGCAGAAACAGATTCATTTGAGAGCCCAAATTAGTTTGATTTTCTACTTTCTGAGTGACGAAAGCTTGAGTTGCCCATAAACTTGCAATATGAAATAGAGACTTTCATACCTGGACGAGGAGGGGGTTGAAGAAATTTCTCGACTACTGAAAAAAAGGGAAAATGATTAATTATTTATATGAAATTTTGCACAAGCAAACAAGAAGACAAAGAGTTTACCTGGGGAACAATTTTCACAGAATTAAACAAAAAAGTGCACTGGAGCAAGGGAAAATAGGAATTTGTAGCTCATTCCAGAATTGACTATGATGCCCTCTAGTCTGGTTATGCTGGTAGCTGATTACAATTGAGAAGTTCGAAACCATCTTCAACAGTAATTCCTTGCAAGAAAAAAATAGGGGTTATCTAAAGGCTTTAATTGTCAGATATAAAGGCTGTGGTTACCAAAACATCTGAAGGGAGTGGACTTTGACCTATGGACTAGGCAGGTTATTAAAAAACACAGGGGCTTATTTACAAGCCCCTTGCGCCACCGGTGCACCACTTTTTGTGACATACAAGTGGCGCAACCTGCTGCCCCATATTTACAAGGACCCGTAAAGCCACCCTGCCCGGCTTTTCGTGTCCTTGTAAATATGGCACCATTACACGCAACACTTTCTGTGAAAGGGACATGCCATTGGTGTTGCTGTGGGTTTTCCCGCACAACACCCATGGCTTCTGCCACATTTCCAGATTTACGAGAAAATGTAAACCTAGAAATGCATCAGAATACTACGCCTCCCCAAGTAAGGCATAGGGAGGCGCAACAAGGAGAAATGTTTTAATTTTTCCTCGTTGTTTTCCTCTTTCTATGAGAGATGTATTCTGCAGCACACATAGGAAGAGGAAATCACCTCATGAGATTGTTTTTGTGCAGGAAGGTGTCCCTTCCGCACAAAAACAATCATCCCTGTGTTGCAGCAAGTGAATGGCAGTTAACTGTGCGCCAGCGCAGGGGAGAACAAAAGGTTCCATCATATTGTTGTAGATATGACACACCCCTTTGCTTCAGAATTTACGCTGAGCGGCGCAGCCAAATGGCTTGCAGCAATGCGCTGCATTAATTGCTTGTAAATAAGGACATCAGTGGCTGTCTGAAAGCCAATGTAGTGCTCAAGGTCCTGCACACACATCACATGGTCACATTTTTGATTTGCTTTGCTAGTCTTTTGGAATGTGTGCTTGCTGCTGATAATGACTTCTGGTATCCTTTCTCTCTTTCCTGGGGGCTGAAGGATCTGATTTTTGGGAAGCAATGGAGCGCAAGGGGTGTATTTTTACTATGATAGGGGTACAAAAGGGACATTTGATCAGCTAATGAAAAGTTTTTTAACGTTCTATGTAACTTGAACACTCAATCTAATAAAAGATTTAGAGAATTTTACGAAGACAGTATCTCATAGAGTGATTAGATGTCGTACACAGCAAGCTTGTATTTGTATTTGATAGCAGCCAGCTCGCTTTCATCCACAGTGCATGAGTGCCAAATTATGGGATCAATTACTAGTTACCGGAGATGTAAATCTGGCTCCTGACACCTTCGACTGAAGCAAGAGATCAAATTGATTAGAGGGAACAAGTACATATTAAAAAAAGTTTTTTACGTACAGAGAACAATCCTTGAGGGACTCCACAATTCTCTAAAAGTGAAGAAGTTGAAAAGGACTGACAGTAAAAACGTGCGTTCAGCCCCCTAGAAAGGATTGAAAGCACTGTAAGGCTGGCACAGTGATCCCATCACCTTTTCCAATCAGTGCAGGTGTAGTGGATGCTCCACCGTATCAATCAATGACTGTACAGACATCCAAGAGGAACAGTATACACAGGTTCTCAACATCTACAATCGTAGTATTACGGACAGCATTTGTTGTACTCAAAAATACACAATTATTTGACAGTTAGGAAAAAAACAGAGCAATTTGGAAAGCATATCAAAAGAGGAGCATCTTACGGGGCGTGGCTTGGCACGCAATGGTGGAGGTCGCAGCCGGGTAGAGCTCCGAGTCGAGCTCCCCTTCCCCGGGCTGATTCTCCGCCAATTATCCCCGGAATCGCCTGAAATCGCAGGCGGAACGTCCAGAAGCCATTCTCGACCAGCAGGCTGACTTTCGATTTTGGGACCCGACCGTGCCAGCACCGGACTCTCCTGTGGGCAACAGGCGGGCTTGGGCGTCGCCCAGGCGGCCAGCGAGAACACGAGAGCCCGCGGCTTGGGCCTGCCATACGGGCCTCACTGTGGAACGAGGGACCGGACTTGCGCGGTCTCCCCACACACGGAACCCGAGACCTGGGGCCGTGTTGCCACTCCGGTCCTGCCCCCCGCTTTGTCCCCGGGGACTCTTGGAGGCCCGAGCTGGGAGACACGAGTCGCCTGGCCGGCGCGACTTGGCCCTACCACCAGCGGCGACCCAGGCTGCGGACGCCATAGATCGCGGCTCCTGAACCAGACTACGGCGGCCCCCTGAGATACCAGCGTCGTCGCTTAGTTGCGACCTGGGAACGAAGCACCTCATCCTGCGCCCTGGACCTTGTGAGACGATCGTGGTTGCAGGCAGGGGCCCCCCCTCCCACGCTGCAGTGGAGATCCTGGGAAAATCAGGCACGGCTACGGCCCTGAAGCGCCTATCATAGCCTGTGGGTCGGCGGTGCTGAGACCCGACCGCGGCCCCCAACCCAACGAGTGCCTTGCCCCGCCCGTGGCGGCGCTGCACGACACGACTGCTGAGTCGACAGCAACGGAGACGCATGAGATGCAACGCGGGAGCTCTGGGCCTGGCGGACGGTAAGGGACATCACGGCACTGACGCTCACCATCGCAAAGGTCTGGCTACCCCGTGTCATTTGAGGTCACATTGGACTTGCAGTCCCGCCTTCCTGGACCATCCGACATCCACACAGTGTAGATTGGCCTGCCCTGATCACCCGAGGACCTCTGTGGCTCCCCCAAATAACGGCCAGAGACAATACGGAAATAGATACATAATACAATAACACGAGACATTTTACTGCCACGACATCGGCTGCCCGCAGTGTGTGTGGAATCATTCGAGCTATTGGTGGACGCTTGCCCCACCTTACTGCTGCGCCGAGACTACGCCAACGTGACCAGGCAACCGCCGTGGACCGTGGGCGCCGCTACAATCGCTCACCAATATCCAGGCGCTTGCACTGCACGGTTGGCCACGCCGCCTTGCACATGTCCGGAGGGGTGAGAACTCGCACTGGAACCGGAGGAGCCCCGCCGATGGGAAAAACGGATACAACACTGCGCAAGATGGCTGCTGATCAGGTGACCGCGAGATTGGACAGCGTCTTGGCCGCCATGGAACGCATGGAACAATCGCTCCAACTGACCAGAACGTCCCTGAAGTCCAAAATTGACAGCGTTGCCATAGACCTGACCCATCTACGAGATGACCACAAGAAGCTGTCTGATCGAACCAAATCACTGGAGGGAACGGTGACGGACCTTGGACCCAGAGTCACGCAAACAGATAAGCAGGTACAGGACCTTCTCAACAGAGTGGAGTTCCTTGAAGATCGCGCCGAGGACGCCGAAGGGAGGGCGAGACGCAACAACATCAGACTCGTGGGGGTCCCGGAAAAATGGGAAGGCCCTCGTCCTACCCAACGAGTTGAGGACTGGCTGAGAGAACTGCTACCTGAAGGCACGCTATCGGCCCATTTTGTAGTAGAACGAGCGCACCGCGTACCCACGAGACCCCACACCACAGGCGCCAACCCGAGGCCACTAATCTTCAAAGTTCTGAACTATCGGGACAGAGACGCGATCCTGAGAGAAACTAGAAGACTCGGGGAAGTTCGCATTGACAATACCACCGTGATGTTTTTCCCGGACTACACCATTCAGGTGCAACGTCAGAGACACAACTTCTTGGATGTAAAACGGCGTCTCCGCACCGAAGGCCTCAAGTACTCCCTACTCTTTCTTGCCAAACTGAGAGTGGTAGCGCGAGACAAGACCTACTTCTTTAATACTCCTGAGGAGGTCAGCGAATGGCTTGATAGCGGCATTAACTCAACGCCCAGACAGGCGCAAAGGTACGAGACGAGACCACGACCACGCGGACGACGCCGTCGCCGCAGGAACAGAGAACAGGGAACTGGCCGCCTAGAGGAACCGACGCGACACTCCCCACCACCGGACCAGATGATCCAGGAACAGCGTGATGCACTCCAAAGGGTCTCCCAATTGAGCGCCTCGCCGACCTCCGATGTAGTTCAGGTCCTCAGCCCGCGAGTGGATCCCAGCGATGATGAAGCAATCTATGGGATACCAGACTCCCAGCTGTCCGTGGATCTACCGGAAGTCACGCCTCAAACGGCGGACATGCTCAATTAAAGGCACACACAAAACACCATCCCGGTCCCGCTAGGGCGGCGGGGACGGAAACATGGTCCGGGCAGTTGCGGCGAACCTGAACCTATAAGCCGCCGCCCGAGATGTCCACTGCCGACCTGAGGACATGGGGCGTGAACCTGACGCAGTGAGTACTTGTCCGGCCTTATAGCCACTGTCGGGGTGGATGGGACGCGGGAACATGCTGCAGCACTATACATTTTCTCCCGCCCACCAGTTGCCCGTATAGCCTGGAGACTGTCCTGCGCCAGAGACTTGGGGGTGATGGCGCTCCTGTCTCCCCGCTGCCGGCTACGGCACACAGATGACCCCATAGCACGTACCGGCGCTGCCTTTCTGGGTACTAACATTGTCCACAAGATATATACGACATATGGCCCGGGGAAGGCCGATGATCCCCGTTCCTTCCCTAGATGCGTACTCTGCCAGAACTGTGACTAGCACACGTTTACCCCCTAGACTTGATTACTGTTCTTTTGCCTCTTTGGTGCGTTTGGACGGCGACATGTTACGTAGCCGACGTTTTGGTATCTATTACTGTTTTGCAATGTTTGGACACTCTGTTCTTCTTTTCACCCTCACCCTTGGAACTCTACCTTCACCCTTTCCTTATATGCAACTGCCTGTGTCTGAATTGAGTGGGAGGGAGAGACCAGGGGCCTTGTGGAGGCGCTCGTTTGGGGGGTGGATGGTGGGTGAGGCGAACGCTCCCTACCATAACAGTGAATATGGCTGAGATCAGAATGTGCACATGGAACGTGAGAGGTATGCACACACCGTCGAGGCGCTACCAAATGTATTCTTACTTGAAACGCCACAAATTTCATGTCGCATTGCTGCAAGAAATACATTTAAACAAAACTGAAGTGCATGCACTGCGCCGTCGGTGGCGCGGCCAACTTTATGCCACGGAGTACTCTTCCTATGCCCGAGGGACGCTTATATGGATTCGACCGGGCACTCCGTGGGCAGCCATTGACACACAGACTGACACAGAGGGTAGATATGTGATGGCCCGAGGCAGACTCGATGGTCACCCTGTGGTACTTGCCTCTATATACGCCCCAAACACTGACCAAGGCGGCTTCTTAGATAGCCTTTCCACGACACTAGTGGCCTGGCATGGCATCTCATGGATCCTTGGGGGTGACTACAATTGCGTACTGGATATAAACTTAGACAGATCTACCGCACCCCCGGCCACTGCCCAGACGCACAATACCACGAAAGCCCTCATCAGTTGGGCCACATAATGGAATCTCCAGGATGCATGGCGGACACGCAACCCCACGACACGCACATACTCCTTCTGGTCAGGTGCGCATGCGCTACATGTACGCTTAGATAGATACATGGTCTCCACTGATCTACTCCCATTAGTAAAAGACACGCAATATATGGGACACACATTCAGATCATAACCCCCACACGCTGGCCATTGCCTGGGACAATCCACACCGCCCATTCCCACTTGGCGCCTCCAACCGGACCTCTTACTCAATGCGATTTTCCGCAACTCCCTTATCACACAGACGGCTCAATACTTTGAATCCAACGCTGGTACGGTATCCTCTCCACAAACTGAATGGGATGCCTTCAAGGTGGTGGTCAGGGGACACTGCTTGGGAACACAGGGGCACATACGGCGGCAACTTGAAGACGACCTGACGCGACTAGAGGCCGAATTACTAGCCCTCGAACAGGATGTGGGGGGAATTGCAAGCATTCGACTGGCGGAGGCTAAAGCAGAACATGGCCGCCTCCTAGACCGTTTACGTAACATCAATTTCGCAGCGCACTCCGCCCGGGTCCATAGGCAGGGTGATAGACCTGGCAAACTGCTGACTGGCTGATTGCCTGAGAAGATCGCTCGGCCCCCATCTCAGCTATACAGGCGGACGATGGTAGTATACTATACTCCCAGCGTCAAATACACGAGGCGTTCACGGCTCATTACTCGAGGATGTACCGTTCCCGAATAAGTGTCTCGCAGGCCGCCATAACAGAATACCTCTCTGCTGTGCAGCTGCCCACCCTGACATCTGGACAGCAAGACGAACTTGGAGCACCGCTGGACTCCGAGGAGCTCCGCGAGACCATCTCTCACCTCTCGAATGGCAAGTCTCCGGGACCGGATGGCTTGCCAGCTGAATTCTATAAAGCCGCTTCGGACATCCTTATTCCCCACCTGGTGAAGATGTATGCTGCGGCAACTGATGACTTCTCCTTGCCCCCGACGCTTGATGAAGCCACCCTTATATCACTACTCAAACCCGACAGGGATGGTGAACAGATGGGTTCCTACCGGCCTTTGGCACTCCTCAACACTGACTATAAAATCCTTGCCTCCGCGCTGGCTCGCAGGTTGGCCCCTTTTGTTCCCACGCTGGTACATAGCGACCAGAACGGGTTTGTACTGACGCGACACACGTCACACAACATCCGCCGCCTATTCCGCATACAGGAATACGCCACACGAAGATGGCCGTTCGCCGGGTGCCTGGTACTTGACCTGCAAAGGGCGTTTGACTCGGTGGAATGGCCCTACCTGCGAGCAGTCATGGACAAGTTTGAGCTAGGAGACGACTATCTGGCCATGGTTGGACTGTTGTACCGCAGACCCATAGTTCGCGTCCGTACTGGAGCGCTGCTCTCTGACCCGATCCGTGTGCAGAGGGGCACCAGACAGGGCTGCCCCCTCTCACCCTTATTGTTCTCCCTGGCTGTGGAGCCCTTAGCGGCGATGCTACGGTCTCAGGGAACGGAGTGGGGAATACCGATGGCAGATGGACTTCATGTGGTGTCATTGTACGCTGATGACCTTCTTTTATATGTTAAAGACCTGAGTGACGTTCCGGGGTCCCTGACTGACATATTCAGAACCTTTGAAGACATGTCGGGCCTGAAGGTGAATTGGACCAAATCAGGGGCCTACTCCTTTGACCCAAATGTTCCCGAGAGTGAGATACACATCGGGGGTGGGAGATTGCGGTGGTATCCCACGACGTTCAGATACCTTGGGATTCACATCTACCGTGACCCAGCAGATGTTTTAGATGGGAACCTGATGCGAGCGATCGCGTCTACCCGATCGCAGATTGGGTTTTGGAAAACGCTGCCACTGAATGTTCCAGGCCGCGTGGCCCTAACGAAGATGATAGTACTGCCACGGCTACTGTACTACTTTGCAAACATACCGACCTATGTCCCTACCCGGGTGTTCCGAGACCTTGAGGTCCTCCTTCGCGACCTAATTTGGAATAAAGGCCGGCCAAGGGTTGCGTTGGCGAAACTCTATATGCCTACTGAAGCGGGAGGGCTGGCTGTTCCCAACATGGAGTTATATTATCTAGCGGCGCAAATGCAGTGGGTGTCGGGTTGGCTAGGTGGCAATAACCTGGGTGACACAGCCACAGACACCGCTGTCTGGTCCCAGATGCAGATCCATGTGTTGTTTCATCCGCTGACCCGTACTCCCCGTCCGCCACAACTGCTGCTTGCAGTGGCGCGAAAATGCTTCCTCCGCTGCTTGCGGCTAACCCGAGCAACAGCACCATATGCTCAGACGATCCCATTATTGGGCACCCCGACCACTACGGGGGCCTTAACGGCTCTCCAACTGGACAATTGGACCTCTGCGGGGGTGGACACCTTGGGAGATCTGTACTCTGATGGCGCCCTCCTCCCCTTTGTCACTCTAGAGGACGAGATGTCTCTATCGGCTGGACAATTCCTCTTACATGCGTCACTCATCCATACGCTGACTGCCGCCTGGGGGGATATGTCTGCCGAGTTGCCCACACATCACTTCATACAATATCTGCATGTCATGTGCAACGGCACACACGTAATTCATTGGTTGGCGCAAGCACTCCTTCTCCATACCCATCCCACCACCATGCAATTGAGAGAGAAATGGGCGACGGACAGAGGTAGGGGATGGACAGACAAGGAATGGGATATGGTCCTGGCAGGTCCAGTGAACGTCCCCCGTAACCCTCGCTTCAAGATTATACAACTATATATACTGCACCGCGCATACCTCACTCCGGACAAGATCAACAGATATTTTTCAGTCACCGACACTGCTTGCAGCCGCTGCTCCTTACTAGGAGCAGACCTTCTTCACATGCTCTGGCTCTGCCTGGCCCTCCAACAATACTGGGAAGATGTGACCACACTGCTCACACACTGCACTGCAGAGCAAGTGCCGAAAACATGGGAGGCCTGCATACTGGGACTGTACAAGCGTACACGGCTAAACAAAGTCCAGGCCCGCTTCTGGGATCTTGGGCTGATCACGGCCAAGAGATTGCTTACCAAGCGATGGAAGGCCGATACTCCCCCGTATATCAAACACTGGACCCTGTCACTAGAGAACTGGGCGCGAGCAGAGAGCACTGTCCTGCGGCGAGAAGAGACAGCGGGACTTAGGAAATTCCCGATAGCACAACACTGGGACGACATCCTACACTCCTTTCAGCAGAAATGCGTAGAGCAAGGGATCACGTGAAGCGACACATGCTGCCCCCCACCCCTCCCTGTACTGGTCACCCAGAGACATGTATATAGTTCTGTTCGCTGCCTGCACAGCCACGATGCTTTGCCTGACAGGTACTCAATGCTCGGCTATCGCGCGATGGCGACTGCCCTACCCCCCCCTCCCACACCTACACCACCAGACACACTACCGTGAGGTGAGACCCAGCTACCGAACACCCCTCACGGGACATTGCATTGCACGGCCATAGCTGACACGCCAGTGTAACGACGACTCCCCCCTTGTGCGCTTGGCATACGGGTGCACTCCCCCCCCTGCGGGCTCCCGCTACCCACTCACTAGACCACTATTGACACCTTGATACTACCCTTCCCTCCTCGGACACATGGCTCTATATACCCTCCTCCCTTCCCTCCCTGCTTCCCCCTCTTACACCTTATTTTTTTGTTTAATATTAAAGTTTGAAGTTTGTTGACACTCCGATCCTAGCTCTCTTTGGATCAAGACCTTGTAAATTGATGATTGCACCAACTGCACCATGAGGCCTTCGGAAATGACGGTCATAGCCTAAGAGTTTCCACCTCAGGACCAATACAGGTATCAGGCACACACATCAGACTGGATGGGTTGCGTGAATCCGCGCTCCCCGACACATTCAGACACTGTACAGCCTCATCCCTAATCTATATCACTCCACGCCCACTGACAGACGATTCCCGCAGACACTCTTACGTGCAGACCACATGTGTCACAGGAGGCGTTGCCACACCTGTAATCGCTGATGAGTGCCGGCCTAACGCTGTGACGCTGAGTTCACATGCGAAATGAGAAAAGGGGAGACCATGACACACAACAGAAAGGGAAAAAAAGCAAAAATACCAAAGACCAGTACCTTTCTTTCTTTTTTTTTTACAGCACAGAATGATATTATGATTGTACAATATTGCCGCACATTGATATACGCCGCCGAACCCCCGGGTTGTCGGCCTTCAGGCTGTGTTCCTCTGCTGCACTATCAACACCACTCATTACTGGCAGCTGGCCCGGTTGGGTTGTAAGCTAAACGCTGTGTACAATTCAAGGTAACCAATAAAGGTCTTTTAAACATAAAAAAAAAAAAAAAGAGGAGCATCTTACCTTGAGAAGGAGCAGACGGGGTGGGAGATGAAGGAGCAGGAAAAGGTTGAGCGAGAGGAGCGGGTGGAGCAGGTTGAAGATTTCTCTCCTTTCCTGGAAAAAAGCAAACCAGAGGGCAAGTGCTGTAACTGGAGGATGACACGTTTGGTATCATATGACACGGCAGAAGTGCACCGCAACCTGGGAATTTCAACTTTCATATTGTGCTATGGAAATACATTTTAAAGTAAACCAAAGATTATGAAAACATAGCAACACACTGCAATTTAATGCACTGTAATAAAGAGGAGTGACTAGAAGAAAAAGTTACTTACCTGCAGTAGCGATCTTTCTGGTGGGTATGCTATGTACCAGCGGATTCCTCAACTGTAGAATAGTCCGGGGGACTGGATCCAGAAAATTCAAAGTTCCGAGACACCATTAGGGGGCACTAGCTTTGTATCGATGGCGGAAGTGGCGTCATATGACGGCACAGAAGCCACATCGCACCCACCTCAGAGTAACGAGATCAGTTTCAATCCAATTTGTCCAATCCTTCGAGCCAATCGCATGGATTTACACTGACAACGAGTAGTGCAATATGAAACTGGTAATTGGAACCTTATTGACCTTTCTCTAAAAAAACACCCATTACATTGGGAGGTAGGCACAATCGGTTAGGAGTCTGCAGGTTGATTGAGTATCCACCAGAAAGATAAGGTAAGTAATTTTTTCTTCTAATGGATATTTTTACAGATTCCTCAAGTTCCAACTTCTAGACTAGATTTCCAAGCAGTACCCTTTGGAGGGTGAGAGTTAATGGATGACTACATGAGAATAACCTGCAAGACGGATTTCCTAAAGCAGCCATGCCTTCACATTACAGAATCTAGACGGTAAGGCTTAGCGAAAGTGTGCCTGGATGCCCACGTAGCTGCCTTACTGATTTCTGCTACCAGAATATCGCTGGCAAAGGCAGAAGATGATGATTTGGATGTAGTTTAATGAGCCTATATTCCTTCAGGAGACTCCTCCTTGGAAACAGCATAGCAGGTTTTGATGCCGAGAATAATCCATCTAGACAACGTCTGCTTCTGGACTGCTTTACCTTTCTTGGAACTGCAGTAACCAAATAAGGACTGGTCATCCAGACCTATGTCCTTAGTGTGGTCTAAGTTGAAGCTAACCGCCCTCCTAGGAACCAAACTGTGAAGCTGTTCCTCTCCTTTGTGGGGTGATGAAGGGGACAAAGGTTGGTAGGCTGATCAACCAGTCTAAATAAATTAAAAGGGCTCACCACTTTAGGAAAGAATGTAGCCTTGGTCCACAATACTAATTTTTCAGGGAAAAGGAAGTAAATGACAGGTGGGTAGTTAGGGCCTGCCAGGGTAAATCAATGTTATGAAGGAGCAATGAGCAGCCAGTATAACATGCTACACCACGGGTAGCAGATGAAAGGAGCTTAGATGTCACTGCACAATCTGCGGGCATGAAGGTGGAGGCCTCAGAGATTGAGGAGTTGCACAATCCACTCTCACTCGAAAAGAAGGTCTGTTCTGGATGGCAGCCAGAGCAGGCGACACAGGGAGAAGCACAGAAGTTATTCATACCATACCATCCTTGACCCATCTGGGACAATTTTATTGATGTGAGCCAGGTACTGGCGAATCTTCTTCATAATTTGTGGAATCAACGGTACGGTCGGAAAAGCATAGTGCAGCCGAAAGTTCCACTTCAACTGAAACACGTCCCCCAAGGGATACTTTAGCTCACAAAACTGCTGGAACTAAGCAGTCTCAGAGGAGACAAATAAATCCACCTCAGAGCTCCCCACTTAGTAAAAATAACCTGTGCTATGTCCGGCAGAAGATGCCACTCATGATCAGCAAGGTAATGTCGGCTCAGGCTGTCTGCTCTGACATTCAGAAACTTCACCAGCCGATTGGCTGCTACTCAGATCCCCTGACTGTGTGCCAAAAACCACAGCCTCAATGCCTCCAAGAACAGTTGCTGGGACCCTATTCACCCGTACTTGTTCACATACCATATTGCAGCCTTGTTGTTCATAAACATGTGGATGGACCAACATTGGATGGAGGGGAGGAAGGCCTTGAGCATAGGCCTAATGACCCGCAGATTTAGCTGGTTGGTGTGAAGATACAAAGGCCTCTGATCTCCAGATCCTCCAGAAGAGCTCATCACCCTAAAGTGGAAGTATCCATCACTACTGTATACACAGTAGGAGAGGGACTGAAGGACATTGCACTTTGAAGGTTTACCTCATTTCCCCACCAAGCCATATCCACCGCAGCACTTACAGAAAACCACAATTGTTTCCAACAAGGTTTACCCTATGCTAGGACTACATCCTGCGGAGGCACCAATACAGAGGCTGTGAGAAGTTAGCCTGGCATATGATGTCCACTAGTTCTAGCGGGTACCTTGCACCAGTCTAATTGTCCCTTATTGATGGTGGTTGTAAAGTCAACCTTATAGAAAGCTATCCTAGTGGTAGCATGGACCAGCAGCCATCAGGCTAAGATTACAGAGAGCATATTAAGCAAGTTGTTTTACCAATTAGAATACCTTGAGTACAAAATGAAAGGACACCACACAAGGTATATATCAAATATATATGTATTTATTCTAAACACAACCCCTCTGCACTCTTTATAAGGTCAGAGGTAAAAGTGTGGAAAATTAATACGTTTGGTGAACATTATCTGCGCCATCTTGCCCCTTCCCCTAATGCCACACTTTTGTCGTGCGCGCCCGCCATTTTAAGATGCCCCGATCAGAACGAACCCTTTTGCATGCCGCTGGCCCCTGACATAGCCCTTCGCCTTCACCAAGCCTGCACGCTGGCCACCCCCCTGCTTGCACCTGCCTTGAGTCATAAACCCCTCTTCGGCGCTGCTCTGCCCCAGGCCCTCATCCTGTTCCCAGCGCGACACCTCCCTGCTTTCCTTTCATGATCTCCGGCCCTTAGATGCAAAACCCTTTTTCCCCGTGTGCCCGTTTTGTCTTCCCCGTTCCCAAGCCGACACCCAGCTCTGCCGATACCATCCTTGCCCCTCCCCGTACAATAGAAAGCTTCCCCCATCAAAGAATCCCCGGGTTGATCAAAGCCCCCACCCCATGAGATCCGATCGAAACCCACACACTCCGTGGATCGGCGGAATACCCAGCTGCGCGATGATCATCACCTGTTGTGAACGGGGCGGGGACTTCCACTGTAACCTTGCGTGGGAACGGGCTGGGAAAGGGGGGATTCTGAGGATGTCTTTCCGTACATCAAAGTATCAACGAGAATGTGTTACATGTAATAAAGAGATAAACTTGTGTATAAGAGGCCAGGCCTCAGGGATGCCGTTAGAGCACCTCAGAACGATACCTTCTGTCCGTTTCGTTGTGTTCTCCTCCGGAGAGAATAAAAAAAACCTTGTTTCCTGCTTTCCAGTCTCCAGCGCCTGCCTCTTCATTTGATTAAGTAACTAGAGGGTCACAGAGGCAATACTGCCGGGCAAATATCGATTGTCCCCGACCCGATTGAACTTTTTACAATTGGCGTCCCAAGCGTGGGGCCCATCAGCGACTCGTGGATCCAGTGGGAGAGGTCCCGACGACAGAGTGAACGACTGCAACGATCGGGAGAGCTCTTGCCCAATAGACCCTCGTCTGGCAGCCGATCATCCGAACTTCACTAGTTCCGAACAGACCTCTCTCGAGTGATCTACGGTCCTGACTGGGAACCATCAGGAGTGCCGTGAGAAATACGAGAAAAAGAGGACGATCGGGCGCTGGATTCGGAAGACAGGAAACTGTCCATGCGGTCCGGGTAAGGTCGTGTTACCACGACAAGTTGCGAGAAATTTGCTTGATTGTTTTGTTTGTTCAAAAATACTAGTATTGCTCTGTTTATTTTTATTTAGAGATTCACTGTCTGCAAACGGAGAAACAACAGGCTCTTTCTCTCTTTGCAAACAGTGGAGGATAGGTAGGGTAGCAGCCGTGCTTGTTCTTTTTCTCCCCCACTCAATAATTGCTTGAAACTGAACTGTTGTTCACAAAACTATTGTTTCCTGGAGATTCCCTGTCTGCAAGCAGGGAAGAGACCACCCTTTTTGCAGATAGTGAAAAAGGTAGGTAACGCAGATCTTTGCGGACCTACTCATTCTCCCCATTGTTATTTATTGGTCGTTTGGTTTTATATTTTTTTTTGATCCATGAGGTATTCACTACCTGCAAACAACGTTGAATAGAAATATTCTGTACGGTCTTTGCACCTAGTGATAAGATAGGCAGTGCTGACTTTTTAGTCCCTCGTTACGAGCCGTCATGTCTGTCTTCTCCCCACTGATGAATAGCCTGTTTAGTCCGGACCGCGTATTAGAGGTGGACCATATAGCTCCATTAGAAGGCACCCCTAATAAGGACATGTTCATAAACTATGGGTTAGTCACCATAGCTTATAATAAATTATGGCACAGGTATACCGAAGAGAGTCAAGACAAACAGTGGCCACTGGCAGGATCCTTTGACCTTGATAAAATAGAAACGCTAGAAATAGCCCTTCGAAATAATAAGACAACGCCAATTATGCTCGACAGTCTCGGTATGTGGCGCAGAGAGGCTACGAAACGACAGAGAAAAGACGAGGACAAACCAAGTAGAGAAATATACCGACAGGACAACCCCAGGACACCGCTACCCACAACTTATCCCCCGACACTATGCAAAGGACGACCAGACTTAGGGTCAGACCAATGCGCTTTTTGTAGGTATGTCGGACACTGGAAAGCCCAATGCCCGACTCTACTGAGCGTGAGTAAAGGCAAAGGGCCGACAAGAACGACAGACCGACAGTACGAGAAAAGGCGCGAGACAAAGAAGAACCCGACTTACATAGACAGACCAGACAGAACCACCACGTTTGACTATGCCCGATGGCACAGATTTCGCCAGGAAAATCTCAGCGGCATGCCCACGTTCTCCTAGGTCGGGCAATGTCAAGACGGGAACCCAGCCTAGTTTCAAATTCACAGACAGAAAGAGATAATTATGACCAATAACTGTTTTTATATTTGTCTTGGGTCTTTGTATGTCGTACTTGTACTGTCCCCCCGTCTGAGTTTGTGTGTATGTAATGTACAAATCTGCGCCATCCCTCTACACGTGTTTCCGTGTTACTCAACCTCTGTTAGCAGAAACTTAGCATAAAAACAACCTGAAAAGAAAGAAATGGTAAAGCAACATCCGTAGACCATTAATGAACTTGAACTTTTAATTTAACACAACAAACAAGGAATAATAACGATAAACTGTAGAAAATGAAAGTCAAACAGAACATTCGCCCCCCCCCCCCCCATTCTGGAACCTTCCAAAGTAGGGCAGGGTTACGGCTACGCCCAACCAACGGCAACCCATATAAGGCGAGCCCCGCCGCCAACTCTTGGTCAGGAAATCTTAACGTATGGGGGAGCCGGAGGAGAGGCAGGAGCCCGCAGCCTGGGCATTTGCAGGTAGTCCCGCCACATGTCTCCTTGGCCGGCCGCAACGGGCCTGGAAAGACTAAGGTAGTCCCGCCACATGTCCGGAGGAGAACGAGGCACCTCTTCCTTTTCTCTTCCGTCACAGCCGCAGCAGTCCTGGACGGCGGGATGTCCTGCACGTACCTCCACAACAATTTGTCCAAGTTGGGCTGGGAGGGAGAGGCGACGCGGACGAGCCTCTCCCACCTCCACCGGTAGGAGGTTTCCCAGCCCCCAGCCCGACGCCGAACACCCCCAGTCAGGCGATGGTGCCAATACTTGCGCAGCACCGAGCGTACAATGGTGGCACCCCAGTATTTGCGCAGCACCGAACGTACAATGGTGGCACTTGGGGAACACCGGATGTGGAGAGGCCTTCATGCGGGGCGATGAAAAGGAGCGGCATGGAGTGCACCGGGAGAAGGAGACGATGTGAACGAGTCTCCCTCGCCCCCCCAGGTGGGGGCATCACAGCTGCACCCCAACTGAACGTCCCGCTCTCACAAAACAGGGACCTCTTCCTTTCACTCCGAAGGGTCTCTTCCACTCTTGCAAACTCGACGAGAGTGGCCCCTGTAGGGCCTCAAAATGGCGTCTGGGTCCGCTGGAAGGTGGGCCCCGGCCACTAGAGTAACTTTGACCAGCAATATAACTCGAACATTTGCCCTCTGGAGCACGAGCCCCCATCTCCGACAGCATCTCCGCAGCCTTGAAGATCATACAAAGGTCCCCGGCGGAACCTTCGGCCTTTGCAGGTTTCCGGTAAGGGACGGCTGCCTTGATCGCCAACGAAACAAACATGACATTGCCACACCTTCTGTTAGCGTGAATTCTAGAACTGCCGAAAAGGACTCTGGTCCAAACTGCCAGTAATGGAAACATTTCCCCCTGATGCTGCTTCCGGACTGTGCCGGCCCCGCCCAAAATGGCGCTGGTATCAATCGGAACTTACGAACACCTCGTGGTGTTCCTTCGCACTAATATAAACTTGATGTTCTGAGATTTTATATGATCCTTTGTACACTTGGCTAGAAACGACAAAGAGAACTCACTCGACGAATAGTGTGAAAAGATCCCCGTTACAAATGTTGATTACGAATGTACAATGTATTATATTTTTATAACTGATGTAAACCCCATTTACGACGCACACGTACGGTATGCATATAGGAAATCTGATTACAACTGTTATGATTATGCTTCTAAATTATGAAAATACATGCCCCCGAACCCCCAGCCAATTAATAGACGTTTTAGTCTCTTACAAATGAATGAGTAAAACTTTCCGATGTTTTTATTGCTGAAAACGACACCCCCCACTGTACGCACTTTAAGCCATTGCCACGACCGGGCAAATACGACCGCACCCTCATAATCCATATGCTGAAATGATTTTGCAAAATAAAGTCTTTGAAACTATGGACGGGTATTGCATGCTTTATTTTAAAAAATGTGGGATCGGTGGGAAAGTTCTTTTTCTGTGCACCCTACTCTGCTCTCTCTTTAAGGTTAAAAGAAGATGGTTGCCCAGCCCTGGAGGACGGATCGGATCGACAACACGACACTCCGCCTTCAAGGTACGCGACGGACTCATGAACTCTCGCGTAGAGGAAGACCTTGACTTCCAAGGATGGGTAAAACGAATGGTGTAAATGAGGGAATGTAAAAGGAGGGTGAAATGAAATAATGTAAATATTATAAAGTACAGCGTTCCAAAGTAGCAGGGACCCAAGAACCGAAGAACCTTAGAACGCCACAGCGTAGAAAGAGGCTTAAGGACCCCGATAGTGAGATACATCCTTTGACTAGATACCTCGCACTAGGCACCTCTGGTTTCCTTTTTATGTTTCCCCGCACACGCCCTACATGAACACACTACCCCCCCCGACTCCAGAAACCATATCCTCGGGGACCCTGCCCCAAGGAGGAAAGACGAGTAAGAGGTAAGTAAAGGACTTATGAATCCATGTATTTGAATGCGCGCGAATGCTGTCTCCCCCACCCCCCCTTTTTTCCTCCTTCTGCAGGTTACCTCAGAAATTACAGCCAAGGTGTGGCGAAGATCTGAAGCCTTGCCACGTCTAATACACGAAGCGGACTAGCGCCGCAAGGTGGTGTCTAAGCACGCCTGCAGACTACTCACGTATCGAACAGACCCGGAAAATTAGCACAACTTGATAAAAAGTGATCACCCTTAAACCAGACAGGACGAATGAACCCATGTCACGTATGATGTGAAACTATGAGGGAATGTGTGTGTGTGTGACTGAGGCGTTGACCCAACTGGTCAAAGGACCGAGAATGCGAGAAAGTGCGACAAAATGGTACCTCCTTTCTTCTTCCCTTTTTTCTCGACGCATGTCCCCTCTACCCTGTTTAATGCTCAAACTGCATGACTACAAGATTCTAACCCAGACCCGTGAATGCCCTTTACTGTGTAATGCACTAAATAGCCTTTCTTGAATACACTGCCACCCTCTCTGTTGCACGTGTACTATTTAGCCTGCCGTTGCTCTCTCTCTCTCTCTCTCTCTCTCTCTCTCTCTCTCTCTCTCTCTCTCTCTCTCTCTCTCTCTCTCTCTCTCTCTCTCTCTCTCTCTCTATTTCTGCACTCCCACTCTTCCGAGTGATTAACCCCGAAATTGGCAGATTGCCACCCCTAGCACACCACCTAATTGGCTTCAAATACCGTCAGTATTTGCACAAAAAACTTGTCTTTAATACAATCACCCTGAGGCCGCGTCATTACCTCTCCTTTTCCGCTAGAAGTCAATGAGCCATGGTTGGGCCATAAGGGAAAGGACAGGTAAGACGACAGAGGTTCCCTAATCTGACCCGAAATAAGGGAACTACATGTCAAACGGCTCCTATAGTATAAAACAAGGACCTCAGAATACGTGTCCCTCCCCTCCCCGAATTGTCGCAATACCCAAACCGGAAAAATGACCACCCCCGTTACCTCCCCTGTCTATGTCCCTGGTTGTTTCCCATAAAACCCCTGTCCTTCCTAGTTAAGTAACCGGGCTGTAAAAGGTTACGTAGGACCCAGAATGATGTTTTACAAGGTTAACAGACTAGTTCAAGGTAAAGAAATCATCGAAATGAACCCCGCAGTAGTTGCAAAACAGGATGCACCGATAGAAAGGAAATGTTTAGCCATGTTCGTCTCTCAGCAAAATACCTGTGTAGTACCATGTTGACGACTCACTGCACCCTTTTGTAAATGTAAAACTCTAGAGAACGGCATATCTTCGCCAGATTTGTCTCACAAGGGTGGGTTACCATCAGATGAACTGCCATGCCTGTAATAAATAATTATGAAGGAAAGTCATAGTAAATCCAACAGAACCCGTCGCTAGCCATTCATATGCCAGTTGTGACCACTAAAATAACGGGCATTTTTCATTCTTTGCCTGGAGCTGGGAGAGAAATAGACTTTTTGATCATCTTCATCTGCAAATTTTCTAAAGACTGTCTTTTCAAACTTGTTTAAGGGTACCGCTGTTGGAGGAGAAAAGGACCGGATGTGGGAGCACGAGGCCTGACTGCAGACTAAGGAACACCTGCGACATTAGCCGAGGCGAGACCACGACAGAAAAGAGCGGCAGGACGAGGCACTGTTTTTGACAACATGAGAAGAAAGGGTCGACCTGATGCCCCTGCTCGATGTCCAGTACTTGTCGACAAGTCCCCGCTCTCTGAATTCGGTCACATGCTCGCCTATTTGAAGTCTCTCGTTCTCCTAGTTTGTTTCTAATTTGGCCTTGCTCCATCCCCCCTTTTCCTCTGACCTACCCTATGGACTGTTTTGTACTCTCTTCTTCCATCTGAACTTTCTGACAATCACCTCAAAGGACACAGGGCGAAAAGGACCTTTTCGGCCGGAGACGCGAGGAAAGGGTCGTGCCCTGCAACGCAGAACTTAGAACAGAGCTGGACTTGTAGCTCCACCGCCGGTGCTCAACAGCGCCAACGAAAGACCACAAAGAACAATGAGAACTCGTAAACTTCGAACATTTGACATCCTCAACCACCGTTTTGCTACGCCTCATTTCTCTCCCAGCCGCCATTGTATTGATCCTGCTCCAATCCGAATCTGAAATATGTAATAACCTGCCAGTTCACGTTATGATATGTACTTGCTGCTCTCGCTGCAGAACCGTTTTTTGTATTTCATTCCTATGACTTTCCTGCTGAACAAATTTATCAAAGTTTAGGTGCACCTCCTAAAAACTAGAAATCTCAAAATGTATTGTTTACAACTCTTTTTCATCTAGGGTTCCTACCGTTTTCTTTCTCATACTCACCACAGTAGAACCGAATAGAAAATGAACCAGCAAGATGTCTTGAATATGTTAAAGGGAGGACTGTGGAAAATTAATACGTTTGGTGAACATTATCTGCGCCATCTTGCCCCTTCCCCTAATGCCACACTTTTGTCGTGCGCGCCCGCCATTTTAAGATGCCCCGATCAGAACGAACCCTTTTGCATGCCGCTGGCCCCTGACATAGCCCTTCGCCTTCACCAAGCCTGCACGCTGGCCACCCCCCTGCTTGCACCTGCCTTGAGTCATAAACCCCTCTTCGGCGCTGCTCTGCCCCAGGCCCTCATCCTGTTCCCAGCGCGACACCTCCCTGCTTTCCTTTCATGATCTCCGGCCCTTAGATGCAAAACCCTTTTTCCCCGTGTGCCCGTTTTGTCTTCCCCGTTCCCAAGCCGACACCCAGCTCTGCCGATACCATCCTTGCCCCTCCCCGTACAATAGAAAGCTTCCCCCATCAAAGAATCCCCGGGTTGATCAAAGCCCCCACCCCATGAGATCCGATCGAAACCCACACACTCCGTGGATCGGCGGAATACCCAGCTGCGCGATGATCATCACCTGTTGTGAACGGGGCGGGGACTTCCACTGTAACCTTGCGTGGGAACGGGCTGGGAAAGGGGGGATTCTGAGGATGTCTTTCCGTACATCAAAGTATCAACGAGAATGTGTTACATGTAATAAAGAGATAAACTTGTGTATAAGAGGCCAGGCCTCAGGGATGCCGTTAGAGCACCTCAGAACGATACCTTCTGTCCGTTTCGTTGTGTTCTCCTCCGGAGAGAATAAAAAAAACCTTGTTTCCTGCTTTCCAGTCTCCAGCGCCTGCCTCTTCATTTGATTAAGTAACTAGAGGGTCACAGAGGCAATACTGCCGGGCAAATATCGATTGTCCCCGACCCGATTGAACTTTTTACAAAAGTACAATACAAGAATCTCAATTAGCATACGATAAGTTGCACAGTATACGTTTTGCCCTAGGGGCCTCACAAACCATATACTAAAATATGGGGCCTGTGGAATCGCTGGGACTACTCTAAACAACCAAAGGTTAGGAAGTAGGAGGCCCAAGGGAGACGCGTGCAGTGTCTAAACACAGACGCGGGTTACCATTGACTTTCTATGGGAAATTAACAAGTTACAATTTTACAGTTTAAGGATACTTCCGGATGGACTACGATGAAACCCTTTTAGACTGAGACACTAGGAGGACCAATACCCTCGAGACTACCAGAATACTCGTGTTACCTCACCCACGGAAGCCGGGTGCATAGGTGTCATGTTTCGTCGTCGATTTCTTTTTTTTTTATATTTCTTTTTTTTTTAATTTATATAAGCAGCAAGGCAAAGAAATATATTACATACAGTACCGAGTCCAAGACGGGGAAGGAAAAGCAATACAACAAAATCAGAAATCAATGTAGGATAGGGGGGGGGGGACAGGGCAGAGTTAAAGCATATATAGTACAGTAATGGAATGCAGGCCTAGGGGGAAAGTGGGACATCCGGGATATCTACTACAGGTGGTGTACATATATTTCCACGGTAGCCATTCCAGGGTCCCCACACTCTACACCACTTCCGGGGTCGGCCCCGGGCCAGGTACACTGTCTTTTCCCTGAACATGCACCAGTCCATGTTTTCCTTCCATGCCGCAACCGTAGGCGGCCTCGGGACCCCCACAACTGAGCAATATCTCTCTTAGTAATCATGGCCCCCAGGGTCACCCACTGTGTCTGAGCTGCATTGTGATCCGTAGGTTCCCAAACATTCAGTAAACAGCGTCTAGCCTCCGGTAAGAGGGCGATCCCCGTCACCTCACTCATTACAACATGTACCTCACTCCAGTAGATTGTGATCTCACGACATTCCCAGATAATATGGAGGAATGTCCCCACCTGTCCACATCCTCGCTTACACAGACCATCCTCAGAAAAACCCATGTGGACCAAACGAGGGGCCGTGACATAAATCCTATGTAGAATCTTGAGTTGAACCAACCGGAGTCGAGCTGGGATTGCGACCTCCTTAGGAGAGGAGATCACAGATTGCCAGTCCTCGTCATCCAGTTCAAGGCCGTCACGGGTCCACAAATCTCGAAGATGCAATAGGAAGTCTGATCTATCATTGATTAGTTTTATAGACTAGGGAGATGGTGCTATCAGGCACATAGCCGTCCAACAATCTGTCCTCGAGTGGAGATGACTCCGGAATTACCTCCCCAACCGGGAAAACCGACTGCAAAGCATGCCAAACCTGGATATAACGGAAGTATTCAGAGCTACTTAATTCAAACTCCTCCTGCAACGACTCAAACGATTTAACCTGACCCTTAACCCAGAGGTCCCCCACCTTACTAATACCAATGAGGTCCCATTTATCGAACCCCTTGGTATTCCACAGTTTGCCAAGTTTATCAGAACCAAAAAGTGGGGTTGCCCGAGTCAAATGATCCGTCCATCCCATCGCGCTAGTCGCGTCCTGCCACAGGCGTACTGCTATCCTCGTAGGTCCCGACAAAGTCTTGACCACCGATTTAGAGTATAGCGCCCTATAGTAGTTGCCACCGGGCAGAAGCCACCTATCCATGGCAAAGGCAGGGTTCAAGTCGGGACCATACATGCCATGATTAATAGCTCCCAATTGGCACGCCCAATAGTATCGCTTTATATCCGGGAGAGCAATACCCCCATCATACCACGGGAGCGTCAGCTTAGCAAGCGAAATACGAGGTCTACCGTCCCATATCAATTTCCTTTGAAGATCTTCGATTGCTCGAAAATAGCTAGCGGGAACAATATCGAAAGTGTTCTGAAGAGCATAGAGAAAACGGGGTAAAGACATCATTTTAAAGAGGGCAGCTCCACCAAGCGGTGAAAGTGGAAGCTTACGCCAACCCGCAACATCTTGCTTCAATCTTGACAAAGGCGGAAGGAGATTCTGCTCGTACCGAACTGCAGGGTCCAATGAAATATAAATACCGAGGTATTTAAACCCCGTTTGCGCTATGCGGATGGGACAGTTACTTGGGAGAAGAGGGACGTCGCCCGAAAGGACGTATAAATAGGATTTCGTCCAATTAATAATGAGGCCTGAGTTCCTACCAAATGAGTTCAAGACATCGCATAATACATTTAAAGATTTTCGAGGCGAAGTCAGATACAATAAGATATCGTCCGCATAAAGCGAGATACGATCTTCAAATTCAGAGGACCACCGAATACCATTCATCGAGGGCTCCCATCGGATCCACGCGGCGAGGGGCTCGAGGGCCAGAGCGAACAGGAGCGGTGAAAAAGTACAACCCTGACGAGTCCCCCTCTCAAGATCAAACGGAGCCGAAACACGGCCATTTACAACAATTTGCGCCAGGGGGTCCTCGTAGAGCAACCTAACCCAACCAATAAAATCAGGTCCGAACCCAAACTTAGCCAACGCGGCCCATAAGTATGACCATTCCACGGTATCAAAGGCCATCGTGGCATCCAATGACGCCAAGATGGCCGGCTCACGCAACGTCGATGCTCTCGCGAGAACACCATGCAGACGCCTGAGATTTAGGGCGGTGTTCCTATGCAGGATGAAACCGGATTGATCCGGATGTATCAGCACACCAATAACAGTGATCAATCTATTACCCAGGACCTTTGCCAGAATCTTAGGTTCGGCGTTCAGAAGGGAAATGGAACGGTACGATGCACACTTGTCTCTGGGCTTCCCCTCCTTATGAATCACCACAATGGTCACTAACCGCTGATCACGGGGGAGAGAGCCACACTCCCGAGACTCCAAAAACATATCTCGCAGATAGGGAGAAATTCTATCAGGTTTCAACTTGTAGAGTTCAATAGGTAGGCCGTTGGGACCCATCGCCTTCCCCGAACGTAGGGAATGAATCGCTATAACCACCTCATCAGCTGTTATTGCAGCATCCATTTGTTCCCTGTCAATGTCAGAGAGACGCAGCAAGGAGATATCCCGTAACAAGAGATGTGAGTCCTCCTCCGGTCTATCCGACACAGAGGAGTGCACCGCCTGGAAATGATCCGCAAACTGCTGAACGATCTCTGTAGGGTCAGAAACCCCAGAACCACTAGCCGTCTCAATCACAGGCACCACCCGACTAGCTCTATCCTTCTTATCCAACCACCCAATTAATTTACCCGCCTTATCCCCCACATCATATAGGTGTCCCTGCTGCTCTCTACACATGGCCTTAGCTGCGTCAGTGACCAAAGCCCTGTATTCAAGTTGCTTTAGTCGTAATACATGTGTCGCTGCACGGGTGACCCCCCGCTCCACATCAAGCTCCAAGCCCGCTATCTCCGTCTTGATCTTAACCACTTCCTCATCCCTCTGTTTCTTAACACCCGCTATTAATGGAAGGGCCTGACCCCTAAGGACGGTCTTGAAAGCCTCCCAAAGAGAAACGGCAGAGGAAACCGAACCCTCGTTCTCCAGGAAATACTGGTCGAGAGATTTTATCAAGGGTGTACGAGTTTTGGGGTTTCGGAGGTAGCAGGGGTTGATCGTGGGCCACCTGGCCCTCGGTCTCAGAGCCCAGCTCCATCCGCAACCACAAAGGAGAGTGATCGGAAACACCACGAGCCAAATGTTTAACCTCGGTGACGGAGAGGGCCTGCGCCGCCGGTACCAAGACATAGTCAATCCTGGAAAGGCTACCGTGTGCACCAGAATGGAAAGTATACTGCTGCTGTGCTGGGTGCAACATTCTCCAACAATCAACCAAACCCAGGGTATCTAGGAAATCAGATAGCCAGTTTTGTGAACTTCTCAGATCCCTGGGTGGGTGCCGATCTACCATACCAGAAACCACCGCATTAAAATCACCACCTGAGAGCAATGGTCCCTCGGGGAGAGCTAGGATAACCTGCCCCAAGTCTGCTAAAGTAGTCGACTGCAGGCCAGGGGGAACATACACAGAAACCAAGTAAATGGTCCGGCACTCCCACCTACCCGTAAGAGCAACATAGCGCCCTCTATCGTCGAGGACCGTGGAGTCAATTTCAAGTGGGAGAGAAGTCTTGATCAGGATACCTACCCTTCTGGAGCCAGAGGAGAACCCAGCATGTGCAGCCAAATGGTACCCCTTCCTGTTCATAGCACGACAAGTATTGCCAATCAGGTGCGTCTCCTGAAGGAGGACTACATCTGGGGAGAGACGCTTCAACAGCTGCAACACTACACTACGTTTTATCCAATCCCCCAGACCATTTACATTCCAACTCATCAATTTCAGCCCTCTACCCCCATCCTGAAAAAGTTAGAACTGGCTATTTCTGGTAGGCTAGGGCTGATGCCAAAGCCAGGCAGAAACCACCATTTTAGTCAGGGCAAGGGAGTCACACGCCAAGATAACCCCTGCTCACCCCCTTGGTAGCTTGGCACGGGCAGTAAGGCTAAACTCGGAGGCAATGTGTAAAGCATTTGCGTCAGCACACAACAGCAACAACATCCTAGGCACACCACAAAAGGAACTCCACACAAGGTTATATAAAAATAACTTCTGTATTGTCAAAATCACATCAGATAGAAATCACACATGTACATTATGCCAACTGGCACGGGCAATATTCACAAGGGATTATGTACAGGACAGGGCCACATGGGCCACTGTCAGAATCAACACTTTTAGAAATAGCACTTCTAGAACATAGAATATGGGATATAAAATCACTGTAGCACAAATTAGCAAGTATAGCACACAACCAGTAACTACTGGTAACAGGTAAGTACCACCTACGCAACCCTAACCACCTTAGGAGAATGTCACGCAGGGGACCAGGACCTCACTAGGACCACCTGTACTGGAAAGAACAACCACCTAAGAATAAAATACACTTAGGGGTATCAGCAAGAACACATTACACATGATGCATCAAAACACATTCAGAGGTGCAGGTAAGGAAAAACACATGATGCCTAAAACATTCAGAGGTGTAAGGAAAGAAAACACATGATGCATAAAACATACATTCAGCGGTGTAATAACAAGGAAGACACATGATGCATAAAACATTCACAGGTGCCAGAACATAACTCAATAGCGCACAAACACATGATGCATAAAAACATTCAGAGGTGTAAGATCAAGGTGCGTAATCATATTAAATGCATTACATTTCCTAGCACCACATCACCTTGCGCAAAACTCACATTAGGCAATTACCATCACATAGATAATCACATTGCGCCTAAATAAAATCACATACCAGCCCCCATCTAATAAAGGGACTAAAGAGCCCTGTGTCCAGAATGTCAGGGCGCGCTGCCAATGCAGCGCCAGTCAGGGGTGCGCCACCGGCGCAAAACCTAAACGTTGCAGGTGCCCACTACTTGCTGGGCACCTGAGAACAATCACAAGACCTAAACGGTGCAGCTGCCCACTAATTGCTGGGCAGCTGGGAATCAAAAACTGCGACAGGGTCCTCACTGACCCTAGAACAGAACTGCGCCAACTGTTGGAGCTACACAGGCTCTGACGTAACACATGCCATAAACGTTGGAGCCACACAGGCTCTGAAACTATGTGTCCCCAGGGCCCTCTAGAAGAGGACAATGGCCCCCTAAATCACGCTGGAGCCTCAGGAGCTCTGAAACAAAATATGCCCTCAGGGAGCATCTCGGGGCTCTAGACTACGTTGGGGCGACACGCTGCCATCGGGGGCCGCCCTACTTGCACCGCCCTCACTGTGGACATCTGGGCTCGGAAATACCATGCCCATCGTGGGAGCCTTGCAGGCTCTAGACAACTTTGGGGCGGCCCACTGCCATCCGGGGCCGCCCTACAGCACCATGCTAAAATATGCCCCTACGTTGGAGTCCCGCTCGGGGGACTCAGGGATCAATGGCCCCAACTCCGGAGAAACCTCGTGGGAGCCTCTCCGGCTCTCGCCAACCAAATGCCCCCAGGTCTGCCATACGGAGCCCCACTCACCGGAGTTCTGCAGCAGCACTAGGCATGAGCGCCAAATCCGCTCCGCTCGCGGATTTTGCGGATTTTCGATAAATTCGCGATCCGCGAACTCTCGCGAATTTACCGAGAATTCGCAATCCGCGAGCGGCGGATTCCTAGGTCAAAAGTTCAAGCCTGTTGTTGTAACTATTTTACGATGGCGCCGGCAAGCTGCCAGCGCCATCGTAAAATAGTTACTAAATTAGCTTCAACAGGAAGCACTAATAGATAAAATCAAGCAGGCGCTCGTGCATCTGCTTTATTTTATCTATTCACGCTTCCTGTTGAAGCTAATGTAGCAACTATTTTAGGATGGCGCTGGCAGCTTGCCGGCGCCATCGTAAAATAGTTTACAGTGTATCATTTACAGTGTATAGGTTGCCTGTTGGTCAGGCTGCAGTCTAAGACAATTGATTGTTTTCTCATGGCCTTGCTGGGATCCCGATATGTCTCACAGAGAGTGTCCATTGGAGAAGGCAGCCATCTATACTAACTCCAGCACCCCTGGGCAGGGCTTAGTCAAAGCACCACTGTATTCCATGTTCCTGATCTGCCAGTGTGCCCTCCGGACATGCTGTTTGTGTAACACCCATGGTCAGTTCTCCCAAACATGCAGGCCCCCCCTTGGCAGATCACCAACCAGGTAGACCAGTCACTCGCAGTTTCGCTAATGTGCCACTATGTTCGTGCCTAGGCCACAGCTCAGGTCAGGTATCGTAGGTTACCATCAGAAGTCGATGAAGTTGCTGATGTGTGCCCTCCATTACGACCCACTGGTGTGTCTTTCAAGCATGTCAACTGGGAGGCAACCATGATCGATGCTCTAGGACATGAAAGTATTTCCTTAATTTGTGCTTTCAGTTGTCCCTGTGGGCACCTCCTATATGACCTTTGAAATTCAGCACAGCCGGCATTACTTAGCCGTGTTAGACTCTGGGCAGAGCATGCAGGGATACCACCAAAGTCCTTCCAATCATGGTCCAATTAGCCAGCTCTAAAGCTGCCCTGTTCAGTAATAATGCAGTTCGGTCTTCAGCCCACTAACACATTTTTGAGTATGTTCCACAGGCCAAATTCGCTATAGGTTCTCAGCCCCATTTTCGAATTGCGGAGTTGCCACTTCTTAGGCAAGAAAATAATGCGAGGAAGAAAAATTGCCAGAGCTCCCCTGGAGAGGCAGTTCCCCATTGTGGTCCAGTCCATGACAACCCTGTAACCATGTTTTATTCATACAACTTTTACACAACTTTTTCCTGGGATCTTCTTTTCTTTTATACACACAAGAGGCATGTGCACTCGCATGGAAGCCCCGCCCCAAATCCGCAATTACGAAAATCCGCAAATACGCGGATTTTGCGGATCCACGATCCGTGAATACGCAAATTCGTGAATCGTGGATCCGCAAAATCCGCCCATGCTTAAGCAGCACTCCTCCGGTCTCGGGCGTTTGTAGCGCGGGGCTCTCCCTTCCAGTCAGCAGGCAATCCGGGGCTCTCCCTTGCACTCGGGAGCCCCGGGGCAGGACACGGCAGGCTGCTTCCCACCACAGCCTCGGGGCTCTCCCCGGCTCCCGGGAGCCCCTCAATGGCCACCTCGCTGGTCTTCTTTCTCTCCTCTGGCCTGCAGCCAATCACGGCGGGGCCCGGGGAACGTCATCAGGGAATCCCAGGCCGGTCAGCCAATCCTAGCGCGGCCCGGGGAGAACGTCACAAGGTGTCCCGGGCCAGCGGCGGTAAAATCTTCGAAGCGCTCCCAGCGCTACAGGAAGTCCTCGATTTTGCTGGCAATGCTGGGTGGGCACCGGCTTCTGCAAATAAAGCGCTCTAAAGCGCCAAAGGACAATACACAGGGCTCCCAGGCGCTCAGGGGGAAATACAGCGCTTCCAGGCGCTATAAATACAAATCAAGTGCTCCCAAGCGCTAGCAGGCAAAAAAAGAAGGTTCAAGTAAAAATAAAGCGCTCCCAGGCGCTAAGGGGGCAGAGTTCATCAAGCCCCCAAGGTAAAGACTCCCCTAGCAAAGGGGTCCCAGCAAAAAGTCCTTCAGGGGTCCATCAGGGATCCAGGGGCCGGGCAGGGCTCAGGGAGGCAAGCCTTCCCCTGAGCCCAAGCAGCAGTACGCCCCTGGCAGGATTCAAGTTGGAAACAAGAACATTTTGGAAGGGGACACAGCCCCTTTTTATACAGAGAAATCCTTTGTCTAGCAGGGTGCAGGAAGTGTGAGAACCAGCTAGAACTGGTTATAGGGAATTCCTTTCACTGGCCAGGCTAGGGACATCAGACGCACCCCAGGGGGTGGAGCCAGCATTGTGTGGGGAAAACCCAGCCTCACTCAGGACCCTCAAACCAGACGGTCAATCCACAAGCAGGCCCAGGCTCACTTCTCCCCTCACATCAGCATGCTAAACACTCCATTCACCACCGGGGCAGACCCTCCCATACTCTTGGAGCCAGGCTTACCAGCCAGCCTCAGCCAATCATACGCCAGGCACAGATTACACAAATATGCCAACTTCTAAAAATGGCACTTCTATACTAGACACAATCATGCCGCATACATCATTACGCAGCAATCAATCTCACGAGTTCGCATATACCAAACTCGACCCTGCACTCCCCACACATCAGGAACTACAATGGGCATACATATTCCCTATGCATTCCTATGGGAGGGCAGTTCACTCACCACACATATACAGAGAGCTCACGCACTTTACACTGTACCACAGTGAAAAAGTGCGCAAAGTCCTAAAATCACCAACACCAGGTCACAGAAACAGGCTAGGAAAAAGCAAAAAGTTTCGGGGTGAACCTGCCAAAAAAGGCCAGGTCCAACACAACCCCCTTCCAGCCAAAACGCAGGGTAGACCAATCACTCCACTGATGGGTTTCCCTGCTTTGGGCGACAAAACACGGACACGGGCCCGCACGGCAGGGACACCCTCCGGTTTTTCGCCACTCTGAACCCACATGGATCTCTCTCAACAAAAGCTCTCTGGCACAACTAGGATACCCAACTGGTACTCTCTAGTCATCCACGGTCAGGACCAGGCCCTAGGCCATCCAAATGTCACAGGTCCTGACCAATCCACAGAGTGGGGGGCAGTAACCCCTGGCACACAATAGCCATTCTCCACTCTCCCTCTCAGTGTAGCTACAACTACCACTGATCCTTCAACCTAGGGACCATACCCTCAGGCTGACCAGAGGTCACGGGCAAGAATGCCCCACCCTACCTCTAATTCTGGGGTTACGCACCCTCCCAGGGAAGCACCCACCAGAACACAATTCTCCTACCAGTTCAGGACCTCACTCCATCACTGGTCTACCACCTGGGATCTGGAAACTATTTCACTTCTGAGGTACAAAGCACACAGCACAGTTCCTCTTCAAGCAGGTGGGGGGACACAGCACACAGCAAAGTCACCTTTCTTCTACCTTAGTGGAAACAACCAACTGCAGGTGGGCCACAGAACACACAGCAAGGGCAGCCCCCTCAGTCTCTTCCGCTGATCTACTTTGGCAGAGATTCCTTCTTGACCTGGAAGTTTCCTAATCTCCCAACCTAGGATCTAAATCCTCAGGTTGCACCGGGGTCAGAGGTAAGGACACCGTCCCTCTGCACCCCCTTCCAGAGTTCTGCACCCTCCCACCTTGGAGCGGTACCCCTGGAAGCAAAACCCGGTCAGGACACTGATTACAGATGCCCTTCCCTCCAGGTCAGGCTGAACCTGAACCTGGCCTCCCCCCTCCTCGGGGAACAACCTCCAGTGGCCCCACAAATGGTCAAGCACTCTAGACGGTCAAATGCCCAGCAAACCAGGACTTCTGCACCCTCCACTAGGAGCGGTACTTCCTAACACCAGGATCGCCGGAGTTCTGGTTACAGACACTCCCCGTCCTCTAGACACAGGAAGATCCTCCTCAAATGACCTGTAAGTACAGCCTAGGCCCCTGACCTGGCGCTCCCTTAGGGAACCCTCCAGGCCCTGAGACAGGGTTTCGGGCCAACGTGGGACACACCGTCCCACACTCACTCCACCTCCACTGAGACAGGACGTGAGCCCCTACACCCCTACCAGGACCTAGCTGGGCTACACATGAACCTCCTCAACTACACAGGGTCATCAGATACACAAGCCACTACTTTTAGAATAACTCCCTAATGCCTCTGCAAGACATCTAGCACACCGCCAGATATCCACCTTCTTGTCCAGTGCCTCTGCAGGACCTCCTGCACACCACCAGAGGTACACCTCCTGTGCAAGCTCCTTTTATCACAAAAAAGACTCACACCAACTCTTCCAGTTCAACACATCACTCATCCACACACTCCCCCTCCAGACTGGTGAGACAGTTTCTCACTGCCCCTGACTCTCAACCTGTACCCCTCTTACTGAGCACCAGGCACCATACTCTGGGAACTGGGAATGGGACTTCACGCACTGGACACATTTTAGCTGTCATCACTGGATCCTGCCATACTGGGGAATCCAGACACACACACTACACTCAGGGGATAACCACCCTCCTGAGCAAGCCATTCCCCCTCCACACTCCCTCTCTTCCATCTACCCACACAGGGACAGGAACAGGGATTGGGCACTGGACCCAGCAAGGGATTCCTGATGTATGGGAACCTCCCCCTCTACTGGCATCCCGCCCTGTCATTTTCTCTCATCTGCCACTAAACATAAAAGCGCAGGAACACCATCTGAAAATGACACTCTTGAGGAAAAACAAAATCACAAACAATAATCCCAAACATGTGACTATCTAAAAAATGCAGAGTTTTGTAACGTAGCCAGCTGTCGATGTGGAACTGCGGAAACACAAGTCCTAATCCGCACCGCTGACCAACAATGTTAGAACTGGCTATTTCTGGTAGGCTAGGGCTGATGCCAAAGCCAGGCAGAAACCACCATTCTAGTCAGGGCAAGGGAGTCACACGCCAAGATAACCCCTGCTCACCCCCTTGGTAGCTTGGCACGAGCAGTAAGGCTAAACTCGGAGGCAATGTGTAAATCATTTGCGCCAGCACACAAAAGCAACAACATCCTAGGCACACCACAAAAGGAACTCCACACAAGGTTATATAAAAATAACTTCTGTATTGTCAAAATCACATCAGATAGAAATCACACATGTACATTGTGCCAACTGGCACGGGCAATATTAACAAGGGATTATGTACAGGACAGGGCCACATGGGCCACTGTCAGAATCAACACTTTTAGAAATAGCACTTCTAGAATATAGAATATAGGATATAAAATCACCGTAGCACAAATTAGCAAGTATAGCACACAACCAGTAACTACTGGTAACAGGTAAGTACCACCTACGCAACCCTAACCACCTTAGGAGAATGTCACGCAGGGGACCAGGACCTCACTAGGACCACCTCTACTGGAAAGAACAACCACCTAAGAATAAAATACACTTAGGGGGTATCAGCAAGAACACATTACACATGATGCATCAAAACACATTCAGAGGTGCAGGTAAGGAAAAACACATGATGCCTAAAACATTCAGAGGTGTAAGGAAAGAAAACACATGATGCATAAAACATACATTCAGCGGTGTAATAACAAGGAAGACACATGATGCATAAAACATTCAGAGGTGCCAGAACGTAACTCAATAGCGCAAAAACACATGATGCATAAAAACATTCAGAGGTGTAAGATCAAGGTGCGTAATCATATTAAATGCATTACATTTCCTAGCACCACATCACCTTGCGCAAAACTCACATTAGGCTATTACCATCACATAGATAATCACATTGCACCTAAATAAAATCACATACCAGCCCCCATCTAATAAAGGGACTAAAGAGCCCTGTGTCCAGAATGTCAGGGCGCGCTGCCAATGCAGCGCCAGTCAGGGGTGCGCCACCGGCGCAAAACCTAAACGTTGCAGGTGCCCACTACTTGCTGGGCACCTGAGAACAATCACAAGACCTAAACGGTGCAGCTACCCATTAATTGCTGGGCAGCTGGGAATCAAAAACTGCGACAGGGTCCTCACTGACCCTAGAACAGAACTGCGCCAACTGTTGGAGCTACACAGGCTCTGAAAACACTCGTGCCCACGTTGGAGCCACACAGGCTCTAACATAACACATGCCCCAAACGTTGGAGCCACACAGGCTCTGAAACTATGTGTCCCCAGGGCCCTCTAGAAGAGGACAATGGCCCCCTAAATCACGCTGGAGCCTCAGGGGCTCCGAAACAAAATATGCCCTCAGGGAGCCTCTCGGGGCTCTAGACTACGTTGGGGCGACCCGCTGCCATCCGTGGCTGCCCTACTTGCACCGCCCTCACTGTGGACATCTGGGCTCGGAAATACCATGCCCATCGTGGGAGCCTTGCAGGCTCTAGACAACGTTGGGGCAGCCCACTGCCATCCGGGGCCGCCCTACAGCACCACGCTAAAATATGTCCCTACGTTGGAGTCCCGCTCGGGGGACTCAGGGATCAATGGCCCCAACTCTGGAGAAACCTCGTGGGAGCCTCTCCGGCTCTCGCCAACCAAATGCCCCCAGGTCTGCCATACGGAGCCCCACTCACCGGAGTTCTGCAGCAGCACTCCTCCGGTCTCGGGCGTTTGTAGCGCGGGGCTCTCCCTTCCAGTCAGCAGGCAGTCCGGGGCTCTCCCTTGCACTCGGGAGCCCCGGGGCAGGACACGGCATGCTGCTTCTCACCACAGCCTCGGGGCTCTCCCCGGCTCCCGGGAGCCCCGCAATGGCCGCCTCGCTGGTCTTCTTTCTCTCCTCGGGCCGGCAGCCAATCACGGCGCGGCCCGGGGAACGTCATCAGGGAATCCCGGGCCGGTCAGCCAATCCTAGCACGGCTCGGGGAGAACGTCACAAGGTGTCCCGGGCCAGCGGCGGGGAAATCTTCGAAGCGCTCCCAGTGCTACAGGAAGTCCTCGATTCTGCTGGCAATGCCGGGTGGGCACCGGCTTCTGAAAATAAAGCGCTCTAAAGCGCCAAAGGACAATACACAGCGCTCCTAGCGCTAGAAAACAGATAGAGCGCTCCCAGGCGCTCAGGGGGAAATACAGCGCTTCCAGGCGCTATAAATACAAATCAAGCATTCTCAATCGCTAGCAGGCAAAAAAAGAAGGTTCAAGTAAAAATAAAGCGCTCCCAGGCGCTAAGGGGGCAGAGTTCATCAAGCCCCAAGGCAAAGACTCCGCCAGCAAAGGGGTCCCAGCAAAAAGTCCTTCAAGAGTCCATCAGGTAGGCTGGGCAGGGCTCAGGGAGGCAAGCCTTCCCCTGAGCCCAAGCAGCAGCACGCCCCTGGCAGGATTCAAGTTGGAAACAAGAAAATTTTGGAAGGGGACACAGCCCCTTTTTATACGGAGAAATCCTTTGTCTAGCAGGGTGCAAGCAGTGTGAGAACCAGCTAGAACTGGTTATAAGGAATTCCTTTCACTGGCCAGGCTAGGGACATCAGACGCACCCCAGGGGGTGGAGCCAGCATTGTGTGGGGAAAACCCAGCCTCACTCAGGACCCTCAAACCAGACGGTCAATCCACTAGCAGGCCCTGGCTCACTCCTCCCCTCACATCAGCATGCTAAACACTCCATTCACCACCGGGGCAGACCCTCCCAGACTCTTGGAGCCAGGCTCACCAGCCAGCCTCAGCCAATCATACGCCAGGCACAGATTACACAAATATGCCAACTTCTAAAAATGGCACTTCTATACTAGACACAATCATGCCGCATACATCGCCACGCAGCATTCAATCTCACGAGTTCGCACATACCAAACTCGACCCTGCACTCCCCACACATCAGGAACTACCATGGGCATACATATTCCCCATGCATTCCTATGGGAGGGCAGGTCACTCACCACACATACACAGAGAGCTCACGCACTTTACACTGTACCAGAGTGAAAAAGTGCGCAAAGTCCTAAAATCACCAACACCAGGTCACAGAAACAGGCTAGGAAAAAGCAAAAAGTTTCGGGGCGAACCTGCCAAAATGGGCGAGGTCCAACAGGTTCCAACACCGGGTAGAATACAGCACCTCGTTCAAACTAGATATGGATACATTGCCTTGCAAAGAAACACACACAGTCCCCAACAAAACCCTCCAACCCCCCCGGCAATATCCCGTTACAACAACTCCCACCCTGCACCCCTGCATAATACTAGAAAACCATCCAAACTTGCAGTGTGCCTGTCGCCCCCCCATCAAACTAAGCTACAAGAAGAAACACAGAGGAGGAAGTAGACCCGCTACTGACCCCGCAACCCCCAAAATGTATATCAAGTCAATTGTCAGGATTATCGAACCACAGTTCGAGGCCGGCAATAGACCTCAGGATACCATCTGCCGGTACCTATTCCTGTTCAGTTGGTCCTCCCTCTGTTCCACCAGACTGGTTCTCCGATGGAGGCTGATTCGATAGAGTGTCAAGCCAGTCAGCCACCACCTCCGGACGGTCGAAAAAAATAGTCCGCTCCGCATGTTCAATGGAGCATGGCATATTTGAGGCCCATGTCTCGCCTTATTCTCTTCACACCCATGAAGACAAGTCTTTGTCTCTGGACCGATTGGGTGAAGTCCGGGTAGAAGCTGACAGTGGTGTTTTTAAACTTTGTAGGACCGCTCATCCGTGAGGCCTGCAGGATAGCGTCCCTGTCTCGAAAATTGAGGGTTCTGGCTATTATAGGCCGCGGCGGGGCTCCCAGCTTCGGTTGGCCACCCGGTACTCTGTGGGCAAGTTCGATCGTAAAGAACTTACTCAGTCCCTTAGGTGCAAGATGGCGAACGATTAAGTCCTCAACAAAGAGGTCAGCTGCCGGATCCTCCGCTTTTTCCGGGACACCTATGATACGGACATTGTTCCGGCGAGCCCTCCCTTCGTAATCCTCGAGACGACGTATAATGAGATCGCTGTTGGTCTTCAAGCGACGGACATCTGTCTGCAGATCAGTGACATCACCCATCAGACTGGATGTCTTAATGTCCAAAGATTTAACTTTCTCATTAGTTTTGCCCAGATCTGCACGGATCAGATTGACATCAATCGCCACAGTGTCAAGTTTATGTGCGAGAGCCTCAATTTGGTGTCCTAGTGAGGACTTGATGCCATCAATCGCGGCCATGACATCTTGCAAAGTCGGTTCGGTCGCCGAAGCAGGCAGCTCCCTCGTGCCAGCTCCACCGGAAGAACCCTTAACCTGGGTATAGCTGTCCATACTGTTGGATTGAATAGAGCCACCCCGCCGAGTGTTCTTTGGTTTCAGCCTGTCACCCTCCGGTTTCCCCGCCATTGGGGGAGATGGGCCAGCGTGATTCGATTAAATAAGGCAGGAGAATGGCGATCCCCGGCCTCCCGGGTGAAGACACCCCCAGCCAGAGGGCCCAAGTCGAAAGTTCTCCAAATCCGGCCAAAACAGTCAGAAACACATTCGTGGGTGACCAGGCAGCTGCCTGCGGGCACAGGGGTAGGCTCGTTCCCAGTCACAGGTCACTTTGAAGTCAAAACCGAAAGTGAAACCAATCAGACCGGTCGTACCAGTCCCCTTAGGCCGATGTTGTTCAATTACAGCTCGGGTAGCATGGCCACTCCACAGCCGGGCATCACGGAGGCATAGGCCGCAATCTTCAATGCACCGTAACTCCGGCTCCCGGGGTCCGATTAAAAATCAGAATGAAGATTTTGCCTCACGCGTGGTTCGTCTTCACGAGAACATCGATGAAGAACAGCATATAAGACAGGACAGTTGCCGGAGGTTGCGAGGGTCTCGGGAGCCCTAAGCTCACGCGGCCATCTTGGTTGCGCGCGAAGCTCCTCCTCCTTCGTCGTCGATTTCAATGGAGAGCTGCAAAGAAGTGCTGCAGGCGACCAGAGAAAAAGTATCCGGGTGGATCCATGGGTGGATCGAAGATCTGAAGAACCTGAGAGCAGAAGGGACAGAGTCTGGGTCACTTGCCAGTGACCAGGATGGCGATGGAAAGCAACCAGCCAATGGCGGGTGATTTCAGGTGAAAAGGTGAAGTTTGTCTCTTCAGCCACGAGGACCAGGCGGCGTCGACGACAACCAGGAGCTGGATTCGAGCTGTCCCACGAAGGATCTCGTTGACTGCGGTGCCGGTATCCGGATTGGACCCAACAAGCCTTGGCAAACGCAACCAACGCAGGATGTCGAGATTGGCTTTGGTGCAGGCCAGCAAGGTCTGTCGCGCTTCTCCTTTGTAGGGAAGCTGGAGCAAGCCTGGAGCAACCAGGAAAGTAAGATAGATTCAAAATGGAGTCTTCCAGGGGCTCATTAGCCAACGGACTAGGAACTGGGAAGACACGTCAAGCTGAAATGCAAAAGCAGGGCCCCCAGGACACTCGTGGAGTGGAGGCCTCTGAGCTTCGGTACAAATGGTGCTCGGGTCTGGGGCTTCAAGCACCCCAATGCACGACTTCGAGTTACCTTGTGAAGTGAGTGCAGCTTGCAAAATGCAGGATGTCTAGGAGTTCCGGTCCCACGTCTCTCGTGTCCGCCACGGGTCTCAGCTTTGCTGTGATCGAAGGTCGGGGTCAGAGATGTCTGGAAGTTCATGTCCTGTGTCGCAGATTCTTCGGGATCCGGCGGGAGCCTCGAAAATGCAGACCGGCAAAGTTGCTGTTGGTGCCTGTTTGAACAGGGTGGTCACTCCTTGACCACAAGGAAGATGTCTTCCATCTTCCAGTCGAAATGGAATGTCGAAGGTCCAGGATATATGTTTCAGAGTTTCATCCAGGGTAATCTAAAGTCCTAGGGACTGAGTTCCTATACTTATACTACATTTAGGGGCTGGACTACCTTTAAGGTCCCTCCTATGGGTGGACCCGAGAAGGGGGTGGTTACACCCCTTTCCCTTTGTCCAGTTTCGTGCCAGAGCTGGGGCAGAGTGCCCCAGCAACCGGTTTGAACTGGGAAATGCATGGAGCACCTAGTGTGTCTGGAAAGCATAGAAAATATAAGAGGGACCCCTTGGTATAGTCAAGGGAAATGAGGTACACAACCTTAAAGAAAAACAATTCCCTTGGCAAAATACAATGTGGTGACAAGTGGTTGAATGAACACTTATAAAGAAAAATCAACAATATGCTTATTCCATTAATACATTTATTCTAAACATAATATGTTAAAAACACTAGATAATCAATAAAACACAATTTGTACATACAAATAAAAATACAATTCCTATTTCTAATCACCGTACCTATTGTACCGATGTGATAGAAGTTATCAATCAATGAAATTTTTAAAAACAATTTTTTACACAAATTCTAATTATGACCAGCATAAATAGAAGAGACAATACAATAGTGTGGCGTAACCCCTTGTCAAATACTCCTACACATTCAAACACCTCCTGCTTGATGTATCTATTTTTTAAACATTGTACTATGATTGGTGTTTCCTTGAATTGTGCCAGACCCTGCGTCGATGCGTTTCGATGGTATTCTCTAATTATACACCCATCTTTTTCAAGACTCAAATTCTTGATTGTCTCCGTTTGTATATTGGCTAAACAATTGTTCGTTGTAATCCTTCTTTATTATATATTTGAGAAATTCCTGGGCTGTATGTGCCCCTTTGTGCCTCTTTCCTTGTGTCTCCTGGCACTCTAGTCTTAATCGATCCTCATTTTGCGCTCAGAGCTCTTTGTTCTTAATAGTTTTCTTTCTTGGTTTCGCGTTACAACATCCAAACATATGCTTTTCCAAGGACGGATCCTCTCGGTTTAACTTTAAAGTCTGCCTTGCTCACTCAATGTGCTCTTTGGATTTATCTTTCACCGGATCGGAGTCAAGGTTATCACGCTACTTTTCGCTCTTTCGCGTTCCACAGGTTCGCGGGCTAGGAAGGCTTTATGTTCCCTAACCCCGTCGTTTTCCTGCTGCCTGCACCTTTTCGTCTGCAGGGGAAGTCACGCTCCTTAGTAGTAACCGCACTTAGTCTTGAGTTTTGTACTCAAGAATAAGTAAGAGCAAAGATGGATTTATCGTCTGTGCACACACACTGAGGGACTCAATGACAATATTCCATGGAATTCTCTGAACCATGGATAATTTGGTTTTTATGACATGTAACTCACTACCTAAAAACCGTGTACCCTCTGGTAATGATCACCAGTCACATGAAATTCATTACCTAAAAAACCCTCTGGAAACGATCTGAGTCATCAGTCCCAAGAACCGATTTACTGCAATGTAAAACTGAACTGTACATACATAGCCCAAAACTACACTAATGCCTTTAGTGTTGTTAACACATTACTTCGGAAACAATGTCATACTTGCTAACAGAATTGCCACTATCCATTGGCCACGCGTCAAGACACGCCACGACCATCACGCTTGCTACCAGGTCGGCGGTTTAGTTCCCAATGCACTTTTCCGTGCTCACGCATACTCAGCGTGATGACGTCAGCTCTAGCCGGAAACGGCCCCGGCTGCAGCGGCTCATATACCGCTGCACAAACAACAAGCGTGTACCAGCTGTTGTTCCAGGGTCCAGACCGTAGGTGCCATGGCGAGATCCTCGCAAGTTCCAAGTAAGATCGTCGGGGTACTCGGGGGTCCTTTACCTCTGAGTACCCGATATAGCAATAACGTAATACCATTGTTACTTGCATAACACTCAATTAGGTCGCTCACAGCAATTTAATTACTTCAATTTACTTCTCTTTGGTTTGGTCATCCCCCGTTTACTTTAACAGCAAGCGAACACACGAGGCCATATATGTACCCATATATAACCTAAAACCCCGGGACAAGATCAGAAACTCTGTACTGGATAAACGTAACTACCAATGTTTAAGTATTCCAATTGTGCATGTTAGACCACACCTCGAGTTAATTACTTTTCTAACACATGCTACTATATTGATGGCGGGTTCAAATTATTGACCCAGTTCAAGAATAGTGTTCACTACTAACAACACAAATGCACTTAGTCACAAGTTAAATACACATGGATTGAAATGCGATCACAAACACGAAACAGATTCACGCTTGTTGTTGTATTGTGTCCATGTGCATGAAATCTCTGAATGAGTGTCACGACTTTCTGACTAAAGTGGCAAGTACTTAGCACCGGTTATTACCACCAGTACATGTCGATATCCACGTTTCGATTGTGAGTGAACACCGGATATCACTTAGCCATTACTGGTGATAAATGACACATGAATAATGTTGCCTAATAACTTGCCAACCCAAAAGGCTCCCGAACTGAAAATGGTTTATTGATATTTTCCTTTACAGGCAATCTACATTTTTGAGAGGATAGTCCTCGATGCATAACAAGCACCCCTTAGCGAGGGTGTAAAATATGCAATACACGTGGTAAATTTTCACCACTCACTTTTTCACTTATACGCACGGTTTTGGAGAGGTCCTGAAGAAAACCCACCCTATTTTTTCTCCGGGCTGAAACATGTCGACCAACTGATGCAGTATGCAGTAGTTGTGCACTCCAGTTCACAACACCGCCAGCATGCCACTACTTTTTCTATGTCCTGGCAATAACGTGACTTATGTTGGTTCAATGAAATTATGCTTTAACCATTGTTTCCTTATATATATATATATTTTTTCTCTATGTATAGGCATAGGAGAATCCACAGTTCATACATATATGCGTAGGGCACCCCGTTCCTAACACTCACGGGGCCGCTCTCAATCTCCATAGTTCCACGAACTCCCCACATCTTGGCCCTTCACTATTAACCATAAGGGACCACTAACCCCAGTAGCCAGCGCTCCAGCACGCCCCTTGACTATTACAAGATGGCCGCCATATTACCGGGTGGAATCACGTGACCCTACAGAGTAGGCGGCGTCACGTCCCTGCAGGCGCGTTCAGTCACCGGGATAAAACACACCGACCGCCGAGCTCCCTTACTACTCGAGCTCGGCGGACATGGGTAGGTCTCCCCACACGGACACTGGAGATTTGAGGTGAGTGGCTTAGCCTGAAGCAGGAGAAGGGACGCGATTACCATGCTCGACAAACACTTCCATGTGTTTGTTCTAGTAACCCTGAGGCGCTACCTTTGTGCTCTCTCTCTCCCCCTTCTTCCCTTCAGCTACACTTAATGGGCTCATCCCTGTTGTTCGACCCCGCCGATCCCTCATGTGGCAATTAGTCCTTAACCATTAGATAAGAAGGGGACGTGCGCTGTATCACTACAGCGCCTAACACAGTCACACCGTGAGTGAGTTGGATGGATGTTTGTCTTTCTGGTTGTTGCTTAGCCACAGTAAGCCTTATCTGGTGCCCCCACCAACAGAACTGCTCATTAAATGTTAATAGATGGGAGTCCTACCGCTCCCAGTATGCTGCATTTTAAAAATCCTTGTTTTTAATATATCACTCCTTCACACCACAGTTCTATTCACATATACAGTGGCTATGTGTGCACTCAACAAAGCACCTTGCACGCTCCACGTATACAGGTATGCAGTAGTTGTGCACTCCAGTTCACAACACCGCCAGCATGCCACTACTTTTTCTATGTCCTGGCAATAACGTGACTTATGTTGGTTCAATGAAATTATGCTTTAACCATTGTTTCCTTATATATTTTTCTTTTCTCTATGTATAGGCATAGGAGAATCCACAGAGGTAACATACACCACATACATGACACTAGCATGTTATTGATGTTCCTTTCCCTTTCTCACTTTTGTAAAGGTCCTGATGAATCGCGTGTAACTAGACACTGTGCGAGAAACATGTCGACCACCTTCACTTCTAGTCTCCTCTAGGATCACTTGCATTGACCTGTTGACACCTAGCGAGCTAGCCCCACCTTTTAATTGCAGCCAGGGGACCCCCAGAATAAAGTGAATTCCGGTACCCCTTGCTACATTTTAATCTCCCCATCACATCACTATACCATCCTGCCCACACACCCCCACCTCATCAAAAGGCTGTCGGATAAAAAGATCTCCGCCAAAGCGCCCCTCTTTGAGGTGAGCCCGTCGGGGATTGCACCGCCTCCCCGACGAGGAGCATACGCCGATGATGAAGCATGACACCCTTCTGGGTGTGTGAGGCAAATACATCCGACATAATGGATGCCCCAGGGTGTCACACGAACACCTTTGGTCACGCCAGCTAATACTTTCCAATCTCTCCACAGGAACAGTTCAGCAGCCCCCCTTTTGCTTGCCGAGTACTAGATACGGACACAAGCTGTTACTGGACCTTCCACCCCCCTGAGTGGTAAATAGTGTCTGTTGATCAATTGATCACTTATCTTATCTCCCTCCTTTTTGTTTAAAACTTTTGCACGGTGCCTACCGTGGGAGTCTCCTCTCGGCGGGTTAGATTGTTCAGATCCCCCTACTTATTGAACCCACACCAACTGGTTGGGTCCTACCCGGTCCACAGCCTACTACGGCGTTGGAACCCGTGTCTCACCTTATTCTTGAATCCTTTCTTACTTTCCTTCTGTGAAGGACTCCACCCCACCGACCAGACACCCTTGACCTCGCCACTATGGAGGGTCAAGGACTGAGTTTTGGTGAGGAGGATGCAGCAGCAATTATGAGGACACCTTCACTGTTCGGCATCGACATTGAACAGGCAACAGGGAGTAACACAACTGAGTGGCAAACCCTATCCGATCTCAAACGAGAATGGATAAGGGTCACAATCCACGGGACAATGATGGCTGAATATTTTAAAGCCAAAATTGCACCTAATGGCTTGATTGTAAAAAATTTCCCCAGAATTTTCTGGGAGGATGGAGTCTTTAAAGTTGAATGGTCACAGGTATCATGGAAATGCACCCATGACCTTCTAATTCTCATTGTAAATACAGCTAAACGACTGGCGGATGCTCTTCTGGTCAAGATCCAAGCAGCAGAGGCCGCCCTGAAGAGTGTGGTACAAAACCCGGGCTTCAAAACAAAATTGGCCGAACTAAATAAAGAAATGACGGAGCACAAAGAGTATCTCATGAACCAGAAGGTAGCTAAACTACAAAAGGACATAAAGAAATTCTCAAAAGAAAAAGTCTATCCCTATCTAAGGGATGACTATGTCCCCCCTGGCACGAGCTACAATTCAGACTCTAGCGCAACTTCCTCGAGAAGGGGCTCCAACAGTGGTTCTGACAGTAGTGGGGAAAATAACCCTGCACAGATGCCTCCCAGGGCTAAAAGAGGAAGGGGCAGGGGCCTACATAACTACTCAAATTACCCTAACCAGGGACAACCAACAGGACCCCCTGTGTGGCAATACCCACAATTCCCCCACTTCCAACCCCCGTTTGCGCCACATTACCCTCCATTCTATCCCCCCCAAAACCCTACACACCCTCCTTTTTTAGGCAGAGGTTGGGGCAGAGGGCGAGGGCGAAAAAGAGGGAACTTACCAGAAAAGAAAGTCCAATGGGAAGACTCACGCCCCCAAGGGATGGACACGAGGACCACGACCCGATCAGGACCAAAATAAGCCTGGTGGTAAATTTATCTGACCGTCCCCTCACAGAGAGAGAGGAAGAAGTCCTCCAGAAAGGTCTGGGCTTTGTACCCACCCCCAAAATAGACTCATTCCAACAAACCAGGGAACTCAAATCGTTCTTCAGGAAAATAAGGTTGAAAACGTTTTTTGAAGGGAAGCCCTGTGAACCAAATGATGATTCAGGACTACGCAATCCTTCTACCTTCACACCCAATAACGGAATGGTCCCCAACGAAGTACTGACTTTCGAACAAGCTGTACTTAAAGACATCAATAAATTAGATCTGCAAATACCACACTCCAACATCTCCAAGAATGAGATGGCTGTATTGAAATCACTGGCTGATGACCCGATGATTACTATTAAACAGGCGGACAAAGGGGGTGCCACTGTTCTAATGAATACTGTGGACTATGAGACAGAGTGTACCAGACAACTTAGCGACCAAAGATATTATACACCCATCCCTACTGATCCAACTATGCGCTTACAGACCACGATTACTAGCTTGGTCACAAGCGCGGAATGTGAACAATGGATCACCAGAAAAGAGGCAGGTTTTCTGATAAAGAAGGACCCACGGGTACCATATTTTTATATACTGCCCAAGATCCATAAAGCAGCCAGACCAGTACCAGGGAGACCAATTGTCTCAGGGATAGACTCCGTTTTGGAGCCACTCTCCCAATTCTGTGACCATTTCCTACAACCACTTGTAAAAAACATTCCCTCATACATCCAAGACACCACGGATGTATTACGAATCCTGGACACCATACAGGACATAGGAGAGACTGACTTCTTGATTACCCTAGATGTGGAAGCCCTCTACACTAACATCCCTCAGAGGGCCACTCTAGAGGTAATTGAGGAAAAACTGGGCCTAGAAACTTGGAACTCCAACACCCCACAGACCTTTGTTATGGAATGCGCCACCCTAGCCCTGACCGAAAACTATTTCGAATACAGTGGCAAGTACTATCATCAGACCCAAGGTACATCTATGGGCAGTACCTTTGCCCCTTCGGTGGCCTGTCTGTATATGGCCAAATTTGAGGGTTTACACATACACCATGAGTCCAACCCTTTCAGGGATAACATCAAAATGTGGCGACGCTTTATAGATGACATCCTGATCTTGTGGAAGGGCCCTTCCACTTCTCATGTAGCTTTTCTTGAGTGGATCAACACATTGAACCCTCACTTACACTTCACCATGGTCTCCTCACCTAATGAGATCGCCTTCCTGGACTTAACAATCAAACTTGAAGGAGGAGCTGTAAGCACAACGATGTACAGAAAACCCACAGACCGCAACAGCCTCCTACACTACAAGAGCCACCATCCCAAGGCTTTACGCACCAATCTGCCTTTTGGCCAATTTCTGCGGATAAGGCGCAATTGTAGTGCTGTTTCGGACTATAAGAAGGAATCCTCAATTCTCTCAAGGAACCTACTTGATAGAGGGTATCCTAAAAGTGAGGTTCTAAGAGCGAGAAAACGGGCCAGAAACAATAACCGGGAGGCACTCCTTGACCGCCAGGAAAGAGTCCCGGTTGACGATCAACCGATCACCTGTGTGACCACCTTCACCCCATTATCCAACAAAATCAGGAATACGATCAAACACCACTGGGGTATTCTCAACACAGGAGATTTGGTCCTGGATGAACCAAGGTTCGCCTTCAAGAGGTCACAAAACCTGAAGGATATTCTAATCAGCACCAGGCCAAAGATTATCAGGAAAGACACCCAACAAACCTTGTGGCATCTACCCCCCGTGACGGGCCACTACCCTTGTGGCATGTGCGGGGTATGCAAATACACCATGACATTAAAGACCATACAACTCTCCGATACTTTTATATGGGAGCTCAGACACCACACTAATTGCAACACACCATATTGCATATACATGCTCACGTGCCCGTGTGGCTTGAAATATATCGGGATGACAACCCGCCCAGTCAAAACCCGCATTATCGAGCACCGCAGCAATTTCCGCTGCAAGAAGATCCACACAAAAATGTGCAAACACTATGTGGACTCTAATCACAATGAAGACTCCATGAAGTGGATAGTGCTAGAATCCAGCCCACACTGCCCGAAAAGTGCCCTCTTCCGGAAGGAACAGAGATGGGTACACCGACTTTCTACAGATAAACAGGGCCTTAACGAAGACATTCCATGGCACTCACTGTAGACCAGCCAGTGCTCATATATATATATATATATATATTTTGTAATACCATCACTTCCCACTGACGGCTGCTGATACACCTGACTGGAGCATATATCAAGAGGAGAGGTGACACTCTACCCTACTTCCTCATGCTGCTATCACACCCCTCTTAGATCTTGACCACACTCTGACGGTTGTTCCCTTCTACCCTCACACCAGGGTCCTCCCAACTTGCAGGTCAACAAATGGCCTTTATACCACACATCCCCGTCTTTGTTCTCCCAACAATGAGCCACTTGCCCACTTCAATATGGCCCCCACTTTTGGAACTGACACCGGGGTAATTGGATAAACTAATATCCATAAAATGAAGCAAAGGGCCTTTACACTCCGTTTTCACGTTATTGTCTTCCAAAAGAGCAACTTGCCCACTACAACATGGCCGCCGCTCTTGGAATAGACACCGGGGCAGCCGAAGAATTTGAAGGCCATACATATATGCGTAGGGCACCCCGTTCCTAACACTCACGGGGCCGCTCTCAATCTCCATAGTTCCACGAACTCCCCACATCTTGGCCCTTCACTATTAACCATAAGGGACCACTAACCCCAGTAGCCAGCGCTCCAGCACGCCCCTTGACTATTACAAGATGGCCGCCATATTACCGGGTGGAATCACGTGACCCTACAGAGTAGGCGGCGTCACGTCCCTGCAGGCGCGTTCAGTCACCGGGATAAAACACACCGACCGCCGAGCTCCCTTACTACTCGAGCTCGGCGGACATGGGTAGGTCTCCCCACACGGACACTGGAGATTTGAGGTGAGTGGCTTAGCCTGAAGCAGGAGAAGGGACGCGATTACCATGCTCGACAAACACTTCCATGTGTTTGTTCTAGTAACCCTGAGGCGCTACCTTTGTGCTCTCTCTCTCCCCCTTCTTCCCTTCAGCTACACTTAATGGGCTCATCCCTGTTGTTCGACCCCGCCGATCCCTCATGTGGCAATTAGTCCTTAACCATTAGATAAGAAGGGGACGTGCGCTGTATCACTACAGCGCCTAACACAGTCACACCGTGAGTGAGTTGGATGGATGTTTGTCTTTCTGGTTGTTGCTTAGCCACAGTAAGCCTTATCTGGTGCCCCCACCAACAGAACTGCTCATTAAATGTTAATAGATGGGAGTCCTACCGCTCCCAGTATGCTGCATTTTAAAAATCCTTGTTTTTAATATATCACTCCTTCACACCACAGTTCTATTCACATATACAGTGGCTATGTGTGCACTCAACAAAGCACCTTGCACGCTCCACGTATACAGGTATGCAGTAGTTGTGCACTCCAGTTCACAACACCGCCAGCATGCCACTACTTTTTCTATGTCCTGGCAATAACGTGACTTATGTTGGTTCAATGAAATTATGCTTTAACCATTGTTTCCTTATATATTTTTCTTTTCTCTATGTATAGGCATAGGAGAATCCACAGAGGTAACATACACCACATACATGACACTAGCATGTTATTGATGTTCCTTTCCCTTTCTCACTTTTGTAAAGGTCCTGATGAATCGCGTGTAACTAGACACTGTGCGAGAAACATGTCGACCACCTTCACTTCTAGTCTCCTCTAGGATCACTTGCATTGACCTGTTGACACCTAGCGAGCTAGCCCCACCTTTTAATTGCAGCCAGGGGACCCCCAGAATAAAGTGAATTCCGGTACCCCTTGCTACATTTTAATCTCCCCATCACATCACTATACCATCCTGCCCACACACCCCCACCTCATCAAAAGGCTGTCGGATAAAAAGATCTCCGCCAAAGCGCCCCTCTTTGAGGTGAGCCCGTCGGGGATTGCACCGCCTCCCCGACGAGGAGCATACGCCGATGATGAAGCATGACACCCTTCTGGGTGTGTGAGGCAAATACATCCGACATAATGGATGCCCCAGGGTGTCACACGAACACCTTTGGTCACGCCAGCTAATACTTTCCAATCTCTCCACAGGAACAGTTCAGCAGCCCCCCTTTTGCTTGCCGAATAAACACAGATACACATAGTGTCTGGAATATATTATCCACTCTCTAAATGATAATTTTTTAACCTTACCCCAGTGCTCCACGAATAAAGTACCAAGGAAGCATTTTGGAGGTATTTTTAATTGTAATATTAATCACACTCACTTAATCACACATCACATCATCTCAAAAACCAGCTCCACTGTAACCAGTTGTCGCAGCACAGCCAGGTAGTATTCGGCTACCTGGCTGGGACCCGATGATGAAGCATGACACCAACCAGGTTGGTGTGTGAGGGTTTTACTAACTGTGAGAAGTTGGCCTGATATATGATGCTCACAAGTTCTAGTGATCACCTTGTATCAGTCCAACCAACCCTTATGGTGATTGGTTGTAAGTCAACCTTATAGACCAGCTATCCTAATGGTAGCATGGACAAAGCAGTCTTAGGCTAAACTCTTTTGGCATGTGAAGCCAGCTGTTTTACCAAATATAACCACTTGAATACCAGATGAAAGGACACCACACAGATTGTTATGAAAATAAACAATATATTTATTAATAACAAACACCTCTGAACTCTTTATGAGATCAGAGGGCTAAGCACATAACAATCTCTTTAAGAAAAACACAATAAGTTGCACAAATTACAATGGTTCCCTAGGGGCACATCAAACCATATACTAAGTAAATGGTATAAGGAATTTGATAGAAGAAATGGAGCTGCCCAGAGGCTGTAGGATCGCTGGGACTACACTACCCTAACTTTAGGTAAGTAGCAGTAGGCCCACGGGACGCGTGTGCAGAGTGTGAACTCACACGCGAGATGCGGAACAAAGTCAATGGGCAGAACAAATTAGGAAAAGGTAAGTAAAAGACAGTTCCTACTAGTTACGACTAAAACGACAGGATACCTGGACACTAGGAGAGTCAATCTACCCTTGAGCACCGAAATGCTCTTCTTACCTCACCCACGGGCTGCGGGTGCATAGGTGTCAAAGTGTGTCGGGTTTCCGCGTCGAAGTCAATGGAGCCTTGAAGAAAGATGCTGCAGGCGACCAGGAGGAAGATGTCCGGAGCGATCCACGGGTGGATTGAGGAAGATGAAGACCTGAAAGCAGAGGGGACAATGTTCAAAGTCACTAGCCAGTGACCGGTGTGGAACCAGGGGGGAACCAGATGTCGTTGTCGCAATCAGGTGAAGAGTGGACGCTTGTCTCTGCAGCCACGTGGATCAGGAGGTGTCTTCGACGACCAGGATGGAGGCACGAGCTGTCCCACGCAGGCTCTCGCTGTCGGCGGTGTCGGATCCGGATTTGGAGTCAACAGGCCTTGGTAAAGGCAACCCACGCGGTGAGTGGAAACGGCCTCTGGAGTGGACCAGGAGGGTCCGGGATGCCCCTCTTTTGGAAGGGAGCAAGGGCCAGTCTGGAGCAACCAGACCAGCAGTGTAGTTTTCGTGGATCGTCGTCAAGGAGGCCACTAGCCAGCCGGAATGTGACCAGACAACGTGTCGAGCAGCAACCAAGCAAAAGGGTCCCACGCAGATCTCGTGGATGCTGGAGGGTTGGTATTCGGTGCAGGAGCTGCTCGGGGCTGGGGCTTCTCAATCCCCAAAGCAATTTCTCGAGGATGCCTCTGAAGTTGTGCTGGAAGCGAAGTGCAGTTTCTTCAAGATGGCCGGTCCCACGTGTCTTGTCGCACCCACGGATCTCAGCTGGGCTGCAGATGTAGGTAGAGGTCAGAGAGGTCTGGGAATCCGGGTCTCGTCGGGCTCTGAGGTCTGGATCCGGCAGGAAGGACGACAAAGTAGTGCTTGATGGTGCCTGCAGTTGCAGGGTGGACACTCCTTGCCCACAAGGGAGATTCTTCAGTCTTCTGTGGAGCAGAACATCGAAGTCCAGAGTTTCTTCTTGTAAAGTTGTCAGGATAAATCTAATTTGGAATGGGACCAGCTCCTACCTTTATCCTGCTAAAGGGGGCTGCACTAGTGACTAGGTCCCTCCCATGGGTGGGACCAGGAAGGGGGGGTGGTTACACCCCCTATCCTTTGTCCGGTTTCGCGCCAGAGCTGGGGCTGGAGTGCCCTAGCAACTGGTTTGAACCGGTCTATGCACAGGGCACCTTGTGTGCCCCAGGCATGTCTCATTCCTTTCAGGCCTGTCCTACCTAATACACAAAATCCTGTCTGGGGTGGTGCTAGCACCTCCCAAGGCAGGAAACCCTTTGTCCAGGCCTCCCTCGCTGGAAGGACTCCCAGCAGCAGGAGGTCAGACTTGTGTCTGTGGTGGCAGCATCCATTTTGTGATGCTGAGGCTCTGCTTAACTTTAACCGGGGTTCACAGTTACATACATGTGGTGTCCCTCTAAAAGGGTGGAATGTTACCCCCGTCGCCAGAACTGGCGAGGGGGTAGTATTCCAATTCGTATGACACCTTACTCGACATGTTTTGATAATGCTATACCAAAGTTAGCAATAACCGCGAGGATTATAATGCACTTAAGAGTATATGGTATAGCGTTATCATGGAAACAGCTAAAGGACTTGGTTCCGAAAGCTGTAGACAGGCTCAGCTCATGCTAGAGCACCATCTCACATAATTCCAAGCACTCTGCCTTCAGGATTGATAAGGCCTGCCATAGGAGTGACTTATAGGAGTATATGTGTCCATTTTGGGGTTAGATATAGGTATACTATATCTACAGTAAAGGGTGATTACTCCACCTTGCCCCAGCTGTCTTAGCAGCCAGTTGTGTCAGTTTGGATGGCCAGCCAGGGGTGGCATAATGAACAAGTTACTTACCTTCGGTAACGCTTTTTCTGGTAGATACAATATCTGCCTGTGGATTCCTCACCTTGTGAATATCCCCCTTGCGTCAGCAACATTCGGAAAATCTTTTCGTAGCCTCGCGCCGACGTGGACTTGGACGTCATAGAGACACGGCATCGCACGCGACTCCGCTGACGTCACCGACGCCTATAATAGGCCCACGCCGGCGTGATGACATCAGTTCCGCCCTTTTTTCCGTGCCATCGAGGCACACGGACGGACCAATGATAGTAGATATATACAAAGTATACACAGTACACAATAGTCAAGGCAAACACACACAGTGTAAAGCAAATGCAGGAAAGCAATTGAAACATTTCCTTGACAACAAAAGAAATAAACATTACATTACAGTAACTCTGGTATAGAAGAGTGGACAACGGGGAGGCGGGTGGGTAAGTGAGGAATCCACAGGCAGATATTGTATCTACCAGAAAAAGCGTTACCGAAGGTAAGTAACTTGTTCTTCTGATAGATACATCTGCCGTGTGGATTCCTCACCTTGTGAATAGAGTCCCACAGCAGTCCCCACTCCCGGAGGAGGGTGTCCACTCTTCTAAACCAGAAAATCCTGGAGGACAGAACGCGCGAAGTGGCCGTCCCTCCTCACCTCGGAATCCAAGCAGTAATGCTTCGCGAAAGTGTGGAGGGAAGACCAAGTCGCGGCCCTGCAAATATCCTCTACAGGAACACCTCTAGCCAATGCTTAGGTAGAAGATTTAGCTCTTGTAGAATGAGCCCTTATACCCTCTGGTGGTTCCTTACCGGCCAAAGAGTAGCAGATCTTAATACACAATACGATCCATCTTGACAAGGTTCTCTTGTGGACAGCTCTTCCTCTCTTGCGGCCAGCAAAACCAACGAAGAGCTGATCCTCCAAACGACAGTCTTTAGTTCTGTCCAAATAGAAAGACACCGCCCTCTTAGGGTCCAGACGGTGTAACCTCTCCTCCTCCTTGGAAGGATGTGGGGAAGGATAAAAGGTAGGGAGGGTAATGGATTGACCAAGATGGAAGGGAGTTACCACCTTAGGAAGAAAAGCAGCCCTGGTCCTAAGAACCATTCGATCAGCATGAATGGTCAAGAAAGGGGGCTTGGAACTAAGAGCCTGAAGCTCACTTACCCTCCTTGCCGAGGTTATTGCAACGAGGAAGACCGTCTTAAGAGTCAAAAGCCTCAAAGGACATTTGTGAAGAGGCTCAAAGGGAGCACCCATCAGAAAGGTCAAGACAAGATTTAAGTCCCACTGAGGCACAATAAAAGGAGTAGGAGGGAACTTATTTGTGAGGCCCTTCAAAAACCTTAAAACCACAGGAGACTTGAAAAGAGAAGATTGGTCAGGCAAACAGAGAAATGCCGACAACGCAGAAAGATAACCTTTAACCGTGGTAACAGCAAGCCCTTGCTGAGCCAGAGAAAGGGCAAACTGGAGAACATCAGACAAATGGGCTCTCAAAGGGTCTATAGACTTTTCCCCACACCACGTGACAAATTTCGACCATCTATAAGAATAGATAGACATAGTGGAGTCACGCCTGGCAGACAAGATGACATCCACAACGTCGGGTGGGAGGGAAAAGGAGTTCAGGTTGCCCCGTTTAATCTCCAGGCATGAAGGTGTAATGTCTGGAGGTGGGGGTGTAGAACCTGCCCCTGAAAGGGAGACGGAGCGGCGGGTGAGAGGAGAGGTGGAGAAGATCTGTATACCACACCCTTCTTGGCCAGTCCGGGGCGACCAATATGACTTGGGCCCGGTCTTGGCGAATCTTCCTCAGAACCCGAGGAATCAAAGGTATGGGAGGAAACGCGTAAAGGAGTTGAATTCCCCAACTCAACTGAAACACGTCCCCCAAGGCTCCTTGCAACGGATACTGGAGACTGCAGAACGACGGACAGTGAGCATTCTCGCGAGTGGAGAACAGGTCCACCCGAGGAGTCCCCCACATCTGAAAGATGTCGTGAACCACCTCCGGGTGAAGCCTCCACTCGTGGTCGGCAGAGAACCGCCGACTGAGACTGTCTGCACGAACGTTCAGAACCCCGGCCAGATGATTTGCCATCAGACAAATCTGATGGTCCTGAACCCAGGACCAGAGGCGCAGAGCCTCCCTGCAGAGACACTGCAACCCCACTCCTCCCTGTTTGTTGATGTACCACATCGCGGTCGTGTTGTCCGTCAGGACCTGGACTGAACGACCGCGAAGGGAAGGGAGAAAGGCCTTGAGCGCCAAACGAATCGCCCGCAATTCCAGAAGGTTGATGTGAAACAACCTTTCCTCTGGAGACCAAAGACCTTTGACCTCCAGATCCCCCAGATGAGCACCCCACCCTAGAGTGGACGCATCCGTTATCACTGTGGTCACCGATGGAGGTAGTTGGAAAGGCTTCCCTTGAGATAGATTGCCTTCCACGCTCCACCAAGATAGATCCGCCGCAGCTTCTCTGGAGATCCTCACAGACTCCCCGAGATCTCCGTTGTGTTGATACCACTGCTTGCGGAGGCACCACTGGAGTGCCCTCATGTGCCAGCGTGCATGGTTGACCAACAGAATGCATGAAGCCATCAGACCGAGCAGGCGAAGGACCTTCAGGACTGGAACGACCGCTCCACTGTAAAATAAAGGAATCATTTCCTGTATGTCGCGAATCCTTTGAGGAGGAGGGAATGCACGACATACAGTTGTGTCCAGTACAGCACCTATGAACAGGTTGCGCTGGGAGGGCACCATGTGAGACTTGGGTACATTTATCGAAAAACCCAACCTGTACAACAACTGAGTTGTCTCTCGAAGATGATGGAGCACCCTCTCTGATGACTCTGCTTTGATCAGCCAGTCGTCTAAATAAGGGAATACTGGAATCCCTGATCTTCTGAGATGCGCCGCCACCACTGCCATCACCTTGGTGAAGACTCGAGGCGCAGTAGTAAGTCCAAATGGAAGGACCGCAAACTGATAGTGTTGCGATCCCACCGTAAAACGGAGATACCTCCTGTGCGACTTCAGGATTGGGATGTGAAAGTACGCATCCTATAAGTCGAGTGACACCATCCAGTCTTCTTCTAGCAGCGCTTGAAGAACCTGAGCAAGGGTGAGCATCTTGAATTTCTCCTGCTTCAGAAAGAGATTCAAGATCCTGAGATCCAGGATTGGACGAAGTCTGCCATCCTTCTTGGGAATCAGGAAATACCGGGAGTAGCATCCCTGACCCCTTTCCTCCTCTGGGACCACCTCTATCGCACCCTTTTTTAACAGAGTCTGCACTTCCTCCTGTAGAAGCAACAGGTGTTCCTCGGTGCAAAAACCTTGACAAGGGGGGTAATTGGGAGGGAATTCCCGAAAGGGAAGGGCATACCCATTTTCTACAAGATTGAGAACCCAAAGATCTGATGTAACCGATTCCCAATCCTGTAGAAAATGGGTAAGCCGACCCCCCACCGGACCCACATGATCCTGAATGGCGGATCTAGGACTGCTTTTCTGGGGCAGGAGGGTTGGAGGAAGTGGAGGAGGAAGAGGCTTGACACCCATGAGGACGTGCTCTCTGCTTTCCTCTGTACGATCTGTATATGGAATTTTGCTGCTGCTGCTGTTGATGCTGCTGCTGCTGACCTTGTCGGTAATTCCGAAAGGAAGAGCGACCAAAACCCCTGAATCTTCTGCTGGTCGAAGAGCCTCTTATCTGAAGACCTAAAGACTTAGCAGTAGCCCTACTGTCCTTAAATCTCTCAAGGACCGCATCAGCCTTCTTCCCAAAGAGGCCAGACCCATCAAAGGGAAGATCCAATAAAGTTGCCTGAACATCCACCGAAAAGTCCGAGGATTTTAACCAGGCAGACCTTCTAGTAGCGACAGCAGTGCCCATGATGCGCGCCACAGAGTCTGCAGTGTCCAGACCACTTTGTATAACCTGGCGAGCCGCTGCCTGTGCGTCTGAAATCACCTCCTCAAAGTCCTTCCTGTTAGCATCAGGAACCTTAGGAGTAAGAACACGCAAAGAATCCATAAGGGCATTCATATACCTCCCCATCAGACAAGTGGCATTTGTTGACTTTAATGCCATACTAGCAGAAGAGAAGGTCTTTTTTGCAACTTGATCTTGTTTCTTTGCCTCCTTTTCACATGGAACCTGGGGAAAAGCACTAACATTCTTCTTAGAACATGCAGCCTGAATGACTAAGCTCTCCGGTGAAGGGTACCTCTTGGCTACACTCAGGTTACACTCTTAGAAACAGCAGGAGCCGACAATGGTTTCTTCCAAACCTCCAAAATGGGCTCTGTCAATCCATCAATAAATGGAAGTAGAGGTTCCACTACTGAATTTGGAGAATTTAAGACCTCAGTTAGAATATTGGATTTAAATTCCACAGTCGGCAAAGTTAATTTAAGGAGATCAGCAGCCTTCCTCATAACTAAATGATAAGGTTGAACATCCTTAGAAGGCGTACTAGAGCCTGAGGGCAACTCCCACTCTGGAGAGAAATCTAGGCTTCCTGTGTCAGCCAACTCCTCAAAACAATCCTCATCCAATTCACCTTCTTCCACATCAGAATGTGAATCCAAGAATCTCCGTTCTTCCAAAAGGCGTTGAGCCTCCCTTCTGGATCTCTCCTTCACACGTTTTGCACCGGATCCACCATCGGCTCCGACGGATTCGGTATCGACGTCGGTATCGAACTCGATGGCTCAGAGGGATGTACTCGAGGACGACTTGGAGCAGGCGACGTCGGAATCGGCGTCGATGGCCTCGGTGGAGCCGGAAACTGCCAAGGCGGCGTCGGAGCCGGCATATAAGGCATAAACGGAGCTGGAGGATAGGAGTGAGGAACTCCTAAATTGAAAGCCAGAGGACCCATGGGACCCGAAGGTGTACCAGAGGGGTACCATGCCTTTGAAAAGACGCCATACATAGCGTTAAGAAACGCTGATGGGTCCTGGCCTGGTGTAGGAAAGGGTGGCTGAAAACCTTCCGGTTGACCTCGGGGAGTGTCCGGATTCGGCTCTTCAACAGGCGCGGAATCCACATCCTCCTGTACCTCTTCCTCTTCTCGGGCCGGTGAAGGCGCCGGAGACGGATTCAATGACGGATTCGGAGCCGGAGTCGGAGACTGCACTTGCGACTCCGAAGGCGAGGCCTCACCTTCAGGCTCAGGTTCCGAGACATCAAGAGTAACCACCTTAGAACGTACCTTCTTCGGTGACTTCGACCTCGATCCCTACTCCTTACCGGAACGATGTCGGGATTCATGTCTCCTCTTCTTATGCTTCTTCTTCGATTTCGAAGCATGATCCGAATTCGACTTCGAGGAAGAACCTTCACGAGATCTAGACCTCGACTTCGTCCTCGACCTCGACCTCGCCCTTCGAGAATGAGATCTCGACGATTTCTCCTTTCCAGCCTTCAGTCTTGCCATCAGGAGTTTTGCTTCTCTCTCTCTCAGGGCCTTCGGATTCATTTTCAGACACGAAGAACAATCATCAACATCATGGTCAGAACTTAAACACCAGATGCAGTCATTGTGCGGGTCGGTAATAGACATATTTTACCGCACTCCCTGCAGGGCTTGAAGCCGGTCTTCTTCGAAGACATCGTCGAAGAAAATGGAAACAGAGAAGCAGACAAATGTAACAAAAAGATAACAAAGTATCAGTTGGCTACTGAGATTCCCGATAACCGTTAGCGTCGACGATGCGGAAAAAAGGGAACTGATGTCATCACGCCGGCGTGGGCCTATTATAGGCGTCGGTGACGTCAGCCGAGTCGCGTGCGATGCCGTGTCTCTATGACGTCCAAGTCCACGTCGGAGCGAGGCTACGAAAAGATTTTCCGAATGTTGCTGACGCAAGGGGGATATTCACAAGGTGAGGAATCCACACGGCAGATGTATCTATCAGAAACATGCTGCAGCCCCTGATAGGCCCTGGGTACACCTGTGCCCTGGGTAACTAAGGTACACTGTACAGGGACTGATAAGGTGACCCAGCATCCAATTAGATATGTACCTAAGGTACATGGAGTCCATTTTAACAGAGAGAGCAGGAAGCCTGGGGTCCTGAATAGCAGGATCCAAGGCCAACTGAGTCAAAAATCAGCAAAGCACTAGGCAAAAAGTTGGGGGTAACCATAGTCAGATTCAGATATCCACCTTCCTACATACCCCCCCCCCAATGAAAGGAGATAAGGCTATCCTTGTCCAGGTAAGCCTATATTGCCTGAGTGGCCATATGAGGAGGTGCATGCACTGGCATGGTTACCCCCTATCTCAAGGTCCACTAAGCAATCCCAAACCCTAAGGGTATCTGAGGGTCTCCACCATAGGGAATCTCTACCTGTGGTGTGTTTTGGCAAAGTAAAAGGCTGGTGCTGAGATGGAGTACTGAAGTGAGGCTCCACTACTGCTGGGCTCAACTTCCTCCAATCACCATCCACCATATATGCCTTTCTTTCCACGACTGAGTTGTGTTGGGCTCTCAGGGTCAACCTCTGGCTGCCTAAAGCTGGAGGCTGGGTCCCTCTGTTTGGCTTACTGGAGGGACAGGTCAGGTCTGGGGCCCTTAGGTCCCAAGTTTGGCTGTGCCCAACAGAGTCCATCTGGGGGAGGTCCCTAACTAAGTTTAAGGGGGATCCCTCAGGAGTTTCTAACTTTTTCACCTTGCTAGGGCTGCTAGCTTTGGCGTCTCTAATCTGTTGATGGGGTTGTTTTATTGGACAGGGGGCCCTTTGGGGCTCACTGGCCTCCTTGACCTCTTTAGCCCTGGGCTGACTGAGGCAGGATAGAGAGGGCAGGTTACCTGCTCCAGACTGGGTCCCACCTTGGAAGGGTCCACTGACATCAGGGGCTCTGCCAGGCTAGGCCTGACTACCTCTGGGGCAGTTTCTTCACAAGGGGTAAGATCAGTTCCCTGGGGAGGCTGATCCTTTCCTAATGTCTGGTGGGAGGGAGATTCCTCTTCCTCCTCAATGCTCTCTGTTTGTGTGGAGTGATCCATAGTTTCAGGCTTCACAACACAGGAATCAGTTTGAGTCTGGGCTGTGGCCATCACAGCCCCACCAACCTTTTCAGGAAGAGACTCAGTTTGGGTATGGGCTGTTACCATCACAGCCCTGCTAACCTTTTCAGGGAAGGAATCTATTTGAGATTGGGCTGAGACTGGCACAGCCCTCCTAACCTGTTCAGGAAGATTTACCATTTTAGAATGGGTTTCTTGTTCCACCTCAGCCCAGGCTGAGATTTCCAAATCATTCCCAGGAGACAATCTACAGGCAAGTTTGCTGACACTGCCACTCTCTTTGGGCCAGTGACACCTCCCCAGCTGAGATTTACCACTGCCATGGGATGATTTTTCTGCACTCCATCAATGTTTGTCACCTGGTATGTGGCACCAGGTATAAGTTGCCTTGAGGGGACTAGACTCTCAGTCACCATAGTGATGCTAGCCCCTGTGTCTCTATAGGCCTCAACTTTTAGACCATTGATTATTGGCTCCTGTCTGTACTTGTCAAAAGTGTTGGGGCAAGCAGTGAAGTTGGCAAACCCCATGCCATTTTCACAGACAAGAGTATCTAAGTTAGGGGACCTGGTTAGGCCAGAGTCCCCAGGAACTCCCAAAGTAAACCCACCCAAATTCTTGGGGGCACTCTCTCCACCTGGGGGATTACTACTAGTAGTAACAGGAGGCTTGGGAGTATTACTTGGGGGTATGTTCTCCTTATTGTTGGCCCTTGGGCAACTGCTGTCAGTTTTCCAATGGCCTACCTGTTTGCAGGTATGGCAATAAGGTTTCTTCTGGGTAGAGGAAGTGTCTTGGGACCCGCCCCCATTCTTGGAGTTTTGGGGCCCTGGGGAAGTCTTCTCTGTAGATGTATCCCCACCTTTCTCTTGAGGCTTGGTAGTCTCTTTCTTTTGGTCACCACCCTGATTCTTAGGCCTAATCCTGGTTCTGACACATTTGTCTGCCCTCTTACCCAATTCTTGTGGAGAGGTCAGATCAGAGTCCACCAGGTGCTGGTGCAAAAGCTGGTTTTGACAGTTATTTAAGATTTGCTCTCTCATTATGAGATTATACAATCCTGTGTAGTCTGTAACTTTACTACCCAATAACCAGCCCTCCAGAGCCTTAGTAGCACAATCTACAAAATCAGTCCAATCCTGAGCCTGAGTTTTCTCGGTGATTCTGAACATCAACCTGTACTGTTCAGTTGTTAAGCCAAACCCATCAACCAGTGCATTTTTCAGGACTTGGTAGTCATTAGCATCCTCATCTCTAACAGTGAGGAGCTTATCTCTGCCTTTACCTTCAAAGGAGAGCCACAATATAGCTGCCCACTGACTCTGGGATACCTGCTGTACTTTGCAGGCCCTCTCCAGAGCAGTCATCCATTTGGGGATGTCATCTCCTGACTTATAGGAGGGCACTATTTTACTCAGGTGTCTATTATCAAGACTCCTGTCTTTATCCCTAGGGATACTGCGGCCACCAGTGGGTTCTAGCCCACACATTTTCTGCTCTCTGGCAAAAGCAGGTTTTTCCTTGGCAAGGGCAAGTTCTTCCCTTTGGATCCTCAGATTAACTTCCTTCATTGTTGCCTGATGCTCTCTCCTCTGAGGGGAAGTCATCGTCCTCTGAGCAGATGCATGAGAGATATGGGAGTGAACAGATCTATTGGAGTCTCTGGAGTGAGACCTATCTCTTCTGATCCCAAGGTTAGGCCTGCTTGTGGATGGTACTGGGGCTCCCCCAGCTCCATCCCTATGTAGGTCTAAGTTGGCCCTTGTAAGACTGCTGACTAAAGGTTGGCCATTGTCTGCCTCATCCTCAGATAAGCTTCCCTCTTCCCTACCAACTACATTTTCTGTTTCAGGGAGGTTAGAGTCTGGGTCACCTTCTAAGGGGGACATGTCCTCATCTGTTGGATCAGAGGGGCCTGTGTTAGAAGCCCTTCTAGCATCATATGTCTCTAAGAGACCTAACAGAAAAGGAGTGGTAGGGTTAGAACCCTGTTTCAGTCTCCTGGAGGTACACAATTGTCTCATCTCCTGGAAGCTGAGGGCTGCATATCTGGAAAGGACCTGTGGAGGGTCACTAACCACAAGGGGAGTCACTGAGGCCTCTCATGTGATAGACATGCTTTCTAGTGAGGTGTAAGTGGTGCACTTACCTACACTATGGGTTTTCCTACTGATCCCTTGCTAAGAGTTGTAGTCAGGGTGTGCTAGGCCCTTTCTACTACAACAGCTGGTTCAGTAGATCTCAGAGTATTTCTAAGCTTGTTATATGTACCTATGGTACCTTATGTGATCTTTCAAATGATATCTCAAGATTATATTTGGTAAAAACAACAGCAAGCTCAAATCCCAACCGCTGCACACCAATGTGAGAAGTTGGCCTGATATATGATGTTCACTAGTTCTAGTGATCACCTTGTATCAGTCCAAACAACCCTTATGGTGATTGGTTGTAAGTCAACCTTATAGACCAGCTATCCTAATGGTAGCATGGACAATGCAGTCTTAGGCTAAACTCTTTTGGCATGTGAAGCCAGCTGTTTTACCACATATAACCACTTGAATACCAGATGAAAGAACGCCACACAGGTTGTTATGAAAATAAACAATATTTTTATTAATAACAAACACCTCTGTACTCTTTATGAGATCAGAAGGCTAAGCACATAACAATCTCTTTAAGAAAAACACAATAAGTTGCACAAATTACAATGGTGCCCTAGGGGCACGTCAAACCATATACTAAGTAAATGGTATAAGGAATTCGATAGAAGAAATGGAGCTGTCCAGAGGCTGTAGGATCGCTGGGACTACACTACCCTAACTTTAGGTAAGTAGCAGGAGGCCCACGGGACGCGTGTGCAGAGTGTGAACTCACACGCGAGATGCGGAACAAAGTCAATGGGCAGAACAAATTAGGAAAAGGTAAGTAAAAGACAGCTCCTACTAGTTACGCCTAAAACGCAGGATACCTGGACACTAGGAGAGTCAATCTACCCTTGAGCACCGAAATGCTCTTCTTACCTCACCCAGGGGCTGCGGGTGCATAGGTGTCAAAGTGTGTCGGGTTTCCGCGTCGAAGTCAATGGAGCCTTGAAGAAAGATGCTGCAGGCGACCAGGAGGAAGATGTCCGGAGCGATCCACGGGTGGATCGAGGAAGATGAAGACCTGAAAGCAGAGGGGACAATGTTCAAAGTCACTAGCCAGTGACCGGTGTGGAACCAGGAGGGAACCAGATGTCGTCGTCACGATCAGGTGAAGAGTGGAAGCTTGTCTCTGCAGCCACGTGGACCAGGAGGTGTCTTCGACGACCAGGATAGAGGCACGAGCTGTCCCACGCAGGCTCTCGCTGTCGGCGGTGTCGGATCCGGATTTGGAGTCAACAGGCCTTGGCAAAGGCAACCCACGCGGTAAGTGGAAACGGCGTCTGGAGTGGACCAGGAGGGTCCGGGATGCCCCTCTTTTGGAAGGGAGCAAGGGCCAGTCTGGAGCAACCAGACCAGCAGTGTAGTTTTCGTAGATCGTCGTCTAGGAGGCCACTAGCCAGCCGGCAAGTGACCAGACAATGCATCAAGCAGCAACCAAGCAAAAGGGCCCCACGCAGATCTCGTGGATGGTGGAGGGCTGGTCTTTGGTGCAGGAGCTGCTCGGGGATGGGGCTTCTTAGTCCCCAAAGCACTTTCTCGAGGATGCCTCTGAAGTTGTGCTGGAAGCGAAGTGCAGTTTCTTCAAGATGGCCGGTCCCACATGTCTTGTCGCACCCACAGATTTCAACTGGGCTGCAGATGTAGGTAGAGGTCAGAGAGGTCTGGGAATCCGGGTCTCGTCGGGCTCTGAGATCTGGATCCGGCAGGAAGGATGACAAAGTGAACCGCTAGGACGCTTGATGGTGCCTGCAGTTGCAGAGTGTCATGCCTGCAATACGAATGGCGAGGCGCAGTAGAACAGTTCCGTGGTTCAGGCAGGTTATTGTTGGTTGGCTTGGTTGGCAAGAAGCGTTGGAGAGGAGAGTGCGCATGCGTTAACACCACGCATGCGCAACTGAGTAGTATTCAAGTGATAAGCCCGCCCCGACATACAGGAAGTGCTTCGCGTTCAGGTAGAGAGTGTTGATTCCGTTCCGGGTTTCACTTCGGCGTCCGAGGAGCTAGGAGAAGGTCGGCGTGCAAGTACTCGTTTGTTCAATTGTTCTTACGTATAGCGGTTTGCTTGCGGAAGTGTCTTTGTTTTGCCTTATCCTTTTGTCTTTTGTTTACCGCGGTGTGCGGTATTATCTTTCAGTTGTATCAGGTCTATTTGCCTCAAAGTATAGAGGGTTTACGTTTAGTATTCACGCTCGGTGTAGCGTGCATGGTTAGATCCCTCTGTGGAGGGCATTTCGTGACAGTTTTGAGGCGCACCTTGAAGGTGTGCAGGGTGAGTGTCTATACACTTTCTGTCAAGAAGTTTATTGGTTAAAATAGAGAAACTGACATGTAACAAGTATTGTTGTGTTTAAGGGTACAGACATTTCGTACACAGTCCGTTCCAGTCTTCACCAGAGTTTCTTTCGTTAAATATTCCTTTGGAGTCGTAGAGCATTACACAGTCCACAAGGTACATTAGACACGCATTACTTGCTTTTACAAGAAAGACATAGGGAGGGGTTTCTTCTCATAACTGTTGCTTATATATCCTTGCAGTGTTACACAGAAGATACCATATACTCCAGCGAGGAAGAAGACTGTGGAGTGTCTGTCTTTTCTTACCCCTCCTACCCTTGTTTTGTTCCCCTGTGTTCCTCTTAGTTACTTTTTGGGTGTTAGTGTTAATTCCTGGCACCCGGAGGGTGACAGGGGGAAAACAGGGTGAATAGCATCGTGGATCCAGGGCACTTCCGAGACATAACAGGTGCGTGCATGACAGAACGCGAAGCCTTTATGTACAGTGTCTCCTAGGTGTCATGGATCTTACGCTGCAGGATGTTGCTAGTATGGTGGGGAATCTGCAGAGAGAAACCCAAAACATCGCAGATAGATTGGCGGCTTTGAGTGCTCAAGATGGGGATAGAGCCGAGACCAGCAATGCAACACCAGTAGTGCAGGTGGTCACCCCCCAGTCTATTCCTTTAGCGCCACCTGAAAGGTTTTACGGTGAACCTTCGAAATGCGCAGCTTTTCTGACGCAATGCCAGTTACACTTTTTATGCAAAGCTGCCTGTTTTCCTAACGACCAAGCTAAGGTGGCATTTGTATTGTCATATCTTGGAGGGTCCGCAGCCAATTGGACCATCCCATTAATAGAAAAAGATGACCCCATGTTATTGGATTACGAAGCGTTTAGACGAGCACTAAGAAAAATGTTTGACAAACACACCTTTACGCATGCGGCAGATACGGAGCTTCTGCATTTGAAACAAGGGTCTAAAGATTTGGTCACTTACATTACCACCTTCAACAGATTAGTTGTAGAGGCTGATTGGCCTGAGAATAAGAGAAGTGCTCTTTTTTATAAAGGGTTACGAGACGATCTCAAAGACGAATTGGCTCATGTAGTGGATCCTCCTTCAACATGTCCCGAGTTAATAGATCTTGTGGTTAAATTAGATCACAGATTGGGCGAAAGAAAAAGAGATAGAGGAAGATATGAATACACTAGATACAGTCATAAAGAAAAGAAAACAGAAACGGATACCAAGGTAGAAGAACCAGAACCCATGCAGATAGGGAGTATAAAGGGTCCCTTAAGTGAGACAGAAAGACAAAGGCGTAGAGTAAACAAACTATGTTTGTATTGTGGAAAAGCAGGACATTTTGTACGTGAATGTCCTGTCAAACCTAAATCCTACCGCAAAGCGGAAAACTAGAAGACCCTAAGGTAATAGAGACCGTACCGCAGGGTCCATTGGTTCAAATGGTCTCCTCCTTGGTTAATGATAAAGGACATTTTTATATCACAGCCATCCTAACCTGGTTGACACAGTCGTTAACACAGTCGATAATGATTGATTCTGGGGCCTCAGGCAATTTCATGGACTATCGTTGGGCGATTGCCAATAACATTCCTACTGAACTCAAAGAGACCCCTGAGGAAGTATATACCATAGATGGGAGCCCTTTAAGATCTGGGCCCATCACACATGCCAGCATCCCCTTAGAACTGTGTATCAATTCCATACACAGAGAACAATTAACGTTTGATTTGATAGAATCACCCCAGTTTCCTGTGGTCTTAGGTCTTCCATGGTTGCGTCTTCACAACCCTCATATAAATTGGAAAACCACTAGTATTACGTTCCCGATACATGACGAACAATCACTTCCTTTTGAGGTTGTTCAGGAACACTCGTCTTCTGACAGTCTCTGTGCCACACCAGTGCAAACTACAGAACCCGTGGGATCAGAATACCTTATGGCCTCGATACAAGAAGAATTACCAGATGTCACACTACCCCCAGAGTATCAAAGGTTTCATACCGTTTTTGATCAAAAACAGGCTACCTGCTTACCACCACACAGGGCATATGATTGCCGAATCGACCTCCAACCCGGCGCACGCATACCCACCAGCAGGGTGTACTCCCTTACGGAGAAAGAAAATCTATACTTGAGAGAGTATCTTGACAACATGCTAGAACTTGGGTTTATACGACCATCCAGATCCCCTGCCTCTTCCGCTTTATTTTTTATTCCTAAACGGGAGGGGGGTTTACGTTGTTGTATTGACTACCGCTCATTGAACGACATCACGATAAAAAACAAATATCCCTTACCGCTCATCTCCTCTCTGCTCGACCAGGTGAAAGATGCTAAATGGTTTACCAAGTTAGATCTTCGTGGAGCCTATCACCTGGTCCGGGTAAGAGAGGGCGATGAGTGGAAGACAGCCTTCTGTACTAAATATGGGCTGTATGAATATTTAGTGATGCCCTTTGGCCTGTGCAACGCTCCTTCAGCATTTCAGTACTTCATCAATGAGGTGCTGAAGGAGTATCTTGACAAGCACGTTATAGCCTTTATTGACGATTTACTGATCTATTCAAATTCGCTAGAGGAACACGTGGAGCATGTCAAGTCGGTTCTTCAGCTATTACAAGATAACGATCTGTTCTGTAAATTAGACAAGTGTTTCTTTCATCGTCATCAAGTAGCCTTCTTGGGATTCATAGTGTCCTCTACAGGATTGCGTATGGACCCGAGTAAAGTCAAAGCTGTGTTGGATTGGCCCCCTCCCAAAACCGTGAAGGAAATCCAGCAATTCATTGGGTTTGCTAATTTTTACAGACGTTTTATACACCAGTTTTCGGATTTAGTGGCTCCTATCACGAGATTGTTGAGGAAAGGGGTTCCGTTCCAGTGGTCTGAGACCGCAGATAAGGCTTTTCACCAGCTTAAGAATTCCTTTACACAGGCTCCTATTCTGAAACACCCCGATCCTTCCAGTCCCTATATAGTCGAGGTTGATGCATCCCAAGTTGCTGTGGGAGGGATACTTTCTCAGGTTGATCCTACTTCTGGTGAGCTACATCCGGTGGCCTATTATTCCCACAAATTGACTCCAGCGGAGGTGAATTATGCTGTGGGAGAGAGGGAACTCCTGGCTATTAAAAAGGTGTTGGAAGAATGGAGACAATACCTCCTTGGAACCAATCACACTGTCACTGTCATGACCGACCATCGTAATCTCCAGTACCTTCAATCTGCCAGAGCTCTGTCCATGCGTCAGTTGAGATGGACTCAGTTCTTTAATGAGTACGATTTTAAGATCCATTTCAGAGCAGGGAGGCAGAATGGGAAAGCGGACGCGCTATCACGTTTGGGGTTCGATCCGGTCTCACCAGTAGAGACGCCTCCTTGTATTATTGCACCCCATAGATTGATAGGAGTATTGCATAATGAAGAAGACTTCTTAGCACAAGTTAAGCATGCACAGAGTGAAGCCAAGGCTAGAGACCTAGCACAGCAACACCAGGCTAGTGTCACAGATGATCTCCAGTACATACAAGGAGGGTTGTTTATCCCCACTGCATCGTTACAACAACAGGTCATGGAATGGTGTCATAATCATGGAGTGGCAGGGCATCCTGGGTATAAAAGAACCTTAGAATTAATCAAAAGACATTGTTGGTGGTCCCATATGGCTAAAGATGTACAACAGTATGTACAAACTTGTCATGTCTGTGCACAGAGCAAGCCCTCCCATGAAGGGGCGGTGGGTTTGTTATTGCCCCTTCCCACACCCTCAGCACCCTGGCAATCGGTATCCATGGACTTCATTGTGGAATTGCCTAGAACACACAGGGGCAACACTACTTTATTAGTAGTGGTGGACATGTTCACCAAGGCAGCTCACTTCATCCCGCTTCCAGGTTTACCTACCTCTGCAGGGTTGGCGGGGGTGTTTCTGCAACAAATAGCACGTCTCCATGGACTTCCATCTGTCTTGGTTACTGACAGGGGGTCCCAGTTTATTTCCAAATTCTGGAAACAACTATGTAAGACATTACAAATCGAAGTGCGTCTATCGTCTAGTCACCATCCACAGACTGATGGACAGACCGAACGAGTCAATCAAAGCCTTGAGCAATTCTTACGGTGTCAACTGTTACAAGAACAAAGAGAGTGGGATGAACTGATCTGGTTGGCAGAACTGTCTTATAACAACAGCCATCACTTTTCCACCTTATATACACCCTTTTATGCTTCATATGGTTTTCATCCGAAGGTGCTGCCTTTTCCCCCGTTGAGGCCTTGTACTATTCCGGCCGCTCAAGATTTAGTAGCACATTTACAGGTGGTTCATGCTGCCATTCATACCAACCTTGACAAGGCCAAGACAGAGTACAAAAGATCTGCTGATGCACATAGACACATAGGACCCGTGTACCATCAAAATGACAAGGTGTGGTTATCCACCAAATACTTGGCATTGAAGGGAACCTGCAAATTCAAGCCCAAGTATATAGGCCCCTTTACTGTACTTAAGATTGTGAACCCGGTGGCCATTAAATTGGTTCTGCCCCCTTCGATGAAAATACATCCTGTCTTCCACATCTCATTAGTGAAGCCGGTACAGCCTGGCACCCGTCTTCCTCCTACGCCTCTTTCAGTGACGGTGGAGTCTGACGTGGAATATGAAGTGGGTGCTGTGCTGGACTCCAGGAGAGTGAGAAGTCGTCTTCAGTATTTGATACACTGGAAGGGGTTTGGAGTGGAGGACAGATCTTGGGAACCAGCATCACACGTCCATGCTCCTAGATTACTGCGTGCTTTTCATAGACGGTACCCTCACAAGCCCAAACCGGTGGGGGGCGTTGTGGGAGGGGTGTTCTGTCATGCCTGCAATACGAGTGGCGAGGCGCAGTAGAACAGTTCCGTGGTTCAGGCAGGTTATTGTTGGTTGGCTTGGTTGGCAAGAAGCGTTGGAGAGGAGAGTGCGCATGCGTTAACACCACGCATGCGCAACTGAGTAGTATTCAAGTGATAAGCCCGCCCCGACATACAGGAAGTGCTTCGCGTTCAGGTAGAGAGTGTTGATTCCGTTCCGGGTTTCACTTCGGCGTCCGAGGAGCTAGGAGAAGGTCGGCGTGCAAGGCGTGCAAGTACTCGTTTGTTCAATTGTTCTTACGTATAGCGGTTTGCTTGCGGAAGTGTCTTTGTTTTGCCTTATCCTTTTGTCTTTTGTTTACCGCGGTGTGCGGTATTATCTTTCAGTTGTATCAGGTCTATTTGCCTCAAAGTATAGAGGGTTTACGTTTAGTATTCACGCTCGGTGTAGCGTGCATGGTTAGATCCCTCTGTGGAGGGCATTTCGTGACAGTTTTGAGGCGCACCTTGAAGGTGTGCAGGGTGAGTGTCTATACACTTTCTGTCAAGAAGTTTATTGGTTAAAATAGAGAAACTGACATGTAACAAGTATTGTTGTGTTTAAGGGTACAGACATTTCGTACACAGTCCGTTCCAGTCTTCACCAGAGTTTCTTTCGTTAAATATTCCTTTGGAGTCGTAGAGCATTACACAGTCCACAAGGTACATTAGACACGCATTACTTGCTTTTACAAGAAAGACATAGGGAGGGGTTTCTTCTCATAACTGTTGCTTATATATCCTTGCAGTGTTACACAGAAGATACCATATACCCCAGCGAGGAAGAAGACTGTGGAGTGTCTGTCTTTTCTTACCCCTCCTACCCTTGTTTTGTTCCCCTGTGTTCCTCTTAGTTACTTTTTGGATGTTAGTGTTAATTCCTGGCACCCGGAGGGTGACAGGGGGAAAACAGGGTGAATAGCATCGTGGATCCAGGGCACTTCCGAGACATAACAGGTGCGTGCATGACACAGAGTGGACACTCCTTGCCCACAAGGGAGCTTCTTCAGACTTCTGTGGAGCAGAATGTCGAAGTCCAGAGTTTCTTCTTGTAAAGTTGTCAGGATAAATCTAATTTGGAATGGGACCAGCTCCTACCTTTATCCTGCTAAAGGGGGCTGCACTAGTGACTAGGTCCCTCCCATGGGTGGGACCAGGAAGGGGGGTGGTTACACCCCCTATCCTTTGTCCGGTTTCGCGCCAGAGCTGGGGCTGGAGTGCCCCAGCAATTGGTTTGAGCCGGTGTATGCACAGGGCACCTTGTGTGCCCCAGGCATGTCTCATTCCTTTCAGGCCTGTCCTCCTACCTAATACACAAAATCCTGTCTGGGGTGGTGCTAGCACCTCCCAAGGCAGGAAACCCTTTGTCCAGGCCTCCCTCGCTGGAAGGATTCCCAGCAGCAGGAGGTCAGACTTGTGTCTGTGGTGGCAGCATCCATTTTGTGATGCTGAGGCTCTGCTTAACTTAAACCGGGGCTCACAGTTACATACATGTCATATCCCTCTAAAAGGGTGGAATGCTACCCCCGTCGCCAGAACTGGCGAGGGGGTAGTGTTCCAATTCGTATGACATCTTACTCAACATGTTTTGATAATGCTATACCAAAGTTAGCAATAACTGCGAGGATTATAATGCACTTAAGAGTATATGGTATAGCGGTATCATGGAAACAGCTAAAGGACTTGGTTCCGAAAGCTATAGACAGGCTCAGCTCATGCTAGAGCACCATCTCACATAATTCCAAGCACTCTGCCTTCAGGATTGATAAGGCCTGCCATAGGAGTGACTTATAGGAGTATATGTGTCCATTTTGGGGTTAGATATAGGTATACTATATCTACAGCAAAGGGTGATTACACCATCTTGCCCCAGCTGTCTTAGCAGCCAGTTGTGTCAGTTTGGATGGCCAGCCAGGGGTGGCATAACACATGCTGCAGCCCCTGGTAGGCCCTGGGTACACCTATGCCCTGAGTACCTAAGGTACACTGTACAGGGACTGATAAGGTGACACAGCATCCAATTAGATATGTACCTAAGGTACATGGAGTCCATTTTAACAGAGAGAGCAGGAAGCCTGGGGTCCTGAATAGCAGGATACCAGGCCAACTAAGTCAAAAACCAGCAAAGCACTAGGCAAAAAGTTGGGGGTAACCATAGTCAGATATCCACCTTCCTATACTAACAAACCTGTAAGGTGCCGACACTTCTTACACGTTAGACAGCAAAAGCTCCTGGCCGTCTTCTTTTGGTTATAAGAGTTAAAATTTCTACCAGGAAATCACCAGCGTTCAACAATAAACACCTTAGCAGCAATTCCTAAGATGACCCAGAAATTATTAATTTAAAAGAAGATGAAAGCAATACCATATGAAAGTGATCTCCTTGCCATAACAAAGTTAAAACATGTTCAGTGTACATTTTCATCTCTAATTAATAAGAGGCAATCTGTAGGAAGTTGGCCCTGTATATACTATACCAAAGTAAGGTATAGTGTGCACAGAGTCCAAGGAGTCCCCAGAGGTATAGCAGAGGCTAACGTTGCTAAGTACTAACAACTCTCTTTGTGGGAGTGTGGGCAAGCAGTTAGGCTTATCCAGAGGGTGTGTTAGGTATGTTTTGTATTCACTCAATCAAAGACTGATTACACACCCAGAGACAGAATCCAGGCCAATTAGGTAATTATAAAAAAGGTATACTGAGGTTTTATTTTAGAAAAAAGAAGGACTTGGCACAGATAAGTAATATACACTCGGAAATGAAAGACTGTTCAAGGAAATTCAGTTGTGGTTGAAATCGCAATCATTACAGATTTGTATGCTTTGGAAACAGTTTAATTTACACAACAATTACTTTTATAATACTTTTCAGTTACTTCTGGATTACTTTGAGTGCAGGGTGGTATGCCTAGATACCATACCTTAGGATCTCACAATACAAGGTAAGACTTTTTATACCTTTGCAGTTTAGTTCTCTTTTCTCCATACAAACATCAGTTCAACACTTTTTAGGCCCCAAATCTCTTAACATGGGTTCCTATAGGAGAAAAGGGTTAACGGCTTCTCAGGTATGTACACAACTTATGAGTGGGAGTTTTGGGAGTTAGGACCAAGGTTCTCCGAGGTCCAGGTAGGCACTCAAATTGCACCACCAGCGGCAGTGGGCGGCTGGGTGCAGAGTGCAGGATGCCAATGTTAGCCAATGGGGCTAGGGGGCACTTCAGTTGGGGGCTGCTCATGGGCAGGCCACTCGGTTTTGGGAACCAAGCTCCTACGGTTAAGGTCAGGGCAAAGAGGATCCCAGGTTGGCACCAAGTCCACACCACCAGCAGCTCAGGGGCAGGGTGTTGAGGAGGGGTCGGGACCCCAATGCAATCCAATCGAGGTTGCTGGTTTTGAATTTTGGCTGCTGGCTCTGTCCAGGAAGTCTTCCATGACGAAACAAACAGCTGGGCAGGTAATTTGGAGGGCTTGTGGACATAAGTGCACCTCAGGTCTCCTTCTCCAGGGCGCAGGGCAGTCGGATGCAGGGGTACCTTTTGAGGTCGGATTTCACCTTACTGGGCCATTCGGGTTGGTGGTGGTTCTCCGTGCAGAGGCTGTAGGCAACGTCAAGGAGTCCTGGAGGGGTCAACCCATGGTGCACTCTGACTCTGGAGTGTGGGATACCTCACTGGGACCATTGGGCCAACTTGAACTCGGGCCGTAGGAGACAGGTGCAGTGGTGGTTGCACGCCTCGAGTTTCTTCGTCCTCAACAATGCTTAGAGTCTGTCTTTGGAGTTTCTTTTGAACAGAGCTGTGGTTCACAGGGGATCTGGTCCTTGTTGCAGGCACTGAGACCTACCAGGGGTTTTGGAGTTCTTTGGCTGCAGGACAAGTCGACTTTAGGCACAGAATCTCTGGAAACTGCAGAAGGACCCGTAGGGCTGGGGCTAAGTCAGTTCTTCTCTGTAGTATCCCCAGCTGTGTGACTTCTCCGCCCTTCTTCTTCGTAGGTTGCAGGAAATTGCTTTTTGGTTTCAGGGCTGCCCCCTAAATACTGTATTTAGGGGGCGTTTTATGAGTCTCAGTTTAGTAGCCAATGGGCTACTGATTTTAGTGTGACTACGCTCTTGCTGTGCTCAAGCCATGTGGGTGACTGGGCACAATCCTTAATCCTGATTGGAGAGTGCCTGCCACCTGTAAGATGGTGGGCACTGAAGAGAGGGCTTCACCCCACCTCACCCACCTGAAGGGTGGGGTTGGCAGAGGTGGGCACACCTTCTGGGTTGTTCTAATTTTTCCTGCCTGTCTTCCCATCAAAAAAACGGTGAGACAGGAAGGGCCTGCTCCTGATAGCAGGAGAGGTTGGGTGTTGCATTGCAAAGGCGACAAGGCCTTTGAACCTCCCCTGCCACTGATGGCTATTCCTGACCTGTGGAAGTTCGAACACCCACGCCCAGTAAAGGTTTTGTTTCTTGGCTCAGGGAGTGAAGGCTCCTACCCCAGGGGCCCAGAAACTTGTCTCTTGGTGGCAGGCTGGTGTTTACCAGTCAGGGAACCCACCAAAGGCTGGTTGTTTTTCAAGAGGCATCTCTAAGATGCCCTCTTAGTGCGTTGTATATTAAATCCCACACTGGCATGAGTGTGGGTTTATTATGATTAGAGGGTTGCAAAAAATGTTCCAGAATTCAATAAAGTCAATTATGGTGCTGTAGAGTTCGTATTGACAAATTCTCAGACCATATACGCTTTATGGCTTTACTGCACTTACAATGTCCAAGAATATTACTGTATCCTCACCAATGGTATAGTGCACCCAAGGGTGACTTATCTATACCACAGGTAGTGGGTTGCAAGAATGTGTGCCATGTCGACTCTTCGCTTTTCTCTCCACCAAAACACGCAATAGCAATGTGTGTGTGTTAAGGTACAGGACCTCTAATGTTGGCACAATGTGTGCTGCACCCCTTAGAGGCCTTCTCTGGTCACAGTGCCCTTGGTACCCATGGTACCTTTTGCAAGGGACTTCCATGTGGACAGAGAGGTGCCACTTGTGAGTACAACTGTACATTTTTGAGTAGGAACACACGCCCTGGGAACCTGATTGGTATGGATCCAGAGCACATCAAGTCAAAGTGCATCAGAAATCTGGCATAGAATGGGGGTGTTACTGCAACAGAAGAACAAGTTACCTTCAGTAACAATATATCTGTAAGAGACATAGGCTAGTTATAGATTCCTTACCTTAGAATTACCCCCGAGCATCACTCTGGATCCGGAGGATTTTTTCTTAGCAGTACCCATGCCCGTCGGTAGGTGGCGTTAGTCGACTCTGCGTCCATCGTCATGGTTGCCAGGTTAAAGCAGTAGATATTACTTAGACGCCACCCCTGCACGCTGACGTGAGTTCTGACACGACTTTCCATGCCAGAAGCGCAGAGCCATGAAAGGAACTGACCACTGGTGCGCCACGCGAGGGCCTTGCAAGGGAGTCCCTATCCCTAGAAGTCAGTTCGCAGAGCAGGGAGGATGGGTGGGGTGGTAAGGAATCTATAACTACATATGTCTCTTACAGATACATCGTTATCGAAGGTAAGTAACTTGTTCATCTGAAAAAGACAGTTTGTTATAGATTCCTTACCTTAGAATAGATACCCCAGCAATACCAACCCCGGAGGAGGGTCTGCGAAACAAGTTTACACCAGATAGTCCTGCAGGGCAGATCGGGCAAAATAGCCCTCCTTCCAGACTTGGCTGTCCAGGCAGTAATGTCTGGTGAACGTGTGCATAGATGCCCATGTAGCCACTTGACAGATGTCAAGGAGGGGGACTCCACGTGCCGATGCAGTATTTGCTGCCATAACCCTATTGGAATTAGTACACAGCCCCAATGGAGGTTCCTTTTTCACTAAAGAGCAACAGATTTTAATACAAAGGACAACTCATCGGGAGATGGCACATATTTGGACAGCCCAGCCTTTCTTGGCACCCATAGAGCCAACAAAAAATTGATCATCCACCTGAAATTCTGTGGTGCGTTCAAGGTAGAAGACATGGGAAAGACATGGCTTTGTAGTTCGGACTGGACTGTTCCCATGAGGCACGGGGTCAGAGCTGATTTGCATATAGCCAGTGTCTAACCCAGGGTGGTGTGGAGTGCAAAAAAAGGATGGATGTAGGCCCAGATCCTTGTACTGGGGTGAATGTAGGACATTGTTCTACATTCTGTCCATCAACTGTGTTTTTTGCAATTTTCACCCCGAGTGGGCTGGGTATGCTCAGACGTGAGTCCCAGGCTCTCCACACCACTGGAGTCAAGCTATCCAGGCTGATGAAGGCTGATAGCCAGAAACCGGTCCTTGGATGCTTGATTCCGGTCTGGGAAAGACATGGCTTTGTAGTTCGGACTGGACTGTTCCCATGAGGCACAGGGTCAGAGCTGATTTGCATATAGCCAGTGTCTAACCCAGGCTGGTGTGGAGTGCAAAAAAAGGATGGATTTAGGCCCAGATCCTTGTACTGGGGTGAATGTATGACATTGTTCTACATTCTGTCCATCAACTGTGTTTTTTGCAATTTTCACCCCGAGTGGGCTGGGTATGCTCAGACGTGAGTCCCAGGCTCTCCACACCACTGGAGTCAAGCTATCCAGGCTGATGAAGGCTGATAGCCAGAAACCGGTCCTTGGATGCTTGATTCCGGTCTGGGAAAGACATGGCTTTGTAGTTCGGACTGGACTGTTCCCATGAGGCACACGGTCAGAGCTGATTTGCATATAGCCAGTGTCTAACCCAGGGTGGTGTGGAGTGCAAAAAAAGGATGGATTTAGGCCCAGATCCTTGTACTGGGGTGAATTGATGACATTGTTCTACATTCTGTCCATCAACTGTGTTTTTTGCAATTTTCACCCGAGTGGGCTGGGTATGCTCAGACGTGAGTCCCAGGCTCTCCACACCACTGGAGTCAAGCTATCCAGGCTGATGAAGGCTGATAGCCAGAAACCGGTCCTTGGATGCTTGATTCCGGTCTGGGAAAGACATGGCTTTGTAGTTCGGACTGGACTGTTCCCATGAGGCACAGGGTCAGAGCTGATTTGCATATAGCCAGTGTCTAACCCAGGGTGGTGTGGAGTGCAAAAAAAGGATGGATTTAGGCCCAGATCCTTGTACTGGGGTGAATGTATGACATTGTTCTACATTCTGTCCATCAACTGTGTTTTTTGCAAGGTAGAAGGACAGCACACATTTAAGGGTCCATACGGTGGAGTCTCTCCTCCTCCTAGGAAGGGTGCGGAGGCGGGAAAAAGGTGGGCAAAGTGATGGTTTGTCTTATGTGAAAAGGTGTAACCACTTTAGGAAGGAACGAGGACCCCATCCTAAGCACCACTTAGAAGAAGGAGCCTGAAGCTCACTCACCCTGCGAGCAGAGGTGATGGCAACAAGAAAAGCAGTTTTCAGGGTAAGGAGCCTGAGAGGACAGTTGTGAAGAGGCTTGAAGTGAGCACACACAAGTTAAGTTAAAAGGAGATTCAAGTACCACTGGGGCATTATGAAAGGAGATGGACTAAAGAAATTAATAATGCCCTTAAAGAATCTGTCTACAATAGGGGACTTGAATAAAGAGTGCTAATCTGGTAGCCAAAGGAAAGCAGAATAGCAGTAAGATAGCCTTTTAGAGTGCCTAGAGCAGAACCCTGCTGGGCAAAAGAAAGGATGAACAAAAGAACCTCTGAAAGGGGCAGAGAGGGTATCCACAGCCTTTGCTGTGCACCATGCACAACATCGACAGGCGTATACCATTTTCGTGGAGGGACGCCTGGCTGCCAAAATGACATTACTGACTTTAGGCGGAAGGTCAAAAGCTGTCAACTGTCGCCGCTCAATCTCCATGCAAAGAGGTTGAAGGTGGACAGATTCAGGTGGAGGACCGTCCCCTGTTGCTGCAACAAAGATACTCCCAAAGGGGCAGTCTGATCAGTAGATCGATGACCATGCTCAGGAGCTCGGGGTACCAGACTCTTCATGCCCAGTCCGGAGCCACAGAATGACTTGAGCCCGGTCGCACTTGATTTTCTTCAGTACTCGGGCAGTACAGGGGAAAAGGCATACAGGAGGCCGCATCTCCACTCGCGACGAAAGGCGTCGCCGAGTGAGTGCCGCCTTGGAAACTCCAACGTGCAAAACTGCTGACAGTGCGCCTTCTTTCCGGTGGTAAACAGATCTAACCAAGGCTCTCCCCACCACTGAAAGAGACCTTGCACAACCTCCGAATGAAGATGCCATTCATGATCTACCAGGCATCGACGGCTGAGTATGTTGGCCCATGCAATCAGAGTACCTGCCAGGTGTTGAGCCACCAGTGTCATGCCCTGATGTTCCAGCCATGCTTAAAGGCAAAGAGCCTCTTGACATAGGGTCCACAACCACACCCCACCTGCCTTGTTTGTTGCAGTACCACATGGCGGTGGAGTTGTCTGTGAACACCTGCACTACCTTCCCCTTGAGGGAGGAAAGGAATGCCTTCAGCACCTGGTGGATAGCTCGAAGCTCCAACAGGTTGATGTGGAGCCCAGATGTCACCATAGACCAGACTCCTCTGATCTCCGCCTCGCCCAGATGACCGTCCCATCCTAGGAGTGATGCATCGGTCACCACAGTGAGTTCTGGTTGGGGAAGGGAGAGGGATCTGCCTCTGACCCAATCCTGGTCCAATAACCACAACTGCAGTTGTTGTGCAGTTAGTTCTGAGATCTGGACTTAGTCGGAAAGATTCACATGATGTTGCGCCCACTGGAACTTCGGGTCCCACTGCAGAGACCATATATGCCACCTGGCATGATCCACAAGCAGGATGCAGGAGGCTATAAGGCCCAGCAGCCTCAGGGACATTTTCTCCAAAATCTGGGATAGAGGCTGAAATATCGGTATCATAGCCCGAATATCCCGACTCGTTTCTCGGGAGTGTAGGAAGGTGGATATCTGACTATGGTTACCCCCAACTTTTTGCCTAGTGTTTAGCTGGTTTTCGACCTAGTTGGCCTGGAGCCCTGCTATTCAGGACCCCAGACTAATTGCTCTCTCTGCAAAATGGACTCCATGTACCTTAGGTGTAGATATAGTATACCTATATCTAACCCCAAAATGGACACATATACTCCTATAAGTCACTCCTATGGCAGGCCTTATCAATCCTGAAGGCAGAGTGCTTGGAATTATGTGAGATGGTGCTCTGGCATGAGCTGAGCCGTCTGCAGCTTGCGGAACCAAGTCCTAATAGCTGTTCCATGATAACGCTATACCATATACTCTTAAGTGCATTATAATCCTCGCGGTTATTGCTAACTTTGGTATAGCATTATCAAAACATGTCGTGTAAGGTGTCATGCGCTTTGGAATACTACCCCCTCGCCAGTTCTGGCGACGGGGGTAGCATTCCACCCTTCTAGAGGGATAAGACATGTATGTAACTGTGAACCCCGGTTAAAGTTAAGCAGAGCCTCAGCATCACAAAATGGATGCTGCCACCACAGACACAAGTCTGACCTCCTGCTGCTGGTAGTCCTTCCAGCGAGGGAGGCCTGGACAAAGGGTTTCCTGCCTTGGGAGGTGCTAGCACCACCCCAGACAGGATTTTGTGTATTGAGGTAGGGAGGCCTGAAAGGAATGAGACATGCCTGGGGCACACAAGGTGCCCTGTGCATACACCGGTTCAAACCAGTTGCTGGGGCACTCCAGCCCCAGCTCTGGTGGGAAACCAGACAAAGGATAGGGGGTGTAACCACCCCCCTTCCTGGTCCCACCCATGGGAGGGACCTAGTCACTAGTGCAGCCCACTTTAGGAGAATAAAGGTCGGAGCTGGTCCCATTCCAAATTAGATTTATCCTGACAACTTTACAAGAAGAAACTCTGGACTTCGATGTTCTGCTCCACAGAAGACTGAAGAATCTTCCTTGTGGGCAAGGAGTGTCCACCCTCCAACTGCAGGCACCATCAAGCGTCCTAGCAGTTCACTTTGTCATCCTTCCAGCCGGATCCAGACTTCAGAGCCCGACGAGACCCGGATTCCCAGACCTCTACCTACATCTGCAGCACAGCTGAGATCCGTCGGTGCGACGAGACACGTGGGACCGGCCATCTTGAAGAAACTGCACTTCGCTTCCAGCACGACTTCAGAGGCATCCTCGAGAAAGTGCTTTGGGGATTGAGAAGCCCCAGCCCCGAGCAGCTCCTGCATCGAAGACCAGCCCTCCAGCATCCACGAGATCTGCGTGGGGCCCTTTTGCTTGGTTGCTGCTCGACGCGTTGTCTGGTCACTTGCCGGCTGGCTAGTGACCTCCTAGACGACGATCCATGAAAACTACACTGCTGGTCTGGTTGCTCCAGACTGGCCTTTGCTCCCTTCCAAAAGAGGAGTACCCCGGACCCTCCTGGTCCGCACCAGACGCCTTTTCCACTCACCGCGTGGGCCTTTGCCAAAGCCTGTTGATGTCGAATCCGGAACAGACACCGCCGACAGCGAGAGCCTGCGTGGGACAACTCGTGCCTCCATCCTGGGTGTCGAAGACACCTCCTGGTCCACGTGGCTGCAGAGTCAAGCATCCACTCTTCACCTGATCGCGACGACGACATCTGGTTCCACACCGGTCACTGGCTAGTGACTTTAAACATTGTCCCCTCTGCTTTCAGGTCTTCATCTTCCTCGATCCACCCGTGGATCGCTCCGGACATCTTCCTCCTGGACGCCTGCAGCATCTTTCTTCAAGGCTCCATAGACTTCGACGCAGAAACCCAACACACTTTGACACCTATGCACCCGCAGCCCGTGGGTGAGGTAACAAGAGCATTTCGGTGCTCAAGGGTAGATTGACTCTCCTAGTGTCCAGGTATCCTGTCGTTTTAGTCGTAATTGGTAGGAACTGTCTTTTACTTACCTTTTCGTAATTTGTTCTGCCCATTGACTTTGTTCCGCATCTCGCGTGTGAGTTCACACTCTGCACACGCGTCCCGTGGGCCTCCTACTACTTACCTAAGGTTAGGGTAGTGTAGTCCCAGCGATCCTACAGCCTCTGGGCAGCTCCATTTCTTCTATCGATTTCCTTATACCATTTACTTAGTATATGGTTTGTCGTGCCCCTAGGGCACCATTGTAATTTGTGCAACCTATTGTGTTTTTCTTAAAGAGATTGTTATGTGCTTAGCCCTCTGATCTCATAAAGAGTTCAGAGGTGTTTGTCATTAATAAATATATTGTTTATTTTCATAACAACCTGTGTGGTGTCCTTTCATCTGGTATTTAAGGGGTTATATGTGGTAGAGAACAAGTTACTTACCTTCGGTAACGCTTTTTCTGGTAGATACAATATCTGCCTGTGGATTCCTCACCTTGTTCACCTTGTGAATATCCCCTTGCATCAGCAACATTCGGAAATTCTTTTTGTAGCCTCGCGCCGACGTGGACTCAGACGTCATAGAGACACGACATGGCTCGCGACTCCGCTGACGTCACCGACGCCTACAATAGGCCCACGCCAGCGTGATGACATCAGTTCCGCCCTTTTTTCCGTGCCATCGAGGCACACGGACGGACCAATGACAGTAAAAATTTATACAGTATACACAGTACATAAAAGTCAAGGTAAAACACACAGTGTAAAGCAAATGCAGGAAAGCAATTGAAACATTACCCTGACAACAAAATAAATATATAATACATTACAGTAACTCTGGTAAAGAAGAGTGGACAACGGGGAGGCGGGCGGGTCAGTGAGGAATCCACAGGCAGATATTGTATCTGCCAGAAAAAGCGTTACCGAAGGTAAGTAACTTGTTCTTCTGATAGATACATCTGCTGTGTGGATTCCTCACCTTGTGAATAGAGTCCCACAGCAGTCTCCACTCCCAGAGGAGGGTGTCCACTCTTCTAGACCAGGAAATCCTGACGAACAGAGCGTGCAAAATGACCGTCCCTCCTCACTTCGGAGTCCAAGCAGTAATGCTTCGCGAAAGTGTGGAGGGAAGACCAAGTTGCCGCCCTACAAATATCCTCTACAGGAACACCTCTAGCCAATGCTGAGGACTAAGACTTAGCTCTTGTAGAATGAGCCCTTATACCCTCTGGTGGTTCCTTACCGGCCAAAGAGTAGCAGATCTTAATGCAGAGGACGATCCATCTTGACAAGGTTCTTTTATGGACCGCTCTTCCTTTCTTGCAGCCAGCAAAACCAATGAAGAGCTGGTCATCCAAACGAAAGTCTTTAAACCTGTCCAAGTAAAAAGACACCGCCCTCTTGGGGTCTAGACGGTGCAGTCTCTCTTCCTCCTTAGAAGGGTGAGGGGCAGGATAGAAGGTAGGTAGGGTAATGGACTGTCCTAGATGGAAGGGAGTTACCACTTTAGGCAGAAAAGCAGCCCTGGTCCTAAGAACCATTTGATCAGCATGAATGGTCAAGAAAGGGGGCTTGAAACTAAGAGCTTGAAGCTCACTTACCCTCCTTGCCGAGGTTATAGCAACGAGGAAGACTGTCTTGAGAGTCAAAAGCCTCAAAGGACATTTGTGAAGAGGCTCAAAGGGAGCACCCATCAAAAAGGTCAATACAAGATTTAAGTCCCACTGAGGCACAATAAAAGGAGTAGGAGGGAACATATTTGTGAGGCCCTTCAAAAATCTTAAAACCACAGGAGATTTAAAAAGAGATGGCTGGTCAGGCAAGCAGAGAAATGCCGACAGCGCTGAAAGGTAGCCCTTCACTGTGGCAACAGCAAGTCCCTGTTGCGCCAGAGAAAGGGCAAACTGGAGAATATCAGATAAATGGGCTCTCAAAGGGTCAATAGACTTTTCCCCACACCACGTCACAAATTTCGACCATCTATAAGAATAGATGGACTTAGTAGAGTCACGCCTGGCAGATAAGATGACATTCACAACGTCTGGTGGGAGGGAAAAGGAATTCAGGTTGCCCCGTTCAATCTCCAGGCATGAAGGTGTAATGTCTGGAGGTGGGGGTGTAGAACCTGCCCCTCCATCTGAGAGAGGAGGTCTGCCCTGAGAGGGAGACGGAGCGGCGGGTGAGAGGAGAGGTGGAGTAGATCTGTATACCACACCCTTCTTGGCCAGTCCGGGGCGACCAATATGACTTGGGCCCGGTCCTGGCGAATCTTCCTCAGAACCAGAGGAATCAAAGGTATGGGAGGAAACGCGTAAAGGAGTTGATTTCCCCAACTCAACTGAAACGCGTCCCCCAAGGTTCCTTGCATCGGATACTGGAGACTGCAGAACGACAGGCAGTGAGCATTCTCGCGAGTGGCGAATAGATCCACCCAAGGAGTCCGAAAGATGTCGTGAACCACCTCTGGGTGAAGCCTCCACTCGTGGTCGGTGGAGAACTGCCGACTGAGACTGTCTTCACGAACGTTCAGAACTCCGGCCAGATAATTTGCCATCAGACAAATCTGATGGTCCTGAACCCAGGACCAGAGACGCAGAGCCTCTCTGCAGAGACACTGCGATCCCACCCCTCCCTGTTTGTTGATGTACCACATCGCGGTCGTGTTGTCAGGACCTGGACTGAACGACCGCGAAGGGAAGGAAGGAAGGCCTTGAGCGCCAAACGTATCGCCCGCAATTCTAGAAGGTTGATGTGAAGCATCCTTTGCTCTGTAGACCAAAGACCCTTGACCTCCAGATCCCCCAGATGAGCACCCCCACCCGAGAGTGGATGCATCCGTTATCACTGTGGCCACCGGAGGAGGCAACTGAAAAGGCTTTCCCTGAGATAAGTTGCCTTCCACATCCCACCAAGACAGATCCGCCGCAGCTTCTCTGGAGATCCTCACTGACTCCCTGAGATCTCCGTTGTGCTGATACCACTGCCTGCGGAGGCACCACTGGAGCGCCCTCATGTGCCAGCGTGCATGGTTGACCAACAGAATGCATGAAGCCATCAGACCGAGCAGGCGAAGGACCTTCAGGACTGGAACGACCGCTCCATTGTAAAATAAAGGAATCATTTCCTGTATGTCGTGAATCCTTTGAGGAGGGGGGAATGCACGACATACAGTTGTGTCCAGTACAGCACCTATGAACAGGTTGCGCTGGGAGGGCACCAGGTGAGACTTGAGTACATTTATCGAAAAACCCAACCTGTACAACAACTGGGTTGTCTCTTGCAGACGATGGAGCACTCTCTCTGACGACTCTGCTTTGATCAGCCAGTCGTCCAAATAAGGGAATACAGGACTCCCTAACCTTCTGAGATGCGCAGCCACCACCGTCATCACCTTGGTGAAGACTCGAGGCGCAGTAGTAAGACCTAATAGAGGGACCGCAAACTGATAGTGCTGCGATCCCACCGTAAAACGGAGATACTTCTTGTGCGACTTCAGGATTGGGATGTGAAAGTACGCATCCTGTAAGTCGAGCGACACCATCCAGTCTTCTTCCAGCAGTGCTTGAAGAACCTGAGCAAGGGTGAGCATCTTGAATTTCTCCTGCTTCAGATAAAAATTCAAGATCCTGAGATCCAGGATTGGACGAAGTCTGCCATCCTTCTTGGGTATCAGGAAATACCGGGAGTAGCATCCCTGACCCCGTTCCTGCTCTGGGACCACCGCTATCGCACCCTTTCTTAATAGAGTTTGAACTTCCCCCTGAAGGAGCAACAGATGTTCCTCTGAGCAATACCCCTGGCAAGGAGGGTAATTGGGAGGGAATTCCTGAAAGGGAAGTGCATACCCATTTTCTACGAGATTGAGAACCCAAAGATCTGATGTAACCGATTCCCAATCTCATAGAAAGTGGGTAAGCTGACCCCCCACCGGACCCACATGATCCTGAATGGCGAATCTAGGGCTGCTTTTCTGTGGCTGGGGGGTTGGAGAAGGTGGAGGAGGAAGAGGCTTGACGCCCTCGAGGACGTGCCCTTTGCTTTCCCCTGTACGACCTATACAAGGTATTTTGCTGCTGCTGTTGTTGCTGCTGCTGACCTTGTCTAAATGTACGAAAAGAAGAGCGACCAAAACCTCTGAATTTCCTGGTCGTAGAACCTCTAACTTGAAGACTAAGAGATCTAGCAGTCGCCCTGCTATCCTTGAAGCTCTCCAAGGCCGTATCTGCCTTTTTGCTAAAGAGTCCTTCACCATCAAAAGGCAGATCTAACAAAGCAGACTGTACATCAGCAGAAAAATCCGAGGATTTTAACCAAGCTGAACGCCTTGTGGCAACAGCCGTGCCCATGATCCTTGCCACAGAATCTGCAGTATCGAGGCCGCTCTGAATAACCTGACGAGCTGCTGCTTGAGTGTTAGATAAAACTTCCTCAAAGTCACCCCTGCAATCTTCTGGAACCTTAGGGATCAATGAACGCATAGAGTCCTTAAGAGCGTGGACATATCTTCCCATAAGGCAAGTGGCATTTGTTGATTTTAACGCCATACTTGCGGAAGAGAAAGTCTTTGTGGCCACTTGATCCTGCTTTCTAGCTTCCTTGTCGCCAGGTACCTGTGGAAAAGCACCATTTGACTTCTTTGAACATGCCGCTTGAATCACCAAACTCTCAGGAAAAGGGTGAGATGACAAAAAGGCAGGGTCCTCAGGAGCTACTCTATACCTCCTAGCCACACCCTTCGAAACAGCAGGAGCAGAAAGAGGCTTCTTCCACACCTCCATAATGGGTTCAGTCAAAGCATCATTAAACGGGAGTAATGGCTCCACAGCAGAGCTCGGAGAATGAAGAACCTCAATTAGCAGATTTGATTTAAATTCGACAGTAGGCAAAGTTAAACCTAAAAGTCCCGCTGTCTTTTTTATAACCACATGATATGGCTGAACATCCTTAGAGGGTGCATCAGGGCCTGATGGTAAAACCCACTCTGGGGAAAATTCAAGACCACTCGCCTCTGCTAGGTCCTCAAAATAATTTTCAGCCCGCTCACCTTCTTCCAAGTCAGAATGAGACTCACAATACCTCCGCTCTTCCAGGAGACATTGAGCCTCTCTCCTAGACCTCTGCTTAACACGGAGTGCAGCCGGATCCACTGTCCACTCCGCCGGAGCCGACGTCGGAATCGAATCCGAAGGCTTAGAAGGATGTTCCATAGACTTGCTTGGAGCGGGCGACGCCGGTGCTGGAGTCGTCGACTTCGGTCGAGCCGGCGTCGACATCGGCTTTGACCTCGGTGGAGCCTGGTACTGCCACATTGGGGTCGGGGTTGGCATATACGGCATGAAAGGCGCCGGGGCATAGGAATGAGGTATACCCAAATTGAAAGCCATTGGACCCATGGGACCCGAAGGCGCTCCAGAGGGGTACCACGACCTCGAGAAAACACCATACATAGCGTTGAGAAACGCCGAAGGATCCTGACCTGGAGCTGGAAAAGGTGGATGCTCAAGTCGATCTCGAGGTAGATTCGAATCTGTTTCAACAACAGGAGTCAAAACCTCCTCCTCAACAGGAACTTCACCGACGTCTTCTGGAGTCGGAGATGGAGCCGGAGTCGGAGATGGAGCCGGAGTCGGAGAATGAATTTGCGACTCCGAAGGCGAGGCCTCGCCTTCTTGATCCGATTCTTGTGGAGGAATTACTTTCGATTTCATCTTCTTGGGTGACCTCGACCTCGAGTCAGACTTATCACCCGAATGACGTCGAGATTCATGTCTCCTCTTCTTATGCTTCTTACGTGACCTCGAAGCATGATCCGACGAAGACTTCGAAGCCGACGCCTCTCGAGACCTCGATCTCGATCTCGATTTCGACTTCTTCGAGTGGGATTTCGAAGATTTCCTAACCTTATCGGCCTTCAGCTTAGCCACAAGAAGCTTAGACTCCCTTTCTCGCAGGGCCTTTGGATTCATCTTTTGACACGACGAACACCCATCCACGTCGTGGTCGGAGCTTAGACACCAAATACAGTCTTGGTGTGGGTCCGTAACGGACATCATCTTTCCGCATTCTCTACAGGGTTTAAAACCCGTCTTCTTTGTCGACATAATAAAAGAGCAAAGAGGCCAGAGAACGGAGAAATGAAGAATTACAGTAACAGAGTTACTAGAAGCTACAGAGTATCCCGAAACCGTTAGCGTCGACGACGCGGAAAAAAGGGAACTGATGTCATCATGCCGGCGTGGGCCTATTGTAGGCGTCGGTGACGTCAGCGGAGTCATGAGCGATGTCGTGTCTCTATGACGTCTGAGTCCACGTCGGCGCGAGGCTACAAAAATAATTTCCAAATGTTGCTGACGCAAGGGGATATTCACAAGGTGAACAAGGTGAGGAATCCACACGGCAGATGTATCTATCAGAAACAGCTGGCTTCACATGCCAAAAGAGTTTAGTCTAAGATTGCTTTGTCCATGCTACCATTAGGATAGCTGGTCTATAAGGTTGACTTACAACCAATCACCATAAGGGTTGTTTGGACTGATACAAGGTGATCACTAGAACTAGTGAGCATCATATATCAGGCCAACTTCTCACATTGCTGTGCAGCGGTTGGGATTTGAGCTTGCTGTTGTTTTTACCAAATATAATCTTGAGATATCATTTGAAAGATCACATAAGGTACCATAGGTACATATAACAAGCTTAGAAATACTCTGAGTTCTACTGAAACAGCTGTTGTAGTAGAAAGGGCCTAGCACACCCTGACTACAACTCTTAGCAAGGGATCAGTAGGAAAACCCATAGTGTAGGTAAGTGCACCACTTACACCTCACTAGAAAGCAAGTCTACCACAGGAGAGGCCTCAGTGACTCCCCTTGTGGTTAGTGACCCTCCACAGGTCCTTTCCAGATATGCAGCCCTCAGCTTCCTTTAATATACCTGATCAGTCTCCTGTATACAAAAACTTGGGCCAAAGTTCGTATTGGGAATGGCAGATCATTAACTAAGGAAATACCAACTCTTGGCGGCGTGAAGCAAGGCTGCGTATTGGCACCTTTATTATTTAATCTGTTTTTAACTGAAACACTGAATAAGATAAATGCCCATCCACCGAAACTTGCAGATAAGCACATATCAAATTTGCTATATGCAGATGATGTTATTCTTTTAAGTAGAACAAAGGTAGGCTTGCAAAGGTTAATTACACGTATACAGGAGTACGCAATAAAAAATAAAATGGTAATAAATGAATCCAAATCTAAAGTTATGGTTGTCTCAAAAAATCTAAGAAGGAAATACAATATGAAATGGTTCTTAGGTAAGGAAAAATTGGAGCAAACAAAAACCTATAGATACCTAGGACTGGTTTTTGATGACAATGGTAGCTTTAAACCCGAGATATTGGACATCACCCGGAAGGCGAACTCCCTAACAGATGCATTTGGTATGATAAAAAAATCCACCAGTAACTTAACCTACCAGCCGCTACTCAAGGTCATATCTGCAAAATTGCTACCCTCCCTAACCTACGGCAGCGAAGCATTGAACGGAAAGGACGCAATAACAATAAACAAAGAAATCTCGAAAACGTTTCGATCTCTTTTCTGTTTACCAAAAAATGCCTCACAATCCCAAATTAGACTAGAATTTGGCTTGAATAACCAACTACATGCTCGGATGGGTAACACAATTAAAGTATGGTATAGGGTAAAAAATGACAAGGACAATTTAATCTCGGAGCTTTTATGGAAAGAAGTAGAGGGCAATAATAAACTATCTGTTTGGAAGTATCTCGAGAAGGCTTTGGATGAATTTGGGCTGAAGGAGATTTGGATGACCACTATTCCTCAGGAATCTTTCAAAAAAATTGTAAATAAGACAATTGATATCCTATCTATAATAAGTGACAAAGAGTCCCTGGTCAAAAGGAAACATGCTTGGTCTATAATAAATAGTTATAAAAAAAAGAGTCCGCAACAATATTTGAATACAGCTTGGACCTGGAAATATAAAAATATATTCATGAAAGCCCGGTTCGGAATCCTGCCTGGAGAATCTCATGCACTGCCATGGAAAAAGCTTGAAAACAACATATCATGTCGGCTGTGTAATACAGGAGAAGAAAATATCATACATCTATTATGCCTCTGCCCAGAACTAAAAAATGAAAGATTAACACTTTTAAAAAGGCACTTTAACAAAAGATCAATAAGGACATGTAGACAAGCACTAATCCAGTGTCTTTGCTTGGAAGATATATATATTAACTCTGCCCTCTCAAAATTTTTAACAAGTGCATGGAGAAAACTGGAATTTTTAAAACATTAACTATTATACTGTTTATATTTCTGAAATTTTAACATTATGAAATGATTGCTTATTTTTAAAATTACCGCCCTTTTACTGTATTCTAATTGAAATGTTATATTGTGTATTCGTTTTTGGTAAAGATTTTAAATAATCAATCAATAAAACATTTATCACATTATCAGCCCTCAGCTTCCAGGAGATGAGACAATTGTGTACCTCCAGGAAACTGAAACAGGGTTCTAACCCTACCACTCCTTTTCTGTTAGGTCTCTTAGAGACATATGATGCTAGAAGGGCTACTAACCCAGGCCCCCTGATCCTACAGATGAGGACATGCCCCCCTTAGAAGGTGACCCAGACTCTAACCTCCCTGAAACAGAAAATGTAGATGGTAGGGAAGAGGGAAGCTTATCTGAGGATGAGGCAGACAATAGCCAACCTTTAGTCAGCAGACCTACATAGGGATGGAGCTGGGGGAGCCCCAGTACCATCCACAAGCAGGCCTAACCTTGGGATTAAAAGAGATAGGTCTCACTCTAGGGACTCCAACAGATCTGTTCACTCCCATGCCTCTCATGCATCTGCTCAGAGGAGGATGACTTCCCCTCAGAGGAGAGAGCGTACGGCAAAGATGAAGGAAGTTAATCTGAGGATCCAAAGGGAAGAACTTGCCCTTGCCAAAGAGAAACTTGCTTTTGCCAGAGAGCAACAATTGAGAGGGGTAGAGCCCACTGGTGGCAGCAATATCCCTAGGGATAAAGACAGGAGTTTTGATAATAGACACCTGAGTAAAATAGTGCCCTCCTATAAGACAGGAGATGATATCCACAAATGGATAACTGCTCGGGAGAGGGCCTGCAAAGTACAGCAGGTACCCCAGAGTCAGTGGGCAGCTATATTGTGGCTCTCCTTTGAAGGTAAAGGTAGAGATAAGCTCCTCACTGTTAGAGATGAGGATGCTAATGATTACCAAGTCCTGAAAACTGCACTGATTGATGGGTTTGGCTTAACAACTGAACAGAACAGGTTGATGTTCAGAGACACCCAGAAAACTCAGGCTCAGGATTGGACTGACTTTGTTTATTGTGCCACTAAGGCTTTGGAAGGCTGGTTACTGGGTAGTAAAGTTACAGACTACACAGGATTGTATAATCTCATAATGAGAGAGCGAATCTTAAATAACTGTCAAAACCAGCTTTTGCACCAGCACCTGGTGGACTCTGATCTGACCTCTCCACAAGAATTGGGTAAGAGGGCAGACAAATGGGTCAGAACCAGGATTAGGCCTAAGAATCAGGGTGGTGACCAAAAGAAAGAGACTACCAAGCCTCAAGAGAAAGGTGGGGATAAATCTAAAGAGAAGACTTCCCCAGGGCCCCAAAACTCCAAGAATGGGGGTGGGTCCCACGACACTTCCTCTACCCAGAAGAAACCTTATTGCCATACCTGCAAACAGGTAGGCCATTCGAAAACTGACAGCAGTTGCCCAAGGGCCAACAATAAGGAGAACATACCCCCAAGTAATACTCCCAAGCCTCCTGTTACTACTAGTAATAATATCCCAGGTGATGGGAGTGCCCCCAAGAATTTGGGTGGGTGTACTTTGGGAGTTCCTGGGGACTCTGGCCTAACCAGATCCCCTAACTTAGATACTCTTGTCTGTGAAAATGGCATGGGGTTTGCCAACTTCACTGCTTGCCCCAACACTTTGGACAAGTACAGACAGGAGCCACTCATCAATGGTCTAAAAGTTGAGGCCTATAGAGACACAGGGGCTAGCATAACTATGGTGACTGAGAATCTAGTCCCCTCAAGGCAACTTATACCTGGTGCCACATACCAGGTGACAAACATTGATGGAGTGCAGAAAAATCATCCCATGGCAGTGGTAAATCTCAGCTGGGGAGGTGTCACTGGCCCAAAGAGAGTGGCAGTGTCAGCAAACGTGCCTGTAGATTGTCTACTGGGGGAATGATTTGGAAATCTCAGCCTGGGCTGATGTAGAACAAGAATCTTCCTGAACAGGTTAGGAGGGCTGTGCCAGTCTCAGCCCAATCTCAAATAGATTCCTTCCCTGAAAAAGTTAGCAGGGCTGTGATGGTAACAGCCCATACCCAAACTGAGTCCCTTCCTGAAAAGGATGGTGGAGCTGTGATGGCCACAGCCCAAACTCAAACTGATTCCTGTGTTGTGAAGCCTGAAACTATGGATCACTCCACACAAACAGAGAGCATTGAGGAGGAAGAGGAGTCTCCCTCCCACCAGACACTAGGAAAGGATCAGCCTCCTCAGGGAACTGATCTTACCCCTTGTGAAGAAACTGCCCCAGAGGTAGTCAGGCCTAGCCTGGCAGAGCCCCTGATGTCAGTGGACCCTTCCAAGGTGGGTCCCAGTCTGGAGCAGGTAACCTGCCCCTCTCTACCCTGCCTCAGTCAGCCCAGGGCTACAGAGGTCAGGGAGGCCAGTGAGCCCCAAAGGGCCCCCTGTCCAATAAAACAACCCCATCAGCAGATTAGGGACACCAAAGCTAGCAGCCCTAGCAAGGTGAAAAAGTTAGAAACTCCTGAGGGATCCCCCTTAAACTTAGTTAGGGACCCCCCCCCCCCAGATGGACTCTGTTGGGCACAGCCAAACTTGGGACCTAAGGGCCCCAGACCTAACCTGTCCCTCCAGTAAGCCAAACAGAGGGACCCACCCTCCAGCTTTAGGTAGCCAGAGGCTGACCCTGAGAGCCCAACACAACTCAGTCGTGGAAAAAAGGTATATATGGTGGATGGTGATTGGAGGAAGTTGAGCCCAGCAGTAGTGGAGCCTCACTTCAGTACTCCATCTCAGCACCAGCCTTTTACTTTGCCAAAACACACCACAGGTAGAGATTCCCTATGGTGGAGACCCTCAGATACCCTTAGGGTGAGGGATTGCTTAGTGAACCATGAGATAGGGGGTAACCATGCCAGTGCTGGTACTTCCTTATATGGCCACTTAGGCAATAGAGGCTTACCTGGACAAGGATAGCCTTATCTTCTTTTGTTTATTTATGTAGGAAGGTGGATATCTGACTATGGTTACCCCCAACTTTTTGCCTAGTGTTTAGCTGGTTTTCGGCCTAGTTGGCCTGGGGCCCTGCTATTCAGGACCCCAGACTAATTGCTCTCTCTGTAAAATGGACTCCATGTACCTTAGGTACATACCTAATTGGATACTGGGTCACCTTATCAGCCCCTGTATAGTGTACCTTAGGTACCCAGGGCATAGGTGTACCCAGGGCCTACCAGGGGCTGCAGCATGTATTATGCCACCCCTGGCTGGCCATCCAAACTGACACAACTGGCTGCTAAGACAGCTGGGGCAAGGTGGTGTAATCACCCTTTGCTGTAGATATAGTATACCTATATCTAACCCCAAAATGGACACATATACTCCTATCAGTCACTCCTATGGCAGGCATTATCAATCCTGAAGGCAGAGTGCTTGGAATTATGTGAGATGGTGCTCTAGCATGAGCTGAGCCTGACTGCAGCTTGCGGAACCAAGTCCTTATAGCTGTTCCATGATAACGCTATACCATATACTCTTAAGTGCATTATAATCCTCGCAGTTATTGCTAACTTTGGTATAGCATTATTAAAACATGTTGTGTAAGGTGTCATACGCTTTGGAACACTACCCCCTTGCCAGTTGTGGCGACGGGGATAGCATTCCACCCTTCTAGAGGGATAAGACATGTATGTAACTGTGAACCCCGGTTAAAGTTAAGCAGAGCCTCAGCATCACAAAATGGATGCTGCCACCACTGACACAAGTCTGACCTCCTGCTGCTGGGAGTCCTTCCAGCGGGTGAGACCTGGACATAGGGTTTCCTGCCTTGGGAGGTGCTAGCACCACCCCAGACAGGATTTTGTGTATTGAGGTAGGGAGGCCTGATAGGAATGAGACATGCCTGGGGCACACAAGGTACCCTGTGCATACACCGGTTCAAACCAGTTGCTGGGGCACTCCAGCCCCAGCTCTGGCGCAAAACCGGACAAAGGATAGGGGGTGTAACCATCGCCCTTCCTGGTCCCACCCATGGGAGGGACCTAGTCACTAGTGCAGACCCCTTTAGGAGAATAAAGGTAGGAGCTGGTCCCATTCCAAATTTGATTTATCCTGACAACTTTACAAGAAGAAACTCTGGACTTCGACGTTCTGCTCTACAGAAGACTGAAGAATCTCCCTTGTGGGCAAGGAGTGTCCACCCTGCAACTGCAGGCACCATCAAGCGTCCTAGCGGTTCACTTTGTCGCCCTTCCTGCCGGATCCAGACTTCAGAGCCTGACGAGACCCGGATTCCCAGACCTCTCCGACCTCTACCTACATCTGCAGCACAGCTGAGATCCGTGGGTGCGACGAGACACGTGGGACCGGCCATCTTGAAGAAACTGCACTTCACTTCCAGCACGACTTCAGAGGCATCCTTGAGAAAGTGCTTTGGGGATTGAGAAGCCGCAGCCCCAAGCAGCTCCTGCACCGAACACCAGCCCTCCAGCATCCACAAGATTTGTGCGGGGCCCTTTTGCTTGGTTGCTGCTCGACGCGTTGTCTGGTCACTTGCCGGCTGGCTAGTGACCTCCTAGACGACGATACCCGAAAACTACACTGCTGGTCTGGTTGCTCCAGACTGGCCCTTGCTCCCTTCCAAAAGAGGAGTACCCCGGACCCTCCTGGTCTGCACCAGATGCCTTTTCCACTCACCGCGTGGGTTGCCTTTGCCAAGGTCTGTTGACGCCGAATCCGGAACAGACACCGCCGACTGCGAGAGCCTGCGTGGGACAGCTCGTGCCTCCATCCTGGTCATCGAAGACACCTCCTGGTCCACGTGGCTGCAGAGTCAAGCATCCACTCTTCACCTGATCGCGACAATGACATCTGGTTCCTTCCTGGTTCCACACCGGTCACTGGCTAGTGACTTTGAACATTGTCCCCTCTGCTTTCAGGTCTTCATCTTCCTTGATCCACCCGTGGATCGCTCCGGACATCTTCCTCCTGGACGCCTGCAGCATCTTTCTTCAAGGCTCCATAGACTTCGACGCGGAAACCCAACACACTTTGACACCTATGCACCCGCAGCCCGTGGGTGAGGTAACAAGAGCATTTCGGTGCTCAAGGGTAGATTGACTCTCCTAGTGTCCAGGTATCCTATCGTTTTAGTCGTAATTAGTAGGAACTGTCTTTTATTTACCTTTTCATAATTTGTTCTGCCCATTGACTTTGTTCCGCATCTCGCATGTGAGATCACACTCTGCACACGCGTCCAGTGGGCCTCCTACTACTTACCTAAGGTTAGGGTAGTGTAGTCCCAGCGATCCTACAGGCTCTGGGCAGCTCCATTTCTTCTATCGATTTCCTTATACCATTTACTTAGTATATGGTTCGTCGTGCCCCTAGGGCACCATTGTAATTTGTGCAACTTATTGTGTTTTTCTTAAAGAGATTGTTATGTGCTTAGCCCTCTGATCTCATAAAGAGTTCAGAGGTGTTTGTTATCAATAAATATATTGTTTATTTTCATAACAACCTGTGTGGTGTCCTTTCATCTGGTATTCAAGGGGTTATATGTGGTAAAACAGCTGGCTTCACATGCCAAAAGAGTTTAGCCTAAGACTGCTTTGTCCATGCTACCATTAGGATAGCTGGTCTATAAGGTTGACTTACAACCAATCACCATAAGGATTGTTTGGACTGATACAATGTGATCACTAGAACTAGTGAGCATCATATATCAGGCCAACTTCTCACAGGGAGGATAAGTCCAAAACGGCACTGTGTCCAGAACAGCCGTAATGAAAGGGAGCATCTGAGAGGGAGTCAGGTGTGACTTTGGCATGTTTATAGTGAACCCCAGTGAGTGCAGAAGTTCCATTGTAGTCTGGAGGTGGGAGACGACGGCCTGGGGAAAACCCGCCTTCAACAACCTGTTATCGAGATAGGGGAAGACTGGAACCCCTGATCTGCGCAGATGAGCTGCGAGCAACACCATCACTTTTGTGAACACCTGAGAGGCACTGGTTAGACCAAAGGGGAGCACAGTGAACTGAAAATGCTTGTGGTCTACCGTGAACTGCAGGTAGCGTCTGTGGAGAGGCCGGTCAGGAATATGGAAATAGGAGTCCTGCAAGTCCAAAGCCACCATCCAGTCTCCAGAGTCAAGTCAGGACCTGAGCCAATGTGAGCATTTTGAACTTCTCCTTCTGGAGGAAGCGGTTGAGGGCCCTGAGGTTCTGAAAAGGACGCCGGCCTCTGTCCTTCTTGGGCACCAGAAAGTAGAAGGAATAGCAACCATGATCTACTTCTTGTGCAGTAACCCTTTTGATAGCTCTTTTGGCCAAGAGAGCTGCGACTTCCTGGACGAAAAGTGCAAAATGATCCTCCGACATGCCATCGTAAGACAGTGGAAAGGAGGGAGGGGCAGTCTCAAAGGGGAGGTATTAGCCCCTTCGGATTATTTGCAAAACCCACTTGTCTGATATGATGGCGAATCCTGCCACCCACTGGCCATTGGTGGCCATTAAGGGTCGAGCAAGGAAGGTTTGGAGGGTCCTGAAGGGGGAAAGGGTGGACTGTCCAACCCCCTGGATCCGACACCCACGAGGTCGCCGGGTCCCTCGTCCATGGCCACGCAGAGGCTGGACAGCTTGCATGGACCGTGGCTGGACTGGACCAGATGTGGTGGGGTGCCCCTTCTGAAGCCACGAAAGGTGCAAAAAGCAGACTGGGGTGGACGGGAAGAGAGGCCCAAGGATCTGTCCGTAGTCCGAGAATCCTTAAAGCGCTCAGGTGCCAAGTCTGCTATATCGCCAAATAGGCGACAGCCATCGAAGGTCATGTCCAGAAAAGTTGACTGGTCATCCCCCGAAAAGACAGCCGTCTTCAACCAGGAGTAGCGCCTAAGGACTACCGATGTGGCAATCGTTCTGCCCAGTGATTCAGTGGTATCCAGTCCACATCTTAACATGAATTTGGCCTTGTCTCTCCAATCCGCCACTGCCTGAGAGAGAATGGCCCGGGCCTTCTCCGGGCACTGAAGCAGCACCTGTTCAACCGTATTCCAGATGGTATGGGAGTACCGGCCCAAGAGGCATGCAGGATTCACGGACCGCAGCGCCAAGCTAGAGGAAGAGAATATGCAGTTCCCTAGGTAATCCATCTTCTTGGATTCCCTGTCCAGGGGTGCAGAAGGGAATGCGCCCTTGGAAGAAGAAGCATGGACCGCCAAGCTCTCGGGGGAAGGTTGTTGGGTGAGGAAAATGGGATCGTCTGGAGCCTGGCAGTGGCGGCGGGCAGTTGTCCATTCCACAGGAGCCCCTGTGCTTGGATTGGACCAGGGGCCCAGAAGTACGTCAGTGAGGGCTTCGTTGAAGGTTCCGAGGAGGTTGCCGTAGGATGAACCACCTCTATCAGGAGATTAGTCCTGACCACCACTGAAGGGAGCTCCATGCCCAAGGCCTTGGTTGCCCTTCGCACCACCACACCATAGTCATGGTAGGGGGAGAAAGCATGCCAAGGTCTAGTGAAGTGTCCAGGCCACTGGCGAGACCCAGGTCCTCTCTCCAGTCCGGCACTTTCAGCTGGTCTGCCAAAGGGCCCAGCGACCCCTCCCAAACCTCATCACCACCTTCTGGGTGATATGGAACACCAGTCAAGAACATGGGAACAAAAGTACCCTTCAGCGTCAGAGTTGGCGTCGACCAACGTCGGTCTGGCTCCGGGTCCATCTCAGGGGTGAGGATGGGGATGGCGTTAGCTTGGGGTGAGGGATAAAATGGATATTCTCCACTTATCGCAATCCTTTGTGTTAGCATGATGTATCTATATTCACCTATCATAGTTCAGAGTAATTAGCTATGTCGATACAGGCACTCTTTTCCTGCTTGTGCATTATGTTTATCTGTACGTAGACTAAGAACTAAACAAACTCCATTGTGTTGTACACGTATTAGACTCGGACGGTGATCATGTGCCATCAGTCAGCAACCGAGTAGGCCCTGTTAGTTGAGTTACACAGACAGCTGAATGTATATTATTCTTTCTTGTTCTGAGACCCAAGGTCTCATCTGGTTTCAGAGGTGATAAGCGCATTCCTGGAGGCGCCGTACCCGTGCTCCCCGGCACAGAGACGAAAGGGAGTCACCCCTTCTGACCCTCCCCAATAATATCAGAAGCAGACTTCTAAACCAGCTTTGTGTGCCATATATGGTCTTTCCTTTTAGCTACTGTGCCTATCAGTACTTTTCCATGTACGGTGATCTCATGCCATGTATTAAGTGTGAATCGTCAGTCTTCTCCACGCACTGGCTGGGTGACGTCGGAGGGGCTCCTCTATAGAGTATTGGTTGTCTAATAAACTATTGACTTTTCTTCACTGCCAACTGATTGATTATTTGGTAAGACGATAAGTGGGGGCTATTGGTAGGTATAGCTCCATAGATTATTTTTGTAGTACGACAGTTGGCGACTCTGGTGGGACTCCGTGTTTGGGGTCGTCCTCCCGTAACACGGGATGAAAAAGGACATTTGAAAAGGTCCTCTGGTCGAGGGGGTGGACTGACTAACGATTCTGGCTGAACTCCGCTCTCACGATCAGAGATCCCCAGCTGCTAGTGACCCCTCGCCGGACTCCTACGGGCGTAACCCAGGAGTTGACCGTGTTGGTCTTCAGGAGTGGGCAGTGGAGAACACGCAATCATACCTTTGTGCACCAGGTGAGTGTATTTATTTGGTGTCTTTGGATTACGCTGTTGGGCGGCGTCTCGGAAACAGTTAACTGTACTTGGCTGGTGGTCGGCGTACCACAGAGAACTTTGGAGTTCTGACGGGGTGGCATTGAGGCTGCACGGGCAGATGCTCCACAGACTTGTTTGGTGAATAATAGAGGTTTTCGATCAGACGCCCTGGTGTGGCACATGTGGTGCGCACCCGGCTGGACTGTTCTCGGAAAGGCCCGTGGTTGCAACTGGGTAGCCTTTTGGACACATCTGAAGCGGCTCTAAGGCAGCGGGCTCAGTCAGGATAGTCCTGAAGGTGAACCAGGGAGTTCGCGGGATGGTCTGTAGGCCCGTCTGTGGTTAACTCCTGTCTGGTGGCCTCTTGGTAGTCTCGGGACTGCCTGTTTCTGGTATCTGTTGGTCTGATGGTTGAAATCTACGAGTTCTCCATGAACGAGAGTTGACGGGCTCCATTCTTTGGTTGTTTGGTTTTGGAAAAAGACATGTCAACGTAAAATATTGTATGTTTTGTTCATCCTTTTTATGTATCAGACCCTGTTTGAGGAGAGATTGAGCATGAGTGTACTTGGCCATGTCTGAGAGCTTGTGAGCGGGTGTATTGTGGATAAACAAAATGCAGAGTTTTAATAAAATATGTTTTGGATGTTGTTGCCACCGTAAGAGCGGACGATTGCATGAAAGCCAGCCTGCTCCGCCAGAGGGCAGCCCAAATTTTGATATGTATGTAAAACATGGCCTTACGCCTATTTTGTTTAATAATTTATGGCACAAGTACACAAAGGATAATGTGGAATTACAATGGCCCTAAACTTGATCATTTGATGAGAAAAGGATACAGTATTTACAGGATCGATTGTTCGCCAAAAGAAGCCGTCAGGCAATGTTCGATTCTTTAAAGCTGTGGCAGAAAGAGGCGAAACGGCGTCGCATAAGGGAAGAGAAGTTGCTTAAAGTGAAATATGGTCAGACTATAAACCAGAAGGCTGTAGCATATGATAGGGAACAAACTGAGAAAAACGTTGAATGTATAGATAGGCAGTTTAGGTTACAGGCAGATAAAAGTTACACAGCTCGAACTGAGCCGGAAGATGAAATTGAGGACCTATTGGATGTGCGTCCTCCGCCTCCTTATGCCCCGCAACAAGTATACTCCGCAATACCACTTGTAATGGCCCCCGCCTCGTCTGCCCCAAAAGCCACGGCCCCGGATGTTACTGCAGCCTCTACGCCTATGGGGCCAACTTTCACTCCCGCTCCCCCAGTACCATCCACGGCTACGTTATTGACCAGTGGCCCGTCTCCTCCCATCATGTCCTCTGTAACATTAGCTTCACCGGCCTCGGCCTGGCCTTCTCTTTCGGCCACATCGACTCCCGCAATGATTGATTTGACCCCATCCCATGCCTCCGAGACTCTGGGCGCCCGGCGGATGTATACCCGCAATACGGTGGGCTCGAGGGAGAAACAGATGGTAATGGATCAAGCATCCCAATGGGTGCGGAACGCCATCTATATAATTACAAATATATGGGGGACCATGAAGGATTATGAACCAGCCATGCAGCAATATGCTTTAAAAACTATGGCTAATCGTTTAATTTCCCTATGGGAACAATGTTTCGCAGATGGAAGAGCCCCGCAGGTCCTATATGACATCGTGGTCCGGGCACACAAATTTGAATTAGGATTAGAAGATGTATATGGGAATCTGGTGACCATAATGAAGTATCGGGAAAGGTTGTTCACTAAATGCCCGAGTTGGGATACTCAACATCCCATGCGGGAAGTTCATCCGATCTAGCACCCCGAAATCCCTGAGGTTAGGGACAATGGTAATCAAATCATTCAAGCTCGCATTAAAGCCCAATTCCAAGAACAATGGGTTTATACCCCTTGGAAAAGAAGCGAGGTTCTTTCCCTGAAGTCCCAGTTACCCGACCCTCGGAAAAATCCCACTGCTTTTTATAAGGAACTCACTGAGGCCGCTTCATCGGCTTTGATGACCTGGGGAGAGGACGAGGAGGAGGTCCAGCTGTTACTTTGGGAGCAAACCAATGTGCTTATTGTAAACTGGAAGGGCATTGGCGAGCTCAGTGTCCTTTCCTCTTAGCACAAAACGGAGCTGTGAGAGGCAGAGGGAGAGGACGAGGAGGAGTTGATCGTAGTGACATGAGAAGAGAAGAGGAAGTTACTTACCTTCAGTAACGCTTTTTCTGAGGGATACAGTATCTGCCTGTGGATTCCTCACCGTGTGAATATCCCCCTGCGTCAGCAACGTTCGGAATTTTTTTTTGCAGCAAGACGGCGTGGACGACGTCTTAGGAGCACGGCATCACGCGTGACTCCGACTGACGTCACTGACTACTTATTAGGCCTACATCGGTGTGATGACATCAGTTCCGCCCTTTTTCCCGTGCCTTCGAAGCACCCGGACGGACCAATGACAATAGATGAACAAGTTACTTACCTTCGGTAACGCTTTTTCTGGTAGATACATTATCTGCGTGTGGATTCCTCACCTTGTGAATATCCCCCTTGCGTCAGCAACATTCGGAAATTCTTTTCGTAGCTTCGTGCCGACGTGGACTTGGACGTCATAGAGACACGGCATCGCTCGCGACTCCGCTGACGTCACCGACGCCCATAATAGGCCCACGCCGGCGTGATGACATCAGTTCTGCCCTTTTTTCCGTGCCTTCGAGGCACACGGACGGACCAATGACAGTAGAAACAAACACAGTATACACAGTACACGATAGTCAAGGTAACACACATAGTGTGAAACCAATGTAAGAAAACATTTGAAATAACACATTTTCTTTGACCATAAAACAAATACATTACAGTTATTCTGGTATAGAAGAGTGGACAACGGGGAGGCGGGTGGGTCAGTGAGGAATCCACAGGCAGATACTGTAGATTCCTCACCTTGTGAATAGAGTCCCACAGCAGTCCCCACTCCCGGAGGAGGGTGTCCACTCTTCTAAACCAGGAAATCCTGGAGGACAGAGCACGCAAAGTGGCCATCCCTCATCAGTTCGGAATCCAAGCAGTAATGCCTCGCGAAAGTGTGGAGGGAAGACCAAGTTGCCGCCCTACAAATATCCTCTACAGGAACACCTCTAGCCAATGCCGAGGTTGAAGATTTAGCTCTTGTAGAATGAGCCCTTATACCCTCTGGTGGTTCCTTACCGGCCAAAGAGTAGCAGATCTTTATACAGAGGACGAGCCATCTTGACAAAGTTCTTTTATGGACCGCTCTTCCTCTATTGCAGCCAGCAAACCCAATGAAGAGCTGGTCATCCAATCAACAGTCTTTAGTTCTGTCCAGGTAAAAGGACAACGCCCTCTCGGGGTCCAGACGGTGTAATCTCTCCTCCTCCTTGGGAGGGTGTGGGGGAGGATAAAAGGTAGGGAGGGTAATGGATTGACCAAGGTGAAAAGGAGTCACCACCTTTGGGAGAAAAGCAGCCCTGGTCCTAAGAACCATTCGATCAGCATGAATGGTCAAGAAAGGGGGCTTGAAACTAAGAGCTTGAAGCTCACTTACCCTCCTTGCTGAGGTCATTGCAACGAGGAAGACTGTCTTAAGAGTCAAAAGCCTCATAGGACATTTGTGAAGAGGCTCAAAGGGAGCACCCACTAAAAAGGTCAAGACAAGATTTAAGTCCCACTGAGGCACAATAAAAGGAGTAGGAGGGAACTTATTTGTGAGGCCCTTCAAAAACCTTAAAACTACAGGAGATTTAAAAAGAGATGGCTGGTCAGGCAAGCAGAGAAACGCCGTACAAAAGGGGGGTGGTGATGGACAGAGCATCTGAGTCAATCAAACACTCACACCCAGTCACAAGATCTGGGTTTAATCCATCACCGTTCAGAGAAACGCCGACAGCGCTGAAAGATAGCCCTTAACTGTGGCTACCGCAAGCCCTTGCTGCGCCAGAGAGAGAGCAAACTGGAGAACATCAGACAAATGGGTTCTCAAAGGGTCAATAGATTTCTCCCCACACCAAGCGACAAACTTTGACTATCTATATGAATAGATGGACTTAGTGGAGTCACGCCTGGCTGACAAGATGACATCCACCACGTCAGGCGGGAGAAAAAAGGCATTCAGGTTGCCCTGTTCAATCTCCAGGCATGAAGGTGTAATGTCTGGAGGTGGGGGTGTAGAACCTGCCCCTCCATCTGAGAGAGGAGGTCTGCCCTGAGAGGGAGACGGAGCGGCGGGTGAGAGGAGAGGTGGAGAAGATCTGTGTACCACACCCTTCTTGGCCAATCCGGGGCGACCAATATGACTTGGGCCCGGTCCTGGCGAATCTTCCTCAGAACTCAAGGAATCAAGGGAATGGGAGGAAACGCGTAAAGGAGTTGATTTCCCCAACTCAACTGAAACGCGTCCCCCAAGGCTCCTTGCATCGGATACATCTGAAAGACGTTGTGAACAACTTCCGGAAGGAGCCTCCACTCGTGGTCGGCAGAGAACTGCCGACTGAGAATGTCTGCACGAACGTTCAGAACTCCGGCCTGATGATTTGCCATTAGACAAATCTGATGGTCCTGAACCCAGGACCAGAGACGCAGAGCCTCTCTGCAGAGACACTGCGACCCTACTCCTCCCTGCTTGTTGATGTACCACATCGCGGTCGTGTTGTCCGTCAGGACTTGCACTGACCGACCGCGAAGGGAAGGGAGGAAGGCCTTGAGCGCCAAACGTATCGCCCGCAATTCTAGAAGGTTGATGTGAAGCAACCTTCCTCTCGGGACCAAAGACCCTTGACCTCCAGATCCCCCAGATGAGCACCCCACCCTAGAATGGATGCATCCGTTATCACCGTGGCCACCGATGGAGACAGATGGAAAGGCTTCCCTTGTGACAGATTGCCTTCCACGCCCCACCAAGATACATCCGCTGCAGCCTCTCTGGAGATCCTCACTGACTCCCTGAGATCCCCTTGGTGTTGAAACCACTGCCTGCGGAGGCACCACTGGAGCGCCCTCATATGCCAGCGTGCATGGTTGACCAACAGAATGCATGAAGCCATCAGACCGAGCAGGCAAAGGACATTCAGGACTGGAACGACCGCTCCATTGTAAAATAAAGGAATCATTTCCTGTATGTCGCGAATCCTTTGAGGAGGAGGGAATGCACAACACACAGTAGTGTCCAGTACCGCACCTATGAACAGGTTGCGCTGGGAGGGCACCAGGTGAGACTTGGGTACATTTATCGAAAAACCCAAACGGAACAACAACTGAGTTGTCTCTTGCAGATGCTGAAGCACTTTCTCTGACGACTCTGCTTTGATCAGCCAGTCGTCCAAATAGGGGAATATCGGAATCCCCGACTTTCTGAGATGTGCCGCCACCACCGCCATCACCTTGGTGAAGACTCGAGGCGCAGTAGTAATTCCAAAAGGAAAGACCGCAAACTGATAGTGCTGCGATCCCAGCGTGAAACGGAGATACTTCCTGTGAGACTTCAGGATTGGAATGTGAAAATACGCATCCTGCAAGTCGAGCGACACCATCCAGTCTTCTTCCAGCAGCGCTTGAAGAACCTGTGCAAGGGTGAGCATCTTGAATTTCTCTTGTTTCAGATAGAGATTCAAAATCCTGAGATCCAGGATGGGACAAAGTCTGCCATCCTTCTTGGGGATCAGGAAATACCGGGAGTAGCATCCCTGACCCCTTTCCTGCTCTGGGACTACCTATATCGCACCCTTTCTTAATAAAGTCTGTACTTCCTCCTGTAGAAGCAACAGATGTTCCTCCGTGCAATAACCTTGGCAAGGAGGGTAATTGGGAGGGAATTCCCGAAAGGGAAGGGCATACCCATTTTCTACGAGATTGAGAACCCAAAGATCTGATGTAACCGATTCTCAATCCCGTAGAAAGTAGGTAAGCCGACCCCCCACCGGACCCACATGACCCTGAAAGGCGGATCTAGGGCTGCTTTTCTGTGGCTGGGGGTTGGAGGAGGTGGAGGAGGAAGAGGCTTGACGCCCTCGAAGACGACCTCTTTGCTTCCCCCTGTATGACCTGTACAAGGTGTTCTGCTGCTGCTGCTGTTGTTGCTGCTGCTGACCTTGTCTAAAGTTCCGAAAGGAAGAGCATCCAAATCCTCTGAACTTTCTGGCCGATGCACCTCTAATTTGGAGACCCAAAGACCGGCAGTAGCTCTGCTGTCTTTAAACCTCTCGAGGGCTGTATCTGCCTTCTTGCCAAACAGTCCTTCTCCATCAAAAGGCAGATCCGAAAGCGCTGCCTGAACATCAGTAGAAAAGTCCGAGGCCGCTGCTTTGGTGTCAGACAACACCTCCTCGAAATCATTCCTATTTTCCTCAGGGATCTTAGGAACCAAAGCACGCATTGAGTCCATAAGTGCGTGCTCATACCTCCCCATGAGACAAGTGGCATTTGTAGACTTCAAAGCCATACTTGCAGAAGAGCAAGTTTTCTCGGCCACCTGATCTTGCTTTTTGGCCTCCTTGTCCCCAGGAACTTGGGGAAACGCACTTACAGACTTCTTAGAGCACGCAGCCTGAATAACCAGGCTCTCTGGAGAAGGGTGAGATGTCAAGAATGCAGGGTCTTCTGGAGCCACCCTATACCTTCTACCAACACTCTTGGATACAGCAGGAGCAGAAAGAGGCTTTTTCCACACCTCCATAATGGGCTCAGTTAATGCCTCATTAAATGGAAGTAAAGGCTCCACAGCCGAACTCGGTGAGTGAAGTACTTCAGTTAGAAGGTTTGACTTAAATTCCACCGTTGGTAATGTTAAATTTAAAAGACCAGCAGCCTTTCTCATCACCACATGATATGGCTGGACATCCTTTGAAGGCGCATCATGCCCTGAGGGCAATTCCCACTCCGGGGAAAAATCCAGGCCACTGGCATCAGCCAGCTCTTCAAAACAATCTTCACCCAGCTCACCTTCCTCTAAGTCAGGGCGAGAGTCAGCATAACTTTGTTCCTCCAAGAGGCGTTGTGCTTCTCTCCTGGACCTCTCCTTTACACGCCTCTGCACCGGATCCACAAACGACTCCGACGGAGCCGGAACCGACGTCGGTACCGACCTCGATGGTCCAGTTGAATGCTCCTGATGTCTACTTGGAGCGGGCGAGAGTTCTCGACTTCGGACGAGCCAGTGACGACATCGGCGGAGCCGGGAACTGCCACGGCGTCGTTGGGGCTAGCATAAACGGCATGAACGGAGCCGGGACATAAGATTGTGGAACACCCAAATTGAATGCCAGAGGACCCATGGGACCCGAAGGTGCACCAGAGGAGTACCACTCCCTTGAAAACACGCCATACATAGTGTTCAAGAACGCTGAAGGGTCTTGGGCCGGCGCTGGAAAAGGTGGTTGAACACCCACAGCCTGACCTTGAGGTGGGTTCGAATCCGGCTCAACCATACGCGCAGATTCATCATCCTCCACAGGGACAACATCGTCCTCCTCCTCTCGAGCCGGAGACGGCGCCGGAGATGGATTGGACTCCGGAGCCGGAGAGGGTACCTTCGACCTCGAAGGCGAAGCCTCACCTTCCTGATCTGGAGTCTCCTGCGGTGGGACCACATTCGAACTAAGCCTCCTGGGCGACCTCGACCTCGAGTTCGACTTCTCACCCGAGTGACGTCGAGACTCATGCCTCCTCTTCCTCGACCTTGAAGCATTGGCCAAAGAGGACTTCGAGGCCGAACCCTCTCGAGATCAGGACCTTGACTTTGACCTCGACTTCGACCTCGTCCTCCTCGAGCGAGATTTCGAAGACCTCTTACCCTTGTCGGCCTTAAGCTTTGCCACAAGTAGTTTGGTTTCCCTCTCCCGCAGGGCCTTCGGATTCATCTTACGACAAGATGTACATCCATCCACGTCGTGATCGGAGCTTAAACACCAAATACAGTCCTCGTGCGGATCCGTGATGGACATCATTTTCCCGCACTCCCTGCAGGGCTTGAAACCGGTCTTTTTCTTCGACATCATCGCGAAACAAAGAAGCAGGAAACACAGAAAATCGAAACAAAGTCGCAGTAAAGCTACTGAGATTCCCGAAACCGTTAGCGTCGACGACGCGGAAAAAAGGGAACTGATGTCATCACGCCGGCGTGGGCCTATTATGGGCGTCGGTAATGTCAGCGGAGTGGCGAGCGATGCCGTGTCTCTATGACGTCCAAGTCCCCGTCGGTGCGAAGCTACGAAACGGGGAGGCGGGTGGGTCAGTGAGGAATCCACAGGCAGATACTGTAGATTCCTCACCTTGTGAGTAGAGTCCTACAGCAGTCCCCACTCCCGGAGGATGGTGTCCACTCTCCTATACCAGAAAATCCTGGAGGACAGAACGCGCAAAGTGGCCATCCCTCGTCACTTCGGTATCTAAGCAGTAATGCTTTGCGAAAGTGTGGAGGGAAGCCCAAGTTGCCACTCTACAAATATCCTCTACAGGTACACCTCTAGACAAAGCAGATGTAGAAGACTTTGCTCTAGTAGAGTGAGCTCTTATACCCTCTGGAGGTTCCTTTCCAGCCAGGGCATAGCAAATCTTGATGCATAGTATAATCCATCTTGAGAGAGTGTGCTTGTGCACAGTTCTTCCTTTTCTGCAGCCAGCAAATCCAACAAAGAGCTGGTCATCCACTCAATAGTCTTTTGTTCTATCAAGATAAAAGCTCACCGACCTCTTGGGGACCAGACGGTGAAGTCGTTCCTCCTCCTTGGAAGGATGAGGGGGAGGATAGAAGGTAGGAAGGGTAATGGACTGTCCTAAATGGAAGGGAGTTACCACCTTAGGCAGAAAAGCAGCCCTGGTCCTAAGAACCATTTGTTCAGAATGAATGGTCACGAATGGGGGCTTTGAACTAAGAGCTTGAAGCTCACTTACCCTCCTTGCCGAGGTAATTGCAACTAGAAAATCCGTCTTAAAAGACAACAACCTCAAGGTAGAACTTTGTAAAGGTTCAAAAGGGGAACCCATTAGAAAAGTAGGTACCAGATTCAAGTCCCATGGAGGCACAATAAAAGGAGTAGGAGGAAATTTATTTGAAAGGCCCTTCAGAAATCTTAAAACTGGAGATTTAAATACCGAAGGCTGGTTCGGCAGACAAAGAAATGCCAATAAGGCCGAAAGATAACCTTTGACTGTAGCCACAGCAAACCCTTGCTGAGCTAGAAAAAGAGCAAATTGCAGTATATCGGATAAACAAGCCTTCAAAGGGTCAATAGATTTCTCCCCACACCAAGTAACAAATTTAGACCATCTGTATGAATAGATTGACTTGGTGGAGTCACGCCTGGCCGAAAGAATGACATCCACCACATCATGTGGGAGAGAAAAGGAATTCAGGTTATCCCGTTCAATCTCCAGGCATGAAGGTGTAAGGTCTGGAGGTGGGGGTGTAGAACCTGCCCCTCCATCTGAGGGAGGAGGTCTGCCCTGAGAGGGAGACGGAGCGGCGGGCACGAGGAGAGGTGGAGAAGATCTGTGTACCACACCCTTCGTGGCCAATCGGCGGTGATCAATATGACTTGGGCCCGGTCTTGGCGTATCTTCCTCAGAACCCGAGGAATCAAGGGTATGGGAGGAAACGGGTAAAGGAGTTGTGAGTCCCAACTCAACTGAAACGTGTCCCCCAAGGCTCCCTGCATCGGAAACTGGAGGCTGCAGAATGACAGGCAGTGAGCATTCTCGTAAGTGGCGAACAGGTCCACCCGAGGAGTTCCCCACGTCCGAAAGACGTGATGAACTACCTCTGGATGAAGCCTCCACTCGTGGTCGGCTGAGAACTGCCGACTGAGACTCTCTGCACGCACGTTCAGAACTCCGGCCAGATGATTTGCCATCAGACAAATCTGATGATCCTGAACCCGAGACCAGAGACACAGAGCCTCTCTGCAGAGACACTGCAACCCTACTCCACCCGGCTTGTTGACATACCACATTGTGGTGGTGTTGTCCGTCACGACCTGAACCGACCGACCGCGAAGGGAAGGGAGGAAGGCCTTGAGCGCCAGACGTATCGCCCACAATTCCAGAAGGTTGATGTGAAGTAACCTTTCTGCTGGAGACCAAAGACCCTTGATCTCCAGATCCCCCAGATGAGCACCCCACCCTAGAGTGGATGCATCCGTTATTACTGTGGCAACCGACGGAGGAAGATGGAAGGGCTTTCCTTGAGACAGATTGCCCTCCATGCTCCACCAAGACAGATCCGCTGCAGCTTCTCTGGAGATCCTCACGGACTCCCTCAGATCTCCGTTGTGCTGATACCACTGCCTGCGGAGGCACCACTGGAGTGCCCTCATATGCCAGCGTGCATTGTATGACCATCAGAATGCAGGAAGCCATCAGACCTAGTAGACGAAGGGCATTCAAGACTGGAACAACCGCTGCATTGTGAAACAAAGGAATCATTTCCTGTATGTCGTGAATCCGTTGTGGAGGAGGGAATGCCCGAGATACCGTTGTATCCAGTACTGCAACAATGAACAGGTTGCGCTGGGAGGGCACAAGGTGAGATTTGGGTACATTTATCGAAAAACCCAACCTGTACAACAACTGAGTTGTGTCTTGCAGATGATGGAGCACTTTCTCTGGAGATTCCGCCTTAATCAGCCAATCGTCCAGATAAGCGAATACTGGAATCCCTGATCTTTTGAGATGTGCCACCACCACAGCCATCACCTTGGTGAAGACTCGAGGCGCAGTAGTAAGACCAAACGGAAGGAACACAAACTGGTAATGCTGCGATCCCACCGTAAAATGGAGATACTTCCTGTGCGACTTCAGGATTGGGATGTGAAAATATGCATCCTGCAAGTCGATCGACACCATCCAGTCTTCTACCAGCAGCGCTTGAAGAACCCGTGCAAGGGTGAGCATCTTGAACTTCTCCTGCTTCAGGTAAAGGTTCAAGATCCTGAGATCCAGGATTGGACGAAGTCTGCCATCCTTCTTGGGGATCAGGAAATACCGGGAGTAGCATCCCTGACCCCTTTCCTGCTCTGGAACCACCTCTATCGCACCTTTTCTCAACAGTGCCAGGACTTCCTCCTGCAGAAGCAACGGATGGTCCTACGAGCAAAAACCTTGGCAAGGAGGGTAATTTGGGAGAAATTCCCGAAAGGGAAGAGCATACCCGTTCTCCACGAGATTGAGAACCCAAAGATCTGATGAAACTGATTCCCAATCCCGTAGAAAATAGGTAAGCCGACCCTCTACAGGACCCGCATGATCCGTAATGGCAGATCTAGGGCTGCTTTGCTGCTGTGGGATGGGGGTGGGTAGCAGAAGAGGAAGAGGAGGAGGTCTGACGTCCACAGGGATGAGCTCTTTGTCTGCATCTGTAGGACCTATACAAAGGATTTTGCTGCTGCTGCTGCTGCTGTGTCTGCCTATAGGGTCGAAAAGAAGATCTTCCAAATCCCCTATATCTTTTGGTCACAGAGCCTCTGGATTGCAGACCCAAAGATTTTGCTGTTGCCCTGCTGTCCTTAAACCGTTCTAATGCAGCATCAGCCTTCTTCCCAAAAAGGCCTGAGCCATCAAAGGGCAAATCCTTTAATGCAACCTGAACATCAGCCAAGAACTCCGAGGTCTTTAGCCAAGCCGCTCTTCTAGTGGCAATCGAAGAACCTATTACTCTTGCTACCGAGTCTGCCGTGTCCATACCACTTTGATTGACCTGCCGAGCAGCAGCTTGAGTGTCAGAAATCACCTCGTTGAAATTTTTTCTGTCCTCTTCAGGAAGCTTAGGTGACAACTGCTTCACTGAATCCATCAAAGCATTGATATAACGTCCTAGAAGACAAGTGGCATTTGTTGATTTTAAGGCCATACTGCCAGATGAAAATACTTTTTTTGCAGTCTGGTCCAGCTTCTTTGATTCCTTGTCTCCAGGCACCTGAGGAAAAGAGCCTACAGATCTCTTAGAGCAGGCAGCTTGCACCACCAAACTCTCCGGTAAGGGATGAGAGGACAAAAAGTATGGGTCACCAGGAGCCACTCTGTAACGCCTAGCCACAGCCTTAGACACTGCAGGAGCCATTAGAGGCCTACTCCATACCTCCAGTATTGGATCCGTTAGGGCGTCAGTAAAGGGAAGAATGGGTTCAACCACTGATGATGTTAAATGAAGTACTTCAGTCAGTATATTTGACTTATATTCAGCTGTAGGCAAAGTCAAATTCAACAAGTCTGCTGCCTTCTTAATCACAAAGTGATAAGGCGCCACATCTTTAGAAGGAGCACCTGACACTGAGTTTAAATCCCACTCAGGGGACAGCTCTAACCCACTTGCCTCTCGCAAGTCATTAAAATATTCCTCAGGATCAAGAAGCTCGCCTTCCTCGTATTCAGCTTCCCTATAATTCTGCTCCTCCAAAAGGCGCTGGGCTTCACGCCTCGACCTCTCCTTTTGAATCGACTTCGTCGGATCCGGTATCGACTCCGAAGGCTCCGGAGCCGGCGTCGAACGCGGAGCCGGGGCCGGCATCAAGCTTCAAGGCGGATCTCGAGGTCTATCCGACGTCGGTGAAGCCGCATACGGCGTCGATGACTTCGGGGGCGCCGAGATATGCCAAGGAGGAGTCGGCGTTGGCATAAAAGGAAGGAAAGGCGCCGGAGCATAGGCTTGAGGCACACCCAAATTATAAGCCAATGGACCCATGGGACCAGCCGGTGCTCCAGAGGGGTACATGGCTCTCGCATAAACACCATACATGGCGTTTAAAAAATGCAAGGGGTCCTGTCCAGGACCTGGAAAGGGAGGATACGAACCCACCGGCTGCTCCTGAGGAGGCTGCACAGGAGTCGACACCTCTTGTTCCTCTTTGTCCTCGGGTTGACCAACCGGAATCTTTGAGCCCTGAGGATCAGGAACCTCTTCCTTCTCACGCTCCGGAGATTGTGATGGAACTGGAGACGGATTCAACTCCGAAGTCGGTGAATGTACCGGAGATTCACAAGGCAAGGCTTCACCTTCAGGATCCCGACCCGGTGAGGCAGTCACCATGCCCCTTCGATGCCTTCTTTCAGATGACTTAGCTTTTGAATCCGAATCCTTCCCTGAATGATGCCTGGAACTATGTCTCCTCTTCTTATGTTTCTTCTTTGAAGACCTGGAAACATACCCCGACGTCGACTTCGAAGCCGACCTCGAACGAGACCTCGACCTCGACCTCAACCTTGATTTCGATCTTGACTTGGAGCACCTCGACTTCAACCTCAAACTCTTCCTGGCCTCCCTACCTTTCAATTTGGCAACAAGCAGTTTGGCCTCACGTTCTCGAAGAGCCTTCGGGTTCATCTTTAAACAGGATCGACAACTCTGGATGTCGTGATCCGAACTCAGGCACCAGATGCAGTCACTATGCGGATCCGTGATGGACATCATCTTCCCGCATGCATCACAGGGCTTAAAACCTGTCTTCTTCGACGACATCTTTCGAAAAGACAGCTACACCAAAAAAGATACAGTAGAAATCCAACAGTAACAAAGTTACCACAAATCGCAACAGAAGATTCCCGAAACCGTTAGCGTCGATGACGCGGAAAAAAGGGAACTGATGTCATCACGCCAACGTAGGCCTAATAAGGAGTCAGTGACGTTAGTCGGAGTCGCGCGCGATGCCGTGCTCCTATGACGTCGTCCACGCAGGTGTGCTGCAAAAGAATTTTCCGAACGTTGCTGATGCAGGGGGATATTCACAAGGTGAGGAATCCACTGGCAGGTGTATCCATCAGAAGAGGTGACACGAGGTGAGACAGGGGGAAATTGTTTTGATAATTCAAAGGGGAGGAAGTACTATAATGAAGATTATGGAACTGACGGGCCAGATAGGTATTGCTATGCGTAGGACAGCCACGGACAGAGTAGTGGCCAAGTGGAAGTACCTGTCGACCAGAGAGGGCCTTATGTTAAAGGGCCATTAATGGGGACTGTTGAGGATTTTCTAGTAGTAACGGGTACAATGAATAGTTCGATTGCTCGTTCACTGGTCCCAGGGACTGCTCTGTCTGGGCAAAATAATATTTCAGTCCGGTTTTCTGGAATCCCGGTAGTAAGCCCTATTTCTAAGCCTCTCCCGCTTACCATAGGTCCAGTCACGGTGTATTCCCCATTTTTGTTGACGTCCGATTGTGGGGAAAATGTATTGGGATTGGACCTGCTGAAGAAATTGCATGCAAAGATTTATTGTTCTCCTGATGGAGTGTATTTAACTATTCAATCGCCTGGTCAGCACACTCGGCAGAGTTTTACGAAAAATGAACCCCTTCCTCCTGAGTTGGCTGTCATTCCATCTACATTGTGGGCGACTGGTGATACGGATGTTGGCCTTTTAAATATTCCGCCAGTCTTTATCACCTTAAAACCAAATGCTCCTCTTCCCCGTATTCCTCAGTATAAGATCTCACAGGCTGGTGAGAAGGCATTGTTAACAATCATACAGGATTTAATCGACAAAGGCGTTGTGGAAGAAACGGTTTCTAATACTTGTAATAGCCCTATATTACCAATTTTGAAAAAGGCCCCTACAGGAAGTGGCCCTGATTATGCTGATACTTATCGTTTTGTGATTGACCTGCGCGAAATTAATAAAGTAGTAGTACCTCAATATCCCGTGGTTTCAGATATCACAACAATTCTTACTATGATTCCCCCAACAGCTAAGTTTTTCTCCCTTATAGACCTGAAGAATGCTTTCTTCAGCATTCCAATACACCCTGATAGCCGTCATATTTTCGGCTTCTCGTTATCTGGGCGCAGCTTTAGATTTTGTCGCGCTCCTCAGGGCTATACGGAGAGTCCCAGTGTTTATAGTCAAGCTTTGAAAGTACTTTTAGACAAATTGACTTTGCCTCTGGTAGGCACGGAACAGGGGGAAATACTAATGGTTCGGCGGGTGAATTGGATGGGAACCAGGCCCAAGGATGACATTGGGGATTGTGTGGTGGTGAACTTTAGAAATACGCAGGTGGTGGACCAGATACTAAGTTGGGGTCCAACTACGGAGGCGAGCAACATCAGGTCTATGCCCCTTAGTTTCTTTTACCCTAAGGGGGCCTATAATTGGGGGAGTGCCATGGATGGTCTGAAAGGTAGGGAGTGGAACTTAGCCGGGTATAGCCGTAGATCTCACTATGTAGCCATGAGGAATCAGGGTGGGATTGACCTCCAGAACAGATTTGACCCTCTGTCGACCCTAGAAGAAGTGGATTGACTAGGGACAGACACTAACCCTAGGCATAAACAAGTCAGGGATAAGAGCCCTGAACATATTAAGACACCCCTGATTAAAACACCACAAGATGAGTTATTGCAGAGAGGGGAAGACAAGGGGGTAAATATGGCAGAGAGTTCTCAACCATGTACTGCAGAGGACATCGAGATAACGGGGCTAGATAGCACCGATTTAGGCACCCAATTAACACATATAGATAATGTAGCTGACCCTAATGAAATCACGATACTTGAGGGAAACCTGCCTACCCACCCCCTCATGGCCGGGGCAAGAAGACCAGTTGGGCAGGACGGATTAAAAATATTATCTTGGAATGTAGCAGGACTTGCCGCCAAATACGAGGAACAGGAGTGGAGGCAATACATTACCGGGTTTCATGTTATATGTCTTCAGGAGACCTGGATGATTGATTGTAACCATTTCTCCCTGGAAGGGTTTAAGTGTTTCTCAGTCCCTGCCCAAAGGTCAGCTTCAGGGAGAGCAATGGGAGGGCTGATCATATATGTAAATCTTCTTATACAAGGGATTTGGTCCAACCTCAACTGGGCATCACAGAACATGCAGGCAGTGGGCTTCCGCTCAAAAGGGCTAAACATTACCCTGGTTAACTGGTACAACGCGGTGGGAGAAAATGGCAAGGAAAACACAATAAAAGAACTGGACACCCGCCTAAAAGCCCAGTTGTCGATGGTGTCGACGGTAAAGTCGGTAGCAGGTCCATCTGTAGTTCTTGTAGGGGATTTTAACTGTCACCTGTGCGCGAACCTAAGACCATTTAACAAGGATTGGTCACGGTGCACAGTGGAGAAAGGGCCACACTTCTTGCATTCTCCGGAAGGGGTGGAGCTAGATAAGGTGCTGAAAGGCCACAATTTGGTCCACACAATGGACCTGGTAGAAATGGGCAGTGGCGGGGAGCTCAATCCAACCTTCAAGGGCAGAGGATGTCGATCATACATTGACTATATCATGGTCTCACCTATACTCAAAGCCTGGGTAAGTAGGGCGGACATAGAAAGTAGCATATTTAGCGACCACAACCCCCTGGTGTTAGAGCTAAAAGGCCCAACTATTAAAAATGCATCACGTGGGGTAGGATTGGTGGAGACGATTTCAGACCAAGGGAGAAGACTTAGATGGTCCAAAATAGATGGGAATAGTTTTTATAAAAGCTTAATAACTACAGTGGCAGACGAACTAAACATATGCCTCGACCACAATATTGAGGGGGCCGCTGTAGTAACTGCATTCGAAAAGATGGCGCACCTCATTGAAGGACTATTAAAGACCACTAGGACTAGGATATCAACCACCTCCACACCTAGATGGTTCGACAAAGAATGCTCAAAGGCACATAAAGACCTTAAATCTAGCCTAAAATTACTTCCCAGGGATAATATTTATATAGCCCAATGCAGGCTGACATATAAGAAGGCACTAAAAGCACATAAAACTAGCCTTCAAATGCAAGCCTGGGTGGACCTAAGGGAGGCGGCGGATAGAAGAGACCTGACCGAGTTCTGGAAAATTATAAATAAACCATTTTTCCAGGACTCAAATGCCCCACAAATTTTAAATACCATTTTGCCAGAGCAGTGGCACTCCCACTTTAAAAATCTATATAACCATACGGGTGAAATGAACAACGAATAAGGGCAGAGGCTAAAATTGACTGTACGGCCAGAGATTACCCTGGCCGAAGTGGAAGGGGCAATCCTGGGGCTAACTAAAAACAAGGCCCCCGGATGGCATTCCTCCCGACCTATACCTCAGTAAAGTGGAGCTGTGGGCACCCATTCTTACGAGGGTCCTGAACGTGGCATTGGAGGCGGGTCTGCCGCGCTCTTGGTCCTCGGCAACCATAGTTCCAATATTTAAAAAAGGAAATCAGGATGACCCCAATTGCTATTGCCCGATATCCTTGATTGATGTCACGGCGAAGGTCCTGGGTCGGGTCGTCTTAAATCGCCTGACTGAATGGGCAGACACCCACCAGGTAATAACGGACACGCAATATGGGTTCAGGGAGGGAAGGTCAACCACGGACCAATGCCTGAACCTCTACTTGCTGGTTGCTAAGTATCGAATAGCCAGCAAGGAGGCAGTCTACTTGGGGTTCATGGACCTCTCCGCGGCATTTGATCATGTGAACAGGGAGAAGTTATGGGCCCTGATGATAGGCCTAGGGGTGGACCAGGACCTAGTCCACATCCTTAAGGCCCTGTACTGGAATGCAACTGCGTCTGTCCATTTTAACCAAGACGGAAGTAAGACTTCACCATTTCCATGCACTAGTGGAGTGCGGCAGGGCTGCATTTTAGCTCCTTTTTTGTTTTCACTTTACATTAATAACTTAGATAGGGAATTATGTAAACTTGGAGTGGACTCCCCTCAAGTAGGCACCCGCCCAGTCCCCGTCCTGCTTTAGGCGGACGACGCGGTGTTGTTAGCCCGGACACCGCGGGGTTTACAGAGGCTTATTGACAGATTTGTGAGTTTTATGTCCACACTTGATTTATCAGCAAACCTGGACAAATCATATGTTATGCTTGCGGGGGCCAGACCAGATAAGAAATTTTCTTATAATATAGGAACTTACAAAATCAGTCTGGTCCAGTCCTTTTCCTATCTAGGTGTACTATTTGACAGGCTTTTAAAGTTCAGATTTCCGGTGGACAAACACTGTGCAAATCTGGTGGCCTCATCCGGGGCTATAATGGGTTATGGGAGAAGGCTGGGAAGATGATCCCCCGAGCAAGTGATGAATTTGTACAGATCAATATGCTGCGCTAAGGCAGCCTATGGGGCAGAAGTCTGGGGTTTTGCGAAAACATATCAGGTCCAGGCAGAGAAAAACAAATTCTTTAGAAGGATATTGAAAGTTCCACATAGCACATCTGCCTAAATTTTACACGAGGAACTGGGAGAACCTTATATTGAAGACCAGATCAAGATCAGGCCACTTTTGGCCTGGGTGAAAATCTGGTCCAACCCCGAGGCAGGCCTCAGTAGACAAATTATCACAGACTGTCTGAATCGAGACAAAGGGAGCACTATCCCCTGGCTAAAATATGTAAAGTGTACTTTAGAGGTCATTGGTTGTAAGAACCTCTTCACTGAGCCTGAAGCCCTTACTGCCCAGAATAAACCGACAGTTAAGAAAAAGTTTGGGGAATGGACAACTGTAAGTAGGGTGGCCACTTAGTGTAAATCCACAGATGCGACAAATAGAATTTTGAAAATAGAGAGTGGAAGGAAACCTTATCTTTCACTGATCCATAATGCACAGGACAGATTTTATATGACCCGTTTTAGGTTTAACCTGTTGCACCACTTGTTGTCCGATCCCCCTGGTTTTACCTTAACGGTTGAGCAGAAGGGTACCTGCGGCTGCGACAATAGGTCCCCACAGGATACCCTTCATTTTGTTTTGTTATGCTCATTTTATTCACTACCTAGGCGAAAGTTCCTGGTGGGAATGCTGAAACGAATCAAGTTTAAACACGCCAAGATAGCTTTAATGTTTTTACAGAAGGCCAATGATGCATATACCCTGTCCTGTATCATGAGTTTTATTAAGATGGCAGTGAGGTTAAGGAATTCTTGAGAGATGAGCTGAATATAATGCCCTCTATATAGAGACTCTGGATAAAATGAAATGAAATGTTATGAATGAATTGTTTTTTAACGTATTTTTAACTGATTTTATGTACTTTGATGGTATCTTTTCAAGTGCTGAATAAAGAATTATTTGATTTGATTTGATTTGATTTGACTTTGCCCTCAGGGAATGTCCTCCTCCAATATGTGGACGATTTATTAGTGGCATCAGACACTGAGGAAGGCTGTTAGGAAGCCACGGTTAAATTATTGTCACATTTAGCAGCCAACTGTAATAAAGTGTCTCTTTCTAAGTTTCAATATTGTCGACAGGAGGTGACCTATCTCGGTCATCTACTGTCGAAAGAGGGGAGGAAACTAACTCCTGAACGCATGTCTACTATTTTTAACATGCCTGTTCACCGTACTCAACGTGATGTTCGTGCATTTCTGGGCATAACCTCTTACTGTCGCCAGCGGATTCCTAACTTTTCCCTTCTTACTAAACCTCTTTTGTACTAAACCACTAAGGATGTGCATGAACCTTTACCTTGGACTGATGAGTGTCAGAAGGCTTTCGATTCTTTGAAAACTGCTCTTTGTTCGGCTCCTGTCTTAGGAACTCCTGACTACCAAAAGCCTTTTGTGCTTTTGTGCTTTATACCCATTGAGGGTAGCTGAGCGCAATACAAATCCAATAAAATAAATGTACACGAGGTGGACGGTTGTTCGTTTTCTGTGTTAACACAAGGATTTGGTGGTAAGCAAAGGCCTTGTGTTTATTTTTTGGCAGTATTGGATTATGTTCCCAGAGCACTTCCTAGCTGTTTGAGGGCTACTGCCGTTGTGGCGGTGGCCATCCAACAGTCGGAAGAACTCATTTTAAATTCCGATCTCACAGTGATGGTACCGCACGCTGTGGATACACTCTTGAATAAAACCAAGACTCAGCACCTTACGAGTGCTCGTCTTACTGGATATGAATTAACCTTATTTGCTCCCCATATCACTATCAAACGGTGTGCCACTCTGAATCCAGCCACGTTACTACCCCTCCCTTCGGATGAGCCAAACAATGACATACATGATTGTATATTTCGGACTGAGGAAGAAACGAAGGGACGGGTGGACCTCACAGAAGAACAAGTTACTTACCTTTGGTAACGCTTTTTCTGGTAGATACAGTATCTGCCTGTGGATTCCTCACCTTGTGAATATACCCTTGCGTCAGCAACATTCGGAAATTCTTTCGTAGCTTCGCGCCGACGTGGGCGTCGTCATAGAGGCACGGTATCGAGCGCGCGACTCCGCTGACGTCACCGACACCATATTAGGCCCACGCTGGCGTGATGACATCAGTTCCGCCCTTTTTTCCGTGCCTTCGAGGCACACGGACGGACTGATGACAGTAGATATATATACAGTATACACAGTACACAAATGTCAAGATAAAACACACACACAGTGTGAAGCCAATGCAGGAAAACATTTAAAATAAAACATTTTCTTTGAAAATAATATATACATATATATATATATACATTACATCACAATTACTCAGGTATAGCAGAATGGACAACGGGGAGGCGGGTGGGTCAGTGAGGAATCCACAGGCAGATACTGTATCTACCAGAAAAAGCGTTACCGAAGGTACGTAACTTGTTCTTCTGATAGATACATCTGCCAGTGGATTCCTCACCTTGTGAATAGAGTCCCACAGAAGTCCCCACTCCCAGAGGAGGGTGTCCACTCCGCTATACCAAGAAATCCTGGAGGACAGAGCGCGCAAAGCGGCCATCCCCCCTCACTTCGGAATCCAAGCAGTAATGCTTCGCGAAAGTGTGGAGGGAGGCCCAAGTCGCCGTTCTGCAAATGTCCTCTACAGGAACACCTCTAGCCAAAGCAGATGTTGCAGATTTAGCTCTAGTGGAATGAGCCCTTATACCCTCTAGAGATTCCTTACCCGCCAGGGAGTAGCAGATCTTGATGCATAAAATTATCCATCTTGATAGCGTGCGCTTGTGCACAGCCTTTCCCTTACTGCAGCCAGCAAATCCAACAAACAGTTGGTCATCCGACCTGAACTCTCTCGTCCTGTCCAGGTAAAAACTCACCGCCCTCTTAGGGTCCAGGCGGTGAAGTCTCTCCTCCTCCTTGGAAGGGTGACGGGGAGGATAAAAGGTAGGGAGGGTAACAGACTGCCCCAGATGGAAAGGAGTTACCTCCTTCGGCAGAAAAGCAGCCCTGGTCCTGAGAACCATCCGCTCAGCATGAATGGATAAAAACGAGGGCTTTGAACTAAGAGCTTGAAGCTCACTTACCCTCCTTGCCGAGGTAATTGCTATCAGAAAAACAGTCTTGAAAGACAAAAGCCTCAAGGGAAACCTGTGTAACGGCTCGAAAGGCGAACCCATCAGGAAAGTAAGTACAAGGTTCAAGTCCCACTGAGGCACAATAAAAGGAGTTGGAGGGAATTTATTGGTAAGGCCCTTGATGAACCATAAAACAATAGGTGACTTAAATAAAGAGGGCTGGTCCGGCAAACAAAGGAAAGCCGATAAGGCCGACAAATAACCCTTGATAGTTGCCACCGCAAAACCCTGCTGGGCCAAGGAAAGAGCAAATTGAAGAATATTGGACAAACAAGCCCTTAAAGGGTCAATAGACCTCTCCCCACACCAAGTAACCATCTATAGGAATAAATGGACTTGGTGGAGTCACGCCTGGCTGACAAAATGACATCCACCACATCGTGTGGGAGAGAAAAGGAACTCATGTTGCCCCGTTCAATCTCCAGGCATGAAGGTGTAAGGTCTGGAGGTGGGGGTGTAGAACCTGCCCCTCCATCTGGGAGAGGAGATCTGCCCTGTGAGGGAGATGGAGCGGCGAGCACAAGGAGAAGTGGAGAAGATCTGTGTGCCACACCCTTCTTGGCCAATCCGGGGCGATCAATATAACTTGAGCCCGGTCTTGGCGAACCTTCCTCAGAACCCGAGGAATCAAGGGTATGGGAGGAAACGCGTAAAGGAGTTCGGAGTCCCAACTCAACTGAAACGCGTCCCCCAAGGCTCCCTGCATCGGAAACTGGAGGCTGCAGAATGACGGGCAGTGAGCATTCTTGTGAGTGGCAAACAGATCCACCAGAGGAGTTCCCCAAGTTTGAAAAATCTGACGAACTACCTCTGGATGGAGCCTACACTCGTGGTCGGCAGAGAACTGCCGACTGAGAGTGTCTGCACGAACATTCAGAACTCCGGCCAGATGATTTGCCATCAGACAAATCTGATGGTCCTGAACCCAGGACCAGAGACGCAGCGCCTCTCTGCAGAGACACTGCAACCCCACTCCTCCCTGCTTGTTGACATACCACATCGCGGTCGTGTTGTCTGTCAGGACCTGAACTGATTGACCGCGAAGGGAAGGGAGGAAGGCCTTGAGTGCCAAACGTATCGCCCGCAACTCTAGAAGGAACCTTTCCTCTGGAGACCAAAGACCCTTTATCTCCAGATCCCCCAGATGAGCACCCCACCCTAGAGTGGATGCATCCGTTATCACTGTGGCCACAGATGGAGGTAGATGAAAAGGCTTTCCTTGTGACAGATTGCCTTCCACACTCCACCAAGTCAGATCCGCTGAAGCTTCTCTGGAGATGCTCACTGACTCCCTGAGATCTCCATTGTGTTGATACCACTGCCTGCGGAGGCATCACTGGAGTGCCCTCATGTGCCAGCGTGCATGGTTGACCAGCAGAATGCAGGAAGCCATCAGACCGAGCAAGCAAAGAACCTTCAGGACTGGAACAACCGCTCCATTGAAAAACAAAGGAATCATTTCCTGTATGTCGCGAATCCTTTGAGGAGGAGGGAATGCACGACATACAGTAGTGTCCAGTACCGCACCTATGAACAGGTTGCACTGGGAGGGCACCAGGTGAGATTTAGGTACATTTATCGAAAAATCCAACCTGTGCAACAACTGAGTTTTCTCCTGCAGGTGATGGAGCACCTTCTCCAGCGACTCTGCTTTGATCAGCCAGTCGTCGAGATACGGAAATACAGATATCCCCGACCTCCTGAGATGTGCTGCCACCTATGGATTCCTCACCTTGTGAATATCCCTTTGCGTCAACAACATTCAGAAATTCTTTTTGTAGCTTCGCGCCGACGTGGACTTGGACGTCATAGAGTCACGGCATCGCACTTGACTCCGCTGACGTCACCGACGCCTACAATAGGCCCACGCCGGCGTGATGACATCAGTTCCGCCCTTTTTTCCGTGCCTTCGAGGCACACGGACGGACCAATGACAGTAGACATATACACAGTATACGCAGTACAAATATCAAGGTAACACACGCAGTGTGAAGCAAATGCAATAAAACATTTGAAATAAACAACTCCTTGACAATAAAATAAATACATTACAGAAACTCTGGTATAGAAGAGTGGACAACGGGGAGGCGGGTGGGTCAGTGAGGAATCCACAGGCAGATATTGTATCTACCAGAAAAAGCGTTACCGAAGGTAAGTAACTTGTTCTTCTGATAGATACATCTGCCGTGTGGATTCCTCACCTTGTGAATAGAGTCCCACAGCAGTCCCCACTCCCGGAGGAGGGAGTCCACTCTTCTAAACCAGGAAATCCTGGAGAACAGAGCGCGCAAAGTGGCCGTCCCCCCTCACTTCGGAATCCAAGCAGTAATGCTTCGCAAAAGTGTGGAGGGAAGACCAAGTTGCCGCCCTACAAATATCCTCTACAGGAACACCTCTAGCCAAAGCTGAGGTTGAAGACTTAGCTCTTGTAGAATGAGCCCTTATACCCTCTGGAGGTTCCTTACCGGCCAAAGAGTAGCAGATCTTTATACAGAGGACGATCCATCTTTATAAAGTTCTTTTATGGACCGCTCTTCCTCTCTTGCAGCCAGCAAAGCCAATGAAGAGCTGGTCATCCAACCAACAGTCTTAAGTTCTGTCCAAGTAAAAAGACACCGCCCTCTTGGGGTCCAGACGGTGTAACCTCTCCTCCTCCTTGGAAGGGTGTGGGGGAGGATAAAAAGTAGGGAAGATAATGGATTGACCAAGGTGAAAAGGAGTAACCACCTTAGGGAGAAAAGCAGCCCTGGTCCTAAGAACCATTCGATCAGCATGAATGGTCAAGAAAGGGGGCTTGGAACTAAGAGCTTGAAGCTCACTTACCCTCCTTGCAGAGGTCATTGCAACGAGGAAGACTGTCTTAAGAGTCAAAAGCCTCAAAGGACATTTGTGAAGAGGCTCAAAAGGAGCACCCATCAAAAAGGTCAAGACAAGATTTAAGTCCCACTGAGGCACAATAAAAGGAGTAGGAGGGAACTTATTTGTGAGGCCCTTCAAAAACCTTAAAACTACAGGAGATTTAAAAAAAGATGGCTGGTCAGGCAAGCAGAGAAACGCCGACAGCGCAGAAAGATAGCCCTTAACAGTGGTAACAGCAAGCCCTTGCTGCGCCAGAGAAAGGGCAAATTGGTGAACATCAGACAAATGGGCTCTCAAAGGGTCAATAGATTTTCCTCCACAACAAGTGACACATTTTGACCATCTATATGAATAGATGGACTTAGTGGAGTCACGCCTGGCCGACAAGATGACATCCACCACGTCAGGCGGGAGAGAAAAGGAATTCAGGTTGCCCCGTTCAATCTTCAGACATGAAGGTGTAATGTCTGGAGGTGGGGGTGTAGAACCTGCCCCTCCATCTGAGAGAGGAGGTCTGCCCTGAGAGGGAGACGGAGCGGCGGGTGAGAGGAGAGGGGGAGAAGATCTGTATACCACACCCTTCTTGGCCAGTCCGGGGCGACCAATATGACTTGGGCCCGGTGTTGGCGAATCTTCCTCAGAACCCGAGGAATCAAAGGTATGGGAGGAAACGCGTAAAGGAGTTGCTTTCCCCAACTCAACTGAAACACGTCTCCCAAGGCTCCTTGCAACGGATACTGGAGACTGCAGAATGACAGGCAGTGAGCATTCTCGCGAGTGGTGAACAGGTCCACCCGAGGAGTCCCCCACATCTGAAAGATGTCGTGAACAACCTCCGGAAGGAGCCTCCACTCGTGGTCGGCAGAGAACTGCCGACTGAGAATGTCTGCACGAACGTTCAGAACTCCGGCCAGATGATTTGCCATCAGACAAATCTGATGGTCCTGAACCCAGGACCAGAGACGCAGAGCCTCTCTGCAGAGACACTGCGACCCTACTCCTCCCTGCTTGTTGATGTACCACATCGCGGTCGTGTTGTCCGTGAGGACTTGCACTGACCGACCGCGAAGGGAAGGGAAGAAGGCCTTGAGCGCCAAACGTATCACCCGCAATTCTAGAAGGTTGATGTGAAGCAACCTTTCCTCTGGGGACCAAAGACCCTTGACCTCCAGATCCCCCAGATGAGCACCCCACCCTAGAGTGGATGCATCCGTTATCACCGTGGCCACCGATGGAGACAGATGGAAAGGCTTCCCTTGTGACAGATTGCCTTCCACGCCCCACCAAGATACATCCGCTGCAGCCTCTCTGGAGATCCTCACTGACTCCCTGAGATCCCCTTGGTGTTGAAACCACAGCCTGCGGAGCACCACTGGAGCACCCTCATATGCCAGCGTGCATGGTTGACCAACAGAATGCATGAAGCCATCAGACCGAGCAGGCGAAGGACCTTCAGGACTGGAACGACCGCTCCATTGTAAAATAAAGAAATCATTTCCTGTATGTCACGAATCCTTTGAGGAGGGAATGCACAACACACAGTAGTGTCCAGTACCGCACCTATGAACAGGTTGCGCTGGGAGGGCACCAGGTGAGACTTGGGTACATTTATCGAAAAACCCAAACGTAACAACAACTGAGTTGTCTCTTGTAGATGCTGGAGCACTTTCTCTGACAACTCTGCTTTGATCAGACAGTCGTCCAAATAGGGGAATATCGGAATCCCCGACTTTCTGAGATGTGCCGCCACCACCGCCATCACCTTGGTGAAGACTCGAGGCGCAGTAGTAATTCCAAAAGGAAGGACCGCAAACTGATAGTGCTGCGATCCCACCGTAAAACGGAGATACTTCCTGTGAGACTTCAGGATTGGAATGTGAAAATACGCATCCTGCAAGTCGAGCGACACCATCCAGTCTTCTTCCAGCAGCGCTTGAAGAACCTGTGCAAGGGTGAGCATCTTGAATTTCTCTTGTTTCAGATAGAGATTCAAGATCCTGAGATTCAGGATGGGACGAAGTCTGCCATCCTTCTTGGGGATCAGGAAATACCGGGAGTAGCATCCCTGACCCCTTTCCTGCTCTGGGACCACCTCTATTGCACCCTTTCTTAATAAAGTCTGTACTTCCTCCTGTAGAAGCAACTGATGTTCCTCTGTGCAATAACCTTGGCAAGGAGGGTAATTGGGAGGGAAATCCCCAAAGGGAAGGGCATACCCATTTTCTATGAGATTGAGAACCCAAAGATCTGATGTAACCGATTCCCAATCCCGTACAAAGTAGGTAAGCCGACCCCCCACCGGACCCACATGATCCTGAAAGGCGGATCTAGGACTGCTTTTCTGTGGCTGGGGGGGTTGGAGGAGGTGGAGGAGGAAGAGGCTTGACGCCCTCGAAGACGACCTCTTTGCTTCCCCCTGTATGACCTGTATAAGGTGTTCTGCTGCTGCTGCTGATCTTGTCTAAAGTTCCGAAAGGAAGAGCGTCCAAATCCTCTGAACTTTCTGGCCGATGCACCTCTAATTTGGAGACCCAAAGACCGGCAGTAGCTCTGCTGTCTTTAAACCTCTCGAGGGCTGTATCTGCCTTCTTGCCAAAGAGTCCTTCTCCATCAAAAGGCAGATTCAAAAGCACTGCCTGAACATCAGTAGAAAAGTCAGAGGCCGCTGCTTTGGTGTCAGACAGCACCTCCTCGAAATCATTCCTATTTTCCTCAGGGATCTTAGGAACCAAAGCACGCATTGAGTCCATAAGTGCGTGCTCATACCTCCCCATGAGACAAGTGGCATTTGTAGACTTCAAAGCCATACTTGCAGAAGAGAAACTTTTCTTGGCCACCTGATCTTGCTTTTTGGCCTCCTTGTCTCCAGGAACTTGGGGAAACGCACTTACAGACTTCTTAGAGCACGCAGCCTGAATAACCAGGCTCTCTGGAGAAGGGTGAGATGTCAAGAATGCAGGGTCTTCTGGAGCCACCCTATGCCTTCTAGCCACACTCTTGGATACAGCAGGAGCAGAAAGAGGCTTTTTCCACACCTCCATAATGGGCTCAGTTAATGCCTCATTAACTGGAAGTAAAGGCTCCACAGCCGAACTCGGTGAGTGAAGTACTTCAGTTAGAAGGTTTGACTTAAATTCCACCGTTGGTAATGTTAAATTTAAAAGACCAGCAGCCTTTCTCATCACCACATGATATGGCTGGACATCCTATGAAGGCGCATCATGCCCTGAGCGCAATTCCCACTCCGGGGAAAAATCCAGGCCACTGGCATCAGCCAGCTCTTCAAAACAATCTTCACCCAGCTCACCTTCCTCTAAGTCAGGGCGAGAGTCAGCATAACTTTGTTCCTCCAAGAGGCGTTGTGCTTCTCTCCTGGACCTCTCCTTTACACGCCTCTGCACCGGATCCACAAACGACTCCGACGGAGCCGGAACCGACGTCGGTACCGACTTCGATGGTCCAGTTGAATACTCCTGATGTCTACTTGGAGCGGGCGATGCCGGCATCGGAGTCCTCGACTTCGGACGAGCCGAATTAGCGTACTTTTTTTCCTTGTTGAAATGTCTTCCATGTTGCAATATGCTTTGAACGTAATTATTATGTAATAAGTTGTATTTTGGTGTTGTGAATTTTGAGTATCCATTGTGAACCCCTGCACATGTGTATATATTGCGCACACAATTGTATGTTATTGATTCGACTGTTTTGACAGAATTTTCCTTTGTAGCCATTTGGATGAATTAATGAAACTCAATTACAAATGAAAATAAATCCTTTTGTAATATAAAACGCCTGGTTCACGCAGCACATATTGGCTGTGTGTGTCCTAATTCATTATAAAACAAACCTGACTAGCCATCTTGTTCTGTTTAGCAATTGTTGAGGTCCAGGCTGGTCAGTGGTAGGATCCAATACCTTCCTTTGTGTACAATAAACATCATCGTATCATGACGATTTTGATATCAGCAGACCGAGAATGGCCAGTATACTATGCACAAGCATTTCCGTCATATTCGAGTGACGATTTCACCCTGAAAACGTAGTTTTCGTCCTGAACCCTCGGGTTCCATTTTGTGAACGGCAGCCATTTTGTGATTGCCCTCACATAGGCCGGTGACTAAGGCCACAACATGATTCTGAAGGACACGTACACCTTTACTGACTTCTCTGCGACCTGGGCAAGCTGACTCCACTGCCCAAGGCCAAACCTGTTTGGTCAGTTCCTCTCCCAGTGGCCGAACGAGATAGTATCAAGGCACAACATGCCATAAACCTTTCATCGCACACAAACCCTTCCTAATCTTACACACACCTGCCTCTGTTTCCTACTTTACGACCTGCTTTACGAGGAGGAGGCGCCCGTTTTTATTGGGGTTTCGTCGATATCTGATGAAAATACTGGGCCTTGCCGGGTAATTGATTGTGGGCTGAACAAACTGAAATATGGGCTTGTCATCATGACTCTGCTTTTTGTTTGTAGTGAAAATATGTGAATGGTCAACTGTAATGTAAAGAATGTTTGCCTGAAGCATAATATTTTGTATAAAAAGAGAAGGCTGGCTTTGTAAGATTGAGCAGTCTCCTGAGAATATACACCGTGTTGTACTTCTAGGACGCCTGTTACTTGGTTGCAGCCAATAAACTCGATCTTTGACTTCACCCAGAAGACTCTGTGTTTCTGTAGTCTAAAACAGGAAGGACTCGAAGTCTTAGGGTGTTGTCCCTGGCACCGCTGGGTTACCGGTTCTGAAAAACCCAGTACTTCAGTTGGCGCCCAACTGGGGCTCGATATCAGCGGTACCGGTCCAAGCCAGAGGTTCGTGAGGAGCTTCGTGTGAAAATTCTGGAGGAAGGCCGCCACTTCATCGACCCCTGCATGTCGACGTGGTCCGAAAGTCTTTGCTGCGAGGTTCCCCGCTTCCCGACGGCTACGAAGGACTGCTGCCCTGACTATCGCCCTGTTTTGGACCCTTGATGATTGGTAGAGCGAAACGATAGACGAGTCTTCTGGTGATGTCATCGATACCTCAGTTAATTATAAGTGGAGCGTCTCCCAGTCCTTAGTTTGGTTCTTAGTTTGGGTATCACCTTGGGATCTTTGATTTGGAACTTGCAAGTACCAAAGACGAGGGACTCGTGTATTCACGAGACTATCGTATTCGATAATCCTTTGAAGTTTGAAGCTAGACTAGTGAGCGAAGATGCCTGGTCTTAGCAGACTTGGAAACTTGTTTTGTCTTGGTTGTAATAGGGATTCCCGATTGGAGGACTCGTGTCCGGTTCCTCCGATTGGAACTCCAACATATGAATTATATGTGAAGCATGGCGTAGGCCCCATCACATATAATGAAGTATGGATCGGATACACCAGAAAGGATGGTGTTCTAAAATGGCCCCAATATGGTAGCTTTGACACAGACATTTTAGATAATCTAGAGGTTAGACTTTTTAAGAGAAAGCCCGGCCGGCGATGTTTGACTCTTTCCGCCTATGGCGTAAGAAAGCCAAACAGAACAAAATTAAAGTAGCGAAGAAAAATAAGAGAGAAGGGGGTATCTCGATAATGCAAGCTGCTATGCAGTTTAAAGATAACGAAGAAGAGCAAGCGAGTGAGCAGTTGCACAGGCAACGTAAAATGGCGATCGATAAATGTTATCCAGTTTTGCCGCCTCTTCAGCAAGATGCAGCAAAAGAACTTGAAAAAGACCCCCTAATGTCACACTTATTGAGTTAGCCACCCCCCTATGCGCAGAGTGCTACAGCACCTCCGCAACCTTTAGCCGTGCAACCTCCAATTGTTGTGCCTCAAGTTCTTCCACAACCGCCAGCTCCTCTTCAGTTGGATCCTACTGCTACGGCTCAGCATCCTCAAGGGCCGCTGACTTTGTTACCTGCTCACCCTGCACTTCTTACAACTTTGCCTACTACATCGACTATCTCTTCTGATATTCCTACTGTTACTGCGTCTGCTTCTGTATCTACGCCTGCCTTGCCTCACCCTGTTTTTCCTCCTGTTCTCTCGTCGACTTCTCTTTCTGTTCGACAGAGAATGACTGACACTGTTGCTAACCTTCTATACCATCTCTTTGGGGCATCAAGTATGACCCCTGTCTCGGCGCGTAAACAGTTGCGTAGTCAACTGCCTGACTCTAGAGAGCGGGAAACATTGGATTATTTGGCACATAAATGGGTTACTGACCCGACAAGATATGAGCTAGAGTCTGTTATGGATGTCTTCCATCAGTGGGAAGCACCAAAGCAGAGGTACGTTTTTGATAAAATGTATGCTTTTCTTTGTGAGGAATTGGAGGAAAATGATTTAGAATGCAATCCACCTGAGCTGTGTCGTATACGGTACGAGTTTGCAAAAGGCACAATTGTGGGTTCTGATGTTGAAAAAGCGGTTGTGACAGTATTGTCGTTTCGGAGTGAGGGTGTTTCCCGGTCATTATTTGAGCATGATTCTTCCGTTAAATGGAAGGCAAGACAATATCCCATGAGAGAGTTTCCCCCAGTTTGGAAGGAAGGGGATCTAGCAGCTAACCCACCTATTCAGACACACTTTCAGCGTGTGTGGGTACATGTTCCTTGGAAGCGAGCTGAAGTTTTGGCCCTTAAGCAGACATTGCCTGATCCCCGTAAAAATCCTGCAGGGTATTACAAGGAATTGTCACAGACTGCAGGCTCATGCATTATGAATTTAGCGGATATAGACATGTTGTTTGGAAATGTTGTCCCACAGCCTTTATGGGGAAAGATTTGTCATGCGGATCATGATAAGGAGTTAGGTGACTCATGGGCTAATATTAGTGCTGCAAATGACCGACAAGTTGGTGGTGCTAAACCCGAACCTTTAGTGGCAGACCTCCCTGGTAGGATAATTACTTACATGAAGACTTTGATGCCTGCGATGCGAGTGAATTGGGACAAATTGTCTGCGTGTAAGCAGAAGAAAGATGAGACAGTGTCTGATTTCTTCACCAGGTTTGAAGAAACATTTGTCGACCACAGTGGTCAAGATATGAGTACAGAAGGTGGTCAACGGTTGTTCGTTGACAAGTTCGTGCATTATTTGTTGCCCGAATTATGTAAGAAATTAAAAGATTCAGAGAGTTCTTGGGCCGTTTCCTCTTCAGCACAGATATTGGCTACTGCACAGTACTACGAAAATAGAGATAAAGATGAAAAGGATAGAGTAGAGAAGAAAACTAAAGAGTTAAAGACGAAGGTTCTTTTACAACAGGCGTATCCGCCACGTGGTGGTCAGAGTAACTATCAGCGACCTCAACAGTTTCAGAGGAACTCGCAAAGGTTCGAGTATCCTCAACAGCGTGTTCCTGTAGGTCCCAATCAGTGTTCATATTGTAAAGAAGAGGGTCATTTCAAGTATAGTTGTCCTATTTTGTTACAGCGTATGAATGGTGCTTCTGGTGCAAGAGGTCGAAGTGTTCCACAAGCACCTAGAGGTAGAGGTCGTGGAAATTTCCCCCAGAACGCACGTTCCTTTCCGCCTCAAAATTCAATGAATAGTTTTGATCAGCAGAATAACGCATATGGTAGGACAGCTCAGTACTATGCTGATGACTACTATGCAGAAGATGAAAATATGGAGGGTAATGTTTGCTAGGACAGCCATAGACAAAGAGAGGGAGTTGTTTCAGTTCCAGTAGATCAGAGTGGACCTTACGTTGAGGTGATTACATCAGGTGTGTCAGAGCCTTTTCTGTTGGATACTGGTGCTACAAAGAGTTCTATTATGCACTCTAAACTCCCTGGCGCTCCTTTGTCTGGCGAAAAGAATGTTTCAGTAGGTTTTTCTGGCGCCCCGGTTAGGAACCTGATTTCTAGTCCTATGTCCCTTTCTGTTGGACCTTGTAAATTCGAAACACCCCTTATTCTAACGACAGGTTGTGGTGAAAACTTGTTAGGCTTGGATCTGTTGAAAAGATTGTATGCAACTTTGTATTGTTCTCCTTCGGGAGTACAACTTACACTAGGTAAGAAATTGGTCTCCCCAATGTATTTGTCGAAGGACAAACTTCCGACAGAGTTGTCGTCTCTTCCTGATGTTCTTTGGGCTACTGTTCCTAATAATGTGGGTCTTTTGGAAATACCGCCATATGTTGTGACATTGAAAGCCAATGTTAAAATGCCACAAATTCCCCAATACAAAATCTCTAGTGAAGGTGAAAAAGCATTGCTAGCGATCATTTACGATTTGATTGAAAAAGATGTAATGGAAGAGACAAGAGGCAACGTTTGCAATAGTCCTGTTCTGCCTGTTTTGAAGCGCACTGATCCTTCTCAGCCACCTGTTTACAGGTTTGTGATTGACCTTAGAGAGGTGAATAAGATAGTTGTGCCACAGTTTCCAGTTGTCCCTGATATCACTGCCCTATTGACTATGATTCCAGCTTCCGCGACTTGGTTCTCCGTGATTGACTTGAAGAATGCTTTCTTCAGCATCCAGATTGCCGAGGAGAGTAGGGATATTTTCGGCTTCAGTTTAGGAGGTCGAAGCTTCCGCTTCAAACGCGCTCCCCAGGGCTACTGTGAAAGCCCATCGATATATAGTCAGGCTTTAAAAACACAGCTTGACACGATTGTTTTACCTGATGGCGCTACCCTTATTCAGTACGTTGATGATATGCTCGTCGCTGCAGATACTGAGGAAATATGTAAAGAAGCCACGTTGTTGTTGTTGCGTCATTTGTCTGATCTGCATCACAAAGCGTCCCTTTCAAAATTGCAATATTGTCGACAAGAAGTGACCTACTTAAGTCATCTCTTATCGAAGGAGGGAAGGAAACTGACCCCAGAAAGAATTCAGGCAATAGCGAAATTGAGTGTGTCAAGGACACAGAGAGAAGTGCGTGCTTTCTTGGGTATTACATCATACTGCAGACAATGGTTACCAAATTTTTCTTTGTTGGCCAAACCTTTGGTAGCTTTAACTTGTAAAGATACACCGAATCCCTTTCCGTGGTCTGAAGATTGTCAGAAAAGTTTTTCCGAATTGCGTGATGCATTATGTTGGCTCCTGTGTTGGGTACCCCCGACTACAGTAAGCCCTTTACATTGTATGTCCATGAGAAAGAAGGTTGTGCATTGTCAGTGTTGACACAGTTGTTCGGAAACAAGCAGCGTCCATGCGCGTATTTTTCATCGACTTTGGACCCGGTAGCTAAAGCACTGCCAAGCTGCTTGAGAGCCACAGCGGCAGCAGCTGTTTCTATTCAGCAGTCTGCTGGTTTAGTGATGAATAATACATTGGTTGTAATGATTCCACATGCAGTGGACACGTTGTTAAACAGGACCAAGACACAGCACTTAACTAGTGCTCGATTGTCAGGTTATGAGTTGACACTGTTAGCGAGTCATGTGCACATAAAGAGATGCAACACGTTGAATCCAGCTACGTTGTTGCCGATTGTAGCAGAGACAGATGCTTCTGAACAGCATGATTGTTTTCTCAGAACAGAAGAAGAAACGAAAGGGAGAATAGACCTTCAAGACACTCCTCTTGCAAAGTGTGATGGTACCTTATGGGTGGATGGTTCATGCTTCAAGCTCCCGAATGGTGATACGACTGCAGCACATGCTGTCACGACTTTGCATACGATTGTTGAAGCTGCATGTATCCCACATAATTCAGCCCAAGCAGCAGAGTTGATTGCACTTACGAGAGCGTGTTGTCGAAAGGAATAAAAGTGACCATATATACTGACAGCCAGTATGCATTCGGCGTGGCCCATAGTTTTGGGCGACTGTGGAAAGAACGTGGGTTCCTGACTTCGCATGGAGCTAAGATACAGCATAGTCAGTTGGTGAATGAGCTTCTGGAGTCACTGACTTTGCCCTTACAGGTTGCGATTGTGAAATGCAGTGCACATAAGAAGGTTACTGATGATGTTGGTCGTGGCAATGCATTTGCTGATGAAATTGCAAAAGAAACAGGAAGGGATGTGCTGAGTCGAATGTATGTTGCGGGCCCTGCAAGATGGATTGGTGACGTGGGAATGTGTGAAGACACGATAGAGAGTGTGAAGTCTATTCAAGCTGAAGCTACAGAGAAAGAATTGAGTGTGTGGAGAGAAAGTACGGGTAAATTGGATGCAAATGGTTGTTGGGTTGAATTGTCAGAGCATCAGCGATGGTTGTTACCCGATGCGTACGTGCTTGCAGTGGTTACATATTTACAACAAGGGGTGGTGAGGGACAGAGTCTCTGAATTAAGCAGAATACTCTCACCCAGTCAAAAGATCAGGGCTAGATCCAACACCGTTTTTTAGCTCATTGCACCATCCCAGTTTCAGAACCTGGCTGTATGCAAATTAGTCTGTTCCTGTCCCAGTGCATGATGGGAACAGGGCAAACCAAACTACAAAAGCCAATTCTTACACTGGGAAGAAAACAAGCTTCCGGGGACCGGTTTCTGGCATTACAGCCGTCTTCGGCCCGGCTTGCTTGAATCCTGATGGTGCAATGAGCAAGGGACTCATGTCTGAGTATACCCTTCCACGCTTAGGGTGGACAAAATATTTACAACAAGGGGTGGTGAGGGACAGAGTCTCTGAATTAAGCAGAATACTCTCACCCAGTCAAAAGATCAGGGCTAGATCCAACACCGTTTTTTAGCTCATTGCACCATCCCAGTTTCAGAACCTGGCTGTATGCAAATTAGTCTGTTCCTGTGCCAGTGCATGATGGGAACAGGGCAAACCAAACTACAAAAGCCAATTCTTACACTGGGAAGGAAACAAGCTTCCGGGGACCGGTTTCTGGCATTACAGCCGTCTTCGGCCCGGCTTGCTTGAATCCTGATGGTGCAATGAGCAAGGGACTCATGTCTGAGTATACCCTTCCACGCTTAGGGTGGACAAAAATATTTACAACAAGGGGTGGTGAGGGACAGAGTCTCTGAATTAAGCAGAATACTCTCACCCAGTCAAAAGATCAGGGCTAGATCCAACACCGTTTTTTAGCTCATTGCACCATCCCAGTTTCAGAACCTGGCTGTATGCAAATTAGTCTGTTCCTGTCCCAGTGCATGATGGGAACAGGGCAAACCAAACTACAAAAGCCAATTCTTACACTGGGAAGGAAACAAGCTTCCGGGGACCGGTTTCTGGCATTACAGCCGTCTTCGGCCCGGCTTGCTTGAATCCTGATGGTGGAATGAGCAAGGGACTCATGTCTGAGTATACCCTTCCACGCTTAGGGTGGACAAAAATATTTACAACAAGGGGTGGTGAGGGACAGAGTCTCTGAATTAAGCAGAATACTCTCACCCAGTCAAAAGATCAGGGCTAGATCCAACACCGTTTTTTAGCTCATTGCACCATCCCAGTTTCAGAACCTGGCTGTATGCAAATTAGTCTGTTCCTGTCCCAGTGCATGATGGGAACAGGGCAAACCAAACTACAAAAGCCAATTCTTACAATGGGAAGGAAACAAGCTTCCGGAGACCGGTTTCTGGCATTACAGCCGTCTTCGGCCCGGCTTGCTTGAATCCTGATGGTGCAATGAGCAAGGGACTCATGTCTGAGTATACCCTTCCACGCTTAGGGTGGACAAAAATATTTACAACAAGGGGTGGTGAGGGACAGAGTCTCTGAATTAAGCAGAATACTCTCACCCAGTCAAAAGATCAGGGCTAGATCCAACACCGTTTTTTAGCTCATTGCACCATCCCAGTTTCAGAACCTGGCTGTATGCAAATTAGTCTGTTCCTGTCCCAGTGCATGATGGGAACAGGGCAAACCAAACTACAAAAGCCAATTCTTACACTGGGAAGGAAACAAGCTTCCGGGGACCGGTTTCTGGCATTACAGCCGTCTTCGGCCCGGCTTGCTTGAATCCTGATGGTGCAATGAGCAAGGGACTCATGTCTGAGTATACCCTTCCACGCTTAGGGTGGACAAAAATATTTACAACAAGGGGTGGTGAGGGACAGAGTCTCTGAATTAAGCAGAATACTCTCACCCAGTCAAAAGATCAGGGCTAGATCCAACACCGTTTTTTAGCTCATTGCACCATCCCAGTTTCAGAACCTGGCTGTATGCAAATTAGTCTGTTCCTGTCCCAGTGCATGATGGGAACAGGGCAAACCAAACTACAAAAGCCAATTCTTACACTGGGAAGGAAACAAGCTTCCGGGGACCGGTTTCTGGCATTACAGCCGTCTTCGGCCCGGCTTGCTTGAATCCTGATGGTGCAATGAGCAAGGGACTCATGTCTGAGTATACCCTTCCACGCTTAGGGTGGACAAAAATATTTACAACAAGGGGTGGTGAGGGACAGAGTCTCTGAATTAAGCAGAATACTCTCACCCAGTCAAAAGATCAGGGCTAGATCCAACACCGTTTTTTAGCTCATTGCACCATCCCAGTTTCAGAACCTGGCTGTATGCAAATTAGTCTGTTCCTGTCCCAGTGCATGATGGGAACAGGGCAAACCAAACTACAAAAGCCAATTCTTACACTGGGAAGGAAACAAGCTTCCGGGGACCGGTTTCTGGCATTACAGCTGTCTTCGGCCCGGCTTGCTTGAATCCTGATGGTGCAATGAGCAAGGGACTCATGTCTGAGTATACCCTTCCACGCTTAGGGTGGACAAAAATATTTACAACAAGGGGTGGTGAGGGACAGAGTCTCTGAATTAAGCAGAATACTCTCACCCAGTCAAAAGATCAGGGCTAGATCCAACACCGTTTTTTAGCTCATTGCACCATCCCAGTTTCAGAACCTGGCTGTATGCAAATTAGTCTGTTCCTGTCCCAGTGCATGATGGGAACAGGGCAAACCAAACTACAAAAGCCAATTCTTACACTGGGAAGGAAACAAGCTTCCGGGGACCGGTTTCTGGCATTACAGCCGTCTTCGGCCCGGCTTGCTTGAATCCTGATGGTGCAATGAGCAAGGGACTCATGTCTGAGTATACCCTTCCACGCTTAGGGTGGACAAAAATATTTACAACAAGGGGTGGTGAGGGACAGAGTCTCTGAATTAAGCAGAATACTCTCACCCAGTCAAAAGATCAGGGCTAGATCCAACACCGTTTTTTAGCTCATTGCACCATCCCAGTTTCAGAACCTGGCTGTATGCAAATTAGTCTGTTCCTGTCCCAGTGCATGATGGGAACAGGGCAAGCCAAACTACAAAAGCCAATTCTTACACTGGGAAGGAAACAAGCTTCCGGGGACCGGTTTCTGGCATTACAGCCGTCTTCGGCCCGGCTTGCTTGAATCCTGATGGTGCAATGAGCAAGGGACTCATGTCTGAGTATACCCTTCCACGCTTAGGGTGGACAAAAATATTTACAACAAGGGGTGGTGAGGGACAGAGTCTCTGAATTAAGCAGAATACTCTCACCCAGTCAAAAGATCAGGGCTAGATCCAACACCGTTTTTTAGCTCATTGCACCATCCCAGTTTCAGAACCTGGCTGTATGCAAATTAGTCTGTTCCTGTCCCAGTGCATGATGGGAACAGGGCAAACCAAACTACAAAAGCCAATTCTTACACTGGGAAGGAAACAAGCTTCCGGGGACCGGTTTCTGGCATTACAGCCGTCTTCGGCCCGGCTTGCTTGAATCCTGATGGTGCAATGAGCAAGGGACTCATGTCTGAGTATACCCTTCCACGCTTAGGGTGGACAAAATATTTACAACAAGGGGTGGTGAGGGACAGAGTCTCTGAATTAAGCAGAATACTCTCACCCAGTCAAAAGATCAGGGCTAGATCCAACACCGTTTTTTAGCTCATTGCACCATCCCAGTTTCAGAACCTGGCTGTATGCAAATTAGTCTGTTCCTGTCCCAGTGCATGATGGGAACAGGGCAAACCAAACTACAAAAGCCAATTCTTACACTGGGAAGGAAACAAGCTTCCGGGGACCGGTTTCTGGCATTACAGCCGTCTTCGGCCCGGCTTGCTTGAATCCTGATGGTGCAATGAGCAAGGGACTCATGTCTGAGTATACCCTTCCACGCTTAGGGTGGACAAAAATATTTACAACAAGAGGTGGTGAGGGACAGAGTCTCTGAATTAAGCAGAATACTCTCACCCAGTCAAAAGATCAGGGCTAGATCCAACACCGTTTTTTAGCTCATTGCACCATCCCTGTTTCAGAACCTGGCTGTATGCAAATTAGTTTGTTCCTGTCCCAGTGCATGATGGGAACAGGGCAAACCAAACTACAAAAGCCAATTCTTACACTGGGAAGGAAACAAGCTTCCGGGGACCGGTTTCTGGCATTACAGCCGTCTTCGGCCCGGCTTGCTTGAATCCTGATGGTGCAATGAGCAAGGGACTCATGTCTGAGTATACCCTTCCACGCTTAGGGTATACTCAGATGTGAGTCCCTTGCTCATTGCACCATCAGGATTCAAGCAAGCCGGGCCGAAGACGGCTGTAATGCCAGAAACCGGTCCCCGGAAGCTTGTTTCCTTCCCAGTGTAAGAATTGGCTTTTGTAGTCTGGTCTGCCCTGTTCCCATGATGCACTGGGCCAGGGACAGACTAATTTGCATACAGCCAGGTTCTGAAACTGGGATGGTGCAATGAGCTAAAAAACGGTGTTGGATCTAGCCCTGATCTCTTGACTGGGTGAGAGTATTCTGCTTAATTCAGAGACTCTGTCCATCACCACCCCTTGTTGTGGTTACAATGGCGCATGGAATGGCTCATATCAGTGTGAAAGGGATCTGTAAGTTGATGGCTCCAGTATAGCAAAATGCTGGGATTCCTAAGTGTGCAGAGAACGTGGTCAAGAATTGCATGGTGTGTCTGAAATACAATCCTGGTAGGGGAACCCCAACTCCAGCTGGTCATTTTGCGCCTCCAACGTATCCGTTCGAGGTTTTGCAGCTATATTTCATCCACATGGAAAGGTGCAACAATTTGAAATACGTACTCGTTGTTGTTTGTGCCTTTTCAAGATGGGTAGAAGCATACCCCCTGAAGGACAACACTGCCTTGTCCACAGCTAAAGCCCTTGTCAAAGAATTTTTCCCTAGATTTGGAATGCCGAGAATGGTCTGGAGTGACAATGGGAGTGAATTTGTAGGACGAGTGATGAAGAAAGTATGTGAAGGGCTAGGCATCCAGCAGAAATTCCACGCTGCAAATCACCCCCAATCAGCTGGACTAGTAGAGTGCTACAATGGCACATTAAAACTAAAATTGGCCAAGATTCAAGCAAGCTCTGGTCTTAGCTGACGCTATTCCTTTAGCACTCCTATCAACCAGAATGACTGTGCATTCGCGAGTGGGACTTAGTCCCTATGAAATAGTGTTCGGCCGCCCGGCCAACATATGGGGAGTGCCAAGGCCGACCAAATTCAGTGAGATCGAACACCCTGTACTGCTTGGCTATTTGTACGAATTGACGGCTAAATTGCGTGTTTTACACCAACAGGTTCACGATTCTCTGCCTCAGGTTTCTGAAGATCCAGGTCACACCATCAATCCTGGTTCGTGGATTTTGGTGAAAGATTTCCAGCGGATAAAGAATAATCAGCCCCGCTGGACCGGCCCCCACCTAGTCCTGCTGTCAACGAGATCCGCCGTGCGAGTGGAAGGCAAAAAGAACTGGATCCACGGCGTACACTGCAAGAGGGTCCCTTTGCCTCTGCCGTACGACCTTTGGGTCCAGGAAGGTGTTGCTGACTCTGAGACTGAGACTGAGACTGTGCCTCGTTTTCTGCCTTTCAGTGATGCACACATAAAAGGAACAATTTCTGAACAAGAAAGTGACAATCTTTTGCAGGAAGCTGTGCCACCGTCAATTCGATTGGACACTACAGAGCCTGAACGCCTGTTTCAGGACCAGACAGTACCTGGGAAGAAACACTATAATCTGAGGCCGAGAACTATGGACTAATAAAAAAATGTCCTTCTCTTTGCTATTTTTGAAAGTGCAGGTCTCTCATCTGAGAAACTTTTTTATTTTTGTTTTTCGAACCACCATCCGGGTTCAGCTGTAGGGTCGCGGTTGCCCAAGTCTTTGGAGTGCAGCTGAAGACGTTAGGTCGACAGTTCTGGTTGGTCTAAGGGAGTTGCCCTGGACTGACAGAAGCATTCCTTAGCATAGAACACCCTACCATCGCGAGCAGCATTCAGAGAGGATGGACTTTTTCGAGATGGACAGACCTGCCAAAACAATGAACTTTAAAACCAGAATATCTAGAATAATGACCAAGAAACGCTTTTTGATATTATGCATTTTTATGTTGTTCAGTGTAATGATGTTTTTAATAGGATATATTTTATTCTCTTTTCGAGTGACATTTGCACCCACTACATCGCCCATACCTCCTCCTTCTACTGTTTCCTCACATTCTTTTCAACCTCTTCCTGAACATGAGTCCGTTAGGAGATTAGAGTTTAATAATAACTCCTTCGTTCAGCTTTTGCACCAACACCAATTAGTAATTAACACGACTAACTGTTGGGTGTGCGGTCTTATGCCTCACACAACGGATAAAGGTATCCCTTATCTGGTCCTGCCTTTCAGCCATAATGGTTCTGTGTGGGCATACAGAACAATGTTCATCTACGCACATGAATTCTACCCCCTACGTTCTGTAAAAGACACTCCTAAGAATAGTGCTCTAGTTAAGGGTATAGTAGACATGATTAAGGAAGATATTTCCTATGAGAATATCCCGAGAGAAGAGACACTAGTATATATAGGATGGAACATGACCGGATATGGAGTTATTCTGAGTGAGAAACAGCAAGCTAAGAGATCCTCCCCGATTTGGATTGTACCCCATAAGGGTCACCTATGTCTGTAAGGTACTGGCAAGAATCCCAGAGCTCAGTTAGGGAAAAGCATCTGCACTGAGACATATGTTTTTGCGTCCCAGACTTCCCCTTCGTTCTTAGCAGCTAAGGGTACCTATTTCATCTGCCATGAAAGAGCCTATACATGGTTGCCCCCTGACTTTTCGGGCACATGTTTTGTTTCGTTCCTGTTGCCTCCCACCTACACCGCTGCGGCAGATTACCACAAGACATGGATAGTTAGGGGTGTTTTCAGTAAAGAAGAAACTGCAGGACAAGAATTGGGAGACTTCTTTAAAGGTTTTCTGCCGTTTTGGGGACCCATGGTTAACAGCAGGAACATAAGGCAATTGACAAGGGTGATTGAATCCACCATAGTTGAAACTACCGGTGCCCTTAGTAACTTGACTGCTGAGCTCCAGTCGGATCGTCTTATGACCCTTCAGAATAGGGTCGCTTTAGATGTCATACTTGCAGACCGAGGTGGGGTATAGAGTGATCCAATCGAGTTGCTGTGTTTTCATTCCAGATAACGCTCCAACAGTGTACCAGGCCATTTCCAAACTGCATAAGATTTCCGAATCTATTCATGTGGATAAAGGAGATTGGTCGTTGATGGGATGGTTCTGGGAACTGATATCCGCCTGGGGATGGAAAATTCTGATGGTCATTGGGATGATCTTAGCCATTCTTTTCCTGTTCTGTCTGTGTGTACAGTGTGCACCTGCAATATGTGGCCTTTGTGCTACATCGTGTGTAAGGAAACCTGTATCGAGGGACAAGCTAAGTAATAGGATGATGCTACAGCAACATCTCAATGACTTTATGAATATAGACCTGGACTCAGATTAGCATGAGTATAGGTTATTGCCTATGTAAGGGCAAAAGGAGGGTCTGTAGTACTTAAAATTCTGGACCCGTGTCATAAACATCAAAGTATCATGACGATTTTGGTATCAGCAGACCGAGAATGGCCAGTATACTATGCACAAGCATTTTCGTCATATTCGAGTGACGATTTCACCCTGAAAACGTAGTTTTCGTCCTGAACCCTCGGGTTCCATTTTGTGAACGGCAGCCATTTTGTGATTGCCCTCACATAGGGCGGTGACTAAGGCCACAACATGATTCTGAAAGACACGTACACCTTTACTGACTTCTCTGCGACCTGGGCAAGCTGACTCCACTGCCCAAGGCCAAACCTGTTCGGTCAGTTCCTCTCCCAGTGGCCGAACGAGATAGTATCAAGGCACAACATGCCATAAACCTTTCATCGCACACAAACCCTTCCTAATCTTACACACACCTGCCTCTGTTTCCTACTTTACGACCTGCTTTACGAGGAGGAGGCGCCCGTTTTTATTGGGGTTTCGTCGATATCTGATGAAAATACTGGGCCTTGCCGGGTAATTGATTGTGGGCTGAACAAACTGAAATATGGGCTTGTCATCATGACTCTGCTTTTTCTTTGTAGTGAAAATATGTGAATGGTCAACTGTAATGTAAAGAATGTTTGCCTGAAGCATAATATTTTGTATAAAAAGAGAAGGCTGGCTTTGTAAGATTGAGCAGTCTCCTGAGAATATACACCGTGTTGTACTTCTAGGACGCCTGTTACTTGGTTGCAGCCAATAAACTCGATCTTTGACTTCACCCAGAAGACTCTGTGTTTCTGTAGTCTAAAACAGGAAGGACTCGAAGTCTTAGGGTGTTGTCCCTGGCACCGCTGGGTTACCGGTTCTGAAAAACCCAGTACTTCACTTCGCGAAAGTGTGGAGGGAAGCCCAAGTTGCCGCTCTTCAAATATCCTCTACAGGTACACCTCTAGACAAAGCAGATGTAGAAGACTTTGCTCTAGTAGAGTGAGCTCTTATACCCTCTGGAGGTTCCTTTCCAGCCAGTGCGTAGCAAATCTTGATGCATAGTATAATCCATCTTGAGAGAGTGCGCTTGTGCACAGTTCTTCCTTTTCTGCAGCCAGCAAATCCAACAAAGAGCTGGTCATCCACTCGATAGTCTTTTGTTCTATCAAGATAAAAGCTCACCGACCTCTTGGGGTCCAGACGGTGAAGTCGCTCCTCCTCCTTGGAAGGGTGAGGGGGAGGATAGAAGGTAGGAAGGGTAATGGACTGTCCTAAATGGAAGGGAGTTACCACCGTAGGCAGAAAAGCAGTCCTGGTCCTGAGAACCATCCGATCAGCATGAATGGATAAAAACGGGGGCTTTGAACTAAGAGCTTGAAGCTCACTTACCCTCCTTGCCGAGGTAATTGCAACTAGGAAAACCGTCTTAAAAGACAACAACCTCAAGGTACAACTTTGTAAAGGTTCGAAAGGGGAACCCATTAGAAAAGTAAGTACCAGATTCAAGTCCCATTGAGGCACAATAAAAGGAGTAGGAGGAAATGTATTTGAAAGGCCCTTCAGAAATCTTAAAACAACTGGAGATTTAAATACCAAAGGCTGGTTCGGCAGACAAAGAAATGCCAATAAGGCCGAAAGATAACCTTTGACTGTAGCCACAGCAAACCCTTGCTGAGCTAGAAAAAGAGCAAATTGTGGTATATCGGATAAACAAGCCTTCAAAGGGTCAATAGATTTCTCCCCACACCAAGTAACACATTTAGACCATCTGTATGAATAGATTGACTTGGTGGAGTCACGCCTGGCCGAAAGAATGACATCCACCACATCATGTGGGAGAGAAAAGGAATTCAGGTTACCCCGTTCAATCTCCAGGCATGAAGGTGTAAGGGCCGGAGGTGGGGTGTAGAACCTGCCCCTCCATCTGAGAGAGGAGGTCTGCCCTGAGAGGGAGACGGAGTGGCGGGCACGAGGTGAGGTGGTGTCGCAGGGTTTCTGTTCTCACACAGAACTGTGCACAAAGGATTGGAACCTCGGAGAATTAGGGTGACCCAAAACTCACCTAAGTACCCAACAAACCCCTTACCGAGCTAGCTACAGTGTCTCATTGGTCATAACAAACTCCCAATGTTTAGACAAACCAGAACATGAACTTACAGTACCTCAGGATACGTGGAACTCATGAACACTCTTTCGTTATACTATCATTACAAACCAGAACATGGAGTAAAGAAGAACACATGTGCATTTGAAATGTTTATTTACTAATGCCGTCTTCTCAGGCGCAGTATCTTAGATAATACAAGTAAACATATTATCAATAGCAAAGTTACCAGCATAGTTACTAGTACATAAACAGCGAACGGTGACAGCATGATAACATGCTGTAAATGAATAAGAGTTAACAACACTTATATCTCACCCTCCCTAACACACATATTATATTATTAGCTAAGAAGGTCTCTTTGGGTTGTATTAGGGCGGGCCCATACCTTAGTGTCCTAGCATGAAGGAATCACATCAGCATACACCAGCTCTCTCTTCATGTGAACCGCATCAAGTGTGTTTTTGTGCCTCAAGCAAAGCAATATAAAACCAGCCTCAAGCCCAAAGTTGGCAGAAGCTGCACTTATGTTATGTCTATGAAGCCGTGAAGATCAGACCTCATAACAAATCTGTATCGTGTTGTTCCTGAAACTTCAGCACTCTCTGTACAGACATAGTTTATTAAGCAAAGCTGATATCAGAGTAATAACATATTATTCTCATGTAAACCACAACAAACTACTAGGGTGAAAGCTAAATCAACAATTAGGTGTCGTGTGCAGAAGTTGCAAAAAGGAAAAAATGGCGTTTAAACCTCTAATGAGCCTATGCTAACTTAACACGGTATAAAGATATTCAGTAGCTATATGACACCCCCCCATGATCCGGGAACGGACTAAATAAGATAACAGAAGTGCCATCTCATGAGAGCAGAGTGCAACATTATATGAGCATGGTTCTCAAACTAAACATTAAAAAAATTGCAAAATTTGTAATAAAATTTAATGCTAAAAAATAGCCAAAAAGACAATAGTGGCTCAAGCCAATAGGCAAGGGAATAATAAAAAACTTGACAGATAAGTCAATTAGTGTCAATGACATGCTAGTACTTCAGCACGTCAATACACGGAAGTGTCTAGGACATAACTGTGTATGCAAAATAAGCAGCAACAGCCTCCAACAGGAAATCACCGTCTTCATCCGAAAACAGTTCAGCCATCCAATTTAAAAGTGGAAAAGAACATACGTGTTCTCCCAGCACCGGATCCTCTATCACCATCAGAGGACAGCTCGGTGGGTTTTCAAGAAAGCTCAGTTCCAAGAAATCCTGTGCTGCTGCCAGTATATTCCAGGGACCAATTAGTCCATGCATAACTGCTAAGGCCATAATCCTTTCGCCAGGACAAACCAACTCGTGAGTAATGATAGGACTCATCAGCTGATTAAAGTCGACGTCAGGAGAAACCGGTCCGCAGAGACACAAATCAATGGCCCAATCGAAATCACAGGTCAGGCAGTGAAATACAGGCTGGACACAGGTGAAGTAGGAGAATCGAAAAGATAATCCATATGCCGTGCTCAATATTGCTAACGGCAGCGTGCCATAATATTCAAGCATGCGATTGCGGAACAGCGTCAGCAGCTGCCGGGCGGTGCCTTGTACAGGAAGGACATCCATATTTAAAGATACAGAAAACCACTAGAGCGCCCGCTGCTAATGCAAGTAAAACTGGGAATCCACCAAACAAAGATGAAAAAATAGAATGAAAGAAAGCAGGGATGACTCCAAAAATCGTTTCAAAGGAAGTCACGAGACCACTGCTAACAGTTTTAAAAAAATGTGCCAGGCCCTTTGCGGAGGACGCGTTAAAGATAGTACGAATCGTCTCGCCTAAATGTAAAGGCAAATCAGTATTTAAAAGGGCCTGAACCTCTGTACGGGTGTTCGCTACGTGAAGAACGAAAGTTTCACGAGCCGAACTCAAGGCCACCTCCTTCTGGGACAAAAGAGCCCTTATTCTTGCCATGCCGCTGAAATCTGCTCTCAAGGTTGGTATCTGTGGCCAGATGGAGGACTCCCTATGTTCATGTGTGGGTGGATACAGAACATTCCTACAGCAAATAACACGTTCACTTACTGTTACAATAAAAGGTACACCCTTTATCAACCCGCAACAGTCTTCATTATTTAAAAGTAAATAACTACCATTTCCTAACAAGGTAAATGTGGGGATGATAGCAGGAACCGGTGTGCCTTGCAAAACACAAGCTAAATTCGGGCGGTGTTGGTTGCATGAACCGTGTAATTGTATGTGTCTACACATCAATGAATGATCTGGTGTCTCAGTACACTCCTCCCCATTTAGATAAACTTCTTGACCATCTCTGAAACACCTGTATGTATATGGAAAGGACCAGACTTCATGAAGAAAGCCACTACCCAATGGTTCATAACGACCAATTGGTACATATCTCATACAATTTGAAAATTTATATAAAGCAAAAGGCAGCGTTATTAAACCGTGGATAAGCCACGTTGCAGCAGTGGCCTCTGCCACGGAAAAAGGCAAAGATTCTAACCTCTCAATATGTAACATACTAAAGGTAGTATCACGCATTGAAAGCAAGCGTTGTTTGTCAGTCAAATTAAACAGGGCAAAGAGTGAAGAAACGTTCATGTACGTCCAGGGAACCTTATTATTTTTCAGAGTCTGAAGGGTCCATGCAAATTGCATTATTGACCGTAATTGATTTTGACCATGGTACAATACTGACACTTCATCATGCACAATATCCACAACGGACGACACAATATTATCTAAAGTGTAAATACGGGAGGAAAGCACGTTAACACTATTGTCAACAACTGCAAGCATTTTCTCCAAATTCGCCTGATCAATGGCCCTAAGGCGTGTAGCAGCCTCAATCTGTGATGTTTTCCAAATTTCATTGTAAACTGCATATATCCACCTTTTTGACCTGCCACTAGCCAGACCTTTAATGAAATCATTTAAATCCACGTCTGCATTCAGTTTAGAAAGGTGACTTTTAACTGCAGGTAAAGTAGAATGTTTCAGCCAATTTTGACACAATTTGCCTACAGAATAAGTTGTGACAGTGTGGACTAAGTCAAAACGGGGATCAGACCTAACAGTTTTAAAACCGTCAGATAAACCTAAGAATCGATGCTGACAAGAATCAGCACCACGGTGCCAAAGCAGCCAACCTTTTGGATCCAAACTGGAAATGTTAAAGGAAGAATTAAGGAGTAGGGCCTGTAATTCTCTAATGGACAACTGAGTAAAATTACTCCAACCATCATATTCCTCCAAATCCGGGACAGTAGGGGTGTTTAATTTTTTAGAAGTAGCCAATCCAAAGCATGTGGTCTGGGAAATAGTTTCATTCAAAAACAACATATGATTCGGGATGAGACATGCACGGTGCAAAGCCTCTATGCCTTGTACCTGCCAGGCTCTTGAACCCCAGACTGATTTAAGGTCTATTGTTTCCTTCCATACATCGTAGCCTCCAATAACTAATTGATCAAGGAAGGCCTTCGAATACAACAATTTAGTATCGGTAAGTCTAACCTTGGACATTGGCATTTTTACAAATTTAAAATAAAAGGACTCGGGATTGGACTGGTTAAAGTCAGTGAAATAAGTATACTTTTTCAGAAAAGTTCCTGAACTGCCTAGTGCAGGCGCTGGGCAATGTTCCCACTGTGTAAAATTAACAGTATCCCTTCGGGATGATGTTTTATGTAAGAAGTGGTTGCCATAATGTTGGTAGCAAAATAAATCACCATAATTAGCAGATTCTAAATATAAATCCTCAGCATCAAAGGCAGCATAATATTGCAAATCAGAAAACAAACTTTCAACTGTATTAACATCCCAGTCATCAGAACAAATGTTTTGTTTCACTACATCCCCCATATTTACTCTAAGTACATTAGGAACTTTAACGACTTCCGTTGGGCCATGAATTTGAAATCGAACCGCATCCCACACAATTCCATCAAGGACGGGCCATGCTGTGATGTTAACCAAAGTTAAGTCTCTTTTCAATCTGTGTGTAGAATGAGACGAGGAAAGTGGGGCCAAAGTTCCATTTAGATGTGTAATGCATGTTCTTTCCTCGACATAGTGTCCATTGATGAGTCGAAAAAAATAAAACACAAAACCAATTGACATAAAGAGGTAAACTGAAAAAAGGACCAGCCAAATGTATGTCCAAGGGGGAATCAAAAAATGTTTTTTAAACAGGCTGGCATAAACTGCAATATGAGAGGGTTTCTTCGAGGCAAGGGAAACAGAGTCAAATGAAAATCTGGATTCCGTGGCTAAACGTGCTTGCAGGTCAGGCATGGACAAATCAGTGGGGTAGGTATAGTCTATCTCATCATTGTTAGTTCCGGGTAAAGGATTTAACAAAGGACTGGAAACAGCAGGTAACTCGATGGCCACTTCAGGCTCAATAATAGAAGCAGTGGGCATAACTGAATTTCTCACAATGGAAGGACATGAAACAGCCGGTGTCATGCTAAGAAGAATCGGCCACTCTGTGTATCTTGACATTGTCAATTGAAATAAACCTGTTTTCCTTACGACCAGGAAGTGGTGGTAAAATGACTGTTCTGGTGCACTTCACTCCAAGGACTGGAACCGGAGCTCGATAGGAAGGACCAAATTCTTTCTTGTTATCGATCTTCTCTCGAACCAGTTCTCCAACTTGGGGTAGCCAGCCGACTACCGGGATCTGCAACACATCATCCGATGTGGAGGGCAAATGTTCCTTTGCAAGACTGTCTCTGGTCTTTTGTAGATTCTGTAAAACATTGCAATGTTCATCTGCGTCAAAGGAAGTGGCGCGAACCACACAGTCTAGACCGTCAAGGTCAGGGACGTACATCTTGATGCCAAAGAGCATTTCGTATGGGGTCCGCCCACCCAGAGACCTTCTAGGGAGATTATTAAGAGCACGCTGCACGCCATTGAGGTGGGTAAGCCAGTTTCTGCCAGTGCCTATAACTCGAGCTGTCAATGATTGCTTTAAATCACGGTTCATTCGTTCCACCACACTGTTACCCTCAGGTCTGTAGGGAGACGAAAACTTGACTTGGACCCCCAACGAAGTCATGGCATCCTTATACGCCTTAGAGGCGAAAGCCGGACCCTGATCCGAATGGAAGGTACCACAGGCAAAAATCCCTATAAAGACACGCAAATCTCTAATGACAGTCCGTGAATCAGCGCTGCGATGGGGCCATACCCACACAAAGCATGTGCATGAGTCAACTGCTACTAAGATGTACTTATACGCAGTATCAGATGAAAAAGGACCGCAGTGATCTAAATAAACAAAACCCAGTGGTTTATTAGAAATGTACAACTGTGTCTGTGGCGGACGCGTAGCAGTTAAAGGTTTAATCTGCTGGCATATGTCACAAAGAAGGACATAATCACGCGTCTGTTTGTACAGTCCCCGCCACCAGAAACGGTGTTGTAATTGAGTTACAGTGGCCGAGTCGCCCGCATGCGCAGACGCCACACCTTCATGCGCCGCTGTAATCAAGTCAGCCCTGCGATCCGAGTTGGGAATCAGACGTTCCCCAACTCCAGGAATTGTCACAAAAGGAACCTTTTCGGGACTTAAGTGGTATTTGTACTTCGAAGGGAATCCCGAAGGATGTTTACCTCCCTTCTCACAGGCAGCAACTGCTGCCAAGATGTCGCTATCAATCTTAGTTTTAGACCTAGTAATTGCTGCAACTAAGTATGTAGATACTGCTGATTTCGCCGCTTCATCTGCAAGCGAGTTACCGACAGCGTGAACCCCAAGACGCTGATGGCCAAGAGTATGAATTACATAAACGAGTGGTAACTTATCCTTAAGTTCAGCCACTCGAACCCAGATCAATTTATGTTTTATTGTGCTACCCTTGGAATCACGAAAGTCATTCTGAATCCAAAAGAACAAGTTTTCATTGTAAGACTGGACACAGTAGAAAGAATCACTTACAATAAGAGTAGTAACACTAGGATCTGCGTACTCCAACGCAAGTAAAAGAGCACGAAGCTCTGCTAATTGTGCGGTGCAATCTCCAAGCGGCAACGTGTGCACTTCCCCGGATATGAACTCATCGTTCAACATAGCACCAACCACAATGGCGCAAGCGGAAACGTAGGCATGTTTAGAGCCATGCGCAACCTGCGCCGAACCATCAGTGTAAATGATGCAATGGAAGTCCTCCAAAGGTCGCATAGCTAGAGGAGCAGGGTGAACAAACTCATACTGCAAGTACTCCTGCGACCGCAACGAGGCGTCGAAAATAAACGTGACATCCGTGGACGTCAAGGACGCAGCCCACTGAATCCACCGAGGGTGCAAAGCTTTTGAATTAGGTACACTGGCTTTCGTGACTGCCTCCAAGTGAGGACAGGGTGTTACAACCAACATGCGTTTCCCTTGTGACAGAGCCCGTTCCTTAAGAATAGCCATCTGTACAGCTGTTAAAACCTTTTCCACAGTGGGAAACCGCATCTCAGCCGAAGTGTACAAGTGTGACTTGTAAGCAATAGGTACTGTGTCTCCTTCATTAAAAGTGAGGTACGTGAAACCCACTGTCCCTGGTATTATTCTTATCACCAGGTTGGTATGGTTGTCACGAGTCAGTAAGAACTTAGAAGCGAGCAAATCAGCCTGCAAGGATTGCAAAATGGCTGAATGCTCAGGCAGCCAGCATGATTTCAAAAAAGTTGGTTGTATCAAAGCATACAATGGCTTGATACGCTGGGCATATTCCGGAATGTATGTTCTCCCGAAATTTAAGAAACCCAGCAAGGACTGTAATTTTTTCAGTGTAGTAGGAGCGCGCAACTGTGCGCACTTCTCTAAGAAGTGAGGAGCCAAACCTCTACCTTCATTGTTGAGCTCATAGCCCAAAAACAACACTGTGTGTTCAGCAATGTGCGATTTTGCAAAGTTAAATTTGTAACCCATGTCAGCGAAGTTACAAATAACAGAATTTACACGACACAGATGCTCCCAAATATCGTCGTCTGTGAGATATATATCATCCACATACGAACAAGCATCTGGGTCGAGCGCCTCCAGAATAGAGACAATGCGAGCGGTAAATATACCAGGACTATTCTTATAGCCCATTGGGAGACGCCGGAATTGTTTTTGGACCCCAGCGCACGTAAAACTGGTCCATTGGGAGCTAAAGCTGTCCAATCTGTGGGCATAAAAACCGTTGGATATGTCAAGCGTTGTCTTGAAACGCTTTCGCACGAGACTATCCACAAGGGCAGAGCCGTGAGTATTCTGTACTGCACAGTTACGGCAATGCGAGTTCAAATGCCGGTAATCCAAAACCAAACGATATGATCCGTCAGGTTTGTTCACAGTAAAAAGGGGATTATTCATCGGTGACACACACGTTTCAATAACTCCCTGATATTCCAATTGTTCAAGGATTTCCGCGACGGAAGATTTTGCTTCACGCCGAATGGGATATTGAGGTTGAGGCTGTGGCTGAGACCGCAACGGAATTTCGTGGCAAGGCGACAATTTATCCCAACCACATTGGTTACGGTACAGAGCCGGTGCGAGAGCCCGAGCCCACTCTTCTGCAAAATGCTGCGCATGCTCTTTCGAGACAGTGTTCGCGAAACTGGGGAGGATTACCTCCTCCCCTCGCGGTGCCGCGAGCACAAAAGGTGGGGGCCAGTCAGCCTCCGAAAGCAAAATATCATACGTAGAAGACAGATTTTCCCAAAATACCCCTTTAACGGAGCGCTGTATGTCACCTTCAATTAACAGGACAATTTCATAAAGTCTTTCAGGGGGAGCAAGTCTCGTATCGGCTGTTTCTATCACAACGTACACATCAGTCGCTGTCACCCTCAGTAGTGGACGCAGCGCCTCTCTGACTATGGTAATCTCCGCCGCGCTGTCCAGCAAGGTCAGAGCCCACGTCAGATTCCGAAGCCGCGTTCTCACTATCTGTGGCATATCTATGCGCTGTTAAGGCTGCGACTTTCTTTTTCGCAAACTGCGGTCGCTGTGGCGTGGAATCCTCCTGCTTCGCAGCGCCGTCAGTCTGGCGGGGTTGGCCACGTCCTTGCTGGCCACCACGTCCCCGTCCGCCTCCTCCTCCACCGGTCTTCGGGGCCGATGTGTCCTGAAAGGAACGAGGAGAGCGTTGATCAGAACCCTGAAATCGATCAGGTGATTTAATCATCGCGCGATCGCGCAAATCATAAACTTTTTCTGTCGGCGCAGGAGCTTGTCTTGCAGGAAAAGAATCCTGAGTCTGCTTATTTTGCTTCCCCTGTGTCTGTTTTTTAGGCCAATTTTGGACTTGGGCTGGACATCTGACACAGCAGATTGTCCCTGTGGTTGTTTTTTCTCCTTTACTGAAAAATATTTCAGACCTCTACTTGTGCGGCCAATTGTCTTATAAGCGGCCACAACTATCTTCGCTAACTGTCGGGGTTTATTGGCATCGGGCAGAGCAGCCAAAGCATTCGACACCTGAAAGTTCACCGCATCTCCTTTAATATTGGAGAGTATGAGATCACTTACTATCTCAAACGAACCACACAGGCGCATACCCAATTCAACCGCTGCCTCCGGTCCGTGATCATCCTGAACACGTTTAACGATCTCAGGCAGTGCGGTCATAGACGGGGTGCCAAAGCACCTCGTATAAACGGCCGCAAATGTTTTTCCCCAGCTCTCACAGTCAACCAGCTCAGGAGTTAAATCCTTCGGTAAAGTTATCGTCAACATTCTATGTTTATCAGCAGGAGTAGAATTCGGAAACACCGCCTCCAGTTGGTCAAATTTCTCAGCTAGCCAAAAAGGGAAGTCATCGTTATCAACCGGACGTGCACCAAAAACCGAATTTACCATCACCGGATTAAGACGTAAACCGCCTCGATCCGTTGGAACGGCCGCACCCCCCTGGGGACCACCCGGGAGATGTCGACCTATGTATTGCACTAAAGCTCGAATCACGGAAATTGAGACTACATGTAGCCTTCGAATTTCTGCAAGGGTACAAGCCCCGTGATTCGGGTGCGGGGTAAAACCACCCAACGCAGGCCAGTTTGTACCTGGAATTGAGAGTGGACCTAACCTCGCAGCGGACAAAGAGTGGGGGAGGGCGCCATCAAACCAAACTCGATGCTGCCAATGATCAATAGGTATTTCCAGTGCCCTGTACGGTGTATACTCAGCCGGTACAGGGGAGGCCGTGTAGGAGTGGAACAAACCAGAATTTGCGTCCACAGCCGGAAACGTAACCCAAGAGTAAAACAATTCAAAAGGGAACGCCGGATCAGCACACACCACTAAAATCACAGCCATCCCATCCACCGGGACTTGGTACGTCTGAAGATGTGTGCGCACCGCTACGCGACTATGTTGCGCAATTGCCACCGCCGCCATGATAACACTGGAAATATGGAAATACAAAGAATACTTTGTAGCACAACTGGGTAGTAATTCAAAGAAACCGTTTTAGAAAGAATCAAGCTTGAAAAAGACATATCACCATAAATAGGTAGGTTTCACCGACACCCCGTTTTCCGGAAACGGATGTGAAGGGGTTAAGGTTTGAATGATATACTACTCGAGTGTCATGATATAAGACCACCGAAAACGTTGGGCGCCATGTCGCAGGGTTTCTGTTCTCACACAGAACTGTGCACAAAGGATTGGAACCTCGGAGAATTAGGGTGACCCAAAACTCACCTAAGTACCCAACAAACCCCTTACCGAGCTAGCTACAGTGTCTCATTGGTCATAACAAACTCCCAATGTTTAGACAAACCAGAACATGAACTTACAGTACCTCAGGATACGTGGAACTCATGAACACTCTTTCGTTATACTATCATTACAAACCAGAACATGGAGTAAAGAAGAACACATGTGCATTTGAAATGTTTATTTACTAATGCCGTCTTCTCAGGCGCAGTATCTTAGATAATACAAGTAAACATATTATCAATAGCAAAGTTACCAGCATAGTTACTAGTACATAAACAGCGAACGGTGACAGCATGATAACATGCTGTAAATGAATAAGAGTTAACAACACTTATATCTCACCCTCCCTAACACACATATTATATTATTAGCTAAGAAGGTCTCTTTGGGTTGTATTAGGGCGGGCCCATACCTTAGTGTCCTAGCATGAAGGAATCACATCAGCATACACCAGCTCTCTCTTCATGTGAACCGCATCAAGTGTGTTTTTGTGCCTCAAGCAAAGCAATATAAAACCAGCCTCAAGCCCAAAGTAGGCAGAAGCTGCACTTATGTTATGTCTATGAAGCCGTGAAGATCAGACCTCATAACAAATCTGTATTGTGTTGTTCCTGAAACTTCAGCACTCTCTGTACAGACATAGTTTATTAAGCAAAGCTGATATCAGAGTAATAACATATTATTCTCATGTAAACCACAACGAACTACTAGGGTGAAAGCTAAATCAACAATTAGGTGTCGTGTGCATAAGTTGCAAAAAGGAAAAAATGGCGTTTAAACCTCTAATGAGCCTATGCTAACTTAACACGGTATAAAGATATTCAGTAGCTACATGACAGTGGAGAAGATCTGTGTACCACACCCTTCGTGGGCAATCTGGGGTGATCAATATGACTTGGGCCCAGTCTTGGCATATCTTCCTCAGAACCCGAGGAATCAAGGGTATGGGGGGAAACAGGTAAAGGAGTTTTGAGTCCCAACTCAACTGAAACGTGTCCCCCAAGGCTCCCTGCATCGGAAACTGGAGGCTGCAGAATGACGGGCAGTGAGCATTCTCGTAAGTGGCGAACAGGTCCACCCGAGGAGTTTCCCACGTCCGAAAGACATGATGAACTACCTCTGGATGAAGCCTCCACTCGTGGTCGGCTGAGAACTGCCGACTGAGACTGTCTGCACGCACTTTCAGAACTCCGGCCAGATGATTTGCCATCAGACAAATCTGATGATCCTGAACCCGGGACCAGAGACGCAGAGCCTCTCTGCAGAGACACTGCAACCCTACTCCTCCCTGCTTGTTGACATACCACATTGTGGTGGTGTTGTCCGTCACAACCTGAACCGACCGACCGCGAAGGGAAGGGAGGAAGGCCTTGAGCGCCAGACGTATCGCCCACAATTCCAGAAGGTTGATGTGAAGTAACCTTTCCGCTGGAGACCAAAGACCCTTGATCTCCAGATCCCCCAGATGAGCACCCCACCCTAGAGTGGATGCATCCGTTATTACTGTGGCAACCGACGGAGGAAGATGGAAGGGCTTTCCTTGAGACAGATTGACCTCCACGCTCCACCAAGACAGATCTGCTGCAGCTTCTCTGGAGAGCCTCACGGACTCCCTGAGATCTCCGTTGTGCTGATACCACTGCCTGCAGAGGCACCACTAGAGTGCCCTCATATGCCAGCGTGCATTGTATGACCATCAGAATGCAGGAAGCCATCAGACCTAGTAGACGAAGGACATTCAAGACTGGAACAACAGCTGCATTGTGAAACAAAGGAATAATTTCCTGTATGTTGTGAATCCGTTGTGGAGGAGGGAATGCCCGAGATACCGTTGTATCCAGTACTGCACCAATGAACAGGTTGCGCTGGGAGGGCACCAGGTGAGATTTGGGTACATTTATCGAAAAATCCAACCTGTACAACAACTGAGTTGTGTCTTGCAGTTGATGGAGCACTTTCTCTGGAGATTCCGCCTTAATCAGCCAATCGTCCAGATAAGTGAATACTGGAATCCCTGATCTTTTGAGATGTGCCACCACCACAGCCATCACCTTGGTGAAGACTCGAGGCACAGTAGTAAGACCAAACGGAAGGACCACAAACTGGTAATTCTGCGATCCCACCGTAAAACGGAGATACTTCCTGTGTGACTTCAGGATTGGGATGTGAAAATATGCATCCTGCAAGTCGATCGACACCATCCAGTCTTCTACCAGCAGCGCTTGAAGAACCCGTGCAAGGGTGAGCATCTTGAACTTCTCCTGCTTCAGGTAAAGGTTCAAGATCCTGAGATCCAGGATTGGACGAAGTCTGCCATCCTTCTTGGGGATCAGGAAATACCGGGAGTAGCATCCCTGACCCCTTTCCTGGTCTGGAACCACCTATATCGCACCTTTTCTCAACAGTGCCAGGACTTCCTCCTGCAGAAGCAACGGATGGTCCTCCGAGCAAAAACCTTGGCAAGGAGGGTAATTTGGTAGAAATTCCCAAAAGGGAAGGGCATACCTGTTCTCCACGAGATTGAGAACCCAAAGATCTGATGTAACCGATTCCCCATCACGTAGAAAATAGGTAAGCCGACCCCCTACAGCACCCGCATGATCCGGAATGGCAGATCTAGGGCTGCTTTGCTGCTGTGGGATGGGGGTGGGTAGCAGAAGAGGAAGAGGAGGAGTCCTGACGTCCACGGGGACGAGCTCTTTGTCTGCATCCGTAGGACCTATACAAAGGATTTTGCTGCTGCTGCTGCTGTGTCTGCCTATAGGGTCGAAAAGAAGATCTTCCAAATACCCTATTTCTTTTGGTCACAGAGCCTCTGGATTGCAGACCCAAAGATTTTGCTGTTGCCCTGCTGTCCTTAAACCGTTCTAATGCAGCATCAGCCTTCTTCCGAAAAAGGCCTGAGCCATCAAAGGGCAAATCATTAATGCAGCCTGAACATCAGCCGAGAACTCCGAGGTCTTTAGCCAAGCCTCTCTTCTAGTGGCAATCGAAGAACGTATTACTCTTGCTACCGAGTCTGCCGTGTCCATACCACTTTGATTGACCTGCCGAGCAGCAGCTTGCGTGTCAGAAATCACCTCGTTGAAATTTTTTCTGTCCTCTTCAGGAAGCTTAGGTGACAACTGCTTCACTGAATCCATCAAAGCATTGATATAACGTCCTAGAAGACAAGTGGCATTTGTTGATTTTAAGGCCATACTGCCAGATGAAAATACTTTTTTTGCAGTCTGGTCCAGCTTCTTTTATTCCTTGTCTCCAGGCACCTGAGGAAAAGAGCCTACAGATCTCTTAGAGCAGAAAGCTTGCACCACCAAACTCTCCGGTAAGGGATGAGAGGACAAAATGTATGGGTCACCAGGAGCCACTCTGTAACGCCTAGCCACAGCCTTAGACACTGCAGGAGCCATTAGAGGCCTACTCCATACCTCCAGTATTGGATCCGTTAGGGCGTCAGTAAAGGGAAGAATGGGTTCAACCACTGATGATGTTGAATGAAGTACTTCAGTCAGTATATTTGACTTATATTCAGCTGTAGGCAAAGTCAAATTCAACTAGTCTGCTGCCTTCTTAATCACAAAGTGATAAGGTGCCACATCTTTAGAAGGAGCACCTGACACTGAGTTTAAATCCCACTCAGGGGACAGCTCTAACCCACTTGCCTCTCGCAAGTCATCAAAATAATCCTCAGGATCAAGAAGCTCGCCTTCCTCGTATTCAGCTTCCCTATAACTCTGCTCCTCCAAAAGGCGCTGGGCTTCACGCCTCGACCTCTCCTTTTGAATCGACTTCGTCGGATCCGGTATCGACTCCGAAGGCTCCGGAGCCGGCGTCGAACGCGGAGCCGGGGCCGGCATCGAGCTTCAAGGCGGATCTCGAGGTCTATCCGACGTTGGTGAAGCCGCATACGGCGTCGATGACTTCGGCGGCGCCGAGCTATGCCAAGGAGGAGTCGGCATAAAAGGAAGGAAAGGCGCCGGAGCATAGGCTTGAGGCACACCCAAATTATAAGCCAATGGACCCATGGGACCAGCCGGTGCTCCAGAGGGGTACATGGCTCTCGCATAAACACCGTACATGGCGTTTAAAAAATGCAAGGGGTCCTGTCCAGGACCTAGAAAGGGAGGATACAAACCCACCGGCTGCTCCTGAGGAGGCTGCACAGGAGTCGACACCTCTTGTTCCACTTTGTCCTCGAGTTGACCAACCGGAATCTTTGAGCCCTGAGGATTAGGAACCTCTTCCTTCTCACGCTCCGGAAATTGTGATGGAACTGGAGACGGATTCAACTCCGAAGCCGGTGAATGTACCAGAGATTCACAAGGCAAGGCTACACCTTCAGGATCCCGACCCGGTGAGGCAGTCACCATGCCCCTTCGATGCCTTCTTTCAGATGACTTAGCTTTTTAATCCGAATCCTTCCCTGAATGATGCCTGGAACTATGTCTCCTCTTCTTATGTTTCTTCTTTGAAGACCTGGAAACATGCCCCGACGTCGACTTTGAAGCCGACCTCGAACGAGACCTCGACCTCAACCTCGATTTCGATCTTGACTTCGAGCACCTCGACTTCAACCTCAAACTCTTCCTGGCCTCCCTACCTTTCAATTTGGCAACAAGCAGTTTGGCCTCACGTTCTCGAAGAGCCTTCGGGTTCATCTTTAAACAGGATCGACAACTCTGGATGTCGTGATCCGAACTCAGGCACCAGATGCAGTCACTATGCGGATCCATGATGGACATCATCTTCCCGCATGCATCACAGGGCTTAAAACCTGTCTTCTTCGACGACATCTTTCGAAAAGACAGCTACACCAAAAAAGATACAGTAGAAATCCAACAGTAACAAAGTTACAACAAATCGCAACAGAAGATTCCCGAAGAACAAGTTACTTACCTTCGGTAACGCTTTTTCTGGTAGATACAATATCTGCCTGTGGATTCCTCACCTTGTGAATATCCCCTTGCGTCAGCAACATTCGGGAATTCTTTTCGTAGCCACGCGCCGACGTGGACTTCGACGTCATAGAGACACGGCATCGCACGCGACTCCGCTGACGTCACCGACGCCTATAATAGGCCCACGCCGGCGTGATGACATCAGTTCCGCCCTTTTTTCCGTTCCATCGAGGCACACGGACGGACCAATGACAGTAGAAATGTACACAGTATACACAGTACACAATAGTCAAGGTAAAACACACAGTGTAAAGCAAATGCAGGAAAGCAATTGAAACATTACCTTGACAACAAAATAAATAAATATTACATTACAGTAACTCTGGTATAGAAGAGTGGACAACGGGGAGGCGGGTGGGTCAGTGAGGAATCCACAGGCAGATATTGTATCTACCAGAAAAAGCGTTACCGAAGGTAAGTAACTTGTTCTTCTGATAGATACATCTGCCGTGTGGATTCCTCACCTTGTGAATAGAGTCCCACAGCAGTCCCCACTCCCGGAGGAGGGTGCCCACTCTTCTAAACCAGAAAATCCTGGAGGACAGAACGCGCGAAGTGGGCGTCCCTCCTCACCTCGAAATCCAAGCAGTAATGCTTCGCGAAAGTGTGGAGGGAAGACCAAGTAGCGGCTCTGCAAATATCCTCTACAGGAACACCTCTAGCCAATGCCGAGGTTGAAGACTTAGCTCTTGTAGAATGAGCCCTTATACCCTCTGGTGGTTCCTTACCGGCCAAAGAGTAGCAGATCTTTATACACAATACGATCCATCTTGACAAGGTTCTCTTGTGGACAGCTCTTCCTCTCTTGCAGCCAGCAAATCCAACGAAGAGCTGATCATCCAAACAAATATCCTCTACAGGAACACCTCTAGCCAAAGCTGAGGTTGAAGACTTAGCTCTTGTAGAATGAGCCCTTATACCCTCTGGAGGTTCCTTACCGGCCAAAGAGTAGCAGATCTTTATACAGAGGACGATCCATCTTTATAAAGTTCTTTTATGGACCGCTCTTCCTCTCTTGCAGCCAGCAAAGCCAATGAAGAGCTGGTCATCCAACCGACAGTCTTTAGTTCTGTCCAAGTAAAAAGACACCGCCCTCTTAGGGTCCAAACGGTGTAACCTCTCCTCCTCCTTGGAAGGGTGTGGGGAAGGATAAAAGGTAGGGAGGGTAATGGATTGACCAAGGTGGAAAGGAGTAACCACCTTAGGAAGAAAAGCAGCCCTGGTCCTAAGAACCATTCGATCAACATGAATGGTCAAGAAAGGGGGCTTGGAACTAAGAGCTTGAAGCTCACTTAACCTCCTTGCAGAGGTTATTGCAACGAGTAAGACTGTCTTAAGAGTCAAAAGCCTCAAAGGACATTTGTGAAGAGGCTCAAAGGGAGCACCCATCAGAAAGGTCAAGACAAGATTTAAGTCCCACTGAGGCACAATAAAAGGAGTAGGAGGGAACTTATTTGTGAGGCCCTTCAAAAACCTTAAAACTACAGGAGACTTGAAAAGAGAAGGTTGGTCAGGCAAACAGAGAAATGCCGACAATGCAGAAAGATAACCCTTAACTGTGGCAACAGCAAGTCCTTGCTGCGCCAGAGAAAGGGCAAACTGGAGAACATCAGACAAATGGGCTCTCAAAGGGTCAATAGAATTCCCTACACACCAAGTGACAAATTTCGACCATCTATAAGAATAGATGGACTTAGTGGAGTCACGCCTGGCCGACAAGATGACATCCACCACATCAGGCGGGAGAGAAAAGGAACTCAGGTTGCCCCGTTCAATCTCCAGGCATGAAGGTGCAATGTCTGGAGGTGGGGGTGTAGAACCTGCCCCTCCATCTGAGAGAGGAGGTCTGCCCTGAGAGGGAGACGGAGCGGCGGGTGAGAGGAGAGGTGGAGAAGATCTGTATACCACACCCTTCTTGGCCAGTCCGGGGCGACCAATATGACTTGGGCCCGGTCTTGGCGAATCTTCCTCAGAACCAGAGGAATCAAAGGTATGGGAGGAAACGCGTAAAGGAGTTGATTTCCCCAACTCAACTGAAACGCGTCCCCCAAGGTTCCTTGCATCGGATACTGGAGACTGCAGAAAGACAGGCAGTGAGCATTCTCGCGAGTGGAGAACAGGTCCACCCGAGGGGTCCCCCACATCTGAAAGATGTTGTGAACCACCTCCGGGTGAAGCCTCCACTCGTGGTCGGCAGAGAACTGCCGACTGAGACTGTCTGCACGAACGTTCAGAGCCCCGGCCAGATGATTTGCCATCAGACAAATCTGATGGTCCTGAACCCAGGACCAGAGACGCAGAGCTTCTCTGCAGAGACACTGCGACCCCACTCCTCCCTGTTTGTTGATGTACCACATCGCGGTCGTGTTGTCCGTCAGGACCTGGACCGACTGACCGCGAAGGGAAGGGAGCAAGGCCTTGAGCTCCAAACGAATTGCCCGCAATTCTAGAAGGTTGATGTGAAGCAACCTTTCCTCTGGAGACCAAAGACCCTTGACCTCCAGATCCCCCAGATGAGTACCCCACCCTAGAGTGGACGCATCCGTTATCACTGTGGCCACCGATAGAGGTAGTTGGAAAGGCTTCCCTTGAGACAGATTGCCTTCCACGCCCCACCAAGATAGATCCGCAGCAGCTTCTCTGGAGATCCTCACTGACTCCCTGAGATCTCCGTTGTGCTGATACCACTACCTGCGGAGGCACCACTGGAGCGCCCTCATGTGCCAGCGTGCATGGTTGACCAACAGAATGCATGAAGCCATCAAACCGAGCAGGCGAAGGACCTTCAGCACTGGAACGACCGCTCCATTGTAAAATAAAGGAATCATTTCCTGTATGTCGCGAATCCTTTGAGGAGGTGGGAATGCACGACATACAGTTGTGTCCAGTACAGCACCTATGAACAGGTTGCGCTGGGAGGGCACCAGGTGAGACTTGGGTACATTTATCGAAAAACCCAACCTGTACAACAACTGGGTTGTCTCTCGCAGATGATGGAGCACTCTCTCTGACGACTCTGCTTTGATCAGCCAGTCGTCTAAATAAGGGAATACTGGAATCCCTGATCTTCTGAGATGCGCCGCCACCACTGCCATCACCTTGGTGAAGACTCGAGGCGCAGTAGTAAGTCCAAACGGAAGGACCGCAAACTGATAGTGCTGCGATCCCACCGTAAAACGGAGATACTTCCTGTGCGACTTCAGGATTGGGATGTGAAAGTACGCATCCTGCAAGTCGAGTGACACCATCCAGTCTTCTTCTAGCAGCGCTTGAAGAACCTGAGCAAGGGTGAGCATCTTGAATTTCTCCTGTTTCACAAAGAGATTCAAGATCCTGAGATCCAGGATTGGACGAAGTCTGCCATCCTTCTTGGGAATCAGGAAATACCTAGAGTAGCATCCCTAACCTCTTTCCTGCTCTGGGACCACCTCTATCGCACCCTTTCTTAACAGAGTCTGCACTTCCTCCTGTAGAAGCAACAGGTGTTCCTCGGTGCAAAAACCTTGGCAAGGCGGGTAATTGGGAGGGAATTCCCGAAAGGGAAGGGCATACCCATTTTCTAAAAGATTGAGAACCCAAAGATCTGATGTAACCGATTCCCAATCCTGTAGAAAATGGGTAAGCCAACCCCCCACCGGACCCACATGATCCTGAATGGCGGATCTAGGACTGCTTTTCTGGGGCAGGAGGGTTGGAGGAAGTGGAAGAGGAAGAGGCTTGACGCCCACGAGGACGTGCTCTCTGCTTTACCCTGTATAATCTATACATGGGATTTTGCTGCTGCTGCTGTTGTTGCTGCTGCTGCTGACCTTGTCGGTAATTCCGAAAGGAAGAGCGACCAAAACCCCTTAATCTCTTGTTGGTCGAAGAGCCTCTTATCTGAAGACCTAAAGACTTAGCAGTTGCCCTACTGTCCTTAAATCTCTCAAGGGCTGCATCAGCCTTCTTCCCAAAGAGGCCAGACCCATCAAAGGGAAGATCCAATAAAGTTGCCTGAACATCCGCCGAAAAGTCCGAGGATTTTAACCAAGCAGACCTTCTAGTAGCGACAGCGGTGCCCATGATGCGTGCCACAGAGTCCGCAGTGTCCAAACCACTTTGTATAACTTGGCGAGCTGCTACTTGTGCGTCTGAGATCACCTCCTCAAAGTCCTTCCTGTTGGCATCAGGAACCTTAGGAGTAAGAACACGCAAAGAATCCATAAGGGCATGCATATATCTCCCCATCAGACAAGTAGCATTTGTTGACTTTAATGCCATACCTGCAGAGGAGAAGGTCTTTTTAGCAACCTGATCTTGTTTCTTTGCCTCCTTTTCACATGGAACCTGGGGAAAGGCACTTACATTCGTCTTAGAACATGCAGCTTGAATGACCAGGCTCTCCGGCAAAGGATGAGAGGTCAAAAAAGCAGGGTCCTCAGGAGCAACCCTGTACCTCCTGGTCACACTCTTAAAAACCACAGGAGCTGACAATGGTTTCTTCCATACCTCCAAAATGGGCTCTGTCAAGGCATCATTAAATGGAAGTAAAGGTTCCACTACTGAATTTGGAGAATGTAAGACCTCAGTTAGAATATTGTACTTAAATTCCACAGTCGGCAAAGTTAATTGAAGGAGATCAGCAGCCTTCCTCATAACTAAATGATAAGGTTGAACATCCTTAGAAGGCGTACCAGAGCCTGAGGGCAACTCCCACTCTGGAGACAAATCCAGGCTTCCAGTGTCAGCCAACTCCTCAAAACAATCCTCATCCAATTCACCTTCCTCCATATCAGAATGTGAATCCAAGTACCTTCGTTCTTCCAAAAGGCGTTGAGCCTCCCTTCTGGATCTCTCCTTCACACGTTTTGCAACCGGATCCACCATCGGCTCAGACGGATTCGGGATCGACGTCGGTATCGAACCAGATCGTTCAGTGGGATGTACCCGAGGACGACTTGGAGCGGGCGACGTCGGAATCGGCGTCGATGGTCTCGGCGGAGCCGGAAACTGCCAAGGCGGTGTCGGACCCGGCATACAAGGCATAAACGGAACCGGAGGATAGGCGTGAGGAACTCCTAAATTGAAAGCCAGAGGACCCATGGGACCCGAAGGTGCACCAGAGGGGTACCATGCCCTTGAGAAGACGACATACATAGCGTTTAGAAACGCCAATGGGTCCTGGCCTGGGGTTGGAAAGGGCGGCTAAAAACCTTCAGGCTGATCTTGAGGAGTGTTCGGATTCAGCTCTTCGACAGGCGCGGAATCCACATCCTCCTGAACCTCTTCCTCTTCTCGGGTCGGGGACGGCGCCGGAGACGGATTCGGAGCTGGAGTCGGAGACTGCACCCGCGACTCCGAAGCTGAGGCCTCACCTTCAGGTTCAGAGACATCAAGAATAACCACCTTAGAACGTACCTTCTTCGGTGACCTCGACCTCGACCCCGACTCCTTACCGGAACGACGCTGGGACTCATGTCTCCTCTTCTTATGCTTCTTCTTCGATTTCGAAGCATGATCTGAAATCGACCTCGAGGATGATCCTTCACGAGATCCAGACCTCGACTTCGTCCTCAACCTCGATCTCGCCCTTCGAAAACGAGATCTCTACGATTTCTCTTTCCCAGCTTTCAGCCTTGCCACCAGGAGTTTTGCTTCTCTCTCCCTCAGGGCCTTCGGGTTCATCTTCCGACATGAAGAACAACCATCTACATCATGGTCAGAACTCAAACACCAGATGCAGTCATTGTGCGGGTCGGTAATAGACATCATTTTACCGCACTCCCTGCAGGTCTTGAAGCCGGTCTTCTTCGAAGACATCGTCGAAGAAACTGGATACAGAGAAGCAGACAAAGGCAACAGAAAGGCAACAAAGTACCAGTTGGCTACTGAGATTCCCGATAACCGTTAGCGTCGACGACGCAGAAAAAAGGGAACTGATGTCATCACGCCGACGTGGGCCTATTATAGGCGTCGGTGACGTCAGCGGAGTGCCGTGCGATGCCGTGTCTCTATGACGTCCAAGTCCACGTCGGCGCGAGGCTATGAAAAGAATTTCCGAATGTTGCTGACGCAAGGGGATATTCACAAGGTGAGGAATCCCCACGGCAGATGTATCTATCAGAAACCGTTAGCGTCGATGACGCGGAAAAAAGGGCACTGATGTCATCACGCCGACGTGGGCCTAATAAGGAGTCAGTGACCTTAGTCGGAGTCGCGCGCGATGCCGTGCTCCTACGACGTCGTCCACGCCGGCGTGCTGCAAAAGAATTTTCTGAATGTTGCTGATGCAGGGGGATATTCACAAGGTGAGGAATCCACTGGCAGGTGTATCCATCAGAAGAGGTGACACGAGGTGAGGCAGGGGGAAATTGTTTTGATAATTCAAAGGGGAGGAAGTACTATATTGAAGATTATGGAACTGACGGGCCAGATAGGTATTGCTATGCGTAGGACAGCCACGGACAGAGTAGGGGCCAAGTGGAAGTACCCGTCGACCAGAGAGGGCCTTATGTTAAAGGGCAATTAATGGGGACTGTTGAGGATTTTCTAGTAGACACGGGTACAATGAATAGTTCGATTGCTCGTTCACTGGTCCCAGGGACTGCTCTGTCCGGGCAAAATAATATTTCAGTCGGGTTTTCTGGAATCCCGGTAGTAAGCCCCATTTCTAAGCCTCTCCCGCTTACCATAGGTCCAGTCACGGTGGATTCCCCATTTTTGTTGACGTCCGATTGTGGGGAAAATTTATTGGGATTGGACCTGCTGAAGAAATTGCATGCAAAGATTTATTGTTCTCCTGATGGAGTGTATTTAACTATTCAATCGCCTGGTCAGCACGCTCGGCAGAGTTTTGCGAAAAATGAACCCCTTCCTCCTTAGTTGGCTGTCATTCCATCTACATTGTGGGCGACTGGTGATACGGATGTTGGCCTTTTAAATATTCCGCCAGTCTTTATCACCTTAAAACCAAATGCTCCTCTGCCCCGTATTCCTCAGTATAAGATCTCACCGGCTGGTGAGAAGGCATTGTTAACAATCATACAGGATTTAATCGACAAAGACGTTGTGGAAGAAACGGTTTCTAATACTTGTAATAGCCCTATATTACCAATTTTGAAAAAGGCCCCTACAGAAAGTGGCCCTGATTATGCTGATACTTATCGTTTTGTGATTGACCTGCGCAAAATTAATAAAGTAGTAGTACCTCAATATCCCGTGGTTTCAGATATCACAACAATTCTTACTATGATTCCCCCAACAGCTAAGTTTTTCTCGTTATAGACCTGAAGAATGCTTTCTTCAGCATACCAATACACCCTGATAGCCGTCATATTTTCGGCTTCTCGTTATCTGGGCGCAGCTTTAGATTTTGTCGCGCTCCTCAGGGCTATACGGAGAGTCCCAGTATTTATAGTCAAGCTTTGAAAGTACTTTTAGACGAATTGACTGCCTCTGGTAGGCATGGAACAGGGGGAAATACTAATGGTTCGGCGGGTGAATTGGATGGGAACCAGGCCCAAGGATGACATTGGGGATTGTGTGGTGGTGAACTTTAGAAATACGCAGGTGGTGGACCAGATAATAAGTTGGGGTCCAACTACGGAGGCGAGCAACATCAGGTCTATGCCCCTTAGTTTCTTTTACCCTAAGGGGGCCTATAATTTGGGGAGTGCCATGGATGGTCTGAAAGGTAGGGAGTGGAACTTAGCCGGGTATAGCCGTAGATCTCACTATGTAGCCATGAGGAATCAGGGTGGGATTGACCTCCAGAACAGATTCAACCCTCTGTCGACCCTAGAAGAAGTGGATTGACTAGGGACAGACACTAACCCTAGGCATAAACAAGTCAGGGATAAGAGCCCTGAACAGATTAAGACACCCCTGATTAAAACACCCCAAGATGAGTTATTGCAGAGAGGGGAAGACAAGGGGGTAAATATGGCAGAGAGTTCTCAACCATGTACTGCAGAGGACATCGAGATAACGGGGCTAGATAGCACCGATTTAGGCACCCAATTAACACACATAGATAATGTAGCTGACCCTAATTAAATCACGATACTTGAGGGAAACGTGCCTACCCACCCCCTCATGGCCGGGGCAAGAAGACCAGTTGGGCAGGACGGATTAAAAATATTATCTTGGAATGTAGCAGGACTTGCCGCCAAATACGAGGAACAGGAATGGAGGCAATACATTACCAGGTTTCATGTTATATGTCTTCAGGAGACCTGGATGATTGATTGTAACCATTTCTCCCTGGAAGGGTTTAAGTGTTTCTCAGTCCCTGCCCAAAGGTCAGCTTCAGGGAGAGCAATGGGAGGGCTGATCATATATGTAAATCTTCTTATACAAGGGGTTTGGTCCAACCTCAACTGGGCATCACAGAACATGCAGGCGGTGGGTGTGAGAAGTTGGCCTGATATGCAGTGCTCACTATTCTAGTGATCACTATGTATCAGTCCAAACAACCCTTATTGATGATTGGTTGTAAGTCAACCTTAAAGACCAGCTATCCTAGTAGCATGGATACGAGCAGTCTAAGGCTAAGACTCTAGAGGGCGTGTTAAGCCAGCTGTTTTACCATCACATTACCCCTTGAACACCAAGTGAAAGGACACCACACAAGTTGTTATGAAAATAAACAGATATTTATTTATAACAAGTCTACCCTGAACTCTTTATGAGTCAGGGAGCTAAGCACACAACAAAACTCTTACGAAAATACTTTAAGTCGCACAATTTACACAAATGCCCGAGGGGCACGAAAAACCATATATTACAAAAGTGGAATGCGAATTACTAGCAGGTAAGTAACTATTCTCATAGACTTTAGAAGCGCTAGGCCTACAATACTGAACCCTTAGATTAGTAGCAGGAGGCCTGTGGACGTCGTGTGCAGAGTGGGAACTCTCACGCGTAAGGCGGAAAAAAGTCTATGGAGGCTAGCAAAGACAAAGTTACTGTTCTCGGGCGAACCCGACCAGGTGGGTCGAAAACAAGAGTGGATCCGAACACTTAGAGTGTTGGACTATGCTGAAGCACCGGAGTACTTGGTTTACCTAGCCCAGGGGCTGCGGCTGCGGCTGCATAGGGTTCAAGTTGCGTCGGAAACCCTCGTTGAAGATCCAGGAGCCTGAAGAAAGAAGGTGCTGGCAGGCGGCCAGTGAAGGAGTTCGTGGTGATCCAAGCCTGGATCAGGGAAGACGAAACCTGTAAGCAGAGGGGACCAAGTTCTGAATCACTAGCCAGTGATTTGAGTGGGCACCAGGATGGCACCGGACGAAGTCACCTCAGCCAGGTGAGTGGGCGCTGCTGGGCTCTGCAGTCTCTCGGACCAGGAGGCGTTGTCGGCGACCAGGATGGAGGTGCGAGCTGTCCCACGAAGGTACTTGCTGTCGACGTCGCTGGACCCAGGATTGGGCAACAAGTCTTGGCAAATGGAAGGCCCACGCGGTGGACCTAAAATGGCGTCTTGAGTGGACCAGGAGGGTCCAGGGTGCTCCTCTTTTGGAGGGGAGCAAGGGCTAGTCTGGAGCAACCAGACCAGCAGTGGTTGTCGTCGTGGAGCGTCGTGAGAGGGCCACTAGCCAACGGGCAAGCGACCTGGACAACGCGGTGAGCAGCAAAGAGCAGAAGGGCCCCACGCAGATCTCGTGGATGCAGGGGGGCTGAACTTCGGTGCTGGAGCTGCTCAGGGTCGGGGCTTCTCTTACCCCAAAGCACTCAGTCGAGGGTCACTCGGTGGTCGTGCTGGACAAGTGTCGTGCAGTTCTGAAGATGGCCGGTCCCTCGAGGTCTCGTCGCACCCACGGATCACAGCTGGGCTGATGATGTAGGTTGAGGTCAGAGGTGCCAGGGAAGCCGGTTCTCTTGATCCGGATGAGAGACTTGGGAAGAAGTCTTGAGTTCCTTTCGTGGAAAGTAGTTTCAGGATTCAAAGATGATCTGATTTGGAAGGGGGCCAGTTCCTACCTTTATCCTGCAAAAAGGGGCTGGCACGCGACTAAGTCCTGCCCTATGGGTGGGACTAGGAGGGGGGTGGTTACACCCCTCTCCTTTGGCGGGCTTTCCCCAGATCAGGGGCTGGAGTGCCCCTGGAACTGGTTCCAGCCGGCCTATGCACAGTGAGCACCGGGGTGCCACTTGCAGTCACCTTCCTCTAAAGCCCTGCCTACCTAGGATACACAAAATCCTGTCTGGGATGGTGCTGGCACCGCCCCTGGCAGGAAACCCTTTGTCCTTGCCTCCTGGGCTGGGAGGACTCCCAGCAGCAGGAGGGCAGACTTGTGTCTCGGTGGCAGCATCCATTTTGTGGAGCTAAGGCTCTGTTTGACTTTAACCGGGGTTACAGGTTACATACATGTCGTGTCCCTCTAGAAGGGTGGAATACTAACCCCGTCGCCAGAATTGGCGAGGAGTTAGTATTCCAATTCGTATGACACCTTACTCGACATGTTTTGATAAAGCGATACCAGAGTTGGCATATAACCGCGAGGATTATAATGCACTTAAGAGTATATGGTATGCGATATCATGGAAACGGCTAAGGGATGGATCCCGAAAGCCGCAGACAGGCTCAGCTCATGCCAGAGCACTATCTCACACGATTCCAAGCACTCTGCCTTCAGGATTGTCAAGGCCTGCCATAGGAGTGACTGATAGGAGATCTGTGTGTCCATTTAGGTTTAGATATAGGAATACTATATCTACAGCAGAGGGTGAGTACACCACTCTGCCCCAGCTGTCAAGCAGCCAGTTGTGTCTGATTTAGTTAGTCAGCCCAGGGGTGGCACAATACATGCTGCAGCCCCTGGGAGACTTCTGGGTGCACCTCAGCCCTGGGTACAGGGACTTGGAGAGGGCCCAGTGCCAATTCAGTACCTGGGTACAATTTGGAGTAGAGAGAACAGCTAGGCTGTGGGTCTGATTAGCAGGCCCACAGCCAGGGAAAGTCGTAAACCAGTGAAGAAAAAAGCAAAAATCTGGGAGATCATAGTATTGCAGACCCTACTCTCCTACATGACCCCCCCCAAACTTTGGGACAATAAGCTAACCTTGACCAGGTGAGTCTTCTTGCTCTAAGTGGAAATAACTGGAGAGCCCATCAGCATTGCCATGATCAGTACCAGGTCTATGCTCCACTGTAAAATCCATCCCCTGTAGGGAAATGGACCACCTAAGTAGTTTGGGGTTTTCACCCTTCATCTGATTTAGCCATAAGAGGGGCTTGTGGTCAGTCTGAATCTTAAAGTGAGTGCCAAACAAGTATGACCTCAACTTTTTCAGGGCCCACACCACAGCAAAGGCCTCCCTCTCAATAGCTGACCAATTTTTCTCTCTGGGGGTCAGCCAATGGGCTGGTCGTTACCATCAAAATTCAGCTGAGATAGAACAGCTCCCACACCCAACTCAGAAGCATCTGTTTGGACAATGAAGGTCTTGGAGTAATCTGGACTCTTTAGGATAGGTGCTGTGCACATGGCCTGCTTTAGGTCATTGAATGCTTTCTGACAGCTTGCTGTCCACTGAACTTTCTTTGGCATCTTTTTACTTGTCAGGTCATTAAGTGGAGTCACAATGGACCCATAATTCTTGACATATTTCCTATAGTACCCAGTCAGGCCCAAGAAAGCTCGAACCTGAGTCTGGGTGGTTGGAGGAGCCCAGTCCTTGATGGCCTGTATCTTGCTCTCCAAGGGTTGAACCTGGACTCCACCTACAAGGTGGCCCAGGTATACAACCTGTGTCTGCCCTATCTGGCACTTAGTGGCCTTGATAGTGAGACCTGCCTTTTGCAGTGCCTCTAACACTTTCCTCAGGTGGACAAGGTGATCCTCCCAGGTGGATCTAAAGACAGCTATATCATCAAGATATGCTGCACAGAAGTCATCCAACCCAGTGAGAACTTGATTCACCAGCCTTTGGAAGGTGGCAGGTGCATTTTTCAAACCAAAGGGCATTACCACAAATTGATAATGCCCACCAGGGGTAGAAAATGCTGTCTTGGGCTTGGCCTCCTCAGCTAACCTGATTTGCCAATACCCAGCTGTCAGGTCAAATGTACTTAAGTAGTTGGCGGAAGCCAATCTATCTATAAGTTCATCTGCTCTTGGTATTGGGTGGGCATCAGTCTTAGTGACTGCATTGAGTCCTCTGTAGTCTACGCAGAACCTCATCTCTTTCTTACCACCCTGGGTGTGAGGCTTTGGCACTAGAACTTCTGGGCTAGCCCAAGGGCTATCTGAGGGCTCAATGACTCCCAGCTCCAAAATTTTCTGCACTTCTGTCTTGATGCAGTCTCTGACATGATCAGGCTGTCTGTAGATTTTACTCTTGACAGGCAGACTGTCCCCAGTGTCCACTTCATGGGTACACCAATCAGTTTGACTGGGTGTCAGAGAGAACATATGTCTGAAGGATTGCAGAACTTGTCTACAATCCTGTTGCTGATGTTCAGAGAGGCTGCCACAAAAGACAACACCATCTACTGATCCATCATCAGGATTCTGAGTGAGCAGGTCTGGGAGAGGGTCACTCTCTTCCTCCTGTCCCTCATCTGTGGCCATGGGCAAGCTCATGTCCTTCCTGTCGACATATGCCTTGAGCCTGTTCACATGGAGCACCCTGAGGGGGCTCCTGGGGGTTCCAAGGTCCACCAGGTAGGTGACCTCTCCCTTTTGCTCAATGATGGTGTGGGGCCCAGACCATTTGTCTTTGAGTGCTGCTGGGGCCACTGGCTCCAGCACCCACACCTTCTGTCCAGGCTGGTACACAGTCAGGACAGCCTTCTGGTCATGCCAAGCTTTTTGGAGTTCTTGGCTGGCCTCAAGGTTTTTAGTTGCCTTCTCCATTTACTCAGCCATCCTGGAGCGGAGACCAAGTACATAGTCCACTATGTTGGTTGCAGGCTTTTTGAGAGGTCTCTCCCATCCTTCCTTCACCAAACACAGGGGTCCTCTTACAGGATGCCCAAACAGAAGTTCAAAAGAGCTGTAGCCAACCCCCTTCTGTGGGACCTCTCTGTAAGCAAACAAGAGGCAGGGTATCAGGACATCCCATCTACGCCTGAGCTTTTCAGGTAGTCCATGAATCATCCCATTGAGGGTCCTGTTGAATCTCTCAACAAGCCCATTGCACTGTGGATGATAGGGTGTGGTGAACTTGTAGTTGACACCACATTCCTTCCACATTGCAGTCAGATATCCTGACATGAAGTGTGCACCTCTGTCAGAAACAACCTCCTTAGGGAAGCCCACTCGGGAGAACACTCCAACTAGGGCCCTTGCCACTACAGGTGCGGTAGTGGTCCTAAGTGGAATAGCTTCAGGATACCTGGTGGCATGGTCCACCACCACCAGTATAAACTTGTGCCCTGATGCTGTCTGGGGTTCCATTGGACCAACAATGTCAATCCCCACTCTTTCAAAGGGAACCCCCACCACAGGTAGTGGTATGAGGGGGGCCTTTGTGGTGCCACCTGCCTTACCACTGGCTTGGCAAGTGACACAGGAGCGACAAAACTCCTTGGTATTCTCACTCATGTGAGGCCAGTGAAAGTGTGAGACAAGCCTGTCCCAAGTCTTTGTCTGGCCTAAGTGACCTGCAAGGGGAATCTCATGGGTCAAGGTGAGAAGGAAACCCCTCTGAGACAAGGGGATGACCAGCCTCCTGGTTGCACCAGGCTTGGGGTCTCTTGACTCAGAGTACAGGAGTCCATCTTCCCAGTATACCCTGTGGGCACCTGTGGCATTCCCTGCAGCCTCAGCAGCAGCCTGCTGACTGAGGGGTTCAAGGGAAGGGCAGTCTAACTGTGCCTTCCCCAGGTCTTCTCTGGAGCGGCCCCCTGAGCCCAGAAACTCAACTTGATCAAGTTCAAGCTCTTTAGGCTCAGTTTCCCTCAGCTCTCTCAGATCAGCCTCCTCAGAGACCTGATCCTCAACCTGGGGCAAGGGGGAAGGCAAAGCCTTAACCCTACTGCTCTTCTTCTTGGAAGGTGTCTGGTCCATTCTTCCAGCATCCAGCACCTGTTCAGTGGGGCATCTTCTGGCCTGTGACCTAGTCACAGCAAGCACATGTGCTGGCAAGCCTAACATTTCCATGTGAGTCCTCTGCTCCACTTCTGACCATAGTGATGACTCCAAATCATTGCCCAACAAACAATCCACTGGGAGGTCTGAACTAACCACAACTTTCTTTTGGCCACTTACCCCTCCCCAGGAGAAAGCAACAATCGCCATACTATGACTGGTAGTGACGTTGCTGGCATTGGTCACCAGGAAATCTGTACCTGGCATGATCTGTCCAGGGTCCACAAAGTTAGGTGTCACCATTGTGACACTGGCACAAGTGTCCCTATAGGCCTGAGCCATTTTGCCATTTATCAAAGGTGTCTGCCTGTATTTGCCCAAAGTATTGGGACTTACATCAGGGGACATATCCATATCCCTGTACAGACAAGGACAGCCTGAGTGAGTGTGCCAACTAAGTTGTCAGACTCCTCAGTTCCCAAGGTTAACCCAACTAATCCCTTGGGAGGTGCACTACCACTACTGACTGTACTAGGGGGTGCAGTTGCCTTAGGGGCTGTAGTGGTAGAAGTTTGCCCTCCTCTTTTGGTGCACTCACTAAACCAGTGAGACTTACTTTTACAGTACTGGCACCACCTTTTTGACTGGCCTTCTTGAGTCTTCTTTTTCTGCTGTGAAGCCTGACCCCCACCCTCTTTGGTTTGTTGGGGACCTGTTGAAGACTTCTGGTCATTTTGTTCACTCTTAGTATTACCCTTCTGGTCTGCTTTTTTCTGACCACCCTGGTTCTGGTTCTGGTTCTGCTTGATCCTTGTTCTGACCCATTTGTCTGCCTTCTTTCCCAATTCTTGGGGAGAGGTCAGATCTGAATCAACAAGGTGCTGGTGCAACAACTGGTTCTGACAGTTATTTAAAATTTGTTCTCTCATCATCAGATTATACAATCCTGTGTAATCAGTAACCTTGCTACCCAGCAACCAGCTCTCCAAATCCTTAGTGGCACAATCAACAAAGTCAGACCAGTCCTGAGACTGAGTTTTCTGGGTGTCTCTGAACAGCAACCTGTACTGCTCAGTGGTTAAACCAAACCCATCAACCAGTGTATTCTTCAGGACCTGGTAATTGTTAGCATCCTCCACTCTTGTAGTGAGGAGCTTATCTCTACCTTTGCCATCAAAGGAGAGCCACAGTATAGCTGCCCACTGACTTCGGGGAATGCCCTGCACAGTGCAGGCCCTCTCCAAAGCAGCCATCCATTTCTGGATATCATCCCCTTGTTTAAAGGGGGGCACTATCTTTGTCAGGTGTTTAGTATCTAAACCCTTCTCTTTTTCTCTTGGGAGATTGCTGCCACCAGTGGGAACTAACCCACTCATCTGCTGCTCTCTAGCAAAGGCAAGCTTTTCTTTGGCCAGGGCAAGTTCTTCCCTTTCAATCCTCAGAGCAGCCTGTCTCATTCTGGCTTCATGCTCTATTCTCTGAGGGGAAGTCAATCTCCTCTGGGGAGAGTTCCTTCTCCTCTGAAAAGAGGCATTAGAGTGCAGAGATCTATTGGAGTCCCTAGAAAGAGATCTATCTCTCCTAACTCCAAGGTTAGGCCTACTTAGGGTCAGTACTGGGGGTCCCCCAGATCCTAGCCCAAGCAAGTCTAAGTTGGCCCTAGTTAGCCTTCTGACTACCTCAAGACCCTTGTCTGCCTCATCCCCAGAGAGTTCCTCAGGATCCTCCTCCTCAACTGCATTTACAGTGTTGTGGAGGTCTGGATCCCCAGTGGTACCCTCTAAGGCTGGCATATTCCCATCTAGCTGAGAAATCTTTCTCGCATCATGTGTCTCTAAGAGACCTATCAGAAAGGGAATGGTGGGGTAGACCCCTGTTTCAGTTTCCTGGAGGTACACACTTGTCTCATCTCCTGGAAACTGAGAGCTGCATATCTTGATTTGACCTGTGGAGGGTCAAGATCCACAAGGGGAGTCCAGTAGACTCTCCATGGGTAGACATGCTTTTCTAGTGAGGTGTAAGTGGTGCACTTACCTACACTATATGTTTACCTACTGATCCCTTGCTAGAGTTGTAGTTTAGGGTGTGCTAGGCCCTAGGAACTACAACAGCTGGTTCAGTAGAACTCAGAGTATTCTAAGCTTAGTTATATGTACCTTAGTACTTATGTGATCTTTCAAATGATATTCTTAGGATATGTGTGGTAAAACAACAGCAAGCTCAAATCCCAACCGCTGCTCACCAATGTGAGAAGTTGGCCTGATCTGCAGTGCTCACTATTCTAGTGATCACTATGTATCAGTCCAAACAACCCTTATTGATGATTGGTTGTAAGTCAACCTTATAGACCAGCTATCCTAGTAGCATGGATACGAGCAGTCTAAGGCTAAGACTCTAGAGGGGGTGTTAAGCCAGCTGTTTTACCATCACATTACCCCTTGAACACCAAGTGAAAGGACACCACACAAGTTGTTATGAAAATAAACAGATATTTATTTATAACAAGTCTACCCTGAACTCTTTATGAGTCAGGGAGCTAAGCACACAACAAAACTCTTACGAAAATACTTTGTCGCACAATTTACACAAATGCCCGAGGGGCACGAAAAACCATATATTACAAAAGTGGAATGCGAATTACTAGCAGGTAAGTAACTATTCTCATAGACTTTAGAAACGCTAGGCCTACAATACTGAACCCTTAGATTAGTAGCAGGAGGCCTGTGGACGTCGTGTGCAGAGTGGGAACTCTCACGCGTAAGGCGGGAAAAAGTCTATGGAGGCTAGCAAAGACAAAGTTACAGTTCTCGGGCGAACCCGACTAGGTGGGTCGAAAACAAGAGTGGATCCGAACACTTACAGTGTTGGACTATGCTGAAGCACCGGAGTACTTGGTTTACCTAGCCCAGGGGCTGCGGCTGCATAGGGTTCAAGTTGGGTCGGAAACCCTAGTTGAAGATCCAGGAGCCTGAAGAAAGAAGGTGCTGGCAGGCGGCCAGTGAAGGAGTTCGTGGTGATCCAAGCCTGGATCAGGGAAGAAGAAACCTGTAAGCAGAGGGGACCAAGTTCTGAATCACTAGCCAGTGATTTGAGTGGGCACCAGGATGGCACCGGACGAAGTCACCTCAGCCAGGTGAGTGGGCGCTGCTGGGCTCTGCAGTCTCTCGGACCAGGAGGCGTTGTCGGCGACCAGGATGGAGGTGCGAGCTGTCCCACGAAGGTACTTGCTGTCGACGTCGCTGGACCCAGGATTGGGCAACAAGTCTTGGCAAATGCAAGGCCCACGCGGTGGACCTAAAATGGCGTCTTGAGTGGACCAGGAGGGTCCAGGGTGCTCCTCTTTTGGAGGGGAGCAAGGGCTAGTCTGAAGCAACCAGACCAGCAGTGGTTGTCGTCGTGGAGCGTCGTGAGAGGGCCACTAGCCAACGGCAAGCGACCTGGACAACGCGGTGAGCAGCACACGCAGATCTCGTGGATGCAGGGGGGCTGAACTTCGGTGCTGGAGCTGCTCAGGGTCGGGGCTTCTCTTACCCCAAAGCACTCAGTCGAGGGCCACTCGGTGGTCGTGCTGGACAAGCGTCGTGCAGTTCTGAAGATGGCCGGTCCCTCGAGGTCTCGTCGCACCCACGGATCACAGCTGGGCTGATGATGTAGGTTGAGGTCAGAGGTGCCAGGGAAGCCGGTTCTCATCGTGCTGGAGCAGTCTTGATCCGGAGGAGAGACTGGCAACAAACCGCGATGCTTGGTTGGTGCCTGCTGCTGCAGGGTGACTACTCCTTAGTAACAAGGGAGAATCTTGGGAAGAAGTCTTGAGTTCCTTTCGTGGAAAGTAGTTTCAGGATTCAAAGATGATCTGATTTGGAAGGGGGCCAGTTCCTACCTTTATCCTGCAAAAAGGGGCTGGCACGCGACTAAGTCCTGCCCTATGGGTGGGACTAGGAGGGGGGTGGTTACACCCCTCTCCTTTGGCGGGCTTTCCCCAGATCAGGGGCTGGAGTGCCCCTGGAACTGGTTCCAGCCGGCCTATGCACAGTGAGCACCGGGGTGCCACTTGCAGTCACCTTCCTCTAAAGCCCTGCCTACCTAGGATACACAAAATCCTGTCTGGGACGGTGCTGGCACCGCCCCTGGCAGGAAACCCTTTGTCCTTGCCTCCTGGGCTGGGAGGACTCCCAGCAGCAGGAGGGCAGACTTGTGTCTCGGTGGCAGCATCCATTTTGTGGAGCTACGGCTCTGTTTGACTTTAACCGGGGTTACAGGTTACATACATGTCGTGTCCCTCTAGAAGGGTGGAATGCTAACCCCGTCGCCAGAATTGGCGAGGGGTTAGTATTCCAATTCGTATGACACCTTACTCGACATGTTTTGATAAAGCGATACCAGAGTTGGCATATAACCGCGAGGATTATAATGCACTTAAGAGTATATGGTATGCGATATCATGGAAACGGCTAAGGGATGGATCCCGAAAGCCGCAGACAGGCTCAGCTCATGCCAGAGTACTATCTCACACGATTCCAAGCACTCTGCCTTCAGGATTGTCAAGGCCTGCCATAGGAGTGACTGATAGGAGATCTGTGTGTCCATTTTGGTTTAGATATAGGAATACTATATCTACAGCAGAGGGTGAGTACACCACTCTGCCCCAGCTGTCAAGCAGCCAGTTGTGTCTGATTTAGTTAGTCAGCCCAGGGGTGGCACAATACATGCTGCAGCCCCTGGGAGACTTCTGGGTGCACCTCAGCCCTGGGTACAGGGACTTGGAGAGGGCCCAGTGCCAATTCAGTACCTGGGTACAATTTGGAGTAAAGAGAACAGCTAGGCTGTGGGTCTGATTAGCAGGCCCACAGCCAGGGAAAGTCGTAAACCAGTGAAGCAAAAAGCAAAAATCTGGGTGATCATAGGATTGCAGACCCTACTCTCCTACAGTGGGCTTCCGCTCAAAAGGGCTAAACAATACCCTGGTTAACTGGGAGCAAATGGCAAGGGAAACACAATAAAAGAACTGGACTCCCGCCTAAAAGCCCAGTTGTCGATGGTGTCGACGGTAAAGTCGGTAGCAGCTCCATCTGTAGTTCTTGTAGGGGGGTTTAACTGTCACCTGTGCGCGAACCTAAGAGCATTTAACAAGGATTGGTCACGGTGCACAGTGCAGAAAGGGCCACACTTCTTGCATTCTCCGGAAGGGGTGGAGCTAGATAAGGTGCTGAAAGGCCACAATTTGGTCCACATAATGGACCTGGTAGAAATGGGCAGTGGCGGGGAGCTCAATCCAACCTTCAAGGGCAGAGGATGTCGATCGTACATTGACTATATCATGGTCTCACCTATACTCAAAGCCTGGGTAAGTAGGGCGGACATAGAAAGTAGCATATTTAGCGACCACAACCCCCTGGTGTTAGAGCTAAAAGGCCCAACTATTAAAAATGCATCACGTGGGGTAGGATTGGTGGAGACGATATCAGACCAAGGGAGAATACTTAGATGGTCCAAAATAGATGGGAATAGTTTTTATAAAAGCTTAATAACTACAGGGGCAGACGCACTAAACATATGCCTCGACCCCAATCTTGAGGGGGCTGCTGTAGTAACTGCATTCGAATAGATGGCGCACCTCATTGAAGGACTATTAAAGACCACTAGGACTAGGATATCAACCACCTCCACACCTAGATGGTTCGACAAAGAATGCTCAAAGGCACATAAAGACCTTAAATCTAGCCTAAAATTACTTCCCAGGGATAATATTTATATAGCCCAATGCAGGCTGACATATAAGAAGGCACTAAAAGCCCGTAAAAATAGCCTTCAAATGCAAGCCTGGGTAGACTTAAGGGAGGGGCGGATAGAAGAGACCTGACCGAGTTCTGGAAAATTATAAATAAACCATTTTTCCAGGACTCAAATGCCCCCCAAATTTTAAATACCATTTTGCCAGAGCAGTGCACTCCCACTTTAAAAATCTATATAACCATACGGGTGAAATGAACAACGATGAAGGGCAGAGGCTACAATTGACTGTACGGCCAGAGATTACCCTGGCCGAAGTGGAAGGGGCAATCCTGGGGCTAACTAAAAACAAAGCCCCCGGATGGCATTCCTCCCGACCTATACCTCAGTAAAGTGGAGCTGTGGGCACCCATTCTTACGAGGGTCCTGAACGCGGCAGTTGAGGCGGGTCTGCTGCGCTCTTGGTCCTCGGCAACCATAGTTCCAATATTTAAAAAAGGAAATCAGGATGACCCCAATTGCTATTGCCCGATATCCTTGATTGATGTCACGGCGAAGGTCCTGGGTCGGGTCGTCTTAAATCGCCTGACTGAATGGGCAGACACCCACCAGGTAATAACGGACACGCAATATGGGTTCAGGGAGGGAAGGTCAACCACGGACCAATGCCTGAACCTCTACTTGCTGGTTGCTAAGTATACCATAGCCAGCAAGGAGGCAGTCTACTTGGGGTTCATGGACCTCTCCGCGGCATTTGATCACGTGAACAGGGGGAAGTTATGGGCCCTGATGATAGGCCTAGGGGTGGACCAGGATCTAGTCAACATCCTTAAGGCCCTGTACTGGAACACAACTGCGTCTGTCCGTTTTAACCAAGACGGAAGTAAGACTTCACCATTTCCATGCACTAGTGGAGTGCGGCAGGGCTGCATTTTAGCTCCTTTTTGTTTTCACTTTACATTAATAACTTAGATAGGGAATTATGTAAACTTGGAGTGGACTCCCCTCAAGTAGGCACCCGCCCAGTCCCCGTCCTGCTTTAGGCGGATGACGCGGTGTTGTTAGCCCGGACACCACGGGGTTTACAGAGGCTTATTGACGGATTTGTGAGTTTTATGTCCACACTTGATTTATCAGCAAACCTGGACAAATCATATGTTATGCTTGCGGGGGCCAGACCAGATAAGAAATTTTCTTATAAGATAGGAACTTACAAAATCAGTCTGGTCCAGTCCTTTTCCTATCTAGGTGTACTATTTGACGGGCTTTTAAAGTTCAGATTTCTGGTGGACAAACACTGTGCAAAACTGGTGGCCTCATCCGGGGCTATAATGAGTTATGGGAGAAGGCTGGGAAGATGATCCCCCGAGCAAGTGATGAATTTGTACAGCTCAATATGCTGCGCTAAGGCAGCCTATGGGGCGGAAGTCTGGCGTTTTGCGAACACATATCAGGTCCAGGCAGAGGAAAACAAATTCTTTAGAAGGATATTGAAAGTTCCACATAGCACATCTGCCTAAATTTTACATGAGGAACTGGGAGAACTTTATATTGAAGACCAGATTAAGATCAGGCCACTTTTGGCCTGGGTGAAAATCTGGTCCAACCCTGAGGCAGGCCTCAGTAGACAAATTATCACAGACTGTCTGGATCGAGACAAAGGGAGCTCTATCCCCTGGCTAAAATATGTAAAGTGTACTTTAGAGGTCATTGGTTGTAAGAACCTCTTCACTGAGCCTGAAGCCATTACTGCCCAGAATAAAACGACAGTCAAGAAAAAGTTTGGAGAATGGACAACTGTAAGTAGGGCGGCCACTGAGTGTAAATCCACAGTTTCGGCTTATAGAATATTGAAAATAGAGAGTGGAAGGAAACCTTATCTTTCACTGATCCATAATGCACAGGACAGATTTTATATGACCCGTTTTAGGTTTAACCTGTTGCACCACTTGTTGTCCAATCCCCCTGGTTTTACCTTAACGGTTGAGCAGAAGGGTACCTACGGCTGCGACAATAGGTCTCCGCAGGATACCCTTCATTTTGTTTTGTTATGCTAATTTTATTCACTACCTAGGTGAAAGTTCCTGGTGGGAATACTGAAAGGAGTCAAGTTTAAACAGGCCAAGATAGCTTTAATGTTTTTACAGAAGGCCAATAATGCATATACAGGGAAATGAAAAGGGGAGAGTGAAGAGGTGGTGCCGATGGGCACCGAGGTGGGCACGTCCTCCTCTTAACAGGGATAAAGGTCAATCAAACAAGGGCCACCTCGTAATGGGTGGGTGTATAACCGGATATTGTTGGAATACACCTTCTTTGTTAAAATACCCCTCACACACCAAAAGGGCCCTTGGTGTCATGCTTCATCATCGGGGTCTTCCCGTCCCGCTGCGGGGCGGGGCAGTGCTGCGACAAGCGGATACGCCGGAGCACCTTTAGATGGAAGTGCTATGTGTATGGAGTGAGTGTCAGTGGGGTCAGGAGTGAGATATAGGTGAAATGTTAAAAAATACCAGGCCTAGTGGAAAAAAGGATATTTATTAAACACTGGCTGGTATTGTTAAAAGAAAAGTGAAGCGGAGAGATGGAGCTGATTAATGGGCTCTCTCTCCTATGTGGGTCAACATGTTTCGAGGCGCTAGGCCTCTTCGCCAGGACCTTAGGGGAGATCCCCCTGTCACTCACTAGTGTTTCCTCCACAAAGGTAGAAATGGTGTATATACAAAAAAAGGTGAAAAAAAGGGAACTATGTCTGTAAATACAATTAATAATTACAACACTGCTATACTACCACACTGATAATGTAGTATGCCTGCAAGATAAGAAAACCAGTTTAATAATAGCACCGATCCCAGTATGCGCTTAACTCTATGTCACCTGTAAGGGAAAAGAGACATACACACACAGATATACCGGTATGCAAATGAGGGATCTAGCATGATTGGTGAAGAAAAACATCATCAGACAAACATAGTCACACACACAGAGTAAGTAATGGGGGATGAGGATAGCCAGGGAATCAAATACATACTTTTCACAGGAGGAAGTAATGCCTCATGAGTCAGCTTTAGACTGAAGGGTATAGTGGGGTCCCAACTGCAGGAGGGAAAAGAGGGGGTTTGCATTGTAAGTTCTGTCCCATTAGTAGTATCCCTAGGTACAGGCATGGCTGGGATATACAAGTTTATCCTCTTTGAACCGGCTACGCCGTACTTACTGAGCCCCTAGCACGCTTGTGCTTCCTCCTTCGTCTGCTGCTTCCGTGGTTGTGAGGGAGGAAGGGAGCGGCGAGTATTTATATGCTTAAATGATTGGATAATTAATCAATTACCTCAGGAAAAGCCCGCCGAAACTATAAGGGCCTAACAGGTAGGTAAGGGGGGCGGCCATGCTGGAAGGTCCGCTACCTGCTCGTTATTATGCGCGTTCGATCGTGAGTGTGGTAAATACAAGGATCGGTGCATGACTTTAAGATAGGAGATCGTTACATGTTTAAGCCTGGGGTACTGAGGGAAGGCTCTGACTTGGCGCTGAGCAGAGAAAAGCAATGCGTGTGCCGAGTGCACCGCGCATGCGCCGGTCACCCTGCATCGCGCGCATGCGCGTCACGAAGTCACTATCGCCCGGTGTGTGCGTGTGCGCACAAGTACCTAAACAGATAGTGTCGATTTTGTCTCGAGGTCTGGGGAAAGACTGCGAGGCATACAAAGGAGTACATGTAGTGTGGCTCCAGGTGGGGCGGATAACAGGGTTTAATGCTCAATAAATTAACAGGAGGATTTTTACTGTGCTTAAAGGCAGTTCTTTGAGGACTAGAGAGGAGCATTAGGTTTGTTCACGTTAATAATGGCTTCAGTTTATTATTATAAGGAAAATACAGTCATGTATAAGACTTCCATTTTTCTAAAAAATGGGTGATTTGTTTTTGTAAAAAACAAAAGGGGGGGGGGAAGAGGGACAGGTAGTAAACCTATTGAGGTAAAGGGGAAAGCTTTAGAGCCATACACCTATTTGCAGAGAAATGATTCATGGTGGCTCTGGCTGTCAGTGGCTGTGTCACAAGCAGCAGACCCTAGGTATTTAAATGAGCCCACGGAATATCGTCATTCAAGCCTGTGCGATGTGTCCCCAGACGGTACACCCAACGTTGCTCTTTCGATAGAAGGTCTCTATCGTTGGAAAAGGCTTCTATGACGGTCCATTTAAGGTCGTGGACACTGTGTCCAACAGTAGCAAAATGTGTAGACATTTTCGTGGTAGTCCTATTGCAGCGGACGTTGCTACGGTGTTCGCCCATTCGGATCTTCACGGGTCTGCTGGTCATTCCGACATATTCCATGTGGCACGGACACGTGATTAGGTACACCACATTGCGGGTGTTACAGTTAGTGAAGGCTCGCTGTTCCCATGTAGATTTGTTAGAAAAAGTGATGTTTCTACTCTTCTGCGTGTATTGGCAAGATACACACGAGCCACAGGGGTGGTGCCCGCTTACACCTGCTATCCTGGGGGGTTCACTCGCTCTTGTAGCTTTTGGTCTGGTATGAACTAGAAGATCCTTCAGGTTCATTCCTCTCCTATGCGCAAACATAGGTTTAGGAAAATTCAATTTGCCACAGGATAACACTCTCCAATGTTTGTTCACGATCTTCGTGATCTGGTTGGAGTTTGTGTTGTAAGTTGTTACGCAAATTGGGCGAGGATCGGGTTCTTTCCTTTCGGTATCCTCTAAAAGTGCTTCCCTGTTGTTATTCCGTGCACATTTGAGGCCTTTCCGAACAATGTTCGTGGGGTATTGCCTGTTCAAGAGTTTGACCTCCAAATCTGCCGCCTGTGATTTGAAATCCTCAATATTGCTACAGTTCCGACGTAGGCGAAGGAACTGTCCGTACGGGAGATTCTCCCGCAGGTGGCGTGGATGGAAGCTGCTGTTCCCTGGCTATCCTCATCCCCCATTACTTACTCTGTGTGTGTGACTATGTTTGTCTGATGATGTTTTTCTTCACCAATCATGCTAGATCCCTCATTTGCATACCGGTATATCTGTGTGTGTATGTCTCTTTTCCCTTACAGGTGACATAGAGTTAAGCGCATACTGGGATCGGCGCTATTATTAAACTGGTTTTCTTATCTTGCAGGCATACTACATTATCAGTGTGGTAGTATAGCAGTGTTGTAATTATTAATTGTATTTACACACATAGTTCCCTTTTTTTCACCTTTTTTTGTATATACACCATTTCTACCTTTGTGGAGGAAACACTAGTGAGTGACAGGGGGATCTCCCCTAAGGTCCTGACGAAGAGGCCTAGCGCCTCGAAACATGTTGACCCACATAGGAGAGAGAGCCCATTAATCAGCTCCATCTCTCCGCTTCACTTTTCTTTTAACAATACCAGCCAGTGTTTAATAAATATCCTTTTTTCCACTAGGCCAGGTATTTTTTAACATTTCACCTATATCTCACTCCTGACCCCACTGACACTCACTCCATACACATAGCACTTCCATCTAAAGGTGCTCCGGCGTATCCGCTTGTCGCAGCACTGCCCCGCCCCGCAGCGGGACGGGAAGACCCCGATGATGAAGCATGACACCAAGGGCCCTTTTGGTGTGTGAGGGGTATTTTAACAAAGAAGGTGTATTCCAACAATATCCGGTTATACACCCACCCATTGCGAGGTGGCCCTTGTTTGATTGACCTTTATCCCTGTTAAGAGGAGGACGTGCCCACCTCGGTGCCCATCGGCACCACCTCTTCACTCCCCCCTTTTGATTTCCCTGTTCTTCAGACAGCGTGCAGCTGTGGGAGTCTTTTTCTCTCGAATTCATCGAGACACCAGTAGTTCTGGACCTACACATAGCACCGTATTAGGCTGCCTTGTGTTCATTTTCATTTTCTTTATTTTCACGCACATCACAGCTAACACTCACACATAGTCACCACACACTTGTTCTAAGTAGCCATCCACCATGGAGGATGCGGGAGGCCTTACCTTTGACGATGAGGAAGTCGATAGAATTCTAGCCACGCTCCGCCCGTTTGAGGGCCTAAGCAACACAGAACCTTGCGGAAATGACAGTGACTGGGATGAACTGGCAGTGCTCAGGAGGACACAGATCAAGACGGCCCTACACGGTCTGTTCATGTCAGAGTATCTGAAATCCAAGACAGCCCCAGCGGGGTTGATAGTCAAGAACGAACCTTTCATCTTCACCCATGACCTCGAATTTAAAAGAGACTGGTCCTTGATCAGCTGGCGTTGCACCAGGGATTGGTTAGTCCTTATTGTAAAGACAGCAACCAAGGTGACCCAGGAACTCAAAATTGAAATCTCTAAATTGGAAGTTAAAATCAAGAGCTACCTATCCCCTACTGCTCTGAAAAAACGACTTGAGGAACTAAATCAAGAAATGACTGAGTTCGAACTCACTCTGAAAAAAAGCAAATCTAAAAAACATAAAAAAGACACAGAGGAGTTCACACATGAGCGGATCTATCCGTACATCAAGAAAGACTATGTGTCAAAGAATCAAAACACTGATCAAGACACTACCTTTTCTGATACCAGCTCAAATAGCTCTAACTCCAGTAGAAGTAGTAATCAAGGTGCCAACAGAGGAAAGCCCTCCTTTAGAGGACAATTCCCAAGGGGTGGAAGAGGTTGGATGCCATACCAGGCCCCCCCAGGGTACATGCAATACCAACCAGTACCACCTTTCATGGGCCATCCCTTCCAACCTTGGGACCCACAAGCTCCCCAATTCAATTACTATGGGCAGCAGCCTTTTTTAGGCCAGCGCCGAGGCCCCAGAAGGGGAAGAAATCGAAAAGGAACCCAAGTCCATTGGAACCAACCACCGGAGTCCATACCCGGTGTATCGACTCGGAGCCAAACAGCCTCCACCAGTCGGGGAACTTAGTAGTGAACCTATCAGATCAGGATTTAACAGAGGCCCAGACGAATGTTTTATCAAAAGGTCTAGGTTTTGTCCCTACGAACAGAATGGACAAATTTAAAATCTGCATGGAGATGAAGGAGTTCATGCGAAAACTAAAACTCCGAGCTTTCTTTCAGGATTCCACCAAAGAGGGCACTGAGCAGTCAGATACAGGGCTAAAGAAAAAGTCGACTTTCACCCCATTAGACTCAACTATCCCTGTTGAACTGCTAACCTTCGAGAAAGCAGTAATGGAAGATCTTGACAAGTTACCCACGGGTGATAAGATCTCCTTTTGGAATACTTCCAGGCAAGAACAAACAGCCCTACAAGAACTTGCAAATAACCAGACTATAGTGATCAAACCAGCCGATAAGGGTGGGGCCACGGTTGTACAATCTCACTACAACTATGACAGGGAGTGCAGGAAATTGCTGGAAGATGAACGTAACTATCAAGAACTGAGAGATGATCCATCTGAGGAAGTAAGGATAGCGATCCAAATCATGATCGAAGAAGCCAGAGCTAATGATTGGCTCACTAGGAAAGAGAGTGAGTTTCTGGTCCAAGATAAACCGAAAATACCATACTTTTACACTATCCCCAAGATTCACAAGGACGCCCCCTATCCACCTGGGCGTCCGATAGTGTCCGGTATTAACTCACTTTTGGAACCACTATCGAAGTTTGCTGACGCATTTCTTCGACCAATTGTCCAAAAAACCGACACCTTTCTCATAGATACTAAGGCAGTCCTCCAATTGATAAAAGACGTTCCTTTTGACCCAGAGCATGATCTCCTAGTGGGACTCGACGTGGAGAGCCTTTATACAAGCCTCCCACACAAAGAAACGTTAGAAATAATAGAGGAAGTACTTTTCTCTACAACATGGGATTACCAAACCCCTAGACAAGTGGTCTTGGAGTGTATCTCTTTGTCCCTCACAAAGAACTTCTTCCAATACGAGGACACCTACTACCTCCAAAGACATGGAACCAGCATGGGGAGCACCTGTGCGCCCAGCCTGGCTGGACTATATGTACACCACCTAGAATCAACGAAAATCCTGGGACAGAGCAATCCCTATAGACACCAGGTATTAACATGGAAGAGGTATATAGATGACATTTTTGTCATCTGGAGGGGTAACCAAGACTCTGTTATCCAGTTCATGACCTGGCTGAACCAACAAGATCAGTTCCTGAAATTTACACACACGGTCTCTAATGAAAATTTGGTGTTTCTGGATTTAAACATCTACCCGAAAGACGGTAAACTTGTAACGAGCATTCACTTTAAGCCTACAGCAAAGAACAGTCTGCTCCTGTACAGCAGCTTCCATCCACGCCACCTGCGGGAGAATCTCCCGTACGGACAGTTCCTTCGCCTACGTCGGAACTGTAGCAATATTGAGGATTTCAAATCACAGGCGGCAGATTTGGAGGTCAAACTCTTGAACAGGCAATACCCCACGAACATTGTTCGGAAAGGCCTCAAACGTGCACGGAATAACAACAGGGAAGCACTTTTAGAGGATACCGAAAGGAAAGAACCCGATCCTCGCCCAATTTGCGTAACAACTTACAACACAAACTCCAACCAGATCACGAAGATCGTGAACAAACATTGGAGAGTGTTATCCTGTGGCAAATTGAATTTTCCTAAACCTATGTTTGCACATAGGAGAGGAATGAACCTGAAGGATCTTCTAGTTCATACCAGACCAAAAGCTACAAGAGCGAGTGAACCCCCCAGGATAGCAGGTGTAAGCGGGCACCACCCCTGTGGCTCGTGTGTATCTTGCCAATACACGCAGAAGAGTAGAAACATCACTTTTTCTAACAAATCTACATGGGAACAGCGAGCCTTCACTAACTGTAACACCCGCAATGTGGTGTACCTAATCACGTGTCCGTGCCACATGGAATATGTGGGAATGACCAGCAGACCCATGAAGATCCGAATGGGCGAACACCGTAGCAACGTCCGCTGCAATAGGACTACCACGAAAATGTCTACACATTTTGCTACTGTTGGACACAGTGTCCACGACCTTAAATGGACCGTCATAGAAGCCTTTTCCAACGATAGAGACCTTCTATCGAAAGAGCAACGTTGGGTGTACCGTCTGGGGACACATCGCACAGGCTTGAATGACGATATTCGTGGGCTCATTTAAATACCTAGGGTCTGCTGCTTGTGACACAGCCACTGACAGCCAGAGCCACCATGAATAATTTCTCTGCAAATAGGTGTATGGCTCTAAAGCTTTCCCCTTTACCTCAATAGGTTTACTACCTGTCCCTCTTCCCCCCTCCCCTTTTGTTTTTTACAAAAACAAATCACCCATTTTTTAGAAAAATGGAAGTCTTATACATGACTGTATTTTCCTTATAATAATAAACTGAAGCCATTATTAACGTGAACAAACCTAATGCTCCTCTCTAGTCCTCAAAGAACTGCCTTTAAGCACAGTAAAAATCCTCCTGTTAATTTATTGAGCATTAAACCCTGTTATCCGCCCCACCTGGAGCCACACTACATGTACTCCTTTGTATGCCTCGCAGTCTTTCCCCAGACCTCGAGACAAAATCGACACTATCTGTTTAGGTACTTGTGCGCACGCGCACACACCGGGCGATAGTGACTTCGTGACGCGCATGCGCGCGATGCAGGGTGACCGGCGCATGCGCGGTGAACTCGGCACACGCATTGCTTTTCTCTGCTCAGCGCCAAGTCAGAGCCTTCCCTCAGTACCCCAGGCTTAAACATGTAATGATCTCCTATCTTAAAGTCATGCACCGATCCTTGTATTTACCACACTCACGATCGAACGCGCATAATAACGAGCAGGTAGCGGACCTTCCAGCATGGCCGCCCCCCTTACCTACCTGTTAGGCCCTTATAGTTTCGGCGGGCTTTTCCTGAGGTAATTGATTAATTATCCAATCATTTAAGCATATAAATACTCGCCGCTCCCTTCCTCCCTCACAACCACGGAAGCAGCAGACGAAGAAGCACAAGCGTGCTAGGGGCTCAGTAAGTACGGCGTAGCCGGTTCAAAGAGGATAACTTGTATATCCCAGCCATGCCTGTACCTAGGGATACTACTAATGGGACAGAACTTACAATGCAAACCCCCTCTTTTCCCTCCTGCAGTTGGGACCCCACTATACCCTTCAGTCTAAAGCTGACTCATGAGGCATTACTTCCTCCTGTGAAAAGTATGTATTTGATTCCCTGGCTATCCTCATCCCCCATTACTTACTCTGTGTGTTTGACTATGTTTGTCTGATGATGTTTTTCTTCACCAATCATGCTAGATCCCTCATTTGCATACCGGTATATCTGTGTGTGTATGTCTCTTTTCCCTTACAGGTGACATAGAGTTAAGCGCATACTGGGATCGGCGCTATTATTAAACTGGTTTTCTTATCTTGCAGGCATACTACATTATCAGTGTGGTAGTATAGCAGTGTTGTAATTATTAATTGTATTTACACACATAGTTCCCTTTTTTCACCTTTTTTTGTATATACACCATTCCTACCTTTGTGGAGGAAACACTAGTGAGTGACAGGGGGATCTCCCCTAAGGTCCTGACGAAGAGGCCTAGCGCCTCGAAACATGTTGACCCACATAGGAGAGAGAGCCCATTAATCAGCTCCATCTCTCCGCTTCACTTTTCTTTTAACAATACCAGCCAGTGTTTAATAAATATCCTTTTTTCCACTAGGCCAGGTATTTTTTAACATTTCACCTATATCTCACTCCTGACCCCACTGACACTCACTCCATACACATAGCACTTCCATCTAAAGGTGCTCCGGCGTATCCGCTTGTCGCAGCACTGCCCCGCCCCGCAGCGGGACGGGAAGACCCCGATGATGAAGCATGACACCAAGGGCCCTTTTGGTGTGTGAGGGGTATTTTAACAAAGAAGGTGTATTCCAACAATATCCGGTTATACACCCACCCATTGCGAGGTGGCCCTTGTTTGATTGACAATAATGCATATACCCTGTCCTGTATCATGAGTTTTATTAAGATGGCAGTGAGGTTAAGGAATTCTAGAGAGATGAGCTGAATATAATGCTCTCTATATAGAGAATCTGGATAAAATGAAATGAAATGTTATGAATGAATTGTTTTTTAACGTATTTTTAACTGATTTTATGTACTTTGATGGTATCTTTTCAAGTCCCGAATAAAGAATTATTTGATTTGATTTGATTTGACTTTGCCCTCAGGGAATGTCCTCCTCCAATATGTGGACGATTTATTAGTGGCATCAGACACTGAGGAAGGCTGTTAGGAAGCCATGGTTAAATTATTGTCACATTAAGCAGCCAACGGTAATAAAGTGTCTCTTTCTAAGTTTCAATATTATCGACAGGAGGTGACCTATCTCGGTCATCTACTGTCGAAAGAGGGGAGGAAACTAACTCCTGAACGCATGTCTACTATTTTTAACATGCCTGTTCACCGTACTCAACATGATGTTCGTGCATTTCTGGGCATAACCTCTTACTGTCGCCAGCGGATTCCTAACGTTTCCCTTCTTACTAAACCTCTTTTGTACTTAACCACTAAGGATGTGCATGAACCTTTACCTTGGACTGATGAGTGTCAGAAGGCTTTCGATTCTTTGAAAACTGCTCTTAGTTCGGCTCCTGTCTTAGGATCTCCTGACTACCAAAAGCCTTTTGTGCTTTATGTACACGAGGTGGACGGTTGTTCGTTTTCTGTGTTAACACAACGATTTGGTGGTAAGCAAAGGCCTTGTGCTTATTTTTTGGCAGTATTGGATTATGTTGCCAGAGCACTTCCTAGCTGTTTGAGGGCTACTGCTGTGGTGGCGGTGGCCATCCGACAGTCGGAAGAACTCATTTTAAATTCCGATCTCACAGTGATGGTACCGCACGCTGTTGATACCCTCTTGAATAAAACCAAGACTCAGCACCTTACGAGTGCTCGTCTTACTGGATATGAATTAACCTTATCTGCTCCCCATATCACTATCAAAAGGTGTGACACTCTGAATCCAGCCACGTTACTACCCCTCCCTTCGGATGAGCCAAACAATGACATACACGATTGTATATTTCGGACTGAGGAAGAAACGAAGGGAAGGGTGGACCTCACAGAAGAACAAGTTACTTACCTTCGGTAACGCTTTTTCTGGTAGATACAGTATCTGCCTGTGGATTCCTCACCTTGTGAATATACCCTTGCGTCAGGCACATTCGGAAATTCTTTCGTAGCTTCGCGCCGACGTGGGCGACGTCATAGAGGCACGGCATCGAGCGCGCGACTCCGCTGACGTCACCGACACCATATTAGGCCCACGCAGGCATGATGACCTCAGTTCCGCCCTTTTTTCCATGCCTTCGAGGCACACGGACGGACCGATGACAGTAGATATATATACAGTATACACAGTACACAAATGTCAAGATAAAACACACACACAGTGTGAAGCCAATGCAGGAAAACATTTAAATAAAACATTTTCTTTGAAAATAATATATATATATATATATATACATTACATCACAATTACTCAGGTATAGCAGAGTGGACAACGTGGAGGCGGGTGGGTCAGTGAGGAATCCACAGGCAGATACTGTATCTACCAGAAAAAGCGTTACCGAAGGTACGTAACTTGTTCTTCTGATAGATACATCTGCCAGTGGATTCCTCACCTTGTGAATAGAGTCCCACAGCAGTCCCCACTCCCAGAGGAGGGTGTCCACTCCGCTATACCAAGAAATCCTGGAGGACAGAGCGCGCAAAGCGGCCATCCCCCTCACTTCGGAATCCAAGCAGTAATGCTTCGCGAAAGTGTGGAGGGAGGCCCAAGTCGCCGTTCTGCAAACGTCCTCTACAGGAACACCTCTAGCCAAAGCAGATGTTGCAGATTTAGCTCTAGTGGAATGAGCCCTTATACCCTCTAGAGGTTCCTTACCCGTCAGGGAGTAGCAGATCTTGATGCATAAAATTATCCATCTTGATAGCGTGCGCTTGTGCACAGCCTTTCCCTTACTGCTGCCAGCAAATCCAACAAACAGCTGGTCATCCGACCTGAACTCTCTCGTCCTGTCCAGGTAAAAACTCACCGCCCTCTTAGGGTCCAGGTGGTGAAGTCTCTCCTCCTCCTTGGAAGGGTGAGGGGCAGGATAAAAGGTAGGGAGGGTAACAGACTGCCCCAGATGGAAAGGAGTTACCACCTTCAGCAGAAAAGCAGCCCTGGTCCTGAGAACCATCCGATCAGCATGAATGGATAAAAACGAGGGCTTTGAACTAAGAGCTTGAAGCTCACTTACCCTCCTTGCCGAGGTAATTGCTATCAGAAAAACAGTCTTGAAAGACAAAAGCCTCAAGGGAAACCTGTGTAACGGTTCGAAAGACGAGCCCATCAGGAAAGCAAGTACAAGGTTCAAGTCCCACTGAGGCACAATAAAAGGAGTTGGAGGGAATTTATTGGTAAGGCCCTTGATGAACCGTAAAACAATAGGTGACATAAATAAAGAGGGCTGGTCCGGCAAACAAAGGAAAGCCGATAAGGCCGACAAATAACCCTTGATAGTTGCAACCGCAAAACCCTGCTGGGCCAAGGAAAGAGCAAATTGAAGAATATTGGACAGACAAGACCTTAAAGGGTCAATAGACCTCTCCCCACACCAAGTAACCATCTATAGGAATAAATGGACTTAGTGGAGTCACGCCTGGCTGACAAAATGACATCCACTACATCGTGTGGGAGAGAAAAGGAACTCATGTTGCCCCGTTCAATCTCCAGGCATGAAGGTGTAAGGTCTGGAGGTGGGGGTGTAGAATCTGCCCCTCCATCTGGGAGAGGAGATCTGCCCTGTGAGGGAGATGGAGCGGCGAGCACGAGGATAGGTGGAGAAGATCTGTGTACCACACCCTTCTTGGCCAATCCGGGGCGATCAATATAACTTGAGCCCGGTCTTGGCGAACCTTCCTCAGAACCCGAGGAATCAAGGGTATGGGAGGAAACGCGTAAAGGAGTTCTAAGTCCCAACTCAACTGAAACGCGTCCCCCAAGGCTCCCTGCATCGGAAACTGGAGGCGGCAGAATGACGGGCAGTGAGCATTCTCGTGAGTGGCAAACAGATCCACCAGAGGAGTTCCCCAAGTCCGAAAAATCTGACGAACTACCTCTGGATGGAGCCTACACTCGTGGTCGGCAGAGAACTGCCGACTGAGAGTGTCTGCACGAACATTCAGAACTCCGGCCAGATGATTTGCCATCAGACAAATCTGATGGTCCTGAACCCAGGACCAGAGACGCAGCGCCTCTCTGCACAGACACTGCGACCCCACTCCTCCCTGCTTGTTGACATACCACATCGCGGTCGTGTTGTCCGTCAGGACCTGAACTGATTGACCGCGAAGGGAAGGGAGGAAAGCCTTGAGTGCCAAACGTATCGCCCGCAACTCTAGAAGGAACCTTTCCTCTGGAGACCAAAGACCCTTTATCTCCAGATCCCCCAGATGAGCACCCCACCCTAGAGTGGATGCATCTGTTATCACTGTGGCCACAGATGGAGGTATATGAAAAGGCTTTCCTTGTGACAGATTGCCTTCCACATTCCACCAAGTCAGATCCGCTGCAGCTTCTCTGGAGATGCTCACTGACTCCCTGAGATCTCCGTTGTGTTGATACCACTGCCTGCGGAGGCATCACTGGAGTGCCCTCATGTGCCAGCGTGCATGGTAGACCAGCAGAATGCAGGAAGCCATCAGACCGAGCAAGCGAAGGAACTTCAGGACTGGAACGACGGCTCCATTGAAAAAACAAAGGAATAATTTCCTGTATGTCGCGAATCCTTTGAGGAGGAGGGAATGCACGACATACAGTAGTGTCCAGTACCGCACCTATGAACAGGTTGCACTGGGAGGGCACCAGGTGAGATTTGGGTACATTTATCGAAAAACCCAACCTGTGCAACAACTGAGTTGTCTCCTGCAGGTGATGGAGCACCTTCTCCAGCGACTCTGCTTTGATCAGCCAGTCGTCGAGATACGGAAATACAGGTATCCCCGACCTCCTGAGATGTGTTGCCACCACTGCCATCACCTTGGTGAAGACTCGAGGCGCAGTAGTAAGACCAAACGGAAGGACCGCAAACTGGTAGTGTTGCAACCCAACCGTGAAGTGGAGATACTTTCTGTGCGACTTCAAGATGGGAATATGAAAATACGCATCCTGCAAATCGATTGACACCATCCAGTCTTCTTCCATCAGCGCCTGAAGAACCTGAGCAAGGGTGAGCATCTTGAACTTCTCCTGCTTCAGATACAAGTTCAAGATCCTGAGATCCAGGATTGGCCAAAGCCGTCCATCTTTCTTGGGAATCAGAAAATACTGGGAGTAGCATCCCTGACCCCTTTCCTGCTCTGGAACCACCTCTATCGCACCTTTTCTGAACAGTGCCAGGACTTCTTTCTGCAGGAGAAGCAGGTGGTCCTCCGAACAATAACCCTGGCAAGGAGGGTAATTTGCATGAAAAAAAGAAAATAATAAATATATATATATATATATCCTTCGAAAAGCCCCCAAGCTTTAGAGACGCACTCCACGGAAGATCGTTCAACTGAACCTTTATTGTGCAACCCAGTCTAATGTAATCCCCTACGCGTTTCGGTGCTCCAGCACCTTAATCATGGGGCGGGGCATGTTGAAGAAAATAGGATTGGACTGCTGCCTTTATTACCCGTAGGGCATGTGCTCTCTGGTGAACAGCATGCCGGGAGCAGTAGTCCCCAATAGTTCCCCTTCAGTGAGGTCCGTTTTTCAACACCATTCACCATTGCACAATAAAGGTTCAGTTGAACGATCTTCCGTGGAGTGCGTCTCTAAAGCTTGGGGGCTTTTCGAAGGATATATATATATATATATATTGCTTTTGCAGGGAGGACAGCATTTATTCACTCCTTGGGTTAACACTGCTAACAGAGTAGGCCGAGAACCATACAGACGCCATTTTCCGAACCTATGCTTGAACACGGGCTTTGATCACGTGTTAGTCTCCGGCAGTTGTCAAGCCCCAGTTCATCTGAATTACTGGGAGCAGCTGAACGTAGTCTGTTTACTCGACTGTCCTGAGACTCAAGGTTGCATCTGGCTTTGGGTGCGATAAGCACATTCCTGGAGGCGCTGTGCCTACCCTCCCGGGCACCAAGACGAAAGGGAGTCACCCCTCCTGACCTTCCCAGTAATAAATAATTAAGCTTTGAAATAATCATGTGTGCCATATATGGTCCTTTCTTGGAGCTCGAGGGCCTACTGGTGTTTTTCCTTTTACAGTGATTATATGTGTTGAACTAAAAAGTATATAACCACATGTATGAATACGAGCCAACAGTCTTCTCTGCGCACCTGATGGGTGAGGGTTGGAGAGGCTCCTCTATAGAGTATTTTTGCTCAATAAATGATTGAACTTTCTTCACTGCCAAATGACTGATTATTTGGAAATGGGATTGGGGCTATTGATAGGTATAGCTCTTTATGTTATTTTTATGGTACTTCAGACCTAGAGACTACATGCTTATCAATGTGTGATTTTAATATGTTCCCCCTACCTATTTTTAATCCCACTTCCAGGTCTACCATGAGAGTACGGGGTATGTAGTTTTCACTTACCTTGTAGTGTGGATAATGCACCTTTGATCCTGAAGAAGTGTCCTGATTAGTTTGACATTTGAGACACGAAACATGTTGATCACTTGAGAGCTGGACACATAACGACTAGTTTTTGGCCCCTCTCCACCCTTTTTAATTAGGCAGTTTACCTTCAGAATAAAGATTGGTTAGGACTAACTGACCTATTTTAACTCACATTTCTCTTACATCTACACACACTATGCCCCTCACCCCCACTGCACCCACCGGCAGGAACAAAAGATCCCCGATAAAAAGCCTTGGTTCCGGGAGCACGTCAGGTATTGCAGCGCCGACCTGACGAGGGACAGGCTCAAATGATGAAGCATGACGCTCGCTGGGTGTGTGAGAGCCCTAGTTCCAACAAGGAGAATTCCATCTCCTTCCCGCACACAAAAGTGGTCCTCCAGTGACCCTACTACCTTTTCATGCTCCAACCATCCTAACCTACTATCACAGAGGAACTCCGTACTCACCTTGCACATAGCCTCCTGGGGCATGTACGCTGGACCTCGGTAAACAAGCCCCTAGTCCCTCCTTTAGTCTAAAACATTTCTACAACAGCAGAGAATGTGCAACCACACACACTAAATATGATCAATTGACAATATTGGAGTCAAATAGGCCCCAAAATAATGGATAACGGGGAGGGGGAAGGGGAGAAGGACATGACCAACCTCCACACTGGAAAAGAAACCAGGGTGCCAGAGCGTGCATGTATATATCGGCTCACCCCCCATTTTCTAGAATGGGTGGAGAAACAACAGGTAAAACAGAAGAAGGCATCCTGACCTGGTGAAGGATGTGAAGTAGAGAAACACGCATTAAGGCAGAAATCACTGGCAGAAAAGACCAGTGGGTAAGAACCCAACCTGAAAAGGTCCTGGCAAAGCTAGGAGATTAGGTGGATGTTAAGGAATCAGCGGCTAAACTGTGTCTCTACCAGATACATCCTTACCAAAGGTAAGTAACTTGTTCATCTGATAGAGACATCTACCGCAGATTCCTTAACTTAGAATAGATACCGAAGCTATACCCCAATGGAGGAGGGTCTGCTACTCAACCCCACCAGGTTCCAAAAGAGAACTGATCCATCAAGAAGATGGACCAAAACGAACAAGTTACTTACCTTCGGTAACGCTTTTTCTGGTAGATACAATATCTGCCTGTGGATTCCTCACCTTGTGAATATCCCCTTGCGTCAGCGAACATTCGGAAATTCTTTTTGTAGCTTCGTGCCGACGTCGACTTGGACGTCATTGAGTCACGGCATCGCACGTGACTCCGCTGACGTCACCGACGCCTACAATAGGCCCACGCCGGCGTGATGACATCAGTTCCGCCCTTTTTTCCATGCCTTCGAGGCACACGGACGGACCAATGACAGTAGACATATACACAGTATACGCAGTACAAATATCAAGGTAACACACACAGTGTGAAGCAAATGCAATAAAACATTTGAAATAAACAACTCCTTGACAATAAAATAAATACATTACAGCAGCGGTACTCAAAGTACGGCCCGCGGGCCAGTTGCGGCCCACCAGGCATTTCCATGCGGCCCTCGTGTAAAACAACAGACAGTTCGGAATCAACTGCAATTCCGCCTGTTGTGATTTCTCGGGGGCCGCATTCACAGGGAAAATGATGAAAGCAGCATGCGCAAAATCAGTGTCTCGCAAGCTCACTCGCAAAAGGTCATCCTACTGCAGCTTCCACTTAGAAAAAAACTTGATATTCATCTGTTGGTAGGTAGATAATATATCTTATTTTAGGGCGTGAGTATGAGAAGGAGAAACTTTCTAACTGCCACATTGAAAAGCCCCCTTGATTTGTTTGATGCAGTGGTTTAATGATTGAAAATAGATATTCCTTCTTGCCACATCTACGGGCAAAGATGTGAATAAACATGTAAAATGAAGGACTGGAACGCCCGGTGTTTGAGGCGAGAGGGTGCCCCCGGAAGCACTTTAAGATCTGGAAGCGATGGGCGGAGTATAGGGGATTGCTACTGGATCCTCCAAGGGAACAAGAGGCCGAAATACAGGTAGAGGATGTGGTACGGGCCTAGGCGGTGCGTCATGCCTATCACAAGGCGACCGAATACAGATTGTCTGGTATACTCACGTGTTAGGGGTTAGGGAGGGATAAGGGGTGGGTAGTAGGGGGGTTGGGTGGTTGGGGTTTGTGGGTGGAGGAGAGGGGGGTGTTCTGTTATTCGGCTTTTCTTGTGTAAAATATGCATTACAGATAAAAATGTGTCATGATGCTTGGTGGTGATCTCCAGACTGTGGGGAGCCACGTACTTCCTTTTTTACCTATCTGCTCAATAAATTTTGTTGTGAAAAAAAAAAAAAACATGTAAAATGAAGCATAATTTAATTGTCCTCTGATGTTGCTGGACTGTGCTTGTTTTCAATTTTATAAAAATAAATGACTGAACATTTTTTTTAATGTACGTTTAGCCCATATGCAGGGGGCTTGTATTTGTGGGCTGGCATTTAGATCACTGATGACGTAAAAAATGAGCATGCACAATCTAATCTTCAACCAGTTACCAATAACAGGTCAGCATGGCCTGTAGAACTTGGCGGTTTTTAGAATGTTTGCACGTTTAATTTTGAGTTCTCAGACAGACAGAGAGGCAGCGACACAGAGAGATGGAAAGGAGAGGGAGAGAGAGGCATAGAGACAGAGACGGAGAGAGGGAGATGGAGGGAGGAAGAGTGAGGGAGTGGAAGGGAGAAGGAGGGAGGGAGACAGACGGAGACAGAGGGAGAAAGAGGGAGATAGAGGGGGAGATACAGAGGGAGGGAGACAGAGGGAGGGAGACAGAGGGTGACAGGGAGAGAGAGTGAGAGAGAGGGAGGGAGACAGAGGGAGCTAGGGGAACCGAGATGGAGGGAGGGGAACAGAGAGGGAGACAGAGAGAGGGAGATAGAGAGAGGGAGACAAAGAGAGAGAGAGAAAGAGACAAAGAGAGAAGGGAGTCAAAGAGAGAGGGAGACAGAGAGAGAGGGAGACAGATCGAGACAGAGAGAGGGAGGGAGAGAGAGAGAGGGGGAGAGGCAGAGAGTGGATGCATCCGTTATCACTGTGGCCACCGGAGGAGGCAACTGAAAAGGCTTCCCCTGAGACAGGTTGCCTTCCATGCCCCACCAAGACAGATCCGCCGCAGATTCTCTGGAGATCCTCACTGACTCCCTGAGATCTCCGTTGTGCTGATACCACTGCCTGCGGAGGCACCACTGGAGTGCCCTCATGTGCCAGCGTGCATGGTTGACCAACAGAATGCATGAAGCCATCAGACCGAGCAGGCGAAGGACCTTCAGGACTGGAACGACCGCTCCATTGTAAAATAAAGGAATCATTTCCAGTATGTCGTGAATCCTTTGAGGAGGAGGGAATGCACAACATACAGTTGTGTCCAGTACAGCACCTATGAACAGGTTGCGCTGGGAGGGCACCAGGTAAAACTTGGGTACATTTATCGAAAAACCCAACCTGTACAACAACTGGGTTGTCTCTCGCAGATGATGGAGCACTCTCTCTGACGACTCTGCTTTGATCAGCCAGTCGTCCAAATAAGGGAATACAGGAATCCCTGACCTTCTGAGATGCGCCGCCACCACTGCCATCACCTTGGTGAAGACTCGAGGCTCAGTAGTAAGCCCAAATGGAAGGACCGCAAACTGATAGTGCTGCGATCCCACCGTAAAACGGAGATATTTCCTGTGCGACTTCAGGATGGGGATGTGAAAATACGCATCCTGCAAGTCGAGCGACACCATCCAGTCTTCTTCCAGCAGTGCCTGAAGAACCTGAGCAAGGGTGAGCATCTTGAATTTCTCTTGTTTCAGATAGAGATTCAAGATCCTGAGATCCAGGATTGGACGAAGCCTGCCATCCTTCTTGGGAATCAGGAAATACCGGAAATAGCATCCCTGACTCCTTTCCTGCTCTGGGACCACCTCTATCGCACCCTTTCTTAACATAGTCTGAACTTCCTCCTGAAGGAGCAACAGATGTTCCCCTGAGCAATACCCCTGGCAAGGAGGGTAATTGGGAGGGAATTCCCGAAAGGGAAGGGCATACCCATTTTCTACGAGATTGAGAACACAAAGATTTGATGTAACCGATTCCCAATCCCGTAGAAAGTGGGTAAGCCGACCCCCCACTGGACCCGCATGATCCTGAATGGCGGATCTAGGGCTGCTTTTCTGTGGCTGGGGGGTTGGAGGAGGTGGAGGAGGAAGAGGCTTGACGCCCTCGAGGACGTGCCCTTTGCTTTCCCCTGTATGACCTATACAAGGTATTTTGCTGCTGCTGCTGTTGTTGCTGCTGCTGACATTGTCTATAGGTACAAAAAGAAGAGCGTCCAAAACCTCTGAACTTTCTGGTCGTTGAACCTCTTACTTGAAGACCAAGAGATCTAGCAGTTGCTCTACTGTCTTTTTTTTTTTTGGCAAAGACATTTATTCAGGTTTGCAACACATACACAGCATTTGCCTACAACCCTGAGGCCTGCTGCTATAAACTTCAGCACTTTATCGAAAGAAGTAGACAATGTTCCATCTGGCAGTCTCGGCCGGTAACCTTTTAGTAACATGGTTGCAGTAAGTCCATTTCTCATGCTGGAAAAATCTGTGTGCGTCTTTCTTTTATATTTTATAACCTTGAACAAACTTGTGACTCTATATGTTTATCAAGCAGCATTTCTGTCTCACACCTCTTTCCCATCTTACATAGCGGCAGAGTAGCTCACACTCACAACCCAAGTCCAACAATTCCCAGAGTTCTACAGGTGAGGAAGCTGATTCATCTAACAGGCCCACAGTAACCACAGTATGCCTGGTCAGCCACGCCGTGCTGTCTTTAGTCTATGTCTTCTTCATCCTCCGAGCTATCAATATCATCTTCCGGTAAGGGCTCACATATATCCCCCCGGTAACTATTCCATGGCATCCACACCTTATTCCATTTGCGAGGATTGGCTCTTATTTTATATACCGCTCTTTCAATCACTAACAGCATGTCCATATTTCTGCACCACTGCGCCAGAGTCGGCGTTTCCGCAGCCCCCCACTTCTGCGCTATATCCCGTTTAGCTACCATTACTCCCACAGTAGCCCATTGCTGCCCCTGGCGTGTCAAATCATTCAGACCCCACACGTTTAACAGACATATGCGCGGGTCGGGTATAAGGGAGACCTCAAGAGTTTGGGAAATGGTACGCAACACTTGTCGCCAGTAGTCAGCAATAATCAGACACTCCCAAAGTGTGTGTAGCAGTGTACCCTCCTCCCCGCAGCCACTGAGGCAATATGGGTGGTCGGCTCTATGTATTTTATGTAGCGCGGTCTTTGTAAAATAAACTCGGTGTAATACTTTAAACTGCACCAGTCTGAATCTTGATGAAATACCCGCTTCTTTGGGGGATGCCAGCGCTGCGTTCCAGTCTGTGTCGTCCATTGCCCCCAGTTCGCCCTCCCATTTTTCTCGCAATTTACGTAATGGGTCCGGTAAATTGTTAATCAACTTCCGGTAAGTTAGGGAAGTGGCACTAGTTTCCATGTAGTCAGTTAATAGGCGGTCTTCCAGCGGAGACGATTCCGGTATCTCTGTACCTATGTCTATGGCCGTCATTAGTGCATGTCGTATCTGTACATAACGATAGGTTTCGTTAGGGCCCAGGTGGTATTGTTGTTGAAGGCGCTCGAATGGTATCACCCCTTCCTTTGTCCACAAGTCTCCTACCGTGGAGATTCCTATGTCATCCCATTGTGTGAAGCCTTTGCTATGCCGTAATTGTCCTAAGGCCTTGGTGTCCCACAGGGGTGTAAGTTTGGTTATAACACCCCCCCACTTGAGTCTAGTTTGTGCTCTATGCCACAGCGCTACTGTGTGTCTGGTTGGACCTATCAGTTTTGCCGCAGCACCTCTATGATATAGCGGGGCTAGTAAACTGTGAGTGCCCAGCTGTGCCCTATCCTCTAGATAAGCCGTGTCGTCCTGCGGGGCATGGAGCCACTGATTTATAACTTTAAGTTGTGCCGCCCAATAATACATTTGCACGTCGGGCAGGGCTATCCCGCCATCGTACCAGCCCCGAACGAGCTTAACGTTTGCTATGAGAGCTGGACGATTACCCCACAGCAATCCAGTCATCTCAGCCGTCACCTTCCGGAAGTATTCGGGCGATATTATAACCGGCGCATTTTCTAATACATAGAGGAACCGCGGCAACGCCATCATTTTGAACAGCGCTGCCCTCCCTAACATCGTCAGTGGGAGTGCCTTCCAATGTCGCACGTCTGCCTTCAGTCGATCTAAAAGTGGTAACAAATTCAGTTCGTAAAAGACCTGGTCATCACGGGTGACATAGATCCCCAGGTATTTAAAGGAGGAGCCCGCTACCTTTAGTGGGCAATCCGCGGGAAAATTCGGTAAGGTACCCCTCAGGTTGTAGATGATGGACTTCGACCAGTTGATAGTGTATCCGGATGTTCGGCCATGTTCATCACATAGCGTTAGGAGTATCGGTATACTCCTTTCTGGGTCCGACAAATAAATTAGCATGTCGTCGGCATAAAGGGAGACCCTGTCCTCCCAGTTGTCTCCCCAACATATCCCCTTTAAGAGCGGGCCAGCCCGTATCATGGCGGCCAGTGGTTCCAGGACTAAGGCGAATAGTAAAGGGGAGAGTGGGCACCCCTGTCTCGTCCCTCTAGCTAGTGGTATCTCGCGGGAGATATGCCCGTTCGCTACTACATGCGCCTTATCCACGAAATAAACTTGGGGCCGAAACCCATGTGCGCCAGCACCGCAAAGAGATATTGCCATTCCACCATGTCAAACGCCATCCTGGCGTCCAATGACAGGATGGCTGCTGGTTCAGTTAACAAAGGGGCCCGAGCTAACGCTCCGTGTACCCTTCTGAGATTCAATGCCGTGCTCCTGTGTGGCATGAACCCGGACTGATCCGGGTGGATTAGATGAGCGAGGTGGGGCATCAGTCTGTTGGCTAACAGCTTTGCTAAAATCTTCCCCTCTACGTTAATAAGCGATATCGGGCGGTATGATGTACATTCTACAAGCGGTTTGTCTGGCTTCGGAATCGCCACAATTGTCGCTAACCTCTGGTCGAGGGGCAGAATCTCCCTTTCTAAACTGTCATTATACATTGCCAGTAGTGGCTTACTCAACACCTCAGACACTATCTTGTACCATTCAATAGGGATCCCATTGGGACCCAGAGCCTTCCCCGAGCGGAGCGCACCTATTGCCAACTGTATCTCTTCCGGTGTCAAGTCAGTGTCTAACTCTTCCGCGTCCTCTCGTGTCAGGGTTCGGGTCGGCACATTATGAAGTGCCACCGTTGCCATGTCCGGTGTTATTTCGACATCTGGTGTGTATACCCTATGGTAGTGATCTGCTAAGGCTTCTACAATGTCTGACGGATGTGTATGCATTTCTCCGTCGGAGCCCCGCAACTGTAAAATGTGTCTACCTCCTGTCTTCTTTTTATCCAGCCATGCCAGGAGCTTACTCGCTTTATCCCCTATGTTGTATATTCTATGCGCTGTTTCCTCTATATTCCCGATCACTCTACGTCGCAGGTGGTCATTGTGGAGCCGCTGTGAAAGCTGTAGTGAGTGTAGTGTGTCTACCGTAGGGTCAGCCATATGGGCCAAATTTGCCCTGTTTAGTTGTGCGTCTAGCTCTAGTAATTCCTTTTTCTGCGTCCGCCTGTGTCCCGTTATGGTTGCGATGGCCTGCCCTCTCAAAACTGTTTTATAAGCTTCCCACACAATCGTTGGTGATGTTACCGAGGTTGTATTCTCGGCAAAGTAGTGCTGGGTCGTTTTCTTTAATTCTTTTCTAATGTGCGGTATCTGTAAATAGCCCGGGAAAATCGGGTACACTCTCTTACGAGCCCTTTCTGAACAGGACAGCGTCAGCACAATCGGGGAATGGTCAGATATGCCTATGGGTTTAATTTGGATGTCTTTTATGGTAAGAAGGCCTCCCCCCAAAGTAAGGAAATAGTCAACACGAGACAGACTATTATGTACTGCAGAGTAGTACGTGTATTGCTGTTCTTCTGGGTGTAGCTGTCGCCAGATATCTACCAGCCCTTGCGCCTCCAGGAAGTCATTTAGTCTGGAGGGGCCCATGGGTGTAGTCCGGGAACCTGTCATGTGGGTTATGTATCACTGCATTGAAGTCTCCTCCTATAAGAAGGTCGCACTCTGGCAGTTCAAGTAGGAATTTCCCCAGTTCCGGCAAAGCAATTGTATGGAGTGCTGGAGGGATGTACACCGACACTATATTAACTGGCCTACCCTCCCAATGTCCATGCGCTGCCGCGAAGCGGCCCTGATCGTCTGTTTTAGTTGTTTTCAATACAAAGTTGGACGATCTCCGCATTAGAATGCCCGTTCCGCGCGACCCTGAGGTGAAGGCTGAGTATACTATCATATGGTAACCCGTCTGTCTATCGCCTGACTAGCTGTGCCCACCAGGTGTGTTTCCTGTAGTAGGACCAAAGCCGGGCCCAACCTTCGAATGCTCTGTAGAACCAGCCCTCGCTTAATCTTGTCGCCCAGACCTCTAACATTCCAAGACATCCGATGCAGTGGTGGTACTGGCCCTGCGTTGGGTCCTCCATCCCCAGCATCAGTCTGCGAACTCTGTGCCATGTCTCTTTCTCGTGGAGTAGTATGAGTGCTTCTCGGATGGAGCCTGTCGTGTCATGCTGTTGTTAATCATTGTGCCTTCTGCTATTTGCCATGCCCACCCTTCAGATCTTCTCATATGATTTGTGTCACTGCCCTCGAGTATCGAAGGACCCATGATCAGTACAAGCCGCTGCCGCTGCGATGGGTGCGTGTCTGCTTGAATATCTGTTTCACACCACCTCCCACCTTCCTGAGTCAAACAATGAAGAAAAGTGGAAACATCTCCCCCCTAACTCCCCCCCTCCCTGCCCCCCTGCTATACGGACCCCGAACTGCCCGCCCCCCCCAACTTAGCAGAGTGCTTGACCCATTCCCAACACAATATACTTGCTCGCTGGGGTAGAGGACTCTCCGGAGTCAGCGGCCTCTCTCCCCCTCCATGGAGGACCTCCGCCCAGTGTCCAGTGGCGGTTCTTCAGGCAGTCAAATAGAATGACAATACTGTACAGTTACCGGGCGCTCATTGTTCCTCGTTGTCTTCCTCATTGACATTATCTCTTGGTGGTGACCCATGCTCTGTCATTCCTCCTGATGCTTGAGAATGTTGGTGTCGGTCATTGCCCTGTGACCCATTCGTTCTGTGTGACCTGCGGGGTTGACTGGCCGGCCGCCAGCCCTCCAACCAGTCCTGGGCGATCTCCGGGGTATCAAAGAACCAGGTTTTATTGTCAGCCACAACTCGCAACCTGGCCGGGAAGAGCATCGAGTATGGAATCTCCCTTTTCCTAAGTTCTTTCTTCACTTCAACAAACGTCCTCCTTCTGCGTGCGACCTCCGCCGTGTAATCTGGGAAGAAGGATAGTGTAGAATTCAGGACCTTGACAGGTGGGGAAACTCGCGCTGCCTGCAGGATTACATCTCTGTCTCAGCTCTACTGTCTTTAAACCTCTCTAAGGCTGTATCTGCCTTCTTGCTAAAGAGTCCAACTCCATCAAATGGTAGATCTAACAGTGCAGACTGCACATCCGCAGAAAAATCCGAGGATTTCAGCCAAGCTGATCTTCTTGTGGCAACCGCAGTGCCCATGATCCGTGCCACAGAATCTGCAGTATTTAGACCGCTCTGGATAACTTGACGAGCTGCCGCTTGAGTATCAGATAACACCTCCTCAAAGTCACCCCTGCAGTCCTCTGGAACCTTAGGAATCAACAAACGCATTGAGTCCATAAGAGCGTGCACATACCTCCCCATGAGACAAGTGGCATTCTTTGACTTTAGCGCCATACTTGCGGAGGAGAAAGTTTTCTTGGCCACTTGATCTTGTTTCTTGGCCTCCTTCTCACCAGGCACTTGGGGAAAAGCACCAACCGACTTTTTAGAGCATGCAGCTTGAATCACTAGGCTTTCAGGAGAAGGGTGAGATGATAAAAAGGCAGGGTCTTCGGGAGCCACCCTATATCTCCTCGCCACACTTTTTGAGACAGCAGGAGCAAAAAGAGGCTTTTTCCACACCTCCATAATAGGTTCAGTTAACGCCTCATTAAATGGGAGTAACGGTTCCACAGCTGAGCTTGGTGAATGGAGTACTTCTGTAAGCAGATTTGACTTAAACTCAACAGTTGGTAATGTCAAACCTAAAAGTCCTGCTGCCTTCCCCATTACCACGTGATATGGCTGGACATCCTTTGAAGGCGTATCCGGACCTGATGGTAACTCCCACTCTGGGGAAAAATCAAGGCCACTAGCATCAGCCAGCTCTTCAAAACAATCCTCATCCAGTTCACCTTCCTCCAAGTCTGGGTGAGACTCGTAATACCTCCGTTCCTCCAGGAGGCGTTGAGCTTCTCTCCTGGACCTCTCCTTTACACGGATCGCAGTCGGATCCACCACCGATTCCAACGGAGCCGACGTCGGTACAGAATCCGAAGGCTTAGAAGGATGCTCCAAAGATTTGCTTGGAGCGGGCGACGCCGGTACCGGAGTCGTCGACTTCGGTCGAGCCGGCGTCGACCTCGGCGTCGACCTCGGCGGAGCCGGGTATTGCCAAAGCGGAGTCGGGGTTGGCATACATGGCATGAAAGGTGCCGGGGCATAAGAGTGTGGAACACCCAAATTAAATGCCATTGGACCCATGGGACCCGAAGGTGCACCAGAGGGGTACCATGATCTCGAGAATACCCCATACATAGCGTTCATGAACGCTGATGGATCCTGACCTGGTGCAGGAAAAGGTGGATGATCAACTTCAGGCTGATCTCGAGGCAGATTCGAATCCGGCTCTTCAACAGGTGCCGATTCTTCTTCCTCATTAGGAACTTCATCCACTTCTTCTTGAGCCGGAGACGGCGTCGGAGTCGGATTGGAAACCGGAGTCAGAGATTGTACTTGCGACTCCGAAGGCGAGGCCTCGCCTTCCCGATCCAAAGCCTCTTGTGGTGGGGTCACCTTCTCACCCGAATGACGTCGAGACTCATGCCTCCTTTTCTTGTGTTTCTTATGCGACCTCGAAGCATGATCCGACGAGGACTTCGAAGCCGATGCCTCTCGAGATCTTGATCTTGATTTTGACCTCGATCTCGACTTCCTCGAACGGGATCTTGAAGTCTTCCTTCCTTTATCGGCTTTCAGCTTCGCCACAAGAAGTTTGGTCTCCCTCTATCGCAGGGCCTTTGGGTTCATTTTTTGGCACGACGAACATCCATCCACATCGTGGTCGGAGCTTAAACAGCCAATACAGTCCTGGTGTGGGTCCGTAACGGACATCATTTTCCCGCACTCCCTTCAGGGCTTAAATCCAGTCTTCTTTGTCAACATTCTAGGGAGACAAAGAGGCAAGAGAACAAAGAAAACGAAGAAAAAAGTAACAGAGTTACCAAAAGCTACTGAGTATCCCGAAACCGTTAGCGTCAACGACACGGAAAAAGAGGGAACTGATGTCATCACGCCGGCGTGGGCCTATAGAAGGCGTCGGTGATGTCAGCGGAGTCGCGTGCGATGCCGTGACTCTATGACGTCCAAGTCCACGTCGGCGCGAAGCTACAAAAAGAATTTCTAAATGTTGCTGACGCAAGGGGATATTCACAAGGGGAGGAATCCACACAGCAGATGTATCTATCAGAAAGGTGGGGACAGCAACTGTAATCGTGGTTGACACCAGACCTTTAGGCTCTGTAAAATGAGTATCAACAAGTAAAGGCAATGGCTCCACAGTCTGGCAGAGGACAGTTCAAGACCTTCAACTCCCAGGAAGAGATGAGGGAAAATCATAGAAACCAGAATGGCCAGTGCCCAATGGAAGAAATCCATAAGCTTCTGCAATAAGAATAAGAAGCAGAACTGTGCACAGGATCCATGGACCTGCAAAAAATAGCATTCCAGAGAAAGGACAAAACAGTACGATAGAGTTAGATTGTACAAAATGAGCATGCACAACAGTGTATGCCAAGATGGACATGCATAGAGACAGATGTCATTGATGCCAAGATATAAAACTATAACTACAAGGAGATACGTGTATGCGGATAGAATGGATACACATAGGCAGACTGTGTGAACCGTGGAGCCACACCAGACACATGCAAAAGCCTATGAAACGTAGCATTGACAGCACAGATGTGTCTGTAAAAAGACACAGAACGTATCACCAGGTAGTCATTCTGATCAATCATACACAGAGGTATATTGGTGAAAGGGTACTGGCAGAAGCCGGACACACACACAAGGCTCACTCTCATAAGAATAGAGAGAGAAAAAAAGAGAGAAAGAGACAGAATCTGGGGCTAGGAAACTCAAGATACTCTCACAGAGTTTATACATACATATATACGCGCATCAGAGGCCCCTACACACCAAAGGGCTTGGTCATTGCTGGCGTTGTTCTGCCTCTGCAGAACCTTTCCTGTTCCGATGTATCGGTACGACCAAGCCCACCACCACACGACTGGAGGAATACAAGCGGCGTCGGAGTTATTGAACTTCGCTTTGGGCGGGACACACTTTTGTACTTGCCCCTGCGGACAACATACCTGAAGGTGGTGGTTGTGTAGTTTGGGGACGCCAGGAGTTTCGCTGATATGGAAGGCAGCTCGGGACATTGGGAGAGAGCTGCTCAAGGAGTCTGCTGTTTCCGCAACTTTGCGGCTGTCCCTGCAGGAACATTGCATGCTGGGACTCGAAGTGCACTCCACCATGAAAGAACTAACAGCAGGTGGAGCCAACTAGCACTTAAATTGAGGAAGTAACTTGTAACAGCATTTCAACTCACCCCCGTTACACTCTGGGTGCTGACGAGGCCACATGGCCGAAATGCATACGCCAGCTGAAATTGCTTTTCCTGCATTAAAGAGACTTCAATTGTCCCCATTGCGTGGCCTCTGCCTTTTTCTTCGAGGAAGGTAACCTGGATATTTATGCACTGTGAGCCTGCGACGTGCATCAGAGGCCCCTACACACCGAAGGGCTTGGTCATTGCTGGCGTTGTTCTGCCTCTGCAGAACCTTTCCTGTTCCGATGTATCGGTACGACCAAGCCCACCACCACACGACTGGAGGAATACAAGCGGCGTCGGAGTTATTGAACTTCGCTTTGGGTGGGACACCCTGTTCTACTTGCCCCCGCGGACAACATACCTGAAGGTGGTGGTTGTGTAGTTTGGGGACGCCAGGAGTTTCACTGATGTGGAAGGCAGCTCGGGACATTGGGAGAGAGCTGCTCGAGGAGTCTCCTGTTTCCGCAACTTTGCGGCTGTCCCTGCAGGAACATTGCATGCTGGGACTCGAAGTGCACTCCACCATGAAAGAACTAACAGCAGGTGGAGCCAACTAGCACTTAAATTGAGGCAGTAACTTGTAACAGCATTTCAACTCACCCCCGTTACACTCTGGGCGCTGACGAGGCCACACGGCCGAAATGCATACGCCCGCTGAAATTGCTTTTCCTGACCCAGGGCCAAGGGTTAATGTTTTTTCACAAATTTCAGCCGCATACAACAGTCCTTTCAATTTACAAAACAGAGGCAGTCTGTCAACCTAAAAAAAATATATATATATATATATATATATATATATATATATATATATATATATATATATATATATATATATATATATATATATATATATATATATTACCTACTGGCGGTCGCCAGTAGGTATATATAGTTAGGATTTTTTCTCTATGGGTTTTTTGAAAATTCTATGTCTAATAACTTTGGCGTTTGTGGACGGAATTGGCTGAAACTTTCAGGAAAATGGAACATTTTGTTTCTGAGCAGCCCTTGAAAATTTGGGGGGGGTTCGTCAAGGGGGGGCTGAGAAAAAAGGGGGGTCCCAAAACGTGTTTTTAACATTGAGTTTTCCATAGGGCGGTTGGCCTCACTTTTAGCCCGAACGGCTGAATGGATTTGCACGAAACTTGGCAAAATTGTAGGGACTGGTAGCCCGATGTGCCTTTTGTAGGTCTCAATATATGTGCTACAGTGGATTTTGAGAAATTAACGTTTAAAAAAAGATATATATCTGTAACAGCGGACCGGGCAGCGCTCCAGGACGCGTACTTTTCGCGCAACGGAGCTTTGTGAAGCGAAGCTGATTGGTTCTCCGGCGTCTGTCAACATTCCAAACAGTCCGTAGCGGCCGCCATCTTGTCTCTCGGTAGGATCGAGAGACAAGAGGAGGCCAAAGCGAAGGGGCAAATGACCATAAGGGGGAATAGTAGATCCTCGCTGACCCCCTACGTTTGATGTGGAGGTTTTAAAAGGGCTCCGCGGGGCAAAAAAAAATAATAATAATAATAATCGAACGGCTGAATGGATTTGCACGAAACTTGGCAAAATATTAGGGACTGGTAGCCCGATGTGCCTTTGCTAGGTCTCAATATATGTGCTCCAGTGGATTTTGAGAAATTAACGTTCAAAAAAAGATATATATCTGTAACAGCGCTCCGCTTCGCGTACTTTTCGCGTTACGGAGCTTTGCGAAGCTGATTGGTTCTCCGGCGTCTGTCAACATTCCAAACAGTCCGTAGCGGCCGCCATCTTGTCTCTCGGTAGGATTGAGAGACAAGAGGAGGCCAAAGCGAAGGGGGAAATGACCATAAGGGGGCATAGTAGATCCTTCCTGACCTCTTAGGTTTGATGTACCATTTTGTCAAGTTTGGTGTAATTCCGTTCAGCCATTCAGGCTGTAGACGTATGTAAATGTCCTATGGAAAATTGCATGGGGAAAACACATTTGAAAGTGTTGAAATTTAGAACCAATTAAAATGTTACTTTGGTTTTGTATTTGTGTGTGATGAAAGTTAATTGGTTATGTATATATGTCAAATGAGAGGAAACCACAGCCATTTTGTGATACTACTGTCTGAGGTACATTTGTGAGGAATTTTTGGTGGTGAATTTCTGGTGTTTGATTTACACAGTACTAACACTTCTGCTACTTTTAAAAAGGTGAGTTGTTAATTTGTAAGGGGAACTATGTTGTACACTTGAAGATAATTTGAAAAATGTTTTCTGTTATTTATTTGCAGTCCTTCTGTTATACTAAATACTTGATAAAGTTAGTTTTATATTATGTATTACTAAAAACGATAAATGAAAGTGATTATTTTTTTCTGCAATTTACAGCAAGCAATTTCAAAATAAAATGGCTCACAATGAAGAGACCGTGGCAATTTCTTTTGAATTGTCCACTACATTGATTGAAATTGAGAGCACCAATAATGAAATATTGTCACAAGGAGGACATGACTTGTATGATTCCATTAGATTGATTGAAATGGACAGCACCAAGAATGAAATATTGTCACAAGGAGATGACTTGAATGATTCCACTACATTGATTGAAATTGAGAGCACCAATAATGAAATATTGTCACAAGGAGGAGATGACTTGTATGATTCCATTAGATTGATTGAAATGGACAGCACCAATAATGAAATATTGTCACAAGGAGGAGATGACTTGAATGATTCCACTACATTGATTGAAATTGAGAGCACCAATAATGAAATATTGTCACGAGGAGATGACTTGAATGATTCCACTACATTGATTGAAATTGACAGCACCAATAATGAAATATTGTCACAAGGAGGAGATGACTTGAATGATTTTTTTGATCAATCTCTTGATGGCGAATTTATCGAGTGTTTGGAGACCATAGAGTTACAAGAATCATCATTGGAGACTTTTAATGAGGACATTGCTGATGAGGACATGTTACTAGTTCTTTCAAATTTAGAAAATTCTGAAGAATAAATTTATATTTAGAAATCAAAAATTGTTTGAGACATTATTCATTTTTATTTTTAATTTATGAGGTTGTAGCGAAGTGATTGTAGTATAAAATGAGACTTATAGTATAGAGTGCAACATTTTTATGTTACATGGTAAGTTTACTCATATTTACTTCCCTTCTGCCACTATATTATCTCCAATGTGTATTTGACATCTCTTCTTCATCTCCGGCCTCCTTTCTCTCACTGTGTGTCTCCGATGCATCTTATCGCTGCTATTTTGTGTAATTACAGAAGAGAGTAAAATAAAATAGTTCGGAACGTGAAAAGGGGGCAAAGTAGAGTACTCCTCACCCCCTAGGCCTTTTTAGGCGGCCCCAAAAGGATCAGTTTCTGCTTTCCTGAGAGATTATGGTATGAGTCCCATATACCACAATAACTTGCATTACAACATGCAAGATATCTATCTCCTATTACCAACTTTTGGAGATATTCGCGCTAAGCGCGAATATCTCCAAAAAGTAACACCTGCCCTGAGCAGTTCTTAGCCATGTTATCCAATGGGAGGTGGATAACATGGCTAAGAGCATTAGCTCGGTAATGCATGAATATCGCTGAGTTTTTAGCGATATTCATGCATTGCGGCCGTTTATTATCGCATTTGCGATAAACCTTGATAATAGCAAGGTTTATCTTCGATAATTTCTGACGATGCTTAGTGGTAAAAAATTGGTTGGTAAGCATCGTTAGCGATAAATATCGCTTAACTTTGGTAATATGCCCCAACGTCTGTTAACGTTCGATTCGAAGGAAATGAGGAAGTGTTGAAAAACATTGTCTGCGCCATCTTGCCTTTTTTGAAATGCCACACTTTTGTCGTGCACGGCAGCCATTTTAGATGTCTTGACCAGACCCACTCTCTGCACGCTGTCGATTCGTAGCATGGCTCCTCACCCACGCAAGCATCTTCCCTAGGCACTGGTCACCACCGCTCTCTGTCTTATGCATGGGCAATAAACCTCCCCCCATCTGCGCTGCTCTTCCCTGAGAATCACACTCTGTGCCCGCCCGACACCTCCCTTTCGCCCTATTCACTACCGCACCCTCTGACACTCCTCTTTCTCTGTGTCCGATTGTCCAGGCTATCAGCTAGCCCTGCAGATGTAGTTTATGGCCCCAGCTGTAAAGAATCACCCCTCTTCAAAGGAGTTATAGTAGATCAAGGCCCACACCCGATGAGATCCGTCACACCACACGTGTTCCTACTATCTGAAAACCATCCTGTATTGTGATTGGGGAGGGGACCGAGCCTGAAGCGGAAGATTCCAGGAATGACTCTTTGTACATCAAAGTTTTTACAATTATGTGTCACATTAAAAATATATAGCACCCCAACAAAGTAGTAGGAATATAAAACTTTAATAACATATAAATATATACAAGAAAACAAAAACAGTAAAAACATTTAAACAACGAAGAGACCGTGGCAATTTCTTTTGAATTATCCAATAGATTTATTGAAATTGACAGCACCAATAATGAAATATTCTTGTCAGTAGCGGTCTGTTGTGCGAATAGTTCCAAGGCAGCAGAACGCGCTGAAATCTAGATGGCACGAAAGTGATGTCTAGTAAGTTGCCGCCCAGCAAAAAACGGCGTGGGGCGCCGCGGGGGTGAGTGAGTCCAGTAGGCACCACAGCTATTCTTACCGGCATTGCAGAATTACTGCTGGGGACAATGCCTGTGCTGTAGCAGGGTCACAGCAGAAACAAAAAGGATTCTGTTGAAGATGTTGTTGGTTTTCAATTTGAAAACAGTTCTGGTGTCAACTGCTATGCTAATGTAGTGGTTAATGTTTTGTTTTCTCTAGAAAATGTAAAAGAGGGGGAGGCAGTCCAAAGTTCCGTTAAAAGGGCAAAGGAAAGGATCGGTGGTTTGAACTATCAGTCAAAAAGGGGAGGGGGTGCAATAATTTTTCCTACCGGGTCACACTGTGCTTTCACCGGAAGTGAGGTGTGCAGGATTCTAGTAATTCAAAGTGAGGCTGGCGCCAGCATGGGAGCGCCGACGTCCCGCGGATACAGTTTCGTCACTCCACGGGCGATCATGGCAGTCATTCCCCATCGGGGGTCGGAGACTCCCGCGGCTCCTCTAGAATCTTCAAGGTCGTGGAGGACTACGGTGGTGGAGTCAACCAGTGACCGGGCCATTTCTTTATGCTGGGCCCGCTCTTGCCAGGTCGACCGCCATTTTGAGAGTTCGGCAGCTACCGGCGATCGCGGGGTCACATGAGCGGACGGGCTCCACCCTGCCGGGCGAGACGTTGCAGCATGGCCACAGTGGAAGAACCCTTTTCCGGGCGCCTGGAGCGCTGAGGGTGCAGCTGGGAAGCCTCCACCTGGGGAGGCGGGAGAGGCCTGTTCGCACCGTCTCTCCCTCCCAGTGCACCCCACGGCGTCTCGCTTGAGATTTGTTATGGCCGGACCAGGCGATGAGGACGAGGGGGGGGGGGGTCGGAGGCATGTGCAAGACATCCCCCCCCAGTGTTGTCGCAGCCATTATAAAAGAAAGAAGTGTCCCGTCCGTCTTCGGGCCGGGCTTCCGGTGGATGTCGGCCGGACGCCCCTGGCTCTGGCCCCATGAACGGGTTTCTTGGTTTATCGGCTGCAGCCGGATCCCGTCGGCCTCGGCCCCCCGACCGTTGGTGGCCGGACCGGAAGAGCATGTGACGGGACTACCTGCAACTCTCAAGGGCCACCGCGGCCGGACTGGGAGAGAGAGGGGAGGGTCGAGGAGACATTCCCCCCCCCTGCAACTGTTCAGCGTTGTAAAGGCAATCCCCTGGCCGGGTCCCGCTGGCCTCGGCCTCTCCTCCGGCTACACCCTACGTTAGGATCTCCTGGCCGAGGCGTGGCAGCAGGACCTGCCTTATATGGGCTGCTCCCGGCTGGGCGTAGCCGGAACCCTGCCCCACCTTGGAAGTTTCCAGAGTGGGGGCGGATGTTCTACTGACTTGCATTTTCCCTAGTCTATCGATTTTTTTGGCGTGGCAGGCGGTGGGACAGCGAGGGGTGATTTGGTTTCTCTTACTGTTTTTCTGGTCTCTCACCACTGGCATATTTTAACGTTTTCTTGTTTCTAGGACATTAATAGGTTTTATCATTACGTTATGTTATCGTTTCTTTGTTCGTTGTTTAATAAAAGTTCATGTTCATCAGTGGCCTACTGATTTTCGTTTTCCTATTTTTTTCTTTCCAGGTTGTTTCATGGTAAAGTTTCTGTTAACAGGATACAGTGATCACTTCGTTATTATTGCATATGTCCTTTTCACTAGGGGTGCTCTCTGGTCGGGCCAGATGACGTATCTCTAGTAAATGGTCCGGGTGAAAAAGGTGCATCAATCAGTGGGGAGTAGATAGGCATGACAGATTACAACGGGGGAGAAAGGTCCGCATTACGTACCCTTTCACTACTTGCAAAGATTTTCCTACGTTTATTTGCAAACAGGGAATACCTCCAAAAAGAACTAATTCCCAAACAGTCAATGTTCGGACAATCAATCAATCAATGAGGAATGAAATAGGTACGACGTGTTAAAGGCTTGCGTTACCTACCCTTCACTATCTGCAAAGGGAGAGAGAATATTCCTATTCTTCCTCGTTTGCAGGTAGAGAAGATCCTTAAGAGAATTAACTTCGAACAATTCAATGCTCGATTGAAACAATCAACAAGGGGTACTGTGAACACAAATGAACGCCGCTTATGTACATACGCATTGCTATTTTCAACAGGTTGTTCCTAATGTTTCTATTTTAGCGAGGTCAAAAAGAGATCCCATTAGTGGCCTACTGATTTTGCTCGATTCCTTTTGTTTTTTTACACGATTTTTCGCTATCTGCAAAGACTAAACAGAGTATTGCGACTCTGTGCTTGTTTGTAAATAGAGAATGAACCAAAGAGAACAATCAATCAAATGGAGAGAGAAGCAGGCACGACGGATTACAAAGGGGGCAAAGGGCTGCGTTAACTACCCTTCACTATCTGCAAAGAGAGAGTACTCCTAATAGAAATGAGGGGTGGGGGGCAGCATTCAAAGCAGATCAGTGTGCATAAACACGAAAATGTTTTTACTTACCACGTACTTGACATTCGACAGCTTATGATATTTGCTATTAAAAAACCATTGAAATTCACTGAAAAAACCATAGGTTATAGACCATATATAGTTAGGAATTAGCATTTACAAAACCTTGAAAATTCACTGAAAAAACCATAGGTTATACACCATATATAGTTAGGAATTAGCATTTAAAAAACCTTATTTTACTCACACAAAACCATTGAAATTCCATATATAGTTAGTTGCACTAACTATATATCGCGCACCCGCAATCCACTGCTGATCATGTCACATATTACATCATTCATGACATGGTCAGTGACATCACTGATGACATCACTGATGACATCTCAAATGACATCACTGATGAGATCACTGATGACATCATCCAGTGACTGTGTGTTTCTGTAAAGTTTAAATATGTTTTACATATTGAAGAATGAGTAGATGTATAAGTGTCTGGACGAAGGATTTAGTAGGTGCATGACTGAATGTATGAGTGAGTGATTAAATGTGTCTCACTGAGTGCATGGGTTAGTGACTAAACTGTCTTAATTTGTGTATCATTATGTCTGTTGTTCTGTAAACTGCTGCATGTGTTGATCAGTAGCTATATGATTAACTATATGGGTTATTGATTGATTGTCCAAGTATTTGTATAGGAGACTGAGTGTGTGTGTGGCTGGCTGGGAGGTGTGTGACTCTGTGCAGATCAATGTGTACTTGTATCAATGATTGTATAAGAAAGTAAGTATGTGTTAGTATATGTTTGAAAATGTAAGGTGCTCTATGTTTAACTGTATAGACAAGAAAATGGAAGTGTGATTGATTCTTTACAGGACTGACTAGGTGTGTGAGTAACTCCATGGATGAGTGGCAGAGTGTAAGTGTCTGTATAGGTGTATGAGTGCATATGATAGTGTTGTAAAGATGAGTGATTGTATGTATGAATGATTGTATGGGTGAATGAGTGAATGTGTGTGTAGACGTAGGAATCAGTGAGTACGTATGTAGTAACTAGTATTGGTGTGTCAATGGTTTCAAAAATTATACTCTGTATTTAACACTGGGTGAAACAGAGGTTATATTAAAACGTGAGGAGATGCATTGTATTGTCACATGAATGATATCATCAGTGATGTGGTCATTGATGTCAAATGAGATGTCATCAGTGATCTCATCAGTGATGTCATTTGAGATGTCATCAGTGATGTCACTGACCATGTCATGAATGATGTAATATGTGACATGATCAGCAGTGGATTGCGGGTGCGCGATATATAGTTAGTGCAACTAACTATATATGGAATTTCAATGGTTTTGTGTGAGTAAAATAAGGTTTTTTAAATGCTAATTCCTAACTATATATGGTGTATAACCTATGGTTTTTTCAGTGAATTTTCAAGGTTTTGTAAATGCTAATTCCTAACTATATATGGTCTATAACCTATGGTTTTTTCAGTGAATATATATATATATATATACATATATATATGTGTACATATATATATATGTACATGTACACATATAATATTTTTTTTTTTTTTTTTTTTAAAAAGAGTGAAAGGCAATGGATACTCGAAGAGCATGCTGCAGACGAGTACAACAGCCCGCGCAATAGGTACCAACGGCACCGGAGTGAACCATAATAGGACATAACATATGTCAAACATAGTGACTGCGAAACGAACAAGTTACTTACCTTCGGTAACGATATATCTGTAAGAAACATTAGTTAGTTAGATTCCTTACCTTAGAATATCCCCCAGGCGTCAGACTGGATACGTAAAATTTTGCATAGCAGTACCCTTGGGCGTCGGTAGGCGTCGTCTGCGGCTCCGCGTCCGTCGTCGGCGTCGTTGGCGCTGGGATGAAGTCGTCGGAGTACTTAGACGCCGCTCTCGCGCGCTGACATCAGTTCTTATACACAGCTTTTCCGTGCCAGAAACGCAGAGCCATGATAAAAACCGACACTGGTGCCATGAAACTAGGGCCCTGAAAGGGATGACCTTAACCCTAGATATCAGTTCGCAGAACGGGGAGGATGGGTGGGGTGGTAAGGAATCTAACTAGCTAATGTTTCTTACAGATATATCGTTACCGAAGGTAAGTGTAGGAAGGTGGGTATCTGACTATATGGTTACCCCAACTTTTTGCCTAGTGTTTAGCTGTTTTTTGACTTAGTTGGCCTGGGATGCTGCTATTCAGGGCCCCAGGCTATCTGCTCTCCCTGTAAAATGGACTCCATGTACTTTAGGTACATACCTGATTGGGTATTGGGTCACCTTTGTGAGCCCCTGTATAGTGTAGCATAGGTACCCAGGGCATAGGTGCATCCAAGGCCTACCAGGGGCTGCAGCATGTATTATGCCACCCCTGGCTGGCCATCCAAACTGACACCACAGGCTGACCACTCAGCTTGGGTAAGGTGGTGTAATCACCCCTTACTTAGATACAGTATTCCTATATCTAACCTTATATATAGACACATATGCACCTATAAGTCACTCCTATGGCAGGCCTCGGCAATCCTGGAGGCAGAGTTCTTGGTTCTATGTGAGAGGGTGCTCTGGCATGAGCAGAGCCCTTCTGCAGCTTTCGGAACCATGTCATTATAGCTGTTCCATGATATAGCCATACCATATACTCTTAAGTGCATTATAATCCTTGCGGTTAATTGCTAACTTTGGTTTGGCTTTATCAAAACATGTCATGTAAGGTGTCAAACGCTTTGGAATACTAACCCCCCGTCAATTCTGGCGGCAGAGGTAGCATTCCACCCTTCTAGAGGGAAAAGACATGTATGTTACTGCTTTACCCGGTTAAAGTTAAACCGAGCCTCAGCATCACAAAATGGATGCTGCTGCCACAGACACGAGTCTGACCTCCTGCAGCTGGGGGAAACTCCAGCAAGGGAGGCCTGAATAATAGGTTTCCTGTCGAGGGAGGTGCCAGCACCTCCCCAGACAGCCAGTAGTGTATTGGGGCAGGGTGGGTTGAATGGAAAGATGCTTTTTCAGACAGTGCCTGGGGCACACAAGGTGCTCCAAGCATAGCCCGGTTCAAACCAGTTGCTGGGGCACTCCAGCCCGAGCTCTGTCGCGAAACTGGACAAAGGGAAAGGGGTGTAATCACCCCCTTCCCAGGTTCCACCCATAGGAGGGACCTAGCAGGTAATCCAGCCCCTTAGTTTGGTATAAAGTTAGGAGCTGTGTCTAGAGACATTAGATTACCCTGGAAAGAAACTAAGATACAGAACTCTGGACTTTGACATTCTATGCTGACTAAAAGACTGAAGAAGATCTCCCTTGTGGTCAAGGAGTGACCACCATGTTCAAACAGGCACCACCAGTAACTTGCCGGTTTGCTTTGTCGACGCTACAGCGGGAACCCGACGACTCAGAAACTGGACTTCCAGACTTCTCCGACTTCGATCCACATCCGCAGCAAAGCTGAGACCCGTGGCGGACACGAGAGACGTGGGACCGGTTATCCTGGACTACCTGCACTTTGCTAATTGTGCAACAACTGAGGAACCCTCGCAGTTGTGCATTGGGGTAAGAGAAGCCCCAGACCCGAGCAGCATCTGCACCAATGCATGCCTGGTTGCTCTGGGCTTGCTCCAGCTTCCTTCCAAAAGAGAAGCGCCTCAGACCTTGCTGGTCTGAACTGAAGCGAATCTTCACTTCCTGCGTGGGTTGCGATTGCCAAGGCTTGTTGGGTCCAATCTGGATATCGACACCGCAGTCAACTAGAGCCTTCGTGGGAGAGCTGGACTCCAGCTCCTGGTCGTCGTCGACACCTCCAGGTCCTCGTGGCTGAGAGACAAGCTTCACCTCTTCACCTGTTTGCATCGCGACATCACCTGGTTCCATCCTGGTTCCATCCTGGTCACTGGCTAGTGACCCAGACTCTGTCCCCTCTGCTTTCAAGTTCTTCAGTTCCTTCATCCACCCTTGGATCCACCCGGACACTCTTCCTTCGGCCGCCTGCAGCACTTCTTTTGCAGGTCTCCATTGAAAGCATCGACGAAACCCGACACGAAAAGACACCTATGCACCCGGCTTCCCTGGGTGAGGTAACTCGAGTACTCCGGTGCTCTCGTGGGTATTGACTATCCAAGTGTCCTAGTTTAAAGGGGTTCTATCGTAGACCACTCGGAAGTACCCTTAATCAGTAACTTTGTGACTTCCTCGTTCCCCATTGTAAGTCAATGGTAACTTGCGTCTGTGTTCCCACACTGCAAGCGTCTCCAGTGGGTCTCCTACTTCCAAACCCTTGGTTCTGTAGTGTAGCCCCAGCGATTCCCTAGGCCCTAGGCCTATTCACCATCCCTGAAGTGGTTCTTATACCACTTACTTAGTATATGGTTCGTGTGACCCCTAGGGCAGAATTGTATTTGTGCAACTTATAGTATGCTTAATGAGTAACTTGTAGCGTATCTCAAACTCTGACCTCATAAAGAGTGCAGAGGGGTTGTGTTAGTAATAAATACATATATATTTGATATATACCTTGAGGCGTGTCCTTTCATTTGGTATTCAAGGGATTATGTATGTTAAAACAGCTGGCTTCACATGCTCTCTGAAGTTTTAGCCTAAGACTGCTTGTCCATGCTACCACTAATAGTTGAGCTATTAGGTTGACTTTACAACCATCACCATAAGGATTGTTAAGGGTGGTGCAAGATGTCCACTAGAATAGTGGACAACATATGCCAGGCTAACTTCTCACATTGGTGTGCAGCGGTTGGGATAAGAGCTTGCTGTTGTTTCACCATATAATCTTGAGATATCATTTGAAAGATCACATTAAGGTACCTAGAGGTACATATAAATCAAGTCTTATAATACTTAAGTTCTACAGAACTTAGTTGTTGTAGAGGAAAGGGCCTAGCACACCCTGACTACAACTCCTAGAAAGGTTCTAGTGGGTAACACTTGGGGGCCCATTAGGATGTCGGGCGGATTGTCACCACCAGGCTGGCGGTAGAAACAGCCAGCCTGGCGGGGGCAATCTGCCCAACATCCTCACTCGTTTCCCCCCGCCATATTAGTATGACAGGCGGAACCTCGGCGGACGGAAAGACCTTCCGCTGCTTTTCCGCCCTGGTCGCCTTGCGGCCGGGGCGGAAAAATAATAATATGGTGGCGGTGTCTATCAGACACCGCCAGCCATATTACAATGGGCATTTTACAATGCCTTTCCGTGGCGGCATTGCCGCCAGGGAAAGGCATGCGGTCTTCACTCTGGGGGCCCCCTGCGCGCCCCCAGAGTGAAGGAGGGGTGGGGGCTGCACACGGGGGGTACCCCCACATTTGCATAAACAAAGCTGCAGGCACCGCACGGTGCCTGCAGCTTTGTTTATGCAAATGCTGAAATGCATTTCTAGCATTGTGGCGGGCGGTGCTGAGGACACCGCCCGCCACAATGCTAGAAATGCAGGATGTGCCTGCCACTGTGGCGGGCACATCCTAATGCCCCCAACGGGATCCCCGCCCTTATGGCGGGCGGTCCCAATCCCCGTCAAGATGGCGGGCGGGCAAAGTCCGCCCGCCAACCTAATGACCCCCTTAGTGTAGGTAGGTGCACACACCACACCTCACTAGAGAATGTCCTTGAGAGGAGAGCCTAGTGTGTCTCTCTCAGAGGAGGTTTACCCTCCCAGGGTCCCTTCTCACTATGACACCTTTACGTTTAATGAACTTAAAAGTTTGTGTTCACTCAGGAGACTGAGACAAGGACAGAGTTCAACTGTAGGAGAGTAGGGTCTGCTTTCCTATGGTCACCCCAATTTTTGCTTTTTGCTTCACTGGCTTTCGACATAATGTGGCTGTGGGCCTGCTAATCAGACCCAGAGCCTGCTGTTCTCTCTCTAAATTCAACACCATGTACTTTAGGTACATCACCATTTGGGTATTGGATCACCTTATCAGCCCCTGTACAGTGTACTATAGGTACCCAGGGCATAGGTGCATCCAAGGCCTACCAGGGGCTCCAGCATATCTTTTGCCACCCCTGGCTGGCCATCCAAACTGACACAACTGGCTGATCACTCAGCTGGGGCAAGGTTGTGTAATCACCCCTTGCTTAGATATAGTATACCTATATCTAAACCTATATCTGGACACATATATGCCTATAAGTCACTCCTATGGCAGGCCTTAACAATCCTGGAGGCATAGTGCTTGGTTTTATGTGAGATGGTGCTCTAGCATGAGCTGAGCCTGTTTGCAGCTTTCGGAACCATTTCCTTATAGCTGTTGTAGGATACTGCCATACCATATACTCCTAAGTGCATTATAATCCTCGCGGTTATTGCTAACTTTGGTTTGGCTTTATCAAAAACATGTCAAGTAAGATGGCATACTCTTCGGAATTCTTGCCCGGACCTGGCGCAAAACGACCCCGCTCACTTGGGGGATCGCCAGCTGGGTTTCTCTGCGCCGACGACCGCTGGCGCCCCGCTTCTCCCGCCACTGACGCGGCCTGTGTGCCGGCGACGAAGGTTAGAGCCCTTCCGCCGCACAACCACACCTCAGCGGCTGCGGACGGTGGGCCGGAGAACCCTATAGGAGGGCAGCGGGCTACGGAGGGGCGATCTGGATGCCTGGCAGCGGATAGCCGGGAAGAGCGGCACTCCCGGCCTCCTCCGGACATAACGAGCTCAGCCGGTGACCGGCCGACAACTACAGGCCCCGGCGCGGGCCTTCAGGCGACCACCCGGGCCTCCTCCTGGCGGACCTGCGGAAGCTCGACATACGCGGAACACTGACCATCGGCTCCGCATACCCACTGGTCTTCCCTCACCTCATCGGCCGCCCCCCCGGGGGTGCGCGCCGGGATCGGCAGCTCCGCCCCCTTGGGGCCTTGGACAATCCAGCGGAGGCCTTCTGAGCAATCTAGGCCCCGGCGCGGGCCTACCGGACGGCGGCGCAAGACCATTCCCGCCGCCCCCACGGGGACTTACCCCGGGCAGGGCACCGGTCGCCCGCCCCCCACGACCCGCCGGACTCCACCTCGCACCTTCGGCCCCCGGCGGGGGAGCCCCAACTGCGCTGCAGCCTCCACACACCGGCCCTTCCGATCACTGCGAGCCCCGCTGGGGGCCTCTGACTACTCTGCGCCCCGGCGTGGGCCTGCTGGGCGGCCGGAGTGATTACAGCCCATCGCGTCATCCACAGCGGGCATCACACGAGGCGTCGACAGCCCGCCACCGGGTGCGCCCCGGAGCCTCCCCACCCCCTAGCCTGCCGGCGGAGAGAGAACACCGGCGACGGAGGACTCCACCCAGCCGCATCTCCCCGCATTGGACACGGTCTCCTGGACGGGAGGCACGAGGTGAGCTGCGCCCTGCGACCTGGTCTACCGAGCACTCTCCCCCCCGGTCCCTGCACTCCCTGTTGGGAGACGCCCGGCTGCTGCGGACGGGGACGCAAGCCTGCCAGACGCTGTACCGGGCCATTGACTCCGGCTTCCTGCCCGCTGCCTGCCACCTACCATCCACCGGGGTCCCCCACTCAGCCACTGGGACCTCTCCGCAACGTCGAACCTGTGGACCCTTCCTCCTGCTGGTACCAGGGCGCTGCTCTTTGGCCTGACGTCCGGGCGCTCTTCCTGGGTCCGCGCCGCCCTCCCTCCACCGAGCGCAACTTCTCTCGGCGTAACACGTTGGCCCCAGCCCGAATGACCTGGTCGCCTCTACCATCGCTGCCTTGCTAGCTACTACACACTCCGAGCACTGCCTTCGCAGTTCCCCACGAAGGACTCTTGCTCTAGCTCGCCGCCCCTGGAACGGCCTGCGGATCCTCCTCCCGGGGAGCCGAGCCTGACCATTCGCATTGGCCCGGGCCGGTTCCGCGTCGCCAGCTGCCCCTCACGATTGGCCTCGCACCCGTGGCTGGGCGATCACTCGACAGCCTCTGAAGACACCCGCCGACTGGACTCCTTACCCTTTTCTGGACATCATGACGCACTCTAATCGCAAAGGGACCCGGAATGTGGTGGAACTCATGCACGAAGCGGCGTCGAAAGGGGACAAGGGCCAACCACAGCCGTCCCCGAAGCCCCCTGCGAGCCCCCAAGCGCCGGACGACGATTCCGCTCCAATCACTAAAACCTTCCTGGCCTCTCTTTTCAACACGCTGCGGGAAGACTTTCAGACTTTGAAACAAGACCTGGCAGGGGAGCAACGTGAACTCCGTCGTGACATTGATGGCCTGGGGGAGCGGGTGGCCTCTCTGGAGGATGCTGATCGATCCCGCAGTGGGGAGGTGGAGAGACTCCAGCAGGAAATCCTGCGACTTCAGGATCAGCAGGTGGATCTACAATCGCACTCCGAAGACTTGGAGAACCGCTCCAGGCGGAATAACATACGGGTCAGGGGTGTTCCATTGAAAGCTGAAAAGGACAATGTGACCAATTACCTACAAGACCTGTTCCGAGACATCCTGGGTGAGCCGAGCGACTTTGAAATCCGCATTGACAGGGCTCACAGGGTAGGCATGGCACGCAGAGCACCTGCACCACCTCCGGACATCCTGGCGTTCCTCCCGGACTTTCCTCTGAAGGAACGCATCCTTCGTGAAGCCAGAAAAGCGCAACCCATCAGATTTCGAGATGACCCTGTAGCCCTTTTTCAAGATCTTTCTAACATCACCCTACAAAAGCGCAAATCTTTCCGGCCCGCAACGAACTTCCTGCGAGATGCTGGGATACCCTACTCCTGGGGCTACCCGTTCCGTCTGATCTTCAAATGGAACGGCTCTCTTCAACAGCTCAGATCGCTTCGAGACACCTGTTCCCTACTGGGGATCGAAATGCCGGAAGGCTCACCCTCCAGAGACGCCTCTCCGTCCCGGTCGCAGGGGGACCCGTCCCACCCTACGAGAGATGGCTGGCAGACGGTCCGCAGGAGGAGAACGCCGAGACCTATCCCGAAACCAGACCCGGCCACAGTCGCCCAGGAACGTGAAGCAGCAGTACAGGAAGTGGCAGATAACACAGCACCTGATCTTTAGAACATTGACCCTTTTGGGGGTGTTCTTTCACTCGCACATGGCTTAACTGGGGTTTTGGCCGGGGAGCCGCCAACTGGGCTGCAGCCATGGTACCCCTTTCATTGACTTTCTACGGACCTGTGCCCTGCACGACTAGGCCCGAGACTTTTACCAGTTTCTGTTGGGGGGATCGTTCTGGGAGGGGGCGGGGGGTTTGGGGGATGGGGGTTCAATACTTGAGGGGGGTTGGTCCACTCTGTTGGGGTTAGGGTGGCCTTGGGGGGGAGGGAACGGTTGGGGGGGACCAGTACGCCATGGGATCTTTGCACACACCAGGGATTGCCTACGTTCCCATCACTGCGCAGCGTCTTGCACTAATGAGCCCGGTCGCCCCCACGTGCCTTAGCGATGGCTGATACACTCAAAATCCTGTCTCTTAATGTCAAGGGACTCAACAACCCGATCAAGCGTAGGGCTATCATCTTCTACCTAGAGAATTCTGAAGCCGATGTCTGCCTGCTGCAAGAAACCCACCTCTTGGCTAAGGACTGGCACCGGCTGCGCTCCCGCGCTTTCCCACAGCAATTCTTCTCCTCTCTCCCATCAAAGAAGGCTGGGGTGGCTATACTCATATCACGGCGCTTCAAAGGCAAGGTAGGGGCCAAAATAGGGGAAATTAAAGGACGCCTTCTAGCCCATACTTTCCAGATAGGCAACACCACTTACGCGATAGGCTCCATCTACTCCCCCAACACAGGTCAGGAACCCTTCTTACTATCCGCAATCTCAGAAACGCTTCAAGCACCTCATACCCACATGCTCCTATGGGGGGACCTCAACCTCGTCATGGATACCGACAAGGATAGATCGGGGCGCCGCTATGGAGACACCGGGGCGATTTCACAGAAGGGCATCACTTGGCTGCATAATAGAGACATCTCGGACCTTTGGAGACACGCACACCCACTCACAATGCAGTACACATTTTACTCACACGTACACCACACTTACGCACGCATAGACCACTTCCTGGGCTCATCGGGCCTCATTCCCAACGTTGCCACAGTGTCAATTGTCCCGGCAGCCCTCTCCGACCATAAGGCAGTGGAACTGACGCTTAGCGTGCCCAGGTCGCCGCGCACTCCAGGGTCGTGGAGGCTTAATGAAACCCTCTTACAAAAGCCGGCGGTAGCCCACCAGCTTCATAAATGCATATCAGACTACTTGGCCATCAACGACACCCCTGGCGTGTCGGTGTCGTCCTTGTGGGGAGCCTTGAAAGCTGTCGTTAGGGGGGAGCTGATAGCAATATCAGCTGCGGACGCCAAACTTCACAAAGAAAAGAGGGGCGACCTCTCCGACAAAGTTGCAGAGCTGGAGAGAGTTCACAGCCGCACTGGTGCCCCGAGAATTTGGCGCCAACTTAAGGCTGCCCGGGTTCAGTTGGCTAGCCTCGACACCGACAGGGCAGAATTTGCTGCTCTTCGCCTCCGTCACACGTATTACGTGGGGGGCAACCGCACTGGCCGGCTCCTGGCCAGCGCCTTGAAAGCCAAACTCCAATGCTCCAAAATTACGACGCTACTGGACGACGCCGGCGATGCAGTTACTGAGGACGCTCAGATAGCCTCTGCCTTTCGCTCCTTCTACGCCTCTCTATACAGCGCGGATAAGGCATCACCAACGGCCATTGACACTTATTTGCAATCTGCCGATATCACGCCATTATGTTCGGCGAGCGTGGAAGCCCTAGATGCCCCCATTCGCACCGACGAGATCCTCGCAGCCATTGCGCGCCTCCGTCCGCTTAAATCCCCGGGTCCTGACGGCTTTTCGTCGGGCTTTTATAAGTCCTTTGGCCATGTCCTGGCGCCTATCCTCGCCAGGCTGTTTAATTCCTTTGACGGTCCGAGCTCCATCCCGCCCGATATGCTTGCAGCCGACATCGTGGTCCTGCCTAAGCCGGGCAAACCCCCGACGCATTGCTCCGCGTTCCGTCCCATCTCCTTACTCAATCTAGATCTAAAGTTGTTTACGGGGGTACTGGCGGCTTACCTAGGTCCCTGCCTCCCGGGCATCCTCGAACCAGACCAATCGGGCTTTGTCCCAAACCGCCAGTGCAGTGACAACACCAAAAGACTCCTGCACCTCGTGGACAAAGCTCATTTTCAGGTCTCAGACTCTGCCCTATTGGCCATCGATGCAGAGAAGGCTTTCGACCGTGTCGACTGGACCTATTTACGGGCTGTGCTACAGCGCTATCACCTGGGAGACCGGTTTCAGGCCTGGATCGCGAGCTGCTACCACCGTCCCTTGGCCCGTGTCCGGCTGGGTGGCTTCAAGTCAGACCCCTTCGAGATACAGAGAGGTACCCGCCAGGGATGCCCTCTCTCACCCCTCTTATTTGCTCTATACGTGGAGCCTTTAGCACAGAAAATCCGCAATAATCCTCACATTACGGGAATGTCTTTCGGCAACGAACCCCACGTGGTAGGTCTGTCTGTACGCGGACGACATAATCACCGCTTTGGACCGCCCATCTAGCTCCATACCGGCGTTTCTGGCGGAGCTGGAACAGTTCGGCGCGGTATCTGGTTTCAAGGTTAACCAGGGGAAGTCCCTGATACTGCCCCTTGGCAGCCATGCTCTTCCTAATAACCCATCACCTACCTTCGGATGCCAATTGCGGTCCACCACTCGGCTTCGATATCTAGTGGAGTGGTACCGGCCTGAATCAGAGAAGAGATGGCTCTTTCAGGACAGGGCCATGGCACAGACCTCCCTGTGGAAGATACCGTTTCTTGCTCGCCAGCACAGGCCGCGTTATCTCCTCCGCTCCCCTATCACCCGAACCACTATGGCGACCTGGGACATGGTGGCGGTCAAAAGGGGCCTCACGGCCTTCCCATCCCCACTTACCCCGCTCTTTGATAACCCCGCATTCCCACCCGGCACGGACACTCGAGCTTTCCTGCAATGGCGTGACACACCTTGCCGATCGGCTGGGCACCTCTTTGATGTGGAGGGGTTCCTCCCTCTAGCCGACATTTCGCGAGACTATGGAGTGGATAAACCTCACATGTTTCAATATTTCCAAATCCGCCACTGGCTCTTGCAGCCGGACATTGCCCCTTTGGTAGGCCGGCAAATGACGCCGTTCGAACGCTGGCTTGTGTCCAAGGACTCAGATAAACATCTTATCTCAGACCTTTATCGGATGCTCTCCCCTGCTACCGACCCTGCTAAAACTGCTGGACAGCGGCGATGGGAAGCCGAGCTCGGAAGACCTCTCTCCCCCATAGAATGGAACCACATATACTACAGGGCCGCTCACACTACCCGCAATACCAAAGCCAGGGAATCGGCGATAAAATTGGCTATCTACTGGCACCTTACCCCAGCGAGACTCAATCAAGGCAACCCGACCCGAAGCGCGCTGTGTTGGAGGGGATGTGGCAGCCGGGGCACACTGACTCACCTCCTGTGGGAATGTCCCGCCTTGCAAGAGTACTGGAAAGTTATCCTGGACGACATTGATTCCACGTTCGACACTGAGATCCCACGCTTCCCAGCTTACACACTTCTAGGGCTCCCCAATGCGCTTACATTCCCCCTGAGATCAGTTCGCGGCAAACAGATGGGCATCGCTATGCAAGCAGCGTCACAACACATCCTGTCGCTCTGGGGCTCCACTACCCCACCCACCCACACTGGCTGGCTACACAAGTTGTGGTTCACGTTAGGTATGGAACGGATTCAGGCCACGCTCACACATACATCTGACTCATTCCGAACTACTTGGTAACTGCTCCTGACGTTGCTCTCCAGGGAATTCCATGAAATCACTTGCCCGAAGTACCTTCGCATCCTCCGCCTTACAGACTGCATGGTGGACCAAACGCGACCAGAGATACCTTGATACCCTTAGATTAGCTATAGCTCACACGATTACTATGGAAGAATGGCGTACTGGTGGGGTGGGGGGAGGGCGTTAGAGTTGGGTTTTGGGGGGGGGGGGCGGGTTTTCAGGGCTGGCTTTTCTATTTGTTGCTCCGACTAGGGGCTTCTCTCGATCTCCGGGCAACGCCTCTCCATCTGGGCATGATCATCCTGCTCACCTAATGCTTATTAGAGAAGACGTGTCTGTCTGTCTCGCTTGCCTAATTTGCCTGCTGATTGTCCATTGCTATGCCTTGCCTGTTTTTTCTGTTTTAAAACTTAATAAAAATACTTTGAAATTAAAACTAACTAGAGCCTCAGCATCACAAAATGGATGCTGCTGCCACAGACACAAGTCTGGCCTCCTGCTGCTCACCGAAACTTGGCAGGGGAGGCCTGGACAGAAGGTTTCCTGTCAAAGAGAGGTGTCACACCACGCCAGACAGGAGATAGTGGATTGGGGCAGGGAGGGCTGAATGAAACTAGACACTGCCTGGAGCACACAAGGTGTTCCATGCAAAATCCAGTCAAACCGGTTCTGGGGCACTCCAGCCCCAGCTCTGGTGTGAAACTGGACAAAGGGAAAGGGGTGTAACGCCCTCCCTGGTCCCACCCATAGGAGGGACCTAGGAGGTAAACCAGCCCCTTGATTTGGAATAAAGGTAGGAGCTGTGCCCATGGGCATTAGATTTAGCCTGACTGAAACTTTGATACAGAACTCTGGACCCTTCGACATCCCACTCGACGTGCAAAACTGAAGAATCTCCCTTGTGGTCAAGGAGTGACCACCCTGTGCAAACAGGCACCACCCAGCGCCCAACGGTTTGCTTTGTTGCAGTTCCTGCCGGAACTCAAGCGACAGAGATCGACAAGACCCAGCTTCTCTGACTTCCAACAGCCCGATCCACAGTCCCAGCGAATCTGAGACCCATGGAGGCAACATGAAGTGTGGGGCCGGCCATCTTGAAAAGACTGCGAAGTGCTGACCGTGCAGCTCCCGAGGCACCCTCAAAGCTGTGCATTGGGGTTTGAGAAGCCTCAGCCCCGAGCAGCTTGTGCACCGAAGATCACCCCTCTACACTCACCAAGTGCTGCGTGGGTCCCTTTTGCATTTTCCTGCTCGACGCATTGGTCTGGTCGCTTGCCTGTTGGCTAGTGGCCCCAGTACCGACGAACCTTTTAAACTACTCTACTAGTCTGGTTGCTTCAGACTGGCCCTCGCTCCCCTAAAAAGGAGCCACCGTTCTGACCTTGCTGGTCCGAGTAAGAAGCGATCCTTCAATCCTGCGTGGGTTGCCTTTGCCAAGGCCTGTTGACTCAGATCTGGAAACCGACACCGCCGACAGCGAGAACCTTCATGGTACAGCTTGTGATTCACTCCTGGTCATTCTCGATGCCCCAGAGTCCACGTGGCAGCGGAGTCAAGCTTCCCGTCAACCACCTGATTGCGCCCGACATCGCCTGGTTCCTTCCTGGTTCCATCCTGGTCACTGGCTAGTGACCCAGACCCTGTCCCCTCTGCTTTCAGGTACTCTACATCTTCGATCCACCCTTGGATCCAACCGGACTCTTCTCTCCTGGCCGCCTGCAGCATCTTCATCTCCAGGCTCCATGGAACTCCACGACGAAACCCGACACACTTTGGCACCTATGCACCCGCTTCTTGTGGGTGAGGTAACGATCTAACACCGGTGCTCCTGTAGTGGTTTACACCTCTAGTGTCCTAGATTAAAGTGGCAGAATTCTATTCCAGTCGGAAGACTTCCAAAACAGTAACTTTGTAACTTTAACGCACCATTGACTTTGCATTGGTGCATGTGTGTGCTTTTATCGCTGCACCCGAATCCCGCGGGCTACTCCCGTCCTAACTGCCGTTAGTCCAGTGTAGTCCAAGCGATTCCCAAGGCCCTAGGCCTTACCATTGTTCGTAAAGTGATACTTATACCACTTATTTAGTATAGGGTTTGAGTGGCCACCGGCCCTTATCCATAATTGTGCAACTTGTGTATGTTTAACTGTGCTTTTGTTTAAACGCTTGTGCCTCTGGACTCATAAAGAGTACAGAGGATTATTCTAGTAATAAATACATATATTTTTATAATTTATGACTTGTGTGGCGTCCTTTCATTTGATATTACAGGTTTGCATATGGTAAAACAGCTGGCTTCACATGCCCTCTTGAGTTAAGCCTAAGACTGCTTAGTCCATGCTACCATTAGGATAGCTTGTCTATAAGGTTGACTTACAACCACCACCATAAAAGATTGTTTGAACTGATACAAGGTGCTCACTAGAATAGTGAACATCATACATCAGGCCAACTTCTCACATTGGTGTGCAGCGGTTGGGATTTGAGCTTGCTGTTGTTTTACCATTGCAATCTTTATATCATTTGAAAGATCACATTACGTACTATAGGTACATATAAACAAAGCTTACATACTTAAGTTCTACTGAACTTAGTAGTTGTAGACTAAAGGGCTTAGCACACCCTGACTACAACTCACTAGCAAGGTTCTAGTAGGAAAACACATAGTGTAGGTAAGTGCACCACTTACACCTCACTAGAAGTCATGTCTGGCACAGGTGAGCCAAGCAATGCTCTGCCTGTGGCAGGTGACCTTACCAAGGCACCTTCCAGATATGGAAAACTCAGCTTCAAGGACTTGAGTGGCTTGTGCACCTCAAGGGGGCTGAAAAAGGGTCACAACCCTACTATCTCAATCCTGATAAGAGCCCTAGAGGCAGATGATCTTGCTAAGGCTGCAGCAGCCCCCACAGGAAATCCAGGAGATGAGGTAAACCCTCCAGAAACAGACCCCATCACTCCCATACTATTGGATGAGGAGGTAGCAGATGATGAGGATTCAGGTGATCAGGGGGATATCCAGGTACAAGTTAGGAGGCTTAGCCAAGCTAACTTGGACCTACATGGGAATGGAGAAGGAAACCACCTCCCCAGACCCAATAGCAGAATACTCCCTGGCAATAGAAGAGAGAGATCCCTTTCAAGGGAATCTAACCTTTCTAATGCCTCAAGGGGTTCTCAAAGGGGAATGACTTCCCCCCAGAGACAAGAGCATAAGGCCAGGATGAGAGCTGTCAAACTCCAGATAGAGAGGGAAGAGATAGCCCTGGCCCAAGCTAAACTTGCTTTAGCAAGGGAACAAAAATTAAGTGGGTTAGAACCCACTGGTGGCAGCATAATTCCTAAAGAGAAAGACAGGTCCTATGACAATAGAAACCTGACAAAGATTGTGCCCCCCTACAAGGAAGGGGATGACATCCACAAATGGATGACTGCTCTGGAGAGAGCCTGCATGGTACAGCAGGTTCCTCAAGATCAGTGGGCAGCAAGCTCATGGTACTCCTTTTCTGAGAAAGGGAGAGACAAGCTCCTCACTGTTAGACCTGAGGATGCTAAAAACTACTCTGTCCTGAAGAGTGCTCTTATTGATGGGTTTGGCCTAACCACTGAGCAATACAGGTTGTTGTTCAGAGATACACAAAAAGCTCAGACTCAGGACTGGACTGATTTTGTTAATTGTGCCACTAAGGCTCTGGAAGGTTGGTTACTGGGAAGTAAAGTTACAGACTATACAGGATTGTACAATCTAATAATGAGAGAACAGATCCTTAATAATTGCCAGAACCAGTTGTTGCATCAACACCTGATTGACTCAGATCTGACCTCTCCCCAAGAATTGGGAAAGAAGGCAGACAAATGGGTCAGAACCAGGGTTAAGCAGAAACCACAGAACCATGGAGGTGATCAAAAGAAGGCAGACCAGAAGGGTGGAGAACAGAAACAAAAAGACCAGAAGTCTTCTTCAGGCCCCCAAACTAGTTCTAAAGAAGGGGGTACCCAAAATGGAAACAAAAAGAAGAAGGTTGAAGGCCCAAAGAAACCTTGGTGCAATGACTGTAAATCAGTGTCACACTGGGGTAGTGAATGCACTAAGAAAAGTACAGCCCCTACCACTGCATCCCCTAAGGCATCTGCACCCCCTAGTACAGTCAGCAGTGGTAGTGTACAACCTAAGGTTTTAGTGGGGTTAATCCTGGGTACTGAGATGGAGTCTGGCCTAGTCAGAGTCCCTACTCAGGCAGTTCTGCTCTATGATGTGGACATGGATATGTCCCCTACTGTGAGTCCCAATACTTTGGGCAAGGACAGGCAGACGCCTTTAATCAATGAGAAAATGGCTCAGGCCTACAGGGACACATGTGCCAGTGTCACTATGGTGACACCTAACGTTCTGGACCCTGGACAAATTGTACTAGGTGAGAATTACCTAGTGACCAATGCTAGCAATGCCACTACTACACATAGTGTGGCTGATGTTAACTTCTCCTGGGGAGGGGTAAATGGCCTCAAGAAAGTTGTTGTGAGTGCAGACCTCCCAGTAGACTGTCTTTTGGGCAATGATCTAGAGAATTCCTTATGGTCAGAAGTGGAGTATAGGACTCATGCAGAGATACTAGGTATTTCAGCACATGTCCTTGCTGTAACCAGGTCCCGGGCCAAGAAGTGCCTACCTGAACCTGTGGTGGATCTTGAAACAATAGACCAACCACAACCCAAGAGAAAGAGCAAGAGGGTTAAGGCAGTGCCTTCCCACTTGCCCCAGGTTGAGGACCAGCCCTCTCAGGAGGATGGTTCTGTGAACCCAGAGGAGACTGTCCTAGAAGATCTTGAACCTGATCAGGTTGAGTTTCTAGGGACAGGGGGACCCTCAAGGGCAGATCTGGGGCAGGCTCAGTTAACTTGCCCTTCTCTTGAACCCCTCAGACAGCAGGCTGCTGCCGAGGCTGCTGGGAATGCTCTAGGTACCCATAGAGTGTATTGGGATGATGGGCTTCTTTATTCAGAGGCTAGAGACCCCAAGCCTGGTGCTACCAGGAGGTTGGTTATTCCTCTGCAATTTAGGGGCTTCCTACTCACCTTGGCCCATGAAATTCCCCTAGCAGGAAACTTAGGCCAGACTAAGACTTGGGAAAGACCTGTCCCACACTTTCACTGGCCTCACATGTCAGAGAATACAAAGAAGTTTTGTCACTCCTGTGACACCTGTCAAGCCAGTGGCAAGACAGGTGGCATCACAAAGGCCACTCTCATACCACTACCTGTGGTGGGAGTGCCCTTTGAGAGAGTTGGGATAGACATTGTTGGACCAATGGATCCCCAAGGAGCATCTGGGCACAGATTTATACTGGTGGTAGTGGATCATGCCCCCAGGTATCCAGACGTAATTCCACTGAGGACCACAACAGCGCCTGTTGTGGCAAGGGCCCTACTTGGAGTTTTCTCCAGAGTGGGCTTTCCAAAGGAGGTACTTTCAGACAGAGGTACCAACTTCATGTCTGGATATTTGAAAGCAATGTGGAAAGAGTGTGGAGTGAACTATAAGTTCACCACACCCTACCATCCACAGTGCAATGGGCTTGTTGAAAGGTTCAACAAGACCCTAAAGGAAATGATAAAAGGGTTACCTGAAAAGCTTAGGCGAAGATGAAACATCCTTTTACCCTGCTTGCTCTTTGCTTACAGAGAGGTCCCACAGAAGGGGGTTGGCTACAGCCCTTTTGAACTTTTGTTTGGCCACCCTGTAAGGGGTCCATTGTGTCTTGTGAAGGAAGGATGGGAGTTACCTCTCAAAAAGCCGAAGCTTGATGTTGTGGACTATGTATTTGGTCTCCGCTCCAGGATGGCTGAATACATGGAGAAGGCAACCAAAAACCTTGAGGCCAGTCAAGAATTACAGAAAGCTTGGCATGACCAAAAGGCTGTGCTGACTGAGTACCAGCCAGGACAGAAGGTGTGGGTGTTGGAGCCAGTGGCCCCAGCAGCTCTCCAAGGCAAATGGTCTGGACCCCACACCATAATTGAGAAAAAGAGAGAAGTCGCCTACTTGGTGGACCTTGGCACCCCTAGGAGCCCCCACAGGGTGCTCCATGTAAACAGATTGACAGCATATGTGAACAGGGCAGATATTGGTTTGCTCATGGCAACAGATGAGGACCAGGAGGAAGAGAGTGACCCTCTCCCAGACCTGTTATTCCAAAACCCTGATGATGGTTCAGTGGATGGAGTAGCCTTGGCAGGCAGCCTCTCTGACCAGCAGCAAGAGGACTGTAGACAAGTTCTGCAGGCTCACAGACATATGTTTTCTCTCACACCCAGTCAAACTAACTGGTGCACCCATGAGGTGGACACTGGTGACAGTCTGCCTGTGAAGAATAAAATCTACAGGCAACCTGACCATGTCAGGGATTGTATAAAGGCTGAGGTGCAGAAAATGTGTGAACTTGGAGTAATTGAGCCATCAGAGAACCCCTGGGCCAGCCCAGTAGTTCTTGTGCCAAAACCTCATACCAAAGATGGAAAGAGAGAAATGAGGTTCTGTGTGGACTATAGAGGCCTCAATGCTGTCACTAGGATAGATGCTCATCCTATTCCATGGGCAGATGAGCTCATAGATAAATTGGCTTCTGGCAAATTTCTGAGCACATTTGATCTGACAGCTGGCTATTGGCAAATCAGGTTGGCTGAGGAGTCCAAGGCCAAAACAGCATTCTCAACCCCCAGTGGACATTATCAGTTTGTGGTAATGCCCTTTGGTTTGAAGAATGCACCTGCCATTTTCCAAAGGTTGGTGAATCAAGTCCTTGCTGGGTTGGATGACTTTTGTGCAGCATATCTAGATGATATTGCTGTCTTCAGCTCCACCTGGGAGGATCACCTGGTCCACCTGAAGAAAGTCCTGGAGGCCCTGCAAATGGCAGGCCTGACTATCAAGGCTACCAAGTGCCAGATAGGGCAGAGCAAGGTTGTGTACCTGGGCCACCTAGTAGGTGGGGGTCAGGTTCAACCGATGGAGAGCAAGATCCAGGCCATACAGGACTGGGCTCCTCCAACTACCAAGACACAAGTCAGAGCCTTCTTGGGCCTGACTGGGTATTACAGGAAATTTGTAAAGAACTATGGGTCCATTGTGACACCGTTGAATGATCTTACATCCAAGAAGATGCCTAAAAAGGTTCAGTGGACAGTTAGCTGTCAAAAGGCATTTGATGACCTGAAGAAGGCCATGTGCTCTGCACCTATCCTAAAGAGTCCTGACTACTCCAAAGAGTTCATTGTCCAAACAGATGCTTCTGAGTTGGGGGTTGGAGCTGTGCTTTCACAACTTAATATAGATGGTCAAGATCAGCCCATTGCTTTTATTAGCAGAAGGCTGACCCCTAGAGAGAAACGTTGGTCAGCCATTGAGAGGGAGGCCTTTGCTGTGGTTTGGGCCCTGAAGAAGTTGAGACCATACTTATTTGGCACTCACTTCAAGATTCAGACAGACCATACGCCCCTCTTGTGGCTAAATCAGATGAAGGGTGAGAATCCCAAACTGCTCAGGTGGTCCACTTCCCTACAGGGGATGGACTTTACAGTGGAGCACAGACCAGGGACTGACCATTGCAATGCCGATGGTCTTTCCAGGTACTTCCACTTAGAACATGAAGACTTATCTGGTCAAGGTTAAGTTTAACGTTCCTGTGTTTGGGGGGGTTATGTAGGAGAGTAGGGTCTGCTTTCCTATGGTCACCCCAATTTTTGCTTTTTGCTTCACTGGTTTTTGACATAATGTGGCTGTGGGCCTGCTGTTCTCTCTCTAAATTCAACACCATGTACTTTAGGTACATCACCATTTGGGTATTGGATCACCTTATCAGCCCCTGTACAGTGTACTTTAGGTACCCAGGGCATAGGTGCATCCAAGGCCTACCAGGGGCTGCAGCATATCTTTTGCCACCCCTGGCTGGCCATCCAAACTGACACAACTGGCTGATCACTCAGCTGGGGCAAGGTCGTGTAATCACCCCTCGCTTAGATATAGTATACCTATATCTAAACCTATATCTGGACACATATATGCCTATAAGTCACTCCTATGGCAGGCCTTAACAATCCTGGAGGCAGAGTGCTTGGTTTTATGTGAGATGGTGCTCTAGCATGAGCTGAGCCTGTCTGCAGCTTTCGGAACCATTTCCTTATAGCTGTTCTAGGATACTGCCATACCATATACTCTTAAGTGCATTATAATCCTAGCGGTTATTGCTAACTTTGGTTTGGCTTTATCAAAACATGTCGTGTAAGGTGTCATACACTTTGGAATACTACCCCCTCACCAGTTCTGGCGACGGGGGTAGCATTCCACCCTTCTAGAGGGCTAAGACATGTGGGTAACAGTAAACGCGGTTAAAACTAACCAGAGCCTCAGCATCACAAAATGGATGCTGCTGCCACAGACACAAGTCTGGCCTCCTGCTGCTAACCGAAACTTGGCAGTGGAGGCCTTGACAAAAGGTTTCCTGTCACAGGGAGGTGTCACATCACCCCAGACAGGAGATAGTGGATTGGGGGAGGGAGGGCTGAATGAAACTAGACACTGCCTGGGGCACACAAGGTGTCCATGCAAAATCCAGTCAAACCGGTTCTGGGGCACTCCAGCCCCAGCTCTGGTGTAACCACCCCCTTCCCTGGTCCCATCCATAGTAGGGACCTAGCAGGTAAACCAGCCCCTTGATTTGGAATAAAGGTAGGAGCTGTGCCCATGAGCATTAGATTTATCCTGACTGAAACTTTGATACAGAACTCTGGACCCTTCGACATCCCACTCGACATGGAAGACTGAAGAATCTCCCTTGTGGTCAAGGAGTGACCCCCTGTGCAAACAGGCACCATCCAGAGCCCAACGGTTTGCTTTGTTGCAGTTCCCGCCAGAACTCGAGCGACAGAGATCAACAAGACCCAGCTTCCCTGACTTCCAACAGCCCGATTCACAGTCCCAGCGAATCTGAGACCCGTGGAGGTGACGTGAAGCGTGGGGCCGGCCATCTTGAAAAGACTGCGAAGTGCTGACCGTGCAGCTCCCGAGGCACCCTCAAAGCTGTGCATTGGGATTTGAGAAGCCCCAGCCCCGAGCAGCTTGTGCACCGAAGATCACCCCTCTACACTCACCGGGTGCTGCGTGAGGCTCTTTTGCATTTTCCTGCTCGACACGTTGGTCCGGTCGCTTGCACGTTGGCTAGTGGCCCCAGTACCAACGAACCTTTTAAACTACTCTGCTAGTCTGGTTGCTCCAGACTGGCCCTCACTCCCCTAAAAAGGAGCCACGGCTCTGACCTTGCTGGTCCGAGTAAGAAGCGATCTTTCAATCATGCGTGTGTTGCCTTTGCCAAGGCCTGTTGACTCCGATCCGGAAACCAACACCGCCGACAGCGAGAGCCTTTGTGGGACAGCTCGTGATTCACTTCTGGTCATCTTCGATGCCCCAGAGTCCACGTGGCAGCGGAGTCAAGCTTCCCGTCAACCACCTGATTGCGCCCGACATCGCCTGGTTCCTTCCTGGTTCAATCCTGGTCCCTGGCTAGTGACCCAGACTATGTCCCCTCTGCTCTTAGGTACTCTACATCTTCGATCCACCCTTGGATCCAACCGGACTCTTCTCTCCTGGCCGCCTGCAGCATCTTCATCTCCAGGCTCCATAGAACTCCACGACGAAACCCGACACACATTGGCACCTATGCACCCGCTTCCTGTGGGTGAGGTAACGATCTAACACCGGTGCTCCTGTAGTGGTTTACACCTCAGACTTCCAAAACAGTAACTTTGTAACTTTTACGCACCATTGACTTTGCATTGGTGCATGCGTGTGCTTTTAGCGCTGCACCCGAATCCCGCGGGCTACTCCCGTCCTAACTGCTGTTAGTCCAGTGTAGTCCAAGCGATTCCTAAGGCCCTAGGCCTTACCATTGTTCGTAAAGTGATACTTATACCACTTATTTAGTATATGGTTTGAGTGGCCACCGGCCCTATCCATAATTGTGCAAATTGTGTATGTTTAACTGTGCTTTTGTTTAAACGCTTGTGCCTCTGGACTCATAAAGAGTACAGAGGATTATTCTAGTAATAAATACATATATTTTTATAATATATAACTTGTGTGGTGTCCTTTCATTTGATATTACAGGATTGCATATGGTAAAACAGCTGGCTTCACATGCCCTCTTGAGTTAAGCCTAAGCCTGCTTAGTCCATGCTACCATTAGGATAGCTTGTCTATACGGTTGACTTACAACCACCACCATAAAAGATTGTTTGGCTGATACAAGGTGCTCACTAGAATAGTGAACATCATACATGAGGCCAACTTCTCACACCAACCCTAAGACACCTTATAGATTTGTTAATGGAGTATGATGCTGAGAAAGCAGCAGCCCCAGATCAGACTGGTAGTGGAAGGGGGGGGGCATCCATCAACAGAGGATTCCCAGGAAGACAATCCAGGGGGTCTGATGATGAGGATGATGATCAGGTCCAAGTTGAAGAACAGGATCAGGTCAACCTAGGACCACCTGGGGCTGGACAGGAGAGAATCCCATCCAGACCTCCAAGCAGGCCTAACACTGAGCACAGAAGGAGGAGGTCACTTCCCAGTGACTCCCACCACTCTGATGACTCAGTAGGGTCAAATACCTCAGCAGTGATGAGGATGACTTCACCTCAGAGAAAAACAAGTTACTTACCTTCGGTAACGCTTTTTCTGGTGGATACAGTATCTGCCTATGGATTCCTCACCTTGTGAATATCCCCCTGCGTCAGCAACGTTCGGAAAGATCTTTTGTAGCCTACCGGCGTGGACGATGTCATAGGAGCACGGCATCGCACGCGACTCCGACTGACGTCACTGACTCCTTATATGGCCTACGTCGCCGTGATGACATCAGTTCCGCCCTTTTTTTCCATGCCTTCGAGGCACCCGGATGGAATCACTGACAACATATCGACGTTGAAAATATTGACCTACAGGAATATCGATGCAGAAATATCGAAGGCAAGAATATCAACATCCTATCTACAACATGGTAAGTACAAAAATATCGAAAAAAAATATAGATGTTAAAAATATCGATGTTAAAAATATCGGGTTTTTTCTTTAAAAATATAAATGTAAAATAAAGTAAATAACACTAATAAATAAAATAAACATAGTTAAAAAAATCTAATAATGTTTAAAATTAATAAATAATACATATATAATAATAATACATTAACTAAACATATACAGAAAATATATAATATATACACACACTTAACAATAAGTTGTAATAATTATTTTAATAGTTTATGAATTAATAAAAATATTATAAATTACAAATACATTTACAAACATAAAACATAAACATAAATAAATACTAAAGAATTATGTTTAATAAATTAAAAAAATTAAATATACCTTTAATATTTTTAAAATTAACTATAGACTACATTATCTAAATTTATACAAAAAAACTATCCAAAATCCACAAGTGAAAAAATACATTAATAAAAATGTTGGATAGCATTAAAATTACCATTCCCGCTCCAGAGAGCACAATAGTAGAGAAACCGTTGTATAAGCGTAGAGGTAAAAATTACTATTCCAACTCCAGAGAGTTCAACAGTAGGGAAAACATTGGATAGCATAGGGGTAAAAATTACTATTCCCACTCCAGAGAGTGCAACAGTAGGGAAATCGTTGGATAGCGTAGGGGTAAAAATTACTATTCCCACTCCAGAGAGTGCAACAGTAGGGAAAACATTGGATAGCGTAGGGTTAAAAATTACTATTCCAACTCCAGAGAGTGCAACAGTAGGGAAAGCGTTGGATAGCGTAGGGGTAAAAATTACTATTCCAACTCCAAACAGTGCAACAGTAGGGAAAACATTGGATAGTGTAGGGGTAAACATTACTATTCCAACTCCAGAGAGTACAACAGTAGGGAAAGTGTTGGATAGCGGGTGGGTAAAACTTACTATTCCACTCCAGTGAGTGCAACAGTAGGGAAAACATTGGATAGCGTAGGGGTAAAAATTACTATTCCAACTCCAGAGAGTGCAACAGTAGGGAAAGCGTTAATAGTGTAGGGGTAAAAATTACTCATCCCACTCCAGAGAGTGCAACAGTAGGGAAAGCATTGGATAGCGTAGGGGTAAAACTTACTATTCCCACTCCAGAGAGTGCAACAGTAGGGAAAGCGTTGGATAGCATAGGGGTAAAAATTACTATTCCCACTCCAGAGAGTGCAACAGTAGGGAAAACATTGGATAGCGTAGGGTTAAAAATTACTATTCCAACTCCAGAGAGTGCAACAGTAGGGAAAGCGTTGGATAGCGTAGGGGTAAAAATTACTATTTCAACTCCAAACAGTGCAACAGTAGGGAAAACATTGGATAGTGTAGGGGTAAAAATTACTATTCCAACTCCAGAGAGTACAACAGTAGGGAAAGTGTTGGATAGCGGGTGGGTAAAACTTACTATTCCACTCCAGTGAGTGCTACAGTAGGGAAAACATTGGATAGCGTAGGGGTAAAAATTACTATTCCAACTCCAGAGAGTGCAACAGTAGGGAAAGCGTTAATAGTGTAGGGGTAAAAATTACTATTCCCACTCCAGAGAGTGCAACAGTAGGGAAAGCATTGGATGGCGTAGGGGTAAAACTTACTATTCCCACTCCAGAGAGTGCAACAGTAGGGAAAGCGTTGGATAGCATAGGGGTAAAAATTACTATTCCCACTCCAGAGAGTGCAACAGTAGGGAAAGTGTTGGATAGCTTAGGGGTAAAAATTACTATTCCCACTCCAGAGAGTGCAACAGTAGGGAAAACATTGGATAGCGTAGGGTTAAAAATTACTATTCCAACTCCAGAGAGTGCAACAGTAGGGAAAGCGTTGGATAGCGTAGGGGTAAAAATTACTATTCCAACTCCAAACAGTGCAACAGTAGGGAAAACATTGGATAGCGTAGGGGTAAAAATTACTATTCCAACTCCAGAGAGTACAACAGTAGGGAAAGTGTTGGATAGCGGGTGGGTAAAACTTACTATTCCACTCCAGTGAGTGCAACAGTAGGGAAAACATTGGATAGCGTAGGGGTAAAAATTACTATTCCAACTCCAGAGAGTGCAACAGTAGGGAAAGCGTTAATAGTGTAGGGGTAAAAATTACTATTCCCACTCCAGAGAGTGCAACAGTAGGGAAAGCATTGGATAGCGTAGGGGTAAAACTTACTATTCCCACTCCAGAGAGTGCAACAGTAGGGAAAACGTTGGATAGCATAGGGGTAAAAATTAATATTCCCACTCCAGTGAGTGCAACAGTAGGGAAAGTGTTGGATAGCGTAGGGGTACAAATTACTAGGAAAAGCGTTGGATAGCGTAGGGGTAAAAATTACTATTCCAACTCCAGAGAGTGCAACAGTAGGGAAAGCGTTGGATAGCGTAGGGGTAAAAATTACTATTCCAACTCCAGAGAATGCAACAGTGGGGAAAGCATTGGATAGCGTAGAAGTTAAATATAACATACTTATAAATAATTGTTGTAAATAAAATAATTACAAATTTAATTTTTAAATAACTCTACAGCATTTGCAAATACCCATTAATAATTACTAAAAACAAAATTACAAATAAATAATTCATTAACCATAAATAACAATAAATATTATTTAAGAAATATAAATTAACAAATAATAAATATTGAACACTAAAATATTTTTCAAAACAAAACACATAACTAATTAAAAATTGATTAACAATTAAAAAATGGAAAACAAACATTTTTTGTAATGAAAAAATGTTTACCAAATAATAAAATGAATTCCCAATTAATAAAAAGTAATTTACAATTAAAAATATTAATTACCAATTTAAAAACAATGAATTACCAATTAAAATATGTAATTACCAATTACAAACCTTAACTACCAATTAAAAAAATGAATTGCAAATCACAAAATGTAATTACCAATAACAAACCTTAATTACCAATTAAAAAAAATTAATTGGCAATTAAAATAATTATTTACCAATTAATATTTAATTATAAATAAAATAAATATCAATATCAATTAAAAATAAATAATTACTTAATTACAATTAAATTACTTCCCACCCAATTCCCCTATAAACCCACAACCCGCTACAGAACTTAAACGAAAAAATGAATTAAAATTAATTTACAATTACTAAAAATTAATAATTAATTTACTATAATTAAATTACTTCCCACCCTATTTCCCTATAAACCCACAACCCGCTCCAGTACTAAAACATAAAAGTAAATTAAATATAACATTTTTAATATATAAAAAATAGTACACATATAATTCAAAACAAATAAAAAACTTAACAAAAAACATATAACACAAGCATATAAAATACATAATGAAATACATAACAACAAATAAATATCGATATTAGTAACATCGAAATTAATAACATCGATATAATTGATATCGATATTACTAACTTCGATATTACTTACATCGATATAAAAAAAATCAATATTACTTACCTTAGGGTCGATATTCTGTCCAATGATATTCTTGACCTCGATATTCTTCACCTTCAATATTTTTAACTCGATATTAATGTTGGTCGATAATTTGGAATCGATATTTTGACTGTGCACCACCCGGATGGACCAATGACAGTAGATAAACACATATACAGTGTACACACATAGGGCCTCATTAGGATGACGGGCGGACTTTGCCCGCCCGTCATCTGAGGAAAATTGAATTTTGCCTTGTCATGTGTGCCTACGTGTTCCCCATCCTATGTAAAATGTGCATGATTAATATGCATATATCCCCCTATGATCGACTAAGGACGCAATTATAGTTGTGTCCAACGTTAGTATGCCAGTTATCCAGTCATCGTGAAAGCAACGAGTATTAGGCCTATGTTGCCAACGTTTTACATTATGCACGTTAATTCATCGAACTGTCCCCGTTTCTAGGCCTCAAAGGGCCCGGACACCAGATTCAAGCTCCAGTCTCCTGAACCCACTCCGAGGAGCGATGCAGCCCCTCCCGCATCCCTGACCCTTCGCTTACTTCCTGCCGAGCAGCGCGGTGCCCGGCCTGGCCTGCCTGCCTGTCTGCCAAAGATATGTTATGCCTCTAGTTATCAGTTCAGCTCCCCGGCTTCACATTCCTAAGCTAACGAACCGCATAAACATTTTCAGCTATAGTCTAGTCTTTCTGTCTCCATGCAAGTGAATTACTGAATTAGTATCCATAGAAGATTCATAGCACACGCAATACATAAAGAAATATATGCATGCACCAGCCATAGTGTCAAGTAGCCTTTACCCTGATGATATTTAGATTCTATCAACATGTTCTCCAAACATCAGATATCAGATATGCTATAGGTACATGTCGTCCTGACATCTCAGACTTTAGTCTCCTCTTCTAGTGCAGAAGTCAGAGCCCCCAGCTCTCCCTAGTTACACGTCATGGCCCGTTTGCGCGCACCAGTAGGTTAAAGGTTCCAGCTGCCCAGGTAGCCCCCTCCATGTATCCACCCATTTATGACACTTCTGTGACGTTTTCATCACATGTCTACGTACACGCCTTCTTTGTACGCCCATTTGTTCTTATCTTACATTTGTCACTTGTTACGCCTACTGTATTCAATGCAACTGTAATATTTTCCTATATATACTATGTAATGTTGATGAAACGTGGCAGCTGCCATTCCATGCCATTCTATTACAGGCTGTTCCGATCCTGTCCCTTCCCTTGTGCCTGATTAAAGCCTGTTCAACTCAGATACCCCGGATCCTGCCTCTTATTTATTGAGCTATCTGTTTTAGTTAATGTATAGAAAAATAGTACCGGTAATTAATTATTTATTTACCACAAAATGGCGCCCGAACAGGGACGAGCCCCTTCCCCACACGCCGGCGATGTAACGCAGGCCCCCTGACCCTTCTACAGCCGTGACGGAACTCGACCGTGCACGTGCAGATATTTCTGCTTCATCAAGTCTCCCTCAGGCCCACGGAGGAGACGGAGACGGAGACTGCGGTCCGGCATCCAGACGAGGCGGTGAGGAATGCGGTTCGTCCCGACCAGAGCCCAAGCCGAGAGAGCAAGGTCCGAGGTATCCGGAGGCCCACCTGTTTCCGAAGCCCGAAGTTCGAAGCGCATGCGTAGTACCCAGACGTCGTAGCAGTCCAGTCCAGTCCGAGGCCTTCAGTTCTGCTTCCCGGTGAGTACCGTTGCTGGGGGAGTATCTAGACGGGGTCATTAGTTTGTCTCCGGTCCGATGGGTTTGGGTACGCAGATCCAGTCCGACGTGTCCATCTAGGTGGATACGGTATGACGTGTCTCTTTAGGAGACCGGTATGTTCTGTACTGTTTTAGCAGTGCATCCAGTAATTCTAGTAAGTCTGTTCTCGAGAAATTCAAGTATTACGTTTTTTATGTATCAGGTAGTATTCTGTTCGAACTGTTATTGATGTGTTCTTGATGTCGTGGTATGAGTGATTGTTTTGCTATTCATTACTGTGTTCATTGTGTATTGTGTTCAAGTTCAAGTACGGTTCAAATATGCCTTTGTTTTCGAAGTTACGTCAGATAAAAACCAGAAAAGGATTACTCGAAGAAGCAGTTCCTGTCCTTCCTAGGGACAGTCCTGGACACTTTATGTATCACAAGCATGGCTTAGATGCCATATTATATCTAGATTTATGGGTGGATTATACAAAGAATCTTGAAGAGAAATATAGATGGCCTGTATCAGGTACATGGGATGCCGAGTGCATCATGAGAGTAGAAGAAGTATTATGGAAAAAGAAAGCCAGACAGTCCCAGAAAGATGCCATAGAATTATGGCGCAAAGAATCTCATAAAAGAACCGAGAAAGAATTTAGAAAAGCAGAATTAAGTAGAGAATCCTCAGAAAAAGCCCAAGAAAGGGAATTACTAGAAGAAGGTGAACGAGTTAGAGCAGAACAATCAGACAGACAGAGAAATGCCCTAATTAAAGGTATGTATCCTCTTCTCGCCGAGGGTTTGCCGAAGGCGACCCCGGAAGCACCCCATAATTTACCGCCACCATTAGTCCCGACTAAACTGCGTCATAAACCGACTGCAGCTGAAATTTTTCTTTCTTCCTATTTAGACGACACTGTCCCAGAATATGCTAATACAGATCCTACTCCGCCAGTCCAAGTTCAAGTCCAGCCTCCTGTTAATGTAATTCCTGTGCCTCCAGTCGTTGGTCCTGTCCATGCGCCAGTCCCCCAGGATCAACCCACATTACGTACTCCTACTGTACCAGTCACGTTACCAGCACCCGCACATTCAGTATTAATTGACGATTCCAGTTCAGGAGGGGCAGGGGGAGGTATTCCTATCACCCCGCCTCAAACAAAACGCCTGACGCTGAGAGATGCAGCGTTACAACGTACCCCGAAAGTGACTACGTACGAAGCTCTCAGAAAGTATTTCAATGAGTGCGGATCTGATTGTAGATATGATCCAGTACCAGGTGAAGATAGTATGATAATATATTCCATACGCTTACGACGAGTTGCAAGCTTCTTGGTTACCATATCAAATATGAAAGAACATCTAGACAGAATATATCATTTCATCCGAACAGGGGAGAAACCAGAAAGTATTCACGAAGCTATGGTACACAGAAAAGTCGAGATTCAAGGCATGATTTTGCAATTTTTAATAAATTGTTTAATAAGAGAACAGGATCATCCTGATAAAAATCCAGAAGAGATGAGAGTCCTGACCAGATGGAGTGACAATAAAGCAGAAGGAAAACATAAGACACAAAATAGCATAGAAACTATGTACAGAAAGATTCGTAAAGAAATTATAGGCATACACGAGAGGGAGAAAGCAAGAATAGTAGCCGAGAAAGAGAATGACTCTTCAGACGAAGAGGTTGACAATGAGAATCCCACCAGAATAGCGTATGTAGGTAGGACGAGACCTTCTGATAGACACACACGCCTAGACTACAAGAAAGCTTTTCCTCCTCCCGTACCAGAACAATGTTCTCTTGAACAAATATTCCAGGCTACAGATAAAATTCTGAAACTACGAATAGGTTATAGTGAACTTAGTACCATGCATGAACAAGAAC